>NW_022681469.1:17647098-20082098 GCF_009764315.1 Trachypithecus francoisi
CTCCCCATCCCCCACCCTCCTCCACCCGCGAACTTGAGCTCCTTAAAGAACCCTCTGTGGCCTCAGTGTTCACTGGCACAAAAAGAAACAGGGTCACTTTGGTTAAATTGAGTTAATTTGAACTGAAGCTGCTATGTCAATAATTTCTTCCTTCTTAGATTCTGAATCCTATTACGACCCCCGTAACTTAAGTTAGATTTCAGTGGTTAATCAACAGGTCTTACCCATCTCGAACATTCCTTTTAGGCTCCTAAGAAGGGACTATATGAGACTAATACATTGTGGGAAATAAGCAGTTATTGTATATTTCTACATTTTAGTCCTTACATGTCTACCTCCAAAAGGAAATTAATAACCCTGATGACTAGTGTCTCTAAGGCAAATATAACATTGAAATTAAATATGTGGTATGCTTAGCTCAATGCCAGCACATGGAATCCTCTTTGAACATTAGCTCTCCACCCCCATGTGCTGCTTAGTGTCTCTAGTAATGGATAAAGCTTATAGGGAAAACAGCCTGGTGAATGCTGTCTCATCCATTGGCACCTGCTCCGTCATTTCAGGCCAGGAGTATTTAGTGACAATCATCTGGACACGCAGCCACAATACACTTCCTGACACCAGTGAATGATTGTTCTGTTTAATTTTACTTGTCTCTTTCACCTCCCACTCCCACCCCAAGCTGTGGTGGTTTAACTAAAGCCAATCCCAAAAAAGATAACTAAGTGGGCCTAATCCACAAAAAAGATAACTAAGCACCTATAAGGAGAAGAGAGATGTTTTCCACCTACAGATCTACCATCTTCAAAGTTTACCAATTAAGGGATCTTTACTATCAGGAAACAATCAAAGAACCCTCCTTTACATGTAGATGCCGACAGAATTTTAACCTTTCAAAATCTGGTGAAAAAAGATGGACTATGAATGCATGACAGATCAACAGAGGCAGCACGAACTTGCCGACAGTAAGAACGTGTCAGCCTGAAGAACTGTCCCCGCAAGAAGGAAAGCTCTCCTGCCACAGACAGGCAGTGTATCCCAATGGAGGAGAAGAGTAAAAATAGCCAACAAACTCTGTTTGCTTATTAACTAACCCTCTCGTTGTCATGTAAGTCTCTGAGGATCCCTGGCCAAGAAATGCCCTAACCAGTGCACATAGATATTCTGATCTTTGCTGAGGAATTGCACATGAACCAGGGTTCCAAAACCTATCATTTAAGGGTAAACAGTAGATTTACAGACCACATCCTACTTCTTAGTGACCCAACCAGATGCACATCTCCAATGTGATGCATCCTGCAACCACCAGCTGGTCTCATCCTTTACAAATGCAACCCAAGGGACTAACAGGTTACCACAATAATATTCCAAGCAACTTGGAGACAGGCTGGAATTATTCATAAATCCCAAGAGTTGGTTCAGTCAGGTAGGTGAAATCTTACATGCCTACCAGGGTGCTGAAATAAGGTAACTGTCTAATTACTAGTCATTTCTGTAGTTTTGATGGTTGGTTTGTTCTTTAATTTTAGAAGCCAACTCCCCGAATTTATAACGCAATCAAAACCAACTGAGGCAATTCTGACCCAAAGGTATTGGCACTTTACGGAACCATCTCAATGTTCCGAGACCATCCAGAGATCCCAGAAGGAGGCATATCCAATCCTCTGATCCCTCCAAAGGGGACCTCACGGCACAGTCACAGCCACCGAGACTCAGGTGCACTTACGTAGGGCATGCCACTCGTCCTGACGGATGGTCTTCGTGATATTGAAAGTGAGGTTCCTGGGGATGGTTGCTGAGGAGTAGTGGTATTTGATGTACGTGCATCGCTCAATTTCTCCTGGAAGAGAGAGACAGGAAACAAAATGTAAAGGAAGCAGCAACCACATCTGGACTAGTTCTGGGATTAATTTTTCCATCCTGAAGACGACACTTCATATTGGGCCTGGTGACAACTACAGAAAGACAATACCTTCAACTCAAAAAGAGCAAGAGAGTAGAACTACAATCACATAGCATTGATTTAGATGGAAAAATACATCTTTGGGATCATGCAGAGGTGGGAAGAACCAATGTTTAGGCTGACAGCAGCTTGTCTAACATTCCCAGGAAAATCAACTTCCAAGTCAAGAGAGGAAGTTTGGCACCAAAAGACATCAACAGTTTCCATCCAGGGACCAGCAGAGAGCAGGCTTTGTTAAACCTTAATGATATCATTTGTGCTCTGAGCACACACAATTTTCTGGAATGGTGAGCTGGGGGAATGGTGTTGGGGGGGCCTCCATCCTCTCAATGTCATCCTCCCAACCTCACCTCTGAACACAAAGCACTCAGATTAATCTGGGTCTCTTTGAACTAGTCTCTTTTCAGGTTTCTTGAACAAAATTTTGATGTATTAACAGACTTAACACCAATCAAAGCATGCTTTACTAGTGGATTGTCAAAATAAATCTCAGATTGTCAAATTTAGATCTTTGGGCAGAGATTTTCAAAGTGTGGTCCCAGGGCCGGCAACATCAGCATTCCCTAGGAACTTGCTACAAACGCAACTTCTCAGGCTCAACCCCAGACCTACTGAGTCAAACTAGGAAGTAGAGCCTGGCAATCTGAATTTACATCAGCCCTCCAGGGATTTTATTACACACTTAAGTTTGAGAACCACTGCCTCGGAGAAACTAACAGAATTGCCAGTGCATTAATGCATAAATCCACCCTGTTTGCAAATTCCAAAAGGAAGGCACGATGGGGAGCTCTTCCCCCATTACTTTTGGTTTCTTGCAGCCATATCTATTGACACTTGCTCATCTGGGGGATATAAAGACTCAATGTCAGAGCATTGTGAAGAATCAGGAAAGGGGTGATTTTTAAAGGTTAGGGGGTTTTAAATTTGGTTTTGCACCTGAATGGATTTTGATGGTAATCCATTTTGCACCCCACTGATTTTCAATTTATAAGTGGTGGCACATGATTGAATTGTTTGACCCCCCCGGCCCACTGTCAGCAGGGAACCTGCAATTGGTGAAGTGCAATAATTTAGACAGTGCCTCATGAAACTGATGCCTTATTGTAAATCATATCTGGACAACTGCCCAGTTGCCAGTTATTGGCGGACACTCCTCCAGTGGGGCTGACGCTGTCCAAGAGGCACATTCTAGAGAGTAGTATGTGCTCTTCCTGCATCTTCCATTTTTCGACTTTGCTGCCTCTTTTCCTTTAGCCCACAAGCATCCTGAAGCCTCTCACATACCCCCAGCATTCCCCCTAAGCACACCTCCTCCTCATACCTTCATCCTGTCATCCTCCTTCCTTAACTTGCAAAACTTGTTGAAAAAGGAGTCTACCAGCCAGTCTCCACTTCCTCCATTCACATTCACACCTCCAACCCCACATGCTCTAATTTCCATAACAATTTCCATTAATAGCATCACCTCCCATCCAGTCTACATCATAAATCCTGCAGTCATTGCGAATGCTGCTTCCTCCTCAAGGGTGCCCCACCTTCCTGACATCCAGCTGGTCACAAAATTCTGCCAGGTCTACTTCAGAAATGTCCCCGGAGTCTCGCACCTACTGCCTATCTCCCCTCCTCCTGTAGTGGTTGTCCTGATACAGTCAACAACCACATCGCTTAAGGACTTATGAGATAGGAGGGACTCGCCAAGGCTGTAGACCACTGGTTTCCAACTTTACTTATGCTATGGTGCACACACAGAAGATGTTTACAAGGCACCCTGGAGTGAACAGATGAGGCTGCCTACGGCTCTGTCCAGGCTCCCAGGGCACTGAAGAAGCCAGGGTTCCCAACACACCTGGAATCTATTTATGGGTTCTGGACTTATTCCACCGGTGGGAAACTCTGTTATGGATATCAACTCATTTAATCATTCAATCCGTTCTACAACCAAATTAAGTAGGCATTACCATCCTTATCCTTATTTTTTAAATTTTTATTGATTGATTTGATTGATTGATTGATTGATTGAGACAGAGTTTCACTCTTGTTTCCCAGGCTAGAGTGCAATGGCATGATCCTGGGTTCAAGCGATTCTCCTGCCTCAGCCCTCAAGTAGCTGCGATTACAGGCATGCACCACCACACCCAGCTAATTTTGTATTTTTAGTAGAGATGGGGTTTCTCCATGTTGGTCAGGCTGGTCTCGAACTCCTGACCTCAGGTGATCTGCCCACCTCAGCCTCCCAAAGTGCTGGGATTACAGGCATAAGCCACCGCATCCGGCCCCTCATCCCTATTTTTTAATGAGAAAGTGAAGGCATGAGGAGATTAAATGACTCACTGAAGGAGGTAGCAGTGCCAAGATTAAAATCCAGGACTGTCTAACCAGAGTCTCCTCTACCAGGCCACCCTCCCATGTGGAGTGTATTCTATAAAGGAAAATGTGATAATGTCACACCCCATTCACAGGCCCTGTGTTGGCCTATTTACACACAGGATAAACCCCACACTCCTCAGGTATAAAGTCCCAGCTCCCTTCAGGCCCCAACCTTCACATACCCCAGGCTCCAGCCAGGTGAACCTCCCACCTTACCTTGAATATGCCATATCCACTCCTGACTTAGCATTTATTCTCCTTCCTGCCTTTCTTTCCCTTAGGATGAACAAAAACCTACTCATCATAAGAGATGGCTCAAATGGCAGCTACTCAGCAAAGCCTTCCTTGCATCTAGATTGCACCCCAGCAGCAGGCATTCCACCAGCAGCTTCCCTGCTTCTGTCCTTCCTGCAGCAAACACACTCCTGCACTGTGATTTATCTGTTTACATGCCTCACTCCCTGACTAGATTATGAGTTTCTCAAGGGCAGGGATGTTGTCTTATTCATTCATCTTTATCTTCCCAGCACCTAGCACAAGGTAAGCACCAATAACATGTGCTTTGAGGAAAGAAATGAATAATACAAGGTGTTCTTTGTAAGACTGCAGTGGGCAAAGAATCCAACTGCTTTTATTACATGCAAGGAATTAAAATAATTGAGGCAAATTAGAATCTAATGAATTAAAGGAGGCGATTGTTACAGAACTCTGTGAGTCTATAGCAAACGCCTCTTCCCTGCCTGGACAATACAAGGAGAGACTTATTAATCACAGTGAGGTAGAAGAAAATGGCGTGTGATCACAGAACATTGTCTCAATGTACTTGGTAAATGTAGCCCCAGGGGCATCTAGGTCAATGGTTTTGGAAAAAAAAAAAGGAATCAAAGAAAGAGGAAAGGAAGATATAAAGTGTAGAAGGCTGTAACAAGAATACCATCATGCCTTGGACATGTGCAGTTGCGCACGTTGTGTCCTGCACAGGGGCACGTCCCAGGGACACCTGGGCACTGAAATTCAGCTGCTGCTCTTTTGGCCAAGATTTGCACCCTGCTGGGGGTTGCTGGGGGCTGCCCTGCCAGAAGCTCTGCCTTTGTCTCACTTGCACAATGCTGCCTTACGAGCTAGCAGCAGCCCTACCTACAATAATTTCAAGATTCAACAAAACACCTCCAAGACCCAGCCTTGGGACACAAAACCAGGTCCCACTGGGAATGGCCAGATTGGTGACTCACTCTTGTGTGAGGAAAGCACCTGATTTCTTAGCTCAGGTCAGATTCTCTCAGCCTCAACAGAAACTCAACAAGTTGCCACTGGTTCCAGGCAGGCTGGAGTCAGCTCCCTTAACCTCCTCCAACCGCAGCCCACCCAGCCAGAGAGGGAAGAGGCCCTTGACCTTCAGCAAGAGCAAGAAGCCAGCCCACAGGCACTGCAGGTGACTGGCTGGGTAGTCTGCCTGGAGCAGCCACCACAGCCCCGCTAGAGGCCCTGGCTATTTGCTTTGCCTCGGGGATTGCAAGCATCCTGCTTCTGACTGCAATTAAATTTGAAAGATTCAAATATTGCCTAAAAAGAAAAGCAAAATATGTATCCATGTGTCCGCAGGTCCTGTCAGTGTGCTGGGCTTTTGTAAATACAGGAACCATCTGGGCACCAAATAAGTAGGCCCAGAATGTGGGCTTCCTAATACAAACAGGTTTTCCTGCAGCACACAATGCAGAGGGGGCTACCTGGAAGGCAATGGAGAAGTTCACGGCCTTCCCAGCAAGGAAGGACAAACCCTTCTTCACCAAATTCCTGCATCCCAGCCCAGAGCCTCCGTTCTCCCTTCAGAAGCCTCAGGTAGGGGAGGACTGGCTGGTTGAGACCCCAGGGGTGGCTCCTTCCTGTGCCCCCTGTGGGAGACTTATTTATTTATTTAAAAGAGACTGGGTCCCACTATGTCACCCAGGATGAAATGCAGTGGCACAGTGATAGCTTGCTATAGCCTGGAGCTCCCGGGCTCAAGTGATTCTTCCAGCTCAGCCTCTGCAATAGCTCGGACTACAGGCACATGCCACCATGTCCAGTTCATTTTTTTTTATTTTTAGTAGAGATGGGGTCTCACTATATTACCCAGGCTGGTCTCAAACTCTCAGGCTCAAGTGATCTGCCCACCTCAGTCTCCTAAATTACTGGGATTACAGGCATGAGCCACCACATCTGGCCTTTTCTTATGTTTTGTAAAGATGGGGTCTAACTATGTTGCTCAGGCTGTCTCAGATTCCTGTGCTCAAGTGAACCTTCCACCTCTGCCTCCCAAAGTGCTAGGAGTATAGGCGTGAGCCACCACCCCTGGCCTGGTGGGACACTTTAAACCCTCAGCCATGCTCTGCCCTCTGAGCTGGTGACCCCTCCTGCCCATATGTCAGGGTCACAGCAAGACAGAGGTAATTAAGAAGAGTTTCAAAGAAGGACTATTTAACCCAATAGCAAAAGAACAACCTGATTAAAAAATGGGGAAAGGATGTGAACAGACATTTCTCCAAAGGCAATGACATTCAAATGACCAACAGGAAAAGATGCCCAACATCACTAATTATCAGGGAAATGCAAATTGAAACCACAAGGGGACATCATCTCATACCTGTTAGGATGGCTATTATCAAAATAAATAAAGAAATCATATTGGCGAGGAGGTGGAGAAAGCAAAACCCTTGCATGCTATTGGTGGGACTGTAAATCAGTGCAGCCACTATGGGGCTCAGCATGGCGGTTCTTCAAAAAATTACGAATGATCCAGCAATCCTACTCCTGGGCAAATACCCAAAACAATTGAAATCACTATCTCAAAGAGATATCTGCACTCCCATGTTCATTGCAGTATTATTCACAGTAGCCAAAACATACAAGCAACCTAAATGTCCATCAGCAGATGAAGGATAAAGGAAACGTGTACCCATGCGATATCCAACATTGCAACCCTACAGTGCCATATAATCAGTCTTTAAAAAGAAGGGAAGCTTGTTGCATGTGACAACCATAGATTAACCTAGACATTATGCTAAGTGAATAAGCCAGTCATAGAAGGGCAAACACTGCATGATTCCACTTATATGAATTCTCAAACTAGCCAAGCTCATAGAAACAGAGAGAAAAACCATAGTTGCCAGGGGCTGGAGAGTGGGAGAAATGAGGAGATGTCATTCAACAGATAAAAATTTCAGTCGTGCAAGATAAATAAGAGATCTGCTGTATAACATTGTGCCTATGGTTGATAATACTATTATACACTCGAAAATCTGTTAAGAAAGTAGATCTCATGTTGAATGTCCTTACTACAATAACAACAAAACAGAGAGGGCAATTTACAAAGACAGAGTATGAAGAGACCAGTGAAGGATGGTGCAAAGGACCCAGGGCTGGCAACAGAAGCAGCTGGTATGACCCCAAGGCCTGGAGGGGCAGAGGAGGAAGCTGTTATCAGGACCTGGCAGGGGTGGCCATATGGACAGAGATGATGCAGCCTTTGGTGGAGAGTCACAGCCAACCTCTGGTGAGGTGACAGGGAAGAAACACCCAACCTCTCACTGCTCCAACCTTCAATCTCTCGTCAGTTCCTCCCAGTAGCACAACCCAAACTAGAAGCCAGAGGGTAGGTCAGCCTCCAGGAGCTCAGAGCAGATGCAGCAGGCAGAGGCCAGGTTGGACAGGCAGACAAAACATCCAGTTCATTCCTCTCTTTCTCCAGGGCTCTTCCTCTCGCATCTCCCCTTGCTCTTCCACTTCCAAATGCATCACTGTAGTTTTCGCTTAGTCCAATGCTAGCACATTCTTCCTTCCCAGAGCTCCATGGTGGCAAAGGGAGACATGGGGAACCATCAATGGGAAGAGACTGTTCCATTACTTTTTCTCCATCTCAAATCTTTTAAGACCCAAGCATAGCATGACAACTCACATCAAGTACTAAGTGTGGTCCCTGCACATAGTAAGTGCTCAATAAATATTATTCTTATCAGTTGCTGTCCTAAGACTAAAGGGACATGAACACAGGAACTCAGAAATGATATTACTGAAATGTTTGCATCATGCTATAAACACAGATCTATGTCTATCAAGTATAAATTTTCACACACAATATCCCCAGGAGGCTGGTGGAACAAGAGCTCTGATGTACGGAAACAGAGACCAAGGAAGGGAGGGTGCCAGAGATGGCACAGAAACTGCATGCAGTGACACTGAATTCTGAAGTCTGGTCACACCTACAGCAATGCCAGCAGGCAGTTTTTCTCCCACATGTATCAGCTCTCAGCAATCCAGGGCTTCCTAAGTACTTGTCAAAGAAGTCTATCACTCAAGGGTAATATATATTAAGCAGGGCCCTTCTAGGCAGAGTGGTTTTAGAGGCAATGCTGGGACCTAACTTCAGCCCATCTAAAATTATCTTCCCTAAACAAATGCTGTAGTACTTTATATCTCCATTAGAGAGTCATTCCTTTGGATCAAATATTGTTCTCCTGGACACCCATTACTAAAGCTCTTATAAATAAGTCTGAAGGGCTGAGATCCCAGATCCCCTTCCTCCAGATGGAGGGCCCCTCAGCTACAGAGGATGCCTACAGAGCAAAGATGCTGAGAAGGGATGAAGCACCCAAGGCAAAGGCAAGGCCCTTAACTACTCACAATGGCACCGGGACACCTGGTGCTGACAGGGTGGCCGAGGAAGAATTGGAATGTGGGAACTGTCTCCCCCCATCACTTCACAAGTGGTGAGATGGGATTGGAATGTGATGGCCCAATGTATTTAGGAGAGGTTGGGTTAAACAAAGTATAAAATGGCTTCCTTATTGCAGGACTTTAAGAGTTTTTAATACACACTATGACTCTCCCAAAAAGGGACAGTTACAGCACATTTTCCTAGACTCCCTTAATCCCACATCCTTTTTTATTCAAAGAAGAGTTTCCAGCACTAGATGGAGTTTATCAAAATCAGAAACCAGGCCAAGTGCTGTGACTCAGCCTGTAATCCCAGGATTTTGGGAGGCCAAAGTGGAAGGATCGCTTGAGGCCAGGAGTTCAAGACCAGCCTGAGCAATAGATTGAGACCCCGTCTCTATAAAAATTGTTTTAAAGATTAGCTGAGTGTGGCGGTGCACACCTGTGGTCTTAGCTACTCAAGAGGCTGGGGTGGGAGCACTGCATGAGCCCAGGAGTTTGAGGCTGCAGGGAGCTGTGATCACACCACCACACTCCAGCCTGGGTGACACGGCAAGATCCTGTCTCTTAAAAAAAAAAAGTCAGAAGCCATTTCTTTTGTTTACGTTCTATTCCAGAGCCAAGCACATCAATGGGCACGTAGGAAGCCCTCAGTTATATTTGGATGGGTGAAAAATAGATATCAAGGTCTGCTATTTGATCAAATGATCTTCTAGGTAAATTAAGTAATGGCTCCAAGTGTCTGCCACTCTCTTCTCCAAAGCCATATCTGAGAGCTATCAGCAAAGCCATACCATGGTTGAATTCCCACCCACAAGCTGTGTTCACACAATGCCTTAAAATGAGTCTGGAATCTGTGTGGACAAAACTAGTGCAACTGCCCTCAGTGTCCTGTGCCACATCCCCTCTGCTCACCTCTGATTGCAGCTGAAGCTGCAGTGGACTCTCCTGGGCAAGCCAATAGTGCCCACAGCAAGCACCCAGCAGCCCTCCCTGCCCCCACTCCCTTCCCAAGTCCGCTAAGCCCACACTGAGCAACTACAGTAGAGCAGCTCTTAACCAAGGGGGTGACAGGGGTGACAGATGGAGAGCAGCAGCCCCATCCTTTGGGAGAGTAATTATGAGATGCTTTCTGCACAGTTCCTCAGAGGGTCCCTCTGGAATTGAACCTCACAGTAGTCACTGGCTCCCTCACCTTCTTGACTGGCTTCTTCCTCTTTCCGGTCTCACACTTCCAGCTCCTACACACCTGCTTCCCTCAGAGTCCCCGTCACAAGCTCCACTTTTGGGAGAACCCAAACTAAGAACAATGACCTGGAGGAGTGTAACAGACATGGTTTGCACGCTTGAAAAAGGAACTGGTACAATCTAGTCTTGTGGTTGCTTTGAAGGGTCCTGTGGGCGCTGTTGGATGAGGCACTCCCTCTCTTCCTTTGGGTTCCCCCGAGGCCCTTTTCTGTCTTGGTATTCACCTCTCTACAGGCACAGGATGGACTCTAGTAGTCCAGGACACACTACTGGACCACTTCTGAGAGTCCGTGTGTTTCCTCCACCCCAGAGCTCCTTTTTTCTTTGAAAAAAAAAACAAAAAACAAAAATCTATTCAATGCCTACCACATGCCAGAGGCTCCCACATTATCCCATGCCGTCCTCATGACAACCCCAAGTGGGGGATATTCTAGGACCAGCCCTGTTTGACTAAAGAGGCCTCCAGGCCTTCATCTGTGCCAGCCAGGGGAAAAGCTGGGATGCAGATTCTGGCCTCGCTAACCCAGGTCTGTGCTTTCCAGCATGTGTGCAGCAGTTTCGGACACCACGGCTATAAGGATTCACTGTTGGATGGAAGATTTGTTGGGAACAAGAGTTATTTTTGCAGCCACAGTGCCTTGTACATGGAAGAAACTCAATACATCCACTGATGAGGAAAGAAAGAAAGGGAGGAAGGAAGGGACACTGTCCATGTCCTGTATGTTGCTCACCTTTCCACGGTGACAACGCTTGGAGTGGGAGACCACATGTGGGGTCTCCCAGTGACACATGCTGGCCTCTGCCTACTACATTGTCAGTCTTTAGGACTTGATGCTTTCTCACCCAGTGGGCTGACAGTTCTTAGACTTTCTAGCCCGAGGCCTGGCTAATCCCCTGCACTTAATATATGGAAGATTAAATCAAAAGTAGAAAGAGCACATGGGAAAAAAACCACCAACAAAAAAAGACAAAACCAGTTAGAGCTTTAAGGCTCAGGCTTCGTCTCCTCTTTAAAGAGCATTTTCTTAAAAAAGAAAAAAGTTAAAATAACATTTTAGCAGGGAGAGTTTTCTTTAGCACATTAGGAAGGCCATTTATCAGATGCATTCACATTATCACATTGGATTCTTTAGAAGACCACGAGAGGTGGGTGGAAGAACACAGGAGTCTAGGGGCTTAAAGATTGGAGATTAAAAGGAAAACTTTGTCAGTGATGAAAGGGACAGGAAGCAAACTCGGAATATTCTGGGGCTTCAAAGTGGGCAAACCATGCTGGTGGTTCCCATACCCCCCACAGCCCTGTCCCCAGCTGGGGCAGAAATGGGAGGGGCGGAGAAGGTACACCCTTGGCAACCTCCATCAAGACCGGCAATGTTGACAGGAGCTCTCCCTATTTAAGAGGCAACGCTTCACAAAGGCTTATTTCAAGAAATCTCCACACCCCACCTCCCCCACGTCTTCTCTTTAGCGCCTTCTGCTCCTCCCAGATGTTCTGAGCCCAAGGATTTGCAAGGCTTATAGCTGCTGCAGGCCCAGCCAGAAAGAAGGTTTTATTTTCTTCATACTGAGGAAAAGTGTTATCTATGTTTTTATTTTTAATGCTTTCAAATGCATTCCATTTTGTATGCTTTGTTTTTTTGTGCTGCCTTATCAATGTGGCCTTTTAATGTTGTTTTGTATGCATTGCGTAGACTGAGTCCTAAATATTTAATTTCTTTTCATTCTATGTTACATAAATGTTTGTTATGAGAGGTGCTCAGGGGACCCTCCTCATTACACACATGGAATTTCATTTTCAAAACCTGTCACCCACCCGCCCACCCCACCATCGTGTTTCTGACCCCCTTACCCTGCCCCTTAACACCTTCTGCTGGTTACTGTTACAACACATTTATTATATATTCATCATGTATTTCTATCTATGGCAAAAGCTCTGAGATAGAGGAGCTTGTGTTTTTCACCTTTGTGGTCCTGATGGTCAAAATGATGCTTTGAGTACTGTTATTCATTGTAACAATAGCTTCTGTTTAATGAACACTATCTATGTATTAGGTACTGTGCACAGAACTGTTTTATTCATTTGTTTAATCCTAAGAGGTGCATTATTATCCCCACTCATAAATGAAGACTGAGAAGCTTACAGACGTATCCTTATCAAAAGTGTATTAGGTGGCAGAGGTGGGATTCAAATCCACCTACTACACTCCTAAGTATGCCCTGCCACACGTGTGAAAAGAACTTGGGAAATACCAGACTCTTCTGAAAGAAAGCAGGAGATCTTCCAAGGTTTTATACTGGAAACATATAAAGTAAAACTTTTCCATGTGCAGGGATTTTCAGCACCTACAGACTCTGCTGCTCTTATCAGAGTAAGACAAAATGCTTGCTTCCATAGCTCCCCTAACAAGCTGGAGAGAAGATAGCTCCATAGTAACACAGAACACAGAAGTGAAGGGGAGCTCAAAGAGTGCTCACTAGCCCCACATCTGATGTCTTAAGTCTCAGCCACATTCCTGTCCCCACTCCCAGGACAAGCCGCTTACCAGCAGGAGCCTTTAGGCAAGTCGCTCACCCTCTCAAAGCCTCTATTTCATCATCTGCAAAATACTGATGATAATAATAGCATGCACCTCAGAAAACAGATGAGGAATAAATGAGATAACCCGTGTAAAACCTTCCATATGAGCCTTCAATAACATCCCCTTCCCATACAACAGCCCATAAATATTTCAAGACAATGCTTATGCCCCTCCCCACCCCCAAGTCTCCTTTCTTCCAGCTGAACACTTCCCGGCTCCCCCAACCACACAGTCACAAAACCCATCACTACACTGGCCATCCTCCAGGTTCAGTCTGTGGTTGAGAATCTCTCCCAGGGTCACACGGAGCACTGGGCACAGTAACTCCTATGCACAGTCAGACCTGTGCAAACCCAGCAGGGCCACCGGCTCCCAGGTCTGGTGTCACAGCTTTGGCCATGTGGCCTGGCCTCCTCTTAGCTTTGTGGGCTGCCACGTGCCGGTGCTGTCACCTGAGAGGACGGCGCCAACGTGATTTCCTCCAACAAAGCTACTAAGCCAACTCTGCCCCTTCATGTGCTTGGGCAACTGTCTTTTCTCATTTTTCAGGTTTTGGTTCTTTTTTTTTTTTTTTTTTTTTTAGTATTTTGGTTTGTTACCTCAGTGTAGGATCTTCTATTTGTTCCAGCCCCTGAAAAAAATTTTGGATCATGATTGTGTCATTCTACAAATTAGCAATTAGTCCCACATGCTGCATCAGCAGGCCATCTCCATCCTCGCCAAGCCATCGCTAAAATCTTTCCACAGGGAGGTGCTGGAGGCAGAACTCTACCCAAGCACACACACAAAGCCTTGTCGTGACCTGAAATCAAGCAGTTAGGAGAAAGTGCTTTGGGTGCCATCATTCTGCTGCCAGGAACTCAGCTCCCTGATCTGCTTCCACAAGTTCCCGTTTTGTCCACCTGGATGTCACGAGAGGCCTTGCCCGCACTGTTCACCCCTATCAGTCTGTCTAAGAACCATATCCAAAAAGGGAATGAGGTCAGCTTGGCATGGCTTGTTCACTCTGCCAGCATCGCTGCTTTCTCGCTGTGTGCTCACCCACCATCTGTTTAATAAGCCTTTTGGACAGTTTTCCAGGGCTCCCTCTAACTGGGCTGCTTGTCCATATTCATGGAATCCCCTGATAGTGCACTATTTCATTGAAAATCTAGCCACCGGTCACCTGCCTCCAGGCTCACAGCACTTTGCATTCCACAGCTCCATCAAGCCATCCTGTCTCCACCCACAACCAGGACAGCCCCACTAGAAAAAACCACCTCTCAGCCCCACTAGAAAAACCACCTCAGAAAAACCATGTCCCCTGCAACCAGGACAGCCTCACTAGAAAAACCACTTCTCCCTGTGCTTCTACATCATCTGGTGGCCAGCACTCCAACTGAGAAATAAAAATGGGCCAAGCACAGTGGCTCACACCCATAATCCTAACACTTTGAGAAGCCAAGGTGGGAGAATCACTTGAGCCCAGGAGTTCAAGACCAGCCTGGGCAAAATAGCGAGACCCTGGCTACAATTTTTTTTTTTTTTTTGAAACAGAGTCTGGCTCTGTCGCCCAGGCTGGAGTGCAGTAGCACAATCTCGGCTCACTGCAAGCTCCGCCTCCCAGGTTCACACCATTCTCCTGCCTCGGCCTCCCAAGTAGCTGGGACTACAGGCGCCTGCCACCATGCCTGGCTAATTTTTTGTATTTTTAGTAGTGATGGGGTTTCACCGTGTTAGCCAAGATGGTCTCAATCTCCTGAACTTGTGATCCACCCACCTCGGCCTCCCAAAGTGCTGGGATTACAGGTGTGAGCCACAGTACCCGGCGAAAACAATTTTTTTAATTAGCCAGGCATGGTGGCCTGCACCTGTAGTTTCAGCTACTTGGAGGCTGAGGCAAGAGGATGGCTTGAGCCCAGGAGTTCATGGTTAAAGTGAACTATGACGGCACCATGGCACTCCAGCCTAAGTGACAGAGTAAGACCCTGTCTCAAAGAAGAAAAAAGAGAGGGAGAGAGAAGGAAGGAAAAGGAAGCAAAGAAGAAAAGAAGAAAATAAGAAAGGAAGAAAGAGAAGCAGCCTCTCCACTGGGGGACCACTAGGCACCTCTCCGCTACAACGGGTAGAGATCTTCCCCAAATTATGCCAGATGGCTTCCATTCCTCTGCCTTCTCATTGCATTTGCTAACCAGGTTCTTTTCATTCCTTTATCAAGAGACTCTTTTCCTTAACTAACGCACCTAGTAGGTTGCCATTACTACTAATGGCAGAAACCGCAATTACTTTTGTAGCAACCTATAACATTTCACAGTCTTCTGTTGTAAAGGTCACCTCATCTTTAGTGGGAGCTACCACCTTTTTATCCTAATTCCTTTTCTCGTGGATTCTGAATGCCTTTGCCCCTTTTCTGAGGTTTTTTTTTTTTTTTTTTGCATGTTTTAAACAAGACATTTTAAAATGTCATTACATAGTCGCTTCTTCACAAGAGGAAATAAAGAATGAGCTGTCACCGTCTGCGCCCCTCATGGCCCATCCTGCCTGCGCATTTTTGGCTGCTTTTTCCCCACTTCGCTCATGTATTTTCCAGTCTGAAACAGACTTCTTGGGAAAGAATGAGAAGGTGAGGTATGGCTTCAGATTACCATCTGGGGTGCAGTAAATAATCTATCCCTTATTCCCATCACATCCCTAATGACCTCAGGGAAAGTTCAGAGCCTCGCGCTGCCACCACCCTGCCTGCGGCCCCACACGCCCGGTGCAGATGCCCAGAGCAGCTCCTCCAGGCACAGCTGCAGCCAGTGGAAGAATCATCCATCTCCAGGCTCTGACAGACAAACGAGGCGAGAAGGAGACCAGATCTGGTTTTTCACTGGAAAACAATGAGCTCATGCTTGCTCTCTGGGGACCCAGGAAGTGGAGACAGATCTGGAGATGGGAGACAGTGATGGAGGCAGGCAGAGGTGATGAAGGATGGGCCAGGAAGAGGAAGGAGGCCAGTCTGGCACTTTTTTAATGTCACTTTTGATAAGAATCCTCAGCTCTCAGGCCAGAGGGAAACATCCATTTTCTTTAAATTAAGGATTCAGCATGAGGCAGTTGTCCTAAAGGAAAGGGACGAGGAGAAGATAAACAGACTTGGAAATTCATCATTCCTGCTTCTTCAGAGAAAAGTAAAATGATTGTTCATGAGTCACCAGAATTGCAGATGCCAGGACAGAGACGGCTTTCCTGGGCTCTGCCACCGCCGCCTCTGGGTGTGGGGTTGTGGGACCCAATGGCAGACACTCTGCTGGCCAGCTTCTCCCCAGTAAACTTCGCCTCCCCCAGGTATGCACCCCTAGAAGGCCAAGGCCAGGCATTTCCTACAGACTGAGCTCAATAAAAATGAGAGGATTCAGACAGCCACCCAGATGCTTCCAAATAGCGGAATGAATGTTTAGTTTCAGCTAGGGAAAAAAAAAAAATGCATATCACTGAGTTTTCCACTTTTCCTTTGAAAAGGGAGTTACATAATGCTGATTTTCCTTTTTACCAGTTAATTCAGAGAGAGAGAAAGAAGAGATTAGGGAAGAACTGGGGGGAACTGAGTTGTACTTGAGAAACAAAATTCAGATGATTGACTATTTTCCTCTTCAACCTGTTACATGCCTTAGCTAAAACTTGAATGGAAACTGGCAGGGCACGGTGGCTCATGCCTGTAATCCCAACACTGTGGGAAGCCGAGGTTGGTGGATCACCTGAGGTCAGGAGTTCGAGACCAGCTTGGCCATCAGGGTGAAACCCCATCTCTACTAAAAATACAAAAAAAATAAGCAGATGTGGTGGTGCATGCCTATAATCCAGCTACTCGGGAGGCTGAGGCAGGAGAATTGCTTGAACCCAGGAGGTGAGGGTACAGTGAGGCAAGATCGCGCCACTGCACTCTAGCCTAGGCAAGAGAGTGAGACTCTATCTCAAAAACAAAAACAAAAAACAAAAAACTTGAGTGGAAACTAAAGATCACAGACAGAATGTAGAAACCCCAAATAGATGAATTGTGTTTCTCTTTATACCTCTGTCTACTCACAAAATTGATTATTTCCATGTTTAAGTTAAATGACTTGGCTAGATTACAGATGTTAATTGAAGTGTTAATTTATCCTGACTCCCTAGTTGCAATGAAATTCAAAAACAGAACTGAAAAAAGGAATAGCAACTTATTCACTCTTTTCCTCCTGTGTCCTGCAGCACTATGCAGAATAAAGAGCATGGGTGCTGGAGCCAATTTGCCATGGGTTCTAATCCTGGCTTTAAGAATCCCTAGATATGGGATCTTGGCCAAATTAATGAAGCCCTCTCTATATACCCAAGTGTCTTTATTTTAAAATGGTGTGGTGCAAGTATCTACCCCCTTAGGGATATTGCGAGGATTCAACAAGTTCATATAGGTAAAGCATTTTGTGCCTGGTATGTCATAAGCAATCCATAATTGTTATTGCTATTACTATACTATGGCACCATTTGGGACACAGATTATAGATGTCAGACACCACAAATGTCCTTGAAGACATGCAGCAAGCACAAATCTGTCATGGTTTAAAAAAAGAAATGAATGTCTAGGAGACAGCTTCCTATCATCCTGTCTTCTTCTGGCCTCAGGTACTGATCTCAGTTTCTTTCTCTGCCATGTTGCTGGCATCTCACCCCATCCCCACTCGCAGCCCAGGGCAGCATCTCCCATTATGCTGTAACCCTGGCTGTGTCCTACCATCCTACTCCTGGCTCAAGGACTGAATCTACTGTGCCCTGATTTCCAGTCCCCTCGAAGACCAATTACACCAATGAGCTTCTCCAGCACATCTCCTCCACCCATGCACAATAACCCCAAGACATGGAAGCAGAAACATGGCTGCAGCTGCCCAGCACCAAGTATAGTTTGATGTTTGATGCACCCAGGGGAGTCATGATTCAGGACTCACCTTTGACCTGCAAGGATGATACTTGTGAGTTAAACAAGTGCCCCCTAACCCCCAACCCTTAGCTCTAACCTGATGAGTCCCAGCCAAGATGGAATTTATTATTTTTTTAACTTTCAGAAATGCTGCTCCACATTCCACTTCCCAATCAAAACAGTAAACCTAACAGATAATATCAAGATTTGGTAAAGACAGGGGAAATAGAAACTTCCAGAAACTGTTATTTGGAGTATAAGTTATTTCAAACACTTGACAAAGTCAAGTAGAAATGTATATGCCCTACGGCCCAAATTTACAGCCCCTCAACAAACTCCTACATGTGTGCCTGAGGAGGACATATATACAAGGATGTTCAATACAGCATTGCTTGCTAAAAAGAGTGAAAACCAAATATCCAAAAAAGAGTGAAAACCAAAAAAAAGTGGAAAAGTATAAGGTGGTCACATTCACATGATAGAATATTATAGAGTCATTAAAATAAATGAACTAGAACTGTATGTGTGCGTGTGTGTGTGTAATGACTTCAAAATATAATATTATAAGCAAATAGAACTGCAGATTGATAGGTACAGTATCATACTGATATGGTTTGACTGTGTCCCCATGCAAATCTCAACTTGAATTGTATCTCCCAGAATTCCCCTGTGTTGTGGGAGGGACCCAGGGGGAGGTAATTGAATCATTGGATCCAGTCTTTCCTGTGCTATTCTTGTGATAGTGAATAAGTCTCACGAGATCTGATGGGTGTATTGGGGGTTTCCACTTTTGCTTCTTTCCCATTTTTTCTTGCTGCCACCATGTAAGAAATGCCTTTCACCTCCTGCCATGATTCTGAGTCCTCCCCAGCCATGTGGAACTGTAAGTTCAATTAAACCTCTTTTTCTTCCCAGTCTCGGGTATGTCTTTATCAGCAATGTGAAAATGAACTAATACAGTGAATTGCTACCAGTAGAGTGGGGTGTTGCTGAAAAGATACCTGAAAATGTGGAAGCAACTTTGGAACTGGGTAACAGACAGAGGTTGGAACAGTTTGGAGGGCTCAGAAGAAGACAGGAAAATGTAGGAAAGTTTGGAATTTCCTAGACACTTGTTGAATGGCTTTGCCCAAAATGCTGATAGCAATGTGGACAATAAGGCCCAGGCTGAGGTGGTCTCAGATGGAGATAAGGAACTTCTTGGGAATTGGAGTAAAGGTGACTCCTGTTATGTTTTAGCAAAGAGACTAGTAGCATTTTGCCCCTGCCCAAGAGATTTGTGGAATTTTGAACTTGAGAAAGACAACTTAGGGTATCTGGTGGAAGAAATGTCTAAGCAGCAAAGCATTCAAGAGGTGACTTGAGTACCGTTAAAGGCATTCAGTTTTATAAGGGAAGCACAGCATAAAAATTTGGAAAATTTGCAGCCTAACTATGCGATAGAAAAGAAAAACCCATTTTCCGGGGAGAAATTCAAGCCAGCTGCAGAAATGTACATAAACAGCAAGGAGCCTAATGTCAATCCTCAAGACTATGGGGAAAATGTCTCCAGGCCATGTCAGAGACCTTCATGGCAGCCCCTTCCATCACAGGCCTGGAGGCCCAGGAAGAAAAAAGGGTTTCGTGGGCTGGGCCCACATGCTGTGTGCAGCCTAGAGACTTGGTGCCCTGTGTCCCAGCCACTCCAGCTGTGGTTGAAAGGGGCCAATGTACAGGTTGGATGTGGCTTCAAAGGGTGGAAGCCCCAAGCCTTGGCAGCTTCCACATGGTGTTGAGCCTGTGGGTGCACAGAAGTCAAGAATTAGGTAGGGGAACCTCCACCTAGACTTCAGAAGATGTATGGAAATGCCTGGATGCCCAGGTAAAAGTTTGCTGCAGAGGTGGGGCCCTCAAGGAGAACCTCCGCTAGGGCAGTGTGGAAGGGAAATGTGGAGTGGGAGCCCCCACATCAAGTCCCTACTGGGGCACCACCTAGTGGAGCTGTGAGAAGAGGGCCACTGTCCTCCAGAACCCAGAATAGTAGATCCACCGACAGCTTGCACCGTGCACCTAGAAAAGCCGCAGACACTCCACACCAGCCCATGAAAGCTGCCAGTGGGGAGGCTGTACCCTGCAAAGCCACAGGGATAGAGCTTTCCAAATCCATGGGAACCCACCTCTAGCATCAGCCTGACTTGGATGTGAGACATGGAGTCAAAGGAGATCATTTTGGAGCTTCAACATTTGACTGCCCTGCTAGATTTCAGACTTGTGTGAGTCCTGTAGCCCCTTTGTTTTGGCCAATTTCTTCCATTTGAAACAGCTATATTTAGCCAATACCTGTATCCCCATTGTATCTAGGAAGTAACTAGCTTGCTTTTTATTTTACAGGCTCATAGGCAGAAGAGAGTTGCATTGTCTCAGATGAGACTTGGGGCTGTGGACTTTTGGGTAATCGCTGAAATAAGACTTTGGGGGACTGCTGGGAAGGCATGATTGGTTTTGAAATGTGAGGACATGAGATTTGAAGAGGCCAGGGGTGGAATGATACGGTTTGGCTGTGCCCCCACCCAAATCTCAACTTGAATTATATCTCCAAGAACTCCCACATGTTGTGGGAGGAACCCAGGGGGAGCTAATTGAATCATGGGGTCCGGTCTTTCCCATGCTATTTTTATGATAGTGAGTAAGTCTCACAAGATTTGATGGGTTTATCAGGGGGTTCTGCTTTTGCTTCTTCCTCATTTTTTCTTGTTGCTGCCTGTAAGAAGTACATGAGGTAGCCTGAGGCCAACCCACAAGGTCCAGAATGGCATATGAAGAGTCTGTACCTTGCTCAACAGGAAACAGAAGTACTTTGAGGGCCAGAGCTGGGCAGGGTCCTGCAGGGGGCCTTTGGAACTGGCAGCAGGGCATTCAGGGAAGGACCTGGGCTGGGGCTACTGTGCTTATCCAGGCACCAGAGTGGGGCCTGAGTATGGCTAGAGACATGGGCAGGGTGGATGCACAGGAGCCCATCAAGTCTACACTTGGCTTCCAGGTCCCCTTGAAGTTGACCGCTCCTTGCAGGGATGGGCCCAGCCTAGGCCTCCCTGCACACTGTGCTCACCCTTCTCCTGCAGCAAAGTCCAACAGCCACTCTCACTTCCCAAACATAAGAGCTAAGAGGTGGCAAGTGGGTACCCCCTGGCACCCCAAGCATCCAGACAGAGTGAGAGGAGAGGAGCAAATCGTGCTGGTGGAGTCACCTGACCCTGGAAGGGCTGCCCAACTCCTCCGTATAAGCACATTATTCCCATGACTCCAGGGACCCCTTAGGTTTTGCATTCAGGGCTTCTCTGAAATCAGAAGCCAGCATACAGAAGCAGAGAGAGATAAGACAGACAGCTGTCTCTTATCTAGTTTTGCAAGGCCTCAGGTTGCCACTCCTTTCACTGCAGTGAACAGAACTGGTGCTGCAGGAGCCTGGCCAGGAAGCCTTCTCAAGGGAACTCAGGATCCCAAAAGCACAGCCAAGAGCAGGGGTGGTTCAGCAGAGGGGCTGGAGGCAGAGGATGCTAGGGCCACCACCTCATGGGAGTAGCAGGCTGCAGGGGCAGGGCTTGGCTGGAGGATGGGCGGAGGAGTTGGAGTTAAGCAGAGACCATGGCCGGAGTGGAACAATTAGATAGAGGGCATGGGCAGCTAACACTGGAGAAATGTCCATTTTCCTACATTTTTTCCTGCTTACAGAAGATGGAATACATTAAGATTTAAAAATAAAAATAAATACCAAATTGCAAGATGCCTCTCCCCCGGGAATTAGGACTTCAAAACGCACATCATAGAGATGTTTATGAAATAAAGTGGCAGATATGAAACCACCAAAGCAAGTGGTATCTAAGTACTGAGACAGACTGAAGTAAACACCTAAAGATGAAGACCACCTGCTGGGCGCAGTGGCTCACGCCTGTAATCCCAACACTTTGGGAGGCTGAGGTGGGCATGGATCACCTAAGGTCAGGAGATCGAGACCATCCTGGCTAACATGGTGAAACTCATCTCTACTAAAAATACAAAAAATTAGTCAGGTGTGGTGGCACGCACCTGTAGTCCCAGCTACTTGGGAGGCTGGGGCAAGAGAATCGCTTGAACCAGGGAGGTGGAGGTGGAGGTTGCAATGAGCCAAGATCGCACCACTGCACTCCAGCCTGGGGGACAGAGCAAGACTCTGTCTCAAAACAACAACAACAACAACAACAACAAACAAAAAGAAGACCACTGCATGGAGAGTCCCCATTCCTTCTCATGTCTCATCCCAAGTCACAGCAGCTCCCAGTTAGCTCCTGGGATATCTGCCTTGGTGCGTCTTCCTGCTGGTCCGGCCACCCCCACCTCCCCTTTCCTCAGGTGCATGGCCTATCTCCCCCTCCATACCCTGACAGTCCTTATCTAACCTCTGGTGTCTCTGCTGATCTTGGTCACTCCCTGCAGACCTGGAGCCCTCTGCCTGTCCTCTCTCTATAGCTACTTGGTGCTTCTTCCCCAGTAGGGCCCTGCCTCTCTCTGCTGCATAGGTGATAGAACTGGGCCAGAATTCAGAAAATCCAGCTCAATTTAAAACATGGGAATTTTCTATATAGTAATAGTGGCATCTCACATCAGTAACGGAAATGATGGTTTATTTAATAAATGATATTCAGTAAACTGGAGAGCCCTCTGGGAAAAATAAGCTAAATAAGATAAAATTGAAGGCACACTTTGCACCCTAAACCAGGGTAAATTCCAAATGGATCAAATATTTGTTTGGAAAAATTTAAGTCACAAAGCATTGGAAAAAGTATAAAAACCTTTTTATAGCCCAAAAGAAAGAAAGCCTTTGCAACTATGACCCAAAACCTATAAAAGAAAATACTGATAAATTTGAATATGTAAAAATACAAAATTTCACATAGCAAAACTCACCATAAGCAAAATCAAAAAACAAACTGGGAGGAATACTTGCAACTCATATCACAAAGAACTCATTTGCTGCAAAGATAAAAAAAAAAAAAAAAAAGCACCTACAACTGATAAGAAAAAGATCAACCAATACAATTTAAAAATGAGCAGAAGATATGAACAGAAAGTTCATGGAAATACAAATGTCACTTAAACATATGAAAAGATACTCAAGAGCACTCAAAATAAGACAGCTACAGATTAAATCTACACTGAATGCCATTTGTAACTATCATTCTTGCCAAGGCCCGGAATCAAGGTTGATGGCAGTGGTGAGTTGTGGAGAACCAGACACTGTCGTGAGTTGCCGTTAGAGTGTAAATTTTGTAAATTTGTTCAGCCTCTCTGGAGGGCAATCCATCAGGACCTCTCAAAATTACAAAGCCTCAATTTGACCCAGAAATTCCACATTTAGTAACTTATCCAAGAGATGTTTCACAGGTGTGAAATGACAGATGTACAAGGTTATTCACTGCCACTTTGCTTATAAGAGCAACCTAAATTTCCGTCAATAGGAGAATGAATAAATCACGGTACATGCATGCAATGGAAGGCAATAGAGCCATTTTAAAATAGACAAGGCTCTTTAGAAACTGACACGGAAAGCCTTAACAGATAAATTAAATGAGAAAAAGCAAGGTGTAATATATATGATAAGCCCTTACTTAATGTCATTGATAGGTTCCTGGAAACTGGCTTTAAGTGAAATTACATATAACGAACCCAGTTATTTTTTCCCATCAATGTTATAATGAAACAATGTTATTCAAGGACCTGATGTATGTTGCTTCACTTGAAATCGCAGTTTCCAAGAACCTACTGACGACGTTAAGTGAGGACTCAGTATACCACACTTATGTAAAAAAAGGAAAAGAGGTGACAAATATAAATATAGATGAATAGGTATATGCTTGCCTATGCATAAAACATCTCTGGATGCAAACTAGTAATATTGGTTGTCTATAGAAGGATACTTGGGAGTTTGGGAAAACGAGAGGGAAAGAAACATTGCTTATACAGATGGTCCCCAAGTTAAGAGAGTTTGACTTAGGATTTTTCAACTTTACAATGGTGTGAAAGTGATACACATTCAGTAGAAACCGTATGTCAAGTGCCCATATGACCAACTTGTTTTTCACTTTCAATACAGTATTCAGTAAATTACATGAGCTGGGCATGGTGGCTCCTGCCTGTAATCCCAACACCTTGAGAGGCCAAGGTGGGAGGATCACTCGAGCTCAGGAGTTCAAGACCAGCCTGGGCAACACAGAGAGACTTCATCTCTATAAAAAAATTTAGTCAGCCACAGTGGCACACAACTATAGTCCCAGCTACTTGGGAGACTGAAGCATGGGGATCGCTTGAGCCCAGGAGGTCAAGGCTATCGTGAGCTGTGATCACACCCCTCTACTCCAGCCTGGGCAACAGAACAAGACCCTGTCTAAAAGAAAAAAAAAAGTTACATGAGATATCCAACACTTTGTTATAAAATAGGCCTTGTGTTAGATGATTTTGCCCAACTGCAGGCTAACGTAAGTATTCTGAGCACATTTAAGGTAGGCTAGGCTAAGCTATGATGTTTCGTAGGTTAGGTATATTAAGTGCATTTTCTACTGCTGATATTTTCAACTTCTGATGGGTTGATCAGGACAAAACCTCATCATAAGTCAAGGAGGATCTGTTTATCCTTTTATGCTTTTAAGACACTGAACCATGTGAATGTATTGCCTATTTTTTAAACGTTGATTATAATGCTAAAAAACAAAAGAAGGTAAAGTTAAAAATCACAAAAAAGAATATGGGTCTGTCCCAGCTCTGCCCAGGATGATGTGGGGATGGCCACTTCCCCTCTCTGAACCTCAGACTCTGAGCCCTGCCCTTCAGGGTTCCACACTCACAGCTGCACAGGGCCCAGTAGCCCTGGTGGTTCTTGGCAGAGACCATCCAGTTTCCGGCACTCAGAGCCCTCCTCTCCCCACAACTTGGGCCACCCCTCTCTAAACTCCAAGGCAAGGCTGACCTTTCCCAGAGAGACGTTAGAGTGGCTGACACAGTCAGGATTCTGCTCAGGCTGAGGTGGGAGCCAGCTCTGTCACTGCCACCATGAACTCTGCCCTGACCTTATATACCAGACTGGGTAACTGGGCCTCTGCTTTATTCTCCCATGACCAGGGCCTGACTGTGATGACCACTTCCGTCACCAGTTTCCCTAAGCTGAGGACTCCACCTTCTGGATTCCTGGCCTCAGATGAACTTCAGAGGCTTGGTCCCTGGCTGCCAGACCTAGGAACTGACCCAATAGTCTACAGGCTGCCCTTAAGTTCCTGCTGCTCTGCCTGTCTGCTGTCTGCCCGCCCACCAGGATCAGCCCACTGGCCAGGCTCAGCTATTCATTCCTGACTCCAGAAGGGTTTCCTCTACTCTGGGTGCCCCTGCAGCCACTGCATGGGAAAGTTCTGCCTTCACTCAATGCTTCGCGTGGCCAACCCATTAGAGCTTTGCTCTTGGAAACAGGCCTTCAAGTCTTTCTCTCTGGCTACGTTCTAGTACAATGCAGTGAGGGATTCTCTTTTGTCATTTGATGTTCATTCTGGGTTATATTCAAACAGATCAGAAAGTCTCTTATGATGCCCAGGTACCACAGATGTCTCAAAGATGAAACATGGCTTCATTGTAGACCTTCAGAGCTACGCTGGCACCACCACTCTGTCTTTCCAAAGGACACCGTGACCTCCTCGGTTTGGGCTTCTGATTCCTTGTCAACTAATTCAGCATCAGGCCATGTGGCCTTGGACCTTCCTCAGGCAGCTGGATTCGGGGACACCTTCCAGTTCAGCATTACCAATGAATAACGCTGGCTGTTTTCAGGTTTCTCAGGTTTGGGTAAGTCTGTGACCTTGATTCTCTCCAGGCTTATCTTCAATCCGCAGCACATCCCAGACTTTGCAAAGCAGCCTGTAATTTTTGTGTGTCCTCTCGTGTGAGTACTTCAAGGTCACAATCACCAGCACAGAGCAATCAGCTCTCAAATGACTGTCTTAATGGATGTTGTTTGCAGCTTATCCTAACTAGAATGTAAGCTTATTTCTGTTTTATCTCCTTATAACACCTAGGGAAGCACAAGGCCTGAATACAGATGTAGAACATACAGGAAAAAAGTTGGGGACTGGAAGTCAGGAAGCTAGATCTGTCTCTCACTTGCTCATTGTGTATCACTGGGCAAGTCTCTTGACTTCCTGCTGACTCAGTTTCCTCCTACATCAAATAAGAGCAGTTATGCAAGTTGAGTATTTGCACAAGAAGTGTTTTGGATTTTGGATCTTTTCAGATTTTTGAAACACTTGCATTATACTCACCATTGAGCCTTCCTAATCCAAAAATCCAAAATCTGAAATGCTCCAATAAGCATTTCCCTTGAGTGTCATGTTGACACTCAAAAAGTTTTAGAATTTGGAGCATTTTATATTTTGCATTTTTGGATTAGGGATGCTCAACCTGTACCTACTTCAAGGGGTGGTTGTGACAATCCAGTGAGTTCAGGCAGATGAAGATGTGGGTTTAGCCATTACACACAACACAGGAGCTAAAGAGATTGATATACTGAAAGTCACTGTAAAAGCATCATCTCAAAGAAGCTTCTCTAGGAGAAACAGGCCTTGTGTCATCCACATGGATTTGCGCTGCTCTGCTGTGCCAGATACCAGGTGACCCCTAAGACACTGCAGGGCCAACAGCCCTGGTGAAAGGGCAGCCACATTGTTAGCAGCCACTGGTGGGGCTACTCACTGTCTCTGGGAATCAAAGACCCACTCATATAACAGTTTTCACAGTTCCATCCCCTAGAAACTAGATAAACGTGCCTCGGCCACCCATGCCATATGGCCCAGCACAAGATGCTGAATGAGGCTGATCAAATCCTCTCCCAAGTGAAGATGATGCCAGAAACACTGAAAGAATGCAGCTGAAGTGAAGAGGAGACTATAAGATGAAGCTGGTGTCAAGGAAAAAAAAATCAATAAAATGAAATAAATAAAATGTAGGTTAAGGCGGGAAGGAGACGGACAAGGAGGAAGCTAAGTAGAAACAGCAGATGGGGAGGGAGGAGCAGAGGCCCTGAGAGGAAGGGATGGATAGGGCTGCTTCAGTTTACACCCCTGCCAGGCATGCCATGCAAATCCACTCTCTTTTCTTGACATAATCTTTGTGGGTTTCCTGATGTCAAACCAAACAAACTTGGTACCCTAAAAATGCATCCAACATTCAAAACACAACTCCCTCTCTGGACCAGGGCTATTGGCACCACCTGCTCAGTTCCTGGTACCCACTGGACCTTCTAGGATTAGCTCTTGCTTCCTACCCGTGACCTTGACTCTTTAACCACACACTGAACCTGCCACAGGTTGATACTGGCTTTCTCTCCACCCTAACACATGCACACCCCTACCTGAACCCCATTTTTCTTTTTTATAGTATCAAGTCACAGTGGACAGGAAAGGTGATAAGTGACTAAGGATCTAGAAGATTTCAAGAAATTGAAGTTTCAAAAGGAGAGAATTCTCAGGAGAAGCTGATCAAGGACCAAATTCCACATTAGTCTCACAATTAAGATTATCTACAGAGATCTGCTCTGTGCAGGTCTGATTGAGGCATTTAACATCAGCTCCCCAGAAAAGCCCTGAATGCAACATCTGAACAGCCTAAGCCACGACTGTGATATGGAAAGGTGGAAGGGAAGTGCTGGGTGGAAAAGGGCATGGTCCCTGGCTAGGGATCCACCCCCAAGGACCGAAGCGAGGACTGGCATTTTTGTCTGCCCAAATGTAGCATTTTCCAAGATGACCCTGTCCTGCCACACTCCTATCCTGTACCTATAAAAACCCCAGAGACCCTAGCGTGAAGACACACAAGCAGCTGGACGTCAAGAGGAATGGATCTGCAGAAGAAGACACAAGCAGCTGGAGACAGGAGGGAACACATCGGCGGAGGAACACACAAGCTGCTGGGCGTCCAGGGACTGTTGGGAGCCCACCGACAGGCAAGGGCCTGCCAGCAGGCCACTGACCCGCAGAACGACATGGAGTTTGGCCAGGGCAGTCGGGGGAGAGCCCAGGCCGTTGAGCGGCCTGAATCCAGGGGAAAACCATCTCCCTTCTGGCTCCACCATCTGCTGAGGGCTACTTCCACTCAATGAAACCTCGCACTCATTCTCCAAGCCCGTGTGTGATCGGATTCTTCCAGTACGCCGGGGTACAGAAAGAACCCCGGGGTACAGAAAGCCCTCTGTCCTTGCGATAAGGCAGGAGGCTAATTGAGCTAACACAAGCCACCTACAGACGACTAAACTAAAAGAGCACCCTGTAACACACGGCCACTGGGGCTTCAGCTGTGAACATTCACGCCTAGACACTGCCGTGCGGTTGGAGCCCCACAACCTGCCCATGTGTATGCTCCCCTAGAGCTTTGAGCAGCAGGACACTGAGGAAGTGAGCCACACCCCTATCGCATGCCCTGAGAGGGGTGCAAGGGAACTTTTCCCCTTTCAACTGCACTGATCTTTAGACGTGTCTGGCCACGTCCAGAGGGTCAGTAGGACAGCTGCAGCTGAGAACAGAAGTGCTGATTGGAATTCAGAATATCTAGAGTCTAGTCCCAGGATTACCTGTGTTTTCCTCTCTCTGGGTCTTCCAGAAGTTTGTTTGTACCAAGGATCAATGAGTCGGCCAGGAGAATATTCATCCTGAGAAAAGGGTCACTGTGTGTAAACTTGGTCCAAGAACAATAGATGAGAGTGAGGAGAGGGGATTCCAAATGCTGGTGGATGTGTTGCTTTGGAGTTCCCCCAAGCTCCCTGCTCTGGAGATTGATGTCAGAGCCCTAAAGAGGTTTAACAAAATAAAAAAAGAGCCAACAGCCAAAAGTCCCCACAAGATATTGCCACACACCCAGGGCAGCACAAGTAGGTGAAATTGACTGGGAGAGCCAGAGGCTCCCACATATACGACGTGGGGAATGGCAGGAGAGCCTCAAAGTTGGGGCTAAATAGGCCATAGGGTGGGTCTTGCTGGCAGAGAGGACAGGGTGAAGGAAATGTCAGAGCCCTCCAGGTAGCCTAGAGTCAAGAGCATTTAGAAACACACCAGACACTCCTGGGAACTCTCAGAACCCACTGGGAAGAATTTGAGGGTCCCTAAAGAACAACAGTGGGGGAGGAAAGACGGAAAATCAGGCTTAAAACCTGATCCAAGACAATAAAGCAACGGCTGATCTATCACATCAATCAGGTAAAATCCAGTGAACAAATACCGAGCAACTGTGAAAAATACTGTTCAAGATAATAGAAATATGGCCTCCAGAATGTTACATAGATTACTAGGCCCTGATATTTTCCTCAAGCTTTAAAAGCAATTGCTGTTCTCATTGGTAACGGCTGATAGCCTGAGCTGTTCTGCAGGGAACTCTGCGAGGGAGAGGAATCCCCCAGGAAAACTCCCACAAAGAATGTCTCTCCTTTAATAAAAACCCTCCAAGTGCAGGGACAAGTTTCCAAGAAGCATCACTGGCTGAAGGCTGCCCTCAGAGAGGTCTAGTTCCATCGTGTCTGAACGTGATGCTTCTTTGCTGAGGCCAAACCTGGCTGTCCTGCACACCAACGAGGCCGCACGCCGGGGCTAACTCCACCATGAACCAGCACGTGGATGAACCCACAGTCCTCAGCTCAGGACCTGTCACTTCCAGAAAATGCTCTTATTTCTCAACTATCATAATCATATACATATTCATAATTATCCATAATTCATGTCATTAGGTATCAGGAACAACACAAGGTACTGGGTTGAGAAAAGGAAGAAAATGCAGTCTCGGCCTTAGCAGGTTACAATGTGATCTATTTGGAGGAGCAAAAAGGAGGAAGATGAGGAGGAGGAGGAGAGAAGGCAAGTCTAAGGAATTGTTGCTTTAATAAACATAAAGAACTATGTGGTGACTAACACATCAGTGTTTAGGATATAAATAGGCGTCTCTAAATTGTTTGAAATCAGAAAATGATACTTATTTACATTTCTAATATAGACAAGTAACTGCTTTTTCCTAGGTAACACAAAGAAAAATTTCAAACCCAGCTGTTTGCAGAATGAAAAGGTCTGACTTAAGAGGGCACTAATTTTTGCCATTTACCAAATTAATTTCCTGTGCATTTTCAACAATTGAGGGCAAATCAAAGGACCTGGAATTTGAGAGGGAACATTCTAATGACAGGGTGGTTTGTGAAGGCTGCCAAAGATCACAAGCTGTTCCCTCCCACTCTTGGTTTATTAACCCCATGCTGCTGAAAGAGTTCAGGTCTGCAAGAGATCAAGGACAAAATGTTTACTCTGAGGTCCTCTGACTCACAAGGCGTTAGGATGTATAGTCAACATTGTTTTTATAATCAGGAATATTAGCCATTAGGGCAGTGCACTTCATTCATTCAAGCACATATGATTCTCCAGTATAAAGGTTTGATTAGTGACAAAATTCAGGACTTTGATATCCTTACTTCAATGTCTGATGAACACCATTTCAACATGTTGACTATTCAAAGCTGTATTGGTTTGTTCTCATGGTGCTAATAAACACATACTCAAGACTGGGTCATTTATAAGGGAAAGAGACTGAATGGACTCACAGTTCAGCATGGCTAAGGAGACCTCTCAATCATGGTGGAAGGCAAAGGAGAAGCAAAGGCACATCTTATGTGGCACAGGGAAAAGAGAGCTTGTGCAGGGGAACTCCCATTTATAAAACCATCAGATCTTACGAGCGTTATTCACTACCACAAGAACAGTATGGTGGAAACCGCCCCATGATTCAATTATCTCCACCTGGCCCCAACCTTGACATGTGGGGATTACTACAGTTCAAGGTGAGATTTGGGTGGGGACACAGCCAAGCCATATCAAAACCCAATGTCCCCATCAACTCTTCTGTTTCCCTTACTAATTCTTTCTGGCCAGGTGACCTACTTCTCTTAACCTGTGGGATTCCAGATGGACTGTGCCCTAGAACTGGATTGTTTGAGGCTTTAACACACAATAAATTCTTGACATGTGTTTGTTAAAACTCATGATTAAATACATATAAGGGGAATATATAATACAGGGATGACCAGTGTAACAAGCCAGTATAAGTTTGAGACCTGAAGACACAATAACTTCTTGACACACAAATCAAGGACCAGGGTCGTTGGCCCCACCCTCTTGGACCCAGTAGGAAGTCTAAAGAGTTTCCTGGCTGCACATAACGTGTCCTTAGTTATGCAGGCCTTCTCAATCATGGTGGCCTGAGACTGCTCCCCGGCGAGCATGCATGAGTTCCCTCAGTGCCCAGGACACTTACCTGGTTCCAGACCCCTGATGTCCAGGCTCCCAAATTCTTTCTCTGTGTCATATTCTTATAGGTCTAGCTTCAAGGCATGAGAACTTCAAAAGTAAGCCAATAGGAAAGGGTGTGCACTGGGAATGAGCAGGACTGGGTGAAAAGACTACTCAGCTCAAGGTCTAGCCTGAATGATAATGACCCCCAGTCTAAATATCAATGTTGCTAGTGCAAACTAGATTAGTTCACAGGCAAGAGATCCAAGCTGGTGTGTGGACTCCAGCAGCAGGACTCTTTGCGTTGAGGTGAACCTCCTAGTTGGGCAGCCAGTAGCACCATGATTCTAAAGAAAGTGATTGTGGATCCTGGATAGGATTGGCACCCAAAGAGGAAGACTCACCGAGAGTTTTCAGGAAATAAGGGATGCAGTTTAGCAGGATAACATTCAAGGACCAGAGATCAAAGACGAGTATATGTGGCTGTGAACCCGAACTCAGTGTCACCCTAGTCTTGTCACTGACAGTTAATGCTTGTTGCAGATTGGAAGTGACAAAGGTACATTTATTTGCAAAGAAATGCAATGTTAATGGCAGAACTAGCACACAGGGTATAATCTTCCAATCCACTCATCTCAAATATTTCTCTCTGTGGGAAGCCAGCCTACACTGAGCCCTTTATGAGACAGTCAGGCTACATGGAGCCTTTTCAGAATCAGCTAGTCTACACCAACTATTTCCAGAGTCAACCTGTCTACACTGAACCTCTCCTTAGTCAGCCAGCCTACATCAACCCTTCCCTAGTCAACCAGTCTACACTGGTCATCTTGTATTGTATATTACCACTGTATGTACTTTATCATGAGTTTTAGCAAACGTGTCAAGAACTTATTGTGTGTTGAGGCCTCAAAGGGCTTACAATCTAAATTACACATTTGAAGATGTATTTATGAGCACATCGTTGTAATGACACACACTTGCATTTGTTTCTAGTCTCTGGCTGTTTCATATATCTAATTTTGTCTCTCACACTGAAGGGTAAGTTCCCCGGAGAAAGGATCATACCTTCTATGGCTTTTGAATCCTTACCATGCTTACCCTATGCAGTTCACTATCATACTCGGCACATGAGGAACAGAGAGATGGATGGATGAACTGACAGATGGGTGGATGGGTGGATGGATGGGTGGGGAGGAGGATGGATACATGGATATTGATGGAATTTTCCTTACGTGGAGCCTTTTATAAATGGAATTTAGAAACAACAGAGGACAGGGTACAATAAAACCTAGAAGTTTACAAGTGGAAGTGACCTTAAAGATATCTGATTATATTTCTCATTTCACAGATAAGGAAACTGAGTGCCAGATGAATTAAGGGACAAGTCTTAGGTCAAACCACAAGTAATAGATAATTATACAAGTTGAGAACTTGGAGACACTACTGTCCTCAGCAAGGTGGTACTGAAAACTAAAAAGATAATATATCAAAACAACGCATTGCCTTAATTTGGATATTCCCAATTAATGTGACACAGTAAGTCTACGAGTGAAATATTAATTTTGTTCCCATGAAGTGACTAAAGGAAGGGAGGCCTCTGGACAGAGGTAAACTAGAGAACAGGGCTGGAATAAGTGGCATAGTTTTGCATGGATTTGTGGATTTGTATTTTCTTTTTTTTTGAGACTGGGTCTCTCTCTGTCTCCCACACTGGAGTGTAGTGGTGCGATCTTGGCTCACTGCAACCTCCACCTCCTGGGTTCAAGCGATTCTCCTGCCTCAGCCTCCCAAGTAGCTGGGATTTACAGTGCCCACTCCCAAGCCTGGCTAACTTTTTGCATTTTTAGTAGAAACAGGGTTTCATCATGTTGGCCAGGCTGGTCTCAAACTCCTGACCTCAGGGATCCACCAGCCTCAGCCTGTGCTGGGATTATAGGCATCAGCCACCATGCCTGGCCTGTATTTTCTTTATATTCATAATTTTTTTAAAACACAGCCATCAATTCTCCCCCTCTACCATTTTGACATATTGATGTTAAGCACAAAGAAAAACACCGTTTCTCTCCATACTGTTTCATGGAGAGTTACGGACCACCACATCTTAAGTTGGTTTAATTAAATTGCTTTCCTGTTAAAAATGGGCTGAGATGGAAGAAGTGATGGAGGTGGTTTGGGAGCATGGGGCACTGAAAGTGTGAGAGTCTGAGGAAAGTAGACAGTTGGTGCTTTGGACAAACCAGCGAGGCCAGGAGAGACAGAGGAGCTGTGGGAGAAGGCTACAGAAGGGAAAGTAAAGTGCATTAAGGACTAAATGGGACAAAATCAAACTTCATCTTCTTTGCAGTGTGGCCAAGGGTCAGCCTGGCCCTGGGCTCTCACATGGCCCTCGGGACAGAGGACACTTGCCCAGGATGGCCTGCTCTGACACTGGCATTAGAAAGGTATACCCCTCAACCTCACCCTTCATACGATGCTCTGTCCCTAACCACTTAAATCCCACTCCCTGCAGCCCTTTCTCTTGTAAAGGTCATTTTAAATTCTAAATATTTTCAAACAGAACTTGAACTACAACTATTTCTCTAGACCTAATCTTTTGCTGTCAGCAAGTTCACAGGGAAAAAAAATCAATAAAGGGATTAGCTTCGAGTGACACTGCATATTACAGTAGCAGCACATTGCATCCATGCTGAAGGACTTGCCAACTGACTAACATTATGCAACCATTTCAAATGATGACTTTTTATCAGAAAGCCTCTCCTCACCTTCTGTGCCTCAAAAGAAAAAGAAAAAAATTAACTTATCAAGAAAAGTCCCTTTGTTTCAAAAATGTATCCATTTCTTTCCATTGGCAAATGCTACCACTACTTTGCCTGAATTATTTTTAACCCTTCAAAGCAGGGATTAACTTTATAATTTTCCGATATTAATATAGCCCTTTATCCAGAAAACTAAACTAGGCTGGAGGAGGGCATTTTCTTCCAAATTTCAGAGAAGCTAAGCAAGTTCTAGCAAGTATATCTAGACCTTTAGCTTTCTAGTCTGAAGTCTTATTCGATAGACCAGTGGTTTCCAGTTTGATGTCAAGGGCTTGCCCATAAAATCAGTAGCTCTCTAGCAGCACAGTTCCACCTCAATTATCTGAAGCACATTTACAGATCAACCTCGACTAAGCCAAAGTCAGCTGAGAACCCAAAAACAAGTGAAAAGAGGTTTGGAACAAGCCCAACACCCATTCACAGAAAGTGCACATTCCTTAGTCGCAGGAGAGTCCCTCAGGCCTCCATTCAGAGCCTGCTGCTGCTTCCTCTAGACAAAAGTCTAGCAAAGTTAAATTATGTAATTTTGGAGGCCACCAAAAATTATAACCAGAAAGAACTACTGCTAAAAGCTGGCACACTGACAGCAGCCAAGAGGTTGTCTGCAGTTGTCAAAGTAGGACTCAGGAGAAAGAAGATCGCAAAAGCCAAAATAACCTGGGGTGTTCAGTGCAGGGACCACCATGGAGTACATAATTGCATTACAGCAAAACAGAATACTTAACCTTATGATGATGACAGCGTATCACCAACGTATCACCTTAAATCATGGCTAAAACAAGCCATTTAAGAAGGAATAAATTCCACAACCAATTCTATGGTTATTGTCATTGAAATTGTTTTAAACTTTGTGTAGGATGCCACACAAAGCTAAGCAATCTGGGAATTTAAACTTTGTGGTCCATTTCATACGTCAATGATTATAGGATTATTACATTAAAGTAGATAGTGCTAAAACGCTTGTCTTCCCAGATGCATAATTTCTTTATGATAATTAATATTTTTAAAGAAAGCACCTTCACTAGAATCTCTTCAAAGCCTATTCTATCCAGTCTGCTAAGAAATGTTTTTGTGGAGGCCAATATTCAACATTCTTAAAGAAAAGAATTTTCAACCCAGAATGTTATATCCAGCCAAACTACGTTTCATAAGTGAAGGAGAAATGAAATATTTTACAGACAAGGAAATGCTGAGAGATTTTGTCACCACCAGGCCTGCCCTACAAGAGGTCCTCAAGGAAGCACTAAACATGGAAAGGAACAACCGGTACCAGCCACTGCAAAAACATACCAAATTGTAAAGCAAATCCATGCTATGAAGAAACTGCATAAACTAACAGGCAAAATAGCCAGTTAGCATCATAATGGCAAGATCAAATTCACACATAACAATATTAACCTTAAATGTAAATGAGCTAAATGCCCCAATTAAAAGACATAGACTGGCAAACTGCATAGTCAAGATCCATCGGTGTGCTGTGTTTAGGAGATTCATCTTACAGGCAGAGACACACATGGGCTCAAAATAATGGGATGAAAGAATATTTACCAAGCAAATGGAAAGCAAAAAAAAGCAGGGGTTGCAATCCTAGTCTCTGATAAAACAGACTGTAAACCAAGAAAGCTCAAAAGAGACAAAGGGCATTACATAATGGTAAAGGGATCGATTCAACAAGAAGAGATAATTATCCTAAATATAAGTGCACCCAATACAGGAGCACCCAGATTCATAAAGCAAGTTATTAGAGACCTACAAAGAGACACAGAATCCCACATAATAATACTGGGAGACTTTAACACCCCACTGTCAGTATTAGATCACTGCGACAGAATATTAAAAAGGATATCCAGGACTTGAACTCAGCTCCGGACCAAAAGGACCTAATAGACATCTACAGAACTCTCCACCCCATATCAACAGAATATACATCTTCTCAGCACCACATCTTCTCAGCACCACATCACACTTATTCTAAAATTACCACATAATTGAAAGTAAAACACTCCTCAGCAAATGCAAAAGAACAGAAATCATAACAAACAGTCTCTCAGACCACAGTGCAATCAAACTAGAACTCAGGATTAAGAAATTAACTCAAAACCACACAACTACATGGAAACTGAACAACCTGCTCCTGAATAACTAGCAGGTAAATAAAGAAATGAAGTTAGAAATGAAGTCTGACACCAATAAGGACAAAGACACAACATACCAGCATCTCTGGGACACATTTAAAGCAGTGTGTAGAGGGAAATTTATAGCACTAAATGCCCACAAGAGAAAGCAAGAAAGATCTAAAATTGAAGCCCTAACATCACAATTAAAAGAACTAGAGAAGAAAGAGCAAACACATTCAAAAGCTAGCAGAAGACAAGAAATAACTAAGACCAGAACAGAACTGAAGGAGACGGAGACACAAAAAACCCTTCAAAAAATTAATGAATCCAGGAATTGATTTCTTGAAAAGATCAACAAAATAGCCCACTAGCCAGACTAATAAAGAAGAAAAGAGAGAAGAATCAAATAGATGCAATAAAAAATGATAAAGGGGATATCACCACCGATCCCACAGAAATACAAACTACTATTGGAGAATATTATAAACACCTCTACGCAAATAAACTAGAAAAACTAGAAGAAATGAATAAATTCCTGGACACATACAGCCTCCCAAGACTAAACCAGGAAGAAGCCGAATCCCTGAATAGACCAATAACAAGTTCTGAAATTGAGGCAGCAATTAATAGCCTACCAACCAAAAAAAGCCCAGGAACAGATGGATTCACAGCCAAATCATACCAGATGTACAAAGAGGAGCTGGTACCATTACTTCTGAAACTATTCCAAATAATAGAAAAAGACGGACTCTCCCTAACCCATTTTATGAGGCCACCATCATCCTGACACCAAAACCTGGCAGAGACACAACAAAAAAAGAAAATTTCAGGCCAATAGCCCTGATGAACATCAATGTGAATATATTTATTCCTCAATAAAATACTGGCAAACCAAATCCAGCAGCACATCAAAAAGCTTATCCACCATGATCAAGTCGACTTCATCCCTGATGATCAAGTCGACTTCATCCTTGGGATGCAAGGCTGTTTCAACATATGCAAATCAATAAATGTAACCCACCACATAAACAGAACCAATGACAAAAACCACATGATTATCTCAATAGATGCAGAAAAGGCCTTTGACAAAATTCAACAGTCCTTCATGCTAAAAACTCTCAATAAAATAGGCATTGATGGAACATATCTCAAAATAATAAGAGCTATTTATGACAAGCCCACAGCCAATGTTATACTGAATGAACAAAAACTGGAAGCATTCCCTTGAAAACCAGCACAAAACAAGGATGCCCTCTCTCACCACTCCTATTCAGCATAGTATTGGAAGTTCTGGCCAGGGCAATCAGGCAAGAGAAAGAAGTAAAGTGTATTCAAGTAGGAAAAGAAGTCAAATTGTCTCTGTTTGCAGATGACATGTTTGCATATTTAGGAAACTTCATTGTCTCAGCCCAATATCTCCTTAAGCTGATAAGCAACTTCAGCAAAGTCAGCATACAAAATCAATGTGCAAAAATGACAAGCATTCCTACACACCAATAACAAACAGCCAAATCATGAGTGAACTCCCATTCACAACTGCTGCAAAGAGAATAAAATACCTAGGAATCCAATTTACAAGGGATGTGAAGGACCTCTTCAAGGAAAACTACAAACCACTGCTCAAGGAAATAAGAAAGGACACAAATGGAAAAACATTCTATGCTCATGGATAGGAAAAATCAGTATCATCAAAATGACCATACTGCCCAAAGTAATTTATAGATTTAATGCTATCCCAATCAACCTACCATTGACTTTCTTCACAGAATTGGAAAAAACTACTTCAAATTTCATATGGAACTAAAAAAGGGCATGCATAGCCAAGACAATCCGAAGCAGAAAGAACAAAGCTGGAGGCATCACACTACCTGACATCAAACTATACTACAAGGCTACAGTAACAAAAACAACATGGTATTGGTACCAAAACAGATATATAGACCAATGGAACAGAACAGAGGCCTCAGAAATAACACCACACATCTACAACCATCTGATCTTAGACAAACCTGACAAAAACAAGAAATGGGGAAAAGATTCCCTATTTAATAAATGGTGTCAGGAAAACTAACTAGCCATATGCAGAAAGCTGAAACTGGATCCCTTCCTTACACTGTATACAAAAATTAACTCAAGATGGATTAAAGACTTAAACATAAGACCTAAAACCATAAAAACCTCAGAAGAAAACCTAGGCAATACTATTCAGGACATAGGGATGGGCAAAGACTTCATCACTAAAACACCAAAAGCAATGGCAACAAAAGCCAAAATAGACAAATGGGATCTGATTAAACTAAAGAGCTTCTGCACAGCAAAAGGAACTATCATCAGAGTGAACGGGCAACCTACAGAATGGGAGAAAATTTTTGCAATCTGACAAAGGGCTAATATCCAGAATCTACAAAGAACTTAAACAGATTACAAGAAAAAACAAACAACCCCATGAAAAAGTGGGCAAAGGATATGGACACTTCTCAAAAGAAGACATTTATGTGGCAAACAAACATATGAGAAAAAGCTCATCATCACTGGTCATTAGAGAAATGCAAATCAAAACCACAATGAGATACCATCTCATGCCAGTTAGAATGGTGATCATTAAAAAGTCAGGAAACAACAGATGCTGGAGAGGATGTGGAGAAATAAGAATGCTTTTATACAGTTGGTGGGAGTGTAAATTAGTTCAACCATTGTGGAAAACAGTGTGGCGATTCCTCAAGGATCTAAAACTAGAAATATCATTTGACCCAGCAATCCCATTACTGGGTATATATCCAAAGGATTATAAATCATTCTACTATAAAGACACATGCACACACATGTTTATTGTGGCACTGTTCACAATGGCAAAGACTTGGAACCAACCCAAATGCCCATCAATGAAGACTGGATTAAGAAAATGTGGCACATATACACCATGGAATTCTATGCAGTCATAAAAAAGGATGAGTTCATGTCCTTTGCAGGGACATGGATGATGCTGGAAACCATCATTCTCAGCACACTAGTGCAAGAACAGTAAACCAAACACCGCACGTTCCCACTCATAAGTGAGAGTTGAACAATGGGAACACATGGACACAGGGAGGGGAACATCACACACCGGGGCCTGTCAGGGGGTAGGGGTGGGGGTGGGGGGGCTAGGGGAGAGATAGCATTAGGAGAAATACCTAATGTAGATTATGGGTTGATGGGTGCAGCAAACCACCATGCCACATGCATACCTATGTAGCAAACATGCACATTCTGCACATGTACCCCAGAACTTAAAGTATAATTTTTAAAAAATGTTTTTGTGATGGAGGACTTGACTGATTAGAAAGGTAGAGAACTACTTCTCACAGCTGCATGGTCTGTTCCCCTCGTTTGAGTTGGCACAAAACACAATGCTGGCCCCTATTAACTCTATATATGGAGTTGAGTCAAAAGAAAGGAGAAGGGGTTACTTTGAAGAGCCCAGAGACTTAATATGGCAATGGCTAATGTATGACACAAATATTCCTCCCCCACCCATGGCAAACTTGGCCAGTCAATCCAAAACTAGTATAAGACTTCAAAATCCTTCCCTCAACACAAATTCAGACAAACATTATGATTGATCGAGGTTGACATTCAGAAGGAAATGATCCCAGGCGTAAGTTATTATTCAATGACCTTAAATTTGATTTATATCTTGTCAGGGTTGCAAGTTTCTCATGTGAGATAGGCTATCTTCTTTGATATCTTCACATCCTCAGTCATGACCGCAGGCCAGTCTTTCAGTCTTGACTCAAATACTCCCTCCTCGGTGAAGCCTTCCTTGGGGGCAGGGTGGTCAGGGAGTAAGTGACTGGTTCAACTCTGTTCCCGTAACATTTTGTATATTATTGATTCAGCTCAATCAGAAAACATTTATTGAGCATCCACTTTGTGTCAGGCATGGTACTAGGTACTGGGGATATAAATTAACACATGGCATTGTTCTTGCCTTCGAGGAGCTTACAGTCTGCCTTGCAGTATTTGCCTCTATTTCAAGTTCCTTAAGGGGAAAGGAGAACTCTCACTCAGCTTCAAACTAGACTACCTCTCTACTATGTTCATTCCAGTTGCGCTATTTGTTACATGATCCATCATAGAATTCTCAGTGTGGTATATAGACTCAGACCCCAACATTAACCAATTGTTCAAGTACCTACTCACTTTTCTCAATACCACATTAATTCTGGTGATGGATTCCTGGATCCCCAGAGCCAAGGATAATGCCCAGCAGTCTCTGGGAGACTTAGCTGGTCACCCTGTCCAGGAGGTACAATCTGGACTTCAACAGTGATATTCATGCACACACATACTCACACACACCACGATATATCTGTGTAGATCTCATCTGTACAATACTACAAGGAATAATTTAACCAGAATTTAACAAGGAGAACAAAAGAATTAATAGAGAATGACGACTTTTGCTTTGAGATGGAACTTACACATAATTAAGTATAGAAAACTAGAAGTACTACACCTTCACCATCTCATAATCACTAATTGTTCCTCCTTTAGCTGATGTGGCCAGCAATCGTTTCTGTTCTCATCCATTCCTGCTATATCTGCTCCTCAGGTCCTCCTCTGTAGCATCCTGTGCTGCTGGGAGGTAACAAAGTCCTGGTCAGTTACTTCTCAAAAGGCTCTGAAACCGAGCCTACTCCTTGTGGATGTGGACACAGCACCACTTGCTGAGGTTGTAGGGCTCTGAAATTTACTCTGTTCCAGGGGCCCCTCCTCAGCCCTGTTTTCTCTGCTTCACTGCATGTCTAAGATGGTCTTGGTTTCCTTGCTGGTGTGGAAAATAACTTTCAGCTTACATTCAAGATGAAAAATACTTCCAACGCTCCCCATCAGGGGCAGAGACATGGAGTCTGGTACTCCCTATGTAACATTATCAATATCCTCCCAGGCAGCAGCAAATCAGAGGTTTCACTCTTGAACCCAGTGCCTAACACCATGCTGGCATCTGGCAGGCTCTCAATACACATTTGTGAATGAGTGAAGGAGATAAAGCGAAATTATGAAATAGACTACTTTATGTTCACTGTTCTGTGAGTTAGAATACTGATTCCAACTCTGTAACCTTAGAGGAGGTATTTAATCTCCTCAGTTTCCTCATCTGTAAAAAGTCAATGTGTATCACACAGCATCAGTGAAAGGAATAGAGAAACCATGTATCAAGCACCTACTACAGTGCCTATCTCACAGTAAGCACACAATAAATGGTCTCAATCACAGCACTAGCACACAAAAGGTACTCAACAATTACCTGTTGGTAATCAACGTGTAGAGGCTCACACACACACCTCTTGCCCTCGCCCTTCATTCATTCATTCATTCATTCATTCACAGTGTATTGAGAACCTGACAGACGCCAGCATGGTGTTAGGCACTGGGTTCATGGAGTTAGGCTGGCCTACATTTGCACATGTTCACACTGCCTTGCTCAACTGTCACCTCTCTACCCCCTGCCCTGTCTAAGATGCTGTCTTTGTCTGCCAGCTCTGTGCTGTGACACCACAGCCATCCCCTCTGTCTGGAATTTGCATGCATCACTCAGAAGACAGTGTCACATGGGAGACCGAGGCCTGGTCAGGTGGTCGTGCATCCCCACTTCAGAAAAAATTATGGGTGTGAGTCTGGTCAAGGCACAGCCCAGAAACACCAACTAGCAGAATAGTTGAAAGACCTGAGTTCTAATTCTGTCTCCATTACTTGCCAGCTAAGTGATTGTGGGTAAGTTACTTGAGCTCCCAGCCTGTTTCCCGGTCAGTAAAAATGATTCCACAGAAGTACCTACATCATAGCATTGTTATATAAACAAAGTAAGAGAATGTGTGTAAGCACTTACAACACTGCCTATCACATAGTAAAAAGTCTAAAATGTTTGCTTTTTTCCAGAGACAGGGTCTCACAATGTTGCCTAGGCTGGTCTCAAACTCCTGAACTAAAGGGATCCTCTGTCCTCAGCCTCCCAAAGTGCTGGGATTACATGCATGAGCCACTGCACCCAGCCTATTCTTAAATAAACAATAGGCCTACCCTGAAGAGCTAAGAGTAGACTAGAAGATTTAAAAGTGAAGAGTTAACACTTCAAGCATTTATTTTAATTTATATTTAGAGTATGTTTGTGTGGTGTGTAGTCTGAATCTGTAATAACTGTTCAAAGGCTGTAGATCAATCACGGAGTGAAGTAGAACACATAAGTCACACGACATTGATTGACAGAGGAATGCCAACTGTGCTTTGCAGTTTGGCGTATTCAGGGCCAGGCACAGGACCTATGATAGTGCTGCTGGGAAGGCAGAGCAACAGCAGTTGAATGAAGACCTGACCAACAGCGGCTGGTCCAGGATTAGTGCTGTCTAGGGCACTTCCAGATACTTCCCTGTTAGCGCCTATGGCTGTCCCCACCCCACAATCTCAACTCTGATACAACAATGCATTGCACACAGTCCTTGTCAGGTGGTGGGAACTTAGTGGCAGCCATTCTGGGAAGGGTCATTAGGAGCAGATGGGGGGGGTGGATTTGAGAGGCAATCAGTTACACCATCGGTATCAGCTGACTATTGTATCATTTGCAGAGCAAATCCATAAATTCCATTGTTTGATCCTTATAACAACCAGAAAGAACTGTTGCTTCCCATCTACAGGTGAACAGTATGAGGCATACTCGGATTAAGTCACTTACCCATGATCTCATGGCCAGTCACAACACTTGATAAAAAACTGAGAAGAGCCTCAATGAAAGAAACAAGGTATAATCAGCCGTAAGACTGATCGTACCTATTTTGGGAGTCCTGTAAGAATCCCAAAAACTACTCATTATAAATGGGAGGGACTCTCTCCAGGGACTATTCAGATCAAGAAAATTAACTCACACTTTGGTGACAGAATAAATTAATACAAACATATGAATAACAATATGAAAATACTTACCAGAAACCATGAAAATGCCCAATCTTTGACCTAGTAATCACACTTGAGGAAACTTAGACTAAGGAAATAACCCAAAAGAATTTTAAAGTTATACCCAAAAAATGTTTCTTGCAGCTGTATCATGGCAAAAATGTAGAAATCTAAGTATCCAATAATAATGGAAAGCCAAAGAATGTGAAAGACACACTTGATTGTATTTATGTAGCAATATGGAAAAATATTTGTATAAGATTGAAGAAAAGTCTTAATTTATGCAAAAGAAATTATGCATTCATGTGAACAAACAGTGGAAGGGAACATACACTATTGAAAACAGTTTGATTTGACCAAGAGGATTGTGGTGATTTTTTTTTTTGCTTTCTTTAATCCAGAGTTGCACAAATATTGCTAAACATTATCGGCATATAATATAAAAGTCTGAAAATCAAAATGTGGAAAATTGTGCTGAAATCTCTAAGGTTTCTAATAGCTCCAATAATCTCTGTGAGCCTTTTGAGGCCAGGACAAGTGTCTTTTTCATCTTTGTATCCCCGGAGTTTTCTGCAAGTGATTATTTTCTCCATAAATACTGAGGAAATGCTACAAGCAAGCATGTGGATGATTCTTTGCAGAGTCTGTCAGACCCTTGACTACCCCAAGAGCCATGTGTCTAGATATTAACCAGATGAATGTTCTATTATAAAAATACACACACACGTACATTCATTGCAGCACTATTCACAATAGCAAGGACATGGAATCAACCTAAATGCTCATCAGTGGTACACCAGATAAAGAAAATGTGGTACATATACACCATGGAATACTACGCAGCCATAAAAAAGAATGATATTATGCCCTTTGCAGGAACATGGGTGGACCTGGAGGTCATCATCCTTAGCAAACTAACACAGGAACAGAAAATCAAATACCACATGTTCTCACTTATAAGCAGGAGCTAAAAGATGAAAATACAGGGACACATAGAGGGGAACAACACACTGGGGCCTATCTGATGGTTGAGGGTGAAAGGAGAGAGAGGGTCAGGAAAAATAACTAATGGGTACTAGGCTCAATACCTGAGCAATAAAATAATCTGTACCACCAACCCCGATGACACAAGTTTACCTATATAACAAACATGTACCCTTGAACTTAAAATAAAAGTTAAATTTAAACTAAGAAAATATTCAGGAAGAACTAATTTTTAAAAGAGGAGATCAGAGGAATGGATTTGGAATGTTTCCAACACAAAGAAATGAGAAATGTTTGAGGTAATGGGTATCCCAATTGCCCTGACTTGATCATTACACATTGTATGCTTGTATTAAAAGATCACATGTACTCCATAAATACATACAATTATTATGTCCTCATAAAAATTTTTAAAAAATGAAATGAAAAGAAAATATCCAGGAGGAATCATCTCTTTTTTTTTTCGTTTGTTTCTTTTTTGAGACAGAGTCTCCCTCTGTCGCCCAGGCTGGAGTGCAGTGGTGTGATCTCAGCTCACTGCAACCTCCGCCTCCCGGGCTCAAGCGATTCTTCTGCCTCAGCCTCCCAAGTAGCTGGGATTAGAGGAGCTCACCACCACGCCCAGCTAATTTGTATTTTTAGTAGAGTCAGGGTTTCACCATGTTGGCCAGGTTGGTCTCAAACTCCTGACCTCAAGTGATCCACCCACCTCAGCCTCCCAAAGTGCTGGGATTACAGGCAGAATCGTCTTTTGAAAGAGGAAATCAGAGCAAAATCTGGGGAAGAGAGTGCTGGATTTAAAAATTTCTCAGTTTGCCCCTTTGATGTAATTCCACAAATTACAGTCCCCAATGCCAAGTGCACAAGAACAGAATAGCCTTGGTTCCCACTCTCCAAGGCCTGGAGACCTTCTCCACGGCAGGACATGTCTCTGGAAGGAGATGCCATGAAGTTTGCATTAAATTCAAGGTCGCCAGAAGAATGACTTGAAGCCACGAGCCGACCAAATTACACCAAGTCAAAGGCATGAAATATTAGAGATCTTTGGATTAGAAAACAGAGACAACCAGCTAGGTAGGTGATCCATCTCCACCAGCGCAAGCAAGTCATTTAAACACTATGGGATTCAGATTCCTGGTTTCTGCCCTGGCCATCTCACTGGGATGTCATGAAAATCAAACACGTTAAGAAAAAGATGCATAAACTTAAAAGTGCTATCTATAGAAGAGCCTGGCTGCAGCAAATTCACGATAAATGTTGGAGCTAAGTGAGTGCATGAAAGCATGACAGGAAGCCAAATAATTATGAGATTTTTACAGAAATGTAGGGGCAAATATAAGGTGGGGCGCTGGTCTGTGTTCAGAGCAGAAGGAAAAAGCTGCTTCCCTGGGGCATGACGGGTAGGCTTCTCGAACTGCTGGCAAATTGGCCTTGGGAGGAGCCACCAGGGTACATCGGCCCTGTCCAGGGCTGCATTCCTTTACAGGGCCTTAAAAGGGTAGAGCAGCCTCAGAATCAGGAAGATAGCTATCCTATATTCACTAATTATGCATCTAGGGCCAGCACAGGCCTGAGCATTTCACAAAATTTTAAGGGATTGAAGGGAAGCCCTTTGTGAGAGGGCACGTCAGACATGGGCGTGATCAAAGGGACAAAAAAGAGCAAGGGATGTCAGTGACATAGATCCAGGCCCCTTGTACATGGTGACGTGATTAAAGGCACAAATCTGCTTCAGAGTTGTCATTCCTAATAGAACCCGACGGGAACGAGGAGCAGCGAACTGGCAGGAGGGCAACACAATTCGCGCACACTCACAGTGACTGCCTCGTGCCAACTTGCTGCTGAAGGCCCTAGGATGCCGAGATAGGCAAGACAGAGTGTCCTATATTGGATCTGCTTGGAGTCATACAGAGGGACAAATGACAGTGAGGGATATTTGGGGTCACAGACGCATGGGTGAAGAGGCGATTTCTTAAGTCCTGCATTGAAGGACAAGATGTAGTACACATGGGCAATTCTAGATAATGTGTCAGGAGACTAGTTCCATGTGCCCTCAGAGCAAAGCAAAGAGCCCAGAGCAGCTTCTGCTGGAAGGGACCTTAGATCACATAGGTCAACACCCTTATTTTACAGATGAGAAGACTGGAGCCCAGAAGAGTTAAATGACTTGCTATAGGCCACACAGGAAGCTACTGGCTATGACCTTTAACACTGTCATTTTCCAAACATAATATTATGTGATAGGTATGAATCTGGCAGAGTTAACATGAGACTGAGAGGAAACCGTCTGTTCCAAGTCACCCATACAAGGACAAGAAGGGGAACGAATGGCTGTTAAGAGGCATCTGTGGGTATCAAACTTCAGGAGGAAAAGCAACAGCCAGACAGGGCACACTGCATCCAGCCACGATCACAGTGTTCAGCTCCCATCTGCAGGAGAAGCTGTCCTTGGTCTTTTCTCATTCATCTTTAAAAACCCAAAGGCAAGACTTGGCAGTGGTCTAGTTCTTGGTTCCTAGTGCTACTCTTTGTCCTAAAAAGGAGCACCTGACACATGAAAGACAAGATTAGGGCAGGTTCTGGGCCATTCCTGTGGGTCTCCTGGGTGGCAGCCCTCCACATCCCCAGGAATGTTTCTTCCTATCCCCTCTTGTCAATAGATAATATAAGGCGGCTCTGATCTTTGCAAAGCTTTCTAGCCCACCCCATCTCTTATGGCAGTTTCCAAAGGAGCTACCTTCCTTTTATGAAGATTAAATATGTTCTGAGGAAAGCAAACATATCAAACACTCACGTGGATGCACTGCTGCTTCCACCAGCTCACGCTGGTGTGAACTACTCAAAAGGATTTCTCCATTGGGATTCCGACACAGAGGAAAGTTGATTGTTCCCAATGATCAAATAAACCCAGCAGGACCCTTAATTCCTGATGACCTCTTAGCACCTGCCTGGTTGCAGTCTGTGTTTCTCACTCTCCTAGAGCCCAAAATGACCCCTCAGAGAGTACTGTGGATCCTGCACAAGGGAGACTTCATAATGGGAAAGAAGGTTTCATCTGGGTCCCACCTACTATAGGTCTAGTGGCCCAGATTCTGAGTACAGCAATTGTGGCAGATGCTGCTGGTTGTCTTTGACAATCCAGCCTGCCTTTTCTTCCTCAGGAACAGCATCCCAATTTTTAGCTAGCGAGGCTTGTTGCTTCCTGGAAAAAGCAAATAAAGACTACATTTCCAAGGCTCTCTCATAGCTAAGTGTGGCCATGTAACAATGCCCATGGCTAACAATGACAGCACCTCACTGTGTGCCGAGCACAATGCTAAGCATCTCTCTGTACATAAAATCACTTAATCTCACAAAAACCCTATGAGGGACACAGTGATTGTCCTCTTTTTACAGGGCAAACATCCCAGAGAAGTAATTTGCCCAATTCATACTGTTAATGAGTGCCACAGCTGAGATTTCAACTCGAGCAGCCTGACCCCAGTCAAAGCGCTTCACCACTAATTACACTACACTAAATTCCAGCTGTGAAAGCAGAAGTTTTGTGTTGAACTTCCAGGAGCATGCCTTTAAAAGGAGGGAGCTCCAGGAGGTGGAGCTGAATGCTCCTTCCCTTGAGTGTGAACTGAACATAGAGACTTGCTTCTACCCAAGAGGGTCTGGAAAAGGAAATAAAATAATTAGACAGTGGAGAAACCTGGCAGACACCACCTTAACCAAGCGATCAAGGTTACCATCGCCAGCAGTAAGGCATGCTGATACCACGAACCTTGATATGATGCAATGAAAGGGGGCTTCACTGCTGTGAAATTCTCCCCAAAGCCCAATAACCCAGTCTATCCATGAGATAACATCAGAGAAACCCAAATTGAGCAACTTTCTATGCAATGCCTGACCAATAATCTTAAAAACTATCAAGATCGTGAAAAACAAGAAAAGATGGAGAAAATATCACAGGTTGAAGGAGGCTAAGAAGATATAATGAGTACATGCAACGTGGGATCCAGGATTGGATGCTGGAGCCAAAAAGGGACATTAGTATAAAAATAGGCAAAATTCTAATAAATAATATTATCAGGTTAATAATATTGTACCAATGTTAATTTCTGCGTTTTGAAAGCTGTACCATGGTTTTGTAAGATGTTAACATTAGGGAAAGTTGAATGAAGGATATATGGGAACTCTCTGTACTATTTTTGTAAATTTTCTATTAATCTAAAATTATTTCAAAATAAAAATGTCTTTCAAAAAGGAAGAGGCAAGTGCTACCCCTTCCCATTTCTTTCTATTGCTTACTTGTTAAATGATGGTGATTGCTGGAACTCCAGCAGCCATATTGATCCATGAGGTGACCTTGAAGTCACCTTGAGGATAGAAGTCATGTCCTGAGGATAACAGAGCAGAAAGATGAGTGCCTAGATCCCTAATGACACTCACTGCCCTCTTATCAGCCCTGAACTCCTAGTTGCAAACCTCTTTTTCTTATGAAAAAGAGAAATCACCTCTACCTTCTATAAGCCACTTATTTGGGGGTTTCCTGTCAAATGCAGCCAAACCTAATCCTTGTTAATAACAGCAATAGAATGAAAACCTGTGCAATTTCTATCACTGATATAAAAATTAGAATCTTAGCCTTGGACTTGGTCTTAAATTCCATCTAGTCCAAACTGTCATTTTTCGCATGAGTAACAGAACCAAAGAGCTGAAACATGTGCTCAGGTCCCATCACCGGCAACAAAGCAAACACAGAAACCCAAGTCCTGTCCCAGTCCAACTTCCTCCACTGGCTCTTACTGCTTGGTGATAATTCCAAATACCAGCATTGCAGCATTAATATAGTCCCACACATGAAAGTCAGGGTGATGTACTGCAATGCAGGTTTTTTCTGATTGTCACACTGACTTGCCTATCTCACTCTAATGATAACGTTCTGAAATCTTACATTTCTGAAGATTACTGAACACAGCAACACGTCTGCAAATTATAACTGTGAATTTCACATTTTGAGTTTCAGGAACTGAAGACTCTCATATTAAAAATGATGCATTTGTTGTATTTACTTGGTTTTCATTAAAAGGGGGTTGTACAAAGGAAAATGTGTACTATTATATCTATCAAAGGGTATTATATTCAGAGAAAAAATAAGGTTTCAGGATTTATGGTCACTAATTACCTAAAAACCCAGGACAAGTCACTTCCCCAGTCTGAGTTACAAATGTCTCAGTCTGTAAAATTAGAGGATTAGCTGGGATTTGATTTCCCATGGTTTCCTTCTAATTCTAATAATCAATAATTTCACAACACTAAAAAAATCACTCAGTTTTCACTACCTATGTATAAATGATTATTTCAAATATCTATACCTTTGCATTCTTCACTAAATCTTCTTAAAATATGCTGTTTGCTGGCCAGGCATGATGGCTCACCCTGTAATCTCAGCACTTTGGGACACTGAGGCAGGCAGACCACTTGAGGCCAGGAGTTCAAAGCCAGCCTGGCCACATGGTGAAATCCTGCCTCAACTAAAAATACAAAAATTAGCCAGGCTTGATGGCGCTTACCTATAATCCCAGCTACTCGGCAGACTGAGGCACGAGGAATCACCTTGAACCTGAAAGGCAGAAGTTGCAGTGAGCCAGGATTGCATCACTGCACACCAGCCTAGGCCAGAGAACAAGACTCTGTCTCAAAAAAAAAAAAAAAAAAAAAAATGCTGTTTGCTAAATAGAGAATACCAGTCTGCAGTAGACTGCATGAATGATCCCAATTCTCATCCTTCTCTTTGCTATGAAACATCGCAGTTTCTCTCACCAATGAAGTAGAGTCGTCATCCCTGCCCCCTGAATCTGAACTCAGCCATGTAACTTGTTTTGGTCAATATCATATGGTGGGAGTGACAGTATGCCAGTTCCAAGCCTAGGCTTCCAGAAGGCTTACATATTTCTGTACTTATGCAGCTTCCACCATTATCATGAGAATTACATGCTTTGGCAACTTGCTTGTTCTAGTAGGGGGTTAAGTACATGAAGAACTGCCCTGGCTAAGGCACATCAGGCAGGCCCCCATCAGCCTAGAGATGCATGAATGAGTCCAGCCAACCAGCAGAATCACACAGCAGAGAACAGAACAGATCTAATGCACCCTGAAGACACTGGAGAAATAATGTTCATTGTAAGCCATGGAGGCTTTGTGGTTGGTTGTTACACAGCAAAAGCTAGCTGATACACCTTTTAAAAACCTCAACTTTGAAGGGAACCTATTTTTAGCAAGCACTAGCGATATGCATATGCCATAAAATGTTCTGCAGGAAATGGACTTGGTTTGCTAGTGAAGTGATGGATCCACATGCATGCTTGGCACCACATGCACAATCAATCCTTTGCCCACAAATGGGCCAGGAAATCTGCCTACACACTCTCTTGAGCTTTATTCTTCACTCCCATAAAAGCACATTCAAATGCTGAGTTATCTACACAATACCACCTTTTGAAATCATCATTTAAAAACCATTTATACCAGACTCCATCTTTTGCTATGCCTAAATTCAATCCAACATGCCTCTTTTGATTAATGAAATAAAATGCTAGTGTTGGTACCGTGGGAATAAGATTCTTTTCTAACTATGCATTGGTAAGAAACTAAATTAGATGTCAACATCCTATAATGGGATGAATATTGCTTTTATTCCCATAGGCAGTAGTGCTAAAAGGCAAATGTATTTAGTTGGGCCCATTTTGCTTGTTTTTCAAACATTCCACAATTACTTATTAAGCATCAACTTGCTCTATGTAAACATTGTTCAAGTGTCAGCCCCGGGTGTGGGCAGCATCCGGAACCAGCAAAGCCCAGGGTGTATCACATGCCAGCAATGAGCAGACAGGGGGTCAAAGGACGGTCAGGCCACAGAGCCCAGGGACAGCTGAGGGATGTTAAACATGAGCGGAACAAGGTGAAAGGCAAGTGGCTGGAGCGAAAGAGCAGGACAACAGCCAGCAGGAGCTGCAGGGCGCAAGGCGTCACGCATCAGCCTCCAAATCAGAGATGGCTTCCTGTTTTGTTCTAGGCTTCTCTGCAGTTCCTGTGGGGAAAAGGTGAATCCTAGGGGAGCTGGCCAAGCCCTGCAGGTAGAGAAAGGCAGTTATTGGCACCTGACTGTGGGGCATCTGGAAAATTAGCTCCTGGCAAGGGAGTGCTGGCTGTTCAGCGCTGGGAAGGATGCCTCCCTTTCTGCCTGCAAATGCACACATCCTCGCACAAACTCACGCACACACTCACATGCTCTTGCACACTCAGACCACACTCCTGCACTCATATACCACACAGTTGCACACTCACATGCCACACACTCTGCTTCTCTCTCACCACCAACCTCACAAACTCTCATACACACTCTTCACACACACATACACACACACTGTCACACACCACCCACTCTCTCACCTATACAGACACACACAGAGTTGTCAAGTTCTGTCCAGCCCACCTCAGAAGAGTCTCTCACCTTCCTCCCAGGCATCCATGCCCAGGCCCGCACTGCCTCCCACCTGTTCCCCTGGAAGAGCCTCTGGGTCTGGAGGACCACTGCTGCCAGCCCCTCAACCCACCCAGGCATTCCTGTGCATGGTCGCAAGTGATCTTCATACAACTCAGCTTTGATCTCGTCACTCTTCTGCGAAAAAGCCATTGATTCCCCCAGCGTGACAGAATAATGGCCACATAACAGAACCACAAAGGCTCTGGCTTTACTCCTGCGTCGCCATCCAGGCCTCCTCCCACTTGTTAGAATCCCTCTGCCTTTCCCAACTCATCTCCAGCAGAGCACACCCATCGAGCCTTTCTGCAGCCCCATGGCTCAGAGTAAAATCTCCTCCCTCTGTGGTTCCCTCAGACCACTCACCATCCACCATGGCCCTGGCCGCTCTCATCCCAATCTTGCTGGATAGAAGCTCTTCGAGACAGGCCCTGTGTCCCATTCATCCTTACGTGTCTCTTCCCATTCCCTCATGCTTTTAGCATAAAAGAACTGGGCACAGTGGCTCACGCCTGTAATTCCAACACTTTGGGAGGCCAAGGTGGGTGGATCACGAGGTCAGGAGTTTGAGACTAGTCTGACCAACATGGTGAAACCCCATCTCTACTAAAAATACAAAATTAGCCAGGCGTGGTGGCGCGTGCCTGTAATCCCAGCTACTCAGGGGGCTGAGGCTGGAGAATCACTTGAACCTGGGAGGTAGAGACTACAGTGAGCTGAGATCATGCCATTGCACTCCAGCCTGGGCAACAAGAGCAAAACTCAGTCTCAAAAAAAAAAAGAAATCCAGTAAAAATGTATTGAATTCAAGGTTAATAATTGAATCTCTATGCAAGCCAATTAATTGTGTTAACCCTGCATCCAGCCAGTTCCCATCACTGAGCACAAGCTCAGTGTACCAGAGATCATAGCTGGTTCCAGGTGACTCAGACTCACCATAAGGAAAATGGTGCAGAACATATGCCCACTCTCAATAGTCACTCAAACACAGGCCTCAGAAAACACCACTCGGCAAGCAGTTATGGAGCATGTGTCATGTGGAAAGCACTCTTCTGGCCACCAAGGCATAGTCAGACAGCAGGTTAGGGAGGCAGAGAGCAACGTAATCCATCCTAGAGAATGATGACACTAGCAAGGCCAAGAGAGGTGGGGATGTGGTGGAGGGAAGGAGGGGCAAGGAGGAGGCGGTGACCGGCCAAACCAAGTCTCTTCTGGGAGGAGATGCTCAGGCCAGTGGGACAGCAAAACCCAGTGAGCTCAGAGCTTTCAAGGAGAAGTGAAGCTGGTGCCAGGGTATCACTGTGTACCAGGGCCCAGCATGGGAGGCTCGTGAGTCAGGAGGTAAGATATAGATGGCTTGAAATTCATCACCTCACATAAGGAGGATACAGTGGCCTTTGGGGACTCAGGGGAAGGGATGGGAGTAGGGTGAGGGATAAAAGACAACGCATTGGGTACAGTGTCAACTGCTTGGGTGATGGGTGCAGCAAAATTTCAGAAATCACCACTAAATAACATCCATGTAACCAAATACCACCTGTTCTCCAAAAATGATTGAAATTATATATATTACATATGGAATATATATTATATATCTAAAATATATATTATATATTGAAATTTATATATATGTACATATAAAATAAACAATGCTTCCGCATTGCTGAACAAGTTTTTAAAAATTCACCACCTTAGCCATTTTAATAGCTCGGTAGTGTTCAGTGCATTCATGTTGTTGCACAGCCAAACTCCAAGATTATTTTCATTATGCAAACTGAAATTTCACACCCATTAAACAACTCCCCATTCCTCCCTCCCCCAACCCCCTGACGACCACCCTTCTGCCTTCTGTCTCTATGAATTTGTCCATTCTAACTGGCAGGAATAGTCTATCTCGTATAAGCGAAATCCTACAGTATTTGTCTTTCTGTGTCTGGCTTATTTCACTTGGCATGATGTCCTCCAGGTTCATCTGTATTGTAGCATGCGTCAGAATTTCCTTCCTTTCTGAGATGGAATAATATTCCGCTCTATGAATATGCCACATTTTGTTTATCCATTTGTCTGTCAGTGAACACGTGGGTTGCTTCTGCCTTTTGGCTACTGTGAATAATGCATTTACGAACATGGATGTACAAACATCTCTTCAAGATGCTGCTTTCAATTTTGGGGGGTGTATGCCCAGAAGTAGAATTGCTGAATCATACGGTAGTTCTATATTTAATTTTGGGGGGATCTACCAGACTATTTTCTAGAGCGAGGAGTTGGGATTTTAAACTAAGTGAAACTGCAAGGCCATTTGAGGGTTTTGAGCAGGTGAGTAACATGATTTTATTTAAGGGTTTTGAGCAGATGAATAACATGATTTTATTTAGATTTTTAAACCATCCCTCTGGCTTGGTAACATATAGCATGGATCATGGGAGCAAGATGACTGCAGGGAGACCACTGCAGCTAGAAGGTCATCATGAGACCCTGGAAAGAGAGGAGGGAAGATAGAGACGAGGAGATGTAAGCGACCATCAGATGGGGATAGAACAGGGGTGCAGGCAGGAGAGGTTGGGGAGGGGCCACTGAAGAGGCCTGAGTCCCTGGGTGTATGATGACATCATTCACAGAATCACAGAAAAGCAAGGGATATAAAATATCTTTAAATAGTTCACAAAAGGTATCAAAGCCCTGCCCAATCTCTTCCTCCTTTCCCATGTCCTCTCCATCTCTAATTTTTTTTTACAATCCTAAATTTCCATTTAACCTTCATTCTCTCAGGCTCTGTCTGCCTCCTCAAGAACAGAAAGTGACTCATCAGGAGGGCCCCCACAGGACCAAGACACTACTGGAGCATGCAGGCTTGTTCTTTCAGCATGCAGGCTGGCAGGAAGTCAGACTGCATCTCCAAGCAGAGGCCTAAAAATTGGCCAATTGGCCGTCCACAGTTGTCAGCAGATCCCAGTGCTCAGGGGGCCGCCTGAGATCCGGGCATCCCCGGCCGGGCTCCAGGCAGACAGTGACCCTGTCCACAGGTTCGGCCTCTTCTCAGAGAGTCTCCAGGAGTCTTGTTCTTCCTGCTGATCTTCTTGTCCTTGCCATATTTATGGATAAAGGATGGCTTTGCGGAGGCTGAGATTGGTCTTTAAGCATTCAGCTAATATTTACTAAGCACCTATTGTGTTCTCAGCAACATGCAGATATAAGGGATACAGACATTGATCAGACAAGGATCTTGCTCTTGAAGAACTTTCAGGACAGACCTCAGCTGGCAACCTGAGGGGCCGAGCGCAGTGGCCCATGCCTGTAATTCCAGCATTCTGGGAGGCTGAGGAAAGTGGATCACTTGAGGTCAGGAGTTCAAGACCAGCCTGACCAACGTGGCAAAACCCCATCTCTACTAAGTATACAAAGTTTAGCCAAGCAGGGTGGTGGGTGCCTGTAATCCCATCTACTTGGGGGGCTGAGGCAGGAGAATTGCTTGCACCTGGGAGGCAGAAGCTGCAGTGAGCCGAGATTGCACCACTGCACTCCAGCCTGGGCAACAGAGTGAGACTCCATCTCAAAAAAAAAAACAAAAAAAAATTGGCAATCTGAGGCCACCCAAGGTTAAATATCATATGGTAAAGAGAAAGAGACTGTTGCGGACTGATGTCTGTCAGCAAAAGAGAGTGGGACTCATGCTGGCCTGCAAGGAAAAACCCAGTCTGGGCAGAGAGGAGAGGAGAAGATGCACCAGGCAGGGGAGAGTGCTTCATTACAGGCACACAGGCGGGAAACAGTAGAGCCAGTGAGCAGGACACAGGAAGCAGGGTCGAAGGGCCTCTGGGAGGCTGAGATGACACCCAGCTGTGAGGAAATGAGGGTCTCAGAGAGGAGCAAGGAGAAACTAACATCACCATGATGTGCCAGGCCTCATGCCAGAAGCATCATAGGTGTTACCTCACTGGAGAACTCACAGCCACCTGCAAAGAGTGAGATTGAAGTTATCATCCCCATTTCACAGATGTGCAAGTTAGGCTTAATTACAACTAAAAGTTTTTTTGAGTAAGACTGCCAGAGATAGGACCTGGGGTCCAACTGCTGAGAGAGATGAGGAAGCAGCTGTTACTCTCTTGGACCCAGACCTCGTCTCTCTGTGTTGTTGTTGTTGTTGTTTTGTTATTGTCCCTGGGTGTTTTGAGTTTCATTTGTTTGCTTGTTGGTTGGCTGGTGTGCATGTGCATGTGCGTGTGCGTGTGTGTGTGTGTGTACGCGCGCATGAGCAGGAAAAGAGAGGATCTGTTTTGCTTTGCTATGCTTCTTGCCTTAAAGCTGTGCTATAAAATGAGGACACTTCTCTCCTAGGACCACAGCATGAGAGGAGGAAGTGTGTGGTCCTCTCCAGTAGACTGCACCAGCTGTCCCAATTCTTCACCCTTTCCTATCCTCAAAGTCACCATGAGACTTGGTAGTTTGCACCAGGAGAGGCAGAGCATCCATCCCTGTCCTGGGTCTGTCCACATTGGCAATGTGACTTGTCTTGGCCAGTGGGAAGGGGGCAGAAGGGACAGTGAGCCTTAGCTCCCCTCAGGCCTCCAGAAGCACTGCATGTTTCTACTTTCACCACTGCTAAGAGAAGGATATTCTCAGGGTCATCTGCTGGCCCCAGAAAACTGAAAGCTGGGAGCTGGTTGGGGAAGACCTGAACCCCAACTATAGCTGGGAAGCGAGTCCAGCCTAGATCAGCAGCATTCTGAAACATCCCCTGGTTGCAAACCGCTGTTTTATCCCAAATCCCTCATTTATCAACAGATGCATCTGAAGCCCAGACTGGAGAAATGATCTGCTAGAGCCTTACAACCAGTTAGAAATTGGGTCTCCTGATTTCTAATCCACAGCTTTTTCACCATCCCACCCTATCTCATCAAACGAATTCCCTGCAGGCTGCAAGAAAAGAAAGGAAATATGAGATGCCAACCAAGTAAGTAATTAAGCAGAATAGATGCAGTCAAAAAGCATGAAAGCAAGATTTAACCTGGATAATCCCTCCATAATTTAGAGCTGATCCGTCTAAACGAGTTCCTGTTGATTTCCCAGGAGGCCCTTTCTTCTTCCGCTGAAGTCACTGGCAGCATCAGAGCTGAATCCATTAACCCCATCATCTTTCAAGGTGTCCATCTTTTGTACCTAAGAAATGTGGCCGACGTTTTTCATTTTTGAATTTGTGTTTTATTAGTAGGCTCTATGGTACTCAAAAATAACCGTTTTTTCCCCAAGTGACTTTGCATGTTTTTCTCTGCTTCACACAGATTTGAGTCAGCCTCAACATTGCCTTAGTAATATCATTGCCTATAAATACTGCTGTCATTCAAAAATTCTTATAATCATGGCATAGTAGGACTGGAAAAGACTTCAGAGATCCAGTTCCAACACCATCATTTTACAAAGAAAAGACACTGAGGCACAAGGAAGGTAATTGATCTTCCCCCAGTCACAGAGCTGGTTACCGGCAGAGTAATCAGTACTATGAGTGAGATTTGCAGAACCATGCTAGAAATACAAAATAAGCTCAAGTGTCTAAGGGAGTCACTGAAAATGGGTCACTCCATATTTGTTTTGGGTTTTGTTTGTTTGAGATGGAGTCTCACCCTATCGCCCAGGCTGGAGTGCAGTGGCACTATCTCGGCTCACTGCAAGCTCCACCTCCCAGGTTCACGCCATTCTCCTACCTCAGCCTCCCAAGTAGCTGGGACTACAGGCGCCCGCCACCATGCCCAGCTAATTTCTTTGTATTTTCAGTAGAGAAGGGGTTTCACTGTGTTAGCCAGGATGGTCTCGATCTGAACTCGTGATCCGCCCGCCTCAACCTCCCAAAGTGCTGGGATTACAGGCGTGAGCCACCGCGCCCGGCCTAATTTTCATATTTTTGGTAGCAACAGGTTTTCACCATGTTGGCCAGGCTGGTCTCGAATTCCTGACCTCAGGTTATTCACCCGCCTCAGCTTCACAAAGTGCTAGGATTACAGGTGTGAGCCACCACGCCCAGCCCCTTATTTGTTAAGATGCCCGATGCCAGGACTCATGCCCCAAGTCTGAGCAGAGGTTGAATAACAAAACAAAATGGCCCTGCCTGGGAAGAAACTGAGACCTCCCTGAAAAGCCAGCAGGTTGCCAGGGTTACTGGCACTTCAGACACTAGCCTGAGCCCAGGATGGCTGAGCACACATACCCCTTCCCTCAGACGTGGAAGCCAAGCACCGCTGGAAGGGCGAGGGCACTGCTAATGACGTGCTGGAGCCAGCCTATGCCAACAACTCAGAACCAAAAGCTCCATTTTGTGTGCCAGCTCTTCAAGTGCTGAGAGCTTGACATCATGGTGAGTGTATTTAGACCACCGGGTGCTGTCCCTCCACCAGGGAGTCATGGCCTGCCCTAAAATTAAGAAGAGCCTTCCCCACAGACAGGGATACTCAGAGGAGGAAAAACAGAATTAGCAAGGAGAAAAGAGCTCCTACCCAGATCCTTGGCAGCAAGAGTCCCACATGCTGCGTTCCTGTAGATGAGTACCCGACTCACATGTGCCTAATGTGATCTCTACAAACTGCTTCTCTAGGTCTTCTGCCTAAAATCCCAGTATCCTGATTATTGCTGCCCACACCAGTCCCCTGTTTTCAGCCCTGGACCGCCTAACACTGTGTCCTACGAGTCCTCCACAGATTGGCCGAGTTTGGGCAACAGCAAGGAAACCAACCTATTTTCTCCTTTCCTAACCTGATTTGAAAAAATCAACAGCTGGGCCAGGTGCAGTGGCTCACGCCTGTAATCCTAGCACTTTGGGAGGCTGAGGTGGGTGGATCACTTGAGGTCAGCAGTTTGAGGCCAGCCTGGCCAATATGGTGAGATTCCCCCCCATCTCTACTAAAAATACAATAATTAGGCATGGTGGTGCGAGTCTGTGGTCCCAGCTACTCAGGAGGCTGAGACTGGAGAATCATTTGAACCTGGGGAGTGGAGGTTGCAGTGGGCCAAGACTGCACCACTGCACTCCAGCCTGGGCAACAGAGCGAGACTCTGTCTCAAAAAAAAAAAAAAAAAAAACGGTTAACAGCTGCATCCCAGGGACTGAGAGCTCCAGGGCTCCAGCTAACTCATGAGGAAATAGAACTATAACTATCCAAGGGCCACTGTGGATCCAGGCCCATCGCCTTTCCATGGAGAAAGGGTCCAATGTTTACCGGAAAACACATGTGCAGGAACTGCTGCCCTGACCCAGAAAAGCAAGATTCTGACAAAGGACACTACTGTGTGATCAGTTTATGGGAACCACATGACCTTCAGTGGGTCAACTTTTCCCGTCCATACCAAGCCACCTCTGCAGAACCAACTGCACCAAGACGCCAACCAGGCACTACAGTGGCTACAGCAGAGCCTTGGTCTGTCCTGGATGAGGGCCCACACCTGCCCCCGAGGACTAGTTCCAGGAATGAGGACCTCAACGACCCATGTGGCATGGGCTGGCCTAAGGCAAGGGCTTTGCAATTTTACTGTCTGATCTCTTAGTAATACATCTTTCATTTAGGCAGACAGCCATTCAGGCACAAGCCTTCAAATTCTGGCCTTGTCTAAAGGATTTTCCTCTTTATCTTTTCCACCTATGGAAGGCAGAGCCACTGCAGAGGCATTCCATCAGCCCCCAGCTGACTGTATTTAAAAATAAATCTCAGACAGATAGCAAAAGTAAACAGAAGTGGGAAAATTCCCCACCTTGCTTATGTAGCCCCAGTGCCTAGTAAGTGTCGGGTACCGAATAGCACTGAATAAATATTCGTCAAGACTTCAAAATGAGGAAAAGAACTGATTTTTTAATGAAGGTATCTATATCACCCTGCATAGAACCAAAAGTAAAAACAATAAAGGCTAAAGACTGGTAGATTTGTTTACCTAGACATTTAAAACTTCTGTACGTTAAAGATACGATAAAATAGAAGTACATGATAAATGGAAAAATATCTCTAACATATGACAAAAGGTTTATGTCTTATAATATATAAAGAGCTCATCCAAATCAATATGAAAAAGATAAACATTCTAATAAAAATAAAGGCAATTCACAGAAAAACAAGTGGCCAATACATATAAAAATTGTCCAATGTCATTTAAAAAGGTATTTTTCACATGAGAAAATTTACAAAGTTTAAAAATAATGAAATACCCACTGTTAGCAGAGTTGTAAAGAATGAATATTATCATACTCCTCTAGCGGGAAAGTAAATTAGTGTAAATCTTCAGGAAAGTGTTTTTGAAATAATCTCAAAAGCTTTTAAATGTATATGCCTTTTGATGCAGAAATAGCACTAATAGAATTTATCCCCAGTCAGTCTTCTGAGATATTTGCAAAGACGCCTGAACAAAGTTGCTCATTGTGGCATTATTTATAACAACAAAATTTATAAGCAAACTCAAGTTCCAACAATAGGGAGAGATGTTTACAAATAAATTATGGATTCCCAGATAATGAATTACGTTGCAGCCACTAAAAATCAAGGTGTTGAAAAAATCTTCAACGTTGGAAAATGTTCAAAATATATTGCAGAGAGTGGGGAGAGCAGTCTATCAGTCAGTACTTTCACAAATCCGTTTAAAAAAATACACACATGGTACATGGAAAAAATATCAACAGTTGCTATCTGTGAATAGAGAAACTATAGACGATTTGGCTTTTTTATGTTTTGTAAATTTTCACCGAGAACGTGTGTCTCTCTTTCATCTGGAAGAAGTACAGTTCAGTGTGCAGGCCTTGGTTTAATTTTTGGTTCCACGATTTATCAGCCACGTGACTTAAGACAAAATATCTACTTTCTCTGCACCTCCTTTTCACCATCTGTTTAAAAAAGGACTCTGGTACTATCTCCCAGAATTAAATAAAATAATCTTTGTGAAGTGCTTAGCACAATTCCTGGTACATAGTAAACGTCAAGTAAATGTTAGCTACTGCTATTAGAGAAAATGAATAGTAACTTATTTAAAAAGAGAAATGAATATTTTGAGATTTGGCCTTGGCCTCTATGGGGGTCTAATAGAGTCTGCCTAACTGCCTGTCCAGTGGAAAGGCCAGCTCTGTCCAAGGGGAGAAGCAGCCCCTCGGGTTGGAGGCCCCCCACTGAGCCACTGGACAAGAGAGCCTACTTTGCACCTCCCAATCCCCTGCTAATGTTCTCGCTCCTGAGTCCACAATGCTATCTCAGAAAAAAAAAAAAACTTTAACTTCAAAACCCTCCTAAGTATCCCAGTCAGGACAAAGCTTGGTCTCTTGATGTAGAAGTGACAGAGGGTCACACTCTGCCCTCAAGTTCCGGGACTCAACAGAAACCTGAAGTCTATAAATGAGCATTGGGAAGCAAAAAGAGGCGATCATTGTCTTTGAGGTGACCCCCATTTTGTGAAGTCTGGAAGCCACACCTGCATGACATTTCAGAACTCTGAGGCCCTTCCTCCCAGAGATGGTGCCCACCAGTCCTGAGCCGCCAAGAAGGGCCTCCCTGCAGAGAATGGCCCACGCTGGGCTGGAGGCTGAAAATCCCCGCTGCAGCAAGAGCGCTCTATGCCCATTCCCAGAGCCAAGAGTCTTTCCCAGCCTCCTAGTGTGGGGGCCCAGGCGGCCTGCATCCCGTCCTGAACACTGACTTTGGTCTCCTGGCTTGGCAGCTGTTTGTCCACATGTGCTCTCTTATTAAGCTGGCTCCCAGGGCTTAATGGTGAGAGGCTTCCTCCAACCCTGCACAGTGCCATTCTTCCCAGCACAGGGGAACTCACTGGCCTCTGAGCCCCCTCTCTCCCTACGAGTCACAGAGACACGGAAGTCTTCTGTGGTCTTAGCTTACAGCCCCCACTGTGGCACACTGTCCAATGGCTGTGACATCACGTGCCCGGCTGCACCCGTGAATCCTGGCTGCAACGTCCATGCTGTGGAGCCCACAGGACACAGCGTGTCCAGGAGGGACCTGAGAGGTGAGGGTCACAACCCTGTGGCTGACCTACACCCCCTACATTTGGCTGTGTCTTGAATCTGGTACAATGAGACAATGTCCTAGAGTAGCCCTGCCTGTTAAGGTCTATTTGGCAGGAAGGAGGGGTGTCTTTCAAGATCACACAGATGAAAACCATGATGGTGTGGGTTCACATGGCCTTCCCCTCCCTGCTGAGGTCCTGATTCTCCTTGTGCGGAGAGAGAACTATATCTCCACAGTGAGAATCAATCCTCTTGATGCTAATTGCCAATCCAGTCAGGGACTCCATCTGACCACAGGATTCACCGAACCCATCCTACAATCTGGACCCATCCCCTGCCTTAGAGTCAGGTGAGGGACTCATGGACAATAGGCAACCTGGTGGAAAGAATATAAACTTGAGAGTCAGACCCAGCTGGTGCATCATCCACCCCTTTCCAGCTGTGTAATCCTGGCCAAGCCACTTACCCCTTACAAGACCCAGTTTCTGTAGCTGTGGAATGAAGAAGAATAATCCCCACCACACAGGGTTGTGGTGAAGTCTAAATAAGATAATGAATATAAAGTACATGAGACCTAGTGAGAGGTCAATCAATGACAGCCATTATTATCATTAACCACATTTTCTATCTCCACAGCCATTTCTAGCGCACAGGGATGCAGCACACTCAACAATAAACGCCAAGGGGAGAGTCAGTGACAGTATTTTGAGTGTTCATCCCATTTTCCTCTGTGTCCTTCACCTACTGCCCTGCCAGGCATATTGTAGAGAGCAGACCCTTAAATATTTGTTGAAGGAATAATTTAATGAATGACATTTGGTCTCTGAAATGTACCTTCTGTATTTTATCATTTCATGAATGATGTATTATTTCGTGACCTTTTGGATTTTCATTTAATCATGCATCTAGATTAAATCCTGATTTATTTCCATGACCCTGAACAGTGTAGCTCTTTTCCTCCATATTATCCTGCTTATCTGGATACGAGGTCTATGCCAAGTGTATCCCTTTGTGTAATCAACCACCCCAAAAGTATATGACTTAAAACAACAACAATCTCTTTATTTCTTCCAGTCTTGTCAGCTGACTAGCCAGTTCTTCTGCTGGTCTCACTTGGACTCACTCATTTGGTTGCAGTCAGACAACAGCTGAAATGACTGGCCCAAAATGGCCTCAGCCCCAGCTGTCAGCTGGACCTCTCTCTCGTCCTAGAGGAGTCCAGCCCAGGCTTCATTCCGTGACAGCAGGGGTGAGCCAAGAAGCCAAAGCCAGAAGCTGAAAGACCTCTGGAGTCTAGGCTTGAAACTAGCTCAGCATCCCTTCTGCCACTTTCATGGGTCAAGGGAAGTCCCAAGACCAGTACAATTGTTTCTTAGTGGGGGAGGACTTCGGAGGGAAGAACAGACTCTATCCATTGATGGAAAGAGCTTCAAAATATTGTAGTCCAGTTTTCAAACCAGTTAAAGTAAAAGAAACATACATGTAACTGAGCCCATGTAGCTCTGGGGGAAAAATGCATCCTGACTTGGACCTACAAAAAGTCAAGAATATCCAACATTGGAAAATACCTTTTCTCCAAACTAGGATGTTTCAAGGCCATTCAGGGTTGTCTGAAACTTCCTCTCCCCGGTGACTTCATTTACTGTCATTATTTCAATGCCATCTATATGCTAATGACCTCAAATTTATACCTCTGGCTCAGCTTCTGACTCACAGATTCAACTCTTGATTTTCCTCCCCAAATCTGCTCCACCCGTAGTTTTTCCAACCCCAGTAAAGAGACTCCTCAGCCACCGGAGTGCTCAGGCCACAAGTCTAGTTTGTCCTCAGTTGCTCCCTTTCCTTCACCTCGCGCTTTCCATCCATCAGCAAATCCTGTCAGCTCTACCCCCAGGCCACCTTTCCCCATCTCCACTGCTGCATCAGTTTCTAAGTTTGTCGTAACCAACTACCACAAACCAGGCAGCTAAAAACAACAGAAATGTATTGTCACACAGTTCTAGAGGACAGTAGGACAAAATCAAGGCATTGGCAGAGCCACATTCTATCCATAACCCGCAAGGCGGAACTCTTCCTTGTCTCTTCCCAGCTTCTGATGGTGGCCTTGGTGGCTCCTGGCTTACAGTTGCATCACTCCCTTCTCTGCCTCAGTCATCATAAGGTGTTCTCCCCAGGGGTCTCTGTATCTGGGTCCAAATTTCCCTCTGCTTATAAGGACACAAGTCACATTACATTAGGTCCATGCTAATCCAGTACGACCTCATCTTAACTTACATCTGTAAAGGACCTAGTTGTGTTGTTGTTGTTGTTGTTGTTACCCAGGCTGAAGTGCAGTGGCATGATCTCAACTCACTGCAACCTCCACCTCCAGTGTTCAAGCAATTCTCCTGCCTCAGCCTCCCGAGTAGCTGGAATTACAGACATACACCACCACGCTCCGCTAATTTTTGTATTTTTTTAGTAGAGACGGGGTTTTCCCATGAGCTTGAACTCCTGAGCTCAAGCGATCCACCCACCTTAGCCTTCCAGAGTGCTAAGATTACAGACCTGAGCCACAGAGCCCGGCCTAAAGGCCCTGTTTCTGAATAAGGTCACATTCACAGGTACCAGGGGTCAGGGCTTCAACATATATTTTGGGAGGATAACAACTACTGAAATCTAGTCCAACCCAACATCATCGATTACTGCAATCTTCTCTTTTACTAGTCTCCCTGTTCCACTCTTGACCCCTTCTACAACAAAATCTTAATGCAAAATCTGAACTCCTTACTTGGCATTCAAAGCCCAAAGCTGTGATGCTCACAGCCTCTCCCAACCTAAATCCCTACTGCCCTCCTTCTCACCTTCATGCCACAGCCACATGGAGCTCCTCTCCATCTCTGACAAGCTAGGGACCATCCAAGTGAGGGCCTTTTCACTAGTAGCTCCCTGTGCCTGGAATGCCACCCCCAAGATTCCAATGACCCACTCTTCTTGTCATTCAGCCATAGGCTTAGACATCTCCTCTTCAGAAATCTTCCCAGAGATCTTCTCACACCTTTCCTAATTTGATTCCTTACATGGCACTTAGAACCATGTGACTGATTGATTGCCTTTCACCCTCAGTAGGATATGAACAGGGACTGTGCCTCCATCACTGCTCTATTCCCTGCACCAAGAATAGTGCCTGGCACACAATAAATGCTCAATAAATATTTGTTGAATAAATAAACTGCTTCTTGATTGTCAAGTCCAATAGGCATTTTTCAATCTTTGTCCTGCAGAACCTATCGCATTTGACAGGAGCAATCACTCCCTCTTCTTGAAACTCTTGACCATCTCCTCCCAACCCTGCCCAATCTCCATGCCATGGTTTCCTGGCTCCCCTAACTATAACTTCCCTGCCTGCTTTGCACACTCCTCTTCCTCTGTCTATGCCTTTAATATCCATAAACCTTGGGGTTCTGTTTTAGGTCCTTGTGGTAGACAGAATAATGCTCCTCTAAAGATGTTCACATCCTAATCGCTGGAACCTGTGAGTATGTTACCTTGCATGGTTGAGGACCTGTGATGGGGAAATAATCTTGAATTATCTAGTTAGGCCCAATTATCTAGTTAGGCCCAATGTAATCTCAAAAGTCCTTATAAAAGAGAGGCAAGAAGGATAAAGTTGGAGAAGATGAGGGACAACAGAAACAGTGGTTGGTGTGATATGGGGCCATGAGCCAAGGAACATGGGCAGCCTCTGGAAGCTGAAAAAGGCAGGGAATAGGCTCTCCCCTAGAGCCTCCAGAAGGGACACAGCTCTGCTCACACCCTGATTTTAGCCCCCTAGGACCCGTTTCAGCCTTTGGACCTCTGGTACTATAAGACAATAAATTTGTGTTTTTTGTTTTTTTTTTTTTTTTTTGAGACAGAGTCTCGCTCTGTCACCCAGGCTGGAGTGCAGTGGCGCGATCTCGGCTCACTGCAAGCTCCACCTCCGGGTTTACGCCATTCTCCTGCCTCAGCCTCCCGAGTAGCTGGGACTACAGGCGCCCGCCATCTCGCCCGGCTAATTTTTTGTATTTTTTTAGTAGAGACGGGGTTTCACCGTGTTAGCCAGGATGGTCTCGATCTCCTGACCTCGTGATCCACCCGTCTCGGCCTCCCAAAGTGCTGGGATTACAGGCTTGAGAAATTTGTGTTGTTTTAAGCCACTAGGTTTGTGGCAGTTTGTTACAGCAGCAGAGAAACCTGTTCTCTTCTTCTCTCCTGTACATGTTCTCTTTGGGCAACTTTACCTTCATCCCTAGCTTCAATGGCCATCTATAAGTGGATATTTCTCTCTAAAGTTCAGACTTCCACATCCAACATCTCGTTTAACATCTTTAACTGGATGTCCTGTGGGTACCCCAAACTCAATACACCCTCAGCTCAATCCCTCTCCTATTCCCCCACAACCTGTCTGTCTTGCTGTGTTCTCTGTCTCAGCCGATGGCAGCATGGTGTGCCCATTCTCCCACGTGGGGCTCCTTAGGGACTTCCTTTCCTTCTCCCCAAGGTGCAATTAATCTCCAAGTCCTGCTCTTTAGATTGCATATGCTCACCCCTCCTCTCCATTGCTTCCATCATACCCCTCTTCATTGCTTGCCTTGATTTCCACAATAGCCTTCCCTCTGGCCACCAGCTTCCATCTTTGAACTCCTAGAGTCCATCCTCCATGTGGCATTTTTCTTTTTAAACTGCAAAAATCTTAACACATCCCTCCTTTCATAGATTCCTCTGAGATAAAAGTCAAGTTGCTAAACACGGCTTACAAGGCTCTCCTCGCCTGCCTCCCACCCCTACCACCCAGCCTCACCACCACCCAGCCTCACCTCCTCTGCACCACAGCCCCTGCTTCCACTACCCCAAATGCACTCCTCTATTAGAACACCGGAGGGAAAGAGGGAGGGAGGGAAGAAGGGAAAGAGGAAGGGAGGGAGAGAAGAAGGTAGGGACGGAGGGAGGGAGGGAGGGAGAGGAAAGAAAAAAGGTTGGTCTTACTGCCAATCTTTCCTTCACTCACTATGCTTCTCCAAAACCCTCATTTGACTAATCCCCAATTCAAGGGGAGTAGCAGCACCCCTCCATATAAGACACCTGGGCATGTAGATATCCACTCTTACATATTCTCATTACTCAAGACACAACCAGAAATGCAAAATCATGCTCCAAGATGCAAATGCATGTAATTATCATTCCCTTATAGATATGTCCACCCATAGAAATACAGAGATACAGAAGACACAGACAGATGCTGATTCAGCTGCAAGCACCTTCCCATAACTAACCTTAAAATCCTCATACACAGACACAGCCTGAAGATACAAACCTCCATGCTTTTGTGGCTTAGGGAGCAGGAGAAGGGGTGGGAACAGATGGTAGAAGGATTATGGGTAAATGGGAGAAAGAAGAATGACCATGGAAAAGCCAACTGGGATATATTCATTCACCAACATTCCCTAAGCCCCAGTGACAGGCCAAACGCCATGCTGCTAAACAATAAGGCTATGAAGATCCTTAGTAGTACTGATAATAACAGTAATAGCAGCCAATCATAGTGGTTGTTATATACCAGAGACTAAGTGTTGTGCTTACACTAACTCCTTTAATCCACATGGTAATCTCATGATAGATACTGTAATTATCCTCTATATATACATGATATAACAAGGTGCAGGAAAGTGCACTAAAAAGTGGCAGAACTTGGATTCCTACCCAGGCTGTCAGAGTCCAGGGTCTGTGCCGTTATACACCTTGCATACAAGGCCACTAGGCACTCACATGCTGAAGTTGGGAATTGGATGTGTTCTTCCCCTATGAAAGCAGCATGGAACAGAAGGAAGTAACAGGTCCTTGGGGGATGGACACCAGTCGTAAAGTCAGATGGACCTGCACCCAGTCCTAGCTCTGCACCCAAATCCTAGCTCTGCCGCTCACTGTGGAAACCTTAGCAAATTACTTCACCTCTCTGAGTGTCAGTTTCCTCATCTGTAAGTGAGGATATTAACACATACTTTGCTGAGTTTTATTAGGATTAAATGGATATAGGATATAAAAGTATTGAGCACAGTGCTCAGCATACAGTAAGCACTCAACAAATAAGAAAGCCCTTCCCCTTGTTACTCCAAAAAATAGTTACCCTTCAGCTCCCTGAACCTAATGCTTTCCAGAAGCATTAGACGAACAATTACAAACTACAGCCCTCAGCATGTATAGTGTTTGGCCAGCAAAGTATTTTAAAAGGCTTAGTAGCTGGGCAGAAGTCCTAATTTAGGCCACAAGACAAGCAGTTCAGCACCTGGCAGCTCTTGCAACTACAGATGGCCACCCCCAGCCCCGAAGGCATTTCAGTTCTCAACTCCTGCATCAGCATCAAGGGGGTCTAAAACTATCTGCTTCAGATCCATGGAATCAGACTTGCCCAGGGAGGGGCCCTGTACTCTGCTGGTGAAATTCTTGCACAGGTTCATGTGTGAGAGCCACTGAATTCAAGAGTACAAGAGACACTGTGTTTTCCAGCAAGATGCCTGGCTCGGGGGTGAATGCACTGAGCCACGATGCTGCCAGGTTTGGAAGCTTCTTTTATAGGAGACAGGAAATAAACAAAGGCCATCTTTCTGTTCCTAGAAAGAAGGAGCCCTCTTAAAATAGAGTTTCCAAGAACTTTTCCAGGAGAAGTCACTGGGTCTTCCTTGTCCAGATTTCAGAAGCCAGAAAAGGTAGGCACAGCAGGGTTAACTCTACCAGGCCTGGGCCTTGAGGGAAAGGTGGATCTGAGGCTGAAGAGAGCAGTTCCTGGAGGACAGAACCCCTGGCTGGAGTGGCAGAGTCAAGAGGCAAACAGTCCTCTTCAACCCCTCCTCAGGAGCCAGGGACTGACCGAGGGCAGCAGCACAGCCCAAGGCCTGAGGAAGCAGAGCCAAGGGGCAACCGAGGGTCCACCAGGCCTAGTAGGACGTAGGTATTTATGCTGCACAAGAACAAAGCTTTGAGTCAGGCCTGGGGCAAGTCTTGCCCACTGACTCAGTATGCAACTAAAAGTGACATTAGAATAATTTCCTCAGAAAAGTAATTATGCCAGAGCTAAAGGTCAGATAGCAACAAAAGACACCAACATCAGACTCAGCATTTCCCCTCAACCTAGAGTTAGGATGACATGACTATCCTCCCCAGCCAACTTGGAGCCCCTGCAGCCTCAGCCACCCTGAGCCTGGTCAGTGAAAACAGGCAACAAAGGTGTTGTGGGCCAATTGACAATTCAGCCTTGGGTCTGGCTTGCAGGGTCCAGTCCTGGCATCGTGCCCTTCACTCTTGCTCCCACCTTGAACTGCATGTCTGGGAAATGAGCTCCTACCTCCTTTGTGCCCAAATCTCTGAGCCCAGCTTACGCTACCTCTGCCCCCATCCTTAAATGAAGGACTACTCCTGAGTCCCTTGCCTGAATTTAGAGTCCTGCTCTCAGCAAGCCAGTATCCTTTAGAAACACTTCCGACCCCCAGTGCTCAGGCCTCCCAGCATCGTTTGTGTCTGGTTTTGGCACTGTAAGGAGAGTGCCCCATCAGCCCCATCCAGCCCTCTGTGCTCTACCATGTCACATCTCTAGCTTTGTTCCAAAACATTACCTTCAACAGAGAAAAAAATAATTAGCACATTTATTGCACCTCTATTTGTACTTCTTTGCTCTCAGCTATTCTTTTTATTTTATTTTTGGCATAAGAAAAAACTTGTGTCTTTGTTATACCTACCAGCAAATAAAATAAAATAAATACCAGCCAGATATCTCACCTACAGAAAGCAATACTCAGCTAGAATTCACAGATACCTTTTCTGATCATAAAGCTTAATTAACAAGTTGTGGAAGCCCTAACCAGAGCCATCAGGAAAGAGAAAGAAATAAAAGGCATCCAAATAGGAAAAGAAGAAGTCAATTTGTCTTTACTGATGCTATGATTCTATACCTAGAAAATCCTAAAGATTCTGCCAAAAGGCTCCTGAAACTGTTAAACAAGTGTAGGAAACTTTCTTTTTTTTTTTTTTTTTTTGAGATGGAGTCTCGCTCTGCCGCCCAGGCTGGAGTGCAGTGGCCGGATCTCAGCTCACTGCAAGCTCCGCCTCCTGGGTTCACGCCATTCTCCTGCCTCAGCCTCCCGAGTAGCTGGGACTACAGGCGCCCGCCACCTCGCCCGGCTAGATTTTTGTATTTTTTAGTAGAGACGGGGTTTCACCGTGTTAGCCAGGATGGTCTCGATCTCCTGACCTTGTGATCCGCCCGTCTCGGCCTCCCAAAGTGCTGGGATTACAGGCTTGAGCCACCGCGCCCGGCCAGGAAACTTTCAGGATACAAAATCAATGTATAAAAATCCATGTCATTTCTAGACACCAATAACGTTCAAGCTGAGAGCCAAATCAAGAACACAATCCCATTTACAATAGCTGCAAAAATAAAATTTAAAAAAATCTAGGAATACATCTAACCAAGGAGATGAAAGATCTCTACAAGGAGAAGTATAAAACTCTGCTGAAAGAAATCATAGATGACACAAACAAATGGAAAAACATTACATGCTCATGAACTGGAAGAATCAATATTGTTAAAATGGCCATACTTCCTAAAGCAATCTATAGATTCAATGCTATTCCTATCAAGGTACCAAAGTCATTTTTCACAGAACTAGAAAAAAACTATTATTCATATGGACCAAAAACAAAGTCTGAATAGCCAAAGCAATCCTAAGCAAAAGAACAAAGCCAGAGGCATCACATTACCTGACTTTAAACTATATTATAAGCCTACAGCAACCAAAACAGCATGGCACTAGTACAAAATCAGACACGTAGACCAAGGGAACAGAATAGAGAAACCAGAAATAGAGCCACACACCTACAACCATCTGATCTTTGACAAAGTCAACAAAAATAAGCAATGGGGAAAGGACTCCTGGTTCAATAAGTGGTGCTACAATAGCTGGCTAGCCATAGGCAGAAAAATAAAATTGGACCCCTACCTTTCACCATATACAAAAAATTACCTCAATATAGATGAAAGATTTAAATGTAAGACTTCAAATTATGAAAATTCTAGAAGAAAACCTAGAAAACACCATTCTGGACATCGGCCTTGGGAAAGAATTTATGACTAAGTCCTCAAAAGCAATTGCTACAAAAACAAATATTCACCAGTGAGACCTAATTAAACTAAAAAGCTTCTGCGCAGCAAAAGAAACTATCAACGGTGTAAACAACCTACAGAATGGAAGAATATTCACAAACTATGCATCCAACAAAGATCTAATATCCAAAATCTATAAGGAGCTTAATTCATCGAGCAAAAAATAAATAATACCATTTAAAAATAGGCGAAAAACATATAGACACTTCTCAAAAAGAGACATACAAGCAGCCAACAAACAAACATGAAAAAATGCTCCACATTACTCATCATCAGAGAAATGCAAATCAAAACCACAACCACTATCTTACACCACTCAGAATGGCTATTATTAAAAAGTCAAAAAGCAACAGATGCTGGAGAGGCTGCAGAGAAAAGGGAATGCTTATACACTATTGGTGGGAATATAAATTAGTTCAGCCACTGTGGAAAGCAGTTTGAAGATTTCTCAAAGAACTTAAAAGAGAGCTACCATTTGACATAGCAATCCCATTACTGGGTATACATCCAAATGAAAATAAACTGTTCGGCTGGGGGTGGTGGCTCACACCTGTAATCCCAGCACTTTGGGAGGCCAAGGCAAGTAGATCATGAGATCAGGAGATCGAGACCATCCTGGCTAACACGGTGAAACCCCGTCTCTACTAAAAATACAAAAAATCAGCCGGGCATGGTGGCAGGCACCTGTAGTCCCAGCTACTTGGGAGGCTGAGGCAGGAGAATGGCATGAACCTGGGAGGCAAAGCTTGCAGTGAGCAGAGAATGTACCACTGCACTCCAGCCTGGGCAACAGAGTGAGACTCTGTCTCAAAAAAAAAAAAAGAAAAAGAAAAGAGAAAATAAATTCTTCTACCAAAATACACATGCACTCATATGTTCCTCACAGCACTATTCAAAATAGCAAGACATGGAATCAGCCCAGGTGCCCAACAGCAGTGGACTGAATGAAGAAAATGTGGTACATATATGTCATGGAATACTATGCAGCCATGAAAAGAATGAAATCATGTCCTTCGCAGCAACATGGATACAGCTGGGGGCCATTATCGTAAGCAAATTAATGTAGGAATAGAAAACCAAACACTGCATGTTCTCACTTATAAGTGGATGCTAAACATTGGGTACTCCTGGACATAAGGATGGCAACAATAGACATTGGAGGCAGGGTAGAATAATTACTGGATACTATGCTCAGTAACTGGGTGACAGGATCAATCATACCCCAAACCTTAGAATCACACTATATGCCCAGGTAACAAACCTGCACATGTACCCCCTGAATCTAAAATAGAAGTTGAAATTATTTTTTAAGTTACCTAGAGAATTAGAATATAAACATCAACACAATTAGTGAACTTGTAAGTACTGTATACACAAAGGGAATCCTCAATTTCATACATTCAGCTTTTTTTAATCAGTCTAACTTTTCTTTAATACTTTATGCACTGAAACCCGTAAAGTTTAAACCATGGCTCATATGTTAAAATTGGGCATTAATTCATCAGGTGTTGAATGAACATTGCAAGTTCTCTCATGAAAGTTCCGCTTCCTGGCCAGGTTTCATTCATTCCTTCCCTCAACAAATGTTTCTTGAGGGCCAGCTATGTGTTAGGCACTGTGGGTGAAACATGGCACGTGAATTCATGGAGTTGACAAGATACGTGGGGAGACAGGCAATAAATAGGAAAGCAAACAAATCATAATGTATTGTATAATTTAAGCTATGGATGAAAGAATCAGGGTACTAAAATAAAAAATAAATGAGGAACACACCAGTAGCAATGGACATACCTGGCACCCAGATCTCGGTTTCTAAGGCCATTCTCCAATAAAAGGAACCAGGGTTCCTTGGAGAAATGACTGATTCCAAGACTGGCACAGGAAAAACACAAGATGATTCTGGAGTATCTTGTACTGCCAGAAAGTAAGAAGATGAAAAAAAAAAATTGATGGGGCAAGGTCAAAGAAATGCAGGAACCATCTGGAAGAGTTACCAAAGGCCAAGGTTGGAATAACTGGAGCAACAAAATAAGCAAGGTAGTACTGAATTATAACCTAAAGTATAAAATAAATATTCATGAGTTGATACTGATATGAATAAATGATTGAATATATTAATAAATGGAGAAGAAATAAATTTCTTAAGCAGAAAAATACCAAACAATTTACATAGATACTGCATCCTAAAGGAGGGGAAGTATAACTCCCAACTCCTTAGGGTGGGCTGTGTCTAGTGACTTCCTTCCAAAGAGTACAGCAGGAAAAGAAGGAAAAATAGATAACCTCACAGTAGAAAAATCTGACAAACACTATCTCATTCAGGTGATCAAAATCAATGTCAACATTCATAAATCACACTTATAGCAGGCACTCTTGACACAGTGAGATGAAAATGGCACTTCGCCTCTGTGGTCTTCCTCTCAAATACCCATAACTGAGTCTAATTATGAGAAAAACATCAGACAAGTTCCAGTAGAGGAGCGTCTGACAATATCCCTGACCAGTACTCCTCAAAACCATCAAAGTCACCAAAAACAAATTCTGAGAAACTGTCAAAGCCAAGAGGAGCCCAAGGATATATGAGAAATAAATCTAATATGGAGTCCTGGATGGGATCCTGGAACAGAAAAAGGACATCTGGTAAAAACTAAGCAAATCTGAATAAACTATGAACTTTCACTAATACTGATATATCAACATTGGCTCATCAATGAAAAGAAATGCACCACACTAATGTAAGATGTTAATAACAGGAGGAACTATGGGCAGGATCTATAAGAACTCTCTGTACTATCTGCTCAGTTTTTCTGTAAATATAAAACTGTTCTAAAAAATAAAGTCTATTAGTAAAAATAAGTATATAAATGGAGAGATGAGTCTAATTTAAACAGGGTGTTCTAAGAAAGCTTCACTGAGGAGTTAACTTAAGCCTGCACTTGAAGGTCTGGGTCCTGTAAGGAGAGGAGAAAGAATGTTCAAAGCTTCAGAAACAGTTTATGCAAAGGCCCTGTGGCAGGAAGGACCTTGGCAGATCTGAGGAATGGAGAGAACATCCAGATGCCTGAAGTGCCATGAACAAGAGGTGGAGTAGAGGGAAATAAGACTGAGGGGGTATGCAAGAGCCAGACCACTCAAGACCCTGATGCTACAGTAAGAAGAACCTCTGGCAGGGCACAGTGTCTCATGCCTGCAATCCCAGCACTTTGGGAGGCTGAGGTGGGCAGATGACCTGAGGTCAGGAGTTCGAGACCAGCCTGGCCAACATGGTGAAACTCCATCTCTACTAAAAATACAAAAATTAGCTGGGTGTGGTGGCGGCCACCTGTAATCCCAGCTACTTGGGAGGCTGAGGCAGGAGAATCACTTGAACCCAAAAGGTGGAGGTTGCAGTGAGCCAAGATCACACCACTGCTCTCCAACCTGGGCAACAAGAGTGAGACTCTGTCTAAAAAAAAAAAAGAACCTCCTTCTAAGTTCACCAAGATGTAACAGGAGTTTAGTTTCTCAGTACAGCCATCTTATTTAGCAGAGCAATGTTTGTGCAACTATGGAAATTACAATCATTCATTTCATAAAAGGAAATGGGGGCTCAAGTGTGGCAGCTCATCCTTGTAATCCAGCACTTCGGGAGGCCAAGGCAGACGATCGCTTGAGCCCAGAAGTTTAAGACCAGCCTGGCCAACATGGCAAAACCTTGTCTCTACAAAAAATTAGGCAGGCATGGTGGCATGTACCTGTAGTCCCAGCTACTCAGGAGATGAGGTGGGAAGATCTCTTGAGCCCAGAAAGCTGAGGCTGCTGTGAGCTGTGATTATGTCACTGAACTCCAGCTTGGGTGACAGCAAGACTCTGCCTAAAAAATTTTTTTAAAGTGAATGGGAAATGAAATACTGAAGATAAAAATTGGAAGTCTCGTAAACACATTTAAGCAAAGATGGAAACCATTAGGCAGGCTGAAAATGTAAAAAGGTGAAACCAAACTCATCTTCGCATATTCATTGTATTTCAGTTGACTGTGTGATTAATGGCGAAAGAAAAGAATAAAACTTTAAAATATCTTTAAAATGTTGAGGTGATTTCATTGAAGATTATGTCTAAAAGATACAGTTTAACTTTGGTGTTCATAATTTTTTGTATCTCTGAGAAAAAAAAACCCTCCGGAAAACATGTAAGTCATTTTTGTACATGATTTTAGGAATAAAAAGGAAGCGGGGAACAACTTTTATACTTTCAACCTATAAGTCTTATCTTTAACAGCTTGACTAAATTTTGAAACAGGTTTTCTTTCAGTGCCTTCCCTACTGCTTCCCAAGTCCAGCATTAAGTCCACATTCACCTCCCAAAACATGAGATGATTAAACTCCCATCCATACCCACACACACCTCTACCCCCACCCTTAGAAGGCAAGGTCCTGGGATGAACCCACCTGGGTCATATTCTCTCTTCTGGGGTCTTGTTTCCCCAGATCTTTCAAAGGAACTGGCAATAGAATCTGTTAAACTAATTCTCCATAAGGACCCATATGGCTCTCCCTTAAAATTTTGAATTTTAAAAGAGATCTCGTGAAAATAAGAGCACCTTAAGCCAAGAAACAAATCTTTACTAATATACATTTTAGGAGTTCTGCCAATCTGGTGGGAGATATATTTTGTAGAATGGAAACTTATAGCAGCCCCCTTCCATCATACAACATGGACAACTAAATACTGTGTCATCTCAGAAGTTCCATTTTATTATTAATAACTTCAGTGTATTTTCTCTATTTCCATATCCTTCAAACAATTTTTTTCATTGATACATAATAATTGTACATATTTATGTGGTACCTGTGATATTTGATATGTGCATACAATGTGTATGATCACATGAGGGTATTTAGGATATCTATCACCTCAAACAATTATTATTTCCTTGTATTGGAAATATTCAAAATCTTCTCTTCTGTTTTGAAATATACAATAAATTATGGTTAACTATAGTCACCCTATTATATTTTCAAACACTAGAACTTAGCCAGCCTCTCTTCATGCCCCACACATACCCTTCCCAGTCTCTGGTAACTATCATTCTACTCTCAACCTCCATCAGATCAACTTTTTTAGCTCTCACATATGAGAACACGTGATATTTGTCTCTCATATGAGAACATGTGATATTTGTCTTCCTGCGGCTGGCTTATTTTGCTTAACATAATGACCTTCGGTTCCATCAATATTGCTGAAAATGACAGGATTTCATTTTCTTTGATGGCTGAATAGTATTTCATTGCATATATATGCCATATTTTCTTTATCCATTCATTTGTTGATGGACACTTCAGTTGATTCCGTATCTTGGCTATTGTGAATAGTGCTGCGATACGTAGGGATGCAGGTATTCCTTTGATATACTGATTTCTTTTCTTTTGAATAAATACCCACTAGTTGGATTGCTGGATCATATAGTAGTTCTATTTTAAGTTTTTTAAAAAACCTCTATACTGTTTTCCATAATGACCACATTAATTTACATTCTCACCAACAGCATATAAGAATTCCCTTTTCTCCACATCCCCCACACCCAGCATTTGGTTTTTTTTTTTTTTTTCTTTTTCATGACAGCCATACTAACTGGGGTGAGACGATATTTCACTGTGGCTTTGATTTGCATTTCCCTGATGATTAGTGGTGTTGAGCATATTTTCATATAGATGTTGACCATTTATTTGTATGTCTTCTTTTGAGAAATGTGTATTCACATCCTTTGCCCGCTTTTTGTTTTTTTAGAGATGGGTCTCACTCTGTCACCAAGGCTGGAGTACAGTGGTGCAATTATAGCATATTGCAGCCTTGAACTCCTGGGCTCAAGCAATCCTCTCCCCTCAGCCTCCCAAGTAGCTGGGATTATATGCATCAGTCACTGTGCCCTGCTTGCCCACTTTTTAATGGGATTGGGCTTTTTGTTTTGTTTTTCCGTTGAGTTGAGTTCTTTATATATTCTGGATATTAATCCCTTGCTGATTGTTTGCAATTCTTTTCTCCCATTCTACAGGTTGTCTCTTCACAGCGTTGTTTCCTTTTCTGTGCAGAAGCTTTTTAGTTTAATATAGTTCTATCAGTCTATTTTCGGTTTTGTTTTGTTGCATATGCTTTCGAAGTCTTAGCCATAAAATCTTTGCCTAGACCAATGTCCTGAAGCATTTCCCCTATGTTTCCATCTAGTAGTTTTATAGTTTTAGCCTTATGTCTTTAATCCATTTTCAATTGATTTTTTTATATGGTGAGACATAGGGGTCCTATTTCATTCTTCTGCATGTGTCTATCCAATTTTCCCAACACCATTTATTGAAGAGCAAGTCCTTTCCCCAATGTAGGTTCTTGTCAACTTTGTTGAAGATCAATTGGCTGTAAATATGTGGCTTTATTTCTGAGTTCTCTGTTCTGTTACATTGGTCTATATGTCTGTTTTTATACCAACACCAAGCTGTTTTGGTTACTATAGTTTTGTGGCATATTTTGAAGAGAGGTAGTATGAAGCCTCCAGCTTTGGTTCTTTTTGCTCAGTATTGCTTTAGCTATTTGGGGTCTTTTGTGGTTCCATATGAATTCTAGGACATCTCCTTTTTCATTTCTGATTTTATTTATGTGGGTCTTCTCTTTCTTTTCCTTGGTTAGTCTAGCTAGCAGTTTATCAATTTTATTTATCTTTTCAAAAAAAAAAAAAACCTTTCATTTCACTGATCCTTTGTATTTTTTTAGTCTCTCTTTCACTTAGGTATTTATTTCCTTTTACTAATTTGGGGTTTGGTTTATTCCTGCTTTTCTAGTTTCCTGAGGTGCATCATTAGGTTATTTGAAATCATTCCACTTTTTTGATATAGGCATTTATTGCTATCAGCTTCCCTCTTAGAACAGCTTTTGCTGTAACCCATAGGTTTGGGTATGCTGTGTTTCAGTTTTCATTTGTTTCAAGATTTCTTTTTAACTTCCTTCTTAATGTCTTCACTGGTCCAATGGTTGTTGGGGACATGCTGTTTAATTTCCATACATTTGTATAGTTTCTAAAGTTCCTCTTGTTATTGATTTCTACTTTTGTTCCATGGTGATCTGAGAAGATACTTGATATGATTTTGAGTTTTTAAAATTTATTGAGACTTGGTTTGTGACCTAAAATACAGCCTATACTGAAGAATGCTCTATGTACTGATGAGAAGAATGTGTATTCAGCAGCTATTGGATAAAATGTTCTGTAAATGTCTGTTACATCTATTTGGTCTAAAGCCCAATTTAAGTCCAATGTTTCCTTGTTGATTTTGTCTAGATGATTTATCCAATGCTGAGAGTGTGGTGTTCAAATCTCCTACTGTGATTGTATTGAGGCCTCTCTCTCCCTTTAAATTTAATAATATTTGCTTTATATATTTGGGTGCACCAGTGTTGAGTGCATATATATTTAAAATTGTTATATCCTCTTGCTGAATTGATCCCTTCATTATTATACAATGACCTTCTTTGTCTCTTTTTCACATTTTGACCTAAAGTCTGTTTTATCTTATGTAAGTATAACTACTACTCTTACTTTCAATTTCTGTTTGCATGTGTATTAGTCCATTTTCCTGCTGCTGCTAAGGACATACCTAAGACTGGCAATTTACAAAAGAAGAAGTTTATTGGACTCACAGTTCCACATGGCTGGGGAGGCCTCACCATCATGGCGGAAGGCAAGAAGGAGCAAGTCACATCTTATGTGGATGCCAGCAGGCAAAAAGAGAGCTTGTGCACAGAAACTCCCATTTTTAAAACCATCAGATCTCATGAGACCCATTCACTATCACAAGAACAGCATGGGAAAGACCTGACCCCATGATTCAGTCATCTCCCACTAGGTCCCTCCCACAACACGTGGGACTTATGGGAGCTACAAGATGAGATTTGGGTGGGGACACAGAACCAAACCATATCAGCGTGGAATATCTTTTTCCATCCCTCCACTTTTAGTCTATATGTGTCTTTACAGGTGAAGTGGTTTCTTGTAAGCAGCATATCCTTGCATCATTTTTTAAATCCATTCAGTCAGTGTGTATCTTCTAAGTGAGATATTTAATTCATTCACAAAGTTATTATTGACAGGTGAGTACTGTCATTATTGTTCATTGTTTTCTGGTTGTTTTGCATATTCTTTGTTCCTTTCTTTCTCTCTTCTTGTTTATCATTGCAGTTTGGTGGTTTTTTCTATTGGTAACATTTGACTCCTTTCTCTTTCCCATTTATGTGTCTGTTCTACCACCTGCTTTCATACTTTTGTGTGTTTGCATGATGGTAGGTATTTTTCTTTCATTTCCAGATGTAGGACTCCCTTAAGCAGTTCTTTTAAGGTCAGTCTAATGGTGATGAATTTCCTCAGTTCTTGCTTGTCTGGGAAAGACTTTATTTCTCCTTAATTTTTGAAAGTTACCTTTACTAGATTTAGTATTCTTAGCTGATGGCTTTTCTTTTTTTTTTCCCTCTTTCTACACATTGTCATGTTGGGTTTTTATGTTGTTGTTGTTTTATTTCATTTTGTTTTATTCAAGTCAGTCTCACTCTGTTGCCTAGGCTGAAGTGCAGTGGCATGATCATAGCTCACTGCAGCCTCAAACTTTTAGGTTCAAGTGATCCTCCCACCTCAGCCTCCCAAGTAGCTGGGACTACAGGCATGCACCACCATGTCTACCTAATGTTTTTACTTTTTGTACAAATGGGGTCTTGTTATATTACCCTGAATAGTCTCAAACTCCTGCCCTTAAGCAATCCTCCCACCTCAGCCTCTCAAAACACTAGGATTATAGGCATGAGCCATTACACCCACCTCTTTCAATATTTTGAATATATCATCCATTCTCTCTTGGCCTCTAAGGTGTCTGTTGAGAAATCTTTTGTTAGTCTGATGGGAACTCTCTCACATGTAACTTAATACTTTCCTCTTGCTATTTTTCAGAATTCTTTGTCTTTGACTTTTAGCAGTTTGACCACAATGTGCCTTGGAGAAGATCTTCTTGGGTTGAATCTATTTGAGAATTTTTGAATTTCCATGTACCTGGTTGTCTATATCTCTTGCAAGACTTGGAAAGTTTTCACCTATCATTTTGTTAAATGGGTTTTCTATGCCTTCACCTATCTCTTCTCTGAAACTTTTAAAATTCAAATATTTGGTTGCTTTATGACATCCTATATGGAATATAGGCTTCCTTTATTCTTTTATTTTTATTTGTTTAAGTCTGACTGGGTTATTTCAAAAGAACTGTCTTCATGAACAGAAAATCTTTCTTCTGCTTGATTTAGTCTATTATCAAAGCTCTCAATTGTATTTTTTATCTCATTCATTGAATTATTCAGTTATGGGATGTCTGTTTGGTTTTTTATGGTAAGTATATCTTTGTTGAATTTCTCATTCAGATCATGAATTGTTTTCCTGATTTCTTTGTATTGTTTATCTGTGTTCTCTTGTATCTTATTGAGTTTCTTTAATGTCATTATTTTGAATTCTTTTTCAGGCATTTCTTAGTTTTTCTTTTCATTAGAACCTGTTGCTGAACAATTATTGTATTCTTTTATAGGTGTCATATCTTTTTGCTTTTTCATGTTTCTTGTGTCCTTACATTAATATTTGCACATCTAGCATAACAGTTTCTTCTTCCAATCAATTTTATGAATTGGCTTTCATAGGGAAATATTTTTTCTATAGATATATCTATAATGTTATTTGGGTAGGATACTTTGGCTTTGATTTTGGGTGGTTGCAGTAGTGTAGGGTCTGTATGATTTCCTTAGCTATAATCAGCATCGGAGGTGTCCATGAATTCCTCAGTGGTTTAGGCTGCAGTTGTTAGTGGAGGCTATAGCAAGTCTCTGTGGGAGACAGGGATGCCAGGCAGACTGGTCATCAGACACCAGTGGTGGTGGCAGTGAACTGAAATTGTCAGTCCTTGGATCCCCAGGTGGTGTATGCAGGCACTGGTGGTAGCAAGTTCAGGCAAGTGGATCCTTAGGCCTCCAGGCAGCTTGCTTGGGTGCCTATAGTGGCAATGGTGGCTTGGGTGTGTAGGAGGGTCATCAGGCCCCTAGGTAGCATGCATGGCATTGGTGGTGGTGGTAGCTTTAGCCAGCCAACCCTCAGGCCCCCAAGTGGCACATGTGGGCACCAGCAGTGGCAGTGGCAGGCTGGGCAGACCAGTCCCCAGGCCCCCAGGTGGCACGTGCAGGTGGGTATCAGAGGCTATTTCCAGACCCTATCACCAAGCCATATTACATTTTGTTTTTAAGGAAAAATTCAAATATTAACTTTGCCACTGCCAGAAACTCCTAATAAATACATTGCTAAATGTTGATTAAAGCGTAACATATTTACTTTCATAGTTTTAAATGTATTCATTAAACAAATATTTATTATGTGCCAGCACTGATCTGAAAGCTTGGAATATAATGATGAGCAAATCAGACAAGGTTCCCAGTCTTGAAAAGCTTATTTTCTAGTTAAATTTGGTTACAGCCAAAAATCCAACAGAAAATGGTAGTCTGCCCTTAGAAGCCCAATAGGAACTTATGACTTATGACCTGCCGAACAAAGATAGGGAAAGGTAGGAGAAATTAATAGTCTTCTTTTCTCAAGCAGAGAACACAGAATCCACAGTGAGTTTCAGAGTGAAGGAAATCCTCAGCCTCAGCACTCAAAACAAAGGCCTAGGGCTATGAATAAAGGTTCAAAGTCTATGGTGAGAAAGAAAGAGGAGTGAAATTATATAAAAGCAAATGTTGGGGCAAATGAGTGCTTGTTCAAACAGAACTGCATACTCATGACCATATTAACATGGTAACAATACTAAATGCTGGTAAAGCTGAAAAACAACTGCGACTTGCCTATGTTGTTGGTGGGTGTATAAAACAGTTCAACCACTTTTGAGGACTGCCAGTTTCTTATAAAGCTAAAACATGCACTTACCAAATAATCCCACTGATAGGAGTTTACCCAAGAGAAATGAAAATCTGTCCACAAAAAGACTTGTACAAAAATGTACATAGCAAATGTATTCAAAATAGCCCAAACTAGAAACTACGCAAATGTCCATCAACAAGATTGTAGATAAACAAACTGTGAGATATTCATACCATGAGGATACTACTCAGCAATTAAAAATAAACAGAACAAGGTGAATCTCAAAATCCTGTGATACATAAAAGAAGCCAGTCAGACAAAGAACACATAGTGTATGTTTTCAATTATACATAACGATAAGTGGGCAAAACTAATCTATACTGAAAGAAGTCAGATTTGTGATTGGTTGGGGCTGGGAAGAGGTAGAGAACTGATGAGAGAATATATGGGCTGATAGAAACATTCTGCATCTTGTTTTGGGTGATAGTTATACTCAGCTGGCAACACATATGAAACAGAACACTTAAGACCTGGACATTTTATTGTATGTTAATGAAGACTCAATTTAAAAAAAAAAATTAAGCTGCTTAGTATAAGATTACCAATAAAGAGCACACAAAAATACCAGCAAACAACTGAGTTGAGAGAGCTGCTCTCTTTTAAGAATATACAAAGTTTTGGTGGCCACCCTTAGCATTCTAGGTCAGTAATATCAGGTTGGGTAGACTGGTCCAAGAGAGTTTTGCAGCAAATGGCTTCTGAGATTCAAAAACAATTTGGTCACAAATAATCTTTTAGAAAATAGCTCTCTTGTAAAAAAGCATATTTACTGAGAGTCTACCAGGGCCAGGCAAGGAACTGAGTGCCTGGGAATTCAACCCTAAAACTGATGAGTTCCTGTTCTAACGGGGAATGAAATGGCAGCAGTGGGAGAGGGTCAGCTCTAAAATAAACCAAAAAGTTAATTAGATAATTTCAGACGCTGACTGATCACATACTCAGTTTGTACTTAAAAGGTCGTCTTGCTTTTAAGTTTTTCTAATTAAGGTGTGAAGTTAGAATGCAGAATGGTATAGCACTAAAAAGCATGCATGGGCTGTGGTGATAGAGCATTTAGTTAATTGCTTAGTATAATTCCTGGAATATATTAAGCTTTCAATAAGTCTCAGTTATTGTTATTATTATTATCATTATTATTTGCCTCCTCTCCCTCCTCTCTTATAAGAAAAACATAAACTTTGAGAATATATGTGCAATTAAAGATATGAACAAAAATATTCATACAAGTTTCATTCATAATAGCCCAAACTGGAAACTACCCAAACAGTAGAATGGATAAATAAATTGTGGTATAGTCACATAATGGAATAGCTCTTTGCAATAAAAAGAACAAACTGCTGCTACACAGCAATTAACCACTTGGATGACTCTCACGATATAATATTGAGTGAAAGAAGGTAGACATAAAAGATAACATATTATACAATTACATTTATATTGAGGACTAAGCACTGATTTTTCTTATCTTGCCCAAATTCCCATCTAAGGGGTCTGGGAGTCATGCCCTACAAACCATAAATTCTCATCAGATGAGTTTTATTTAACTGTATATGGTGACTTACTTTCCAATGTGACTTGCATAATGTTATGTGACAAAGAAGAAAATCTAAATATTTTACCCCAAAACATGTTTCTTTGCCATATTTTGAAATGACCCTGCAAAGCCGTTCTTAGTGGGGGAAAATTTGCATCTTTAAAGAATCTCTATTAATATAGCTAAATCTTTTTCTTTCAGGCCCTCCAAACCCTAAAGAAATTAACTGAGAGTCTAGCACTTTTTAAAGGCATGAGTAGGAATCTGAATAGGAAACATCTGTCATCTATTGTCTTTAAGGGCAGCCACTATGAGACTTGAAACTTCAAAAGAACCTTGGTCTCCATAATCTTTTATCTTAATCTGAACATTTTCTTTCTATTGATCCCAGCTCTTTAGAAAACCTCAACAAATTGTCAACTGGAAAATAGTTATAGCCTGGAAGCCACTCTGCCCCTTACCCTTTGAATTATCCCGCCTTTCTGGATCAAACCAATGTATTTCTCAAACGTATTTGATTGATGTCCCATGTCTCCCTAAAATGTAGAAAATCAAGTTGCACCTTAACCACCCTGGGCACACGTTCTCAGGACCTCCTGAGGGCTATGTCATGGGCCAAGGTCACTCATATTTGGCTCAGAATAAATCTCTTCAAATAATTTTAAGAGTTTGACTCTTTTCATCAACAATATGAAGTTCAAGAATAGGCAAAACCAACCTCTGATAATAGAAGTCAGAGAGTGTTTATATTTATTTGGCAGGAGTTTTTGACTAGAAGGATCCATAAGGGAATGCCCTTGAGTGTTAGAAGCATTCTTTATCTTGATCTGAGTGCTGGTGACATGGGTGTATACGTGTGTAAAGATTAATTGAGCTGTTCACTACAGAGCTGAGCACTTTACTGTATGTAGCTTATACCTCAATTTAAAAACTTCTAAAGAATACAAGTGCAACTAAGCAAAATAAAGAAGTACCTATGGGAATATGAATATTTCTTATATAATATCTCAGATATTTTCAGCTACTGATGGCTGCAGTAAATGAGAATGCTGGGCCTCCTCTATCATAAATAGTTCATTCATTCAATCCACATTTTCTGAGCATCTCTCAGCTGCCAGGACCATGCTAGCTCCCCAAGATACATGAATGAACATGACAACACAATCCCTACCCTCAAGAGCATCCCTGAAATGGGCAGTCAGCCATGTAACCCACTATCTTGGGGCAACTGGTGGCAGCTTCTCTAAATGTGACCACAGGGTCTTGCAGGATTTCACTGACTTCTATAAGAGAAACCTTAGACTCTAACTTTTAATTTAGTAACTGAAACATCATGTATGGTAATCCATTTCTTCTGAGGAGTAATATGGGTAATATATCTCCAATCATGGTGTTTAATTACAATTGACATTTCTAGGTCTTTCTTGGTGGTGATGACAACATCCTCCCGGAAGGCTCCTTGTTTCTGACAACAGCAGAGGAGAAGAGGCTAATTTTAGAGAACGTGGCCTGGCTTCTACCCTCCAGAGGAACATCCAACAGATGACTCTTTGTTCTCTCAGCAGGTGAAGTGATGTGGGAATCAGGAAACAATGTCTGACTTCAGCTCCTGCCTATCACCCTCATCATGGGCCCCGGAATTCTGCCCTCCAGATGGTTCAAGAGTTAACCCCATGCAGTATTAATGTATGAAACATGACAAACTGTGCTTTGTTCCTGGCATGAATGAACAATTTGTTTAACATATTTTGGAGACTTTTTTTTTCAAGGGTGCAAGTTAATTGATTTTGCAGCCAAAATAGCCTGATGTGCTTGTTCACTGTAGAGAAGCATTTTTACAATGCTGAGTGGCAAAAATTAGGACACGTAAGGTGCCCAGGGGCTGTTCTGCCTTGCCAAATAAGGCTGAAGACCAAAGAAGTCTGATAACTCCTTAACTATAAAGAAACATTCAACCTCTGGAGAGAATAAGAAAGCCAGAGAAAAGGGACTTGGGAAGGCCAACAATCCCTCCTAAGGCCAAGCAAGCAATTATTGCTGACTTAATACTGACAAGACCAAAAAGCAGGCCCAATGGAACTGTATTCAGTTTCCAGATATGACCTCTAGGAAGGATGACCAGTTGTCCCAGTTTGCCTGGGATAGTCCCAGTTTACACCTGTTATAAATATTAATAGTGTCCCCTTTTATTCTCAAGAGTGTCCAAGTTTGTCTCAAACTTAACTTCTATGCTCACCTTATCTGTAAGGGGACAATAACGTACAATCACCTTATCAATAAAGGAAGCAATAGCCAGTGAACTGGAATTCACACAACCTTTAGGAAAAGGGGACCAGATCCTCTTATACCCTGTGGTTCGCTTTTGGGCCTGCTCAGAGAAGTGCAGATCCCACAGCCAACAGACTCTGAGAGGTAATATAGTGCAAAGGAACTGAACCTAAAACGTGAAATGCTTGTTCTACCAGCATGAAAGACCTCACAGATAAAGAAGATTAGAAAACCTCTAAAGGAGCAAAGACTTCTCAGGGAGGCTAAAAGGGTTGACCACAAAGGGGAGAGGAGGCTGTACCCCACAGTGCTTGTGTTAGTTCCCTAGGGCTGCCATAACAAACTTCCACAAACTGGGTGGCTACAAACAACAGAAATCTACTCTCTCACAGTTCTGGAGGCCAGAAGCCCAAATCAAGGTGTCTGCAGAATTGGCTCCTTCCAGAGGCTGTAGGGGAGAACCTATTCCATGCCTTTCTCCAGTTTCCAGTGATCCATGAGTAATATTTGGTACTCCAACATCCCAATCTCTGGCTACATATTCACGGGGCCCTCCTCTCTGTGTGTCTCTGTACCTCTGTGGCCTCTCTTCTTCTTCTTGGGACACCTGTCTTTGGATTTAGGGCTCACCCCAAATCCAGGATGATCTCATCATGAAATATTTAATTACATCTGCAAAGACTCTTTTACCAAGTAAGAGCACCTTCACAGATTCTAGGGGTTAGGACGTGAACATAACTTTTTAGACACTCAGCCCACTATAAATGTGTACAAAACAGTTCCCAGGTGAGTCAAAGTTTACCAAATATTCTTTTTAAAAACTCAAAAGGTCTATCCAAGCTAAATTTGGAGTAAGAAGAAGAAAAAGAGCTCGATCCCTTGCAGGAGAAAGGGGCTAAGTGAACCAAATGCCCAAGAGGTGGGAACACTATTTTATGGCCACTATGTCCAAGAAGGAACAGCTGGACTGTTGGTCATGCCCACCTCTCAACTGCCAGGCTTTCCCTGGTATTCACTGCTGATGGCCTGGGAAGGTCAGCTATACACAGAGTCACACGGCTGAACGTGCTAGAGCTGCATCTGACGCAAATCCACCTGACCCTACAGCCTCCACACTTTCCAACTTTTCGTCACCAAAAATATCAGCTGCCCACCCCTCAACACACACACACACACACACACACACACACACACACACATTGAAAAGATACCAAAGACGAGATGGGTAGCTTCAGTCTCAAAACTCCCCCAGGGTTTTTCTAGACCAAGGTCTCGCATGTGATTTTAACACCAAACACCATTTCAACTTAGCCCGTCCATCAAGTGCCCGCGAATATAAACAAGACATAAAACAATAGAAAACTGAATTTAAAATTACTGTGTCATTATCTTCCAGGCATGTCATTCCCCTGATCAAAAAGTATCACTGATGGTCCATTGCTAAAGCAGTGTTTTCCCAGTGGTTTTCCGTTTACTAAGCAGGAACAAGGTGCAGAGTATCGGGCAAAGGAATAGAGAGGGTCAGGTTTGGGGGTAGCATTGCAGATTTCAATAGCACATCTCCCCTTCTACCCATTTTATATGACCGCCTTCCATGTAAAACTGCATCTTAAGAAAGGGTTCTGAGGCTAAATGAATAAATGTGGGAAACCACAGATCTACAGCATCAAGACCTAGCCCAAATTGCAAAGCTTTTCACAAACCAGTCCCTGCCCACCTCTCCTGCCCCATCTCCCATTCACCTCCTCCAGACCCCATCTCCACCACCCTCTATCCCAGCATGCCAGGACAGTGCTTGACTCATGCTATTCCTCAGCTTAGAATGTTTTTCCCAATCCCCTCCCCAACCTGCAAACCAAATGACCTCTCAGAATTCTTTCCGCCATAATGTTTTCTTCCTCCACCCCAACCCAAGATGGCCTCTCCTTTCTCTGAACTCCTACCATACCAACCATTTGTTCACTCATTTCACACAATCTGGTCACCACTTGATAACTGTCTTGCTCCCTTCCTGCTAACTAGCAAAAAGCCTGTTAGGGAAGGGAGCTCTCAGCATTAAAGGCCAGTAGCATCCCTTAGCAGTCATTCAACAAAGTCCACCAACTGACAAAAGACAAGGTTACTTGAGGGTCCAGAAGAAATTCCAAAGCTGGGCTTTAATAGGTTAAATACAACTTATATTCAGCTCATTCTTATTAATTTCCTGCACTTCCAGTGCCGAAAGAAATTTTCTAGCAAACTGACGTCTTTTACCTGGAGGGTTGCAAATGCCAACTGTAATTAAAACCACAACTTCATTTTCCAGTAGGTTTCAAATGGCTTGTGGCACTGGCCTTCACTTCTTTTTTTTTTTTTTTTTTTTTTTTTTTTTGAGACGGAGTCTCACTCTGTCACTCAGGCTGGAGTGCAGTGGCGCGATCTTGGCCCACCGCAACCTCCACCTCCTGGGTTCAAGTGATTCTCCTGCCTCAGCCTCCTAAGTAACTGGGATTACAGACGTGCGCCACCATGCCCGGCTAATTTTTGTATTTTCAGTAGAGATGGGGTTTCATCATGTTGGCCAGGCTGGTCTCAAACTCCGGACCTCATGATCTGCCAGCCTCAACCTCCCAAAGTGCTGGAATTACAGGCGTGAGCCACCACATCTGGCCCCGGGCTTCACTTCTTAACAAGCAGGGAGGAATCTGAGTTGCTTCAGTTTGGGGAGTTTTTATGTTGTTACTGTTATTATTGTTGTTGGCCAGATTTTATAACAGGCTTCTTCCTCCTGAGGTGATATATGGCATATCTGTTTAAGCCAAAGCAAATTGAAATTAATTTTGCCTTGGGAATTTTTGTTAATGTCTTAACACTCCTTAAGCTAATTGGAGACACTTGAGAATGTCAACTAACAAAACTGAGGTTGAGATAGGAGAGAGATTGTCTGCTAAATCAAACACAGACATTCTCTTAGAAGCATTTTTTTTTAATTCCTTGGAAAAGAAACAACTAATTAACATCCCGATAGGGGGCCTCAGATATTTCTTTTATCTGTGGTTAACTTCCAACAAACCAAAGGATAAAAAGGACAGCATAAAGGAGGACAGTAGGTAGCCCAGGTAATTCTGGAAGCTTCCTTATAATTTTGTCTTTTGACTCTGTTTGGTGAAACAATAATCTTGAAATTCTAGGGAGGAGGAAAGTGATGGGTAATGAGAAAGAAAAGCACTGTGTAATCTTCTTTGAAAGGTTTTTATATCACAGTGTATGTTTTGTTAGAAAAAAATAAAATATAATACTCATATTCCTACCTTGCTTATGTTGTAATTTCAAACATTTACAATGCATGCTTAGAATACCATATATTAAGGCATTGGAGTCAACAAATATTTATTATTATACATTCCTGGCACGCTGCTAGGTGCTGGGGAAACAAAATAAATAAAATGTGACCAACTTTTTCACTTCCAGGAATGTGGACAAGTAGATACTCTGAAGGGGTCTCCAAAATAAGACAATCAGGAGTCCTGCCCTCACAGAGCTTACAGTCAAGGCAACCATGCTTGCCAATAGTAAAAGGAGGCAGAAGGAGACACAAGAAAAATCATCACTTCTTAATGTTGGATATTCATTACCAGATAGACTAACCTGTGTCAATTGAGGCAAAAGTTCACATTTATTGGAAACTTTTTTTTTTTTTCCTTGCTCTGTCACCCAGGCTAGAGTACAGTGGCATGATCTCGGGTCACTGAAACCTCTGCCTCCCGGATTCAGGTATTTTCCTGCCTCAGCCTCCTGAGTAGCTGGGATTACACACCCACACCACTATGCCTGACTAATTTTTGTATTTTTGGTAGAGACGGGGTTTGGCCGTGTTGGACAGGCTGGCCTCCAACTCCTAACCTCAGGTGATCTTCCCACCTTGGCCTCCCAAAGTACTGGGATTACAGGTGTGACCCACCACACCCAGCCTGTTTGAAACCTTTAAAAACAGAATGTTCAGGCCTGGGATGGTGTTTCACATCTGCAATACCAGCACTTTGGGAGGCCAATGAGGGGAGATCACTTAAGCCCAGAAGTTTGAGACCAGCCTGGGCAACATGGCAAAACTTTGTCTCCACAAAGAATACAAAAAAAATAGCCAGGCATGGGGTGTGTGCCTGTGGTCCCAGCTACTCAGGAGGCTGAGGTGGATGGATCATTTGAGCCCAGGAGGTCAAGGCTGCAGTGAGCCTAGATCATGCCACTGCACTGCAGCCTGGGCTACAGAGTAAGACTCTGTCTCAAAAAAAAAAAAAACCTAACTGTTTAATATGACTCTAAGAAAGGAGAAGTAAGCAGTACGCTATCCTAGCACGTATATCAGCCAAGAGCTTCAGAGTATATTCTAGTTCAAAGGGCTGCAGCAATCTCTAGCTCCCCCACTACCAACGGAGGAAGCCAAGGCCCACTGAGGTCAAGGTCTGCCTGAGTTCACAGTGGTCACCAGTACAGACACCGAAATTAAACTCCACATCCCTGGGTCTGAGGCAGGTGCACAGCCACTAACAGCTGCCACCTCCTCTGCATGATGCAGACACTTCAGCCTGTGAACTCCTCCAGGAGCTTCAAGGAATGATGTGACGAGGAGAGGAGGAGAAGACACTCTTGTTCCTGTTGTTTCCCACATCTACTGCAGGACATGGAAAGCCATGCAGTCCTCAGAGAATCTTCATAATGACAGACAGTGACACCACTAGTCTTGGCACTAGGCCTGAAGATATAAAAGGAGAGCCTCCCAGGCCACCTGAACACCCAGTCCATTAAAGCTCAATGTTGTCTTTCCAGCCTTATCTGATTCCAAAATCTCTTTTCCCACAAGATGGGCATAATTTCTATTTTCCTGTGTATCCTTGATAGAGCATCAAGAGACAGGGAAAAGACAGGCTAAGGCAACATGCAGGACACTTAGAAGAGCCTTAAAGCAAGGGACAGGAATAAAAATAATTAAAGGAGAAGAAGCAGAAGCAGCATCAGAATGTCAGGCATAACACAGAGTGTGGAACTGGACTGAAATTCAGACAGAGGCTCTTGGCTGACCACAACTGGCATTTCCAGCTTTGAGAATGTTTTTCTTCTTTTTCTGACCAGTAGCCTTGATCCGCCTGCAAGTGGGCAAGAAATAATGCTTGGCTATGGAAGCAAACAAGCTATAATGGTTATCTTTATAGCTATACAAACAAACACACTATTATGGTTATCTTTCATTCAGAGCCTTCAGATTTACAAAGAAGAAAAGTGGGAAAGAAAGAAGAAAAATAATGGGCAAGATGAAAAAGGAAAAAGCCCTTATCCATAATTTCCTCCCATACCATCATAATATTACGGTTCCTCCCATACCATATATAATATTACATTTGTGTAATCATCTTTAAAGTTAGGCCCACAGTCTCCACGCAGTTCATGGAGATGTCCCTGGACCCAGCATTTCATCTCCCATGGTGCTGGTGGTCTTCCTCTGATAGAGGTGAACCACCATTCCTAGGACAGGATGGAATTTGTTTTGCAGAATCAATATCCCTTTGTTTCACAATCTTGTGTCCTGAAGACCCTCTAAGGCTGACAAGCATAAAATTCTTACATGTGACAGTCCTTGAAAAAGATGCTACAATAATAGTCCATTGATAAATCCATTATCAATAACAATTCCCTAATCTACAGTGTCTGAATAGCCTGCATTAGACAGAACTAGCCTAGATTTTCGCTTTTTTCCCTTTTTGAAAAGTCTTTATAAAGTCCTTCCTCGAGGCATATTTTTTCTGCTGAGGTCTCTTCCTTCCTTTTTCCATTCCTTTTTTTCCTTGTCACTGTTCTCTCTTCGCTTACCCAGTGAAAGTCTGATTTCTTTATTAAATGGAAGACCTTGAATATATTATGTTCCAGTTTTCCAGTGAAATATTCAGGCCATTTTCATTTATTTCTAATAATAACAGACTTCTAATTGGACAGAGCAAATCCAATCATACTTGTTTTTCTCCTCTCCTCATGAAATCTACCGATGGAAGGAAAGGGTTTAAGCGGGGGAAATGCCTGCAACCCACAAAGACAAAGAATGGGAAAAGAGACTTCAACAGATGAAAGATTTCAACAAATTTTTGGAAGGAAGAGAACAGGTACCTGACTGAAGAGAGCAAAGGAAGTTACAAGCTCAGCAAGTCAAAAAGGGGGTGCTAAAAAGAAGAGAGATTCATCTCCAGAGACCCAAGGAAAGCCTAAGACAATGACACCAGGTTCATGGGGAGGGAAAGATCAGGTCTCATAAAAAGAAACAATCTAAGAGTCATCGCATCTCTCATTACCTAGAGATTTGTGCTTTCAAACTGACATAATTAATTTCAACTTAGAACTCTCTTCCCAATCAAACCATCAGGCAAGACTGAGAGAGTAAAAGCATTTTCAGGGAAACAAGGACTCAAAAATACATACCCTTTTTAGAGAGGCTACTACAGGATGTACTACAGCAAAAAGAAGAAATAAACAAAGAAAAAAGAAGACAGGGCACTCGTGGAAGAGGGGATCGAATCAGGAGTGTGATCAGTTAAAGCCTAGGATAACTGAGACCACACTCCCAGCCTAAAGAGAAACTAACTCAAGCTGGAAGAAAGAGGGCTCTGCAAAGGGGAAATGGAACTTACAGAGCATCTGACATGTGTGGGTGTTTGGAAAACAATACTGACAGGTATTTCACAGATCTACTATTCTCTTTGGGAAGATTTAGCCATAGATAGATAAAAAGCTAAGCAAAAGATTTTCAAGGTGATTATTACCTCTAGGAAAACAAGACAACGTACAAGAATTAAACATCATCATAATACAATTTGGCTCAAAAGTAAATGATATTTACACAGTCATAATAATGTAAACACTGACAAGGATTTAACCAAAAATAGTGATACAGTAATATTAAGAAAATAAGAGGGAAGTGGGTGAAGGATGGAGTATAAGGACTATAATCCAATCAAGTATGCTAGAAAGTTGTAATATGCAATGCTGCCCAAGAAATAGTAGAAGGAGTATATAATTATAATAATTATTATTATTGTTATTTAGAGACAGAGTCTTGCTCTGCCACCCAGTCTGGAGTGCAGTGGCACTGTCATGGCTCACTACAGCCTTGATCTCCTGAACTCAAGTGATCCTCCCACCTCAGCCTCTGATCCCTGAAGCAGCTGAAACTACAGGTACATGCCACCATACCCAGCTATTTTTTTTATAATTTTTTGTAGAGATAGGGTCTTGCTATATTGCCCAGGCTAGTCTCCAACTCCTAGCCTCAAGGGATCCTCCCAAAGTATTGAGCTTATAGGAGTGAAACACTTCATCCAGCAAAATAGATTATTTTTAAACATGGTGATATATGAGAAAATAACTAAAAACATCCAAAGTCATTGCCTCTAAAAAACTGGCTTAGGAAACAGAAGGCAGGGGACTGCTTTTTTCTTTAGGACACCTTTAGTTGTATTTTATTAGCACTGTTTGATTAAAAAGTATTAATAAAAATAAAACTAGATTTAAAAGCTTATATCCTATTAATATATATTCTGAATTAACATTTTGTAAAAGCTACAATTATCCTGTATATAATCTTGCACAATTGTATGGTATTGTATTATGTTACTAAAAGCATTTTACTGAATAGAAACTTTCAAAATAGTCCATCATTTTTTTAAAAACTAACATGGATATGAATGCTATCCATTCATAAACAGATATATTTTCTCATCTAATCTTCACAACAACCTGGTAAATTGCATATTACCATTTCCTTCCTTCTGCAGATAAAAAGAAAGGAACTTGCCCAAGGTCACAAGACTTCTAAAGGGAAGAGTTGAAACTCCATGCAGGGCTTCTGACTTCAGGTCCTCATGGCACACACACACTGTTGATATCGCCTTACTATTCTAAGCCAGATCCCTCAAGGCTAAGTCGCCAAATTTTGCCTTAGATATGGAGAAAAACATTGCCCTTCACAAAGCTATGGTTACAAGATACATCTCCACCTCACCTCACCCTCCCATTCCTGTCTAAGATCTGGCCACTTTCTCATTACAGTTGGACTATCTAGTAAAAGCAGACTATGCCTTGATGATAACACTTTTAATCCCATGGTGATGGCAGAGCTCTGCCCTGCTCCAGGCCTCCAAACACTAGAAGGAAAAGAGAGCCCACAAAGCCCTCTGAGGTCTCATCCTGCCTCACTGAGAACTGAACCAGAGGGTATCCAATCCAAAGCCCTCTCACATTCCAGGGGCCTCATCGAGTTCTCTCAACCCACAAAACCCTGCCTCCCTTCTCCAGACTTTCCTCCCTCTCACCCTTACCCTCCCTATTTCTGAGGCTGAACCAAACACAAAAGACAGGGATTCCCCACTGAAGACAATTAACAAATATACCTGCAAAATATATCAAAGCATGTTCATAAAAATGTGCTGAGTGGCACCCTGAGGTGTAAGTGTTACACAGAACACAGACTTGAACCATCTCTATCTGCGTAGTAAGCAGTCGACATTAGGCAGAGAGAGTACACATGCTGTAAAATCACACTAAGTCACTCTAGTCTAGGGAAGGGCAGTAGCCCCCATCAGTGTCCCGCCCCCATCCTAAGGGCTCCTCAGGCCCTGCAGGCCCTCTTTCTCTTACACTTGCCAGCCTACGCCTGACAGCTCCCTCTAGCCACTAGAGCTCACTGGGAACAAGTGAGACAGACCAGAAGTGCCAGGCAATTAATGCCCCCATCCCCAGTAGGCCTCAACAAATGACTGAGGAGAATCAGTGAATAAATGGATAAATAGGTCAGCACCCTCATGGGTCAGCCTGAGTAACCTAAACCATTTTCTGCTCTGTCTCCCAGCAATCTCCAGTGGGGTGGAGCCCCAGGTGCCCCCAGCACTAACCTGCTCAACAGCTCAGCCTCTGCGGGCTTCCTTCCTCCCATGCCCCTTCCAGTCTTCCTCCTCCCTTGTTTCAGGACTTCTGGGAGAACTCAAACTAATACAAGGCCTGCCTGACTCAGCAAAATGTCTTAAGAGAGCCAAGCAAGCCAAATAATTATCCTCGGGGACCTGCTATACTAAATAGATAAGATTAACACATAATTAGCACATCTGGTTTTTTAAATGCAAAATAAACATTGTTAGGAAGTAAGATTTTCCGACGTGCCTTCAACAAGACCCTTCTGGTTTTGTTTACACCATTGTTTCCTTCATATCATTTTTTCAGTACCCTTTCTTCTTTGCAAAGGCAAACTTCTTCTGACCACAAAGTCTTTCAAATAGGCAAATTAATCAGATCTGAAATAATGAGAGTTCTGGATCATTGATATATTTTGTACCCTAGTGTTGCCTCTTTAGCAAAGAGTCTTCAAAATTGTCAGCCATTCAGTCGTCCTACAATACTTGTAGAGGACTCTAATGAGCAGGCCCAGAGTTTCCCCCTGGGGTCACAGATCCCTGATTTAACTAACATAATCACCATCACCATCAGTCACTATTGTATACCACTTACTATATGCTGGATGTTCTAAACACTTTACATATATTCACTCACTTCATCCTGCAAACTAGGCATTATTTATTATCCTCCCTATTGTACAGATAAAGAGACAGAGGCACACAGTTTAAATAACTTGTCTCATGTCACATAGGAAATGGAGAAGCTAAGATTGAAACCCAGCCACCTGAACCTAGACTCAGGGCTCTTCACAGGCTCTCACCTGTGGGCTCTGATTCCAAGAGCAAAGACAGAGAGGCAAGGCTTCCAAAAGAAATTCAGTTTGAGTTGGAGGCCAACCTAAGTCTACGAATCAGACTTGAAAGAGAGGCTCTTGAAGAGCTGGGGCCACTGCGGGCACAGGAATGAGCCACAGACAGAAACGTTTGCAGTGCTAATGGAGTCCCACCATCTGAACTTTACAACTAAGCTCCCTTCCACAGGAATGTTTTACAACACAACAATTTCCCAAAATTGTATGAGGGATAGCAAATAATATAACATTTCACAAATATTTTACTCCACCCACAGATGCCATAGAAGGGTCCCTTAACCCCAAAAAAAAGTCTCCAAGTTGAGGCATCACGCTACCTGACTTCAAACGATACTACAAGGCTACAGTAACCAAAACAGCATGGTACTGGTACCAAAACAGATATATAGAGCAATGGAACTCAACAGAGGTCTCAGAAACAATACCACACATCTACAACCATCTGATCTTTGACAAACCTGACAAAAACAAGGAATGGAGAAAGGATTCCCTATTTAATAAACGGTATTGGGAAAACTGGCTAGCCATATGCAGAAAACTGAAACTGGACCCCTTCCTTACACCTTATACAAAAATTAACTAAAGATGGATTAAAGACTTAAATGCAAGACCTAAAACCATTTAAAAAAAAAAAAATTAGAAGAAAACCTAGGCAATACCATTCAGGACATAGGCATGGGCAAGGACTTCATGACTAAAACACCAAAAGCAATGGCAACAAATGCCAAAATTGACAAATGGGATCTAATTAAACTAAAGAGCTTCTGCACAACAAAAGGAACTACCATCAGAGTGAACAGGAAACCTACAGAATGGGAGAAAATTTTTATAATCTATCCACCTGAAAAAGGGCTAATATCCAGAATCTACAAAGAACTTAAACAGATTTACAAGAAGAAAAACAACCCCATCAAAAAGTGGGCAAAGGATATGAACAGACACTTCTCAAAAGAAGACATTTATGTGGCCAACAAACATGAAAAAAAGCTCATCATTACTGGTCATTAGAGAAATACAAATCAAAACCACAATGAGATACCATCTAATGCCAGTTAGAATGGCGATCATTAAAAAGTCAGGAAACAACAGATGCTGGAGAGGATGTAGAGAAATAGGAACATTTTCACACTGTGGGTGGGAGCGTAAATTAGTTCAACCATTGTGGAAGACAGTGTGGTGATTCCTCAAGGATCTAGAACCAGAAATACATTTGACACAGCTATTCCATTACTGGGTATATATCCAAAGGATTATAAATAATTTTACTCTAAAGACACATGCACACATATGTTTATTTCAGCACTGTTTGCAATAGCAAAGACTTGGAACCAACCCAAATGTCCATCAATGATAGACTGAATTAAAAAAATGTGGCACATTACACCATGGAATACTATGTAGCCATAAAAAAAGCATGAGTTCATGTCCTTTGCAGGGACATGGATGAAGCTGGAAACCATCATTCTCAGCAAACTAACACAGGAACAGAAAACCAAACACTGCATGTTCTCACTCATAAGTGGGAATTGAACAAAGAGAACACATGGACACAGGGAGGGGAATATCACACACCGGGGCCTTCCAAGGGGTGGGGGTCTAGGGGAGGGATAGCATTAGGAGAATTACCTAGTGTAGATGACAGGTGGATGGGTGCAGCAAACCGCCATGGCACATGTATACCTATGTAACAAACCTGCATGTTCTGCACATGTATCCCAGAACTTAAAGTATTTAAAAAAAAAAAGAAAGAAAGAAAGTCTCCAAGTTCATTGGAGAGTCAATTCATTGGAGATTCAGTTCACTGGAATTTAATAGTCAAAGAAATTGACTTCAACTCCCTAGATGAACTAAACATTTGAATCTAGCATCCCTCTTGGTCTCAGGAGATGCTGTTTGTACTCCTGAGTCCTCTTTCTCCCTTTCACCTCCATCTCTGAGCTTCCTTCCAGCGCCTCCTGGAAGGCCACAGGGCAGAGGGAAACATACTCTGCCATTCTGTGTCTGCACCCACCTTTGCTTTGGGCTTATGGCTGTGTTGGCACAAAGAACACCAAATTGTCTCTGGCTAATGAGAACAGAGGCACCTCGATAGGTAAATAATGCATTCAGTCATGGCCAGCTGTTCAAACAAAGGTTTCTCAGTGGTTCAAAGAGAAAAGCAGCAGCAGAATGAAGTCAGCGTGGGACACATGAAACATTGAACTCGGAGCTGAAGCTGCCAGCGCCATACTCATTTGCCAAGAGCAATTTCATTTGAGTAAAAAACATCATCCATCACATTAAATTAATGTTGTTAATTTCCATTTTATTGGTTTTGTCATTTTATTTGTTTTTAATGTGTAAATCTCATTTGGTTTCATGGATGTGTGAGAGCTTTAAGTACTAGAAGTTTATACCTAGTTTTATTTTGTACATATTTAAATAACATTATAATAAAAATAATCTAAGTCAACTCTGGGGGTTCAGAAGAATGTTTTCCTTTAAATGCAGCTCTCAACCTTGCAGACAGGCCTTTGCCCTCAGAGGTGAATGCCCTTGGAAAGGTCACTCTTTGCCCTCCCCGGGAATCCTTGCTTCTAGCAGGTGCTACTGAAGTTTTCAGTTGATTGGACCAGGGAACTTTGCCCCTCATTCACCTGATTCCTACTTTTATGTCTCAACAGTTTCTTAGCCCTTTCTCTCCCTTCTCCATCCAATAGCCTCCAAGTTTTAAAATTTCCACAAATTAATTCCTACTTTTCATCAAATTAAGGGAAAGTTCTGAGTCCTATGCCTGGAGTTAAAAAATTTTAAACAATCTGATAATTTCGAATACACCTTTCACTCCTTCCCTACAACACCCCTAGGCCCCACCGGGCTTTTCTGCTCATTCCTAACGTTACGTAACACTAGAGTCCCCTCTGTCCTTCTCCCCAGCCCATTCAAATCCCACAGATCCAGCCAGGCATGGTGGCTCACACCTGTAATCCCAGCACTTTGGGAGGCCAAGGTGGGTGAATCACCTGAGGTCAGGAGTTCAAACCCAGCCCGGCCAACATAGTGAAACCCTGCCTCTACTAAAAATACAAAGAAAAGTAGCTGGGAATAGTGGCACACACCTGTAATCCCAGCTACTCAGGAGGCTAAGCCAGGAGAATCACTTGAACCCAGGAAGCAGAGGTTGCAGTGAGCCAAGATCACACCACTGCATTCCAGTCTAGGTGACAAAGCGAGACTCTGTCTCACATACACACACACGCACACACGCACGCACAATCCCACAGATCCTAACTGCCCTTCTTGGGATTAATCTAGTCCACAAGCTCCATGCACACTGCCCTTCTCTTTTTCTTTCTCTGGTAACACCTACCCAAGCTGAGTCACCCATTTGGGCCTTTACCCATACAAGACATTCTAAAGTAACCCAAGTGTTCCACACCATTTTCCAATCAAAGGGGAAGCTCTTAGAGGACAGGGAAAATATCTTACCACATTCTTTATTCCCCTGCCTTAGCCTGAATTCCCTGCTTAAGCAGAGTCTGAGATAACAGCTTATATGCAGTAGGTTTTCTGGGATGGATCCAAAGAACAGGAGTGAAAAACTGGGGGAGAGGGAAGCCCAGGAGGGGAGAAAGCCAGTGCACCAGCACATTAATGAGCTCAGCCCCATGGAGACTTTGGAAGGAGACAAATAGAATAGGCCTCAGAAGCACCTGCCCAAAGGGCAGAAGGAGGGAGCATTTTACCACCAGCTCCTATTCACTGTCAAGTGTTGGCCTGACAGCTGTTGAAAACTTTGCATCTCCAGGTAGCACAGGCATGAAGTCCAATGGGTCTCCCAAAGATGCTTCACAGAAACCTTGGGGCGGAAAGGGAGAGATATACAGATACACAGTGCAGCTGAAGGGAGATACAGTGCAGCTGAGGGGAGAGATATACAGATATACAGTGCAACTGAAGGGAGATGCTGTCTAGTCACATCTGTGTGAGGCTGGTTGCCCAGCAATGATCGGAGTATGAGATGGACAAAGAGGATGTGAGACAGGACACAGAGATGCCTGCCTCCCTCAGCAACCAGTATGATGCTATGCTGAAAGGAGGTGTGTTGCAATTCCCATAGAATCAGTGCAAACACTTCTCCCTTAGGGCCTTCACATATTAATCAATGCTCTTCTGTGGTCATCTAGTTTCAGATCTGGAAATCTCAAGGCTTCCTCTTTATACCAATTATAAACCATCTTTGATCCTCATACTAAAATGCCCTTAACTGTGAAAATAGCAAGACAATAGATAACCACTATGTTAGATTTCTACATAGCATTTCTGTACACACACACATTATCTAAATAACCTTCTCCCCTGTCTGAGATAGCACAATTACCATGCCCATAAATCAGAGGTCATATAGCTCAAATGCCCAATCAATGGTAATCAAATAAAATGTTGTCCTCAACTCAATTCTACAGATGTTCACCCAGTCTCTGTGAAACACAGCTTGCTGCTGTAGGTGCTGGGATGTAATGATGTACATGCCATAGTCCCTGGCCTCAGATTGAGGATGGCCCAGTTCACTGCGAGGTAGACATCAACAGGAACCCCAGAGAAACAGAAGCACGGATGGAGCTCAAAGGGAGGGAACTCCCATTCCAATTGGATAATTAGGAATGGCTTCCTAAAGGATAGGGTGTTGAGATGGGTGGTCATTCTCTCTGAAAGGATCCTCCCAGGAAGAGGTATAAGAATAGGAAGGAAAGGGTGCCAGCAGTCCCATCTGGCTGTGCAGTGCCCTCACTTGAACCTTCCATGCCTGTCTAGTCCAATGGTTTTCAAGTCCAATGGTTTTCAAGTTTGATGGTGTGCAAGCTGTGTGATGTGGAATCTCAGGATCTCGGGAAACAGATGGACAGTGATGGGACAGATGGGACAGAGCACAGGGCTCTGAGGGTCCCCCTCCGACTTCAACTGGAACAGCTGAGTGAGAACAAAATGGACTCCACTGGTAAACAAGCATCTGAAACCCAAAAACCACTCGGAGTTAAACGCACCAGTCTGGGTAGTTTACCCCACCACCAAGCAGCCACACAGAAATGAGCAAGGGCCTTGAATTTTCTCACTCTCATCCTTCAGCATCTCTCAAAATGTCTCCAACTATTTCTGCTATCTCTGAATTGTTAGACAGCTTGAGTAGATATTCCAAATATCTACTTAATATTTGGAAGCCTGATAAAGTATTTGCTGATACCCAGTGGTCTGCCTCTGGTTAAAATGCAAAGCAAGTTCCCAAGTCACAGTCTATTTTACTTCATTTTACACCTCTTCCCACATGAGGGGCTTGAAGAGTAAGATAAATGAAATACACCTCCTAGCCACTCACCCAGCAAAAGCCATTTATCACCCTGGTCAAGTGGATGAGTGGCTATTTGCAGAACAAAGTGCATGGATTTGAGAGGGGTCCAGGTGAGTTCTCTTCTCTCTGATAAAAAAAAAGAGAAAGTCCCGTTCTTTGCTGTGACTGGCAACACCCCCTTAGATTTCCTAGAGTCAGATGCCTGGAGATGATGTAGAGGTATCCTTGCAAAATATAAAGGGCAGCAAAGCAAGAAAGAGAAGAAATTATTGATACTTTGGCCTGAGACTATTAGCAGGTTGCTAAATGCTAATTCAGTAATAAAAGACTTCGGTTGGGCATGGCGGCTTATGCCTGTATCTCAGAACTTTAGGAAGACGAAGTGGGAGGATCACTCGAGTCCACAAGTTCAAGACCAGCCTGAGCAACCTAATGAGACTCCATCTCTGCAAAAAATACAAAAATTAGCCAGGCCATGGTGGCTCACACCTGTAGTCCCAGCTACTCAGGAGGCAGGGGTGGGAGAGGACTGCCTGAGCCCAGGAAATCAAGGCTACAGTGAACTATGATTACCCATTGCACTCTAACATGGATGACAGAGCAAGACTCCGCCTCTATAAAAGGTAAAAAAAAAAAAAAAAAAGAGACTTCATGAGTTCATTCGCTGGTTTCTGAAAATAAACCACTTTGAGGTGAATAAATCTCTCAGATTACAATTAGCCCAAAAAGCATGAAAATGACCCATGTGTGTTCATTCTTCATGACTACCAATGAATAGGCTAATATACACATACATACAGGCAAAAACTAAAGATCAAATAGAAGCAAATAGCAGGAAAAATAATTATTGACTCTGTAAATTGTATATCCTTAATACTTCTAGAGACCAATGTTTCTGCCTTTGTCAGGAAATGCCAAGATTGTTAACTTCAACTACTGTAAATTAATACACATACTTTAGTTTATTGAGGGGTATAATCAGAATGAAAATATTGATATAGGCAAACACTCATTTCTGGCAATAGAAAAGTAAATATAAACACCATTCACAACAGCATTCATTTGTCTTACTCCTTTTCCTCTAGGATTATTATACAGTGTTCTAGCCCCATCTTATCTGAGGAAATGATTAAGAGCCTTTTCAGTTCTGACCATTCCTCCTTCTCTTTAATTATTTCTTTATCCAGAATTAACATTGGCAAATCCCCTCCAACTTTTTAACATTCATCTTCTCCGATCTATGCGAGCTGGCTTCTCCACAGCTGAGACGAGAAGAAGCCACCTATATTTAAGGGACACTCCCTAGGCTAATGAATTGTCAGCAAAGACAGCATTTTTGAAGTGATCCTGTATACCAAAAATGGCAAATTAACATGCTAGATAAAGACAGGTTAGCAGATGCCATATTCTCCAGGTTGTAGACACCAGTCTCACAATGCCTGTATTTGCTGGCTCAGGCTGCCTCATATGACTTGGCTGTGTCCCCACCCATCTTTCACCTTGAATTATAGCTCCCATAATCCTCACGTGTCATGGGAGGGACCCAGTGGGAGGTAACCAAATCATGGGGGGTGGTTTTTCCTGTCCTGTTCTTGTAATAGTGTATAAGCCCCATGAAATCTGATGGTTTTATAAAGGGCAGTTCCTCTGCACACACTCTCTTGCCTGCCACCATGTAAGACATGACTTTGCTCCTCCATCACCTTCCACCATGATGGTGAGGCCTCCCAGCCATGTGGAACTGTGAGTCCATTAAACCTCTTTTTCTTTATAAGTTATTGGGTATGTCCTTATAGCAGCATGAGAACTGACTAATACACTGCCATAACAAAATACCATAGACTGCGTGGCTTAAACAACAGAAATTTACTTTCTCTCGTTTCTGGAAGTCTGAGATCAAGGTTCCAGCAGCATTTGGTTTCTGGTAAAGCCTCTCTGCTTGGCTTGTAGCTGGCTTCCTTCTCACCGCGTGCTCATATGACCATTCCTCGGTTGGAGAACAAGAAAGCGAGCTCTCAGGGGTGTCTTCTTACAAGGAGACCAGTCCTATCAGATCAGGGCCCCAGCCTTACGACCTCATTTAATCTCAATTACTCCCTTACCCCAGATACAGCCACACTAGGGTCAGGCTTCAACATATGAATTTTAGGGGGATGCATACATTCAGTCTATAACAGTGTCTGTTGAGAAATTTGCAATTCTCTGGAATTCAGGAAAATTAGTTACTTGCTCAGTCAAGGTTTATTCAACTCTCCTATGTGCCAGGCATTGTCCTGATGGTGAAAGGAAAGAGAAGAAAAAGGAGAGGACACATTTGGAGAACAGGCAAGCATGAATAAGTGCTCACATCCAAACAGTTGCCTCTCTTCTACATACCTATAGTTTTGTCTATTAACCTTTGAGTGTATATTTATTGATTCTCCAAATGCTGCCTGTATACATTAATGTGGTGCTTCAGATGGAAGTAGCACAATTCGAATCAATATGTGTGTGTTCCTCCCAAGTTTTGATGTAACTATATGTTCCAAATTGTATTATTGGACTTCCACTACTTATTTACTAAAAAAGTTATTTCTTCAAACAAATTTTATAATCTATAAGCCCTTGGGGGAAGAGGCTTTGTCTTGTTCCCTTGAAATCCACAGCTACATAGCATCTGATACATAATAGACATTCATACAACTGTTGAATGAATAAAGAAACAATTACCACACACAAAATTAAAAGATACAGTTTGAAATAAAGCTGTTAAAGAAATAAGCTGCTAAAATCCAATCATTACTTTTTCTACCATGTACTTTTTTTCCTATAAATTAGCTTTTAAAAATGGCATAGGGTTTTATTTATCTTTTAATCAATAAGTCATAAATTTTATAAAATCCTATTTAATTTTTGCTTAAGAGTCTTTTTTTAGAGAGAGAGCGAGAGAGTGACAGAGACAGTCTTGCTCTATCACCCAGGCTGGAGTGCCATGGAACAATCATAGGTCACTGCAGCCTCGAACTCCTTGGCTCAAACAATCCTCCCGCCTTTGCCTCCCAAAGCACTGGAATTACAGGCATGATCCTCCACATCCAGCCCAACAGTCAGTTTTTCATTCCTGTGTTAGTATCATCAAAAGCCACAACAGCCATCTCCTGCCACAGGGTTCTCCCAAATTAACTGCCATCACCATGGGACTTGCTTTTCATTCCACAACTATTTATCAATCTCCTACAATCTGCCAGCCTCCGTCCTAGACAAGGGGTGTTAATAGTAAGGAGAAAGACACAGTCCCCACCCTTGTGATGCTTACAATCTAGCAAAGGAAACAATCACACTAATAAACACTAATTAAACTGAATTAAGTATACTGAAGAAAAGGAACACAGGCCTTTGAAAAGTGAGAGCAGGCGATCAGGTAACAATCCAAAAGCTTTGTCATTACCAACAACTGCAACTCCTCCATAATCACAATTTCATGTGTCACACTCTGTCCACCACCCCCTGAGTTTCCAGCTTACTCTCTCTAATATCCATTTCTCCATCAATCATTTAACTCCACCAAGACTTACAACACACCGATCCCATCACCTTTTCACCACCCCTCACCTTTTCCTGTCCTTTTTTTCCACATATCTCAGCCAAGAATCCATCCCCAGACGCTGTATTACTCCATTCCCACGCCTCTCATTCACTTCCAACAAACCCCTTGATGTGGTTTGGCTCTGTGTCCCCACCCAAATCTCATCTTGAGTTGTACTCCCATAATTCCCACGTGTTATGGGAGGGACCCAGTGGGAGATAATTGAATCATGGGGTCGGTTTCTCCTATACTGTTCTCATGGTAGTGAATAAGTCTCACAAGATCTGATGGTTTGATAAGGGGAAACCCATTTCACTTGGCTCCCATTCTCTCTCTTGCCACCACCATGTAAGAAGTGCCTTTCACCTCCCACCATGATTGTGAGGCCTCCCTAGCCACGTGGAACTTTAAGTCCATTAAATCTCTTTCTTTTGCAAATTGCCAAGTCTCAGGCATGTCTTTATCAGCAGCAAAAAAAAATGGACTAATATACTCCTGGTTAACTCCAACTCTCTGCCTTCTCCATGCTTTTGCTAACACAGCAGAACACTGCTAGAGAAAAACACACAATCATGCCAAATGAGTCTCATGTTATATCTGGGACCACAACCCTCAAGTGAGCCCTAAAGGTGCCTGCAGGGATACTGGAAGTCTAAGTCCACCCACTTGCTCTAGCATCTGGACAGTTATTTCACACGTCTTCCTTCCTCTTCACCTCTCATCACCTGCTCCCCCATCTGACTCTTGGGTGATGATCTTGCATCCTTCAACACCAAGAATTGATGCAACCAAAAGAATTTCCACAAACTCCCACTACCACATCTGTCTACCTAATAGCATGGGTCTAACCATGACACACTCTGCCTTCTCTCCTGCTACTATAGATGGATTACCCATGAACCTTCCAGATGCAAACCTGTACACTGGGTCCCACCCATTGTGACATCACTCTAAGGATACTCCCTCTCTCCCACATCAGCAGATTTTCCTTCTGCATTGGACGATTCCATTATCATTCAAACATGCTGTTATTTTTCCCATCTCTGAAAATCCTTCTCCCAAAATCCCTTCATCCCAGCTGATGCTTCATTTCTCTACCACCTTTATGACCAATCATCTTTCAAGAGTTCTCTCTTTTAACTGTCTCCAATATTTCTCCTTCCATCTTCTCATGAACCTTCTCCAATCAGGCTTTTACTCCTCTACCACTACTACTACCAATAACCTCTAAATTGCCAAATGCAATGGTAAAATCTCAGTCCTCAGCTGTTCGACCAGCAACATCTGACAAAGACCACTTTCTCCTCCTGGAAACACTTTCTTCACTTGACCTCCAGAAAACCACAAACTCTAGCACATCACCAATCACATCTTTTCAATCTTATTTGCCATTCCTTTTCTTCTCCAGGAACTCTCTATGTTACAGTGTCCCAAGCCTCAGTCCATGGGCCTTTTATCTTCTCTTGTCCCCTCCCTTGGTGATCTCATCTAATTATAGTTTTAAATACCATCAATGCTGACCACTCTCAAATTTGTATCTCCAGTTCAGATTGTTCTGCTGACCTCTAGACACATATGTCCAAGTCCTACTCTCTGATGTATAACAGACATCTCCAATTTAATATGCCCTAAACCAAAGCCCTTATCTCCCTAAAGCCTGCGCTAGCCATCTCGATGCCCTGTTAGTTGATGGCAACTCCATTCTTGGCCAAACAAAACTGTGGAGCTTTCTCTGAGCCCTATATTTCTTTTATATTCCCTCTACATACTCAATCCATCAGAAAATCCTGTTCACTATACCTTTAAAGTATCTCTACTTCTCACCCGCTCCACTGCCAACACTGGGGTCCATGCCACCATCACCATGCCTACATTGTAGATGCAGCTTCTAACTGATCTCCCTGCATCCACTCTTCCCCTACTACTGTCTCTTGTCAACACAGTACCCAGAATGATCCTTGAAAAACATAAAGCATATTATACCACTGGTCTGCTCAAAATGGTCCAACAACCTCCCATCTCAGAGTAAAAGCCAGGACCTTACAGTGGCCCTATGTGACCACATCTCCTACTGCTCTATCCCTCACTCACTCTACTCCATGCCACCAGCCTCCTGGCTGTTTCTCAAACACACTGGGCATACTCCAGCTTTAGCAACTTTGCACAGGCTGCTTCCTCACTCTTCCCCCTCCTACCCCAGAAACATATTTCTTAGTCCTGTATCTCCCTCAATGTCATCTTCTCAGTGAGCTCTTCTTCCCTGTCCAGTCTATTTCAAATTGCAAACCAACACCTCAACTCCCCATTCCCCATGCTCTTTACCTTGATCCATCTTTTCCCAAAATATGGATCAGCCTCTGACTGTTGTCTCCCCATTGGACTACTAGGCTCAGGCAGGACAGGGATTTTGTTTATTTTTGACTCATGCATTTTGGAAGCCTAGAACAGTGCCTGGTATACTATGAGCACCTAATAAATATGAAATATGTGTTAAGTAAATAAAGTAAATGAGAGGCAGAGACAAGATTACTAAATTCACAATTAGAATATACATAGTTTATCCAGGAGTGAAGATGGTGATGATGGGAGAGGACCACTGAGTTCCCAGGAACAGGTTAGCATTTATCAGCACATTTACACAAATGTGTTTATCAAATTATCTGGTTGTTACTTCAGAAAGTGGCCTGAGAAAGAAAGAAGGCTCCAGATACCTGCTGTCTCAGAGAGAGTTTAAGTATTTCTAAAACTTTCCCACAACCCATCAACCTACTCCAGAGAGGAAATAACTGTGAACTTGTACTCCTAGGGGAAATGAAGGGTGGGTGTGGCCCACCAAAACCTAAATGTCTTTAAAGAAACACATTTTCACTTTAAAAGTTAGATGCATTTTATGTTCCTCTCTGTAATATATCTATGTGTTTTAACATACAAATAGTGTTAAATTATCTAATGGTTTAACTGATTTCCTAAACAATCTTAAAATGCACAAGTCAGAAAAAGGGTATCATGTCTTCCCTGGGCATCACATACTCCCTAGGAAGCAGGCGAACCCCAGTTTTAGAATCACTGGGCACTTTGGCACCACCAGAAAAACAACTATGAAGAATGCAAAGTCAAATGGAAGTATAAATACAAACTCATCTATTTTACAATTCTGCCTTGGCTGACCCAAACTGACCCTTTTTTTTTTTTTTTTTTTTTTTTTGAGACAAGGTCTCACTCTGTTGCCCAGGCTGACTGAGATCTCAGCCCACTGCAACCTCCACCTCCCAGACTCAAGCAATTCTCATGCCTCAGTCTCCCAAGTAGCTGGGATCATAGGGTGTGCACCACCACACCTGGCTAATTTTTATGTTTTTAGTAGAGACAGGGTTTCACTATATTGCCCAGGCTGGTCTCTAACTCCTGAGCTCAAGGGATCCACCCACCTTGGCCTCCCAAAGTGCTGGGATTACAGGCATAAGCCACCGCACCCGGCCCCAAACTGATCATTTTTAAAGGCTCTATTAAAAGGCTCTTTTGAATTATGTGAACCTTGTGCAAATTTCCGGCTTTGCTTTCATAGTCTTCTAATGACCAAACACTTCGTTCTAGAGCTATTTAGAGCATTTTAGGTTTTCCCCTAACATCTTTAGCAGCTCGAACTTGGAAGAAGTTATTACGAATGATGAGTGAAATTAGGGAGAAGAGTGTTTTTAATGAAAATGATATTAATGTGCATTTCTATTTGTAGCTAAATAAAACAAAAGAAATACGTTTTCTGTTTTGTTTTGTTTTGTTTTGTTTGAGATGGAGTCTTACTCTGTCGCCAGGCTGGAGTACAGTGGCACAGTCTCAGCTCACTGCAACCTCCGCCTCCTGGGTTCAAGCAATTCTCATGTCTCAGCCTCCCAAGTAGCTAGGACTACAGGCACACACCACCATGCCAGCTAATTTTTATATTTTTAGTAGAGACAGGTTTCACCATATTGGCCAGGATGGTCTTGAACTGCTGACCTCAAGTGATCCGCCCACCTCAGCCTCCCAAAGTGCTGGGATTACAGGCGTGAACCACCACAGCAGCCTAGTGTTCCCTCTTTTAAATAAAATCTTGGAGTCAAGGGGGATTTGCTCATACAATGACAGTTTAGCCAGCTGGCCCTTCTTTTTTCCCACAGTGACTCCTGCTCTTTGCCCCTCTTTCCTCTCCCACCTTGCACCTCCATCATGTCAACTTGGGATGAAAGGCCACATTGGGGTTGGGGTAATTGTCTGCTGTGGTGGGTTTAAGTCGGATCTCTGACTCTCATTCAATGCAACTGTCTTTAAAGTTCACAAAGAGTTCTGACTTTCAGGCCGTGTTCTGGGCCAAATTGTATTCTCCTAAAACTCCTGTGTTGAACTCCTACCTCCAGAGACCTCAGGATCTGTCTGTATTGGGGTCTTTACAGAGGTAGTTAAGGTAAAACCAGGTCATTAAAGGATCCCTAATCCAATATGACTGGAGTCCTTATAAGAGGAGATGAAGACCACACAGGTGCAGAGGAAAGACAATGTGAAGGCACAGGGAGAAGACAGCATCCACAAGCCCAGGAGAGAGGCCTCCAGAGAAACCGGCCCTGCCAACACCTTGATCTCAGACTCCTAGCCTCCAAAATTGTGAGAAAATACATTTTTGTGTTTAAGCCACCCAGTCTGTGGTACTTTGCTACAGTAGTCCAAGCAAACTAATATAGCCCATAAATAAGAGACATGATTCAGTCCCAGTGGAGACAGTAGAAAGCAGCAGAGGTAGCTGATGACGGGGTTGAGAGGGCAGAGACAGAGCAGCAGATAGAGGGAGGATAAAACTCTGAATGCCAAATTGCATTTTTAGCCCTAGAAAGAATCCTGACTTTGCTCTGCAGTAGTTCCCTCCTCACATCTTCTAATATGTTCTTGCACCTGGAGAGGAGTGTCATCTCACTTGCTGGCAGTAGAATGTTTTCTAGAGCTCCACAGGAGGCGCATGTCAGCCTTTCACAGGTCACTGTGCTCGAAATACAGGCTGAAAACAGAGGATCCTTCACCTCTGCGGCAGGGGCCGGGACCGCCCCATGCTGTCAGTCTCTAGGTGAGGTAAAGGCTTTACCAGCTGCCCAGCATGAAACTCCTGCATCCCAGGAGGTCGGGGAAAAGCAAATCATGTTTGTGTTACATTCAAAACTCATAAAATTTCTGACCTGGCTCAGATTCAACTAAAATAACTGGTCGCTCTAAAAATGCATGAATGGATTTTTTCAGTTGTGCATGGCAAGGGGTCGGTGAGAACGAAAGGAAGAAAATAGTTTCTATTTTTTCAAATGATACCCAGTGACCCCAAGGGAAGATACTCTTCTGTCAACAGTGATTATGCAGAGGAACTGGTTCCTGAAAGGCTCCTGAATCCAATCAACCCTGTTTTCTTTGCAATGATAAGGGCTTACCGGGGGAAATCTGTAATTCCAGCACTAATACAGTCTTAGTAAAATCTGCCAATAAATCTTCAGAGAAAATGTCAGCAATAGTGTTTTAAATAAATAGAAAAATAGTGTTTTAAATAAAGATTATGTGGTACAAATTCAAAAACCACATCTCATTATTGCACAAATTCAGGTTTCTTGCAGGTCAGATTTTGTTCCCTAAAGCTACATGGAAGCCCAAAGATAGTCCTAATCCTCCTTCTAAAACCAATGTTAAAAATTCACTCAGTCAACCGGCATTTCCCATGGACCGACTATGGGCCAGGCAGGGTGACAGAAATGAGAATAAGCAGACAAATGAGATAGAGCCCTCAAAAAACTCATTATCAGATAAAGTAGACAGGCAAAAATCAATACATTATCGTGTAATATGATATGTGCTCCAATAGAGGCAAAGTGAAAGAAGACAGGGAAACTCAAAAAGGTGATCATTGTACATGGGATTCTGAAGGCACTTGAATTTCAACTTCCAATCAAAGAGGATACAAGAGAGAAAACATGCTGCTTTCAATGCTTTATACTCTCAACTCAGTCTGACAACATACGTCCACTCTCAACTGCCCCTCTCTTTCCTACCCCGATGATCTACAACCACAATTGTGATTCAGCGGGTGTAGACTGGTGTCTTCCTTTCAACGTTCTCGGAAGAGATGAGTTGACCCCACCTGGGGAGCAATAATTTTTTTCCTTTCTGCACTTGAAAGAAGACTAGGTAGCTGGAAAATGACAGATATAGCAGTAGGGAAAGCCCGCAAATGACATGAAGTGCTACTCTGGGTAACTTTGGGCTCCTGGATTTAACTGCCCTTTGGAGCACAGGCCTTGGGATGTCAGTGAGTGTGGCTGCCTGCGATGGAGAGAGATTCAGATGGTGGTTCCAGAGACCTGGCTCCACCTGCCTTAGCCACTGGACACATTTCATTTAATCTTATAAACTTCAACTTTCTCCCCCGTAAAATGAGGTCATAGCACCTACTCTGCCTGCCTCACAGAAAGCTTGGGAAATCAAAGGAACCATGATAAGTGGAAATGCTCCTAAGCCTCAAAAACACTGCAAATATAAGAGAGGGTTATAATTAACCTAGCCACAGAGCTGCCTTAGGGCTTGATTAAAATACACTGTACCCCTCTAGATCGACAAAGTGTGAATGTGGTTAAAAAATAGGGACAGCTACTCCTAAACAGAGACAGTTGGTGTGTGGGCACATCCCCATAAGCATTTTCTATGCCAGGAAACCTGCATATGCTTAGAAACTAGCACGTTTCTGTTGGCCTTATAGCAGCAGTGTAGGAGAGCTCGAAAAATGAAATCTGTAACAGGCAACACCACTGCCAAACACAACTGTCCCAACTCCCAAAAAACATGTTGAACACCAACCCCTGTCAATGGAATAAAATACACCCTGCAATTAGACCAGGGAACCCCATGCATCCAGACACAAGCATGATAAATGCAAATAGGGCCTCTAGCGAAGTGACCGCTGTCCTATACAGGTCAAAGCCTATGAATAAAAACGTTTCTTCATAAGAGAAAGGTTTTAGATAGTGAAACTCTTTACCTACCCTAACAAATGATTCACAAAAACAGTACTTTCTGTATCTGATCACAGTAAATTTTCCAATACAATGAATGCTTTGTTTGGCTGAACCATTTAATAGTCATTCGCACTCTCTAATGAAACTACTAATTACAAAATCTCTGCATTGCAGGCAATAAAACAGGGTTGCTAACCTCTTTACAGTGCTTTAGTTCTGCCATCAAGTAGCAATTACTCTTCAACAGGCCTCCCTCTTTTTCACTGAGTCTCACCTCAAACATCCTAATCAAACCTACTGAAAAAAACTAAAATCTACTCATATACATAACTAATCATACAGTATGAGCATGTATGTACACACACACACACACACACGTTAGCACACACTATCCAGGAACCTGAAGAGAAAAAACAGAGGGTACTGACAAGCATCCTAGAAGACCCCCATGTTCCGATTATTCCTTTGCACTGGCTAATTCATGAAGAGCAGGGCTTCAGCTCACTACACATTAGACATGTAATTTTTAGTAACAGGCCATTAAAACTAAACTCTACCACAACAAAAATATGTGATACCTAATGGAGTTGACTGTAACAGAATATGCTGCACATATTTTTATTTATAGATAGCTATCTGTTATCCATCAGTCTCTCCAGCTGCTGCCACCACGCAAAATAGAGGGAAGCACTAAGGCATCATAAGACATGTTTGGGCCGGGCGCGGTGGCTCAAGCCTGTAATCCCAGCACTTTGGGAGGCCGAGACGGGCGGATCACGAGGTCAGGAGATCGAGACCATCCCGGCTAACACGGTGAAACCCCGTCTCTACTAAAAATACAAAAAACTAGCCGGGCGAAGTGGCGGGCGCCTGTAGTCCAGCTACTCCGGAGGCTGAGGCAGGAGAATGGTGTAAACCTGGGAGGCGGAGCTTGCAGTGAGCTGAGATCCGGCCACTGCACTCCAGCCCGGGCGACAGAGCAAGCCTCCGTCTCAAAAAAAAAAAAAAAAGACAAAATAAGACATGTTTGTTTCAGGATTATTACCATTATGGCAGCTTCCAAGTTCAAACCATCTCAGAGTAACTTAATGCACCCTGTGTCCACAAGGGCATCTTCATCTGTACCAGAGAAAACAGGAATTAATCACTTCAACCATTACAGCTAGGGCTGCTTAATCACTGGTGAGGTCTGTTGCTGAAGAAATCAATGTTTACCACATGACCATAGGCAAAAAGAAAGAGGTAAAAATCTATTATTCCAGTTTTTAAAGGTTAAAGGGAAAAACAGAAAGACTGCATGAAACATTTTATTGTCATTCGTTAATTAATTAATCAAGAGTTAGACAACAAGCAACAGATTTAGAGTAACTTCTGCCAAACCCAAATTAGGTTCAAAAGAGCCAAAATACTTTTTCCCAGATTTGCAGGTTAGACTCAGAATTTGGTGGCTTATCTAATGCACCAGAGGATATATCTGAAAGAATTATTTTAATAACTTAGAAAAGGACTCAAATCGAGCCTACGGAAATTTATATTATCTCCTTTCCAAAGATCCAGGGAACGGTGTAAGAGCTTTAGGGCACATAAGTCAAAATATGTCTACCTATAAAGTAGCCAGATTCTTTGAAGGCATCTGTTTCTTTACAGAACAAACACCAAAATGTATACACTCAGTTTCATTCCTCAAAGCCCTTTAGTACTTTACATTTGGACCCATATAATTATTCCATTACTCAAAAGACATTTGGAATGCTTCTTTTGGAATAAATTCTGAATTAGTTTATGAGCCACACAAGAAAATCAGTTTGTCACACATTCTACATATATATGTAGAATATGTATACATTCTGCATATATATACACACATATATATTCTCCATTCATATATGTACCTGTGTGCAGTACAGTCAGCCCTTGTTTATATCTACAGAAGAGCTTCAGGGCAAAAAGTCTAAAAGCAATTTCTATTGAATATTTGATGAAGCATGCTTTTGTATTTATGTAAGAAATAGGTTTATTGGAACTTCTGTACATTTATGTTAATTAAAATAATACAAACACGTGATGATTAGTGAGCCAGACTGAATCAGGAATATCTGGGAGATTGACCAGTTTTCCTGTCTCTCCTCCACAAAATACAGCATCTATCTACTCCAAGCTGGTTATAGAAAATGCTAGCATCTCTCATACTTTCCAAAAAGAAATATGTCTGAGTGTTCACACTTACACAGAGAGCAAAGTGAGAATTTTCAGGAAGAAAACGACCACTCAATCAAAAGTTCCAAAAGAACTAAAAGATGGAGGTATCCAGTAATTCCCAATCCAGCTATATTACAGAATGCCTGGCCCAACCAAACATGCTGAATTACAAGTTACTAATTTAAAAAAAAAAAAGTTACAGATTTGGGGTCTGAGAATCTGCTTATTCTAAAACTGCCCAGGTGAACATGATTGCAGTCTAAATTAAGAGACACCGTTTTCATTTTACAGCCACAAGCTCCAAAGGGACCGGTGACCTAGGTAAATGGCAGAGCTGGATATAGGAGTCAATGCTTTGACTCAACCTAGCACAGTGATCTTTCCATTAAATGTCACCAAAGCTGTGATTAAGGACCATAATGCATGAATACAGGTGACACATAAGAAATTGTGATTTGCTACAGCTCCATAATAGTGCAAACCAAGCTCCTGTGCCAAATCAAGAGATTAGAACATTACTGGGTGTGGAGGTCTATTCTGATCTGCATCTCTCTTTGAGAGGCTGCAGCTTATGGTTCTTTAACGATACATTGCTGGCTACATGTGAGTCCATTCAGCACGCTGACAATTCAATTCAGGATGAATTAATGTGTAAACCTTTAATCAGACCCAGACATGTAAGAAAGATTTCAAAAGCAGCTATTTATAATAACGTTTAAAATGAATGTGTGGCCACAAAATACTCATCTTACCTAATAGCTTAAATTTCACATTAGAAATGTATCTTTTTTCCCTAAAGCTTAGTCTCTATATCTGTAGCATGTCCTCCTGGGAAGGGCCAGTCATTGAACTTTATTAGTCATTTACAATTGAAAATAATAAAGGGTCTGCCAATAGGAAGGAAGGTAGAGAAATGACTTCATTCATAGAAAAGGGAGGAAAATTCATATCAAGCAGGAAAATATTCTGAAGGAGGAGGCTGGGATCTCCAAAGACAAACTTCACAGCTGTCCCTAGATACCATTCTGCCCCGGATGATAATGTATGGTCTAACTGGCTTTAGCAAAGTTAGAAGACTTTTGTTTTGGGTTTCTCTAAACATGTGTGCTTGTTTGTTTTGTTTTGGGTTTGGTTTTTGTAAATAACGATGGCCGAGATGGAGCCAGACAGATTATTAAAAGGGTAAACTTCACTGGAAAGGTGAAGGCAAAGCCCCAAAGAAATCACAACCGGAGACTTTCAGATATGCACTTGCACATACAGCACTTCTGACAAGAGAAATCATTTTGGCAGTTATCTAATGCAGATACTCACAAGAAAATGACCTTGTCAACCCACTCTATTTTCTTATGAGTTTTAAAGATAATAATAATAGCCTACACTTACTATGTGCCAGATACTATTCTATGGCATTGACTTGTATAAACTCACTCAATCTTCACAATAAATCTCTTAGATAAAAATACAAATATAATCTCCATTTTACAGATAAGGAAACTGAGGCATAAAACGCTTAAGTAATCTGCTCAGGGTCACACAGATAGTAAACAGTAAAGCTGAGATCTGAAGGCAGTATAACTTCAGGGTCTACACTCTTCATTGCTCACTCTCTACGAAGCTACTTGCAACAGTAACTGAGACAAACCACTTTACATACAAATGTCTTTAAACTGGGTTAAGACAAAAAAATATGTAATTGTGTCCTGACAAATCTGATAAATCTTGGATCTAAAACCTTAAGCCCTTCAAGAGGGCGGTTCTGTATTTAATCTGGTATGAGGAATTATGGTTAGAAGAACATTCTCCCCTTGACACTGGGGACATTTTCCAGTACCAAAAGTTTCAAGTGGCACAGACTCTAACATCAAGTGAGTAAAAGAGATAATAAATTGGAAAATACCTTCTCACTGGGAAAAAGTTGTAAGGATTCACATTTTTGGTAAGGGAACATGCAGAATGGTGGACTTTTGATAATGTCATGAATCAGAATAGAAAATCTGGCTGGGTGTGATGCTCACGCCTGTAATCCTAGCACTTCGGGAGGCTGAGGCAGGTGGATCAGTTGTACCCAGGAGTTCGAGACCAGCCTGGGCAATATGGTGGTCTCTACAAAAAATACAGAAATTAGCTGGGTATGGTGGCACACACCTGTAGTCCCAGCTACTTGGGGGGGATGAAGTGGGAGGATCACTTGAACCGGGGAGGTCGAAGCTGCAGTGAGAGAAATCGTGCCACTGCACTCCATCCTGGGTGACAAAGCGAGACTTTGACAAAAAGAAAGAAAGGAAGGAAGGAAAGAAGGGAGGGAGGGAGGGAGGGAGGGAGAGAGAGAAAGAAAGAAAGAAAGAAAGAAAGAAAGATAGAAAGAAAGAAAGAAAGAAAGGAAACAAAGAAAGAAAGAAAGAAAGAAAGAGAAAGGAAAAGAAAAGAAAAAGAAAAAGAAAAGAAAAATAAAGGGAATGGAAATTTTTTGAAGGAGAAAAATAAGTATATGATGAATAAGTTCTATAAGAAGAAGTACTGTATACACCATGGACAATGAAGTTTGGGAAAGTTTGCGAATTTAACATTTGATGAAAATGCTAAAGATTTCAGGACCGTGGAGAGACCCCATATCGCTCTATTGGCCGAGAGGGTTCAAGATGGACTATTTCTCTTCAATTTTGGAATAGTAATCAGGATGAGGTTAAAGGAACTCTTGACAATTCTTAACATTTTTGAGAAAAAAAAAGTACTGAATTTATTCTTTATTTCTTCAAATCTTGTTATAAATGCATACAGATTAGGCCGGGTGCGGTGGTGGCTCAAGCCTGTAATCCCAGCACTTTGGGAGGCCGAGACGGGTGGATCATGAGCTCAGGAGATCGAGACCATCCTGGCTTATATGGTGAAACCCCATCTCTACTAAAAAAAAAATACAAAAAACTAGCCGGGCGAGGTGGCTGGCACCTGTAGTCCCAGCTACTCGGGAGGCTGAGGCAGGAGAATGGCGTGAACCTGGGAGGCGGAGCTTGCAGTGAGCTGAGATCTGGCCACTGCACTCCAGCCTGGGCGACAGAGCGAGACTCTGTCTCAAAAAAATAAATAAATAAATAAATGCATACAGATTAATATAACATGTATTGTGTTAACCTAGATGTAGACAGTTTACACCTTGTCTTAATGTTAGATGCGATATAGGATTCATATTACAGTTGAAAGGGGATGCATTATTATATACATGTATAAATAATGGAATACTAGCTACTGTAACAGATAAAATCTAAAATTTCAGTAACTTAGCTAAGAATGTTTTTTTTTCTTTTTTTTGAGACAGTTTCTCACTCTGTCACCCGAGCTGGAGTGTAGTAGTGCAATCATATCTCACTGCAGCCTTGACCTTCTGGGCTCAGATGATCCTCCCACCTCAGCCTCCTGAGTGGCTGGGACTACAGGCATGTGCCACCATGCCCAGTTAACTTTTTAAAATTTTTTGGAGAGATGAGATCTCACTATGTTGCCCAGGCTGGTCTCACACTCCTGGGCTCAAGTGATCCTCCTGCTTCCCAAAGTGCTGGGATTACAGGTGTGAGCCACCCAGCCAGCCTCTTTGGAACTTCTGTCTGACCAGCATGAAGTTAAGGTTCCCACGATCCCCTTTTGGGTTTGATTAATTTGCTAGGGCAGCTCACAGAACTCAGAGAAACACTTACTTACATTTTGTGATGTATTATAAAGGATATTACAAAAGATAAGAAGAAGAGAGTATGGAGTGCAGTATGAAGGAAGGGGTATGGAGCTTCCCTGCCCTCCCTGCTTACACCGCCTTCTAGGGACCTCCACATGGTCAGCTGTCCAGAAGCTCCAGAAGATTATTTCTTGTTCACTAAAGTCCAATTGGCCACCAATACAGGGGAGGTCACCATTTTCTGACGTTCAAGGACTCAGGCTTCTCAAGGCTTTGCCATCTTCAGTCCTTGCCTTCAAATGTCACCCAGCATATTAGCATCCAGAGAGAAGATAGAAGAAAATAGGCGATCACACAGAATAATTTTATGAGACAGACAGGGAAGTGGAATATATCACATACACTCACATATCACTGGCCAGAACTCAGTCACATAGCCACACCTAACTCTAACTGCAGAGAATGCTGAGGAAAATAGCCTGCCTGTGCACCCATAAGGAAAGGCACTCTCTGTTCAGTGGGCAATCATTTAACCTGCAATCCAAATTAAAGCAGAGTGTAACAAAGTATCTACAACTAGAATACTACTCTATTAACTATTTACCCCCCAAAGCTGGGGGAATGCCAACTACAAGGAGCCAGAGCAAGAGGCTGATCATCTTGTATGTCCCCTCTGGATACCATGCCTGAGGCCATCAATGCTAGTAGTGGCCTTGACAGGTTACAGCTTGGTTGCCTAGATTACCATCAGCATTTACACTTCTCTTCACCCACCTGGTCACTCCTATGGATACCAGGTGATGAAAGGTAAAAGTACAAAACAGGAAAACACACAGGCACATCCCCAATTCAACACAGCACCATGAGGCAGCATCCTGGAGTGCAGTGGTTGAAAGATCACTGGAAAAGGCAATGATTCTGATCTGGTTCCACTCTTTATTAGCCAGGCAACAGATGGTAAACTCTTTTGGGCCTCAGTTCTTCTGTATGTAAAATGAGAATAATCATACCTCCTCTGCATGCCACGCATATTGGTGAGGTGGCTCAGGGTTTGATTGGCGAAAATGAAAGTACTGTTGAAAGGATCTGATTGAGAGAATACACAGCTGCTGAAAGAGAGAGAGCGAATGAGTGACCGAAGATTATGGAGGAGAGCAATCTATTCAATAATCTCATGTACTGGGATAGCTGTGGAAGAAAGCAGCAATATCCTAACAGAAAAAATCATAAGCTAAAAAATTCCCAAGAGTTTGAAAAAATAAAATTGGTCATGACATACACTCCAAAAAACATTTTATGGAAATTAAGAATCTACTTGTTTACAGATAGAACTCAGCATCTTCCCAGACACATACCAGAAGGGTAAAGAAAAAGTCAAAAGTTAAAGGCAAATTAGAGGTAGAATTAAATGGCATTTCTCACATGGTTTCCAAATTGGAAACTAGTATTCCACCGTTTCTCAGTAGAAGGCAATGGGGAAATGATACACCACCTGCTCCACTAACTTGCACCTGTTACTCTTTGTCTCCAGAACATACACAGCTTTTCTTAGAATTTTGAGTTCTTACAATCCCCACGGAAGAAATAAAAAAGGCTAATGACATCCATATCTTCTCAAAAAACCTACAGACTGGCTGCCTATAAATGTGTCCAATAATTTTCACACAATAGCCAGACTCTTTTTTCCAAGAAAAGAAGGTTTTGTGACCGTAATTTCTATATTAATTTAGAAAATACTTGTTGTGGGGAGGTTACCAGGAATTCTTGCACTTGGTTTTTAAAAAGAACTTAACAGTATAATAGACAAAGAAAACTGATTCTGCATCACTATAGGTCTTCAGTCATTTAATCAGAGGCTCTGAAATGCAGACATAGTGCAGCATTTTTAGGATGACAAGGCAAGAATGTGGCTATTCAGCCTGAAAATAAAGCAGCTTTATCTCAAAAAGTGACCTGAATGTCATCAGAGCCAAAGCACCCTAACATTCCAATTAGAGTGATGCTATTAAATGAAAAACTGCAGAAACCATTGGCAAAAGGATCCCTACAGGAGATAGCAACTAGAAAGAGAGGTTTGAGGATGCACTGTCCTCTCTTTTAAAAAATGAAACCTGTTTATACTTTTCAGAGCACCATACTTTAAGACACAGCATGTCACATTCCAACTAACTGAGGGCAAAGTGTCTCAGAATGTCCAACCAATCACCAGCCACGCAGTGTTTAGAATAGCTGGGCTACTCTGACCAGAGATCCTTTTTATAAAGCAAAAAGCAAACCATCATACCCAAATAGAATATAGTAAGGTTCACTTCCCAATCCTGCTTTCTTCAGAGAACTCCCATTAATTACTCAAGAATAAAAAGATGCTAAAATACTACAGAAACTCTCTTCTAAAAAGCATAAAGCTCTTTGCTCTATTTTCCCATTAGGTTGTAATGTGAGCAAGATAATTGATACCTTGCATCAAGAAAGACCATCTCCAATTTTTACTTCCTACCTCACCTAAAACACGTGTTTCTTCCTGGGCCATGTTTCTTTCCTTCCATCTTTTTTTTCCTACCTTGCTTCCTGCTTCAACCCTATCCAGCAGTTGCTCCTGCAATTCTACTCTCTCTTTTTTGTTTTTTTCTGCACCATCGGTTTTGTCCCTAACTATGAGCCATTCCCATCAGCCTACACCTATGCTTTCATTTCTCTAATTTAAAAAGAAAACCTTTTTAAGTCTCTCTTGACCTAACTTTCTCAGTCCAGTTACCATTTCTTTCTTTATATTTATACCAAAACTCCTTAAAAATTAGTCTTTGCTCACTGTCTCCAATTCCTCTCCTTCCATTCACTCTTGGACCCACATTGGTCAAGTTTTTACCCCCAACAGTGAAATCAATGACCTCTGCATTGTGAAATCCAAAATTCAAGTCTCAGGCCTCATTGTACTTGACCCATTGATAGCACTTCAAGCCGGTGACCACCTCCTCATCCTTAACATACTTTCTTCATTTGACTTCTAGGACAGCACACTTTCCCAAATGTTCTCTCAGCTCACTGGCTGTTCCTCATAGTCTCTTTTGCCGATTCCAAGTCATCCCCCTGAGCTCTATCAAGTGGGAGTGCCCCAGGGTTTAATCCTTGGACATTTTCTCTTCCAAGTTTACAATCAATCCCTCTCTAGGTGATCTCTTTCAGTCTGACAACTTCCAGTACCATGAGCTGATGACTCCTCTGTTTACATTCTCAGTGAGACTTCTCCCCTGAACTCCGTCCTATATATCCAGCTAACTCTTGATATCTCCCTGTGAGCATCTAAAAAGGTACCTCAAAGGTTATCATACACAAAATAGTAGATCTTCAAAACAAGATCCTGCAGTCCTATTCATCACGGTAAATGGCAGCTCTGCTCTGCCAGCTCCTGTTGAAATGTTGGTGCCATCTTTGACTCTTCTTTTTCTCATCTTCCCTGCATCTGATCCCTCAGCCAATCCTGGTAACTTTCCATTCAAAATACATCCAGAATCCAATCTCTTCTCCCTGCACTCTGGTTCTAGTCACCATCTTTGCTGGTTGGTCTCCTGGCTTCTACATACGCCCTGCTATAATCTATTATCAATTCAGCTACCCAAGGGATCCTTTTGAGCCATAAATCTAATCGCATCAGTCCTCTTCTCAAAATCCTACAATGCTTCCTATGACCTTCAAACACTACATAACATGGCTCTTTAATTCCCTGACATCTAACTACAACCCCCCTCACCTGCTCTGCCCCACTCATTCTGCCACCTTTGCTATTTCTATAACACACCACCATTCTCTGACATCAAAGTCACTGCCCTTGTTATTCCCTCCCCTTGAAATCTTCTTCCTCAGAGAGCCCTATAGCTAGTTCCTTATGTCCTTCAGACCTTGACTCAAACATCAGCTTCTTAGTGCACTCTTCTCTGGCCACCCCATCTGCAATTTCAACTCTCCACCTCACATTTCCTATCCCTTTTCCATGCTTTGCTTTCTTCTCCTTAGCACTAAGCTTTATCTAATAATGTATTATAGGTTTTACTTATTTATCTTATTATTGTCCATTTTCTCACTGGAATATGCGCTCCATATAGGCAAAGGCTTTTGCCTATTTAGTAAACTACTGCATCCGAAGCCCCCTGTACAAATTATGACATGTAAGTATTCACCAAATATTTGTTGAACAAGTGAATATATAACATATTTAATTTACCCATGCATCATGAAGGAGAAGCATAAAGTAGAAATTGTTACCCCACTGGAAAAAGTCACCATCCTCCCTCGATTCATATGCATCTAGGACCTCACCTGTACATAAGTACATTCTGCACTCTAAGTGTCCCCAGCCTTCAAGTCAAGAAACTCAGCCAAGGAGGTTCATGCTGTCTTCTGCAGGTTTCCATTACCCTCCACTTCCGTCTATATCACTTTATTTCCAGGGCCTTTACCTTTCCTAGTTCCTCACTGATGCTTTATTCAAGCCCACCCAAGTATCTTAAAAATCAGTTTTCGGATTACAAGGTTTTTTTAAATTGGTAGGGTAACCAAGAATTACTATAACCAAGAATTACTATAATCAAGAAATATTTGAGACCAAGGCAACTAATCCTTTCTCAGTCTGGGAATTCTTCCATTAACAGAAGCTGAATTTGTATGGAATTCAGCTATAACAGTAGACGTGAGACCTCCTGGAATGTATCTTTAGCATGTTAAAGTACATTGGGTAGGGCGTGGTGGCTCACGCTTATAATCCCAGCACTTTGGGAGGCTGAGGTGGGTAGATCACTTGAAGTTAGGAGTTCAAGACCAGTCTGGCCAACATGGTGAAACCTTGTCTCTACTAAAAATACAAAAATTAGCCTTGGTGGTGCATGCCTGTAGTCCCAGCTACTCAGGAGGTTGAGGCAGGAGAATCACTTGAGCAGAGGAGGCAGAAGTTTCAGTGAGCCGAGATCGCGCCAGCGCACTCCAGCCTGGGAGACAGAGAGAGACTCCATTTCAAAAAATTAACAAAGTATATTCTAGGACTCATCACCTTGAAAGAGTCTATTTCTTTCTTCTAAATAATAAGGATCTCAATGCAGGGATATTATTGTTGTTTTTCCTAAATGCACTTCACTACCTGGAGACAATCTATCTCCTATGAAGAAGACATTATGGTCTCTGATGCAGCTCCCTTTTTAGCAACTTATTGATCTACAAGCGCCCAGCCAGCCACCACACCACTACGGATATGTGTAATAAAAGCTGCTACAGGCATGCTGCTGGCAGAGGAGCACAAATGTCCTTCTTTGAAATGTTAACAACTCTGCTGACCCAAAGAGAAGAAATTCCACCTTCAGTTTGAAATAGACCACTGGGTTCCTACAGGTTTTTAAATAAATATATATATAACAAGAGACAGTTTTCCAGGGAAAGGGTTACCCACCATTTTACGAAACTTGAATTACTGTATAACTCATTAATAATATGTACAATTATTTTTTACAATTAAAGTCAGCTCTTCAAAACACAAGTTTAAAAGAAATGTCTACCCAATGGCTATTGCTGAATTTTGACCTATAGCACTTTATACAACTTGGGCAGAAAGTGCTGGAAATCATTTTCCAGCTTAACCCAGCATAGTTAACTCCTAACATAAATTCAGGAGTTATGGGGGTCACAGGGAATGTTTCCTTGATATGAATCATTTATTCAACCTAGTTTAGAGAGCCAAGCAATGCAGCTATATCTATATTTATCTGCTAAAAGCAAAATAATTACTCTGCTTATCTGAGTTAGATGGCAATGGGCTGTGCCCTTCAGATCTTATGGCTAAAGGAGAAGTCCTTATAATCCTGACTGTGACATGACCTGGACTGAACAATAGTTGTAGGCATTTCCAAAGAGAATCTGCTTCTCCGTGAGACCCTAATGAGTGAAACTCTCTCACGTATTGTTAACCTGGAATTTGGTGGTCTTTGTAAGAAAAGGTGTGGCCATGACATCTCTCTGTCCCTGAATCCCCTTATAGGAGACAAATGCTTTCTGTAACATTCACCTACCACAATAGGGACAGATATATCAGAGAATCAGAGGCAGATACCCACCATGTTTTCCCAACATCACTGACCCACTCCTTTTGAAAGTCATGAAAAGTGAACTGAGGAATGAACCAAAGAATAGGAAATTACAGAAGGCACAGTTTGCCTTCCTTCATCAGTCTGTTTTCATTATCTGACCAAAGTCACCATCAGAGGAGATATGAGGAGGCTGCTCTCAGCAACGTTTGAGAGAGAGGCTTCATCAGGACAACCCAAGGACATTACTGATGATAAACATTGAGAAACTTGGAAAAGGATGCTGAGGGAATAGTCAGATACGCCAGTAAAAGACTCAGAAGTAGGCTGGGTGCAGTGGCTCACTCCTGTAACTCCAACACTCTGGGGTTTGGGATGCTGAGGTGGGAGGACCCCTTGAGGTCAGTAGTCCAAAGGTGCAGTGAGCTATGATTGCACCACTGCACTCCAGCCTGGGCCACAGAGTGAGACCCTGTCTCTAAAATTAAATTTTTTTTAAAAAATGTAAAGGTCCAGAAGCAAATTTGGAAATTCTTATATTCATGATAGGAACAAGAATGGAAGTAGGCTTCTCTGTATCCAAGGATGCTGATGAGAGGAACAGTCTGGGAAAGGCATGAAGGGTAGCAAAAGTGGGCAAGATTATCATGAAGTGGTGGCTAGACTTTAAATTGCTTTGTGAATTGGGGATATGGAGGCTTTAAGAAAAAATAAACCTTAAAAAAGAAAATAAATTGAAGTTTATCATATGCATTACAAAACAATTCACATCAGGGTTCCTTTTAATAGTGAATCCCCCACCCTAGCCCAATTAAGTTATGAATCTTTTTAACATGAGATTTTCAGATCTAGTACATTAACTGAGATAAACTTTCATTCATTCAACAAATATTTACTAAGTACCTATTATGGCCCATGCATTATGCAAAACCCTGAGGATAAAAAGGTGAATAGGAAATAGTTCCAAAATGGTCTCAAAAGGGAGGAAACATATGGGTAAGCAAATAAATATGACAAAATGTCACTATTGCTGGAAAGAAAGTATGTTTGGTGTGTCCAGAAGCCTAAAGGAGGGAGAAAGCACTTCAACCTGGTAGTTGAGGGGACATCCAGAAGGACTGGGAGAAAGGGCTTTAGGCTGATTCCTATGGGATTTGCAGGCACTGGACAGGCAGACTTGGAGGTAGAGCGCCGAGTTGGGGAGGAGGCTTCCAGACAAAGGGAGCGTCATAAGCAAAAACTCCCAAGGGATAAAATAGCTTAGCTTGTTTGGGGGCCCAGGAGTTCTTCATCATGACTAGAGCAGAATATGCTGGTGTGGAGAAAAGTATGGAAGAGAATGGAATGGCAAGATGGGAAGGTGGGGACAGTCATGTCACCAGACTGGTGGGGCCTTATGTGCCATGTGCCATGATGAGGATTATGGACTTTATTCTGATGGTAGGCTGTGGAGAGCCACTGAAGGGTTTCAAGAAAAGTAATAACATATTAGTGTTGTATTTAAGGAAAATCGCTCTGAATAGGAAGCCCTGACAAGAGATTAGAGAAGAGAGAAACCAAGTAGACAGTGCTGCCAGAGCCCAGGAGACCAGGAAGGACCCTAGGATAGGATGGGGAGATGGACATAAAAGTTATTAGGAGTTAAAGTGACTTGTTCACTGCTTGGTTGAGTCGGGCAGAAGAGAAGAGAACCTTGAAGATGAGCTCTGAGTCCCTGGTTTTGGCAAGTAGAGAAGCAATAAGCTATGTTCTCCAAGACAGAGGAAAATGAAGAAGAGATGAGTCTGGAGGAAAAAGATAAAATAGATTCCTTTGGACCCACGGGTGATCCTAGTGGAGATATCCAATGGGCAAGATGCTTGGATGGAAAGACTGGCTAGAGATTCCCGGTGCAACTAGTCGTGAGCGTAAAAGAAAATGGCCCTAGACATGACTGAGACTGATCCAGGAGAAGGTGAAGAGTGAGAAAGAGAAGTGGAATTCTGAAGGATATCCACACAGTCTGAGGAAGAAAAACTGGCAAAGGAGAAAGAATAAGAATAGAGCTACAAACAGATCTGGTAGAGAACGGTGTCTGGAAAGCCAGGGAGGTGAGGTTTTTCAGGAGCAGTCCCAGGAGGGGGATGGGTGAGGAAACCTAGCACACGTGAGTGCATGGGAGGTGCACATGAGGAAGGAAAGAAAGCCAAGCAAGCAGAGAAGCCACAACTAAAAAGAAAAAGGGCCAAGCAAGTCACCTTCCAGTCGGTTGATGTTGACATTGAGGAAGGAGTGAGAGAGAAGAGGTTGAAGACACAGAGGCCAGCCTCTTCCAAAGTGGAAGGTCATTTGCCTCACGAAGTGCAACATGTCTCCCTCCCTGCAGAGCATCAAGAACGAAGCAGATCACCCACCTGGGACCTTCAGCACTGGCCTGTCCGGGGCTGCATCTGGGCATCTCTTCCAGCCCTGTGTTTACCAAAACATGAGCACTGAAGTTATGCTGCTTCAACACCCCTGAAATCCCTTGGAACTTTCATGATCCCTTGGTAATGAGAGGCCAGCTTTGGTTTTTTTAAAGTATTATCAACTGAAAAAAATGGAGTTCTTGCTACAATTCTGAGGGGATTTTTCATTCCAGCTATAGTTTGTATAAATAGAGAAGGCAGAAACACATTATCTTAACATAGGGACTCTTGGCTGAAGCCACCCTCATAATTTTAAGAATAAATGATTGATACCTTACTCATCAGTAGTAAAATGACTTGAAGTTTTACTAACATTCTCTACTCAGTTTCAAAAGTGATATGAAAACTGCTAAAGAAGACAACTATACTCTATTTCTTTTTTTTTTTTTTTTTTTTTTTTTTATCAGTTCTCACCTTTTCTTTACTAGTTCTCACTGAATTCTCTTCCCTGGGGTTAAAATGCCTTTTGAGAGGTCTGTGCTCAACCCTGGGTTTGTCTCATACCCTCAATAGCTGGTTACTCTCTGTCTCAGTGCTCTATCTATTTAAAGTTCAATCTATGATCAAGTTAATTGAAAAAGTGACTTTAGTTCAACTTTCTGGCTCTTGGAATTCTTGATTTTTTTCTCCACAAGCAGCAGGAAATTTAAAAGCGGGTGGAATGACTTGTCCATTAGTCTCCAACTCAGTAATCAATCATTGTAAAGCCCTGATTTCCCCCTCTTACACATCAGAAGGGAATAAAGCAAAATGTTATTCTGTCTACACTCTTCCCTAATAGCTACTTTCAGGGAAAATGTTGGTTAGGGATGAACTGATTCCCCTTTTTTCTAAATGCTTCTTGTTACTAGTTACAAAAGTCAACCACAGACTGCCCCAAAGACAAAGTTTTCTGGTAATTTTCCTTAAAGAAACTGCATCCTGCACACTGAACAACACAATCTGAATAAAATTTTACCTTTCTTATCAGAATTGTAGCAATCACTCATATGGCTTGAATGTGCATGCATGTGAATATTTGCTTCAGATCTTTTGTTTTTGTTTTCAAAAAACAAAATATCAGGCCAGATGCGGTGGCTCACACCTGTAATCCCAGCACTTTGGGAGGCCAAGGCGGGCAGATCACTTGAGGTCAGGAGTTCAAGAATAGCCTGGCCAACATGGTGAAACTCCGTCTCTATTGAAAATATAAAAATCAGCTGGGCATGGTGGCAAGTGCCTGTAATCAAGGCTGAGGCACAAGAATCGTTTGAACCCAGGAGATGGAGGTTGCAGTGAGCAGAAATCACACCACTTCACTCCAGGATGGGTGACACAGCAAGACTCTGTCTCTAAAAAATAAATACATAAATAAAATATCATAGACGCTTTGGAAGTTCCCTGGTACCCTTCCCAATTCCATTTCTTTCTCTTTCTTGAGAAAAGTAAACACCATCCTTCATTTTGTGTTTATTAGTCTCATGCATATTTTTATGCATACAATGCAAATATGTTTCTTTAGAGAATATCTAATATGGTTTTACGTGTTTTTGAACTTCGTATAAATGGTATCCTATCCTATATTTCATTCTGCACTCTACCTTTCTTACTCAAAGTTGTGTTTATCCATTTGGAAACATATACATGTGCTTCATGTAATAATATTAACATACATGTGTTATACAATAGAAATGATCATAGCATATTTGAAATACATGTTTTAATATTAATTGGGTCAGGCATGATGGCTCCAGCTTGTAACCCCAGCACTTTGGAAGGCCCAAGGCAGGCAGATCACTTGAGGTGAAGAGTTTGAGACCAGCCTGGACAACATGGGAAAACCCCATCCCTACTAAAGATACAAAAATTAGCCAGGAGTGGTGGCAGGTGCCCGTAGTCGCAGCTACTCAGGAGGCTGAGGCACGAGAATCACCTGAACCCAGGAGATGGCGGTTGCAGTGAGCCAAGATCACACCACTGCACTCCAGCCTGAGCAACAGAGTAAGACTTGGTCTCAAAAAATAATAATAATTAATTAATTAATATTAACACATGTATTTCAAATATACCGTGATCATTTCTATTGTATGAATATACCATACATCATTATCTATCTTCTTATTAATGAACATTTAAATCTTGTATTTTGTGATACTGTCACAAACAGTGGTGCCATGGACATTCTTGGATGGGCTTCATGTGCTCATAAATGGAAGGGCCAGGCCACAGGCATGCACGTCTTCAGCCTCATGATAGAGTGCCCCATCTCTCTCCGGTGTTGTGCCAGTGAGCAGGCAGCATCGCCTGAGCATGGAGCTTCTTTCAGGTAAAAACAACCCTAGCCCATCCAGGCCTGCGAAATACTCCAGGCCCTTGGGGAAATGGAGCTGCATTGCCTAAATAGAATCACTATTATAAAGATGAAGAGAAATTGAGGGCAAAACTGAATGAGAGGGACTCCAGAGCAAATAAAGTGTCCAACAGAGTGAGCTCCAGAATATAGAACAGCAGGGCATTTTAAAAAGCAGGAAATGATATAAATGCGTGAAGATGACCTAATATAAAGTAAATTGCCTTTTCTTGGCAAAATACTTTGACGCCAAAAAAAAAAAAAAAATCAATTGAAATAATTCAGATACTGCAGTCTCCCATAAAAGCACTAAATCTGTCAAAGTTCTGTGAATGCTCGCAGCAGCTTGTACTCAAACGAAACATCACCTGTAGATGAATCCTAGTGACTCCTGGAAGGTCCTTTAAATGCCATCTCTGTGCACACAAATTTACAAAAAATAGGCCAGGCACAGTGGCTCACACCTGTAATCCCAGCACTTTGGGAGGCTGAGGCCAGTGGATCACCTGAGGTCAGGAATTTGAGACCAGCCTGGCCAACATGGTGAAACCCCATCTCTACTAAAAAAAAAAAAAAAAAAAAAAAGAAATAAGAATACAAATTATTCGGGAGCACTGACCGGTGCCTGTAATCCCAGCTACTCAGGAGGCTGAGGCAGGAGAATCACTTGAACCTGGGAGGCGGAGGTTGCAGTGAGCCAAGATCGTGCCACTGCACTCAAGCCTGGGCAATAGAGTGAGACTAGGTCTCAAAAAAAAAAAAAATTACAAAACAATAAACTCTTTTCATCCTTGAATCACCTGTTCGCTGCCCGGCTTATGTTTATACTTGCTGTTTTTAAACATTATGAATATACGATCTGTGATATGATATGATTTATAAAATTTGGGCAGCAATGGCTGCCTTTTAGGAGAAGGACAGGCATCTGGGGGACAAGCACGGGTGGCAGGGCGACTAGACAAGCATCACCTAGTCAGGGCTTAAAACATTTAAGTGAGGCTGAGATTCCACCTTATCAATCCACAAATATCTCTCTAAGAACATTTTAGGATCGATCGCATGTCGCCTTTTCTGCAAAACATGCCCTGACTGCTCCCAGACGGGGCCCAGTCATTCCGGTTCCCAGCACAGAAATCTCCCATAGAACCAACCAGGGTGCTTGTACTTGTGAGTTTCCCTGCCTATCTCCTCACTTTTTAGCTCCATGAGAACAGAAACAACAGATGTCACTCAAAATCCTTCACCTCAAGTAATGTGCCTGGCATTGTTGGTGCTTAATAGACATTTTTTTAATAAGTTCAGTGAAATATTCTTCACCATTCAATGATTTTTAAATGTCCCAAGGGATGTATTCATTAGTTTTCCTTGTCTTGTGTATTGGTACTCCTTAAAAGCTATGTTTAGAATAAGGAAAAAAAAATCTAAAGCTCAAAAATGTTTAGTTGTAAGCTCTGTGAGGGCAGGAATTTTGTATTTTATTAACTTCTGCATCCCAAGCATACTTTGGCTGTGCCTAATACATAGGTGCTCAATAAATGTGCTGAATCGGCCGGGCATGGTGGCTCATGCCTGTTATCCCAGCACTTTTGGAGGCCGAGGAGGGCATATCACCTGAGTTCAGGAGTTCAAGACCAGCCTGCCCAACATGGTGAAGTCCCATCTCTACTAAAAATACAAAACTTAGCCAGGCGTGGTGGAGTGTGCCTGTAATCCCAACTACATAGCCTGGGCAACAAGAGAGAGATTCCGTCTCAAAAAAAAAAGAAAAAAAATTGTGCTGAATGAATGAAGAGACTTGGCTATGAAGTATTCCATACACTAAACAGAATCCAGTTCCTTTCTTCATTGAGTGTTTAAATGTTATATTTATTTTCATAGGGGAATTTACCATTTTAACCACTTTTAAAGTCCAGAGGTATTAAGTACATTCACACTGTTGTGCATCTATCATCACCTTTCTCTTAGGTTTTTCACTTTAAACCCTGATCTGCACATCACATTTCAAGCCATTCGAAAGAGGAAAAGTTCATTTTTATTACATGATTGTATAGTGGTAAGAAATTAGCTATTCCTATTGCAAACTAGCACCCGGGATGATCTCTTTAGAAATCGCTTTCTGTCTGTCTCTCTCTCTCTCCCTCCCTCCCTCCTTCCCTCTCTCTTTCTCTTCCCACCCCCCATCAACTTTCACCTTGCCCATCTTTTCACCCTCCTTCAACCATGTACCTATTATCTACTTTTTGTCACCTAGATCTAACTTTCTCATCAAATGTAAAAGTGTAAAAGGGCTTGGAGTTTATAGAATCGAAACACATTATTTTACATATGAGAAAATAAGTCGTATAAAAGAAGGTATGAATTCTCTCAGAAACAGCAATCAAGACATTAGGATGATTTTTCCAGCTATTCATCCACCAAGTCACACCCTTCCTCCTCTCTCTGTGTATCATTTGGGGGTAGTAAGTTATGAACATATCTGCATCTAAATAAACGCCGGTGATTCTGACATCTAACATCTAGATGTGTGCGTGTGGGGGGTGCGTGTTTGTGTATGATGGGTCACACTAACCCAGAGTGTGGTTCGCATTCTGCCTGAAGGCCTAGGATTACTTACTAATAGCCAAGAGGGGGAAATGTTTTTAACCAACAATCCAAAGTGGAATATACAGTATTGATCCTCTAATTGATCCTTACTGACCCTACAGTAAAAGAATAAATAAACTGACCTCTTCAGAAAAAAAAAGGCTCTAGACTTTGTTGACTCAATAAAAAGAGCTCACTCCTGCATTCCCTGACTAGTTGATTCCTGATCCAATTGACGCAGGTAAGACCTCCTGAGGAAACACCTGAGACCACTGCACATGACAATGAACTTGGGAAACCATGAGCTGGAGTGTAAGCTCCCTTAAGACAAGAACCAACCATGCCTTTTTGTTCTTCCTCCACACCTAGCAAAGAGCTCTGCACACAGCAGGTTCTCAAAACCACATCTCTTTACTCCATCCATTCATTTGCCCGGTGAGTCACAGGTTTTCTTCTCGAACCATTGACTTTCACTGGTTAGTTGAGTTTTAGGATAATTGAGGAGAAGAGGTGGGACTATGAGTGTGTTTATTGATTAATACAGGCATACACATGGCATATATGCAAGGAGGTGCACATCATGTATACAAGACTACGGATGTTTGCATGTGTTTCTTTGAAGGTGAGTATGTCTTAAGTTTTTTAATCAATCGGCAAACAGTTTTTCAGAACCTACTAAGTACAGGACCCCAAGCGTGTTTCAGAAATTAAACAGTTCCTGCCCTCTAGGAATGAAATAAAGAGTGCAGAAAGAAACAGCCTGTGGAGGCCCCTCGGCTAATGAAACCTCCTGAACTCCAGTCTATATTAGGTTTGCCACCTCTTTTCCCTGCAGCATCCAAAGGCTCCTTGTGTTATAAAATTAAAACTAATGGAACTACAGCCACATGTCACTGAACGACAGGGATATGTTCTGAGAAATGCATCGTTAGGCGATTTTGTCATCATGCAGACATCAGAGTGTACTTCCACAACCTGGATGGTGTAGCCTAGTACACACCAAGGTGATGTGGCTTAGCCTATTGCTCTGAGGCTATAAACCTGAACAGCATGTTACTGTACTGAATACTGTAGGCAATTATAACACAATGGTAAGTACTCGTGTTTCTAAACATAAGAAAGATGCAGTCGAAATGCAGTAGAGAAGACAAAAAATGGTACACCTGGGGAGACTCTTACCACGAATGGAGCTTGGAAAACTGGAAGTTGCTTTGGGTGAGTCAGTGAGTGAGAGGTGAGTGGTGAGTGACAGTGAAGGCCTAGGACACTACTGTACACTACTGTAGACCTTATAAATGTTGTGCACTTAGGCTACACCAAATGTATACAAAATATCTTTCTTTTTCCAACAATAACCTCAGCTCACTGTAGATTTTTTACTTTATATGCTTTTTAATTCTTTTAACTTTACAACTATATGAAATATTTTCTTTCTGTTTTTTTTTTTTTTTTCTTTTTTTGAGATGGAGTTTCACTATTGTTGCCCAGGCTGGAGTGCAAAGGTACGATCTCAGCTCACTACAACTTCCGCCTCCCAAGTTCAAGCAATTCTCCTGTCTCAGCCTCCTGAGTAGCTGGGATTACAGGCATGTGCCACCACACCCAGTTAATTTTTTGTATTTTTAGTAGAGACAGGGTTTCACCATGTTGGCCAGGCTGGTTTCGAACTCCTGACCTCAGGTAATCCACCCGCCTCAGCCTCCCAAAGTGTTGGGATTACAGGCATGAGCCACCACGCCCAGCCTCCTTCTTTATAGCCTTATCCTATAAGCTTTTTTCTGTTTATAAAATTTTTTATTTTTCAACTTTTGAAACATTTTTGTTAAAAACTAAGACACACACACACATTAACCTAGGCCTGCATAGGGTTGGGATCATCAGTCTCGCTGTCTTCCACCTCCACATCTTGTCCCGCTGGAAGGTCTTCAGGGGCAATGGCATACATGGAGATGTCATTTCCTATGATAACAATGCCTTCTTCTGGAATCCCTCCTGAAGGACCTGCCTGGGGCTGTTTTACTGTTAACTTTTTTTATAAGCAGAAGGAGTACACTCCAAAATAATGATTAAAAGTATATCATAGTAAATACATAAACCAGTAACAGTCATTTTACTATCAAGTATTACATACTGTACATAATTGTGCTAGACTTCTATACCGCCAGCAGTGCAGTACGTTTGTTTACACCAGCATCAACACAAACACAGGAGTAATGGGTTGTTGCACTGTGACTTCTATGATATCACTAGGCCATAAGAATTTTTCAGCTCCATGATAACCTTATGAGACCACTGCCATATGTGCAGTCCGTCTTTGACCAAAATGTTATGGGGCACATGACTGCATTTCATTTTTGGTTTGCTTGTCATTCTTCCCCTTTGCACTTCCTAAGGGCAGACCTTCATGGTACCCACTACCCTGTGCTATATTACACATGATTCATATATTCGATATTATTTTTACTCTATGAGTATTTTTTTTCAGATGGAGTCTCGCTGTGTCACCCAGGCTGGAGTACAGAGGCACGATCTCAGCTCACTGAAACCTCCACTTCCCGGATTCAAGCCATTCTCCTGCCTCAGCCTCCCGAGTAGCTGTGATTACAGGCATGGGCCCCCAAGCCCAGCTAATTTTTATATGTTTTGTAGACACAGGGTTTCACCATATTGACCAGGATGGTCTCGATCTCTTGACCTCATGATCCGCCCACCTCGGCCTCCCAAAATGCTGGGGTTACAGGCATGAACCACCATGCCTGGCCGTGAGTATTTATTTATTGTCCATCTCTCCCCTCTGGAATGTAAGCTTCTCCATGTGGCCCAACACTGGACCTGATGTACAGCCCACAGGCCCTCAATAAATACTTGTTGAATGAACGAATGTGTCCTTCATATCTATAACTTCATCATCTACCACAGCGAGCAAAGTAAATACACAAAAGTTATATGACAAAATGTGTATGCACTTTGGTCAGTGAGCTTCAAAACAGGGTGTGTGAGCCACTCTAATTACTTCCATTTAGAATTGAGATTCCAAGAGTATTATTTCCTTTTTCCTCTCAATTTGTGGAATCAATATCCCAGTTTCTTCTCCACCTCACTCCTGCCCCAATAGATTCTAAGATGATGGTAGAGTGTGGTAGGTGTGTTCCCACACCTGGAGCCAGAATTCGAACTCTGACACCTTCGTTTCCTAACTCACTGTGAGACTTCGCCAGTTATCTGACCTTTATGTGCCTCAGTTCCCTCAACTTTAGGATGAGAATTTAAAATAATACTAATACTTTCGAGGGTTATTATGAACAATAAGTTAGCTAATACATGTAAAACTTTTAGGAGAGACCTGGCATCAAGGTTGGCTATAATTATTATTAATCTCTTTCCCACCCCATCAATTTTGCAAGTGATGTTTAATGGAGATGGAGAGGACAGGGGGGAAGAAGCGAGAAGCTTGTGAGAATTCTGTGAGTTGATGATGGGAAATTAAAATACAGATTTACTATAACTGACCATGAACTAAAGCCTTCTGCCCATATATTCAAGTAGCAAAGTTTCTTAAAGTGTAGAATGATATACTTAAATTTAAACCCAAGTTATCATGGAATTATATTCATCTGAAACAAAGTATGTGCTTGGTTCTTTTAGAGGCTATAGGCTCTATGTGGCGCTGTCCAACAGAATTTTCTCTGATGGCAGTAATGTTCACTGTGATCTGCACTGTCCCACACAATAGCCAGTAGGCACATATAGCTATTGGACATGTGAAATGTGGCCAATACAACTAAAGAAATAATTTTTTTGTTTGTTTTTTGAGATGGAGTCTCGCTCTGTCACCGAGGCTGGAGTGCAATGGCACGATATCGGATCACTGCAACTTCCACTCCTGCCTCAGCCTCCCAAGTAGCTAGGATCACAGGCACATACCACCAGGTCCAGCTAATTTTTGTGTTTTTAGTAGAGATGGGGTTTTGCCGTGTTGGCCAGGCTGGTCTCGAACTCCTGATCTCAAGTGATCCACTTGCCTCGGCCTCCCAAAGTGCTGGGATTACAGGCGTAAGCCACTGTGCCCAGTCTATTTTATTTAACTTTGGTTATTGTTAACTTAAACAGCCACATGTGGGTAGTGGCTCCCCAGCTGGGCAGCATAGCTATAGGGGATTTGATATACAAGTTCCCTGACTTGGTCCATGCCTGCTCTCCAGCTCCTGGTCTGCTCCTTCTCCTTGCCCCAGAAATCAACACTCACAAGGCCAAACTGCTGTTCCACACCTCTATGGTTGTGCATATTCTGGCCCATTGACTGAAATAGCCTTCCTCCACATCCACCTCCAAACCTTATCAAACATCTTGTTCAGATTTCATTTCCTCAAGACAACTTTCCCTAACCTCCTCCCGCCTACCTCCCGCTACTGCCAACACAATCTACCATCACTTCCTCTGTGTTTCTCTGCATCTGTTTCTATTGCTGCTCTCATCATCCTGTAGTTGTAGCCTATTTTCTGTGACACTAACAGACTACGACAATTTTAAGGACCAGGTCTTATGCGTTTCTTCATCCTAGTGATGTGTGCCCATCACACAATACATGTGCAGTAAATATTTGCTGATACCATTATTAATTTTTAAATATGTGAATGTTTTCTTAAAATTATTTTTGGAGTATTGACAACCACTTTGTGATTATGGGAACTATTTAAGTCAAAGTCTTTTATAAGGCCAATTTTCAAATAATAAAACGTTCTTAGAGTATCAGTTGAAGTTCTTATTTCAAACCATATCAATATAACATTTTAGTACAAACCAAATAATATAATTGATCCCTTAGAGTTCCCTAGAACAAAATCCTACCTATAGCTCCTCCTCCTAAGGGTCTGGAAGTCTCTTGGATTTCAGAAACTGATCTTGTCACTGATCTGTCCCCAGTGCCTGCAGTCATTTAGTAGGGAGACATGAATGAGATTTAAAAGCAAGAAGACAAAAGGACCTGATTTAAGACTTGTCATGGACACCATCAAATGGGAATTCAGGGTAATCCACCCTTGCTGTACCCTATATCCAATCTTACCCTCAAGAAGGAAATAATTGAAACCTTATCCATCACAAAAAATAATGTCCATAAGTGATGTGTGTCTGCTTAGTGACATGTTAGCCAAAAAAGAATTGTCTGTTTTCCTTATTCTTTGGCAAAGCTCAAGAAATCGTCCTTTCATAGATTATGTAGCATGTGTTGCAATATTAACCTGGTCTGACAGCCACACTGGTTCATATTTTCCCATCATGATTTTCTAATTTTGTACTTAAATTCTCACACAAGTGTTTCTTTAATTAGAATAAGCTCATGATGGATACATTTCTGTGAATCTAATTTGTATGAAATATTTCCCAAATACCAAGCATCTGGTGAATGTATTTTACAAATGATTGTCTTTCCTGACCTCCAGGAACTTACAGTTTAATAATGCAAACAAATGAATGCACAGTGATGAGAAATGCATACGTGTGGGTACAGCATGGCAGAAGGTCCTTGAGGAGAGTGGCCGATTTCAGAATGACTGTAAATCCAAATGACTTTACCTTCAAATCAAACATAGATTTGACGTTCATTTTCTTATTAATTATGTGGTTTTATGTTGAAATGCACAAACGGCACTTTCTAATGTAATTAACATCGATTTAACAAATAACTAAGTTCTTTAGATCATTTAGATAAGTCTCTAATTTTCCTATATATTAACAGATTTTAAAGTCTTTTTTCTGGTTTTCCTTTTCCCTTGCCCAACACATGTCTTCCAGAATTTTAATCAAAGTAGATATTTCAAAGAAGACAAAGGTCTGAGATCTCTTTGGCAGTTTCTAATGAATAATGTGAGATAAACATCTTTTTCTAAAATGTCTCATTTAAATACAGCGATATCAATTTATCTTTTTAACTTCCTTATAAAATCTGCCCATCTAAGAGGAACACTGATTAAGTGTAAAAATTATTTTCTATATGTTATTGGAATTGCTTGTGAATTCTACTAATATAACATGCACTTATTTCCAAAAAGTGTCTATTGCTGCTCAGAAAAGGAAGATCTGGTTTTCAAAGAGTGTGTTTTGAGGTTAAAAATGAAGATAGTGACCCTAACTCTCTCAAGATTTGTAAGGCTGGCATGCCATCTATCTCAATAATACCTAACAAGAATGTCAAATGGACAGAAACAGCCATGGTAAGCGGGTGCTTGCCGCTGACAGTGATTGCTGTATTTTGGGTGATGGGGAACACCATTTCCATTAGTTCAAGTGAAATACAATGCCCTGCCAACTCTAGGTATCAGTGTATTCAATAACCCTGCTATGCCATGTCCATTTTCTGTTGCTGCAATTAAAAATCAGTCGATACAAAGTCAACATGTTGTACATTCTTCCCTATCCCTTTCCCTGTCACTGTGTTCCCAGCTTCACCGGAAGAACATGTCACTATGGCAACCAATCCCTCCGGTGCACAGACCAAGTCAACCTTTCTAGTCAGACTGCCAAGCAGAGCAACAGGGAATCAAAGCTCTGAATGGAACCGCCAGAAACCATGAATTCCATCCCCCTTTCTCTAAGTGGGGTTAACCAACACAAGAAGGGATACCTCTCTTGTTCTAGAAGGCATTCAAGGAAGGAAAAGTAAGAACATCCTTCAACTAATTCTCCCAGTGTTTGCTGTTCATTATTAACATGAATTCTCCCTTACATTTCAGCTAACTTCCTCTCATTTCAACTTTAAAGAAAGCAGAAAATCATGGATAAAATAACACTTTATAAATCTGAGAGTCTGAACACTGTTATAAAGTCACTCCTTGTCAAAAACTATTCTAGGCCCTCTTGTTTTCCTGCCTTGATGTCCAAACCCAAGTTGCTCTCTTCTGGACTCCCCTAATATTCTGTACATCTTTACAAAGTGGTAGTGCTCCAAAAGGGTCACCTCTTCCAATAAGAACCCAATTGTGAAGCAAATGGGATATTGGTTGTATTAACACACCCACAACAAAATCAGCTAAAATCCCTAGTCACTCTAAAGACGGTACAAAACAAACACTTAGATAGATTCTGTCTCTGAAGTCACCTCACCTAAATCTGACCTGGCCACCTAGACCAGACCCACTGCTAGTCATTCTTAAACAATTGACTTTTTTGCAAATTAACAATTTTTCCTGATCAATTGCATACTTGTATCCATCAAAGAACATCAGTTCTCATAAATATTACTTTAATACAGCAGCAAACCTCAAGCATTATAATGAGACATTAAGAACTGCTTTTATCTCTTGGCCTCAAAGACTTTGCAAATAATAGTATCTTTGTCACCTTGACATCACCATTTAATAGTTAAAGAGAATGAAACACAAGGGGGAAGAAACCAGACTCATAAAATCTGCACATCTTCCTGGGATGTAACTACCATAGAAGAGAACATATTCCTTTCTTCAAAGCAGTATTAATACACATTCAAACAATATTCCAGTGGGTTGACAACAGGATGGTTCCTAAAGTATAAATCATACAAGGTTTACAAATTCCATCAGATAAGCAGAATTTTTTAAGTAATGTAATCATATTAAAGTATCAAATAAATTCGTATCATTGGCAAATGCAGCTTGTTTTCTGTTTTGGTTATACACTTTGGGAATTTTTATATACATTTTCTGAAAATCTCATTTTTTTTCTCTGACATGCCCACTTTGGTGTTACTCAAAGAACTATTTTTTTGTTGTTGTTTTTACTTATTAGCTCTTGATGATATTCAGTGCACACAAGAAAGTCACTACTGTCAACCACTGTTTCAGAAGGAGACATGAAGAATTGTGATATGATGCTGCTGGTCAGCTGGCTTCGAGCTGCTTACAGGACAGGGGCTGTGATTTATTGATGTTTATATGACCAACGCCTACACCATACCTGGTATAGCATAGCGCTCAGCAAACGTTTCTGGTATGAATAAGGCCTTCTCTGTGAAATGTTTCCCCCAATTTCCCTTGATTAAATCAGTTCAACAAAAAGTATTGGGAGCCTGTCTACCCCTGACACATGACTCCTACAGGGCTTCCTTTAAGAGCACAAACACCGTTCGAGATTCCCTTCTTCTCAGAGTCTGATGAAGCATTATCCTGGATAAGAACCCTGGACCATGAGGTTCCACTCGAATCCCGACAGAGACGCGCGAAAGGAGAGGCGGGGGAGAGAGTTAAGCCTGAACCAAGCTTCATTAGCAGCTATTGGGAGGCAAGTTCCGGCCCCGAGGCTCAGCCAGGCCTGGATAACCCGACCGCCTGGAACCCAGAGACCTGATAGCCTGTGGCCTGGGGAGGAAACGCGAGGGGCTGCGGGGCCTAGAGGCTCCGGGCTCTCCGCAGCGCCACGCCTAGCGCCCGGCGCTTACCTTTCCGAATGAGGGCAGCGATCTCGGGGTCGAAGCCCTGCCGGTGGCACTTCCTCCAGAGACCCATGTTGGTGGAGTTGTACTGCCGGCTGCACTCGTCCGCGGGGCTCATGGCAAACAGCTGCCGGCGATTCCGCGCCCGGAGGAGTTTGCCCTCCCAGCGGTCCAGGCGCGAGCGGCTCGCCCGGAGCGGCAAGTTGTTGTTATTGTTGTAAATGAAGCCGGGGTCGACCCGGCGGGTGTTGAAGGCCTTGCACCTGTCCCTGTGCTTCCTGGCGTCCGTCTCGTACCAGTGGTCCGAGCAGATAGCCACGGCCAGCATGCCGAGGGCGCAGAGCGCTAGCGAGAGGCCGGTGTAGAGCAATAATCTTCCGGCAGCCATGCCTCCGCTTGGCGGCTACACCATGGGCATGATCCGCCGCAGCCTCGCCTTCCCTCGCCGCACCCGGAACAAAGCGGCGGGCGGCCGAGCTGGGGGAGGGGGCAGGAGAGGGACTCGCTCCGCGGCGCCCCCTCGGCCCCCGCCTACCGGAGCGCGGCCCGGGGACTGTGGGGATGGGGGCGGGCGGCCTAAAAAGTTCTGATCCGGAGAGGCTCCCGCTGGCTCCTGGGCATCCTCTGGGTCAGGTGCAGCCTCTGGCGGCGGCGAACCCAGTGCAGCCGCCTCCCGCCCCCTCCCCGCCCCGCAGGAAGCGACTGCCCCGAAGCGGCTGCCTCAGCCCCCAGCCCGGTTTCGGGCGCCGCTGCCCTCGGGCCGGAAACTAAATGCCAAGTGTCCTCGGCTGCGGTGGGGCTTGCGGGGATTTCTTTGTGCAGGATGGTGACGGGACAGAACTCGCCTGTCTCTCTAAAGGAGACGGGGGGTGCTGTCAGGAGGCGCCACCCGACCACCGGGTGAAGCGGAACGCCCCCGATGCTTCCGGCGGGCGAAATAAACCTCCAGGTGCTGGGGCCAGCTTCTCCGAGTCCCACCTGGGTATCCGGCTCAGAGACTCTCTCCCTCCCCGTCTGCAAGCAAAGACCTGGGGCGCGCACCCAGAAATGTTCTTCCTCTCTGGGTCGGGTCCTTTTAAAATCTCCGTTCTCTGGTCACCAGCAGGTCGGTTGCTTCTTCTGACCCGCGTGCTTCGCTCAGAGGCGCACTCCCAGCGGACGCAAGGTCTCGGCCGACCTTTCCCCGCGAGCTCCCCGGTGCCCTGCCTCTGGCATCGCCATTCAGGTGGCCCCTCGGGCCGACAGCGCGGTCACCCGGGCGGCGTTACCGGACAAGTCCCGGCCTGGGGTCTGCGGAGACTGGGCGGCTGCTGGCGGACGCGAGGGGCGGGCTGCGCGGCGGAGGGCGCACCGGGCAGCGCTAGCGGCGCGCGGCGCTGGGGACTCGGCGCACCGCGCCTTCAACACCATGGACAGGTCACGCCGTCGCGGCGCGCTGCCGGCCCAGCAGCCAGCCCCCCAGCGTCACGCAGCTCTTCCCAGCGCCGTCTTCTGCCTGGAGTGTCCACCCGGCCACCTCTGGACCCGGCTCTCCCGCGACGCCGCCGCCTCACTTCATCTGGCACCCGGGAGCCCCGGGAGCCTGCCGCCCAGGTGCAAAGAAAATGCCGCAGGCACCGAGGAAACCCCGGTCCCGGCCTCTCCAAACAATCCGCCCCTTTCTCCAGCCACCTGAGCCCCTGGCACTCTGGCACCCCGTCTGCTCTGCCCAGCTGGGCTCAGCCGCTCTCAGATTGCACCATTTTCTTCTCAGCCCACCCCAGCGCCGAGATGCCGGCTCACTCGGCAGCGTGCAGAGAATCCTGTCCCGGCCTCCGAGTCCCACGATCCGGCTGCTGGCGCGCGGTGGTAGCCGAGATGAATGGGGAGAGGGTGGGGGAGGGAGGCTGGGTTACTCGGCTTCCCCTCGTCGCCTCCTCCTCTAGTCGCGGAGGCTCCGAGGCGTGGCAGGCTCGGCTGGTGCCCGGGAGGCGCGAGAACCCAAGCTGCGCCCAGGGGACTAGGGAAATCGCATCGCCCGGGTGCGGGCGCCGGAGGCAGCCGCTGCCGCGCTCTCTCGTCGGGCGCGGGTAGCTGCAGCCTTGGCTAAAACCCACAGACGAGAACACCGAGCGCGCAGCCAAAAGCTAGTGATGTCATCCGTGCAACGTGAGCCTCATCTCTTATTTTTCTAGCCTCCTTAAAGATAAACTGCACCATTTCCCAGGCACGAAATGTCTAAGTCTTATTCTTTGACCAGGCAAGTCAATGGTGTCTAGATAGGTATGTGCCCAACCACATCCATATTTATGCACATATACATATATGTGGTATGTAGCATGTTTACATGCATTATTATAAATTTAGGGATGTTGCCTACAGCTCCTGTTTCTCTTTTCAGCCATGGGAAATTCTCTCAAATCCACGACAGTTATTTAAAGGAAAAACTGCTTATTGCAGAGTGGGCCTTCAAAGGGGCCGAGCGAGCTCCCTGCGTCCCCGGTTTGGGTCTCGGGATGCATTTGATCTTTCTCCCCACCCCCTGCCCCCAGAAAGCCACAGGCGCTACCTTGCTAGCTACAGGCGTTTCCATCCAGGGCTGAGCTGAGAGCGGCTGCGGAGTTATCCGGCCAGCCCCAGTCCAGTCCCAAGCCAGAGCCAGGCACCCCGACACACAGCCACCTCCACCTGCCCTCCCTCCTCAGCAGGAACAGAAAGAAGAAATTTGGCCGATCCACTCAAGACAAGGAGAGAAATTTAATGGTGGATGTGGGGTGGTCGGTTAGTAGATATTTTGAAAACGCTGGAGAGCTCGAGCGTTGAGGAGGGGAGGTGGAGTTAAAGGAAACCTCGATGTGGGGTTTGTCATTGTGTAAGGGTGGCCGCTGGGTTTAGGCTCTGCAGGGGTTCTGGGAGGTAGCGCCGGACCCCAGACCTTGAGCAGGTGGGCCCCAGGCAAGCCCCGCTTCATCCCAACCTCAGCCCCCCTGCTCTGCTCACGTGAGACGGCGCCGCAAAGGCTGGGAGCCTCCCTCCCGGCATCAAACGCTGGGGTTTTCACTCTAATGCTCACCCCTCGTTTTCACCCTCACTCCAAAGTCGAGGTCCGGCATTGCCGGGTAAAGAGTTGCCCTGGGGAAAAAGAGAATGTCTCACACCCTGCTTTGCACAACGGGGCTTGTGAGCCAAAATGAGCGCACCTCCACCATATTCTTTTTGTCTTTTTTTTTTTTCTCTCTCTCTCTCCCCCTTTCCTGCATTTTGAAAATCGCGAACGAGGCGTTTCAGTGCCATCTAGTGGGGGAGGGGTGTGCCTCGCTTTCGCTTTTCGCCCCTGGATTCTGCAATGGGATTTGCCAAACGGACAGCAGAGCCTGAAGAGGCCTGCTGGATTCTCGGGTGCTCGGCTGGTCGAGGGACTGCAGGCATGCGCCCTTGGCCAGATCTCTGCCCTCTGGCTTCCCTAGGATGTCCACATACAGCCAAGTGACTTTGGCGCCAGTGTCTTCTCATCTTTCTTTCTACCCATCCCCCCCTTAACCAGTGCACCCTCCCCCAATGTTGAAAATAGATAAACAAATAAAAGCAAACACTTTGCACTATGCAAACAACATCTTAAATTTCTGAAGTTATCTTCTTCACTAAAGTCCAGAGCACTTTTAGGCTAACAAGCTACCTGCATTTAATAACAGGGAGGTAAAAAGGTGTGAGATGACATCTACAAGGTTACTCAGGAAATCAGGGCACAGGGAGCCTTCAAGCCCCAGTCTCCTGGTTCCCAGCTTTCCTCTCCCCTTAAATCCAGCTGAAGGGGGTGCCCCTGAGACCACTGGCAGTCCAGGAAGTTGTTCATTGCCAGTACATGTACCTGTTTATTTTGTCCTTATCGTTCCTTCCTCTTCCATTGTGTCACCCATCTAGTTTCTCCTGGCTCGTACCTGAGGCCTGCCTCCAAGGATGTGCCTGGCCCACTGCCCAGGGTCCTCAGCAGTCCTGTATTTTGGGCCCTGCTTGCAGTCGGAACCCAAATGGTACATTATCCTCCTCCCTACTAAACATCATTAAAATTCTATTTTGAAATGTTTGTCCTTGATGAAATCCCAAAAATCCTACAAAGTTATTGATTCATGGCCTCCTTTGAAGTGCAATTACCTTGGACAGCCCTATATTGTTATGGGATGAGCCTGGTCCTCAGGGCTAAGATGCTTGCATGACTATCTTTTCTTAATTGGGTGATCTAAGTTTCTTCCTGCTGCCTGCTTCCAGTTCCTTCCACTCTGCTAGCTGCAGCATCACCATCTTTGTGTTTCCACCCTATTTCTTCTCATTTGCACCAACACTGTCCCAGATCATAGGATCTCAAAATCAGAAATCTTTAGAGTCAAACACACATGTAATAATGCATGAATCTCTTTTAGAACATTTTCCAGAGAGTGAATGACCAGCTTCTGCTTGCACACCTGAAGTGATGGGGGAATCACTTTGTCTGCAAGTGGCCCAGTCCACTTCAGACAGTGTAAGTAGCTAGACAGTTCTTCCCTATACTGAGCTTTCTCGTAAGTCTGTATAACTTATACTCATTGGCCTTTGTTTTTGCTTTCTAGAGGCCCACAGATGAGGCCTGATTTATCTTCCATTTAGTGGTCCTTCTTGCCCTTGACATCAGTCATCATGTTCTCCCTACACCTTCTTTCCTCTAGACTAAATACCCCTTGTTCATTCTTGTGCTTGCTCTTTGGTTTCTGATACTTCCTGGTTGTTGGTGTTCCTTTTAGCTAATACCTCCTTCATCTAGAAGTCATGTAAACCTATGAAGAAAATTTGGTAAGTCTGTCATGTTTTTATATGACCTTTGTGGAGTTCTAATGATCCTCACTTTGTCTTCTGGGAGCCCATAAGTCATCCCCTTCTTAAGCCATTCCTAGAAACTTGCTCCAAAATGGCATTAAGGTCATTGATCTCTGATTTGTGAAATCTGCATTTTTGAAATTTGGAGTTTCATTTGTTCACACCCACCCACTCACTTTTTTAAAGCAACATTAGCATTCTGCAAGCTCTCTCTAAAGTCACCGACAAAGGTTGAGACATCATTGAAAGTTCTCTCCATTTCCTGCAGTACAGTTCACCTGGAGCAAACAGATGTTTTCCTCCAATTTCTTCACCCATTCTGAACTGTCTTCAGTTACCATATTGTTCTACCCTATACCCCACCTCTGGCCTGAAAATCTCTCTTTGACATTGTCAATTGAAAGCAAAAATAGTTGATGAGATGTGCTTTCTCTTTGCCATCTATCAATATCAATATTACACAATTTGGCCAGGTGCAGTGGCTCACACCTCTAATCACAGCACTTTGGGAGACCGAAGTGGGAGGATTGCTTGAGCCCAGGAGTTTGGACAAGCCTGGGCAACATAGTGGGATCCTATGTCTACAAAGTCGGGTGTGGTGGCATGCACCTGTGGTCCCAGCTATTCAGGAGGCTGAGGTAGGAGGATCACTTGAGCCTGGGAGGTCATAGCAGCAGTGAGCCATGATGGCAACACTGCACTGCAGCCTGGGAAACAGACTGAGATCCTGCCTTAAAAAAAAAAAAAAAAGAAGAAAAAGAAAAAGAAAAGACACCATTTGTCTAGAGAAAAGTTTCCCCACATATTCTTATTTCTTTTTTCATAATTAACTTTGCAAAATTTGGACATTACTTGTAACCCAAAAGTTATTTTGAACTCTAGCCCTCCTGACACAGTTCCCAGGTCAACGACATGCTAGTATGTATGGGTGAACAGGCATCCTTCTTTTCTCATCCAGATCTTCTTTCTAAATCTCAACTTTAAGACTGGGCAGGGTGGCTAATGGCTATAATCCCAATACTTTGGGAGGCCAAGGCAGGGGATCACTTGAGGTCAGGAGTTCGAGACCAGCCTGGCCAACATGGTGAAACCCTGTCTATACTAAAAATACAAAAATTAGCCGGGCGTGGTGGTGGGTGCCTGTTATCCCAGCTACTTGGGAGGCTGAGGCAGGATAATCGCTTGAAACCAGGAGGTAGAGGTTGCAGTGAGCCAAGATCATGCCACTGCACTCCAGCCTGGATGACAGAGTGAGACTCAGTCTCAAAAAAACAAACAAACAAACAAAAAAATCTGCTTTAGAGAGTCATATTAGTTTAACTACCTTCCTTCTCTTCTTCCTCATTAGAATCATAACAGCAAAAGGCTCTTTTCATCTCACCCCAGGGCATCTAAGTCCTCTCCTTTTATTTTTTTCTTCCTCCACCCCAACACCATATTAATCTTCTTCTTAAATTCCACAGTTATCCTGTAAGTAGGGCTGGGCACAGTGGCCCATGCCTGGAATCCCAGCTTTGGGAGGCCAAAGAGTGCAGATCACTTGGGTCCAGGAGTTCGAGACCAGCCTGGCCAACATTGCAAAACCCTGTCTCTACTAAAAATACAAAAATTAGCCAGGCATAGTGGTGCAGGTCCTCAGTCCCAGCTACGCGGGAGGCTGAGGCACGAGAATCACTCCAACCCAGGAGGTGGAGCCTGCAGTGAGCGGAGATCATGCTGCTGTACTCCAGCCTGGATGACAGAACGAGACTCTGCCTTAAAAATAAAATAAATAAAATTCTGCAGTAGTTTCACCTTGTCTGTACTGTAAAGCTCAGATCTTTTACAACTCTGTAAGACCCTGCCCAGGGCTTCAGCCTAGCCTCTAAAGATGAATTCCTCACTCTCAAAGAAACACCCTCTAAACATGTTTTGAAAGCTCCACACTGGTATCACTCCTCTTGCCCACATAATATCTGACTGCTCTGGTTTTTAAGATTCTTACAATTACAGGTGCCTTATATCAATAGGTCAAATAAACATCATTTGATCATCTCACTAGAAGCTAAAAAGACAACCAATTAAACCCAACAAACATTCTTGATATGTAAAAGGTCTTCCTAAACTAGAGATAATTTTAAATGAATAAGATCATCTCCTACATAAAGAAATAATTCAAACTAGTAGGAATAAAACAAATAACACAACAGAAAAAAAAGTGCAGTTTATAAAAAGACAATTTACAGAAGAAGAAATTGAGATGGAAAATTAACATATGAAAAAACCTCACTAGTAATCTACGGAATACAAATGTTTTTAAAATACTGTTTTTTACCCACCAGATGGGGAAAAAATGTACATGTCTGTTAATATCAAGTGTTGGCTGGGGCATAGAGAAACATGCTCTCATGCACTTCTGGTGGGAGCATGAGCTGATAGAGTCACTCTAGAGGGCAATTTGTAGTCACCGTTAAGATGAAAAAGACATGTCTCTATGACCCAGCAGATATCCTTCTGTACTTGTCTGCCCATGTCATCACATAACTATTTTCTCTTGTGTATCTTCACATCACTCCTCTGTGTATCTCCATCTCCAAATTTCCTCTTCTTATGGGACAATGGTCATATTGCTATAGAGACCTACCCTACTCCAGTTTGAACTATCTTAATTATCTTAATCAATTACATCTACAATGATGTGATTTTTTTTTTTTTTTTTTTTTTTTTGAGACAGAGTCTTGCTCTGTTGCCAGGCTGCAGTGCAGTGGCTCAATCTCGACTCACCGCAACCTCTGCCTCCCGGGTTCAAGTGATTCTCCTGCCTCAGCCTCCCGAGTAGCTCGACTACAAGCACACACCACCATGCCAAGTTAATTTTTGTATTTTTAGTAGAGATGGGGTTTTACCATATTGGCCAGGATGATCTCAGTCTCTTCACCTCATGATCCACCCGCCTTGGCCTCCCAAAGTGCTGGGATTATAGGCGTAAGCCACTGCAACCGGTCATGATGATGCTACTTCTAAAGATCACATTCTGAGGAAGTGGGGGTTAGGACTTCAACCCATAACTCTACTTTTCATACAGAAAAAATAGGAGCATAAGAAAACACACATGTATCTACTTATTTGTGCAAAATCAAAGCGTAAAAAGCCAAGCAGGCAACAGTAAGTTGACAGCAGGAAGCCACTAGCACCTTGGGTTAAAAGTAACATTGCGAGACCCCAGGGCAAGCATACAAATGAAGGTCCACATACCATGTTCAATGTTTAAAATAAGTCAAATGACAGATTGTTAAATCAAAGTGTGTTCTAGCCTTCTATATTACAAATACCTTTATGATGACAACATTTTGAAATAAATATATGTAAAGTTATTTTAGTTTTCTTTTTTCTTTTAATAAAGACAGGGTCTCATTCTGTTACCCAGACTGGAGCGCAGCGGTGTACTCCACTGTAACCTCAAACTCCTGGGTTCAATTGATCCTACCATCTCAGCCTCCTGAGTAGATGGGGCAACAGACGTGTGCCACCACACCTGGCTAATTTTCATACTTTTTTGGTAGAGACGAGGTTTCACCATATTACCCAGGCTGGTCTCAAGCTCCTGGGCGCAAGTAATCCTCCTGCCTTGGCCTCCCAATGTACTGGGATTACAAGCATGAGCCACCATGCCCAGCAAGCTGTGTTTCTTACATAAATAAAAGTAGGCAAAATAGCATGTGCTGGCGAACCAGCAATGTTCAAATTCATAGTAAAATAAAAGCATTTCATAATTCATAACTAATTATACATATTTTTTTCTTCTTTTCCTTGATGTTTACTCCAGAAAAATCATTAATCCTATTACTATAATCAAGATTTTCACATAACTTCTATTGATGGCAATACCAAATGTTCTTAACAACTTTTTGATTCATTGTAATTTTTAGATTTTTTTTGTTTTGTTTCAAGACAGGGTCTCTCTCTGTTGCAGAGGCTGGATTGCAGTGGCACCATCACAACTCACTGTAGCCTCAACCTCCCAGGTCGAGGTTAAGAGATCCTCCCAACTCTGCCTCCTGAGAAGCTGGGACTACAGGTGCATGCCACCGCTTTCGGCTAATTGTCATATTTTTAGTAGAGATGGGGTTTCACCATGGTGCCCAGGCTGGTCTCAAACTCCTGAGCTTAAGCAATCTGTTCACCTTGGCCTCCCAAAGTGCTGGGATTGCGGGCATGAGCTACCATGCCCAGCCAGATAGGTTTTTTAATTATTATTAATTTCAACTTGGACAAATTTCACTCTAACGAGACAGTAACACTTTTATTGGAAGTATTGGTAAAATTTTTAAAGCATACTCATTTTGAAATTTTACATGTTATTTTCAAGCACTCTAACAATCACATATGAAAAGCTCTTATTAGTGCAGAACAATACTATATTTTACTTTTATCATATAAATCATGATCATATATACTATTTTTTTTACCATCTCTTAAAGTAATATCTAGATCCATATAACATTTCTTAAGTTCTTCTTTCAAATATTCCAATGCTAGGATAAAGAAAACCAAAAATCAAAACACATTGCTTAATTTATTAAAATCTCTGTTTAATCAAGACCATATCTTGATCTATAATGATTGGAAAATAGTTTTTATAGACATTACTTTGGGATAATGAATGAGAGAATGGAGTCAAGAGTGGTAGGGTGAAGTAGATTTTTATTAGTTGAGAGAATAGCAGTTGAAGTTGTACATAGCTAAAAGATGAGAATGCAAGCTCTGGCCAGGTGGATTAAGGCTTTTGTTTTTGGGGTTTGGCAAAAGTGAATTTATAGGGGAAAGGTCGGAGATGGGGGGGGGGGGTTTGGCATAAATTTGTTGCAGTTTTGTAGTCTTTCTTTCTTTTTCTTTTTTTTCGTTCAAGCCATTCTCGTGCCTCAGCCTCCCAAGTAGCTGAGAAAAGGCGTGCACCACCACACCTGACTAATTTAAAGTCATAAAAATGTTTTCATTCTCTTGTCCTAATGTCCTAACATTTTATTAGAATGTCATTTTGATTTCACATGCAGTTCCTTTCTATTTAGAGAAAAACATTTTCTTTAAAATTTAAAAACATATTTTAAAACTAAAGTGAGAAAATGCCAAACTTAGATCTGAATTTTTGTAGATTTTTGTTTCTGTACATTATTTTTTTACTTTTTTTTTTTTTTTCAATTTAATCCTTGGATTTTGTTTGGCTTATATGTTAAAAGTCCTCAAAAGAAAGGAAACTAAGCTAGAAACCTTTTAAGGAGGACTCCCTTTCAGGACCTCCTACCTATTTTGTTTACATTATTAATAACAAGCAATAGTTCATATCAAAGAATTGTGGATAGCACAAATCCAAAATTGATTTCCTTTTCCACTAAAGATCACATTTTGCTCTGTATTTGAACATCATCTGTTGTTTCAGGTAGCTGGTACACCTTATAACTAGTATACCTTATGTCTTTTCTAAATAAAATTTAATGACTTTAGCAGCATTTTTTAATCAGAATTTCCATCATATGTCCTCAAGTGGTTATAAGATCAAATTTAAATGTGCTTTGTCTGTGGATAGATTCAAGATATATCCCAAATACCTATAATCTTTCAATTTCTCCAAAGAATTTTATGACTATTGGCTCAAGCTTAGGCCACATCTCTTAGTAACACATTAAACTACGTACCATATGTGATATTAGCATGTTTCTATATTTTAGGACAAAATTCAGAATGGGTCAAGAAATGTAGTTAAGAGCAACATGAATTGCTTAATATTGCAAAACAGTCCTCAGTTACCATGTACAACTGTTGCAAAATATCATCCTAATACCCATGTAACTCCAGAACCATGAATTGGAACACCAAAGGAAGACAGAAAATGGATACTTATGCCTTCTGGGAAATTATACTTCCTTATTCAAAAATCTACTAAACACATGCTGTCTGGGAGAAAAGATTGACAAGTTAATTGTTTTGTCCTCTTTTGTGTCTAAGTGCTTCTACCTTCAGATCCTCTCAGTGCGCCAAAGAAGAATCCACCCCCAACATCAGCAGCAGTACAACCCAAAGCACTTCATGGCACTCAGATGCAGTTGTCTTTTGTTTTGAGGATACAGGCCAAGAGGCATCTCAGAGCATTTTCCTGGGGCCCGTTCTGTGTTAACCAGAAGAGCAGAAGTTTAGGGTCACAGTCCATGCTGTGCAGACCTGATGCAGGGACTCAAGACATAGAGGCAGCCATGAGTTCTTCAGTTCAGTTATTTGTGTGTGTTTGGAATATGCAGAGCCCTCTAACATGTGGGGTTGGGAAGGGACCCTCTTGCTGGGGACTAAGAGCAGCCTAGCTGAAGAAACAAAAAAGGAAGAAGTATTTCCTGAAACCTGGGACCAGGTTTGCTCAACAGAAGCTGGAACCATGGAGACACCTGTCTGGCCAGAGCTGGAGCCATGAAATAGATGCAGCTGTTGCTAGAGTTGCTACTTGTGGCAGAGAATAAGGGAGGAATACCCGGGCTTCTCCCTTTCTTCTGTTCACCAATCTCTTGCCAGAACCTCCCAGGGCCTGCACTGGGAACCTTGGGACATGCCGATTTCAGTCCACTGCAGTACAACGGAGCAGGGAAGGGCAAGGAAGAAATGTTAAGGCAAACAGGACAGGGTGGACTGGCACGCCATGAAACTTCAGAGACATTCCAATAAAATCAGGACCAAGAAAAATATGCTCTCTCATATATGTATTTATATGATGGTTTTTGAGATAGGGTCTCCCTCTGTCAGCCAGGCAGGAGTGCAGCGGCACACTTACAGCTCACTGCAGCCTCCACCTCCTGGGCCCAAGCAAGGAGCCCACAGCAATCCTCTTACCTCAGCCTCCCTAGTACCTGGGACTATAGGCATGGACCACCATGCCCAGCTAATTTTTTTGTATTTTTTTGTAGAGACGGGGTTTTGCCATGTTGCCCAGGCTAATCTCAAACTCCTCACCTCAAGCGATCTGCCCGCCTCAGCCTCCCAAAGTGCTGGGATTACAGGCATGAGCCACCACATGAGGCTATATTTAATATATTAGAGGTCAAGAATAGGGCAGGAAACAAAAATAAGTGTTATAACCATTGGAAAGGAGGATGCAAAACTATTATTATATATAGAAAATGATTGAAAACTCAAAAGAATAAAGTAACAAGCCACTAGCACTAATAAGAGAGTTGGATAAGATGGCTGAATGTAAGAAAAATAAAGATATCAATATTTTCCAACATAATAGCAATTAATTATTAGAAAATATATTGGAAACCTCTTCAAGATAACAACAAAAACTATAACACACTTATGAATAACAGTTACAAAGAAAGGAGAAGATACGAAGAAAACTACAAAACTTCATTGAGAGACATAAATGATATAAACAAAATGTAAAAACCTACCATTTTCTGGCCGGGCGCAGTGGCTCACACCTGTAATCCCAGCACCTTGGGAGGCCGAGGCAGGCGGATCACCTGAGGTCAGGAGTTCAACACCAGCCTGACCAACATAGTGAAACCTCATCTGTACTAAAAATACAAAAAACATTAGCCAGGCATGGTGGCACCCGCCTATAAGCCCAGCTACTCGGGAGGCTGAGGCAGGAGAATCACTTGAACCCGGGAGGCAGAGGCTGCAGTGGGCAGAGATCACGCCACTGCACTCCAGCCTGGGCGACAGAGCAAGACTTTGTCTCAAAACAAACAAACAAAAAAATCTACCACGTTCCTAAATGAAACAACTCAATACTATAAAAGTTTCAATGCTTTTCAAAGTCATTTATAGATTTAATACAATGCCAATTGAAATCTCCATTTGTTTGATTTGGAACTTGAAAAAATAATTTTTAAGCTAACCTGAAAAAATATTCATGGCAACAGCTAAAATATTATGAAGGGATAAGTTTTCATAAATACTAAATTGTTTTAAATCACAGTATTTTAAATAGTGTGATACCCACTTCTTAGACTCTGCATTCCCCATCCCAGAGGCCTCAGTATTTTTTTTATAAATAAAAAGAACAGCCGGGCACAGTGGCTCAAACCTGTAATCCTAGCACTTTGGGAGGCTGAGGCGGGCGGACCATGAGGTCAGGAGATCGACACCATCCTGGCTAACATGGTGAAACCCTGTCTCTACTAAAAAATACAAAAAATTAGCTGGGCATGGTGGCAGGCACCTGTAGTCCCAGCTACTTGGGAGGCTGAGGCAGAATGGCATGAACCCAGGAGGCAAAGCTTGCAGTGAGCTGAGATTGCGCCACTGTACTCCAGCCTGGGTGACAGAGCGAGACTCTATCTCAAAAAAAAAAAAAGACATGATTCATTAAAAATCATGAAAAACATGATTTGTAAGAAATTAGACCTGCAAGTGACTACAATTCCTCAAGATCTGGAAAAGTGATGAGTAAATGGCAGCCTCCCAGCCAGGTTTTGACCTGAGTGAGTGCACAGCTATGCCCCTCGGCCTATGCAATGCCTCAATGTTTTCCAGACGTTGAATTCTGGGCTGAGGAGGCATAGGTTATGTGGACAGCATCCCATTCTACTTCCAAGCTGACTTCTGAGGCTGGATCCTGAAAGTCCTGATCAACTGCTACACTGTTTCCTGTAGACTGAATTGCGTTCCCCAAAAATTCATACACTGAAGCACTAATGCCCAATGTGATGGTATTTGGAGATGGGGTCTTTGGAGGTAATTGGATTTAGATGAGGCCATGAAGGTGGGGCCCTCATGATGGGATTAGTGCCCTTATAAGAAGAGGAAGAGACACCAGAGTTCTCTCTCTGCCACATGAAGACACAGTGAGAAGGCAGCTGTCAACAAGCCAGTATCTGAGCCCTCATCAGAAACTGACCATGCTGGCACCCTGATCTCGGACTCCCAGAACTGTGAAAAATAATTTCTGTCATTTATGCCACCTGGTCTATGGTACTTTCTTATAGTAGACGGAGTAGACTATGGCACCATTGCCCCCATAGCAACTCGAGGAGACACAAGTTTGAACCACAATGTGGAGGGTCTCCCCCATATCCTGCCCAATCAAGTGACATTTTTACAGGTTGCAGGACAAGGTATTGACAGTTCTAGAGTGGGATAACTCTCAGTTTCCCTTCTAGATATCAAGTATTTCCAGGGGAGGGGGATTTTCTACATATTGCCAGGACTTCATTGTCTCCTTTTCCTTTCTTATTCCCCCACCTTGACAGCTATGGTTGCTGACCTCATTCATTCAGTCTACACTTACTAGGTGCAGGTGCTCTTCTAGGTTCCTGGGAGACATCCATGAATAACAAACAAAGATCCCTGCCCTCCTGAAGCTTATGCTGTACTACTGGGAAACAGGTAAAAACCAACTTAATTAAAAAAAAAAATGTTTTTTGAGACAGAGTCTCTCTCTGTCGCCCAGGCTAGGGTGCAGTGGTGTGATCTTAGCTCACTGCCACCTCCACCTCCCAGGTTCAAGCAATTCTCCTGCCTCAGCCTCCCAAGTATGTGGGATTATAGGCACACACCACCATGCCTGGCAAATTTTTATATTTTTAGTAGAGATGGGTTTTACCATGTTGGTCAAGCTGGTCTTGAACTCCTGACCTCAGGTGATCCACCCACCTCAGCCTCTCAAAAAGCTTGGATTACAGGCATGAACCATTGTGCCCGGCCATATTTTAAAAGATGATAAATGCTGTAGGAAAAAAATAGAGCATAATGTAGGCGTTATAGACTGAATGTGTTCCACTGGAGTTCATATGTTGATGCCCTAATCTCCAGTGTTACTATATTTGGAGATAGAGTCTTCAGGAGGTAACTAAGGTTAGGGGGGCGGGGCCCTGAGCTGATAGAACTGGTGACCTCATAAGACAAGGAAGAGATCTCTTTCTTTCTCTCTCCACATGAGCACAGAGAAAGGCCATGTGAGGACACAGTGAGAAAGAGGCCATCTGCAAAGAGATTTGGCAAAGCCCAGGAAAAGAGCCCTTAGCAGAAACTAAACACACCAGCATCTTGATCTGGGACTTCCAGCCTCCAGAATTGTGAGAAAACAAATATCTGTTTTTAAACCACTCAGTTCATGGTGTCCAAATAAAAATCATCAAAGCAAAGCCAAAGGGAAGTCATCTCAGACAAAAAGACAAAGGGGGATCATCTTAGAAAAGACAGAAAATTGCACAGTCCTTGGAGGGTACGTGAGAATTTTGTGGTGGACGGCTTTATTGACCTACACTATCTCTCACACACACATACACACACACACACACAGGCACACACACACAAACACACCCTGGCCCACCACAGCACAGCCACATGAGCCCAGCCAACTCCAGACTCCAGCTTGGCAGTGGAGGTCATTCCTACCAAGGGGAACCTTGTCTACCAAAAGGAACTTTGAGTGTAGGAATTTCCATTCCTCCACCACTTCCTGAAGATGCTGGCCTTACTAGGAAGCGCCCCACTCTGGAAAAGAAATTACTTGTCAACAAAGGCCTGTGTAAGCCTCAGAGGCACAGCCAAGGGCATTACATGACAGGATGCTCACATGGCCACAGCCTGCAACAGCTGACACAGGCACAAAAAGCAGCTCACTCATAACAAACCAGAGGTTGGCTGAGTAAGTCATAAGATAGTCATTCAATATAATGACAAGCAGCCATTAAAATTAACGTGCTGGTGTTATATTTAAGAATGTAGTGAAACACTCAACAGATACTGGTAAGTGTAAAAAGTAGGATGTAAAACTGTGGGTAAAATCTGATCCAAATTTTGTAAAGAAAAATAAGTGACAAGGAAATATACCACAATGTTAGGATTATTTCTGGGTTATTTTCTCTTTAAGGGTTTTTGTATTTTCTAGATTTCTGCAATGAACACGTATTACCATCTGAAAATAATGGCCATATTAAGATAGTAAAGGTATTCACATTCAAAGGCTTATATGTATGATTAATTCTCCGTGTAGCCAGCTTTCCAGAAATTCCTACTGAACAAATTCATTCAAAAGCACAAAATCTATAAAGGAGTCATTGACATCTAAAATTAAAAGTACTCTCCTTAGAGATAATTCTGCTTCTAAGTGCTTTGAACTATATATTTTTGCCTTACTCTTTTTGACAGTGAAGAGTCTTTTCAGGAGAAACAAATCATGATTTTTCCAGGGTTCTCTGTTCACTGCTTTCAATTTTCCATCCTTTTATGACATTTATGAGGCAAAGGCCATCTCCTCCCTCAGCTGGTCATTACGTTTCAGTCTGATGGGCACCTGCTATAAAGAAGCACAGGACTTCACATGACTTTGCCAAGTTTACCAGGCCAGCTATGGCGGGACCTGACGGGGTGGAGCTCAAATCAGAACTGAGCTGGGGCAGTGGAGAGGGTAAGTCACCACTCCTGAACTAGTGGTGTCACAGAAAGAGAATCAAGAAGCAAAATAATAGGACCCCAAACATACACAAGAGGAAAGAAAAAAGACCAGAGAGGAAGCAGGAATTATGAACAGAAAGCAAGATTCTGGACCAGTAAAAGGACAGTCTTGCGAAGAAAACCAGAACCCCTTGAACCGCCTCAGATAGCTGAAAGATAGGGCACGTTAGAAGAAAAGCGATGGCCCAGCTACTCAGGAGGCTGAGGCAGGAGAATCGCTTGAACCCAGGAGACAGAGGCTGCAGTGAGCTGAGATCCTGCCACGGCATTCCAGCCTGGGTGACAGAGCGAGACTCCATCTAAAAAAAAGAAAAAAAAAATAAGTTATGAGCAGCCAGCTCCCATTTGTTGGTGACCTGCTTTGTCACAATAGTCCTATGAACTGCTATTATCTTCATTTATCAGATGAAGAGAGTCACTCAGAGAGTGGTTTCTCCAAGTTTATCCAACTGGTAAATAGTGGGGTGGGGATTTAAAAATCTAGATGTAGCTAACCACAAATCCCACTCTCTGTGCACTATGAATCTGTTTCAATTAGCAATAATCACACCTCAGATAAACCTCATTGGCTACGATATTGCCACTGCACAAAGCTTATGAATCTGTTACAGACTCCAGAACCAGGCAACAGTGGAAAGGAAGGTGACTCCTTAGAGTCAGAGATGAAGAAGGCATGGTAAGATTGTGGCTACGATATCCACAACGGTTGACCAACCAACCCCAAGAGGAAATCATCCAACATCACATGCAGTGACTGTTGAAGGATGACGATGATGAGTCTATCTGAAGTCTTTTCTCTTTGTCTCTGATTTTCTGCAGTTTGAATATGACATGGCTACATGTAGATATTTTTATATTTATCCTGCTTGGTGTTCTCTGAGCTTCTTAGATCTGTGATTTGATGTTTTGGAAAGTTCTCAATCATTATGACTTCAAATAATTTTTTTACTCCTTTCTCTCCTCTCCTTCTGGAAGTCGGATTTTGCATAGGTTACATCTTTTGTAATTGTCCTACTGTTCTTGAAACATTAAGTTCCAAGTTTTTATTACAAATATTATTATTGAGCCAGGCGTGGTAGCTCATGTTTGTAATCCCAGCACTTTGGGAGACCAAGGTGGGCGGATCACAAGGTCAAGAGATCAAGACCATCCTGGCCAACATGTTGAAACCCTGCCTCTACTAAAAATACAAAAATTAGCTGGGTGTGGTGGCATGTGCCTGTAGTCCCAGCTACTTGGGAGGCTGAAGCAGCCTTTAATACGGGTGGCGGAGGTTGCAGTGAGCTGAGATTGCGCCGCTGCACTCCAGCTTGGGTGACAGAGCGAGACTCCATATCAATAAATATATATATATATACACACACACATATATATATAATTATTTCCTTATAAGTATTATTCCAAATAGTGCTATTATGAACATCCTTTTTCTGTATCTTTACATACATCCCTGATTTGTCCTTTAAAAAAGTTTTGTTGCAGAATTGATGGATGAAGACTTCAGATCTGTTCCACAGGGGGCTCCTGAAGCCGGGGCTTTCCGTTCTTATGTTAGGACTTATTACCTTATAGTCTGCTGTTCATTTTAGTGCTGTGCTAAAACTGTAGATGAGACTACTAGTATCTTTGTCATGCAAGCCTTAGGACCTGTGATGGTTAATATTAAGTGCCAACTTGACTGGATTGAAGGATACAAAGTATTATTTCTGGGTGTATCTGTGAAGGTGTTGCCAGAGGAGATTAACGTTTGAGTCAGTGGACGGAGAGAGGCAGACCCACCCCCAATGTGGGTGGGCACCATCCAATCGGCTGCCAACACGGCTAGAAAAAGCAGGCAGAAGAAGGTGGGATACAGTGGCTTTCTGAGTCTGCTGGCTTTCATCTTTCTCCCGTGCTGGATGCTTCCTGCCCTTAAACATCACACTCCAGGTTGTTCAGTTTTTGGACTCTTGGACTTACACCAGTGGTTTACCAAGGGCTCCTGGGCCTTCAGCCATAGACTGAAGGCTGCACTGTCAGCTTCCCTATTTTTGAGGTTTTGGGACTCGGACTGAGCCACTACTGGCTTCTTTGCTCCTCAGCTTGCAGATGGCCTATCGTGGGACTTCACCGTGTGATCCTGTGAGTCAATTCTCCTTAATAAACTCCCTTTCATATATACATATATCCATTAGTTCCATCCCTCTGGAGAACCCTAATACAAGATCCCCACAAGACACCCACGAATACATGCAGACAACTGCAAAATGGTTTTATTCCTCTTACCAATGGGCCAACTTCTACCCCTACTACACCCCACTGTCAGCAAGAAGTTAAAGCAATTGTTCGCCTTTTCCCATCTCTGTAGCTCACAACTCAAGAATGAGGTGTGGTCAAGCTCAAATTGGGGATGGAAATTGTCTTTACAAAAATTATGGCAGTGAGAGAAATCTGACATATCTAACTCCCTCTTCCCCTCTTGCTTCTAGCCTCTCAAACCAACCATCTTTGCTCTTTCCTGGGCATAGGCCAAGCTAACTATGGGAGAAATTTAGTTTATAGTTTAACCTTAAAGCAAGGATGATAATAGCCCCTCCTTGTTCAAGGATAGAATCGCCTTTGTAAAACTCATGACAGCCCACAAGGTTCGAATTATGGGAGGGGCCGGAATTCTGCTAAGACCTATGCATAAATGATAACTAGTCACTGTTTACTGCTCAGGAGGCATATGGCGTGGGCACAAAATTGCTAAGTTCCCTAATCACCCCTATAGACAACATTCCTATTGTAAAACCTAAGACTGGCGTTTGAGGTATTTTTCAGACTTCGCATTCTAGTCAAATAACATCTCCCAGATGGATGACCCTCACCCAGGAACTGACTCACCACACAAAGGCAGTTTTGACACCCCTATGAATTCATCCCCAGTCCAACCAATCAGCATTCTCCATTTCCTAACCTGCCTACCTATCAAACTATCCCTAAGAAACCCTAGCTTTCAAATTATCTCAGAGACCGATTTGAGAATTAACTCCCATCCTTCCACTTGGCCAGCCCTGTGATTATTAAACTCTTTCTACGAAGCAAAAAAAAAAAAAAATTATGGATGAAATAAATGATATGCAGAATACTACCACTGTTTAAAACTATACTAATAAATTTCATACCAAAAAAAAAGTTTATAGCAATTTCCATTCCCATAGAAGAGTGTGAGCATTCTTGGTCCTTCACAGCCTCACCTATCCTGAGTAAAATACCTTTTTAATCTACACCAACTTGATCTCCGGGGGGGACGGGGGTGGAAATCATATAAAGTATTAAACATACCATATGTTTAATGGTATGTTTAATACTAAATGCTAAATATACCTATTCCCCATTTCTTCAGAAAGCATGCTAAATATACCTATTTCTCATTTCTTCAGAAAGCATGCAGATGAACTCTTTATCACAAAAAAAGTATTTCTGAAAATGTGTCTGTAGAGAGGATATGTCTTAATTGAAAAAAAAAATCCTCATCAGTTAGTTTAAGCAGAAAAGGGATTTATTAAAGAATATTAATAGCTCATGGAATCATTTGGAAAGCTGGAGCAACAGTCTCAAGGCTCAGAACTGGCCTGGTGAGTCAACTTTTGCCACCGTCAATGACCAAATGCCAGATGAAATTCCTGATTTAGAAGTCCTGATATGGGAGTGGTTGAGGAAAAGCCGGAACTCAACTCAGCTTTGGCTCAGAATTGGCATACTTACTGTCTTTTCCATCGGCCCAAGCAAGTGATATGGCCAAGTCTGGAAATGGGGTGGGGTAATATTCTCCACCTGTACGGAGGCACGAGCAGGCACAGGTGACAGGCAGGGCTGTGTAATCCTCTTACAGGGACAGGAGCAAATACTGGAGAAAAGTTAATATAATCGACCTATTTTCAATCTACCAACTACCAGTAACCAATCATTAACTGGAATATATATTTTATACATATATATCTGAGACAGATTTTCCCTCTGTCACCCAGGCTGGAGTGCAATGGCACAATTTCAGCTCACTGCAACCTCCCCTTCCTGGGATCAAGGGATTCTCCTGCCTCAGCCTCCTGAGTAGCTGGGATTACAGGCATGTGCTACATGCCCAGATAATTTTTGTATTTTTAGTAGAGACAGGGTTTTGCCATGTTAGCCAGGCTGATCTAAAACTCCTGACCTCAAGTGATCCACCTGCTTCAGCCTCCCAAAGTGCTGAGATTATAGTTGTGAGACACTGTGCCCAGCCAGGACAAAATATTTAACTTGTCACTTTCCTTGACTTCCTCAAATGTAAAAATATCTTCAAGTACTCTTCTTGCTCTGAAATTCTAGAATTTTAAGTAAAACTTTATACATTAAGTCAAATAGTTAACTCACTAGGGTGAATATTAATAGGAAACATAAAGAAAGCTTTGTTTAAAGTAAAAAATAATTTTACATGCAAATAGTCATTCCTCAAATAGACATTTCATAAATCTTCTCAAATATCAGCTTCTCTTAAAGTAAAACTCATTTAAATGTCTCTGCTTTTACTGTATCAACAAGTACAAAAAATCTAAAATGTAAAGGTCAATAAACTATGGACTTTAGGGAAAGATTAAATTTTATTTTAAATAAACAAGGAGCTAGAACATTTCCAATATTTTCATTTTGCTTTAGTGGCTACCAAATACAGTTAGGCTACAGACTTACTCAAGGAGCATGGATATTAGATATGAAGGCTTTTGAAAGAAAATTCTAGGCTGGGTGTGGTGGCTCTTGCCTACAATCCCAACACTTTGAGAGGCCAAGGCAGATGGGTTGCTTGAGCCCAGGAGTTTGAGACCAGCCTGAGCAACATGGTGAACCTTGTCTCTTCCAAAAAAAATACAAAAAGTAGCTGGGTGTGGTGGCTCACATCATAGTCCCAGCTACTCAAGAGGCTGAGATAAAAAAATCGCTTGAGCCCAGGAGGCAGAGTTTGCAATGAGCTGAGATCATGCCACCGCACTCCAGCGTGGGTGACAGAGCAAGACCCTGTCTCAGAAGGAAGGAAGGAAGGAAGGAAGGAAGGAAGGAAGGAAGGAAGGAAGGAAGGAAGGAAGGGAGGGAGGGAGGTTCTGACTTGATAGGGAAAGGAAATAAATTGCAGTAGGACAAATTAACACAGTAAGGAAATATAGTTAATGTCCAGCATTGAGGATTTAGATTGAAGAGTTAGTCTACTCTTTATTCTGAAGTCCACATCATGTAGCAATAAAAAAATTGCTAAAATATTAATTTTGAGAATCCTGTGCCCCAAGTCTCTGGTGCATGACCTGAGCATCCAAATCCTCTTTGATTTGTTGCTATCGCATGTGGACATTGCTGATTTAAGAAATAATTATTATATGCTACAAGGGTAACTAATAATTAGGGATTCGTGAAGGTCTCTGAAAGTTCTCAAAAATCACAAAGGTTTATTATATTTTTTAAAGAAGACACAAACAAGTTTTTAAAAGAAAAATACATCTTTATAAATAAGGCACAAGCTACCATGCATAATACAAAGGTCCATAGTCCAGTTGTCAGATGCAACATTAGTTAAGACTCTTCTTGTTGCAAGTGACAGAAACTCAACTCAAATTGTTGCAGGCAAAGGGTTTGGGCTTGTTAGTGAAAAGCCTCGGGGATCATATTAATCTGTTCTCACATTGCTATAAAGAACTACCTGAGACTGGGTAATTTATAAAGAAAAGAGGCTTAATTGACTCACAGTTCCCCAGGCTGCACAGGAAGCATGGCTGGGGAGGCCTCAGGAAACTTACAATCATGACAGAAGGTGAAGGCAAGCAAGCACATTTTATCATGGTGGAGCAGGAGAGAGAGAGTGCAAAGAGGAGATGCTACACATTTTTAAACCATCAAATCTCATGAGAACTCACTATCATGAGAACAGCAAGGAAGAAATCTGCCCCCATGATCTAATCACTTCCCACCAGGTCCCTACCCCAAAAATGGGGATTACAATTCAACATGACATTTGAGTGGGGACACAGAGCCAAATCGTATCAGTGATTTTCAGGCCTGACTTGATCTAGGAGCCCAAATAATGTCGTTAGGACTCAGTTTCTTTCCGACTATCATTCAGTAGGCAGCTTCCTCGGCTCTCATCCTCCCAGGTTATATTCCAGCAAAGATGAGACCCCTTTACTCAGTGTCTCAGGTATAAGTCCCTGGATTCATATTGATCGGATCAGTTTTGGTCACCTGCCTGCTCCTGATTAATCTGGCCTTGGTCACTTGTGCTGCCTCTGGAGAAAGGAGGGAGCCCCCACCCAATCCACAATCCACAGGGATGGAGTCCCAGAGAAGTGGTTTTCCAAAGGAAATTCAGGGTGTCCTAATCCAGAAAAAAAAAAGCAAATGCGTAATAGGTGATCAAAACAGTAAATGTTGCCTATGGATGCTGATATGGTTTGGCTGTGTCCCTACCCAAATCTCATCTTGAATTGTAACTCCTACAATTCCCACATGTCCTGGGAGGAACCCGGTGGGAGGTGATTGAATTATGGGGGCGGGTCTTTCCTGTGCTGTTCTTACGATAGTGAATGGGTCTCACGAGATCTGATGGTTTTAAAAATGGGAGTTTCTGTACACAAGCTCTCTCTTTGCCGGCTGCCATCCATGTAAGATGTGACTTGCTCCTCCTTGCCTTCAGTCATGATTGTGAGGCCTCCCTAGCCACATGGAACTGTAAGTCCAACAAACCTCTTTCTTTTGCAAATTGCCCAGTCTTGGATATGTCTTTATCAGTAGCGTGAAAACGGACTAATACAGTTGCTTAAGATAAAACCAAAGGAATCTGTGGCTTCAATAGATGAATGCCAGATCCTAAGCAAATGTAGGTGCAGCATCAAACTCTCCCTGTTTGGAAAGCAACGGAAAGTCCCAGGACTCTGGCCAACACAAGTGTTCCAGCAACTGTGGTGAAGCATAGCTGCTCCATGACTGCCCCAGAAAAACATCCTAAAACTTCTGTAGTATCTGTTGCCTTTCTGCCTTTGAAAGTTTAACCATTAATGTAATTGTCAGAGAAACCACACCACCAGCTCAGTGTTATGTATGAATTGATGACCTTATTTTTCACTGAGCCAGCCTTCAGTACAGCCAAATTTATTCCTTAATCTGTTTATTTTTGTGTAATTAGCAGCCTGCATGTTTTAGGTGTTCATTTTTGTGGTTTTTTTTTTTTTTTTTCTTGGAGACAGGGTCTCGCTGTGTTGCCCAGGCTGGAGTGCATTGGTGCAATCACAGCTCAGTGCAGCCCCAGCCACCCGGGCTCAAACAATTCTCCCACCTCAGCCTCTCGAGCAGCTGAGACCACAGGTGCAAGCCACCATGCCTGGCTAATTTTTTGTAGAGACAAAGTCTCACCATGTTACCCACGCTATTTTTGTGCTTTTAAACACACGTCAGAATAAACAGTGCAATTTATTTTGGGGGGAAAAAACTTGATTTATGCTATTGAAATTGCTGAACTAGCATTAGACTATGTAGAAGATAAACGCTAACCTAAGTATATACATTTTTTTCTGAGGAGAGTCCACCCCATCTCAAAGGGGTTGATGACTCAAAAAGTGCCCAGGGCACTGGCCTAAGCTCAGGACCTGCAAAGCACATTTTGCCCATATCAAAAAGACCATGGAGCATGATGAGGACATGCCAAGGCAATGAAGTCAGACTCAGAGTTTAAACCTTGGCTCTATCTACTCTGTAACCTCATGCAAGTTACATGGTCTCTCTGCGCCTCATTTTCCTCATAAAATAAGGATAATAATAGCTCCTACCTCAAAGGTTTATGCTGTAATTAAATGAGATAATTTATGTCAAGTATCTGAATCATTAACTGATCTGTAGTAAGTAATGAATAAGGGCCGGGTGCGGTGGCTCAAGCCTGTAATCCCAGCACTTTGGGAGGCCGAGACGGGCGGATCACGAGGTCAGGAGATCGAGACCATCCTGGCTAACACAGTGAAACCCCGTCTCTACTAAAAAATACAAAAACTAGCCGGGCGAGGTGGCGGGCGCCTGTAGTCCCAGCTACTCGGGAGGCTGAGGCAGGAGAATGGCATAAAACCCGGGAGGCGGAGCTTGCAGTGAGCCGAGATCTGGCCACTGCACTCCAGCCTGGGAGATAGAGCGAGACTCCGCCTCAAAAAAAAAAAAAAAAAAAAAAAAGAGTAATGAATAAATGTTAGTCATTATTATAACTACATAAATTTGGTTTTCATATTTCTCTTCCTTAAACTTTCAAACTCTATTTGTTACAGTATAATTAATCCATAGTTTATGCAACTTCAAGATGCCTATACTCACCATATAGTAATATATTTACATAATGAGGACATACACACCTGGAATTCGGTACTAAAAATTTACAAATTAAATATCTTGTATTTACTACATATGTATATAGCATTAACTGTGTATTGAGGCTGTAATTAAATACTAATATTAACCCATTTAATCCTAAGAATAACCCTGTGAGGTAGGTTCCATTAGTATCCTTCCTTTACAGATGAGGAAACTGAGTCACAGAGAAATTAAGTAACTTGCCTAAGGTTCCATAGCTGGTAAACATTAGATTTAGGTTTGAACCCAAAGAATCTGCTTCCAGAGTCAAGGACTTTAACTACTTTGCCATTTGTGTTTCATTTTTGCTGCTCATTTGACGGAGAAGGAAGGGTTAGAAGAAAGAGAAAACAATCATCAACTTCTGGCATTTAGGAAGCACCTACTGTGCTGTGGCTTTCACACTTACTTTAATACTTTCATCTCTGTTAAGACTTTTAAGAACAATCATAAAAAGATTTTTATAGGGCACTTAAATACCAGAAGTTATCTCATTTAATATTTTAATAGCACTACAAAATAGGTGCTATTATTACCGCCATTTTACAGATGGGGAAAGTAAAGCTTAAAAGGATTAAGTGATGTGTCCAAAGTCACATGGGTAGTAAATAGTGGAGCTGGGCTTCAAACCCACAGTCTGGCTTTGAAACTCTTGTGTTTAACCATAACACTCTCCTCACTCCCTAGCCCTCTAGGGTACATATTATGATGCTATTATTAATAAATCACATGAAATTATTTGACCTCCATTCAGAGGATACTGACGACTGACACTGTTATCTATCACTTTGGAAATGGGAGAGTAAAGCCACGGAGACTAAAGAGATACTAGAAAGACCCAATGAAGTGTCAGTCTTGTCACTGGGAAAGCTTACTGCAGTCCACTTGGAGAAGCAAATGAGTGTTCCTCCAGGGTTTCCAAGCTCTCTTTCAAACCTATCTTTCATCCTGGGAACTCTGATTCCCCATGGTGCTATTGGAAAATAATACATTCTCTCCAAATTATTATGGCTCGATTAAGAACTCAAAATGGGTTAGGGAGGATATGATGAAATATAAATGTGGAATTCTCAGAATGCTAATCCTATCATTAGACTGCTAAAGGCAGGGTGTTTCCATTAACTAAGAATTTCTAAGATTCTGGTGTGTATCTGAGGACAAGAACTCCTTGTCACCCAGGGCAGAATTGTGAAAAAACTTTGAGAAAAGTTTTGGATTCGGAAATTAAGAAATATGGAGAAAATGTTTAAAAACATTCTACTCAGGAGTTTGACCTAATGGTAATAAATGCCAGAAACAGAGTTTAATTTATGGAATCTCTTCTTTCTTCCTTTTTGTTTTGTTTTGTTTTTGAGATGGAGTCTTGCTCTGTTGCCCAGGCTGGAGTGCTGTGTCATGATCTCGGCTCACTCAACCCCCGCCTCCCAGGTTTAAGCTATTCTCCTGTCTCAGTTTCCTGAGTAGCTGGGACTACAAGCGTGCACCACTACACCTGGCTAATTTTTGTATTTTTAGTAGAGACGGGATTTCTCCATGTTGGCCAGGCTGGTCTCAAACTCCTGACCCCCAGTGATCCTCCCACCTCGGCCTCCCAAACCAAAGTGCTGAGATTATAGGCATGAGCCACCATGCCCTGCCTTTTTTTTTTTTTTTTTTTTTTTTTTTTTTTTTTTTGAGATGGAGTCTCGCTCTGTCGCCCAGGCTTGGAGTGCAGTGGTGCAATCTTGGTTCACTGCAACCTCCATTTCCTGGGTTCAAGCGATTATTCTACCTTAGTCTCTTGAGTAGCTGGGATTACAGGTGCACACCACCATACCCAATTAATTTTTGTATTTTTAGTAGAGACGGGATTTCCCCATGTTGGCCGGGCTGGTCTTGAACTCCTGACCTCAGGTGATCCACCCACCTCGGCCTCCCAAAGTGCTGGGATTATAGGCATGAGTCACTGCACCCAGCCTAATTTATGGAATTTCTGTTGGCCAAGTCCAGAGAAATTAAGTTTCTGGGTAACTCCTAGGAGGGCAGGTTCAACTTTAAACTGAAAGGAATGACTAATGGCAAACACATACTATGTAGTTCACATATCATGCTTTTTAATTTTACAATTGTAAAGTACCAAAGACCAAGCTGAGAGAAGCAGCCAGTCTAACACAAGCATGTGTGCCTGTAATTTACATATAGTATTATGCCCCCTTAAACGAGAATTCTTCTATGTGGTCCACTGGCTATGCTAGGCTGTGTTAATCTCTGAGACACTGCCTTCTGCCCAAGTGATCTAAATGCTAAGATTTCTGGATACTGATGGGGATGTATTTTCCAATGATCTCTATGACATCAACATCTTTGTCTGGATCCTTTCCCTTTGGTATTGGCAGGTGACTTTCTGCTCTGCCCAACTTGTAAGTTCCAAGATTTGAGTTCAGGTTTGGGAGTAGGCACGTCAGCCCAAATCTTTATATTCATGAGTCCTTAGGCCAAAGTACCATGATAATGTCACTCATCAGCACTTCATTACAAGGTTCCGAATAGGCTGGGGGGTTTCGTCTTTACTTTTGATTTTTTCAAAATAATACTTGTACTTTTAAAAATACACTTTATATTTTAGGGCAACTTTAGGTTCACAGCAAAATTGAGCAAAAAGAATAGAGAGTTCTCACATGTCCCCAGTCCCCCAGTGCACAGCCTCCCCCATTATCAACACCCCCCACCAGCCTGGAACATTTGTTACAACTGATGAAGCTGCATGGACACACCATTATCACCCGGAGTCCAGAGTTTGCATTAGGGTTCACTCTTAGTGTTATTCCTTGTGTGAGGTTTAGACAAATGTATTCACCATTGTAGTATCACAGAGAGGAGTTTCTGCCCTAAAAATTATTTATACTCCAACTATTCATCCCTCCCTCCCCGCAGCCCCTGGCAACCACTCATCTTTTGACTATCTCCATAGTTTTGCCTTTTGCAGAATGTCATATAGTGGGAATCACACAGTATGTGGCCTTTTCAGATTAGCTTCTTTCACTCAGTAATATGCACTTAAGTGTTTTCCAGGTCTTTTCACGGCTTGATAACTCATTTCTTTTCAGTGCTGAGTAATATTTCATTGTCTGGATATACCACAGTTTATTTATCCATTCACCTACTAAAAGACATCCTGCCGGGCGCGGTGGCTCAAGCCTGTAATCCCAGCACTTTGGGAGGCCGAGACGGGCGGATCACGAGGTCAGGAGATCGAGACCATCCTGGCTAACACGGTGAAACCCCGTCTCTACTAAAAAATACAAAAAAACTAGCCGGACGAGGTGGCGGGCGCCTGTAGTCCCAGCTACTCCGGAGGCTGAGGCAGGAGAATAGCGTGAACCCAGGAGGCGGAGCTTGCAGTGAGCTGAGATCTGGCCACTGCACTCCAGCCTGGGCGACAGAGCAAGACTCCGTCTCAAAAAAATAAATAAATAAATAAAAATTAAAAAAAAAAAGACATCCTGATGTTTCCTGGTTTTGTTTTCAATGAAGAAAAAAGTCCAAATCATTTAGACAGGTTCATTGAAATAGGTGCTAATGAAATCATACTATTGTATGATGTTTCTAGGACTTGCTTCAAAATAATAATCATGTGAAACAACATGGGGAATGGGTCGATGTGACCTGAAAGTGGATAACGAGTAAGTAGGGATTCTTCACATTATTCCTCCACTTGTATATATGTTTGAAATTCTCTATAATAAAAACATTTTAAATACATTCCTGGCACCAAGATATTGTTTAGAACATTCTCACAGCCTGTCACACGCTTCCCTTCTCTGAAAACTCGGTCCCATTGTCTGATTCTTCAATCAATGCTGCTGCTGAGGGGCTTCTAGAAGTCCTGTGAGCAAGAAGAAGCTAAGATCCACTGTGCAGGCCTGAGGTCATTATTCCATTAGCAAAGTGTTAAGAAACAGAGTTAGGGAAAAGTACTGAACAAGCAAGATCTGGAAAGAATCTATGATGTGCTGATCACATGGTGCTTGATTAGGAGAAAGTAGCTAAGAACCCAGAAACGAAAGCAATTATGCTACCAGGATTAGGAATCGCTAGAGATAACCAGCCGGGCATGGGGACTCACACCTGTAATTTCAGCACTTTGGGAGGCCGAGGCGGGTGGATCACTTGAGGTCAGAAGTTGAAGACCAGCCTGGTCAACATGGTGAAACCCTGTCTCTACTGAAAATATAGAAATTAGCCAGGCGTGGTGATGAGCGCCTGTAATCCCAGCTACTCCAGAAGCTAAGGCAGGAGAATCGCTTGAAACCAAGGAGGCGGAGTTGCAGTGAGCTGATATCGCGCCACTGCACTCCAGCCTGGACAATAAGAGTGAAACTTTGTCTCAAAAAAAAAAAAAAAATGTTATTTTTATACAGCTAGAATTCAATGAGCACTTACTCTGTGACCATCACTATCCCAAGCATATTACATATTACATGTGTATTAATTTATTTGATTTTCACAACAATTTCTGGGAGGTGGGTACCATTGTTATTGCCATTTTGCAGGTAAGAAAACTGAGTCATGAAGAAATGAATTTGCCCAAAGGGCCATGGTTGAGAAATAGCAGAGCCATGATTCTAACTTAGGCACTCTTTATACTCAGTCTAACCACAGCCTTTACCTGCAGGCTACACTGTCCCTAACTACACAATCACACACATTCACTCAGTCACCAACACAGTTTTAGAGCAGCAGGAAAGGCTATCTGAAAGAAATGCTACCTCATCTGAGAAAAGAGGGGAATTAGCCAGAGGAGAAAAGAGAATAGCCCAGCTAAAGATACATCCTAAAACTGAAAGTGACTCAGCAAAACCAGAGTGAGGATTTTGAGGAAGGGAGTGGAGAAATATGAGGCTGTGGGCACAGAAGCCAGCTTGTAATGAGACTTGTAAACCGTGCCAAAGAGAAATGGGAAGCCACTGGAGAACGCTGGGGTTGTGGGGAGTGAGGTAATCAGATTTGTATTTCAGAAATACAGATACTCTTGCTACAGTGAGCAGAATCAACTGGAGGGAGAGTAGGCTGGAGGGAGGAGACTAGTTAGGAGGTCCTTATAACGTGAACAAGAAACAAAGGGACTTGGAGGATGGATGTGGGGGAGGAGGGATGGGAACTCAGAGATAATCCCCAGACTTCTGACCCGAGCATCTGGAAGGATAGTGGTGTCATTTACTGAGATGAATAACATGGAAGAAGGAACAGTTTAGTGTGACAAAGGAGGGGGAATGATAATTAGATAAATGAGACACAATCCTGCTAATAATCCAGAATATGCATATTAGATGTTATTTCTCCCCAAGTTTAACAAATCTGCTCATATGAAAAATTAGAAGTATTCTTGGGGCGGAGCAAGATGGCCGAATAGGAACAGCTCCAGTCTCCAACTCCCAGCGCGAGTAACACAGAAGACCGGTGATTTCTGCATTTTCAACTGAGGTACTGGGGTCATCTCTCTAGGGAGTGCCGGACAATCGGTGCGGGTCAGCTGCTGCAGCCTGACCAGCGTGAGCTGAAGCAGGGCGAGGCATCGCCTCACCTGGAAGCGCAAGGGGGAAGGAAATCCGTTTTCCTAGCCAGGGGAACTGAGACACATAACACCTGGAAAATCGCGTAACTCCCACCCCAATACTGCGCTTTAAGGAAACAGGCACACCAGGAGAATATATCCCACACCTGGCCGGGAGGGTCCCACGCCCACGGAGCCTCCCTCACTGCTAACACAGCCGTCTGCGGCGATCTATCCGCAAGGCAGCAGCGAGGCTGGGGGAGGGGCGCCCGCCATTGCTGAGGCTTAAGTAGGTAAACAAAGCCGCTGGGAAGCTCGAACTGGGTGGAGCTCACAGCAGCTCAAGGAAACCTGCCTGTCTCTGTAGACTCACCTCTGGGGACAGCCACAGCTGAGTCCAATAGGGAAAGCAGCGGGGGCGGTGCAGAGGCGAACGACTCTGTCTGACAGCTTTGGGGAGAGCTGTGGATCTCCAACGCGGAGGTTGAGATCGAGAACGGACAGACTGCCTGCTCAGGTGGGTCCCTGACCCCTGAGTAGCCTAGCTGGGAGACATCCCCCACTAGGGGCAGTCTGACACCCCACACCTCACAGGGTGGAGTCATCCCTGAGAGGAAACTTCCAAAGGAAGAATCAGACAGGTACACTCGCTGTTCAGCAATATTCTATCTTGGCAACCTCTGCTGCTGATACCCAGGCAAACAGGGTCTGGAGTGGACCTCAAGCAATCTCCAACAGACCAACAGACAGTCCTTCTGACTGTCAGACGGAAAACTATCAAACAGGAAGGACACCTATACCAAAACCCATCAGTACGTCACCATCATCAAAGACCAGAGACAGATAAAACCACAAAGATGGGGAAAAAGCAGGGCAGAAAAGCTGGAAATTCAAAAAATAAGAGCGCATCTCCCCCTGCAAAGGAGCGCAGCCCATCGCCAGCAACGGATCAAAGCTGGTCAGAGAATGACTTTGACGAGATGAGAGAAGAAGGCTTCAGTCCATCAAACTTCTCAGAGCTAAAGGAGGAATTACGTACCCAGCGCAAAGAAACTAAAAATCTTGAAAAAAAAGTGGAAGAATTGACAGCTAGACTAATTAATGCAGAGAAGATCATAAACGAAATGACAGAGATGAAAACCATGACACGAGAAATACGTGACAAATGCACAAGCTTCAGTAACCGACTCGATCAACTGGAAGAAAGAGTATCAGCGATTGAGGATCAAATGAATGAAATGAAGCGAGAAGAGAAACCAAAAGAAAAAAGAAGAAAAAGAAATGAACAAAGCCTGCAAGAAGTATGGGATTATGTAAAAAGACCAAATCTACGTCTGATTGGGGTGCCTGAAAGTGAGGGGGAAAATGGAACCAAGTTGGAAAACACTCTTCAGGATATCATCCAGGAGAACTTCCCCAACCTAGTAGGGCAGGCCAACATTCAAATTCAGGAAATACAGAGAACGCCACAAGATACTCCTCCAGAAGAGCAACTCCAAGACACATAATTGCCAGATTCACCAAAGTTGAAATGAGGAAAAAATCTTAAGGGCAGCCAGAGAGAAAGGTCGGGTTACCCACAAAGGGAAGCCCATCAGACTAACAGCAGATCTCTCGGCAGAAACTCTACAAGCCAGAAGAGAGTGGGGGCCAATATTCAACGTTCTTAAAGAAAAGAATTTTCAACCCAGAATTTCATATCCAGCCAAACTAAGTTTCATCAGTGAAGGAGAAATAAAATCCTTTACAGATAAGCAAATGCTTAGAGATTTTGTCACCACCAGGCCTGCCTTACAAGAGACCCTGAAGGAAGCCCTAAACATGGAAAGGAACAACCGGTACCAGCCATTGCAAAAACATGCCAAAATGTAAAGACCATCGAGGCTAGGAAGAAACTGCATCAACTAATGAGCAAAATAACCAGTTAATATCATAATGACAGGATCAAGTTCACACATAACAATATTAACCTTAAATGTAAATGGACTAAATGCTCCAATTAAAAGACACAGACTGGCAAACTGGATAAAGAGTCAAGACCCATCAGTCTGCTGTATTCAGGAGACCCATCTCACATGCAGAGACATACATAGGCTCAAAATAAAGGGATGGAGAAAGATCTACCAAGCAAATGGAGAACAAAAAAAAGCAGGGGTTGCAATCCTAGTCTCTGATAAAACAGACTTTAAACCATCAAAGATCAAAAGAGACAAAGGAGGCCATTACATAATGGTAAAGGGATCAATTCAACAGGAAGAGCTAACTCTCCTAAATATATATGCACCCAATACAGGAGCACCCAGATTCATAAAGCAAGTCCTTAGAGACCTACAAAGAGACTTAGACCATACAATAATAATGGGAGATTTCAACACTCCACTGTCAACATTAGACAGATCAACGAGACAGAAAGTTAACAAGGATATCCAGGAATTGAACTCATCTCTGCACCAAGCGGACCTAATAGACATCTATAGAACTCTCCACCCCAATCAACAGAATATACATTCTTCTCAGCACCACATCGCACTTATTCCAAAATTGACCACATAATTGGAAGTAAAGCACTCCTCAGCAAATGTACAAGAACAGAAATTATAACAAACTGTCTCTCAGACCACAGTGCAATCAAACTAGAACTCAGGACTAAGAAACTCAATCAAAACCGCTCATCTACATGGAAACTGAATAACCTGCTCCTGAATGACTACTGGGTACATAACGAAATGAAAGCAGAAATAAAGATGTTCTTTGAAACCAATGAGAACAAAGATACAACATACCAGAATCTCTGGGACACATTTAAAGCAGTGTGTAGAGGGAAATTTATAGCACTAAATGCCCACAAGAGAAAGCAGGAAAGATCTAAAATTGACACTTTAACATCACAATTAAAAGAACTAGAGAGGCAAGAGCAAACACATTCAAAAGCTAGCAGAAGGCAAGAAATAACTAAGATCAGAGCAGAACTGAAGGAGATAGAGTCACAAAAAACCCTCCAAAAAATCAATGAATCCAGGAGTTGGTTTTTGAAAAGATCAACAAAATTGACAGACCACTAGCAAGACTAATAAAGAAGAAAAGAGAGAGGAATCAAATAGACGCAATAAAAAATGATAAAGGGGATATCACCACCGACCCCACAGAAATACAAACACCATCAGAGAATACTATAAATGCCTCTACGCAAATCGACTAGAAAATCTAGAAGAAATGGATAATTTCCTGGACACTTACACTCTCCCAAGACTGAACCAGGAAGAAGTTGAATCCCTGAATAGACCAATAACAGGCTCTGAAATTGAGGCAACAATTAATAGCCTACCACGAAAAAAAGTCCAGGACCAGATGGATTCACAGCTGAATTCTACCAGAGGTACAAGGAGGAGCTGGTACCATTCCTTCTGAAACTATTCCAATCAATAGAAAAAGAGGGAATCCTCCCTAACTCATTTTATGAGGCCAACATCATCCTGATACCAAAGCCTGGCAGAGACACAACAAAAAAAGAGAATTTTAGACCAATATCCCTGATGAACATCGATGCAAAAATTCTCAATAAAATACTGGCAAACCGGATTCAGCAGCACATCAAAAAGCTTATCCACCATGATCAAGTGGGCTTCATCCCTGGGATGCAAGGCTGGTTCAACATTCGCAAATCAATAAACGTAATCCAGCATATAAACAGAACCAAAGACAAGAACCACATGATTATCTCAATAGATGCAGAAAAGGCTTTTGACAAAATTCAACAGCCCTTTATGCTAAAAACGCTCAATAAATTCGGTATTGATGGAACGTACCTCAAAATAATAAGAGCTATTTACGACAAACCCACAGCTAATATCATACTGAATGGGCAAAAACTGGAAAAATTCCCTTTGAAAACTGGCACAAGACAGGGATGCCCTCTCTCACCACTCCTATTCAACATAGTGTTGGAAGTTCTGGCTAGGGCAATCAGGCAAGAGAAAGAAATCAAGGGTATCCAGTTAGGAAAAGAAGAAGTCAAATTGTCCCTGTTTGCAGATGACATGATTGTATATTTAGAAAAACCCATCGTCTCAGCCCAAAATCTCCTTAAGCTGATAAGCAACTTCAGCAAAGTCTCAGGATACAAAATTAATGTGCAAAAATCACAAGCATTCTTATACACCAGTAACAGACAAGCAGAGAGCCAAGTCAGGAATGAACTTCCATTCACAATTGCTTCAAAGAGAATAAAATACCTAGGAATCCAGCTTACAAGGGATGTAAAGGACCTCTTCAAGGAGAACTACAAACCACTGCTCAGTGAAATCAAAGAGGACACAAACAAATGGAAGAACATACCATGCTCATGGATAGGAAGAATCAATATCGTGAAAATGGCCATACTGCCCAAGGTTATTTATAGATTCAATGCCATCCCCATCAAGCTACCAATGACTTTCTTCACAGAATTGGAAAAAACTGCTTTAAAGTTCATATGGAACCAAAAAAGAGCCCGCATTGCCAAGACAATCCTAGGTCAAAAGGACAAAGCTGGAGGCGTCACGCTACCTGACTTCAAACTATACTACAAGGCTACAGTAACCAAAACAGCATGGTACTGGTACCACAACAGACAAATAGACCAGTGGAACAGAACAGAGTCCTCAGAAATAATACCACACATCTACAGCCATCTGATCTTTGACAAACCTGACAAAAACAAGAAATGGGGAAAGGATTCCTATTTAATAAATGGTGCTGGGAAAATTGGCTAGCCACAAGTAGAAAGCTGAAACTGGATCCTTTCCTTACCCCCACGAAAATTAATTCAAGATGGATTAGAGACTTAAATGTTAGACCTAATACCATAAAAACCCTAGAAGAAAATCTAGGTAGTACCATTCAGGACATAGGCATGGGCAAGGACTTCATGTCTAAAACACCAAAAGCAACGGCAGCAAAAGCCAAAATTGACAAATGGGATCTCATTAAACTAAAGAGCTTTTGCACAGCAAAAGAAACTACCATCAGAGTGAACAGGCAACCTACAGAATGGGAGAAAATTTTTGCAACCTACTCATCTGACAAAGGGCTAATATCCAGAATCTACAAAGAACTCAAACAAATATACAAGAAAAAAACAAACAACCCCATCAAAAAGTGGGGAAAGGATATGAACAGACATTTCTCAAAAGAAGACATCCATACAGCCAACAGACACATGAAAAAATGCTCGTCATCACTCGCCATCAGAGAAATGCAAATCAAAACCACAATGAGATACCATCTCACACCAGTTAGAATGGCAATCATTAAGAAGTCAGGAAACAATAGATGTTGGAGAGGATGTGGAGAAATAGGAACACTTTTACACTGTTGGTGGGATTGTAAACTAGTTCAACCATTATGGAAAACAGTATGGCGATTCCTCAAGGATCTAGAACTAGATGTACCATATGACCCAGCCATCCCACTACTGGGTATATACCCAAAGGATTATAAATTACTCTACTACAAAGACACATGCACACGTATGTTTATTGCGGCACTATTCACAATAGCAAAGACTTGGAATCAACCCAAATGTCCATCTGTGACAGACTGGATTAAGAAAATGTGGCACATATACACCATGGAATACTATGCAGCCATCAAAAAGGATGAGTTTGCGTCCTTTGTAGGGACATGGATGCAGCTGGAAACCATCATTCTTAGCAAACTATCACAAGAAGAGAAAACCAAACACCGCATGTTCTCACTCATAGGTGGGAACTGAACAATGAGATCACTTGGACTCGGGAAGGGGAACATCACACACTGGGGCCTATCATGGGGAGGGGGGAGGAGGGAGGGATTGCATTGGGGAGTTATACATGATATAAACGTTATGCACATGTACCCTAGAACTTAAAGTATAATAAAAAATAAAAATAAAATAAAAAAAAAAAAATAAAAAAAAAAAAATATAGCGGCAAAAGAAAAAAAAAAAAAAGAAAAATTAGAAGTGAGAAAACAGAAATATTTATATATTTCCAGTGGGAAATAGTACTACCATTTCTAAATTTTTTAATTGACAGATAAAATTAGATGTATTTACTGTGTGCAACATATTGCTTTGAAATATATATACATTATGGCCAGGCGTAGTGGCTCACCCATGTCATTCTAGCACTTTGGGAGGCTGAGGTGGGTCAATCACCTGAGGCCGGGAGTTCGAGACCATCCTGGGCAACATGGGGAAACCCGTCTCTACTAAAAATATAAAAATTAGCCAGGTGTGGTGGTGGGCACCTGTAACCCCAGCTACTCAGGAGGCTGAGGTACTAAAATTGCTTGAATCCAGAAGTCGGAGGTTGCAGTGAGCCAGGATCATACCAGCGCACTCCAGCCTGTGCAACAGAGCGAGACCCTGTCTCAAAAAAAAAAAAAATTGCGATATACATACATTATGGAATGACTAAATCTAGCTAATTAACATATGCATTACCTAACATAGTTATCGTTTTTATGATGAGAACATTTTACATGCACTCTCTTAGCATTTTTCAAGAATCCAATATATTGTTAATGACAGTCACTTGTTGTACAATAGATCTCTTGAATTTTCTCCTATCTGAAATTCTGTATCCTTTAACCATCTCCACAACCCCACACCCCAACTGCCCCAGCCCCCGATAGGTACCATTCTACTCTCTACTTCTATGAGATCAACTTTTTTAGATTCCACACTCGAATGACAAGATATTTGCATTTTTGTGCCTGACTTATTTCACTTAGTATAATGTCCTCCAGGTTCATCCATATCGTCACAAATGACAGAATTGCCTTTTCTTATGGCTTAAATGTATCCCATTGTGTATATGTTCCACATTTTATTTTTCCATTCATCCATTGATGGACACTTAGGTTTGATTCCATATCTTGGCTATTGTGATTGATGCTTTAATAAACATAGCAGTGCAAATATCCTTTTGACATACTAATTTCACTTCCTTTGCATATAAACCCAGTAGTGGGATTGCTGGATCATATGGTAGTTCTATTTTTAATTTTTTGAAGAACCTCCATGGTACTTTCCATAGTGGTTCAGACAACCATTTTTTAGATCAATTCAGTGATGCCTAATAAAGTTGAAAGTTATATCCTGTAAACCAGTGATAACATTTCTAGGTGCCTTACCTAAAGAGAATCTTATGCATATGCTAAAGGTGACTTATAGCAAATGTTCATTGAATCATTGTTTCTGATAACAAAAGATAAAAAATGGAAACAACTGTCCCCTTACTGTAAAAAAAAAAAAGCTAAATAACTGTAATTTATTCATACAGTGGAATACTCTACATAAATTAAAATGGATGAATTAGATCTGTATATATTAACATGGATTAATCTCAAAAACACAATTTTAAGTGATTAAAACAAGCTGCAAAAGATTCATATAAAATAATAGCATCTATACAATTTTTAAATTAAAAAATTGTATGTATATGATTTATAGATACATACATATGTCCTAAAAGTTAAAATGGACACCTGAGAATAATACACAACAATTTCAGAACAACACTTATCTCTGGGAAGAAAGAAAGTGAGAGAAAAGGTAGGAGGGATAGAACTTCAGCTATATCTGTATCATATTTTACAGAGCAAAATCTAAATTTTAAAAAGGAAAAAGTTAAGGAGGCATTCATTCAAAAAGCTATAAAAAGAATATATCTTTTTTAACAATTCAGGTTTCTTGTGATGTAATTCCATACCATAAAATCCAGCCTTTTTAGGTATACGGTTTGATAAGTTTGGGGAAACGTTCTGTTGTGTAACCACTAACATAATTGAAAAACATTTCCACTACCCAAAATGTTCCTTCATGCCACCTTTGTGTTCAATCCCCTCCCTTCATGTCCAGCCATTGACAACCACTGATCTGTCCCTATAGTTTCCAGTCCTTACGGTATTACCTTTTCCAGAATATCATATAAATGAACTCACACAGCATGTAGCCCTTTGTGTCTGGCTTTTTTCACTTAGCATAATCATTCTGGGATTTATTCACCTTGTGGTTATGTATCAGTAGTTTATTCCTTTTTATTACTTAGTAGCATTCCATCATATATAGGTACTGCAATGTGTTTCTCTCTTCACCAATTGATGGACATTTGGGATGTTTTCAGTTTAGACTACTAAGAATAAAGTTGCTATAAAAACTGGGGTACAGGCTTTTCTGTAAACATATTTATACATTTCTCTTGGGTGGAATAGAATTTTTGGGCCTCTTGGTAGTATATTTTTACCTTTATAATAATCTGCAAATTGTTTTCCAAAGTGGCTGTACCATTTTTCAATCCCATTAGTGCCACATCCACATCAGCACTTTTTATTGTCTGTTTTTAATTTTAGCCATTCTACTCAGTATGTTGGCTTTAATTTGCATTTCCCTAATAACCTATGATGTTAGGCATCATTTCATGTGCCTATTTCTCATCTGTACTTCTTTGGTGAAATGTCCACAGCATTTGCCCATTTTGTTGTTGTTGTTGTTTTGTTTGTTTGGTTTTGAGAGGGAACTTCACTCTTGTTGTCCAGGCTGGAGTGCAATGGTGCGATCTCAGCTCATTGCAACCTCCACCTCCCAGGTTCAAGCAATTCTCCCACCTCAACCTCCTGAGTAGCTAGGCTTACAGGCACGTGTCGCCATACTTGGCTAATTTTTTGTATTTTTAGTAGAGATGGGGTTTCACTACGTTGGCCAGGCTGGTCTCAAACTCCTGACCTCAGGTGATCTACCCACCTCGGCCTCACAAAGTGCTGGGATTACAGATGTGGGCCATCACACCCGGCTTGCCCAAGTTTTAATTGGGTTAATAATTGGGTTGATTGTCTTAATTTTGAGTTGTAAGAGTTACTTATATATTCTGGGTACAAATCCTTTTCAGATATATTTTTGTAACTATTTTCTCCCAGTTGTGGCTATTCTCTTCATTTTTTAACAGTTTATTTCAAAGATCAGAAGTTTTTAAAAGTTGATAAAGTATAACTTAACAAATTTTCTTACGGTTTATGTTTTTCCTGTCCTATCCAAGAACATTTTGCCTAACTCAATTTCACAATAATGTTCTTATGTGCTTTCTAACAGAATTGTATAGTTTTAGCTCTTACATTTAGATCTGTGTGTGATACAGAACTGTCTGAATCAAATCAAGTCGCTAGCCTGCTAAAACAGACAAACAAAAATCAACATTCTCTAGAGAAATTAAACAGGCCTGAGAGACCTCACAATATAATATTCCGATTTTCCAGGATACAGTCCAAAATTACTCAACATAGAACCAACAAACTGTGAACAATCTCAAGGGAAAAGGAAATCAAGAGATCACAACCTCAAGATGACCCAGATGTTAGAAATATCAGACAAAGACTTTAAAGCCTATTACATCTATGTTTCGTGAGGTAAAGATAAACACTTCTTAAGTAAATAGAAATACAAAAGTCATCAGACGCTAGGCGCAGTGTTTCATGCATGTAACCCCAGCATTTTGGGAGGCCAAGTGGGGAGGATCACTTAAGCCCAGACGTTTCAGGCTGCAGTGAGCTATGACTGCGCCACTGCACTTAGCCGGGGCAATAAAGTGAGACCCTGTCTCTAAAAAGAATAAAAACATTAAAAAATTTAATTTTAGAAAGCTAAAAGAAAAAAATAGAATAACAAATAATCAAATGTAAATTTTAGGACTAAAAAATGTAATATATAAGAAGTCATTGATTGGGCTCAATAGCCAAATGGAGATAATGACAGAAAAAAGAGTCCATGAATTTGAAGATGGATAAATAGACATTATGTAATTCGAAGAAAAAAGAAATGTGGGGAAAAAATGAACAGAACATCATCAAATGATCTAACATTCTTTTCACTGGAATCCAAGAAGGATAGGAAAAGTAAATTGGCTCAGAAAGAATATTTGAAAAAACAAGGCCAGAACTTCCCTAATTTGATGAAGGACATAAATTACAGATTAAAGCAGCTTAGAATCCCAAACAGGACACCTGCAAAGAAAATCAACTGTGGCCAGACACATCAAAGTCAAACTTCTGAACACCAAGGTTTATTATTCTTGTTGTTGGTCTTGAAAACAGCCAGGAAGAAAAGTGGCACATTACATAAAGGGAAAGAACTATTCAAATGACTGCTGATTTTACATCCAAAATCATGGAGACCAGAAAACAGTGAATAACATCTTTAAAGAATTGAAATAAAAGAACTGTCAAACCGGAATTCAACATTTGCTGAAAATACCCTTCAGGAATGACCATGAAATAAAAACATTTTTACACAAAGGAAAAATAAGAGAATGTGTAACCAGAAGACCTGCTCTAAAAGAAATGTTGAAAGTTCTTCGGGCTGACAGGAAACGATATCAGAGGGACACTTAAAATTTTAAGAATAAAGGAAGAACAACAGAAATGGTAAATATCTGGGTAAATATTTTTGTCCTTTAATTTATTTTATTTTATTATTTTATTTTACTTGAGACAGAGTCTTGCTCTGTTGCCCAGGCTGGAATACAGTAGCATGATCTCAGTTCACTGCAACCTCCACCTCCTGGGTTCAAGCAATTCTCCTGCCTCAGCCTCCAGAGTAGCTGGGATTACAGGCATGAGCTACCACGCCCAGCATATTTTTATATTTTTAGTAGAGACAGGGTTTCACCATGTTGGCCAGGCTGATCTCAAACTCTTGACCTCAGGTGATCCACCCACCTCGGCCTCCCAAAGTGCTGGGATTGCAGGCATGAACCACCATGGCTGGCCCCTTTAATTCATTTAAAATAGATGAAACTATTAAAATAGACTGTTGAAAGCAAAAATTATCACATTCCCTGGTGAGGGTTCTAATATATGCAGATGTAATACTTAAGACAATACTAGCATATAAAGGGTGGAGGGTAAATGGAGTTCTATGGCTGTAAGTCTTGAAACAAGAAACTGAAGGAACATAGGAAATAAAGGACCTGGGGGGATGCAAAAACCCTTTGTAATATGTCTGTATATATCTATGCACTGTTAAATCCTTTCACAAAAATTTGACATTTTTAACTATGCTGATGTAAGACAAAATGTATTGAAATCCATTTCATAAAATAATTTTTCCTACATTGCTAAGTTTTATTTCTCCTTTATTTGTCAACTTCTTTGTATAAAATAGTATGCAACAAATATATGAGAAGGGAGTAACAGAGCAAAAAGGAAGAAAAGGTCATTTATAGTAGTATGTGCCACCAGAAGAAAACTTTGCTTTCCTGTATCTGTAACTTTGATTAAAACTACACAAGGGCTGGGCAAAGTGGCTCCCGCCTGTAATCCCAGCACTTTGGGAAGCTTAGGTGGGTGGATCACTTGAGGTCAGGAATTCAAGTCCAGCCTGGCCAACATAGTAAAATTGTGTCTCTACAAAAAATACAAAATTAACTGGGCATCATGGTGCATGCCTATAGTCCCAGCTACCTGGGAGGTTAAGGCAGGAGAATCACTTGAACCCAGGAGGCGGAGGTTGCAGTGAACTGAGATTGTGTGGGAAGGAGGGGAGGAACAAGTCCTGAGGGTCCTGCTTGCTTTCCCAGTGGGGAGGCTAGTAGCCTGGGGCAAGATCTCAGCCCTGCTTGCCAGCTGCCTGGATATAAATTTAGTGCTATTGGTGGGGCACAGAGAGAGTGAGAACAGCTTTGCTGGCTATGGGAGCTGGGTGAGGCCTGTCACTGCTGGCTTTCCCCACTTCCCTGGTGACCTGTATGATGCAGCAGAGACAAATACAATCCCCCTGGAAACATAACTCTATTGGCCTAAGAAGCATCTCCCTATCCTCCACAGTGGCACAGCAAGTTCTGCCCAAGGAGAGTCTGAGCTCAGACACACCTAACACTGCCCCCTACTGATGGTTTTTCTCTACCTGCCCTGGCAGCCAAAGACAAAAGACATAAACTTGTGGGAGCTCTATGGCCCCATCCATGACCTGAGAAAGCCAATTACTTATCTGGTAAACGTAGGGCAAGCTTATATCTCCCTTCTACTACTGCAGGTGGGGCTCTCTTGAAAGCACCACCTCATGGCTGGAGACCAACGAACTCAAGCCATTAGAGCAACTCATAAGAGAAAAGTCCTGCTCCAAAGGAGAAAACAATAGCTAATTCCACCACCTGCAACATCCTGGCCAACCAGAGATCCTGAGTCTGTCTATGTGACAACTTCACTGCTAGCATAACCAGCATTCGAGAAAACCAGCACATTAAACAAAACTACAACCAAGGACTTTAACAGAGTCTAATTCACTCCCCTGCTACCACCACCAGAGCAGGTGCTGGTATCCACAGCTGGGAGAGTTGAAGATGAATCATATCACAGGACTCTTTGCAGACATTCCCTAGCACCAGGCCAGGGCCCAGAAGGGCAATAACAATCACTGCGGTCTGGCTCTCAGGAAGCCCCATTCCTAGGGGAAGGGGAAGAGCACCACATCAAGGAATTACCTGTGGGACAAAAGAATCTGAACAGCAGCCCTTGAGTTCCAGATCTTTCCACTGAAACAGTCTACCCAAATGAGAAAGAACCAGAAAAGTAAGTCTGGTAATATTACAAAACAAGGTTCTACCACACACTCAAAAGATCATACTAGCTCTCCAGCAATGGATCCAAACAAAGAAGAATCTCTAAATTGCCAGATAAAGAATGCAGACAGTTGATTATCAAGCTACCCAAGGAGGTAACAGAGAAAGGTAAAAACCAATTTAAAGAAATTTTTTTGAAAAACAGTCTGGGGCCAGGCACGGTGGCTCACTCCTGCAATCCCAGGACTTTGGGAGGCTGAGGTGGGCAGATCATCTGAGGTCAGGAATTCGAGACCAGCCTGGCCAACATGGTGAAACCCTATCTCCACTAAAAATACAAAAATTAGCCAGGTATGGTCATGGGCAACTGTAATCCCAGCTACTCAGGAGGCTGAGGCAGGAGAATTGCTTGAGCCCAGGAAGCAGAGGGTGCAATGAGCCAAGATCATGCCACTGTACTTCAGCCTGGGTGACAGAGCAAGACTCAGTCTAAAAAAAAAAAAAAAAGAAGAGAAAGATAGCTAGGCCTGGTGGCTCACGCCTGTAATCCCAGTACTTTGCGACACCGAGGCAGGCGGATCATGAGGTCAGGAGATCAAGACCATCCTGGCTAACATGGTGAAACCCCGTCTCTACTAAAAAATACAAAAAATTAGCCAGGCATGGTGGCGGGCACCTGTAGGGAGGCTGAGGCAAGAGACTGGCATGAACCTGGGAGGTGGAGCTTGCAGTGAGCCGAGATCGCACCACTGCACTCCAGCCTGGGTGACAGAGTGAGACTCCATCTCAAAAAAAAAAAAAACAGCCAGGCACAGTGACTCACACCTTCACACCTGTAATCCCAGCACTTTGGGAGGCCAAGGAGGGTGGATCACCTGAGGTCAGGAGTTCAAAACTAGCCTGGCTAATGTGGGAAAACCCTGTCTCTACTAAAAATACAAAAATTAGCCAGGCATGGTGGCATGTGCCTGTAATCCCAGCTACTCGGGAAGCTAAGGCAGGAGAATTGCTTGAACCTGGGAGGCAGAGAGGTTGCAGTGAGCTGGGATCGTGACACTGCACTCCAGCCTGGGTGACAGAGCGAGACTCCTTCAAATACACACACACACACACACACACACACACACACACACATACACTACAGGATATGGATGAAAAAGTCTCCAGAGAAACAGACATCATAAGGAAAAGACAATCAAAACATCTGGAAATAAAAGACACACTTACAGAAATGCAAAATACACTGGAAAGTTTCAACAATACAATCGAACAAGCAGAAGTAAGAACTTCAGAGCTCAAAGACAAGGCTTTCTAATTGACCCAATTCAACAAAGACAAAGAAAAAAGAATTTTAAAAAATGAACAAAGCCTCCAGAAATTTGGGATTATGTTAAGCAACCAAACATAAGAATAATTGGCCCTCCTGAGGAAGAAGAGAAATCCAAAAGTTTGCAAGATATATTTGAAGGCATAATTAAGGAAAACTTCCCTGATCTTGCTAGAGATCCAGACATCCAAATACAAGAAACTCAAAGAACACCTGGGAAATTCATTGCAAAAAGATCATAACACAGGCACATAGTCATCATGTTATCCAAAGTCGAGATGAAGGAAAGAATCTTAAGAGCTGTGAGGCAAAAGCATCAGGTAACCTATAAAGGAAAATTTATCAGATTAACAGCAGACTTCTCAGCAGAAACCTTATAAGCCAGAAGGAATTGGGATGCTATCTTTAGCCTCCTTAAACAAAACAATTATCAGTCAAGAATTTTGTAGTCAGCAAAACTAAGTTTCATAAATGAAGAAGAGATAAAGTTTTTTTCAGACAAACAAATGCTGAGAGTATTCACCACTACCAAGCCAGCACTACAAGAAATGCTAAAAGGAATTGTAAATATTGAAACAAAACCTTGAGATACACCAAAATAGAACCCCTTTAAAGCATAAATCTCACAGGGCCTAAAAAACAATAATGCAATGAAAAAAAGGTAGTCAAGCAACAACCAGCATCATGAACAGAACAGTACCTCACATCTCAATACTAATGTTGAATATAAATGGCCTAAATCCTCCACTTAAAAGATACAGAATGGCAGAATGGATAAAAATCCACCAACCAAGTATCTGCTGTCTTCAAGAGACTCACCTAACACATAAGGACTCACATAAACTTAAGGCAAAAGCATAGAAAAAAATACTCCTTGCAAATGGAAACCAAAAGGGAGCAGGAGTAGCTTTTCTTATATCAGACAAAACAGACTATAAAGCAACAACAGTTTAAAAAGACAAAGAGGAATTATTATATAAAAATAAAAGGATTAGTCCAAGAGGAAAATATCACAATCTTTAATATATATGCACCTAAAACTGGAGCTCCCAAATTTATAAAACAATCACTACTAGACCTAAGAAATGAGATAACTGGCAACACAATAGTAGTGGAAGACTTCAGTACTCCACTGGCAGCACTAAACAAGACAGAAAGTTAACAAAGAAACAATGGACTTAAACTACACCCTAGAACAAATGTCCTTAACAGATATCTACAGAACATTCTACCCAACTGCAGAATATACATTACTTTCATTAGGACAAGGAACAATCTCCAAGATAGCCCATAAGATAGGACACAAAACAAGTCTCAAAAATTTAAGAAAACTGAAATCATATTAAGTACTCTCTCAGACCACAGTGCAATAAAATTGGAAATTAACTCCAAAAGGAACCCTCAAAACAAAACAAATACATGGAAATTAAATAATCTGCTCTTGAATGATCTTTGGGTCAACAATGAAATCAAGATGGAAATTTAAAAATTCTTTGAACTGAATGATAATAGTGACACAACCTATCAATACGTCTGGGATACAGCAAAACGGTGCTAAGAAGAAAGTTCAGAGTATTAAATGCCTACATCAAAAAGCCTGATAGAGCACAAAGTGACAATCTAAGCTCACACCTCAAAGAATTAGAGAAACAAGAACAAACCAAGCCCAAACCCAGTAGAAGAAAATGAATAACAAAGATCAGAGCAGAACTAAATGAAATTGTAACAACAAAAAAAAAAAAACACAAAAGATAAATGAAACAGAAAGCTAGTTCTTTGAAAAGACAAACAAAATCAATATAACCTTCATAGACTAAATTAGGAAGAAATAGAAACTATAAACAGACCAAAACCAAGTAATGAGGTTGAAACAGTAATTTTAAAATTGCCAACAAAAAAGGGTCCAGGACCAGATGGGTTCACAACTAAATTCTATCAGACGTTCAAAGAAGAATTGGTACCAATCCTACTGAAACCATTCCAAAAGATAGAGAAAGACAGAATCCTCCTTAAATCATCCTATGAAGCCAGTATTACCCTAATGCCAAAACCAAGAAAGGACATAACAAAAAAAAAGAAAGAAAAAGAAAACTACAGATCAATATCCCTAATGAACATAGATGCAAAAATCTTCAACAAAATACTTGCTAACTGAATCCAACAGCATATCAAAAAGATAATACACAATGATCAAGTGGGTTTCATATCAGGGATTCAGGGTTGGTTTAATACACGCAAGTCAATAAATGTGATATACCCCATAAACAGAATTAAAAATAAAAATCATGTGATCATCTCAATAGCTGCAGAGAAAGCATTTGACAAAATCCAGAATCCCCTTATGACTAAAGCCCTCAGCAAAACTTGCATAGAAGGAACATATCTTAAGGTAATAAAAGTCATCTATGACAAACCCACAGCTAACATTATACAGAATGGGGAAAAGAACTGGAACAGGACAAGGATGTCCACTCTCACCACTTTTATTCAACATAGTACTGGGTCCTAGCCAGAGCATCAGGCAAGAGAAAGAAATAAAGGCTGTCCAAATCAGTAAAGAGGAAGTCAAAGTGTTGCTGTTGACTGATGATATGATCATATAGCTAGAAAACCCTAAAGACTCATCCAAAAAGCTCCTAGATCTGATGAATGAATTCAGTAAAGTTTCAGGATACAAAATCAATGTACACAAATCAGTAACACTGCTATACACCAACAGCAATGAAGCTGAGAATCAAATCAAGAACTCAAGAGCTGTTTTACAACAGCTGCAAAAAATAAAATAAAATAAAATACTTAAGAATATAACTAACCAAGGAAGTGAAAGATCTCTACAAGGAAAACTACAAAACACTGCTGAAAGAAATCACAGACAATACAAACAAATGGAAATACATCCCATGCTCATGGATGGATAGAATCAATATTGTGAAAATGACCATACTGCCAAAAGCAATCTACAGATTCAATGCAATTCTCATCAAAATACCACCATCATTGTTCACAGAACTAGAAAAATTAATCCTAAAATTCATATGGAACAAAAAGGAGCCCATATAGCTCCTAAGCAAGAGGAGCAAGGAAGCAAAGAAGCAAGACTAAGCAAAAAGAACTAATCTGGAGGCATCACATTACCCAGGTCAAACTATACTAATAATAATTTCCAAAACAGCATGGTACTGGTATAAAAAGAGGCACATGGACCAATGGAACAGAATAGAGAACCTGGAAATAAAGCCAAACACTTAACAGCCAACTGATCTTCAACATAGCAAACAGAAACGTAAAGTAAGAAAAGGACACCCTATTCAACAAATGGTGCTGGAATAATTGGCAAGTCACATTCAGAAGAACGAATCTAAATCCTCATCTCTCACCTTATACAAAAATCAACTCAAGATAGATCAAAGACTTAAATCTATGACCTGAAAGCATAAGCATTCTAGAAGATAACATTAGAAAACCTCTTCTAGACATTGGCTTAGGCAAAGTTCATGACCAAGAACCCAAAACCAAATGCAGCAAAAACAAAGATAAATAGATGAGATTAATTAAACTAAAAAGCTTCTGCACAGCAAAAGAAATAATCAGCAGAGTAAACAACCCACAGAGTGGGAGAAAATATTCACAAACTAGGCACCTGACAAAGGACTAATATCCAGAATCTACAAGGAACTCAAATCAGCAAGAAAAAAACAAATAATCCCATCAAAAAGTGGGCTAAGGACATGAATAGACAATTCTCAAAAGAAGATATATAAATGGCCAACAAACATGAAAAAATGCTCAACAACACTAATTCTCAGGGAAATGCAAATCAAAACCACAATGCAACACCACCTTACTCCTGTAAGAATGGCCATAATTTAAAAATCGAAAAATAATAGATGTTGGCATAGATGTGGTGAAAGGGAACATTTTTACATGGCCAGTGGGAATGTAAACTAGTACAACCACTACAGAAAACAGTGTGGAGATTCCTTAAAGAACTAAAAGTAGAACTACCATTTGTTCTGTTTAGGAAACGCACAAGGGGAGAAGAAAAGACACACACCCAATACCTTTAAGGGTAAACAAGCTTTAAACCCATGTAAATGGCAATGCAGATATAATAAGCAAATGATACAACAAGCAAATTGCAATGGGAAGGGGAGAACGGAAAAGAGACATATATATTTACACTCACCAGACTATGGAGGATTCACCACCAGACTGGGAAGCAACAGCCTGGGTTCCAGAGTTGGCCACTCATCCGTGCATAGGCAAGGAAAGGTTTCATGAAGCTTCGGCACAGTCTAGGACCCTAGCTCTTTTTGTAACAAGTTATTTGGCATGAGGCCCAGTCACAAGGGCCCTTCACGACTGGGCTCAAGGAACACAAAAAGGTCAACTTGTTTTTGCGATTGTCTATTGTTTTTCAATAACTAATATATAGGAATAGATGGAAATAAAGATTTCTCCGAAACAGCACTGGACAAATGCCTGAAGAGGCTCATACAACCTGTTCCAGCACTTGGTGACCATTGTTTGTGTCCACATTCAATTGAGTTGAAATTTAATATTTAACTTTCCCTGCACACTCACCAATCCCACCACTAGGTATTTACCCAGAGGAAAAGAATTCATTATATGAAAAAGATACTTGCATAAGCATGTATGCAGCATATGCATGTATAGCAACACAATTTGCAATTGCAAAAATATGGAACCTACCTAAATGCCCATCAATCAACAAGTGGGTAAAGAAAATGTGATATATATATCATGGAATTCTACACAGCCATACAAAGGAACAAAACAGTAGCATTCACAGCAACCTGGATGGAGTTGGAGACTATTATCCTAAGTGAAGTAACTCAGGAAGGAAAGCCAAACATCATATGTTCTCACTTATAAGTGGAAGCTAAGCTATGAGGACACAAAGGCATAAGATTTATATAATGACTCTGGAAACTCAGGAGGAAGGGCGGGAGTGGGGGTGAGGATTAAAAGACTACACATTGGGTACAGTGTACACTGCTCGAGTGATGGTTGCACCAAAATCTCAGAAATCACCACTAAATAAACTTATCTATGTAGGGCCAGGCGCAGAAGCTCATGCCTGTAATCCTAGCACTTTGGGAGGCCAAGGCAGGTGGATCACAAGGCCAGGAGATCGAGACTATCCTGGTTAACATGGTGAAAACCCGTCTCTACTAAAAATACAAAAAATTAGACGGATGTGGTGGCACGTACCTGTAATCCCAGCTACTCGGGAGGCTGAGGCAGGAGAATCACTTGAACTGGGGAGGCAGAAGTTGCAGTGAGCTGAGATCACACCACTGCACTCCAGCCTGGGTGACAGAGCAAGACTCTAAGAAAACAAAAACAAAAACAAAAACACCTTATCCATGTAACCAAACACCACCTGTTCCCCAAAAACTACTGAAATGCAGAAAAAGGTCTCCCTGTGTTGCCTAGACTCTCGAACTTCTGAGCTCAAGAGATCCTTCTGTCTCAGCCTTTCAAAGCGCTAGGATTACAGGCATGAGCCGCTGCACTTCGTCAGTTTACATCATTGCTTTTTCTCCTTGAAGTTATATTCTACTCCTCTCACAAAATGTTACTTTATTTTAATACGTGTTAGATTTGTTTTACGTAATAGCAGCATTCTTCTCCTAAGAAGAGACATGTTCCTCCTTTTCTAGCAGTAAGTAAATCTAATGCTCGCCTATTTTGTGCTGCTACCTGGGCCACTGAGGTAATTTGACAGTGCAGAGAGGCCAGGCTTTCAGCTGAAGCCTCTGTGGCCTCTCGGATTTGAGCTGTTAGAGATCGGGTAGACTGTACCGAGTGGGCAAGTGCCCCAGTTCCAAGCCCTGAGGCCACTAAGGAGGAGGCCAGGGAGACTCCGATGACTAGGGGAAGGAAGACAGCCCGTTTTTGGAGATCACCAGCCTAGTCTTAACTAAAACCAAACAATACTCCAGACACTAGGCAAACCGGTGTCCTTACATCTAAAGGGCGGCAGACAATACCGTCTCCTAGCAACTATCTCCGCTACGTCACCACGGTTGCCCATCTAATACCAGCCCCCATTTTAATCAAATTTCTCCGAGCCGAAGTTCAAGAGATCACCCGTGTCGCCTTCAACCAGATGCTCCTACATCCCTATGTCCAGGTGCCAACCATAGACCCTCATAACAACACCCCCTAACAGCAGGAAGCAGCTAGACAGACAACAAGGCCCCCTATCACTATAATCAATAAAAGGTTGGACTGTCTGGAGGAGGGAGGGAGGGAGGGAACAAAAGAACAAAGGGACTAAAATGGCGCATTTCCCGGTTCTTCATCGTCAACTTTCCCAGGCCGGGAAAGACACAGGTCGACTGCGCAGGCGCAGTCTGACGTCTGACGAAGAAAATTGAAACCTACCTAGCAGCGCCTACCGCCGCCCCGACCCGCCTATGTCCCGCCCACTGCCCTCCCACTCCCAGGCCCAGGACATAAAAGCCACTCCTGGCGGCGGCAGGGTGTGAACTTCCTCGGCCCCTCCTCCTAGGCGGGACCCAGGAACCTCGTGTGAGAATGCCTGAGACCGGTGAACCTCACCCCTCCTTCACATTGGCAAGTTAATAAAGTTTTCTTTTACCCTGCCTACTTGCCTGTTCTCTGGCACTTACTCTGGTGGTCATCTGGAGCAAATCAGTTTTTATGCTTGAAAGCTTTTAATAACCATGTGTCACATTTTCCTGCAACAAAATAGTAGTCAATTGAATTTTAACTTTTTTAATTTCTATGACAAAAAGTATGTGTTAAAAACATTTTTCCCTTTGGATTGAGTTATCCTTACGAATTTTTTGTATACAAATGATCAAAGTGACTTAAATATATCATGAATTTTGATGAACACTTATAAACAAAACACTTCTTAACATATCCCTTAATAGATGAAGCTTTCCCCATTTAATTAATATATTCAAATATGACTTTTTAATTGCTTGAAGGGGACAGCATCAATCCTATTACTATTTTCACTTAAATGGATGTAAGCATTGAGAAAATGTGTTCACATAAGTGGATGGAAATGGGAAAACCTGTGTTATAGAAGTATCACAATTTTTTAAAAGCATGGTTAAAAAAACACAGAACATAAAATTTACCATCTTAACCATTTTTAAGTGTACAGTACAGTAGTGTTGACTATATGCACATTGTTGAGCAATAGGTCTCTAGAACCTTTTTATCTTGCAAAACTGCAACTCTGTATCCATGGAACAACTGCCCTTCCTCGCTTCCTCCACCCGCTGGCAACTACCATTCTACTTTGCATTTCTAAGAATCTGACCACTTTAGATGCCTCATATAAGTGGAATCATGCAACATTTGTCTTTTAGTGACTGGCTTATTTCCCTTAGCATAATGTCCTCAAGGTTCATCCATGTTTTAGCATATGACAATATCACCCAATTATTTGAACTCTCTCTGAGTTATATGACAAAGGTACATAGAAATCTATCACAAAAATTATTTAAGGCCGGGCGCGGTGGCTCAAGCCTGTAATCCCAGCACTTTGGGAGGCCGAGACGGGCGGATCATGAGGTCAGGAGATCGAGACCATCCTGGCTAACACGGTGAAACCCCGTCTCTACTAAAAAGTACAAAAAACTAGCCGGGCGTGGTGGCGGGCGCCTGTAGTCCCAGCTACTCAGGAGGCTGAGGCAGGAGAATGGAGTGAACCCGGGAGGTGGAGCTTGCAGTGAGCTGAGATCTGGCCACTGCACTCCAGCCTGGGCGACAGAGCAAGACTCCGTCTCAAAAAAAAAAAAAAAAAAAAAAAAAATTATTTATCTGTCAGCTAAAAACTTACCTAGTTCCTTCTTCTTTTTCTGAAAACAAAGAATTACTTTCAACCTGACTTTTAAGAGCATGTATTATACAGTCATTCGCTTTCACAATGTTTGGGAAATATACCAAAAAGGCAACACCAAGATTTGCAAAATCTATATTTGTTCTGTTTTCATTTAGAATCACCTTGTTTTGTCCAGGAACAGTGGCTCACACCTGTAATCCCAGCACTTCGGGAAGCCAAGCGGGGAAGGATCACTTGAGTCCAGGAGTTCGAGTCAAGCCTAGGCAACATAGCAACACCCAATCTCTACAAAAACTTCAAACAGTAGCCAGGCATGGTGGCTCATACCTGTAGTCTCACCTACTCCAGAGGCTAAGGTGGGAGGATCTTTGAGCCCATCAAGGGGTTAGCAAAATGGAAATATTGTTAATTTTGATACAAAATATCTTTTATAAAAAGATTTTATCTCATCATGCACTTTTACATTTTTGCCAAACCTTGGAGCTGTAGATACGGCTTATTCAATTTATAGAAAATACCCATTCGCCACATCATCTAATTAGTAAAGCTAATCCTCATTGTCAAACCAATCATCTAGGTCAGATTTATTTTCTAACCTCATTTTTAACTCAACTAAATGTATTAGAATATGTATTTTTAGATTTTTAAGCTAGGAAATTATCAAATACATCTCATAACCTCAAATATTAAAAGCAGTCAAGATTTAAATGATATCAAAACTATTAGAATTGGTTTATCCATTTTTATAATACACCATAAAACCAAGAATAAATCTTTATGGTTTTTCTCATTACTTATTTCATAATAATAAAACATAATGTGCAAGATAAATGTTATTTATGAATTAGAGTATAACAGACAGGATTCCTTCAGTGTCTGTGTGTATACTGAACTTTGGTTTTCAGCTTTTAGGAATAGCTGAAGAATAATAATATATAAATATTCTAGAATAGCTCTAAACAATTTTTTGGAAATCATAATCAAAATGTTTCCTATATATTTAATGAAGAATAAAATAATATGCTATTTAAAAAGTAATTAGCCTAGAAGCTAAAGCATAATTTTGTTTTTGTTAATAAGAGGCAGAAAGAAGTCAGGATTGAAGTATTTCTCTATTTCATAATAGAATTTGATAAAATAAGTGTATCAGATAAGATAGGCTAGGTCATGCTCCAATAACAAACAACAAATTTGTATGACTTAAAACAAAGGCATGTGAATTAAAACAACAACAGCTCATTTCTAACAAAAGCTATTATTTCCATTATGGGCTGGGGGAACAGGATCAGCCCCTCATAACGATTCAGAAGTACAGGCTGACAGAGCAACAACTCTCTATCTCAGAGGGGAAGGAGAGCTCTGGAGTTTCATCAGGGTAAATAACCACCCTCATCAGAAGGTGACGCTTCACATCTGCTCATAACTCATTGGCCAGAAAGAGTCACATGGTCCTAACCAATCTCAAAATTCCCGTGAAATACAATCTAGCCAAAGTAGAAGGAAATGGAAAAGATCTGGTGAACTGTATCAGTGATTATCACAATACACTTTCACCTTCATCAAACAACACACACCAAATCTAAAATAAAATTATGTATTACTTTTACACAGTTTATTCCAGTGCAATGTGAAAAATATGAAGGTACCTGAAAATAATCTGTATGATATTTACAATGATCAGTGTCATGACCAGGAGCAGTGACTCACATCTGTAATCCCAGCACTCTGGGAGACGGAGGCAGGCAGATCACCTGAGGTCAGGAGTTTAAGACGGGCCTGGCCAACGTGGCAAAATTCTGTCTCTACTAAAAATACAAAAATTAGCTGGGCGTGGTGGCAGGTGTCTGTAATCCCAGTTATTCAAGAGGCTGAGGCACAAGAATCGCTTGAACCCAGAAGACAGAGGTTGCAATGAGCCGAGATCACGCCATTGCACTCCAGCCTGGGCAACAGAGTGAGACTGTCACAAAGCTCCACTACTTCAGCTGTTCAGAGCTGTGTTTCTTTCCAGATAATGATATATCTTATGGAGAAGTACTGAGAATAGCTGAAAAGAATTGCTTAGGTTTAAATATTCGGGAAAAACATTGGCTTCGATACTTTCTTCAATGCTGCTTTGCTCTGCTCTCACCAGACTCTCCTTCAAAAACGATGCACTTTTCAACAGAGGATGGAAGAGATCTAACGATTAAAGGAAAATTACTGTCACTCTTACCACTAACATTCACACAGTATATCTGATTTCAGAAAATCACAACAAACCAATTACCATATTTCTGACAGTCGTACTTCACCGTTAAGTGGAATATATGTAAGATGGGAAGGGACATGAAGCCTAAGAAGGGTTAACGGTGCCTTGATTGATCATTAGAGGAAGCTTCCTCCAAAACATTTTGAATCTTCCTTTCATATGTCATCCTGGAAGGTATATCCCTCACACTTTGGGTGAGGGATATGCCTTTCTTTTGTAAGGTCCAAGAACTGTTGTAAATGCAGAAGTAAAAAAGAACCTACATGATGCTAAGAAAGAGTACTTATGAAAATACGGTATCTGTAAATTGATTTACTTAAAGCAATAAATTTTCCCCTGCCTCTTGGACTATGCCACACCATAAGAACTTGAAGTTGATGTAGCTTTAATTCTTGCTCTGTCTAATGACAAAGAACATTTGCCAAAGAGTATGATGAACAATGAAATCACTTAAAGTGGAGGCTTTCCATTTTACCCAACTGACAGCAAGAAATATATTTATATTATGATCCAATGCACATATACATATTGTTTCATGAAACAATAGTTACCCCTACTACATGTGATGCATTTTGATATTTTGTATCCTAATGTCTTTCTTTTAATGGTGGTCTCTATTCATTAAATTGATTTCACAGCCAACTAATGATTCACAGCACACAATTGGAAAACATAGGACTACAGAAAACAGAAATATATAAGGCAATATCTGATTTATAGAGCAATCTGTGATAAAAATTGTGATAAAAAATGTGTTATCTTGGAGGTGTAAATGGGTAAGCCAAGGTCTGGTGAAGCTAATATCCACAGGAGGTTCGATTTTATTCTATTCACTTAATTTTTCCATCCCTATCATTCCAATTTTCCTATTGATCAGTGACAGTCTCTGACTGGCCAATTTCAAGGGCTTGCTCCTTCCAATCCTGTGGCAGGTTGAAACTGTTCCCCAAAGATAACAGATTCTGCAAATGTTACCAGATATGGGGAAAAGGCCTTTGAAGATATGATTAAATTAAGGCTCTTCAGATTGAGAGAGTATTTTGGAGTAGCTCCGTGGATCCTAAATGCAATTACACATTCCTAAAAGGGAGACAGTGAGAATTCTGACACACATGGTGAAGGCAATGTGAAGAGGGAACAGAGATTTGAAGATGTTGGCCTTGAAGTCTAAAGTGATGTGGCCACAAGCCAATGAATGCCAGCAGCCACCAGAAGCTGGAAGAATCAAAGAACTGATTCTCCCCTAGAGTCTCTGGAGGGAACACAGCCCTGTCAACATCCTGATTTTGGCCCAGTGATGCTGATTTTGAATTAATGGTCTCTAAAAATGTGAGAGAATAAATTTCAGTTGTGCTACAACCCCAAGTTTGTGGTATTTTATTATAGCGGCCTCAGGAAACTAATATGAACCCCATGAAATTGACTCAGTGAAAGCGATAGTGCAAAGTACCTAAACAGTCACCTGAAACTCTATATACCTAGCTATGTTTCAAGAAAGATTCATGGTAGCTTATAGCAATTCACAAAACATTGATAACACCAATAATTCATTCGTGAAAAGGAAAAAACAGGAAGGATATACAAGACGAAGCCAACAAGGTTTATGCAAATATATATATATAAATAGCTCTTGCCTCGAGCCAATTAAAATTTGGCTTTAAACCAGCAGCTTACACGTAAAGGAAGTCTTCTTGTTTATATGATTAAGTAGCCATTAGATAAAAACAAGCCAACTCCACAGAAACAAGCACAAAAGACAAGATGAAAGTTCTCCCAGGAGTTTCGCTCCTTAGGACTTTTTTTTTGGACTGCAGCCATGCATAGGATACTCACTACCCCTTTGTAAACGTAAATGTAGTCACTAGACCCAAATTTATAAGGCTGTTTACTATATGATATAGGTTGATAACATGTCAAAACTTAACTTGATAAAAGCAAATCCTATAGCATAGATTGATTAGACGTCAAACTCTAACTTAAAAGTAAATTCTGTAGGAGGAAAGAGGGTGTAAATACAATATCCACTAGGTAGGCAACTCACTGCCGATATTAATTCCAGGGTACATTTGGGAATATTTATAAAATGCCTTGAACGATGCTCAGAAATGAGTACTGTTTCCTCACCCAAACTATCAAACATTGAGTAAGTGCTGCATACAATGCCTATGGGATGTGGCTTGCTTGAAAACAGATTTAGGCCGGGCGCGGTGGTTCAAGCCTGTAATCCCAGCACTTTGGGAGGCCGAGACGGGCGGATCACGAGGTCAGGAGATCGAGACCATCCTGGCTAACACTGTGAAACCCCGTCTCTACTAAAAAAAAAATACAAAAAACTAGCAGGGTGAGGTGGTGGGCGCCTGTAGTCCCAGCTACTCGGGAGGCTGAGGCAGGAGAATGGCGTAAACCCGGGAGGCGGAGCTTGCAGTGAGCTGAGATCCGGCCACTGCACTCCAGCCTGGGCGACAGAGCAAGACTCCGTCTCAAAAAAAAAAAAAGAAAAGAAAACAGATTTAGTTTGGAGTGAAATACTCACAGTGTTTTCTACTATCTGCCCAGCGAGGTCTAGATAACTACCGAGGAGACAAACGTTCCATCCCTACTCCCCGAAGAAGCTCCTGAGTCAATGGGGGAAAGTGCCCCAACCCAGCATAGGGGTAGCAAGGAAGGCTTGCAGCTGGTGATCCTAATTAACTATTAGAGGATAAGCAGATAGATGGAAGGGGAGGGGGACAGCCCCGAAAGTCGGTCAGAAAGACCATACAGCACACGCATCGCCATTGCTTCAGAGCTTTTGGGGGCAGGTCTGTAGCCATTCCCAACAAAATATACTACCGAACCCTGCAAGCCCTTCCAGAGAGCCAGACCTCTCTTAACTCTCCCCAGCTGGTCCTCCGCACAGGCGGCGGCGCTAGCCTCACTGCGCAGGCGCCAGGTACACCTCGGAGGCCTCAGGAGGGGGAGCCAGTAAGTCCGGGTCCACTAGGCCTCCGCTCTAGCCACCAAGCTGCTGTTTCTCTACTGCTCCCCTGCGCGAGTTTGGAGCCGGGTAGGGGGCGGGCCTTCCGGGACCAGGGCGCGTGGGTGAGGAAGGGCAGGTCCAGGTAAGGCTGTCAATGATCTTTGGGGGTCTGCAGCGAGGGGAGATGACTGTAGAGGTCTACGGGGGTCTCCAACCTTGTAGAGTCGCCAGGAATAGGGCGAATCCATTTCATTAGTGATCAGTTCGGGCGGTTCACGTGCATCACACAAATAACTCGGCCTTTTCCTGCGTGAGTTGGGGGATTTCTTAAACGTAGGATACCCGCGTTTCCGCTGCTGTAATTTCCTCTCAGGCGCAGTTACTCTCTTCCAGATGGGTTAACAGTAGAAGGCTCAGTTTCTCTGCTTACCACACGGCCTTCTGCACCGTAGCTTTGGGTGGTGGGCTGCAGATTAATTTTGTAACCACCGTAAGAAAAATACGGTAAGGTGATATTTAAGAAAAATGTTTGTGAAATGCGCTCCCGAGTCAAACGTCGGTTAACTTGACACTACTACAGCTCCCATCACAGTCAGGCATGATCGAGTCAGGTGGAGGGAGTTGAAGATTGTTCTTGCTGAACTGAATGCAGCTAATACACTTTCAGTGCCGTTGATGCCTCTGTGACTCCGTAAAATAATCGGTACCGGGCTTTTTTTTTTTAAGCATTCTGTTGAGATTGTTTTTATGTTTAGATTGTTTCTATGACAACGTGTGTACACTGTGAGTTCCTTGGATCCTGATGGTTATTAGGGTAGGCACTGTGCCGTGAATTTTGCATGTTAGTTTCACATCGCAGGTAGTATGACTGTCCTCGTGTAGTCGATGAGAACCTGGCAGAGAATAAGCACCATTTAAAAAACGACGTGACCATTAAAAGGCAGAGGCGAGATTCCAACCAGCTTTTTTATTCTGCAGCTGGTGCGTTCTGCTAACCAATGGTTTCTGGGAAACTGGAGAAAGCTGTCTCCCAGAATGATTTACAGACACACATACATACACATATCAGCATACAGGTTTACACTTCCACTGTTTTCAGAACGCTGAAGCACATCCAGGTTAAGAACTCTTGCACTTCATCTTTACCTTTCAAAGAGAAAAGGCAAACCTAATACAAAGCCACTTATTGAAATAATCTTTTAAATGCATCAGACCTATCAAAAAGATGAAAGAAGTTTGCCCATTTATGCCAAAGTAAAAATATGGGAATTTTCTTCTCATGTGAGCTTAATTTGTTTTGCTCAGCACATTTGAGTAATTTGTTTTTGCTTAGCATTTTCAGTTCCAGTTAACTTATTTCATGATAGTACAGGTTTCTTTAGTTCACATTTTAAGGAAAGTAACACTTAAAGTGACTTGTTTTGCACTCCCTGAGAATGGTTTCATGTGACTCAAAATGTAATTGACATGCACATTGTCAGAAAAGCTCCCCTGTCATTCTTCGTGAGAGACATGTGTCTGTGCACTGTGGAAGGAAGCAACAAAGCAGTGTCATTGGTAATTGTTAAAACCACTTTCCGTTTCCTCCTGTTTAGCAAGCCTGGGCCTTTGTGTCTAGTAAGGGATTTAGGTTTGAAGAGGCTTATTCCCTTTCTCTGGCATAAAATTTTAGGACTTAGATTTTAAGATATAACCATGTTCCAACCGATTCTAATGTGACCTTTTTATGTACAAGTTACGTATCCCAGTAATATGCCACATTCCAAAATGGGCATGGAGATAACAGCAGCATCCTGTGATGGCTTCAGTGACTACTGTCCTACTGAGTCCCTTCCTCCTCCTGGCTACCTTGGCAAGTTACCAAGGTGCTGGTTCTCTCCCTATGTTTCTCTGTCAGTCTTTGTAAGTGAGGTCATCATTCCAGGGAGGCACGAAGTTTTTACTGTGTGGAATATGTATCTGTCTGTCTCTCTTTTTTTTTAAACATGATTAAGAACAAGGAATAAATAAATGTGTCTATGTAGATGTATGAAAACCAAACTTACAGTTCTGGGCTCGTTCTTTTTTGTGAATTACCATTTCTACCAAGTGCCACCGTTACTCATTTTCGCACTAGTCCTGCAAGCTTTGTTTTCAGAAAAGGAAACTCAGGTTTAGAGAGGATGAGTAACGATTCACAATAACCCAAGGATTAAGGGACAGAGCCAGTAGTCAAACCCAGGCCTCAGGAATCCCTGTTGCCTCTTCATTTACAAACAAAGGGACTTGGAGTTCAGAACAGAGTCCTGAAAACACTGTAACAAACTGGTAGTTCCCAGACCAGCTTACAGATACTGTGGAAAAACTCTGCAATTACAGCAGAAATCTATTCCGATGACACAATGGTAATTAAGCAAAACAAAACAAAGTTGATGAAGAAACTGTTGTTTTTTAATCTAATGTTTGGAAAAAGATAATTTTAAAGGGCAAAGGAAGAGAAAAAGCATGCAAAGAAACTAGGTGACTTCTGGACATTTGCAAGGCTTTTTAGAGGTTAATGGCACTGGTTTGTTTATACATTAAACTGTTAAATGACTGTTTTTCACCTTGAGACTGTAACCCTAGTCCTAACAATCCCACCCCCAATCAGAGTTGGGAAAGAAGTGAATCAGGAAACTGAGAATGCTGAATGGAAAAGGAAGAACAGGCTGCAGATGGTGGGAAGAGAGGGGTGGACGTTGGATCTGACAGTTCTACCATTGCCAGCCTTCAGGTGGCACTATTGACCGAAGATTGCTTGGTGGGTGTTCTGAATGGTTTTGAGGTTGACAGTTGGTTTGAGATCAGCCTCTGCCTTTTTTTTTTTTTTTTTTTTGACGCCTAATCTTGCTCTGTCACTCAGGCTAGAATACAGTGGTGCAATCATAACTCAGTGTAACCTCAAACTCCTGTGCTCAAGCGATGCCCCTCCTCACACTCCACAAGTAGCTGGAACTACCGGTGTGCACTACCATACCAGACTGATTTTCTTATTTTCTTTTCTTTTTTTTTCTGTAAAAACAAGGTTTTGCCATGTTGCCTCGGCTGATCTTGAAGTCCTGGCCTCAAGTAATCGTCCCATCTCAGCCTCTCAAAGTATGGGATTATAGGCATGAGCTACCATGGCCAGCCTCCTCTGTTAATGGATCTTGAAATAGGCGTTGAAACTTCCTTAATTTAAACACGGTTTGTTGTCTTGCAAGAACTATTTTGAAATTCACTTGGCACCATTCTTATGTAGGAGGGTTTTTTGGTACATTTCTCCCATTGGTTTTTCAAGGTTTATGCCTTTTTCCTGCTTGAATATCAGCACCTTTTCATCTCAGCTGAACTGTTTCCCAGGATAGTCTCTGAGCCAGCAACGATTCTCATCTCACTACTAAAATTTCTCATAAATTGGCATATTCTGCCAACAATAACCCCGACGTCTGGTCTAAACTGAGTTGAGATAGTTATTCCACCAGCAGCTTTCTTGATTTTTATGTATCCCCTGTATAGTTTTTTATGTCTATTAGCTGTAATTTGTTCATATCATGGATATCATTCTTAGACCTATTTCAGTGTTGTGTGCCTCTGAAGAAAAAGCTACTGTTTTCGGCTGATAAGAACTTAGCTAGTTTGCATTAAAACAATATATAAGATGGAAGATACAGCAAGTAACCTCACAATTCATACGTGCCTTCTATTTAGTAAGAAAATGAATCTTTTGAGCTACTGGATTTATTTCTATAGGGCTACCGTCTGTTTTTTTTCCCAAATGGCTCTCAGTCTCTAGGCAAAATTCAGTTCAGTAACCTAGAAGCCAAATGACCTCATAACTCATTAGCATAACTCATTAGCAGCTCTCAGAGCCTTCTGGAGCCCTTGAGGAGAACAGTGTTCAAAGGTCTGATAATAAAAACAACAGCATAATTATGTCTCTGCCATGATTACACCTTTTGATGGCAAGCAGTGAGCATATTAATGCTGCAGATTGCTTAGGTGGGTGTTTTCTGAAGGTATAATAATGCTGGACTAGGATAACTTGTTTCCCTGTCTTCTTCATCCCCAGCCTACAAATAGGTAAACTGACTGTCAGTAAATAACCTGGTGAATCACAAAATAGTTGGTTGTAAAGGAGGCAATACAGTAAGGAAGTAATAGCATGTAAACACAAAATGTAAAAATCGCAGCTGTAAAGCATGAAAAGGAAATAGCCATTTGGCCTGTGGATACTTCTCCACTCCTAGGCATGTCCTGCCAACACTGCACGGATCCATGAGCGACTTGCTGTGTTTGCATTTTCTAAAGTATTCATTAGCTAATCTTGGAATTTCTTACCCTAACCTGTTTATCTTTCTTCTCATTTTCTATAGGAACTCTAACTCCTTGCCACTCAAGAAATGTCCTCCCTTTCAGAATATGCCTTGCGCATGTCTCGTCTCAGTGCCCGGCTCTTTGGTGAAGTCGTCAGGCCTACTGATTCCAAGTCTATGAAAGTGGTGAAACTGTTTAGTGAACTGCCCTTGGCCAAGAAGAAGGAGACTTATGACTGGTATCCAAATCACCACACTTACGCTGAACTCATGCAGACACTCCGATTTCTTGGACTCTACAGGTGATGACAAACACAAAGAGGGACCTATGAGAGACTTTTCTTAGTAGATCAGAAAAGGAAAAAACTTAGCCTTTCTATCCTTGTAGTTTTGTTCTTATAATAGAGCCAAGGTAGTTCAAAAGGTACAGTTTACAGAAGAAAGGCTTCTTTCAAAATACCCATAATGGAGAGACCAAAAAAAAAAGGAAATTCATGCTTGTTGGAAGATATATTTTAATGATGTCTACAACATGACTCATGTTGAATAGAAACTGAGCTGTAGAGAGGTGTCTAATAATTTGTTAATCTAAGAGCACTCTAAAAATGATGCCAAGAGGCCGGGCGCGGTGGCTCACACCTGTAATCCCAGCACTTAGGGAGGGATTGGTGGGTGGATCACGAGGCCAAGAAATCAAGACCATCCTGGCCAACCTGGTGAAACCCCATCTCTACTAAAAATACAAAAATTAGCTGGGTGTGGTTGTACACGCCTGTAGTCCCAGCTACTCAGGAGGCTGAGACAGGAGAATTGCTTGAACCCAGGAGGTGGAGGTTGCAGTGAGCCGAGATCACGCCACTTCACTCCAGCCTGTTGACAGTGAGACTCCGTCTCGAGAAAAAAACAAAGATGCAGAGAAAAACTGGCCTAAGTACTGAGGAAGAAAGCCCCAGAAACACCGCCAGGGCAGTGGGCTCTTGTTGTCAGATGAACAGAATCCCTGACCCACACTTGATCTGCTGCTTAACTGGCATGTGGGAGCCTTCTTTCTCTTCTGGTGGCATTTTTGTTGACATTTCTTCCTACTCTCTTCTGGCATCTTTATTTTACACCCTTTCTTATATATTAATTTGGTCTGGATAAGCTGTATTTTGCCGTTAAGGGATATTACATAAATCACACAGGTTCTTTACACCATATGTTTGTATGTGTGTGTATGTCTAGGAAATAGGTGCTTAGGACTGTATGCATCTCTCAAGAGAAAAAAGATCAGGCCAGGCACAATGGCTCAAGCCTGTGATCCCAGCACTTTGGGAGGCCGAGGCAGGCGGATCACCTGAGGTCAGGAGTTTGAGACTAGCTTGGCCAACATGGTGAAACCGTGTCTCTACTGAAAATACAAAATTTAGTTGGGCGTGGTGTCACACTCCTGTAATTCCAACTACCTGGGAGGCAGAGGCAGGAGAATTGCTTGAACCCACGAGATGGAGGTTGCAGTAAGCCGAGATCATGCCACTGTACTCCAAACTGGGCGACAAAGCAAGACTCTATCTCAAAAAAAAAAAAAAAATCAAATACCTACGTGATCCTTTTCATTAAATTAATTTTTTGGGCAGGGCGATAGTTCACAGCTTAATCCCAGCACTTTGGGAGGCCAAGGCGGGCAGACCACTTGAGGTCAGGAGTTCTAGAACAGCCTGGCCAACATAGTGAAACCCCATCTCTACTAAAAATACACAAATTAGCTGGGCGTGGTGGTACATTCCTGTAATCCCAGCTACTTGGGAGGCTGGGGGCAGGAGAATCGCTTGAACTCAGGAGGCAGAGGTTACAGTGAGCTGAGATTGTGCCACCGCACTCCAGCAACAGAGGGAGATTCAGTCTCAAAAAGAAAAAATTATTTTTTTTAATTACCAAACTAACACATGCGCATTACAAAAGAATTCAAATAGTACATAATTGTACAAAGTTAAAATACCATCTTTTTAAAAATTTAACAAGTTACAATTGGACTTGTCTTTGGGCAACAATACTAAAATTACTTGGAACCATTTATTCTAATACAATAGAATTAATAGTACAGCATAACATTTAATCCAAATCACTAAAGATTGGTATATTCACTGTCCAGTGGCTATTTCTTACGTACCTTCCAGGTGCAGGCACCTAAGATGGCACTATGGGAACAGCGGTGAACAAAATAGATGTGCTTGGTTAACATATCAGAGGTTACAATCTAGGACATGTTTTGAATGTTTGGAATTGCTTTGAGACTACCTCTCTTGCCATCAGTCTGGGCTCAGAAAATAAAAACTAATTTTATTATAACCCGAAATAAATTGTTGGGAGGCAGGTATCCTGAGGAGATTATAACCCATGAAAAAATCACATTCAGTTATTTTATCTTTTTGCTGCTGCTGTCTGTTTGAAGAATAAAGACTTAGCTATCTTTGGGGACAGGGAAAAATTACTTCAGGTATCCATAGAAAAACTTATTTTCATGTAGTCCCTAGGTACGTTCAATGACACCTCTAATGCTAGGCCTCCTGTGGCATCAGGCAGGATGAAACTAGACAGTCTCCAATAAATAAAATATTATTCAGATACCTGCAAAAGAGGGAGGGAAGCACCAGTTCTCAGAAACAATTGATTCATTCAGTTAACCAGGTGCCCAACTTGTGTCATCAACAGAGACAGAGTCGCCAGAAAGCTATCTTTCTGTCCAACGGTTGATGAGAATGAGGGAGGGACAGAAGAGGGGGAAAAAAATAAGTAAATTATGTGATCTGTTACAAAGTTGAACATGCTATGGAAAAAATAGTAGAGCCGGCTGAGCAGGATCCAGAATGCCGACGGGGCCTGCAGTGGGTGGGGAGAGGCCAGGTTACAGGATGAAACGGGACAGTCAGGGTCAGCCTCCTTGAGGAGTCGAGGTTTCAGCAGAGGCTTGAAGGTGGCGAGTGAACCGAGTAGGACTTGGGGAAGAGCTTGCAAGGCAGAGGGGCAAGAGCACAGCAAAGGCCTTGAGGTGGGAGTGTTCCTTTCCAAGAGGCGTGCAGGCTACGGGGTGTGGGACTGGAGACAGGTTGCAAGGGGCTGTGAGGCCGTAGCAAGGACGATGGCATTTGCTCTGGTTGAAATGGGGAACCATTTGCAGGGCTATGAACAGGAGTGGCATGATCTGACACATATTTTAGAAGAATGACAGCAGATGCACTGTTGAGAATTATTTGGGGACACTCACCACTAATCCCAAAGAGTTGTATACTGTCCGTGATGTTCACGGATAGCCTAGAGCGTTAAAACTTAAGCTCAGCAAACCCCTCTCTTACATTTGATTCATACACTGTTATTATCCATGCTTTACAGGTGAGGAAACTAAGGTGCGGGGAGGTAAGGCCACTTATCCAAGGTGACAGATCTAGTAAATGGTGGAGCCATGATTTGAACCCAGGTTCACATGGGATCCAGAGCTTACATGTTTAAACACCATACCATTCTTTAGGTATCTGGGCTTAAGATGTAGACTTTTTTTTTTTATAGTATAAGCAATCATCAACTTCTATGCCATCTGCATACTTACATAGTCCTGGCTGCTTTGATTGCTTTAGTATCTGTCTTTTGATTTGGCTTCTTCTGCCTGAGCCTTTCCCCAGCAGCCTTTTTGTGGGAGTTACCTACTGCCACTAAGATTTCACCTTGTTGGCCAGGCTGAGCTTCCTCTAGACCTCACCCCATTCTGAGTAGATGCTAGTTCCTAGGGCAGTCAGGGTCTCTGTGTAGCTATTGAAGCTGATGCCCACTTTTTCTCCTCTCTGTGTTTAGTCTTAGTGTTGCAGGGAAATTTGGGGTAATCACTAGTATTGTGTCATTGTTATGTAGGTTTACATAGGCTGACCTGGGAATTCCACTGCAGCTTGTGGCATTGTTTCTGTGAGGGGAAACGGACTTACAAGCGAACTTTTGGAATACACCGCATTTCTGTGATAGGGACTCCCTATACTTTTTGGACACCAAGCTGAGCGTGTGGCCAACTTGTAAAAGTCAAAGATTGGTAACCAGAATGACCCAAGAAAACAGCGCTAGATCAGTATACTTTTCTACCTTGTAAAAATAACTGGTTAATTATTTTTTCCTTCTTCACTCAGAGATGAGCATCAGGATTTTATGGATGAGCAGAAACGACTAAAGAAGCTTCGTGGAAAGGAGAAACCAAAGAAAGGAGAAGGGAAAAGAGCAGCAAAAAGGAAATAGTGTTGGTCCCTCAAGAGGGAGAATTTCTTCCTCAGTGGCAGAGAGAAGAAAGTGCATTTATTGTCTTTCCACATATTGGAGGAATGTCATCTTCCTAAATGAAGGTTATTTGGAGGAACACAGTCATCTCCTTGTTGAAATCTAGTCCGGTTACATTGTGGCTGATTTCTTGAACACATTCTAACTGCACAATTATTTTGGCCTTGGCCATGTAATGTGAGGTTTACCTGATTCTCTAATGAAATAAATACCTAAGTTATTGTTTGACGATTTGTTTGGGGTGGGGTGGGTGGGGGAATGGAGGGGAAACCTCATTAAGTAAGCGTCCTATAGTGTCCTCATCTCTCCCTTTTTGCTTACTCACTCACCCAGCCCTAAACTTCTTTCATCTTGGGCCCTTCAGCCACTGTCTCCACCACCAAGCTCACAAACTTTGTGTGTCTTCACCTACTCCTTTGAGAAATCTATTAAGATGAATTTGTAGGGTATCTTTTAAAAGGAAGTATTGAATACCTGCTCTATACAAGATATTGGGGCCTTGGTAATACAAGTGGTTAGCAAATACTCCCTACCTCATGTAAGTTTCAGTCTTGTGGGAGGGACTAATATTACATAATTACATACAATTATATTACATGCTACAGAGGAAAAAGTCAGACTTCTGTAAGAGCATGGATGGATGGATGGATGGATGCAGAGAGAGACAGCCAGAAGCCCAAACCACGTTAGGGAATTTAAATAAAGCTTCCCTAAAGAAATGATATTTAAGACGGGCATGGTGGCTCACGCCTATAATCCCAACACTTTGGGAGGCCGAAGTGGGTGGATCACAAGGTCAAGAGATCGAGACCATTTTGGCCAACATGGTGAAACCCCGTCTACTAAATATATAAAAATTAGCTGGGCGTCGCGGCATGCACCTGTAATCTCAGCTACTCGGGAGGCTGAGGCAAGAGAATCACTTGAATCCGGGAGGCAGAGGTTGCAGTGAGTTGAGATCACGCCACTGCACTCCAACCTGGCCACAGAGCAAGACTCTGTCTCAAAAAAAAAAAAAGGTATTTAAGCTGAACCTTGAAGGATAAATAAGAGGTCGCCAAAAGGAAAATGGTGAGAAATGAAATGTGTTTGAGGCAGAGAGTACCATTTGCAAAGCCGTAGGTATGAAGAAATTGTCTGTCCAAGGAATGATGATTTGTTCATGATTGGCCATAAGAAAACAGGCCAGATCATGAAGGGCTTTGCAAGTTCTGTGGAAAAGCTTGAACATAACTAGAAGTTCTATGAGAGATGATTGTTGTATAGATTTGAGTAGCTCGCTCCTGGTTTTATTGTATTCCAGCAATGAGTTTCCAAAGAAATTGTGAAGGCTTGGCCGGGCACAGTGGCTCAGGCCTGTAATTTCAGCACTTTGGGAGGCCGAGGCAGGTGGATCACGAGGTCAGGAGATCAAGACCATTCTGGCTAACACGGTGAAACCCCATCTCTACTAAAAAATACAAAAAATTAGCAGGGTGTGGTGGCAGACACCTGTAGTCCCAGCTACTCAGGAGGCTGAGGCAGGAGAATGGCATGAACCCTGGAGGCAGAGCTTGCAGTAAGCCGAGATCGTGCCACTGCACTCCAGCCTGGGCGATAAAGCGAGACTCTGTCTCAAAAAAAAAAAAAAAATTGTGAAGGCTTCTCTGATTTTTTTTTTCCCAAGAGTTATTCTGAATCTTTAGCATGTCTGGTAAAAACATAAAATTAATGATCTTAGCCATATTTAAGTGTACAATAGTGTCAATATTCAAATATATGTATTATTCAAAAAATAATCAAAATATGAAAGTATTTTAGTGCAATAGTATTTATTGGAGTATGTGTAGCAGCTACTCCAGCCACGGTTTTTTTTCTCTGTAACACTGAATGATTCCTGAAGTAGAAAGAATCCCAGTACATATGTTTAAATGAATGCTACTTTTAAAGATACCTAATCCAGATGGTATGGCTAGGGCCTATTTTATAGCCTGTTTTAAAAAAAAAACTAAAATTGGGTGGTTTGTATGTATGTGATAGAAGTGAATTCCAGCAGGAGAATTCATTCATTTAGAACTTTTTTTTTTTTTTTTTTTTTTTTTGAGATGGAGTCTCACTCTGTCACCAGCTGGAGTGCAGTGGCGCCATCTCAGCTCAGTGCAAGCTCCGCCTCCCAGGTTCACGCCTTTCTCCTGCCTCAGCCTCCCAAGTAGCTGGGACTAGAGGCGCCTACCACCACGCTCGGCTAATTTTTTGTATTTTTAGTAGAGACAGTGTTTCACTGTGTTAGCCAGGATGGTCTCAATCTCTTGACCTCCTGATCCACCCGCCTCAGACTCCCAAAATGCTGGGATTACAGGCATGAGCCACCACGCCTAGCCCATTCAGAACTTTTTACTGAGCACCTGCCTTGTGCCTGACACATGATAGTTGTAGAGGATACACAGACAAATAGACTTAGTCCCTAAGATTATGTGAATGAGCATGTGTGTATTACAAAGTATTGGCAAGATCTCAGAAACGTGCTTAGAAAAGTGCGGCTGCACTGTTATTCTTGGCCACTGCAGCTGAGCCAGGTGTAGGTGGATGATTACCCCAGGATGTTGGGCTGAGAAACAGGCTCTCAGCCTGAACCCAGTGTAGCTAAGTAGATGTTTGAATTATGTGGTCTCCAGCTTTCGGAAAAGATCTGAATGTAAGAGGAACTTTAGAGAATTAGCATGATATTTTAAAGAGAGTAACTGCATTACACTCTAACAGCAGACCTGAGTCAGAAAACAAGTAAAGAATCGATGTATTGGTTTGCCAGTGGAAGAGCTTCAGTGAGATCTCAGACCCTGACCCTGCAGTGAGCCTTGGCAATGGTTGACAGGGAAGTTTGTAGATAACATAGCAGTAGATGAGTGTGCCACTGCACCAGGCTGAAAATCAGAAATGAAAGCTAAAATATATTTGTACATAAGCTATACCTTCAATTGATAGAGCAAGCTGTGTGACTCAAAACAGCCTGTACAGAAGTACGATGGACCAGCTGGAACATATTAATAGAAGATAAGGAAAAGTTAACCCTTGACACCAGGGAAGTCAACCAATTTCAGGACAACAGTGACCAATGGTTAAGATGACTAAGGCCAGGCACAGTGGCTCACGCCTGTAATCCCAGCACTTTGGGAGGCCGAGGCGGGCGGATCACGAGGTCAGGAGATCAAGACCACGGTGAAACCCTGTTTCTACTAAAAATACAAAAAAGTACCCGGGCGTGGTGGCGGGTGCCTGTAGTCCCAGCTACTCGGGAGACTGAGGCAGGAGAATAGCATGAACCCAGGAGGCGGAGCTTGCAGTGAGCCGATACCGCGCCACTGCACTCCAGCCTGGGCGACAGAGCAAGACTCCGTCTCACAAAAAAAAAAAAAAAAAATGATGATGACTAAGTGTAATCAGAAAAAAATCTTTAACTCCAAGTTTAGACGAGCCAGTTTGTTTAATTGGATTTCTCTGGTCAAAACCAAACTATTGGTGCTTTCTAATGTGTGGGGATCACTGTGCATAGACCATTTTGCCCTCGATTTCAGCATAACATAGTAAAAAGACTGGGTTTTAGATTCAAAAATCACAGGTTTGTGACATCGTGTACTTACTGGTTATGTGATCTTACGTCAGTTACCTTCTCCTTCTCTATAAAATCATAATACTTCACTGGATTAATGAAATAAGATATCTGTGAGAAGGACTCTGTAAATTATAAAACATTAAAAACTTTTATATATAGCGCATTGTGTGACTAGTAAGTACTGCTGTGTCTTACTAGCACAATTTTCTGTGCAGCGTTGACACATATCTCCTAAAAATACAAAGTTCCCCACATTTACAAGCAGCATGATAGGTTCAGGAAGAGGAGGTAGATGACAGGTAACATCTTATTATTTATGTAATTATGGGCTCCAGAAGTTTATTTTTTTAAGCACCATGTATGTGTTTCAAGATAAACATAAGGCATCATATATTTAAACATATATAACCATAATGCTTGTATTTATAAATCATCTTCCAAGAAAGAATAAATCAAAATTTGAAATTCTGCCTGCTTCACCCCATCTCTCTTTACTCACACATTTCTCCCAAAGATCCTGTGTGCCTAATTTTAGAGATTTAAAGCAGGGAACAAACTTCAGGAGCAATAAATAGGGGGAAACATCTGTTATCCTGCCAACCCTGTCTTCGTGGCTTTCCTTAAGTACTCAAGAAAAGTTCAGAAGAAAGCATTTCTTAGAAGAAAAAAAAGAGAGAGAGAGAATCAGCAAAACAAACAGCATTACATTCAAGGAGACAGATAAAACAGAGAGGCTGTCCAGCCCTGGATATTAAGATAACTGGAAAAACAGTAAAACATTTATGCTGAACGTAAAACAGTGAAATGTTTTTTAAATGCCATAAAAGCAGCAAAATGGAGAGAAGCGTTATAAAACTAGCCAGATGCAATTTTGTAACAATTGGAGATGTGGCAATATTACAGGTTCACATTAAAGTAGAAACTAGAGTTAAACCAATGTAGATTCTAAGACCTTTTTCATTCTACTTAAGGAAATATGTGTTTTCTGAAAGGATGGATTCATTTATGGAGAACTTTCTGCGTCCCTGTCACAGAAGACTGAGCTCCACCTCGCCTTGTCTCAATAAGACAATCTAAATGGTGCTCAGTGCAGAATCATTTTCCCGATAGAGCCACAAACAATTGGCCCGTTGAGTTTAGAATAAAAACTATTCTAAACAGAAATTGAAAGTCTAAGGATACAGATTAATCTAAAAAGAGCTCCAGTCTGAGAATATCTGTGAGAAATAGCCAGTGGGTTAAGCACCAAACAAGTTAATATTTAATAAGAGGGTTAGAGATAAAAGAGGTCAAAGTTTGCATCATCAGGAATGACTTCCCAAGCAGGAAAGCAATAAATGTAGATAAAGCCAGCTTTTCTGGAGTGTTTAATACATTGTGCTTTGTAGGCTATATCTTATTTGACTCCGCCATATGATAAGTATCCCCATTTTGCAGATAAGGAGACCAATGTCCAAGATCACCCAGCTATAAATGTCTAGACTGAAGTTTTAAATTCAAACTGCTGACTCTAAAGCAGGTACCTTCTTTTATTTCTATTCTCCATCCCTGGTAGGTGACAAACCCTGTACCTTTCATCACACTCTTAATGTAGGATTTTCGCAAGCAGAGAGAAAGGGTTGAAGCAAATGGCATGAACAAAGACCCACAAGCAACCATAAAAACTCTGCTTAGTGATAGCTGTAGTGCATGGTCTCGCAACCTCAGAGTCATAACCTGAATAAACCAGCACTGAGCCCTCAAAGTCCCACTGTCTTTTCATGACCTCGTGATGTAGCTCTAATCTCTGTGAGTATTATTATACCAGTAACTATCATTTGTCAAGCACTTCACCATTTGCTAGACACTCTGCTTCACTTTTCTTTTTTTTTTTTTTCTTTGAGACAGTGTCTTGCTCTGTTGCCAAGGCTGGAGTGCAGCGGCACAATCTTGGCTCACTGCAACAACCACCTCCCAGGTTCAAGAGATTTTCCTGTCTCAGCCTCCCAAGTAGCTGGGACTACAGGCGTGCGCTATCACACCCAGCTAGTTTTTTGGTGTTTGTTTGTTTGTTTGTTTGAGACGGAGTCTTGCTCTGTCTCCCAGGCTAGAGTGCAGTGGTGCAATCCCGGCTCACTGCAAGCTCTGCCTTCCGGGTTCACGCCATTCTCCTGCCTCAGCCTCCGGAGTAGCTGGGACTACAGGCGCCCACCACCACGCCCGGCTAATTTTTTTGTGTGTTTTTAGTAGAGATGGGGTTTTGCCATGTTGGCCAGGCTGGTCTCTAACTCCTGACCTCAAGTGATCCACCTGCCTCGGCCTCCCGAAGCACTGGGATTACAAGCGTGAACCACCAACCTGCTTCATTCTTACTGTAAATTACATCACTTAATCCCTACAACAGCCCTAAGAAGTAAGTATTATTTTCCCCCATTTTATACACAAACAAGTTCAGAGCTGTGGTTCTCAACTCTGGTTATGCATTAGAATCAAGATTCCTGTCACTAGTCCCCTTCCAGACCAATCAGAATAGGGGTGGATAGAGAAAAGCTCCTTAGGTGGCTCTACTGTGCAGCCAAGGTTAAGAAATGTGGTTTAACACAGTATTTCTCAAACTTAAGTATTCATCAGTATCATCTTGAGGGTTTGTTTGTTCAACATGAATGGCTAAGCCCCACTCCCAGTTTCTTATTCAATAGGTCTCCAACAGTGCCCAAGAATTTGTAGTTGTAATAGGTTCCCAGGTGTGGCTGATGATGCCGGTCTGGAGATCACACTTTGAGAACTATGGTTTAAAGTAACTTGGCCAAAGTCTCCCAGCTGGTAGATTCCTGTGGCCCCCTAGCTCCCTAGTGGAATTCCATAGCCATCCTGGAGCCTTTCCCTAACCCTGAACGAGCACATCTTTAGAACCTGACAGCAAAACAAGCAACAAAAAACAAAACAAGATGTAACACATAAGAAGAAAGTTTTAGTTAACATGCCCAAGTAAAGACGTTATTTGGACCATGGAGCAGGGCACCCACCAGGGCTGCCAGCTGTGTGTGAAGAGTGCCTGTTAGGGACATGACAAGCAGGCTGAGATCTGGTTCAGCAACATTACAGCCAAAACTGTTGCTGATGCTGTTAAAACCAGCGTTGGACCAAAAGGAATGGGAAAAAAAATTCAAGGTGGAAAAGGCAATGTGACCACTACAAATGATGGTGCCACCATTCTGAAACAAATGCAAGTGTCACATCCAGCAGCAGAATGCTGGGGGAGCTAAGATACAGAAGCAGGAGATGGCACTGCATCAGTAGGCACTATTGCTGGCTCTCTCATGGGTTCCTGGGCCGAGTTTCTTCAGAAAGGGATTCATCCAACCATCACTTCCAAGTCATCCCAGAAGCCTTTGGAAAAGGGTATTGAGATCTTAAGTAACGTATCTCAACCTGTGGAACTGAATGTCAGAGAAACTGTTTAATAGTGCCACGAGTTCTTTGAACTCACAGGATGTCTTTCAGTATTCAAGATCTGCTTTCTCTGACGAGTGTAAATGCAGTGATGAAAGTGATCCAGCCACAGGTACTACTATAAATCTTAGAGATATTAACATACAGTCATGTGCCATGTAACAGTATTTCAGTCAACAACAGACTGCATATATGACAGTGGTTATAATGCCATGTATTTGCTATACCTTTTCAATGTTTAGATATGTAGTGTTCAATATAGTAACATGCTGTACATGTTTATAGCCTACCAAGCAATAGGCTATACTATGTAACCTATGTGTGTAGTAAGCTATACCACCTAGTTTGTGTAAGTATACTCTATGATGTTTGCACAACAAAATGACCTAACAATGCCGTTCTCAGATTGTACCCCATTGTTAAGCAATACATGACTGCGGTTAAGAAATTTGGTGGAAAAATTGATGACTGTGAGTTGGTGGAAGGTCTTATTCTCACGCAGAAAGGGGTAAATTCTGTCATAACCCAATTTGAAAAGGCTAAGATTGGGCACATTCAGTTTTGCTTATCTGCTCCCAAAAGATATGGAAATCAAGTAGCAGTTTCTGACAATGTTCAGATGGACTAAATGCTATGAGAGAGACAACGTGTATTTTAAGTTTAGTATAGCAAACTTTTACAAATGGGTCATAATGTCCTTCTCATACAGGACACTTAGAGATGCTTCTAGTGATCTTCCATGCCATTTCCTGAACAAAATTATTATGTTGGTTAAGAACATTGAAAAAGAAGATGTTGAATTCATTTCTGAGACAATTGGAACCAAGCCAGTTGCTCATACTGACCAAGTCACACTGACATGCTGGGTTTTGCTGAGTTAGCTGAGAAGGTCAATTTAAATGGCTCTGGAAAACTGCTCAAGATTACAGGCTGTATAAGTGCTGGAAAAACAGTTAAAATTGTCATAGGACTGAAGAATTGAGCCCTCCATTCATGATGTGCTATGTGTTATTTGCTGTTTGGTGAAGAGAGCTCTTACTGCAGGAAGTGGTGCTCCAATAGAATTGGCCCTGTGGTCAACTGAATGTTTGTGAACATTGAGTGGTATGGAATTTTCCTGTGTTCATATTTTGCAGATACTATGGAAGTCATTCCAACTACACTAGCTGAAAATGCTGGCATTGAATCTCATTTCTACAGTAACAGAACTAAGAAATCAACATGCCTAAAAAGAAAAAAATTGCAGGCATTCATATTAAAAGGGCGGTATTTCCATTTTGGAGGAACTGGTTGATTGCCCAACTTTTGTGATTTCATTTATTGCTCTGACCCTAGCAAATGAAACTGTCCAGAGAATTCTGAAAATTGATGCTGTGGTACACGCTCAGTAATCTGGATAATACTGACTGGCTTACACTCTTATAGCTGCTAGTAGTGTGGCTGAAGTGGAAGATCACCTTAGTGCTCCTTATTATTTGGAAGATTATTTCCTCTATGAATTCCTGGGCTTGGTCTTCCAATTGGCATTTGCTTGAAATTGTATAGATACAATTTAGTGAACACATTAAATATTTGGTTTCCCAAAAAGATAATTATTCACATTTAATTTAAATAATTTATTTTATAATTTTTATCAAAATTTTAATGGACATTTTTGGAGTGCAGTTGGAAAAACAATCCATTTGGAAAAATAAATAGGAGAGAACACAAGAGAAATTCTAAAATGCAAGAATAATGTGGGGACCCATATGAGATGTTGAAAATTATGTAATTAAAATTGATTTTTAAAAATCAGACCACTGACATTGGTGGTCTCAGGTATTTGTACACTTATGTCTATAGTGACATTATTCAGACAAATGGTCTGCTTCTGAACACAGTCGTGCATACAAAGAGGTAGCCATTGTTGTTGCACCTCCTATTCTTGCAAGCCCCTCTGCCTTTAGCTGAAGTGACTTCAGGAGATTTAAAGGGTACGGGCCCTCTTTTCTCTTCCATTTTTCTTGTTTTACCCCTTTGGGAGCCAGGCATTTTGTCACTACAAAAAAATGCAAAAGTTAGCTGGAGATGGTGGCATATGCCTGTGCCTTTAGTCCCAACTACTCAGGAGGCTGAAGCAGGAGGATCAATTGAGCCCAGGAGGTTAAGGCTGCAGTGACCCATGTTCATGCCACTGCACTCCAACCTGAGCAATGGAAAAAAAAAATACACACACACACACAGAAATGAGAAAGGAATTTAAACATTTCTCTCCAAAAACAAAAAACAACTAAACACAAAGGACAGTAATGTAAAAATTAAAAGAAAATGAGGAACTAAAAAGCCATAATGTAGAAAATAGAGCAAAATAACAGAAGTCCCTTCTTATCAGTAATTACTTTAAATATAAATGGATTAAAATCTCTAATCAAAAGACAGAGATTAAAAGAATGGATAAAAAGACATGATCCAATTATATGCTGTCCGCAGAGACTCATTTTAGATCCAACAATACCAATAGAATGAAAGTGAGAAAATGGAAAACGAGGCCGGGCGCGGTGGCTCAAGCCTGTAATCCCAGCACTTTGGGAGGCCGAGACGGGCGGATCACGAGGTCAGGAGATCGAGACCATCCTGGCTAACACTGTGAAACCCCGTCTCTACTAAAAAATACAAAAAACTAGCCGGGCGACGTGGCGGGCGCCTATAGTCCCAGCTACTCGGGAGGCTGAGGCAGGAGAATGGCGTGAACCCGGAAGGCGGAGCTTGCAGTGAGCTGAGATCCGGCCACTGCACTCCAGCCCGGGTGACAGAGCGGGACTCCGTCTCAAAAAAAGAAAAAAAGAGAAAATGGAAAACGATATTCCATGAAAATATTAACCAAAAGAGGATGTCTCTAATGCCTAGAGCCTGACTCAGTTGGAATCACTAAATTTTATTGAATGAATGAAAGAAATATCCAAACTTACCTGGATTGAAGAATAAATGAGGTACATTTTCTCATTATATTTCAAGAGAAAGTAAGAATAAAAGGAAAGAGAAAGGAAGAGAGAGAAGGATGGAGGGAAGAATAAAGACAAAGATAGATGAATGATAATCCATTTGAATTGACAATGTGATTTAGTAGAACTGGAAAAATTGGTGGCAGTGTGTTTACTTTAAACTTACCGAAAAAAAATCTGTATACTTAGCTGTTAGTAATATCCATGTTTTTTTACTCCAAAATACAAGTTGTAGACCTTGTTTTCTAAATACTATTCTCCAACAAAAGAAATTGTGGCTCCTTGGAAAAATAGTGGATTCCAGAGCTGGGAGAGGTAAGACACAAATTATGCTAAAAAGTAATGAAGTGCCCCCCCACAAAAAAAAGATGGGGATCTTGCTGAAAGGGCATGAGAGCCAAACTGAAAGAGCCCCCTATGGCCAAGGCTGAAACAATTTGAGCAACAAAATAAATAAGAATAGTACTGGATTAAGCATAGTACTATATTATGATAGTACTAGATTAAAACCCAATGGTTAAATAAAAATCTGTGAGTCCATACTGTATAAATAAATTGAGGAGAAAGTACAATTTTACTTTACAGAATAATTCCAATTGTAAAATGTAAGTAATAAGGAAATAGAAAATCATGATTAGAATATCACAGTAATAATAACTACAAGCAGTATCCACTGATGGATGCTAAAATTGATGGGCAAAAGTTTAAGGAGAAGCAGGATACTTGTACAGTCTCAAAGTATCTTCCCCCAAAAAAATATTATTTGCAAAGAGAAAAGTAATAACTTTATGGTGGAAAAAACAAGTTTCTTAGTTTTGGTAATTGTACTTTGGTTATAAGATGTTAACATTAAGGGAAGTTGGGTGAAGAATATACAGGAATTCTCTGTACTATTTTTGCAAGTTCTCTGTAAGTCTAAAATTTTCTTTAAAAATGTTTAAACTATATTTTCAAAAAGCTTTTTTGGCTGGGCACAGTGGTTCATGCCTGTAATCCCAGTATTTTGAGAGGCCAAGGTGGGTGGATCACCTGAGGTCAGGAGTTCGAGACCAGCCTGGCCAACACGATGAGACCCCCGTCTGTACTAAAAACACAAAAATTAGCTGAACATGGTGGCGCACGGCTGTAGTCCTAGCTACTTGGGAGGCTGAAGCAGGAGAATCACTTGAACCCACGTGGCAGAGGTTGCAGTGAGCCGAAAACACACCATTGCGCTACAGCCTGGGCAATAAAGTGAGACTCCATCTCAAAAAAAAAAAAAAAGTTGTTTTTTTTTAATATCTTTAAAAAAAAAAATGACACAGGGTCTTACTCTATCATCCAGACCTGAGGGCAGTGGTGCAATCATGGTTCATCGAAGCCTCAACCTCCCGGGCTCAAGCAATCCTCCCACCTCAGCCTCTCAAGTACTGGGCATTACAGGTACATGCCACCACACTCAGCAAATTCTTTTACTTTTTGTGGAGACAGGGTCTCATTATATTGCCCAGGTTGGTATTTAAGACTATTTTAAGACAACACAGGCCAAACACAGTGGCTCACGCCTGTTATCCCAATACTTTGGGAGGCCAAGGTGGGAGGATCACTTGAGCCCATGAATTGGAGACCAGCCTGGGAAACAAAGTGAGACCCTGTCTCCACAAGATAATTAAAAATTAGCTGGGCATGTTAGTACCTGTGATTCTAGCTACTCAGGAGACTGAGCCTGGGAGGTTGAGGCTGCAGTGAGCTGCGTTTGGGCCACTGTACTCTAGCCTGGGCAACAGAGATCCTGTATCAACATTTTTTTTTAAAAAATGAATTTAAGAGTTCATGTATAGAATGCTGTCAGTTATAAAAAGAAAAATGCAAATGAACAAAAAGACTGGAGGAACTATGCCCAAATATTAACATTTGTTGCTTATAAGAGATGAGACTATGGTTGGTTTTCTTTTCTACACTTTCTGAATTTTCTGTCACGAATGCTTACCATTTCATAATAAGATGTAAAAAAAAGCAAAACGTTAAAGAGCTAAAGGAGGGTGGGGTGTGGTGGCTTACGCCTGTAATCCTAGCACTTTGGGAGGCCAAGGCAGGTGGGTTGCTTGAGCTCAGGAGTTCAAGAGCAGCCTGGGCAACATGGTAAAAACCCGTCTCTAGAAAAAATACAAACATTAGCTGGGTGTGGTGGCACATGCCTGTAGTTTCATCTACTTGTGGGGGCTGAGGCAGGAGGATTGCTTAAACCGGGGAGGTCGAAGCTGCAGTGGGCCAAGATCACACCACTGCACTCCAGCCTAGGGGACAAGGTGAGATTCTTACTCAAGAAAAAAGATAAGGCCATGCATGGTGGCTCATGCCTGTAATCCCAGCACTTTGTGAGGCCAAGGCAAGAAGATCTCTTGAGTCCAGGAATTTGAGACCAGCCTGGGCAACATAGGGAGACCCCGTCATTACAGAACAAACAAACAAATTAGCTAGGCATAGTAGTACACACCTGTGATTTCAGCTATTCAAGAGGCTGAGACGGGAGAATCACTTGAGCCTGGGAGGTTGAGGCTGCACTCCAGCCTGGGTGATAGAGCAAGACCTTGCCTCAAAAAAAAAAAAAAAAAATAGGCTGAAGTAAAACCAAGAGGGACAAAAACGGGAAGAGAGAACATTCCAGGTTGAGGACATAACATGAGGACACAAATGTGGCATTGGAAGATGGCATAGTCCTAAGAAGAATAAGATGTTGGCTATAGTTAGAGCAAAAGTGGCATTTGGGGGGAGATTTGAGAGAGAGAGAGAGAGAGATCAGACTGGTGAGATAGGGCCTTGTGGGCCACTGTGAATTTAGGCTTTTCCCTCAGATAATGGGGAGCTATTAAAGGGACACAGCAGGGTGATGATGTCAGATCCATAGTTTAGAGTTCCCTCAGGCAGCCAAACGGAGGGTAGACTGGAAGAGACTAAAAAAGGTGGAAAGGGGTGAGTCAGAAGAGCACCAGGGTGGTCCATATGACAAATAAGGAGAAACTGACTTGAGCAGGGACAGTGGGAATGGTGAAAAAGATCCTTTTAGTTTGGACCCGGGACCAGGAAGACCAGCAAGAGCTATAAGTGCTCCCCCACAGTCAGTTTCATTTATATTTCCAGGGAAAATGGCCCACATCAGACTCCTAGAAGGCTGGTGCCCTCAGGATTTTAGAGATAATCCCAGAGCCAGATAAATGGCCAGCCAGACCAGGGCAACGAGTCTGGTGGGCCATGTAGGAGCTGGGTCACTCTGGATCTCCAACCACAACTTGACAGGTCAGCTGGGGAACAGTGGAGCAGAACCCAGGAGGAGCCAGGCCCTTGGGCAGAGTGTAAATCCCACACAGGGATGCAGGAACCCAGAGGCAGAGTGATCCCTGAGAGATAAGAGGTCCACCTTTGCCAACAAGGGGCTGGAGCTCTAGGTAAACAAGCAGCTCTGCTGCTGTGAGGCAAATGGCCCTGGGTGCTCTCTGTAGCTGCTTCACAGGCAGTTCAATTTCGGATGGAGAGGCTGGGCTAAGTAGAAGAGAAAAAAAAAATGGTGACAAAGTCACTACCACATGAAAAATCAAAAGTGGATACATTGAGTTAGACTTAAGGGAAAGTAAAGATTAACTCACACAAATTTGATTATACGCAGCCTTTTTAAAATCCCCCTATGATGTAAACATTGAGGTTTGTCTATTTTGTGTTTTCTCTGCTTTGGATCTCTTCCCTTCTTCGCCCGTAGCTCCTGGTGGGAGACCAGCAGGGGTAAAAACATGACTTTCTTTCCTGGTGTCACAAGACCTATATTGGGTTTTTTGTTTGTTTTTTCAGTTTTTTGTTTTGTTTTGTTTTTCTCAAGTGCCTTGTCGATTAGTGTGAATTCACTAAGGCAAATATGCTCACAGGATGGGCTCAGTCCACCTCCGGAGAATCATCAGGGCCTTCTCTGAGTCAGCAGGCTGGGCTGCAGCCCAGGAATCCGCATTCCCAACAAGCTCTTCCAGGTGTGAAATATGCCTCTAAAACACGAGAATCCCTCTTCTAGGAATTCTGGTGGAAGCAAAATTGAAAGAGATAAACTCTGGTCCCAAGTTGCTTATTTACTAAGTCCCAAGATGCAGGCATCCAGATGACCTGGGCTCTTACCTTGTGCTTGGGAATATATCAAAGATGCATTGACTTTGCAGTGTGGTGTCCTCATCACCTAGTCTCCTTCAGCCTCTGGTTTTATCATTCTCTCCAACAAGCTCAGACATCTGTCTGGATTATCCTTAGTGAGTCCTTGGTGTTGATAATTGTCTATCCTCCTAATACAATCTAGCACGATCTCTTGTCTCTGCAACAGTCTTTATGTGGGGGATGTTTTGGGATAGAGGTAGTAAGCCCATCCCAATCCCTGGGTGCTGAATTTTAGCCATGTGGTCTGCTTCAGGCTATCTGTGTAGGTTGTAAATTTTATTAGGGAAAGGAAGGCATGACTAGAATGATCCTTCTTGTGAAAAATACTCACCTAATTGCTCCTCCTCCTTCATTAATCTTAAGAAGTCTCCTATTCCATTTCACAATCAGCATAAATAGCAGGGAAGATGAAAGTGAAGAAAAGCTCAGTGACCTCATTTTGAGATCACAATTTGTCTCTGGCACAACAAGCGGGCCCCGCAGCTCTTCTGCAACTGCAGATAACAGTTTGCCATATTACCAAACCCTCACTGGCACCAACACCCCAGGAGGATAGACAACTGGGCAATGTATGGAAAATAGAAAGGAGAGGAAATTAGTCCAAATCGCCTACTGAACTATGACCACCCCAAAATGTTATAGGGGGTTTTTTGTTTGTTTGGTTTTTTTGTTTTTTGTCAAGTGTTCTGCAAAGAACAAGTGCCTATTTCTATGATTTTTAGAAGTTTTTTTTAAGAAAAAAAAAGTTATGAATTTAAAACAAACCATTCCAAGTGATGTAGCTATTTTCTCACTAAAAATTCAACACCTGAGAAAGCATCATCAAAAAAACTCAAAGTGGCGATTGGGATTATGTTTTTCTAATAATAATTATTATTATTATTCTGAAGGAGCCCCAACCAATTTAAATCTTGTGAAAATACTACGTATCTGGCTTTCTTCCCACCTCCTGCCACAGTCCCCTCACACTAAGGATTTCACCATTGCCCTGGATGCACAGGAACTAGCCGGGCCTGTCGGGACCTTTCCCTCACCTTTCCTGTAATGCTTGCTCCCATGTCATCTGGACGAGTGGCCTCCAGGATGAGTCACTCTATTTACACCTGGGCTGGTTCAGGACAATGCAGAATCTATTTCTGAAATATCACAGTCTCAAAAAGAGGGCCTTCAGATACTTGCTATAAATTTTCTTATGGCAAAAGACAAACATGTCATCTCCATCTTGTTTCTAGGTTGCACCAAGTAGCAGGCCTGACTGAAACACACAACAGCTTACAGTGCTTAGAGCCTTCCTGCTCAAAGTGTGGTCCCCAGGCCCCTGGGAGCTTGCTAGAAATGCAGAATGACAGGCTCGCTCCACGCCTTCTGAATCAGAACCTGAATATTAATGTGTTCCAGATGGTTTGTATACACAGAAAGTGTGAGAAGCACTGGCCTAGGATTTGCATTAACTTTCAGAGTTCTTAGAGGTCACAGGTGTACAAGGAATCCAAAAGCCTTTCTGCCTTCACTCATGCAATTCATTATTCTCTTCGCCTGAAAATGTCTTCCATTATGTCTTACCAACCTAGAATTCCTACTCACCCTCCAAGGCCCAGGCCAAAGATCGTATCTCTGTTGAAATTTTTCTGATACCCTCAGTCAAAACTAATTATTTCTTCTTCTCTGCTCCCTTGATATTTTACATCTATATCCAGTATATGTCAATATTATGCAGCCTTCATATCATAACTATGTGCTCATTTGTCTGTGTCCCACAAAAGTGTATTATTCAAGGACAGAGAACATCAATGTCCTTGTTCATCTGTGTTCTTTTTATTATTATTATTATTATTTTTTTTGAGATGCAGTCTCGGTCTGTCACCCAGGCTGGAGTGCAGTGGCGCGATCTGGGCTAACTGCAAGCTCCGCCTCCCAGGTTCACGCCATTCTTCTGCCTCAGCCTCCAGAGCAGCTGGGACAACAGGCGCCAACCACCTCGCCCGGCTAATTTTTTGTATTTTTTAGTTGAGACGGGGTTTCACTGTGTTAGCCAGGATGGTCTCGATCTCCTGACCTCGTGAGCCGCCCGTCTTGACCTCCCAAAGTGCTGGGATTACAGGCTTGAGCCACCGCGCCCGGCCTCATCTCTGTTCTTCAGCACCCAGCCCAGGACTTGGAAGAGAAACTCAATAAATATTACTTGAAAACTATCTTTTCATCTTTCCTTCCACTGTTTTAAAGTCACATAATAATAAACCTTATACTGCCTAAAGATTTTCACATTTTAACCTGCTATACTTTAAAAACTATTCTATTTTTAATATGCTAATTTACAGCAATAATTCAAAAGCACTTCTGTTGGCCTGGAAACAATCTCTGAGTATACATTTGATTGGGATAACTATTTCTGCCCCCTTTCCCTCACACATACACCCCTTTCACAAAACATGACATATTCATTGCAGATGAAAAGCCAGACTACTGATAAAACAGATATTTTTTAGGGGGGATTGTGGGTGGAATAATAATTATTATATTTATTCATTTATAGTAAACCTTTCTCAGTACCTCTGATATTTTCTTACAGATATATAACTGATATTACTACATCAATTGTGACTAAAAGATAAGAAAATAGTAAAGAGAAGGAAGTAAAGTAGAAGGTAAACAGTGATCAACCGTCGCGATAATTAATGGCTGTCTGCATTCTTAAAATAAACACAACAGAAAACATGTAGGTAATAATGGGCACTTAACAGAATAAGCATAACCCCTCCAGTTAACAATTAACTCTTGGGAGACTGTAATCATGTACCAGCCTGCATGAGATAACACATAGTTTACAAGTAATATATAAGGGCAACTCTCCCTTCTCTGTGCTGATAGCAATGCACACATGGCTGATTGCCATTGCTGTGTGCTGGCCAGCAAGCGATGCACAGCTGTAAGCGCTCATGGACCATAAGGGCTCATCCAAATGACCCACAAATTTGACTTAGCATTATTCACACTTGTTGCTAACATATGGTTCTCACAGTGGTCATTAAGAGAAGCTATTTAGCTACACTTTGTGCTTTCTACAGTGCAATAGTCCTTGCAATATTTATCAATAGGTTAAATACAAATATTGTTTGACTCAGGAATTCCACATCTATACCACAGAAAATAGAGGCAAATGCACAAAAATGTTAGTTGCAGCTTTTTGTTTTTCATTTTTTGAAACGGAGTCTCACTCTGTCACCAGGCTGGAGTGTAGTGGCACGATCTCAGCTCACTGCAACCTCCAGCTTGTGGGTTCAAGTGATTCTCCTGCCTCAGCCTCCCAAGTAGCTTGGACTACAGGCACGCACTGACACACCCAGTTAATTTTTGTATTTTTAGTAGAGATGGGGTTTCACCATGTTGGCCAGGATGGTCTCAACCTCTTGACCTCATGATCCACCCTCCTTGGCCTCCCAAAGTGCTGGGATTACAGGTGTGAGCCACAACATCTGGCCATTAGTTGTAGTTTTTTATAGAAAAAGAAAGCAATCCACATGTTCATCAATGGGAAAATTAGTATATAAGTTATATTACATACATACCCTAGATATGATAGAACTACATTAGTTATTTAAAAAAAAAAAAAAAGAGCTACATGTATTCGTACTGACATGGGAAAATGTCAGTAATATAGCATTTTACAAATCAAGCAGCAGGCCAGGCATGGTGGCTCACACCTGTAATCCCAGCACTTTGGGAGGCCAAGGTAGGCAGAACTCCTGAGGTCAGGAGTTCAAGACCAGCCTGGCCAACGTGATGAAACCCCATCTCTACTAAAAATGCAAAAATCAGCCAGGCGTGATGGCAGGCATCTGTAATCCCAGCTACTCAGGAGGCTGAGGGAGGAGAATCGCTTGAACTCCGGGAGGCAGAGGTTGCAGTGAGCAGAGATTGCACCACTGTGCTCCAGCCTGGGCAGCAGAGTGAGACTCCATGTCAAAAAAAGAAAAGCAGCAGAATATTCTATTGTATAGTTGAGTATGAACCTACTAGCAATTGTACAGGAACAAACATGGAGACACATACATATACATGTATTTGTATATGCATAGCAAAAATTTAGAAAGCTACTCATCAAATTATTCATTATGATAATATTTGAGGAAATAGTGAAAGAAGAATAAGAAATCACTTTGAAATCCCTTACCCTTTTTTAAAGAGATACACTTCATATACTGTTTAAATTTTGTTAAATTTTTATTTTGACAAAATTTCAGATTTATACTAAGTTACGAAAACACTATGATGAGGCCGTCTTTGGAAGGCCGACACGGGCAGATCACGAGGTCAGGACTTTGAGACTAGCCTGGCCAACATGGTGAAACCCTGTCTCTACTAAAAATACAAAAATTATCCAGGCGTGGTGGCAGGTGCCTGTAATCCCAGCTACTCAGGAGGCTGAGGCAGGAGAATTGCTTGAACCTGGGAGGCAGAGGTTGCAGTGGGCCAAGATCGTATCACTGCACTCCAGCCTGGGTGACAGAGGGACACTCTGTCTTGGGGGAAAAAAAATAGTACAAGGAATTACTTTGTAACTTCTACCTAGATTCCCCAAAAGTTAACATCTGTAATATTTGTAATAGATGTTTTATCTTTCCCTCTTTCTGTTTTTTTCCCCTCTGCAATCTCTGCGTGCGTGCGTGCGTGTGTGTGTGTGTGTGTGAATTTTAAAAACTGTTTGAGGGTAAGTTGCAGATGTGATTCCCCTTATCTCTAAATACTTCACCATGTATTCTCTAAATACATTCTGTTACATAACCATAGCATAATACTAAAATCAGTATAATTAAGACATTAACACTGATAAAACACTATTAGCTAATTTATAGACCATATTTAAATTTCACCAACGGCCCCAATAACGACTTTTATGGAAAAAGAAAATCCCAGGTAGTGAATTGAATGTAGTTGTCGGGTTTCTTTAGTCTTCTCTAATTACAGTTTCTCGCTTAGTGTTTCCTTGTTTTTCATGACCTTGATATTTCTGATGAATACAGTCCAGATATTTTGTGTCCCTCAATTTGGGTTTGTCTGATATTTCTTCATGGTTCAAGTCAGGTTACCATTTTTGGCAACAAATTCACAGAACTGTTGTTGTGTTCTCAATGCTTCACGTCAGGAGGCACATGATATCCCATGACAACTGATGTTAAACTTTCAACACTATTGGCTGGCAAGGTGGCATGCACCTGTAATCCCAGCTACTCAAAGGCTGATGCAGGAGGATTCCTTGAGCCCAAGAGTTACAGACCAGTTTAGGCAACACAGCAAGACCCCTGCCTCGTAAAAAAAAAAAAAAAAAAGAACCAAAAATACTTTGAACACCGGCTAAAGTGATGTCTGCCAAGTTTCTCTACTGTTAATTTGCTACTTTTCCCTTTGAAATGGTGATTTTCTGATTCCATCATTCCTTCTACATTAATTAGTTGTAATTTTACCATCAAGGAAAGTTTTCCCTTTTTCCCATTCATTCATTCTTTCATTCATTCACATCAGTATGGATTCTTTATCCTCATTATTTACTTTGATGCAGAATTATTTATTGCGATGCAGAATCCATATTGCTATGGATTCTTTATCCTCATCATTTATTTTGATACACAAATTGCCCCAGATTTGGCCAGTGGGGGACCCAGTGGAGCTAGCTCCCACATCCTTTAGACGTGTTCCCTCTGTCTTTGAGCACTTCCTTACTTTCTGACACGAAGATGCTCTACACCAGCAGTCCTCAACCTTTTTGGCACCAGGGACTGATTTCGTGGAAGACAATTCTTCCGTGGACCCAGGCGTGAAGGATGGTTTCAGAATGATTCAAGTGCATTACATTTGTTGTGCACGCCAACCTTTTGGGCATCAGGGACCGGTTTTTGGTCCTCAACCTTTTTGGCACTGGGGACTTGTTTCACGGGAGACAATTTTTCCACGGACCTGGGGGGTTGGAGGATGGTTTCAGAATGATTCAAGTGCATTACACTTATTGTGCACTTTATTTTTATTTTTATTACATTGTAATAATCAGGCCTCAGATTCTCATAAAGAGCACGCAACCTAGATCCCTTGCACAGTACCAGTCCGTGGTCTGGAGGTTGGAACCCCTGCTCTACACTCATTTTGTACTTTCACAGCCCCAACCTTGCAGTCAGCCATTTCTCCAAGGATATTTGGTTCTTTTTAATAAAGAATGGCATTTGGAAGTTAATTGCTACTGGCTTTCATTGTTTTTAGGCCTTCTTTTTTTTTTTTTTTTTTTTGAGACAGAGTCTTGTTCTGTCCCAGGCTGGAGTGCAGCGGCATGATCTTGGCTCACTGCAACCTCCACCTCATGGGTTCAAGCTATTCTCCAGCTGCAGCCTCCCGAGTAAACATGGTTTCTCCATGTTGGCCAGGCTGGTCTTGAACTCCCCATCCGCCCACCTTGGCCTCCCAAAGTGCTGGGATTACAGGTGTGAGCCACCGCGCCAGGGCTTTTTTTTTTTTTTTTTGGAGGAGGGGGGATGGAGTCTCGCTCTGTCACCAGGCTGGTATCCAGTGGTGCAATCTCGGCTCACTGCAACTTCGGCCTCCCAGGTTCAAGTGATTCTTGCGCCTCAGCCTGCCAAGTAGCTGGGATTACAGGTGCCCACCACCATGCCCAGCTAATTTTTGTACTTTTGGTAGAGACGGTGTTTCCCCATGTTGGCCAGGCTGGTCTTGAACTCGTAACCTCAAGAGATCTGCCACCTCGGCCTCCCAAAGTGCTGGGATTACAGGCATGAACCATCATACCCAGACTGCTTTTAGGCCTTCTTAAGAGGGTTAGGAAATATATACACAAATGCATACATATGTCCCCCCACCACACACACACACACACACCACACACACACACACACATATTTAAATTTCTATACCATATTTATGTAAATATGTAAAAAAAAAAAAAAAACCATAAATTCATACCCATACCTTCGATTCTAATCCAATACCACTGGTTCACATTAGCCTTCCACTTTCCCTATTGATAATTAATATTTTTGACACTGGAACACATGACTCCCATTAATCACAATGTATTTACTTTGTTGCTGAATCTTAGGATACACAAAGAGTAGCTTTAGAGTTGTTTGAAACATTGTTATGAGGTACATATTGTATCAAGATTTTTTATAAACAAAGAAAACAGAAAAAGCTCTCTAAAAAAGAGAACCAACACAGTCAAGTTAGAGACGGCCTATTCAATTAGAGTTACTTAAAGGAATAACATAAATTTGTCTTTCTAGTATTCCTGATTAGCTAAAAAGTTCTGGGCTGCTTCCTATGACTCTCCTAAAATGTCATTTTTATATAGGTAAAAAAGAAGAACAAGAAAAGTTATGCTTGTTAGATTTTTCCTAGTTGCAGGATTTTTTAAAATTCAAGTTTTAGAGCTAGGTGAGACCTTAGTGATTTAGCCAAGGCCCCAATATTACAGCTAAAGAAACTGGCATTCCAAGAGCTGGTGTTTTGCCCACAGTCCCTTGAAGATGCAGAACCAAACCCCAAGTTTTATAACAACCCTTGACAAGTGAGCTCAAACAGGACACACATGTCGACTTGTGAAATTTGTGGTCACTTTATAAGGCTGAGTTTACAAAGCCAGTTCTTTACAAACTAAGAAGTTCCTCTTAGTCACTATGCCTGCTGTTCAGAGAGGTTAAAGAATAAAACCTAGGCAGTAGCTAAGAGACCCGTCAGCTAGGCACTTTCCAAGTAAGAATGATTATGAGGACATACGTTACAATTTCAATTTTTAAGAAATGTCCTTGCTAAATGGGTAACCAAAACAAATGTTTAAATAATCCACAGGGGTAAAATAAAAATAAACAGGTCCACAGTATAGATAAAAATTTTATTAAGTATAAATATTTACCTTTTTCATGTTGAATTTCAAATTGCATGAATGTGTAATCTAATTATGATATCCCTTATTTCATGTCAAAAGGGAAACTTCCAACTTTCTCTCCCTCTGGCTTCACAACTACAGAGACCACCTTCTGTACCCTGAGACTCAAGTTTTCCATTTAACAACCTGCTTCTGTTATTACAGGAAAAGATGGTAAGAGACTCCCGGGCATTCCCAGACTGTTTTCCTCCAGTTCTCTAACCTTTTAGGTGCTCTCAGTTTTTTTGAAAATGAGGAACTTTGTATTCTACAACTCATAGCTACTTTAAGTCATCATTCCTTGGATCCAAGGTTGCTACACATTTCTTCTAGAAACTCAGAAAAAAAAAGAAGAGAGAGGAGAACATGAGGAGGCCTCAAGTTCAATGTGAAAATGTGTATTTGCAGTCAGGAGGATTCTCTAGCAGCCTCTTCTTTGTCATCCCAACTCTTCATAACAAGCCACTCATCCACGGTAACAAGTGTTTCTTTCAAATGCTCTTATTGAAATTTGTGGTCCAACTGGTTCTTAATAAAAGACAGCTTTAACTTCTTGGTGAATCACTACCTTTGCCTTCTTTAAGTTGATTGGTATACCCTCTGACTTTCAGGTGTATGTCTAGGTGTGAGGTATATGTGTAGGTGTGTGTGTGCACGTTACATTTTAAATAATGTATGTATATACAACAAAAGATGCTAGGAGGAAAACTTTATTAAATCTCAGGACTGGAGATGACTTTCTAAGGTTAAAAATAATAAAAGCGGCTGGGTGTGGTGGCTCATGCCTGTAATTCCAGCACTTTCGGAGGCGGGCAGATCACGAGGTCAGGAGATCAAGACTATCCTAGCTAACACGGTGAAACCCCATCTCTACTAAAAATACAAAAAATTAGCTGGGTGTGGTGGCACGTGCCTGTAATCCCAGCTAGGCAGGAGGCTGAGGCAGGAGAATAGCTTGAACCCGGGTGGCGGAGGTTGCAGTGAGCCGAGATCATGCCATTGCACTCCAGCCTGAGTGACAGGGTGAGACTCTGCCTCAAAAAATTATAATAATAAGAGAAAACAAAAGATTGAAAACATGGAACGCAGCAAATATTTAAACTTCCATGTATCAGAAAGATATATGTAGGTTTGAAATATAAGCAATCATTTGAGGGAAATAGGAAAACAAACATTATGGATTAAGCACTAAATAAGCACATACAAATGAGTAAAATTAAAAACAATTCTAAATTCTCAATAGTAATGGACAAAGAATATGAATACACAATGGACATGTGATTAAATGATCAACTTCACTAATGATCAAATAACTGATAATTAAAACTGCAAATATAGGCTGAGTGCAGTGGCTCATGCCTGTAATCCCAGCACTTTGGGAGGCCGAGGCGTGCGGATCACCTGAGGTCAGGAGTTCGAGATCAGCCTGGCCAACATGAAACCTCATCTCTACTAAAAAATACAAAAATTAGCCTGGCCTGGTGGCAGGTGACTTCATCCCAGCTACTTGGGAGGCAGAGGCAGGAGAATAGTTTGAACCTGGGAGGCAAAGGCTGCAGTGAGCAGAGATAGAGTCATTGTACTCAAACCTGGGGGATAAGAGCAAGACTTCCCTAAAAAAAAAAACTGCAAATATATAATACTTTGCCTACCTACCAATGTAACAAAGATGTATTAAAATGTGAATGCCCCAAATGGAAGGTGTACTAAAACAGTTTCTTTCATGTATTGCTGGTGGTAGGAACAAAAACTAATATATCCTTTCCAAATAGCAATTTCATGATGTGTTTAAAGAGGCTTTACAATTGCAACAAAAACTGACAAAAAACTGACCAAAAAAACCTGACAAATGGTAACTAATTAAACTAAAGAGCTTCTCTGCATAGCAAAACTATCAACAGGGTAAACAAACAACCTACAGAAAGGGAGAAAATATTCTCAAACTATGCATCTGACAAAGGACTAATGTCCAGAATCTATAAGGAACTTTCACAATTCAACAAGCAAAAAAAAAGCAACCCCATTAAAAAATGGGCAAAAGACATGAACAGACAGTTCTCAAAAGAAGACATACAAGCAGTCAACAAACATGAAAAAATGCTCAGCATCACTAATGATCAGAGAAATGTGAATCAAGACCACAGTGAGATACCATCTCACACAAGTCAAAATGGCCATTATTAAATGTCCAAAAAGTAACAGATGCTGGTGAGGCTGCAGAAAGAAAGGGGAACCCTTACACGCTGCGGGAATGTAAATTAGTTAGGAAAACAATTTGGAGATTTCTCAAAGATCCTAAAACAGAACTACCATTTTATCCAGCAATCCCATTACTGGGTATACATACAAAGAAAAATAAATAGTTCTGCCCAAAAGACATACATATCATGAGTTTATTGCACCACTATTTGCAATAGCAAAGACATGGAATCAGCCTAGGTGTCCATCAATGGTGGATTGCATAAAGAAAATGTGATACATATATACCATGGAATGTTAGGCAGCCATCAAAGAGAACAAAATTATTGTCCTTTGCAGCAACATGGATGCAGCTAGAAGCCATCATCCTAAGTGATTCAACGCAAGAACAGAAAACCAAATACTGCATATTCTCACTCATAAGTTGGAGCATTGGGCACACATGGACGTAAAGATGGAAATAATAGACTGTGGGGACTGCTAGAGGTAGGGGAGAGGGGAAGAGGGGAAGGCCTGAAAAGCTACCTATTCAGTATTATGCTCCCTACTGGGTGACAGGATCATTCACATCCCCAAACCTCAGCACCATCCAATATACTCATGTTAACAAACCTGTACATGTACCTCCTAAATCTAAAATAAAATTTGTGATACTTATTTTAGATTAATAGGGGGTACATGTGCAGGTTTGTTACGTGGGTATGTTGTTTGACACTTGAAATTATTTAAAAGGAGGATTTAAAATGTTCTACTTTCTGATCCTGTAATTTCGGGGGGGGGGGGGGTTGTTGTTGTTTTTTCTTTTGTTTTTTTTTGTTTTGCTTTGTTTTCTTTTTGAGACAGAGTCTTGCTCTGTCACCCAGGCTGGAGTATAGCGGCACCATCTCAGCTCACTGCAATCGCTGCCTCCCAGGTTCAAGCGGTTCTCCTGTCTCTGCCTCCTGAGTAGCTGGGACTACAGGTGCAAGCCACCACACCAAGCTAATTTTTGTATTTTTAGCAGAGACAGGGTTTCGCCATTTCGCCAGGCTGGTCTCAAACTCCTGACCTCATGATCTGCCCACTTTGGCCTCCCAAAGTGCTGGGATTACAGGCGTGAGCCACTGTACCCAGCCAATGTAGCATTTTTATGCAAGTGAAAAGTTTGACATTAACTTAACATCTAACACTTGGGGTCTGTTTAGACAAATTTCATAAGTAAAACACTAACTAGTTAGCCATTTGAAATGATAGGCATAATAATTTTTTAAATAAGAAAAATGTGTATTCTATAACATTACGTGTAAAAAGCAGGGCATAACTTTTTTTTTTTAATGCAGGGGGAAAGAGACTGGAAGAAAGTATTTCCAAAGGTTAGCAGTGTTTCTAACTGGGAGATGGGATACCAACTTATTTAGTTTCTGCTTCTTTATACTTTTCTCCACTTTTAAAAGTTTCTGGTCAGATGTAGTGGCTCAAGCCTGTAATCCCAACACTTTGGGAGGCCGAGATGGGTGGATCACTTGAGGTCAGGAGTTTGAGACCAGCTGGCCAACATGGTGAAACCCCGTCTCTACTAAAACTACAAAAATTAGCTGGGCGTGGTGATGCACACCCGTAGTCCCAACTACTCGGGAGGCTGAGGCATGAGAATCGCTTGAACCCAGGAGGCAGAGGTTGCAGTGAGTCAAGATCCGGCCACTGCACTCCAGCCTGGGTGACAGAGTAAGACTTCATCTCAAAAAAAAAAAAAAAAATCCTTTCTATATTCATCATGTATTACTTTTCTAATTAGAATAAAAGAGAAATTAAAATAAGGACTGAAAGGAGAAAAGCCAAAGAACAAAATATGTATTAATGAAACTACTGTGATTTCCCCATCTTTCTGAAAAAATAAGTTCAAGACCCTACAAAGCCACCCTCTAGGTAGTCCTCGTTACCCTGATGTTTACAGAGAGGTGTTGGTTTATTGCAATATTAATGTGGTAAATTGAGACATGCCCTAGTTCCTGCCACATGACTTTTTAGGGCGCTGAGTTCTCTGCAATAACATGCATAATAATCTTTTTAGCAATCCCTGCAATTAGGGGGTTGCCAAACTGGAAATGTTACTTTATTTGAGACAGGTACACACACATACGCACGCACGCACAATACTGGAGACACAGAAACAACCACCCCCTTGAAGAAAAACCATATAATTAGATCTCCTTTAGATGAAAAGATAATCTTCAACAACCTAAATATAAAAAGATTTCATACTTATTTTTCCTTCTAAAAATGCAGATCACCAATTTCTACCACATATTAGTGAGAGGTCAGGGAGATGACGCCACATCTCAGTGATATCATAGGTGCTTTGGACCTTAGGACGAAAAATTATATTGGTGACTTGTAAGACACAGAGACCCACTCAAGCTTTGGAGGTAAAGAAGCCATGAAGGAAGTTCTCAGGTTGCACCGTGAGAACCAATTTTCTCAAGCAGAACTTAATTACAACTGTATAACTATGAAAACATTTATGGAGAATGCTACCCCTACACCCACTACTGGGCTTCTATTAAGCTGATTTCTTTGAACTGAATTGTTCCCATCCAGTGTGCACATGTGTGTATGTGAGAGAGAAAGAGAGAGAGAGAAAGTGACTTGGAATATCTACTGTTTCTGCTCAGTATCAACAATTTCCCTCCCCTCGTCTCATTTATAAAGCAGAATATTTTCTCTTTGTCTGTCAAGAATTCAAACAGAATAGTATCTTAGGACCTCGTACTATTTGCCTACCCCCGTCTTGTTTATAAAGCAGAATAGTTTCCCTTTGCCTGTCAAGAATTCAAACCGAGTAATATCTTAGCACCTAGTGCAAGTCCAGCTCTTGCTTTAAATATAAGAAAACCACATTTGGCCAGGTGCAGTGACTCACACCTGTAATTCCAGCACTCTGGGAGGCCAAGGCGGGCAGATCACAAGGTCAGGAGTTTGAGACCAACCTGGTTAACATGGTGAAACCCTGTCTCTACTAAAAATACAACATAATTAGCCGGGTGTGGTGGCGCACACCTGTAATCCCAGTTACTCAGGAGGATGAGGCAGGAGAATCGCTTGAACTGGGGAGGCGGAGGTTGCAGTGAGCAGAGATCATACCACTGCACTTCAGGCTGCGTGACAGAGTGAGACTTCGTGTAGAAAAAAAAAAAAGAAAGAAAGAAACACACACATTTTCTAAAGTTATACAGCTAATTAGTGATAGTGGTTTTTTTGGAACCCAGTTGTATTCCACTGTTCCATTGCCTTAGCTGTGCGGTACATTTCCTTGCTTTTCCCAATGAGAAAACTAAGATATGAATATTTAGATTGTGTCTTTGAACGCAAAGAAAAATAGAAAAGTAAGGCAATGAACTAAATGATTCTGTAGGGGGAAAAAATAGCCATTTGTGATGTGAAGGACTCTCGCCCTTCTGGGGTGAACTTGGGGCTGATTCAGAGATGGTCTCTGCACCAAGGATTGTGATCCACGCAAATGAGAAGGTCACACCCACACAGGGACGGGAAAGAAAAGGAGTCATGACCAGGTAGATACCAGCATCAAGGACAATCAGATGATTTGGGAGAATGGATGGGAATGGAGCAGACAGGAGTAAAACATTCTGTTTCAGCCCATTATTTGAAAATAGGGTGGTGGGTCTTTGGAAGAACCATGGGAGGGAAGTGAATAAGCACCAGTTGACCTTTTCAGCCTAACACACACACACAGACACACACACAAACACAAGTACACACCCCCAGGGCACCTCTTAGACTCGCTGCCTATGAACAGTACTGATACACAAACACGCCCTTTGGCCTCTTTCCTTTTCAACATGCAATTGCTTCTACTTTACTCCTCTGAGCAGGATACTTTTTACTTGTCCTTAAACACTTAATTCAAGCAACACTCCTCCTGGACACTGTCTCTGAGCTCCCTCATCCCCTCTGCTTTCACCGAGGCTAGATTACAGACTTCTCTTCTGTGTTCCTGAAACAACTTAGACATACCTTACTAAAGTGCTTTTCACACTGCATGGCAATTGTCAGTTCATTGGTCCATCAGCCATGAAGGGACCAGAAGCTGTTGGAGAGGCAGGGACTTTGTCTTTCCTCTTTATATCCCAGTACAGAAAGCTAGGCTTGTCACATATTATTGAGTAAATGACTCCATTCATTCAACCTGTGACCATGGAGCATCTAGTCTTCCAGGCCCTGGGGATACAGCAGCGGCAAGATACAAATGGTCCCTGCCCTTAAGAATCTTCTGTTCTGTTAAGGGACACTGGCCCACTCCAAAAGCTTCCCTGAAAAAACTGTTTAGCCTAATGGATGAATGTCAGATCAGTCTGACATAGAAATAAATAAATGTTTATTCTGCAGCACTGTCCTACTTCAATTGTGAAAATAGACCTGAGGAGAAGCATTTACCGTGACTTGGGTTTTCTTAGATAAACTGAATCTTAAAAGGCGTGCTCACAGAGACAGGGCACAGATAAATTGGTCTGAGGCTGAATATTCATCTTTCACAGCAACGCCTCACAAGACTAGCATTCGATACATACAGCAGAATAAAGACAGTCACTGCCAAACCTTATTTTATTGAATTCTGCTAATTTTGCATTTTTAAATTACTCACTTAGAAACTTGGCTGACCTGTACTTTGACACTGCATATAGAGAATTTGGCTTTCAGAGAAATTTTTTTTTTTTTTTTGAGATAGAGTCTCACTCTGTCGCCCAGGCTGGAGTGCAGTGGCTGGATCTCAGCTCACTGCAAGCTCTGCCTTCCGGGTTTACGCCATTCTCCTGCCTCAGCCTCCCGAGTAGCTGGGACTACAGGCGCCCGCCACTTCACCCGGCTATTTTGTATTTTTTAGTAGAGACGGGGTTTCACCATGTTAGCCAGGATGGTCTCGATCTCCTGACCTCGTGATCCGCCCGTCTTGGCCTCCCAAAGTGCTGGGATTACAGGCTTGAGCCACCGCGCCCGGCATTTCGGAGAAATTTAATAATAAAAATGAATCCTTAAATAGCTCTTGCAAGTTTGTCTTTCATATATTTTATTTTATTTGATAATGAGACTGCAACTACTGCTACCTTGGGAATCTTGACCTGTGCGTTTTAGCTCTTCTCAATAGGAGGTACTGAAGAAAATGAAGTTTGATGAACCATTGTCCTCTCTGAACTGAGTGATTGGCCATCACTTGGGAAGGGCACTCAGTTCAGGTGACGATCCCAGTATTGACTTCATCCTCACACCATTCCCAAGGATCCCAGGGGTTTCAGTTTGAAATATTATGTTTTTTTATTGATTTACTTATTTATTTGTATTTATTTATTTTGAGACCAAGCGTCACTCTGTTGCCTAGGCTGGAGTGCCGTGGTGCGATCTCAGCTCACTGCAACCTCTGCCTCCCTGGTTTAAGCAATGCTTCTGCCTCAGCCCCCTGAGTAGCTGGGATTACAGGCGTGCACCAGCATGCCCGGCTCACTGTTGTGTTTTTAGTAGAGATGGGGTTTCACCGTGTTGCCCAGGCTGGTCTCAAACGCCTAGGCTCAAGCGATCCACCCACCTCGGCCTCCCAAAGTGCTGGGATTACAGATGTGAGCCACAGCGCCCAGCCTGTCTTTTTTTAGGAAAAAATGCAGGCTCATGCCTCTAAGAATAGAGCTAAATAATCTTAATTGACTAGTTCTTTTCTTTCACTATGCTCAAATCTTTAGAGAAACGTGAAACGTAGCAAAATGTTTAAATGGAATTTTCAGTTGAGACCTCAAGGCTCTAGATATTAGATACCAAAATGAGTTTTGAGAGAAACCATCCTAAAGGAGTCTTAAAGTAGATACCTGAAAACTGGTAACGTGGCTTGTAACAAACCTTGACCTATACTGAGAGCATAAAGGAAGCAAATTGTTTTAAAAAGGAGAAGAATTTGTGGTACATGTACCTGTAGAATATAATTCTGTGACTGTCTCTCCGCCCACCTCAGGGAAGTGGTGGAGGGTCTTTCTCCCTTTACATCAAGTGAGTGGATTGGTGCCTGACTCCCACCTGAAAGCCCTGAAGCCAGAGAAGGGCTGGAACTAGATGCAGAAGCAGGATAAAGACAAGGGAGAGAAGGGCAGGTGGCCTGTGCTCCTACAGCGTCAGAGCAAAGGATGTGTGAGTGTTTTTAAGGCTCACTGAGCCCTCTCAGTAGAGAGCCAGACTGCCATTTTAAATCCTGCCCCAGGGAACCGCAAGAAAGAATGAGGGGACATCAGAAGACAAGAGTCTATGGCGCAAACTACTGAAAAACCAGAGAGAGAACTGACCAACCTGTTGAATCACTACTTTACCCACATCGTAGGAAATGCAGCCAAATGTTCCAGGGACAGCTTCTAGAGAACCACCCGAGAAGAGTCCCAGGAGAGAAAAAGTCAGCTTTAAACCCTTGCCAGACCCTGAGCTGCGAAGCCATTTTCCAAGTATACCAGTAAAATAAGAACTTTCCTGCAGTACCATGCCAGCCCTATTGGAACCCAAGGCCACAGGGAAATCTATGCCCCTATATACGCACTTACCAAAATACCCTCCCATATTGTGAACCGAGTGGAAAAGTTAATAAAGGCTCTCCAATCAAAAACCGTGATTACACATAATGTCCCAGCTTGCCCAATCTGTTCACATGCCATTGTAAATCTTCATAAACCCACCCATCAAGGGACACCAAGGCCCTATAGCCCGTGAACCTCAGGCTGACCAGAAACACTGTTCCCATTGAGCAATAACTCAAGGTCACAGAACAAACAAAAACAGACAGCCTTTCTTTGTTTACATTTTTGGTATTCTGTTCATCCTGGATGCTTTGCATTCGTACTTAAAGAAAAATATTGCAGGGCCAGGAGCAGTGGCTCATTCCTGTAATCCCAGCACTTTGGGAGACCAAGGGGGCTGATCACTCGAGCCGAGGAATTTGAGACCAGCCTGAGCAACATAGTGAAACCCTATCTCCATACAAAAAAAAAAAGAAAAAAATTTAGCTGGGCGTGCTGGTGCATGCCTGTAATCCCAGCTACTCAGGAGGCTGCCCTGGGAGGATTGCTTGAGCCTGGGATGTTGAGACTACAGTGAGCAGTGATTGGTGCCACTGCCCTCCAGCCTGGGTGACAGAGGGAGACCCTGTCTCAAAAAAAATTGCATTAATCTTTATCTTGATTCTGAGACCCCTTAGATTTTGCACGAGGTGAATGCTTTACTGCTGGCCCTACTTTCCTGGTGTTTTCCTTCTTTATTCATCATCTTCAAGTTCACAGAACCCAGGAACTGTGCTTAACAAGGAGGAAAGTGGAATCTAAAATAGACAAACTCACAGAAGCAGAAAGTAGAATGGTGGTTGCCTGCAGCTGGGGGACGGGAAATGGGGAGATATTGATCAAGGGGTACAAAGTTTCACTTATGCAGGATGAATATACTCTGTAGACCTAATGCACAGCAATGTGACTATAGTTAATATACTATCTTACATACTTGAAATTTGCTAAGAAGGGAGATTTTAAGTGTTCTCACCGCACACACACACAAATAAAATAGTAATTATATGAGATGATATGTATTAATACCCACATGCCATGGCAGTCAGTTTTATAGGTACCCTGAAACACAGCACGACTCAGATGCCTTTAGGATGGGCAGGCTCTGCACAAACTAAGCGATATCCACAAGAGAAAGCCAAATCCAAATGCTTCAGGTTAACTAGTGTTTCTCACCTGCTGAGCATTCTCTGTCTTTTCATCAACTGACTCTCTCCATGAGAGGCAGCTTGGACCCAAAGCACCTTGAGAACCATTCTCTAGATTTTATATGCTTTCTGCTGGGAAGTGTAAGATCAAAGAAGACTCCAATGTCATATGCCTAAGAGATACAAGCTTGCATATTTTACCATGTTCTTAAAAACACCAGAAACTTGGCTGGGTGAGGTGGCTCGTGCCTGTAATCCCAGCACTTTGGGAGGCGGATGTGGGCAGATCACTTGAGGTCAGGAGTTCGAGACCAGCCTAGCCAACATGGAGAATCCCCATCTCTACTAAAAACATAAAAACTACCTGGGCATGGTGGTACTCACTTATAATCCCAGCTACTTGGGAGGCTGAGACAGGAGAATCACTTGAACCCAGGAGGCAGAGGTTGCAGTGAGCTGAGATCACACCACTGCACTCCAGCCTGGGTGACAGAGTAAGACTCTGTCTCAAAAAAAAAAAAAAAAAAAGATGAGGGGAGCTTGGAGGACAGCCATAGTAACTTCATTGGTTTGATGGGCAATAAGACACTCTAGCTAAGTACTGTATAAACAGAAAAGTGCTATAGAATGTTGACAATGATCATCCTCGTCGTGCTGTCCTTGCTATTGTTCTGTTTCTGCAGGCCAAGCATCAGGGCTGCCAAGGGCATTCATGTTGGTTACTCTCTCCACACCATGGTGTGCCTTTAATATTGTAGTATTTGTGAATGGTGGCCCCCAGAATTGGGCAGCCAAAGGTAGTCTCACTGCCAACATTTTATTTCAAGAACAACCAATAAACCTTAAAAGTTTCTGGTGTGTTGTGTTTTTTGTTTGTTTGTTTGTTTTCTTGAGACAGAGTCTTGCTCTGTCACCCAGGCTGGAGTATAGTGGCGTGATCTCGGCTCACTGCAACCTCTGCCTCCCAGGTTCAAGCTATTCTGCCTCAGCCTCCTGAGTAGCTGGAATTACAGGCACCCACCACCACGCCAAACTAATTTTGTATTTTTAGTAGAGATGGGGTTTCACCATGTTGGTCAGGCTGGTCTCGAACTCCTGACCTCAAGTGATCTGCCCACATTGGCCTCCCAAAGTGCTGGGATTACAGGCATGAGCCACCACGCCCAGCCAAGTTTCTGGTGTTTTTAAGAACATGGTAAAATATGCAAGCTTGTATCTCTTAGGCATATGACATTGGAGTCTTCTTTGATCTTACACTTCCCAGCAGAAAGCATATAAAATCTAGAGAATGGTCCTCAAGGTGCTTTGAGTCCAAGCTGCCTCTCATGGAGAGGGTCAGGTGATGAAAAGACAGAGAATGCTCAGCAGGTGAGAAACACTAGTTAACCTGAAGCATTTGGATTTGGCTTTCTCTTGTGGATATCGTTTAGCTTGTGCAGAGCCTGCCCATCCTAAAGGCATCTGAGTCGTGCTGTGTTTCAGGGTACCTATAAAACTGACTGCCACGGCATGTGGGTATGGCCTGCTTAAAGGTAGTTGCCAACCCAGATGATTATTGATAGGATCTGGAATGTTCACATTATCCTCATCGGACCTTCTCTTCTCCACCAAATATAATTGTCCAGAAATGAAAGACAGTGTCTAAGAAAGAACTTCAGTGCAATTTCTTCTGGGCCAGAATCATGGGAGAGACCTTGTTTTACAGGGAAACAATTGATCTTCCTCAGATAATCATGGTAAGCCCAAATACAAAAAAAAAATGTTCAAATAGTCATTACTAAAACTATAAAAACTTCTGTAAGGTACAGTAAGAAATCTTAAAATATAGAAAATGTTGGGTACATCATGATTATAAATGGATAAAAATATATGTGCACCTGGTTAAGGTATAAAAGGAACGCCAAACTAAAAAACTTGTACCTAGTCAAGTGTGGTGGCACCTGCCTGCAGTCCCAACTACTCAGGAGGTTGAGGTAGGAAGAACACTTGAGTCCAGAGTTTGAGGCCAGCCTGGGCAACGTAGCGAGACCCCATCTCAATCAATCAATCAATCAATAGAATTAAAATAATTGTATTAGGCTGCTAATGGGTATGGAGTTCCTTTTGTGGTGATGAAAATGTTCTAAAGTTAGATCATGCTGATAATTGCACAACTCTGTGAATATGCTAGAAAATTGATTCATACATTTTAAATGGCAAAATTTTATGGTACGTGGATCGTTTCTCAATAAAGTACTTGCACATAAAAAAATTTTGTCAGGGTAGTAGGATTGTGGATCTTCATCCACCACCTCCCCACTTCCACAGCTTCATCCTCCAAAAAAAAAAAAAAATAAGTGGCTCTTTGAGCCTCGGGTTCAAAAGGATGAGTGGAACATGGGAAGATGCTGGAGTCACACCAACAGGAATAACAAGTGACTAAGAGCAAGTCACTCTCTTTTCTCCAGGTTTGCATTCTACTTCTAGGATCCCCCATTGGCAGAGCCTGACATGGGAGCCAGCTGGCACAGGACAAATGTGGTTTGCAAAGACCTAGCCCTAGCATAACAGGGCAGACAAAAGAAGGGTGGATTTTGAACTAAAAGACAATAACTTCTTTTTTGAGATGGAGTCTCACTCGCTCTGTCAGCCAGGCTGGACTGCAGTGGCATGATCTTGGCTCACTGCAACCGCCACCTCCCCAGTTCAAGTGATTTTCCTGCCTCAGCCTCCCAAGTAGGTGGCATTACAGGCATGTGCCACCACGCCCTGCTAATTTTTGTATTTTTAGTAGAGACGGGGTTTCACTATGTTTGTCAGGAATGCTTTTGAACTCCTGACCTTAGGTAATCTGCCTAACTCAGCCTCCCAAAGTGCTGGGATTACAGGCGTGATCGACCACACCCTCCTGGCCTAAAAGACAATAACTTAAAAATCACCACAGATGCCCTTAAGCAAAAAGTAGAGGATCATTGCAAGGAAGTCATGGAATCAGTAAATAATGGAAATCCCAGAAATGAATAAACATTTGTTTAAAGACAATAAATTTGGCTGGGCACAGTGGCTCACATCTGTAATTCCAACACTTTTGGAGGTCAAGGTGGAATAATCACTTGAGGCCAGGAGTTTAAGACAAGCCTGGGCAAAATAGCAAGACTGGGTCTCTACAAAAAAAATGTAAAATTTAGCCAAACATGGTGGTGCATGCCTGTAATCCCAGTTGCTTTGGAAGCTGAGGTGGGAGACTTGCTTGAGCCCAAGAGTTAAAGGCTGCAGTGAGCTATTATTGTACCACTACACTCCAGTTTGGGCAACAGAGCAAGACACCATCTCAAAAAAAAAAAAAAAGTCGAAGTATTTATTTATTATTTTATTGCATTTGAGACAGAGTTTCACTCTTGTTGCCCAGGCTGGAGTGCAATGGCACAATCTCAGTTCACTGCATCCTCCACCTCCTAGACTCAAGCAGTTATCCAGCCTTGCCTCCTGAGTAGCTGGAATCACAGGCGTGCGCCACCAGACCCAGCTAATTTTGTATTTTTAGTAGAGATAGGGTCTCTCACCATGTTGGCCAGGCTGGTTACGAACTCCTGACCTCAGATAAGCCACCGGCCTCCACCTCCCAAAGTGCTAGGATTACAGGTATGAGCCACTGCACCCGCTAACAGTCACTAAATTTAAATAATGACTAACCGTAATTTTTAAATAACTAATTTCTTTGAGTTTAAAAGAGATAATGCAAAGCTATTCAAAACTTAAAAGATGGAAGAGGGAGATTATAGTTAGAATACAGAAGATTTATATTGTTTTGAGAGAAGAATAGGAATACTGAATAATTTTAGACATATACGACAAAGGCAAACATATATATTAAAATAAAATATATTAAACACGCGTGTTTAAGTATGTGGTACTGGCATCAAGACAGATACATAGACCAATGCAATAGAAAAGATATTCCAGAAATAAACCCTTACATATATGGTCAAATGATTTTTGATAACGTTGCCAAGACCATTCAATAGGGGAAAAGATGGTCTTTTCAACAAATAATGTTGGGAAAATTGAGTATCCACATGAGAAAGGATAAACGTGTACTCTTATCTTACACTAAATATAAAAATTAACTCAATATGGATCAAAGACCTAAATACAAGAACTAAAATCATAAAATTCTTAGAAGAAACCATAGGAGAAAAGCTTCTTACTGAATTTGGCAGTGATCTTTTGGGTATGATGCCAAAAGCACAAGCAACATAAGTAAAAACAGATAAATTGGACGACATCAAGGTCTAAAACTCCTGTGCATGGGACACCACCAACAGAGTGAAAAGTCAATTTCCTGAATGGGACAAAATATCTGCAAATCATATATCTGATAAGTGGTTATATCCAAAATATATAAGGAACTACTACAACTCAACAACGAAAAAACAAACAACCTGATTTTAAAAATAGAAAAAGGTCTTGAGTAGACATTTCTCCAAAGAAGATATACAAATGACTAGTAAATACATGATAAAATGTTCAACATCAGTATCATCAGAGAAATACAAATCAAAGCAATGAGACACCACTCTACAACCATTAGGATGACTACCATCAAAAAAAAAAAAAAAAAAGCAGAAAATAACAAGCGGTTGAGGAGGATGCTGAGAAATTGTTATCCTTGTGTGCTCTTGGTAGGAATGTAAAATGGTGCAGTCAGTATGGAAAACAGCAAGCTGGTTGCTCAAAAAAATTAAAAAGAGAATTACCATAGGATTTAACAATTCCACTGGGTATATACTCAGAAGAGTGGAAAGCAGGGTCTTGAAGAGATATTTGTACCCCTATGTTCATGGGAGCATTATTCACAATGACCAAAAGGCGGAAGCAACCCACGTGTCATTAACAGATAAATGAATAAACGAAACGTGGTATATACATACAGTAGAATAGTATTTATCCTTAAAAAGGAAAAATACTGTGACAAATACAACATAGATGAATCTTACGCTAAGCAAGTAAACCAGGCACACACACAAAAACAAATATCGTATGATTTCACTTATATGATATACTTAAAAAGGCCAAATTAGGCCGGGCGCGGTGGCTCAAGCCTGTAATCCCAGCACTTTGGGAGGCCGAGACGGGCGGATCACAAGGTCAGGAGATTGAGACCATCCTGGCTAATACGGTGAAACCCCGTCTCTACTAAAGAATACAAAAAACTAGCCGGGCGACGAGGCGGGCGCCTGTAGTCCCAGCTACTTGGGAGGCGGAGGCAGGAGAATGGCGTGAACCTGGGAGGCGGAGCTTGCAGTGAGCTGAGATCCGGCCACCGCACTCCAGCTTGGGCAACAGAGCCAGACTCCGTCTCAAAAAAAAAAAAAAAAAAAAAAAGGCCAAATTTATAGAGACAAAGCAGAAGGGTGGTCGCCAGAGGCAAGGGGGAGGAGGTCATGGAGAGTTGCTTAATGGATATAGAGTTTCGGTTTTGTGATATGAAAAGAGTTCTAGAGATTGGTTGCACAAATATATGAATGTACTTAACACTATGTACACTTAAAAATGTTTAAGATTTTTTTTTTTTTTTTTTTTTGAGACAGAGTCTCACTCTGTTGCCCAGCCTGGAGTGCAGTAGAGCCATCCCAGTTTACTGCAGCCTCTGCCTCCTGGGTTCCAGCAAGTCTCCTGCCTCAGCCTCCCAGGTAGCTGGGATTACAAGTACGTGCCACCACACCCGGCTAATTTTTGTATTTTTAGTAGAGATGGGGTTTCACCATGTTGACCAGGCTGGTCTCGAACTCCTGACCTCAGGCGATCCGCCTGCTTCAGCCTCCCAAAGTGCTAAGATCACAGGTGTGAGCCACCGCGCCCTGCCTAAAATGGTACATTTTATGTTACGTGTATTTTGCCACAATTTAAAAAATAATTTTAAAACAAGAAAGACAAACCATGCACAAAAAATTTAAAATCACTAGAAGAATAAAAATATAATCTGCAATTTCCAAAACAATAGAGGAAAAAGAATGTAGATTTGGCCGGGCGCGGTGGCTCAAGCCTGTAATCCTAGCACTTTGGGAGGCCGAGACGGGTGGATCACGAGGTCAGGAGATCGAGACCATCCTGGGTAACACGGTGAAACCCCGTCTCTACTAAAAATACAAAAAACTAGCCGGGCGAGGTGGCGGGCGCCTGTAGTCCCAGCTACTCCGGAGGCTGAGGCAGGAGAATGGCATAAACCCGGGAGGCGGAGCTTGCAGTGAGCTGAGATCCGGCCACTGCACTCCAGCCTGGGCGACAGACCCAGACTCCGTCTCAAAAATAAAAAAAAAAGAAAAAAGAAAAAGAATGTAGAAAATGTCATCAATTTGAAATAAGGCAAAGGAAAAAAGAGAAAAAGCATGGTGGCCCATGCCTATAATCCCAGCATATTGGAAGGCCAAGGCAGGAGGATCAGTTGAGCTCACGAGTTTGAGACCAGCCTTGACAACATAAAGAGACCTCATCTCTACTAAAAATGTGTTTAAAAATTAGCTGGCCATGGTGGTGCATGCCCATAGTCCTAGCTACTTGGGAGGCTGAGGCAGGAACTTGAGCTCAAGAGATGCAGGCTGCAGTGAGCTATGATCATGCCACAGCACTCCAGTCTGGATGACAGAGCAAGACCTGTCTCAAAAAAAGAAAAATCGAGAAAGAAGGAAGTACAAAATAACTGGGAGAAATAAATCCACTATAAAGATTACTCAAATAAAGAAAAATAGATTAAACATATCTACTAAGAGAAATTTTGAGACTGGACTAAAAATGAAAATCCAGGTGTATTCTTTCTACAAGGAAAAACACCTAAAACAGAAGCATGAGAAAGGCTAAGAACATGGATAAATATATATGGTGAGTCCATATTAATGGCATAAATAACAGATTTTAAATTAAAAAGTCTTAATGAAGGCCAGGTGAGGTGGCTCGTGCCTATAATCCCAGCACTTTGGGAGGCTGAGGCAGGTGGATCACTTGACGTCAGGAGTTCAAGACCAGCCTGTCCAACACGGTGAAACCCCATCTCCATTAAAAATGCAAAAAAAAAAAAAATTAGCTGGGCGTGGTGGCACGTGCCTGTAGTCCCAGCTACTTGGGAGGCTGAGGCAGGAGAATCACTTGAAGTGAGCCAAGATGGCACAACTACACTCCAGCCTGGGCAACAGAGCAAGACTCCACTCCAATAAATAAATAAATAAATAAGTCTTAATGAAGATGAAAGATAAAAGGGTTAACCCATAATTTTTAAAACCTACAAAGAATATTCAATCATTATGAACTTGCTTTCACGAAAACCCAATGCTGAAAACTTAAAAACAAAAAAATTGATAGAATTATTAGAAAAACTAACAAATCAACAATCTTGGTGGGAAAATTTAACTTCTATCAGATGAATAAATCAAGCAGGCAAAATTAATTAAAAATACAGAATGTTGAATGAGAGGAGACTTGACCAAACAGAAATCAATACCATCTCCAAAGGGTACCACAGTATCCCTTTGACACCAAAGTATCAATGGTACACTTATAAAAATTGGTCATATACTAGGTCACAAAGTAAATCTTAACAACAACAAAAAGTTTTACAAACCATTCTTTCTTAATATTGTTAAAGAAAAAGAAAAATAAAGGCCATGTTTTAGATATGCTTCAAGGCCAATAGCCCATAACCATGCAGCTAAAACTTGTCATCCTGATTTCCCTGAAATGCTAACTAATCATAAAACACAAAACAATATGCTTTATGTCCTTGTCAGCATGATTCAATGACATTAAACCAATCAGCTATAGACAAATCAACTCAAACATCTCTGTTTGCTTAAAAAGAATGTTAATATACAATAAGAAATCATGAAAAAGGTCAAAATATAATACTTCCTCCTTTATGCTTTCTAAACTGTGCTGTAACTACTGTGAGCGGAGCTGTTCTTTCCGATTTTCTCTTTGTCTCTTTTTCTTTTCTTCTTCTTCTTTTTTTTTTTTTTTTTTTTTTTTTGAGATGGAGTCTTGCTTTGCCACCCAGGCTGGAGTGCAGTGATGAGATCTCGGCTCACTGCAACCTCTGCCTCCCAGGTTCAAGCAATTCTGTGCCTTGGCAACTCGAGTAGCTGGGATTACAGGCACCCGCCACCACACCCAGTTAATTTTTGTATTTTTAGTAGAGACGGGGTTTCACCATCTTGGCCAGGCCGGTCTTGAACTCCTGACCTCATTACGCACCCGCCTCAGCCTCCCAAAGTGCTGGGATTACAGGCATAAGCCACCTGGCCTGGCATTTTTTTTTTTTTTTTAAGAATAAGTCTCACTTTGTTCACTCTGTTGCCCGGGCTGGAGTGCAGTAATGATCACAGCTCACTGCAGCCTCCAAATCCTGGGCTCAAATGATCCTCCTGCTTCAGCCTCCTGAATGGCTAGGACTACAGGTGCCTGCCACCTCACCTGGCTGATTTTTAACTGTTTTGTAGACAAAGTATCTCACTTTGTTGCCCAAGTTAGTCTCAAATTCTGGGCTTCAACTGATCTTCTCACCTTAGCCTCCTGAGTAGCTAGGACTACAGACGCATGCCACTGTAGTCAACTAATATTTTAATTGTTTCTAGAGATAGGGCCTCGTTTGTTGCCCAGACTGGTCTAGAACTCTTGGCTTCAAGCCATCTACTACTACTGCTTTGGCCCCTCAAAGGCTGGGATTACAGGCATGAGCCACCACATAGTATTGTCAAAATTAATTAATAAAATCGCTTTTTTTTTTTTTAATGGAGTTTCGCTCTTTTGCCCAGGCTGGAGGGCAATGGTGTGATCTTGGCTCACCGCAACCTCTGCCTCCCGGGTTCAAGCAATTCTCCTGCCTCATCCTCCCGAGTAGCTGGGATTACAGGTATGTGCCACAATGCCTGGCTAATTTTGTATTTTTGGTAGAGATGGGGTTTCTCCATGTTGGTCAGGCAGGTCTTGAACTCCCAGCCTCAGGTGATCCGCCCACCTCAGCCTCTCAAAGTGCTAGGATTACAGGTGTGAGCCACCACCGCACCTGGCCAATAGCTCTATTTAATTGGCTTTAATAATAATAATAATAAGCTCTCAGCCGGGCACAGTGGCTCACGCCTGTAATCCCAGCACTTTGGGAGGCCAAGGCAGGTGGATCACGAGGTCAGGAGATCGAGACTATCCTGGTTAACACAGTGAAATCTCGTCTCCACTAAAAATACAAAAAAATTAGCCGGATGTGGTGGTGGGCGCCTCTAGTCCCAGCTACTCCAGAGGCTGAGGCAGGAGAATGGCGTGAACCTGGGAAGCGGAGCTTACAGTGAGCCCAGATCATGACACTGCACTCCAGCCTGGGTGACAGCGAGACTCCGTCTCAAAAATAATAATAATAATAAACTCTTATATAAATTAAGTATCCCTGAAACTCCTAGGAAAATAGAAAATGACCCACATACTTTTTAAGTTCATGTGACTTGGGAAAACTTTGGTAAACAAAAATATTGTTTGGTTTAGAAAAAAACTTAAAAAACACCAGACATGTTTTCAGAGTAATCAGCATTAAGTGTAATATAGGCACACAACTTCTTCTACCTAGTTTTACTAGTTAAAAAAAAAAAAAAAGGTTGTCTTTATGCTACAAAACTTATCAGCAAGAAAAATAACTTAAAATGATGCTAGTTATTTAATATTGCATACAATTTTCATAAGCAATCCAAACATAATTGTTAAAAATGAGTGAATTAAATAGTCATATATAAAATTAAAGCTTATAAATAAACTTTAAAAAATAGTTACAGAAATCTCTTTGGTAACTTATACCTTGCAGTTATAATAAGTTAAATATAATGATGGATAGTCATTGAATATTTAGATCATTTCCAAATAAGATAAAATCCTGAAATATTAATTGCTGAGCATCTTTATTTACTGTTAGCATTGAAAGAATTTGGAACACACCACCCCAAATATTCCACTCTGGCATATTGACTATTTTGAGTTAAAAGCACTTGAAAAATGGGAGATGCAAAAAAAAACCAAAAAACTCTACATTTCCATCTTTTTCTTAAAAGCTAACATGAAAATTTTTATTTAAAAATATATTTTTGAAAAAATATGTATATTACAAAAATTGACTCAAGAAGATATAGGAAATTATTCTCCATCAACAGACACCATGCACAAAAGTTTTACAAGAGAATGTTACCTAATCGCCAGGGAATCTCTATCTTATACAAACTGTTTCAGAGAATTAAAAAAGCCTGGACCTGGAGAATGCATTGTATCAGATCTGGACTCCCTACCGATCCTCAAACGTCTTGTGGCTTGAGACAAATAATGCTCTGTTTAACAGTCACATTGAAGTTTTTTATTACTTGTGGCTCAAAATATTTCCTACTGATTATGAATTTTGTCAAAAATGACCAGCTGCAAGAAAAAATAAACTAAATTGGGGAATTAGCTAAGAAAAAGTAGGCCAGAGGGTACCAAGAAACCAATCATTTAAGGCTGAAGAGCTGGTGAAATTTGGTGTATGCTGATGAAACATTTGAGCAGATTGTCACCAGACATAGCTTGGAATATATACCATATGCTTACTAGGGCTTGTGAGTGTTAGTGAATAGTAAGAAAATTTCAGAATGTTGACACAGGCAGTATTTTTTCTTTTTAAGTTAATATTTGAGTTTCTACTATGTGCTGCTACTACCACATACCAGGCATTATTCTAGAAACTCCAGATACAGTGGTGAATAAAACTGACCAAGGCCCCTGCTCTCATGGAGGGCAGTGGCATGATCTCGGCTCACTGCAATCTCCATCTCCCAGGTTCAAGCGATTCTCCTGCCTCAGCCTCCCGAGTAGCTGGGATTACAGGCCCTCACCAGCACGCCCTGGTAATTATTTTATTTATTTTATTTTTTAGCAGAGACAGGGTTTTACCATGTTGGCCATGCTGGTCTCGAACTGCTGACCCCAAATTATCTGCCGGCCTTGGCCTTCCAAAGTGCTGAGATTACAGGTGTGAGCCACTGTATATGGCCTCATGAGGTTTCTGTTCTAGTGGGGGAAACAGGTAATAAACAAATACACATATGATGTATAATCTAAATCTAAGAAGTGCTATGGGAAAACAAATTCACAGAGTAAGAGAGATAGGTAGTTCCCAAGATAGGACTGCTATTTTATATGAGGAGTCAGAACTCCGATAATTTGCCAGGTAAACAGATACTTACAGTATGTGAGCCAGGAAGAGACCTGGGTGCACTGGCTAAGCAGGGAAAATAGCAGGAGTGTCCTTGTAGTGTTCATGAAAGAACATGGAGACAAACAGAAGGATAGCAAAAAGTGATGCAGAGGGGTGTGTCCTGGGGGAGGGGAATGAGATCTGGAAAGACTTTGGCTTTTCCTCTAAGCATGCTGGGAAGCTGTATTTATTGCCACCTTCAACGAAGACCTCCAAAAGAGGAGCAAACTGAGACTCAAGCCAGCCGGAATTTGAGCAGAGAGGAAAGGGAAGATGGAGAATTGCACGGTCAAGAGGGGCTCACTCTGCAGAGACTCTCCAGTTCTGAGATAGAGAGACTTGTGAAACTGAAAAAGCCTAAAGGTTGAGCACCTCACCCTGAGGTCCCACCAGTGGAGCTTTGCAGCAGCAGACCTGGCAGGATTGATGCCCAGGAGCCCAGAACTTTATCCAATGCCTTCATTTTAAGAATGCTTTGCCCGGCAAAGAGGCAACACCAGCTGAAGAAGACAGGATTAAGGATGTTGTCCTCCTGACGTTCGTAAGAATGCCTCAAGGCAGTGGCCATTAAATTCTGGGGGTAGGGGATTGGCAGAGCACTAAGGCCAGCCTAAGAGGCAAACATTCTCAGGCCTGAAGTCTGTCTAGAAAATATCTTGGCTTTGGTTACTTGCATGTAAAATTAATTGGAAATAGATTATCCAAAAATCTACTGAGTTTGAGAGAGAACTGTTTTGATTAAAAAAACAAAAAACACTGAAGCTTGTAATCTGGTCTTAAAAAAAAAAAAAAAAAAAACACCCAAATCTGATAACAGTCTGTGGCTATTGAGCCCTAAGGAAGTCTATGGGCCCTCAATAGTACCAGCAGGTGGAGAAGGGCATTATCTACAATGCAATGGGGGATAATGGGGACAGGGAGAAGACTGGGGCTGCCAGATTGGCTAAGCAAGGAACTTATTTCACAACCAGGGCAGAGAGTCCTCATAGATCTTGTCCAGCAGGACTTAGTAATTGCCCAGCAGCATTCGACACTTTGTCAAGATTGGTAATTGCTGTAGTTTCCCGTTCTTCCCTTTTCTCTGAGCAGGAGTTTTTGTTGCAGTCGTCTTCGTTTTCCTCACCATTGTATATTAGGTGTCCTGGACATTGGCAATTTGTGTTTAAGCCTATGGGTTGCAGGACTGTGGGAAGTCAGGTTCACACCTGATGGAAAGGATAGCACTCCATCCAGAGATCCCAAATGTCGAACTGGACATGGTCCATGGATATGTTTTTGCTCCATAAGAGAAAAAGAATCTGTACAGGAAAATATGAGGTAGCAATTGGAGGTGGTCTGACCCAGGCTCTAGCCTCTTTATCTCTTGACTGCTGAACCATACAGGCTGTAAAGCTATTTCTACTGTTAAAAATTAACTTTAGACAAATGGAACAGTTTGAACAAAGAACAACTCATGAATCAGGTAGCACTCAAAACTGGAAAATAGAGACAAGCATATTTGTTGCAGGATTGTTTCTAAGAAAAAAGGGAAAGGGAAGACTTAAATACCTATCAAAAAAAGATTAATAGATAAATGTTGCTATTACTCATTAAATAGTAAATGTTATTATATTCAATTAAAGTAGTAAGTATATTATTATATCATTTATATAAATTTTTAAAACTTGCAAAGTCATTCTATATCCTGTTTATGGATATTTGTATACACGAAGTGCAAGTGTAAAAAATGCATGAGAAGACTAAACACGAAATTTAATACAGTAGTTGCCTCTGGAGAAGGAACGGGGTAATGTCATAAGGGTTTCAACTATGTCTCTTGTTATTATTTTTAAACATAAATTTGAAGCAAATAGGTAAATTAGTAATCACTGATATAGGTTGGTCATGGGTGACATGGTGATTTATTATTCTCTCTTTTTCTCTGTGTTGGTAAAATTTCATAATTTAAAAAGGAAAAGAAAAGAAAAAGGATTTAAGGCAAATACTAGAGCAGAAGCAAGGTAACCTCAAAAAGAAAAATAAACACAGAAATATTATCTAATGGAGAAAAATGTACTGATTAGAAAAATGAGAGTCATAGGTTTCAGATGCTCCTGCTTCAAATATTTAAGTGCTGCAAGCCACTGTCTGCCTCCCAATTAATTTACCAAGTCTCTTTCTGTGATTTGCTAGATCAGAAGGAAGAATAAAAGTCTTTTGATGCCAAGTTTATGGGAGCCCCAGAATACTTGAGGCATGAACACACCAGGGGAAGTTTTTCGATGGACTTCTTTGCTCAATATACTTGGTAATTACTAACGTTTATTTTGCACTTACTGTTTTACAGGTACTGTGTGAAGAACTTTGTATGTATTATTTCATTCCATCTTCACAATAACCCCATTTGGTAGGTAGGATTATTATCTTTATTTGACGAATGAGGAAATCAAGGCTAGTCACTGGCTGGTAAATGGTGAAGCTCTTGATACAAACTGAGCAGTTTCCCTCCAGGGGGCTTCATTCTTAACCACCTTGCAATGTGTCACGCACTCAGGTGCTGAGGCGCCAAAACTTCATAGAGTTGCGTGCACAAAACAATTTTACTAATTTGTTCCATTCTATGTCACAGAGTCCTGCTTGTTCAGTGGAATAATTACACAAAGTTTTTTTATGTCCCTCCTTCCCTTTTTTCAGTCTTATTGTAGACTCAGGGATCTAAGATACTTCTAAAAACATGATGTTTGAAGACAGTGTGAAATTGGAACAGAGCAATGGAACAGAATTAAGAGCCTAGGCCATAACATAACCAGCATTAGTAAGATCTGAAAAGATCAATAAATGTGACTATATATATCTATATATTTTTTTATTTTTGAGACAGAGTCTCGCTCTGTTGCCCAGGCTGGAGTGCAATGGTGTGATCTCAGCTCACTGCAACCTCCACCCCCTGGGTTCAAGCAATTCTCTTGCCTCAGCCTCCTGAGTAGCTGGGACTACAGGCACCCATCACCACACCTGGCTAATTTTTGTATTTTTAGTAGGCATGGGGTTTCACCATGTTGGCCAAGCTGGTCTTGAACTCCTGACCTCAGGTAATCCACCCACCTCAGCCTCCCAAAGTGCTGGGATTACAGGTGTGAGCCACCTTAACCGACCACTGTCACTATATTTTTAAAAAATAAAATAAACAAGCAAAACTCTGTTGTTTGGAAGATGACTTTAAGAAAATAAAAATGATCTTAACTAGATCTTTTGGATTACCTGCAGCAGCTTCTCCCTCAGCACTTGCAGCACTTGCTGCTTCATCTTGAACTTTTATGTTATGCAGATGACTTTTTCCCTTAAATCTTATGAACCTCTGCCAGCCTGCAACTTTTCTTCTTCAGCATCCTCACCTCTCTCAGCCTTCATAGAATTAAAGGGAGTTAGGGCCTTTTCCCGGATTAGGCTTTGGCTTAAGAGAATGTTGTGCCTGATTTGATCTTCTGTCTAGACCACTAAATCTTTCTCCCTATCAACAATAAGGCTGTTTTGCTTTCTAATCATTTGTGTGTTCACTGGAGTCGCATTTTTAATTTCTTTCAAGAACTTTTCCTTCGTATTCACATTTTGGCTAAGTGTTTGGCGCAAGAGGCCTGGCTTTCTGCCTGTCTCAACTTTTAACTTGCCTTCCTCTCTAAACTTAATCATTTCTAGCTCTTGATTTAAAGTGACATACACGTGACTCTTCCTTTTACTTAAACACTAAGAGGCTATTGTAGCGTTATTTTATGGTAGGGTTATTAATTGGCCTAATTTCAAAATTTTTATGTCTCAGGAAATAGGAAATCCCAAGAAGAAGGAGAGAGACGGGGGAACAGCCAGCTGATGGAGCGGTCAGAACACACACATTTATCAGTTAAGTTCATCATCTTACATGAGCATGGTTCATGGCACTCCAAAACAATTATAATGATGATGTCAAAGGTCACTGATCACAGATCACCATGACATACATCATAATAACACAGAAGTTTGAAATAGTGTGAGAATTGACAAAATGTGACGGGGAGACACAAAGAGAGAATATGCTATTGGAAAAACGGCACCAACAGAGTTGCTCGATGCAGGCTTGCCACAAACCTTCGATGTGAAAACAGCACTGTCTGTGGAGCACACTAAAGAGACGTGCAATAAAATGAGGTATGCCTGATACAAAACAGATGAAGATAAAATGACGGAAAATAAATATTCTAGCCAAATATTAACCGGAAGTAACCTAAGTGTCACAGCAAACAAAATAGATATTAAGGCAAAAAACAAAAAAACATTGTCAAGGATGGAAGGTTCAGTATGCTTTCTTGTCTTGGCACCCCTGACATTACACTTATTTAGTTTTCTACTGATTTATTCTTTCCTGTTTCTCAGTGCTTTTTATGAATACTTTTTGTTGCTGTGACTTCTAAATGTTAGAATGTTTCAGTCCTTAGAACTTGACTCCCTTTTCTTAACCATCTTTAGTCTCTCTCTCAGTAGTTTCATCCAGATCCAAGACTTTATAAGAAGCTGTCTGGCCGGGCGTGGTGGCTCAAGCCTGTAATCCCAGCACTTTGGGAGGCTGAGATGGGCGGATCATGAGGTCAGGAGATCAAGACCATCCTGGCTAACACGGTGAAACCCCGTCTCAACTAAAAAATACAAAAAACTAGCCGGGCGAGGTGGCGGGCACCTGTAGTCCCAGCTACTCGGGAGGCTGAGGCAGGAGAATGGCGTAAACCCGGGAGGCGGAGCTTGCAGTGAGCTGAGATCCGGCCACTGCACTCCAGCCTGGGCGACAGAGCCAGACTCTGTCTCAAAAACAAACAAACAAACAAAAAAAATAGAAGCTGTCAGACCCTTTTCCATAAATGTTATTTCATTTTACACATCAACCAAAAATATATGAGAATTCAAGTTACGGTTGTTCAAATCCTTGCCAACATTTGGTGGTGCTGTTCTTCTCAAAATTAGCTATTTTGGTGGAAGTATAGTAGTATTTCATTGTGACTTTATATTACATTTTCCTCATGACTAGTCATGATGAAGACTTTTGTGTAGTTATTAATAACTTTCTTGTAAAGTCTCTGTTCAAATCTTTTGCCTGTTTAAAAAATTGAATCATTTGTCTTTTTATCATCAAGTTGTAGAAATTCTTTATTTCCTGGGTACCAGTCCTGTCAGAAAATGATTTTATGACCCTCTCTTTCCCTCTCTCTCTCTCTCTCTATACACACACACACACACACACACACTATTTTTTGTTTTTGAGACAGGGTCTCACTCTGTTGCTCAGGCTGGAATGCAGTGGAGCAATCTCTGCTCACTGCAACCTCCACTTCCCGGGTTCAAGCAATTCTCCTGCCTCAGCCTCCTGAGTAGCTGGGATTATAGGCAAGTACCACCACGCCCAGCTAATTTTTTGCATTTTTAGCAGAAATGGAGTTTTGCTATGTTGGGTAGGCTGGTCTTGAACTCCTGGTCTCAAGTGATCAACCTGCCTTGGCTTCCCAAAGTGCTGGGATTACAAGTGTGAGCCACTGCACCCAACCCTATGACTGTATTCTTCCAGTCTGTGACCTGCTTATTCATTTTCTTAAAAGAGTCTTTTGATGAGAAGTTTCAAATTTTCATTAAGTCTAATTCACTAATCTATTCTTTTATGGCAAGATAGTTCTATGTTCTGCAAACCTTGCCTACAAGTCGTGAAGATATTCTCCTATATTTTCTTTTATATGTTTTGTAGTTTTCACCTTTACATTGAGGTCTTTAATCAATTTATAATTACTTTTTGTGTATAGTGTGAGATAGGTCTTAAGGTTTGCTTTTTTCCATAGCAATATTCAATTGTTCTAGCATTTTATTGATTTTCAATTTATTTATTCATTTTATTTATTATTTATTTATTTTTTGAGATGGAGTTTCACTCTTGTTGCCCAGGCTGGAGTGCAGTGGTGCAATCTTGGCTCACTGCAACCTCCGCCTCCAGGGTTCAAGTGATTCTCCTGCCTCAGCCTCCTGAGTAGCTGGGATTATAGGCATGCACCACCATGCCCGGCTAATTTTGTATTTTTAGTAGAGACAGGATTTCTCCATGTTGGTCAGACTGGTCTCGAACTCCTGACCTCCGATGATCCGCCTGCCTCAGCTTCCCAAAGTGCTGGGATTACAGGCATGAGCCACCGCACCCAGCCTGATTTTTATTTTTTATAAAGACAAGGTCCATTGTTGTCCAGGCTGGTTTCAAATTCCTGGGCTCAAGCGATCCTCCTACTTCAGCCTCCCAAAGTGTTGGGATTACAGATGTGAGCCACCTCACCCAGCCCATAATTTGTTGCAAGATTTTCCTTTCTTCATTGTATTGCTTTGGCGTCTTTGTTGAAAATCAGATGATGATATATGTGATTCTGTTTCTCAGATTTCTCCTCAGTTCTAGTCACCTTTTTGTTGATCCTTATAGCCGTACCACAAAGCCGTACTTTAAACTTATAGTAAATATTGAATCAAGTAATGTTAGTCCTCCAACTTTGTTTTTCTTTTAAAAAATTCCTTTGGATATTCTAGGTCCTTTTATGCTTCCACGTAAATTTTAGAGTGAGGCTTTTAATCAAAGAAAAAAAAGCCTAGTGGGATATGATGGAGATTGCATTGAATCTGTAGATGTATTTGGAGGAAAATTGACATCTTAACAATATTGACTCAGCCAAACCACAAATATGGTATTATTTCTTCATTTAGGTTTTCTTTAATTTATCTCAGCCATGTTTTATAATTTTCAGTATAGAGATTTTACATATATTTTGCTTAATTCATTTCTAAGTATGTTATATGCTTTTTATTATTATTATAAATGGAGTGCTTTTTAAAATTTTCCTTTCCAATTGTTTGATACGGTATACAAATACACAACTGATTTTTTATATGACCTTATTATATGCAGGGACCTCGCTAAATTCACTTACTTGTTCTAGCAGTTGCTTTATGGAGGTCATAGAATTTTCTTCACATTCAATCATATTATCAACAAATACAGGGCAGACTCAGCATTTTACATACCATCAATATTTCAATCACCCCTAAATCTCTATTTCTATTGTGGCCTCTTCCCTGGGCTGCTGACTTGTATACATACCAAATTCTTGACATTTTCCCTAGGCATTTTTTTTATTTTGAATTTTTAAGATAAAATTTACATAACTTTATCATTTTAACCATTTCAAAGTGTACAATTGAATGAATGGTTTTTAGCATGTTCCCAAAGCTAAGCAACCATCACCGCTGTCTAACTCCAGAACATTTTCCTCACCCCAAAAAGATATCCTGTCCTCATTTGTGATCATTTTCTATTCCCTCTTTCCCTCAACCTCTGGCAACCATGAATCTACTTTCTGTCTCTATGTATTTGCCAATTCTGCACATTTTATACAAATGGAATCATAAAATATGTAGCCTTTTGTGTCTGACTTCTTTCATTTATTTTTCTAGGTTCATCCATGTTGTAGTATGTATCAGCACTTCCTTCCTTTTTATGACTGAATAGTATTCCATTATATGGATGTATGACATTCATCAGCTAATGGACATTTGGGTTGTTTTTTCTTTTTTGCTCTTATGAATAATACTGCTATGAACATTCACGTACAGGTTTTTGTGTGAGCACATATTTTCAGTTCTCTTGGGTATATACTTAGGCTTGGAATTGCTGCGTCATATGAAAACTTTATACTTTGCATTTTTAGGAATGGCCAAATTGTTTTCCACAGTGGCTGTACCATTTTACATCACCACCAGCAAGGTATGAGGGCTCCATTTTCTTCACATCCTTGCCAAAACTTGTTATTTTCTGGATTTTATTCTTGTTTTACCTGCAGTCATCCTAGTTGATATGAGTTAGTATGTCATTGCTGTTTTAATTTGCATTTTTCCAAATGGCTTGTGATGTTGAGCACCTTTTCATGTGTTTACTGGTCATTTGTTTATCTTCTCTAGAGAAATATCTGTTCAAATCCTTTGCTTATTTTAAGATTGTGTTGTTTTGGGTTTTTTTCCTTTCTTTCTTTCTTTTTTTTGGGGGGGGGGGCGGGACAGAGTCTCACTCTATCACCCAGGCTAGAGTACAGCAGTGGAGTGAACATAACTGTAACCTTGAATTCCTGGCCTCATGTCGTCCTCCTGACACAGCCTTCAGAGTAGCTAGGACCTTAGGTGTGTGCCACCATGCCTAGCTATTTTAAAAATATATATTTTTTTGTAGTGCTGAGATCTTGCTATGTTGCCCAGGTTGGTCTTGAACTCCTGGCCTCAAGTGATGCTCCTGCCTCAGCCTCCTGAATCATTGAGATTACAGGTATGAGCCACCATACCTGACCCTGATTACCTATTTTTTCTTTAGTTGCTTGTATTTTTGGTGTCATATTTAAGAAACCATTGCCTAATCTAAGGTCATAAAGATTTACACCTTTGTTTCCTTCTAAGATTTATAGTTTCACATTTACCTTTAGATCTTTGATACATTTTGAGTTACTTTTGAATATGGTGTAAAGTAGGGGGTCCAAATTCATTCTTTTGCATGTGAATATACAGTTGTCCCAGGACCATTTGTTGAAAATACTATTCTTTTCCTATTGAATAATCTTGACACCTTTGTCCAAAGTGAATTGATCAGAGATGTATGGGTTTTCCCCAGGCTTTTAATAGGTCAAGTGTCCAAAGAAGAACTTCTGTTTTGCCCCTCTGTAATAAATATATACAGGTCATCTTCATTAGATGGTACACAAATCATAAAGCTCACACACATATTAGCATAAGCAAGAAAGTAACATGGGGGCGAGGCGCAGTGGCTCTTGCCTGTAATCCCAGCACTTTGGGAAGCCGAGGCAGGTGGATCACGAGGTCAAGAGTTTGAGACCATCCTGGCCAACATGGTGAAACCCAGTCTCTACTAAAAAATACAAAAAACTAGCCCGGCGAGGTGGCGGGCGCCTGTAGTCCCAGCTACTTGGGAGGCTGAGGCAGGAGAATGGCATAAACCCGGGAGGCAGAGCTTGCAGTGAGCTGAGATCCGGCCACTGCACTCCAGCCTGGGCGACAGAGCGAGACTTCGTCTCAAAAAAAAAAAAAAATACAAAAATACAAAAATTAGCCGGGCATGGTGGTGTGCACCTGTAATCCCAGCTACTCAGGAGGCTGAGACAGGAGAATTGCTTGAACCCGGGAGGCAGAAGTTGCAGTGAGCCGAGATCGCGCCACTGCACTCCAGCATGGGTGACAGAGCAAGACTTCATCTAAAAAAAGAAAAAAAAAAGTAGGACGGAAGAAAAACAAACTATGAAGAAAATACACCAGAGAATTGGTTGGAAGGTGAGACAGGAAGAAAGGAGGTCTGGTTCATATGGGGTCTTTTAGTCCAGGGTATGCAGTATGGGTTTTATTCTAAACGCAGTAGGAAGCCATGGATAGGGTTGTTGTTTTTTAAAAACATTATTTATTTATTTATTTATTATGTATTTTTTTGTAGAGATGGAATCTTGCTCTGTGGCTCAGGCTGGTCTCAAACTCCGGGCCTCAAGTGATTCTCCTGTCTCAGCCTCTCACAAAGTGCTGGAATTACAGGTGTGAGCCACCACACCCAGTCCATTGGATAATTTTGAGCGGGGAAAGTCAGATAAAAGGATTGATATTTTTAGAAAACCATCTGGCTGCCAGGTGAATTCTGGAGCATAAAGTGAGAAGGGTGAAAGCAAGGAGACCATTAAGATGTTATCACAGTGTCTAGGTAAGAGACGATGATCCTTTAGATAATGTGGCAGTAGTGACAGGATGGAGAAGTAAAAAGATTCAGGATATATTTTAGGGGTAAAGATTTGGAGGGGCCAGGAGTGGTGGTGGCTTATGCCTATCATCCCAGCACTTTGGGAGGCCAAGGTGGGGGGATGGCTTGAGGTCAGGTGTTCCAGACCAGCCTGGCCAAAATGGCGAAACCCCATCTCTACTAAAAATACAAAAATTACCTGGGTGTGGTGGCGCATGCCTGTAATCCCAAAATCCCAACTACTCAGGAGGCTGAGGCATGAAAATCTCTTGAACCTGGGAGGCGGAGGTTGCAGTGAGCCAAGAGATTGCACCACTGCACTCCAGCCTGGGCAACAGAGTGAGACTATATCAAAAAAAAAAAAAAAAAAAAAAAAAAAAAGATTTGGAGGTAGACATAATGGATGGGGTGCTGTGGAGAGTGAGAAAGAGGACTCAAGAGTGATTTTTAAGTTTATGGCTTGAATACCTGGGTAGGTGACTGCTCAGTTGCTTCACTTCGTTTGCCTGAATGTGTAAAACTAGAGGAGAGGAACCAGTCTGGGGGGGTTGGGCAAGCTGGGAACTCATGTAGAGGACAGGCCTGGACCCTGAACTCTGCAAGAGCAGTCAACACAGGGAAATTAAGTTGCATGTGTACAGATGGGTCTTGTACGTTGATAAACATCCTATGTGACTCTCACACTGAGAAGATAAATAAAAGGTGACTTCAAGGATGTGATAACAAATTCTGAGAATGACAGGAGAGGAGGAGGTGGGGGAGGAGGGGAGAGGAAGGGACTGAGGGGGAAGGAGGATGTGTTGAAGGTAGAGGGGGTGGTATGGGTATGTGGATATGTGTAGAAAGGATTATGTACTTTTCTCAATTCTGCATTAGGGTTACTAGAAAAGCTCGCTGCTGCATTGTATCATCAAGCTAGTCTTTAGGAACAAATTATATTATATTTTGTGTTTCTTTGTGGGGTTTTTCTTTCTTTGTTTTTTTGAGACAGAGTCTTGCTCTGTCACCCAGGCTGCAGTGAAATAGCTCACTACAACCTCCGCCTCCAGGGTTCAAGCCATTCTCCTGCCTCAGTCTCCCAAGTAGCTGGGACTACGGGTATGTGTCACCACATCTGGCTAATTTTTGTATTTTTAGTAGAGTTGAGGTTTCACCATATTGGCCAGGCTGGTTTTGAACTCCTGACCTCAAGTGATCTAACCACCTTGGCCTCCCAAAGTGCTGGGATTACAGGCATGAGCCACCACAGCCGGCCTTTTTTTGTTTTATGAGACAGGGTCTCACTCTGTCACCCAGGCTGGAGTGCAGTGGCATAATCTAGGTTCACTGCAGCCTTGACCTCCCTGGCTCAGGTAATCCTCCCACCTCAGCCTCCTATGCAGCTGGGACCACAGAAGCATGCCACAATGCCCAGCTAATTTTTTGTATTTTTGTAAAGATGGGATTTCACCATGTTTCCCAGGCTGGTCTTGAACTCCTAAGCTCAAGTGATCCGCCTGCTTTTCCCTCCCAAAGTGCTGGGATTACATGTGCCACCGTGTCCAGCCAAATTATATATTTGGAATGTGAATGTACACTAAACTAGAACCACTAATTCACTGAAACTCATACTTGAGAAATGTTATAGGTATTATTATTATTATTATTGAGACAGGTTTTTGCTGCTGTGTTCCCCAGGTTAGGGTGCAGTGGTGTGATCATAGCTCACTGCAACCTCAATCTCCTGAGTAGCTGGGACTGGAGCACATCATCACCCTCAGCTGATTTATTATTATTATTATTATTCGTAGAAGAGGGGAGGTCTCGCTTTGTTGCCTAGGCTGGTCTTGAACACCTGGGCTCAAGGCATTCTCCCACCTTGGCCTCCCAAACTGCTGGGATTACAGGCATGAGACACCATGCCCAGATATGTAGGTATTCTGATCAATAATATCAATAAAGTTTGGGCAAAATATGTAATAATACTTATTTACAGTGTTGTTCGGAAGATTAAATAAGATTATGATTTATTTTACTGCCTGGCAGATAGTAACCTCCTAATAAGTGATAACTATTATTGTTAAATGTAAAAAGTAAAAGATCAGAATCAGCAGAAATTGATGGTAATGATAGCAGTATGTTAAATGGTGTATTTAATTAATGTGGGGTTCTTTTATTATAGTTCCTCACTATGAAATTCATGGTTTCTATATTTTTAAAAATAGCTTTGTTTTTAATGTATGTATGTGTGATTTTTTTTCTTGAGATTTTATCTCTCTTTTGTAAGGTTGCAACAACAAAGAATGCCAGATTTCTTAAATTCTAGCAGCTTGTAGTGTTGTTTGCAATAAAACCATAAATAGTTAATGAGGCTGGGCATGGTGGCTCACTCCTGTAATCCCAGCACTTTGGGAGGTTGAGTCAGGTGGATTACCTTAAGTCAGGAGTTTGAGACTAGCCTGGCCAACATGGTGAAACCCTATCTCTACTAAAAATACCAAAATTAGTCAGGCATGGTGGTGGGCTGTAATCCCAGCTACTTGGGAGGCTGAGGCATGAGAATCATTTAAACCTGGGAGGTGGAGGTTGCAGTGAGCTAAGATTGCACCACTGCACCCAGCCTGGGCAACAGAGGGAGACTCCACCTCAAAAAAACAAACAAAAAAGTTAATGAAATGGAATTATTTTAACGATACTTAAATTTCAGTATATCAAACATGATTGTTTTATAAATGATCATATATAATTTTTAATACTTTTAAATTAACAAAGAGACTACCTATATACACAGAGAGAGAGGCTGCGCACACACGTGCATACACACACACACACACACACATACCCTAAGCATTGCCTATGTGTGAATATGTGTGAATTACTCCTGGTTTCCTTTTTCTCCATATTCTTGCTACTTTTTGGTCAACAATGTTTTCAAACTTATTAGAAACTTTATGGGTTTATTATTTAATTTACAACAAAGGTGTTAGTAAATGCAATCTACTTATCTGCTGATGATAAAGATTAATTTTAGAACATGCTTTGACTACAAAATAAGAACTGAACACTGTTCCACACAATACTCTTAGACAAGATAGCTTGATAACTGAGGAAACATTTTCTTTCTCAGTACAGGTTTGACTCCATTTCTCCCCCACAGTAGTGTGCTCTTGGTGCATCGCCTAGGCTTATATGAACATGCCTGTTTGCTAAAGGCATGGCATTTATTTGAAAGTTCTTATTTTGAGTTCATAATTGACAATGAAGACTGAATTAAACATAACATATTTATTTCTTGTCTTTCACCCCATTATTTTCTGCCTGGCATATAATTGCTTTCTTTGCATATTCTGTGGCTTTTTAAAGATGTTTCTTTGGTATTTCTTATGATGTCCTTCTTCATCATCAGAGACAATTCAGACATATATGATGCCTTGTAGCTTCAATTGTCCACTGTTAATAACATAAAACACATGTTCTTTGAAAATACAAATAATATTTTTAAACTCTTACAGGTCTAACTAAGGAGAAATAAAGAGAATAAACATATATAGGATTAGGAATGAGAAAAGAGACATACCAGAGATAAAGTGATTAAAATAATTATAAGAGATACCACATATACATATATACTTTTGTGTCAATAAATTTGAAAACAGAAGGATAAAGAGATGATTTCCTATATAAACAAAACTCACCCAAGAAAGACACTAAACCTAAATAGAACAATAACGGTTGATGATTTTGAAAAAGTGTTAAACTCTAACATTGCAAAAATCACCAGAGACAGATGGGTTCCCAGCTGAGTTTTATCTATTCTTTAAAGAGCATAAAATCTCAATGTGATTTATACTATTCCAGGCTGTTCAAAAAAAGATAAAAAGCCCATCAATTTATTTTAAGAAGTCAGCAAACTATAAATCTAAACCCAATAAAGACAATACAAACAAAACCAAACCAAACCAAACAGGAAACTGTAGCTCAGTCTCATTCATGTGTACAGATGCACATTTCTAAATTTATGGATATTTATGCATGATTCCACACAATTACACTGAATTCAGAAATGTAATCAAGATTTTTTAAAGGTGGTTGACTAACAGAAAACCTGTCAATATAATCCAATATATCAACAGATTTAAGAGGAAAACTATATGATCATGTCAAGTTACATGATATATATGATCATGAAAATATAATTGAGGCCGGGCGCGGTGGCTCAAGCCTGTAATCCCAGCACTTTGGGAGGCCGAGACGGGTGGATCACGAGGTCAGGAGATAGAGACCATCCTGGCTAACACGGTGAAACCCCGTCTCTACTAAAAATACAAAAAACTAGCCAGGCGAGGTGGCGGGCGCCTGTAGTCCCAGCTACTTGGGAGGCGGAGGCAGGAGAATGGCGTGAACCCGGGAGGCGGAGCTTGCAGTGAGCTGAGATCCAAAAAAAAAAAAAAAAAAAAAAAGAAAATATAATTGATATAACTCAATAGCCATTCCTAACAAAAATTTCTACATAAATTAGATATAGAAGAAAATTATTAATATAATAGACTACCAAAACCCAACAGGAAATGTCCTAAATAGCAAAATACCAAAAATTGTTTAATTAAAATCAATAACTAGTTGATTTTAATAACTACAACAGCATGCTATATTAGCAGTGTTATTACTTAACACTGTCTTGAACAGTCTAGTACCTTCAGTAAGAGAGGAAAAACAGTATAAGTATTAGTGGCACGAGCCAAGATTGCGCCACTTCACTCCAGCCTGGGCAATAGAGCAAGACTCTGTATCAAAAAAGGAGAAAGAAAGAAAAAGAAAGAAAGAAGAAAGAAAGAAAGAAAGAAAGAAAGAAAGAAAGAAAGAAAGAAAGAAAAAGAAAGGAAGGAAGGAAGGAAGGAAGGGAAGAAGGAAGGAAGGAAGGAAGGAAAGAGAGGGAAAGCATTCACGTGCTTGGATGAGAAGACTACTATTAAAACATAGGAGAGGAACTGAGGAGATGTAGATCAGAAGATACAAAGCGGTGGATATGCAGGATGAACAAGTTTCAAGATTTAATGTACATGAAGACTAAAGTTAATAAAATTGGTCAGGCACAGTGGCTCATGCCTGTAGTCCCAGCACGTTGAGGGGCCGAGGTGGGTGGATCATTTGAGGTCAGGAGTTCAAGACCAGCCTGGCCAACATGGTAAAATCCCATCTCTACTAAAAATACAAAAAAAAAAAAAATTAGCCGGGTGTGGTGGCAGGCACCTGTAATCCCAATTACTCAGTAGGCTAAGACAGGAGAATTGCTAGAACCTGGGAGGCGGAGGTTACAGTGAGCCAAGATTGTGCCACTGCACAACAGCCTGGGCGACAGAGTAAGACACCAACTCAAAAAAACACAAACAAAAAACAAATAAAGTTAATAAAATTGTATTAGGGATGTTTGTTTAAAACAACAAAGTAGACTTTAGCTGCTCTTGTCACCAAAAAAGAAACTATGTGACATTATAGATGTTAATCTGCTTCACTTTAGTAACCATTTTACTGTCTATTTGTACCCGATAACATCATGTTTAAACCTGAAATAGGTTATTAACAATAACATCTACTTGTAAAAACATGTATTTGTAAAAACTAGATAAGTCAATTTTCCCAAAATGATGTGTAAATGTAGTTAAATTGTAATTAGTACTCAAACAGGCAGTGAGTGATCTGGATTAAATATCTTTAAGAGTTACACGGACAGGCCGGGCACAGTGGCTCATGCCTGTAATCCTAGCACTTTGGGAGGCCGAGGTGGGTGGATCACTTGAGATCAGGATTCAAAAGCAGCCTGGCCAACATGGTAAAAACCACATCTACTAAAAATACAAAAAAGGTAGCCGGGTGTGGTGGCAGACACCTGTAATCCCAGCTACTCAGGAGACTGAGGCAGGAGAATTGCTTGAACCTGGGAGGTGGAGGTTCAATTTTTTGAAGGAGGAGCTAATTTTTTGTATTTTTAGCAGAGATGGGGTTTCACCATGTTGGCCAGGCTGGTCTCAAACTCCTGACCTACACTGATCTTCCCACCTCGGCCTCCCAAAGTGCTGGGATTACAGACTTGAGCCACCACACCCAGCCTACATTCATGAAGAGAAATTCTTACATGAACAGTACCAGCTACAAAACCACACTAATTCTGAATAATGTAAGAGAGATACATATATATATATATATATATATGCATCTCTGAATAATTAGAATATTTGCCTCCCAAGCCATTAGGTTACTTTAATGTATAAAATATATAAACTGTGATTGACATATATACTAGCAATCTAAATCATATATATCTATAAAATGTTAAATTAATATTTGGCCTAAATCATCTAATAATGAGCTATTAAAATAAAAGTGTAAGGATATGATGAAGGCAGATGTTGAAACCAGAACTTCAAACCCAGGAGCAACTGAGATAGCCAGAGAAGTATCAAAGTAATAAATAAAAGGAAAATATTCATATTTTCCTTCAGTAGAGGACACCTAATGTGGAAAGATGTGAAAGTGAAGACATATACATTTACCAATCTGCTGTTGAAAAACTTCTGAAGTAGCTGAACTCAATTACTAAAAATGATTACAGGGATTCCCTGAAATATTTATATTATATCTGCAACAGAGAATAAAGGATAGAATTAGTATTTGTCTTTAAATAATAAAGTCAAAAGGTGGTAACTAATTGAGATTTCTTAAAATTACAGGTTGAGTAGCTGATGAAGCAGAAAGTGGGAATTGTAGAGCTCAGTTTGGGATTTGCCAGTTTGGCAGTGTTTGTAATATATTCAGGTGCAGACAACTAGTAAGTAGTTGGATATAACACGTTGAGGCCAGGGGGAAACATTATTGTAAATAAAACCAGTGGAATGGGTAAGAGGGTAGAAGGAGTTCTGCAATGGACTAAATGTTTGTGTTCCCCCCCAACAAGTTCATACACTAACACCATAATCCCCAATATTAGGAGGCAAGAGCTTTGGAGGGTCATGAGGATGAAGCCCTCATGAATGGGACTAGTGGCCTTATAAAAAGGGGCCCCAGAGAGCTCTCATGTCCTCCTTCTGCCATGTGAGAACACAATAAGAAGACGGCAGAGTGTAACACAGAAGAGGGCCCTCACCAGAACCTGGCCATGCTGGTACCATGATCTCAGACTTCTATCCTCAAGAACTGTGAGAAATAATTTTTGTCGCTTTGAAGCCACCCAGCCTGTAGTACTTTGCTATAGTGGCCTGAACTGACTGAGACGAGTTCTGTAAGAAAAGAAATAGGCAAAGAATGGAGCCCTGTGTTACACAAAAAGTTAAACTGCAGATGGTCAAAACTGATCCCATTAAGGAAACCAAGAAAGAACTGGCCTTCAAGAAAAGAAGCAGGAGTATGTAGCGTCATGACATCTAAAGCAACAGATGTTTTCAAGAAAAAGGAAACAGTCAAAAACATCAAATGCAAAAAGAGGAGCAACACTTCATATTGTGAGGCAGGAAAGGAGGTAAGAATGAACAAAAATGCATAGAAGTTTATAGTTGCAATTTGAAGCTACAGAGTTCATATCTTAGAGCCTATATTTTCTCTGTGAAGTGGGAAGCAAGATCTCATAAAAACATATCTATACCTAAGGATCAAACACAAGAGCAAAGCACAGATTTGAAAATCGGCATCAGAGATATTAAACACACAAAAACAGGCCAGGCACGGTGGCTCACGCCTATAATCCCAGCACTTTGGGAGGTCGAGGAGGGCGGATCACGAGGTCAAGAGTTCGAGACCAGCCTGACCAACATGGTGAAACCCTGTCTCCACTAAAACTACAAAAATCAGCCGGGCTTGGTGGTGTGCACCTGTAATCCCAGTTACTCAGGAGGCTGAGGCAGGAGAATCACTTGAACCGGGGAGGCAGAGGTTGCAGTAAGCCAAGATTACACCACTGCACTCCAGCCTTGGTGACAGAGGGAGACTCCATCTCAAAAAAACAAACAAACAAAAAAACAAAAACAAAAACCACACACACACACACACACACACACAAACAGAAAGTCTGGTATCTATAAAAGTGGGGGTACTATTAGATATGGACTCTTTAACAGTGTAGTATATTTAAAGCTATCCTACAGTAATGACAAATGTTAAACAAAAAAAATCAAAGACTGTCATTGTTCAGATTATATAAACAGGCTGGCACAGTGGCTGGCACACAGTAGTTACAATAAATATTTGTTGAATAACTGAAGAAATAAAAAGAATGGAACTAGGGGACACCATAAAAATATTTTAAGAAATGAGGAAAGGTTTTGCTGTAAATGTTTATAATAAAAAACATATATTCCAAATAAACACTTAGAATAATATACCTATATTTAATATATGGGAAAATTCCTACTTGATAGGTAGAGATACATTACAAAGTCTTATTAAAACTTGATCAAAACCCATTAAAAAATGTTGTCTTGGCTGGGCGTGGTGGCTTACACCTGTAATCCCAGCACTTTGGGAGGCTGAGGCAGGCGGATCACCTGATGTCGGGAGTTCAAGACCAGCCTGACCAACATGGAGAAACCCCATCTCTACTAAAAATACAAAATTAGCCTGGCGTAGTGGTGCATACCTGTAATCCCAGCTACTTGGGAGGCTGAGGCAGGAGAATTGCTTGAACCTGGGAGGCGGAGGGTGCAATGAGCTGAGATAGCGCCATTGTACTCCAGCCTGGGCAATAAGAGTGAAACTCCATCTCAAAAAAAAAAAAAAAAAAGGTCGTCCTGCAGACTCTTATTGTGTATGAATCATGATGCAAAATGGTTTAATTCCAAAGTATCAGAAAACAAAAAGCATCTACAGAATAATTTATCAGGAATAGAGTTTAGGCAGATAATGCAAGAAGAAGGTAACAATACAATAGTAACAGTAATAGATACCTAACATGTTGTTAATTGTCTGCAAGAAACATTCCTTTAGAAACTCATTACAACATTTATTACCATAAATGTATATTATTTTTATGTTACAAAAGAAAAATTTCTTTCAGCTCTTTTTGAGAAAATTTCAAATGTACAGAAAACTTAAAAAATAGTATTACAGGGCCAGATGTAGTGGCTTGTGCCTATAATCCTAGCACTTCAGGAGGCTGAGGCAGGGGGATTGCTTGAGGTCAGGAGTTTGAGACGAGCTAGGGCAACACAGTGAAACCCTGTCTCTACAAAACGTTTTCAAAATTTAAAAAAGAATAGCATTACAATTACTATATCCTTCGTCTAGATTAATCAATTGTTTTTCTTCCCCAATTGCTATATATTTATCACATTTTCTTTATTTCTCTGTCTCTATCTTTTCTGAACTACTTAAAAATTGAAGACATGATATTTCATCCCTAAACACTACTTCCTCATAAAATAAGGAAAGAACATTAATTAAATTAATTACCATTAACTCAAAATTATAACTTGGTATACAGCCCATATTTAAATTTTCCCAATTGCCCCAAAAATATCCTTGCAGTTTATTTTCTTATTCAGGATTCAGTTGTTTCATGCATTGTATCCTTAATCTCTTTTAATCTAGAATAATCCCCCCTGCTTGACTTTTTTGTTCCTCATCATATTGAATTTTTGAAGAGTTAAAGTGATTTGTCTTGTGCCACATTCTGGATTTGACTATTTCCTTATGATTATATTCAGGTTAAGCATCTTTTTGGCACAAATACCTGCACTACATAGGTGACGCTTGGCACAAGCACTTACATAATGTTGAATTGTATCCCTGTTTGTGATGCTAAATTTGTTAGCTTGAGGTGACTGCCACATCTCTCCATTTTAAAGGTAGCATCTCCCTTTGCAATTGATAAGATCTGTGTGATGGTACTATGAAGCCATGAGACTGTCCTAGACCTCAAAAATCTTTCACCCATACTTTAGCAACTCTTGATGGTTCTGACCTGGAGTAGTTTTTATATTGGTGGTCGCAAAATAGTGACTTTTCTAAATCTGTCATTCATTTTCTCTATGGTAACTAGACTTCGTCCTTAAAAGAAACTTTACTTCCTACCTTTCTTTCAACACTTTTCTTTCACACACTCTGTCTCTCTTTCATTATCATGGACTTACGGATTTTAAAAAATTAAATATATTGCAACTCATTCCTGTCATTATTATTTCTTATCTTTCTATTGTCCCATTTTGTACGAATGGGGGTCTTGTAGTTGGCTCCTTTTGACATGACCTAGTAGTCTTTAATAAAGTCCTTGATCTCAAGCATACCAAGGCTCGTCATATGCAAGCTCAATTTATGAAGTTCCTGCCCTAGATCTGGAATCAGCCATTTCTCAAAGGAGCCCTGGTTACTTTTAGTGGAGAACAGCATTTCAAAATCAAGATGCAGGTAGCAGGTATACTTTTTTTTTTTTTTTGAGACGGAGTCTCACTCTAGCCCGGGCTGGAGTGCAGTGGCCAGATCTCAGCTCACTGCAAGCTCCGCCTCCCGGGTTTACGCCATTCTCCTGCCTCAGCCTCTGGAGTAGCTGGGACTACAGGCGCCCGCCACCTCGCCCGGCTAGTTTTTTTTTGTATTTTTTAGTAGAGACGGGGTTTCACCGTGTTAGCCAGGATGGTCTCGATCTCCTGACCTCGTGATCCGCCCGTCTCGGCCTCCCAAAGTGCTGGGATTACAGGCTTGAGCCACCGCGCCCGGCCAGGTATACTTATTGTTACTCCTAAGCACCCCTTTCAGTGGGCAGAGCTAAGAATACATGAATACGGCCGGGCGCGGTGGCTCAAGCCTGTAATCCCAGCACTGTGGGAGGCCGAGACGGGCGAATCACGAGGTCAGGAGATCGAGACCATCCTGGCGAACACGGTGAAACCCCGTCTCTACTAAAAAATACAAAAAACTAGCCGGGCGAGGTGGCGGGCGCCTGTAGTCCCAGCTACTCGGGAGGCTGAGGCAGGAGAATGGCGGAGAAGCTCGGGAGGCGGAGCTTGCAGTGAGCTGAGATCCGGCCACTGCACTCCAGCCCGGGCGACAGAGCAAGACTCCGTCTCAAAAAAAAAAAAAAAAAAAAAGAATACATGAATACATACACACACACACACTCCTATGTTCATATTGCCACCTCAACCTCAAATACAACACCAAAGGGTTCTTCTTCAATTTCCCTTGTTCTGTATTTGTTTCTCACTTTTTCCACAGTAAAAACCCTGATTCCCAACTTTAACATACGTACTCATTTGGTTCTATTACACAATAAACACAACATTGTTTCAGAATTACAAACCAATATTGCTATCAATAACAAACCTTCTAAATAAAGTTAAAGGTTTACTTGTAGTTTGTTTTGTCCAAATTTGGTTGCAAGAAACCAAATTTGCAAGGACCAAATTTGGAACAGTATTCAATTTATGGGTCTATGTTTTAAGAAGAACATTGAAAAGAGTACACAGCAAGAAGAGAAAATGCTTGGAAGAGAAAATGCTAAAGGAAACAGTTTCCCTCAAATACTTAAAAGAAGTTACATAGAATAAGAAATAGGCTCATCCTGTGTTCCTCTAGAAGGCAAAACTCAGACCAGAATATAGATGTCATAAAGAGGAGGATTTCAATTCAACTTCAGAAACTGTTAGAGTTGAATGTACTGTATTAGTAAGGTCCCCATCATTAAAGTATTTAGACAGAGTCTGGAATTCCACACAGGGGTTTCTGAGCATTTCTCAGTGGGAGAGTTGCGCTGAATCAACTCTATAATTCTATATTCTGTTCACACCTAAATAGCTTCTGGAAGCAGACCTCCATTAAACAATACAGGAAGTGTTGTTATTCATAATAATGACCTTGATTCATAAAGAAAATATTGAACTATGATCAGTTATACATCATTGAATCTGGTTGGCACTGCAGAAGCTTCCTAGAGGCTGCTTGCTTGTTTTCCAGTAGTTGATTATATCAGTGTGGGATCAGACCTGGCTGGGCAGGCCTGGCTGGCTGGTGGGACTCTCCAGTATCTATTATAATAGAATGCAGGATTCAAGATAGAAATGCTGGTAGGAAATAAACTTGCATCCGGGGAAGAAAGGGTCAGACCTGGCAGTAAAGCTCTGAACAGTGTCTCAGTCATCAGCTGAAGCAATGCTCTGAGCAGTGCCTCTCACCTAGATTTGTTTTCCAACTTCCTGTGAATACATGAATGCCTTAGGGCAAAAGGGGATTTTGAATAAAACCTAAAAGAGCTATGTTGATTAAAATGTCTCTAAGACTTTAGAATGTAAGATAATGCTGCTTTGATGCCCATATGGCACACTACAACACAAAAGGGAGGTGTTCGGTTTTGGCTCAGAACACACACTGGTTTAGCCCATTATGGGCTATGGGCTGCAGGAACACTGTTTTGTGTAGAGGGTTTCAGCACATCAACACTGCCTATGGTAGCACTGGGGGTTTGGGGGAGGTGCTCAGAAGACAGGCTGTGTCCAATGGCAAAGGACTTGTATCTATTTTTGCATGCAGTGGAGGCCTCAGAAGCTGAAAAAAGAAGGTAAGGGCGGCCGGGCGCGGTGGCTCAAGCCTGTAATCCCAGCACTTTGGGAGGCCGAGACGGGCGGATCACGAGGTCAGGAGATCGAGACCATCCTGGCTAATACGGTGAAACCCCGTCTCTACTAAAAATACAAAAACTAGCCGGGCGAGGTGGCGGGCGCCTGTAGTCCCAGCTACTCGGGAGGCTGAGGCAGGAGAATGGCGGAAACCCGGGAGGCGGAGCTTGGAGTGAGCTGAGATCTGGCCACTGCACTCCAGTCCGGGCGACAGAGCGAGACTCCGCCTCAAAAAAAAAAAAAAAAAAAAAGAAGGTAAGGGCTTGTTCATTAGCATACTGTACTAGTCCATTTTCATGCTGATAAAGACATGCCCCAGACTGGGCAATTTACAAAAGAGGTTTAGTTGGACTTATAGTTCCACATGGCTGTGGCTGGGGAAGCTGCACAATCATGGCAGAAGGCAAGGAGGAGCAAGTCAAAGTATTACATGGATGGTAGCAGGCAAAGAGAGAGTTTGTGCAGGGAAAGTCCCATTTTTAAAACCATCAGATCTTGTGAGACTCATTCACTATCATGAGAACAGCGCAGGGAAGACCTACTCCCTTAATTCAATCAGCTCCCCCCGGGTCCCTCCCACAACACATGGGAATTCAAGATGAGATTTGGGTGGGGACACAGCCAAATACTGAGATGTATCTTGGTGATTACTAGTAATAAAGAGGAGAGAAAGTTGACTGGTGTAGAACCCTTTGGAAGAAGGTGTGTGTGCGGCTACAGAGTAGCCAGTTTATTATTCTAAACACGACCTGTGGCGGTTTTAAAACATGGATGTAAATTATTTGACACTTCATTGAGAAGTGGGCTCTAATATATCCCCTCTCCTCGAATTTCAGCCCGACTTAGTGACTTGCTCATAATATACAAGGATGCAGGAGAAGTCATGCTGTGTGGCTTTGGAGGCTAGATCATAAAATGCAATTCAGCTTTAACCTTGTTTACTGAAACACTAGCATCTGAAGCCCTGAGCTGCTTCGTAAGAAGTCTTGACTACTCTGAGGCAGCCATGCTAGGAGGAAACTCAGGCAGCATGAAGAGTAGGTTTAGGTATTCTGGCTGACTGCCCTACCTGAGGTCCCAGCTTCAACCACCAGCCATGTCAGAAAATATGCCCCCAAAGGATTTCAGTCTTCCACCATTGAGACACTCCCAGGCATTGAGTCTTCCCAGATGAAGCCCCAGATATCAAGGAGCAGAGATAAGCCATCTTTGCTATGCCTTGTCTGAATTCTGACTGAGAGGGTAATTTTATATTTTTCAGAGGGCAAAAGTATAATGTTTGATCCTCACAATGATACAGTTAGGCAGGTTGGACTAGCATTATTATAACCTTCATTTTATAGATTAAAAAACAAAATAACAGGGATTTAAGCTTACCTGCTTTGCAACTATATAGCTAAGGTGTGGAGTGCTGACACTAAAATCCTGATCTTTGGACTCCAAAGCTTATCCTTTCTCTCTTGTTTCCCACCTGGACACTGTAGGACTTTAGAATGGCCTAAGGAAGTAAAATAGGATATATCCAGAATTTTAAGACAAGGTCAGAAAATGTCGAATGAGTAGAACGCTAAGAAGAATCAATATTAAATGGATGAGATCAGTCATTCTATGGAGAAATAGTCATGGAAAATCTGAACTACAGATTGATGCTGACAAATAAGACTAGAATTCAAAATGGAACCAATGAGAGGAAAAAAAACCCTTAAGACTTTTAATGTTATAAGGAAGTGTTATAATAACATTTTTAGCAGTTAATTTTTAAAAAATGAAATAAGATAGAGAATTTAAAAAAACTCTTGCCAGTTGTGTTTCTGAGGAAAGGGAGATGAAAGGGAAAAGGTGTCATGACTGGCTATTTCAGTCTGCTTCTAAGTATGTCCTTATAGTAAAGGGTGCTTCAGATTAGTTTAGCTTGATTACATCATCCCTTATGATCATTTACTCTACATTTGCCAAGCCACTTTTTGATTTAAATTTATTTCCTCATGGAAACTTTCCTACTTGGAGGAAAATGTACAATGAAGTTAACAAAGCATATCATGTTCATGTTTTTTTTTTTTTTGGAGAGAGTCTGGCTCTGTTGCCCAGGCTGGAGTTCAGTGGTGCAATCTCAGCTCCCTGCAACCTCTGCCTCCCAGGTTCAAGTGATTCTCCTGCCTCAGGCTCCTGAATAGCTGGGATTACAAGTGCGGACCACCACAATAGGCTAATTTTTTGTACTTTTAATAGAGATGAGGTTCCACCATGTTGGCCAGGCTGGTCTCAAACTCCCGGCCTCAGGTGATGCACCCACGTTGGACTCCCAAAGTGTTGGCATTACAGGCGTGAGCCACTGCGCCCAGCCTACAATGTTCATCTTATAGGTTGTATTTTTTCAGTGCAGAAGAATGTTAGTATTCCGATTCATCAAGCAGCCTCACACACCATCCTTCACCTGAGAGTAAGCATCAGCTCCCAGGCTTTTTATGGTGACCCTAATCAATATGAAGATACCCTGTTTCAGAAGTCAGTAGGACACCTTTCTATTTCTTGAATCATCCAAAATACAGTAAGGAGGTCGTTGGTGACTTTCCCCGTGATGGGAAGTACTAAAAGGCAGAATCCACCTAGCTTTTCATGACTTCATGTGTAGGTTACTTTGGTGATTCACTCCAGGCCATTGGGAGCCCACAGTAATTGTTTCTCGTTCCCATTTCTCTCTTCCTTAAACTTTTCTTTTCCAATTATTTATTCTTATTAGATACATGTATTTTTAATAATGAATTTAATTTCATTCTGTAATTGGGCTTCTCAAAGATAATTGACCTCTTCTCTCCGAATTGTTTTCATGCGTATTTTGCAGAGAATGCTTGGAATATTCCGTTCATGAAAGGCACAAAGTACATAAAATAATTTGAGTGATTCTCTTCAAAATAAAAATTAGTTTTGATGCTTCAGTTGTCTAGAATGCTATGTGCCTTGTACAGGCCCTATGGCACGGAAAGTGCTCAATTGATATTTGTTAAATGAATGAATCTGGAAAACGAAAAATACACGAAACATTTTATTCCTCAACAATGAAGAAAAAGCTTTTAGACTTCCATTTAGACTCATTTTAACTAGCTGAATTCTTCAATGAAAAGAAAACAAGCCTCGCACTGCTAATTTAGCTGTTCCTAAATATATTTCCATCAAATTCTGCTTGGCTGTTTCAACCTTGGGGTTGAAGTCCTTATTTTTACGACACAGAGACGTTCATTGCAGTGGAAATAGCAAATAGTATTGGCTTCCCCGCCTTTCTCCCTCTAGGATTTCAACTTCTCCTCGAACACCAGCCCTGCTCTTCTAGTAAATCCCACATTACAGAACAGGCTGAGGACGGACGAGACGAAAGGAAAGTAGGAAATCGGAGCCATGGAAACGGCGGAGCGGAGGCAAAGTGTGAGAGCGCGGGTGGTTAGTGGGCAAAGAACCCTCCTCTGACGACGCCGCGAGGGCGCTCCACAGCTTACGTCACGCACCGGGGTGACGTCACGACCGTGACACGCGGGTGACGCCGTTGCCGCGGCGACTTCTCGTCGTCTCCGCCCCCTTCCCCCGCTCCCCCCCCCCCGCACCCCAGCCTAGCGTCCTTCCCCCAATCCCCTCAGGCTCGGCTGCGCCCGGGGCCGCGGGCCGGTACCTGAGGTGGCCCAGGCGCCCTCCGCCTGCGGCGCTGACCGGGCCGCTCCTCCCCGCGCCCCCCGCGCCTCCGCCTCCGCCTCCCCCAGCTCTCCGCCTCCCTTCCCCCTCCCCGCCCGGCAGCGGCCGCTCGGGCCCCGGCTTTCGGTTATAAGATGGCGGCGCTGAGCGGTGGCGGTGGTGGCGGCGCGGAGCCGGGCCAGGCTCTGTTCAACGGGGACATGGAGCCCGAGGCCGGCGCCGCGGCCTCTTCGGCTGCGGACCCTGCCGTTCCGGAGGAGGTGAGTGCCGGCGCCACCCTGCCGCCCTCCCGACTCCGGGCTCGGCGGCTGGCTGGTGTTTATTTTGGAAAGAGGCAGCGGTGGGGGCTTGGTGCCCTCAGCCACCTTCTCGGGCCGGCTCCGCGAGCTGGGAGGTGGGCATCGCCCCCGCGTCCCTCTCCGTCATGCAGCGCCTTCCTACGTAAACACACACAATGGGCCAGGGGGTTTCCCTGGCCCCCACCCCAGATGTGGGGATTGGGGCAGCGGTAGTTGAGCGGGAGGTTATCAATAGGGGGCGAAACTCAGGGTTGGTCCGAGAAGGTCACGACTGGCTGAAGTATCGAGCTCTGCATCTCGTCGATGTTTTCGTTATTTGGGGGGTGGGGGCGGCGGCGGCCTCGAGGTGGAGGATATGGGTTAGTAGCTGGGGCTGGGACCATAACCCGAGTTACTGTCGCGTGCAATTCTTACATGGTCGTGGGGGTGATGGGGCTCATCATTTCCTCTCTCTCCTCTCCCGGACTGCCCCCCTTTCTCAGGCCGCTGCCCTTTTTCACTTTTCTATTTGGGGGGTTTCTCTTCACCTGTGTTACCCAGCAAATGATTTTGATTGTCTTTACTTTTTCAATCCTGAATCGCAGTTTCCTATGCCTTTTCTGGTGTCTGGTCCTCTATTCCTAATGTTTGTCGTGCTCTGTCGCTGAGTGGTAACCCCCATTCTATTCCCATCTACTGCCCGCTCATTTTCGAGTTGTCGGACCTGCGTGTCTTCTAACCCCACTTCCCACTTAAGAGCATTTTTGCACTTCTCTTACCCTGGTCCTCTTGAGGCTCTATACTTCATCTCACCACTCCCTAACATTGTTGTCTATTGTTATCTTCACAAATCCTCCTGGACACTTTGGAGCTACTTATTTTCTGAGACCAGAAGCTGTCAAGATTCCATCAGGTTTCACTTGGCTCTTTTCGCCCTTGCACTCACTATTGGCACTTTTTGGCTAGTCTTCCATTGTGCATTCACACCTCTTTATTCCTACCCATTTTTATAGTTCTGATTGATTTCTTAGTGTTGTCCTCCTTTTTGTCCTATTTTTTTCCTTTTACTTTTTACTCTCCAGTCCTTGCTTCTCTTAGCCTGTTTTTGCATTAGTCAGCCTCTTAGCACTGTGTCAAATTATTTACGTTTTGCTTTTTGTTACATAAAATTTATTACAAATATTCGGTATTTTATTACATAAAATAATGCACTTTATTATGCTTTACGAATAAGCTATGGTATAGTAATTGTGTTTACAGTTATTGATTAGGTAATGTGACTTACTCTGTTAACTTTGCTCAAAGTTCTCTTTTCTACCTACTATTGACATCTAATTTCTCAATTCTTCTAACGTCCCCTTCTTCTCTCTGCAATTCTTTTTTTTTTTTTTTTCTTTGCATCATCTTTGGAAATTCATCCAGTATGCTTCCTTTATTCAGCATCAGCTTGTTTATGATAATGTTTGTTTTCTACTCTTTTATATCATCTTTATCTACATGCTCAAAATGTATTCTGTATCATCATTTGATCTGTTCTAAAATGTCTCATTTTTAAGTTTCTTACAATCATTCCACTTTTCAGTTTTTATTTTTGCTTAGATCGGTTTCTTCTCATATCTGTTCCTTTCCCCCAGCTTCTTCGTTTCTAAGGAGAAAGCTTTTCTCTACTTCAATTTCCTAGTTTATTCTGTTTCCTTCGTCTCCAGTTAGCATTCATTTTGCCTTGTTTCCTGGCTTTTGGTACTTAACTTTCTGAAGCTTCCTCTTTTCTTCTCCACACCTCCACGTTCCTTCTTATTTATAAACATCTTTGTTTCCGTTGACATGGAAATTTATTTTTAGGATACATTGTTTTTAATGGATAAATACTAGGGGTCACATCTGCTGTCTGTTTTCTCCAGGAATCGGATATGCCTTTGTCTTAACCAGGCACAGGTGCCTCTGGGCTTTATTTTACTCTGTAATAGATGTGTAGTTTTGTTGAATTGTATCTTGTTTGAAGGCTACTACAGAGTGGAACATTGAGTAAAGTAATGGGTAGGGGTTATGAAATTGTAATTCTCTGATTATAAAATTGTTTATATTGGGAACTTTGTTGCAGAGTTATTAGAACAGTTTGCAATTCTGTAAAGAAGGCTTTTGTGAAGTAAAATGTCTACCCTTCTATTTTATTTGAAAGGGCCAGATTGTTTGCAACGGTACCCCCTGAAGAGTCTGATTTAATAAGTGAGAGCGACGGCAATGGATTTCTGTATTTGGCACGTCTTGAGCAGTTCCCATGTACCAACCTTGAGAACCTCTAGGCTAGCTGAATTTAAGTATAAGTTGCCAGTAATTGGAAAGCACACTTACATCTTCTGAAACTATAAGGATACTTTAATTTTATTTGATTGAAAGACAATTGTTTCCCACCGTCCCCTCTACCCAGGTTTTAATGTTTAGTGGTGAACAGTAGTTTTTCTTCTACGTTTTCTTCTGAACTGATAATAAATGTATTTGGCTGGGAGGGTGACATATGATTAAAAAATGTATGTCTTGAATGTAGATATCAGTATTACAGATGATAAGATAAATTCCTCCAAGAAATAATTTTAAATTTGAAGTTGATATTCAGTGGAAACTGAAATGTGCTGTGGTCTTTTATTTGAAGTCTCTTATATACACTTAAAGGCATCTCTTACTATAAATTACATGGAGAGAATGAAAAGGTTTGCTTGTGTGTAATGACACATTTTATTCTGAAGATTTATTTTACCTAATAGTAAAATGTAGGTTTTTTTTTTTATATAAAAATTTCCTAGGGGAAAATTTCAGCTAAATAAAAGGTCTAATTTCAAAGGGAAAGCAAGTTCATTGTCAAAAATTAGAAAAATATAAGTACAAAAAGTAAAAAATCATCAGTAATTTTGCCACTAAGATATTATTACTATAGACATTTTGGTGTATTCCATCTGTTCTTTTTTAATGCTTGTATAACACTATGTAGTTTTGTATTTTTAAAAAACTTAAAGCAAAACTTTCTGTGTATTATTAGATACACTGTGATTTATTTAACCGATCATCTTTTTGGGGTGTTAGGTTGTTTTTAATTTTTTACTGCTATCAAACATCTTGAACATAGGATGTAGATTTTAGTCTTTAAAATATGTTGGGGAATGAACAAATTTCATGTCCTGTATTTGTAGTATTAATACTTTGTAGGTGCTCAAAATAGAATATTCTGGTAAATGACAGGTGCTTATTAAATATTTATCAAATGAATGTACTTATACTTTTGGCATTAAACATTTACATCTGACCATTTATAATTACCTGATGTTTTTTTCTATGGCCATATGGTATGATATAGTATATGGTATAAAATAACCGTATGGTGTAATAAATACTTTTTTGTAAGTGTGATACCAGAGTGATATTTATTAACTATTTTTCTTGTGCTATTTCTGTAGAAGGGAGCTTCTTACAATTGCATTACAGTTATAATTTTATTACGTTCTATTTTCAAGATCTCTGATCATCAATCTTAAACTGTTTAATTATCATAATGTATTGACTAGGGAATATTCTGGGATGGAATCTCCTTTATAATGAGGTCCACTGCATTAAAAATACATCTTTGTGAACCACACCAGGTTGGATTGCATCATAACCCTGAAAAGTGATATTCTCATTAATGTAGGTGTTGTGCAGTTTTGGCTATTGCTGTTAATACTTATCCAGATACATTCACAGGTGCCCTTTTGGCAAAAATCATAAAATAGTTGTTTGTCTTTCGTATTTCAAGTGTTCCCTTTCTATATTCTTTTCTCTCTCATTATTTACTGAACTGCCTTCTTTAGGCATCCACTCCTTTTTCTGTTTAGAATATTATCTGTCAATGTCATTTTGTATGTTGGCCATTAAAGGAATCAATTGTCAGTAAACAGCTAAGAAAGGAATGTTGGACTGGGTGCTTGAATCCTTGAATGTAGTAAATGTGAGTGAGTGCAAACTTGATTTAATTGTACATGTATTTGGATAATAGGCCAGAAAAATTACATTAGGTTAACAGGCTGGAACAGTCTGACTTTTCTTGTTTTTCTATCCCTTACTTTCTTGATTATAATGAATAGAAGGTGGATCTGGATATAGCACCTGGAAACCTATGTTCCATGAGTGATGGGGAAGAGAGGGAGGGAATAGGTTCCTTTGTTTTTTGGCATTTTCTAAGACCTGATGCCCACCTTGTCAGAGAATGCGATTACTACTTTTGTGTTCTTCCTTTTCCCTTTTTCTCCCAATTATGAAATTGTTTTCTCTTTCAGAACTGCAGAAGTGTGTTTTGTTTCTTTGACACTTTGATATTGTTAGTTTAGCTGAATACCTAGTGAACATTCTGTGTCATACTCCCCTTGTTTTATGAAATCCAGCATGGTCTAATCTTTACATTTCTGCCTCATATTGTCCTTAAGATAAGCCTTTTTTTGTCAGTAGCTCTTACTAGATTTTCTCTTCATCAGAAGTTAAATTATTTTAAGTCCTTTACTCATTCTTTTTGTCTATTTTAATGTACATTGATTATTCTGTAAAGTCAGATGTGGCAGTAGGGCTGAGTGTGGTGGCTCACACCTGTAGTCCCAGCTACTTGGGAAGCTGAGATGGGAGGATCACTTGAGCCCCGAAGTTCAAGGCTGCAGTGAGCCATGATCGTGCCACTGCACTCTAGCCTGGCAACAGAGTAAGACCCTGCCTCAACAACAACAACAACAACAACAAAAGCTTGGTTGTAGAACTTCCGAATTCAAAATAGGTGGGCCTATTTGGGAGCTTTTCTGTTTTTAAGGTGTTAAGTAGTGCTTTTTAAAATCATAGGGTTATAGATAACTTCATGTTAGTATAAGAAGAAAAATATAGCCTCATTTGTTCCATTTCTTTCTTAAATTTTTTGTTTTTATTGCCATGTTTTTATTTTTCAATTTCAATTTTTCTGACCCAAATCACTAACATACTTAATTAATTAGCATGGTAATCAGAAGAAACTCTTTAATACAGTCTCCACCTGAACATTAAGCAATTGTTTTTTTTCCCCTCTACCTTTTGAGATTACTTTTGTGTCCATGTTTTCTCTTGGGCTTAAAAAAAAACAAAAAAAAAAAAAACAAAAAAAAGCTATTATTCTTATTCCTTCCCATGTCAAGACTATACATATAGAGGGAATTTGATGCCCAGTACTACTTTTTCTGGGCCCTGGTGATATAGAATATAAAAATTGATACAGAATATAAAAATTGCTGTGAACTCAGTTAACTTTATATCTTCTGGAAGCTCTGTAACATCAAATAAAACATCGTTTTCATTCTTGTAATGTAGCTGCAGTTTCTGACAGCCCTTTTGGGACAAATGTACTATGGGATGGTGGTTTTCAAATTACACCAGAGCTCTATGAGAAATTTTCAAAAGCATTCTATCTCTGTAAAGAATTTTTTTTCTTTTTTTTTTTTTTGAGACGGAGTCTTGCTTTGTCACCCAGGTTGCAGTGCAGTGGCGCTATCTCAGCTCACTGCAAGCTCTGCCTCCCGGGTTCATGCCATTCTCCTGCCTAGCTTGGACTACAGGCGCCTGCCACCATGCCCGGCTAATTTTTTGTATTTTTAGTAGTGGCGGGGTTTCACCATGTTAGCCAGGATGGTCTTGATCTCCTGACCTCGTGATCCGCCCGCCTCGGCCTCCCAAAGTGCTGGGATTACAGACGTGAGCCGCTGCGCCCAGCGAGAATAAAAATTTTAAATTGCACTAATACATATGTGAAACTGTTTTTGTCTGTTTTGTACTTTTTACATCTTCATCTATAATAGTACCTGGCACATAGGTACTAAAATATTTGGTGAAAGAATTAGTGAATAAAGCCTTACTAGATATGAGGTGATCTGATTTTCTATAATGTTCTCTTCTTTTTTTGTGTCAGTCATAAAATCAGCTTATTAAATTGATAACCAAATTGGCTGCAACAGGCAGTTTAAAAAACACCATTTTGGGGTTTCAAGGACCTTCTTCAGAGGTTACCCCAGGGCTCTGTTTAGTGCCTCTATACCAGGGGTCCCCAACCCCTGGGCCACAGCCTTGTACCTTCCAGTCCGTGACCTGTTAGGAACCTGACTACACAGCAGGAGGTAAGTGGCAGGCAAGTGAGCATTACACCTCCTGTCAGATCAGCGGCAGGAGCGTGAACCCTATCAAACTGTGCATGTGAGGGATCTAGGTTGTGTGCTCCTTATGAGAATCTAATGCCTAATCTGAGGTAGAACAATTTCATCCTGAAACCCCCTGTGCCCCCATCCATGGAAAAATTGTCTTTCATGAAACTGGTCACTGGTCCCAAAAAGGTTGGGGAATGCTGCTCTATACCATAACTATTGAAGTTCTTCATTTATCTGCTTTACATGTTCGTTTCCTTGAAAAAAGGGTTTTATGGCTGTAAAAATTTTAGAGCTACTATGTATGGAAGAGAGGTTTGTACTGGCATAAATCTTCTCAGGTATCATCTGTGTAGAAAATTTCAACAACTTGTATCTAAGGCAGAGGTCAGCAATCTTAAGGGTCAGATGGCAAATATTTTAGGGATTGTGGGACATACAGTCCCTCTCACAATTCCTCAACAATGCTGTTGTAGCTCAGAAGTAGCTAATAGACAATATTTAAACAAATGAGTTTGACTGGGTTCCAGTAGTCATTTTCAGGACACTGAAATTTTATATCATTTTCATGTGTCATGAAAATCTTCTTTTGATTTTTTTTCAACCACTTAAACATGTAGAAATTTTTCTCAGCTTGTGAGCTATACAAAAGCAGATAGTGGGCCAGTTCATGGGCTGAACTGTTCTGACTCCTGGTCTAAGGGAGACTACATATATTATATTTGAAGTTCTGAAAGTAAGGTGTAGGTAAGAGGTCTACAGAAAGTTCGTAATTGCTACACAAAATTTTTTTATTTGAGAGAGAAAGAGTGGTGGAGTTTCATTGTATTGCCCAGGCTGGACTTGAACTCTGGGCTCAAGCAATCTTCCATACTCAGCCTCCCAAGTAGCTAGGACTACAGACATGCACCAAGCCCAGCTCCTAGTTCTTCTTTGCACTCAATTTCATCTTCTACCCTCAGCCCCTGGCAAACACTGGTCTGATCTCTAGTTGTGCCCTTTTCAGAAAGTCATATACATGGAGTCATATAAAAGTCACATCAGTGGTTTGGGGCACAATGGCTCAAGCCTGTAATCTCAGCACTTTGGGAGGCCGAGGAGGGCAGATCACCTGGGGTCAGGAGTTCAAGACTGGCCTGGCCAACATGGTGAAACTCCCTCTCTACTAAAAACATAAAAATTAGCCAAGCATGGTGGTGGGCACCTGCAATCCCAGCTACTCGGGAGGCTGAGGCAGGAGAATCACTTGAACCCATGAGAGGGAGGTTGTAGTGAGCCGAGATTGCACCATTGCACTCCAGCAGTTGTGAAGCAGTGGTTAAGGTTCATTCATTATTTTACATATGGATGTCCAATTGTTTCACATTTATCAGAAAGACTAACCTTTTTCTTTTGAATTATCTTGGCACTTTTATTGAAATCAATTGCTTATGCTTGTGAGTTTTGGATTCTACTGTTTTATTGATCTGTATGTCTTTTCTTAGGCTAATACCCTACCACCTTAATTACCATAGCTTTATAGTTAAAATTAGGTAGGTCCAGTTGAGAAGATTTTTAGAACTTTGACTTTTTAATTTCTTGCATTATCATACTTTTGGAAGGAGAAGACCCAAAATTTTAATCAGATTTTCAAAGGTGTCTTCTATCCCAAAATACTTAAGACGTCAGTATATAGTTAATATATTTTTATCTTGAATTATGTGATGGTGAGGTTCATGAAAAGTGGCAGGTAAAAGTTGCAACCAAAATCAATTTCCTTATAAGAAATAAAGGAGATATTCTAGTAGGTTGCACAGAAAAGTCAATCATGTCCTTTTTACCATGTTGCAAAATTATGAGATGTAATCAAAATGTTTATAGGGGAAAGTGAATATGTTAAGATGTTTATTCACCAAAAAAAGTCACCGGAAGTGTCAATTAAGCCGTGAAAGATACTAGTTTACAATGTGTTATTCTCCATCTTATTTAGAAGAGTTCTTTCATTTGAAACCTATGTCATGTTCTGTGATGTTTCAGAATTAGTATCTTTATTAATCTTGGAGGCATCATTAAATCATTATGTTTCTGCTAAGGAAAGGCATATGGAGTAGTTGGTCATATTTCTACCTTTTTCAGTGGGGCCCATAGGGCCCCTTTACTTTGCTTTAAATTGCACTGATGATAGTTGTTTACTGGTTAGCCCAGGGAATGTCCCTACAGTGTAAAATGATGTTTCTCATCATGATTTTCATTTAATAATTTAAAAACAAAGTATCAGGAAACACATGTTTCTAGAGAAGAAGTGTGGAATACCTGACCAGTAGAGGGTCAGGTGACAATTGGGAAGGTAGAAACTGACCAAGCTTTTGATCATGTGACAAGGAGTATCATTCCAGTTTGGTTGGGTCACCCTGCAGAGTTTTTTTTTTTTTTTTTTTTTGAGACAGAGTCTCGCTCTGTCGCCCAGGCTGGAGTGCAGTGGCCGGATCTCAGCTCACTGCAAGCTCCGCCTCCCAGGTTTACGCCATTCTCCTGCCTCAGCCTCCCGAGTAGCTGGGACTACAGGCACCCGACACCTAGCCCGGCTAGTTTTTTTGTATTTTTTAGTAGAGACGGGGTTTCACCGTGTTCGCCAGGATGGTCTCGATCTCCTGACCTCGTGATCCGCCCGTCTCAGCCTCCCAAAGTGCTGGGATTACAGGCTTGAGCCACCGCGCCTGGCCCGAGTTTTTAAAAAAAATCCTTGGGTTTTTTTTTTTTTTGAAAGAGATGCTGTGTTGCTCAGGCTGGGCTTGAACTCCTGGGCTCAAGCGATCCTTCTGGCCCAGCTTCCCAAAGGGCTGGGATTACAGGCATGAGTCACCACACCCAGCCTCACCTTGCCGATTTTAAACTGCACTTCCAGGGAGAGTAATACAATGTCTTGGCAGACTGTTTTTAACTATTGTTCCAAAATTAATGTGTTTTTAAAAAGTAAAAAAGTGCAGATGTCTTTAAAAGATACTTTAAGTAGGCCGGGCACGGTGGCTCACGCCTGTAATCCCACACTTTGGGAGGCCAGTACGGGCGGATCACCTGAGGTCGGGAGTTCAAGACCAACCTGACCAACATGGAGAAACCCCCATCTCTACTAAAAATGCAAAAAATTAGCTGGGCATGGTGGCACATGTCTGTAATCCCAGCTGCGTGGGAGGCTGAGGCAGGAGAATCGCTTGAGCCTGGGAGGTAGAGGTTACAGTGAGCCGAGATTGCACCATTACACTCCACCCTGGGCTGCAAGAGCTAGCGAAACTCCGTCTCAAAAACAAAAAACAAAAAAACCTTTAATTATGTTTAAATTGGGGAATACTTTTTAAAATATATTTTCTTGCACTAAATATATAACCTTTAAGTTAATAACACCAGAAAATTTTTACTTTATGGTTTTAGAACTGCTTAATTAAAATAAAATGTTAGGATACTTTGAATTAGTCACTTACTTTGGAGTATTTTAAACAGTTTAACGTACTGCTTGGGGTTGTTTCTCAGTTGACTTGATATTTTTAAACTGTATTTTGTACCTTGTACCATTTATTTTGCAAAATAAATTTCTGTTTGGGCTTATAGATGTGCTTTTAATATTAAAGAGGATTATTAGTGTCAGCTGTAAAATTTTAATTAAATCCTAAGTAGGTATTTTTTTTTTTTTCTTTTGAGATAGAGTCTCACTCTGTCGTCCATGCTGGAGTGCAGTGGCGTGATCTCAGCGCACTGCAACCTCCGCCCCACCCTGGGTTCAAGCGATTCTCCTGCCTCAGCCTCCCGAGTAGCTGGCACTACAGGCGCATGCTACTGTCTGGCTAATTTTTTGTATTTTTGGTAGAGACGGGATTTCACCGTGTTAGCCAGGATGGTCTCGATCTCCTGACCTCGTGGTTTGTCCACCTCGGCCTCCCAAAGTGCTGGGATTACAGGTGTGAGCCACCGTGCCTGGCTGATTATTTTTATAGAGCTCTTGTTAGCCTAATTTCTGGTAATGTTTTATGAAGGTGGCTTAATTCCCATCATGAAAATTTCCCATCCTTTCTGTGACTAGCAAGTAGTTATTGCTTTCATAACTTTTTTTTACTGTAAAAAGATAAAGTGCTATTGATAATTACTCATAAATAACTCAAAACATTTTTTGTTTTACACACATTAATATGTACTTCCATGGGAATAGTGTCAGAGAACATCAAATAGGGAAGAGATTATGATTCAGAGTAGTCTTTCTATTCCTATTCTAGAGCCACAGAAAATGTTCATCTTCCTTTAGTTTCTACAAGATTGCCTCTAACATCGATTCTATTCCACTGATATTCTTCCTGCACATGCCTTCTCATACTAACAGTAAGTCACACATCGCAAGTAAGTTTCATTATACATGAGAACTCAGTTGAATGCTTGCCGTTCACTGGCATCTCTTGATCCTCCTCCCCCTCCTTGTGGTGTGCACTGAACTTCTGGTAGGCCACATGTGTTAAGTAGATCATAGGAGTGATATGAAAATAAAGTGAAATGATGAATATGTAAAAGCCTTCACAAAATTATAGTAGTGTTTTTTGTTGATTTTTAAGACAAAAGATAAATACTATATATATAAAAATTTCCTTTCAGAAGTCTTTGTTCTTTTTCTTAGAATGTACAATAATATGCTTAGCACAGGGCTGTAGTTGACATTTTTGGCAGTTCTTAATGTCGGACTGATGATTGTCCTAGAACTGTTTCAGTGTTAACTACATTCTATTAATGTTACTTTAAAACATTACTTAATTGTATTGATTCATGTGTTGAGTAAGCAATTCATGGGAAAGAGGTAAACTTTCTTTTTTTTTTTTTTTGAGACGGAGTCTCGCTCTGTCCCCCAGGCTGGAGTGCGGTGGCCGGATCTCGGCTCACTGCAAGCTCTGCCTCCCGGGTTTACGCCATTCTCCTGCCTCAGCCTCCCAAGTAGCTGGGACTACAGGCGCTTGCCACCTCGCCCAGCTGGTTTTTTTATATTTTTTTTTAGTAGAGACGGGGTTTCACCGTGTTAGCCAGGATGGTCTCAATCTCCTGACCTCGTGATCCACCCGCCTTGGCCTCCCAAAGTGCTGGGATTACAGGCTTGAGCCACCGCGCCTGGCTGTAAACTTTCTTAATAACAGTAGAAAGACCGTTCCATTTATAGGAAAACTGGTAATTATGACTTGTGTTTTGGTATTTTAAAGCTGTGGTTGGCTGTGCACAGTGGCTCATGCCTGTAATCCCAGCACTTTGGGAGGCCGAGGCGGGTGGATCATGAGGTCAGGAGACAGAGACCATCCTGGCCAACATGGTGAAACCCTGTCTCTACTAAAAATACAAAAAATTATCTGGTCGTGGTGGTGCATGCCTGTAGTCCCAGCTACTCTGGAGGCTGAGGCAGGAGATTCACTTGAACCAGGGAGTCGGAGGTTGCAGTGAGCCAAGATCACGCCACTGCACTCCATCCTGGTGACAGAGCGAAACTCTGTCTCAAAAAAAAAAAAAAAAAAAAAAAAAAGCTGTGATTAACATTTGTTTTGTCATTCATGCAAAACTACATTGGTGACTTTTGTATTGAGTCATTTTATAGGACAACAGGTATTCATGTATTCAGTAAATATTTGACTGCCTACTATATGCCAAGTAGTGATCTAGGTGCTTGGTAGTACACTTGAAAACAAAACAAAGGTCTCTACCCTTATGTAGCTACTGTCCAGTGGAGGGGTGTGTGTGTGTATATTGGGGGATGGGACTGAGAAAGCTTAGACGTACAGAAAGGAAATTATACAGTATGTTCAAAGGTAATAAGTACTATGGAGCAATGAAAGTTAAACAGGTTAGGGCTGTGATGGGTGTAGGTATCAATTTAAATAGGGAGGTCAGGGTAGGCCTCACCTGAGAAGGGGGCATTTGAGAAAGGAGGAGGAGGTATTTCAGATAAACCAATTAGTTCAAAGGTTCTGTGTCAGGAGTGTGCCTTGCCTGTTTAAGAAATAGCAGGAGGCCAAAGTTGCTGGGGCAAGGTAGAAACGAGGAGATCAGGGAAGGATCTCTTTCGGTTATCTAGGCCGTATTGGTGAGAGCAGAAATAATGAGAAGTAGTCAGATTTTGGATGTTTTGAAAGTAGATTCGTCCGGGCGCAGTGGCTCACGCCTGTAATCCCAGCACTTTGGGAGCCAAGGTGGGCAGATTACCCGAAGTGAGGAGTTCGAGACCAACCTGGCCAACCTGGTGAAACCTTGTCTCTACTAAAAATACAAAAATTAGCCGGGTGTGGTGGCAGGCACCTGTAATTCCAGCTACTCGGGAGGCTGAGGCAGTAGAATCACTTGAACCTGGGAGACAGAGGTTGCAGTGAGCTGAGATTGTGCCACTGTACTCCAGCATGGATGACAGAGCAAGACTCCTTCTCAAAAAAAGAAAAAAAAAGAGAAAGTAGATTCAACAGGATTTGTTGATAGATTGGATGTGAGATATGCAAGAAAATGGTGTGAAGGGGGATGGGAAGGGTGCAGATCAGGAATTAAGTTTTGGGCATTCTAAGTTTGAGATATCTATTAACTGTTGAAGATATTGAGTAAGTAGTTGGATAGATGAGTCAGGAGTTTGGGAGTGAGGCTTTGTGGCAGAGACTCTTCACAGTAATGCATGTCTCATTTTCTTCTTTAGATACACATCTAGACACGATTTTCCCTTGCGTTAGGTGTGGTCATGTGATTGAGTGGAATGCGAGCTCATGGAATATGGGCACAAGTGATGTGTGCTAGTACTAGGTCTGGCCCGTGCAAACATCATCCTGTTTTCTCCTTGTGTCAGGCTGGCATCTGGAACTGAGATGATTACTGAAGTGTGCTGGAAGCCATGTGTCCAAAAAATGAGCCTAGGTTCCTGAATGACCATGTAAATAAGGACCACCCTGTTAACCTGTTCAGCCACCTAGTACTGTTAGATAACTAAGAAATACACTTTGTCGTGTTTGAATCTTTTTACCTTTTGGGTGTTATAACCATTATTAGCCAGCCTTAAATTTGGGCATTTAGATGGTACTTAAAGCTGTGAAGCTAATGTGTGCTCATCAAGGGAATGAATGTGGATAGGAAAAAGAAAAGATCCAAAGCTGGGAAAAAGAGGAAGAACCTGAGAGGGAGCAACCAGTGAGGGAGGAAATAAAATGAAGAAAGTTTATTAATAGAGAGTGGTTAGTTGTATAAAATGCTACTGCTACGTCAAGTAAGGTGAAAGCTAAGAATTTATCATTGGAGTTAACAAAGTGGAGGTCCTGGGATTTAGATAAGAGTAGAGCATTGAGGTGAAATATTGAAGGAGATGTTTTGATTGAAGTGATTTTAAGAGAGGAGGAGTGGAAGTAAAGATGGTGAGGAATTATCCTGTAAAGAGGAACAGAGAAATGGGGCCAGAGCTAGTGAGGAGAGTGGAGTCAATAAATTTTTAATGATAAGAAAAATAAGGGCATATGATGATAGGAATAAGCCATTAGAGAGTAAAACATTTCAGGAGGGAGAGAAGAATTGCTGAAGCACTGTCTTAGAAGAGGCAAGAGGGAAAGGGATTTAGTGTATAAATAGGAAGGATTGGCTTTCTATAGGAGCGTCTATACTTTATGATAATAGGCAATAAAGCAGAGTATGTGGCTACAAATGCTGCTAGGAAGGTTGATGTGATTGGTGGAGTCTATACACATTCTCTTCCAGTTGCTTTGGGTTTTTTCAGTGAGGTAAGACTTGAGGTTATCAGTCGAGAATGAGGATTGGGGATATGTGAAAGTAGCTCCGCAGAAGTATGGGCGCATAAATGAACTGGAAACAAATAGTAAAATTAATGGGCAATTTTTTTTCTTTTAAGAGACGGGGGTCTTACTCTGCTACCCAGGCTGGAGTGCAGTGGCCCAATCATAGCTCACTGCAGCCTCCAACTCCTGGGCTCAAGTGATTTTCTCACCTCAGCTTCCCGAGTAGCCAGGACTACAGGCTAATGGCAATATTAAGTTATTTTATGAGTTGTCTAGACAGCATTATGGGTCTCCTAACCTTCTGGTACTGATCTTCAGATCAGAGTTAAATGTAACTTGCCCAGGCAGTTTAAACGCTCAATGTGAGTCATTTTCATTTGGACTCAAACATGGAATCACTGGGAAATAGAATATTAATTACTACTCCTTCATTAAGTACCTGCAACTATCCTGCCATGAATGTAAGCTAAATTTGGAGCGGTCTGGTAACTACTTTTCTTTTAAAAACATTTTCTTTTTAAAGATACTAAGTATCGAATACTTACTGGTTTTTCTATGTAGAATAACATAATCTCGTCATTACTTTCTTTCACTCTCCAAATTTGACTTGTCTTTGCTCATGTTTTTCCTACCACCTGAAATACAGATTTCCTCCCCCTTCCCACTCTCCAAACCTTCCAGACTTAGCTCACCTACCGTTTATTGTAGGAACTTTTTCTTAACCTCTTTCCAAGCCCTAGTTGATGCCTCTGCTTTGTGCTTTTGTAGAAGCCCAGGGTTTACCTTGTTTTGCTCACTGTATTGTGTTGTGTTTTTTTTGTTGTTGTTGATAAGTATGTTTTTCCTCTAGACCTGGACTGTTCAATCATACTTTCTGTGATGATGGAAATGTTCAGTGTCGTGTTAAAATGGTAGACAGTAGCCATATCTATGTGGCTACTGTGCACTTAAAATTTGCATAGTAGGACTGAGGAACTAAATTTTATTTCATTTTAATTAATTTAAAATTAACTAGTCTCATGGCTAGTGACTACTTTGATCAGTGCAGTTCCAGACCCCTTCAAAGTCAAGAGTGTGTGGGATTCATACTTATTTTCTCATTGCTTAACAGTAGTACTGTCTACTACTTAAATGACCAAATTCTTTTTCAGTACTCTTAGCCTGCATAGTTATAACTCACCTGGAATATGGCAGTTTTCTTCTCTAGATTTCTGTCTTTAACCATAGCTTTTCATTTTGTTTTCAAGATTATGTTGATTTACACAGCACTGAGTTCTTCAGTCCTGTGAAGTTAGCATTTTGGTTGGATGTGGTGGCTGGCGTCTGTAATCCCAGCAATTTGGGAGGCTGAGGCGGGAGAATTGCTTGAAGCCAGGAGTTTGAGATCAGCCTGGGCAACATAGCGAGCCCCTGTCTTTACAAAAAATTAGCTGAGTGTGGTGGCATCCACATGTAGTCCCAGCTACTTGGGAGACTGAGGGTGGGAGGATTGCTTGAGCACAGTTCACGGCTGCAGTGAGCTATGATCGCACCACTGCACTCCTGCCCGAGTGACAGAATGAGACCCTCTCAAAAAAAAAGTTATTTTTTTCCCCTTTAGGACTGAAAAATTGGGTGTTACAAGATTACCTCAAGGACTGATCTGAGAACTGGGCATGGTAAGGAAGAAACTCAAGTGGCCAGGCTCTGGTTTGTGGGGGTAGGTGGGCAATTTCTGTTTCAACCAAAGCAGTTCTACTTCATAAATTAATATATTGGAATTGTGCTTGGGATTTCATTTGGATGGGAAAAAAGCCTTCTAAACAATAACACTGTTAATTGAAGAGACAAATCATGCATGTGGCAGCACATGATTAAGCACCAAATTGGATGACAGATCAAGAAGACATGGGATGTTGTTTTGGGCGAGTGAGGTCTTGATGGAAATTAAGGTTTAATTTAGGTAGGTAGAAGGAAGACAAAAGGATGTAATAGGCAGTGGGAATAGAATTTGCAAAGAATTGGAGTTGGAAATACATATATTAGTTTTGATTAAGAAACAAATGAGCTGTTTATAGTTGAGCCAATTGTATGAAATAAAATTTGATGAAATTAGATGGGACTGGATTGTAGAAAAAGATGATAGACTGACAAAAAAGTGCACTTTATATTGTATGCAGTGGGATGAAATCCTTGGAGGTATTTTGGTTGTTACAAAGATGGAGGAAGAGGACACTATTAGCATTTAATGAGAAAGGATCAGGGAAGTCAGCCATCCCACAATGTGTTCAGGACAGTTTGCATGTTTAAGAATTGTTCCGGCCGGGCGCGGTGGCTCAAGCCTGTAATCCCAGCACTTTGGGAGGCCGAGACGGGCGGATCACGAGGTCAGGAGATCGAGACCGAGACCATCCTGGCTAACACGGTGAAACCCCGTCTCTACTAAAAAATAGAAAAAACTAGCCGGGCGACGTGGCGGGCGCCTGTAGTCCCAGCTACTCGGGAGGCTGAGGCAGGAGAATGGCTTAAACCCAGGAGGCGGAGCTTGCAGTGAGCTGAGATCCGGCCACTGCACTCACTCCAGCCTGGGCGGCAGAGCGAGACTCCGTCTCAAAAAAAAAAAAAAAAAGAATTGTTCCACATCACCACATGACCCAGAACGACTTGCTGGACTTTGATGATGTAGGTTTAAAAAAAAAAAAATGATCATATTGATCTGAGCATAGACGGTAACTCCATTTTATGTATGAGGCACTTTGTTGTTGTTGTTTTGAGATGGAGTTTCGCTCTTGTTGCCCAGGCTGGAGTGCAGTGGCACCATCTCAGTTCACTGTAACTGAGGCACCTTTATTATACATTAAGATTTTCAGAAATTCAGTTACCACAATATTGGAGGAATGTTCAAGTTTTTGTTCAGAACTTTATCGGGGGTACTCCACTGCTTTAGAAAATCACGTAATTGGCCGGGCGCAGTGGCTCAAGCCTGTAATCCCAGCACTTTGGGAGGCCGAGACGGGCGGATCACGAGGTCAGGAGATCGAGACCATCTCTAGCTAACACGGTGAAACCCCGTCTCTACTAAAAATACAAAAAGCTAGCCGAGCGAGGTGGCGCGCCTGTAGTCCCAGCTACTCGGGAGGCTGAGGCAGGAGAATGGCGTGAACCTGGGAGGCGGAGCTTGCAGTGAGCTGAGATCTGGCCACTGCACTCCAGCCTGGGTGACAGAGCGAGACTCCGTCTCAAAAAAAAAAAAAGAGAAAATCACGTAATTGATGGCAGTGTCACTTGTGTAGTATTGGTGACCCAAATACTCTTCAGTCTGCAGTTGTAACTGCCACAGTCACAGTGCTTATTATATATATGTATAAACAACCCTCAATATGTTATTTATTATAGTAATTGCCTAAATATTATAAAATTGCACTAAGGTAGATTATCTCTGAATTATATGTATTTATTTATTTATTTATTTTTTGTTTATGAGACAGAGTTTTGCTCTTGTTGCCCAGGGTGAAGTACAATGGCATGATCTTGGCTCACCAAAACCTCCGCCTCCCAGGTTCAAGCGATTCTCCTGCCTCAACCTCCCAAGCAGCTGGGATTACAGGCATGCAGCACTGTGCCCAGCTAATTTTGTATTTTTAGTAGAGACGGGGGTTTTCTATGTTGGTCAGGCTTGTCTCGAACTCCCGACCTTAGGTGATCTGCCCGCCGCGGACTCCCGAAGTGCTGGGATTACAGGCGTGAACCACTGTGCCCAGCCTCTGAATTACATTTAAGGATAGTATGGAGAATGTACAAAATAGTTGTTGTAAAAAGGAGAAATTGATTTCTGTTTTCAGTATTGGAGGACTGGGTTATTCAGATGAATCCTTTCGATGAAAACAACTAAAATTCTTGGAAACAGTATTAAAAAAAAGAAAGAAAAAAAACTTAGAGCAATTACAGAGCTGAAAAGATAGTGGGGAGCTGCCAGGCCAAATTCTAGGAATAAACAATAATCCAAATAAATAAGTGGGTTAAGTAGCTTTTGCCCTAAGGGCAATTGCGAATCTGTACAAGTTGGGCTTTGGTTTTGGTGGACCATTGGGGTGAAGACAACAGAAATCAAGGCCTAGAGTTCATCTGAAGTGACAGTCAAAAAGAATAACCTCAGTTTTAGATGGGACCCCAATGACTCTATCGTTGGGTTAAGGATGAAACAACTAAACTGTCTACACACTCCCATATCCAGGTGATTGCAGGAGAGGTTGAATGGAGCAGGAAGAGGAAAAGGAAGTTAAGAAAAATAAACCTTTCAAGTTGTGACCACAGTTTTAGTCTTCACAGTGATTTGCCTTACAGATTTGCTGTGTCTGGGTGGTCCAGGGACCCTCCATGATAAATGACCCTCCAGCCATTTATCATGGTTACTGGTTTCAGACTAGTATTACTTCCATGGCCTGGCAGATGGAAAGGCAAATCATCTGTGGAGAAAGGCCCTTCATTCCAGGGAATTGCTACCAGTAATTTTTCAAGGACAGTGAACAGTACATTGTCGCAAGTAATCAAACATAGTAAAAATAAAAAAATTAGCAAGCAAAATTACCTGAGAGATATATAATATGTAATATATGTGTAGAATTCTTTCAGCAGTGTAATTAAAATTTGTGTAGGTTTATGTACATATACCTAAAAGTAAGTTTTTAAAGAGGAAAAATAATAACCAAGCATGCATCCAGTTGGCACTGTGAATAAAAAGAGAGCAGAAATAGATCTATAAAATCTTCACATGTTGCAAATATCAGATGGATTTAAAACAATCACTGTTAAATTTAAAGAATTGGAGACAAACTTGAAGAACAAAAGACTCTTATAAAGTGACTTAGGGCCGGGTGTGGTGGCTCACGCCTGTAATCCCAGCACTTTGGGAGGCCAAGGCAGGAGGATTACCTGAGGTCAGGAGTTCAAGACCAGCCTGGCCAACATGGTGAAACCTCATCTCTACTAAAAATACAAAAATTAATGATGTGTGGTGACGCACGCCTGTAATTCCAGCTGCTCAGGAGGCTGAGGCAGGAGAATCACTTGAACCTGGGAGGCAGAGGTTGCAGTGAGCTGAGATGGCATCATTGCACTCCAGCCTGGGCTACAAGAGTGAAACTCTGTCTCAAAAAAAAAAGAAGTGACTTTGGTTCATGCCTGTAGTCTCAGTACTTTGGGAGACTGAGGTGGGAGGGTCCCTTGAGGCCAGGAATTTGGGACCAGCTTGAGCCCAGGAGTTTGAGACTGCAGTGACCTATGATTGTGCCACACTGCACTCCAGCCTAGGCAACAGTATGAGAAACTGTCTCAAAAAAAGGGAAAAAAAAGGCCGGGCACAGTGGCTTACGCCTGTAATCCCAGCACTTTGGGAGGCCAAGGCAGACGGATCACAAGGTCAAGAGATCAAGACCATCCTGGCTAACACGGGGACACCCCGTCTCTACTAAAAGTACAAAAAATTAGCCGGGCGTGGTGGCAGGTACCTGTAGTCCCAGCTACTGGGGAGACTGAGGCAGGAGAATGGCGCGAACATGGGAGGTGGAGCTTGTAATGAGCTGAGATCGCGCCACTGCACTCCAGCCTGGGTGACAGTGCAAGACTCTGTCTCAAGAAAAAAAAGGGGGGGGGTAAAAAATCCAACTTAATAGATTTGCAAAAAACCAAATAGAAATTCCAGAAGTGAACACTTTACCAAATATACCTAAGAGGAAGGTTTAACAGGTTATACCTAGCTAAAGAAAGAGTTCATTACCTGGAAGACAAGGCAGAAGAAACTGTTTAGAATGTGGCACAGAATAAAAAAGACAGAAAATATTGAAGAAAGGTAAAGAGACATGGAAGACAGAGTGCGATCTAATTTCTTTAATCAGAGCTCTGGAAAGAGAGGAGAAAGAGAATGGTACAGAAGTAATATTTCAAAAGACATTTCTGGCTGAAAATTTTGTAGATCCAATGAGAAACCAGTTGATTAAGAAGCTTAATGAATTTCTAGCAATATAAATAGAAATCTACACCCAGACAAATCATAGGAAAACTGCATATACCCAGATACAAGGAGAAAAGTCTTAAAAGTAGCCAGAGAGAAAAAAAGATGTTTTTCAAAGAAGCAACTATGGACTGATGGTTGACTTGTCAACAGAAAATCATATGTATTCTCAAAATAACTCCCAGTCTAGAATTCTATAATTAGCAAAAAATTATCCCTCAAGAATGAGGGTAAAATACTTAGTTGGACAAACCAGCAGCTCTTTCTAAAGGAAGTTACGAAGTATACATTAATACTTAAGGTGAAGGATTCCAGATAAAAGTCTGAGGTACAAAATCGAATGAAGAGCAAAGAGAGTGGCAAATATGTGGATGTACTGAAAGAAACATTGGCTGTATAAAGTACTAGTAAGACCTTAATTAAAATACGTGACAAGAAGCTGGGCATGGTACTTTGAGAGGCTGAGGCGGGCAGATTGCTTGAGCCCAGGAGTTTGAGACCAGCCTGGGCAACATAGTGAAATCCCATCTCTACAAATAATATAAAAATTAGCTGGATTTGGTGGTGCATGCCCGTAGCCCCAGCTGCTCAGGTGACTGAGGTGAGAAGATCGCTTGAGCCCAGGAAGTTGAGGCTGCAGTGATCCTTGGTCATGCCACTGCACACCAGCCTGGGCGACAGAGTGAGACCCTGTCTCAAAATAATAAAATATATGAGACAAGTGAAGGCAGTGTTCTAAGACCTTTGTATTGTCAGAGAGAAAAGTAGAAAGTATTAATTGACTTGCCCTTGGTAAATTATATGTTTTAATTTCTAGTTTATCGTCTAAAAATGTAGAAACCAGACTTTTACCTTCTAAACCAACAGAAGAGAACAAATGATTAATAAAAATTAATCCCGAGGAAGTGAAGAAAAGAAAGAACCAGTAGGACAAATAGCACAAAGTAAGATGTGTAGATTTAAATCTAAACATATCACTGGCAACATTAAATACAAAATGGATTAAATTATTCAGTTAAAAGCCAAAGATTGTTACACTGCATTTCCAAAAAAATGCAATTATATGGTGTTTATAAGAAATATATTTGAAACCTAAGAATAAAGATCAAAAGTAATTATTGCAATAAGACATGCCCTGCATATTCTAAGAGACAGTATGGTACAGTTAATATCAAAGGTGGACAGTAAGGCAGAAAACATTATTGGCAGAAGTGTCACTTCAAATGATAAAACGACCGATTCACTGTAAAGATTTAATAGCCTTAGTAATATAGTATAACCTGAAATATAGCCTTAGAATATTTATAGCAAAAGTTAACAAAACTACAAGAAATAGACAAATTCACAGTCTTGTGAATGGGGTATTTTTAAATAGCTCTCTAAGTAACTGATATAAGAAGCAAACAGGTTAGTTAGGATATAGAATACTTGTATAACGCAATGAACAAGTTTAACCCAGTGGGTGTGTAGAACCCATTCTACCCAGCAGTGGCAGGCTACACATTATTTTCAAGCATGTAGGATTTGGGGGGGGAAAATTGACTGAGTAATGTGTTGTAAAACACGTTTCAACAAATTTCAAAGGATTGAAACCAAAAAGGCATTTTTTTCTGTCCATAATGCATTTTCATTAAAGATCTCTATCAGGGTAATTTTTAAAGCCTCATATGTTAGAAATCGAGCAACTGTTAATACTTTGAAATAATCTGATCGGGCGCAGTGGCTCATACCTGTAATCCCAGCACTTTGGGAGGCCTAGGTGGGCGGATCACGAGGTCTGGAGTTTAAGACCAGCCTGGCCAACATGGTTAAACCCCGTCTCTACTAAAAATACAAAAATTAGCTGGGCATGGTGGTGCACGCCTGTAGTCCCAGCTACTTGGGAGGCTGAGACAGAAGAATCGCTTGAACCCAGGAGGCAGAGGTTGCAGTGAGCCGAGATCGTGCCATTGCACTCCAATCTGAGAGAGCAAGACACCATCTAAAACATAGTAATCCATGCATCAAAGAAGAAATCACAATGGAAGTTGGAAAATACCTTGAACTGGATGATTAAAAATTTTTGATTGATCAAATTCCACAACTTAATGTATCTTAGACCATTGAAAGTGAGAGAATCAAATATTATGTCTTGAGATACGAAGGTTCTTGACACCCCTCCCCCCCAAAAAAAGAAATACCTACCACCTATGAAAGATTCTTGATTGAAAAAAAAAATAACTGAGTTGGAGTTTCATTAAACTTCTAGATCTACTGGGAAATTCACAATCATTTGTTCACTCAATGAGTCATAATTGTTTTGCTGTGGATGGTCTTGCCTCAATGTTGATGGCTGCTGGCTCATCCCTGGTGGTTACTGAAGGGAATACCAATTTCTTAAGACAACAGTGAGGTTTGTGGCATCAATTGACTTCTTTTCACAAAAGATTTCTCTGTACCAGGTGATGCTGTCTGGTAGCATTTGAACCACAGTAGAACTACTTTTAAAATTGGAGTCAGTGCTCTCAAATCTGCCAGTGCTTCATCAACTAATTGTATGTAATATTCTAAATCCTTTGCTGTCATTTTAACAGTGCTTGCTCACAGCATCTTCAGCAAGAGTAGAGTTCATGTCAAGAAACCACTTTTTTGACTCATCCATAAGAAGTAACTTCCCATTTGTTCAAATTTCATCATGATATTGTAGCAATTCAGTCACATCTTTAGGTTCCACTTCTAATTGTAGTTCTCTTGCTGCTTCTACCACACCTGCAGTTCCTTCCTCCATTGAAGTTTTGAACTCAAAGTCATCCATGAGGGTTGGAATCAGCTTCTTCCAAACTCCTGTTAATGTTGCCAGTTTCACCTCCTCCCATGAATTACAGATGTTCTTAATGGCATCGAGAAATGTGAATTCTTTGCAGAAGGCTTTCAATTAATGTTGCCCAGATCCATCAGAGTAATAACGATACCTATGGCAGCTATAGCCCAATGAAAGGCACTTCTTAAATGAGAAGTGTTGAAAGTCAGAATTACTTCTTGATCCATGGGTTGCAAGATTTATGTGTTAGCAGGTGAGAAAACATTAATCTTCCTGTACCTCTCCATCAGAGCTCTTGGGTGACCAGGTACATTGTCAATGAGTAGTAATGTGTTAGAAGGAATCTTTTCTTCTGAGCAGTGGGTCTCAACAGTGGGCTTAAAATATTCAGCAAGCTATGCTGTAAAAGAATGTGCTGTCATCCAGGCTTCATTGTTCCACTTACAGAGCATAGACAGTAAATTTTGCAGAATTCCAAAGGGCCCTAGGATTTTTGGAATGATAAATGAGCATTGGCTTCAACTTAAAGTCACCAGCTGCATTAGCCTCTAACAAGAGTCATCCTGTCCTTTGAAGCTTTGAAGCCAAGCATTGACTTAGGGAAATGTTGTGGCTGGTTTGATCTATCCAGATCACTAAAACTTTCTTTATATTAGCAATTAGGTTGTTTTGCTTGCTTAAACTATTTTTCTTTTAATTCTTAGAGGGTCTCGCTGTGTTGGCTAGGCTGTTCTCAAACTCCTGGCCTCAAGCACTCCTGCCACCTTGGCCACCGAAAGTGCTGGGATTACAAGCATGAACCATAGTGCCTGGCCTGTTCTGCTTTCTTATCATTCATGTATTCACTGGGGTAGTACTTGCAGTTTCCTCCAAAAACTCTGCCTTTGCATTTACAATCTGGCTGTTTAGTACTAGAGGCCTGCCTTTCAACATGCCTTCTTCACTAAGCTTAATCATTTCTAGCTTTTGATCTCAAGAGAGACATGTGACTCTTGGTTTCACTTGAACACTTAGAAGTCATTGTAGGGTTTTTAATTGGCCTAATTTCAATGTTGTGTCTCAGGGAATAGGAGGCCCAAGAAGGGTTAGGACAATAGCTGGTCAGTGGAGCAGGGAGAACACACACAACATTCATTGAATAAGTTCACTGCCTTATATGGGTGTGGTTTGTGGCACCCCAAAACAATTACAGTAGTAACATCGCAGATCATAGAACACCAAAATAGACATCATAATGTTGCAAAAGTTTGAAATACTGTGAGAATTACTGAAATGTGACAGAGATATGAAGTGAGCTTATGCTGGTGGAAAAATGGTGCCAACAGACTTGCTCGATGCTGGGTTGCCACCAACCTTCAGTTTGTAAAAAACAAACAAAAACCATTATCTGCTCAGAGCAGTAAAGCAAAGCACAATAAAATGAAGCATGCCTATGCAGTTTATACTTTACAGTCATTGGTTAAATTTACTCATTCGTTTTAAGCATAAAAAATAATTATTTAGCACCTTTGTGCTGAGTTGTATGCTAGGCACTGGGATATAGAAATGAATGATAGTCTGTTTTCTTTTTTTTTTTTTTTTTTTTTTTTTCCAGTTTTTTAACCCCATTTATTGCTAACATGAATTCAAAGCAATATACAGTTTATTGATACTAGAACAAATCAGGAAATCAAGACATGATTGCCATCATAAAATCTTAATCTTCAGAGAACAACATTTCCACCAGGTTGGCCTGAAGACACTCAGATTCTACCAGTTTTTGAGGTGTTCCATACTTAAGTAGTGTAGGCACTGCTGTTACTTTCAAGTTTTTTCTGAAGTCATTATTTGGATCTTTCCAATAAGGCTTTTCTCCTACTTGGCAGTAGATGAACACACATCCTTCACTGATGTGCTTCAGCCCCTCTCGTACGACTGGTTCAGCTCCTCGTAGCGTGCCATTGGCACGACATGCAGCTGCTGCTGGAGGAGTGCACGTCTCGCTGCTGCGGGCAGGTCCCACGTGGGCGGGGCGAGGCTGTTTCGATAGTCTGTTTTCAAGGAGCTTACAGTTTAGTGGTAGAAGCAGATAAATAAATAAAGAATTAAGGACCATGTACTGCGATGAAAGTGTGCCCTAGATGCAGAAGAGTCACAGAAAAGGAGCACAATTCAATATGCTTTTAGGGGATGGAAGACAGATTTCCTAGGAAAGGAGATACTTAAACTAAATTTTAAATACTTAAGATGTACAAAATCTTTATAAAGAAGAGTAATTAAACCTTATTTAGAGACCACCTAAATAAATAGTACACACCATGTACTGAGTGTGGATTGAAAGACTGAATATGTTAAAAATGTTAGTATTTCTCAAATTGATAGTGGATTTATTGAAATCCAAATGCACATTCCTGTAGGTTTTTCTATGGAACCCAACAACCTGATTCAACAATTTCCATGGAAGTTTTAAAGAGGCAAGAATAGCCAAAATATACTTTTAAAACAGTAAGGTAGAAAGACTTCTTTAATTCCTTTTTCTGTTTGGCAAATTTTGAATGCTATATGGTAGGCACTGCTCATCTTGGTTATTACCTTGGTGAATGTGAGATCTGGCTCCCACCCAAAGCTCGCATTCAGATCCACTTGTAGTGATATCTAGGGTTTTGAATAGAACACTTCCTGAAATACAGGTAAGAACTGGGACTACCAACAAACAAACTTACAACACTAATTTTATTATATGATATTTGTATTTAAAATTTTTCTTGATCATATTTTTTCATGCAAACTTTCGTTAATTGCTATTAATTTCTTTTAACATAGGAAGCTTAGAAATAGGCTTTGCTTATAATCTTTAATATTTGTGTCAGTTGGACTATGGCTTTGTTAGAAAGGGAGAGGAGAATCTACTGCTGAGTGCTGTCCAAAGAGCAGTTACCTGACTGAGGAGAGAGGGAGGATGACCTTGAGGGTCTGACAGGCATGGGTTTTTAGGCCCAGCCTGTGGAGTGTCTGAGGGACTTATAAAAAGAAAAGGGACCCAGGCGCAGTGGCTTGTGCCTGTAATCTCAGCACTTTGGGAGGCCAAGGTGGGTGGATCACTTGAGGCCAGGAGTTTGAGACCAGCCTGGCCAACATGATGAAAACCCGTCTTTACTAAAACTACCAAAATTAGTTGGCTGTGGTGGTGCACGCCTGTAATCCCAGGTACTCGGGAGGTTGAGGCCCGAAAATCACTTGAATCCGGGAGGTGAAGGTTGCAGTAAGCCGAGATTGTGCCATTGCCGTCTAGCCTGGGCGACAGAGCGAGACTCAGTCTTAAAAGCAAACAAGCAAACAAAAAACAACAAAAAGAGGAGATGAATAACAAAATGGCAGGTAATACTAAATAATGTAGCTGAATTTTATATTCTTACATAGGGGTAGGTGGATGGACACCTGCTCTGTGGCAGATTAGTTGAGAAAGGATACACTTGCTGGAACAATGCCTGCCATATTAAATAAATGAAGCTAGACTTCCCCATCTGTTATGCGTAAAAATCAATTTCTTGTAGGTTAATGATTAAATACAAAAGGGGCAACCTTGAAAGCTTTTAGAAAAATAAAGGGCCATTATTTAAGGCAGAGAAGGATTTCTTAAAACTCAAAACACAATTTGACTACATTGAAAATAGAAACTTCTATTCATTAAGCACCATTAAGACACTGAAAAGACAAGGCAAGGAGTAGAAGGTATTTATAACACACACTATTAGTTATCTATTGTTGTGTGATTACCTAAGACTTAGCAGTATGAAATAACATTTATCTCATAGTTCTGTGGGTCAGGAATCTGAGAGTGGCTTAGTTGGATGGTTCTGGCTTAGGGCCTTGAGGCTGTAATCAGTCAATGGCTGCAGTCATTTGAAGGCTTGACTGCTTTGTGCTCCCTCATGTGGATGTAGCAGGCCTCAGAAGATCCACTTTCAAATTTATTCACATGAGCCTCTTCATAGGGTCACCTCACAGCCGGTAGCTGGCTTTCTAGAAGAGAGTAAGAGAGAACACCCAAGATGGAAACCACAGTATTTCAAGTCTTGGAAGTGGCACCCCATCACTTCTGCCATATTCTTTTTGTTAGATGCAAGGCAGTAACTCCAGCTCACATTCATGGGGAGTTTGTACAAGGCACAAATACCAGGAGGTGAGGATCTTTGGGAGCCATTTTAGAGGCTACCTACTACAACATATAAATAATGAACTGGTATGAAAAATATGCATAAAGAATTCCTATGGATTACTAAGACAAAGAACACCAAATTGAAAAAAGGGTAAAAAATCCTGAGCTGGCATTTGAATTAAAAAAAAAAATTTAAATGATTGATAAACATATGAAATGACCCTTAATCTTGTTAATAATTAGGGGACGGCTGGGCGCGGTGGCTCAAGCCTGTAATCCCAGCACTTTGGGAGGCCGAGACGGGCGGATCACGAGGTCAGGAGATCGAGACCATCCTGGCTAACCCGGTGAAACCCCGTCTCTACTAAAAAATACAAAAAACTAGCCGGGCGAGGTGGCGGGCGCCTGTAGTCCCAGCTACTCGGGAGGCTGAGGCAGGAGAATGGCATAAACCCGGGAGGCGGAGCTTGCAGTGAGCTGAGATCCGGCCACTGCACTCCAGCTCGGGAGACAGAACAAGACTCCGTCTCAAAAAAAAAAAAAATTAGGGGACTAGAAATTAAAACTACAGTGAGAGACCATGCCGTATAAAGTAGATTGGCAGAAATGAAAACATCTGACAATATTAAGCATTGGTGAGGCTATGGAGCAGTCTGAACTTTCTTCCACTGATGGATGGGAATGTAAATTGGGGGGAAAATCCTTTGGAAAATAATAGGATATCCTATAATCAGCAATACCACTCACTCTTAGGTGTTTACCCTGGACTAATGGTTCTTGAGTGTGCATCAGAGTCATCTGGAAGGCTTGTTAAACCCAACTGCTGGGGCCACCCTTAGAGTTTCTGATTAAGTAGGAATGGAGTGGAGCCTGATGGTTTGCATTGCATTTTTAACAAATTACTGCAGGTAGTGGGCTGGGAAATGGGGGAGGGTGGTCGGGATGTTGGTGCTGCTTGTCCAGGAATCATACTTTGAGAGTCAGCCATTGCCTTAGACATAGAGAAATGTGTGGATATGTGAAGTAGGAAGCATGTATATAAGAATGCTCAGAACAGCATTATTCATTTAACCCCAAGATAGAAAAAAAGTTCAAGTATCCTCAGTAGTGCAGTAGATACCATTGTGTGTTTACTTATGAAACAAAAAACTAGTTCAAATAGCTGAGAAAAAAAAAACCACACTACAGACAGCTCCTGCATCAATATGTATGAATCTCACAAATATATTAGTCATACCTTAGAACCAAGTCACAAAAGATTACATGCAACATGATTCTATTCATAAACAGTTTAAAAACAAATGCAGTTAACTATTGTTTAGGAATACAAATATAGAATTTTAAGTAGAGATACTAGAATTATAAGAAAAATTAAGGGAATCGTGATGACAAGAGTGAGTGATAGTGACTACCTCAGGGAGGAGAGAAAGTGGATGTGATAGAGGAGGGACAAATGGGAGACTTTTAAGATAATTGGCAATGCTGTTTCTTACCTTGGGTTGTGGGGTTTGCTTTGCAGTTATGCTTTAATGGAACGATGTTTTGCAAACGCTTCTCTACGTAGTTTTATAATAAAAAAGGGAAAATTTATCTCATTTTAATTTTCATCTCTGATTACTAGTGAGGTTGAGTATATTTTCGTGTGTTAGCCTTTGGGTTTTTTCTTAAATTGTTTGTAGACATGCCGTTTGTAGATTATGCTATTTGTTTTAAACTTACTTTTAGGTGTTCTGTTATGGGTAGTCTTCTTTATCCATCATATGTCAAATACTTCCTTCTAGTCCTTTTTTATTTTTATATTTATTTATTTATTTATTTATTTGGCAGGCTTCCCACTCTGTTGAGGCCCAGGCTGGAGTGCAGTAGTGTGATCATAGCTCACTGCAGCCTCCTGGGCTCAAGCAGTCTTACAGCCTCAGCCTCCTAAGTAGCTGGGACAAATGCACACCACTGTGCTCAACTAATCTGAAAAAAAAAATTTTTTTTTGTAGAGATGGAGTCTCACTATGTTGCCCAGGCAGGTCTCGAACTCCTGGCTTCAAGTGATCCTCCTGCCTTGGCCTCCCAAAGTGTGGGATTACAGACTTGAGACACTGTTCCTGCCCTAGCCTTTCCTTACAAAGAAGTTTGTTGTTATTACTGTTTATGTGGTCAGATTGAGCAGTCTATTTATTTATTTATTTATTTATTTATGAATGAATGAATGAATGAAATCTTTCCTGGCCGGGAGCAGTGGCTCACTGTAATCCCAGCACTTTGGGAGGCCAAGGCAGGCAGATCACAAAGTCAAGAGATCGAGACCATCCTGGCCAACATGGTGAAACCCTGTCTCTACTAAAAATACAAAAATTAGCTGGACGTGGTGATGTGCGCCTGTAGTCCCAGCTACTCGTTAGACTGAGGCAGGAGAATTGCTTGAACCTGAGAAGCAGAGGTTGCAGTGAGCCAAGATAGCGCCACTGCACTCCAGCCTCGCGACAGAGTGAGACTCTGTCTCAAAAAAAAAAAAAAAGGAATCTTTCTTATCCAGAGTTAAAAGCATATTCGTCTTCTGATAAATTTAAAAAATTTTGTTTAGGTATTTAAGCAGTCTAGTATTTGTTTTATGAAGATATCTTGGGGGAAATTATTTTCCCAACACCATTTGTACGTATGTGCACTGTCTTTTTCTCACTTATTTGTAAAGCAACCTCTCATTTCTACCAGATTCCCATGAACCGATTTCTGGGCTATTTCTTAACCTGCTTGTCCATAACTGTCCACATTACTACTTTATATCTTTGGTTTTGGTAATGCCAGTCTCTTTTGTTTATTTGATGCAAACATATGCTCATTCACTCTTCCATGCGACCATTAGAAGAATTAGATTGTCAGTGTCCTTGAAGTCTAGGTATTTGGTTAAAAAAAAGAATTAGGTTGTCAAATTCTGTAAAAAGTACTATCGAGATTTTCATTGTGATTGCATTAAGTTTATATGTTACTATAGGGACATGTATATTAGAGATTTATAATCACAATGTTGAGTTTTCCAGTTCATGAACATGGTTTTTATCTTAATTTGTTTAGGTCTCTTTTTTTTTCCCGTTTTTTTTTTTTTTTTTTTTTAATGGACTCTCGCTCTGTCACCCAGGCTGGGGTGCAGTGGCACAATCTTGGCTTCTTGCGACCTCTGCCTCCCAGGTTCAAGCGATTCTCCTCTCAGCCTCCCTAGTAGCTGGGGCTATAGGTGCACACCACCATGCCTGGCTTATTTTTTGTATTTTTAGTAGAGATGAAGTTTCACCATATTGGTCAGGCTGGTCTCAAACTCCTGACCTCAGGTGATCCACCTGCCTTGGCCTCCCAAAGTGCTGGGATTACAGGAGTGAGCAACCGCACCTGGCCCACGTGTTTGTATTTTTAGTAGAGACAGGATTTCACCATATTGGCCAGGCTGGTCTCGAACTTCTGACCTCAGGTGATCCGCCTGCCTCAGCCTCCCAATGTGTTGGGATTATAGGCATGAACCCCCACTCCCAGCTCTGTTTTTTTTTCCTTATGGTTTGTAGTTTTCTACATAATGTTTTCATCCTTTTGGATGTGGAGGGTTGGTTTTATTTGTGAGAATCTTTTAGTGCTATTGTGAATGAGATGTTTAGAAACATACATTTTTTTTTACTGGATATTCATATACAGAAGAATGAAATTAGAACCCCACCTCTCACCCTATACAAAAATCAACTCAAAAATGGATCAAAGACCTACCTGTAAGACCCAAAAGTACAAGATGAAACCACAGTGTGGTATCATCTGGCCCCAGTTAGGATGGCTGCTATAAAACTGTTAGAGGAAAACTTGGGGGAGTGCACATCAAAACCACAATGAGGTATTTTCTCACCCCAGTTAGAATGGCTGTTATAAAAAAGACAAAAAATTAAAAATGCTGGTGAAGATACAGAGGAAAGAGAACTCTTGCACACTCTTTTTCTGGGAATGTAAACTAGTACAGCCACTATGGAGAACAGTATGGAGGTTCCTCAGAAAGCTACAAATATTAGAGTTAGTTACCTGTGATCTAGCAATCCCACTACTTGCCATTTACCCAAAGAAAAGGAAGTCAGTACATTGAAGAGACATCTGCATCCCTATGTCTATTGCAGCGTGCTATTATTCACAATAGCCAAGATATGGAATCAGCTTAGGTGTTCAGCAACAGAAGAGTGGGTAAAGAAAATGTGGTTATTTATCCAATGGAATGCTATTCGGCCATAAAAAGGAAAAATCCTGTCATTTGCAGCAGCATGATTGGAACTGGAGGACATCATGTTAAGTGAAATAAGCCAGCAAAAGAAACTTAAATCTTGCATGTTCTCACTCTTACGTGGAAGCTAAAAAGAATTGATTTCATAGAAGTGAAAAGTAGAACAGAGGATACTCGGGCTGGGAGTAGTAGGGGTAGAGTGGAAGCTCTGGGAAGATTTATTAATTGATACAAAATTACAACTAGATAGGAGGAATAAGTTCTAGTGTTCTGTAGTAGTATAGGATAACTATAGTCAGTAATACATAGTTTCATATAGCTAGGAGGAGGATATTGAATGTTCCAACACAAAGAAATGACAAATGTTTGAGATGATGGATATGTTAGTTACTGTGTATTACACATCAGTATGTGTACTTTGTAAATATGTACACTTATCAATTAAAATTTAAATTTTCTTAATGGTGGTGGTATATGGGAAATCTGTTGACTCTTTAGTACATGGATGTTGTATCTGATTGTTAACAGAACATTTATTACTTCTTAAGTTTATCAATGGATTGTCCTGGATTGTTAAGTAACACTCATAAGTACAAATAATGATTGTTTTATCTTTTTATTTTCCTATCTTTATTTGTCTTCCCCCCACCCCTTATTGTAAAGCACTGGCTAGGGCCTCGCATGTAAGATTTGATAATTGTAATGATAACAGGCATCTTTATTTCTCCTGTCCCTGTGTTTATAAGTGAGCTTAGTCTATAGCTCTCTGAGCTGTTTCATAGTTTTGGTATCAAGAGCTGCTTCGTTTTCTAGAGTTTTCTGTGATTTTGGCCAGTTTTTATATCAGACCAAAGAAAGTGTTTCTTGAAAGTAAGTTCATTAGGCTTTAAGTAACCTCTGGGCCCATCCTTTTACGTGAGTTTTAGATGTAGATGTTATATACAGCATTTGTTCAGGGCTTTGGTTTGTGAGCCAAGTTTCTTTTTAAATTTTTTTAAATAGATGAGCTTATCTCATTTATATTTTGTTGATAAGGCAGTTCTTCCACATTATTAATTATATTTTTCTTTGGGGGCTTTGTCTTTTATGGATATGTGTGTGTTTCCCATCTGATAGTTTTTGATGGTTCATAAATCTTATTCTCTTACTACCTTTATAGATTTAATATCCATTTCTTGATTTGTGAAAATAATCAGGACTATTTTAACTCCTTGCTAATAAAGATAAGAAAACCAGTGCACTTATACCTCCCTTTCCCCAGCTACCATTAACAAAAATTTTTTTCCATCCCTTCATGTGGGATATAAACCTTGTCAATGAAACAAATGCATTATTTTTTACTTTATCCTTAAGTCTCAGAGTTACATGTTTCAATGGGATTAATATTCACCTGTAATTCTTTAAAACCATGACTTCTTGATTTCTGATTCTGCTGTTTTATTGATGTTTTCATCAGCTCAATTTTCCTATCAAGTAGTTCTGTTTTTTCTGAAGAATGGCTTCCTTTTTTGTTCTTCAGCCATTTCTTTCTGTTTCCATTGTGGCCTTCATTTCTGAAGTGGTCTTTTTATTACCTTCCATTTATTTCTTGAACCCTGCTAGCTGACTTTTCATTTCCTCTTTTTTTTTTGAGACAGGGTCTGGGTCTGTCACCCAGGCTGGAGTGCAGTGTTGTGATCTTGGCTCACTGCAACCTCTGCCTCCTGGGCTTAAGCCATCCTCCCATCTCGGCCTCTCGCTTAGCTGGGACTACAGGCATGTGCTGCCACACCTGGCTAATTTTTTGTATTTTTTTGTAGAGGCAGGGTTTCCTCATGTTGGCCAGACTGGTCTCAAATTCACCTTGGCCTCCCAAAGTGCTGGGATTACAGGAGTGAGCCACTGCCTCCTGCCTCATCTCCCATTTCATCTGTTCTTCAATTTAGTTTTTTCAGTCATTTTTTCCCCCCTAAAATGCATTTGTTAGTGATAGATGGGGATATATCAGACAGTTCTTTTGTTTCCTTGACTGACTTTTGGTGTTTATCTGTCTTTGCCTATTATGTTTTTTCTGTCATCCCCTGCTCTGTTTTATTGGTGGTGTGGAGGGGTGGGGTTGTTAACATTTCTCCTCATAGGCCCTTTGCTGGGTTGTTTCTTTTTGTTACTCATCCTTGTTGTCTTTGAGCAGAGTACTTCTATTTAAGGTTGCTCTTTGCTTAAAAATGTTATGGGGGTCGGGCACGGTGGCTCACACCTGTAATCCCAACACTTTGGGAGGCTGAGGCGGGCAGATCACAAGGTCAGGAGATCGTGACCATCCTGGCTAACATGGTGAAACCCTGTATCTACTAAAAATACAAAAAATTAGCGGGACGTGGTGGTGGGCGCCTGTAGTCCCAGCTACTCCGGAGGCTGAGGCAGGAGAATGGCATGAACCCTGGAGGCGGAGCTTGCGGTGAGCCGAGATCGCGCCACTGCCCTCCAGCCTGGGTGACAGAGCAAGACTCCGTCTCAAAAAAAAAAAAAAAAGTTATGGGGAACAGCAGGGAGAATAAGCCTAAGCAGGCATAACCTTTGTCTCAGACATGTTGTCTCAGAAAGCTCATTCACCAAATCTGTTGTGTTCTCTACCCTGGGAATCCTCCATTTTTAATGTCTTTTTTCCCCTTCCTGCCGTTTTGGGCCAAGCCCATCGTTCAGTCAGGATGAAGACTCCATCCAGGCAGGAGATGGGTGAGGCTTATAGTGAAGTTGGACATCAAATAAATTCCTGTTTGATGATTTGATTTTTAACTTCTTCTGCTCAGCTGCCTTTAGCTTTTAACCTTTTATATCTTATGTTCAATAGTTATTCTCAAAAAGGAACTGGTTCCCAACATAAATTTAAAATTAAAAATTATCAGTTCTGTCCTCTAGCAAAGTGTAACTGCTTTTATTTTATGTGACGTGATCTCATGTATTGTTTTGTTCCCTTGATCATTTGGGGGTGGGGAAGTAAAGACAGGGAGGTCTGTGTTTCACTTTAAAAACAAAATCTAAACCAGGTAAGAACTCGTAAAATGTCATATTTCAGGTCCTCTGTGATCTTGCCCTTTCCTACCTCTCTGCCCCTACCCACGTCTATCAACCATCCTTGCTGTGTACTAAATGCTCTAGCACAGTATTTCCTAAAGTTTATATTGTGGATACTGTATATTCAAAGTGTTCTCCCAAAGATGGTTTCCATAGTTTGCAATTTTGGGAAATTTTAAATGTTCCTCCTTGTCTAACCTGTTGAGTTTCTAAGCTCAAATGAGGGGGGATACTGTGTTATCTAGATCTTATTTGATTTCTGTATTTCACATGTTAAAGGATTCATCTAAAAAGTATCTGAGTTGATTTGGCAAGCAGGTGATACCCTGTACTATATTATATAGGTCCCCTTTTGGGATTTCATAATTGGATATTAGCATAGTAATAGTTGAGAAGAACTGTAGTAAAGAAACTTACCTTCGTTTGTTTGTTTGTTTATTTATTTCACACAGAGTCTTGCTCTGTCATCTAGGCTGGAGTGCAGTGGAACGATCTCGGCTCACTGCAACCTCCACCTCCTGGGCTCAAGCAATTCTCTTGCCTCAGCCTTCCAAGTAGTTGAGATTACAGGTGCGTGCCATCACACCCGACTAATTGTTTTAAAATATTTTTAGTAGAGATGGGGTTTCACCATGTTGGACAGGCTGGTCTTGAACTCCTGACCTCAAATGATCCACCTGCCTTGGCCTCCGAAAGTGCTGGGATTACAGCATGAGCCGCTGCAGCTGGCCTTAACTTTGTCTAAATTAGAATTGTATAAACTTCCTTGACTATGGAACATTGCTTGTGTGTAGTATATGCTAATATTCTTTGAAACATTTTAGGGAAATGCTGTTTAAATACCAATCAAACCCTTGCATTTTTCAGGATTTTTCCTGTTGTTTTCTGGCCCTTTGTCCTAGAATGCTGTCTTCCTTCATCTTCTCCCCACCACCCAATTTTTTTTTCTATTGGTTTCTGAGGTGATTGATAACTTGCCCTGCCAAGAGGCATTTGGAAATACTTTGATTGTCATGACTGGAGGATGCTATTTAGGATTTAATGCCCACAGATCAAGGAACACAATACACTAAAAGTCCTACACAGCAAAGAATTGCCCCACCCTAAATGCCACTTTTACAGTGGCCCTCCATATCTGCAAGTTCTGCATCCTAGAATTCACACAACTGTGGATCAAAAGTATTAGGAAAACAGTAAAAAGTAATACAAATACAAGATAATACAGTATAACAACTATTTATATAACATTTACATTGTATTAGTCATTATAAGTAATCTAGAGATGATTAAAGTATATGGAGAGTAAGTTATATACAAATCCCTCCCATTTTATATAAGAGACTTCAGTATCCCAGGATCATTGTATTGTAGGGTAGAGTCCTGGAACCAATCCCTTGTGGATATGGAAGGATGACTGTATACTCCTTTGGAGAAAACTGAACAATTTCATCAACTTTTACTCATCCTTTAGAATTTAGTCCTGGTTATCTTTTCCAGAAGCTTTCTCTAAGTACTTTTGTTTTCCCCTCTACCCCACACCCTCTCATTTTCTATGCGTGGTACTCTCATAGTATTTTAGGCACATCTTGATTATTTGAAGTAACCACTTTGTAGTGTAGGAGTCTATAACCGTATACCTCCACTGTACTGCGAGTTCATATCTTTCAGGGCAAAGACATTTTGTATCCTTGGTACATGATATATAATTAGTCTTTTAAAAAATGCATGTTACATGAATACATTAATAAATTAAGTTGTACTTTTAAATCAGAATTGTGGTATGACTCTTAAAAAACTGTTGCTTAGATTGCATTAATAATCTTGTGCAATTGTGGGAAATTATCTCATTTTATTCCCATAATAGAAAATTAAAATATGCTTCCTTTTGTTCAGGTATGGGTGACAGATGTTAAAGTAGTGTTTTATTTGGGTTTTGACCTTGCCTGTGCATCAGAAGTACCTGGAGAACTTCAGAAGGTACAGATGGCTGGGGCCTTTCCTCAGAGGTTCTGGTTTTTGAGGGTGAGGCCTTGGCATCTGGATTTTTAAAAGCTTCCAAGGTGATTTTTAATCTGAAGTCAAGATTGAAATGTCATTTAGTGAGACACTGATACGTAGCATTTTGGGAAGTCAGTAAACTTAAGAGTGAGAAGTTACTAAGTCATTGAAGAACAGTGAAAGAAGTAGGGATTTTTAGCTTAGAAAAAAAAATGGAGTATGTGAGTTCTCTGAGGGCTATAGGAATGTGTCAGTCTTGCTCACCACTGTATCCTCAACTCTCAGTATGAACCTGAGCACATAGTAGAGATTTGGTAAATATTTATTGGCTGACAGAAGAATATCTATCATTAGGTGTTTAAAAGATAGTCATTGTAGAACTACAGAGATTATCCCCAAAAAAGTTTTATAGTAATAATGTGCCACTTAATTTTATGATTAAAAATAATGAACTGGATATTTAATTCATTTATTATTTCAGTTTATTATTTACTTTGTGCCAGGCACTGAGGATTCCATTTGATTCCCTGGTCAAATCTATGAAGTTTGTATCATTCAGATAATAGGGATATGTCAAGAAACTGACACTTGGGGGTTAAGTAATTTGCCTAAGGTTACAAAGCTAAGTGACAAGAGCTGGAATTCTTATTTTAAAGTCTGTACTCTTAACTACTATGCCTGACCATAAATCTTCACCACAACCTTAAGAGTTAGATACTGTAATTCCCATTTTGTAGTGGAAATAGGTTTAGAAAGGTTATGCAGCTTGCCTAAGGGCACATTGCTTGAGTGGAAGATTTGGGACTTGGACTCAGACATTGTGACTCTAGAGTCCATGCTGTTAACTACCATGCTATTAGAGCCCCCTGCTTCCTGTCGTATAACGTCCAACCATGTATTTTCATGAGATTATTAACCACAGTTGACAGCTCATGTTGCTCTCCTTATACCTTTTGGCATCCTCACTGACTTTTGACTGATGGTTTGAATTTGGATTATTGTCTTGAATCTCCTTAGTACCCTGGGCTGTGGTAGTCCTAGAAAATAAAACATTTCTTTACTAGGTTCTTTTTCTTCTTCATTTCTTTTTTCTTTTAGTTAGGATTTTAAATTAGAATTTTCATAAACTCGCTTGCATTAATACACTGATATCTATTAGCTTCAGTTATTTGAGTCAGTAGTCTCCAGACTTAAAAATTTTGTGCTGTATCATTAAAAAAAAAAATTGACCACAGTACCCCTAGTACATATCTGTTTTATTTACGCTATATGTGTGCCACTGAAGAAAATGGTAGTACTTTATGAAATATGAACTTGTTAAGTGAATTTTTTTAAAGCTAAGCTAAAAATGATACAAGTTTAAAATTATGAAGGGTGTTTTGGTCTTTAGCTAATGTTTCCAGTTATAACATACCATTAGGCCAAGCTTCGTTATAATACTGTATACAAATTCATATTTTAAGTAACTGAATAATTTTTAAAAAATAGCCAGTTTCTTATCAGAGATTAAGTAACCTGGATAATTTTTTAAAAGCCAGTTTCTTGTCAGAGATTATTAGATTAGGGTTTCTTAACATTGGTGCTGTTGATGTTTTGCAATGGATATGATTCTTGATTGTGGAGTTTTGATCTGCAGTTGGGTGAATCCTAGGATGCAGAACTTGCAGGTATGGAGGGCCACTGTAAAAGTGGCATTTTGGGTGGGGCAATAATACTATGCTTTGTAGGATGTTTAGCAGCTTCCTTGGCCTCTGCTCACAAGATGCCAGTAGTACCCCCCAGTAGAAACATCAAAAATGCCGTGAGACATTTCCAAATGTCTTGAGGGGCAAAATTGCTTCTGGTTAAGAACCACTAGATTAGATCATTGTTTTTGTTTTTGTTTTGTTTTCTTTTTTTTTTTTAAAGACAGTTTCGCTCTTGTTGCCCAGGCTAGAGTGCAGTGGCGCAGTCTTGGCTCTCTGCAACCTCCACCTCCCGGGTTCAAGCGATTCTCCTGCCACAGCCCCCTGAGTAGCTGGAATTACAGGTGCCCGCCACCACACCCTGCTAATTTTGTACTTCTAGTAGAGACAGGGTTTTTCCATGTTGGTCAGGCTGGTCTCAAACTCCTGACCTCAGGTGATCTGCCCGCCTCAGCCTCCCAGAGTGCTGGGATTACAGGTGTGAGCCACTGTGCCTGCTCGATCATTGTTTTTATCCTGTATTATGGATGACAAACAGCTTGTACTAGAGTAGGGTAAGTGTTAAGTTTGATTTTTTTTCCCTCTAGCAGCAATAATGTTTTCTTCAGTATGAAGTTTAAGGTCTGTTTGTAGGAATTCTTTTAAGTCACTTATTATTATATAAGGTTTAGTTTAAACTTGGTAACATAATCCATACATTTACTTAAATCAATATATGGGAGTCATAGTATGTCACAATGAGATAAATGCAAGAGGAGAGCCCCTGTCAAGTGTTCTGCCGTATGGAATGCCCAGTCTTCAGCAGACCTCTTGACTACATGTGTCACATCTCTGATACTAACCCTAAGTTAGGGTGCCTATGTAAATATTAAATGCCGAGGCCAGGCATAGATAGTGGCTCATGCCTGTCATCCCAGCACTTTGGGAGGCCGAGGTGGACGGATCACAAGGTCAGGAGATTGAGACCATCCTGGCTAAACACAGTGAAACCCTGTCTCTACTAAAAATATAAAAAATTAGCCAGGCGTGGTGGCATGTACTTGTAGTCCCAGCTACTTGGGTGGCTCAGGCAAGAGAATCGCTTGAACCCAGGAGGTTGCAGTGAGCCGAGATCATGCCACTGCACTCTAGCCTGGGTGACACAACAAGATTCTGTCTCAAAAAAAAAAAAAAAAAAAATGAAACGAGCATGGTGGCATGTATCTGTAGTCCCAGCTACTTGGGAGGCAAAGGTGGGAGGATTGCTTGAGCCCAAAAGTTTGAGCCTGTAATGAGCTGTGATCACACCACTGCACTCCAGCCTGGGTACAGAGTGAAACCCTACATCTCAAAAAATAAATATTAAATGCTGACTTTTTCTAATTTTCTAGATGAACACGTTAACTAAATAATGTAGCCTACCTATATCCCCAACAAAGAGTTTTTCTATGGGCCCTCAGGTGTATGTGCATACCTATTTTGTAAATGACTTGTTTGGCCATCACATTGTAACTTACTGTTCAATTTATGTCACTGCAGCCATATTACTGAAAAGAGAAGAGGAATTTTAGCTCTCTGAACTGACCTCCACCTAACCAAGTCATCAGGTTAACTGATGTTCTCCATTTCAAAAAATATTTGTGGTCAGATTAGGTGTGAATCATATTTAAAGGAAGACTGTTGGTCCTATATCAAAGATTAGAGAATGAATGTTCATTTTACAGTTTTAAGTTAAAATGTTTAAGGTCAGTGTTTACCATTGCTCATGATTCCCTGATTTAACTGACCTTTTCAGTTAACTAGCCACTAGGCATAATTACATTGACTGTAGGGGCTTCTTTTGTGCCACACCAGTGTTGGAATTGTGTTGATTTACTTGTGGAGTTGGAACTACAGATTCTCTCAGCAGCCTACTTACTTATCTGGTTTTCTCAACTTGTAGCTGAATTATTATACAAAGTTTTCAAACTTTCTGTTTTGAAATGGTCATTTACTCAAAACCATGGCTTCCTCCTTGCTACCTTACAGGGTTGTTGTGAGAGTATTCCTCAGCAGTAGTTCAGACTCTCATTACTTCTTGCCTATAATTGTAGCATGCTTTTAATGGGATTCCCTGCCTCCAGTACCTCTCTGGCTTGTTGGTTAACATAAACATTATTGCCAGATTAAACATCCTGAAATATAATGTCTAATCAGAACAAAAGCCATTTATAACAATAAAAACTACATTAAAAATTACTTATGTCCTGGGCTTAGATGTGGTCTCTGCAATCAGATGTTCATTAAACAAATTATTTTAAAAAATACATACATACACACACACACACACGAATTCTGAATTGTGATATGTGCCAAAAGAAAAAATACGGGGTGATGTGAGAGCTCAATGAGGATCAAATATAGATTGGCAGGAGGGTGATGAGGAAAGACTTCTTTGAGAAAGTTAGATTTAAACTATCTGAAGAAGCCGTGCTTAGTTTAGGAAAGTGCTAGGCAAAGAGTGTTCCAGGAAGAAGGAATAGCATGTGTGAAGGCTCTGCTCTGCTTCTGAAATTGTGGGAGCTTATTGAGAATGGCATAGAGTGAATAGTGCCTGATGAGGCCAGAGGTAGGCTGGGATGAGATCTTTTCACATCTTGCACTCTATACTAAGAAGTTGAGGTTTTATTCTGAGTGACTGGGAAGCCATTAAAGGGTTTAGGGAAGGGGAGTGTTGTGAATCAGTTATGTGTTTTACAGATTCTACTCTGACTACAGAATGGATGAGACCAGAATGGGAGTTAGAGCAAAAGAAGTGAGGAAACCAGTTAGAATTCCTTTTTAAGTAGTAGGTCAGAGAGAAAGGATGATAATTTTAACTAGAGTCATGACAGTAAACAAGGTAACACATGAAGTGATTATGTCATAGACTATTACCATTACCCTGTGGAGAAAGTATGAGCAGAATAAGATTTAGAATAAACTTATCCAAGCCCATCTAATAAAGTGTGGTGTGAGGAACTGAAACAATGGGTGTTTAAGGACATTTGATCCTTGTCTCTAAAATAAAATCCAAACTCTGTTGAAGATTTTTCAGTCGACTCTTATTATCTTTATCCTCTCCCAAACTCTTACTCACCTATGTTATAACCATACCGAACTATTGCAGTGAGTATCATGAACATGCTCTGTACCCTGATGCCACTGATGATTGTTTACTATGGCTGGAATACTCTTACTCCCCCACACACTTAACAAAACCCTACTCATTGTTTAGGATCCAGATCAAATATGAATGAAGCCTTCCAAATTTGCCTCTAGATTGATACTGCCCATTTATCTTCTTTTAACCATAGTAGTTCTTATTAATATCACATTATAGTATATTATTCAGTAGATTTCTACATAATTGATTATGTGCCAGGTACTCTATGTAGACATTATGGACATATCCACATATAAAAATAGACACAATTGCCACATTTGTGGAATCTACATTCTAACACAGACCTTGAAGGAAATCTGGATACAAATATGTAACTAAATGTTAATAAGAGGTATGAAGGGATAGTAAAGGGTGCCTGCAGGTTTCTGAAACCCTAATAAGGCCCTTGAGGTCAAAATTATTTTCATAATCCTACTAAGATACTATTTGCCTTTTCATTTTCGTTCTCGTGAGTATATAGTAGTAATAGGATTTATGATATTGCAACAAATTGAATACAGAAGGTGGGAGAATCCAGGTATCTTTTGTTAAGGCAGACATTAAAGAAATTGGCAAAAAAAAAAAAAAAAATTTAAAAACAGCCACTTTGGGGCTGGACGCGGTGGCTCACACCTAGCTCACACCTGTAATCCCAGCACTCTGGGAGTCCGAGGTGGACAGATCACTTGAGGTCAGGAGTTCAAGACCAGCCTGGCCAACATGATGAAACCCTGTCTCTACCAAAAATACAGTAGCCAGATGTGGTGGCACCGCCTGTAATCCCTCCCTGTAATCGGAAGGCTCAGAGGCAGGAGAATCGCTTAAACTCAGGAAGTGGAGGTTGGAGTGAGCTGAGATTGTGCCATTGCACTCCAGCCTGGGTGACAAGAGCAAGACTGTGTCTCAAAATAAATAAATAAATAAAAATGAATAAGCCACTTTGCCTTCTCATTGTTTTTTGATGTTTTGGAAAATGTGGTTATTTTTTTCATTAAAAAATAGATCACTTTTGTTAATTCGTTTTCTTGTCATTTTAAAGTGAATTTTAAACATTTCTTGGTTATAATTTTTAATGTGGTAAATACTGATAGCAATAAACTACATAGATAAAAGCTTTCTAGGATCCTCCATAATTTTTAGGAATATAAAAGGGCCAAGTGTGGTGGCTCCAACATAGCAAGACCCTCTCTCTACAAAAGACGTAAAAATTAGCCAGGCATGATGGTGTGTGCCTGTAGTCCTGGTTACTTGGGAGGCTGAGGTGAGAGAACCACTTGAGCCTGGCCCAGAGTTTGAGATTATGGGGAGCTATGGTCATGCACTGCATTCCTGCCTGGGCTACAGAGTGAGACCCTATCTCAAAAAAAAAAAAAAATTATGTTTATATACACACACACACACACACACACACACACACACACAGATTGTGAAACCAAAATGAGAATCCCTGTAATGGGGATCTTATTTAAATTGGGGGCTTCTAGAGAAGTGAAAGATATCTTATGTCTCTGTGAAACACTTATGTTCTAAAAATTAGGAGTGTGGTTTTCTCCATATTTCCAAAAACTGCAATTCTTTTTATATAATGAGTTTGTTGGTTGTATCTGATTTTTTTTTAAAAAATTTAATTTAAAATTTTTTTAATTTTTAAAAATGTGGAGTGCTTCATGAATTTACACGTCATCCTTAGGCAAGGGCCATGCTAATCTTCTCTGTATTATTCCAATTTTGGTATATGTGCTGCTGAAGCAAGCACCAAATTTCGTTATCAAAGTCTACTGTAGATGCCCGTTCTTTCTTTAATTTGTGGTTTGGTTGAAACCTTTGTTGGAAATACCGTCTTATTTCTGATTGCTGTAGGAAATAGATCTTGATTCAAATTCCTCTTTGGTATGAAGCTGGGAAGATTACTTATCCTGCTAAACCTTACCATTATTTATCTGTAACATGGAATACATTTTATCTTACTGTGGTGTAATGATTTAATGAACTAATGTATGTGACCTGATTAATAAGTGACCAGAACAGAGACAATCCATAAAATGGTAATTCTTTTTATTTTATATACACAGCACATATATACTGGGGTTAGTTTCAGTTAGTGAGCAGAGAGGTCTGTGGATAAATCAGGATATAACAATCATCATTCAAGGACGTATTCACCATTCAAACAGTTTATCAGAAGGCAGACAGCCAGAATGATCTGCTGTATGGTTATTCATCTTTAGAAAAAGGAACAGAAAAGTTGGGCTTAGAACATTTTAAATAAGTAGCTCTATGTTACAGTGTAGATGATTTAGGGATAGGATAGAGTTTTATGTGTCTGGCACTGCAAAAGTGCCTCACATTTACTAAATGAATAATATTAATTAACTAGAGATTCTTGAAAACACATTTTTAGAAGCCTTGAAAAAGATGTATGCTACACATTAAAGGCCAAGCCTGAGAAAGCTTACATGGCTAACTGGAAAAATAAATAAAAGTACCATAGAGGAAAAAGAAAATTGCCCTGTAGGGAGAACATGTGGTGTCATATGGTGTGACTAAATAGGATCCAGTAAGATAAGACAAGGTAGAGCATCTTGGGAGTGATTCCATGTTCCAAGATTGAAAAATATTAACTATATTAAATATAGTAAGCCAGTGAAAGAATCCTCAAGATCCCAGTGCAGAATATTTGCCAAGAGATAAGAAGATCAACTGACTGCTTTGGTATTCATAGCAGAAAGCCATAGGAAAATTATCCTTTTGATACTCTTTTTTTGAAGAAGATAGGTCTTTTTTTTTTTTTTTTTTGAGATGGAGTTTTGCTCTTGTTTCCTAGTTGGAGAGCAGTGGTGCAATCTCGGCTCACTGCAGCCTTCGCCTCCTGGGTTCAAGCAATTCTCCTGCCTCAGCCTCCTGAGTAGCTGGGATTACAGGCATGCACCACCATGCCCGGCTAATTTTGTATTTTTAGTAGAGACAGGGTTTCTCCATGTTGGGCAGGTTGGTCTTGAACTCCTGACCTCAGGTGATCCACCCGCCTCGGACTCCCAAAGTGCTGGGATTACAAGCATGAGTCACTGCACCCGGCCAAAGATAGGTCCTTTTTTAAGACATATACTTAGGGCCAGGTGCTGTGGCTTATGCCTGTAATCCCAGCACTTTGGGAGGCCGAGGCAGGTAGATCACCTAAGGTCTGGAGTTCGAGACCAGCCTAACCAACATGGTGAAACCCAGTCTCTACTAAAAATACAAAAATTAGCTGGGCGTGGTGACATGCGCCTATAGTCCCAACTACTCGGGCGACTGAGACAGGAGAATTGCTTGAACCCCTGGGAGGCAGAGGTTGCAGTGAGCCGAGATCACACCTCTGCCCTCTAGCCTGGGTGACAGAACAAGACTCCATCTCAAAAAAAAAAAGATACTTTGATAAAGAAATAATAATTATTTCTCATTTGAGATCTCAAAGTTGCCTAAAGCTACTCACAGGTTTGGACCTATAACTTGCTTTCATTTTAAATATTAGGTTGGTGCAAAAGTAATTTTGGTTTTTGCCACCCAATAGAGAGGATTGTAGGCATTTTTTTTCTTTGTATAACAACCGTAAAGCATTGCAGGAATTATATGTAGAATAATAGGCATACTTTGTTTTATTATGTTTCATTTTATTGCACTGTAGAGATAATGTGTTTTTTGTTTGTTTGTTTTTAACAAATTGAAGATTGGTGGCAACCCCACGTCAAGGAAGTCTGTTAGCATCATTTTTCCAACAGCACATGCTCACTTTGTGTCTCTGTGTCACCTTTTAGTAATTCTTGAAATATTTCAAATTTTATACGTTTTGGGGTTCTGTGATCTTCCATGATACTATTGTAATTGTTTTGGGGTGCCACAAACCACACCCATGTAAGGCAGTGAACTTAATCAGTAAATGTTGTGTGTGTTCTCAGTGCTCCACTGACTGGCTGTTTCCCCAACTCTTCTCCAGCCTCCCCATGCCCTGAGACACAACAATGTTGAAGTTAGGCCAATTAATAACCCTACAATGGCCTCTAAGTATTCAAGTGAAACCAAGAGTCACATGTCTCTTGAAATCAAAAGTTAGAAATGATTAAGCTTAGTGAAGAAGGCATAAAAAGCTATGCCTTTTGTGCCAAACAGCCAGGTTGTAAATGTAAAGGCAGAGTTTTGCAAGGAAACTACAAGTGCTACTCCAGTGAATACATGAATGATAAGAAAGCAAAACATGCTCACGCCTGTAATCCCAGCACTTTAAGAGGCCAAGGTGGGAGGATCACTTGAAGCTAGGAGTTCGAGACCAGCCTGGCCATCATAGTGAGACCTCGTCTCTGTTAATTTAAAAAAAGCAAGCAAGCAGAACAGCCTAATTGCTGATATGGAGAAAGTTTTAGTGATCTGGATAGAAGATCAAACCAGCCACAACATTCCCTTAAGTCAATGACTGGCTTTAAAGCTTCAAAGGACAGGCTGACTCTATTATTAGAGGCTAATGCAGCTGGTGACTTTAAGTTGAAGTCAGTGCTCATTTATCATTCCAAAAATCCTAGGGCCCTTTGGAATTCTGCAAAATTTACTCTGTTTGTGCTCTGTAAGTGAAACAATGAAGCGTGGATGACAGCACATTCTTTTACAGCATGATTTACTGATTATTTTAAGCCCACTGTTGAGACCCACTGCTCAGAAGAAAAAAAGATCCCTTCCAACATATTACTACTCATTGACAATGTACCTGGTCACCCAGGTACACTCTGATGATGTACAAGGAAGATTAATGTTCTCTTTTGTTTTCTATGTGTGTGTGCTTTTTTTGTTTTGAGACAGGGTCTCACTCTGTTTGTTGCCCAGGCTGGTGTGCAGTGGTGTGATCATAGCTGTCTGCACCCTTGAACCCCTGAGCTCTAGTAATCCTCCTGCCTCAGCTTCCTGAGTAGGTGGGACTACAGGCACACACCACAATGCTCAGCTAATTTTTTTTTTTTTTTTTTAAGATAGAGACGGGGTCTGACTATGTTTCCCAGGCTAGTTTCACAAACTCCTGGTCTCAAATGATCCTCTTGCCTTACTAATGTTTTTCCCAACCACTAATACAACATTCATTCTGCAGCCCATGGATCAAGGAATAATTTTGACTTTCAATTCTTCTTATTTAAGAAGTATCTTTCATTAGGCTATAGCTACCATAGATAGTTATTCCTCTGATGCATCTGGGTAACATTAATTGAAAACCTTCTGCAAATTATTCACCTTTCTAGATGCCATTAAGAATGTTTGTGATTCATGAGAGGAGGTCAAAATAGCACCATTAATAGGAGTTTGGAAGACGTTGATTCTAATGCTTGTGGATGACTTTGAGGGGTTCAAAACTTCAGTGGAGGAAGGAATTACAGGTGTGGTAGAAATAGCAAAATAACTAGAATTAGAAGTGGAGCCTAGAGATGTGACCGAATTGCTACAATGTCATGGTAAAACTTGAACAAATGAGAAGTTGCTTCTTACAGATGAACAAAGAAAGTGATTTTTTGAGATGGGATTTACTTCTGCTGAAGATGCTGTGAACACTGATAAAATGACAGCAAAATATATAGAATTTTACATAAAATTAGTTGATGAAGCAATAGCACAGTTGAGAGGACTGACTCCAATTGAAAGTAGTTCTACTGTGGTTCAGATGCTATCAGACCATATTGCCTGGTTCAGATAAATCTTTTGTGAAAAGAAGTCAATCGGCACAGCAGACTTCATTGTTGTCTTGTTTTGAGAAATTGCTGGTCGGGCGTGGTGGCTCACGCCTGTAATCCCAGCACTTTGGGAGGCCAAGGCAGGCAGATCACCTGAGGTCAGGAGTTCAACACCAGCCTGACCAATCTGGTGAAACCCCGTCTCTACTAAAAATACAAAAATTAGCCAGGCGTGGCAGGCACCTGTAATCCCAGCTACTCGGGAGGCAGAGGCAGGAGAATTGCTTGAACCCAGGAGGCAGAGATTGCAGTGAGCCAAAATTGCACAACTGCACTTCCAGCCTGGGAGACAGAGCGAGACTCCCATCTTAAAAAAAAAAAAGAAAGAAATTGCCACAGTCACCCTAACCTTTAGCAACCACTGACTTGATCAGGCAGCAGCCATCGACACTGAGGCAAGATCCTCCACCAACACAAAGATGATGACTCACTGAAGGCCCAGGTAATTGTTAGTGGTTTTTAACACTGTTTTAAAATGAAGATATGTACTTTCTTTTTTTAGAATAATGCTATTGGACATTACTAGACTACATTATAGTCTACACTTTTTTGTTGTTAATTTAAAAATTGTGGGCCGGATGCAGTGGCTCACATCTGTAATCCCAGCACTTTGGGGAGGCTGAGGGAGGCAGATCACAAGGTCAAGAGATCAAGACCATCCTGGCCAACATGGTGAAGCCCCATCTCTACTAAGAATACAAAAATTAGCTGGGTGTGGTGGCGCATGCCTGTAGTAGCAGCTACTCGGGAGGCTGAGACAACAGAGCAAGTCCCTGTCTCAAAAAAAAAAAAAAAAATTTTTTTTTGGCCAGGCGTGGTATTTCACGCCTGTAATCCTGGCTCTTTGGGAGGCCGAGGCAGGCGGATCACTTGAGGTCAAGAGTTTGAGACTAGCCTGACCAACATGGTGAAACTGCGTCTCTACTAAAAATACAAAAAAATTAGTTGGACTTAGTGGCGCATGCCTGTAATCCCAGCTGCTCGGGATGCTAAGGCAGGAAAATCGCTTGAACCCGGGAGGCGGAGGTTACAGTGAGCTGAGATCGCGCCACTGCTCTCCAGCCTGGGCGACAGAGCAAGACTCCATCTCAAAGGGAAAAAAAATGGATATGTATGGTTTTACGTATTTCTGGGGTACGTGTGATATTTTCATATAGGTATACAGTGCGTGATGCTGAAGTCAAGGTGATTGGGATACCCGTCACCTTAAACATTTATCTTTGTGCTGGGGACATTGCAGTTCTTCTTTTCTAGCTATTTTGAAATATACAATAAATTGTTAACTATAATGTCCCTACTATATCAAATACTAGAACTTATTCCTTCTATCCAATTGTATGTTTATACCCATTAACCAACTTCCCTTTATCCCCTTCTCCCTCCTTTTCTTCCCAGACTCTGATAACCACTACACTACTGTTTACCTCCTTGAGATCCATTTATGTATTTTGGATATGGATCCTAATTAAATCCATGACTTGCAGCTATTTTCTTGCATTCTGTAGGTTTTTTTTCACTTTCTTGAGAATATTCATTGCACAAAAGGTTTTAATTTTATTGAAGTACAATTTGCCATTTTTTTTGTTGTTGTTGCTCATACTTTTGGTGTCATATCTAAGAATCTACTGCTAAATCCAAGGTCATTAAGATTTACCCCTATGTTTTCTTCTAGGAGTTTTATTATTTTAGCTCCTATGTCATGTATTCATTTTGAGGGCTTTTGAAACATGATGTGAGGTAGAGGTGGACTTTTCTAGCTACAAATTGTCCTCTGAGCATTGCTTTTGCTGTATTCCATCAGTTTTGATATGTGTGTTTTTTGTTTTCATTTGTCTAAAAGTATTTTCTAATTTCTCTTGTGATTTCTTTTTTGATCTTGTATCTATTCAAGAGGGATATTGTGTATAATTTTTTTTGGTACAATCTTTCATATTAGTGTAAAGGTGATGCTGGCATCATAAAGTGAGTTGGAAATTATTTACTCCTTTTCTTTTTCATGGAAGACATTTTATAGAGGTAGTCTTGTATCTTCTTTAAATATTTGATAGAACTTGCCACTAGAGATTTATTTTTAGAAAGGTTTTTAACTATGAGTTTAATTTCCTTAATAGTTACAAGATCATTCAGATTATCTGTTTTATCTTGTGAGAGTTTTGTTTTTCTTTGGTTTTTGAGGAATTGGTTCATTTTTTTCTAACATTTTGAATTTATGTAGAGTTTTTCATAGTATTAATCTTTAAATGTCTGTGTGTAGGGGAGTCTGTATTTCATTCTTTTTTTATTACTGATATTGTTAATTTGTGTCTTCCCTTTTTGTTTGTCAGTTTTGCTAGAGATGTATACATTGTATTGGTCTATTCAACAAACAAGCTTTTGTTTTCATTTTTTTTCTGTTTTCAATCTCATGAATTTCTGCTTTTTATTATTTTTGTGTTGCTTTCTTTGGGTTTATTTTTTATTCTTCATGTTTCTTAAGATAGATTTGCAACTGTTTTTCTTTGCTGATATAACAATATCAATTTAAGAGCAGGGCTTGGTGGCACATGCCTGTAATTCCAGCTATTTGGGAGGCTGAGGTGGTAGCATCATTTGAGCCTAGGAGTTTGAAACTAGACTGTGCAACATGCAAGACCCCCCCCATCTCTTAAAAAAACAAAACAACAAAAAAAATAATAATGGCATAAGCTTAATGATATTAGTTCACTGTAGCACTACTGTAGTTGCATCCCACAGATATAGTATGTTGTATTTTCATTCAGTTAAATATTGAACTAGCCTTGTTATCCTGGAATTAACCTTATTGTCATGTTTATTATGCCTTTTATAATTGCTGGATTCAATATGCTAATATTTTGCTAATGATTATGAGGAATGTTAGTATGTAGTTTGGGGCTTCCATTTGACCCAAAGATTATTTAGAAATGTGCTGTTTAATTTCCAAGGGTTTAGAGATTTTCCTATTAGCTTTCTATTTCTAGTTTAATTCTATTATGGTCAGAGAACAAACGTTTGTGTTTTTTTTTAAGCTTGTGAAAGTTTGTCTTATGATTCAAGAATATGGTCTGTTTTGGTGAGTGTTCCATGTGCGTTTGACAAGAACATGTATTCAGCTGTTAAGTAGAATGTTATATAAATATCAATCAGATCAGGTGAGTTGATGATGTTCATTTCTTCTATATGACTAATTTTCTGTCTGCTAGTTCTATTAAAGGAGTGCTGAAGTCATCAAATATAATTAAGAATTTGTTTTCGTATTTGTAATGTTCTGTAAGTTTTTATTTCATGTTCTTTGAAGCTCCATTATTAGGTGCATATACATTAGTTATGCTTTGTATTATGTGAATTATATTTGAAGTGAATTACTCGTAGATTACATATGGTTGGGTCATTTTTAAAATTCATTCTAACAGTCTTGTCTTTTAATTTGTATCTATAGACTGTTTACATTTAATGTAATTTGGGTATGTTTAGATTTGAGTTTACCAGTTTAGTAATTTGTTTTCTGTTAGCTGCTTCTGTTTTCCATTACTCTGTCTTTCCTGCATTCTTTTAGATTGTTTGAACAATTTTTAGCCGTTCTGTTTTAATTTACCTATTGTGGCTTAAAAATTCTTAACTCTCCATATAGTTTTAGTGATCAATCCAGAGATTACATTATAAAAACTTAACATTTTCGCCACCTGCTTTAAAATAAATTCATTTATTTTAAGTGGATTATGGTCCACTTAAAGAAATGTTAAAACTACTGGGTCTCTTTATCCAGTCTCCTCCTTTTCTCTTATTGTTAGCTGTATGTTACATTTCCATTAATTGAAAGCTTCATTGGGCAGTGCTGTTGTTTTTACTTTCAACCATTAAACATATTAAAGGAAACTAAGAGGAGAGGGTTAGTGTATTTTTGTCTGCATGTTTACCATTTTCCTTACTTCTCAACCTACTCTTCCTGGTTTCCTTCTGGTATCATTTCCCTTCTGTGTGAGGAATTTCTTTTAGCAATTCTTTTAGAACAGGTCTGCTGGTAGCAAATTCTCTTAGTTCCCATTTATCTGAAAATATCTTTGTTTTATGATCATTCTGAAAGATACTTTAACTGGATATAGAATTTTAGCTTGACAGTTTTCTTCTCTTTCAGCACTTTAAAATGTGTAACTTCCTTCTGGCTTTCATGGTTTCTGCTGAAAAACCTGTTGTCATTTGAAGTGGTGTTCCCCTATATTTTATGGATTGTTTTTCTCTGTTTTCAAGATAATTTCTAGGCTGGGCGCAGTGGCTCACACCTGTAATCCCAGCACTTTGGAAGGCCGAGGCAGGTGGATCACCTGAGGTCGGGAGTTCGAGACCAGCCTGGGCAACATGGTGTAATCCTGTCTGTACTAAAAGTACAAAACTTAGCCAGGCATGGTCACAGGCACCTGTAATCCCAGCTTCTGGGGAGGCTGAGGCAGGAAAATTGCTTGAGCCCGGGAGGCAGAGGTTGCAGTGAGCTGAGATAACTTTTGCACTCCAGCCTGGGTGACAGAGTACGATGCTATCTCAAAAAATAATAGTAATTTTTTGTGTTTCGTTGTCACCACTTTATGATGTGTGAGAGTGTGAAATTCTATGTATTTATCCATTTTGGGATTCACTGACCTGTTTGAATCTGTAGTTTTATGTCGTTTGTCAGATTTGGGAAGGCTTTTGATATTATTTCTTCAGATATTTTTAATCATCCTATTATTTGCTTTTAGAAGTTCACTGAGAGAGATGTGAGATCTTTTTGTTACTGTCCCATAGATCCCTGATGTATTACTCTATTCTTGAATTGCTATAAAGAAATGCCTGAGACTAGGTAATTTATAAAGAAAAGAGTGGTTCAGTTGGCTCATGGTTCTACAGACTGTACAGGAAACATAGCAGATTCTGCTTCTGTGGAGGCCCCAGGAAACTTAAAACCATGGTGAAAGGTGTAAAGGGGAAGCAGGCATATCTCTCATGGCTGGAGCAGAAGCAAGAGATGGGAAGGGTACCACATACTTTTAAATGACCAGATCTTATAAAAACTCACTATCACAATGACAGCACTAAGGGGGATGGTGTTAAGCCATGAGAAACCACTTCCACGATCCAATTATCTCCCACCAGGCCCCACCTCCAATATCGGGGATTACATTTGAACATGAGATTTGGGTGGGGACCTAGATTCAAACCATATCACCTTGGTTCTGTTCATTTTATTTTAATCCCCACAGCTACATCAAGTGGAGACCCTGGTTCTCTCCCCGCTCTCAGAATGTTGGCTCTTTTGAAGATGCTATTGTTGCTGCTGCCACCATAGGGTTACTTGAGGGTTAGGGTGAGAAAAGTGAAGGGAAAAAACTGAGACACTATCTTTGAATGTTATTTCTTTTTTTTTCTTTGAGCTAGAACTGGCGAGCTTCCCCCAGAGCTCTCTCTACCCCAGTGCCCCCTTCTGGGTTGGCTGAGAGATACTAGAATTTCTTTTAAAAAATAAATTAAAAAAATTTTTTTCCTTGCCTTTTTTTTTTTTTTTTTTACTTCTTTTCTTTTAAAAAGTGAACTTTTTTTAGGCCAGTCGCAGTGGCTCACGCCTGTGATCCCAGCACTTCGGGAGGCCAAGGTGGGCAGATCACAAGGTCAGGAGATCGAGGCCATCCTGGCTAACATGGTGAAACCCCGTCTGTACCGAAAATACAAAAATTAGCTGGGCATGGTGGCACGTGCCTGTAATCCCAGCTACCCAGGAGGCTAAGGCAGGAGAATCGCTTGAACCAGGGAGTTGGAGGTTGCAGTGAGTCGAGATCATGCCACTGCACTGCAGCCTGGCGACAGAGCAAGACTCCGTCTCAAAAAAAAAAAAGTAAACTAACTGATGATTTTGTAATGATTCAGATTCTTGTCCTCTATCCCAATCTGTCTACTGCTATTTACTTCCAGCGTTCTCGATTAGCTGCTCTGTGTGTTCTCTCCAAGTTTTATAGTTGGACTACATCTTTGAAGTGTGTTCCCACCCCCCATAATGTGTGACTACTAATATATCTGCCCAATTTGTTTGGTTTTTTTTCCCCTTGTTTTTAGTTTTATTCTTGGCTTCCTAGGGGTTGCTTCTGTCTTTCCATAGCTTAATGTCAAGCTAAAGATGTGTCAGAGGTTTTGTTTAAATATTTCAAGGCCAGTAAGGTTTCTGTTCTTTGTGTGTCTATCTGTGTATCAGGGAGCATATTCAAACTTCAGGCCACCATGTTGCCTGACCTGGCTTTTGTTTTCCTTCAGGCTCCTTTGTGTCTCCTGTGTGCATGAACATGCAGAGGCTCAGTCAGTCAAGGATGTGTGCAGTTGTGGGCCCTGTCCAGACTTTGTAGCACATACTTGCAGTGTCCATTCAACCAGTGGCGTGTAGAAAGTGCATGAAGCCCCCAACTTGCAGTGGAGGTTATCACTTAAATTCACAGTACTCCAAATCTATTGACAACACCTTCACACACACAGTCTCTAGCTGAACACATAGCAACAGAGGGAGAGATTGGCCAGTCATCAGAAGAAGGGATGGCAGCAGCCTCAAGCAAGAATGCCACAGATGGCTGGGCATGGTGGCTCACACCTCTTATTTCAACATTTTCAGAGTCCAAGGTGGGTGGATCACCTGAGGTCGAGAGTTCGAGACCAGCCTGGCCAACATGATGAAACCCTGTCTGTACTACAGATACAAAAATTAGCCAGGCATGGTGGCGCATGCCTGTAATCCCAGCTACCTGGGAGGCTGAGACAGGAGAGTCGCTGGAACCTGGGAGGCGGAGGTTGCAGTTAGCTGAGATCGTACCATTGCACTCCAGCCTGGTCGACAAGAGCAGAACTCCATCTCCAAAAAAAAAGAAAGAAAAAGCCACAGACTGTGATGTTCTTACTCAGATTCAGCCTTTGGCTGAATTCCAGAGCACTGAAATGGTTGTTTTGACGGTTTTGTTCAGCTTTATAGTTGCTTTTGGGGGAGAGGATTTATCAATGTACTCATTTCATCATGCCAGAAGTAGTAGTGTTGATACGATTTTTTATATATATCTTAGAATTTTGAAGATACTGTTCCCTTATTTTCTAGTATACAACAATCTGATTCTTGTTTTTTATTCCTTAGAATTTTATTAGTACTTTCTTGTTTCCTTTTGAGTTGAATTTACCAAGATTTGTTTAATTTTATATCTCTCCAAGCACCCAGGCTGGAGTGCAGTAGTACAATCATGGCTCACTGCAGCCTCCACTTCCTGGGCTCAAGTGATTCTCCCTCTTTGGCCTCCTGAATAGCTGGGACTACAGACACATGCCACCATACCTGGCTAATTTTTTTTTTTTTTTTTTGGTAGAGATGAAGTCTCGCTATGTTGCCCAGGTTGGTCTCAAGCTCCTGAGCGCAAGCAGTCCTCCCGCCTCAACCTCCCAAAGTGCTGGGCTTATAGGCCTAAGCCACCATGCCCAGCTCTTATTCTTTCTTTGTTGAAAAAGGAACTTTGGTTCTGAAGACTCTTATTTGCCTTTTGGCTCAAGGAGAAATTCTTAAATTTTATTTGTTATTTCTTCTTTTTTTTAATTCTCATAAAATTTCTCTTAGATGTATGTAGGATAATTTAATCTGTATTCTGTGATATTAACTTTACTCTCATAATTTTAGCTTTCATTTTACTTCATATTTTTAATTTCTTTTTTACTTTTTGTTAAAGCACCATTTGGACTTTAGCTTTGAGCATTTTGCTAGTTAACTCCTCTTATAGGTTTATTTCAATAAAGATTTTAAATTTCAAGCTTGTTCTGTGCAATTTATTTATTTTGAGATGGAGTTTCACTCTTGTTACCCAGGCTGGAGTGCAGTGGTGTGATCTCGGCTCACTGCAGCCTCTGCCTTCCAGGTTCAAATGATTCTCCTGCTTCAGCCTCCCAAGTAGCTGGGACTACCGGCATGTGCCACCACGACCGGCTAATTTTGTACTTTTAGTAGAGACGGGATTCGCCATGCTGTTCAGGCTAGTCTCGAACTCCTGACCTCAAGTGATCCACCCTCCGCAGCCTCCCAAAGTGCTAGGATTACAGGCATGAGCCACCGTGCCTGACCTCTGTGCAATTTATTATTTTTGTTTTGTTTAATGAGTGCAGCTCATCCATAATAGGACTAGATACAATATAATTTTCTGTGCTCTTCAGTATATTAGCCAGTAGCTGCATGTGGCTGGGAATATGGCCTATGAGACAGAGAAACTAAATTTTATATTTTATTTAATGTTAGTTTCTATAAAATTAAATAGCCATACATGTCTAGTGACTACTAGATTGGACAGCACAGCTCTGCAATTTAAGAATCCTTATACTTTTTGGCTTCAGAATAATTCTGATGCCTTAGTTTATCTCCTTATTCAATTATATGTCTGTTTTTTATGCTCTTGGTTTTTTTTAGGTGTCTAAAGGTTAATAAAGGTTAAAAATTATCAATATTGGAAGTTAGAGTAGGTTTCCTCAATACCTAAGTGAGTTTCTTCTGGAGAAAGTTAATATTGAATATAAAAATCCATTAATTTCTAGTTCTACTAAGTGAGCCTAGGCAGTCCTCGCTTTAGAGAATATGAGTACCTCTTCTCAATTTGTGTATGTGTGTAGCCTGTGTCCCTGTGGTCGCCAGAATTTACTATAATTCTGTCTCTGGCCATAGTGTCCAGACAGAAATCCCTGTAAACTGATTACCCTTTTCCACCAGGTTTAGACCAGATACAAATATTTGGGGGCAAAGACTGAGTTACTCTTTTATTTTTATTTTTTTGTATGTGAGACGGAGTCTCGCTCTGTCCCTCAGGCTGGAGTAGTGGCACGATCTTGGCTCGCTGCACGCTCCGCTTCCAGGGTTCACGCCATTCTCCCGCGTCAGCCTCCCGAGTACCTGGGACTACAGGCGTGTATCACCGTGCCTGCCAATTTTTTTTTTTTTCTGGTATTTTTAGTAGAGACGGGATTTCACCATGTTAGCCAGGATAGTCTCGATCTCCTGACCTTGTGATCTGCCCACCTCAGCCTCCCAAAGTGTTGGAATTACAGGCGTGAGCCACCGCGCCCGCCCAGACTGAGTTACTCTTGAACATGTGATTTGCATGTAAACCAAATTTGTTAAAAGTCTTTTTTTTTTTTTTTTAAGTAAGAAAAGGCAGTGGTTTTGATTTGTGATGTCTCTTGTTAAGAGAAGTAAAAGAAAAAAAGTTCTTGAAGAAAAGTGAGCCAGAATTACTGCCTAGGGAGTGATAGTCATATAGGTTCACAATGAAGCTTAGAAATGCTCTTTGTGGTTCTGTTTCCTCTTTTGCTTTAGTGTTCAGGAAACCAAAAACTGACAGTAGACTAGTTGGAAGATAGACTAAGGCTTTTTTTTTTTCTGGTTAACCTGTCTTAAGGGCGATATAACTAGAGACTTGGAAGTAAAGAGAGCTACCTGCAAAGACTTGAAGTACTAAGATTACCTAGAACCTGAATGCCGTGTGTTACTCTGCAGGTAGGGCATTTTACTGTTATGAAAAGATAAGAACTATTGTAAATAGTCTAAACTAATAATAATAAGTTAAGTATGGAATTGGCGTTTTTCCTTTAAAGTTTTAGCATTTAATTTTGAAATGTTTTAAAAATATTTTTGAAATCTGTTTCTATTTTTGAATTTCTCTTTTAAAAGTCAATCTAGTCTCTTTTCCTTTCTCTGCCATCGTGGTGTGTTCTTGCCTCCACTTCTCGCCGTGTCTTCTCACAAGACTTTCAGGATTAAGCGATTCCTGGCCAAGAAACAAAAGCAAAATCGTCCCATTCCCCAGTGGATTTGGATGAAAACTGGAAATAAAATAAGGTACAACTCCAAAAGGAGACATTGGAGAAGAACCAAGCTGGGTCTATAAGGAATTGCACATGAGATGGCACATATATTTGTGCTGTCTGAAGGTCACGATCACATTACCATATCAAACCGAAAATGTCACCACTCTCTGGAGAGTTCGACGTATTTTCCTCTCTGAATCTATTATGAATGCGTTGGTTGGCTGGGTTCAGTAATAAATATGTGAGGCCTTTCATTTCAAAAAAAAAAAAAAAGTCAATCTAAAATAAGTGTGTATATCTTACATGTAAGGAATTATTAACTTTTTTTCATAAAAATAATCAGAGTAAGACTTTCAACACATGTCAGAGTAGCTGAAGTTCTCCATCACTATCATATGTTTCCCCTGTGACAGGTTTGTAATTTCTGTTAGGGAATGTCATCTAAGTGCTCTGCACCTTGTATTTTCTCCTGCACTCTCATGACAAGAAAAAAGCCTTTGATTATTTCTCTTTTCTCTCTATTCACATGTTCACCACTACCTTCCATGTTCAGATGTGATTTACATGCAATGATGATTACTCTTTCATTCCCTTCCCCCTTGTCCTCTTTTATCCTCTTTCTTTCTTTTCTTTTTTGGTTGACCCTGTTTAAATGGGATCTATCAAATATACCAAGTTTCAATGAAATGTTACTTCCTTGTGTTAAAAGTCATGACTTTCTCTTTTATTTATATATGAAAGTTACTTCCTTGTGTTAAAAGTCATGACTTTCTCTTTTATTTATATACTTAATAACTTTATTATGTATACTTGAATTTTGTTTTAGTGCAGAATCATTTTGTAATCTTTCCGAAGGTATTTTAAAGTGGCAGTTAATTCCAACATTTGTAATACCAATAATGCAGATAACTTAGTTGAATGGCAACAGCATGAATAGCCTTGATTAAGTTGTACATGTGCAGACAACTAAGACAACTACTGTGTATATCATCCCTGCCATCTGGACAACAACGATTGTTTTTTTTTCTTTTTTCTTTCTTTTTTTTGTTTGAGACAGAGTCTCACTCTGCTGCCCAGACTGGAGTGCAGTGGCATGATTTCGGCTCACTGCAACCTCTGTCTTCCAAGTATAAGCGATTCTCATGCCTCAGCCTCCTAAGTAGCTGGAATTACAGGCGCCCGCCACCATGCCTGACTAATTTTTGTATTTTTAATAGAGATAGGATTTGCCATGTTGGCCAGGTAGGTCTCGAACTCCTGATCTCAAGTGATCTGCCTGCCTTGGCCTCCCAAAGTGATGGGATTGCAGGCATGAGTCACCGCGCCTAGCCAGAAAACAGTGATTTTTTAAGATGTCCTCAATTGTATGGTAGAGTCTGAATTCAAAGATGTTAAGAACAGGATGGGGGGAAAAGTGTCTCTTAGAACATGTGAAAGAGGGCCGGGCACGGTGGCTCAAGCCTGTAATCCCAGCACTTTGGGAGACCGAGACGGGCGGATCACGAGGTCAGGAGATCGAGACCATCCTGGCTAACACAGTGAATCCCTGTCTCTACTAAAAAATACAAAAAACTAGCCGGGCGAGGTGGCGGGTGCCTGTAGTCCCAGCTACTCGGGAGGCTGAGGCAGGAGAATGGCGTGAACCCGGGAGGCGGAGCTTGCAGTGAGCTGAGATCCGGCCACTGCACTCCAGCCTGGGCGACACAGCGAGACTCCGTCTCAAAAAAAAAAAAAAGAACATGTGAAAGACATGTTATTTCTGTCAACTTCCAAACTTTTATCTTCAGCCACATCTTTTACTTGATTCCAGATTTGTATATCCAGCTCCTGTTTTACATTTCCACTCTGATTGTTTAATCCACCTCCCAGGATATTTAAAATATAATTTTTAAATTCTGCATCCTGTGCCTTGTCCTCTCAACCTCAATGATCCTTCTTCATTCTTTTTGATTTTTGGCTCTTACATTCTTTGACTTAGGTTATAAACTGTAGAGTCAAGGATGACTCCCTTTTATGATACCTCACATCAGTTTACCAGCAAATCCTACTGACTGTACCTTTATAATATATTTAGCATCTGACACATCTTACCATCTCTTCCACTATTAGGCTGATAAAAGACACCATCGTCTTTCACTTGGCCATCATTTCCCATCTAGTTTCTTGGCATTTACACTAGTATAGCCAAGTATAGCAGCCAGAGTAATACTTTAAAAATATAATTGATCATATTGTTTCCTTTTTTTCAAAAGTAACTTCATTGAGATTGAGTTCACCTACCATAGAAATCACTCATATAAAGTGTACAGTGCAGCAGTTTTAGTGTATTCAGTGTGCACAACAACCATTACTAAATTTAATTTTAGAATGTTTTCATTAGCCCTAAAAGAAACCCCACACCCATAGCCATTCTCCCCCAGTCCTTATATTCCCCCCATTTCTAGACAATCTCATTTCTGTCTCTGTGGATTTTTCTATTCTGGACCATTTTATATACATGGAATCATACACTGTGTGGTCTTCTGTGACTGCTTCTTTTACTTAGTGTGATGTTTCCAAGGTTTGGTCATGTTATAGAATGTATCAGCATTTTGTTTCTTTTTATTACCAAATAAAATTCCACTGAATGGATAGGCGACATTTAATTTATTCATCAGCTGATGAGTGTTTGGACTGTTTTAACTTTTTGGCTATTGTGAATAATGCTGTTATGAACATTCACGAGTTATTGTGTCTTCTCCTGTTGTGGACTACTGTTTCTCTAACAGAATGTATTAATTTTCTTTTGTATAAAAGCCACTCCAAAGCATAGTGCTTAAAACAACCACTGCTTGGGTCAGTGAGCATGCTCTATTCTGCGCTGTGCTAACTTTGGCTGTGCTCATTCGTGTCTGTGACCAGTGGTGGTTTTAGGTAGATGGCTAGTCTAGGACGGTCTTGAGTGTACAACTTGGTTCTAGTAGACTAGTCCAGGCGTGTTCTGATAGAAAGGCACAGGTGAGAGAGTGAGCAAGTTCAATTGTACGGGAGGACAAGACTTGCATACTTGCATTTTAAGACTCTCTTTGGGTCATGTTTGCTAATACTGCATTGCAAGATGTCACAAGAACAAGGAGAAGCCCAGGGTCAGAGTGGAAAGGGGATTGCAGCGTTACGGGTAAAAGATGTGCCTACAGAGAAGCCATTAATTGGGGGTCATTAATGCGATGTCTGTTGCATATACCAATTGTGCTTCTACCTTAGTGCTTTTTGCATTTATTTCCCTTCTGTTTGAACTAGTTTTCTCTTACATACCTACGTGCTGAACTTGTTTCACTTCCTTCCTAACTCTGTTCATGTATCATCTTATCAATGAGACCTTCAAGTTTTACCATACTACAAAATGAATAGCCACCCACCCCCATCCTGCTCACAATCTCTATTTTTCTCTATAACTTTTTATGACCATCTGACATATTCTTTTTTTTTTTTTTAGTGCTTATCTTCCCTCAATTGGAATGTATACTGTATGAGGTTAGGGACTTGAATTACACTGTCTTCATTGCCTAGAACCCTGGCATTCATTAAATGTTTGTTGAATGAAGAAATGAATCTACACTGATCCACTTTTACCTAAATTTGAATTATCTAAAAGTTCTAACCTGCCTTCATGCCATGGCATGTATAAAGTGTCAGCTTCTCTTGATTAGAGTACCTAATGATGGAATGTTTCTTCTACTTCTTATGCAGACATAGGCCATGCAATATATGAGCAATTCTGCCACTTACTTAGCTGTCTGACTTGGGCCAAGTTTTTTTTAACCTCCCTGTTTCCTCATCTGTAAAATAGGGGTAATAATAATCCCAGCCTCACGGAACCTGGCACAAGGTAGGCACTGTATAAGGTTGGTACGATGTGATTGCATAATATTTTTTATCACCTACTTGTTATTGGAGTATATGACACAGGGAAAATGGAATTGAAAGCTGGAACAATCTTGTATTATGGAGAAGTTGCAAAATCTTTGAAAACTATTTTTTTCAGAAGGGACAAATCACATAAAACAAATGAAATAGGTGATTTTTTTTTTATTGAGTGTTTCATAACGTTATATCCTTAAAACACTCTCTTATAAAGTGCTCTCTGAAGAATACTGTTCTTTATTTCAGGGTTTACTAAAAAGTACATATAACTAGCAAGCATACATCTTAACTCTCTGAGAGTCTTATAAGTACCATCCTAGATGCATGGAGAGAAGATAATTCATTACTTACACTAGGTCATGCCTTAGGTCATTAAGACTTAAGTCTGTCATGGAACCCCAGTTGAGAAAGAACAAAAATATAACATCTTGACTAAAGTGGCTACTGCTTCTCTGATCTTAACTATTATTTCTCTAGCCTCAGGTGAGCCTTCTTGAATGTGATTTCATCAGTCTGCTCTAAGCTTACCCAGAATACAGAATTTTTAATATTTTTTATAGCCAGCACTTATAAACTACCTGCTTCATGCTAGGTAGTATACTTAGGTGCTAGGAGTAAAACTGATCAAGGGGGGTAGGTTCCAAATTCACAGAGCTCACAGTCCTAACAGGCTGTCACGCGTCAGTTGTTTATTTGTGGCAATGTTTCCCACAGACTTTTAATTTTGGAATGATAGGATGTGGTGCTCTGGAATGGTGTCCCAGGGTTTTGGAGAACTGAGAGTAACTTGGGAAAGCAGGCTACAGTGAGAGAAAGTTATGACCAGGAGTTGTACCAAAATGCAGGAAACATGATATGTATGTTGTTATGGTGCATAAAAATATTTACAGTTAAAAGTCCTGAACCTGTACTGCATCTATTGTTTCACATATTTCCCTTCAGTTTAAATCCTGCTCCAAATCCTGAAATTCAGTTCAGTTCTGTGTGACAGAAATTTGATCTGTTTCATTGAAAACCCATTTGAATAGTAATTGTGAGCAATTGTTGAATTTGTAAATGTTAAGTAAGTTTAGTGAATGACTTTGTGGACAGTTTGACGTTATAGACAGTTATTCATGATACTGTTTCCCCTCCTCTCCCCTGCCATCCCTGAAACTTTAGGGTTTAATCTGCTCTTAATTAGCCAGAAAAAAAATGTTTGATCCTCTTACTCAGTTTTAGATCATTTTAGATGATTTCTAAGTTAAACTCTAAGTTAGAATAGTTTCTGCTTATTGATTTCATGAATATCACTTCTCTATTTCTGTTTCTCACCTTCTACCAGGCCAAAGGAATTGTGGAACTATGATCAACAAACTCCTAAATCATCAGCCTTTTCCTTAAACCTTGAAAGGGTTCTATCTATGTAGACACTTGTCTGGCTCCTGATTACAGTTTTCCTATTCTCAAGTGAAACTGTTTCATCACAACCCACAGAATTCAGGGTCAAGATACTATTATGAAATGAGTGTAAAAATTACTAATACCTTTGACACTCTAATTCTTCTCTGTTTTCATTATATGGGCCTGACAAAATGCCCACTACCTGCCTGCACTTAGGCAGTTGAATGTAGTGTTTTAAATGTATACCAGAGTCCTCAACAGGGCATCATCAATGTCTGGCAGTGCAGCTGCTTCTGCTTCTTCACTTTCCGAATTAAGAATGCATTTGCTGGCTCGGCACAGCGACTCACGTGTGTAATCCCAGCACTTTGGCAGGCCAAGGCGGGTGGATCCCTTGAGGCCAGGAGTTCAAGACCAGGCTGGCCAACATGGTGAAACCCCGTTTCTGCTAAAAATACAAAAATTAGCTGGGTGTGGTGGCACATGCCTGTAATTCCAGCTACTTGGGAGACTGAGGCAGGAGAATCATTTGAGCCCGGGAAGCAAGAGTCTGCAGTGAGCCAAGATCGCACCACTACACTCTGACCTGGACAACAGAATGAGACCAAAAAAAAAAAAAAAAAGCATTTCCTCCACTCATTGCAAACCTCTCACAGCTCCCACTCCTATCTGTGGAATTCACTTCAAACTTTTACTGAGAAATTAAATGCAGCTCTTGTCATCTTTTCACCACCAATTCTACAGACTTATCTACATTGGTCCTCTTGTTCTGTCTTCCTTTCATTTGTTATCAAAGACCACTCTTGACAGTCTGATTTCTCTACTTGTGACTCAGATTTCATCTTTTCTGCATCTCTGTCTTCCGTATCATTTTTCTCCCCTCTATTGAATTCCCTTCAGCCACAAACATGCTCTATTATCTCCTAGCCCCACTACATCTGCAAATGTATGTAAATAGGAATGACCAAGTACGTACAGATATACAATTCCTACCTTTCCTAATGTCTTCTATCCACTATTATATGTTCCTATTCTTATCTAATAAATTTTCTTCACTTAATATTTTTTCCTTCTATCTCAGAGTCTCTTTCTTTTCAGCCATTTTTGGTTTCTCTTGTAAATGTTTATGACACCCAGAGCTGAGCCTTCTTAGCCTATACTCCCTTCTAGGTCTGCCTCCCAGTATGCTAGTGACACCCAAATATATCTTCAACCTCATCTCTCCACCAGGGTTCTACACTTGCATAGCCAGCTGCCTTCTTGATTATTTAGTCAGCCTCTCCTGTTGGTGACATAATACTTGATTTCTTTCCCTCATGGCATCACTGTCCACCCGTTGCACACATCAAAATTTCAGAATCAGCCTTAATTCTTAGTTTTTTCTCACTCCTCCTCCATGTCTAATCCAGTAGCCCTATCTCCACTGTTTTCCACCTTGGTCTAAGCAATCATCTCTTGCTTAACTATGGTTGCTTAACACAACCATAGTCTCAACTAGTCTTCCTTCCTGCATTCATTCTTGGTCCGCCGTAATCCATTTTCCACTAGCGTGATAATTAGAGGTACTAGAATATATACTGCTCTAGAGTTACATTGTCTAGAATTAAATCCTGACTCTATCATTTACTAGCTGAGTGGCCTTTAGCAGTATATTTAACACTTGTGCCACAATATGCTTATCTATAAAATGGGATGGTATATTTATCTATTCCCTGATGGCTGTAAAGGAATACCTGAGGCTGGGTAATTTATAAAGAAAAGAGGTTTAATTGGCTCATGGTTTCACTGGCTGTACAGGAAGCATGATGCTGACATCTGCTCAGCTTCTGGGGAGGCCTCAGGAAACTTACAGTCATGACAGAAGGCAAAGCAGGAGCAGGTGCATCTTACATGGCAGGAGCAAGGAATAGGGGAAGGTGTTAAACACTTTTAAACAATCAGATCTTTTGAGAACTCACTCATCAGAAGGACAGCATCAAGAAGATGGTGCTAAACCATTCATGAAAAATCCACCCCCATGATCTAGTCACCTCCCACCAGGCCCTACCTCCAACGTTGGAGATTACAGTTTGACATGAGATTGGGTGAGGACACAGATCCAAACCATATCAGAAGTAAATTGTTAGTAATTAAAATATAAATCAGATTATGTCACAGGTACCTGTTTTTGAAACTTTAGATTCTCATTGGTTTTAGAATAAAAATAAAACTCTATTTTCCATGGCTTTCAGGACCCTTCACAACCTGGCATCTTGCCTAATTTTTCTGATATCCATCTTGTTTCTACTCTCCCCTTGCTTACCAGATAGCCACAATCACCATCTTTAACTTTCTAGTTGGAAACATGGCTTTTTGTGGGGTATATTTCCTATTTTTTTTATTGTTTTTGGACCAACTTATTCATGTCAGTTTTGTGTTTGTTTTGTTATATGTAAAAATAGTGCCTTAAAAAATCAGTTAATTTTTTTTTTTTTACCTGGGGAATCATTTGTTTTATCTTTATAAATGCTGGGACGAGAGGCCTACTCTTTTTTTCCAATTTTGTGAGAGATTGGTAAAATTCCTAGGACTTTAATTGATAGGTCAAAAGATAGAAGTGTTTTCAAATGGATGATTCCTATTGAAGTAAATTTTTTGAGAACTTAACATGTCCAAAAAGGTTTTCATTTGCCCTCATGCTTGCCTGGATGTAAAATTCCAGATTCATAGTTATTTTTGCCCAGATAGTGAAGACATTATTCCACTATCTTTTAAAAAATAACAGTTTTATTGAGGCATAATTCATATATCATACTATGTGCAATTTAGTGGTTTTTAATATATTCACAGAGTTGTATAGCCATCACTGCAGTCCATTGTAGAATATTATCACTCAAAAACGAAACCCCTGGATTTATTAGCAGTCATTCTCTGTTCCCACCAATTCACCTACCCCCCAACTTTAAGTCAACAAGTAATCTACTTTCCGTCTTCATTGTCTTTTAATGTTGCTGATGAAAAATCTGATGCCAAATTAATTCTAGTTATAGGAAGCTTTTAGAGTTTTGAATTTCTGGAATTTAATTATGTAAACTAGGATTTATGTAGATATTAGTCTTTTAACTCATCTGCCTTAGCCTCACTGAGCCCTTTTACTCAGACCATTGGTGTTTTAACTCCAAATATTTTTAGCATCGTCTTTATTTCTTCTATTTTCTTCATTTAGAACTCTTATTAAATGTGTTTTGAACTTCCCAAGTGTATTCTTTATATCTCTTCAACTTTTTACTTGTATCACCCATTTCTTTCTCTCTCTCTCTTGCTCTCTCTTTTTTAACCTCTCTACCTTCTGGTACATTTCTTTGTATTACATATCACTACTATGATCTTTATCAATACTACTTCTGTTATTTACCCCTTCTCAAATGTTTTCTTAATAATAATATTTCAGTTCTCTCCTTGTCTGTTTATTCTGTTTGTTCATTGTGATCTCTTTCTTTCCTCCCGTTGGATATTCATAGTGTCTCGTGATTCTTGTTTTTGAATAAGGACTAAATTGTTAGAAGAACTTTGCAGTTACATAGGTCTAGGATTCTTTTCTAAATGGGAAATGACTACAAGTGTTGTGTATTCACTGACTGGCTTTCCTCCAGGGTGCAGGGATTTTAAGAGGCAGACTTAAGGCCACCCCAGACAAAAGTAAGGACAGCTTTAGTATGTTTATTTCTGGAAGGAGCTAGCTAACTTACTTAGTATCCTCCTCCTTCAGTATCTTCCCTCTTTCCCTCTTTCCTTCCTACTTTTCCTTTCTACTTCAAGTATATAGGAAAGTGTAGGGAATAATATAATAACTGTGTACTTATTAACTCAGTTTTGTTGAATTGTCTTATATATGCGTCAGATTTTTAGAAACCAAAAAATTATAGACACAGCTATAGCACCTTACAGGCTTACTTTGATACTTTTCCCTGCCCTTTCTGCCTTTTCAGAAGTAACCATTGTCCTGAATTTACTGTTTATCGTGCCTATGCACATTTCAAATACTTTTGCTGTGGGTATATATCCACAAACAATCTAGAACATTGATTGCATGTTTTTGTGAACCCCGAAAGAACCAACTCTTTAATACAGATCCTGAGTGGCTAACAGTCCAAATTCAAAATAGAGCCATGTGATCATTTGCAGACATGTAGAGATCACATGTATACTCTGCATTCCTGGAAAACCTACACACCCAGTTACTTTAGGACTTTCATAGCTGTCTGTTCCTATTTATGCCACCTGAAACACCAGCTACCAGAAAATACCATTTGGCCTTTCGGACCTAACATACACTGTGACCTGCCTCAGCCAATCAGAACTGAACAAGTTTGCACCCCCTCATTTGTATAGTGGACCAGAGTGGAAACCTGACTGTGAACTTTCTCTGTAAATGACAACCCCTTTTCTTTGTTCTCTCAGAAGCCGCCTTTATTTTATACCAAGGTACGTCTCCACGGTTTGCAAACTGTTTGCTGGAATAAAGCCTGTTTCCTTTTTTAAAAAGAAAATATTTTTCTGTAGATTGTTGACATTTTAAAGTTGTATGTATCCTGAAACTTGCTTTTTCATCAATACTATGTTTTTGCGATATATTCATGTGATAAATATAGCGCTAGCTTTTTGTTTTGACTTAATATGTGGTATTTTGTTATACAGATATACCAGTTTGACATTTTTTCTCTCTTAGGGAACATTTGAGTTGGTTCTAGTTTTTTGCTATTACAAACATTGCTGCAGTGAAAATAGCTTGTACATATGTGAATGTAAGTAGCTACATGATAGGATATGTTTATCCTTAGCTTTACTCTAGATACTGCCAATTTACTCTCAAATATTTATATTATACCCCATGTAGAATATGGTAGTGTTTGTTGCTGCACGTACATGATTACCACTCTTTGTATTATTAGGCCCAATTTTTTTGCAGTCTCACTGATTTTTCATATGTATGTATGTATTTTTTTGAGACAAGGTCTTGCTCTGTCGCCCAAGTTGGAGTGCAATAATGCATTCCGGTCTTATTGTAGCCTCAAACTTCTGGGCTTAGGCAATCCTCCCACCTCAGCCTCTCAGCCTCCTGGTAGCTGGGAGTACAGGCATGCGGTACCACATCCAACTAATTTTTAAAAATTTTTTCTAGAGATACGGTCTTGCTATGTTGCACAGGCTGGTCTTGAACTCCTGGCCTCAAGCATTTCTCCCACTTTGCCCTCCCAAAGTGTTGGGATTACAGGGATGAGCCATTGTACCAGGCCTGGTTTTTCATTGTATTTCTTTGATTACTAATGAGGTCATTTATTTTATGTGTTTATTAGATATTCTGAATTCCCTATAGTGAACTACCTATTCATAAGTATTTTGCCCATTTTCTTTTGGATTAGTTGACCTTTTCCAAAAGGATGGCCACTTACCCTGGCAATATTCATTATATAGTCCATTCTGTTCCCCACTAAATTATAATGCCAACGTGAACCGTATGCTGTGTAAATAAATACCTGTGCCTCTGTTTCTGAGCCCTCTATTCTGTCCCTTTGGTCTTTCTGTCTGTATGCTAGTATCATTTCTCTGTAAGTCTTGTTTTCCTGGTAACACCGGTCTTACCCTCCTTATTATTCAAAATAGTCAAAGGCTACTACTATACAGTGCTTTCATAAAAATTTTACAATCAGGCTGTGCGCGGTGGCTCACGCCTGTTATCCCAGCACTTTGGGAGGCTGAAGTGGGTGGATCACGCGGTCAAGAGATTGAGACCATCCTGGCCAACATGGTGAAATCCCGTCTGTATTAAAAATACAGAAAATTAGCTGGGCATGGTGGCGTGCACCTGTATTCCCAGCTTCTCGGGAGGCTGAGGCAGGAGAATCACTTGAACCCAGGAGGCGGAGGTTGCAGTGAACCAAGATCATGTCACTGCACTCCAGCCTGGTGACAAAGCGAGACTCCATCTTAAAAAAAAAAAAAAAAAAATTAGAATCAGTTTTTCAAGTTCCATGGAGGAAAAATTATTTTTGGAATTTTGTTTATTTCACTACACTGAATTTATTTGTGGAAAGTTGACGTCATTATAATATTGAATCTTCCCATAAAGGATATTTGTGTAGGTCTTGGTCAAGTGAAGGGGAACACATCTGCATGCACACATGCATGTCATTTGGTGTAATGTGAAATAAGATTTAGTGGAGAAAAATAAAGTATTAAGGCACACACAATTCCCTAAGGTCTGTTGTCCCCATGTAGATGTGTGCATTGACCAGACACAGCTAGAACAATGTACTGTGGAAAGGGCTCCTATGTAATAATTGGAGCTTTGAGGTTGATGAAATGGCCTTATGAGGACGGGAAAGCCGTCGGTACTCTGTGGCTGATCAGCCTTTTCTTGCATTAAGTAAACTCAGACCTGCTGAGCCAGCTTTTTGATAAGCTACCAAAACAGGGTTGGAAACCTCTAGAGTCAACTGAATCTGTTTCTCTTCTTAGTAGTCTTTTATGCACCTGCACATTATTTTGTTGTTCCTGTCACAAAAGTCTTGGGAATCTTTTGTTAGACTTTTCTTCTAGATTCTTTATAGTGTTGCTATCATGAGAAGCATCTTTTTTTTTGTTGACTCTGGCTAATGTGTTAGAACACCATGTAATTTTATGTCCTTGATTTTATATCTAACAAACCTTGCTAAACTCTTCCCTTAGTTTTTATAGTTAATAGGTATTAGCCCTCATGGTTTGTAGATTCTCTTGGATTTTTCTGTAGATAGCATGTTTCCTACAAATAAGTTTTTTGTCTCTACATTTCTGATTCTTATGCCTGTCTCTCTATATATTTATATAAACACTTATATAAACACTACCTATACTACCAAGATTCAATGATTGTTAACATTTTACTGTATGTATATCTCCTAAGAAAAAGGAGATTATTTCATTTGACCAAAATAGCATATCTAGGAAGATTAACAACTCCATCATCTTACATCTGATATGTGTTCAAATTTCCGTGGTTGTCCCAAGAATGTCTCTTACAGCTATCTTCCATCCCTAAACTAAGATCCACTTGTGCATGCACTGAATTATTTGTTGTCGTTTAGTAGTAGTTATCTTTTAGTCTTAAACTGGCCACCTACTGTTTTGTTCTCCCATGAAATGATTTATTAAAGAGTCCAGGACAATTGTCTTAGAATGTGCCACATTTTGGATTAGTCTGATTGCCCACGCTTTGACTTTCAAAGAGAAGAAAAATGTCTTATAGAATGTCCCACAATCTATTTTTGATTATTTCATTGTAGTAGTTTTAGCATGTTTCTCTATTCCCTGTATTTCTTCTAAACTAGAAGTTAAGTATAAAGGCTTGATTAGATTCAGTTTCAATGTTTTGCATGTATACTTCATGGGTGATGTCTCATGTTGCATCACATCCAGAGGCATATGTTGGTTTGTTCCACTATTAATGGTTCTAAGCCACTTAAAGGTATGTTTTCCCCTTCATCTTTAATATGTGGGAAAATACTTTGGCACTATGTAAGTATCCTGTTCTCAATCAGCTTTCCTCCTAATGATTTTAGCATCCTTTGATCCTTTTCTGAACCAATTATTTTATATTAGCTGGCATTCTTTTGTAAAGAAGCATTTCCCTGTATCAAGTGGGAATAACTAATTTTTCCTAAAAAGGCAGGATACATGCATAATTTTTTTCATTTAAAGTTTGGTTTTCTAAGGGTGTAATAGTCACCTACAGTGTAAGCAAATGCTCTCCTACCTTTTTAATTTTTATGGAATTATGAATTTTTTTGTTTATTTGTTTTTGCATTACCATCTGTTATGGTCAATTACGGTACTTATTTTTTATTTTTATTTTTTTGCTGAAAATCTCCAAATTTGGTCAGTAGGAGTCCCTTCAACCTGGCCTCTGATGTTGTTCTGATATCTGGCACAAGATGTTCCTAGATCTCTCTTCTGGAATAATAATAGATAGGTTTTGAAATGCTGTAATGTGGGCCCTTTCCCCCATTCATGTAGTCATTGTTTTGTTGTTACTTTTATGTAAATCTAATATGCTTATTTTGTTAAGACCTAATATGCTTATTAATAAACTTATTAATAAAACCTAAATGCTTATTTAGGTTTGCTTTCATGTGTATTAGTCTCTAGATTCTCCATCTATGTTCATTTTCTATGTCTGCAATAATAAATAACAACAAACTTGGTCACTTACAACACCACAAATGTACTCTCTTACATTTCTAGAGGTCAGAAATCCGGAATGAGTTTGTTTTACTGGGCAAAAATCAAGGTATCAGCAAGACTTTGCTCTCTCTAGAGGGAATAAGGAAAAATCTGATTTCTTGCCTTTTCCGGCTTCTAAACCTGCACTCCTTGTATTTCTTGGCTTATGGCCACCTCCTCCATCTTCAAGGTCAGCAGTGTAGCATCTTCATATCTTTCTCTGCTGAGTTTTTATATCACCTAATCAACTATAGTAAAATTCCCCTTTATTTCCATCTTGTAAGTATGCTTGTCGATTACATTTAGGGCTTACCCAGATTTCCAGAATAATCTCCCTGTTTCACAATACTTAATCATGTCTTCAAATCATGTTCCTTTTGCCACATATGATAACATTTATAGGTTCTTCTGAGTCTTGGTATATGTTTAGTTGTCTTGGTGGGGGAGCCACTATTCAGTACTCTCATGCCATTCTTTCTTTGATACTACTTCTTGATTCAGTTTCCTTTTTCTAGGTTGTTAGTTATTTTCTTCTTGCATCTTAACATCAGTTCATTGTCTTCTTGCTTCTTTTACTGATGTTGAGAAGTATGCCATCAATCTAACTTGTCTTTTCTTTCTGGTTGACTTTAAGAACTGAATTTTTTTATTTTCACCTGTTTTGGAAAATTTATGACCAGCTTCTGTTCAAATATCTCCCCTATTCCCTGTTTACCTCCCAGATTAACTCATTCTGTGCTTCATGTCTTTCATATTTTCCATCCATTTATCTCTGCCTTTTGGCTAATTTTCTGAGTCACCTTCTGGTTCTTTAATTCTCTCTTCAGCAGTAATCTGTTTTACATTACCTACGGTTTTAATTTGATGACTGTATGATTCAAAACTCAAGTCTTTATAATAGTTTCCTCATGCTTCCTTCTTATATGTGTTGTCTTTAAGCTTGCTGTTCTTCCAGAGTTATCTTAGTAGAAATTTACTTTTGTGTTTTGGTCTGCAGTTTATTAGCTTTGATTTCTTTGTCAAACTGATTATATTCATTTTCTGTTTTTCAGGAATGTTCTGAATTTTTCCAACTAAATGGTTGACGGTTCTGGCCTCCTTGCTTTCAGTACTGTGATTCTTTCAACCATTTTCTTGAAATTTTGGGACCACTTCTGTCTCTTCCTTCCCTCTCTCTGTTCCTCCCCGCACTCTGTTCCTCCCCCAACCCCACCTTTTGTAACAATTATTTGTTTCTTGGAATCTTTTAGGCTGGTCCTGTAGTTTTCTCCTTTGACCTATTAAGTATTATGTTACTGGATTCCTAATTAATTAATCTTGTTTTTAATATATATATTTTTATATATACTGTTATATATGTTTATATATCATATATATGAATTTAAGAGTTTGATGCCTTTCTTCACAGTTTGGATTATTTTATGTTTGGTTTGTTTGTTTGTTTAGAGATAGTCTTGCTCTGTCACCCAAGCTGGAGTATAGTGGCGTGATCTCAGCTCACTGCAACCTCCGCCTCCCAAGTTCAGGAGATTCTCCTGCCTCAGCCTTTCAAGTAACTGGGAATACAGGCGCACACCCACACCCAGCTAATTTTTGTACTTTTAGTAGAGAAAGGCTTTTGTCTTGTTGGCCAGGCTAGTCTCGAACTCCTGGCCTTGGCCTCCCAAAGTGCTGGGATTGTAGGCATGAGCCACTGCACCCGGCCTGGTTTTTTGTTTTGTTTTTTGTTTTTTGTTTTTTTTTATGTTATCTTTGTTGAGTTTTAACATCTAGGTTTTGCTAGCTTCTTAATTTAGAAGATATTCATATATATAAGTATATATATATATAAAATCACCTATTACTAATTGTTATTTTAATTACATTTTCTTTAAGGGATGAGGGGAGCCAATGGCTGTAGGTTTTTTTTTGTGCCATAACTCCCCTTTATGTCCTTCTGTAGCAGTTTGTCTGCATTTATATTTTAACATGGGCATCTTCTAGGATTTTTTTTTTTTTTAATTCTCAGCCTTTTTTTTTTGGAGAAGGAGTTTTACCATTTGTAAAGTCACTAAAAATGATCAATTATTTACTGAGCTTGCTTGGCTGTAATAGCTGTGGTCTACTGAAGAGATTAAAACAGGAGAGGAGATCTTTTAGTAACTTTCTTGAAGTTTTTAGTTTTTAATTTTTTCATCTCCCTTTTAGGATTGTGGCAACAGATTTTCGTTTTTTTCCCAAGATGATGTTTTAACTATGTACCTACTGTTAGCTTTTCAGTATCGTATTCTATTTTTTAATGTATCTATTTTATAAGAGTCATCAAAGTTCTTTCTGTAACTCCTCTGGAGATTCTGAAAGACTTTTCTCTCCCAAACTGATTCTTTTTTTTTTTTTTTTGAGGCGGAGTCTCGCTCTGTCGCCCAGACTGGAGTGCAGTGGCGCAATCTCGGCTCACTGCAAGCTCCGCCTCCCGGGTTCACGCCATTCTCCTGCCTCAGCCTCCCGAGTAGCTGGGACTACAGGCGCCCGCCACCTCGCCCGGCTAGTTTTCTTTTTTTTTTTTTTTTTTTGTATTTTTAGTAGAGACGGGGTTTCACCATGCTAGCCAGGATGGTCTCGATCTCCTGACCTCGTGATCCGCCCATCTCGGCCTCCCAAAGTGCTGCGATTACAGGCTTGAGCCACCGCGCCCGGCCCCCAAACTGATTCTTTAAAATTCCAACAAGGGTCATTGTGACTTTTGTTTATTCTTCGGATATAAAATTACTCTTCTTTGGGGAGATAAAAAACCCGATTTCCAGACACTCATGGTCTGGCCTCACTATACCTAACCAATCTTATTTTCTTTTTCTTTTTTTTCTTTCTTTCTTTCTTTTTTTTTTTTGGAGACGGAGTCTTGCTCTTGTCACCCAGGCTGGAGTGCAATGGCGCGATCTCGGCTCACTGCAACCTCCGCCTCCCGGGTTCCAGTGATTCTCCTGCCTCAGCCTCCTGGGTAGCTGGGATTACAGGTGCACGCCCCCACGCCCGACTAATTTTTGTATTTTTAGTAGAGACGGGGTTTCACCATGTTGGCCAGCTGGTCTGGAACTCCTGACCTCAAGTGATCCACCCACCTCAACCTCCCAAAGTGCTGGGATTACAGGTGTGAGCCACCACTGCCGGCCCAATCTTACCATTTTTTTATATCTCAGAAAGAAAATTTTATTCTAATCAACTCATTCTCTTCATTTCTCATCTCTGATTATTTTCCCCCACTTTCCCTCTCCCATCCCTTGGGAGAAATAGTTCTTTATGCTAACTACATACAAGTTTTTATTGGGAAAAAAAAAAAAAAAGGGAATGTGGGTAATACCGTCCTGAATTTACTGGACCTAAGAAAGGATCACTGAACTAGGATGACTTGTTTTCTTTCTTACTCTTTTCTGAAACCAGCTTAAATCTTCAGCTTTAATTGAGTACCTATTATGACTAAGACACCAAAATAAGTCATGAGGGGACATAAAAAGAAAATGTTTCTGATCTTAAAGTAGCTAATAGACATGGAAAACATAATCAACTCTGTGTTAACAAATTATGACTTAGAAAACAGTTTTGTCCAGTTGATCAGTGAACACGTCATAGAGGGATGCTCTAAGGAAAGATCCATCCTGGACAATGTGGCAAAACCCCATCTCTACTAAAAATACAAAAATTAGCCAGGTGTGCTGGTGCACGCCTGTAGTCCCAACTACTTGGGAGTCTGGGGTGGGAGGATTGTTGCCAGGGAGGCTGAGGCTGCAGTGAACCAAGATTGTGCCACTGCACTCCGGCCTGGGAGACAGAGACCCTGTTTTAAAAATAAATAAAGTATTCATTTTTTTTAAACAAATGTATGTTTGAGTGCTTATTGTATGCTAGGGGCTGTTCTAGGCTCTGGGGATAAATCAGAAAAAATAAGACAAAAACCCATACTCTCCTGGACTTTCTGTTGGGGAGTGGGGAAGACACACACCACTAACAAAATAAACACATAAAATATATATAGTAAGGTGGTTGCATATGCTATGGAACAAATAAAATTAACAAAGGGTATAACTGACTCTGTGCCTCTAAGGAATGGGAGGGATAGAGGCTTTCTAAATGAGAAGGTAAGAGAATGCTTCATTGATAAGGTGACACTGGGATAAAGAGATGAATTAACTTGATAAGATAGCAAACCTTATAGAAATCTTAGGGGAAGAGCATTCCAGGCAGAAGGAATAGTAAATTCACAAGTCCTGCATTGGGAGTATACTTGGCATGTTCAGTGAGGCCAAGTGTGATTGGAGAGGGATGAGTGACGGGAGAACAGTAAGAAATGAAGATAGCATTTGGGCCAGTGGAGCAAAGGGCCAGGTCATGGCTTTGGTGATTTTTACTGGGGAAGCCAGTGGAGGGTTTTGAGCAAGGGAATGACATGTGATCTGCAGTTATAGTTTTGTTTTTGAGATGGGGTTCACTCTGTTGCCTAGGTTGGGGTGATGTGATCACAGCTCATTGCAGCCTCAACTTCCCAGGCTCAAGCGATCCTCCCACCTCAGCCTCTGGGACCACAGGCACACACCACCACGTCTGGCTAATTTTTTTTGTTTTGTTTTGTTTTGTTTTGTAGAGACAGGGTCCTACTATGTTGCGATCCTCCCGTCTCAGCCTCCCAAAGTGCTGGGATTGCAGGCATGAGCCACCATGCATGGCCTGCAGTTATAGTTTTTGAAGAACAGCTACTGTTCCATTCTAGGCGTGAAACAGGAGAGGCCATTTCAGAAACTGTTGTAATAAACTAAGAGAGAAATGAAGATGGCTTAGACCAGGATGGTAGTGGTAGAGAAGGTGACTAATATCTACATATCATCTTTTGATCTGGAGATGGATTGAGATGGATTGTCAGATATGAGAAAAGAGTCAAGGATGATGCTGAAGTTTTGGGTTTACTCAAAGAATGGAGCTTAATCGTTTTTGAGGTAAAGAGACTAGGAAAAACAAGTTTTGTGGGGTTGATGGGGGAGATCAGAAGTTAGTCTTTGAACATGTTAAGTTTGAAATGCTTATTAGGTATGCTAGTAGACATATTCAGCAGGCAGTTAGGAATTTGGTGTTGAGAGGAAAAGATAGAGTTGGATTTTAAATTTTGGGCATCATCAGTTCATAGCTGGCATATAAAGATACAAGATTGGATGAGATTACCTAGGGAGTAAGTGTAGCTTGATAAAAGAAGCCATCTAACACTTTTTGGAGATACGAGAAATTAGCAAAGGCATCATGAAAGAAAATATTGAAATACCTGACTGGAAAAACAATTTGGAACCTCTGTCCTTGCTTCTCAGACTTTAATATGCATATGAATCATTTTGTTAAAGTTCTGTAGATCTGAGATGGAGCTTGAGCTTCTGCTGGGTTTTTTTTTTTTTTTTTGGCAGGTTGTGGGGCGGCGATAGAAACTGAATCTCACTCTGTTGCCCAGGCTGGAGTGTAGTGGTGCAGTCATGGCTCCCTGCAGCCTCAACCTCCTGGGCTCAGGTAATCCTCCCACATCAGCCTTCTGAGTAGCTGGGACTACAGGCTGGTACCACCATGCCCAGCTAATATTTGTATTTTTTATAGAGATGGGGTTTTGCTATGTTGCCCAGGCTGGTTGTGAACTCCTGGGCTCAAGTGATCCACCTGCCCTGGCCTCCCAAAGTGGCTCACAGATGTGAGCCACTGTGCCAGGCCAGCTTCTGCTGTTCTCACAATCTTTCAGAAGATGCTGCTGCTTCTGGTCTGTGGACCACACTTTGAGTAGCAAGACTTTATATGACAAGAGTCGTGAAAAACAATTGAAAGACGTTAACATTTGTAGAAGAATAAAGATTAATATCCAGAATAAAGACTATCTATAAATGAATATGGAAAAAACAACTCAATAGAATAAAAGGGAGTACAGTATAGGAAATTTTCCAAAATCTCAAATGGCCAGTAAGTATAAAAAGTGCTCAACTTTGTAAGAAATACAAATTAAAACATGTTTGCCTTTTCCTTTTCAGATTGGCAGAAGTTTAGAAGTGTGATTATGCTGGGTGTTGGTGAGATTGTGGGGAAAGGAGTGGACTTATACCCTGCAGATAGGGACTTGACTTGATACATTTCTTCTTTTGGAAGACCATTTGGCATATATATTAAATTTTAAAATAGATATATCCTTCAATCTTGGAATCCTGTACCTAGATGCCAAAAAATAAAACTTGCACCTTTACTCTGAAAAGCAGTTCAGAACTATTTTTTGAAGTATTGTTTGATGTTGAGGAAATCAAATAATCTAAATGTCCGTTATTAAGGCAATTATTAAATAAACCAAGAGATTTGGAACTCTTTTTTTTTTTTCATTTATTTTCCTGTACATTTAAAAATTGATATCTCACATTTTTTCATTATAACTTTGAATAGTTCAAAAGGCCATAATTTCTATTGTGTATTACTTTGAATAGTTTAAAAGGTCATAATTTCTACTGTGCATTATATTTATGTTAAATATATTTTTTGGACAAGCCTTTAAGCTGCAGATTTAGATCATTCAACTTAGAAATAGAATCTGCCATATAACCTGATAGCCAGTTCTCACTATTAAACCAGACAGATTGGACTGTTTTTCTTTTTTGTCAAGAAAGAAAAAAACCTGATGACTTATTTATCGTAAAACAAATATGCTAATATGTGCCATTTAATAACCACTAAACTTCTGGATTTTAGTCTGGCTGGCTGGATAGATGGGTAAGGCTTGGAGCCTTGCCACAGATTTGTTTCACTGATAAAATATGGTCCTGCTCTTAATTTTTTCCCCTTTTCTCTCAAGGAATTTCCCCCTTTTAATTGTCTATTAGGTACTTTGGAATTTATACATCTCAGAATGATGCATCTTAGTAGTATTTGGGGTGGAAAAGACCTTTGCCTTTCTTTTATAAAGTGGAAAATAATTATTTTAAAAGAGGAAGTAGGGAAGGAGAACCAGTTCTTAAGCAGATCAATCAGGGAACATACAGATAAAACTTGAGGATCTGCAAATTCTCTTAAAATTGTCTATGCCCACGTAACCCCTGGATACCACTGAAGTTTAGAGACTGTTGAAATAAGCAGTGCAATGCTATGAAATGAATGCTATATAACCATTAGGGAGTAAAATATATACATATTTACGTGGAGAGACTTCTGAGGCATTATTATTATTCCGTGAAAAAAGCAAGTGTTAAAAGTATTTAATTTATTTAATTATATTTGTACATTTCATATACGTATGTCTTTATGTTTTTTCCATGAGTAAAGGGGAGACATGGAAGGTTGCTCACCAAACCATAAACAGAACTTCACCTTTTTGAAAGGGGGCCTGAGAATGTGAGGAAGATGAAGAGAGATTTCATGGTTTATTCTGAATATTCATGTATTATTTGAATCTTTTATAGTTGAGAATACATTGTATTACTAGTGTAGAAAAAATTTTAAAGATGTTTAATAATAAAAGAAAAACCACTATATTAAATGATCTCGAAGCTCAAAATTTGAGGAACACTGGCAGTTACTGTGATGTAGTTGTCTACGTTAAAATATTTCTAATTCATATCCTAAGTGATTTTTATTTGAATTCTTTTAAAATATTTTTTAGGTGTGGAATATCAAACAAATGATTAAGTTGACACAGGAACATATAGAGGCCCTATTGGACAAATTTGGTGGGGAGCATAATCCACCATCAATATATCTGGAGGTAAGCTTTTGAGTATCAATCATATCTGTAGTAATTTTGAAAAGAAAAAAATGAAGTTGTAAAAACATTTGTACTGATAATCTTGATTATTTTAGGGGGTGGGATTAGGAATAGATTTGGGAAGAGAGAATTAGCTTTGCCTGTATTATACTTCTTAATCTTGTTTTGTGTCACTTGTTATAATAAACATGTATTTTATAATTTAGAAAACATCAGAACTAAGGGGGAAGTCATATCAATTTCAAGGTATTACTCTGAATTAAATTTTTTTTTTTTTTTTTTTTGAGACGAAGTCTCGCTCTGTCGCCCAGGCTGGAGTGTAGTGGCTCAGTCTTGGCTTACTACAACCTCCACCTCCCAGCTTCAGGCGATTGTCCTGCCTCAGCTTCCTGAGCAGCTGGGACTACAGGTGCGCACTACCAGGCCCACCTAATTTTTGTGTTTTTAGCAGAGACGGGGTTTCACCATATTGGCCAGGCTGCTGTTGAACTCCTGACTTTGTGATCCACCCACCTCGGCCTCCCAAAGTGCTGGGATTTACAGGTGTGAACCACTGTGCCCGGCCAATTTTTTTTTTTTTTTTTAAAGAGAAAGCGCACTGTTTTGGAGCTCAGCAAACCAGTTACCATATTGGAAAATGAAGCAATTTTGTAAAATATTTTTTCCAGAATGAGTCTCCCCAAAATTAGTTTCTGCTTCCTTATAGGTAAAATTTATAATTTTTAAATAGCTCAACATTGTTTAGGTTTACTATTTAATAGTGCCTTGAGGTTTGTGTCAAGCCTTGAGCATAATTGTAAATTTATATTCATTAATCCTATGAGTTAGTAGGTGCTGTTGTAATCACAGATGAGCTTTCTTAGCATTAGTTTTCTTATGTAGTCAGACTCCACAGCCAACAAGGTGTTACAGAATCTAGGTGGTAAGGCTCTAGAGCCCATACTACTCACCACTACCCTACACCCCCTTTGTCTATAAAAGCTGGCTCAGCTATCATCACTAGTGATGCAAGGAGATGGAGAACTCTAAATTAGAAATGATCAGGTTGCCATTTGGCTCCAAATACCAGAGGTTTTTAAGCACAGATTGAAAGACTTCTAAACTAAATCTCTAACTTAGTTATTTAATTACTTTTTGAAGGACAAGTTAAGTCTTAAGTATTTGATGAGAAAATAAGTTTATATTTCTTTTTTTTTTTTTTTTTTTGAGACGGAGTCTCACTCTGTCACCCAGGCTGGAGTGCAGTGGCCGGATCTCAGCTCACTGCAAGCTCCGCCTCCCGGGTTTAGCCATTCTCCTGCCTCAGCCTCCCAAGTAGCTGGGACTACAGGCGCCCACCATCGCGCCCGGCTAGTTTTTTGTATTTTTTTTTTTTAGTAGAGACGGGGTTTCACGGTGTTAGCCAGGATGGTCTCGATCTCCTGACCTCGTGATCCGCCCGTCTCGGCCTCCCAAAGTGCTGGGATTACAGGCTTGAGCCACCGCGCCCGGCCCGTTTATATTTCTAAAGTAAACTTGGAAGTTTGGAAATAACAGCTAATACGCTGTTTTTTTCTCCTCCTCTTCATATGGCTTATCCCAGATCACACTTGTAGTTAATATCAAAGCTAGGACTAGAATTCTTATTTCTCATTACCAGTTAGTGTACTTCCTAATGTCCTGTGCTGTCTTCTATACATATATTATTAGGAGGCTGATCAAAGGTGTCATAAGGAAGCAAGTACTCCTAATGAGAATGGCAATTTTTTATTAACCAGAATTAGACAATATAACCAGCAGATTTTCTTCCAACCATTTCTGTGTCTTGGAGACTTTGAACCCATGCTGAGATGTAATTCATTTGCATCAATAACTAGGTCCCACTATAGCAGTGAGTCACTGCCCCCTCCTCACATATCTCTTCAGGCTTTTTACTATTTGAAGACTGATCACTAACAACAACAAACCTTAGAGCTTCTTATTCTGTGCCCAGTACTGTGTTAAATGCATTTTATTACTTAATTCATTTTTTATAGTTACTTTGAGCAACATACTAGGTACTAGATATTTTTGTTATTCCCATTTTACAAGTGAAAAAACAGAGAGAGGTTGAGTAACTTGATTCAGGTGACGCTGCTGGTTAGGGGAAGAAGGCAGATGTAAGTCAGAATCTGTGCTCTTGATCTCTATCTTATTCTACCTTTATCTTGATGTTGTCCTGTCTTCCCCCACCCTCACCTCCCAGACAGCTTTTCTTATTTGGGCTATTTCTATTCCCTTCAGCCATAGCCATTCTTTGTAACATAATTTATGGACCTTTTATTAGATATAGTCTTTTTGGTTGGTTCTTTAGAATTAGACACACAAAATTGAACTACTTATTAAAATTAAATCTGACTAGGACAGCATACATCAGACCTTAACTCCCAGATTATATTATTAGCTTGTGGTAAAACAGATTTTTATTCTTGGGGGCTTGTGCTATACAGTGTGTGTGTATTATGTGTATGTAGTATGCAAATGTATGCATATATGCACGTACATACACACACTGAAGTTGGCAGTATAATATAATGATTACGATGAGCCGTGGAGTTGTCAGACTCCATGTTTGAATCCCAACTGTGGCTTAGTTTCTGTACTCAAGATATCCAGCCTTCTTATATCCCACCTCATTAGTAAAGTGGGAATAATATCACACCTTGGGTAATTTAAGGATTAATTGAGTTTATAATTATGAAATAACATAGTTCCTGATACAAATACTAAGAATTCTATAAATAGTTGATTCATCTTGTACTGTTCTAGGCCTTAGGGAATAGCAATTTTCTTTCTTTTTTTTTCCCCCTGAGATGGAGTCTTGCTGTCTCCCAGGCTGGAGTGCAGTGGCACGATCTCGGCTCACTGCAACCTCCACCTCCCAGGTTCAAGCAATTTTCCTACCTCAGTCTCCCAAATAGCTGTGATTACAGGCATGCACCACCATACCCAGCTAATTTTTGTATTTTTAATAGAGATGGGATTTCATCATGTTGGCCAGTCTGGTCTCAAACTCCTGACCTCAGGTGATCTGCCCACTTTGGCCTCTCACAGTGCTGGGATTATAGGCGTGAGCCACCGCGCCTGGCCGGGAATAGCAATTTTTTTAAAAATGGCCAACAATCTCCTTTTTAAGCTTGTGTTTTATTGAGGGGAGGGAGATATAGACAATGAATATATAAATGATTTTTAGAACATTGCACTTATCACCATTTTAAATTTTTTATTTTTTGTTGAGATGGAGTCTCGTTTTTTTGCCCAGGCTGGAGTGCAGCAGCACAATTTCAGCTCACTGCAGCCTTCTGTCCTGGGTCCCCTGGGTCCAAGCAATTCTCCTGTCTCAGCATCCTGAGTAGCTGGGATTACAAGTGTGCGCCGTGACTCCTGACTAATTTTTGTATTTTTAGTGGAGACAGGTGTTGGCATGTTGGCCAGACTTGTCTCAAACTCCTGAACTGAAGTCATACACCTTCCTCAGCCTCTCTAAGGGCTAGGATTACAGGCGTGAGCCACCGTGCCTGGCCATCACTATTTCATATACTATGAATGGACTCTCACCAGCCCAAGAGAAAAGACCTGTACATACTGATATTTGAAGGCCCATCAGTGAAGAGCCAGATCTACTGATTATTCACTGAGACCCACCATTCTGCAGGTTTCTAATCTGCCATTTAAGATTCCTTAACACTTTTTATTTTTTCATTGAGGTAAAATATGCCTAACAAAATTTACCATTTTAACCATTTTTAAGTATATGATTCTATGTCATTAAGCCATTCATGTTTTTGTGTAACCTTCACCACCATCCATCTCTAGAAATTTTATCCAAAACTGAAACTCTCTAGCCATTAAACACTAAATCTCTATTTCCTTCTTTCCCTAGTTCCTAACAACCACCGTTCTACTTTCTGTCTCTGATCTATGAATTGGACTACTCTAGGAACTTCATATTAATGGAATCATTTATTTGTCCTTTTGTGACTGGCTTATTTCATTTAGCTTAATGTCTTTGAGGTTTATCCATGTTGTAACAAGGATAATGCATATAGCAAAATTTTTTTCCGTTTTAAGGCTGGGTAATAATCCATTGTATATATTTACTACATTTTGATTATCCATTCATCCATCAATGGACACTTGGGTTGCTTCCAAGTTTTGGCTATTATCAATAAAGCTGTGAACATGGGTGTACGAGTATCTGTTTGAGTTCCTTTTACTTCTTTGGGGTATATACCCAGGAGTAGAATTGCAGGATCACATGTTGATTTTATGATTATTTTTTCTGGAGTTGCCACACCTTTTTCTTTAGCACCTGCCCTGTTTTATATTCCTACTGGCATCGCACGGGGTTCTAATTTTTTACATCCTTACCAACACTTACTGTTTTCGGTTGATTAAAAAAACATAGCCTTGGCCAAGCACGTTGGCTCACACCTGTAATTCCAGCACTTTGGGAGGCCGAGGTGGGTGGATCATGAGGTCAGGAGTTTGAGACCAGCCTGACCAACATGATGAAATCCTGTCTCTACTAAAAAATACAAAAATTACAGGTGTGTGTAGTGGTGCGTGCCTGTAATCCCAGCAATTCAGGAGGCTGAGGCAGGAGAATCGCTTGAACCCGGGAGAAGAGGTTGCAGTGAGCCAAGATCATGCCACTGCACTCCAACCTGGGGGACAGAATCAGACTGCGTCTCAAACAAAACAAAACAAAGAAAAAAAAAACATAGCCTAATGTGTGTGAAGTGATACCTTATTATGGTGCTGATGTGCGTTTTCCTGATGACTCATAATGTTGAGCCTTTTATTATGTGCTTATTGGCCATTTGTATATCTTTTTTGAGAAATGTCTGATTTAAGTTCTCTGTCCATTTTTTAATTGGATTGTTTGTTTTGTTATTGAGCATAGTTCTTTATATATTCTAAATATCAGTTCTTATTGGATATTTAATTTGCAAACTTTTTCCCATTTTGTGGGTTCCCTTTTTGCTCTGCTTATAGTTTTTAAGTCCAAATTATCTGTTTTTGTTGCTCGTGCCTTTAATATCACATCCAAGAAAGCATCACCAAATCCAGTGTCATGACATTCTTCTCCCAAATGCTTTTGCGTTTGGGTCTTTGATCCATTTTGAGTTAATTTTTATATATGATGTAAGGTAAGGATCCAACTTCATTCTTTTGCGTATGGATACCCAGTTTTCTCAGCATCATTTGTTGAAAAGACTGAATGGCCTTGGCACCCTTGTCGAAAACCATTTGACTGTATATGCAAGAGTTTATTTTTGTACTCTCTGTTCCATTGGTCTCTATATCTGTCTTTATGCTGTCATCTTACTGTTTTGATTACACTAGCTTTGTAGTAAGTTTTGAAATCAAGAAATGTGAGTTCTCCAACTTTGTTCTTTTTCAAAATTGTTTTGGCTATTCAGGATCCCTTGAGATTCCATGTGTGTGGTTTTTGTTTTGTTTTGTTTTGTTTTGTTTTTTTGAGATGGAGTCTCGCTTTGTCACTTAGGCTGGAGTGCAGTGGCATGATATTGGCTCACTGCGACCTCCACCTCCCAGGTTCAAGCAATTCTCCTGCCTCAGCCTACTGAATAGCTGGGATTACAGGCACCTGCCACCATGCCTAGCTTTTGTATTTTTAGTGGAGATGGGTTTTCACCTTGTTGACCAGGCCAGTCTTGAACTCCTGACCTCAAGTGATCCATCTGCCTTGGCTTCCCAAAGTGATGGGATTACAGGTACAAGCCACTGTGCTCGGCCTCCATGTGAATTTTAAAAAGGATGTTTCTGTTTTTACGAATAGGTCATCAGGATTTTGATAGGGATTGCATTGAATCTGGAGATTGCTTTGGTTGATACTGACATCTTAAGACTTCTTTTTCTTTTTTTTGAGACGGAGTCTCGCTCTGTCGCCCAGGCTGGAGTGCAGTGGCCGGATCTCAGCTCACTGCAAGCTCCGCCTCCTGGGTTTACGCCATTCTCCTGCCTCAGCCTCCCGAGTAGCTGGGACTACAGGCGCTGGCCACCACGCCTGGCTAATTTTTTTGTATTTTCAGTAGAGAGGGGGGGTTTCACTGTGTTAGCCAGGATGGTCTCGATCTCCTGACCTCGTGATCCGCCCGTCTCGGCCTCCCAAAGTGCTGGGATTACAAGCTTGAGCCACTGCGCCCGGCCCATCTTAAGACTTCTTAACTCTAAAATACAAATGGACAGTTAAGAATAACCAGATATTTAAAGAAAGCTTTCAACAGGAAAGACAACAGCAGAAATGGTCAACAGAAACTCAGAAATAGTGCAGAAAATAGAAGAAAACTTAAAAATAACTATAATTAACATCAGAGATAAGATCCATTAGTCCAGTCTTGCTTCATAGCAGTACTAAAGAAGCAAAAGTAACAGAGAACAAGAAAGACCTCTTAGAAATTAAAAATACAATAACCAGAAATTTATTTTTATTTTTTTAATTTTTAATTCTCAGCAAGGCAAGTTACTTCTGTAGAAGGGTGCGCCCTGACAGATGGAGCAATGGTGAGCGCACACTTGGACAAAGGAAGGGAAGGGGTTCTTATCCCTGATGCAGATGGCCCCTGTTGCTGTGTCGTTCCCCTGTTGGCTAGTGTTAGAGCGCACAGCGCACAGGCTAAACTAACTCCGATTAATAGCCAGAATTTTTTCTCTTCTTTTCTTTTTTTTTTTTTTTTGACAGAATCTAGCTCTGTCGCCCAGGCTGGAGTGCAGTGGCATGATCTCAGCTCACTTCAAGCTCAGCCTCCCGGGTTCACGCCATTCTCCTGCCTCAGCCTCCCTAGTAGCTGGGACTACAGGCGCCCGCCACCACGCCCGGCTAATTTTGTTTTTGTATTTTTAGTAGAGATGGGTTTCACCATGTTAGCCAGGATGGTCTCGATCCCCTGACCTCGTGATCTGCCCGCCTCTGCCTCCCACAGTGCTGGGATTACAGGTGTGAGCCACCGTACCCGACCCAGAAATTTTTAAAAATATATGTATATACAGACATACAGGTATGTATATGTGTATATATGTATCTGTTGTATATATATAAATAAATGTTGAAAAATAAATATTGGAAGATAAATGTTCTAGAAAGCAGAGTAAAAGCAGAGAGATGGGAAATTTTAGAGGAAACACAAGAAAAATGAAGGAATAAATCCGGTTCCATAAAAATTATAAATGCTTTTAACTGCAAGAAACAGAACCCTTCAAGAATAAGTTTCTGGAATAAATAGGGATTTTCATTTCCTTTCACATAGTAAGAAGCATAGAGGTAAGTTATTGTAAGACTGGTTCTACAGCTCAGTTGTCAGGTACTTGGTGGAATCTCTATAGTCCCTTTGGCTTTTCTGTCAAGACCACAGCAGAGTTTTAAGATCTTTCCCTCATACAACTCCTCAAAGCAGAAAGCAGAAAACAGAGAACTTCTCTTGAGTACTAAGCTCTTGCTAGGAGGAAAATCTTTCTCAAAAATCCTCTATAACTTCTTTTATCTCATTGACTAGAATGAGGTCACTTATCACCCCTAGACTGGTGACTATGCTTACACTTCCTGAAATAAGAGTCTAATAAGTCAAAAATTTCCAGTGTTCACAATTTTTCCTCAGATTAGTTTGTATGTTGTCAAGTAGAAGTTGTGCTATGATTATTTTATTCTATAATGTTTCAACAGAATCCCCTTTTATGTTTCTATAGGAAGATAAATCTTCAACTACTTACTCTTGCTGCTTCTCTTCATTGTAGCAAAACAGAGACGTTGGTTATACCACCATCAGAAATCCTCTTGATTTTCTTTTTCCCACTCACTAATTTATTTAAAAGCCATCTTTTCAGTTCTAGATATTCTACTGGCAGATAACAGTCAACATTCTATTGATTCCCTTGATGATAACTACAGTGAAATATGAGATACAGTACTCTATAAAGAATTTCAAATTTGTCTTCTCAGTCGATCTTTGGTTCCCTTTTTTCTACCATCATCCAAAGGAAGAAAAATAAGTTTACCCTGAAAAGTTGTTCGCAGAATTTCTTCATTTCCTCTCAGTGTTTCTGTATTCATTTATCCAACAAATTATTGGAATGCCTTCTCTGTGTAAGATGTAATGCTAGATGCTTCTCTAGTAGTAGATTCTTTTTTTCTCTACTTGATTTATTGGAGCCAAGAGGTGAAGGGATATTGTCTCTGTAATAGCCCTGCAGCTGAGTCTTAACTACTTCAGAATTTATGGTTGAATCCTGGAGTCCCCTGTAGACTGATGAAGACAGTAACAGCTCCTGACATTTACTGAGTACTTACTATATATCAGGTACTAATCATATATTAGTTCATTTAATCTTCCACCTACCCTTTGAGTTACACTTAGGTATTCTCATTTTCATTTTATAAATGAAACAATTCAGGCACAGAGGGGTTTAATAATGTGGCCAAGGTTACACAACTTGTAAATGGTAGCCAGAGTTTGAATCCTAGACGCTCTGAATTTACAGCCCATGCGTTTAATCACTGTATCATTCTGACAGCCTTTCTGATTTTTAGTCTATATAGAACCTAGAATAATATAGAAGCATTTTATCAAACCCTGCAGTGAAATGAATACTGGAAGCTGGATGCTTCCTGTGGAATGCAGGACAGTCCATTTATGGGCAGTTTGTAAGATTTCATTGTATCTTGTGAGTAAGAATAATTAGACTAAATTTAATTAACTAAATGATAAAAAATAAAATTTTTATTTCACTGCTTTTTCTCGTTACATTGAAATTAAATAGATCCTTAGATTTTTCCCTTCTATTTTAATTAAGAATAATTCACACACTATATGATTAACTTTTTAAAACTGTGTGATTCAGTGGTTTTTACTATATTCACCATATCTTATTCCAAAACATTTTTATCACTCCCCAGAAGAAACCCTTTATGCATTAGTAGTCATTCCCTGCAGACCCTGAGAACCAGTGATCTACTTTTTGCCTTTATGGATTTGCTGGTTGAAATATTTCATATAAATAGAATTACATTATGTGGCCTTTTGTGACTGGCTGCTTTTACTTAATGTAATGTTTCCAAAGTTTATTTACGTAGTATTATGTCTCAGTACTTCATTTCTTGTTATGGCGGAATATTTCATACACATATACCACGTTTTGTTTATCCGTTCGTCAACTGATGAACATTTGGACTACTTATATGTTTTGGCTATTATGAATAATGCCACCATGAACTTTCAAGTGCAAGTTTTTATGTAGATACATTTTCAGTTTTCCTGGCTGTATGCCTAGGAGTGGAATTGCTGAGTCTTGTGGTAACTCTGTTTTACACTTTGAGGAACTGCCAGACGGTTTTTCAAAGTTGCTGCACTATTTTATATTCTTAACAGCAATGTATGAGGGTTACAGTTTCTCTCCATCCTCATCAACACTTGTTATTATCCATTTGTTTTTTAATTAAAGCCATCTTAGTAGGTGTGAATTGGTATTTCATTTGGTTTTGATTTGCAGTTTCCTAATGACTAATAATAGAGAGCATCTTTTCATGTTCTTGTTCGCCATTTGTATATCTTCTTTGGAGAAATGTCTATTCAAATCCTCTGCCCACTTAAAAAAACTGGGTTTGTCCTTTTATTACTGAGTTGTAAGAGTTCTTTAGGCCAGGCATGGTGGCTCACACCTGTAATCCCAGCACTTTGGGAGGCCGAGGCAGGCGGATCGCTTAAGTCCAGGAGTTTGAGACGAGCCTGGGCAACATGGCAAAACCCCGTCTCTACAGAAAATACGAAAATTATCTGGGCGTGGTGGTGGATGCCTGTAGCCCCAGCTGCCCGGGAGGCTGAGGTAGGAGGATCGCTTGAGCCTGGGAGGCATAGGTTACAGTGAACCAAGATGGCAGGGTCACCCAGGCTGGAATGCAACCTCCGCCTCCCAGGCTCAAGCCATCCTCCCACCTCAGCCTCCCGGGCAACCAGGACTACAGGCGTGCATCACTGCGCCCAGACAATTTTTGTGTTTTTTGTAGAGATGGGGTTTTGCCATGTTGCCCAGGCTGGTCTCAAACACCTGGACTCAAGCGATCTGCCCACCTTGGCCTCCCAAAGTACTGGGATTACAGGTGTGAGCCACTGCACCTGACCAGGAGTTCTTTATATATTCTAGATAGTAGATCCATGACTTGCGAATACTTTCTCCCATTCTGTGCTATTTTTTCCTACTCTTTCATTTTTGTCTTTTGAAGTACAAAAGTTTAAATGTGGATGGAATTCCAATTTATTTTCTGTGGTTGCTGTGCTTTTGGTATATCATATATGAGAGATCATTGCCTAATCAAAGGTCAGGATAATTTACTCCTGTGTTTTTTCTTAAGAGTTTTATAGTATTGGTTATATAGCCAAAACAGGTTTAGTTGCTTGCGGCCTGCAGAGTCCAATTAATAAGAGCAAAGTCTAGTATAAAGTGACTTTTTTATTCCAAAGTTAGCTTAAGGAAAGAAGTACAGGCTTCCTGCCTTAAAGGTACTGCTTCCCTGTTGGAGCAGAAAGTGGGCGCTTTTAAAGAAGGTGCCTACACGGGGGCAGAAATGAGCAGGTGGAAGATCCGCATATACCCTTCGGTGCCTTCTCTCTCAGGCAGTCACGTTGGTGGCTTCATGGGCAAAAATACCTCACAGAGGTGGCTGAAAACTCTAGCAGGCATACTTTTGGTTGTAGATCAACTATTACCTCTTGAGGCAACCTCCTGGTGGGTGAGAGTTCCACTCTGGATTGTCTAAGCACATAGTTAGATCAGCTTGCCCTGTAGGGAGTCTCTGGTGAAAAGGAGATAAAAGGTCATAATTGCATTTCTTTTATTCCTTCATGTTTTTCTTTTTCTTTTTTCTTTTTTTTTAAAACAGAGTCTCATTCTGTCACTCAGATTGGAGTGTAGTGGCATGATCTTGGCTCATTGCAGCCTCTACCTCCTGGGCTCGGGCGATCCTCCCACCTCAGCCTCCTGGGTGGCTGGGACTATATGTGCATGCCACCATGCCCAGACAAGTTTTTTGTATTTTTTGTAGAGAGAGAGTTTTACCATGTTGCGCAGGCTAGCCTCAAACTCCTGGGCTCAAGTGATCTGCCTGCCTTGGCTTCCCAAAGTGCTGGGATTACTGGTGTGAGCTACCACCCCTGGCGTATAATTGCATTTCTAAAGAGCTAAGTAGGAAGTAGTGGGGAGGAGGAAAGAAAAAAATAATTTAACTATTTCTTAGGAAAATGGGGGTGCACAGTTATGTAATAGGTATATGACCCATTTTGTTTTATTTTTAATTTTTGTAAAGATGGAGTCTATGTTGCCCAGTCAGGTCTTGAACTCCTGGCCTCGAAAAGTGATCCTCCTGCCTTGGCTTCCCAAAGTGCTGGGATTACAGGCATGAGCCAACATGCCTGGCCTATTTCGAGTTAGTTTTTGGTTATGTTGTGAGGTAGTAGCCCAACTTCGTTCTTCTGCATGTGGATATTCAGTTGTATCAGCGCCAGTTGTTGAAAAGACCATTCTTTCTTCATTGAATTGTCTTGCCGACGTTGTAAAAAAAAAAAAAAAAAAAAAAAAAAATCAATTGACTGTAAATGTAAGATTTTATTTCGTGTTCTACTGAGAAATAATTCACATACTATGTGATTCACTTTTTAAAAGTGTGTAATTCAGTGGTTCTTAGTGTATTTACACAATGGGCAACTGTCACCACTATCTGATTCTAAAATATTTTTATCACTCCCAAAAGAAACCCTTTATGCATTGGAAGTCATTCCCTCCAGCCCCTGACAACCACTGATCTACTTTTTGCCTTTATGGATTTACTAGTTGCACCTTGTTCTATTCTGTTCTATATGTGTGTCCTTATTCCAATATTATTACACTGTCTTGATTACTACAGTTTTATAGTAAGTTTTGGAATCAGGAAGTATAAGTCCTCCAACTTCTTTCTTCTTTTATAAGATTGTTTTGATAATTTCAAGTCCATTGTATTTCCATATGAATTTTAAGATCAGCTTGTCAGTTTCTACAAAAAAAAAAATTGAGATTTTAATAAGGATTACATTGAATCTGTAGATCAACTTGGGAAGTGTTGTCATTTTATGATATTAAGTCTTCTTAGATTCTGGTTTTTTTTTTTTTTTTTTTTTTTTGAAATGGAGTCTTGCTCTTGTTGCCAGGCTGGAGTGCAGTGGCGTGATCTTGACTCACTGCAACCTCTGCCTCCCAGGTTATCAATTATTACTAATACAAATATTTATTGGATTTTTGCTATGTTGTAGTCTCTACAATAATTTGTTCTACTTGTATTATCTCATTTAATCCTCACAAAATTATTTTGAAGTTGAGAAAAATTTGCCATACAAAGAAGAGTATGATAAAATATTCTAAAGGAAATAAAGAGAAAGGATACCTCTTCTGGATTTTAGCAAAGAGAGCTTAGAATTAGACTTTTTGAAAAATAAGTAGAGTTTTGATGAGAAGGAATAGGGTTTTTGGAAAATTGTCTCCTGAAGAAGTGGTATCTGGTATCTGCAGCATCTTGAATAACCAAAAGAATTTTGGTGGTGGTGGTTGTGGCTGAGGTTTGCACATATGTTGGAGTGGCTTGCTCATATTAATAGAGTGAGAAAACAGAGGAAAAGGGAAAAGTAGATGATATGAGAGAAAACTGAGGGAATGGTAGACTAAGGCCCTAAACACCCAATGTTAGCACTGAAATGAGAGTAGAAGAAGAATGGGGAAAGATGTGGAGAATTATGTAGATAAAGAAGTAGAGTAAACTTTTCATTTGATGACGTTGATCTTCAGAGTGGATTTGAAGGTAATGTTATTTTCAGAGTGAATTAAAAGTTGAGGGATGAAGTTAAGATCCAGAGAAGAATTCGGAAGGTTAGAATAACTGTTGTGACTATAATATGATGTTAAAAACAAGCATGATTTTCAGGCAGTAGTGTGAAGGACCAGGCAAATCTAAGTTCCATGAATTGGTCATGGAATTAATTACACTAGTTTTATTATTTTCTCCAGCAGTGTGTGGTAACCTGACAGGAAAAAATGGAATAATTGAATGGTCAGATTTACCCAAAATTTGTATCTGGCAAACTAGTTGATAAAATAACAAGAATTAGCCAGAAAATCTAAGATATCACCAATGGCATTGTTGCAATTGTGAGCCACAAAGTATGTGAAGGAAGACAACAGTGGCCAAATCTTAGCAACTGTTTGAGAGATTAATGTTGACCTTGAGCAGATTAATATAGTGAGATAGACATTTAAGAAGTTAGGATAAGTATGTGTGCCTCTGGGGTGTGTGAGGTTCTAAATTGAGATCTTTTCATCATTTTTATTTCTTTGGTAAAGACTGTGATGCTTCTCCGGGTCTTGGAGATAGAATGGAAATAAATGCTTTTAGAGGTGAGAGGTTAAGAGAAATCTATGGCAGAGTGTCAAAAGAGTAATTGGAGTTCATACTGAATGCAGCAAGGGTAGTAGGTAAAATGAGCCAGAGGCCTTAGTAGATCGCAGCTTTGAGGATGGGGAGAGATGGAATAAGTAGATGTTTTATACTTAACCAAAGGAAAAGCTATTGATAAATGTGGTGAAGTGATAGTTTATAATCTGTCATGGAGGGATCAGTATACTTTCAAAAATTAAGGCTAACATTTTTGTAAGGAAATATGTTTGGAAAATTGTTCTGTTCATTACTTTTCCTAAGGTTTATTTTATATAGTAACTGTACTTGCTCAGGTGACAGTAAATAAGAATATTTTATCCATGCAGGAAGAACCTTTGTGTTCCAGACTGCATTTATGTGATCTTCAAAGAGTGAGAACTGTGTTTGTCTTATTTGTGGTTGTAGTCTGAGCCTTAACAGTGCCAAGCACATATATTAGTATATATTTACTGAATGATTGAAGGCTCAATAAATAGATTGTATTGAGAGAAGTATGCTTAAGTAATTAGGCCTTGGTACTGAAAGCTAAACCAAATTGCAGCTCAGAAAATTTGGAATCTATTTGTTTATAATGCCCTGATCTGCTATGAAACGGTCTAGGTAGGGCAACTAGCAGGCTGTAAACAAAGAAGACCTTTTTTTTTTTTTTTTTTGAGGCGGAGTCTCGCTCTGTCGCCCGGACTGGAGTGCAGTGGCCGGATCTCAGCTCACTGCAAGCTCCGCCTCCCGGGTTTACGCCATTCTCCTGCCTCAGCCTCCTGAGTAGCTGGGACTACAGGCGCCCGCCACCTCGCCTGGCTAGTTTTTTTTGTATTTTTAGTAGAGACGGGGTTTCACTGTGTTAGCCAGGATGGTCTCGATCTCCTGACCTCGTGATCCGCCCGTCTCGGCCTCCCAAAGTGCTGGGATTACAGGCTTGAGCCACCGCGCCCGGCCAAAGAAGACCTTTTGATGAAGTTTAAATCTCTTACCTCAACAGCTCTTGTTACTATTCCCCACCCCCCTTATTTTCTTTGAAATTATGTGGTAAGATGCAGCATAGCGGGGTCCTGTGTCCTTTATTGAAATGAAATTTCTCTTCCATTCTCCTCTACATTTTGTAATTCTCTCTTGCTCCTTTATGTTCAGACTTCATAGCATGGTGTATATACTCTCTACAGTCTAATCCCTTTCACCTTTTCAGCCTTATTGTTTCTCTACCTGTTTTTCATTTAAATTTCTCTTTCTTTTTTTAAGAAAACAAGGATGCTGCTAAAGCTTCATTTAAATTTCACAAACATATATCGATCCTTTGCTATGTCCCAGGTATTGTATGACATTGAGCTATACCAATCTAGTTTTTCCTGTGTCTTAAACTTTCTTGCCTGTGTTTCAGAAAAAAACAAACTTTGTTACAGAATTTTTCCTATATGTAGGACTCCCTCCTCCCTACTTTCTTCGTCTATCTAAATGCAAACCTTTCAAGGCCGTCCTCCTTCCTCATTACCTTGTGTCAAGAATATTGTTTTTTTCTCATGTACAGCAGTTACACAAATAAAAATACAACTATCTCCTACTCCACTGCCCAATGGTAAACTCCTTAAGAGACGGGAAAGGCCATTTTAAAATCTTTGCTTCTCCCTTTCATAAATGTTTATAGTATTGCATCTATATGAGATGATAGGTAGAAATAGTAGAGCATGGTGTGAGTGAGGGGATTACCAATGCCTAAAAGAACTATGGACTTGTATATTCCAATTTGTTCAGTGTCATTCTGTCCTTTTAAAATTTGATATCTTGTATGGTTGCTTGACTTTGTAGCCTTTGTCAAATGAAACTTCTAGGAAGATACCCTGATGGATAGTAGCCCCAGAATTTCTTGGCTATAGGGTATAATCCACATTTTCAAATACAATTCTGTTTTTGTTTTTGTTTTTTCACAAGGCTTACGGCTTTGCATACAAGTTCCAATCTCTAAGCAGCACTTGGTGGGGAAAGAAGTCATCAAAGAGCCATACTGAGAAGAATAAAGTATTTTAACTGATAGCCATTTCAGAAAGAATGTGGCAGTTACACATTTTCTAAACCCTATTGAGGAGGTTTTGGTGCTAACAGTGAGATCTGGCTGGTACTGTGTCCTAAATTTTGGGGTTTTTTTGGACAAATCTTCTTTAATACCTCATATACTTTTCAACTTCTTTTTCTGTTGAGAGAGAGAACAAATGGAATTTATACGCCTACAACTTTTCTGGCACAAAATAATTTTTTTAATGGGAGGAACACTTATCCTTGATACAGTGTTTTATGTTAGACATGGTTTGGAAGGTAAATATAAGTCGACCAGAAAATTGGAAATACTGTGCTTTTTTATTATTCATGGACCATCTAGATATCACATATGCATAGGTCACGTTTATCAGGTGTAATATAGTGTAGTGTCTAATAACAAAGAATTTATCCATTTAAAGGTGAAAGTATTCATTTATAGTATTTCTGGGACTTATTTTGTAATTTGAAACTTAAAACCCTATCAGCTGGTAAAAGGATTATAAGCAAAGGCTAAAATTTTATATTATCTTTTGTTAATGTCAGGACAAAGTCCAGATTGAATATAAGTCTACTTTATTTTATAGGCCTATGAAGAATACACCAGCAAGCTAGATGCACTCCAACAAAGAGAACAACGGTTATTGGAATATCTGGGGAACGGAACTGAATTTTCTGTTTCTAGCTCTGCATCAACGGACACCGTTACATCTTCTTCCTCTTCTAGCCTTTCAGTGCTACAATCTCTTTCAGTTTTTCAAAATCCCACAGATGTGGCACGGAGCAACCCCAAGTCACCACAAAAACCTATCGTTAGAGTCTTCCTACCCAACAAACAGAGGACAGTGGTGAGTCAGTTTTAATATCACCATTTTGCTGTTTCTTTGTATTTTTCAGACAGATCAGTTGTTGAAAATTAATATATTATTACTTAATACTCAGAGGTCATGCAAATAGAGGCATCCATGTCATGCAGGAATGAAAAAGACATAATTATTTGGTGGCAAAGTGTATATTCCTTAACTGAAATAAATTGTATTGTCTCTGGTGTTGGATTTGACATTTAAACCTGTCTGCCAAACTTGAACCACAGTCATGTCTAAGCACTAGTTTAAAATAAATCAGGATTTTAAGACTTGAGCTTGTTCGTTACCTAATGTGTGTCAGGTAAGATTCATTCTTCACCCTTGAGAAATCTCCTTTCTGAGTTATATTATCGGATGTTGAACTTTCAGTGTGATTGATATGTTTCCCCTCATCTACTTAACTTTTGGTTGTTGAAAATGAGTATTACCATTGGAACAGTGTACCTTGTAAGTAACTTTTAAAGCATTTAAAGAGAAATCTGTGGAATTATTGTGGATGGTCTATAATCCTTAAGTCAACAAATATTGTCAGTAGACTTAAGTAACCCATCTGTATACATCACTGCTTTTTAAATGTCTATGGTTACTTTTGACAATAAAAAAAATTTCATTTCCAAATACAACTGAAGTCAAAATTTTTCATTTTTTTCTCTGACATCAGAAATTAAAAGTGCAATTGGTCATTGTTTAATATTCCAAAAATTCCTTTCTGACTGAAGAAAAAAATGTTATTATAAAGGCATTTTACCCTCAGAAGTTAAGAATTCCTGCATATGAGTTTAGAAAACTAATGGAGTTATAAGTTATCAGCCTGTAAATTTTTATCTTAGGAAATATGGCTTTCTAAAGGTGTCGTTTATTGTCAGGGAATAAAAAGTATGACCATCAGACATACTTTTTCTGCCCTTTTTCCATGTACAGACAAAAGTTGGTTGTAAAAAATGGACTCTAATTTTTCATTGTACAGAATTACAAATCAATTTATAAAACAAATCCAGTTCTCCTACCCTTTCTCTTCTGTTGGGTAGAATGAAATTAAAATTATTTTTCCCACGTTAAGATGGTGAATTACTAAGCATATCTTTCCAGGGATGCCCCATTTAAAGGGGAATGTCAACATATGAATTATCTGTGAATAGATATTCTATCTTTGAGGTAGCCTAACAAAACTGTGGCAAATATCCCATCCCCAGTAGATCTTAAATTAATTCTTTATTGTCTGTATTCATGAGGGGAAAGTAGGAAATGTGTTCTTCAGTCCTAGGCGTTTCCCTTCTCTTCATCATGGTATTCTTGTTCCTTCCAGGTTCCACTAAATTTAGTAATTGTGTGAGTTTCTATATACAGATGTAAAATTGGGGTTGTTGGAGCCTTTCAAATTTCTCAGCCTAATGATTAAGTTTAGCCTCCGGCCGGGCGCCGTAGCTCATGCCTGTAATCCCAGCATTTTGGAGGCCGAGGCAGGCGGATCACAAGGTCAGGAGATGAGACCATCCTGGTTAACACATGGTGAAACCCCCTCTCCACTAAAAATACAAAAAAATTAGCCAGACGTGGTGGCGGGCACCTGTGGTCCCAGCTAATTGGGAGGCTGAGGCAGGATAATGCCATGAACCTAGGAGGTGGAGCTTGCAGTGAGCCGAGATTGCACCACTGCACTCCATCCTGGGCAACAGAGCGAGACTCCATCTCAAAAAAAAAAAAAAAAAAAAAAGTTTAACTAGCCTCCTCATATTTATGAGAGAGGACAAGAGAAATTTACAAGTATCCCTAAAGCTTATAATTTCTGTTTTAAAAAGAAATGAAAACAACTGAGACTCTTCAAAGAAGTAAAATGATCATAAATGAATAACTATTGGGCAATTGACTAGGCTTACCTTAATTATTCTGGCTAGGCTTAGATTAAATAAGTAACTTGTTCCTGTCCATCATACTCCCAATTTAACAATTCATATTCAATACTCAGAAAAACTGTATATCGTGAACTTAAAAGGTATTATGAATCGTCAATAAATGGGTTTGTGGTAGTAAACTCTTCCAAGAAGATTATTTTGCCATTCTCTCTTTTATCTGAATCTGTTAACCCTTTACTTAGCTACCTCTTTTCCTCTCCTTTTCTCCCCTCAATTTTTATTGACATTAACAGTTACTGTTTGAGCATTTGCCATGCTGTGTTCCAAGTTCTGTGCTAAGGACTTTACATATATCTTCTCAGCCAGGATAATTCACATTCTAAGTAAAATTGTTTGTGGTAGTGAATGACCACTCCTCCATCAAAATACATATGCTTCTGTTTGTCCTGAACACTCAGGAACAAAGGTTAGTAGAACCTACTAGCAGCAAATGAAATCAAGTACGAAGAATGAGATTATATTTTTTAAAGTGGACTTAGATTTGTAGACCAAGATAGCACACTAAGCACTTGCCTTTATGTCTTTATTCCTCTCCAGAAATTTCATTGAAATGATAGTAAAGATATGTAAAAAGAATAATAAAACGGGATAGGATTTTGTCAGAGAACTAGAAATGTTTAAGAATTCCTGGAAGATGGAAACTATATGAGTGGTTACATAAATACGCAAAATAGGAAACCAAACAAAATACTAGGAGCTAGAGTCTTACATGAAGGGAGCCATTCTTAGCAAAATCCTGATGACGCAGATAGCATAGTCAGCAGATTACAAAGAAGTGGATTTGCCTCTTGGGTAGTCATCAGACTAATTAGTTGAAGGTCTTGCTCTGGCAGGAAGACAAAGTCATGTGTCTTCATAAATCGAGCAGGTGATGTAAATATGAATATTTTGAAGGTGTGTATTAGTTGTGAGTCCTGTGGAGAACCAAAACAAACCAGATTCAACTAAAAACACTGAATTTCTGAATTAAAAAAAAAATTTAAAGGTCCTGGCCTGATATTTTGAGACATCTGATAATGAGTTGCTGAGTCCTGAGTCCCCGGTATAGCCTTACATTGCACATGTCCATAGAGATGTGAATACTGCCTTCTGGAATTGTACAACAGGGGGATCCTGTTAGTTCCTCTTCTGTATATATGGAACAAATAATTTATAGCATTTATTCCATGAAAAAAGCTCTAAAAGTCATTTTCTAAACAAAATTTCTGCCTGGAGAGTTCTGTGTGACTGCTGTGTGTGTTTAAATGGTGGAACAGAACATCAGATGTCTCTGAACCTCAGAGAAATCCAGTGGGGTAAAAAGTAAAGGTTAATCTACCCAGGAGTAAAATAATACTCTGCTTCCGTCTGGAATATACCAGACTTCTCACCTCTGTACCCATTAGTAATCTGTCTGGAAAACAAACTGCTTTCTCCTAGTACACAACACGTTTTTGTGACTAGATGTGTGGGGTTGTTTTTCCCCACCAAGCAATCTCCAGTTCTCTGTAGATAATCAACTGGGTGTCTCTACCCAGTTGTTGTTAAGTTGCCTTCAATTTAACTCAATTCTGACACTATCTACCCAGGGATAGCGTAGACCCCACAGGTTAAGAGCTCAGTCCCACAAGACTGTGCCCTCTTGAGATGCTAGTCACAAGTTCCAGGTTGTGACTTACACTTCTCACCAGCTGGCTATAAATCAAGGATTCCCACATCTTCTAATCTTTTATCGTTTGCTAGAATAGCTCACAAAACTTCGAGAAACACTTACGTCTACTGGTTTGCTATAAAGGATGTTACAAGAGGTAAAAGACAAACAGCCAGATGGAAGAAATGCATAGGGAAAGGTATGTGGGAAGGGATGCAGAGCTTCTGTGCTCTCTTTAGGAGCATCACCTTCCACTACCTCCAAATGTTCAGCACCCTGGAAGCTCTAGGAACCTTGCATTTCAGTGATTTTTATGGAAGCTTCATCATATAGGTGTGATATTTACTAGACCAATCTCCAGGACTTCCCACCTGGAGGTTGGTGGATGGGGCTGAAAGTTCCAGACTTCACATCATAGCTTGGCCTTTCTTTTGACCACCTTCCATTCAGGAACCCACCAAAAGTTACCTCATTAGAACAAAAGATACTCCTATCACTTAGGAAATTCCAAGGGATTCAGAGCTCTGTGTCAGGAACCGAAGTCAAAGACCAAATATGAGAACAAAAGATGCACCTGGCACCCTGATCACTCAGGAAATTACAAGTTTTAGGAGCTCTGTGCCTGGAACTAGGGTTGAAGGCCAAAGGGTTGAAGACCAAAATATATATTATAAACCACAATATCAGAGTTTGTCAACGTAACAAACCACTTGCCATTTGTTGGACCTCTACAACTGTGCAGGAGAAAGTCCCCACCAAATCAATCTACTTTTTATTTTATGAATATGACTAGAACACCAACAGCAACAGAAAAAACTCAAGAAATAAAGCAACTAGAAGATGTAAAAATATTATAGCTCAGGATGTACTTCATTCTCGAAGCCAAATCAGTTTGATACAGAAATTGAGTCAGAGGACCACAGAGTTTGAAAATTGAAAGTATGATTGTTGACTTTTGTTAAACAGAAAGGCCAAATGTTAGGATAGCTGGAGTTAATACGTATTTTGGAAAGTAAAGCTAAAGACATACCTTTTAAGATACGCAATAAGGGGGCAAATAGGAGAGAAAAGATAAGAGACGTGAAGAGAGCAAACGTTCCAACTTCTGTTTAATAAACGAAGCAAACAAAAATAGAGGGAAGATGTATTCACAGACATAATACAAGACAATTTTCCTGTGTTGAACAAAAACCAGCCTTCATATAGATAGGGGCAACTGACTGTCAGCAGGAAAACAAAAACAGAGATTGACCTGGATGCTTGCTGTATAATTCGAAAGTTGAAAGAGAACATCTTAAGCCCTTTCAGAAAGATAAACTGGCAATCTACAGGAGAATGAAAATTGGATAGTTTTCTCATTGGCAAACTGAGGGCTAGAAGGCAGTGGATCGGGGCCGTTAAAGATCTAATGAAAGTTGATAGCCAAGCTAATATTAAAAGTAAGACACTTTGGGTATCTGGGGACTGAAAATTATTTCAGTAGAATATAATAGGTATCTAGAAATAGGTCCCAGATTTTCAGAAAATGTTATATGAAAAAATGGTTCAGTCAGTAAGAAGATGGTGCATTATTTAATTTTTGGTGCTGGCATATATAGAAGAAGACAAAATTGGGCCCAACATCTTAGACTGCTTACAAAAGTAAATTCTGTCAGAATCAAGAGATTAAATACCAAAAAAAAAAAAAAATGTAAATCAAGAAAAATCTAGTAGACTGAGTAGGCTGCGTGTAAAATCTAGGAGTTGAGGTCACTATCTTAATCAAAACTTAATTAGCTCAAAAGCTGTAAGAGACAGATTGATTAAATACAATTTCTAAATTATGTATGCCCCCCCCACACACACACAAAAAAAAACCTTGACAAAGTCAATAGTCTGTATAAATTTGGAAACAGCATTGGTGCCCAGATAAGAGCAAGTAAATAGTCTTCTGTATATTCAAAGAACACTTCAAAATTGACAAGAAAAAGACAAAACCCAGTAGAAAAATAGGGAAAAGATATCAATAGGCAATTCATATAAGATTAAATCCAAATGAACAGTCAAACACATGAACACTGTTCAGATGCAGTCAGTTGTGAGTGTGCAAATTAAAACTATGAGATCATCATTTAATCTGTCTGGCAAAATAGAAATTATTATTGGCAGGGATTTAGTGAGAAAACTCCCTTAGTTAAGGATAGAAATGTGAAGTAGCACAGTTTATTGGAAGGCACTTTGATAGTATCTGTCAAAATTTACAAGAACTGTATCTTCCAAGTCAGTACTCCAACTATTGGGAATTTAGCACATAAAAGCACCAATATATAGGGACGTTTATACAAGGATATTTGTTAAATCATTGTAATGAGAAAAAAATATAGAATGTCATCAGTAGAGAAATGATTGTGTAAATCATGGTACAGACACACCATGTAGTACAAAGCAGCCTGTAAAAAGACTTGTACTTGAAGGTTTTTCTGAGAGGTATTATAATTGAGAAAAGGAAAGATGTAGGAAACTGTGATATTACTTACTTATTCTTTATGTGTACCACATTGGAGTATTCTAGTAGGTCTAGAAATATCTCTCGCAACTAGAAATGCTGAATAAAATATGTTTATTTAAGTGTAAAAACCTTTAGAGGGTGAAAACAAAAGGGAGTTGAAAAAACCAAAGAAGCATAAGGGCTGATCTGTTAAGGTATTGCTGAACTATAGCCTTCAACAAATGTAACCCGCAGTCTATTTTTATATAGCTTGCAAACTAAGAATGGATTTTACAGTTTTAAATGCTTAAAAAAAATTAAAGGAATAATAGTATTTCATAATCTATGAAAATTACATGAAATTCAAATTTTGGCCAGGTACAGTGGCTCATGCCTGTAATCCCAGCACGGGAGGCTGAGGGGAGTGGATCACCTCAGGTCAGGAGTTCTAGATCAGCCTGGCCAACATGGCGAAACCCCCGTCTCTACTAAAAATACAAAATTAGGCGGGTGTGGTACCTCATGCCTGTAACCCAGCTACTTGGGAGGCTGAGGCAGGCGAATCGCTTGAACCTGGGAGGTGGAGGTTGCAGTGGGCCGAGATTGCGCCATTGCACTCCAGCCTGGGCAACAAAAGCGAAACTCCGTCTCAAAAAAAAAAAAAAAAAAAAAAAAAAATTAAAATTAAAATTTCAGTGTCCGTAGGTAAAATGTTATTGGAACACGACAACGCTAATCTGTTTACATGTTGTCTGTGGCTGGTTTCGTGCTTTAGCAGCGGTGTTGAGCAGTTGTACATCACGCTGTAATCTACAAAACCTCTGATTCTTTATGGAAGAAGTTTGCTGACCTCTGCTGTAGTGACCTCAGGGCCAGTTTGTCACTATGTAACAAAGGATGTGAATATCAGTGTGTGGGGATACAACACTGGGCCTTCAGTCTGTGTCACAAAGGTAATTGGAACCCAGATTCTCACATAAAACTGACCCTTTGAAGGACATTACCTTCAGTGAAAGGATGAAATCTATTCACCAGAATACATAAAGGTAACAATAAACTTGACTGTCTTTGACAGTACTCTAAAGTTTCTCCTGTGACTTCTTAACTATGGACCTATTCTAATCATTGTGTGGGATTCAGATTTATACTACCTACATTGTCTAGGAACCCTCAAGCCATGAAGTGGGCATAATAACTGGTCTTGAGTGGTAATAGCACTCAGGCACTGCACAGAAGCAGTGCAAACCCTCCTTTGGCCCATCTAGGTCTCATAGAATTCACAGAGATAATGCTTTACTGACGATCTCAAGATCTCAAGTTACAAGACATGCAAGGAAACAGTCTACCATCAGTGAGTTAGCAGACTTAAAAACAGCAGGGTTAGACTCCTAAGAAAGAACTAAGTAGAGCTTTTAGGTAGTCTTGATTTAAACCCCGTCATCTATGAAGTATTCTTGCTTGGATTAGGACTTTCTCCTGTGCCCCTTCCAATTCACTAAAAGTAACCACTATTTCATTTCTATCTCTGTCAGTTACTTTGAAACTTCAAATGGTGTGATGGAAATCAACATGCAGAGAAAGAGAAAAAGCAAATATGAAAAGATAATCTTAGAATCTAAGAAAGAATTTGGATGTTAATTGTACCATTTGTTCAGATTTTCCTTCTGAAATTTTTTTATAATAAGAGTTGGAAAACTTGACATAGAAAAAAAGAAATGTAGAAAGTTCAAAAGAAACAGTTGTCTCTAGGAAAAAAGAGTGAACATACTGATATTCATTTGAGGATATAGCAAGATAACACTTTAAGTTAAATTTCAGTGTATCAAGTTCGTTACAGCAAATTACAGAGGAAATGTTTAAATGTTATATAGAAATTCAAATATTTATTTAAAAAAACTCAGTGAACAAGGTAAAGCTAGATTAAACCCAACCAAAGAATGAATTAGTGAACTCTGGAAAGCAAAGAGAGCTATAGAAAATATAAAAGAGAGGTTAAGCGATATGAAAAATGGAATGAGCATTATATATCTCAAAGGAGTTCCAAAAGGTAAGAATAGAAATAAATGAGTAGAGAAAAATTCAAATAAATTAGGGCTAACATTTACAAGTGACATAAATCTAATGATTTAGGAAGCACAGTCTCTGAGTTGGACAAACAATTTGAATCTGGTGTAGACATAATAAAACCAAAGAATATTTTTTTAAAAGCACTCAGGGAAAAAATTATGTGGAAAATAATTATAATTAGTCTGGGAAATTTTTTTTATGGCAGCTGTAGAAATCAGAAGACACTAGAATAATATACCCAATGTACTGAGAGGTACCTGTAAATCTTTCAGCTAAGCTAAGCTATAAATTTAATTAGGTTAACTTGGGCAAATGCACCATAAAGTCCTTTCCAGAGAAAGAGTTTACTTTTCATAGGCTCTGCTTGAAAGAATTGTCCAAGAAGGTTTACTGTATAAAGGAAATTGAACTCAGAAGGAATGAAAAGTAAAAATTAAACCTAAAATTTGCAGAAGAAAACATGGCAGAAAACTTTTGTGACCTGGGGTTTGGCAAAGATTTCTTAAATATGACACCAGAAGCACAATCTATAATGAGCATATTTATTAGATTAATCTAAATGTAAAACTTCTGCTCTTCAAAAGACAGTGTTAAGAGAATAAAAAGAAAAACCATAGGTTGATAATCTTTGCAAGCCATATATCTGATCAAGGACATGTAAAATATATAAAGAACTCTGAAAACTCAATAATAAGAAAACAAATGGCCAGGTGTGGAGTCTCACTTCTGTAATCCCAGCACTTTGGGAGGCTGAGGCAGGTGGATTACGAGGTCGGGAGTTCAAGACCAGCCTGGCCGAGATGGTGAAACCCCATCTCTACTAAAAATACAAAAATTAGCTGGGCACGGTGGCAGGTGCCTGTAACCCCAGCTGCTCGGGAGGCTGAGGCAGAAAATTGCTTGAACTCGGGAGGCAGAGGTTGCAGTGAGCGGAGATTGTACCACTGCACTCCCGCCTGGGCAACAGAGCGAGACTCTGTCTCAAAAAAGAAAAGAAAAAACAACCCAATTAAAACTGGACAAAGGATTTGAACAATTTCATCAAAGAGATATGTGAATGGTAATAAACACATGAGATGATCAACATTAGTCATTAGGAAAATGCAGATTAAACAGGCACATGATACCCTTACATGCCTCCTAGAATGGCTGAAATTAGAGTGGCCACACCAAGTGTTAGTGGGGATGTTAAAGAACTAGAATTTCCATACACTGCTGATAGGAATGTTTAATTGGTACAACCACTTTGGAATAAAATTTGGCAGTTTTATTTAATGAAACCTTTTCAAAATCCGAACAGTGTTTTTTTGTTTGTTTTTGTTTTGTTTTGTTTTTTTCCAGAAATAGAAAATCCTTCCTAAAATTCATACAGTATCTCAAGGAATCCCATACAGCCAAAACAGTCTCAAAATGAAAGTACAAAGTTGGGGGCATCATGCTTCCTGATCTCAAAACTTACTACAAAGTTACAGTAATCAAAACTAAGTGGTACTGGCATACAGACAGATGAGAGTCCTGAGCTAAATCTTCACATTTATGGTCAAATGATCTTTGACAAGGTTCCCAAGACCACTTCATGAAGTAAGGAGAATCTCTTCAGCAAATGGTGTTGGAAACTGAATATCCACATGCAAAAGAAGGAAGTGGGACCCTTCCCTTATACCATGTACAAAAAGAATAACCCAAAATGAATCAAAGACTTGAACGTAACAGTTAAAGTCATAAAACTTTTACAAGAAAACATAGGAGAAAAGCATCATAGCTTTGGATTTGTCAGTGATTATTGGCCGCGATGCCAAAAGCCCAGGGAACATAAGAAAAAATGGAAAAATTGTACTAGTATCAGAATTTAAAACTTATGATCATCAAATGATATAATCAACAGAGTGAAAAGCCAACCTGGAATGGGAGAAATATTTGCAAATCATATATCTGATAAGGAGTTAATATCCAAAATATAAAGAACTCCTATAGGAGCATACAACCCTGTTTAAAAATGGGCAGAGGACTTGAACAGACATTTCTTTAATGAAGATATCTGGATGGCCACCAGCATATGAAAAGATGCCCAACATTGCTAATTATTAGGAACACGCAAATCAAAACCACAATGAGATACCACCTGACACCCATTAGGATGTCGGCTCTCAGACAGAAGATAGCAAGAGTTGGCAAGGGTGTGGAGAAATTGGACCCCTGATGCACTATTGGTGGAAATGTAAAATGGAGGAACTGCTATGGAAAACATACAGAGGTTCCTCAAAAAACTGAAAATAGAATTACCATATAATCCAGCAATTCTCCTTCTGTGTATATACCCAAAATAATTGAAAGCAGGATCTCAAAGAGATATTCATACACTCATGTTCATAGCAGCATTATTCACTATAGTAGCCAAAGGCAGAAGCAACCCAGATTTCTGTTGATGGAGGAATGGATGAACAAAATATGGTATGTATATACATTGGAATATTCAGCCTTAGGACATTCTAACACATACTACAACATGAGTAAATCTCAAGGACATTATGTTAAGTGAAATGAGCCAGTCATAAAATGACAAATACTGTATGTTCCACTTATTGAAGTACCTAGAGTGTTCAGACTTATAGAGACACAGAGCAGAATGGTGCTTGCGAGGAGCTGGGGGAAGGGGTGCTGGAGAGTTGTTTAATGGTTATAGAGTTTTAGTTTTGCAGGATGAAAAGAGTTCTGGAGATTGGTTGCACAACATTGTGAATGTGCTTAACACTACTAAATTGTACGCTTAAAAATGGTTGGCCGGGCGCGGTGGCTCAAGCCTGTAATCCCAGCACTTTGGGAGGCCGAGACGGGCGGATCACGAGGTCAGGAGATCGAGACCATCCTGGCTAACACCGTGAAACCCCGTCTCTACTAAAAAATACAAAAAACTAGCCGGGCGAGGTGGCGGGCGCCTGTAGTCCCAGCTACTCGGGAGGCTGAGGCAGGAGAATGGCGTGAACCCGGGTGGCGGAGCTTGCCGTGAGCTGAGATCCGGCCACTGCACTCCAGCCCCGGCGACAGAGCGAGACTCCATCTCAAAAAAAAAAAAAAAAAATGGTTGAAATGTTAAACTTTATGTTAGGTATATTTTACCATGGTTTTGTGAAATAATAATATGGTAGTTATGTAAAACATTAGGCTGGACATGGTGGCTCACACCTGTAATCCCAGTGCTTTGGGAGGTCAAGGCAAGAAAATCACTTGAGACCAGGAGTTCCATGCCAGCCAGGGCAACATAGTGAGACCCCATGTCTACAAAAAATGTTTTTAATTAGCCAAGTGTGGTGGTGTACATCTGTAGTCCTAGCTACCTGGGAGGCTGAGGCAGGAGGATCACTTGTGCCCAGGAGTTAAAAGCTACATTGTGCTATGTGCACCATTGCATTCCAGCCTCGGTGAAAGAGCAAGACCCTGTCTACCCCCACAGAAAGTCAAATGTACACTTAGCATATCACCCAGCCCTTCTACTCCTCTGTATTTACCCAAGAGAAAAGTGAGCATATGTTCATTCAAAGATTTGCATACAAATGTTCTTAGTTGCTTTGTCATAGCCCCAAACTGGAAATAACCCAAATGTCCATAAACAGGTGAATGGTTAAATTGTGCTATGTCTATAAAAGGGAATACTACTCAGTAGAAAGGAATGAACTGCTAATGCACACAACATAGATGAATCTCAAAATAATTATGCTGAGTGAAAGAAGTCAGACAAAAATTGATTACATGTTTAAAAATTCAATTTACATAAAATTCTAGAAAATGCAAACTCTTCTATAGTGACAACAGATTCTTATTTGCCTGGGCACAGTGTTATGGCAGGATGGAAGATTTACATAGGAGCACAAGGAACCTTTCAGAAAGTGATGGGTATGTTCATTATCTTGAATGTGATGATGGTTGCATGGGCATATACATAATCTCAAAATATATCAAATTGTGTACTCTAAATCATTGCAGTTTATTATATGTTATAGCCTTTAAGAAAGCTGATAGTACTGTGGAAATATTATATGAAATAGACTTTGGGAGAAATAATTATTAAATTTTTTTTTCAACTTTTATTTTAGATTCAGGAGGTACATGTGCAGCTTTGTTATCTGGGTATATTGCAAGATGCTGAGGTTTGATCCCATCATCCAAGTACTGAGCATAGTACCCAGTAGTTTTTCAACCTTTGCCCTCCCCCCTCTAGTAGCCTCCAGTTTTTGTTATTGCCGTCTTTATGTCCATAAGTACCCAGACTTTAGCTCCTACTTAGAAATGAGAACATTTGGTATTTGGTTTTCTCTTCCTGTGTTAATTTGCTTAGGATAATGGCTTCCAGCTGCATCCAAGTTGCTGCAAAAGACATGATTTCATTCATGTTTATGGCTGCATAGTATTTCATGGTGTGTATATACATTTTCTTTGTGCAAACCACCATTGATGGGCAACCAGATTGATTCCATACCTTTGGTATTGTGAATAGTGCTGTGTTAAATATGTGGTATTTTTGTAGAATGATTCAGTTTGTTTTGGATATATACCCAGCAATGAGATTGCTAGATCGAATGGTAGTTCTATTTTAAGTTCTTTGAGAAATTTCCAAACTGCTTTCCGCAGTACCTAATTTGCATTCCCACCAACAGTGTATAAACTTTCCCTTTTCTCTGCAGCTTTGCCAGCATCTGTTGTTTTTTGCCAGCACTTTGGGAGGTCGAGACAGGAGGATCACTTGAGGTCAGGAGTTCGCGACCAGCCTGACCAACATGGCGAAACCTCATCTCTACTAAAAATACAAAAAAAAAAAATTAGCCAGGCATGGTGGCGTGCACCTGTAATCCCAGTTACTCAGGAGGCTGAGGCAGGAGAATTGAACCTGGGAGACAGAGGTTGCAATGAGCTGAGATCCCACCACTGCACTCCAGCCTGGGTGACAGAGGAAGACTCTGTCTAAAAAAAAAAAAAAAAAAAAAAACTTTGGGAGGCCCAGGCAGGATTGCTTGAGCCCAGGAGTTCAAGACCAGCCTGGGCAATGTAACCAGACCCTGTCTCTACAGAAAATTAGCCAGGTGTGCTAGCATGAGTTTGTAGTCCCAGGTACTTGGGAGGCTGAGGCAGGAGAATCCAGGATTTTGAGGCTTCAGTAAGGTACAGTAAGGCTGCTGCACTCCAGCCTGAGCAACTGAGTGAGTGCCTGTCTTAAAAGGAAAAAAGATTTTCTAGATCCTGGAATATATGCAATAACTAAAAATAATAAACATATATGTCCTTTGAGATTTTTATTTTTAATTTTATTTTTTGAGAATGAGTCTTGCCCTGTTGCCCACAATGGAGTGCAGTGGTGTAATCACAGCTAACTGCAGTCTTGACTTCCCAGGCTCAGGTGATCCTCCCATCTCAGCCCTCAAGTAGCTAAGACCATAGGCATGTGCCGTGCCTAATTTTTAAATTTTTTTGTAGAGATAGGGCCTTGCTATATTGCCCAGGCTGATCTCAAACTCTTGGGCTCAAGCAGTCCTCCCTCTGTGGCCTCCCAAAGTGCTGGGATTATAGGCGTGAACCACTGCACCTGGCCCTGAGATATATTTGAATAAATTGTAAAAGTCTGTTAATTGTGGTTATCGGAGGGATGTGGATATTCCCTGGGACAAGAAAAAGGGACTGACCTTTTACTTTATACTTGATACCCTTATTTCGCATAATGCCAGGATGTCTGTTTTTTATGATTGTTCAGGATAATTATATATTTATTCATGTATTATTGTTTAGGGTGGTTATATCTCATTTAGCTATTTCTTTCTTGATAGATAATTAGGTAATGTTGCAGTATATATTTAAATACATGTATCCTGAAACACCGTGGGAATATTTTTACTGGGGAAGATAAATACCTTGAAATAATTATTGGGTCATAGAATATAAACACTGAAAACTTTGCGATAACTTAATATAAGAAAATATTTTGATTCTCAACAAGTGTATGAGACTTCCTTTTCCCACAAGATCCTGGCCAACATAGAATGTTAACAGATTTTTTAAAGTATTACCAATCTAATAACACTTAAAGTATATTTGACTTGAGTCCTGTGTATATTGTTTGTCTGTATGACAGTTGTTTGTGTTATATGACAAAAAATTAACCAAGAAATATTAGACTCACCTGATTACCACTAAAGATGACTTGTGTTCTAAGCCTGTTTAGGTTTATAAGTCAAAAGAAAATTTCTTTAAAAAAATTTTGTTTAATGGTTTATCGAGATATAATTCAAAAGCCATACAATTTACCCATTTAAAGTATAAAATGATTTTTGTATATTCACAAAGTTCTGCGGCCGTGATAATCTATTTAAAAATATTGCCAGGCACTGTGGCTCAAGCCTGTAATCCCAGCACTTTGGGAGGCCGAGACCGGCGGATCACGAGGTCAGGAGATCGAGACCATCCTGGCTAACATGGTGAAACCCCGTCTCTACTAAAAAATACAAAAAACGAGCCGGGCGAGGTGGCGGGCGCCTGTAGTCCCAGCTACTCGGGAGGCTGAGGCAGGAGAATGGCATAAACCCGGGAGGCGGAGCTTGCAGTGAGCTGAGATCCGGCCACTGCACTCCAGCCTGGGTGACATTTTTTTTTTCACCCCGAAAAGAAACACTAAACCCGTTAGCAGTCACTTCCCATTCCTCTCATCCCTATGTAACCACCCATTTGCTCTCCGTCTCTATAGATTTGCCTATTCTCTGGCATTTCATATAAATGAAATCATACAATATGTGTTTGTGACTGACTTCTTTTACTTAGCATAATGTTTCCAGACTCTATCCACATTGTACCCTGTGTCAGTCCTTCATGCCTTCTTATGGCTCAATAATATTTCATTGGATGTATATGCCACATTTTGTTTACACATTTATCAGCTGATGGACATTTGTGTTGTTTCTACTTTTTAGCTATTATGAACATTGCTGCTGTGAACATTCATGTTCAAGGTTTTGTGTGGACATATGATTTCATTTATGCCTCTAGTAACCATTTAAGAGACTGGCAGAATGTTTTTCAAAATGGCTACACCATTGTACTTTCCCTTGAGCATGAGGGTCCTGTTTTTTTCACATCGCTGCCAAACTTGTTTATTATTTGTCTTTTTTATTGTAGCCATCCTAATGGGTATGAAATGGTGTCTCATTTTGGGTTTTATTTGCATTTCCCTTCTATCCTAGTAATGTGAAGCGTTTTTGTGTGTGATTGTTGGCTTTTATGTATCTTTGTGGAGAAAGGATTTGCTTTTATAAATAGTTTTACATACAATTCATAGTTAAATACCAATGACCTGAGACAAGAAAAATTACAAAGATTTTTGAACAGTGCTCTAGTAATAGAAATCGGGCAGAAAAGAGAAAGTAGCCAAGATTATTTCCTCTAGAGATGGGAAGATGTACAAGTTCTCCAAGGATCTATGACACAACAGGAGAAAGAAGTGGAGATAACAAGAATAAAACTGAATGCTCTAGGGACACAAAAGGGAAATATTGAAGATAGGTAAGCTATCTTCAGTATCTTCTTCGTTTTTAACTTTATTCCTAGGTAAGCTATCTTCAGTATAAGATAGACTACGTAAGATAGGTAAGCTGTCTTCAGTATAAGGTAGCCTAGGTAAGCTATCTTCAAAATAAGGTAGACTAAATGAAAGGATTGTAATATCAAGAAATGTGATAGTAGCAAGTCCCTGGATGTGGCCTTTTATATCACTAAATGAAAACCATACTTATAAGTTGTATATAGTGTTGTAAAGAAAGTTGCCTGTTTTAGGTATTTCAAAATTGGTAACTTTGGTTTAACATTTAGAAAATATTGTTCATAAGGTTTTTAAACTTTTTGTTTAGAAAATTTAAAATACTTGGCCGGTGCCAACGTGTTGGCTCATGCCTGTAATCCTAGCACTTTGGGAGGCCAAGGCGGGCGGATCACCTGAGGTCAGGAGTTTGAGACCAGCCTGGCCAACATGGTGAAACCCTATTTCTACTAAAAATATAAAAATTAGCCAGACGTTGTGGTGCACACCTGTAATCCCGCTACTCGGGAGAGTGCAGCAAGAGAATTGCTTGAACCTGGGAGGCAGAGGTTGCAGTGAGCCGAGATCTTGCCACTGCACTCCAGGCTGGGCAACAGAGCAAGACTTCATCTCAAAAATAAAAATAGGCCGGGCGCGGTGGCTCAAGCCTGTAATCCCAGCACTTTGGGAGGCCGAGACGGGCGGATCACAAGGTCAGGAGATCGAGACCATCCTGGCTAACACGGTGAAACCCCGTCTCTACTAAAAAATACAAAAAACTAGCCGGGCGAGGTGGCAGGCGCCTGTAGTCCCAGCTACTCGGGAGGCTGAGGCAGGAGAATGGCGTAAACCCGAAAGGCGGAGCTTGCAGTGAGCCGAGATCTGGCCATTGCACTCCAGTTTGGGCGACAAAGCGAGACTCCGTCTCTTAAAAAAAAATAAAATAAAATAAAAATAAAAATAAAATAAAATACTTATATGGAAAAGTATAAAGGACAATATATTAAACAGCTGTGTTTAGTTACCTACAATGAACAAATACTATTTTTTTGTTATATTTGCTTCATATTATACATAGAAGTACAAATTTAGGTTCCTCTGCCAGTCCCATTCCTCTGCTGAACACCCGTCATCCCATCTTGTCCCCAAAAAGGCAGTCACTATGATAAGTGTGAGGTACCTTCAATCATATTTTTATATTTTATTATATATATATGTGTTCCATAAGCCAGTGTTTTTGTTTTTTTAATTTGTAAGGTGATATGATACTATATGTATGTAATGGTCAGCATCTCATCCTTTGTATTCAAAATTATGATTTCAAGGTGTATGTATTTATATGTTGATACATACAGATCTATTTCATTCAATGCTATTATCGAGTATTCCAGCTTCTTAATATACCACAGTTTTTCTCCATCGATGAGCATTTAGGTTATATTCGGATTTTTTTGTTATGACAAACAGTGATGTAATAAGAACATTCTTGTATTAGTCTCTTTGTACACATATAACAAGATGTCACAAACCTGAAAGTGGAATTCCTGGGACAGGGAGTATCATTTGAAGAGACTGTCCTTTCCCCAGTGTATGTTCTTGGCACCTTTGTCAAAAATGAGTTAACTGTAGAAGTATGGAATTATTTCATGGTTCTTTATTCTGTTTCATTGGTCTGTATGTCTGTTTTTATTCCAGTACCATGCTGTTTTGGTTACTATAACTTTGTAGTATAATTTGAAGTGAGGTAATGTGATTCTTCCAGTTTTGTTCACTTTGCTTAGAATGGCTTTGGCTATTCTGGGCCTTCGGTAGTTCCATATAAAGTTTAGGATTATTTTTCTATTTCTGTGAGGAATGTCTTTGGTATTTTCATAGGGATTGCATTGAGTGTGTAGATTGCTTTGGGTAGTATGGACATTTTAGCAATATTGATTCTTCCAGTGTCTTCCCATTTTTTCATGTGTTCTCTCCTATTTCTTGTATCAGTGTTTTATAGTTTTCATTGTAGAAATCTTTCACTTCTTTGTTTTTAAGTTTATTCCTAGGTATTTTATTTGTAGCTATTGTAAATGGAGTTACTTTCTTGATTTTTGTTTCGGATTGTTTGCTGTTGGCATGTAGAAATGCTGCTGACTTTTGTATATTAATTTTGTATCCTGCAACTTTACTGAATTTGTCAGTTACAATTTTTTTTTTGGTGGAGTCTTTAGACTTTTTCAAATATAAGATCATATTATCCACAAACAAGAATAATTTGACTTATTCTTTCCAATTTGGATGCTCTTTATTTTTTTCTCTTATCCAATTGCTCTAGCTAGGACTTCCAGTAGTATGTCGAATAACAGTGGTGAAAGTGGGCATCCTTGTCTTGTTCCAGGTCTTAGAAGAAAGACTTTCAGGTTTTTTTCATTAATTATGATTCTAGCTGTGGGTCTGTTGTCTGACTGATGAAAAGTCTGAAACAGTACCTAAAACTACTAAATAAATTTTAACATCTATGGGATGATTTTAGTTCTGTGAGAACAGCTTATCTATTTTGGTTTACTCATTGAGTAGAGTAGTGTCTAATACTGAATAAATGTACTGTAAGTATTTTTGAAAGAATGAGTGTTTGGGTTTACCATACCCTGGGGTTTGTAAACAAATGTCTGTTGATTGGCATTAATCCTGATGGCATCCAAGGTAAAGGAATGGCAAAGGGAAAAGATAGGGCAATACTGACTGATGCTTCAAAATCATGCCCCAGTTGTGCTATAATCAAGCAAGAAATGTTTATGGAATGGAAAGATTAAGGAAAAGATATGTTCTTATTTTAGCCAGTTTAGGAATAAAACTAATACCAGAAACTTTAACTTTCACCAGTACAAATAGTTTCAATGGAATATGTTGAAAGTAAAGGGACATCACTAGAGTAAATGCTAGACCTTCCCTCCCTTTTTATTTTTAGCAGCAACAAAGCAGAACTAAGTTCTACAAGTGATAAAAGAGGATGATCCATTCAATTTCTGTGTAGACAGGAAGAATAATACTTTTTACATATTGGTACAGTTTGGAAAAACACTTCCACTTACTCTCATTTCATCTTCATACAGCTTGATGAGGTTGAATACTATAGGAAGCAGTATTAGCTCAGGTTGATACTTAAATTACTGTGTTTAAATTTCAATAAAACAGCTATGGAATCGAGGACATTCTTGGCTCCTAATGAACTCTATTCTTTGCCAACAGTGAAAGTGCTTCTCTGTTGCTTGGTGGGTTTTTTCCCCTTAGAATACTAATAAGGTAATTGATTAACTTTCATTTTTATTTTGATTTGATTGGGACAGCAATTTAGCAGTAAAAGATGTCACCTTTATAAATCCTGTGGTTTCTGGTTCTTGGCCAGTTAAATTCAGCCTGACCAGGAGGCGTGCTTAATTCTAAAATTGCTTTTACCTTCTGAAGTTTTTGTGGTATAGACATCCTCTTTTTTCTACTTTAATGAAAGCATGTTATAAGCAGATCATAGCAATCTTTTTTCTTTAAAACAATATTGTAATTAGGCCAGGGGCAGTGACTCATGCCTGTAATCCCAGCACTTTGGGAGGCTGAGGCAGGTGGATCACTTGAGGTGAGGAGTTTGAGACCAGCCTGACGAACATAGTAAAACCCGTCTTTACTAACAATACAAAAAAATTAGCTGGGCATGCTGACACATGCCTGTAATCCCAGCTACTCTGGAAGCTGAGGCATAAGACTCACTTGAACCTGTGAGGCGGAGTTTGCAGTGATCCTAGGTCGCATCATTGCACCAGCCTGCGTGATAGGGCAAGACCCTGTCTCAAAAAAAAGGCTGGGCGCAGTGGCTCATGCCTGTAATCCCAGCACTTTGGGAGGCGGAGGTGGGCGGATCATGAGGTCAGGAGATCGAGACCATCCTGGCTAACACAGTGAAACCCCGTCTCTACTAAAAATACAAAAAAAAAAAAAAAAAAAAAATAGTCGGGCGTGATGGCAGACGCCTATAGTCCCAGCTACTCGGGAGTCTGAGACAGGAGAATGGCGTGAACCTGGGAGGCGGAGCTTGCAGTGAGCCGAGAGATCGCGCCACTGCACTCCAGCCTGGGCAACAGAGCAAGACTCCATCTCAAAAAAAGAAAAAAAATGTAATTGATATAATAGTGCCAAAAAAGAACTTGGCGTTAAGTTAAATCATAAAATCAGAAAGCTATGTATTTAAATTTGTATTCAGAATCTGTATATTGGCATGTGTATTCTGTGCCAGTTTATTTAAGATGTTACTGTATCATGAAATTTACTTAAAGCATGTAATATTCTGCACTGTAAAACAAATTACCAAATTAATGTTCTAGCTCAAAGAATTAAACATATAACAATTTCGATGACCACCTAAATTTTAGAACAACTATTTTTTTAAAAGACTTTTTAACTATGGAAAATTTTATATATATATATTTTTTCCCTTTGAGATGGAGTATCACTCTGTCACCCAGACTGGAGTGCAGTGGCACAGTCTTGGCTCACTACAGCCTCTGCCTCCTGGGTTCAAGTGGTTCTCCTGCCTCAGGCTCCCTAGTAGCCAGGATGACAGGAGCCTGCCACCATGCCTGGCTAATTATTGTATTAATAGAGATGGGGTTTCACCATGTTGGCCAGGCTGGTCTGGAACTCCAGACCTCAGGTGATCTGCCTGCCTTGGCCTCCCAAAATGCTGGGATCACAGGCATGAGCCACCATGTCCGGCCAACTATGGAAAAGTTTAAACATACACAAAAGTAGAGTAGTATGTGAATCATCGTGAGCTCATTAACAAAAGATAATTTCAATTCACTTTAAAAATTGATGTGAAAATTTGGACTCATAAATTTTGTTTTGGTCTAAAGTTTCCTTGGCAAATATTCACATGATTCCATTGACTCTGGCTCCTTTTTAAGGTAAGATGCTTTTTTATTTTTTTGAGAGAAAAATTATTGCTCTGACAAGCTAAACAAAGATATTTAATTTTAGATTTTGGAGGGAAGGCATAAACCTAGTTTATTACAAAAATACCTCTTTTTAGTTTTCCTCGTCTTAAGATATGAGACAACGTCCCTCCCTTTCACAGGTTGTACTTGCATATGGTATTTACGTAAAGAAATCTTGTTTTAACCCCTAAATATACATCCAATTTTCTCTGCACCTTAAGGAGGGGTGGGGGTGTGTGTGTGTCTGTGTGTGTGTGTGTGTGCATGCATGCACGCACACCTGCCTGTATGAATTTTCATGGTTTTAAAAATATAGACATAAATACAAATACATTTATTTCCCCACTCTTCATACATAAGATATACTGTATATATCATTCTGTATTTTGTTTTTAATGTTTATGTAGGCCATTGTGGAAATTTTGTTTCCATACATAATTTTTTTTTGTATCTATAACTACAGACAGTTCCATTGTATAGATGTACTATAGTTTATTTAACCAGTGATGTGTTTATGAACATTCAGGTTCTTTCTGGACTTTTAATGTACGATTAGTACTGTAGTGAATAATGTTGCAAATACATTATTCTTATATGTTGCAGGCATATCTGTGAGATAGATTCCCAGAAGTATGCTTGAGTAGATCAAAGAGAAATTTGCATTTGTGACTTTGATAGATACAAATTTTGCTTCATGGGTCTTGCTTAATTATGAGATGTCTGTTTATCTATAGCTTCGTACCAGTAGAATATGTTATCAAATTTTTGGATTTTTGCCAATCTGATAAATGAAAAATATCTTCACAAATTTGGATTTGCTTTCCTCTGAGAGTGAATACATTTTCATATGTATGAAGGCCATTTCCACTTCTCTTTCTGTGACCTCTCATATCTTTTTCCCTTTTTCTCTTGGGTTATTGGTCTTGATCTCAATTTTTCAGGAGCTCTTTGTGTAGCAGGAAGCTAACATACCTGCTAAATGAGTTGCAAATGTCTTTTTCACCGTTTGTACTCTTTTTACTTCACTTTTAATGTGTTTGTTTTGCCATCCAAAAGGTTTTTTTCAGTTTTATGTAGGTGAATTTAATATTTTTTTCCTTTATGACTTGTAGATTTTGCATCAGAGTTGTAAAAGCCTTTTTCATTTGAAGGTTTGAAGGTGCCATGCTTTCTTCTAATTCTTTTATGGTTTGTTTCACTCTCCTACCCTTCCTCCTTCCAGCATTTAAATATTTGATCTATTTGTAGTTTATTCTGGTATACAATATGAAGTATGGATGAACCTTTTTTTCTAGATTAGTTCCAGTTGTCCCAGCATCAGTTATTTAAAAGTTCATCTTTACCCCATTTCAGATGTTGCCTTTATCTTATTCGCACTTCCTTTATGTGTTAGGGTCTACTTTGGTCTTTCTCTTTTGTTCCATTGATGTCTTCATCTGTTGCACAGGTACTATCATGAAAGAACAAATGGTGTAAAAATTCAGCCTACAAAAGTGGAATTAAGAAGGACCGATAGATGGCTTGCCTTGGTAATAGAGCAGAAAACCAAATTTTTGCCTGTTGATGAAATATATATACAACTTAGGATCAGCATATGTAGAGAAGCATGAGGGAGCATAGTCATATTTGAAGTGCATTCCTGGAGTGCCTGAGGGAAATTACCAAAGAAGCTGAAGGATAGATAGCTCTAAGTCATTGGTGGCCTTTTATGAAACATTATGGAATTTGAATTTTGTCTCATCAATAATGAGAAAATTTTAAGCAGACTAGTGAAATGTAAGAGTATATTTTAGAATGGGTTAAATGCTGAGTTCAGTGCACTCAGCGTGGGCTTCAAATTGCACAAACCCTGTGAAATTTTGTTTCAGAGAGCACATTTGAGGCTTTCATTAGTTTCTCAGAAGTCTTTCTCCTCCTCCCATCCACCCACCCACCCACACACACACACACACACACACGGGTGTGCATGCACATGCATGCGCAAAAGTTAAGAATCCCTTCTTAAAAGTAAAAAATTAAAAACAAAGATAAAAAAGAAAAAGAAAAAAAGAATGTCTTCTTTAGAAAGATTTCTATGGTAACATAGGATAGGATACATTGGATGGGGTTTAAAACTAAAAATCGGTCACCAGTCAGGAAATTTTGGCATTAGGCAGAAGACGAGTGGCACAAGGAAAAGTGAGCTTTCACTTCAGTTCATTATTTCTGAAAGGTTACAACCAGTTCTCATTGTTTGTAGTAGTTATGTTCTATAAATTCACTACAAACAATTAGTGAACACTGAACCTTGCTCCTAGGGGAAATACAAGGATTATTATTATTTAAATGAGAAAAAAAAAAAAAAACTCTGTATATTGGCCTCTAGGTTGTTTCTTCCATTACAAAAGGTTGAGACCTATGGGCTTAAAAGTGTGCTTGCAGCAAACTAAATTTTTTGTACATCTAATTGTTTTAAACATAATCCTGATAAGCAGATTTTTAGCCACTGAGAGCCTGCCTACTTTGCAGTTCCCACAAAACTATTTTGTACTCAACATCTATTAGGTATAGATAAGATCAAATCCCAGGGCTGTAAAGATTCCAAGCTGCTGTTGCCCTTTGGAGCTCTTCGATACATAGACTCCCTCCTGGGTTGTCTAGCATTGTCAGCTAGACATATAAGCTCCCTGTCCTATTCCCCTCTCCCCTGAGAGTCCCCTACCCCTCCTCTTCTGGACGATAGCCACTCCGCCTCAGCTTCTGGCCAGTCCTATTTGGGTAGTGGCCACTCTGCCTTAGCCTCTGGACAGTATGCTTTAAGCACATCCTCTGCATGTAGACCTGTCAGTGTCACCCATTAAAGCTATGCATGCTACTGCCACCTCATGGTCATATATTTTTCCTTCATCAGACCCCAAATCCCTCAAATTGAAAATACAGTTAGGTTCCTACCAGCCTCTAGTCACATTTTCATCAATCAGTCAATACATAACCTTGTTTTGTGTGTGTTTCTGTTTAAAGACATATTGTTGATTCATTAACATTGAACTCATGGCTGACATTACTATACCTCATGCCCGAAGGAAGCTGGCCTAACACATGTACTTAGTCTACCAGGGACATTACAGCCTTCTTATGCTTACCAGCCCTAAACAGCACTTGAGAACTATGCTTAGAGATTATTTTAAACAGTAGAATCATCAACAAAAAGCACAAAAGTGAGAAAAAAGTGGCACCAAATAGGCTCTGCCCAGGATACTTGTTTATAGTATGAAAATTGAAACAAGAAGGCGAGAGAGAGCTTCACTGTTCCACCTCAGTTGGAGAGGTGCATGCGTTAGATGACTCAAATATCTCACTGCTCTGTGCATGCCTATGAAAGCACTGCGAGTATTGACTTTAGAGTTACAAATAAATTTTAGCAAGTAGAGAAATTTGCAAGTATGGACTCCACAAGCAATGAGGATCAACTGTACCAATCCAGTCTCCTCTTTAATATTTACAATGATAAGCCCACTCCCTCGTGACAAACTTTTACTTTGCTGGATAGGTAAAAGTTTAGGTTTTGTTTGTTTGTGGTAATGTCTCACTCTATCACCCAGGGTGGAATGCAGTGGTATGATTTTGGCTCGCCGCAACTTCCGCCTTCTGGGTTCAAGTGATTATTGTGCCTCAGCCACCTGAGTAGCTGGGATTATAGGCACCCGCCACTACACCTTGCTACTTTTTATGTTTTTTTGTAGAGATAATGTTTCACCATGTTGGCCAAGCTGGTCTCGAACTCCTGACCTCAAATGATCCGCTCACCTCAGCCTCGCAAAGTGTTGGGATTACAGGTGTCAGCCACCGCACGCAACCTGGATAGTTTTAATGGTTATATTGCACTACCTGCTGCATCCTGTTATTTCTGGTCATAGATCCTAATTAGACTTTCTGGACTCTTCCCCCTTCAATATATTATTTGAATTCAGCTGTCTTATATTTACCTTTACCCCCATTTTTTCCCCTCTAGCATAAATATTACCAGATTCTTTGGAAACTTTTGGTTTGCTAAGCACCTTAATTTAAACAAATGGAGCTTATTGTTAGAAACTAACACTTCCCCTTCTTCTTACACCTCCTCCCAATAAAAACTGTATCCTCTGTACTTACACTGCCTCACTTTAATCTACACCTTCAGTTCCAACTTATTCAGATTTGCCTGTGGGGGATGAGGCAAGGCAAAGGCTAGAGATATGGATAACTTTAAATATACAGAAAGATTGCTTTCTTTTTCCCTTTCCCTTTCCCTCCCCCTCCTTCCCATGTAATCTCTGCTTCTTTCGTATGTTAGCTTCATTCTGTAACAGATTTTCTCAGTGTGTGGAGAGTATGTCCACTGAGGGCTCCAGATTTGTATCTTCTACAAATCTACAAAACTACAGTAGAAACAAGGACTTTTCTCGGTCAGTGTCCATGTATCAATTTAGGGAAGAACTCAGCTGCTGTTTGGGTCGTATATATAGCCCTGGACCAGTTGCCCTTGCCAGGGGTATGGGAAACTGATTAGCCAGCTTCTGTCATCTGTAGTGACATAAAAGTTGTGACCCTTGATTGATAGCTTTTCTAGTACTATGTGGATTTCTAGAGAAGGGAATATTCCCAGAGGAAACAGGGCCACCAAACAACAAATATCAAGTATACACATTACATTTTTTTCTTCCCGCTATGTTTAGGGCCAGTAAGATGTCTCTTAAGGACAGTCAGTGTGATTGACGGGTTATATAGTTTTCAGTTCTGAACAATATTGGATCAAAATTGAGTTTGCTTTTAATATTGACATCTGTTATTTCTCAGTGATGGATATACTGTGTTGGTGGGTGTATTGTAGCAGATACTGTTATTTTTTCTTTTTATGTGTTTAAAATATTTCATAATTTTAATGAAAATTAATTTTGCTTTAAGTTGGTGAATAATAACACATATTTGGGTTATAATTTCCCTTTAGTATTAAGTTAGCTGTAGAAATGGTGTTGTGTCTGACCTAGTGACCCATTTGACTTTTTAAAGGTGAATTACTAAAGTTTTTTAATGATACGAAAAAATGTAATTTGCTCCCTTTACCTCTTATCAATATATTTATGATACCATAGGTACCTGCAAGGTGTGGAGTTACAGTCCGAGACAGTCTAAAGAAAGCACTGATGATGAGAGGTCTAATCCCAGAGTGCTGTGCTGTTTACAGAATTCAGGATGGGTATGGTTTGTATGTGACGTGAAATTTTGTTTAAAAAGAAAATCACACATTAAATTTTGAAGTTTTCTTAGGATCTTTACCCAAACCTAGGGAATTTAAAGTCTACTTTAAGAAAAAGTATTAAATTAATACTGAGCCTGAAGAAATTTTGTAGGCCATATGAGAAGTTAAATTAAATAATTTTATATGACTGTAGTGTTTGTTACTTTGATCAAATGATTTTATTTGGAATTTGAGATTCTTACAATTTTTGAACCATTCAGAGTGTGATTTATTTGGATAATGGCCTCTTACCCCCCTCCCATTTTTAATACAAATACATAGTTTCACAAAAGGTGTATCAAAATTAACATTTTATGTTGACCTACTTTTCTTTCAGAAAGTATCTAACATTGTTCCAAGACCCTCACATTTTGAATCCTCTTTTAAAAAAAAAAAAAAAAGAAATCATTTTGGGGGCATGTTGTCCCTGTCTCTTGAGTACTCTTTTTCCGTGAATGGATAGATAAGTCCGTACCTGTGAATTTTTTTTTTTTTTTTTTTGGGGGGACCCCAGGAACAATCCATTTTCTGCTGTTGTAGGTCTTTTCTGGAGCTGACTTGAAGAAAAGAGTACATCTCTTTACCCTGCTGTTTGTCCAAGAGTGATACATTTATTTGGGGTAAACTTAAAATTAATTTATTGCCATTTAAATTTCTAACGATGGAATACTAGGGAGCCAAACCTCCCTCACTGTTACTAGCCCCTCGATAACCAATTTTTATATCTTCAGCATGAGGTATATGAATATTTTTAGGTGTAATAACCAAGAAAGGCTTGTGTCTACATTTTTCAGAGAGAAGAAACCAATTGGCTGGGACACTGATATTTCCTGGCTTACTGGAGAAGAATTGCATGTGGAAGTGTTGGAGAATGTTCCACTTACAACACACAACTTTGTATGTATCTTTACATTTTTTTTGAAATGTCAAAAATGTTCAAATTTTATTGAATGAATTTTTATTTAAGGAATGTGAAATATGGATGAGTAATTTTGGAACTGACATTTTACCTGAGTTGAAATCAGTTGTTTTCTTTAAAAACTTATATTTAAACAAGAGTTTAATTTTAATCTTTATACTCTTTTTAATTTAAAAAAGTAATATGTATGCATTGTTAAAAGAAAATTTTGAATAGTGCAAAAGTATGTAAAGTAAAAAAAGTGAAAATACCCTCCTAGAGGCCAACATTTGTTTAGATTAACAGATTATTGTTCTGTCTTCCAAACTTTTTTCTGTGTATACAAACATGTGCTTGTACCTGTAAGCCCAAAATTTTTTCCTTTCTTTTTTTTCTCCCTTTCTTTCATTACTTTCTTTTCTTTTCCCTTTCTTAAATCAAAAATGGAGCCATACTATGTGATAGTCTTTGCTTTTTTTTTTAATTCAACAGGATGTCATGGACATCTTTTCATGTCAGTATACCTGGCTTTATTTTAGTATGGTTATGTAGTAATTCATAAGAATAGGAATTCAGTATATTTAACCATTTCTCTATTGATAGACGTTTAAGTTTTTGTATTTTAAAAAATCTGTTACATACAGGGCTAAAGAGGTCTTTCTGCATATATCTTGACACACTTGTACACACCCTTGTGTTTCTGAAAGATAGGTTAATGGAAATAGAATGGCTGGATATTAAACTCTCCTTGAGGCTTCTTTCTTTGTCTGGTTTTTGCATTTGCTAGAACCTAGCATAAGCCTAAGTGTCACCAGCATAAGGCCCAGAATGTGGGACCTTTCGTCTTAGAGATGAAGATCTACATAGAACTTGAGAACCTAGCCTCTAAAATGGCAGGCAGAAGCCAAAAGTTGTCTGTGAGTCAGGAATACATTTCTTTATTTTTTCTATATATGGAATTTTGGCCAGAGTTTTTTCTAGGTGGATAGTTACTGCTCCCCTTTAGGTGTCAAGTATTTTCCCATGTGTCTTGGTGATTAATCCAGCTGGGCTCTGAAAGCAGATCATTGATTAGATTATTTCATTTGGGGTTTATGCTTTCAAGCCTCCATTAGTAGTGAATAATCAAATCAGATTTATGTTTCTGTAAGGCATTTTTTTTGGACAAGTGTAAGCTACACCTAATGTCAATCAAACTTTACTGTGCAGCAAATATTTTTAACATGTTGAATTTTGAGTGAATAAATTTTAAGATTTTTATTTAAGTTCTTAAGAATACAAATACAGTTGAGCGTACATTTCATAGTGATTACTACTCTGTTTCTTAATAATTCTTCTTAGCTAGCAATTGGATATGAGGAGATAAAAGAAGACTTAAGTTGCTAAGCATGAGAAAATAGCATTAAAATGATGCCTCAGGAAGGTCCTTGCCACAGAAGAATAGTGAAAGCAAACTGCAGATTGATTCCAGAGTATGGAAATTGTCACCACCTAGTTGGATACTTGCCAGTAAATTTTAATTGAGAACTTTCCATTTGCCAATACCATATCTTACCTAGGGATATGACAAATGAATAAGATAGTGTCATTGCCTTAGAGAGAAGATTTAATAAATTTTCATAAACATTCATAATTACTATGTTTGTATAAAGTTTTGTAGATGCACAGAGATTCCTAACCTGGCTTTTGAGGAGTCAGGAAGGTTTCTCAGAGACAGAAATATCTAAGCTTAGGCTTGATGGATGAGGAAATAAGTATCAAGTAAAGAGTACCCTAAACAGAGGGAACAGCAAGAAAGCATGTTACCTTTGAAAGTTTTGAAAGAAGTTCAGAATGGATGATACAAGGTTAAGAGTGGGTTGTTAACAGTACTGTGGGTAGAATAAGAGTTATGGGTAGAATAAGCAGAGTCCAGCTCATGAAAATCCTTGTAAGCCGTATTAAAGATTTGGACTTTTCTGTAAAATAATTAGAAATGTAATAGTTGTAAGCATGAGGAGAAATGTGATTAGATTTGTGTGTTAGAATGATTGCTTTGAGTGCCAGATAGAGAGAAGAGTAAAAAGCTGTGTTCCACTTAGAAAGGAAAAGTGTTCTTGGCTGTCTTGGGTTTTGCTTGGCTATTCAAGGAGTACTGCTTATGCCTCATGGTTTCATAGTCAGTTATAAAAGCAATCCCTTCAGAATTTCTCTATATCCCAAGAGTCCTTGGGAACTGGAAAGTGAGGAAACAAGATTTGAAACATATATTAGGTATCCAGCCCTTCTCCTTTTTCTACAGACACTCAGTGTCTTCCTTCACACAGCCCCACACCTTACAAATTAATGCATGCAAATTGCCAGGACAGTGCCTCTCACTAATTTGCCGTACATATTTATGTATACTCAGATACTAGATTAAGTGTAAGTTATGACCCAAAAGAAAGATGTATCTTCCAGTGCTCATCTTTATTGACAAAGGTATACTTACGGATATAGGCTTATATTGCTTAAAATTTATGATCAAATGCATATCCACATGTTTTCTTTCCTTCAGATGTTTTGGTCACCTCCCTGTTTGGTTTGGTAAATAATGGCCACATAAAAAATTTTAAAGATTTTAAAATTTCTTGTATATTCAGAGACAAATGGAAAAATAACACAACTAGAAATAGGCACTTACCTGTTTTATATCCCCTGGAAAGTGATACATAGGAAAAAAGGTGAAGAAAATAAGAGCCACTTTTAAAACTAAATGTCCTCGAAAAGCCAGAATGTATTATGTATCAGGATGAATTTTTTTTTTTTTTTTTTTTTTTGGGAGACAGAGTCTTGCTCTGTCACCCAGGCTGGAGTGCAGTGGCGTGATCTCAGCTCACTGCAAGCTCCGCCTCCCAGATTCACGCCACTCTCCTGCCTTAGCCTCCCGAGTAGCTGGGACTACAGGTGCCTGCCACCACGTCAGGTTAATTTTTTGTATTTTTTTTTTAGTAGAGACGGGGTTTCGCCGTGTTGGCCAGGATGGTCTCTATCTCCTGACGTCGTGATCCGCCCACCTCAGCCTCCCAAAGTGCTGGGATTACAGGCATGAGCCACTGCGCCAGGCCAGGATGTAATTTTCTTGAAATATTTTCAATAACTTTCTATTCTTAATGGAACAGGATGTGTAAATAAATGTGTATTGAAAATGGAGTTCTGGCTGGGCACAGTGGCTCATGCCTCTAATCCTTTGAGAGGCTGAGGCAGGCAGATCGCTTGAGCCCAAGAGTTCAAGACCAGCCTGGGTAACATGGCAAAACCTCAACTCTACAAACAAATACAAAAATTAGGTGGGCATGGTAGTGTGCGCCAATAACCTTGACTATGCAGCCTGAAGTGTGAGGATAACTTGAGCCTAGGAGGCAAACTTTGTAGTGAGTCATGATGGTGCTACCATACTCCAGCCTGGTCAAAACAGCAATACCCTATCAAAAATAAATAAAATAAAATGAAAAATAGAATTTTGAAATCTATTTAATATATCATTTAAAAATTACATGTAGCAGAATAGATTAGAAAGTTCTAATTCATGTTGTATATTAGGGTAAGTATTGTTGTATGAATACAGTTGTATATGGGATCATAATGTAAAATATATTTCTCACTATTGCTTGTGATTAAAACTCTGAAAAACTGGCCGGACACAGTGGCTCATACCTGTAATCGCAGCACTTTGGGAGGCTAAGGTGGTCAGCTCACAAGGTCAGGAGTTCAAGACCAGCCTGGTCACCATGGTAAAATCCTGTCTCATTTGAAAATCTTGTGAGTTGTAACTGGTTTTATACAAAATATCGAATAGTGGAAATTGTATAATTACAATCATGTAATTAAAAGTATTAACCCCCCCCAATGAAAAAACCTGTCTCTACTAAAAATACAAAAATTAGCCAGGGGTGGTGATGTGCGCCCGTAGTCCTAGCTACTTGGGAGGCTGAGGCAGGAGAATCGCTTGAATCCAGGAGGTGGAGGTTGTAGTGAGCCAAGATCGTGCCACTACACTCCAGCCTGGGTGACAGCGAGACTCTGTCTCAAAAAATAAATATCTGAAAAACTGAAATGAATTAAGAATATAGAGGCTGAGTGTGTTGGCTCATGTCTGTAACACTCTGGGAGGACAAGGCGGGTGGATCACTTGAGGTCAGGAGTTCGAGACCAGCCTGGCCAACATGGTGAAACTCTGTCTCCACCAAAAAATATAAAAGTTAGCCAGGCATGGTGGTGCATGCCTGTAGTCCCCAGCTACTTGGGAGGCTGAGGCAGGAGAATCACTTGAAACCAGGAGGCAGAGGTTGCAGTGGGCCGAGATCCTACCACTGCACTCCAACCTGGGCATCAGCGAGACTCCATCTCAAGAATATAGAGCAAAGAATAAATAATGAAATAGAAGGCACCCATGCTCTTGCCACTCTGAAATAGCCACTGTTAACGTTTTGATATTTATTCTTACGTTTTCTTATTACTATATACACTAAATAAATATATTTTAAGCAATTTCTGCCTTTAGTAGGATAGATTCTCCCTAGCACAGTTCTATGACTGATGTTCTACATCATTTGCCTTTAACATGGAATTCTTACATGTTGCCTTCTAAGTTTCACCTAGAGAAGTGTTCACAAATAAGTTTATGAGGCCCAAACGTTCTAATCCTCTAAGAAATTGCTCATTTGTTAGAAAAAATAGATCTTATTGTCTTTTAGGTGATTTTTCTGTTCCTTATTTTTTTTAGTAAGATTAGGAAGAGCTGTTTCGATTTTCTTATGATTGCTTACTAGTTTTATCTTTTATAAATAATTGTTTTTACATTTTTATCCAAAGTTAACCATTATGTTTTTGGACTGTAGATCGGGGGTTCTGATTCTGTCAGCTGTTTTGTTTTTGTTTTAGCTATTATGTAGATTGTAGTCTCTCCCTCCCACCCCCAATTCTACTCTAGAGGAAATCACTGTTAATTTTTAATGGTTTTTGTTTTAAGCTCTTTGGTGGTTATTTTCATCTTAATAAATAGTTACACATTGCCTAACGACTGGGATATGTTCTGAGAAATGCATCAATGGTGATTTTGTTATGCACTTACACAAGCCTACATGGTATAGCCTAACTGTGCAACTAGGCAATATGGTAGAGCCTGTTGCTTTTAGGTTAATAACCCGTACAGAATGTTACTGTACTGAATGCTGTAGGTAACCTTAACACAATGGCAAGTTTGTGTATCTAAATATAGAAAAGGTACAGTAAAAATACAGTATAAAAGATAAAAAATGGTGTATCTGTGTAGGATATCTACCATGAACAGAGCTTTTAGGACTGGAAATTGCTCTGGTGAGTGAGTGGTGAGTGAATGTGAAGGCGTAGGACATGACTATCTGTTACTGTAGACTTTATGATAAACATTGTACACTTAGGCTACACTACAGTTAAAAAAATTTTTCTTTTTAATAAGTTTATAAAGTAAAAAATTTACAGTAAACTAAGATTTAATTTTAACTTTTTGACTCTTTTGAAATAACAGTTTCAAAAAATTTAAAAAACATTATATAGCTATACAAAAATATTTTCCTTATGTGCTTGTTCTATAAGCTTTCTTCTCTTTTTAAAATTTTTAATTTTTCTTTTTTACTTTTTAAACTTTTCTGTTAAAAATGGAGACACAACCTGCACACGGTGGCTTATGTTCGTAATCCCAGCACTTTGGGAGGCCTAGGCAGACGTATCACCTGAGGTCAGGAGTTTGAGACCAGCCTGGCCAACTTCGTGAAACCCTTTCTCTACTTAAAAAAAAAAAAAAGGGAAAATTAGCCAGGCGTGGTGGCACGTGTCTGTGGTCCCAGCTGCTCAGGAGGCTGAGGCAAGAGAATCACTTGAACCCAAGAGGTGGAGGTTGCAGTGAGCCAAGATTGTGCCATGGCACTCCAGCCTGGGCAACAGAGCCAGACTGTGTCTCAAAAATAAAAAAGAAGAAGTCACAAACATACACATTAACCTTGATCTACACGGGGTCAGGATCTTCAAGGTGTCACTAGGCAATAGGAATTAATTCAACTCCATTATAATCTTGTGGGACTACTGTGGTATAAAGTCCATGATTAACTGAAGTGTCATGTGGCACATGACTGTAATTATCTTTTAGCCATAATTTCTTGCTTTATTAACTTTAGATATCATATACTGATTACTGATCCTATAAGGAATTAGCTCATTTTTAGTTCTTCCTCTTCCTCCTCTCCCCCAATGTTTTTATTAGTTGTAGTTTTTTGGTTCTTCTATTGGATGCCTTTGTAACTTTAATATACACCTTTCTTGTTCCATCAACACCAGTCAGCATTTCTTAACCTCCCTCTTTGTATGATAAGTATACCCTTCTTCTTTTCACCTCTGTTTCCTCCTCCTTTTCATCTCTACTTTTACTTTTGTTGTCAAGCTTGAAATCAGTTGCCAGCCTTTTACTCATTTCTCATTTTTTAACTTCTGAGTTTTTAAGTTAGATACTGGGATGGGAAATAAATATGTGTAGTCCATCTACTATCTTGAACCCCCTGGTTTTCATTTTGTAATAGTACTTTAGTGTGTGAATTTCATGATATAAATATATTACAATTTTATTTTAAACAAGAAAGTAGATATGTCAGTTTCTAGAAAGTTTTCTTGTGAGTTTTTGAAATCTGTATGATTTTTTACCTTGCAGGTACGAAAAACATTTTTCACCTTAGCATTTTGTGACTTTTGTCGAAAGCTGCTTTTCCAGGGTTTCCGCTGTCAAACATGTGGTTATAAATTTCACCAGCGTTGTAGTACAGAGGTTCCACTGATGTGTGTTAATTATGACCAACTTGAGTAAGTAATCCAAAAATATCTCTTCTGCCTACCATTTTACACTTAAATTTTCTTAACGTGAAGCTATGACGTTTGAAGTCTGTGAGGGTTTTTTCTTCCGTACAGTTGTTACAGAGATTTTTTTTTTAAGTGTAGTTAGAGAATAATATGTAGAATAGCCAGTATTTCTCTCCAAAATTGTAATTCTGGTTCAGCTTATACAGTTAATTTATATTTTATATTATTGTTTAATTAATCAAGACCCCTAACCCATAGAAACCATTTTTGGATAGTTTCTAGGAGGAGAGGGAGAGTTGTTTCAATGAAATTAAGCATTATGATTTTGTACCACAGATCAGGTGGTCTGATTCTGTTAACTATTTTGTAAATTACATTTATATTCTTCCTTTCTCTCATTCATCCGCATTCAGCTCCCTTCCCCCAATTTATTTGAGTAAGATGTAAAATTTTTGTATCCAGTACATATATCTTTCTAAAATTTCTCTTTGCTGTATGCCAGTTTTTTTTTGTATCATTGTTGCTGCTGCTGTTAAAGTCTTATTTTTCTTGATCACCTGAGCAAATAAAACTTAACTCTGTACTTTAAGTAAATTTAATGTCACCTAATTTACAGTAGATACTTCTTTAACCATAAAGCATGATTCTTTAACCATAAAGCATGATTTTCATCTTGTAGTATGTAGAAATTTGCTGAATAGAATGATTAGCTTTTGGTTATAAGCATGCCTTTGAAAGTGCAGTATAATTTTTTTTTTAAAAAAAAAGCCTTTAGACAAAAATACAATTAATTGAATTTTAACAGTTTTTTCTGAGAATAGAATTTGATCTCAGGTTTTTTTGTTAACTATGTATTTTGGTCTACGAATCTTCTGGGTTTTACACAAGTTAGGTTTATTTTGTTTTGCCTCACAGTTTGCTGTTTGTCTCCAAGTTCTTTGAACACCACCCAATACCACAGGAAGAGGCCTTCTTAGCAGAGACTGCCCTAACATCTGGATCATCCCCTTCCGCACCCACCTCAGACTCTATTGGGTATGATTTGACTTCTGCTCTTCGGCGACATGCTATTTGAACCACTTCCTTTTGGATCTCCTGTTTAATTAGAAACCTTTCCAACATTTAAATGGTTAAATTAAGGATTTTTTTTCCCCAAATAACTTATACCACTCAGATATTTACATGCATTTGGTACAAATAAATGGGATTAAAGCTGACATAGACTACTTCAGAATCAGTCCTGAAAAAAATCAATATTGGTTATGATTTGACTTCTGCTCTTCAGTGACATACTTCTTGAACTGCTTTCTTTTGGATCTCTTGGTTAATTAGAAACATTTCCAAAATTTAAATGGTTAAATTAAGGATTCTTTCCCCAAATAATTTATTTTATCACACCAGTCAGATATTTACATGCATTTGGTACAAATAAATGGGATTAAAGCTGACATAGACTATTTCAGAACCAGTCCTGCAAAAACCATGCAACAGATCATTTTGAGTCTACAACTTGAGTTCATCTTTTATTAGGTATAGAATAAAGTCTGTACCTTTGTATGGAAGTCATAGGTATATGACTTCCACTTATGAAGAAGCATTGATATATGAGACAATGGCAAACAATGTAAAAATAGTATATAATTATAATCTACAATTTATGATGGAGTATGTTAAACTATGTGATGAGGACATAAATGTTTTCATGTTTACAGAGGGAAGAATAGTGAGAAAAAGAGAATGCTCAGGAAAACTTAATGAAGAAGGTGGGATTTGAACTAGACTTTAAAGAATTACTACAGTCTGAATGGGCCTAGGGAATAGAAGCATGGTGAGAGGGGAATGGAAAAACAACAGATATAAAGGGAATGAGGATGTTAGGTTTAGGAGCTAGTGAAGAAAGGTTTATCTAACTTAAGAAGTACCATGTGTAAAACCAGATTATGGAGAGTCTTGGAATTGAGGCCAGAATTTAGACTTACAGGTCTTTAAGCAGATTACTAACTTAATGAAAATGGCCTTAAAGAAAAAATCAATTAGCAGTGAAATATAGATGGATTGACAGAAAATTTAGGGTGAGGAAGGCCAACCTAGGATATTGTTGGTAGTGAAGACTGAGAGAGGCAATGAAGACAAGTTCAGGTGCTAGAAGTGTGGAAAAGGGATAGATATTCATAAAGCATAAAAGAAAAAAATTAATAGTATTATTAATCAGTTGTGGACGATAAAGCTGAGAAGTGACTTTAAAAACAATGCAAAGGCAGCCGGGCACAGTAGTTCATGCATGTAATCCCAGCACTTTGGGAGGCTGAGGCGGGCAGATCACGAGGTCAGGAGTTTTAGACCAGCCTGGCCAACATGGTGAAACCCTGTCTCTACTAAAGATACAAAAAAAAAAAAAAAATTAGCTGGGCATGATGGCACACACCTGTAATCCCAGCCACTCAGGAGGCTGAGGCAGGAGAATCACTTGAACCTGGGAGGTGGAGGTTGCAGTGAGCCGAGATCACACCATTGAACTCCAGCCTGGGTGACAGCGCGAGAGTCCATCTCAAAAAAAGAAAAATAATGCCAAGGCATCGTATATTTAAGCTTCATAGCAGGAAATAAAAAGGAAGACACAATAAAGATGAGTTAAGTGAGTATCAGTTTACTTTGCAACATTTCTCAAACTCCTGGCCTCAGGTGATCTTCCTGCCTCAGCCTCCCAAAATGCTAGAATTACAGGTGTGAGACAGTGCATCTAACTAGCTTTGGAACATTTCTGACACAGGTCTGTGTACTCTTTCACATTGAATTTGGGGCAGCGTTATTTAGGCTGCATCTGGAAGCAAATGCTTTAAAAAAAAAAAAAAAAGGCCAGGAGCGGTGGCTCACGCCTGTAATCCCAGCACTTTGGGAGGCCAAGGCGGGCAGATCACGAGGTCAGGAGATCAAGACCATCCTGGCTAACACGGTGAAACCCCCGTCTGTACTAAAAATACAAAAACAAAAATAGCCGGGCGTGGTGGTGGGCGCCTATAGTCCCAGCTGCTCCAGAGGGCTGAGGCAGGAGAATGATGTGAATCCAGGAGGCGGAGCTTGCAGCAAGCTGAGATCGCGCCGCTGCATTCCAGCCTGGGCGATAGAGCGACACTCCGTCTCAAAAAAAAAAAAAAAAGGTCCCCATACAGCATTCTGTTCTAGAATATTCTTAAGATGTTACGATTAGAAATATTTATTGTCAGTCTTAACCCTACTTCCTCCCACTCTTCACCATGTAGTGCTATTTCTTTAGATTTCTACCTAGAGAAATCTTTTCAAAATCAGTTTACATTTTCAGTACAACTTTGTAATTTTTACAAAACCAGCCTTTCTGGTGATCTCATAGGTTAGAAAATTTTGCAAAAGAATTTTGTGTTAAGCAGTGGGTATACTTACCTATTTGGAACACTGGAAAATGCAGTCATTGTGTTCTCTTGTCAGGTTGTAGCAGTTACCTTCTCTAGTGGAGTCATTTTATTCTTGTTGGCTCTATCATTACTTGTGTGCAGCTGTGTGTTTTTTAGATGGTCAAATCAAAATGTTCTTATTGTTTGGTTGGTTTTTAATTAATCTTTTGGTTATAACATTTTCTCCTGACAGATTCTATAGACCATGATGCCTTTCTAACGCCAGGTCCCAGTTCTATGAGCAGTCACAAAACACCATAATGAAATTAGCTTGGCCTCTCTGAAGGTTTATAATGGTAATGATCCAGGACATTGGCCTTCCAGTGAAGGAATGCTATCTTAAAATTAAGAAACCATTTGCCTGTGCCATGAGTATTTTATTGGTAACTGAACTGAAATAGATTCTGATCTTGAGCAAATGATAAGAAAGATGTTCAAACTTACCTATAATCATTTTTCTGATGTTTTTATGACATAACTCCATATGGTTGTCTCTGTTAAAGATAGAAGGCAATCTTGTTCAGTATCAAAACTCTTTTGCAGTTTGTTACTAGTCCTGATAACAATAATAATGGTCATGAAACAAGTGTAATAATGGATGTAATCAAGAAATACTGGAGAAGCGATACATTGCCCAGTTTTGAGTACAAAGTGAGAGATACCTCCTTTTCTACTTTTTAAAAATGCTGTAGAATGTATAAATTTATGAGAGATCAACATTTAAAATGTACATATCGCCAAACCAAAGTTTTCAAAACTTTTTAATATTCTAGATTAAGAATGAGATCTAAACTAACTAGTAATTTGCTGAAGGGTATTTGAATTAAAATTCCTGTTATCCTTAATTTGGTACTGCTTTAATTTGGTACTGTCTTTAATTTGGTACTGCAAGATAGGTACAGGTATCATTGGGAGAAAGCCAGTTTGCTGACTGCCAAGATACTTCATAGGGTATAAGTTACCTTGGTTAGTGGAAAGATTTCCCAGTATGGTAATGTAATTTTATTGATTCCCAGAAATGATGAGATTAGGAGTTATACTGGTTTATATTAACCGAAATCAGAAAAAAAAATTGAATCAGGATACCAGGTAATATTTATCAGTGAAAAATATACCTGTTATGTAAATTAGACTTCCTGTATTGTGTGCACCAGCACTCACTCTTCTTTTGGAAGAGATTTATGGGAAATCAAATTATAATCAGAAGACTGTTTTCGTTAAGCATAGAATTAGGACATGGCTCAGATATTCAATGACATCAGAGTATGATCACTTCAAGTGTTCCCCTGTACTTGCCCTCAAAGCTAGAGAAGTTGACTTAGTGGACCAAGGTGTAACTATTAGATACCAACTACCAAATTGAGTTTCTCTGATTTTGTATAATACGCAGATGTCATCATTTTCTAATATATGCATTATTTAGATATGATAGTGAAGTCTCTTAGATTAAATCTAGTTTTTGTTTTTCTTCTGGTTATTTCTGATTGGTTATCTACTACATGTTTGTCATATTCCTAACTTGGTGAGTTTCAGAAGTGACTTACTGCCATCTCTGCCTATACCAGATCAATTATTACAATAGACTGTCATATAAAATTCTAGTTAATTCATACTTTTCCCAATTTTAAGCCTTGGTTTTGTTTTTTTGGGGTTTTTTTTTTTTTTTTTAAGATGGAATCTCACTTTGTCACCCAGGCGAGTGCAGAGACGTGATCTTGGCTCACTGCATTCTCTGCCTCCCAGGTTCAATTGATTCTTGTGCCTCAGCCTTCTGAGTAGCTGGGATTACAGGCCCTCAACACCACACCCAGCTAATTTTTATATTTTTGGTAGAGATGGGGTTTCACCATGTTGGCCAGGTTGGTCTTTAACTCCTTATCCACCTGCTTCAGCCTCCAAAAATGCTGGGATTACAGGCATGAGACACTGCACCCGGCCTGCCTGGAGACTTTATATCAGCCTGTAAATAGTTGTCTGGACAGTCAGTACTCTTTCTAAAATTTATTGACTAATGTCATTTTTGCATTCCTTTTCCTGCTCCTAAAATTTTCTAGCTATGGACATATATTTGGCTGCCTAAAGCAAAAATAAAGACAGCTCTGTCACAAACCAAAAATTTCTCAATAATCAGAAAAAAGAAAAAGGACCTAGGTGGAACATGCTAATTTTCCTAAAGGCTTTTTCTTACCTATAATTCTCATTGGGCCGATACCAATTTTTTTTTAAGTACATAGTATTTTATTATTTGCATATCAAATAATATATAAAATACTAGTGGATTCATTTCATTAATATAAACACATGAAGTCAAAACTTCTTTCCCTGTCTTTAATGTGCTTCAAAGAAGTAAAATTGTGAACTGGTGTGGTTCAGGTTCTGACATGTTTTATTCAGAGGCTGACTTTCACTGTTAGGCTTCCTTTGCTCTTCAAACCTTTATCCATTCCTTTCCTACTATATATTTTTTCCCATTCCTCACATCTCATGAAAGTGTCTTTTTATTCCCTCAACATTGTCCTTCTAGCTGTGTCTTAGTAACCAATAAATAATGCTATATATAATAATAATTTGCATAAAATAGGGTGGAATGATAACCAATATGTGAAGAGAGCTTATTGGCACTTAGCCATTCGTTGGTCCTGATGGAGTTAAGTGAGACAGCTTACCTCATCTATCAAGTGACACTCATTTCCCCACTCCCAGGATAACCTTTCTGAGGGGCTAGATCCTTCCAAGTGTTTACAATCTAGGCTCAAAACTTTAGTATTCTCTGTGAGTGCCAGGTTCATTTTAGGGTGAGATATCATAGATTATGTTATTTTGCTACCATACCAAAAAAGGTATGTAACATATTTTGGTGGTTTTCTAAATAGCATATAAGTGTAACATTTTAAAACTCCAAATAGCAGTTTTAAAAAATATTTGCTTTAATGGTTAATATATGATTCTCTTGTGTCTTTGTTACCAATAATGAGCATGATAAAAAATCCAGAATATGAGAGATATTGGCATTCTGAGGACCATCTTCTCAATTTGGAAAGGATTTTTCAATATTGTTCTGGATTTTCATTCAACTCCCGTAAAGGAACAAGTACATCATGCAGGCCCTGAAATATGCATGTGTATTCTCAAAATATTTATAATTTCTTAATATGTGAAATTTTCATTTTAGTAAATTCAGATGTCAAGACAAAGTTAGAAAAAAATGGCAAATTATATTCAGTCATTCTCAGAGCATTTTTATATAACTTTAAAAGTTGAACTTCTTCAGTTGATGGCCACAGGTAATTTCTAGCCATTTGTAAATTTCCCTAGTGTTTTCTGGATAAAAATCAGTGTTCTTATCATTGATAGTTCCTGGAGGGCCTGCTTCAGCAAAGCAGCTTTGGCAGTATTGGATTTTTAAATTAATACTTTCAAAAGTCATTACTGCTAGGTTTTTAATGCTTTAATGGTTTTGAGAATATAAAAACAAGAAAATCCTTTTATCTTCCTTTTTAAATGTTGTTATCTTTATATAGTTACTCTGAATCTTATCTTCCAATGACTTCATTTTTCCAGGCCCCAAATTCTCACCAGTCCGTCTCCTTCAAAATCCATTCCAATTCCACAGCCCTTCCGACCAGCAGATGAAGATCATCGAAATCAATTTGGGCAACGAGACCGGTCCTCATCAGCTCCCAATGTGCATATAAACACAATAGAACCTGTCAATATTGATGTAAGTATCCAGCATTGCTGGAACTAAAAAAAATCAAGTATGTATCTTTGATTTTCTGCTGTAATTACAACTTAGATCAGAAATAAGAGCCCTTTTTCATTTATCACAGTTACTTTAAGTGATAAGCTTTTTGTGAATCACAAATCAGAAAAGCCTCTGGTTTCTCTCTGGTGGCATTAAATACTTCACTGACACCAAGTTATACAGTCACTCTGATTTTTTTCCCTTATGATACCATCTCTATAAAAGTCATCTTCAAATGAAAATGGTTTAAATATCAAAGGACTGATAGAAACCCTTGGCAGAATTGATTAAGTTCTTTAAAACTTTCATAAAAATGATTATGATTGTGCCTATAAGAGGTGAATATGAAATTAAGAATTTCAGGCCAGGCATGGTGGCTCATGCCTGTAATCCCAAAACTTTGGGAGGCCAAGATGGGAGGAATGCTTGACCTAGAAGTTAGAGACCAGCCTGGGCAACATAGTGAGACCCCCATCTCTACCAGAAAGAAAACAAATTAGCCATGCATGGTGAGGTCTCAGCTGTAGTCTCAGCTACTCAGGAGGCTGAGGTGGCAGGATTGCTTGAGCCCAGGAGGTCAAGGCTGCAGTGAGCTATGATTGCACCCCTGCACTCCAGCCTGAGCAACAGAGTGAGACCCTGTCTCAAAAAAAAAGAATTTCAATTTGTGCTATCATAAGCTTGGCATTATGACCAACAAAAAATTCTTTCTGTTTTTATTTTGAAATTAGCATATAGTTGGAACTATAAATTTTATTAAATGTTAATATAAAAGAAAAACTATTATAAATGTTTATTTTGTTATTTTAGATAAATTTGCAAATCATACTTTCTTCCCACTTTTTACTAAGAAACTTTTCTCTATTTTTATTGGATTCATTTTAAGTGACTTTTTTCTAGTATGAGTTTTCCTTAATTAGTAAGATTCACCTCTATCTAGCAAGACCTAAAAACAAAGGAAGAAAGGGGAAAAGGAGAATGTGATATAAGAAATCAAACCATATGTCTAGGTTAGGGTTGTTCTCAGTCTGTCCAAAATTGCAACCTTCTTCTTTATTTTGAAAACTACCATCCTTTTAGACTATTCGCTTTTTCTCCGATTGTTACCACTGTTCCCTGGTCTGTTGGGCTTCATTTAGAGTGTCACCTTTATATCTTGCCTTTTCATCCTCTCTTATAACCAGTCAAAAGGTATCACCTTTTAATGTGCATCACAAACTGGTTTTACTTGTTACCGCCGCCATTTCGGCCCATATTTTTTCACTTGAATTATATGCTACATTAATCTCCTAAATAGATTTTCTGCCTTTGATTTTTCTCTTTCCATTTCCATTCTTTCTGCAACTGTCAGAATAATTTTTTTACACCTCTAGCATCATCTGTTCTCTTGTTCCAAAACTTTTAGTGACTTACCATTGATTATAAGATAAAGTGCAAACTCTTTAGCATTTTTATCCATGCTCAATCACTTATGATTCCATTTAAAAGATTTACTAATAACTGTGGGCTATGCATTGTGTTAGGCAATTGGGAATTATTTTTGATAGCACATGGTCTTTGCCCTTAAGGAAGTCACAGGCTAATGGGTGAATCAAATATTTAAATAGATAATTACAAAACATATAATGGTAGTTTAGAGAAGGGGGTTATAAACTCCATCTGGTTGGATCTAGGAATATTGAGCAGAGAAGGAATAATATTTAAGCCAGATTATGATGAATAAGTAGGAGTACACTGCATAGGGGGATGTGGAAAGTCATTTGTTAAAGAAATGAAAGGCATAGAAGTGCCTTTACATGAAATGTAATTACTAGTTGATATTGAAGTTTAGGATCCAGGAGAAGGCTTGGGGAATGGTGGAAGGTGAAACTAGGTAGATAAAATCTACAGTGAAAGACTTTGTGTATTACTCTAAAATCTAAAGTAGTCCTAGGGAATCTGAAGAATTTTGAGTGTGAGAGGAAGTGATCAGCTCTATATTTTAGAAAAATCTTTGATGGTAGTGTGGAGGATAGATGAAATGGGAAACACATAGAGGCAGCACTGTCAATAATGTGGCTTTTGCAGTATTTCAGACAAGAAATGATATTTAAACTCAAGTAATAGCATTGGTGATGTGAAAGTGTGTTGTGGTAAGGGAGACTATGAATTAGTGAATCAGTGTTGAGTCTTATGAATCATGTTGAAGATGGCTACTATTTATGAATACTTATATATCAGGTATTATGCTAAGTGCTTTACATAGACTTTCTTATTTCATCCTCATAAAAACTCATAGGTTATGTACCATTATTAGCTTTATTTTACTGTTAAGATTTACAGAGGTTAAGAAACATACCCAAGATTACACCGCTGACAAATTATTGAAATGGGTTCAAACCTGGCCTTTCTCTCTTATACTTAACCACTATACAGTTTTGTAGTAGAGGAGAGGAGCGAAAAATATGAGAAGTAGAGGATAATGCCAGGTTTCTGGCTTATAGATACTTAGCTTATAGACCGAGTTTCTGGTAAATAGCACCGTTTGCTAAATACCAAAGAAAAACAAGGTTTGCAGAAGCAAAAATTTTAGCTTTTTGGAGGGATATATTGACTTTAAGATGCCTGTGGGACTTTCAGATTTAGAAATCCAGTAGTAGTTGGATATAAGGACCTTGAACAGAGATACAGGTTTAGGAGTAATTAGCATATTTATGTCAATTAAAGCCATGGATATAAATTACTCAAAGAGCATATGTAAATTGAAAAGGGGAGAAAATGTAACCCTGATAAACATTAACATTGTAGGTGCAGGCAGAGACTGTCTCCTTTATGGGCTGTCTCTTCCTAAGTCTAGCTCCAGATAACTTAGAAAAAGTGTTGCAGAAGCCAAAGGAAGAAAAGGGGTTTCAAGAACACTGAAGTAGTTGGTGTCAGTTGCCGTAAAGATTCAAATGAGATAAAGACTGAAATGACTTATCAATTTTGGCAATTGAAATGTCATCTTCACTTCATTGAGAGTTGTTTTAGAGGGCCAGTAAGAGGAGAAGGCAGCAGGTGAGGAGGTAGGATTAAGTGTTAATTTTGAGAAGCTTGGCTGTGAAGGAATGACAAAAGAGGATAGCTTGATTCAGGGTTGAGGAACAATTTTTTGTTTGTTTGTTTTTCCGTTGTTTTTGTTTGTTTGTTTTTTATCTTTTGAGTGGAGTCTCGCTCTGTCACCCAGGCTGGAGTGCAGTGATGTGATCTCTGCTCACTGCAGCTTCCACCTCCCAGGTTCAAGCAATTCTCCCACCTCAGCCTCTCAAGTAGCTGCGATTACAGGCTCCCGCCATCATGCCCAGCTAATTTTTGTATTTTTAGTAGGGTTTCACCATGTTGGCCAGATTGGTCCTGAACTCCTGACCTCAAGTGATCCACCCACCTCAGTCTCCCAAAGTGTTGGGATTACAGGCGTGAGCGACTGCGCCCAGCCAAGAGACAATTGTTTTTAATGTAAGAGACATTAGTATATTTGTAATTGGAGAAGAAGCCAGTGAAGAGAAATTGAAGATAACAAGAGAGGGAATAATTGATGTAATAAAATTCCTTGAACTTGGAAATTATGTCTCTCAGAGACTATGAAGAATTAAAGATGGACATAGCCAGCTCTGTAATTCTTTACAGACTGTGTGATGTTGGGTAAATTATTTAATCCTGGAGCCAGTAGTGTTTACCTTCTATAGGGGTTTGAATTGCTTATTATGCCTGGTACATAATAATTCAGAAATTATAGCTAATATTAATATGCAAATAGTTACAGATATTAGAGCAGAAAAGTTGTTTGATGGCTTTTGTTTTCTCTATTGTGATGAAGGGAAGGGATGTAAGTAAAAGAAGGAACTACAAAAGAGTGGGAAAAGAGTTGAAATATCCAGTTTTCAAATGCTAGAAGAACCTTTGAAACCTAGAATGAGTAGAAAAGATTGTCAAGGAGCTTTAAGAACACATTCGGAGGCCGGGCGCAGTGGCTCAAGCCTGTAATCCTAGCACTTTGGGAGGCCGAGACGGGTGGATCACAAGGTCAGGAGATCGAGACCATCCTGGCTAACACGGTGAAACCCTGTCTCTACTAAAAAATACAAAAAACTAGCCGGGCGAGGGTGGCGGGCGCCTGTAGTCCCAGCTACTCCGGAGGCTGAGGCAGGAGAATGGCGTAAACCTGGGAGGCGGAGCTTGCAATGAGCTGAGATCCGGCCACTGCACTCCAGCCTGGGCGACAGAGCAAGACTCTGTCTCAAAAAAAAAAAAAAGAACACATTCGGAATTAAAGAATCTAAGTTTATGTTGTTACTAGCAGTAACTTGTAAGAGCAGAGAAAGCAAAATTTGGTGAATCCATAGTTGTGGGGAGTTGTGGGGATGCAACAAAAAAAGAAAAGGATATGGCCTTTGTCTTGTTCGTTCCATCTAAAAGACTCTTTGCTCTTCTGCATGCCTCTCTATCTCTGAAACCCTAACTCAGAGTAAATTCCTTGACTGCTTTACCAGCGAACAAGTCCTATAGTTATCATACATAGCACTAAAAATCTTATTGGCCGGGTGCAGTGGCTCATGCCTGTAATCCCAGCACTTTGGGAGGCTGAGGCAGGTGGATCGCCTGAGGTCAGGAGTTCAAGACCAGCCTGGCCAACATGATGAAACCCCGTCTCTACCAAAAATAAAAAATTAGCGGGGCATGGTGGCAGACATCTGTAATCCTAGCTACTTGGGAGGCTGAGGCAGGAGAATCGCTTGAACCCAGGAGGTGGAGGTTGCAGTGAGCTAAGATCGTGCCATTGCACTCCAGCCTGGGTGACAAGAGCGAGACTTCATCTCAAAAAAAAAATCTTATCACCCATATCACTTAGTTGGCAGTCAACTAAGCAACAAACTTTGGCATCTCTTTTATTATATTCTTACGCAATTATTCTTAAATTATTTGATTTTCATTTACTTCCTTCTTACTTCCAATGTGTGCATCTTACTTCCAATGAGATTGTAAGCTCTCAAGAATGGAAAGTTAATGACATCACTAGAATTTTTGTATTTTTTGGTAGCCACATAACTCCTATCACCTTGTTTTCAGGTGTGTATTTGATTATTCTGTAGAAAATGTTGAAGGCTTTTTATGATACATTAAACATAATAGAAATACATCTTTAAAGAATTTGTTTTAGCCTCTAAACAAAAAGTTGTCTATTTGCAGAGACTATTTAGAGATATTTGGGGCCATTCAATCCCTCATATTTAAGTTAAACTAAATAAACAGACTAATGGAAGTTCTACCTATCAAGGCCCAAATTGCATTACCCGTAGCGACTGTCCCCACTACCAATGTTGTTATAAAGAGCTATATATATATATATATAAGTTTTTGTTTTTTGTTTTTTTCTGTGACAGAGTCTCACTCTGTCACCCGGGCTGGAATGCAGTGGCATAATCTCAGCTCACTGGAACCTTCGCCTCTCAGATTCAAGCAATTCTCCTGCTTCCCCCTCCTGAGTATCTACGATTACAGGCGTGTGCCACCATGCCTGGCTAATTTTTGCATTTTTAGTAGAGGTGGTGTTTCACCATGTTGGCCAGGCTGGTTTCGAACTCCTAACCTCGTGATCCACCTGCCTTGACCTCTGAAAGTGCTGGTATTACAGGCTTGAGCCACTGCGCCTGGCGCATGAAGAGCTGTATTTTAATAATAAAGACAAATTTTAGCGGCCAAGCGCGGTGACTCATGCCTGTAATCCCAGCACTTTAGGACACTGAGGTGGACGGATCACCTGAGGTTGGGAGTTCAAGACCATCCTGGCCAACATAGTGAACCCGTCTCTACTAAAAATACAAAAATTAACTGGGCATGGTGGCGCATGCCTGTAGTCCCAGGTACTCAGGAGGCTGAGGCAGGAGGATCACTTGAACCCAGGAGACAGAGGTTGCAATGAGCCAAGATCACACCACTGCACTGCATCCTGGGCGAGAGAACAACTCAGTCTCAAAAACAGGACAAATTTTAGCAAAACCTTTCATTTTTTTTGAGACAGAGTCTCGCTCTGTCACCCAGGCTGGACTGCAGTGGCACGATCTCAGCTCACTGCAACCTCTGCCTCCCGGGCTCACACAGTTCTCCTGCCTCAGCCTCCCGAGCAGCTGGGACTAGAGGCACCCGCCACCACGCCCGGCTAGTTTTTTTGTATTTTTAGTAGAGACGGGTTTTCACAGTGTTTGCCAGGATGGTCTCGATCTCCTGACCTCGTGATCCACCCGCCTCGGTCTCCCAAAGAGCAAAACCTTTCTATGAGCCATTTTGTTCCTTCCCTCTTCTAGTGTGTCCTTATCCACCCATATTTTTATGATTGTAATCAGTGTACTTTTACTTTTGTATTTTTTAATTACACTGTAAACATGTTTCGTGATTCAAGCTTCCTAATTATTTTGGTAGCTGCATAATACTTCATTAAATTGATACACTAAAATTTTCTTAACCAAAGTGTGTCGAAATGCCTATAATAGAGAAATAATTATTTCTAACTTTTTAGTATGATAGATAATGTTGCACTAAACATCTTTGTGCATATCACTTTTTCTTCTGAATTATTTCCTTAAGAAAAGTTCCCAGAAGTGGAATTACAGGATCAAAGACTATGAACACTTTTATCGCTCTTAATATGCACCAGTATAATTTTTTTTAAGGATTGATGAAACCATTTTTAAAAAAATTTATTTATTTCCAAAGTTCATGGGTACATGTGCAGGATGTGCCGGTTTGTTACATAGCTCAACATGTGCCACAACAGTTTGCACACAGATTATTCCATTACCTAGGTATGAAGCACAGCATCCATTAGTTATTCTTTCTGATGCTCTCCCTCCTTTTACCACCCACCCTCCGACAGGTCCCAGTGTGTGTTGTTTCCCCCATGTGTCCACTTGTTCTCATCATTCAACTCCCACTTACAAGTGAGAAAACGCAGTATTTGGTTTTCTGCTCCTGCATTGGATTGTTGAGGATAATGGAAGCCATTGGTTTTGAATGGCCTGAAATGGATTTCAACATTTGATTAGGACTAATAATTCTTTCATTATAGGCTTACATTGACAAGTACTTCAAAATTTAGATTTTATTATGTTCACTAGATAATTCCAAATTGTTTTGTGTAATAGTTATAAGATGTATTGTTTTAATTAATAAAATAATTCATTTAATGTTAGTGGAAAAATCAGTGTTATCACTACTTTCTGATTATATGCTAGCTTGAAATAAATATACATTACTGTTTATTTGTAGGACTTGATTAGAGACCAAGGATTTCGTGGTGATGGAGGTAAGTAGTGATTTCAGTTTTTTTAAAAAATTCGAGGAAACTGCAGTTGCTTTGCTGCTTATCTCCTTTATACTTGCCTCTTGCGTGAGACAGACACAGAGAAAAATGTGTAGAGAAACCCAAAATTTTTTTGTTTTTCTATAGTATTTGTCATTTATCTCTAATAAAATGTTAACTAATTTATAACATGAGTAGAAAAGATGACATAAAAGGAAGTCTTAAAATGTACTATCTACATTTATTCTGAGATCAGACAAGTTCAGGATGGTATGGCCGTAAGACTACAGTTTTAAAATGTCTTACCAAGGAAATATCCTTAATTATTATACCTGCTTTATTAATTTGTAACTGTCTTGAAAGCTATTGTTGATAAATTTCCTTTGTGGGTCTTCACTGATACTTAAAGATTGACCTTAGAATCAGATAAAACTTTGCTAAATCATTCTGAAGAGGGGGTTTGTCAGACATTATCAGCCACTTTCCTTCAACTTTCTACAGGTGTTTTAAATGTACATTTTATAGAACAGACCCATAATGGCGAAGCCCATTTGTCCTCTTCTTAGTTCAGTAAATACACAAATGAGAAACTGAATTGAGATTTCTAACTGAATTTTCATCTAGTATTCACTCTAGCACATAAGACAACATTACTTAAGAAAATACTTTTTGTAAGCATTACCCTATATGTTTTATAAGAGGTGACATTTGAGACTATCTTGAAGTTTTCTTCCAGGAGGTCCTTTACACTTACCTTCCCTGCTGTCTTCTGTCTAGTAAGGAAGACCTGTAATAACTGCATATCATACTTAGAGTTGACCTCTTCACTGTGACCTTCTTTATCTTCACAATATCTAAGCCCAGACTCAACAATATTTTACATTGAGTAAACATTGTTATAAACTTTCTTTTGTTACGTTTCTGTATACCCGTGAAGCAACCAAAATAATAATAAGCCTGCATTCTATACTCTGGACTTGGTATTGATGATAGCACATAGTTACACGAGCATTTTTTTTTTTCCTGTTTGTTATTTCATGAACCTGCCAATTAATGTTGCTGCCAGTTTGACTTTCATATGTCTTAATAGCTGTGGCTTTTGATAATTTTGCCTAATACATCCAGCATTTAAATGTTGCCATCATGTTAGCATCACAAAATTAACTTAGTCATAAACACAGCCTGCTTAGTACCTAAAATCAAATGGCATTTCTTGTCCTTTTCATGAGTCACTTTTTAAAAAATCATTGGGATTTTATGAAAATGAGCAGATTTTTGGTCCAGAATTATTTTATGAAGCAGGCTTCGATTCATCTTATTTATTCCCCATGACTTCTTTCATTTCTTCTGTGTGTCTGTCTTCCTGTGTTTGCCTGCCCCTCTCTTTCTCTTCTAACAGCCCCTTTGAACCAGCTGATGCGCTGTCTTCGGAAATACCAATCCCGGACTCCCAGTCCCCTCCTACATTCTGTCCCCAGTGAAATAGTGTTTGATTTTGAGCCTGGCCCAGTGTTCAGAGGTAGTTGGGCTCTTCTTTCTTGTTTTCACCCAAAGCAAACTAAATATAAAACTACAGATGCTGTTTGTGCCTCACCCTCACAGCGTGTGTTTGTAAGTGTGAAAGTTTTCAGTACTAAATTTCTGCTTGGCCTGGCTGGAATGCTCTGAGTGTGCTTCTCACACATACTCACTGCCACAAGCTTTCTGTATGCTGTCTGTCATAAATTTTTAAAAGCAAGAAAATCCTGACCTGAGATTTCCATCTTGTTTTTTGTTATTTTATTACTTCCTGGTCTTGATAATTTCTTAAACTTAGTGGGTGGGAATAAATAAGGTGGGTGGGGAAGAGCTTACTGGATACCTTTGATTTTAATGCATTTAAGTGATTATTCTTGATGATTTATATTTGTTAATAATTTTTGTGGTTTTTAAGAAAATTGAAATGTCAATGGAAACTTCTATTATGAGATTTTATTAGGCTTTTGGCCTTTTTCAGATTCTGGAATACTAGCTGTGTTTTTTGGGTTTTTCTTTCCTCCAATATGGGATGTGTGTATTTTTGTCAAAGGTAGGGAGCTGTTAAAAAAGGAAAAAAAAAAAAAGATTTATAACATACTTTAGATATTTCAGTGTACTTCAGAAATTTGATGATTTATCCTTTTAATTATGTCCTAATAGAAGAAAGTTTACAGTGTAATTTCATTCTCCCATTTCATCTTGCTGTTTTATTTAGTGGTTAAACTGATTTGTAAAAACTTAAGTTGGGCTAGGCGCGGTGGCTCACGCCTGTAGTTCCAGCACTTTGGAAGGCCGAGGTGGATGGATCAGCTGAGGTCAGGAGTTCGAGACCAGCCTGGTCAATATGGTGAAAACCCATCTCTACAAAAATACCAAAAAAATTAGCCGGGCATGATGGCGGGTGCCTGTAATCCCAGCTACTTGGGAGGCTGAGGCTGGAGAATCTCTTGAACCCAGGAGGCGGAGGCTGCAGTGAGCCAAGATCACACCATTGTACTCCAGCCTGGGTGACAGAGTGAGACTCCATCTGAAAAAAAAAAAAAAAAAAAAAAACAAGTCAAAGCTGGGAAAGGTGTCTTGCTATAAATATTTTTAAAGATTTATATTTACTGATTCTTGCTAGTTAGTATCTGTTATATATTCTGAATGTAGTAATGGTGCTTTAGATATTTGCTCTCTCAGCCCTGCTGTTTCTCAGAAAATCCATAGAATGGGATGGAAGTCATACAGTAGTGAGTAATACAATTAAGTGATACAATAAAACTACTTAGTAGATCATAACTGTGAAGCCTGGTCAAGCAGTTAAGGCTTTATAATGTTGAAAATTATCAATGGGAGGTAGAAAATGGATTGTGCTCTACGTAATAGACATTCTGGACACCATTTTATTTTAGAAAATTGCATATGAGATCATGAAAATTCTACATGGTGATATAATATGATATAATAATAGTAAATATTTTCTACAGATTTAACATTTAAATGTGGTTATTGGTATCCTTGTTATCTGAAAGATAGTAACTCTTTTTTTCCTTAAGAGTAGCAGTCATTTTTTAAAAAGAATCTATTTTCTTGAGGTCATTTTGTTCTTCCGTATATAGAACTATTACCTGGACATCTGAGTTCTACTCAGCTGTATTCAGGCCCCAGTAAGATTCACTGCCCTGAACCCTTCTGAACCAGGTGCTACTGTACCTTATCTCAGGATGTTGGCCATGAGAAAGGTATGCAACCCTGCCAACGGAGATCACTTCCAAAGAGTATACTCCTCAGGCTCACTTGACCTATAGAATATTTGTATTTATAGTAACTTGGCTGAGAGGCCATAGCGCTTACTTACAAAGCTCTCACTTACAAAGGCAGAGATTTTTCAGAAAGTCTTGAGAAATATGCCTGGCTTTATTTACATTAACTCTGTTTTGTAGGTAACAAATAATCTTTGTTTAATAATGTCAGCCTCTAGGAACCAATGATACTGACCAATATCTCTTAAATAGTAGAGCATGTAGTTTAGGATTGTATTTGAGTTTAGTGATTAATATGAATAAGTCAGATATTTTCAACATTATGGCCATTATTAGAAAATGTTTCCATTTGGGGGTTTCCTTTTTTTATATTGATTGGCTGTTGAGGTAATATTAAATAATTAATTAAAAGTGTACTTGTTATATAGGCATTTACATTGATTTTGCTTTTTGATTTTTTTTCATCAAAGAAACAGAAACTTGGGAGTATTTTTAGTATTTCTATCTTGTTTTAGAGAGATTGTTTTTCTCCTAGATTTTGCACCAGTAAACAAAGTATGTATCTATCGTCAGATATCTTAAAGGTCATTAAATTGGCCGGAAAACTAAAAGAAATTATAGTTGTAATCACCAAATGAGGTCCCTTTTTGGCCCATCCTTTCCAAAAGGTCTATATTTAAATATGCACTACATTTTAAAATTAAGTCTAAATATCCCCCATCCTTCTACCCCTGATAAATTAACATACTTGCTCCTCCTTAATGTATACATTTTTCTTATCCCTAATTTAGGATCAACCACAGGTTTGTCTGCCACCCCCCCTGCCTCATTACCTGGCTCACTCACTAACGTGAAAGCCTTACAGAAATCTCCAGGACCTCAGCGAGAAAGGAAGTCATCTTCATCCTCAGAAGACAGGAATCGGATGGTAAGAGTATATGATATCTTTTTTTCTCTTTCTTCTTAGAAGTCATAGCCAAATGTAATATTATCCTTTAGATATATTATGTCCATATGTGACACAGAACTCCCATAATTAAATAAATTTCAGAGCTGATAGTTTTTTGCTTAAAGCATATTTCCACAGCACTGCTTTTTGCTGTCATCTGTAATATAATTTAGTAGAAGGCAGTTTTGGAAGAGTAACAGTGTTCTACTTCTAAAATAAGGAAAAAGAGAGAAAACTAGTATTAGAAGGCATGAAAAGGCTGGTCCAGAATTCAGATATCTACCGAAGGACATTCTTCCCTATTTAAAAAATCAACTTTCTTCTGCAAAATAAATCCACCATGGCACATGTATACCTATGTAACAAACCTGCACATTCTGCACATGTATCCCAGAACTTAAAGTAAAATTTAAAAATAAAATAAAAAACTAATACTTTTTAGCCATAGTATTGTTACTAATTGTTGAATAAGTGGATCTTTTACCCTACCAAAATACTTCTGTATGTTGATTTTTTTTTTTTTTTTGGAAAGACTGAATTATCAGATAAGATACATGAATTTAGCACCAATTAAAAAAGAGTGAAACATAAGGTTTTCTTTTTTTGTTTGGTTTGACTTGACTTTTGTACTATTTTTATCAAGAAAACACTTGGTAGACGGGACTCGAGTGATGATTGGGAGATTCCTGATGGGCAGATTACAGTGGGACAAAGAATTGGATCTGGGTCATTTGGAACAGTCTACAAGGGAAAGTGGCATGGTAAGTATGTAATGTGGTGACATTGTGACAAGTCACAATAGGATATGTTTAACAACTTTTATTTTGTAAAAACAATCATCAAAGGAAATATTCACTCTTTGCATCAGTAAACTATATTAGTTTCAGGATTCCTCCAAAAGTTTCTAACAAAAATTATGGGAAATAAAAACCGTTCACAGCAATCAGGACTCCTGTCATTATATTATAGTAATAATTTTTAAAGGAGAATTCCTCCAAGTTAACTAGTCCTCAAAAGGATTTTTTTTTCTTTTAGAGTCTTTCAGCTGATAATTTTATTTTTATTATAAGTCACAAGTAAACATATTAAAAATGTACTTACTGACTGGGCACAGTGGCTTACGCCTGTGATCCCAGCTCTTTGGGAGGCCGAGGCTGGCAGATTAAGAGGTCAGGAGATAAAGACCTTACTGGCCATGGTGAAACCCCATCTCTACTAAAAGTACCAAAATTAGCTGGGTGTGGTAGTGCGTGCCTGTAGTCCCAGCTACTTGGGAGGCTGAGGCAGGAAAATCACTTGAACCTAGGAGGCAAAGGTTGCAGTGAGCTGAGGTCGCGCCACTGCACTCCAGCCTGGCGACCGTGAGACTTTGTCTCAAAAAAAAAAAAATTAACAAAGAAATATAAGTGGCCAGTAAACATATACAAAATGTTCAGCCTCACTAGTTATCAAAGAATTGCAAATTCAAAAGTAGAAATCATCATTTGCCTCTTAGTTGGACAAAATATTTTTAAATTGGATTATATTTAGAGTAGTGGATGTATTTTCATCAAAGGTTTAATATTAATGAAAAATGAAAATGAACATGTATCCAACTATTAGAGAACTGGATAAATTTGTACCTTCATATATGATTATATAGGAGTTAAAATGGCATGGTAGAGCTATATTTATTGATATAGAAAGGTGTCTTTGGCATATGAAATTTGACAAAGCAGTATGTATAATATACCATATTATGGAGCTCATGGAAATATATAACATAAGTTTTTATATGGCAGTATTTTAGGCCACGCACAGTGGCTCACGCCTGTAATCCCAGCACTTTGGGAGGCCAAGGCAGGTGGATCACCTAAGGTAAGGAGTTCGAGACCAGCCTGGCCAATATGGTGAAACCTCGTCTCTACTAAAAATACAAAAAATTAGCCAGCCTTGGTGGCAGGTACCTGTAATCTCAGCTACTCAGGAGGCTGAGGCAGGAGAATTGCTTGAACCTGGGAGGTGGAGGTTGCAGTGAGCCAAGATCCCGCCATTGCACTCCAGCCTGGGTAACAGAGCAAGACTCTGTCTAAAAAAAAAAGACTTTGTATTTTAGTATATATCTCCTTAAGCTATCTTTTCACAGGTGTTCATATTCACACTACATTCATGTAAAAGCCTAATAACATATAGTGTCACTTTTGAGTGACATAATTAAGGGAATTTTTTTATACCTTCAAAAAGTCTTTAAACATTTTTTTAAGTGCTATGCAGTGTTTTATATGAACAATAGAATAAGCACTGTATTACTTTGATAATTGAGAAAAATAAATGTTGATTTAACTTATTAAAATATAGATACAAGTTGAGTATCTTTATTTATTTTTGTTTGTTTTGTTTTATTTTGTTTTGTTTTAAGACAAGGTCTCACTCTGTCGCCCAGGCTAGAGTGCAGTGGCACAATCTCGGCTCACTACAATGTCTGCCTCCCAGATTCAAGCAATTCTTCTACCTCAGCCTCCTGAGTAGCTAGGATTACAGGCGCGTACCACCACACCCAGCTAATTTTCATGTTTTGAGTAGAGACAAGGTTTTGCCATGTTGCCCAGGCTGTTCTCAAACTCCTGACCTCAAGTGAGCCACTCACCTTGGCCTTCCAAAGTGCTGGGATTACAGCTGTGAACCAGCGCACCCAGTCAGGTTGGGTATCTTTAATCCAAAATCCAAAACCCAAAGTGCTCCAAAATCAGACTTTCTGAGCGCTGACATGATGCTCAAAGGAAATACTTATTGGAGGATTTCAGATGTTTGGATTAGTGATGCTAAACTGATAAGTATAATCAAAGTATTCCAAAATCAGAAAAAAATTGAAATTTGAGACCTTCTGGTCCAAGGCATTTCGGATAAGGGATACTCAGCCTGTGTATAAAAGTACCCATAAATTAGCCAGGCATGGTGGCACATGCCTGTACTCCCAGCTATTGAGGAGGCTGAGGTGGGAGAATGGCTTGAGCCCAGGAGTTCAAGGCTGCAGTGAGCCATGATCATACCACTGCACTCCATCCAGCCTGGGTGACAGAGCAAGACTCTGTCTCTAAAAAAAGTTAAATAAGCAGAACATTAACTAGCACTCTAGAAACACCCCCCCACAACTATGTCCTCTTCCAGCCAATCACCTCTCTCCTAAGGTTAACCACCATTGTGATCACAACAGGAAGTGCATAGTGTGTGCTCTTTTGTGTCGGCCCCTTTCATTCAACATTGTTTATAAGATTCATCTATATTGTTGTGTGTAGTTGGAAGTCATTCATTCTCTTTATAGTGTTTCATTGTGTGACTATAACATGATTTCTTCTTTCATCTATTGCAATTGGATCATTTCCGGTTTGGGGCTTTGATTGATGCTGGTGCTATAAACATTTTTAGTATATGTCTTTTGGTGAACAGAATTGTGAGACCACAGGGTATGCATACGTCCAGTTTTAGTAATGCTGCCAACAGTGTTACAAAGTAGTTGTACCAATTTCAACACCTACTGGCAGTGTTGAGAATTACAGCTGTTTCACATAAAGTTTTTTTTTTTAATTTTAGTGACAATGTTAGTCATTTTACTAATCAAAGTATCATAAGTAATCCATAAATTTGAAAAAAATATTAACTACTCTGATAAACTTTTATAGTTTCCTACTTTTAAGCAAAATTCCATAGGGCCTGTTAATTGTAGTTTCAACATTACTTATAGTTTCAATTAGTAAATAAATATTAAGCCTAGTAAGTATAATTTAATATTGTCAAATAATTTGGAAAATACCATGGGTACTTAATTGATTTCACCAAATTTCCATGGAACAAACAAGGTTGGCTGTTTTTTGGATTGATGTTTTGAAATACTAGTACAGGAATATCATTGTTAGTTGAGTGTTTAGCCTTAGAAAACAAATGGAGTTTAGATAGCTAAAGTATAATTTATCTGTGATTTAATAATGGTGTGGAGTTAGGGCTATGATAATTAGTGAAAACACCCAAGAATGTTCTATACTTTTAAATTTTAAAAATTGAAATGACACTTGGAATAACAATTGCCTTTTAGGTGATGTGGCAGTGAAAATGTTGAATGTGACAGCACCTACACCTCAGCAGTTACAAGCCTTCAAAAATGAAGTAGGAGTACTCAGGTGAGCTTGTGTGGATTACTATTTTCCAGAGAAAGAAGTTATTTTTATTAGCTCCTGGTTCCCAGTGGTAGCGACTATTAGCTTTACAGATTTACTCAAAATGGATAAATTTGTAGAAACAGAGTATGTCTGAGTATATTTTTGTCTTTAACCACATTCTTTTAAGTAGTATGCAATGTTATATGGTACAGTTGATAGAATACTTAATCCTAGACAGAATTAATGGAAGTATAGTATTCTGATAATGTAAAATAATAGTTCTACTTATGAAAATAATGCTCTCCAATGTTTAAGCTTATCAGAATACATTTAGAGATGGTATTTAGTCCTGGGCTCTGAAATTTTAGAAACATTGACAAACTAGAATATGTCTAGCGAGGACCACCTAAATAGGGAAGATTCTAGAGGTGTAACGGGGGAAAATAATCAACAGAACTGAGAATATTTAGTTCAGAGAAGGCTGTTATGTTCAAGAGAGTGCACAGTTATTCCAGAGTGCAGGAAAAAAGTTATTCCAGAGAGCAGACCAGGGAAGCAAGCCAGAGGTGAAAGTTGTAGGAAAATGATTTTGTCTCAACACTTGGAAACTTTATAATACCAGAACCACTTAAATAAAAATAAAAGAATCAGCTACATACTGAGTGATGAACTTCCCACAGTTGAAGGTATTTAAGCAACCTCTAGTTACCTGTCAGATATATTTAAAAAGATATTTTTGCATAAAGTAGGAGGTTAGACTTGGCAATTCCCAGTCTCTTCTAAATTTATCCTTTTGTTGCCTTTTTAAAAAAACAGCTTTTTCTGAGAACATTTTACCAATAGGTAGACTACTTTGATTCTCTTTTGTAAGAATTGCTACAGTTTGTCGACATTTAATATTTACTGTCACGTTTCTTTGTACAGGAAAACACGACACGTGAATATCCTACTCTTCATGGGCTATTCCACAAAGCCACAACTAGCTATTGTTACCCAGTGGTGCGAGGGCTCCAGCTTGTATCACCATCTCCATATCATTGAGACCAAATTTGAGATGATCAAACTTATAGATATTGCACGACAGACTGCACAGGGCATGGAGTAAGTTCCATTCTGTTAAATGTCTTATAAATTATTTTTGAAGACCATTGAGGATGTTTTAAAGGTTTTGCCTGCTATTCTTTTGGATTGCATTTTAAATTACTGTCCAGGAACATAATATAGATGCTAACTAATGGCTAGTAAATAATATGATACTAAAAAGTAAATGTCTTTGTCTAGTGCAGCCTTCAGAACATATATCAAGTATTTGATAATAAATACATGACTGCAAACTTAGGCTCAGCACTCAGTTATTGAGCTAAGCAGGAGAGGTTCAGAAGATAGAAACAGCAAAAACCTACTAAAAAGTTGTTAACGGTTGTTGAAATAAACAGAATGGTTGTTAATTAGTTACTTTTTCAAATCATTTTCTCTGAGTGCCCATATTTTTTTGTTGCAAAATGGTCAGTTAATAAAGTGGAAAATCTGCATTCTGACCCTTTTTGAGGATTTCAAAGTGAGTTCATATCTGTTGAATTTTGCTATGCAATTTAAAGAGTTATTTTATAAAGTTTATCATAAGCTAATATGGGGAACTGACTTTGAAGGATAAATTTTAAATTTTGTATGCAACTCTTAAGTGCAAATGAATACGTAAATTAAAAAGTAAAATTAAATTTTGAAAGCACTTAGATGAAAATTATAAACAGTAAAATATGAATTTGAAAGCTCTATGAGAAGTTTAAAAATAGGTATGATCTTAATTATTTTGTTTTTTACAAATTGCTTTCACTTACATAAATTATTATGTCATTTAATCTTTATAATGTTATGAAGTAGATCTTTTTTCTTTTTACAGATAAGGAAATTGAGGCTTTTAAGTGCCTTGTCTAAGGGCACACATTTAATAAGTGGCACCAAAGATGTTTAACTCAGGATTTCTGACTCCCAATCCAGTATTCTTTCCCTATAACCACTAAGCTACTTTTACATTATAAAATTAGAATAAAAGAGTAAAAGGGTATATATGTACTAACACCTACAACTCTAGCAAGTAAGTGTAGAGCCAAGACTCAAAACCAGATCTGGTTCTTAGATCTTCCAACTGCACCACCTTCTCTTTCTCAAAACTTGGCAATATATCTATAATTTAGATTGTTTACAAGCCTATATTCAGCCAAAATACTTATTACAGCAAATTATTACCTTATTCAGTAACACTCCCACTTGCCCCTAGACTTGAAACAATCTCAACCTTTCAGATAAGTTAGAATCTCTGAATCTGTTCGAATCTAAAGGCTTTTAAAGAATTAAAATCTTGACCAGGCACGGTGGCTCACACCCGTAATCCCAGCACTATGGAAGGCTGAGGCAGGCGGATCACCTGAGGCTGGGAGTTCAAGACCAGCCTGACCAACATGGAGAAACCCCGTCTCTACTAAAAATACAAAATTAGCCAGGCTTGGTGGCACATGCCCGTAATCCCAGCTACTTGGGAGGCTAAGGCAGGAGAATCACTTGAACCCGGGAGGTGGAGGTTGCAGTGAGCCAAGATCACACCATTGCACTCCAGCCTGGGCAACAAGAGCGAAATTCCATCTCAAAAAAAAAATAGAATTTAAAATCTTGTGAAGAGTAAACCATGGCACAAATTGTAAACATTCAGTGAGAAACAAAGCTTATTCTCTTCCCACACCACTGGTCTCTTTGCAGTTTCTTCAGCAGGCCAAGCATGTTCCTTCTTTAGGACCTTTATGTTTGTTACATTCTCTTTAGGATACACATGCCACAAATATCCTTATGTCTCTGTTCATATGTCCCCTTTTAACTGAAACTCTTGCTCACCTTATATAACTAACATGTCCCCACATCACTCTGTCACTCTCTATACCCATAGGCTTGATTTTCTTTATAACGCACAGCTCCATCTGACTTGTTTGTTGTCTTTCATCCCCACTAGAATGCAGGCTGTATGAGAGCAGGGGCTTTTTTTTTTTTTTTCTCATTATTTTATGCCTAATGCCTAGAATGGGACCGGGCATACTCAGTACATAACTGTCAAATGAAAATGATTACACATATTAAATGAAATACACAATAACTGCATATTATTGATAGATTTACCTTTCAGAAGAAAGAGATGCCAAATCCTTCTCACATCGCAACTGAGAAATGTGGCTGGGCATACTGGCTCACACCTATAATCCCAGCACTTTAGAAGGCCAAGGTGGGATGATTGCTTGAGCCTAAGAGTTCAAGACCAGCCAGGAAACATAGAAAGACCCTTGTCTCTGTAGAAAATAAAAAATTTAGCCAGGTGTGGTGGCACTTGCCTGTAGTCCTGGCTACTCAGTACACTGAGGTGGGAGGATCACTTGAGCCCAGGAGTGTAAGGATGCAAGGAGTCGTGATTGTGCCACTGCACTCCAACCTGGGCAACAGAGCAAGACCCTGTCCCAAAACAAACAGGCTGGGTGTAGTGGCTCATTCCTGTAAATCCAGCACTTTGGGAGGCCGAGGTGAGCGGATTAAGACAAGAAGTGACAGTAAAGAAATACATTATCAAATTGGAATAGTGCTGCAGTCTGAAGAACAGTCAGTGAAGAGGTGATATATTTTGAAAATACCACTTTACAGTTTGAGATTATCAGTGTAAATTTTACAGTCATCTACTCTGGAACACTTTGTGTTTTTAAATAGATCTCACAGTTTAACATGATGCAATGAGTGTACGATAGTATGAACATAGATCATTCCATTCAGTTTATCCTAGATTTTAGTAACTGAAAAAGTATTAATTCCAAGTTTTAAGCCCTCCAGCAGAGTATACTTTTTAGTACCGGTTTAAAATTAACGAAGGAAGATATAGTTTATTTTCCCTTTTAGTTTTGTCTTGTAAGATGATAACATACAACTGGTTAAATGTACTGACACATCTTCAGTTTCTGAAGGATTTGGCAAGTTGAAACTCCTCTTATTAACAGGGCTATGTGAGTTTCAGATTAAGGTGACAGATTTTTGCTCCTTCCTGGAACTCCACTAAAACTATAATAAAGGAATTTTTTTTTAAAGCATAGACGCGTGAGGATGGGGATAACAGGGAGGAAGGAGACAGTATCAGCAACATTTTGAAAGCTGGAAAGCAAGTGGAGAAGTGATCATGGACTTAGACCCCAAAAGGCTAAATGATCAGTTGACAGTGGGGAAATTAAAGGCAACCTGGTTTATACCATAGAATCCTCAATTCTCAGGAATTGGCAATATCACTATCTCAGGGGACGAAAGGGTTAAAATGAAAGGCCTGTTTGAAAAGCTGTTATTTCTCTAAATCTGTTCTCTTACTCACCAGGTAACTGCTCCATCCCTATCCTAGCAGTAGACTGGAAGTTTCTTCTCTAGGGAGGGGAAAGTAAACATCTCTGGACTGGGAGACCCTAATCTATGTCTAGGACATGGATATCTTTCCCAAAACATGGAGATTTGATGACTATGTGCTTACTAAATGATAAAGGGAGATTTCCCCAGCCCTCTCTTTTTATTTGATTCCCAACATGCTAGCAGCCAAACCTTACTCTTCCTGCAGGAGATTCGAAGAGTCTTGGGTGAATTTTACCAGCTCAAGAGGAAAGACCCAAAGAAAGTGACATCAGAGATTCCACCTAGATTACTGTATAGTTCAAAAATAGCAAACAAATCTGTATGTTCAAAGCCTCCAAGCAGCTTGTAAGTCCCTCACTTAGTCTGAATAAGAGTATCGCTGGATAACTAGATATTGGTGGGGAAGTCTTACGCAAATAAGGAGACTGTAAAACACATAGAGAAAAGTAGGCACTGGGAGAAACACATACAATGCAAGATTCTCTCTCCCCCACCTCATCCCACCTCCAAAAAGCCTATCAGTTTTCTCAGAGGGAGAGAAGATAACTTTATATCCATTAAACAGAAACAGAGGTTTTCTAAGGAACATTCATGTAATAGCAACAAAATGCTAAAATGTTGATATTTACAAGTACACTGGAAATTATATCCTTTGCAGTTATTTAAACGTAACTTTTAAATGTTAATTTAAAAGGAGTTATGTAGTTTCTCAGAATTCTTTTAAGGGGTGTTCAGCAAAAAAAGTTTTAAAACTATTATTTTAAACACTATATGGTTTAATATTAAATTTCTATATTATGCAACATAATTCAGAAGGGACACTTAGATAAACCTTTTATAAACCGAGTTACATAAAATGTATATAATTAATTGGAACACATAACCAGATTGCATCAATGAGTCTTGAAGTGGATATTCCTGTTTTCTTCTCTACTGTCAATGACTAAAGTACACTATTTTCACTACTTTTTTAAAATTTTGAGACAGTCTCCCTCCTCTGTCACCCAGGCTGGACAGGCTGGAGTGCAGCGACACAATCTCAGCTCACTGCAACCTCTGCCTCAAGTGATCCTCCCACCTCAGTCTCCCTAGTAGCTGGGACTACAAGGGTGCACCATCATACCCGGCTCATGTTTTTGTATTTTTTGTGGAGACGGAGTTTCGCCATGTTGCCCAGGCTGGTCTCAAACTCCTGGGCTCAAGAGAGCCACTGCCTCCGCCTCCCACAGTGCTGGGACTACAGATGTAAGCCACCAGGCCCGGCCTATTTTTAGTACATTTGATTGAACTTTGTTGTTGTTGTTGTTGTTGTTGTAGAACAGTCTGTTCTAAGGTATCAGGCTGACAGATGTTAGAACAAACAGAATGGTCGTAGGGGTCATGAACTGGTTCTTCAAGTCCTAACTGTTGCTGCTGATTTTGTAACAGATTTTAACGTATCTTTTGACTTCTGGTCATCCATTTCAGCCTCATGTTTGATTCTCTGTTTTAATTTCCCCCTATATATTCCCATGGATCAAATGACACAGATGGAATTCCTTACATACCTCATTTTTCCTCCCTGTTTCCAATACTTGTTCATCTAGAATGCCAACCATAGTTTCATCCTGAGGGCTTTGTTTTGGAATTATCCCAGAAGTTACTCCCAGTTAGAAGCCTGCTTGGATAATTAATATTGCTTCTTAGCTCCCTCCAGCTCTCTTTCTTCCTGTCCCCTGGCTCTACCCTGAGCACAGATGATAATTCTCTGTGGCCATCACAGCCACCATCTTACTGTGCCTCCTTTCAATTCTTCATGTCTATATCCTCTTCCCTGACCAGCATCATCTCACAAAGGACTGACCAAGCCAGATACAGTCTATAGCTAGACAATAAAGCTATAGGGTATTTAAATAGCCTCTTAATAATGTACTTTTGCAAAGCCTTTATTTCAGAATAGCCTGCCCTTTGTTGAAAGTGATCTTTTCTGACTACTCACCAAAATTAATTCTAAAGTCTCTGGATATAAGCAGAATAGGAACAAACGGATTCATTTTATAAAGTGCTGGGGTTGCAGTTAACTCATAATATAAAACCTTTAATAATTAGAAAAGTTAGTCTGGGCACCGTGTCTCACACCTGTAATCCTAGCACTTTGTGAGGCCAAGGCAGGAGTATTGTCCAAGGCCAGGAGTTTAAGACCAGCCTGGATAACACGACAAAACCCATCTCAATACAAAATACAAAAATTAGCCGGATGTGGTGGTGTGTGCCTGTGTTCTCAGCTACTCGGGAGGCTGAGGTGGGAGGATCACTTGAGCCCAGGAAGTTGAGGCTGCAGTGAGCCATGATCATGTCACTACCCTCCACCCTGGATGACAGAGCAAGACCCTGTCTCAAAAATAAATAAGAATACTTAGAAAATTTGAATCATGAGGACTTTCAAATGTGTCACCTTTATTGGATTACATACTATAAGCAAAAAGTGGATAGGTAACATTTTTCCTGTGTGGTTCTGTCTTCCATTTGTACCCCAGTGAAAAACTATTTCTGATTCCTGGGTTTACCTGAAAAGGAGCAGAGCTATTCTAATGGTAGATAATTATAAACTCATTCTGAGGAATAAGGGTTGGTAAAGTATGTTTCATCATCATCTTTTTTGTTTTTTGTTTTTTTTTTTGAGATGGAGTCTCACTCTGTCACCCAGGCTGTAGTGCAACGGCACAGTCTTGGCTCACTGAAACCTCCACCTCCCAGGTTCGAGCGATTCTCCTGCCTCAGCCTCCCGAGTACAACTGGGATTACAGACGCCCACCACCATGCCCTGCTCGATTTGTATTTTTAGTAAACGGGGTTTCACCATGTTGGCCAGGCTGGTTCAGGAGTTCAAGTGATCCGCCTGCCTCGGCCGCCCAAAGTGCTGGGATTATAGGTGTGAGTCACTGCACCTGGCCTATCGTCTTTTCACCTGCCAGTCGTTGATTCATCCCAAGGACCCAGGTATATTAAGAATACTGTTACTAAAGAAATTCCAGGAATGGTCAGTACATCATGCCTTTTTTTTCTTTTTCTTTTTTCTTTTTTTTGCTAGCCTTATAATTTCAGTATAATATTCATGGTATAATTTTGAATTTAACTTTATCAGAAAATTAAGTATTAAAGAGGCACAGGCCGGGCACGGTGGCTCAAGCCTGTAATCCCAGCACTTTGGGAGGCCAAGACGGGCGGATCACGAGGTCAGGAGATCGAGACCATCCTGGCTAACACGGTGAAACCCCGTCTCTACTAAAAAAAATAGCCGGGCATTGTGGCGGGCACCTGTAGTCCCAGCTACTCGGGAGGCTGAGGCAGGAGAATGGCGTGAGCCCGGGAGGCGGAGCTTGCAGTGAGCTGAGATCTGGCCACTGCACTCCAGCCCGGGCGACAGAGCGAGACTCTGTCTCAAAAAAAATAAAAATAAAGAGGCACATAGAAAAAGTTGCGGCCTATTGATATATTTACAGAAGCATTATATTCTCAAAATAAGATGATTAAAAATAATTTGGAGATAAATCCTTACAATTTACTTTGTTTTAAATAATGATGAGCATGCACCTTTTACTCATAAGTGAACCCAGTTGAAGATAGAAGGATTAATTAAAGCTGAAAAAATGGTGAACATGCATTAGTGATTGATAATAATTCTAAGTGACCAAAGAATATTTAATTATAGTGAACATAATTTTCTGGTGGGTAAAAATAACATAATTTTCTGGTGGGTGCTGATAATAATAATAATCAGAAAATGCAAGGTAAAACAAAAAAGTACCACTTTCCACCCACTGGAATTGGCAAAATGCCTGAGTTCTGATAAGATCAAATGTTCATAGGATTAGAGGAATTGCTTTCCGGGACATTTCTGATGCAACCAACCACCTTAAGGGCGTTCTGGAAGTATCTGTTAAAATAGAAAAATGCTTGTTCTAACCCCAAGAAATACTAGCTTTTGTTCCAAGTCACGTATACAGAAGGAGATGTATTATAGGAAACCATATAATAGTGAAAAATAGGTCTGGATGCAGTGGCTTATGCGTCTAATCCCAGCACTTTGGAAGACTAGGGTAATAGGATCATTTGAGACCAGGAGTTTGAGACCAGCCTGGACAACACTATGAGACCCTGACTGTACATAAAACTTAAAACATTATTTTAAGAAAATTTTTTTTAAAAAGAAAAACTTACTGAAAAATTGGAAACATGTTCATCAGGAGAAGACTTGATAAATAACATATTGGCACTTTTTGTGCAGTAGAATCATATATAATGGATTATATAGGTATATAGCCATATAAAATGGATTATATAGGTATCAACATAAAGCTTTAAAATATTAATGTTAAGTGAGAAAAGCAAGCTGCAGCATGAGACCACTTTAAAAATTTTAAGCAGAACATTTTTTATATTTGGGCTTTAAAAAGTGGTATATATGTATGTATGTAAAAGTACTGAAATAAGGATTAGAAAGCAAAGATCAAGTAACATAGTGATTATCTCCAGGAATCAAGTATAAACTTTGAAAAAAGACTGAAGGTGGCCGAGCGCAGTGGCTCACGCCTGTAATTCCAGCACCTTGGGAAGCCGAGGCGAATGGAATCACTTGAGATCAGGAGTTCAAGACCAGCCTGGCCAACATGGTGAAACACCACCTCTACTAAAAATACAAAAAATTAGCTGGGCATGGTGGCAGGTGCCTGTAATCCCAGTTACTCTGGAGGCTGAGGCAGCAGTATTGCTTGAACCTGGGAGGCGGAGGTTGCAGTGAGCCAAGGTGGCACCACTGCACTCCAGCCTGGGTGACAGAGGGAGATTCTGTCTCGAAAAAAAAAAAAGACTGGAAGTGTTTCAGTCCATTTTCTGTTGCTATAACAATAACTGAGGCGGGGTAATTTATTCTTTTCTGCAAAAAGAAACTTATTTCTCATAGTCCTAGAGGCTGGGAAGTCCAAGGGCATTGGTGCTAACATCTGCTGGGCTTCTGGTGAGGGCTTTCCTACTGCATGGTAACATAGTGGAGAAGCAGAAGGGGAAGTAGGCACACGCAAAAGGGGCAGAACACAAGGAAGGACCTCTCTCTATAACAACTCCCTCTCACAGTAACTGTAGAACTCATTCCTGGCCAGGTGTGGTGGCTCATGCCTGTAATACTAGCATATTGGCAGGCTGAGGAGGGAGGATTGCTTGAGCCCAGGAGTTTGAGACCAGCCTGGGCAACCTAGTAAGACCTCATCTCTACAAAAAAAAAAGGTTTTTAATTAGCCAGGCATGGTAGCACACTCCTGTAGCCCCAGGTACTCTGGAGGCTGAGGCAGGAGGATCACTTGAGCCCAGGATTTTGAGGCTACAGTGAGCCATGGTTGAGTCCACTGCACTCCAGCCTGGGTGACAGAGTGAGACCCTGACTCAAAGAAGAAAAGAAGTCAGTGACTCTTGCTTTCAGGAGGGCATCCCTCATGACCCAGACCCAAATGCCTCTTGAAGGTCCCACCAACTCTCAACACCATTACACTGGGGCCAAGCCTCCACATGAGTTTGTGGGGACAAACCATATTCAAACTGTAGCAGGAGACAAATGTATAAAAGTTGTAACGGGTCAGATTATGGTAAGAATATGAGTGACATTATCCTTTGCTACTGCAGTTTTTTAATATTTCAAAATAAAACATGTTACGAGGAAATATGTAATCATTATAGGAAATTCAGAAAATGTTAACATAAATGAAAAGCACCAGTAATCCACCATCAAGAGATAACTGCCATTAATATTTTGATGTTTATTGTGTATCCTTTCAGAATGATGTGTTTTAATAGTATACACAATGGTTTCTTGTTGTTGTTTTAAATCATACTGGGTTTGCTTTTTTTACTCTTAAATATCTCTACTGGTCAATAAATATTCTGATACCAGCTTTGCTACATACTGTTAACTCACTGTCTCCCCCTTTCCTTTATACCAACTGTGTTCTGTGGGTTTTTTTAAAAATATACTCTAATGTATTTAGCAATGATAGGCACTTACTATGTGTCAGACATTCTGTGTACTTTATATACATTACCTCATTTACTCCTCAACAACCCTGTGAAGTTGCAGCTTTTATTATATCCTTGTTTTATGGATAAAGAAACCTGGTTGTGGAAGGGGCAAGTAACTTGCCCCAGGTACTTTGGCTCCAGAGTGTTTTCCTTTAACGATTAAAGCATGTTGCTTCCCCAACTTATTCAGTCCCTTTGAAAACCTCAAGTAGACCCTTAATGTTATAGAGCAGTTATACTTTCAGTTTCCTAGTTCATTCACTGTCCTCTTTTAGACACTGGCATACCTCCTCAAAACCTCATATCCTTAAGCCTCTAAAACCTCTTCTTCAAGAAGTCAGCGATAACATTGCTTGCTATCTCTTTCAGAAAGTTGGAAGTAACCATTATGACATCTACCCACCTGCCTGCATTCATTACCGGGTTCTTCTGCCTTATCGCTAGTAAAAGGCAGTCCCTCCATTTGTACACTAGATTCCATCCCCTTACCCCTAACCCAGTGACATCTTTTGAGTAAATCTCCTATCTTGTTCATCATCAGTTTTTCCTTTCCTACCGAATTGTCTCCTATTTTAAAACATATTTTGGCTGGGCGTGGTGGTTCACGCCTGTAATCCCAATACTTTGAGAAGCTGAGGCGGGTGGATTGCTGGAGCTCAGGAGTTCAGGATCAGCCTGGGCAACATAGTGGAACCCATCTCTACCAAAAAATACAAAAATTAGCCAGACGTGGTGGTCTGTGCCTGTGGTCCCAGCTACTATGGAGGCTGAGACAGGAGGATCTCTAGAACCTAGGAAGACGAGGCTGCAGAGAGTCAAGATGGTGCCACTGCATTCCAGCTTGGATGACAGAACAAGACTCTGTCTCAAAAATAAATAAATAAAACATCTTTCAGTGAGTGCAGTGGTTCACGCCTGTAATCCCAGCACTTTGGGAACCTGAGGTGGGAAGATCACTTGAGCCCAGGAGTTGGAGACCAGCCTGGGTAACAAAGTGAGTCCTTGTCTCAAAAAACTAAAGTAAAATTTAAAAATAGGCCAGGTGTGGTGGCTCACGCTCGTAATCCAAGCATTTTAGGAGACTGAGGCGGGTGGATCACTTGAGCCCAGGAGTTTGAGACCACCCTAGGCAACATGGCAAAACCCTGTCTCTACAAAAAGTACAAAAATTATCCAGATGTGGTGGTGTTATGTTGGTGGTCCCAGCTACTTGAGAGGCTGAGGTTGCAGTGAGCAGAGATTGTACCACTGCACTACAGCTTGGGCGACAGAGTGAAACCCTGTCTCAAAAAAATAAAAATAATAATAAAACATCTTTCTTATGCACATTTGACAGAATGTTGACAGTTGTGGAATCTACATGGAAGATGTATGCGTATTCTTTCAGTTTTTCTGTATGTTTATTATTTTCATTAAAAAGACTTGTGGGGTCCCTCCCTTAATCCTGCTTCCCTCTTCAGTTATTACTTCCTTCCTCTTCTTCCTTCGACAGTAAAACTTCTCAAAAGACTTATTGGTATTCACTCTCTAATTGCTCTCCTTCCTTTTTGTCTTGGACCCCACTTAAGCCAGGCTTTTGCCCCTGCTGCTCCAGGAAACATCTTTTTTTTTTTCCCCTCAAGACAGAGTTTCAGTCTGTCGCTCAGGCTGGAGTACAATGGTGTGATCTTGGCTTACTACAACCTCTGCCTCCCGGATTCAAGTGATTCTCCTGCCTTAGTCTCCCAAGTAGCTGGGATTATAGGTGCACACCACCACACGTAGCTAATTTTTGTATGTTTAGTAGAGACAGGGTTTCACTATGTTGGCCAGGCTGGTCTGGAACTCCTGACCTCAAGTGGTCTACCCATCTCGTCATTCTAAAGTGGATCATGGTTGCCTAGCCAGGAAACAGCATCTTAATACAATAGTTACTGATGGCCTCCATGTTGCTAGATCCAGCAGTAAAATTCTCAGTCCACAGTTTATTTGACCTGTCAGAAACATCTGATACAGTTGATCACTCTTCTTCATGAAACAGGTTCTTAATGCCTTGTTTGTGTTCTTAGTTTCTTGCTGCTCAGAATGTGGTCTGAATAGCATCTGGACTACCTGGAAGCCTTTTAGAAATGCTAAGTTTTAGATACCACCCTAGACCTGAATCAAAGACTGCATTTTAACAAGATCCCCAAATGATTTGTGTCCATATTAAAGTGTGAGAAACACTGCTTTCAAGCATATTCTCCTGATTACCCTTCTACTCACTCTCTACTCCTCAGCTGGTTCCTCCTCTACTTTGGCGTTTCATGGTTTGACAAGTCATTTAAAATACCTATAATTAGGGCCGGGCGCGGTGGCTCACGCCTCTTAGTCCCAGCAGTTTGGGAGGCCAAAGCAGATGGATCACTTGAGGTCAGGAGTTCAAGACCAGCCTAACCAAAATGGTAAAGCCTCATCTATACTAAAAATACAAAATTAGCCGGGTTTGGTGGTACATGCCTGTAATCCCAGCTACTTGGGAGGCTGAGGCAGGAGAATCACTTGAGCCCGGGAGGCAGAGGTTGCAGTGAGCCAAGATTGTGCCATTGCACTCTAGCCTGGGCGACAAGGGCAAAACTCCGTCTTAAGTAAATAAAAAAATAAATAATCTATAATCAGAACCAGCAATACAAAGTATTTTCAAGGACGAAGAACAACTGGAACTCTCATACATTGCTGGTAAAGTTTTTAAATGATACAGCCATTTTAGGGATCAGGTTGGCAGTTTCTTTTAAAGTTAAATTTACCATTTGTGCAATTCTAATCCTACCTAATTACCCAAAAGAAATGAAACCATCAGTCACCAACAAAGACTTGTGTATGAATACAGCATCTTCTTCATATTTGCCACAAACTAGGAACAACACAATGTCCAATAAGTAAATAGATAGGTTGTGATATACCCATACCCTGTAACACTGCATGCAGCCAGTGTGTGAATCTCAGAATTGTTATGCTGAGCAAAAGAAGTCAGGTGATTCTGTTTATGTGAAATTTGAGAAAAGGCAAAATTAATCTGTAGTGACAGAAGTCATTATCAATGGTTGCCCAAGCCTAAGGGGATGTTATTAATTGCAAAAATGTATGAAGAAACTTTCTGGGGTGATGGATATTTTTTATGTTGATTGTGACTGGTCATTACACAAGTGTGTGTGTGTTGAAACTTTTTAAACTGTTCGTGTAAAATGGGTGCATCTTGTATGTAAATTGTACCTCAGTGAATTTCAGTTTTTAAAAGTGAAAAATACCTGATGGCTTACACCTGTAATTCCATCACTTTGGGAGGCCAAGGTGGGAGGATGGCTTGAGCCCAGGAGTTCAAGACCAGCCTGGGCAACATAGTGAGACCCATCTATACAAAACAGTTTTTTAATTATCCACGCATGGTGGTGCCCACCTGTAGTCCCAGCTACACAAGATGCTGAGTTGGGTAGATCTCTTGAGCCCAGGAGGTTGAGGCTGCAGTGAGCTGTGATGATGCCACTGTACTCCTACCTAGGCAGGAGAGCAACACCCTGTCTCAATAAAAAAAAGAAGGAAACAAAAAAATCAGGGTAAAAATAGAATTTAGGCCACTATGGAGCACAACTTTAAAATATGTGAACTTTACCTATTGGAGAGTTTAATTATTTTTAAATTGATAAATGATTACTGACTACAGAGAAGTAACAGAATGCCATTCTCATTAATCTTACTTTCCAGGGTTGTAATAAGGGAGCAGAGGGCATCAAAGTATAAGGAAGACCGTAATTTGATACTGTCACCACTATCACACCTACCAGTCCAGGTGGTCAGCCAAGGAGAGACTCATCTTGCTGCCTAAAGTCTGATGAACCTTTGTAAAATTGTGCAGTATTAGGTGAAAGAGGGCTGACATGCAGATGTCTAAGTAGGTCAGTTCTGTGTTTTACCAATAGTTTAAAATACTTGAAAATAGCAGCAGACTTAAGTGAGAGGCACTGGTGGCTTTTACAAATAAGCTAAGCTGATAAATTAGCCAAATGGCATAGCAATATTATCAATAGGCCTTTTAATGATAATCTCTCGTGGTTTTCTAAAGGATAAGATCAAGAGATGTAACATGAATGACAGGATTTGACTGGGTTCATACTGGATGAATGATCATACCTGAAGACAGCAAACTAGAATGAGATTCCTATCCTCAGTCCTCTCTTGAATATAATTACATATTTAGAAGTAACTTAGGTGAGGAATTATTAGCATGCTGATCTTTAAAAATCTCCCCTTTTTCACTTCTCACGTAAGACTCTTGAAACAAGAAAATAAAAATAACCTGTGTTTTATTAAAGAAAAATGAAGCAGCCAAGAAAAAACTGATTTTTTCTGTGAAAGCTAAAGTTATAGTCTGAAATTATAGACCGTGTCTACAAAATTAAAAATCCTAAGGCCGGGCATGGTGGCCCAAGCCTGTAATCCCAGCACTTTGGGAGGCTGATGCAGGCAGATCACGAGGTCAAGAGATCAAGCCCATCCTAGCCAACATGGTGAAACTCCATCTCTACTAAAAATACTAAAATTAACTGGGCATGGTGGCGAGTGCCTGTAGTCCCAGCTAAAGTATAAGATGAGGAAAATGTTTTATAGGAGCAATTCAAGAATAATTATTCTAGGATTGTAATTGAATATAATTCTTTTTGTGCCCTTTTTTTTTTAAATTCTATTGTCATAAATTTTGACCCATTCGCAGGAAGCATGTAATTGAATATATTTTAGTTGGACTCAGTAGCATGACTTTGGCTGCCGTAACAATCACAATAATGTCTGATTTAATGTTGTATGCCCACCACGAGGGAGATGAAGACGAGGATCTCACCATAGTTTGTGTTGGTTAGATCCAATCTGAAGTACTGCTTTTAATTTGGGGCACCATGTTATGCTCTGTAAGAATGTGGAAAAGCTGAATCTTGGATAAGAGCTTGAAGTAGTGTGAGAAGAAATTTTACCAGATGATTTTGTAGCTCTAAGATTAAATGGTTCTGTAGCTGGACACTTTTTCTTCAAGGAATGAGACTGTTAAGAGAAACCTATCAAGAGAATGTGTTGTTCCTTTGGTTGATAGCATATTTGTTCTTTCCTAGTACTTTTGTAAACCTGTAATGCTCTCCTTAACATCTTACCAAGGAAAGAGGGAGGTCCAATCTAATTATCTTAATTAAGGGATTGACTTCTGTGTCATCTATGGCAAAGTTGATATATTCTTGTTCCCTTCCTTACCCCACAAACGGTTATGTGAGATTTTTATTTTCTGTGTGTGTGTGTGTGTGTGTGTGTGTGTGTGTTGGCATTTTCCATTGAACTGGGTGGTGCTTAGGAAATGATGTTTTAGTGTCCGCCTATTTAGAATTATCTGGGGTAGTGATTACTGTGAAACATTATCTTATGTAGGGATTGGGTTGTCTCATCCCATTTCTCTAGCTGGAGAATTAGACTCCCTTTTCCCTTCCAGCCTTTCATTCTACAGACCTGGACTTCTACTCTTTGCTGCTTTTGTTACAGAAGGATTACAGAAAGAGAATTATTCAATGAGATAAAAATTAAGAAAGCAGTTTGTAAGTTATAAAGGATTACACAGGTATAAAGTGGTGTTATTTCAGGTTGTATTTTTATGCAACTTGGCCTATAACAGGTTTATGCTATACAACTTCTGTGCTGGTTATATCACTAGTTCCCCAATTACATTTGTATCTTGTTAATTATCCAGTACTTTCATGGTCAGAAAATTTCTCTCCTCACTCTCCCCAATTACATTTCTATCTACTTTATTCTTGCTATATTCCTTCGCATCAAATTTGTTGAAAGGATTAACACCATCCCATGGAGAACACCTTTATCTTCCCCTCTTTTAACTTCAGCATGCCTCTCTGTTTTCATATGGTTAAAGCCCATTTGTTTTTGTTTTTAAGTCTTGCAGGAAAAAGAACCTCCTTTCAAAGACCAACACCTTTGTTGTATACTAGATCCCAGGTCTCTCTGAGTGCAGGACCTAGCTCTACCAACCAACACCATCATCTTTTATCCCCCTTTCTTTCTAATGGAGATAAGATCTCACCATCTTAAAGCTTTGATTGAGGCCCATTTATTTCCACCAGTTTTTAACTTTGTATGTCACTGCAGAATTTTGTAAGCAGTGAGACCTATAACTGACATCACATTTTCTTTCAATGAAAGAGTGACAATGTGATATAGAATACTGAGCCTAAAGTCATGACAAGATAATTTTCAATTGTAGCAAATGCTATGAAGAACATAAACTGTAATATGAAATATTAATTGGAGAAGGGATTACTTTAGATAAATAGTAATTTGAAATGAAAATTTTATCTAGAAAATACTTTTAAAATGTTGATGTTGGGAAGAATGAGGAAGTTTAAATGAAGATGAGAAAGCATAAATGATTGTGGTTATTTGCAAATCTTCCATTTTTAACAGTGTTCATTGCATGATTTTGATTATACCACTTGGATTTTAAATTCTCATTTTAAGGTAAAACTGTCTAATGATCATTGTCAGATTTCAGAAGTATCATATATCTGTTCTCTCCAGTATTCAATTAAGAAAAATAACCTTGACTAGCACATTATATGCATCTTGTAGTTGATTCAATAGACATGTATTGAATACTTACCACACATACCAGGCACTGTTCTAGGCACTGGGTATACAAAGAAATAAACAAGACACAGCCCTTCTGAGACAGGAGGATCGCTTGAGCCCAGGAGGTGGAGATTGCAGTGAGCCAAGGTCATGCCACTACACTCCAGCCTGGTGATACAGCAAGACTTTGTCTCCAAAAGAAAAAACAAAATGACAACAACGCTGCCTTTTACTTCAATGAATGTAGCTAAAGCAGTTTTTAGGGGTAACATAGATGATTTTAAAGTTATCATTGACTCTAAAACAGACTCACTATGGCCATTTTAGAGAAAGTTTGCTCCTCACTAGTCTTAAGAAGATTAAGAGTATATGACAACTACCTTTAAAAATAGTTTTAATTGCCAAACTGCATGTTCTAGTTCTAGTAGTTTACGTTCCAAATAGAAGTGAACATAGGCGCATTGAAAAAACACGTGAATCAAGCCATTATTGTGATAATTACTGTATAAGTTGAACAGTGAAAGATCACTTTCAGTTGGGTTAGTCGTGGGAAAGCTTCACTCAGGAGTTAGAATTTGTATTCAGTTTTAAAGGATGGATATGAATAGGTGGAAAATAGAACGAAAGCTAACTTGGAGGGTTGGGTGTAGGAGGGGAGCATTGAACACAGTGATGGAATTAAATATCAAGGTATATTTAAGGGACATGGATAAATAGGCTTGACTGGAGTGAAAGGTTTGTATTGGTAACTAGTAAAAGATAAAGCAAAGTCTTCTAATAGAAAACAAGATTTCGACTGTACCATTATAGTGATATGTTTCCATAATCTTCAATTCATTTACAGTCTATTTTGATATTCTGTAAAGAGTTTATCACAATGTACAATTTTCAATTGTATCATGATTCTAAATAAGTCTTTACACCCCTAAGTATGTTCTATAGATTTTGAGGCCAGAGTCCTTTAGCCCTACTCAGGTTAAAATGATGTTTTGTTTTTCAGTTACTTACACGCCAAGTCAATCATCCACAGAGACCTCAAGAGTAATAGTATCCTTCCTGAAATTTGTCTGCGAAGTTTGAAAACATCCTGACTTTTTCTTCTGCATTTTGTCTTCACATTATGTAAAAACAGTTTTCATGCTAAGTTCGATATACTGTAAAGAGAATTAACAAAGAATTATGCATGCGTGTATAGGAGAGCAGGATACCACAGCCTGCTTTTGGTTTCTCGACAACTGAACTTTACAAGAAAATCTGTCAGAAGTGTTTACAATAGTAGGATTTTTTTATTGCTTGCTTACATTTTATCAGCACTATAAAACTGATAGTTTTGTAACTTTTAGTCCCTTTCAGACCTCTGACCTTGCTCAGTGGTAGTTGAGATATAACTGAAGGCTCTAAATTATATAACAACGAGGTGAGAAAAACATAGTATTTCTTCTTCCCCAAGTGCAGACTAAGATATTGTCTGCAGCATCTTCATTCCAATGAAGAGCCTGTACAGCTTGCCCAGGAGTGCCAAGAGAATATCTGGTCCTACATTGCTAAAATCTAATGGGAAAGTTTCAGGTTCTCCTGTAAACTTAGGAAAGCATCTCACCTCATCCTAGCACATTTCAAGCCCCCAAAATCTTAAAAGCAGGTTGTATAAGCTAAATAGAACTAATCATTGTTTTAGACATACTTATTGACTTTAAGAGGAAAGATGAAGTACTGTGTTTTAAAGAATATTATATTACAGAATTATAGAAATTAGATCTCTTACCTAAAATCTTCATAATGCTTGCTCTGATAGGAAAATGAGATCTACTGTTTTCCTTTACTTACTACACCTCAGATATATTTCTTCATGAAGACCTCACAGTAAAAATAGGTGATTTTGGTCTAGCTACAGTGAAATCTCGATGGAGTGGGTCCCATCAGTTTGAACAGTTGTCTGGATCCATTTTGTGGATGGTAAGAATTGAGGCTATTTTTCCACTGATTAAATTTTTGGCCCTGAGATGCTGCTGAGTTACTAGAAAGTCATTGAAGATTTCAACTATAGTATTTTCACAGTCCCCAGTATTCACAAAAATCAATGTTCTTATTTTTCATGTAAATAGATTTTTTAACTTTTTTCTTTACCCTTAAAAAGAGTATTTTGAAACCAGTTTCAGTGTATCTCAAACAAAAATATATGTCTTATAAACAGTGTTTTATATTTTATTCAAAATTGTTTAAAGTATTTTGTGTTCAAAATGTTCTGTGTATCCTGTTGAAAAAAACAGGTATGCAATTTAAGGCAGGTGTGATCTACAGCCATTATTATGGTTTTGCTAAGAAAACTACTCCTTTTAACAGAGAAGCTGTTTCACAATCTTATTTAAGCCTAATTTGGAAAGTTACTCCTTTAGACTAGAAAGAGTCTCATAATTATGGGGCAGCTAGAAGAGGAAAGACAAAAAAAAAGAGAGGTAGATTAACAGCCTTGTGCTGTCTTGCATAGCTCTTTCTTTCTTCCTGTTTTTTGCTTTGTGAAAAAGAAGAAAGAGAAGTTCTAAAAGAAGGGAACTAAAACTTCTGTGCAGTTGCAACAAGCTGTGGAAAGCTCAGTCATTATGAATCATTCCCTAAAACAGCATTCTTAAAAGGGTCCCTCACAGCGTTTTAGAGGGCCCACAAGATCTTCCCTTTGTGAGACAAGATTTTCTTTATATCATTCAACCAAAACAACACATCGCAACAGATTGCGTGCAAAAGCAAATATGAGAATCCAGCTGGCTTCTGTTAAGTCAGACATTGAAGAGAATCACAGGCCAGGCATGGTGGCTCAAGCCCATAGTTCCAGCTATTTGGGAGGCTGGGGCAGGAGGATCATTTGATCCCAGGAGTTGACTGGCCTGCTCAACAAAGTGAGACCCCATCTCTAAACCATAAAAGGAGGATAATTGTACTACTATTCTTACTAAACTTTGTTTTTGATAATAGTTACTTTTCATTTAAAATGAATGATCTGTGTTAACATCTGCTGGTTATTATTTTAACAGTTAAATGAATTAATAGTTTAATTTCTCCATTAAATTTTAATGATAAATATCCACAGATACAATCCACATAAAGAAAAGTGCTTTAGCGTCCTCAATAATTTTTAAGAGTGAAAAAGAGTCCTGAGACCAAAAAGTTTGAAAACCACAGCTCTAAGCTGAATACAGGCTTTCCCAAAAGTCTTAGTGTAATTCTAAGCTTTAAATAACTTAATCTGCACTAAGACTTTCGGGCACCCTGCTGGAAACAGAAAAGTTGTAAAGGCTTTCAAAGCAGCAAACTGTATGTAGCAGTCTCCAAAAAGGGAAGTCCAAGGTAGGACTCCCAAGTTTGTCCGAATAAACCTAGAGTTAAATTGAGCTATGATTTCTTATGACAGTAAGTAGAATTAGGGCAAGTGGCAAGGTAGAAGAGTATTCTAGTACCCTAACCTCCTCTAAGTCTCTTGATCTGAAATGTTGAGTTGGACTAGTAGATTTCTAATGCCCCTTCTGTTTCTAAGATTCAGTGATTGGAGTTAGCTAGATTTTTTTCATTATTTAACATGTTTAACTGTTTTAATTTATAATTATAAGTGATAGAAAAATTAATAACTATAATCTGATGTCAGGCACCTTTATTAAGGTATACACACCTTGTGAAAATGATGGCATTGTATCCTAAAAGGATGAGGGAAAACAGATTGTAAGTGCTGAAATTGCAAAACCTAAAACTATAAACAATAGTCACGTGCTTCTAAAGTATATTAATTTTTAACTTTGTGGGAGAGTTAGGCTCAATCAAGTCTCCAGTTTTGTCCCAGTTTTTGTCCTTTTTCAAAAACCTTCGTTAATACAGTTTGTAGATTATTATACATAAAGTTTTATATTTTCTTACAATTAATTTTTTGTTGATACCTGTATTCTTCCATGCTGAGTTTTAAGACAAGAGAATAATAGCCAACAGCACCCTTCATTGTTAAACCCATCCTGGGTTGGTACTGCCCTCAGAAACAAATATGGAACATTCATATCATAGGAGAGAAGAATTTGGTTATAACTAAGGCTGTGTGGTCCTCTGAATTATATACAATGTTCTTCTCAACTTTGTTCTATTTATATCTTAGGAGAGAAAGAAACCTTTGTGAGAGTTTTTACAAATTAAATTGCTAAATTGAAGATTCGTCATGCATTTCTTAAAATAGGTGACATGCAACTTTTCATCAAACTACCACCAACAGTGTGAGATAAAACTAAATTAAAAGAAAAAAGCAGTTCATCTGATTTCTACTTCATCTCTCACAAAAACTGGTTTAGTCTTTGAAAAGTATACCTTTGCCATACCAACCTCTCAGTATTCTGGCTTGCTCATTACATCACAGTTATATGTGGTTTATTTTGTACTGTATTACTAAAAGCAACTATGAACAAAATGTATGACAAAGCGAAGTAGATCAACTTTCTCCTTCACTTCCATCTTCTCGTGCTCCTCAGGACATCCCACAGATCTTCCATCAGTGGTTCTCAACTTTGGTTGGACATTAGAATCATCTGGGGAGCTTTAAAGACTAATTAATGTTTGGGTCCCACCCCCAGACTCTGATATGTTCTGTGATTGGGCTGGAGTGTAGTCTGGACGTTGAGGGGTTTAAGGCTCCACGGGTCATTCTCATTTGCAGCTGTTGCTGAGTGCCATTATTGTCCCTCCCTGTGAGATGCCTGCCTTACCCAGACCAATAACCAGGAATTTTGTCCCAGGTCTTTCAGCCATTTTTGCAGAGTTAGTACCACTTTTGCTGTCAAATTGACATTGTCATAAACTTTTCATTAATATACTGCCATTTCGATTCCTTCCAAATGAAACAATACAGAAGACACAAGGTGAAAGAATAACTCTTTTAAGCTCATATTTAACCAACTGTTTATTGTATTTCATGTAAATAAGAAACCTAATTGTGCAATACAATAACTAAAATGTGTAAAACCGTAGCAAATAGGATTGTTTCATTGCCCAAGAAGCAGCAGCCAAAAGATTCTTTATACCATCTTTTACTAAATCTACCCGCTGTCTTGCTTTTGTTAATAAAGCATCCATGGCATGTTTATAACATATGCTGATTCCATAGTTTGAAAGGGGATTTGATTTTATCAGTCTTGAAATTCTACCATTAATTTCTAAGGTGTCCTCAGATAAGAAAAGTTGTTTGTACCAATGGGAAAACTTAAATTCTAGGACAGTTACTACAGTAGTTGTACTGCTCCTAAGCATCTTATAACCACAAATCTAGTATTTCTTTGCTGAATCAAGAATGGGAAGTGGGAACTGATTCTGATAGGGTAAATCGTGGGAAGAATTCAAATGGCAGTGATGGTATTTTGTGCAGAAAGAGATTGCCTGAATAATTACCAAATTATAAAACCTTAGTAATGCAATAACAAAATCTCTGCTAATACTGTCTCTTTTCTGAGTTTATAGAGCAGAGGTTTTTTTCTTCATCTTAATTTTATTTCTTTGACTATTAAGAGAATTGATTACATATTAGACAGATGTTTTAACGGTAAAAGCATTACCCTAGGAATTATAATAGCTTGTTTTTCAGTCTTTGGTCAGTTGAAGTGAAGAATTAACTAGAATATTTTTCTTTGTATGTTCTAACAGGCACCAGAAGTCATCAGAATGCAAGATAAAAATCCATACAGCTTTCAGTCGGATGTATATGCATTTGGGATTGTTCTGTATGAATTGATGACTGGACAGTTACCTTATTCAAACATCAATAACAGGGACCAGGTAAATATTTACCACCTCTTGGTGTTTATTTTGCCATCTGTATACAAGGCTCCAGGTAGTTGTAGAAAATAAGTGTTAACTTCTGGGTAAGCATGAAGGATAGAATTCTTGATTTTTGTTACCAGTTTTAGAAATCGTTTGTATACTTTTGGCAGTAATAGCAACACGTAAGTCCTTTCCTTCGAATATCAGTCATAAATGTTAACAATGGAATAAAATTCCTGATTTTCTGACTAGAAACTACAGATACAACAATGGATATTTCTTGACCATAGCACAGTTAGAAGAATGAGCTCTGCTACTGTAGCATCTGGGCATTATACTATTCACTGTATCAGAGTTGTGCTGTCAGAACAGGCACTCAGCTGTGAGCTTCTTTATATTAAATTCTTTTAGAATTACTAAGATTTCTTGAAATCTTTAATTTTTAAAACTAGGTAAATGGAAGGAATCATGCTTTGATTTTTCTATAATGAGAATTCCAGTAGGAGGGTAATTTTTTACTTCTTTCCTTCCTCAGCTCCCGTTCCCTGTCCCTTATCTTCCAGAAGGTACTAATATAGCCTCATGGAGCTGTTAGCCTTTTCTGTCTCTGTCTCAGTAAGCTCGATTAGACTTTTAAAATTGGCCAAGAAAAGTGAATTGTCTTTACTAAAATTACCTTGAATAACTACATTTTAAAAGGTTTGTGAAGGTGTGTGGAGAGAGATTACAACAGTTACCCTGTTAGTATATTAAAAACACTAGTTGACCACATAAACTCTAATTAAAGAATATTTAGACTTTATGCTGTGATTTGCCTCAGAATCACCTGGGAATTTTGTTTAAAAAAGAGGATACTGGCTGGGCGCGGTGGCTCAAGCCTGTAATCCCAGCACTTTGGGAGGCCGAGACGGGCGGATCACGGGGTCAGGAGATGGAGACCATCCTGGCTAACACGGTGAATCCCCGTCTCTACTAAAAAAACTACAAAAATCTAGCCGGACGAGGTGGCGGGCGCCTGTAGTCCCAGCTACTCGGGAGGCTGAGGCAGGAGAATGGCGGGAACCCGGGAGGCGGAGCTTGCAGTGAGCTGAGATCCGGCCACTGCACTCCAGCCCCGGCGATAGAGCGAGACTCCGTCTCAAAAAAAAAAAAAAAAAGATACTGGTGCAGATTCTAATTAAATGGGGAGGAGCCAATCACCTGCATTTTTTTCTGTTTCCCAGGTGATTCCAATACAGACCAAAGTTGAGAATCACCAGTCTAAATAATTTTTTTAATAAGAGTGCAAGCTTTTTAGGTATTTCATCATAACTTCCCAACCTAATGAGATGGTAGTTCTTGTATATAAATGTTACTGCTTCATTTAAGTGATTTGGTCTGTTTTGTCAAGAGCTCAACTCTCTCTTTTTGGTGCTAACTCTGAGTAGCTTTCTCACTTCACCTATTGTGATATCGGAGAAATAATCTCTTAAGTTACCATGCACTTTGTGTGTGTACTTATTGAATCACCATATGCCCCTTACACAACAGTGGTCTTGACTATGTTTGATGGTTTTTAAAAATGGCTACGTTTCTACCCAGTTCATTATAAAACTAAATTTTAGTTGGTGTTGGCCTTTCTAACTACTTCATAGCTTTAGAATGTTGAGTCTTAGTTTTGAGTGTGAAACAACATGACTTTGGATCTGATGTTTTAAGCCTGCATGAAACTTAGATTCAGGGTGGACTGAAATTTCAGCTAAAGAACATAATTGAAACATTGTTCTTACTGTACTTGTGATAGATCTATATCACTGAAATGATTGATTTGACAGTGGCAGTCGGGGTAGCGAAATGGTCTCTAATTTACAAGCTTCATGTCCTCTGCCTTTTATAGTCTTATTAATTCGATCATAGAGCATAACATCCTGTACCATGTTCACTTTTCCTGTACATAATATTTTTCTGGAGGAATTAGGGATTTTTATTTTAGTTTCAGTTGATTTATCATATAGACTACAAATTAATAAAAATTTATGAACCTAAGATCTGGATGAAATTCATTTGTCAGTGAATACGTTTATCTTAATACAGTAACAAAATTATAATATAGAAACAAGTATTATCTCCAAAATACAGATAAAAGCATCCCAGAGTTCTGCACTCATCCACTTCTTGGCATTTTAGGTGCTTTGTCCTCCATGGGAGTATAATAAATGATGTGGCAAGGGCTTACTCTCCATGAGAGGAATGTGTGACCAACAGAAGGGTAAGGCCTTTACTAGTTAATTCTTTCTAATAGTATAGTTAGAACCTTCTGGAATTTGCTAGTCTGAAACCAAGTTAAGTATTTAATGGAGAAGGAGGAGGTAAAAGAATGATGTCCTCTTACAACTACCCCCATTCTGCTTCATTACCCTCTAGTCTACTTTTGTCAAATAGTACTTTCTATGAAACTCCACATTTTGAAGAGTTAACTCTGGCCATCCTCAATGAAGTTGTCCTAGGTACTGTTCCATTCATCCTTTGATTTTTCTTTTGCTGTCTGTAATACTTGGATCTCCATGGCTCTCAGATTAGTCTTCTGTTTAAGAATCCAGGAATATTCTTTACTACGCAATGTGAATACCATTCCCCTAGACTCTCATGCCCATAGTCTGAGGTGGCAGATTTTGCCTGTAAATTCAGAGCACAGCTGGTAAAGCAGTGTGATGTAATGGCAGGTCTTGGACTCAGGTAGATAGACTGGTCTACCTACCTCTCTGGGTATCTTTTTTTTCCTTTTTTCTTTTTTCTCTTTTTTTTTTTTCCCCAAGACAGAGTCTCGCTCTGTTGCCCAGGCTGGAATGCAGTGGCCTGATCTCGGCTCACTGCAACCTCTGCCTCCTGGGTTCATTGATTCTTCTGTCTCATCCTCTCGAGTAGCTGGGATTACAGGCGTGCACCACTATGCCCAACTAATTTTTTTGTATTTTTGGTAGAGACGGAGGTTTCACCATGCTGGTCAGGCTGGTCTCGAACTCCCGACCTGATGATCCGCCTGCGTTGGCCTCCCAAAGTGCTGGGATTACAGGCGTGAGCCACTGCACCTGGCCTTTTTTCTTTTTTCAGTTACCCCCAAAATAAGGGAATTCGGCTAAAGAATTTCTTCCAGCTTCAAAAATCAGATTCTTTCTAAAATAGGTATCTTAGCTCTTTGCAAAGTAGTATGCCTTTTTACCTTTATTCACCCTAGTACTAAAAGTCTGGGATATCACTTTGTCATCCCCCAATTCTTCTTTATCATTCCAACATTCTTCTCTCTAATCACCCTGTTCTTCCCTCCTTCAGTGCACTTTCTCTTGTAAGTTGGGATTAATAATGTGCTCACTTAAGCTAGGTATATTGACTATGCCTTTATGGCTTTCTTTTCTTGGAGCAGAAGTGCTATGTCTTCTTAGAGGAATAGATAGTATATATCCGTTATTTCAAGTGTATTCCAGTTATAATTGCTGCATAACAAACCACCCAGAATGTAGTAGCTTAAAATATGAATCTGTAGGTTGGGCTGTTCTCAGTGAGGAAAGTTCTTACCAGTTTCACACCGTATTGACTAGAGTAGATTTACTGGGTGTTAAAAGGATCTACTCGAAAGTGGCTCATTCACGTATCTGGCAAGTTGGTGCTAGCTAGAAGCCAGAAGCTCAGTTATTCTCCACATGAGCCTTTCCTTGCGGACCTCTTCGCAGGTCTTCGAGGACCTCTTCATTGGTCTTTCTCACAGCATGGTGGCTAGGTTCTAAGCACAAGATCTGAAGAAACAGGAACTAAGTACTAGTCTCTTATCAACAGGCAAATTATTTTAATAGAAAATGTTTTCAATACCAACTATATACAAAGCACTGTGGAATATAGAAGGGTTCAAAATGAATAAAGCAAAACACAGGCTCTGCTCTCAATGGCATGTGCAGTTCTTTTGAGGCCGTGCTGGGGGTGATACTGAAAATGAGCAGACATGAGCTCCAGTAATACCATGGAGTGAATGACAGGGTCGAGACACCAGGAGTACTGAGTGTGGATTGAAAGTGTGAAGAATCAGTCCCAGAATTTCAAGCCAAAGTATTGGTTTCGTTGTGTATGTGCCACATGAATCTTCTGTCCATGAATAACATCCAGGAAAAACTTTCCCTTTTTTCTTCTTTCTGTTTCTTCATCAGTCAGCCTCTGCACCCCACCCCAGCAGATACTGAAAGCTGCCTGCTTTGTGCTCTGCACTAACTAAATTCTGTGGGATGTATAAAAACATGAGAGTTGTCTTTGATTTTTTTTTCTCACATTCCTCCTGAAAGACTCTTGAAAAACTATGTATCTCCTTGTATATTTTTTGGCATCTAAAAGTTTTTATCTTAAGTTTAAATAATTGCAAAGAATGTAATTTCCAGTATATTCTATTAACATTTTAAAATAAGACTACTATCTTAGATATATATATACATATATATATATATATATCCCTCTTTTTGAAATATATGCATCAGAATCTAAAAACCATACTGATTTTATGCCTATTAAAAATACTGAAGCTCTTCATTAATTTCTGGAAGTTTTACATGGTTCCTTTTTTCTCTTCAAACTATTTGTATTGTTTCTCACAGAAGTTCATCCTAATGTAACATCTGTATGTTTTAAAGCCTTTTATTGATTACCTAAGTTACATCTCTGCAATAAAAATATGTATATAAGTTTAAATTTAGAATTTTACAAAATTGTGACTTCAAGATCTGATTAGTAATTTTTTTAATTCTGAATTACGTTTTTGTTGCAAGTAATATATAACTGATGAAAGTAGCATTTAAGTTTTGATATATGGAAACATAGAAGGTAAAATTATATTGGAAATATGAATCTTAATGACATGGGGCTTTTCTTTTCCCTTCAATTAATGTATGTATCTGTGGATAAATACAGCTTTTTTGCTAGGACACTAGATACTTAGTATTGATTCTTTCCATATTTCATTTTTAAAGAGGTAAATACTGAGAAATTTTATCTAAATTATAAGAAGATGACAAAGGCAGGAGTTTTGTTGTAGCCACATGCAGAGTTTAGTGGTCCCCAAGACCAGCTTCAGGTTTGTTAAAAGGACTCACTGAAAACTCACTGAAAGCTGCTCAAGACTCACTGACAGCTGTTAAATTCACAGTTACAGTTTATTACAATGAAAGAATACAGATTAAAATTAACAAGGGAAGAGACCCATAGGACAGAATTCAGGAGCGTTCTTGTTGGAGCTTCCTGTCACCCTCTCCCAATGGAGTTGTGGACAGATCTTCCAGTAGCAATGTATGACAACACACATGGATTGTTGCCAACCAGGGAAGCTCACCTGAGCCTTGGAGTCTAGAGTTTTTATTGGGGTTCGGTCACATAGATATGATTAATCACCTGGGGGCTAACCTTAGTTTCCAGCTCCTGCAGAGGTCAAGCTGATGCCACATGACCCAGAGCCCTCTATAAATCACATCGTTAGCATAGACTATCTGGCATGGCCCATGGCCCCCAAATAAACAGACACTCTTATCAGGCAGGACATTTCAAGGGCTTAGTGATTACCTCCCAGGAGCCAGGAGCAAAGGCTAGCTATCTCTTTGAGCACGGTTAATTCTTTACCACATACTATATCACTCAATCATTTGAGCTCATTCCTATAACGTACCAAAATGTACTTAGTAACTTGTCATTAAAAAATGTTTTAAAAGCTCAGCTGACATTTCAATTAATATTTTTGAAAGTAAAGAGTTGAAAACCAACAGACTTGTTTCCCATTCGTTGGAGCCCAGTTCGACACCAGTATTTAGAAATGTCTCTTTGTTGCCCCAGAGGTTTTTACACCCTGGGACAATGTATACTATAGTTAGGTTACATATGCGTAAAAGGTGTGCCTTTTGTAAAGTGGTAGAAGGGCAGTTATAACAGGAAAATGAGAAAGGAAGATAAGTGTTACACTTCCACTTGAGTGGTTCTCTGGCAAATCACTTTTTTCAAAGGGGATGCCAGTAAGTTGATAGTTGTAGAAATTAATTCCCTTAAAATGACCATGTTGGCTGGGCGTGGTGGCTCACGCCTGTAACCCCAGCACTTTGGGAGGCTGAGGCAGGTGGATCACATAAGGTCTGGAGTTCAAGACTAGCCTGGCCAACATGGTGAAACCCCATCTCTACTAAAAAAATACAAACATTAGCTGGGCATGGTGGTGTGCACCTATAATCCAGCTCCTGGGGAGGCTGAGGCAGGAGAATCTCTTGAACCCAGGAGAGGGAGGTTGCAGTGAGCTGAGATCATACCACTGCACTCCAGCCTGGGCAACAGAGCAAGACTCTGTCTCAAATTTAAAAAAAAAAAAAAAAAAAGGCCGGGCGCGGTGGCTCAAGCCTGTAATCCCAGCACTTTGGGAGGCCGAGACGGGCGGATCACGAGGTCAGGAGATCGAGACCATCCTGGCTAACACGGTGAAACCCCGTCTCTACTAAAAATACAAAAACTAGCCGGGCGAGGTGGCAGGCGCCTGTAGTCCCAGCTACTTGGGAGGCTGAGGCAGGAGAATGGCGTAAACCCGGGAGGCGGAGCTTGCAGTGAGCTGAGATCCGGCCACTGCACTCCAGTCCGGGCGACAAAGCGAGACTCCGCCTCAAAAAAAAAAAAAAAAAAACCCACCATGTGTATATACCTTTGACAAAGCCTTCCTGTAACCCCAAGGATACTTGACCCTAATTTAAAGTCTACGGACATATGACATGGCTAATCAACTAGCAAAAAGTTATCACGCACTTAATGAATAGTTAACTTAAACATTGAAAACCTCTTGTGTCCACAAGGTTATGTTAAATATTGGAGGTAGTGGTGTTATAGATATTTTTTGAGGTTTTTTTTTTTTGAGACATTCTCGCTCTGTTGCCCAGGCTGGAGTGCAGTGGCACAATCTCGGCTCACTGCAACCTCTGCCTTTTGGGTTCAAGCAGTTCCTGGCCTCAGCCTCCCACGTAGCTGGGACTACAGGCACACGCTGCCATGCCCAGCTAATTTTTATATTTTTAGTAGAGACAAGGTTACATCATCTTGGCCAGGCTGGTCTTGAACTCCTAGACCTCATGATCCACCCTCCTCGGCCTCCCAAAGTGCTGGGATTACAGGTGTGAGCCACCAAGCCTGGCTTCTTTAAGAATTTTTTAGAAATACGTATGTATGAGTCACAGTCTCTCTGCCCAAGCACCTATAGTCTCATTGGAGAACTTAGATAAGAAACATATCACAAAAAGATTAATAACCACACAAGGCAGTAAATGATCATCACAGCTAGTGGTGGGAAGGAGGACCATTATTACTTCTAGGTGTGTAAAGAAAGGTATGATAAGCATGGTTACCTTTCAGTTAGGCCTTGATTCATCTGGATTTCAGGTAGATGGCGAAGGGGTGAGGGAGGGCATTACGAGCACAGTAGGAGCAGCGGCAATAAAAAAGTTAAAAGTGGCGTCGTGTTGGGATAGTCTTCTCTACAAATCCTCTGTTACTTACTTAACTATATTATCTCGGGCAAGTTACTTAATTTATTTGAGCTTTGGATTCCTTATCTGTAAAACGGGGTCAACACCACCCTTGTAGAATTCTTTTTTGAGTATTAAATTAGATGATATCTAGAATCCAAGTGTCCCAAAGTTTTTTGGCCTTTTGGGGCTACCTTTTCCATTGATAGCCAGGTAAGAATACCTGAATTGCTGTCCATAATATATGACTATAAGCACTCCAGATCCTTTCTCTCAACTTTGAAGACCCCTGTTTGAAGTGCTTTACATTCTCCTGGCTGTTGCTTATCACCTGTTGCTCCAAGGTATTACTCCAGGTTACCCCCAGTATTCTAAGACTGCTGTCTTCCATTAAAATGATGATGTTATGATGGTGTAGCTTCAGTAGGGGGCATTGTGAAAGAAAACTGTACTCCCCTCAATTCAGTATCTCTTTCCAAGGTTCATCCTTTAACCTCTACTGTATAGAGACCACATTGCAATCAAAGCTTTACTAATGCCTGGCAGTTAAACAAGGGTCATTACAGCACCAAACAGGAAATAATACAATGTATCAAGCTTGGCCGTTTTTAAATTCATCAGTTCTGCAGCTCTCCCCTGTAGCGGAGATCTCTTACCGGCTTTCAATCCACTTTACCCTCTACCCTCCACCTGTTGCACCTATTCCCTCTAAGACCAAAAGCCCTTCTCTCAGGCTGTCCTCCCTAAGTCCCAAGACTCCTAATATCTATCCCTGCCTGACCTCAAAAGAGGCAAAATATTAGGAAATTAAGAAATTAGAAAAAATTGTAAATCTCCGAATCCAGAGAAGACAAGCCTTTTTATTTCATTAAACAGATTTTAGCTCCTGCTGGCTTCCCCTTCTCTCCTCTGGGGGAGGCTCTGGTTTGTATAACCAAGTGGTCCATTAGCATTTCCACAATAAAAGGGCTTAAGATACAGATGCCAAAAAAAACTGCTAAAATGTTAGCCTTTTTGGTTTTCCCTACACATATGTAAAGGACTTACCATAATATCCAACAACAAGATGTGCTGAATAATTTTTTTTCTTTTTTAAAGTAAAGAAGAGACACTGTCAGATCTGTTTTAGATGGTTACCCTGTGATTGGGAAAATGGACTAGATAAGGAGAGACCGAAAGCAGGGGAGCAATTAGAGAACCTTTGCCACAGTCCAGGGATCATAAAGATTTGAGCTTGCAGCTCCTTTTGTGAGTTCCCTACAATCTATGATGTAGCATTGGTTTTTTAAAACTTTTTATTGAGGTGTAGTACATACATCATACATCATAAGCTGTAAATGTACAGCTTATTGTGTTTTCAGTGAATATGAAGTATATTTTTCAACATATCTACAAGGTTGAATTATTTCCCTTTTTTTTCTCTCTCCAGATAATTTTTATGGTGGGACGAGGATACCTATCTCCAGATCTCAGTAAGGTACGGAGTAACTGTCCAAAAGCCATGAAGAGATTAATGGCAGAGTGCCTCAAAAAGAAAAGAGATGAAAGACCACTCTTTCCCCAAGTAAGAAAAAGCTTCATACTATCCAAAAGAACAGACTAACATTCATAGACAGATTTCTGAGTACTTTTTTGGGCACACAGTCTGTATTTCGTGAGTTTGAATTCTATGTGCAGACTCCAGACAAGTAAACATCTTAAGATGGTTTCGGCCGGGCGCGGTGGCTCAAGCCTGTAATCCCAGCACTTTGGGAGGCCGAGACGGGCGGATCACGAGGTCAGGACATCGAGACCATCCTGGCTAACACGGTGAAACCCCATCTCTACTAAAAATACAAAAACTAGCCGGGCAAGGTGGCGGGCGCCTGTAGTCCCAGCTACTTGGGAGGCTGAGGCAGGAGAATGGCGTAAACCCGGGAGGCGGAGCTTGCAGTGAGCTGAGATCTGGCCACTGCACTCCAGTCCGGGCGACAGAGCGAGACTCTGCCTCAAAAAAAAAAAAAAGATGGTTTCATGAGGGTTGAGCAGTGGTACACCTAGAAATTTCGGGTCCCAATACAAAATATTCAGAAAGACTTTGCATTTGTCCATCAGTTCTCAGACTTCTCAGTCTTTGAATTCTTTTACATGTTTAAAAATTATCGAAGACTGCCCCTGCCCCCGCAAATAGCTTTTGTTTATGTAAGTTTTAATTACCTTATTACAAATTAAAACTATGTTTTTAAAAATTTATGAATTAAACATAATAAACCAATATCTTAAATAATATTTAGGAAAAAACAGTTCTGTTATCTAAGAGAAAAAAATTAGTGAGGAGTTGCATTGTTTTACTTTTTTTGCAAATCCCTTTGCAAAAAGAAGATAGCTGGATTCTCAGCTTTTGCACTCACATTGCAATATCTCACATCATGTCATCCATAAAAACTCTACTTAACACTTGTAAAACAGTGACAGTAAAAAAGGCAAATGATATCTTATTGTTATTACAAAAATAGTTTTGACCTCATGGGTCCCCTGGTGGTCCACAGACCACATTTTGTGAACCACTGCTTTATTTCTTCTTGGTGGTAAACAGATTCAAGCTTTCCTTTAATACTAGGTCTTTTTGAGGGGCATTTCTGCCTGGTGCAGAAAAAAGAAAAGGCAATAAGGCAGTTGTCAGCTCAGCCTGCCTTCACCTAATTCTTGATAACTCATTGCTTTTTTTTTTTTCTTTCCATGTTGGATAAAGCCTTAAATTAATAAGTCTTAGAAAGAACTGTAACTAAGGCCAGGCGTGGTGACTCATGCCTGTAATCCCAACATTTTTGGAGGCCAAGGCAGGCAGATCACTTGAGGTCAGGAGTTCAAGACCAGCCTGGCCAACATGGTGAAACCCCGTCTCTACTAAAAATACAAAAATTAGTTAGGGATGGTGGCAGGAGCCTGTGATCCCAGCCACTCAGGAGACTAAGACATGAGAGTCGCCTGAACCCAGGAGGTGGAGATTGCAATGAGCTGAGATGATGCTACTGCACTCCAGCCAGGGTGACAGAATGAGACTGTCTCAAAAAAAAAAAAAAAAATCTAAATTCCTCAACTAGCTTACAGAGTTTAGCTGTAGTAGATATTGTAATATAAATGCAATGTTTTCTGATACTTAGGGAGCTCCTGATAACACTGGATAAATATGCCTTCATGAATCAGTACAGTTTCAAGTGGGAAGTGCTGTTTCCCATAGTAACCCTGCTACCCTAATTACTGGAGTGTTCATTTATGAACTCTTAGGCCTTCGAATACCCAGTCCTAGCTAGGTAACTCAGAAGTCACTGTTACTGGAATGAGATTCACTCGTCCTTTATTTTTAAATCTAAAAAACGTTGTTCTTCTCTAAAGAATGAAAGAAGGTAAAATTGATGGTTTTTAACAAGTCTCTCAGGGTGTTGCCTAAGAGAAGAAAGGGAAAGCTAAGTGGTTCGGTGGGTAGATATAAATTTCATTTTTCAGGGTTCAAAGTTACTGTTCCTTTGAGGAAGAGTTTTTTGTTTGTTTGTTTGTTTCTCTAAGTCAGGAAACCTCTGAGTTGAGACTGTCCTGGTGAGAGACCAGTGCTGCTGACCAGCTTCAGCATGACCCTCTCCCATGTTCCCTTTTCACATCATGGTGCTCGGGTTTCTTACTTAGCCTGGTTGATTGACATTAATAATGCAAAGTACATCCTTAGGCCTACTTTTAAAATGGTATTAAAAGGGGCAAAATGCTTAGCTCATACTTCTGAATATAACATTTCATTAATTACATGGTTTCAGAAACTGAAGTACATATGTGAACTTTTCAGATTATTGGAGGCTGTCCCTTTTAAGTGTTATTTTAAAATTTTTGTTACAGGATATCTTTTCACACCATAGTGTTATGTGCCACATAAATTTTAGATGGCTAAAGATCTATATGTTTTAAAAAATATAAAATATGAAATCATTTTTATAGTTTTGAGGTAGGAAAGCCTTCCTTAATAGACAAAATTCAGAAGGAAAAAATTAGCAGATGTGAGTACATTAAAAATGTTAAACTTCTGTTTAAACCCGGGAGGCGGAGCTTGCAGTGAGCTGAGATCCGGCCACTGCACTCCAGCCCAGGCGACAGAGCAAGACTCCGTCTCAAAAAAAAAAAAAAAAGGTACTGAAGAGGCCAGGCGCAGTGACTCACACCTGTAATCCCAGCACTTTGGGAGGCCAAGGTGGGTGGATCACTTGAGGTCAGGAGTTCGAGACCAGCCTGGGCATACTAAAAATACAAAATTAGCCGGGCTTGGTGGCACATGCCTGTGATCCCAGCTACTCGGGAGGCTGAGACAGGAGAATCGCTTAAACCTGGGAGGCAGAGGTTGCAGTGAGCTGAGACTGTGCCACTGCACTCCAGCCTGGACAATAGAGTGAGACTCAGTCTCAAAAAAAACGGTACAGGCCGGGTGCGGTGGCTCAAGCCTGTAATCCCAGCACTTTGGGAGGCCGAGACGGGCGGATCGCGAGGTCAGGAGATCGAGACCATCCTGGCTAACACGGTGAAACCCCGTCTCTACTAAAAACTACAAAAAACTAGCTGGGCGAGGTGGCGGCGCCTGTAGTCCCAGCTACCTGGGAGGCTGAGGCAGGAGAATGGCATGAACCCAGGAGGCGGAGCTTGCAGTGAGCTGAGATCCGGCCACTGCACTCCAGCCTGGGTGACAGAGCGAGACTCCGTCTCAAAAAAAAAAAAAAAAAAAACGGTACAGAAGAAAGTATAGACTCTAACAGTGGTTATCCCTGGAGAGCAGGATTTGAGAGCCTTATACTCTTAATTCTCTAGTATTTTAATTCTTATTTGCACGTTATACTTGGAATTTAAAATTTTTTGCAACTGCTTACTTCTTTGTCTTATATTAATCATCATAAAGATTACTTTTTTAAAAATAAAAGTTTAACTTTTAAAAACAATTTTCAGCCAGGTGTGATGGCTGGTGTCTGTAATCCCCGCCCTTTGGGAGGCTGAGGCAGGCAGATCACCTGAGGTCAGGAGTTTGAGACCAGCCTGGCCAACATGGTGAAACGCTGTCTCTACTGAAAATACAAAAATTTAGCTGGGCATGGTGGTGGACACCTGTAATCCCAGCTACTCGGGAGGTGGAGGCAGGAGAATCGCTTGAACCCAGGAGGCGGAGGTTGCAGTAAGCTGAGATTGTGCCACTGCACTCCAGCCTGGGCAACAAGAGCGAGACTCCCTCTCAAAAAAAAAAAAAAAAATCTCAGGACAATAACAAAAGTAATAATAATAGCTGCTAAAGTTTTATTGAGTGCTTATTATAGGCCAGACTTTATGCCAAGTCCTTTAAACACATATTTCATGATTATGAATGTGCATTATCATGCTGTATGCCTTCAAGGATTATAACCTGTTTCTTTGTACCTTAAAATTGTGAATTTCTGCATTTTATGTATTGGGGTCTATTTGTCGAGGTCTCCTCTCTTTGCTCTTGGGTTGTCACCTGTCATTTCTCATGTGCTACTAGCACTCTGGGTCCATGGGGTTCTGCTTTTCATTAGGTGTATGTAAAACATTTCCCATTGCTAGGTTTCTTTAAAGGGCAAGTAGCTGTGATAGTTCTGTTAGGAGATAGTCATATAGTGCTTTACTTATTTATACTCCATCTTCTTCCCAACAGAGACTTGTGATCTGTAACAAAAAGGTGTAAAATTGGTTTTAAATTTTTATTATTTACTGTTTCAAGACTAACAAATGATCTAAAATATAAATAAAAGCTGACAAAGAATTCTTCTCCCCATTTAATTTACAGGGATAGTTTCTTCTTAAGAAAAAATACCAGTTCTTTACGAATATTTTCCCAAGCATTTATGACAATACTGAAAACAATGTAAGATTTCAGGTGCTTTCTTGTAAAGTGTGATGGGACTCTTAAAGATTTATACCACACAGATTTTCATTCTTCTTTCTGTTTTTTCTTTTTCTTTTTTCTTTCTTTTTTTTTTTTTTTCTTTTTCTTTTCTTCTTTTTCTTTTTTCTTTTTTTTTTTTTTTTTTTTTTTTTTGTAGATTCTCGCCTCTATTGAGCTGCTGGCCCGCTCATTGCCAAAAATTCACCGCAGTGCATCAGAACCCTCCTTGAATCGGGCTGGTTTCCAAACAGAGGATTTTAGTCTATATGCTTGTGCTTCTCCAAAAACACCCATCCAGGCAGGGGGATATGGTGCGTTTCCTGTCCACTGAAATAAATGAATGGGAGAGTTCAGGAGAGTAGCAACAAAAGGAAAATAAATGAACATATGTTTGCTTATATGTTAAATTGAATAAAACATTCTTTTTTTTTAAGGTGAACCAAAGAACACTTGTGTGGTTAAAGACTAGGTATAATTTTTCCCCAAACTAAAATTTATACTTAACATTGGATTTTTAACATCCAAGGGTTCAAATATATAGACATTGCTAAAAATTGGCAGAGCCTCTTCTAGAGGCTTTACTTTCTGTTCCGGGTTTGTTTCGTTCACTTGGTCGTTTTAAGTATTAAACTTCAGTTTCTCATGCAACTTTTGTTACCAGCTACCACATGTCCACTAGGTACTCCAGAAGAAGACCCTACCAGTGCCTGTGTTTGCAGGTGAGAAGTTGGCAGTCGGTTAGCCTAGGTTAGATAAGGCAAACTGAGCAGATATTTAGGAAGTCAGTAGAATTTAATAATAATTATTATTAATACTGTAACATAACAATTTGGAAAATGTGGATGTCCTTTATTTCCTTGAAGCAATAAACTAAGTTTCTTTTTATAAATTTTGAGTGCAGGTGACCAAAAATATTGCTAAGGAGTGGCATGTTTGACATGAGTAAAATGTCTTTTTTTTTTTTTTTTTTTTTTTTTTTGAGACGGAGTCTTGCTCTGTGGCCCGGGCTGGAGTGCAGTGGCCGGATCTCAGCTCACTGCAAGCTCCACCTCCCGGGTTCCCGCCATTCTCCTGCCTCAGCCTCCAAGTAGCTGGGACTACAGGCGCCCGCCACCTCGCCCGGCTAGTTTTTTGTATTTTTAGTAGAGACGGGGTTTCACCGTGTTAGCCAGGATGGTCTCCATCTCCTGACCTCGTGATCTGCCCGTCTTGGCCTCCCAAAGTGCTGGGATTACAGGCTTGAGCCACCGCGCCCGGCCGTAAAATGTCTTAACTTTGGATTTTTAGCAGGAAAATGTTATAAATTGGAGTTTCTTTTAAATAGCTTTTTTTTTTTTTTTAATACATTAAGGATGTCTTGCTCATGTAGAAGTCAAATTTCATTGCAAATGCATTGCTCCCTTCATACCCAATCCCTCCCCTACAAAAAATCTTCACAGAATTCTGTGAGAACTTTTAGGTGTGTTTTTCTTTGAGATACCTCTGGTTGCCAAACACCAGGTAATAGATTTTTTTAAGTTGTTATTAGATTATTCTTACCTCTCAATGATACATATTTTAGCAATAACTTTATCATTATGTCTCATGTTCTGTCCTCCTTATATTCTTTGCCCAGCAAGATTCTACTTATGATGAATGAATGCTTTTCTCCTTTTTGCATTCTATGGTATGAAGTATTTGTTAGGGTTCTTTAATACTTATAGATTGTTGTGTAGAAAATGACTGTAATGTGGTGGTCAGTGTATTCTTACTGTGATTCAGAGGGAATCCTTTGTAGAAAGCAACAGCACGTGGTCTTGTCAAAGATTTGGCCATCTCTACTTACTGTCAGCCTCTTAACTATATCTTCACTTACTCAATTTGGTTTTGTCATGATTTTTAAATGTAGCCAGTAATTCAAGGTTCTTCCAGTAAACAGACATCTGTGTGAATGCCTCCTTGAAGTCAATAAAGAAGTAAATTGAGAAGACTTTAAATTAATGATAATTTAGTTTTTAAGTGCCCATAAATAAATTTTTGAAACATTTTCTTTGTTTGAATAGTTAGATGTCATCCAGGAAACCACTCAATAATAATTATGGCAAACCTTTAGCCCCTCATTTGGGTAGCTTAAGATAAGTAATGCCATTATGATTTCAGAATTGATTCATGACTTTAGTTAAGAAAATGAAAAGGAACATTACTCATATTTTTTAAAAAAATGATACTAAGGAATAAAGAAATGTAACTATTAGAAAATACCTAAGTATAGGCCGGGCGCGGTGGCTCAAGCCTGTAATCCCAGCACTTTGGGAGGCCGAGACGGGCGGATCACGAGGTCAGGAGATCGAGACCATCCTGACTAACACAGTGAAACCCCGTCTCTACTAAAAAATACAAAAAAACTAGCCGGGCGAGGTGGCGGGCGCCTGTAGTCCCAGCTACTCGGGAGGCTGAGGCAGGAGAATGGCGTGAACCCGGGAGGCGGAGCTTGCAGTGAGCTGAGATCCGGCCACTGCACTCCAGCCTGGGCGACAGAGCGAGACTCCGTCTCAAAAAAAAAAAAAAAAAAAGAAAATACCTAAGTATATGATTTTTAAATCCTCCAGTGGCACTAAAAATATGATTATTAGTAATGTAAGATAGAGTTTTATTCATTCACAAATAGAAGACTACAAGCATGTAACTAACCAAGTTTTTATAAAATTGACTTTATGGAATGCTCCAAAGGTTTGGCCATTTTGAGGCACAAGGTCAAGGGATCTCTTTATTGATAGAGCTCCTTCTAGAATTTCCCAGCATATCTGCCTCACTGTTCTTCCTTTCATTCTTCACTCTCTTTTTCTTCTCGGTGCCATCCTGCCTAGGCTCCCATCGTCTGCATCTGACGCCTTTCCTTTCTTTCTTTACTAGTCTCCTTTGCAATAGGGCATGGCTAAGCTCTGTAGAACCACTCAGAAATTCATTGTTCCATTCTGTAGCCAGTAAAACACGCCTCCAGAGTAACACAGAGTAATTCTACTCTGTCTTTTAAATTAGGTCCACCGGAAGTGTTAGTGAAAGGACATTAAAAATGTGACAGGTGACATGTTTAGCTAATACGGATATGGAGAAATAGGAAGCAGTAGAATTAAATGTTTCCCTTTCAGGTTTAATTGTATTTGTTCTTGGGTTTTGTTTTATACTGAGTTTTAAATATATTCTCCAAATAAAAACATTATTTTTTCTAACCATATGTAGAGTTAATCTCTTTGACTAAGTAGCTGAAACAAAAGAACATTTGTTCTTTTGTGACTGCTTTTTTCCTGAAACCTGAGCCCTCATATTTTTTTTTAATTAAAGTTGATTTCCTTCTTCAGTAAGGAAAACTTTTTATAAAATTTGTTTTACCTTTTAAAAGTTTTACTAATCAGTGATAGGGAAAAAGATTTGTCTTCTTGATTTTAAGTAGTTTCAGGATCACAGGATGTAATCAAATGCTTCCTGTGTAATCAAGTGCTTCCTGTGAATAAATAAATGTATTTTTTTTCAGGCATTATACTAGCCATTTAATCTTTTTTATTTATTTTCTTCCTGCCCCTTGGATGGCATATACCAGCCATTTAGATACTAAACTCTAATAGTTAAACCAATAGTTAAAATTGTCCTCTCTAAAACATTGGCTATTTAATATACCAGCTTAAATAACCTTTCTCTCAAGTGAGTCACTCTTAAAGAACATTATGTGCCTTTTTTAAAAATACTATGAAATGGTGCTTCATGACAGAAACATTTTATCAGTTATAGTCTTATTTGATTGAAAATTTTGGGGCATTTCTGTAGAACTTTTTACTTTACTAAATATTTCATCTCTCCTGTGACTGTTTTCTCAAAGAATTTAAAAGACCCAATGTGTCTATGCCAGAATGTTTCCCATCCTTTTGAAACTGCCTGGGCCAGGCGTAGTGGCTCATGCTGTAATCCCAGCACTTTTGGAGGCCAAGGTGGGCAGATCGCATGAGCCCAGGAGTTTGAAACAGTCTGGACAACATGGCAAAACCCTGTCTCTACAAAAAAATTTAAAAATTAGCCAAGCATAGTGGTGCACGACTGTAGCCCCAGCCACTTGGGAGGCTGACCTGGGAGGATCGCTTGAACCTGGGAGGCGGAGGCTGCTGTGAGCCTTCATCATGCCACTGCACTCCAGCCTGGGCAACAAAGCAAAACCCTGTCTAAAAAAAGAAAAGGAAAAAAGAAACTGTTTGAAAGTCATGACAGAGTGTCAGGAGGGGATTTACTCTGGCTGCGGTTGACTTTCTCCTTAAATGTCAAGTAGTGATTAATTTGGGTAAGAAGTAACCTGTTACATTTTTTATAACATACTTTAAGGAATTTATCAAATTCTGTGTATAATGCCCATTAAAATGTACTCCATTCTGGAATAAAGGGTAATGAGTAATATTTTTAAACTAGTTAATAAAGTCCTTAGCTTTCACATAAACTATGACATTTGAGGTGTCTAAAATCACAGGGTCTTTTTTTTTTTTTTCACTCTTCCCAGTTGTTCTCTGCTGTATTCCTAAATAAAGTTAAATTGAAAATGCATGGCCGGTTGTGGTGGCTCACACCTGTAATCCCAGCACTTTGGGAGGCTGAGGCAGATAGATCACTTGAGGCCAGTTCGAGACCAGCCTGGCCAACATGGCGAAACCCCATCTCTACTAAAAATACAAAAAGCTGGGCATAGTAGTGTGCACCTGTAATCTAGCTGCTTGGGAGGCTAAAGCACAAGAATTGCTTGAACCCAGGAGGCAGAGGTTGCAGTGAGCCAAGACTGCACCACTGCACTCCAGCCTGGGTAATAGAGCAAGACTCTCTCAAAAAAAGAAATTGAAAATGCAGCTTAAGTTATCCTCAGCCTGAAAGAAGGGGAAAGAAAATGCTTCAATTTGGCCTCGAATGGATTTTTTTTGTTAATTAATATACCAAGATATTTTTTAAGACACAGAGTATCTAAGTATTTCACTTCAAATAACTTCACGCAAGCAGAGTTGGCTCTTCAGATAAAATCGGGTGGAAAGTAGAATAGTAGAGATTTCCAGATCGGCAAGAAGGAATCATTAAGAAAAGATACTTTTTCTGAAAGCAGATTCATCACCTGTTATTGCCATGTTTTCCTTACATTCTCCATGATTTTAGGGACATTTTAAGAGTCTTATTTTATTGATTCCTAAACTATGGATTGTTTTCTTTTTTTCCCCTCAATCCCAAGTGTGACTGTAAAAAGGACTGCATTCTGTTAGAAGCACTACACTTTCGATAGAGTGATAGTGTTTGCTTTGTTCTTTGTGCGGTTGTTTGGTTTTAATTTTTTTTTGGAGACAGAGTCTCACTCTGTCATTCAGTCTGGAGTGTAGTGGTGCAGTACCACCACGCCCTGGTAATTTTTGTTTTTGTTTTTGAGACAGAGTCTCATTCTATTGCCCAGACTGGAGTGCAGTGGTGTGATCTCAGCTAACTGCAGCCTCTGCCTCCCGGGTTCAAGTGATTCTCCTGCCTCAACTTCCTGAGTAGCTGGAATTACAGGTATGTGGCACCACACCTGACTATAATTTTTTTTTTTTTTTTTTTCCAGTAGAAACAGAGTTTCACCATGTTGGCCAGGCTGGTCTTGAACTCCTGACCTCAGGTGATCCACCCACCTCAGCCTCCCAAAGTGCTGGGATTACAGGCATGAGCAAGCTTGCTGGCCTGGTTTTTATTTTTAAGACTAATATTTAAGTTTGTGGAGTATGACACTTCAACAAAATGAAATTTCTAATTACTATAATGAATAGGAAACATTATCTGAAGTTGTGTGTGTGTTTTGTTTTGTTTTCGAGACAGGGTTTTGTTACTCAGGCTGGAGTGCAGTGGTACAATCCTGGCTTACTGCAGCCTCAACCTGCTGGTCTCAAGTGATCCTCCCACTTCAGCCTCCTAGGTAGCTGGGACTACATGCAGTTGCCACCACATCCAACTAATTTTTTTTTTAATTTTTATTTATTTATTTATTTATTTATTTATTTATTGTAGAGACAGGGTCTCACTATGTTGCCCTACCTGGTCTCAAAGTCCTGGGCTCAAGCACTCCTCCTGCCTCGGCCTCCTGAAGTGCTGGGATTACAGGCGTGAACCACCATGCCCAACCTTAGCTGAAGATTTTTTTAAGTATTTTTTAATGTGGTATATTAAGATTTGGCTTAGATATTATCATTTTCTGATTTTTTTATTTAGTAGATTAATTCTAGGCATTTTTATAAAGATTTCTTTTCTGTAAATCTTATGTTTACATTGACCTTAATGAAATTTGGATTTGGCTAGATACGTGATTACTCATAAGAATGTTGCAAGTCACTTTAAAGAAACATTAAAACACTAAAAATAGCAGCCTTAAAATTATAAGTACTCAAACTGTAAGCAACAATAGTAAGAATGTTTGTATATTTCTGGAATGTGTTACCGTAATAGCCTCCTATTATACTCCAAATGTTTTACTCTAAGGTCTTCGTCATTTAATTTAGCCTTTAAAAAAAAAAAATCAGTGCCAGATTCCCCAAACCTTTTAACTTTAAATATGAGACAATAATTCTTTTACCCTTTCTTGATCTTTGGACTCACAATACCTTAGTTAATTGCTTGTTAAAAGGAATCCATGCATAGAAAGAGGTAGTATGACTATCTACAGTTCATTAGTAGTGGTATTCAGATTGGGAAACAAAGTGTTAATTGTTGAAAGTTGTTTAGGGACTACTGGGTCTTGGAGTCAGCACCTAGGTTTGCATTCCATCTCTGCAATTTTTTGCATATGATCTCAGGCAAGTTGCTTGACCACTCTAAACCCTGGCTTCCTCATCAATATAATATAGGTAATAACATCTGCCTCACACTGTTATTATGAGGATTGGATGCAGATGTGTACAAAGTGTTCAGTGAGGCATCAGGCACTCAGTCAGTCACTAGTACCATCAGCTTACAAAGCTAAGGATTCAGTCATCCAGTCATTAGCAATCTGTTGTTTGTTGGGATGTGCCAACGTTATCTAGCAACCAGTTGGAATCTGATAGCAATCAGAAATTAGATAGGTTATTCCTGGATTACTTAAACGGTATATTCATATAAGTGATTGCTTGGAACCTCACCAGAAGCTGCTATTGAAAAATAGTGGTATGGCTGGCCAGGCACGGTGGCTCACACTTGTAATCCCAGCACTGTCGGAGGCCGAGGCGGGCGGATCACGAGGTCGGGAGATCGAGACCATCCTGGCTAACACGGTGAAACCCCATCTCTACTAAAAATACAAAAAAATTAGCCGGGCGTGGTGGCGGGCGCCTGTAATCCCAGCTGCTGGGGAGGCTGAGGCAGGAGAATGGCGTGAACCCAGGAGGCGGAGCTTGCAGTGAGCTGAGATCACACCACTGCACTCCAGCCTGGGCGACAGAGCAAGACTCCGTCTCAAAAAAAAAAAAAGAAAAATAGTGGTATGGCTGACTGAATTTTGATAATTGTCAGTTATTAACTAATCCCTAGAAATTATCTATAGTGTGTATAACAGGAACTGGCCTTTAGTTACAAGTAGAAACTATGAACAAAATGGTCGATGAAAAATAATGGCAGCCGGGTGCAGTAACTCACACCTGTAATCCCAACACTTTGGGAGGCCAAGGCAGGCATATTACCTAGAGTTTGAGACCAGCCTGGCCAACATGGTGAAACCCCATCTCTACTAAAAATACAAAAATTAGCCAGGCCTGGTGGCAGGTGCCTATAATCCCAGCTACTTGGGAGGCTGAGGCAGGAGAATCACTTGAACCCAGGAGGCAGAGGTTGCAGTGAGCCGAGATCGCACCATTGCACTCCAGCCTGGGCAACAAAAGCAAAATTCCCATCTCAAAAAAAAAAAAAAGAAGAAGAAGAAAGAAAAGAAAAATAATGGCATGAAGCCCCCAAATTCATTAAGCTATAGGAGCATGATATCACAAAGGTACTTTGTGGTTTAAAGAATCCCTTATACTGATAATTATGTTCGGTGACATGTGCCTATATTTAATTTTTTGTTAGTTTGAAGGTGAAATTAAATAGAAAATGGGAGGTCTGGATTTTCTCTCTCTGTCAAACGTGTGATGTGAATAAATCATTTGACCTCTTAATTGTATCTTTCGCAAAATGAGGATAACTGCTGCCTCTCTTTTCCTAATAGTGGCATTATAATAATATGATAGGTGAAAATGAGTTGATAATTCAGGGGTGGAAGTATTCTACAAATTAACATTACTACTTTACATTCAGTTTCTGAGAAATTTTGTTCATTGGAACTGTTTTCAGCTTGATCAGAACCATGATACATAAAACCCAACTGGGAAACTCTCTGCAGACTTGCTATTTAATTGATATAGCTGAACTATGTTCTGCATACTATATATGTTGTGTTCTTCCATGGGTTTCAGCCATTTTAGCTTTTAAATTAGCAATGCTGTTGCTTGACTTGAAATATATAACTAGTCACTTTTCAGTGAAGCTCAAATGAGGCTTTTTCTGTGTCTCTAGGTTATTTGAGATGACTTTTTTAAAATTAGCTCTTGTCCTCCCTCTACAGGAGAATTTGCAGCCTTCAAGTAGCCACCATCATGGCAGCATCTGCTCTTATTTCTTAAGTCTTGTGTTCGTACAATTTGTTAACATCAAAACACAGTTCTGTTCCTCAAATCTTTTTTTAAGGATACAAAATTTCCAATGCATAAGCTGATGTGGAACAGAATGGAATTTCCCATCCAACAAAAGAGGAAAGAATGTTTTAGGAACCAGAATTCTCTGCCGCCAATGTTTCTTCAACAAAAATACCACGAGCGTACAAGTCTGCCCAGTCCCGGGAAGAAAGAGGAGAGACCCTGAATTCTGACCTTTTGATGGTCAGGCATGATGGAAAGAAACTGCTGCTACAGCTTGGGAGATTTGCTATGGAAAGTCTGCCAGTCAACTTTGCCCTTCTAACCACCAGATCAATTTGTGGCTGATCATCTGATGGGGCAGTTTCAATCACCAAGCATCGTTCTCTTTCCTGTTCTGGAATTTTGTTGTGGAGCTCTTTCCTCTAGTGACCACCAGTTAATTTCTGAGGGATGGAACAAAAATGCAGCTTGCCCTTTCTGTGTGGTGTGTGTTCAGGCCTTGACAAATTTTATCAAAAGGAAACTATTTTATTTAAATGGAGGCTGAGCAGTGAGGAGTAGATGCGTCTTGGTATGGAGGAAAAGGGCATGCTGCATCTTCTTCCTGACCTCCGGGGTCTCTGGCCTTTTGTTTCCTTGCTCACTGAGGTATCTGCCTAACCAAGCAGGCTAGATAGTGCTGGCACACATTGCCTTCCTTCTCATTGGGTCCAGCAATGAAGATAAGTGTTTGGGGATTTTTGTTTCCTCCACAATGTAGCAAATTCTCAGGAAATACAGTTTATATCTTCCTCCTATGCTCTTCCAGTCACCAACTACTTATGCGGCTACTTTGTCCAAGGCACAAAATGCCATGGCAGTATCTAACTAAAACCCCACAAAACTGCTTAATAACAGTTTTGAATGTGAGAAATTTAGATAATTTAAATATAAGGTACAGGTTTTAATTTCTGAGTTTCTTTTTTATTAAAAAGAAAATTTTCAGATTTAATTGAATTGGAAAAAAAATACTTCCCACCAGAATTATATATCCTGAAAATTGTATTTTTGTTATATAAACAACTTTTAAGAAAGATCATTATCCTTTTCTCTACCTAAATATAAGGAATCTTAGCATAATGACAAATATTTATAATTTTTCAATTAATGGTACTTGCTGGATCCACACTAACATCTTTGCTAATAATCTCATTGTTTCTTCCAACTGATTCCTAACACTACATCCCACATCTTCTTTCTAGTCTTTTATCTAGAATACGCAACAAAATAAAAATGGTGGCGTCTCCATTCATTCTCCTCCTTCCTTTTTTCCCAAGCCTGGTCTTCAAAAGGTTGGGCAGTTTGGCAGCTGAATTCCCAGACAGAGAATAGAGCAATTTTAGGGATATTAGGACTGAGGGAGGGTGTGGGAAACCTGTCATCGGTGGTTTTTATAGAAAGAGCTGGCGTTCATTAAGAACCTAAATCTTTATCTTTGCACAAATGGAAAATATAACCTAGTTATAGCTTCCATTGGCCTTTATTAAAGGGTAATATCATCACAGTCATAGCAAAGAAAGCAGATGTATTAATGGCAAATTAATGGAAAACCTCCCTTATCAGGAATCTAGACTCAGAATTTAGGAACGTAAATCAAATCAGATAGACCAACCAAGCTATAGCCAAGGACTTGAAAGAAATTAAACGAGACCCAGAATAAATCAAGGAATTATAAATTGTTATTTAAAATTTTCAGATTGTAACTCCAGGCCCTGCTCTCTGTATTTCAGCTTACTAAAAGCTCACTACCATTAGATTTTTGCTAACATACATGTATTCAGAAGAAAGCCTATTGAAGTGTTCATTGTCTTGTAAAAGATTGTCCTAGTAAAATGGAAAAATCCTTAAGTTATTCATCAGTTTGAAAAGCAAATTGTTTTTAAGTTTTACATCAACAGGGCAGTGTCTTACAAAATTCAGAAACTGCAAAGGTGAAAATAATTCATGCTGATTTGAAGAACATCTGTGCATAATACTGCCTCTCTTGAAAAGCATTAGTGATTTTTTTCTTTTTAAATATATCTCTAGATGCTTTTAAATGTGGCTGTGTTCCCTTTACCAAGATTGGCTTCAAGTTTCTGCAGGTAGAGAGACCTGGGCTTGAACAAGAGGATGTGCTTCATATCCTGCCAAGGAGGCAGAACGTGTGCAGCCTGGATCCAGGACTGCCTCCGCGGGGCAGGGGCAGTACCATTAGGGAGGAAGCTTAGCATTTCAGTTTCCTAAACAACATTCAGGGTGATACACTTTTTCTTCCCTTGCATTTTAGAATAGGTTGGTATCTCATTTGAACAGGGGAGCAGACTTGATCTCAAATGAAGCTGTGCCCAGGAGTCAGGCTCAGTATATTGAGATTTTTATAGAGACCTTTAAAAATAAAATACTTAAACCTCTCTTTTCTTCCTTTTTCTACGAAATAGGTTTTGTCTCTAGTTTACAAATGACATGAAAATAGGTTTTATTTGTGTTTTATCTGCTTTATTTTTTGATGCCTAGACAACAGATAGACTTACTGAGCTCCTAAAAATGAGGAAGAAGTCCTTATTTGTGAAAAGCACTTTATGAGTAATTGTATAGACAGTATGTGGCTGCGTCACTGATCATCTTGTAAGGGTGTAAGTCTGGTCTGTAAAGTGGCTGCAGTGCCTTCTGTAGTGTGTTTTATTTTTGGTAGGGAGAGGTAAAGCCTTCTGAAAAATTTGAGAGCAACTCTAGAGGACTGTTTGTAACTGTGTAGTATTCCTGATGGACTTTTTTCATCGTTAGAGTCTAGGACCTAGACTTTTGCCACTGAAATAATATTGACCAAAAAAAGTAGTTTATAAAAGGGATTTGTGAATAGAAAATTCAATGTGATCATTTGTTGTTAATGTGCACCTTAAAAGAAGATTGTGTCTAGCTGTCACATTCTGGTTCCTGAATATCCCACCCCTGACTGTATTTGAGATCTAGTAGGGCATACTGGGGCATTCTAGAAGATAAAATCCCATACAAATGATATATGCTATATTTATGTTGGTGTTGGAGAAGAAAGAGCAGTATATAAAGAAATAATTCAAGACTGCAGCACTGTCAACCTGAAACTTTGTAAATATTTCCTAGCTTCTGGTTTGGTGCAGTGACAGCACTTTCATCGCAGGATGTTACCTTGTATTCATCAGGTGGAGTGCGAGCTGCTGCACACCCTCCTCAGATCTCACCTGTCCCCACTGTACATCCACCTGCCAGCCGCTTGCAAACCTCATCTCTAGCTTTAGTTTGAAACCACATTGCAGGGTTCAGGTGACCTCTTCAAAAACTACCTCCTCAGAATGAGGTAATGAATAGTTATTTATTTTAAAATATGAAAAGTCAGGAGCTGTAGAACATGACAATGATTTAAGATTTTAACTTTTTTGTGTACTTGTATTTGAGCACTCTCATTTTGTCCTAAAGGGCATTATACATTTAAGCAGTAATACTGTAAAAAAATGTGTTGCTCAGAATATCTGAATGTTGTTGAAAGTGGTGCCAGAACCGGTTTAGGGGTACGTTTCAGAATCTTAACCTTGAGTCAGTTGCATGAAATTAAATAGCTGTGGTATCACTTCACTAACAGTGATGTAATTTTAATTTTCAGTAGGCTTGGCAAGACAGTACGTCCTCATAATGAGCTTGCTGCAGCTTTGTCACATGCACAGGCATTCATAGAGACTGCCCAGCTGAGAGGGTAGAATGTTACTCTCTTTGCAAGATTGTCTTCTTTGTCCAAGTTGGCATTGTTAGTGCTAAAATACCAGCACCTTGAGACTAGCAGATTCCAACCATTAGGCTATAAACACCATAGCCAGAGATGGAAGGTTTACTCTGAGTATGAAGAGCAAATAGCTTACAGGTCATGTGTCGAAATGGTGTAGGTGAGGCTCTAGAAAAATACCTTGACAATTTGCCAAATGATCTTACTGTGCCTTCATGATGCAATAAAAAAGCTAAAATTTTAGCAGAAATCAGTGATTTGTGAAGAGAGCAGCCACTCTGGTTTAACTCAGCTGTGTTAATAATTTTTAGAGTGCAATTTAGACTGCATAGGTAAATGCACTAAAGAGTTTATAGCCAAAATCACATTTAACAATGAGAAAACACACAGGTAAATTTTCAGTGAACAAAATTATTTTTTTAAAGCACATAATCCCTAGTATAGTCAGATATATTTAGCACATAGAGCAACTAGGTTGAAAATATAGTTCAGTGACATTTCTAGAGAAACTTTTTCTACTCCCATAAGCTCTTCAAAGCATGGAACTTTTATACAACAGAAATGTTGACAGAAATTTCAAGAAATTGCTGTAGTTTAGGGTTGAAGTACTGCATGATGGGCAGCAATCGTGTATTAACTTAGAAGGGGAAATTGAAATACAGGACCGAATTTGGTTTTATCCGTTTCCAGAGTACTGCTGCCAACCTAGACACTGATTTTTCAGAGTTTGAAATGTAAATTTCTTCCCAGGACTTGCTTGCACATGAAGCTGGACTGCGTTAGTCATCCTGTCCCAAAGCACTGTCGGGGCCAGGGTGGAGGTCTCAAGGCGTCCTTTTATGACCTGGCCGTTGGATGTAAAAGAAAACATATTCCATGGTGTGGTTCTTGTATCTTGTTTCATTCCTCACCATTGAAAGAGGAAGTCCATGTATTGTCTCCAGCGCATCCTTGAAATGTTGTACTGGGATGGATTACTGATGCCCATTGGTAGATGAACCCCAGAGGAGGGTTGGAGCATGTCTGCCCCAGGCGATGGTTTGCGGCTTGGCCAGAGGAGAGCGGAGTCACCAGTGTATCTGTGGTCCATGTTGCTAGCTCTGATAAAATTAAAAATATTGGTAAGATGTTTATTAGTACACTAGACAGTAAGCTCTGTTTTGTTCTTTTCAAATAACCTATTTTCACTTTTGTTTAGGCAAAGACATTTAAATTGAAATTCAATTCTAATTTTTGTTAATTGTGGAAAGGGTAATTAACAGTTCCTGTCAGGTATTTTTAAGGTAGAAAAGGACAGAAACCCACACCTGAAATCTTAAATTAAGGTAACAGTGCTTTAAAAAAAAAAAATGCAGGCCGGGCGCGGTGGCTCAAGCCTGTAATCCCAGCACTTTGGGAGGCCGAGACGGGCGGATCACGAGGTCGGAGATCGAGACCATCCTGGCTAACACGGTGAAACCCCGTCTCTACTAAAAATATACAAAAATCTAGCCGGACGAGGTGGCGGGCGCCTGTAGTCCCAGCTACTCCGGAGGCTGAGGCAGGAGAATGGCGTGAACCCGGGAGGCGGAGCTTGCAGTGAGCTGAGATCCGGCCACTGCACTCCAGCCCGGGCGACAGAGCGAGACTCCGTCTCGAAAAAAATGCATGGGGCAGTTAGTCCCCAACTCAATGAGTGATTAAAGTACTTTTATTTAACATCCACAACTTCAACTGTTAGGTTTTATGAATTACTAAATCAGCTTTATTAAAAGGTTGACGTTTATTTAGCTGTTTTGAATAATTACAGTGACTTGACCAGTTGTGTATGAGGACACAGCCAATGTAAGCCAGTGTATCCATTTTTTAGAGGTGCATTTTTTAAAAAAGAATTCTGTAGATGGAAGTGCTCTGAAAACAACTAAAATATGTTTCTTCATGTTAGTATCAAAAAATGTTTTGTACAAACCGTCTGCTTCTCCCGGCCGGCCGAGTTCATTCTCCAGCATCATGACCGCTGGTTCTCACGTACAGCACATATGCAGGAGAGTTGGCAGAAAATTTATGAAGAGATGCCACAAAGGAAGGGTCTGTTTACAGGGGTGGGATTGGGGGTTTTGATGAAGTTGCTTAGTCCTGGTTTTGTTTTGAAAATTACTGCGTTGCATTTTTGTGTTAAGTTTTTGAACCCACGTGTGTTTTGGTGGAGTATGAGTTGGAAGTAAACAACAAAGCTCACAGAGTAGGCACAGATGTAGAGAACAGAGACCAAAATGGAGTGAGGTGGCAGTAAATCTAGGATAGGGAACAATTAACGTGAGGGTGGGAAATAAACTGTAATTACCTGAAATCAAATATAAGAGTGCAATAAGGATGCTTTTTATTCTAAGCTGTGAACGGTTAAGAATCATTCCTTCCTAATACATTTGTGTATGTTCCATAGCTGATTAAAACCAGCTATATCAACATATAATGCCTTTTTATTCATGTTAATGACCAACATAAGTGGCTAGTCTTTATGTGTTATTTATCTTCGTGTTATGTTAGTTTACATACAGGGCTGTGTGTCTCTGTGCTGTCCCCTTCTTCCGCCTTCGTTTTAAAGCACATCCGTGGGTCCTCCGTGTTTCCTGTGGCCATGCCACATAGCATAGACTCAGTTTGGCCTTCATGGTATCGCCTGATTTTTGAGGACTGTATCACAGTGATATGTATTTGTGGTAATCTCATTTGTTGGTTGTACATCCGATCCTTTCCTCAACACGGCAATTGCTGCTTTTCCTAAGATAGGATCATACAGCTGATCAGGGGATTGAATTTGATCATTCATCAACATGTGTCTCTCTGAATTTTATTCAGCAGTTGTGATTACTCTTTGGTTTAGACCAAGAAAAAGGAAATCCCCCCTTTTCATGTATTCCTTGGTTTGAGGACATGTCTCCTGTAAGGGAGAGGAAAGGGAAATGCTTCCTGTTTGAACTGCAGTGAATTCACGGTTCCTGTTTCACCACTCCAAACCTTACGGCAACTCACACACACATTCCTCTTTTCTGTTGCTGCCAAAGGTTCGGGTTTAGTACACTTCAGTTCCACTCAAGCATTGAAAAGGTTCTCATGGAGTCTGGGGTGTGCCCAGTGAAAAAATGGGGACTTTTTAATTGTCCACAGACCTCTCTATACCTGCTTTGCAAAAATTACAATGGAGTAACTATTTTTAAAGCTTATTTTTCAATTCATAAAAAAAAGACATTTATTTTCAGTCAAATGGATGACGTCTCCCTCTTTTCCCCTATTCTCAATGTTCGCTGGAATCTTTTAGTATTTTTTAATTCTCCCCATACCCACTTCCTGATCCTTTGGTTCTCTTTCCTGCTCAGGTCCCTTCATTTGTACTTCGGAGTTTTTCTCATGTAAATTTGTATAACAGAAAATATTGTTCAGTTTGGATAGAAAGCATGGAGAATAAAAAAAGATAGCTGAAATTCAGATTGAAGAAATTTATTTCTGTGTAAAGTTATTTAAAAACTCTGTATTATATAAAAGGCAAAAAAAGTTCTATGTACTTGATGTGAATATGCGAATCCTGCTATAATAAAGATTGACTGCATGGAGAAGTCTTCATCAAGACTGTTTTTCTAACATGATTACATTCAGTAACAAAAGTAGTCAGCAGTTTTAACAGTTTTTCTAGACAATGGAGAGACGGAGAAATGTACGTTTTGTTTCATACATAATGTCAGTTACTGTTTAGTGGGTAGAAGTTAAGTTGTCAAGATTCATGCATGGTACTTTATAGATGCTATACAACTTGTAGTGGCAACAGTCTTGTCAGATGTTGGTGATGACCCTTAAGTATTTCAGATGTTGTAACCTGATGTGTCTTTAGTTCAAATGACTGCTCTCCTCCATGTGATTCCGTTGGAGTATGTGCTCTACTTTAGTAATGTTTAAAGATTATCTTCAGAAACTCACCTTAGAATTGTATTTTTTCAAACTTGACACAGCTTACATTTTCCATAGCAACACAGCACATGCACGCTAATATTTACTTGAAACTATGCACTCATGTTTTCTACTTCATTTTTTTTATGCTGGTTACCTCAGTGAGTTGATTTTGTGCATTTGATTTCATGACCCTCCCCCAAATAAAATTCACTGAAATCTGAAAAACACCTAGAGTATCTTCAGACAAAATATATCAAATTACTGGGCAAAGTTTCCAGAAAAGAAGTAAACAGTTTTAAAACTCACCTGCGGCCAGGCACGGTGGCTCACGCCTATAATCCCAGCACTTTGGGAGGCCGAGGCGGACGGATCACCTGAGGTCAGGAGTTCGAGACCAGCCTGACCAACATGGAGAAACCCCGTCTCTACTAAAAATACAAAATTATCCAGGCATGGTGGCACATGCCTGTAATTCCAACTACTCAGGAGGCTGAGGCAGGAGAATCACTTGAACCCAGGAGGCGGAGGTTGTGGTGAGCCAACCGAAATCATGCCATTGCACTCCAGCCTGGGCAACAAGAACAAAACTCCATCTCAAAAAAAAGAAGCCGGACATGGTGGCCAGCACTTGTAATCCCAGCTACTCGGGAGGCTGAGGCAGGAGAATCGCTTGAACCTGGGAGGTGGAGGTTGCAGTGAGCCGAGATCACGCCATTGCACTCCAGCCTGGGCAACAGAGCAAGACTCCACCTCCAAAAAAAAAAAAAACACTTCACCTGCAATCCTTATGTCTGAGAATAATATGAAGGAACAGAAAAGCCTCAAGTGGGTTTGTGCCTGAGAAATCTGGTTTCACCCCTCCTCCCAAACAATAAAATGCTATCAAGACTGAAAAGGTTAAGGCAGGAGGATTGCTTGAGCCCGGGAGTTTGAGGCAAGCCAAGGCAATATGGCAAGATGCCCACGCTAAAAATAAAAATAAATGTCAAGACTTAATTTCCTATGAACTGCAGTTTTCTCATCTTGAAAACTAATTCTATAATATAAACATCGTAGAAATTCATTTTCTAAACCTTCATGCATGATTACAACAGAGTAGTTGTGGCTTTAAGAACATATTATACCATATATATGAGGTTTTCCTTAAAATTTAGCCGAGAACTATGGACACTTTGGTTATTAAAAAGTTCTATTTTAAAGAACTCTACCACACTAGCTCTTCTGAAATTTTGTTTTATCAGGAGCTGTGACAATCAGACCTACTGTCTTTTAAAAGAGTTTTATAGTTCTCTTAGACTCAAAATGTTAGGGCAAAAAGTGTTCTTAAAGAACACTGAGTTGGGTTCAGTGGCTCATGCCTACAATCCCAGCACTTTGGGAGGCTAAAGTGGGAGGATCACTAGAGGCCAGGAGTTCCAGACCAGCCTGGCCAAAAACAAATTTTAATTAGCTGGGCATGGTGGCACGCACCTGTGATCCCAGCTGAGGTGGGAAAAGACTGAGCCTGGGAGGTCAAGGCTGCAGTGAGCTGTGATAGCACCACTGCACTCCAGCCTGGGCAGCAGAGCAAGATCCTGTCTCAGAGGGGGAAAAAAAAAAAACTGGTCCAACTCCTCTCATATCAGTTGCTGAATATGCAGCACTGAACGATATGACTCTGCTAGGCTTATGTAGCCAGGACCCGAAATCTGTAGCATGCATTTTATGTAGGTATATATTACATAGATACAATTTTGACACGATGGCTGTTAACAAGATTTGGATAGAAATGAGTATTGACTCCATGACAGTGAGTTCGTAGCCAGAATTGGATGTTGTGTTAGGCATGCTCCACTTGTCCCTACTGTTGTCATCACCAATCTGGGAAGACACTGCTAGTGTAAACAAAAGGCACCTGCTGAAGCAGGTCCACACACCACCTCAGGGAGCTCCATTTCCCTGACACTGCACAGTGGTGTCCTGCCATTGCTCCTGGTGAAATGGTTGCAGCAGGTGACAGGGTCAACCTCTTCTATAAAATAGTTCTAGGGGCAATTGGAACCAAGATGACTTGTGTATCTTCCTGTAACATGCATATAAACAGCTGTTCCTTCTGTAACACCTCTCGTCTCAGGCGTTATTAGACAGCTAATTGTGGTCTTTACATTAAAGCTTCCCTGGGAAACAAAGTTACAAAGGTGAGTGCTAAATTTAACACTTGACGTCCGTTGCCATTTTAGGCCATACCCTAAAACTTACTTTGAATGTACTCATAGCTGCCCATCAGGAAGAGAGGAACAGATACCGTAAATGTGTTTGTTTTGCTTTGGCAAATTTTTGACAGAGGGGAGGGGTGGCACTGCCTCTGTTGGAATATGTTTACAATCTGGGCTATCTGGAATTTTTTCTATAAAAATCAAACTGGGATTCCAGGGTCATTCTGCTTAGCTTAGGTCCAATGGTCTAGAAATAACAACTGATTCCATGTAGACGGTGTTTCATTCAGGCCGGGCCTAGTTCTGAGAGCTTTACCTGACTCATTTAACCTTTTTAATCCATTCTACAAATTCGGACATTAAGGTACAGATCACAGTTAATTTGCCCAAATTCACAGCAAGCAAATGGTAGAACTGCTAGTCAGATCCAGCAAGTCGGACTCCAGCAGCCTGAGCCCTGGAAGCATTACGCCAGCTTTTCAAATGTCAGATTGAGACAATTTAGTAGGCTGTAAAATCAGTTAGGAGGTCTCAATTGGCCATTCTTTCTTTAGTATGTAGAATAAAATGAAAATAGTGTGCGTAACAGATAAATACTGTTTCGTGAACTTTTGGTTTAATATGTGTGTACACAAGCCTATTTATACGCTAGGTAACATGAAATTCTTAAACTGTGATCAAAAAGGCTGACCCCATGCTGTGTTGACTCAGATCATCTGACTCCGCCTAGAACAAGACAGCAGGATCTGAATCTCAGGTATGAGCTTGGCAAAGCACCTAACCCATCTATAGCTCAACGTCTTCACCTATAAAGTGGAAATAATAACATGAGGATTTGATAAACGTAAGTGCTAACAACAGTGCCTGACCCATAGTAAGTTTTCACTATTATTTCCTGTAACTGTATATTGCCATCAATCAAATGTTGTACCTAAAATCCTTCTGGGACGCCTCCCATGTATTTTCCCATATGCTATACAGCGGGTGGAGGTCCCTTCCTTTGAGAAGGCTTGGAACAATTCCCTGCATGGCCCACATGTGGAAAAGAAGATTCCAATATGGCCTCCTTATTCTTTAAACAAAAGAGTGCTCTTTTTAGAGTTATCTTTTTAAGTCAAGCAACTGATTTCTAAGGAATGGGGCTAATGAGATTATCCTACTTGAGTTCACTGTTGTAGATTATATTCTTTCCAAAAAAAACTTTATTGATATTGGGGAGTGAGCACGTCATGAGGGGTGGGGTGGGGATGAGTGGAGGACAAGAAAAAATGAAACCTAAAAAGTACAAAGAGATTGGATAGTTTATTAAAGTAAAGACCTTAAACATGGCTTCATCAGCTCTGGCAGCTCACACACAGGTGAGTAAACACAAAACTGGGGAAGTGTCCCCAGCACCCCTTGCAAGAGGGACAGACTGCTGAAGCTGTCAGCAGGGGAGGGTGCAACTGTTCCACTTGCTTCAGCTTTTCCTGCCACGGTGCCTGCTCTGTGACATCCAAAGAGAACCAAAGTGGGACTGGAAACCCAGCTACTAGGAAAGCGTATCATACCACACCCCAGCTTAAAAAAACTGCCAGAGGCTGCTTGCTGCATTCAACCCAAAATCTAAACCTGTGACCCTGATCTGCTCACGAGATCTCATCCCATCCTCTCCTCACCCGCTGGCGATGCCCTGGACTTTCTGTTCTTTAAACACAGGAGTGACTGTGGTCCCATGCGAGACCGTGATTCCTGCTGTTCCTTACTCCCAGAACACTCTTCGCCCTCATACAACTGATGACTCCTACTTGTTCCATTTTCAGCTCAAATGCCTTCCCTGACCAGTCAGAAGTTCAAGTTGCCTTCTTCGCCTATCTCTAGCACCTCACCCAGTGCCATTTCCTCCACAGCGCTTGGTAAATCTCACTTGGTTAGTGACTATCCGTCTACCCTTTCTAAAATCTTAAGTTCTCTGAGAACAGAACCTTTTCTTCTTTAGCACCAGATTCTCAATGCCTGGGTAGTCAAAAACCTAAACTGTAAAAAAGGGAGTCCACGCACGGTGGCTCACACCTGTAATCTCAGCACTTTGGGAAGCCAAGGCAGGAAGATCACCTGAGGCCTCGAGTTCAAGCAACATAGACTCTCTGTCAACACACACATTAGCCACGTGTGGTGGCACACACTTGTAGTCCCAGCTACTGGGGAAGCTGAGGCAGATCACTTGGGCCCAGAAGTCTGAGGCTGCAGTGAGCTGGGATCGCACCACTCCACTCCAGCTGGGGCGACCGAGACAGACCCTGTCTCTACAAAATAGATATACAGATACAGATTTAGATCTGTGGGTAGAGGAGAATTCTGTCCAGTCTCAGAGAGTTGGAAAGTGCTTTGCAACAAATTTTAGAAAAAGTAAAAACTCCTGCTTCACCCTTGTCTCCCATTCCTCTGGCCCTAAAAACTCCTAGTTAGAAGCATGCCTTAAGAATTGCACAACGGCCCCTCAACACAACTGCCCAGTCCACAGGAGCTACTTCATAAATCGACTGCATTGACCTCTACCTTTGTCCACTCAGAGCAAGAATCCACTGCAATGGACAAAGGACAAGAGTTTTCACAGGAACTGCTGACACACAGCTAAGACACCAGCTGAGGAGGCAGTGATACAGCGCTGCAGCTAAGGGTGAGCTCTGGAGTCCTCACCTTGCTGCCTACCAGCGTGTGATACTAAGCAAGTAACTTCATCTCTGTGAGCCTCACAGTCTTTATTGATAAACGGAGCTAATGCCTATCTATGTCATTGGGGTGCCCAAGAGGATCAGCTGAAAGGCACTAAACCACTTAGCGCAGGAGTTGGAAAAAATAATTAATAATCCATAACGGGTAGTTGCCATTATCAGACAGATCCAGGCCAGGCGAGGTGGCTCACACCTGTAATCCCAGCACTTTGGGAGGCCGAGGCAGGTCAATCACCTGAGGTCAGGAGTTTGACACCAGCCTGACCAGTATGGCGAAACCCCATCTCTACTAAAAATACAAAAATTAGGCCAGGCGCAGTGGCTCACGCCTGCAGTCCCAGCACTTTGGGAGGCCAAGGCGGGCAGATCACTTGAGTTCAGGAGTTCAAGACCAGCCTGGCTAACTCGGTGAAACCCCATCTCTACTAAAAATACCAAAAAATTAGCCAGGCGTGGTGGCGGGCACCTGTAGTCCCAGCTACTCAGGAGGCTGAGGCAGGAGAATGGAGTGAACCCAGGAGGCGGAGCTTGCAGTGAGCCGAGATCGCACCACTGCACTCCAGCCTGGGCCACAGAGCTAGACTCCGTCTCAAAAAAAAAAAAAACACAAAAATTAGCCGGCCGTGGTGGCAGGCGCCTGTAGTCTCAGCTACTTGGGAGGCTGAGACAGGATAACTGCTTGAACCCAGGAGGTGGAGGCTGCAGTGAGCCGAGATCGCACCACTGAACTCCAGCATGACAGAGTGAGACTTGTCCCCCACCCTGCTCCCACCACCCCACCTCCCCAAAAAAAAGATCCATAACACCATTCTCATTCTTGACCAAGCCACTTTAATTTGTAACTTTAAATATGAAGTCGATAATCCTCGAAATTCTCACCTGGCTCCTGCAGGAAAACAAAAGTAGAAAGCTTTAAGTACTTTTATATTCACTAATTGAAATCCATAATTCATTTATTCAATTATTCAAGTCTTTGTTGAGCACTGATCATGTGATAGCCTTGTAGAGGAGAGAAGCAAAATCACCCTTCAGGGTTTACAGTCCAGTCATTAAAACAAACTTGTTGGCCAGGCACAGTGGTTCACGCCTGTAATCCCAACTCACTGGGAGGCTGAGGCAGGTGGATCACTTGAGTCCAGGAGTTTGAGATCAGCCTGGACAACATGGCGAAACCTCATCTCTATAAAATACGCACAAATTAGCCAAGAGTGGTAGTCCCAGCTACTAAGAAGGCTGAGGCGGGAGAATCACTTGAGCTCAGGAGGTTGAGGTTACAGTGAGCCATGATCACACCGCTGCACTCTAGCCTGGATGACAGAGTGAGACCCCATCTCAAAATAAAATAAAAAAATAAAATAAATGTAATTTAATTTAAAAAATAAATATAATTAAAATAAAAGCATGTTAAATAAGAACATCTTAACCCCTAGGGGCTTATGGGGAAAGGGAAGCTTCTTAGTACCTCCCTTCTTAAAGAAAAACTCTTGACTTCCTGACCTGGAAAATGAAAAAGCCATACCCCTTTACTGTTTAAAGAGTTAATTTTCATATAGTTCTATATAGTAATATTCCCATATGCTGGATCTATTTAAATGTTGAAAGCAGGACACTGTAGTTTTGCAGCTACATACTGTAGGCTCCATCTGTCCTGTTCACCACTGTAGGCCTGTGCTTGGCACAGAATTGGTCTTAATATATCTTTGATGAGTGGATAGATAAATGAAACCCTAAAATTATAACCTAACTTAGGAAAAAAGATTTTTTTATTATACAATGGGCCAGGTGTGGTGGCACACGCCTGTAATCCCAGCACTTTGGGAGACCGAGGCAAGAGAATCATCTGAGCCCAGGAGTTCGAGACCAGCCTGGGCAACATAGTGACACCCTGGTCTCTACGAAATAAAAAACGTAAATAAAATAAAACATACAATGAAAAGAAGAAGAGACCAAAGCAAATGTGAAAACTTAAGACAGAAATCAGATACGTGGCCAGGCACAGTGGCTCACACCTGTAATCCCAGCACTTTGGGAGTCTGAGGCGGGCAGATCACTTGAGGTCAGGAGTTCGAGACCAGCCTAGCCAATGTGGCAAAACCCTGTCTCTACTAAAAATACAAAAATTAGCTGGGTGTGGTGGCGTGTGCCTGTAATCCCAGCTAATCACTTGAACGTGGAAGGCAGAGGTTGCAGTGAGCCAAGATCATGCCACTGCACTACAGCCTGGGCGACAGAGCAACTCTGTCTCCAAAAAAAAAAAAAAACAAAACAAACAAACAAACAAAAAAAAGCAGATACAGGATTTGGTTAATTCAGCTTCATGCTGTTAGAATATGCAGTTTTTTCAAGTCCATCATAGGCATAAAGTAAAAACTAATGTTTATGAAAAAAGGTAAATATGACAAAGAAATCTGGAGCACACCCACTTGTACAGAGTGAGTCTGAGTCTACATCTTCAGTCTGCATCATCAGGAGGGATACCTAGTTCTTCATCTGTCCACTGGAAAGGATCAGGATACGGAAAGTGACCCTGGTGACAACCATTTAAAAGAAAGAAAAGTCAAGAATTTACATTCCATGCAACTAATTAAATTGTGAAATAAATCTTGGAAAGAAAAAAAAACCAATATGGCTCAGCCCCTGACCACAGGAACAAATTCTACTTCAATTATTCAATGGCCCACCTGTTCTTTAGTTTGTTCATTATATGGGCTCTGGCCTGAATTTTAAAAGTTTCCCCATTTGGAGGTACCAGCCTAAGCCATTGGTACGTGTTTGTGATGGAGGGAGGATGGGGGAAGTGGACGCAACAGGTCTCAAAGGTTCCTGACATCCTGGCAGTCCTGGCAAAATATGTTTCCACCTCTCCTAACATTACTGCTGTGAAATGGAGAAGCCTCGGGAGAAGCCTCAGGTGGGCTTCCTCATCTTCAGTCCTGATCTAAGGGCTATCTGGCTGCATCATCATCATCTCAGACCTAACAGCTATATACACTATACCCACTCCGGACAACTGACCAACAGTGAGGCAGGGGCACCTCAAATATTAAATGTGCTGCCAGTTCAGACACCCAGGCAGCTCCTTACTGAAGGACAGCGGCACAGAGAAGTTCTAAGAGAAACGGATATGAAGCCACTTGATGCTTCTAAAACTTACATACTGCTTAAGATGTTTTTCCTATCCTGGAAACAACCCCAAATTTACTAAAATTCAAAGTATTCTGGATCAACAAGCACAGATTTCAATGTCTTAAAGGTGTAATTTCCTAAAGAACAATCTGCAAATGTGGTAAAACCTCAGTTGAGGTTAACGATATGTTAGAAAAATCACTAAAACTAACTTCCCTTCTCAAGACAAAAATTCACTCATATCCATCCCACCCAAACCTGGCTGCCCTGGGCCTCTGGACAGACTAGAAGACATTCGTCATTTAACGGAATCGAAGTGTGAAACCTAACCTAGCAATGAACCGCTAGTTCAGAAGTTAAAAGAATTCATTTCTGGCCGGGGGCGGTGGCTCACGCCTGTGATCCCAACACTTTGGGAGGCCGAGGCAGGTGGATCACTTGAGGTCAGGAGTTTGACAGCAGCCTGGCCAACATGGTGAAACCCTGTCTCTACTAATAACAAAAAAAATTAGCCAGTGTGGTGGTACACACCTGTAGTCCCAGCTACTCAAGGGACTGAGGTACCAGAGTCACTTGAACCCGGGAGGCAGAGGTTGCAGCGAGCCGAGATCGTGCCACTGCACTCCAGCCTGGTGACAGAGTGAAACTGTCTCAAAAAAAAAGTTAGCTTCTAGTCTCCCTAGGATGGCAACCTAACAGAAACCTTAAGAAACGGACCACCTAACTATACATCCTCGTGTAAAAAAAAGGTGAGAAGATAATATGTTTCATTAAATAATAGGATTCCCACATATACATATGGACAACGTGGTGGCAAAGGGCTATGTCCAGAGAAATGGTCTACAACAGGCCGGGCGCGGTGGCTCAAGCCTGTAATCCCAGCACTTTGGGAGGCCGAGACGGGCGGATCACGAGGTCAGGAGATCGAGACCATCCTGGCTAACATGGTGAAACCCCGTCTCTACTAAAAAATACAAAAAACTAGCCGGGCGAGGTGGCGGGCGCCTGTAGTCCCAGCTGCTCGGGAGCCTGAGGCAGGAGAATGGCGTAAACCCAGGAGGTGGAGCTTGCAGTGAGCTGAGATCCGGCCACTGCACTCCAGCCTGGGCGACAGAGCGAGACTCCGTCTCAAAAAAAAAAAAAAAAAAAAGAAATGGTCTACAACAGAAAAATAAACCAGTTAAGCTATTAATACATCCTCCCTCCCCCTACCCAAAAAACGACAAGAGCTCTTCTCCTGCACTTACCAGCACCTCTTCTGAGTCATGCCAAAAGCGCCAGAGGATCCAGAACCACATGAATCCACTTAAGAACTCGCCCTGGAACACCTGGGATCTGGTCAGCTGGGGGAACTGTCTGTACCGGGGCGCAATGTGCACACCCCCACCGGCACTGCAAGACAAAACAACAAGGCTGACGGCGTGCCATGTTCTCAAAGCGTGAAGTCACCCAGAACTCCTCTGAGTTACCTCCTAGAACCAAAGCTAATGTTTCTCATCTCCACTGAAATACAGACAGTTCACAATCCCTTGAAATACTCATTTTTTACTAAGCTTGCTTCATGTGTAGCAGCAAAAACTGACCGAAACTGACAAGAGGCTCATTTTGGTTTTCAATTAGTGAAGATTCATTATTTTGCACTAGAAATTTGAATGCGTCGATTCTGGGGTTCCAGCCCCAAAGGTTTCAGTTAAGAGACTGTGAACTTGTTAGTAGGTCACTAACTGACTCAGAAAAATAAATTAATTTTGTTTAGCTATCTATCTGAGAGGCAAATTATGTCCTCTGCCTATCACAATCTTTCTTAAAAGGCAACCATATGGGCAAGAGGACTCGCAAACCCTATTAAATATGCTAACGGCTCTGAACAAAGAACTTTAAACAGTAAGTTTGATTACGTGTTTCTTTTTACTTCATTTAGACTTTTGACAAGTTGTGGCACAGAGTCCATAAGAGTTATAGTCAATGTATTCAGTTGGAGTATAAATACTATACGTTGCATCTAATTTAAATTATTTGCACCTACTGGGGCTATTCCTAAAACCTATTCAGCAGCCATACATACGCTAATACACAGAAGTGGATAAAAAATTTTTAAAAGAATTCCTATATAAAATATGTTTACCAATTTCATCTAGGTAGGAATCAGCTTATAAACCATATTCTCTTTTGTGCAGCACAGAAATTAGTACCTGTACAAAAAGTGCACTGAAATTTCTTGTCTTCATAATGCACAGATTCGTGAACAGTAACATGGCAGTGGTTCTTGATACATGTTAGCTAGGACTGTTTGTTTTGTTTGTTTGTTTGACAGACTCTCACTCTGTCACCCAGGCTGAAGTGCAGTGGAACAATCTTGGCTCACTGCAACCTCCGCCTCCCGGGTTCAAGCAATCCTCCCGCCTCAGCCTCCCACATAGCTGGGACTACAGGTGTACGCCTCCATGCCCAGCTAATTTTCGTATTTTTTTAGTAGAGACGGGGTTTTACCATGTTGGCCAGACTGGTCTCGAACTCCTGACCTCAGGTGATCCACCCACCTTGGCCTCCCGAAGTGCTGGGATTACAATACAAGCGTGAGCCACGCTCCCGGCTGTTTGTTTTTTTAAAGATAGGCTCTGTTGCCCAGGCTAGAGTGCAGTGGTGTGACCTTAGCTCAAGCGATCCTTCTGCTGACTGAGCACCTCCTGGGCTCAAGCAGTCCTCCTGCCTCAGCCTCCCTCCCAAGAAGCTGGGACTACATACAAGTGTACACCCCCAGACCTGGCTAATTTTTATATTTTTTGTAGAGACAGGGTTTCCCTATGTTGCCAGGCTGGTAGACTGTTTTTATCCTCTCCCACTCTAAAAGATAACTGGCAGTTATCGAGTGTTTACCATGTGCCAGATACCACACTAAGCATTTCATAAGTTTTAACTCACTTAATTTTCATAACCTTACGATAGGGCCTGTAATTATTAATGATTTACCAATGAGGTGCTATGTGATGGCAATGCCCAAGCTCTTGCCCACAAACACATACCATTAACAATTTTCTCCTTTTATTAATCAAAGACATAACTTTTAACTAGAATTCCAACCAGCATAAAACCAACGTTACCACATTGAAATGATAAATTCCATTTTTTTTCTAAATAGTCATCCAAAATTTAGCACTTTTATTTGGAAGCCTTTATGTAGAGTACTGATAACTAGTTATGAATAAGGTGATGTTTATTTTTTGCAGATGTGTGTATATATGTACTTTTTAAGTATCATGTTTAAAAAGGTCCTACCAAATATCGCCACTTTACAACTTGAATGACATAGCATACTGTTTCCATAATGTCCTCATATACCATATTATTTATTCAGGATCTACCTGTGTATATAGATATTACATTATGTAAAAAAACCATGCAGGATCATTCAATGTGGTGTAACATGAGCCTTTTTTTTTTTTTTTTTTGAGACAGTCACGCGCTGCCTCCCAGTTCAACCAATTCTCCTGCGTCAGCCTCCCAAGTAGCTAGGATTACAGGCGTGCACCACCACGCCCAGCTAATTTTTGTATTTTTAATAGAGACAGGGATTCCTTATGTTGGCCAGGCTGATCTCGAACTCCTGACCTCAGGTGATCCGCCTGCCTAAGTGCTGGGATTACAGACGTGAGCCACTGTGTCTGGCCAACAAGATCCTTATTCTTTGATAGCTTTTTGATACAATGTAGGTATAAGTGCCCAGCAGTAAAACTGATTAAAACAAGATTTGAAGGCCGGGCCCGGTGGCTCACGCCTGAAATCCCAGCACTTGGGGACACCAAGGCAGGTGGATCACCTGAGGTCGGGAGTTCAAGACCAGCCTGACCAACATGGAGAAACCCCATCTCTACTAAAAATACAAAATTAGCCGGGCGTGGTGGCACACGCCTGTAGTCCCAGCTACTCAGGAGGCTGAAGCAGGAGAATCACCTGAACCTGGGAGGCAGAGATTGCAGTGAGCCGAGATCGTGCCATTGCACTCCAGCCTGGGCAACAAGAGCGAAACTCAGTCTCCAAAAAAAAAAAAAAAAAAGACGAGTAATGCCGATGCCAGCATTATAGTTCAAACCCATCTTAGCAGCTCCCCACGCTTCGTTATTGCTAGAGTGACATGTTGTTTTAATTACAACCTGAAGTAGGGACTGCAAGGTGGAAACCTTTTGGAACAAAGATTTGAAAGACTACAGTTATACCACAGGAACAATGACAACGGTTGCCGTGATTAAGGAATGTAAAGACTCAACACCTACTTCACGATGTTATGTTCCAAACCAGGTTGTGAACTGCACTGTGGCAAACTAGATACCCTGAACAACCCTCCAAATTAAACAACTGCGCTTCTAGATGAGATTTTTAAGATTTTTACAAACATCACTGACCAGGCACAAAAGGAAGGAATCCACCAAGGGCAAAATCCAAGTAAAAACAAGGCCCGGAAGCTAAGCAATCACTGACGCTGCCTTCACCGGGAGCCCTTGAACCTCCCCCAGCATAGCTACATGAGGTGTGGGGACAAGAGACGCAGCCTGCAGCCCACCCAAGGTGGGAGGGCTAATGACGAGATCGCTGAATAAAGCTGCGGCCCCATATGGTAAAAGGGTGAAGAAAAAATAAACCTTCCATGGACAAGGGAACACGAATTTGTTCTCAGAAGCCAGTCCTCAGGTAGATTTGCACCCAAATTCACACTACCTGAGCTGGGCCTGTGTAGACCAAAAACCCCAAGCCAAGAATTTCATGTGAGCTTGAATTGGGGCAGCGCCCTCAAGAGACTAAGAGAAGCAAGATCTCAAAAAAGTTCCAGGGAAAAGTTCAAGATCAAAAACCGTAAGGGAGTAAGACACTATGCGCAAGTCCTGTAAGAAGGAAAGAGAACAGAGAAAAAACAACATCCAAGGAAATAATGGCTGTTCCAACTTCGAATGTTTGAGAGTCAAGTTTAAAAACAAAAATGCACCATTAACTGTTACTTTTCTTTTTTTTTTGAGACGGAGTCTCGCTCTGCCGCCCAGGCTGGAGTGCTGTGGCCAGATCTCAGCTCACTGCAAGCTCCGCCTCCCGGGTTCACGCCATTCTCCTGCCTCAGCCTCCTGAGTAGCTGGGACTACAGGCGCCCGCCACCTCGCCCGGCTAATTTTTTGTGTGTTTTTGAGTAGAGACGGGGTTTCACCGTGTTAGCCAGGATGGTCTCGATCTCCTGACCTCGTGATCCGCCCGTCTCGGCCTCCCAAAGTGCTGGGATTACAGGCTTGAGCCACCGCGCCCGGCAACTGTTACATTTTTATTTTTATTTTTTTGAAATGGGGTCTCACTCTGTCACCCAAGCTGGAGTGCAGTGGCACGATCTCGGCTCACTGCAACCTCCACCTCCTGGGCTCAAGCAATTCTCCTGCCTCAGCCTCCGCAGTAGCTGGGATTACAGGCGCGCACCATCATGCCCAGCTAATTTTTGTGTTTTTAGTAGAGATGGGGTTTCACTGTGTTGGTCAGGCTGGTCTGGAACTCCTGACCTCAGGTGATCTGCCTGCCTCAGCCTCCCCAAAGTGCTGGGATTACAGGCGTGAGCCACCGCGCCTGGCCAAAGTTACATTTTTAACACATAAATCAGACCACATTACTTTCCTGCTTTAAAACTCCAATGGCTCCCCGTGATTCTTAGAATAAAATCCCGAGTCCTCCAAAGCCCTCTCTAATCTGACCCCACACTTGTCCCTGTGACCTGGTGTCTCCCACTCTTCGCCTGCACGCCACTCCAGCCTGGCCTCCTGCCAACCCTGCGGGCTCCGGCCTCTCCACCTGATGCCTCCTCTGCCCTCTTATGTCCACCGGGCTCTTCCCTGGAGGTCTCTGCATGGCTGACTTCTCATCCCTCAGGTCCCGCTTCACACTCCCAGGCATCCCCACGCCATCCCCAAATACAATATCCCTTCTACTTCCACACCACGCACTCTCCACATTAATCCCCAGCTGTATTCTTCTCTTCGTAATCCTTGATAGTACCTAAAAAACGTCCTTCTTTTCTACTTGTGTCTCTCCTGTCCAGAATGTACGCTTCATTCTCTCTCGCGTATTCTGCTATATCCTCAGCACCTACACAGGAGCGGGCATGGAGAAGACGCTCCATAAACACGTACGCACTTAATCATCACCCCTCTGAAATCAGCGTGTGCTGCGAACAAGCCAGTACCTCAGGGAGGAGCAGCATCCCCCCATCTCCTCAACGCACGACCAAGGGCCGTCGCTCGTGACTCTCCATCACTCTCTTTGCCCAAGTCTCCGAGGGCTTTGCCTTCTGCCCACCCCACACCTGCCCCAGCTCCAGTTTCTTAATCCATGTGGGACTTCACGCAAGTCACTCCTTTCATTTCCTGGACCTCAGTTCCTTAATAACAACAACAGTTAAAGAATACTTGTATGGTCCTTGGCAGGCACCAGCAATTGTTTTAAACACTTCAGTGAGGCCAGGCGCAGTGGCTCACGCCTGTATTCCCAACACTTTGGGAGGCCAAGGCTGGAGGATCACCTGAGCCCAGGAGTTACAGGCTGCAGTGAGCTGGGATCGCGCCACTGCACTCCAGCCTGCGCGACAGAGTTAGACTCCATCTCTTACACACACACATACACACAAAACAAAACACGCTTTAGACAACAGTAACTCATTTAGTTCCTTACAAATGGACGCTAAATGGGTGAGAAAACTGAGGCATTAAGAAAATAAGAAACTCTTCCAAGGTCCCGCTGCTGGAGTGTGGCAGAGGTGGGATTTGAACCCAGCCACTGTGGGGCCAGAATCCCGCTTGGAATCACGACCCCACACTGCCTCTTGGTAAAGTGTAGCTGATGATCTAAGGGATCTGGAATCATCCATTACTCTTTTCCAGCCCTGCTCTTACGGAATCTCTGCACACCACCAACTCGGCTTCGGCAGCTGCTCCCGGCCTCGACCCCCGGCCCTCAGCCCTCCGGTCAGCGTCTCGGGCCACCTCGCGGGCGGCTCTGCCCGTCACTCTCCTAAACGCCACAGCTGCCCCAGCGTGGGCTTCCGGCTTTCTTTCCTCTCACCCGACGGCGCTCTCTCTGGGCGATCGCCTCCACTCCCTGCAGTCGGAGTGATGTTTCAGCATTAAAAAGCCGTCACGTGACGTCTCTGATTAAAGGCTACCCAACCGACTCTACCCTAAATTCCGCAGCCAGGTACCAGGACCCTGGACCTCGCCCTCCCTAGGCGTCACCGCCGCCGCCCTCCGCCTCGCTCCAGCAGCGTCCACAAACGCCGCGCAGGCTGCTGCCTCCGCCTGGACAGCCCGCGCCGGCGCCCACTCGCTCAGTCGGCTCTGCATTCACGCGTGCGTCCCCCGAGGGCAGGTAGTCCCTACGAACAGGACAGCCCCGCACACGGTGTCCCATCTGGCCAACAAAGTTTCTCCCTGTCTCCCTCCGCCCAGTTGGGTCCCTCTCCCCGAGCCGCGGCGTCAGGGGAGGGGCGGAGGGCGGACTACATGTCCCAGCATGCCTCAGGATGCGGCCTCTCCAGGCGCCCCAGTCAAGGTGAGAGCGTCCCACGGACCCGCGCTGTCCGCTACAGGCCGGCGAGGCCCCCATCCCCAGCCGGACACTCACTAACGGACTCCACCATCTCCAGAAGTCCGTGCGCGGCCGCTTCTGAAAAGGCGGCCTCCAACGCGAGCGAAAGACGCCAGCCGAGTCAGGGAGTGCATGCTCGCCTGCGTCCGTCCCGCAGTCCCCAACCGCCTCGCCCCCGTCTACTTCACTTCCTCGGCGCCCCGCCTTCTGTGACGTCACGGAGTCGCCCATCTCCAGGAGTGGGGAGCCGGCAGTTGCTCCCGACCCAAATTAGCTGTGGGTCCTTTAGCTGCAGGAAGCCTCTCTCCTGAGAGCAAAGCCCATGCATAGCTTATGGTTGCTGAGCTGCCCCGTGCCTCCTGAAACAGCTTGTTGGTTGCCCCTCTGATCCTGTAGGGCTCTCCCCCTGTTCTCCTGCCCCTCCTAAAACTGAGTGGTGTATAATTTTTTTTTTTTTTTTTTAAGACAAGGCCTTCCTCTGTCGCCCAGGCTGGAATGCAATGACACCATCTCGGCTCACTGCAACCTCTGCCTCCCAGGTTCAAGCGATTCTCTTGCCTCAGCTTCCCGAGTAGCTGGGATTACAGGCGCGCGCCACTGCGCCAGGCTAATTTTTGTATTTTTAGTAGAGACGCGTTTTCACCATGTTTGCCAGGCTGGTCTCGAACTCCTAAGCTTAGGTGATTTGCCCGCCTCAGCCTCCCAAAGTGCTGGGGTTACAGACGTCAGCCACCGCTCCTGGAACGGTGTATAAATTAGAGGAGATCATCCGCTATCTTCTGGATGAAAGTTGACTTTCCAGTCGACATGGAATAGTGTGGCTTTAATATTGAAGCATACTTATTTGTTTTCCAGATATTCGCTAAGAACTCTAAGGGCAAATATCCCTTTCTGCGTTTTGCAGGCCGCATCGGGGCCCTCTTCTGGTTATCAGATGAACACCCTATTTGAACGGATGTATTTCAGAAAGTGAGGGAAGGGATGCCAAGCGCTACCACCGAGCACTCAGCTTCTAAATGCAAATAAGATTCCCATTCAAATTTTAACTGTGAGGACAGACTCTAGGTGACCTAACATACAGCATCTAAGCCCAAATCAAGAAGCTACTCTGGAGCTGGAAGTAGAAAACAAAGAGATGAGGAAAAAATGTTGTTCACAAAATTTTATGTTAACTTAATTCCCTACTCTGAAAGGTTCACTTGATTTCCCCCTCCCTATAGGTTTTGTTGAGACCAAGTCTCACTCTGTCGCCCAGGCTAGATTCAGTAGTACGATCTGGGCTCACTGCAACCTCCGCCTCCCCGGTCCAAGCGATTCTCCTGCCTCAGCCTCCCGATTAGCTGGGACTACAGGCACCCGCCACCACGCCCGGCTAATTTTTGTATTTTTAGTAGAGACAGGGTTTCACCATGTTGGCCAGGCTGGTCTCAAACTCCTGACCTCAGGTAATCTGCCTGCCTCAACCTCCCAAAGTGCTGGATAACAAGCATAAGCCACTGCGCTGGCCCATGTGCCCCTTTTCTATTGCTGCTGTAACAGCTCCTAGGAACTGAGGCCCTGGGCCCAACACCCCCAAGCTCACCTGGCATCAGATCCACCCAGGGAAGCCTGGAGATGCAGCCGCCTTAGGAAAGACCCTGAGCCAGAGGACCCAGCTGCACCCAGATTTCTGACCCACAGAAACTGGGAGACAATAAATGCTGTTGTTTTAAGCCACTATATTTTGGGATGGTTCGTACACAGCAATAGATAATACAGGCCACAAATGGCTTGATTCGATTCACTGGCTTTAAGGCTGTGTTGGCATAGGCTCGGGGAGGAGACTGCTGTCTTTTTGTCCCCCTCCCGCCTCCACACTGTACCTGAATGTGCACTGGCACAAGGGGCTGTGTGACCAGCTGGTGTGCTCTCTCCCAGCCATCTGGAGCTATCCCAGCCCCTCTCTGCCTGCCTTGAACGCCCCAAGACCTGGGAAGGAAAAAATAACATCACCTCCCTAGGAAAAAACCGCACCAAAGGAATCTCTGTCCACCTAAACCATACCGCTCCCTGAAAGACAGGAATGAGGAACTTTATCCTGGAGAAGGAAAAAATGGAAGAAACTAGTCCTGTGGTCAGGGCAGGACTTTTGGAGAGCACAAGGGCTTGACTCCATTCGCTGCCTAGTGGTTTCTAAGACGAGCAATATAATCTATGAAGGTGCAGGGATAAAATGTGATTTTACCTAAAAAAAAAAAAAAAAAGAGAGAGAGAGATATTAAGCTTTACAAATATCCCCCCTCCAGGCTGACCCCCAGGCCCCTCCTAGTCTGCCAGCCGGCCAACATCAGCTGAGCTCTGAGAAGAAAGCCCATGGTTGGGCCTGGTGGAGAGGGGCAGGCAGTGGTCACTGCAGGTATGTCCCCGGGCACTGCCATGGAGAAGAGGACATACTGGTTATATTAACTCTGTTCCTATTCACCAAAATTAATGCCTGCAAGTGGACAGGCGCAGACACTGTGGCAGAGAAACTGTAGTTCCAGACTAGCGTGTGAACCCGGGACCATGTTAAGGAAGTAGCCAAGCTGTTCTGCTCATGTGCCCAGTATGTCAGCCACTTTCATCAGTTTTGCTTTACCTCATAATAAAAGTTAGCAAGATAGGCCGGGCGCAGTGGCTCAAGCCTGTAATCCCAGCACTTTGGGAGGCCGAGACGGGCGGATCACGAGGTCAGCAGATCGAGACCATCCTGGCTAACACGGTGAAACCCCGTCTCTACTAAAAAATACAAAAAACTAGCCGGGCGTGGTGGTGGGCGCCTACAGTCCCAGCTACTCGGGAGGCTGAGGCAGGAGAATGGCGTGAACCTGGGAGGCGGAGCTTGCAGTGAGCTGAGATCCGGCCACTGCACTCCAGCCTGGGCGACAGAGCAAGACTCCGCCTCAAAAAAAAAAAAAAAAAAAGTTAGCAAGATAATTTGAAGTACAATGAAATTTGCTCTAAGTGTATATTTATGCTGGCAGGTAGCACCTGCAGGAAATTTATACATAAATTGTGTGTGTGCGTGGGTGGGGTGTGTGTGTGTGCACGCGCGCTATGGATCAATAGGACTTGATGGCATTTTCTAACCTGAATATCAAAGTCTGGGAACTACCAGCAGGACCCACCTGACCAGGGAGTACAGTGGGTCAAGAAAAGAGAAAAACAGGAAAACAAAATAAATTTATTCGTCCGCCTACACAGAACATTTTCCCTGAAGGAGAGTGTCCCTGGCACCTGGCCCAGCTTCCACAATGGAATGGATAGGCCCCTTCCCTCCTTTTACTCCCTAATTGGCCCGAAGCTTTTGAACAGACCCTCAAACCAAGCGGAGGAAGCCATGATGTGCCTTCTACCCCTGGAAGGTCACATTTGAAATTGGTGTCCCAATTTTAAAACATCCCAGCTGCCATAGGAGAGGCTCTTGGAAGTAGCCTCCAGCTCTTGACAAGGGCCCACACAGGCCACTGCCCCATCACGGGGGGCACACTGGGCCTGTGAGGAGGAAGGGCCTCGCTGCCTCCAGGATGTCCAGTTTGGGGTCCAGCGAGCGGCCAAGCCCCTCCAACACCATGATGGCAAATACAATGGAGGCAAAGTTGCTCTCAAGCTTTACCTGGAAGAGAAAAACAGAACAGTTCATCTCGGAACCTACTGATACAGGGACGTGTGTCCTGGATAATCACCTTGCTGTCCACTCTCAGCCTCCCTCAGACCTGCCCACGGGATGTTTACCATCTACCTGACATTCTCTTCTCTACGGCATCATCTCCCCAACCATCTCGTCTACTCGCCCAGCCTCCCATCTACTGGAAACACTAAGGAAAAATCTAGGGGTGCGGAATATACTTTTCTAGGTTTGTGTCCATTTGTGTGTATGAATGAATGACCAAATAAATCTTTCACACATATCCCAGACTCTGTACATTTAAATACAGGTCATTCTTCAAAACCTATGGTAACCTGTATGTATGTAGGTATATATGTATTTTATAGACAGGGTCTCACTGTCACCTAGGCTGGAGTGCATTGGCAAGATCACAGCTCACTGCAGTCTTGAGCCCCTGGACTTAATGGATCCTTCCGCCTCAGCCTCCTGAGACTGGGACTCTTTTGTAAACAGAAGGTCTTGCAATGTTGACGAGGCTGATCTCGAACTCCTGGCCCCAAGGAATCCTCCCACCTTGGCCGCCCCAAGTGCTGAGATTACAGGCAGGAGCCACGTCAGCTGGTCTACAATAGCCTTTTTAAGAGACAACACACAGGCTAGGCGCGGTGGCTCATGCCTGTGATCCCAGCACTTTGGGAGGCCGAGGTGAGTGGATCACGAGGTCAGGAGATCGAGACCATCCTGGCTAACACAGTGAAACCCTGTCTCTACTAAAAATACAAAACAATTAGCTGGGCATGGTGGCAGGCACCTGTGGTCCCAGCTACTCGGGAAGCTGAGGCAGGAGAATGGCGTGAACCCAGGAGGTGGAGCTTGCAGTGAACCGAGATTGCACCACTGTACCCCAGTCTGGGCAACAGAGTGAAACTGCATCTCAAAAAATAATAATAATAATAAGAGACAATACACAATTGACTGCTCAAACAGGGTACAGCTATCCCTTCGGAGCCAGATTAGTAGCAATAGCAATTGACATGGATTATTCAACTGTTCTTCAAAAGTATCATCATTAAACCCATTCTATAGAGAAAGAAGCTGTGGCTCAGAGAGGTTCAATGACTTGCTCAAGGCCACTAAGTGAGGAGGAATAGAGCCAGATTTAAACCTAGAAGAACAGGAATCTGCTTTTTAAGTGGACAGAAGCTCAGGAAATGGAAGGTTGAATCATGGGAAATACTCTTTGTTAGAAATTAAAAAGTATTTGTCTCCATTAAGGGCTGGAAGGTTGTCAGGGGTTGGGCCGATCTAGAAGCAGCAACATGTGGAGCCCAGGAGCAGCTTGTGGAGTTCCAGCCTGGCACACTGGCCACACAGGCTCCGGTCCAGGTGGGAACCCAGGGCTCCAACACCTCTGGGAATGCTTTCATTCTGAAGCTGGGTGGTGGGTTCTTGGTGTGGATTGGATTCCTTTACCTCTGTGTTACTGTCAAATACTTTATTTTTAAAAATTAAGTGCTACCTGAATAGATATTTCTTCTAAGGAAGATATATAAATGGCCAACTGGCATATGAAAAGATGTTCAACATCATGAATCAGTAGAGAAATGCAATCAAAACCACAATGAGACATCACCTCACACCATTAGGATGGCCACAAAAAACAAAATGACAACTGTTGGTGAGGATGAGAAAAACGACCCCTTCTGTACTATTGGTGGGCATATAAAATGGTACAGCTCCTATGGAAGTTCCTCAAAAACTAAAAACATACCATAGGATCCAGAAAACCCATTTTGGGGTATATGTTTAAAAATTGGAAAGCCAGAATACAATTTATAGACCTTACTGGCTACATTAAACATTTTTAAAAGTTTTCTAAAATTTGACAGTAGGATCTTGGAAAGGTATTTACACGTTCATGTTCACTGCAGCATTATTCACTATAACCGAGAAGTGGAAACAACCCAGTGAACATCAACAGAGTAACAGGTCGGGCGCGGCGGCTCACACCTGTAATCCCAGCACTTCGGGAGGCTGAGGCGGGCGGGTCACCTGAGGTCAGGAGTTTGAGACCAGCCTGGCCAACATGGCAAAACCCCATCTCTACTAAAAATACAAAAATTAGCTGGGCATGGTGGCGGGTGCCTGTAATCCCAGTTACTTGGGAGGCTAAGGCACGAGAATCGTTTGAATCCGGGAAGCAGAGGTTGCAGTGAGCCAAGATTGCACCACTGCACTCCAGCCTGGGCGAAAGAGTGAGACCCTGTCTCAAAAGGAAATCCTGTCACATGTTACAACATGGATGAAACCTGGGGACACTATATTGAGTAAAACAAGCCAATCACAAAAGGACAATATACTGTATAATTCCGCTTTTATGAAATATCTAGAGTAGCCAAAATCATGGAAACATAAAACAGCATGGTGGTTCCCAGGGCTGGGTGGAGAGGGGAATGGGGAGCTAGTCAATTTGCACAATGCTATACTATGCATCTGGAGAGGGTTGGGGGGTAAATTTTTTGTGTTTTTCATCACAATGAAAAATTTGTAAATGTTTTCAAACTTAAGTGCCTAGTGAAGTGCTTAGAATGCAGTAGCTGCCCTAGACCCTCTGTCTGCTCTTCCATCCTAGGAACAGCAGCAGCAAACACTCAAGGCCCCTCACCCACCATGCCCCAAACTATGTGGGGAGCAGATGTTCAGAGTGACCCACGGAGGCAGGAGGACCCAGCAGCAGGTGGGGGCTCGGCCCACGTGGCCACAAGTGAGCTGCTGGGCCTCTCAGCTTTGGTGCCTGCCTCTTGGAACACTGAGGAGATCAACTGGATACTAATAGATGTCATATAGCTAAGCGAGGTACCACAGGGCAAGCAGAGGGGGCCACAGCACAGCACTGTAAGTACAATCACCATGGCCTCTGCGGGCTGAGAACTGCTGGCACAGGTCAGCACTGCTGGGCGAAAGGGCTGACGGAAGCCTTTCCGCCTGCTCCAGGCCCCGTGCTCTCAGCTCCCAAGAGTGCACATCCATTCCTGTTCCTCTCTGAGCTACTCGCTAGCAATGGTTGAGGCTCTCCCCTAAGACTAAGGCAACACTTAAGCTGTTTTTACAACAGAACTTTGCCAAAGTTTTAGAAAGCATGAAAAAGTTTTTCACCAAAAACTAAAAACAAAAAACCCCACCAACAAAGCCAACCCAAGCTCTGGAGTTAGAGAGACAGGGGTCCAGACTGTGGCTTCACCATGCACAGGACATGGATAATTACTTAACCTCTGTCCTCCATCTCCTGATGGGGACAAAACAGTGGGGCTCCTACCCGCCTGTGGGACTGTCCTGACATTGAGCTGAGGTGTGTGGAAAGCACCTGGCCTCTCCCAGATGGTGAGCTTCACCAGTGGCAGCCCTAACTGCTCCCATCACTCCTGGGGGCCCTAACTGCTCCCGTCAGTCCTGAGGCACCCTTCGGTCTGTATCTCAGTTGAGTCCCAAGCGCATGGCTATTGCAGAGCACTGTGGGAGCAGCAGAGCCAGCACCTGGCCTGGGTCCTGGGTCCTATGACAAACCCTGGCTCTGCTGTGAGGTTGACCGGATGAGCTGCCCGCCTGTCCTCCAGCATACCCACTACAGGATGAAGGGGCCAGAGCAGACAGGAAGCTCTTTTCTGGCTCTTACTTCTATGTTATTATTCTTGCCAGCTGCTGCCATTTCCACGTAATGTTTCCTTCTTAGATTGTAGACCCTCAACAGATGCAATGGAAAAGGCCATCTTCCGACAAGGTCCTCCCTTCTCCACCTTCAACACTGCTTGCCCCTGGCCAGCAGCCTTAGTTTAAAGAGTGCCCGAGACTAGGCTCCATGACAAGGCAACAGAGGCAGCGCACAGGCTAAGATGAACCATGAGGCCAGCTCCCTCTAATGGACTGCAGCAGCCAGGCAGGGGCCATAACAGTCCCGCTAGGGTCTCTGAAAGCACCAGGACACGAGGCATGACCCTCTCAAGTGGACCCTGGACCCCAGGACTTCATTCCACCAGGAAAGAGCTAAGCATGACTTACATTAACACAAGCATCAAGAATGTGAACCAAGGAGGGAAAGACATGAAAAGCCAGAGGTAGAGGCTGTTTCTACATTTTAAAATACACTTTTCTACATTTAAATGTCACAGATACTTAGACTGCACTGACTTGACAGATACACAGACTAACTGTGCTACAAAGCACTTGTTACAAATGGCTTGTTACTAAAAATGCCTTCAAAATATATAATAGGCCGGGCGCAGTGGCTCATGCCTGTAATCCCAACACTTTGGGAGGCTGAGAAGGGTGGATCACCTGAGGTCAGGAGTTTGAGACCAGCCTGGCCAACATGGTGAAATCCCGTCTCTACTAAAAATACAAAAATTAGCCAGGCATGGAGGTGCGTGCCTATAATCCCAGCTACTCAGGAGACTGAGGCAAGAGACTCACTGGAACCCAGGAAGCAGAGGCTGCAGTCAGCCGAGATTGTGCCACTGCACTCCAGCCTGGGCAACAGAGTGAGACTGTGTCTCAAAAAAAAAAAAAAAACATATAATAGAAGCACCTCCCACCACCCTGTCCTCCCATCCCGCCCTGCCCCATCCCACCTTCCCCAGAGACCTCCCCTCTGACTGGCCCTCACCTTGTGAGTCATCAGCAACTTAAAGACACTGGAGAGAAGGCTGGACACATGAAGCTGGAAAAACAAAATAAAGGCTAATGCAGACCACAGAGGCTTCCAGAACCGATTCTTTCCTACCACCCACACACTCTCAGCCCCAGGATCCCACCCCACTCCCCCGCCAGGGCACACATACACCAGTGAGCACAAAAGGGACCATCTGACAAATTTGGAAAGGACTCCTCCAGCACAAGCCCAACTCCCACCTCAAGACTCGGTCACAGAGCCTTTGGAGGACAAGCCTTTGAGCCCCACCCACCCCATCCCTGAAGCAACCACAAAAATCACACCTGCCTATAATCCTAGCACTTTGGGAGGCCAAAGCGGGCGGATCACTTGAGGTCAGGAGTTCGAGACCAGCCTGGCCAACATGGTGAAACCCCATTTCTACTAAAAATATAAAAATTAGCCGGACGTGGTGGCGGATGCCTGTAATCCCAGCTACTCAGGAGCCAGAGGCAGGAGAATTTGCTTGAACCCGGGAGGTGGAGGTTGCAGCGAGCCGAGATTGTACCACTACACTCCAACTTGGGTGACACAGCAAGACTCCGTCTCAAAAAAATTTTAAAAAAAAATCACACCTGGATAGACTAGATCAGCAGGGCCAGCGTGCCAGTGGCCACTCCTTGTCTGACCCATTCCTGTTAATGTGGCCATGAACTTGGGGATAAAACAGTCACATTTGCTAGAACTGTGTGTAAAACACAAAGCAGGCTCTGGCTTGGGTTTAAATAAGGGACATGCGCATTGGGCACATCATTTGGCTGCTTGGAGACCACAGTCCTCCCTCCTGTGTGCTTGGCTGTCCCCAAATGAACAGCGACCCTGGATGAGGAAGGAGCTGCAGCCTCCTAAGTGGCACCGCACAAGCAGGCCCCTTGAGCCCCAGGAACTTCACCGGGCCTCCGCATGCCTGGAAGATGTGAGGTGGTTCTTTTTTTGCTTTAACACTCACACCCCTCATAAAGAGGTCTCCCTTAGACCCAGGATCTGCTCTGCCCCAGGCCAGGTATGGACACCCCGGCCCCTGTTCCACAAGTGACCTGCCCACCTTCTCCAGGGTGATGGTGTTCTTCCTGGCCTGGGTCACCAGCGTGGCCATCTCGGTTTTGAACCCCTCCACGTCCCTGCACTCGCTGGCCCGGGCATGATGCAGGATCAGCTCAGCCACTCTCTGGCCCTGAAAGATGCAACAGAAAAGGGTCTTGGAGTGGAGCGAGCATAAACCTGGATGCGGTGCCCAGGCATCTTTCTCATCTCAGCAGCTCCACCCTGACTTTTCTGGCATCTTGCTTTTGGCTCTTCCTCCTCGGGCTGTGACTTTTTCCCTTTGCCCAAACCCACAGGGGGGAATGCCCCCACCCCTGCTGCACTGCACCTCAGTGCTTAACCTTGGCCCAGGGGACACTTTCAAACCAACTTCAGGCCCCAGCTTTGGATTTGCCCTCTCAGAGGCAGGGACTGCCCTGCATTTTGCTGTTTTAATCCCAACATTTTGGGAGGCCGAGGCAGGTGGATCACCTGCGGTCAGGAATTCAAGGCCAGCCTGACCAACATGGTGAAACCCCATCTCTGCTAAAAATACAAAAGTTAGCCGGGCGTGGTGGTAGACGCCTGTAATCCCAGCTACCTGGGAGGCTGAGGCAGGAGAATTACTTGAACCTGGGAGGTAGAGGTTGCAGTGAGCTGAGATTGTGCCACTGCACTCCAGTCCGGGCGACAGAGTGAGATTCCATCTCAAAAAAGTAATTAATTAATTAATTTTTTTTTTAAAAAGTTCTCTTTTTTCCAGCATTTTTCTTGCTGGAGAATTCTTTGCCAGCCGGCCAGAGCGTCTCCTCACAGTCACCCTCGATGTAGTGCTTTCACTTGACTCTGCAGAGGCCTTGCCGAATGCCTTTTCTCTAAATAATCATTCTCAACCACTGCAGCCCCTCAGAATTACAGGGGAGGCTGCAAAAACTACTCATGTCCCCACATCGGACGTGCCAGCATGCTGTGCCCCACGTAGAGGCTGTGTTCTCTATGCTGTTGCATCTCACCAGCCTGCCACCTTGAAGCAGGTAGCATACACCAAGGGCAGCCATAATCTGGTCAAGAAGCCAGCGTTCCTGGTGACCAGCTGGATGTTTGCTGGAGAAGGACCAGAAATTACTAACACGAAACAGCACTTGTTTATTCCCATGGTCCCAAACCATTTGCCACTCAGAACTGGCCTGATTCACACCCAACACCTGCTAACAAAAGCCCCGTAAGGGCAGCCTAGCCTCCTGTCCTCCTGCCTCCCTCCACTCGTTTCCGGCAGGCTGGCAAGTGTGAGCATTGATAAGAATGACTGGGCTAATGAGACCTGTCCTGTGTCAAGACAGAGGCATTCCGGCCAGGTGCAGTGGCTCACACCTGTAATCCCAGCACTTTGGGACGCTGAGGCAGGCGGATCACCTGAGGTCAGGAGTTCGAGATCAGCCTGGCCAACATGGTGAAACCCCATCTCTACTAAAAATACAAAAAGTAGCCAGGCATGGTGGCATGTGCCTGTAATCCCTGCTACTCAGGAGGCATGGCAGGAGAATTGCTTGAATCCAGGAAGTGAAGGTTGCAGTGAGCCGAGATCACGCCACAGCATTCCAGCCTGGGTGACAGAGCGAGACTCTGTCTCAAAAAAAAAAAAAAAAGACAGAGACAGAGGCATTCCCCAGAGTACAAAAGATCTGCCCTCCACCCAGCCTATAGTCCTAGCTACTCAGGAGGCTGAGATGGGAGGATGGCTTGAGCCCAAGGCAGCCTGCGCAATATAGCAAGACCCCATCTCCATTAATTTTTTGAAACTTTAAAATAAAAACAAGGTCTCTCTCTGTCACCCTGGCTGGAGAGCAGTGCAATCCTAGTTCACCACAGCCTCGAACTCCTGAGCTCAAGCGATTCTCCCACCTCAGCCTCCCAAGTAGCTGGGGCCACAGGCGCACACCACCAAGCCTGGCTTTTTCTTTTTTTTTTTGAAATGGAGTCTCGCTCTTTCACCCAGGCTGGAGTGAAGTGGCCTGATCTCAGCTCACCGCAACCTCTGCCCCTGGAGTTCAAGTGATTCTCCTGCCTCAGCCTCCTAAGTAGCTGGGATTACAGGCGCACGCCACCATGCCCGGCTAATTTTGTATTTTTGTAGAGACCATGTTGGCCAGGCTGGTCTCGAACTCCTGACCTCAGGTGATCCACCCGCCCTGGCCTCCCAAAGTGCTGAGATTACAGGCATGAGCCACTGTGCCCGGCCTATTTTCTTATTTTTTATAGAGACAGGGTGTCACTATGTTGCTCAGGCTGGCCTTGAACTCCTGAGCTCAAGCAATCCTCCCGCCTCAGGCTTCCAAAGTGCTGGGATTACAGGTCTGAGCCACCATGCCTCACCAACTTTTTTAATTTAAAAAAATTCACCCCAACTTCTGTGGTCCCAGTGAGTCTCACCTGCCCCATTACCACAGCCATGAAAACTGCCCGGAAATTCCTCAGGTCAGAGGCCTGCAGCTCCGCCACAATGCCAGCATCCAGCAGCACCAGTCGCAATGGGCACAGGGAAGATGGCACGGCCACCACCAGAGTGTCACAGACGTCCGCCTGCTGCAGCTGCGCCTCCCGACTCGAGGACAAGCTGTCGGCACCCTGGACCAGGATGTTTCCAGGGTGAAGGTCTGCATGCACAAAGTTATCCACAAATATCTGGAAGGAGATCACACTGCTCATGAGTGAGTCACCCCTACAGCACCACCAAGCCACACAGAAAGAAAGTTGCTGGGTGACAATAAATTCCCAGCAATCTATCAGCCATAAAGAGGTGCACTTCCTAAAGACCTTTCTTGTTTAGATGTCAACTCAGAATTTGTACAGGATGAGCTAAGTTAAAGTTTTCAAAAGAAAAATTATTTTCAAAGCATTTTATATTATAAAGGGGCTGGTCTCAGTGGCTTTACACCTATAATCCCAGCACTTTGGGACGCTGAGGCAGGCGGATCACCTGAGGTCAGGAGTTCGAGATCAGCCTGGCCAACATGGTGAAACCCCATCTCTACTAAAAATACAAAAAGTAGCCAGGCATGGTGGCATGTGCCTGTAATCCCTGCTACTCAGGAGGCATGGCAGGAGAATTGCTTGAATCCAGGAAGTGAAGGTTGCAGTGAGCCGAGATCACGCCACAGCATTCCAGCCTGGGTGACAGAGCGAGACTCTGTCTCAAAAAAAAAAAAAAAGACAGAGACAGAGGCATTCCCCAGAGTACAAAAGATCTGCCCTCCACCCAGCCTATAGTCCTAGCTACTCAGGAGGCTGAGATGGGAGGATGGCTTGAGCCCAAGGCAGCCTGCGCAATATAGCAAGACCCCATCTCCATTAATTTTTTGAAACTTTAAAATAAAAACAAGGTCTCTCTCTGTCACCCTGGCTGGAGAGCAGTGCAATCCTAGTTCACCACAGCCTCGAACTCCTGAGCTCAAGCGATTCTCCCACCTCAGCCTCCCAAGTAGCTGGGGCCACAGGCGCACACCACCAAGCCTGGCTTTTTCTTTTTTTTTTTGAAATGGAGTCTCGCTCTTTCACCCAGGCTGGAGTGAAGTGGCCTGATCTCAGCTCACCGCAACCTCTGCCCCTGGAGTTCAAGTGATTCTCCTGCCTCAGCCTCCTAAGTAGCTGGGATTACAGGCGCACGCCACCATGCCGGCTAATTTTGTATTTTTGTAGAGACCATGTTGGCCAGGCTGGTCTCGAACTCCTGACCTCAGGTGATCCACCCGCCCTGGCCTCCCAAAGTGCTGAGATTACAGGCATGAGCCACTGTGCCCGGCCTATTTTCTTATTTTTTATAGAGACAGGGTGTCACTATGTTGCTCAGGCTGGCCTTGAACTCCTGAGCTCAAGCAATCCTCCCGCCTCAGGCTTCCAAAGTGCTGGGATTACAGGTCTGAGCCACCATGCCTCACCAACTTTTTTAATTTAAAAAAATTCACCCCAACTTCTGTGGTCCCAGTGAGTCTCACCTGCCCCATTACCACAGCCATGAAAACTGCCCGGAAATTCCTCAGGTCAGAGGCCTGCAGCTCCGCCACAATGCCAGCATCCAGCAGCACCAGTCGCAATGGGCACAGGGAAGATGGCACGGCCACCACCAGAGTGTCACAGACGTCCGCCTGCTGCAGCTGCGCCTCCCGACTCGAGGACAAGCTGTCGGCACCCTGGACCAGGATGTTTCCAGGGTGAAGGTCTGCATGCACAAAGTTATCCACAAATATCTGGAAGGAGATCACACTGCTCATGAGTGAGTCACCCCTACAGCACCACCAAGCCACACAGAAAGAAAGTTGCTGGGTGACAATAAATTCCCAGCAATCTATCAGCCATAAAGAGGTGCACTTCCTAAAGACCTTTCTTGTTTAGATGTCAACTCAGAATTTGTACAGGATGAGCTAAGTTAAAGTTTTCAAAAGAAAAATTATTTTCAAAGCATTTTATATTATAAAGGGGCTGGTCTCAGTGGCTTTACACCTATAATCCCAGCACTTTGGGGGGCCAATGAAGGAGGGTCACTTGAGCCCAGGAGTTCAAGATTACAGAGAGCTATGATCATGCCACTGCACTCCAGCCCGGGTGACACAGCAAGACCCTGTCTTGTAAAAATAAATAAATAAGGCCGGGTGTGGTAGCTCACGCCTGTAATCCCAGCACTTTGGGAGGCTGAGGTGGGTGGATCACTTGAGGTGAGGAGTTAAAGACCAGCCTGGCCAACAAGGTGAAACCTCGCCTCTACTAAAAATACAAAAATTAGCTGGGCATGGTGGCACATGCCTGTAAATCCCAGCTACCAAGCAGAGGCAGGGCAGGAGAATGGCTTGAACCTGGGAGGCAGAAGTTGGAGTGAGCCGAGATCGTGCCACTGCACTCCAGTCCGGGCAACAGAGCGAGACTCCGTCTCAAAAAATATGTAATAAAAATAAATAAAATAAAAAGCCTAAGGCCAAACTGCATTTGAAATGCCTTATTTTTACCTTATGAGTTGAATCATTAATATTCTAACTAAAATAATTAGCTACTTATTAAAGACTTTCGGCCGGGTGTGGTGGCTCATGCCTGTAATCCCAGCACTTTGGGAGGCTGAGGTGGGTAGATCACGAGGTCAGGAGATTGAGACCATCCTGGCTAACATGGTGAAACCCCGTCTCTACTAAAAATACAAAAAAAAATTAGGCGGGCACGGTGGCGGGTGCCTGTGGTCCCAGCTACTCGGGAGGCTGAGGCAGGAGAATGGCGTGAACCCGGGAGGCAGAGCTTGCAGTGAGCCAAGATCACGCCACTGCACTCCAGCCTGGGCGACTGAGCAAGACTCCATCTCAAAAAAAAAAAAAAAAAGATTTTCCCCAAACCTCTATGTTCTTAAAACTCATAGAACTGCATTTCTTTAAAAACAGCTCATAAATCAGACTTTCCCTCCATTACTTCAACCTGTCCACATCAGTGAGGTGTGAGAGCGAGTGCCACTAGCAGCCACATGCACACAGAGCCCTTCTCTGGAGGAGGACACAGTTCTCAGGACATACTGGCATGCAGAATTGAAAGGGCAGGAAGGACACAGCTTTGAACCTGCTAAACTGGACAGCAACCCCCAGGGATTGTGTTGGATTCAGGCATGGCTTGTGGAACAGGAATCAGCCTCCAATAATCAGTCATCTCGGAGGTCAGAGAAACCCCAGCAATCCTTCCACAGGAGATGAGAGGAGAGACCAAGGCAGGAGCAGAACAGCTGCTGGTGGACGGGCTCTCGGGACTGCTTCCAGCTGACACGGGGCCCCAAGCACCGTGGATCCCTCCTCCCTGTAGATCCAGGCCATAGACCCCATCCCTCATGGAGGCAGACCATGAAGGGACTGTCCTAATCCAGATTGTAGCTTTGGTAGGGATAAGGGAAGCTGCTACCCATGTGAAAATCCTGGGACCTCGGGGGCTGGAACCTGCACACCTGCAGGACATGGTCACCAAAGGCTGGGCTGACCCTCCAGCAAGGCTAGCGCCTCCTAAGTAGGTCACTAATCTTGGCCCTGGTATACTTTTTTTTTTTCTTTCTGAGACTGAGTCTCACTCTGTTGCCCAGGCTAGAGTATAATAGTCTGATCTCGGCTCACTGCAACCTCCACTTCTTGGGTTCAAGCGATTCTCCTGCCTCAGCCTCCCAGGTAGCTGGGACTACAGGCAGGCACCACCACACCTGGCTAATTTTTTGTAGTTTTAGTAGAGACGGGTTTCACCACGTTGGCCAGGCAGGTCTCAACTCCTGACCCCAAGTGATCTGCCCGCCTCAGCCTCCCAAAGTGCTGGGATTATGGGAGTGAGCCATCATGCCTGGCCTGGCCTGGTATACTTTTAAAAATTCACTGAGCATAATTTAAGATCTATGCACTTTATAGAATGTTGCTGTAATTCAGTTTGTTTGGTTTCTTTTTAAGTTTCTGAATCTTCTGGAACCTTGCCTTCAGCTCCACCCAGGGTCTCATGCCCTGATCCTGACCCCAAAACTGGAGGCCTCTCATCCTCTCTCCTCTCCTGGTGCTGCTTTGTGCCGCTTCTCCCCTGGCTACATCCCTCTTGTGCCCCTTGGAGCCCTGTTCCTGTGGACAAAGTCCTCTTGCCACTAGGTTCTAACTGCAACTACTGAATTGAAACCTGGGTGTGCCTCAACAATCCTGCTTCTCCAGGAGCCAGAGGGGTGGGAGCTGCTGACTCCCCATCTCACAGGCCCTGGGATGGAGTGGAGTTGGGGTTGGACAGGAGTCACCTGAGCCTATCCCTGCAACGGCTCTCAGCCTTCTGCACGTGCGTGCGTGCTGTCAGCCTGCAGGACTCCACCAGTTCTGAGCACCCCTGCTGCAGGGACTCCAAATGTGCCACCACCCACAGCTCCATCTCTGACTCCTCAATTCATTCTCCAGCTCTCACCACATGCCTGGGTCCTCGCTACCATGATTCCTTGCCTCTGAGACCTAGGTATTCTTCCTCCCTATCCACCTCGACCCTGTCGCCCATTCCTGTCATCCATCCCTTCAACCACTGTCCTCCGTCCCAACCACCAGAAAGACCAGACCCCCAACAATCTAAGATCTTCTTCCTCTGCTCCTGCATAGGGGCTGCTAACAATGCTGGGTCACAATTACTACCAATAAAGGCACCATAACTAGCGTGGCTTAGGACTCACAGCGGCTTCTTAGGAATTTCCACTCCTTCAACCATCATGCGGACCCTATGAGGAAGGCACTTATCCTCTTTTGAAAGATAAGAAGCCTGAGGACAAAGGTTAAGTAACTTGCCCCAGACACTCCTCTCTGCCCCCAGCTAGTAAGCTGGAAGCTGAGATTTGAACTCAAAACAAATCCTGCTCTGGGCTCCAGCTCCTAATCCCCAGGCTACACTGCAGATAGGCAAAATACCCCTGTGCCTCTCCAACACCAACATGGCTTGCCCCTCCTGACGACCATCCACATTTTCCAAGTAGCTCTTTCTAGTCCCAGGGCAGCAGTTTCAAACCTCTCTATTCTCTTTAAACCTCCTCTCCCACAACCCTCTGCATCCTACTCTCAGCAGAAAACAATGGCCCCTCTTAGTTCACAAGGAAACAGAAGGTTTCCCATGGACGCACCATCAAATCCTGTCCCTGTGCCTGTAAGTTTCTCCATCCCTCCAGCCCAGGGTTTCTCAGTCTATTGCTGGGGTGGGGACGGCCGTCCCTGCACTCTGGGGTGGTAAGCTCCTGGCTTCTTCCCAACAGGTGCCAGTAGCACCCCCGACCCCCAACTATAACAACCAAGAATGTCTCCAGACATCGCCAGGTGTCCCCTGGTAGACAAAACCACCCTGTTGTAAACCACGGCTCTGGCCTTTGTGAAACAAAGAATGCCCTCCTGATGCAGCCAGGCCCTTCTTCAGCTGGGGGGCCTTCAGAATCCTCACTGGTAGATACAGGAAAGACAAAACCTACCAAGAGTTCTTAGGAGGTGGAAACACTTGAACATGTTCAAATGCCAAGAATCAAAATCTACCTTCTGGCTACCCTGACTCTCGTCTCACCCTCCCGCTCCAACTCCATGAAGCGGACATGAGGTTGTGACATTAGGGCATTCCTCAGCATAAAAACCTCCTATGGCTTTTTATGGTTTTTTGTTTTTGTTTTTGTTTTTTTAGATGGAGCTCTGTCGCCAGGCTGCAGTGCAGTGCCGTGATCTCGGCTCACTGCAGTCTCTGCCTCCTGGGTTCAAGCAATTCCCCTGCCTCAGCCTCCCGAGTAGCTGGGACTACAGGCATGCACCACCACGCCTGGCTAATTTTTTGTATTTTAGTAGAGACGGGGTTTCACCATGTTGGCCAGGATGATCTCTATCTCCTGACCTCGTGATCCACCTGCCTCGGCCTCCCAAAGTGCTGGGATTACAGGCTTGAGCCACTATGTCCAGCCTTTTTTTTTTTTTTTTTTTTTTGAGACAGAGTCCCACTGTGTCTCTGAGGTTGGAGTGCAGTGGCATGATTTTGGCTCACTACAACCTCCACCTCCTGGGCTCAGGTGATCGCACCTCAGCCTCCCGAGCAGCTGGGACTAAAGGTATGCTGCTACCACGCCCGGCTAATTTTTGTTTTTTGTTTTTTTTTGTAGTGACAGGGTTTCGAAATGTTGCTCAGGCTGGTCTCAAACCCCTGGGCTCAAGCAATCTCCCCGCCTCAGCCTCCTGAAGTGCTGGGATTACAGGCATGAGCCACTGCGCCCACCCAAAACTCTCCTATGTCCTAATCTGGGCACTGGGATGCTTTTTAAAAATTCACTAAGCATCATTTAAGATCTGAGTACCTTCTATTTAAATATTATTGGAATTCAATTTTTTAAAGTTAAGGGTAAAAAGCTTCAAAATGAACTTATCTGCCCTTGGATTAAAGTCCAAACTCTTTCATATATTTACTAGACCCTTCATGATCAGGCCCCTTTCACCTCCTCAGCCTCAGCAATCACTGCCCCCTCCTTCAAACTCTCTTCCAAGCCATACTAAGTGCTTTCGTCTCTCCAAAGGCATCATGCAGTAGCTCACCCCAGGTCTCAGCAAAGGCTGTTCTCTCTGGACAACTCCCTGCCGCCTGTCCTTATGCAGTGACACCTAGACCTTCACACTGCAGCCGAGATGGAGCCACTTCCTGAGTGAATCCCTGGGTTAGCACAAACCCCTCCGAAATGACCCTTTGGCACCCTGCACCTATCCCTATAAATTAGTGACTTAGTCGTAGCCTGTCTTCCCAAGGAACAGTATGTCATGAGCATTGTAATTGTGTCTATTTTGCTCACTACTGTAATCCCAGCCCTTAATTCAGTGCTTGGCACCTAGCAGGTGCTCAATAAACATGTGCTGAACAAATGAGCAAAGCAGCATTTAAAATATGATATTGTCTCAGCTATTCGCTAAACTACAGGCAATGCTGGCAGAACTGGGTCATGGTCACCCTTCTTCCCACAGCACACAGAGCCTGAGCCACTGACAAAGTACTTAAGAGGCTGGGGCACAGTGGCTCATGCCTGTAATCCCAACATTTTGGGAGGGAGGCCAAGGTGGGAGAATCGCTTGAGCCCAGGAGTTCAAGACTCCTCTGGACAACATAGTGAGACCCTGCCCCTACAAAACAATTTTTAAAATCAGCCAGGCTTGGTGGCTCATGTTTGTAGTCCCAGCTACTCAGGAGGCTGAGGAGTGAGGAGGGAGGATCACCTGAGCCCAAGAGGTTGAGGCTGTAGTGTGTGGAGATCTTGCCACTGCACTCCAGCCTGGGCAACAGAACGAGACCCTATCTTAAAAAAGGAAAAAAAAAAAAGTGCTTCACAGACACCATGGACATATGGCCATTTATGTTAGCCTCCACTCTTTCTAGACCAGACTTTCTCAACCTGGTGGCTTGCTGCTTGGCTCTCCTTCCCACCCAGATAGCCAGAGTCCCAGCCCACTCCCCATCTGCAAGCTGAACACATGCTGGGCCTGAGACCGCTCCAACTATGAGCTCACCATCTTCAGGAGCATGTTGATCCCCAGCCGTGCGATCTTCTTCTTCAAGTCCACAGGAATTCCTGCCTGCTGGTAACTGGACACAGGCACACTCTCCTTCAGAAAGACCAGAGAGAGAACAGCTTAATCCCAGCCAGTTTGTGATGCCAGCTCCTCCTCCCACGTGGCACTATAGCACTGACTTCTCACTGATTAGGAAGTAACCCAAAGAGTTCTTCCTTTCCTAGAACTCATCTGTCATTCAGCCATGTGCAGTGGCTCACACCTGTAATCCTAGCACCTTGGGAGGCCAACATGGGTGGATCGCTTGAGCCCAGGGGTTCAAGACCAGCCTGGACAACATGGTAAAACCCCATCTCTACAAAAAATAGCCATGTGTGGTGGTGCACAACTGTGGTCCCAGCTACTCAAGAGGCTGAGGTGGAAGAATCACCTCAGCTCGGAAAGTCACGGCTTCAGTGAGCTGAGATTGTGCCACCGCACTCTAGCCAGAGTGACAGGGACTCTGTCTCAAAAAAAACAAAACAAAAATCTGTCATCGACACATTGATTTGAACTTCTTTACATTCCTTCCTATAACAGCTATCAGAAGGAAGACAAGTCACATAGGTTTATTGGAAAGGAAACCTATTAACTCTGCTACTGAAGATAAGAGATGTGATGTCCTGAAAAGATAGGGGTGGGCACCAGAGAATTGGTTTCTGGGCAAGAATCAGCCAGTAGGGATCTGGGCAACATAAGGAGACCCCATCTCTACAAAAAAAAAAAAAAAAAGTAGCCAGGTGTAGTGGCTAACACCTATAATCCTAGCACTTTGGGAAACCAAGGCAGGAGGATCGCTTGAACTCGGGAGTTTGAGACCAGCCTAGGCAACAGGGTGAAACCCAGGCTCTACAAAAAAATACAAAAGTTAGTCAGACATGGTGGCTCATGCCTATGGTCCCAGCTACTTGGGAGGCTGAGGTGGAAGGATCACTTGAGCCCAGGAGGTGGAGGCTGCAGTGAGCCAAGATCATGCCACTGTACCACAGCCTGGGCAACAGAGCAAGACCTTGTCTCAAAAAAAATAAAAAATTGTCAAAACAACCCATGGAGATAGATCTTGTTATCCCTAATTAACAAATAAAAGAATCAAAGCCCAGAGAAGTTAAGCAGCTTGCTCAAGTTCACACAGCTAGGAACACTGTGTGGTTCACGTCACGTTCATGAGATTCCCTGAATCTCATATCACCATCTATAAAGAGGAGGCTGGGCTGGGTGCAGTGGCTCATGCCTGTAATCCCAGCACTTTGGGAGGCCGAGGCGGGCAGATCACTTGAGGTCAGGAGTTCGAGACCAGCCTGGCCAACGTGGCAAAACTCCATCTCTACTAAAAAATACAAAAATTAGCCAGGTGTGGTGGCGCGCACCTGTAATCCCAGCTACTTGGGAGGCTGAGGCACGAGAATCACTTGAACCTGGGAAGTGGAGGTTGCAGTGAGCTGAGACTATGCCACTGCACTCTAGCCTGGGCTTCAGAGAGAAGGCTGAACTAGAGTAGAGGATAGCTAGGGCAAGTGAGATGACACAAGGTTGTTCAGCACTTTCTCTGTGCCCAGCTCCCCATTTTGCATTCAGTGTGTCATTTACTCCTGAGACAATCCTCTAAGGCAGGTCACTAGCTAATAAAATGGGAGAGTAGATTTTCAAATCTAGGAGGTCGGGCCATACCCAGTGCTCTCAGCTACCTCACTACAACACTACCTCCCCCCGAGGCCAACACGTCCCAGCTCCTCACAATGTTACCACACAAATCCCATCCTCTCTCCAGACTGAAGCCTTTCTGTGGGCTGGAGACAACCCCACTGCAAGTGGCAAGCGAAAGGTATGGCCAGGCAAAGCCACTACTCTTACTTCATACGTTTCCACCAAGACTTCCCTGGTGACAAAGGGGCGCAGAGGGGTGGGGAACTTGACGGCTTTCACATTCTGGAAGTTGACCTGGAAGTGTTCTAGATTCTGAGCTTCGTAACGCAGGTCAATCTACAGAGAAATGAACAGAAAGGATGAGGGCTAGTCTGGGCACAGTCACACTGACATCTGCAGTGCCAAGGAGCTGGCAAGTCATGAGATCCACCGCACCTTCCCCACCAGCTTGCCCCACAGGACTTGTCCAGAAACTCAGGAGGCAACATCCGTGGGCTACAGCCTGCCCCAACAATCCCAGATCTCTGTGTGAACTCCTGGAGGCTGCAGACAGCAGGTGCCTTGGTGGGCTTTGGGCTGCACTGCTTCTCCACTACTCTCACCCTTACCACCCATCTGCCTCACACCAGCCCATGGGTCCCTTCTCCATCTCCCTGGGATCTGGCTTCTCTAGGCCCAGCCCCCAGCCCTCTCTTTCCATGAGGGCCAGCATGCTGTAGCCACTTCCACACATGGCTCCCCATTTCACAGCAGCTCTCCACCCACCGCATCAACATTGCCACTGCTACTCTCCCCAACCACCACTCAACAGACCGAAAGGACCAGTTCCAGGTTTATCATCAACCTCTGTGGGCATCCGGGGCTGGTGCTGCTGCTGACCTGGCTCTTCGTGGCGGCTCTTCCTCTGGCACCTGCCCTTCACTGTCCCGGCGTCCCTGCTGCCTCTCACTGTCCTGTCTTGGCCGTGTCTCCTGTACCCCCAGGAGCTGATGTCCTTTCTCCTGACTGAAGTCAGCATGTGTGCCCCCTTGACATCTACCAAGCCCTCAGCCGGTGTCTCTGACAGCACATTGATCCCCAGGTCGGACCTCAATGGCAGCCTCCAGAGTGACATATCCAACGACACCTGGATGTGGCCCGGTGGGAGCCCAGAGACCCAATGGAATTTCCCTTCACCATCCCCACACATTCAGTCACCTTTGAGTCCCCAGATCACGCCTTCTCTCTTCCCCTCCATGCACAGCAATGGCCCAGTGCCATCAAGTCTACAGACCTCACCGCCCTCAGATCAGTCCCTCTCCCACAATGCCACTCCCAAGGCACATGCCCTCAGGTCCCATCACCTGAGCACAAACAGAGGTGCCTCGGGTGTGCTCCTTGACCCATCCTTCCTCTCCAATCCATCACCTGCATGGTGAAGTCTGCACGCCTTAGAATGGCATCCAGGTGGGTCATGATTTGGCCCCTACTTCTCTGTCCAGGTCTATCTCTCATGGCACTTTCCCCTTCCTTTTACCACCCAAGACCTGGCCTCACCCAACTCCACAGAGTGCTCGACATCCCAGAGTGGCTAACACCCCCAGCTCTCCTCTGGCTTCTTTACTGCCTCTAATTGGAATGTTATTCCCCAACTTGGTCCAACTGCAAACACGAGTCACCTTTCAATACGCAGCTCAAGCCAAGGACACCAACCACGTCCTCCACTGAGCCCTGCTGAACCATGCTCAGGTTCAGCCAGGCTCAGGTTCATTGCTTCCAGGGCCTCCCTCAGATAGCAGATGGCTCAATCCTTGACTTAAAATTGCATAGTATTTGCATATAACCTATGCATATCCTCCCACATACTTTACATCATCTCTAGATTATTTATAATACCTAACACAATCTAAACGCTCTGTAAATCATTGTTAAACTGCATTGTTAAGGGAATAATGCAAGAAAAAAAAAGTCTGTACATGTTCAATACAGATGCAACTATCGTATACCTAACTACATTTTTTTATTGAATCCAGGGATGCACAACCCATGGACAGAGGGCTAATTGTCTTTCTTTTTTTTTTTAGATGGAGTCTTGCTCTGTTGCCCAGCCTGGAGTGCAAAAGCGTGATCTTGGCTCACTGCAACCTCCACCTCCTGGGTTCAAGTGATTCTCCTGCCTCAGCCTCTCGAGTAGCTGGGATTACAGATGTGTGCCACCATGCCCAGCTAATTTTTGTGTTTTTAGTAGAGACAGTGTTTCGCCATGTTGGCCAGGCTGGTCTTGAACTCCTGACTTCAAGTGATCCACCTGCCACTGCCTCCCAAAGTGCTAGGATTATAGGTGTGAGCCACTATGCCTGGCCCTGACTCTCTTTCTTAAGGATAGGAAAGCTCACTTGTTTTCTTTGTTTACCAGCTTCTAACAGAGTTTGTTTTTTGTTTTTTTTTAGATGGGGTCTCACTCCGTCACCCAGGCTGGAGTGCAGTGGCGTGATCATGGTTCACTGCAAACTCTGCCTCCCAGATTCAAGCGATTCTCCCACCTCAGCCTCCTGAGTAGCTGGGCTACAGGCAAGCGCCGCCTGGCTAATTTTTTGTATTTTTGGTAGAGATGAGGTTTCACCATGTTGCCCAAACTGGTCTCAAACTCCTAACCTCAAGCAATCCAGCCACCTCAGCCTCCCAAAGTCCTGAGATTACAGGCATGAGCCACCGCACCCAGCCCTAACAGAGATTTTAGTCACTATTACATAAACTTATAAATGAATGGAGAGACACTCACACACTATATCCAGACCCACAACTCTAAGGTTTCCAGCCTGGGAACGTGATGGGACTACTGAGAGATGGAGAGAGGCTTAGTAGGAAGAGCTGATTTTTAAGGCAAATGGGGTGTAATTCAGAGACGTGAGTTTGAAGTGATGGAACCACATGATGTCTGTCAGACTTCTGCAAGGGGAACTAAAACTCCAATGAGTGGGAGGACTGAGAGGAATTAATGCAGAGATGATTGTTGGAATTGATGCCATTTTCTCTGTTTTAATTTGCTTTTATTATCAAATTACATTGCTCTGTAGCTATGAATGTTTGTGTCCTCCCAAAATTCCTGTGTTGAAATGCTAAGCCCTAAGGTGATGGTACTAGGAGATGGGGCCTTTAGGTGATTAGGTCATGAGAGCAGACCCTGCATGAATGGATTAGTGCCTTTACACAAGGGACCCAAGACAGACCCCTTACCCCTTCCACCGTGTGATGACACAGAAGGTGCCAATTATGAACCAGAAAGTGAGGCCTCACCAGACACCAACTCTGCAGATGCTTTGATCTAGAATTTTCAGCCTCTAGAACCTCGAGAAATACATTTCTGTTGTTTGTAAGCTACTTAGTTTATGGTATTCTGCCCGAACAGACTGAGACTTTCTAAACATTAGAATGAATCCCTAGGACTTGAAATCTTAACTCAGAGGCTCTAAACAAAGACTCGGCAGGTTGCTTCTGAAAACCTGCCAATTTCTGCACTACCCAACAAGGAGCCAACAGGTGCCTACATGGAGCCCTGATCCTCAGTGTGTTTGCTAAGTCTGTATCCTTATACAAATGTCCCAAGGGCCCTGAGCATGAAGGAGGCCCTTGTTGACTCAATTTGCCCTGGAATCAAAGCAGAACAAAGGCACAGTGTGTGACTTTGCTAATTATTTTCTCACTCTGGAGTCAGTGATTATGGCAGAAATAATGCTAGATGCTCTCTACCAGAATCATTTCCTTTTCCTCCCTGGCACAAAGGAAGACTGTGTTTCCCAAGCTCACAGTTACACTGGGCCCATGCAGTTAAAGCTCTGATCAGTCAACAGGGAAGAAGCGATGTTTGCCACTTCCAGGCCTGGCCACAAAATCTCTTATGTGACCCTGCATGGCCTCTCCCTTCAATCCACACTGACCCCAGATGACACATGTTGAAGGAGGCAGTGCCAAACTTGGGAAGAAATTGAGTCCCCTGAAACTAGGGAGTAGAGATTCCTCTCTTGACCGGGCACGGTGGCTTAGGTCTGTTATCTCAGCACTTTGGAAGGCGGAGGAGGGAGAATGGCTTGAGCCCAGGAGTTCGAGATCAGCCTGGGCAACATGGCAAGACCCTGTCTCTATTTTTAAAATAATAAAATAAAGAGCTCCCTTTCTCTGCCTCAGTTCACTTGCATAGAACTTTGTTTTTTGTTTTTATTTTTCTTTTGAGATGGAGTCTCGCTCTGTCGCCCAGGCTGGAAGTGCAGTGGCGTGATCTCAGCTCCCTGCAACCTCCGTCTCAGGTTCAAGCAATTCTCATGCCTCAGTCTCCTGAGTAGCTGGGATTACAGGCATGCACCACCACGCCCAGCTAGTTTTTGTATTTTTAGTAGAGACAGTGTTACACCATGTTGTCCAGGTTGATCTCGAACTCCTGGCCTCAAGTGATCAACCCGCCTCAGCCTCCCAAAGTGCTAGGATTACACGCATGAGCCACTACTCTCGGCCAGAACTTTGATATGAGCAAAAAATTAACTCATTGCATTAAGCCACTGAGATTTGGGTGTTCTCTGTTTTATCAGCTAGTGTTACCAGCTCTAACACATCATATGAGCTATGACATACCGGAAAATTATTCATTCATTTACTAAGCAGCAGCTAATGGCAAGAACTATGTTAGGTGCTATTTACAGCTGAGGGGAGGAGAACTCACCTGTTGGACCATCAGCTTCTCAAATTCCTCCACAATCTCAGGCAAGCTAAGCCACTTGATGCCTGGCAAAAGTCCGAGGACTCGGCTGCCAATCTTCATTAGCAGCAGGTCCATATGCACCTGAGCAAGCAGGCCAGGGTGTAACACCTGTGGGAAAGAGGAATCATGAGACAGGAGGAGAAATCTGCTGGACACATTTTACCCAGCCACGGCTGGGTCCCACCATCCAAGGAAGAGCCAGGTGGCTTCTCATCAAAGGAAAGAGAATGTGGTCCTGACTTCCAAGCAGCTACTTCACTCCAGACCCAGTTCATTTTCCTCTATCAGATTATTCACAGCGCCACTTCAAGCCAATAAATGAAACAGCTTGCATGAAATAAGCTCTCAGATATTGGTAAGGCAAATAGAAATAAACGTGGGGGCCATTTGCATGGCGGGTGTTTCTGATCTAGGAAAGCTCAGTGGAGAGGTGAGCTGTGAGCTCTCAGAGCACTTACTTTCACTGCCACCGGGATGAGGTGACCTGGCTCAAGTTGGTGGCCAGGGACCTGAGCCTGAGACACCCCTGCATTTGATCCAACCAGGTCAGCTTTAGGGAGGAGCAGCCTTTCTAGAAACGACTGGTCTGCGAGATTTCCTGGAGGTTTCCGGACCTTTCCAAGGTATCCAAAGAGCTCTCTCAGGCCCCCGACTGCCCCAGCATCTGGGAAGGTGGGCAGACAGGAGGCCCTGCCAAGTCTCCGGACGCTGTCAGTCTCCAGGAAGGCAATGTTGGCGTATGCTTTGTACACCTGGGCCACGCAGCCTGAGCCCACAGGTTCCCGGTTCTCAAAAGAGAGGATGCTCCCCCAGTCCTCCCCAAAAGCCTGCCGAAGGAAGCGGTCAGTGTGAGCCCACGGGTGGGGGGTCACTCGGACATGCAGCTTGGAAAACTGGGCACAGAAAGCCTCGGAAAATAGATCGCGCCGGGTGCTGGCCCACTGGCCCAGTTTGATGTAGGTTGGGCCTGAGGTCTCGGTGGCTTTCAGAAGCAGGTGGAGCCAGAGGGTGGAGACGCTGGGAGCCAGGTAGGTGAGGGGGTAGAGGAGAAGGAGGGGGAAGAATTTCACCAACAGAGCGCCGGCGCGAAGCCAGAGGCGGAGATGCAGGAAGACGCCGCCCAGAGGTCCCGCTCGGTGGAGGCTCTCAGCGAGCCCCGCGCCGGCCGCTGCGCTGCAGCGGACCCTTTGCCGACCCACGACGTCAGTGGCCCCCTCACCCACGTCCCCGCACACGGAGACGACCTTGGGCAAAGTACCCAGCAGAAGCCAGCAGAGCCTGGCATCGCGAGGGCACTCGGAGGGCCTCAGGAGGCTGAGTCCCTGTCTGAGCTCGAAGCACCTCAGGTGCGACAGGCAAACCCTGACGGAGACGCGCCAGGGCGCCACCATCCTCCCGAGGCCCGCGGCCCAAGCAGCCCGCCCTCCACTTCAGGGGCGCCCGCTCAGGCGAGGCTGCGGTGAAGCCGAAGCCCGGCCCTGCACCCGCGGGCGGAACTGTCCATCCGAGCCGGCTCCGCGCCCCGCTCCCGCCCGCACCTCGCCGGGCCTCAGGCCGGAGGCCCGCGCCCCGCCTGACACCCGCCGGCCGCGCCAAGCCGCACGGAAGGGGCTGTCAGAAGGCACCAACTGCGGAACGGGAGGAGCCAGGACCCACGCGAAGCCAGGCCCCCGGCGCGCGCGACCTGAGCGAGGGGGCCGCGCGGGCGGAGGCAGGGGCCGGGCAGCCGCAGGGTCACCGCGCGTCCAGGCGCCAGCGCGAGATAACTGGGGAGGCGGGCACCAGCCCACGGCGCGGGCGCAGCGTTGGGGGCGGAGCGTGGAGAGCGGGAGGCGCGTCGGGGGCGGAGCCTCGGGGGCGGGCGGGGGTGCAGGTGAAGGGAACTGAGGCACCGAGGGCTGTGGTGGAGGGGAGGGGCGCGGGAGACGGGTGGGACGAGTTCGGCCACTGGGTTGAAACCGCCATTGCAAAATTACAACAGATAATGAAAGAGATCTAACCTAACCAACTCCATCTTCCTTCTAACCTGCAAGCTGTCCTTGTTCATTCCTGGGCGTAGGCTGAACTAACTTTGGGAGGAACTTAGTTTATACTTTATAGTTTAAAACAAAGACGATAACAGCCCTTTCTTAAAACAAACCTCCTTCTTGCCTGGGGAATAGACTGTCTTTGTAGGACTAACAAATTAACCACAAGATTAGAAAGTATGGTTTAGGAGTCCGGCAGCTGGAGGCTGCAAGATTCTGACCCTCCCTAAACTGCTCATAAGATCAGCGCTCAAGATATTTTGCAGACCCTGCCCTTGATGGATCAATGACACCTCCCAGATAGATAAACCGGGTCATCTGATCTTGGGCCCCCCACTCGGGAACTAACTTAGCGCAAGAGGACAGCTTCAATTCCCTAAGATTTCATCTCTGACCCAACCAGTCAGCACTCTCCACTCATTGGCCTTCCCCACCCACCAAGTTGTCCTTAAAAACTCTGCTCCCCGAATGCTCGGGGAGACTGACTTGAGTAAGAATAAAACTCCAGTCTCCTGTGCAGCCGGATCTGTGTGAATTACTCCTTCTCTATTGCAATTCCCCTGTCTTGATAAATCGGCTCTGTCTAGGCAGCGAGCAAGGTGAACCCGCTGGGCTGTTACAGGGTGGCCTGTGGGGGCAGAGGGCTGGGTGCTGGGCGGTGAGGGTCGCAGGGAGCAGAGGGTCGGTGACAGAGGCCTGGGCAGCCAGGGTCTTCCGGGAGCGCCCCGGACCCGCCCCTTAAAGAGGACGGCGACCCCAGGCCAAGACCGCCCTGCGCTTGAGTCCTGGGTCCCTGGTAATAAAACGCAAAGGCATCCTCTATGTCCCCCTCCCCACGTCTGTCTCCCCACTGACTTCTTCTATCTTTCATTATTCCAAAGAGCTGGCTGAAAAGTAGGAAGGCAGGTTCTGAACACAGGTCCGCTTTTCAGCGGGGGTTTGGGGGGTGGTGTTGGATGGGGGAATTGGATGCTGCGTCCTCGGCTGCATTAATTTAGCAATTGTGTTGGACCTTGGGGAAAGGCTCCGGAAAGGCCGTATTCATTCATTCAACAATACTCATTGAGCCCAGTAAAAATTTATTGAGCCCAATCTCATATTTGTCGAGCCTCAATAATATGTACTGATCAAGCTAGGTAATGTGCTGGACCCTGGGAAAGTGGACACAAATATCCTGCCCTTACTGGCTGAATAGGTAATGATGGGGACCCAACATGGGAACACATAAATGTGCAATTTCGATTTTTAAAAAAAAACACCCTCGATAACAAATCAAAATGTGCAATTTCAAAGTGTGGCAAAGCCGTGCAAGAAATGACAGGGCGCAGTGGCTCACGCCTGTAATCGCAGCATTTTGGGAGGCCGAGGCGGGGGGATCACTTGAGGTCAGGCATTTAAGACCAGCCTGGCCAGTGTGGTAAAACCCCATCTCTACTAAAAATACAAAAATCAGCTGGGTGTGGTGGTGCACGCCTGTAGTCCCAGCTTACTCAGCAGGCTGAGGCAGAAGAACGGTTTGAATCCAGGAGGCGGAGGTTACAGTGGAGCCGGGATCGCACCACTGCACTCCAGCCTGGGCGACAGAGGGCGACTCTGAAAAAAACAAAACAAAAAAACAAAAAAAAACCATGAAATAAAAAAATTACCAGGGGCACACATAGCATGTGGCTACCCTGGAGAGGAAGGGAAGGCCAGAGAAGGCCTTAGAGGAGGGGGTCAAATAAAGCCCTAAACATAGGAGGGAGTTTGGTGTGAGGTTTGGGAGGTGGGGATGTTGTGTAACCTTGAAGAACCAAAGGGAAGTCAGGTGGCCCTGTGACCAAGCGGAGAGGGGTGGAGCTTGGAAATCAGCCCACAGAGACCTCGAAGGGTCCCATGGTACTGCTTCTACAACCATCTTCTCTGTCCTTTGAGATTTTTGCAGCTGCCTGCCTTGAGGGACCACAGTCACCTCTACATACAGACAGGCTTTATCCCCATGTGAGTGACAGGCTTCCACAGAAATCTGCCCAAGGGTGGGTCTGTGGGCATCATAAGGGGAAGGGGCACTAAGGAAAGAGAAGCAAGGGGCCGGGCGCGGTGGCTCAAGCCTGTAATCCCAGCACTTTGGGAGGCGGAGGCGTGCGGATCACGAGGTCTGGAGATGCAGACCATCCTGGCTAACACGGTGAAACCCCGTCTCTACTAAAAACACACAAAATTAGCCGGGCTTGGTGGCGGGCGCCTGTAGTCCCAGCTACTCGGGAGGCTGAGACAGGAGAATGGCGTGAACCCAAGAGGCGGAGGTTGCAGTGAGGCGCCATCGCACCACTGCACTCCAGCCTGAGCAACAGTGCGAGACTCCGTCTCAAAAAAAAAAAAAAAAAAATAGAGAAGCAAAAACAGGCCTACGTCCCCGGTTCCCACTGCTGGAAGTGTGACAGCCATTCCTTAAGGAGGTCCCAAACTGTGGGACCTAGGCTGTTGCTACAGACAGGAATGGGGGGATGACCAATGGCTCCTCTTGCCTTGATAACTAACAATCCACTCTCCAGAAGTCAAACCTACCACCACTAGTTTGCAACAGCGCCACTCATTAAGTGACCCCTTCCCTAACTTCCTCCTGATTTATTTACCCACTATTTAGGACAAAAAAAAAAAAAAAAGATGTATAGAATATTCTTGTGTGTCTCTGATTCACCAAGGGGTTAATTGAGGACTTAATTTGAAACCAGGGGCTCAGGCCGGGCGCTGTGGCTCAAGCCTGTAATCCCAGCACTTTGGGAGGCCGAGACGGGTGGATCATGAGGTCAGGAGATCGAGACCAACCTGGCTACCACGGTGAAACCCCGTCTCTACTAAAAAATACAAAAAACTAGCCGGGCGAGGTGGCGGGCGCCTGTAGTCCCAGCTACTCGGGAGGCGGAGCTTGCAGTGAGCTGAGATCGGGCCACTGCACTCCAGCCCGGGCAACAGAGCGAGACTCCCTCTCAAAAAAAAAAAAAAAAAGAATAGCTGTAAAAGAAACCAGGGGCCCTAGGTTCTAGCCCCTTTATTAGGAGGTAACAATATGATTCTGGTACTGCTCTCTTCAAAGCACGAAAACAACAATAACAGCAACAAAACAATATGATTCCAGGTATGTCTCTCTGGACCTTTGTTTCTCCGTAAGCAAAACGTTGGGGGGAGTTTAATGAAAGCTATCCAAATTCAACTAAAAGCTCCAGGCTGGGCTCAGTGGCTCAGGGGCTGGGCACCATGGCTCAGGCTGGGTGCAGTGGCTCACGCCTGTAATACCAGCACTTTGGGAGGCCAAGGCAGGTGGATCACCTGAGGTCGGGAGTTCAGGACCAGCCTGACCAACAGGGAGAAACCCCACCTCCACTAAAAATACAAAATTAGCTGGGCGTGGTGATGTATGCCTGTAATCCCAGCTACTCAGGAGGCTGAGGCAGGAGAATTGCTTGAACCCAGGAGGCGGAGGTTGCAGTGAGCTGAGATCATGCCATTGCACTCCAGCCTGGGTAACAAGAGCGAAACTCTATCCCCCCACCCCCCCCACCCCCCCGCCAAAAAAAAAAGCTCTACAAGTCCTCCAGATGTGCATTTATGATTCTGGTAGTTAGTACATTTTTTGTTTGTTTGTTTTTTGGGGGTTTTTTTGTTTGTTTGTTTTTTTGAGATGGAGTCTTGCTCTGTCACCCAGGCTGGAGTGCCGTGGCGTGATCTCAGCTCGCCCGTGGCGTGATCTCGGCTCACTGCAAGCTCCACCTACCAGGTTCATGCCATTCTCCTGCCTCAGCCTCCTGAGTAGCTGGGACACAGGCGCCCGCCACCACGCCTGGCTAATTTTTTGCATTTTTAGTACAGATGGGGTTTCACCATGTTAGCCAGGATGGTCTTGATCAATTCTGGGAATTAGTACATTTAACAGTAGTTAAGAACAGCAAATTATGGAGCTAAATAGGTGTGGCCTCAATTCGTAGTTACTTAACCTCTCTGAGCCTCTGTTCCCCATCTGTAACCACTGGAGGCTGTGGTAAGGAGTAAGCCAGCTGTCTGTGATGTGCTTAGCACCATGATTCAATAAACGGTAGCAAATGTTGTCACTTATATTGTTGGGGGATGCAGAGGACTAGAGAGACAAGTATGGGTAAATATAGGAGGATATTTATTTTAAGGTGAGCACTAGCTCAGTGGATTCACATTTAAAAAGTTGAGCCCCAAACAAAGACAGAGTTTAGCTTATACAGGCTAGTATACAAGAACAAAACAAAGGCAGTAAATTATAAAGTGACAAGTCACGTAATTTATGGCATAACTATTGACTTGGCATAACTTATGGCCGTGTATAGCTAGTGGCCTTCCAGTTGCATTGAAAGAAAAACAGGAACTTATAAATTTTACTAAATATAAGCATTGGCAAACATAGTCATAACTAATAGTTCAGTACAGGAGAGACAGTAAAGGAATTTTTGTTTTTTCTTTTAACCTTGCTCAGGGTGTCTCGAGCTTATTTTTGCAGGCTAGTCACCACAACCTGTCTATAGCCTTGTTTGCAGTAGAGGAAAACTTGTGTTTCTCACTTAACCCTTACTTTTCTTGGAGTGAATAAATGCGGTATTTATTTTTCCTTAAATTTTTGCCTCGGTTTCCCCCTTTGATGCTTTTTATAAACAAGATTTTAATAGAAAGCATCCCTATTCTTTGATTTTTTTATGAAAGAGCAGGTCTTCTTTTTTAGGCACAGGCTGATATTCACAGAGCCATTAGCTGAGTGGTAGTTTGCCTAGTTACGATTGCTTTTTATAGTTGATTGGATGCTTTTAATAAGGAGGGGTAAGAGGCAAGAGAGTTTTAACCAAATTCCTAGTAGGGCTAGAACTACTCCTATCAAGGTTTTGAATCCACTGAAGGAGGAAAACCAACCTCCAAAGAGGGAATTAGAAATCCACCCCTTCCAAGTTTGGACTGGAACATGGGCCAATTTTTTTATTTTTGCAGTTATTTTCATAATAGCTTTCCCACAGTTATTAATTTTTAGGCAGTAATTAGTTAGATTAAACTTTTTACATACTTCTTCCTGGGCTAGGAGGTAGTTTAAAGCTAGTCTATTTTGGTAGATAGCATTTTTTATTTTTGTGGCTTGCTGGGCAGTAAATCCAGTGCATTTGCTGTTCCATTAGTGATGATTTTAAGTACTGCTTGCAACCTTATGATGCAGCTAAGCATGTAAATCGGGGTGCGGTATCCCCACGATCCATCTTGTGCCTAGCTGGCCCATAGTATTGAATTATGCTTTCAGGGGGCCAATCTGTGTCTTTTTAATGTTATATTTTTATATCTTTTTTATGTCTATATTTCTTTTGTGGGTTTTTTTTTTTTTTTTTATAGACACGATACCCTAAAGTTCTTCCTTGTTGCAGTGGGAGTAAGAAGAAAGATAGCCTAATTGTTCCAAGTACACAAACCCCTGTCCATTTGGCTGGCAACTGTCGGTAGGCCCTTGGCCCACAGATCCAGTAGAGACCAGAAAGTGCTTGCCAAGTATTTGGAGCTTTAGGCTGATACTAGGTGTGGTTTAGAGAAGAGAAATGAATGAATGGATTTGGATGAGGGGATTTGGAGTTATCTTTGCCCCGCCACAAAGTTTTCCTTAGTGTTTCATTATAATATTGCTGTTCTAAGCAGGTTAGTTCTCCTACCAGGTCTGTAAAAGCCTTTCCCCAGTGAGTGACACAGTATCTTTCAATAATAGAAGTTTTTAGGATCCAGACAGTTGAACTTATGGGCGTCAGTTCAGGGTCAGAGTAAAATTATTTTGTGGCATTAACTTTTGTGCTTCCTAAGGCCATTGGTCTCCCATGTCAGTTCCTCCACAAACATAACATGAGGAAATGCCTAGGCTGCCAGCAATGTTTTCAGCCAGCTGAGCAAACAGGTTTTTGGCTAAAGGACAAGGCTCTGGTTACTTTTGGTCTATATGCTTATAGAATGATTTAAAGACTCAGAACTGTTGCTGGGCCGGACGGGTCTGGGTTTCTGTGTTGATAACATGTAGGTAAGTTGCTGGGTATGTGTGTGTAGACATGTGTGGGGTAACCTGCAGACATGTAGGTAGGTTGCTGGGTAGGTGTCTGTGTAGACATATGTGGGGTAACCTGCAGACATATAGGTAGGTCTGGCCTTAGAATGGTGAAATTTACAGGATTACAGGTTTTTGTTTTACAATCTGGTTTTACCAGCATTTCGGTTAGCATAATTGGCCTTTGTTGTGTGCTAGGGCGCCATGATATGCAATACCAACAATCTTTTTCAGGGGGACAAGGTGACATGCATACATATTTGTTGTCATTTGTATAGTATCTTTTTAATGGTAGGTTACCACAGACGGGTGAGTCGAGGTATGCTACCTGACAAGCATCAAAATATAGAGAAATAGGCCCTAGGTAAAAGAGAGAGACCTGGGTTTGGTTTAAGAGAGGACCATCCTTTGACGCTGCATGGATTTCAAACCATTTACCAGGTGAAAACTTGGGGTCATAACATACCTAGATTGGTTATTTCCTAGGTCACACATTGATTAGGTGGTCTGATTATAAGTAGAAGTTCCTAAGCGAGTTCATAATAAGTGTGGTACAATAGAGTTTTAGTTACACTGTTTCCTGACCAGGTAGTATGTGTACAGCGGGGACACCTTCTATAGGTGCTTCTTCTACCATGGTTAAGGTGGGGTAACAACAGCAAAACAATGTACAGAATATTTATATTCAGCAAGGACAGAAGAGGTCTTTACCTGGGGGAGGAGATTGAGCAGAGCGACAGAACAATAGGAAAACAGTTAGTATTACAAGGAAAGCTATTAGTTCTAAGGTTTCTAACCACATTTACTTGCTTGATGAGTCCTCAAGCTTCGGCCGTGCATAGACTAGTCAGCTTCCGGAGTGGCCAGAGCAGGGCGGTCATCTTTAGCAGCAGCATGGTCTCATCTCAGGATCAGCCGGGTTGGATGATCTGGGTCCTGCTGACTGGTCCACTTGTCCTGAGCTGCTGGTTTTAGCCAACTGTGGTGGATCCAAGGTACAACACCTGCAACTTTAACAGCAGTGGGAGTGGACAAGATTACAGTATACAGCCCATGCCATTTGGGTCCTAGAGAAGTTGGATTCCACTTTTTAACCCAAACAGAGTCTCCAGGTTTAAAGGGGTATACTGGGTCTGCCAGCCTTATAGGCCTTCTTTCTCATAGCCAGCCATGGACCTCTTGCATGACTATTTCTAACGCCTGCATTTGCTTTCTTAAAGTTAATTTCCCTAGTTCCTGAAGATTACCTTTTATTTGACTTGTGACTGGGGGAGGTCAACCGAACAAAATTTCATAGTATAAATACCCAGTTTGTTTGGTAGGGGTGCACCTGACTTGGAGGACGACCATAGGCAAGACCTGATCCCATCTTAGATGAGTTTCTTGGCAATACCTCTTCAGTAGGTGCTTGAGTGTCCGGTTCACGCATTTTACTTTTCCTGAACTTTGTGGCCGATAGGCTGTGTGTAACTTCCATTTTATTTTTAACAGTCTTACTAAATCTTGCATTATTTCAGCTACAAATGCCGGCCCATTGTCTGATCCTAAAGTTAGAGGCAGTCCAAACCTGGAGATAATGTCTGTTTTTTTCTGAGATGGAGTCTCGCTCTGTCGCCCAGGCTGGAGTACAGTGGCGTGATCTCAGCTCACTGAAAGCTCCGCCTCTCAGGTTCACACCATTCTCCTGTCTCAGCTTCCGAGTAGCTGGGACTACAAGCACCTGACAACACGCCTGGCTAATTTTTTTGTATTTTTAGTAGAGACAGGGTTTCACCGTGTTAGCCAGGATGGTCTCAATCTCCTGACCTTGTGATCCACCCGTCTCGGCCTCCCAAAGTGCTGGGATTACAGGCGTGAGCCCCCGTACTTGACTGATAATGTCTTTTAACAGTACTTTAGTCACTTCTCGTGGTTTTTCTGTCCTGGTGGGGAAAGCCTCAACCCATCCTGGAAAGGTGCAAATAAGCACTAGCATATACCGATAGGCTCCGGCATGGGGCAGTTCCGTAAAGTCTATAAGTAAGTTTTTACAAGGCATGGCTCCTATTTCCTGAATTCCTGGGGGCCATGTGGGCACAGGTTAAACATTGTTTACAGATGGCTCGAGTGACGGCAGAGAGCCATGGCACATAGAAATGACATTTTAATAACATGTTTAGTGCCGTTTTTTTCATATGATTTCCTTGATGAATTTGTTTCACAAACTTACGAGCTAACATCTCCAAAATGACTGACTTTCCACTGAAGAATTTTCACCACCCTCCTTTAATATATTTTCCAGCTTCCTGGGGCAAACCAGGCTCTTTCATTTGGAGTATAACGTGGGTCCTCTTGGAAAGGAGGTTCTGGGAGGAGAGGCATAGCTAAGGCTTTCTCTTTAAAATGTGGCATAATCATTGCTGCCTGCTTTGCCCCTCTGCCTTGCCTTTTTGTTTCCTTTGGCTTCTGGCGTCCCTGCCTTTTGGTGCCCTCTGCAGTACATTACAGTTACTTTTTCTGGAGCCCATGCAGCCTCTAAGAGCGGTAGAATTTTTTCCTTGTACTTTATTTCTTTGCCTCCAGCTGTTAAAAGTCCTCTCTTTTTGTACATGGCTCCATGTACATGCAATGTAGTAAAAGCATATTTAGAATCAGTGTGAATATTGACTTTTTTTTTTTTTTGAGATGGAGTTTCATTCTTATCGCCCAGGCTGGAGTGCAGTGACGCGATCTTGGCTCACTGCAACCTCCACCTCCTAGGTTCAAGCGATTCCCCTGCCTCAGCCTCCCAAGTAGCTGGGATTGCAGGCATCTGCCACCATACCCAGCTCATTTTTTGTATTTTTAGTAGAGATGAGTTTTCGCCACATTGGCCAGGCTGGTCTCGAACTCCTGACCTCGTGATCCGCCCACCTCGGCCTCCCAAAGTGCTGGGATTACAGGCGTGAGCCACTGCGCTCTGCCAATATTGACCTTTTTGTCTTTTGCTAGCAACAGTGCTCTTGTCAGGGTTATTAATTCTGCCTTTTGAGCTGATGTTCCAGCAGGCAGAGACTGAGCTTCTACTACTGAGTCTAATGTTACCACTGCATACCCAGCATGTCGAACCGCTTCTAGCCCAAAACTGCTTCCATCCGTGAAGTACTCAACATCTGGGTCTCTGAGGGGTTGGTCCATAAGATCTTTTCAACTAGAGAATACCTCATCTACTGTTTTGACATAATCATGGGGGGGAGCTCCTGGTTCAACTGGGAGCAGAGTAGCTGGGTTTAAGCTGTTCACTGTTTCTAAAATAATGTACGTGTTGTCACATAGAAGCCCTTGGTACTGAGTCATCCTCAGGTTTGACAACCAATGGTGTCTTCTTTGATCTGTCAAAGTTATAATTGAGTGCAGCACCCAGATGGTTAGCTGCTGTCCCAGAGTTAATTTACTAGCCTCTTGTACCAAATGGTGGCAGCTAATGCTTTAAAGCAAGGAGGCCATCCTAGCACCACAGAGTCCAGTTGTTTGGATAAATATGCCACTGGGCGATGCCATGATCCTATAACTTGAGTCAGAACCCCTATGCCATTCCCTTTTGTTCATGAACATACAGAAAGAAAGGCTTAGTTATGTCTGGTAGTCCCAAGGCTGGGGACCGAGTTAAAGCTTCCTTCATCTGTTTGAATGCTATTTCCTGATTAGTTTCCCAAAGGAAGGGCTCTTTTTTCCCCACTTTGTGGCTTCATATAACGGCTTAGACATCAGTGAAAAATTTGGAATCCAGATGCAGCAGAATCCTGCCGCCCCTAAAAATTCTCTTATTTGACATCAGGTGGTCAGGGTTGGAAGTGCACAAATGGCTTGCTTCTGCTCATTGCCAAGCCGGCGTTCCCCATGGCTCACTATGAAACCTAGATATTTAACTTCTGCATGGCAAATTTGGGCTTTTTTGTTTTGTTTTGTTTTGAGATGGAGTCTCACTCTGTCGCCCAGGCTGGAGTGCTGTGGCGTGATCTCAGCTCACTGCAACCTCCGCCTTCCGAGTTCAGGCAATTCTCCTCCCTCAGCCTCCTGAGTAGCTGGGATTACAGGCGCCTGCCACCGCACTTGGCTGATTTTTTGTATGTTTAGTAGAGATGGGGGTTTCACCATGTTGGCCAGGCTGGTCTTGAACTCCTGACCTTGTGATCCACCCACCTCAGCCTCCCAAAGTGCTGGGATTACAGGCGTGAGCCACTGTGCCCGGCCAAATTTGAGCTTTCTTTTTAGGTACGTTTCATAGGAGATGGTTGCTTTTCATAGGAGATGGAGGAGGTCTCGTTTTCCCTGATAACCATCCTCTTGGATTGGGGCCACCAAAAGAAGGTCATCTACTCACTGTAACAAGGCGCAGTTATCATTGGCAGGGTATAGGCCTTGAGGTCTGAGGCCAATGCTTCCCCAAAGATTGTGGGAGAGTTTTTAAACCCTTGTGGGAGCCTAGTCCAGGTGAGCTGTGTAGCTTCTTCGTACCACTGAAATGCAAAGATAGGCTGACTCACTGGTACCATGCCATCAGTATGCTTTTCATGCAAGAAAGCATCCTTTAAGTCTAAGACTGTAAACCAGGTAGCACTTGCTGAAATGAGTTCCATTAAAGTATACGGGTTGGATACCGCTGGATGGATGGTTAACGTGGCCCAATTTACGGCACGTAAGTCCTGCATTGGTCTATATTCATCAGACCCTGGTCCCGGCAGTGGCTTTCGTACTGGCCAAAGTAGAGCATTCCCTGGCGGCTGGCATTGGACTAAAATCCCATGTTTATAGAGCCACTCTAAGTGTTTACAGATGCCCCATACAGCCTTTTGGGTAACCGTATACTTATGAACCTCAGCAGGAGTTGCTCCTGGTTTTAATTCTACTACTACTGGTGCATGATTTACAGCTAACCCAGGTGGGTTGTCCTTAGCCCATACTCCAGGAATTTCTTTAACTAACTGAAATAGTAATTTTTCTTCCTCTTGTGTATGAGGTTGCAATGGTGCCTGCAATTTCTTTTTATAAAGTCTCCACTCAGCCTGCAGGACGGAAAGGGTTAACACCAAGGCCTCTGGGTGAGTCAGATTTAAAGTCATACCTCCCTGCGGGCCAAAGTAACCTATGTTTGCAGTTTTTGGAGTAGGTCTCACCCTAACAAGGGAACTGGACAATTTGGGAGGTATAGGAATTTATGCTGGACTTCTCATCCTCCTATAACACACCTCCTTGGCCAGCAGAATGGCCTCCTCTCTGAGACTCCAGTAGCCCCTACAATAGTTGTATAGTTTTTAGTGGCCCTATGGGTTGAGTTACTACAGAGTGTTCAGCCCTAGTATCTACCATAAAGTCCATCAATTGGCTTCCAACTTTTAATGTGACCATAGGCTCCTGAAGGCCCAATGAGAAGGAGTGTGGTCTGTCCTAGTCCTCATATCATTCAGCCCCTGCCAGCCTGATCAGATCAGTATCTGGTTGCACTATGGTGTGGCACCCCCTGGCTGGTAGCCTCTTTGTCTCACGGCCTTGGTCATTTCTCTCATTGCCTTATGGACATTTATCCTTCCAGTGCGCTTTCTTTTTGCATTGTGCATATTAATACTTCTCTAACTTTGGTCAGCTCTCAAATCCTTGTCTTGGCCTCTTCCACATCCATGTCCACATCCTCATCCTCTCACATTGCTAGTCTCTTTCTCCATGAGGGCTGCTGCTAACAGATCGGCCTTCTTTTTAAGCCTCCGATCTGCTTCCTTCTTTGCCTCCTGGTTACAGTTAACATACACTTTGGTGGCTCCTTCTTTTTTTTTTTTTTTTTTTTTTTTTTTTGTTGAGACAGAGTCTCACTCTCTCACCCAGGCTGGAGTGCAGTGGTGCGATCTTGGCTCACTGCAAGCTCCGCCTCCCGGGTTCACGCTGTTCTCCTGCCTCAGCCTCCCGAGTAGCTGGGACTACAGGTGCCCGCCACCACACCTGGCTGATTTTTTTGTATTTTTATTAGAGACAGGGTTTCACCATGTTAACCAGGATGGTCTCGATCTCCTGACCTCGTGATTCGCCTGCCTCAGCCTCCCAAAGTGCTGGGATTACAGGTGTGAGCCTTTGGTGGCTACTTCTATAAGCTGGGTAGCATTCATGCCTGCGAAACCTTCCAGTTTCTAAAGCTTTCGCTTTATATCACCCTGGGCCTGTCCTACAAATGATGTATTTACCATACACTGATTTTCAACAGCCTCAGGGTCAAATGGGGTGGAAAGCCCATATTATCTCAGAGTCTTTCATAAAACTGGCTAGGGCTCTCATCACTTCCCTGAAGCACCCCTGAGATCTTTTCTTACTGACTGCCTTTTTTCCACCATCCCTTAGCCCTTTCAGAAGTGTCTTTCGGTACCTCTGCACACACTGAAACTGGGCTGCATCTTCTGGGTCCCAGCTGGGATCTTGGTCTGGGAACTGGCCCTGAGCGTATGCCTGAGTATTCACTGTGTCTGCTGGTGCGTGGGCTTCTAGCCAGCGGAGAGCTGCCTGGGTTACTTTCCTGTGGTCCTCAGCGTTAAACAGTGTGAGAAGAAGCTGCCTGCAGTCTGGCCAGGTTGGATTGTGTGTCAGAAAGATGGACTGCATCAGATCTCTAAGAGCTTGGGGCTTCTCTGTATAGGAGGGAGTATGGTGTTTCCAGTTTAAGAGATTAGTGGTTGAAAAGGGCTGATAGATGAAAGTCTTCTGCCCCCCTTGGACTTAGCCTTGGTCATCATAATAAATGGGTCCTCCTGTCTCTCTGAGAGGTATTTGCAAGCTCGAGCAGGGCCAGATCTGAGACGCCCTGCTTGACTATCTTGATTTCCTTCCCTGGCCTCCCGAGGCTCTGATTCTTCCCTTTGGGGTGAAACTTGGGGTGTGCTAGCTCCTGAATTTGGTCCTGGGGGGCTGTTGACCTCAGTAAAGGTGGGTAGGCTGAGACATATGGAGGAGGAATCTCTATTCCCTCTGGTGGCTCCTGCAGAACTGGCCTTTCTTGCTCCCTCTGGGACTTCTCCTTTAACTCTGTATCTGCTGGCGAAGTTGCTCTTACTTTCACTTCTGGCTCAGCTTGGGCCACAGGTGTTTTGTAATGAGCTGCTAAACAGGGCTGGATCCAGGCTGGTCTTGTTTGTACTATATTTAACCATGAGTTAATGTAAGGAAATTGCTCTTGATGTCCAGCCTGTCCTCCGACCCCTGTTACCACCCTAAATACATGGCCAATTATTTCCCTGTCTATAATTCCTTCAGCCGGCCATCCAACTCCAAAAGAAGGCCATTCTAATTCACAGAGAGTTCTCAGCCTTTGGGGGGTCAGCTTAACTCCATAATCCCCTGCAAAACGTTTCTTAGAGTTTTGTAAGATGTACTCCAATGGAGTGGGTTTTGATGACTTTCCTCCTATATCCTCCCTTTACGATGCAGCATACTCATTCTTCCTTTTGCCTCAGACCAACCAGACCTTCTCCTATTACAGGAGTTTTCAGACACCACCTGCCTTTGGAGAGGTTCTTATTCCCACCACAACTCTGAGCTGTGGGGCAGCTCCTGCTAGCCATATGTAGTTCGCCACCAGTCCAGGTTGGCCCCATACTTCGCTTGGAGCACACAGTTCACGCTAAGAGATCTGTGACTCCCCACGTCACTCCCCACATTGGTTTCTCCCAGAATCGTCTCTCACACACTTTCACACACCTCCCTGTTCCCAGTTCCTGTGTTCCTAATTGGGGTGGTGAGCCACTCTCGCCGCCTCCAGTTTCCTTTTCCTAACCAACTTAGCGAGCCACTCGCACGTCCTGTGTCGGTTGGAGCGTGAGTTTCATCCGAATTGGTGAGCCATTCTTGCCACCCCTAACCCCTGTGGGTCAGACTACCAGTTACACCCTGGGAAGTGATCAGGCGCCCCTTCCATCCTTATGGGACGGGTCCTGCCTTGGGCCCCAATACCTTACCGCAGTTTCTGAAGCTTGCTGTTTCTGAAATTGTCCTGTAGCCCCTCTCAGGTTCCGTTGCACTGCTGGGTAGGGGTGCCGGGTCACAGGAGAGCTAATTTCCCCTCCAGGCTGAAGTTCTCCTGGTGGCACCTGGGGTCACAGGTCTCCCCTGGCCCACAGCTCCAGCCCCATAGGCAAAGGAGACAGTAGATCTGCCGTCTCCACCCCTCCTGGCTGGCTCACCAAGAAATGTTGTGGAATGCAGAGGACTAGAGAGACAACTATGGGTGAATATAGGAGGATATTTATTTTAAGCTGCACACCAGCTCAGTGGATTCACATCCAAAAAGCTGAGCCCCAAACAAAGACAGTTTAGCTTATATCAGCTAGTACACAAGAGCAAAACAAAGGTAGTAAATTATACAGTGACAAGCTCATGAATTTATGGCATAACTATTGACTTGGCATAACTTGTGGCCTTGTATAGCTAGTTGGCCTTGCAGCTGCATCAAAAGAAAAACAGGAACTTACAAATTTTACTAAATAAACTGGCTGGGTGCAGTGGCTCATGCCTGTAATCCCAGCACTTTGGGAGGCTGAGGTGGGGGGATCACGAGGTCAGGAGATCGAGACCGTCCTGACTAACACAGTGAAACCCTGTCTCTACTAAAAATACAAAAAAATTAGCTGGGCGTGGTGGCAGGTGCCTGTAGTCCCAGCTACTCAAGAGGCCGAAGCAGGAGAAAGGCGTGAACCCGGGAGGCGGAGCTTGCAGTGAGCCAAGATTGCACCACTGCACTCCAGCCTGGACGACAGAGTGAGTCTCTGTCTCAAAAAAAAAAAAAATTTTTTTTTACTAAATATAAGCATTGGCAAACATAGTCATAACTAATAGTTCAGTACAGGATAGACAGCAAAGGAATTTTTTTTTTCTTTTAACCTTGCTTGGGGGTACCTGGAGCTTATTTTTGCAGGCTAGGTCACCACAACCTGTCTATAGCCTTGCTTGCAGTAGAGGAAAACATGTTTCTCACTTAATCCTTACTTTTCTTGGAGTGAATAAATGCGGTATTTATTTTTGCTTGAATTTCTGCCTCAATATTATCTAGATAAAGGTTGTCCTGTTTCTCTGACTACTTCATAAGACAGGCAAATTTTCACAAATTTAAAGGATACATTGTGGAAGGTCTGACTTAAAATAAGGCCCTTGTGGGCATCCTAGAAATTTATCTAGAATGGTGGCCCTCAAACTTTAGCATCCATCAGAATTAGTTGGAGTGCTGGCCCCACCCCATTGCTGATTTTTGTAGGTCTGGGGTGAGGCCCAAGAATGTGCATTTCTAACAGTTACTATGTGATGCTGATGCTGTTGGTTTGGGGAAAACATTTTGAGAACCATTGACCTTTTAGATAGTCGTAGTGGTGAATATGGTGGTGGTGGTGGTGGTGACAATAGTGGTGGTGAAGATGGTGGTGGTGGTGGTGAAGGTAATGGTGGTGGATAGTAACAGTGGTGGTGGTGATGGTGGTGACAATGGTGATGGTGGTGGTATTGATGTTGGTGATGGCCGTGGTGGTTATGTTGGTGGTGGTGGTGGTGACAGTGGTAGTGGTGGGGATGGGGATGATGGTGGTGACAGTGATGGTGGTGACAGTGACGGTGGTGACAGTGATGGTGATGGCATTGATATTGTTAATGATGGTGGTACTGTTGATGGTGGTGTTGATGGTGATAATAGTGGTAGTGGTGGTGACAGTGGTGGTGGTGATGGTGGTGACAATGGTGATGGTGGTGGTATTGATGTTGGTAATGGGCGTGGTGGTTGTGTTGGTGGTGGTGATGATAATGGTGGTGGTGGTGGTGACAGTGGTAGTGGTGGGGATGGGGATGATGGTGACAGTGATAGTGGTGACAGTAATGATAATGGCACTGATATTGGTAATGATGGTGATATTGTTGATGTTGGTGGTATTGATGGTGATAATAGTGGTAGTGGTGGTGACAGTGGTGGTAGTGATGGTGATGGTGGTGACAGTGATGACAGTGGTGACGGTAATGATGATGGCATTGATATTGGTAATGATGGTGGTATTGTTGATGTTGGTGGTGTTGATGGTGATAATAGTGGTAGTGGTGGTGACAGTGGTGGTAGTGATGGTGATGGTGGTGACAGTGATGGTGGTGACAGTGATGACAGTGGTGACGGTAATGGTGATGGCATTGATATTGGTAATGATAGTGGTATTGTTGATGGTGGTGGTGTTGATGGTGATAATAGTGGTAGCGGTGGTGACAGTGGTGGTGATGGTGATGGTGACAGTGATGGTGGTGACAGTGATGACAGTGGTGACGGTAATAGTGATGGCATTGATGTTGGTAATGATAGTGGTATTGTTGATGGTGGTGGTGTTGATGGTGATAATAGTGGTAGCAGTGGTGACAGTGGTGGTGATGGTGGTGACAGTGATGGTGGTGACAGTGATGACAGTGGTGACGGTAATGGTGATGGCATTGATATTGGTAATGATAGTGGTATTGTTGATGTTGGTGGTGGTGATGGTGATAATAGTGGTAGCGGTGGTGACAGTGGTGGTGGTGATGGTGATGATGGTGACAGTGATGGTGGTGACAGTGGCAATGGTGGTGGCATTGATATTAGTAGTGGTGGTGACAATGGTGCTGGTGATAGTGTTGGTGGTGACTGGTGGTGGTGGTGCCAAAAGTGGTGATGATCATAATGACAGTGGTGGTGGTAATGGTGACAGTGATGGTGGCGACCTACAATCTCTGCAGTAATAGGCCCACCATAATCATCACCACCATCATTACCACCACTGTTACCATCCACCACCATCACCTTCACCACCATCACCACCACCAAATGACTGGTGGTGGTGGTGGTAGTGCTAAAAGTGTAGCATTGTAAGGAGCTATAGTCAGCTCCCACACAGGTGAAGTTGAGATTATTACTGAGGCCCATGTCAGTTAGGAGAATTATGTCATGCATATGAAGGCACCATGGGCAGTAAAAAATAAAAAACAGTTCTATCACATATGAACCCTAAATCAAAGTTTATCAGGGCAACCATTGAAAATCCCAGATGCTGGCTTGGAGTCAACCTGCTGCTCACATGGGTAACTTTATGCAATCCGTTTCAGGATTAGTAACAGGAGGGATGGATATATTTAGAATGTTTAATGAATCAAGAGACTGAATATGCAAAGGGACAATGACCAGATATAACTATGCATTTGGATGTCTAGTGTCATATGCGGTCATTGACCCTTTGCATATTCAGAGGCCGTGACCCGCAACCTCTGCAGCAGCCGGGGCAGGAAGCCAAGCCAACCTTCTATGGCAAAAGGCCCAGAACGTCAGAACTTGCTCAATGACTGCCTGCTGCCCTAATTTTCACTGACACTTCCAACTCAGGACCACTCCAAGAAAGCCAAACATCCTCTCCAAACCCATCACATAAGATGCTGCTGCCTGCACCTCCCCCCTGCCAACATCTTCCGGTTAGAGCCCACCTGAAATCTTTCCTTTTTTCCTATAGAAGCCTTTACCACTAGCATTTGAGTCTCCAGTTATATTTGACTCCCTGCCAAATGCAAGCGATGGTGGCTGACTGTCTGGCCTTGGAAAGCACTAAATAAATAGCCTCTGCCTTCCTCATTTGGGTGGCTTTCGTTGATTCCCATTGAATCTTCTCAACAGTGGAAAGCCAGCTAATTTTTAGGTTTCCAGGTGTATGAAATGCTTCTGCTGGTGTTGTTAACTCTATTCCCACTAGGTGGCACCATTCACTCGGGAAGAGTAACACACGCTTCCCGGAGGTTCCCAGACCCAGGAGGGAGGCAAGAGAAGGGGAACTCGGCAAAGGCCCATCTGGCTGTGCTTCTCTTTCCACGTGAACCACATGACCGGGTTTAGCAGCTCGCACTTAACATTGCTACCCAGCAGATGTGATGCAGGGCAAGTACTAGTTCAAGGGGAAGAGGGTGGAGGTGGGGAATGGGGCTGGCTCTGGGCTTCCCCGCCTCTGCATTTTAGGCATTCCGGACAGGACGATTCTTCGTTGTGTGTGGAGAGGGAGGCTGTCCCGTGCTTTGGAGGATGTTTAGCAGCATGTCTGGCCTCTACCCACTTGATACCAGAAACACTCCCTGTCTTAGTCCGTTTGAGGTGCTAAATAACAAAATACCATGAACTTTGTGGTTTAGAAACAGCAAATATTTATTTCTTACAGTCCTGGAGGCTGAGAAGTCCAGGATCCAGGTGCAGCATGGTTGAGTTCTGGGGAGGGCCTGCTTCTGGGCTGCAGACTGCTGCCTTCTCACTGTGTCCGTGGTGGAAGGAGTGGGAGAGGATGAGAGCGTTCTCTGAGCCTCTTTGATGAGGGCACTAAACCCATTCATGAGGGCTCCACTCACCTCCCATCACTTTGGGAGTTAGGATTTCAACATCAGAATTTTGGAGGCGGACGTTCAGACCATAGCACTTCTCTTTCCCAATTATGACAATAAAATGTCTTCAAACGTTGCCAAATGTCAGCCAGCATGGTGGCCCACACCTGTATTCTCAGCACATTGGGAGACCAAAGTGGGAGGACTGATTGAGCACAGGAGTTTCAGACCAGCTGGGGCAATATAGCAAGACTCTGTCTCTACAAAAAACAAACAAACAAACAAAAAAACCTAGGCATGGCAATGGGGCACACCCGTAGTCCTAGCTACTCAGGAGGCTTAGGTGGGAGGATGGCTTGAGCCTAGGTGTTCAGGGTTACAGTCAGCTATGATTGTGCCACTGCACTCCTGCCTGGGGGACAGAGTAAGACCTTGTTTCTTTAAAAAAAAAAAGAAAGAAAGAAAGAAAGAAAAATTACCAAATGTCCCCTGGAGAAGCAAACAAAGCAGCAAAGTTGTCCCTGCTTGGGAATCACTGGTCTTAGGTCCTTGTGGACAGTTCTCTGCAGAGACCCTTTCAGCACCCCCTGACCTCCTTACCCCTCTTCCCACCGCACACCCACACTTTCTTTTTTTTTTTTTTTTTGAGACGGAGTCTGGCTCTGTCGCCCAGGCTGGAGTGCAGTGGCCGGACCTCAGCTCACTGCAAGCTCCACCTCCTGGGTTTATGCCATTCTCCTGCCTCAGCCTCCCGAGTAGCTGGGACTACAGGCGCCCGCCTCGTCACCCGGCTAGTTTTTTGTAGTTTTTAGTAGAGACGGGGTTTCACCGTATTAGCCAGGATGGTCTCGATCTCCTGACCTCGTGATCCGCCCGTCTCGGCCTCCCAAAGTGCTGGGATTACAGGCTTGAGCCACCGTGCCCGGCCACACCCACACTTTCTTTAGAACTGAATACAAAAGAAAGGAACGCCCTGCACTTACCTGCTGCAGCTTCCACTTCTTTGTTCCCCCCTGAGCAGGCTCTAAACCAGTGTGTCTTTGGTGGGGACTTGAGCCACCTCCACCAAAAACACCTGGGCGGCTGGGCACAGTGGCTCACACACCTGTAATCCTAGAACATTGGGAGGCCAGACAGAGCAGGAAGATCTCTCAAAACTAGGACTTCAAGATCAGCCTGGGCAACAGAGTGAGACAACATAGGAGACTCTGTCTCTACAAGCAAACACACACCTGGAGTGCTTGTAAAACTGCACACGCCTGGGCTGCATCTCAGACCCCTTGCATGAGGATCACTCAGGGAAGGCCAGAATCTGTCCTTTTTCTTTTTCTTTTTTTCTTGTAAACCCAATGGGATTATCAGGCAGATAAAAAGTGTGAGAAAGGCCAGGTGTGGTGGCTCATGCCTGTAATCCCAGCACTTTGGGAGGCTGAGACAAGTGGATCACCTAAGGTCAGGAGTTCGAGACCAGCCTGGCCAACGTGGTGAAATCCCGTCTCTACTAAAACTATACAAAATTACCCAGGCGTGGTGGTGGGCGCCTGTAGTCTCAGCTACTGGGGAGGCTGAGGCAAGGGAATTGCTTGGACTGGGGAAGTGAAGGTTGTAGTGAGCTGAGATCGCACCATTGCTCTCCAGCCTGGGCAATAAGAGGGAAACCCTGTTTAAAAAAAAAAAAAGTGTGAGGAGCACTGGCCCTCCCCCTTTCCAGGTCTTGCTTGGTGTCTCTGGCCTGCAATTCCTTCCTAAGAGAGTCGGGCCCTGGCATGTGGATTTTGGCCCTGGGCCACCCATATCTACTCCCCAAGCTGGCAGAGGAGAAAATATCAGAAATAATACTGAAAGAAGCAGGGAAAGGAGGAGGCTGTTGTGTGCGTGTGCCCTGTGGCAATGACCCATCCCTTCCTGGTGAGACCACAGCCTTCTCGCTTTCTCTTTTTCACTCTTCAGTTGAATTGTCTCTATTACTCCTTATCACGAGAATCTCTCCTCTAGTTTCTGCCTTCTGGTTTTCTAGGTGGCTTGCTCCAGACACCTTTCTCCCAGGGCCATGGAACTGGCACTACTGCTACCCACGTGCAGTGCATGTGCTAACCCTGTGTGGCCGAGGTAAGTCCCCTCCCCTCCTGCCTGGAGGGCTTGAGCGCCATCTCTGAGGCCACTTCCTGTTCTGACAAGGTATGCCCCCACCATGCTGTGTGCAACTCTGTTGCCCCTGGACCCTGTTAATTCTTTATTTTATTTTATTTTTGAGACGGAGTCTTGCTCTGTCAGCCAGGCTGGAGTGCAGTGGTGCGATCTTGGCTCACTGCAACCTCTGCCTCCTGAATTCAAGCGATTCTCCTGTCTCAGTCTCCTGAGTAGCTGGGATTACAGACACACGCCACCATACCCAGCTAATTTTTGTATTTTGGGTAGGGATGGGGTTTCGCCATGTTGGCCAGGCTGGTCTCGAACTCCTGATCTCAGGTGATCTGCTCTCCTCAGTCTCCCAAAGTGCTGGGATTACAGGAGCGAGCCACCATGCCCCACCGAGCCCTGTTAACTTCTCTGTTCTAAAGCTTGTCCTGGCCACAAAGCCAAGATGGTGCCGTCCTGGGCTCAGACTGCCTGGGCTCATCTCAGCCCCAGTACTCCCTGGCAGTGGCCTTGGGCAAGACAGCCAACCCCTTTTTGGTTGCTTCTTCATCTCTAGAAAAGGCTAATATTAGAACCTACCTACTAGGTAATCTCTATAATGCATTAACACTGCCCAGCACATATTCAGGAAAACGTTGAGTGAGAATGAGAACAGACCACTGCTCTTGCGCTTTTTTGCCTACATGAGAAGGCTGGGGCTGGGAGGGACCAGACAGCCCCTGTGATCTCCCCAGGAATCTGACACCCAGAGAGGGAAGTTGACTCACCCAAAGTCACACTCCCAGCAAGAGCAGTAGTATATCACCTGGCTTGTCTTTAGCTAATCTTTTTTATTTTGATTTGACTTAATCTGAGAGACGTAGGAAGGGGACAGATATTAGAGCTTTCAGAATATGTTCTCTCAAGCAAGGTGTGGCCTCTGAGAGGCAGTGCAGTGCTGTACAGTCATTTGGAGGTCTGAAGGCTGACTTTGGGCCTGGGGTGGATCTTGGTAGAGAGAGGGTGATCTGGCAATGAGGAATGAGGACATGGATGTAATGCCTAGCTCATAACCTGGTGTGATTAAAATATTTTCTTCTTGGCCGGGCGCAGTGGCTCACACCTGTAATCCCAGCACTTTGGGAGCCCGAAGTGGGTGGATCACGAGGTCAGGAGTTCGAGACCATCCTGGCTAACATGGTGAAACCCTGTCCCTACTAAAAATACAAAAATTAGTTGGGCACGGTGGCGCATGCTTGTGGTCCCAGTTACTCGGGAAGCTGAGGCAGGAGAATTGCTTGAACCCAGGAGGCGGAGGTTGCAGTGAGCCAAATCATGCCACTGCACTCCAGCCTGGGCAACAGAGCGAGACTACATCTAAAAAAAAAAAAAAAAAAACCTGAGGTCAGGAGATCAAGACCAGCCTGGCCAACATGGTGAAACCTCATATCTACTAAAAATACAAAAATTAGCTGGGCGTGGTGGTATGCACCTGTAATCCCAGCTACTAGGGAGGCTGAAGCAGGAGAATTGCTTAAACCTGGAAGGCAGAGGTTGCAGTGAGCCGAGATCACACCATTGCACTCCAGCCTGGGTGACAGAGTGAGACTCTGTCTCAAAAAAATAAAATAAAATAAAATATTTTCTCTTTTCTTGTTGTTTTTGTTTGTTTTTTCAGACAGGTGAGACAGAGTCCTGTTCTGTTGCCCAGGCTGGAGTGCAGTGGTGAGATCACAGCTCACTGTAGCCTCAACCTCCCAGGTGTGTGCCACCACAGCCAGCTAATGTTTTAATTTTTGTGGAAATGGATCTCACTATGTTGCCCATGCTGGTCTTGAGCCCCTGGCCTCAAGTGATCATGCTGCCTCGGCCTCCTAAAGTGCTGAGATTACAGGCATGAGCCACTGTGTCCAGCATGATTAAAATCTTTAATGAGGGCTGGGCGCAGTGGCTCACACCTGTAATCCCAGCACTTTGGGAGGCCAAGGCAGGCGGATCACGAGGTCAGGAGATCAAGACCATCCTGGCCAACATGGTGAAACCCTCTCTCTACTAAAAATACAAAAATTAGCTGGGCATGGTGGCGCATGCCTGTAATCTCAGCTACTCGGGAGGCTGAGGCAGGAGAATCCCTTGAACCAGGGACTCAGAGGTTGCAGTGAGCCAAGATCACGCCACTGCACTCCAGCCTGGTGAGAGAGTGAGACCCTGTTTAAAAAATAAATAAATAAAATCTTTAATGAAGAGAATTACCTCACTCCTTCTCCTGACTCTGAAGAGATTGCCTCGTTGGGCCAGAAAATAGGCAGGGAAGGCTCTCAGAAGCAAGAGGTAGGTGCCTTGCATCCCGTGCACAGAAGTCCATGCAAAAGAGTTGGATTCACTGGCCTGACTGTCCTCCTGTATTCTGAAATCACAGTGACCACAAAGAGCTACAACAGCTTAAACACAGAAAGCCATGCCTCTAAATCCAAATCACCACATTCTTGTTCCTTTTTTTTACTGTTCAAATACATCGTCCAAAAGGAGCAGAAAGAATGTAAGTATAGAAGGGATGTGGCGTGGCAGGCTTCATATTTGAGACATTGCTTAGTGGTGAAGGACCTGGAAAGTTCACACCTTTGTTCTTTGCTTTTTGTCATAAACACGCCAGTCTTTATAAAGTTACAAACACTTTAATTCTTTGTGTGAGAAAAAAGACAGTCCAAAATAAATTAGGGACATCAAATGAAACAGAAATGGTTCTTATCTCAAAACGATATGTTGAGATGCTATCTGCCAATGCAGAGATTCTCCCAGATTCCCCGTGGTAAGCCGGGAAAGGTCAGCCATCCATGGTAAAAACAAAGACCATCTGCCCCACAGCACCCCTAGTGGGCCTCAACAGCTGCCCATCTTACAGTCCCAGGGAAAGCGGTAGGTGTGAGAGCATCCTGGGAGGACAGAGGGCACAGAGGCATCTCTGCCAAAGACCAGCCCTTTGCAGCCAGGGAGGATGAAAGAGCCCTGGGGCTTCAGTCTGGGCTCTGCACACTCCTGGGTGGCCTCCGCTACCCCCCCATCCCTCCCACTCCCATCCCACACCTCCTGGATTGCATCTGATTGGGACCAATAACAAACCAAGCCTGGTTTTGAGGTTTGGGTAGGATGCTTGGCTTGGTTTTGTTTCCTCGGAGAAAGGCAGCCAGCAGGGACTGCAAGGAACTGACACCCAGCTGTGTCTAGGTGGGAGAATGGGCTGAGGATGGGGTTAGAGACAGAATGAGAGCAGGAGGGAGGTGGCCTTCTGTGGAGGAAAGGCATCAGGTGCCAGCAAGAGACGAGAAGGGGAAACCTGACATCTGTCAGCCCTGACTTAGAGCCTCTCTAAGATGGCTCGGTGGGCTCTGAGCCTGCAGGGCTTTGGTCTATGGATGGGAGGGATATGGGAGAGGCTTGGCCAAGGCTGTGTCAGGGTGAGGCTGTAGACTTTTCCCAGCCCTTAAGATAAGCTCCTTCCTTGCTCTACCTTATCCAAACTTGTCTAAGCACAGACATGTGATTCTTCTCCCTACACCAGCTCTCCAGATGATCAATCAATAAACCTCTTGTCCATTAATCATCTACTGTGTGTATAGCTTTTTTATTTTCTTTTTAAATATAATTCAATTATTATCTTTTTTTTTTTTTTTTTTGAGACAAGGTCTTGCTCTGTCGCCCAGGCCAGAGTGCAGTGGCGCAATCTCTGCTCACTGCAACATCTGTCTCCCAGGTTCAAGTGATTCGCATGCCTCAGCCTCCTGAGTAGCTGAGATTGCATGCGCCACCACGCCTGGCTAATTTTTTGGTATCTTTAGTAGAGATGGTTTCACCATGTTGTCAGGCTGGTCTTGAACTTATGGGCTCAAGTGATTCACCTGCCTCAGTCTCCCAAAGTGCTGAGATTGAGATTACAAGCATGAGCCACTGAACCCAGCCTAATTATTTCCGGTTTTTTTTCTACAGATGGATTCTGACTATGTTGCCCAGGCTGGAGTGCAGTGGCTATCCACAGGTGTGATCCCCCTACAGATTAGCATGCGAGTTTTGACCTGTTCCATTTCTGACCTGGGCTGATTCACCCCTCCTTAGGCAACCTGGCGATCCCTAGCTCCCAGGAGGTCACCATATTGATGCTGAATTTAATGCAGACACTGGATTGGCAAAGTGCATCACAACCCAGGACTCCCGGGCTCAAGTGATCCTCCCGCCCCAGCCTCCCATGTGTATACCTTTCACCTATGCACCTATGCAGTCAGCCAAGATCACACCACTGCACTCCAGCCTGGGCAACAGGAGCAAGGCTCCGTCTCAAAAGAAAAAAAGAAAGAAACCACGGGAAATGGGAAGTACCGAGGGGTATGACAAGGCTAGCCCCACCCACCAAGGCAGGGGACAGAGCCTGAGAAAGAGCCTTCGGACACTCTCTCAAATGTTTTCATTTCCACTGAGATTCCTTTTGGATGTAAATGTTGACAGAGCATCATTTTTGTCCCAGGCACTTTGACCAGTCATAGAATTAGGTCCGCCCTGCAACTCTGAACAAGGAAGCATCACTCCTGCCATTTCATGGATGGGAAAACCAAGCCCCAACGGGTTATGTGCTTTATCTGAGGTCCCACAGACCCAGACCTGTCTGGCTCAACCCATGTTCTTTTTGTTACCGCATGAAGCCTGTGAGCATCGGCTCTGCCCAGAGCCAGCTCCTCTGGAGGGAGCGTTCTGGATCAAGATCCAATCCATGTCCTCACTGTGGCTCCCTCCTCTGGAAGGTACAGGCAGTGCAGTTCCTTGGGGCATCCCTGACTCAACCCATCCCCTTGAGATCTGGCTCCCCTACTTGGGTCACTGTGATCCATTCCTTCTTGGCCTCTTGGCTGGCAGGATCTTTCTTATGTCTCGTCACCACCCGCCTGCCCTCCTAGGTTCAAGCGATTGATTCTCCTGCGTCAGCCTCCAGAGTAGCTGGGATTACAGGTACCTGCCACCATGCCTGGCTAATTTTTGTATTTTTGGTAGAGGCAGGGTTTTACCACGTTGGCCAGGCTGGTCTCGAATTCCTGACCTCAGGTGACCTGCCCTCCTCGGCCTCCCAATGTGCTGGGATTACAGCCATAAGCCACTGCGTCCGGCCTGGTTTCTTTATTTTTATTTTTATTGGAGGTAAGAACCTGGAAGAGTCAGAACCTGGAAGAGAAGGTCTGTTCCATCCAAACACTGTCGGAGCAAGAGACAGAGACGCGGGCCCGTTGAATGCACTACTCCCTTGGCTTATGGCTGAGATAAAGCCAGCTCTGTTGCCTGTGTGTGCTGGTAGATGGTCCTGGACCTACAAGGGATGGGGTGGGAGGGGGAATTGAGCACTGATGCAGGAGAAGGAAAACTGCCTGCCTGCCATTCTTCAACCTTGACGCTCTGTGTTCATGGGGGGGAGGAGAAAAGGAGATTAGGAAAATAATAACCAACAGGACAGTACCTGTGAGTCCTCCCATGGACCAGGCACCATACTAAAACCTCACAACAGTGTTCTTAGGAGGTCACAGCCATTGCCATTTCCACCCTACAGATGAAGGTTTAAAAAGCTGGGATTTAGAGGCTGAGCAACCTGCTGCAAAGCTGAATGTGCCTCTCCAACCAAGGCCTGCGCTCCTCAGCAGGACGCTGGAGGAAAAGGAGGAGAGGAAGGAAGAAATGTTCTTCCTCCTGGGTAGTGGCCCAGGGTTGCTCTGCGTGGAGGAAACAAGGTTACTATTCAGGAGGCGGGAGTGGGGAGTTCAAGGCCAGCCTGGGCAACATAGCAAGACCCTGTCTCAATATAAACAAATTAAAATAAATTTTAAAATAAAATAAAAAAGACTGGGCACGGTGACTCATGCTGGTAATCCCGGCACTTTGGGAGGCCGAGGTGAGGGGATCACCTGAGGTCAGGAGTTTGAGACCAGCCTGGTCAACATGGCAAAACCCCATCTCTACTAAAAATACAAAAATTAGCCAGGTGTTGTGGTGCACACCTGCAATACCAGCTACTTGGGAGGCTGAGGCAGGAGAATCACTTGAACCTGGGAGGCAGAGGTTACAATGAGCTGAGATTGCACCACTACACTCCAGCCTGGGCGACAGAGCAAGACTCTGTCTCAAAATAATAATAATAATTAAAATAAAATAAAATATAAAGAAGCAAGATTAAATACTCAAAAGAGAAATCAACTTGACCCTTTCCTCTCACCCTCACTTTTCCCAACTTGAGGCCAGTCATGATCTCCTACCCTAAGCTTCATTCTCCAACATGAAGAGAAGCTGTGGACAGAGAAGGAGGGCAGAGGACGAATATACTGTTGGAGTTGTCAGCACCAGGAACAGGAGAAGAGGGGATGACTGAGAGGCCCCTCCAGGCTCCAACGTGTAGCACCAGCCTTGGAGGGCTATCATGGGCTACCTTGTCTCCCTTCTCCAGGGAGCCAGCAGGGGCAGGGCCACATGGGGAAGGAGGGAGGGGGCCATATGTAGGACCCCTGTCATGGTCAGAACCACAGGATGACCCAGCAATGGGAGCAGCTCTGAGAAGTTGGAGGGCTGGGGGCTATGAGAGGCAGACAGGGTTAAAAATACACAAAGTTCATCAGGCTCAGACCCAAGGAACTAAGGCAGGAGTTATTTTCCTAAAACAAGTTAGTGTCCGGAAGTCAAAGATGAGGGAGTGGAAGGCCAGGCACAGTGGCTCACACCTATATAATATAATCTCAGCACTCTGGGAGGCTGAGGTGGGAGGATCACTGGAGGTCAAGAGTTCAAGACCAGCCTGGCCAACATGGTGAAACCCTGTTTCTACTAAAAATACAAAAATTAGCTGGGCATGGTGGCAGACGCCTGTAATCCCAGCCACATGGGAGGCTGAGGCAGAAGAATCACTTGAACTCGGGAGGCAGAGGCTTCAGTGAGCCAAGACCACACCACTGTACTCTAGCCTAGGTGACAGAGTGAGAATCTGTCTCAAAAAAAAAAAAAAGGCCAGGCACGGTGGCTCACGCCTATAATCCCAGCACTTTGGGAGGCCAAGGCAGGTGGATCATGAGGTCAAGAGTTTTTAAGACCAGCCTAGCCAAGATGGTGAAACCCTGTCACTACTAAAAATACAAGAAAATTAGCTGGGCATGGTGGCAGACACCTGTAATCCCAGCTACTCAGGAGGCTGAAGCAAAAGAATCGCTTGAACCCAGGAAGCGGTGGTTGCAGTGAGCCAAGATCGCACCAGTTTGCTTTCTTATATGTTTTGGCAGCCCTGGGAATAATTAACCTTCAAGAAGCCAAGTCTTGGCCAGGCATGATGGCTCACATCTATAATACCAACACTTTGGGAGGCCAAGTCATGAGGATCACTTGAGGCCAGGAGTTCAAGATTAGCCTGGGCAACATAGCAAGACCTACAAAAAATAAAAAGCCGAGGATGAGGGCATACATCTGTAGTCCTAGCTAACTGGGAGGCTGAGGTGGAAGATTGCTTGAGCCCAGGAGTTCGAGGCTGCAGTGAGCTATGATCGCACCACTGCACTCCACAGTGGGTGAGAGACTGAGATTGCCTCAATCAATCAATCAATAAAAAACAAGCCAAGCCTGGGAAGCTGAGGCAGGAGAATGGCATGAACCTGGGAGGCAGAGCTTGCAGTGAGCTGAGATCACGCCACTGCACTCCAGCCTGGGCGACAGAGCAAGACTCTGTCTCAAAAAAAAAAAAAAAAAAAAAGCCAAGCCTCTGATCTTTATTTAGAAAGTGAAAAACTTACTGAATAATGCTTCAACAAACAAAACAATAATTCAAATGCTTACACTTAAAAAAAAAGCTTGCACTTTGCAAATGTGGGCTCTAAAAGTTGACTATGCTTAGTTAAAATGGGTATGTCATGAGGAGTTTAAGGAACTTCGTAAGCCCTGGAAAAGCTTCAAAGAGTTCCCAGAATACATAAAACCCTCAGTTGAGAAGAAAACAGCTTTTTTTCCTGTGACTTTGAACAAGTCCCTCAAATCTCAGGCGCCCAGTCTATAGGCACTGCCTGGGCAGTATTACGTCATTACACCCATCTCTTATTTTTCACTGTCTCCCTTCTGCCTTTCTCTCGCGCGCACACTCCTTCTGTGGATTTGTAAGGCTAAGCCTCTCTTCTCTCTTTCCCACTTGCCTGAACTTTAGGCCTCTTTGCTGTCCCGCAGGACCATGGCTCCCAGTCCTTCTGGAAGTCACCTAGCTAAAGACGAGGATGGCCTTCCTCTGGTGTGGAGATGGACCTGAAACCTGCTCCCACCGCGCGCAAATCACCCCGCCAGGCCCCCCTCACTGTCATCAGGGCACTCCTCTGCTCAAAAACGTTCCGTCCCCCACTTGAAATCTGGCCAAGCCTACCCATCAGACCGGATTCACCATTGGTCCTCACTCGGCTGTTTCTGAAATACCTAGCCTCCGCTTCCGGCCTCCGCTGGTGCTCTTCTCTCCACTCAGAACCCTTTCCTTTCCCCCACTTTCTTCCACCTATGCAAATACTATTCAGTGTTCCCGGCCCGGTCAAAGCTCCAGGGAACTTCCTCGAAGGCCCCAGCCCGTATTCCAGACCGCCTTCCCCGCAGCGCACGGCATTTCCCTGCAGACTTCTGCTTGGCAGCCCGCATCCTGCAGTCTGTGTTCCTTGACGGTGTCCTGCGTGAGTGCGGGCAGCGGGTCTATGAAGTCACTTCTCTTGGAAGCTTTTCCTGACCTCCTCCCTTCCCGCCCGGTCTGGGAGACCTTCTGCAGGGCGCTTGGCCCTGGGCCGTCCCCGGCCTCCATCACCCTCATCGCCCGTCTCATGACTGTCATTACCCCTGCCCGACGGCAAGCTGCCTGGGGCAAGGGCGGTGCCTGACTTACTGCCCGGGGTGCCCCCGACCCGGGCCCAGTGCCGAGAGTGTGTTAACCGCCTGGAGTGAGCGGGGCCGGACATGTGGCCGCCGTTCCCTTGGCTTGGACGTCCAGTTCTCAGCCCCGGGCCGGGAGCACCTCGCGAATCCGCCCGGGCCTGGGAGGAAGGGAGCCGACGCGCAGCGGGCGTCCTCCCAGGAAGGGTTAAGCCACCTCTCCCCCACCCCAGAGGCGAGGGGGCGAGTCCGGCAGAAGGTCCTGTTTACCGCTGCTCCGCGCGGGGCCGGGCCCTGGGAGAGGGGTTGCCGTGGCAACCGGCCGGGCGCCCGCCAGCTGCGGATTAGCTCACTGGGCCGGGCGGGATGGGTCGGGAGGAGGGGGCGCGCGTCGCGCAGATCGTCGCGGAGCCGCGGGAAGAGAAGGCAGGGGCCGCGGGCGAGCCTGCGCTGGGCCGGCCGAGGGAAGCGAGCCGCTGGGGCCGGGGGCGGCGGGGACCCCACGGGAGCGCGCGCGGCGGGGACCCCCAGGGGCTTGCGGGCGGCCGGGGGAGGCTCGGCGGACAAAGGGGCGGAGGGCGGAGAGCCATGGCCTCCCCGGCCCCCGCCGCCGCCCGCCCCCGAGCCGTGCCGCCAGCCGTCCTGGCCCGCCTCGGAGCCCCTCAGATGCGCCCCAGAGCCCGCGGAGCCGCCGCCCGCGGGAAGGTAGGGCCGGGCCGGGTCACGGGGTGCAGGGTCGAGCTGGGGAGGGAAAGGGGACGGAGGAGGGGACGCGCGGAGGAGGGAGGAAACGGCTCGCGCGACCCGAGCCCTGACGGGGGAAGTGGCTCTGCAGACGGGAGTCTGAGTTCCCGCCTGGTCCCGGGACTTGTGCAGAGCGCGATCCAGGCGTCCCTCCCGGGCTCTGGCTGACTCCCAGGGCTGAGCCCGGACGCCGCCGTCCCGCGCGCCTCGGGGACCTGCAGAAAGCCTGCAGACCCCCGCCCAGCGTTGTGCTGGGTCCCTCGGGGCGCGAGTAGCGAGTGTGAGTATGTGCGCGTGTGTCCGCGCCTGTTTGTGTCTGTGTGTGTGTGCGCGCGCTTGTCTGTGTGTGTGCGCGCAGGTCTGTGTGTGTGTGTGTGTGCGAGTATGTGTGTGCGCGCTTGTGTGTCTCTGTGTGTGTGCGAGTGTGTGTGTGTGCGTGCGCGTGCAAGCGCAGGGCATCGAGGCGGCTGAGCAGCTGGGGCCCCCTCACAGCGGTCAGCATTTGCAGTCTTGGGAAAGCAAGAAGGTAAAGATGATTGAATGGTCTTACTTCTTCCACTTTGTCCCCAAGGGTGGAGTTGGGAGCAGATGGAGCCCAGGGGAAGTCTGGACACAGTCGTATTAGGAGGGTCACAGAGAGCTGGGTGAGACCACGGAGCAGAGCCAGACCTCAGCCGTGGAATCTTGTTCTGGGGGGCCTGGGACAGGAAGTAGGAAGCTGGTCAGGGCTCTCCAGGGGCGTAAATTGGGCAAGGGAAGTGCAGTGACCCTGCCTTAACCAGCTGGTGCTGACTTCCAGCTGCTGTTCAGATGCGATTCAGGAATGTGACTTCCCCAAGGTTCCAAATGACATCGGACAGTAATGGGCTGGGGGTAACAGAGTTGTAATAGGCGTGCTACAGTAATCTTGTTAGTAAACTCTTACACCCTCTGCGGTTACCACATAAAAGAAGAGAAAGAAATCCCTTCTCCTTACATCATCAAATATCAGATACCAAAAGAGTGGAGTAGAAAGTCTTTGGGTGGGCAGTGTGGGAGGGAGAAGAGCTCCGAGAGGAAGTGTGTGTGAGTGAGTGTGTGTGTGTGGCAGAGACCGTTTCTGAGGCCTGGTAATGAAAAGGCTGGCGGGAGGCTGGCCTCCAGTCCTTTTGTTTGTTTTTTATTTTTATTTTTTTGAGTCAGAGTCTTGCTCTGTCACCCAGGCTGGAGTGCAGTGGCCCAGTCTCAGCCCACTGCAACCTCCGCCCCCTGAGTTCAAGCAATTCTCCTGTCTCAGCTTCTTGAGTAGCTGGGATTACAGGTGCCAACCACCACATCCAGCTAATTTTTGTATTTTTAGTAGAGATGGGGTTTCACCATGTTGGCCAGGCTGGTCTCGAACTCCTGACCCCAGGTGATCTGCCCGCCTTGGCCTCTCAAAGTGCTGGGATTACAGGCATGAGCCATTGTGCCTGGCCTCCAGTCCTTTCATTCTGGAAGATTAATAAAATCGTGTGTCAAGTATTCTATTCATCCCCTTAAACAGCTCTGTGTTGCTAGGCATGCATGCTAGACATCAGTGGCACAGCGAGGAATGAGACGTCCCCCTTCCTTCCAGGAACACCATCCTAGCTGGGTAGTCAAACAAAAAAGTAAAACCAGTCCTGGCCCAGCCTGGCTGTGAGGGTTGCATGGTGTAGAGCTAGGGCAGCCCAGAGAGGAGCCGCTGCAGGGAAGCCCCACAGATTAGGTGATGCTTGGGCTAAGCCCTAAAAACTGCCTCACCAAGGAAACAGCAGGGAAGGTTGTTTCAGGCTGAAAGAACAGAATGTGCAAAGTCACCAAGAGGGTCTAGGAGAGGCCAGTGAGGGGAATTCAGTGTGGCTGCGGGTGGCAGGATGTGAATGCGTGCTCGGGAGAGGTGAGGCGGGGGCTGTCAGGGTAGAGGCACAGGGAAGGAAGGATCCACCAGAAGGAGGCAGGAGTATGCACTGAAGCAAGAGTGATGCGCTCCTTCTGGTTGTTGGTTGGGGAGGCCTGAAGGAGGAGGAAGAGACCAAGACTTTTTGCAACACCCAGGCCAGAATTACTGAGGAGCAGGAGAAGCTGAAAGGATGCCAGGATCAAGAAGCAGGACCTGATCACTGGTTTGGGCAGAGTGTGATAACTTAGACTAAAAGCAAGTATGTACAGAAATGCTCAGGAGAAAACAAAGCAAAGCAAAAGGAATGTGGACCTTTGGAGTGGCCTGCATTTAGCAGATTACAACACTTGGATAACGCATTTGGCTGTAAGTTTTCTGGCAGCTTAGGGACAAACAAAAATACACTGGGTTGCATAGTTTGGGATTTTGGTCAACAGAAACCATACAAATTAATTCTCAGAACAAAACTTTTCCTGGAATTGAACTCAGCTGGGAATTTATCATGTGGAACTTTATGTAAAGACTGAAGAGTGACGTAGAAAAAAAAAATCCTCGTTGCTGGTGTTACAAAAGATGGGAAGATAAAATTCCCCATTACTGCCTTCCTCTGCCATCCTGTTATGCCTAGGGGAGTGAACCGCACTTCTGTGAGGACTGGGTGTCATCTCAGGGTATGGGGCCAGGGGAATCCTATACAGAGGACACAGTGGTACCTCAAGTGTGGGAAGAGCTGACACCCATCTCCATGAATGTAGAGAGCAAGGCGTCTGGGGTGCTCAACCATGAAGGGAAGGAGGCTCATCATAGAATAGCCCAGAGAGGGGTGGGCTGAGACTCTGGTCTGCAGAAGGGGACAGATAGGGCATAGCGTGTTGGAAGGGCCAGCATCCAGGAATCCTGACCCCCGGGGAAACAGGCAGGGAGAGTGCACACAGCATTGTAGGATTCCATTCATATAGGCAAGTCCACTTCCCAGGGCGGTCCTGGTCATTCTGCCTCCAGACTTGATGTAGATCCTGCCTCTAAAGGGGTAGGAAAAGGGTGGGACTCAGGAGACCAGAGATCCTCTTCAGGAGACCAGAGAGGCCCAGGAGGGTGGAAATCTTGTTTGCTACAACATAAGGAAGTTGTAGAGAAACCAGGAGTGGGAGCTGAGAACTGGGAGGTCCTGCAGACTCAGGCACAGATTTCCTGGCCAGGATCTTCTCTTTGGTTTCTGCAGAAGGCAGAGAACCTGCAGAATCTATGTCCATACATTGCTAATATACCCTCTAAACTTTAAACTATTTCTTGCCAACTATAGCTGTCTTAAATTAACATTCAGTAGGGGTGGGATTCTACCCCTCCAATTAAGTTTCTTAACATTTTAAATCTTGGGTTGTGCATTAGAATATACATTTAAATGCTGGGGAGGAGAGTTTGAGACCAGCTTGAGCAACATGGCAAGACCCCATCTCTATAAAAAATAAAAGAAATTGGCCAGGCACAGTGGCCCACGCCTGTAATCCCAACACTTTGGGAGGCTGAGGCAGGCAGATCACTTGAGATCAGGAGTTTGAGACCAGCCTGGCCAACCCCATCTCTACTAAAAATACAAAAATTAGCCAGATGTGGTGGCGCATGCCTGTAATCCCAGCTACTTGGGAGGCTGAGGCAGGAGAATCGCTTGAATCCAGGAGGTGGAGGTTGCGTGAGCCAAGATTGCATCACTACATTCCAGCCTGGGTGACAAAGCAAGACTCAATCTCAAAAATAAATAAATAAAAGAAATTAACTACACACGGTGGCACACACCTGTAGTCCCAGCTACTCGGGAGACTGAGGCGGGAGGATCACTTGAGCCCAGGGAGGTTGAAGCTGCAGTGAGCATGATTGTGCCACTTCACTCCAGCTTAGGCGACAGTGAGGGCCTGTGTCCAAAAAAAAAAGGCTGGGGAAGCAGATTTAAAAACGACTGATACTTAGGTCAATTAAAATCTCTGAGAGTAGGCCCTGGCATCAGTATTTTTTTAAGATCCCCAGATGATTTTATGGTACAGCTGAGGTTGAGACTGGCTGCTCTAACACTCACTTATAGAGAGCCCATCACAGGGCGGGATAGAAACTCAGATTCCAGAAGATCCTGGGTGGGGCACATGGGATGCCTCGCAGGTCCTCAAAAGTGGACAAGGCTGGTCTTGCTTGTTCCTGGCGTTCCGCACAGTCTCCTGGACTCCTGGTCTCGCTGCTTCTCCCCCAAGGTCTACCTTTACCAGCCCTCCTCTGTTCCTTCTGGCAGTCACCTTGCTGAAGACTGGGGCTTAGGAGTTGCTTCCCTGGAGCTGCCCTGAATTGCTCTTTCTTGGAGAGATTTTAGTGAGACTGGTTTTCCACGGGTTCATTGTGTAGCCCCCTTCGGGCCGTGACTCCTCACTGTCCTCATCACTGCCTCTCTGCCTACACGCATTGTTGCTTGTTACCCTAGGAGCCTGGCTCTGGGCACTGGCTGTCAGCCTCATGTGTCCAAGCATAGACCCTTCTTCTGCCACCTGAACCAGATGGCCTCCACTTGTACCCCAGACTCTCTTGAAATTCCCTGTGCTGGTTACTCAGGGGGAAGAGTGCCAGGTCCTGCTGCCCCCTTTAGTGATAGGAGGCAAGCACTTCCTGGAACTAGGGCAAACAATGAGTTAAGTTCTCTACTTTTCATATGCAAAAGACAGCGACATGCTGGGAAGCCAGAATCAGACTCTCCTTTACCCTGGCCTTAAAATCAGTGTCTGACGTGGGCAAAAGTTTATTCCGTCAGCCCTCTGTTTGCCTAGAAGTTAAGCTGTTTGCCAGCTGGGCCTAGAATTGCCACTCTAGCTTCAGCTTCTCTTTGGCACTTTCATCCCTGGCTTGCAGTTCAGAGGGGCTAAAGAACAGATAAGCCCGAGACCCACTCTTCCAACTGGCTGAAATATGGGAAACCTAGTGATCGTTTTTTCCCCTGGTCTTGGGGAAGGAAGGGGTGAGTCACCCTTGCAGCAAGCTTAGGGAAGAGGTTAGCTTCCCTCAGTGGTAGGGAACCAGGAGGTCATAGGCATCCCTTCAGAAGGAAATGAAAGCAGGGATCATTGGCTGGAGAGTGGGGCCAGTACAGGGAGCCGTGACCTTGGCTGTGACCCCTCCTCCCAGGATCCCCAGGCCTTCCACACACTGCGGATCTTATCTGAAGGGCTTGTCAGACCACTTCAAGCAGAGTGCCAAATGCATTTCCTTTTGTTGTTTTGTCTTCTAAAAAAGTACACTTAAAAATTGTAGGTTTACTTATAAACTTTATATGTAATATATGAAAGTTATATTGGTCATAAAATGTTTGTTTATTTATTTATTTATTATTTATTTATTTATTTTTAGACAGGGTCTTGCTCTGTTACCCAGGCTAGAGTGCGGTGATGTAATGATGGCTCACTGCAGCTTCCACCTCCCAGGCTCAAGTGATCCTGCTGCCTCAGCCTCTTGAGTAGCTGGGACTATAGGTGCACACCACCATACCTAGCTAATTTTTGTATTTTTAGTAGAGACAGAGTTTCCCCATGTTGCCCAGGCTGTTCTAAAACTCCTGAACTTAAGCAATCCACCTGCCTTGGCCTTCCAAAGTGCTGGAACTACAGGCATGAGCCACTGCACTTGGCCAAAATTTTTTTTTTTTTTTTTTTTTTTTTGAGACGCAGTCTTGCTCTGTCACGCAGGCTGGAGTTCAGTGCCGTGATCTTGGCTCACTGCAACCTCCAGCTCCTGGGTTCAAGCAACTCTTCTGCCTCAGCCTCCCAAGTAGCTGCACTGGAGTGCAGTGGCATGATCTCAGCTCACAGCAACCTCTGCCTCCCAGGTTCAAGTAATTCTCCTGCCTCAGCCTCCCAAGTAGCTGGGACTACAGGCGCCCACCACCTTGCTTGGCTAGTTTTTGTATTTTTTAGTAGAGAAGGGGTTTCACCATGTTCGCCAGGCTAGTTTGGAACTCCTGACCTCAAGTGATCTGCTGGCCTCGACCTCCCAAAGTGTTGGAATTACAGGCGTGAGCCACCACGCCTGGCCAAAAATTTTAAATTTCTAATTTTAATATGTTTTCTTTTAAAAGTTAACAAAACTCAAAATATAATACATTGCCTCTATGCATATGCCACAGTATGAATTTTAATATTCATATTAACTTAAATAGAAATTCATAAAATATTCGGGACAAAACCAGTGTGGGTACAATTGGGTTAAGGAACAGACAGGTACTATATCTTATTATTGTTTTAAAAGGGAGTATTAGAATCTCATTTTCAAAGTAACCATCACTTGGCACAAATAGATTCAATAAGTATGTGGCTTTGAAATATATTTTAGGCCAGGCGCAGTGGCTCACGCCTGTAATCCCAGCACTTTGGGAGGCCAAGGCGGGTGGACCACAAAGTCAAGAGATTGAGACCATCTTGGCTAACACAGTGAAACCCCGTCTCTACTAAAAATACAAAAAATTAGCCGGGCATGGTGGCAGGCGCCTGTAGTCCCAGCTACTTGGGAGGCTGAGGCAGGAGAATGGCGTGAGCCCAGGAGGTGGAGCTTGCAGCGAGCCGAGATCACACCACTGCACTCCAGCCTGGGCAGCAGTGCGAGATTCTGTCTCAAAAAAAAAAAAAAGAAAAGAAAAAAAAGAAATCTATTTGAATCTCGCAATTCCACTTTTAGGAATTTATCTTAGAAAAATATTGGAACAAGGGCTGTAGAGTATTTGTGGCAGCATTGTTGGTAGTAGCTGAGCTTGGAGGCTGAAGTGGGAGGATCATTTGAGCCTGGCGGGCAGAGATTGCAGTGGGTCAAGATCATGCCACTGCACTCCAGCCTGGGCGACAGAAGTCTCAAAAAAATCTTTATAGATTGTCTTCTATGTTGTCCCAATTTTGTCTCTTGCTATTGGTTTCATGTTTCCATAACCTTGATGGCACATCACTACGATTCCACATGTTGTGTAGGTTGAAACCTAGGACAGGTGGACTGAGTGACACAACACAGCCAATCCAGCAAAGCAATTTCAAGGGCCTCTCTTTCTCTGCCTTACACTCCCCCACTTCTCAGAAGAAAAGATGCAATAATGGTCAAATTTGATTCAGCACTAAATTCTCTGCAAGTTCATGGTAGGTAAAAGATAGGGTAACCATATACACAAAGTGGGACAGTAGAGAAAGTAAAAAGAGAGCATTAGGCCAGGCGCGGTGGCTCACACCTGTAATTCTAGCACTTTGGGAGGCCGAGGCGGGTGGATCACTTGAGGTCGGGCGTTTGAGACCAGCCTGGCCAAACCCCATCTCTATAAAAATTCAAAAATTAGGGCTGGGTGTGGTGGCTCATGCCTGTAATCCCAGCACTTTGGGAAGCTGAGGCAGGCGGATCACAAGGTCAGCAGATCAAGACCATCCTGACTGACACGGTGAAACCCCATCTCTATTAAAAATACAAAAAATTAGCCAGGCGTGGTGGTGGGCTCCTGTAGTCCCAGCTACTTGACAGGCTGAGACAGGAGAGTGGTGTGAACCTGGGAGACAGAGCTTGCTGTGAGCCGAGATTGCACCACTGCACTCCAGCTTGGGCGACAGTGTGAGACTCTGTCTCAAAAAAAAAAAAAATTTAGCTGGGCGTGATGGCACGCATCTATAATCCCAGCTACTCGGGAGGCTGAGGCAGGAGAATCACTTAAACCCAGAAAGTGGAGGTTACAGTGAGCTGAGATTGCGCCACTGCACTCCAGCCTGGGCAAAAGACAGACTGTCTAAAAAAAGAAGAAAAAAAAAATGGCCGGGCGTGGTGGCTCATGCCTGCAATCCCAGCACTTTAGGAGGCTGAGGTGGGCCGGATCAGTTGAGGTCAGGAGTTGGAGATCAGCCAGGCCAATGAAACCCCGTCTCTACTAAAAATACAAAAATAGCCAGATGTGGAGGCGGGCGCCTGTAGTCCCAGCTACTCAGGAGGCCGAGGCAGGAGAATCACTTGAACCTGGGAAGCAGAGGTTGCAGTGAGCCAAAATTGCATCACTGCATTCCAGCCTGGGTCACAAGAACTAAATTCCTCAAAAAAAAAAAAAAAAAAAAAACCACTAAAAATAAGTTGTTAATTGATGTACAATAGGCTTAACCTGGACTGGTCCCTGCAAACTGCACCTTGTGGCCACTCTGGTAAAGGCTGAGAGTTGGATATGCTCATTCATTCTCCTTGCTGGGACAGGTGTGTTGACCCAGCCAGAGGTGATTTGGTACCACCCCTCTGTCTATCTCCCACCACCTTTCTTATCCACATCTAGAGTTGAGGCTTGAGTTTAGGGAGGGGGAGGAGGCCAGGTGGGTAGTCCAAGGTTGCATATGAACTTCCTTCTTGCTCCCATTCAGTGAATCAGAGGAGACAGATTCTATTTTCACTGCCTCTCCCAGCTCACCATAGAAAAATAATAACTGCCTATCTTCTTCCATCAAACTTTAAAGCGTTAAAACAGGACACTTCTATAATTTTATATGGGCATTTCACGTGCCTGGGAAATACAGGCTAAACCTCCCCAGATGACCAAGCAGAGGCATTTGTAAGGGATCACACAGCAAATCACAATTCAGGCTGACCCGGCATGGTCCAGGGTGAAGTTGTTTGGGGGAGAAGCCATATGCTCTGGTTTGGTTACTAGATAGAAACAATGGGACAGCCTAAGACATAGAACTTGCACCCCCCGAGCTTGGAGTGAGACTAGTCTCTCAGCCACAGATTTGGTCGGGGTGGTGACCGCGAAGATGGAAAGGAACTTCCCAAACCAGCTTGCCTCATGCTCTGAGATCTTCAGCCAGGGCAATGTCTCCAGCACCCTGGAGTCTCAGAGGGATTCTCTACTTAATGCTCTGAGCTGCAAATGAGATTTGTTCAGATTTGTCATGAAGTGTGTGGTCATCCAACCTCAAATACAACTCCCTGGCATCTTGTGGTGACTGTCATCTGTCATCTGCTCTATTTCATCATCTGTATTTGTGACGATCAACAAACATACACAACCTTCCAGGATATCAGAAGGGGACCAGTGCCCTCTGTTTACCCTCCCACTGACTGATGTATCTAATGGGGTGGAAAAATGTCAAAGAGAGAGTTTCTTAATCCCTCTCAAAGCAACCAGACTTGAAGATTCTAGCACCGCAGAGAGCCAGGAGAGCCTCTTGTTCCAGGCTCTTCCTTCCTGTGAACATAGGACAGCCAAGATTCCTGGTCTGGTATGGAACTGAGAGAGATGGGTAAGGGGGCTAAGAGGCTGCTTCCGGGTACACACCCAACCCCGAGATTCAGACTGCCAGTTTGTCAGGAGAAAGCGAGAAAGAGAATGCTCCTTTTGGGAGCAAGAAAGAAGCAGAACAAATGCAGGAGTCCCATGAGGCAGATCCACATGTTCTTCCCCACACCCCCGAAATCTGGCTTCTATTCCTAACCATCTGCTGAAACCACATCTCAGGTTACTAATGGTTCATCTGTGGCCAGTGCGCTGTTCTCATGCTTCTTTATCTCACTAATGCACTTGACACACCCCTGACCCTTCTTGAAACCCAAGTCAAGGTGAATGTAAAATGTGTGCAGTGATGTATCCACGCCACTTGTCAAAATACTGAAATGCTTCTATTCTGGTTGGTAAATAAGGTGTCCCACACTCCCAGGACCATTAACTCTCCCCCTGCCAAGAGCTGGCCATTAAAGGGTTAACAGTAAGGCCATAGCTTGTTGGGCTCCTGCACACCTTTGTTATAATTTTGTTGTGTGTGGTTTTTTTTTTTTTTCCTTTTTTTTGAGACGGAGTCTCACTCTGTTGCCCAGGCTGGAGAGCAGTGGCGTGATCTTGGCTCACTGTAACCTCCACTTCCCAGGTTCAAGTGTTTCTCCTGCCTCAGCCTCCCGAGTAGCTGAGATTACAGGTGTGTGCCACCATTCCTGGCTAATTTTTTGTATTATTATTATTATTTTTTTGGTAGAAATGGGCTTTTACCATGTTAGTCAGTTTGGTCTCGAACTCCTGACCTCAAATGATCAGCCCGCCTTGGCCTCCCAAAGTGCTGGGATTACAGGTGTAAGCCCATCATGTTAGGTATTTTGAATAATACTGCCTCCTCAGTGTAGAAACCATACTGTTTTGGTTGTTTTAATTGTCTTTCAAAAAAGAGATCGTCACTGATTCCTCCTGTTCTTATTCAACAGGTATTTATGCAACACTCACAGTAGAACAAAATCTCGGTTAGGCATTGTAGGGAATAAAAAGAAGCTGGTGTGTGTGTTCTGCCATTAGAACTCCCTGTCTAGTTGGAAGGCCCAGGTAAAGAAACATACGAAGAGCCTGGGCAACATGGTGAAACCCTGTCTTTAAGAAAAATACAAAAATTAGCCAGGCATGGTGGTACATGCCTGTGGTCCCAGCCACTCAGGAGGCTGAGGTGGGAGGATCACTTGAGCACAAGAGGTAGAGGCTGCAGTGAGCTGTGTTGGTGCCACTGCACTCCAGCCAAGGTGACAGAGTGAGACCCTGTCTTAAAAAAAACAAAAACAAAAACCTGGCACAGTGGCTCACTTGAGGTCAGGAGTTCAAGACCAGCCTGGCCAACATGGTGAAACCCTGTCTCCACTAAAAATACAAAAATTAGGCATGATGACAGGCACCTGTAATCCCAGCTACTCGGGAGGCTAAGGCAGGAGAATTGCTTGAACCCAGGAGGGGGAGGTTGCAGTAAGCTGATATGGCACCACTGAACTCCAGTCTGGCTGACAGAATGAGACTCCATCTCAACAAAAAGAGAAAGAAACATAAAAGACACCATATAGAGAGTGAAGTAACAAGAGCACCATAAGAGCAACCCGTGCCTCACTTGCTCACTACCTTGTCCTTCTTCACTGTCTCCCTCAGCTCATCATGCTCAGTTTCATCGCTCCCTCCCAAACTGGACCTCTGAGTTGTGCTTTATACAGACCGTTAGCTCATTACCTCTCACTGCCTTTTGAATATACCACTCTCACCTTAATGTGTCCAAAAGAGAACATATTTTCATTACATTCTGTGGCCTCCTTATTTCCCTGGCTTAGCAAACCTTCACTCCTCTTATTTCGAAACATCCCAACGTCTAGCCTGCTGCCGGATCTGTCTTCTCCCTGGCTCCCGCATGAGTCCCGGGCTCCCGTCCTAGCAAGCGGTCTTCATGCTGGGCAGGCTTTGCCTTGTTCTTTACTCCATGCGCTGGCCTCCTCAGGAGCACTTTCCCTTCCCCAACTCTCGGAATCCAATGGAGTCTTTCTTGGCCACCAGGCGCTACCTCTTTGAAGCAGTCCCTGGCTCCCCTTTCGTTGCCCTCCTCCGAATTTCTCCAGTTTATATTTGATTCGTAACATTTGCCCCCTTAGTTCAAAAGTATTCCTCCACCCAGTCTGATGGCGCTCCTGCGCACCTCTGCGGTTAGTTTTGAATACTGCCTCTGATGGCGCTCCTGCACACCTCTGCGGTTAGTTTTGAATACTGCCTCTGATGGCGCTCCTGCACACCTCTGCGGTTAGTTTTGAATACTGCCTCTGATGGCGCTCCTGCACACCTCTGCGGTTAGTTTTGAATACTGCCTCTGATGGCGCTCCTGCACACCTCTGCGGTTAGTTTTGAATACTGCCTCTGTTCACCCTAGACACCATTCTGTTTTGGTTGTCCTAACTGTCTTTGAAAAAATAGATCTTCATGGATTCCTCTTGAGTTTTCTGTGAGTTTTATTAAGGGCGTGTCAGGCATTCTCTAAACCAACCTTGTCTTTCTGTTTTGAACAACTGCAATGTTTTATTGCCATTTGGTTGATAGGGTTTATATGTTTTGTCTCTAGCTTGAGGGCAGGGACCATTTTTTATACTTGTACATTGCCAACAGTACCTCAAAGAGAACTGTCTCCAGCTTGCTGATTAATCATATTGATTAGTTTTAAATCGATCAATGCTGGCTCAGATTAACTAAATGAAATTATAGGCCAGGTGCGGTTGGCTCACGCCTGTAATCCCAGCACTTTGGGAGGCCAAGGCAGGTGGATCATTTGAGGTCAGGAGTTCAAGACCAGCCTGACCAACATGGTGAAACCCCCTGTCTACTAAAAATACAAAAAAATTAGCTGGGCGTGGTGGTACATGCCTGTAGTTCCAGCTACTCGGGAGGCTGAGGCAGGAGAATTGCTTGAACCTGGGAGGCAGAGGTTGCCGTAAGCTGAGATCATGCCACTGCACTCCAGCCTGGGTGACAGAGCAAGACTCTGCCCCGAAAAAAATAAATAAATAAACAGAGAAAAGAAAAAGAAATTTTAGGCCAAAGGGGATTATCCGTATCTTGAAAGTTAGCTAAATAAAAATGAACACATTTCCAGTCATTGCACAACTTCTGAGTACAAAACACCAGGCACAGATAGTAAACAAACAGAAGTAGGGTCTCAGGTCAGTCAGAGCAGGCTGCTCTGGTCTGAGGGCGACCTTCGCCTTACTTTCACAGTTGGCACCATAGCCAGTGCAACAAGTCACTGTGCACCCTGACTTCTGCTGCAAAGGAAAGGGGAGCAGGTCACCTTCTAATTCCAAAACCAGCTTTTCAGATTATAACAGCACTTATATGTTGAAGAGTAGTTTAGAGCTTACCCACACTTGCAAACAAATGAGGCTTCGTAAGCAGCCCTGCAGGTGAGTTGAGGACATGGTGTTATTACTAATTCATTAAGAATTAATGCATGCTGGCTGGGCACAGTGGTTTACACCTGTAATCCCAGCACTTTGGGAGGCCGAAGCTGTCAGATCACTTGAGGTCGATTTCAAGACAAGCCTGGCCAATGTGGTGAAACCCCATCTCTACTAAAAATACAAAAATTAGTTGGGCATGGTGGTGCACACCTATAGTTCCAGCTACTCAGGAGGCTGAGGCAGGAAAATTGCTTGAACCACTCCAGCCTGGAGGACAAGAACGAAACTCTGTCTCAAAAAAAAAAAAAAAAAAAAGAGAATGAATGTATGCTGGGCATGGTGGCTCACACCATGCAGCAGTTTAGGATGCTGAGGTGGGAAGATTGCGTGAGCCCAGGAGTTAGAGACCAGCCTGGGCAACAAATCGAGACCCTGTTTCTATGTCTCTACAAAAAAAAAAAAAAATAGCCAATTGTGGTGGTGCACGCCTGTGGTCCCAGCTAATTGGGCGGCTGAGGCGGGAGAACTGCTTGAACTCGGGAGTTTGAGGCTGCAGTGAACTGTGATTGCACCACTGCACTCATCCTGGGTGACAAGAGTAAGACCCCATCTCAAAAAATAAAAGAAAAAAATAAAAATAAAAACAGGCCAGGTGCAGTGGCTCACACCTGTAATCCCAGCACTTAGGGAGGCCAAGGCAGGCAGATCACATGAGGCCAGGAGTTCGACACCAGCCTGGCCAACATGGTGAAACCCCGTGTCTACCAAAAATACAAAAAAATTAGCCAGGCATGGTGGTGTGTGCCTGTAGTTCCAGCTACTTGAGAGGCTGAGGCACAAGAGTTGCTTGAACTCTGGAGGTGGAGCTTGCAGTGAGCCGAGATTGTGCCACTGTACTCCAACCTGGGCAACAGAGCAAGAGTCCATCTCAAAAAACTAAACTAAAAATAAATATAAATTTAAAATAATATATTAGAGCATTATTACTTATTAGTATTATTTGACAGGTTTAAGTTCACCTTAGAATAATGGAAGACATTTACTGAACGCTTTTTCTGGGCTATGCACTGTGCTAAATGCTTTACAGGTGCAATTTCATCTAATCCTTACCAGTCATTTAAAGTAAGTGCTACTATTATCACCACTTTACAGAGGCGAGAACTAAGGCTTAGAAAAGCAACTTGATCAAGGTCCCGCAGCTCTCCAAGTTCCCTGGAATTTAAACCTGGGTCTGTCTGATTCCAAACCCTTTGCTTTTAATCCTAATGATAAACCCTCTCTCAAGCTTTTTCTTAGAACCCAGGAGCAGCTGCAGGAGTAGCCTCAGCTCCATTCTCTTGTGCTGGCCCCAAGCAAGGGGATGGGAGATGACGTCTCCCTCTAAGATTGCTGCCTTTTGTCCAAATGTGCTGGCCGGGAGCCAGGCCTGGAAACTCTCTGCTCATGGAAAGAAAGAACAGAAGCCAGCAAAAGAGGGTGGGAAGAGTCTGAGGGGAGGAAAGGAAGAGGAGGACAGGAAGGCAAGAGGGAGAAAGGAGGTGGGAAAGAGGATTCTGTGGGTAGCACAGCTGGAGAGGGAGATGTTGTGCCAGGAAGCAAGCAAACGAACGTGACCTTCGGGTGCATCCCATTCAAGTGGGCTGTTCAGTGGTGCAGCATGAGCCTCCAGCCCTGGGAGGCACAGATCCTGGAGCTGTCCAGGTGCTCAGAGACCAGGACAGATCACACCGGGTGGTCCTTCCTCCCATTCTCAGGATTACTGTCCGGTGAGGTCAGATCACAATCAACAGCAGGAAAGCCTTCAGAGGGAAAAGAAGCCACAAAATGGCAGCCCGAGGGCTGCCTCTGGAAGTGCAGGAGCTGGCCAGTCAGGGCCTCAGTGTCACAGAGTGCATGGTGTGCAGGGGACGGAGAAGGGGAAGGGAGGAGACTGGGTGGTGGGTACTTTGAATAAAATCAAATCATAACTATTTCCCAAGTTCCTACTCTGGATTGAGGAGTAGAAGGCCCATACCCTGCCCCCAAGGTGCACATGTAGGCGTTAGGCGCCTGGATGCTGGAGTCAGACACCCTGACACATGCAGCACCCATGCAGCCTTGGGAAAAGTTAATCCCTCCAGGCCTTAATTTCCACATCTGAGAAGGGGAGGCGATAGTAAGCTTACTGTGAGCCTTAAACTAAATGACCTGTGTAAAATCTTGCTTAGGGAATAGTAAGGGCTTAGTATCAGCTGTTCATTCATCATTGCAGCTTAATTTAAGGTGTTAAAACATAACGTGAAACCTTCAATAAAAAATGTATAACATTTGAAGTCAACCGTAGAAGACATAACACAAGGTTATATACATTTAGTTAGAACATCAACTTTTTGTTCTTTTCTTATAAAATAAAAGAAGAAAAAGCATTCAGTAGGAGCCCATGGCTAATTTTTTTGTTTTCTTTTTTTGTTGTTTGTTTTTGTTGTTGTTGTTTTTGAGGCAGAGTCTCACTCTGTCTGCCAGAGCGTGATCTCGGCTCACTGCAAACACTGCCTCCTGCGTTCAAGCGATTCTCCTGCCTTGGCGTCCAGAGAAGCTAGGTTTACAGGCGCACACCACCACGTCCAGCTAATTTTTCTGTATTTTTAATAGAGACAGGGTTTCACCATGTTGGCCAGGCTAGTCTCGAACTCCTGACCTCAAGTGATCCGCCCTCCTCAGCCTCCCAAAGTACTGAGATTACAGGCATGAGCCACCGTGCCCAGCCTGTTCTTTTTTTTTTTTTTTTTTGAGACAGAGTATCGTTCTGTTGCCTAGGCTGGAATGCAGTTGCGCGATCTCGGCTCACTGCGACCTCTGTATCGTGGGCTCAAGTGATTCTCCTGCCTCAGCCTCCAGAGTCGCTTGGATTATAGGCATGTGCCACCACGCCCAGCTAATTTTTGTATTTTTAGTAGAGGCAAGGTTTCACCGTGTTAGCCAGGCTGGTCTCCAACTCCTGACCTCAGGTGATCCGCTTGCCTTGGCCTCCCAAAGTGCTGGGATTACAGGCATGAGCCACCGTGCCCGGCCTCATGGCTAATGTTATCTGGTAGCTATAAGGCAAATATGTTTTGTTTTTTGTTGTTTTTAAAAAAAACTCCAGGCTGGGCGTGGTGGTGCACGCCTGTCATTCCAGCTACTTGGGAGGCAGAAGCAGGAAGATTGCTGGACGTAAGGTTGAAGCTGTATTCACAAGACTGCACTCCAGCCTCAGCAACAGAGAGAGATTTCTCAAAAAGCAAAAAAAAAAAAAAAAAAAAAAAATCTCTCAACAGCCCGATAATAACAAAGAACATTTCTCACTTCTAAAAAAAAAAAAAAAAATAGTCACCAGAAACACGAACTTCACAAATCTCTCTGAGTTTCTAAAGAAGTGGCTCTTCAGCTTAGAAAATAAAAAGAAAAAAAGGAAAAGAAATGCCTTCAAGAACATGGAACATGTAACTAGGAGATCCAGGTTCTCCTGTGATAGCTTCTCCATGGAAACCTGAGTCCCCTGAGGCAATGGAAAGGAGGGTGAGGGGGTGAATGAGCCCCAGGCAGGGTAACAGGAGCCCTAGGTTCTGCTTCTACCTCTGCCACCATGTGGCCAGGTGACAGGCTAGGTGAGCCACAAAAGCCCTGGGCGACAGTGTTTTCAACTGCAGCCCTGGCGTCCCACCTGTCCCCTCCCTGTGTCGGTGTTGAGGAGCCTCTCTGTGCCAGGGGCTTTTCCAGCATCATTACTTTTTTTTTTTTTTTTTTTTGCCTTTCCTCCTTGAATTTCCTCACTAGACTGGGACCTCTGAGAAGCACTGTCATATACCAGCTGGGTTCCCAGTAACCCACTGGGTCACAAGCGGAGAACTGCTGAGGCCAGGAGGAGGATGTGGAAGGCTGGGTCAACCAGCACAGGCGTCACTCCCAACAGGGTCCTGGGAGAGGGGGCTCAGCATTTCCTGAAGGCAGATGACTCCATAAATAGACCGGGGGATGGGAAAAGGATTCGATCATCCCATTCCTCCTGTCAGCTCAGCTCCTCCTTCTGCTCATCCGGACTCTGCAGCCTCTCGTAAATGTTTTTCACTCACATGTGGCCCTGCCGGGGCATTAGGGGTGGAAACGGGGATGTGAGATGGACTTTTCTCCTAGATTATAGATCCAAACATGAACTGAAAGTGTACCTGCCATTATTTATTTTTAATTTCCCACAGAAACTTCTCCTTTGTCCATGTCAGTATAAGGCCAGAGTTTTTTCAGTGGGGTTTTACTGGAAGGAAGGAAGTGAGCAAGGAAGAAAATTGTACACCTTCTGATACCGTGGCCTATTTAACTTCAAGGGTTCAGCAGATCTTCCTGTTGTGACACTTTCCATTTGCTCTTTTTTTTTTTTAGAGGGAGTCTTGCTCTGTCACCCAGGCTGGAATGCAGTGGTGTGTTCTTGGCTCACTGCAACCTCTGCCTCCCGGGTGCAAGTGATTCTCCTGCCTCAGCCTCCCGAGTAGCTGGGATTACAGGTGCCCGCCACCATGCCTGGCTAATTTTTGTATTTTTAGTAGAGACGGGGGTTTCACTATGTTGGCCAGGCTGGTCTTGAACTCCTGACCTTGTAATCCGCCCGCCTCGGCCTCCCAAAGTGCTGGGATTACAGGTGTGAGCCACTGCACCCAGCCCTCCATACGCTCTTTAGGTCCTCAGAAAGATGAGGTCTCCTGACAACATCCTTACTAAGACTTCAGATGCTCCTAGCACCTTCAGTGTCATGAGAGTCTCCTCTGGGAGGGAAAGGGACTTTTTTTTTTTTTGGAGATAGAGCCTTGCTCTGTCGCCCAGGTTGGAGTGTGGTGGCATGATCTTGGCTCATTGTAACCTCTGCCTCCCAGGTTCAAGCAATCCTTCTGCATCAGCCTCCCAAGTAGCTGGGATTGCAGGCACCTGCCACCACACTTGGCTAATTTTGGTTTTGCCATTTTGGTCTCGAACTCCTGAGTTCAGGTAATCTGCCCACCTCAGCCTCCCAAAGTGCTGGGATTACAGGCGTGAACCACTGCACCCAGCCAGAGAGGGACTTCTTGAGGGCTGCTTTTGTGACCTCCATAATGCAGAGAACGATCAGTTCACACCAAACTTCCTGGGCCAGTCTAAAGGCAAACCTAATGAGGGCTTTAGTTTACTTAGCAGCCAAAGTTCAGTCAGTTCCAGCCATGTGGATACAGATTCGTGTTTAAAACAGTCATGGGGGCCGGGCGCGGTGGCTCAAGCCTGTAATCCCAGCACTTTGGGAGGCCAAGACGGGCGGATCACGAGGTCAGGAGATCGAGACCATCCTGGCTAACGCGGTGAAACCACGTCTCTACTAAAAAAATACAAAAAAACTAGCTGGGCGAGGTGGCGGGCGCCTGTAGTCCCAGCTACTCGGGAGGCTGAGGCAGGAGAATGGCGTAAACCCGGGGGTCGGAGCTTGCAGTGAGCTGAGATCCGGCCACTGCACTCGAGCCTGGGCGACAGAGCAAGACTCTGTCTCAAAAAAAAAAAACAGTCATGGGGCCTGGCGTGATGGCTCATGCCTGTAATTCCAGCACTTTGGAAGGCCAAGGCGGGCAGATCCCTTGAGTCCAGAAGTTCTAGACCAGCCTGGGCAACATAGCAAGACCCCCCCATCTCCACAAAAAAGAAGAAGGAAAAAATATTCAGTGCCCTCCTGGAGGGTTGGTGGATGGTTGGGGCTGTGACAGGGGGTTGAATTATCTCTTGGACCTGGGCATGCTTACTTCAGTACACTGGGATTGTAAAATTCTGTGTTCTTTTATATTCATGAGCACTGAAAGCTCCTGATGGCTGGATAGCACTCATTTAAGCTGAGCCTCCAAAAGATCATTTTAACAGTCTGAGGAGGAGGGGATGTGAAAACTTGGTGAATTTGTATAAAGAGGATATAAATTTTCTGTACTATTCTTGCAACTGTTCTGTAAACTTGAAATTATTTCAAAATTAATTTTTTTTTTTTGAGTGGAGTCTCGCTCTGTCACCCAGGCTGAAGTGCAACGGCACAATCTTGGCTCACTGGAACCTCCGCCTCTCGGGTTCAAGCGATTCTCTTGCCTCAACCTGCTGAGTACCTGAGATTACAGGCATGCGCCACCGCGCCTGGTTAATTTTTGTATTTTTTTTTTTTTTTTTTTTTTTTTTTTTGAGGTGGAGTCTCGCTTTGTCGCCCGGACTGGAGTGCAGTGGCCGGATCTCAGCTCACTGCAAGCTCCGCCTCCCGGGTTTACGCCATTCTCCTGCCTCAGCCTCCCAAGTAGCTGGGACTACAGGTGCCCGCCACCTCGCCCGGCTAGTTTTTGTATTTTTAGTAGAGACGGGGTTTCACCGTGTTAGCCAGGATGGTCTCGATCTCCTGACCTCGTGATCCGCCCGTCTCGGCCTCCCAAAGTGCTGGGATTACAGGCTTGAGCCACCGCGCCCGGCCAATTTTTGTATTTTTAGTAGAGACGGTTTCACCGTGTTGGCCAGGCTGGTCTCGAACTCCTGGCTTCAAGTGATCTGCCCATCTTGGCCTCCCAAAGTGCTGGGATTACAGGCATGAGCTACCGCACCCAGCCCAAAATTTAAAAATTTAAAGGTCATTATGCTTCTGGTTTCATCTTGACAACAGCTTTCAGAAAGTCTACGTTGTGTTCACAGATTCTGCCTTGGTTTGTATGTTGCTTGACCCGTGCAAAGAGATCCTAAAAATCGTTTGGGCGTCTCCTCCTTATGGAAACAGTGTTGCTTTTCATTCAGTGGTTGGTGCTTCCTTAAATATTAGTCATTCTGAGATTATGCAAATATCTGTGCCTTCCAGCCACGTACCCCAAACGAAATTCAGCCCAATCTTCAAGCCTAACTCAGGGCTGCTCTTCCACAAATGGCCTTCACTTTCACGTGTTTTGCTTATGTTACTGTGTTTTGTACTGGAGACATTCATGTGCATCTTATTTCCTGTGTGAGAATGGAAACTGTCAGAGGGCAAATTAATCTATTTTACATTTCTCCCAGGTGTCACTCTGTTCCCTCAGAGAAGCAGGCACAACTATTGCAAGAATGAATTACATGACTGTAACAGGCCCTTTGTATTTGTGAGTTCCGCATCTGAGGATTCAATCAACCACAGACTGAAAATACTCAGAAAAAAAAATTCCAGAACATGTTACGTTGCAGATGTGTACAATGCAGTTATGCCTAGGGTGTTTGCATTTGTACTGAACATGTACAGACTATTTTTCTCTTGTCATTATTTCTTAAACAACACCGTATAGCAACTATTTACATAGCATTTAGGTTGTATTAGGTATTATAAGTAATAGCATTTAGGTTGTATTAGGTATTATAAGTAATCTAGAAATGATTTAAATATGTGGAAGGGCCAGGCCTGGTGGTGGCTCACATCTGTAATCCCAGCACTTTGGGAGGCCAAGCTGACAGGGTTGCTTGAGGCCAGGGGTTCAAGACCAGTCTGGGCAACATAGCAAGACTCTGTCGCTACAAAATTTTTTTTTTTTAATAAGCTGAGCCTAGTGGCTCACACGTGTAGTCCCAGCTACTCAGGAGGCTGAGGTGGGAGGATCACTTGAGCCTAGGAGGTTGAGGCTGCAGTGAGCCATGATGCCACCACTGTACTCCAGCCCAGCCACAGAGCGAGACCTTGTCTCTTAAAAAAATTTTTTTAGCCGGGCGTGGTGGCTCATACCTGTAATCCCAGTACTTTGGGAGGCCGACGTGGGCGGATCATGAGGTCAGGAGATCGAGACCATCCTGGCCAACATGGTGAAACCCCGCCTCTACTAGAAATACAAAAATTAGCTGGGTGTGGCAGGGTGTGCCTGTAATCCCAGCTACTCGGGAGGCTGAGGCAGGAGAATCACTCGAAGCCAGGAGGTGGAGGTTGCCATGAGCCGAGATCGCGCCACTGCACTCCAACCTGAGTGACAGAGCGAGACTCCATCTCAAATAATAATAATAATAATTTTTAAATTAAGAATATGGGAGGATGTGCATAGGTTATATCCAAATACTTTGCCATTAGCATCCATGAATGTTGATATCTGAGTGACATCCTGGAATCAATCCCCCGAGGATACCAAGGGATGACTGTATGTCCCTTTAGCCATTGGTTTCCACATAATCACTCTGGACCCATTGAAACATCTGTACTGGGATGTGGTTACGGTAGAACAGGATCTAAATCTTGGTTGTCTCTAAGGGAAAGGAGCTAATGAGAATAAAGTATCACTTAGCCTTCCCTTCAGGAGATACAATGGCAAAGCAAAACAGGTGCGGAGTGATGAACTCACCTGAGCTGGATGCCCTGCAGCTGTGGTCGTGGCGGCAAGGCAGCTGTGGGGCTTGCTGGGCGCCGCAGAGCAGACCCAGACACCCACAGACAACAGCAGCACTTATATTCCTCCCTCCCCCGCTGTATTTGTAATAGCAACTATAATACATGCTCATTATAGAAAATTTGGAAACCTGGGGGGTTGGGTTTTGTTGTTAAAAATATAGATATTAGAGAATGGAAAAAAAAAATCAAAGTTTCTTACCCAATGGCAACTACTGTTACTCCCTCATTAAATTCACTTCCAGTCATTTTCCTTTGTGTGCAGTTTTGAATAGTAATAAATTCCTCCTCCCCCGCCCCTTTTAAACATTGTTTCATTCATTTTGGACACAAGCTTTTGGATTCTGTTTCTTTTGGCTAACATTACAACATGAACGTTTTTTCCATTTAATAATAGTCTTCTTTTTTCTTTTTAGCTTCAGTTTAAAATTTTCTTTTTTTATTTTTTTGAGACAGAGTCTTGCTCTGTCGCTCAGGCTGGAGTGCAGTGTTGCAATCTTGGCTTGACGCAACCTCCACCTCCTGGGTTCAAGTGATTCTCTTGCCTCAGCCTCCTGAGTAGCTGGGACTACAGGCACCCACCACCATGCCCGCCTAATTTTTTTGGTATTTTTAATAGAGACGGGTTTCACTATGTCGGCCAGGCTGGTTTTGAACTCCTGACCTCAGGTGATCCACCAGCCTTGGTCTTCCAAAGTGCTGGGGTTACAGGTGTGAGTCACTACACCCAGCCTAAAATTTTCTTTTTAAATAATAGCTTGATTGAGATACTTGATTGAGATATAATTCACATGCCTTACAATTCACCCATTTAAAGTGTATAGTTTAATGTGTACCCATTTAAAATGTACAGTTTTGGCTGGGCATGGTGGCTCACACCTGTAATCCTAGCACTTTGGGAGGCCGAGGCAAGCGGATCACTTGAGGTCAGGAGTTCAGGAGCAGCCTGGCCAACATGGCAAAACCCTATCTCTACTAAAAATACAAAAATTAGCTGGGCATGGTGGTGTACACTTGCAGTCCCAGCTAGTCGGGAGGCCGAGGCAGGAGAATCTCTCGAACCTGGAAGGCAGAGATTGCAGTGAGCTGAGATTGCGCTACTGCACACCAACCTGGGCAACAGAGTGAGTGAGACTCCATCTCAAAAAAATAAATACATAAATAAAGTGCAGAGTTTTTAGTGTATTCATGGAATTGTGCAACCCCTCACCACCATCAATTTTAGAACACTTTCGCCACCTCGGAAAGAAACGCAAACCTGTTAGCAGTCACTCCTTATTCCTCCCACCCACCCACTGCTAGCCTCGGCAGTCGCCAGCCTACTTTCTGTCTCTGTAGAATCATAGTCTTCTTAAACATAATTTAATTTACATTATAATAGTCCATTGAATAGCTATATTCCACTGAATAGCTAAATTATAGTTTACATTACCATTACATTGCTTAACTTTTGAGTAACTTTTAACTTTTCAGTATTATAAGTAACAGCTATGAATATTTATGCGAACACTTTTTACATCCGTAGGATTGTGTTAGGATATATTCCCAAAGTATAGAAACATATAATCAGGCCGGGCGCAGTGGCTCACGCCTGTAATCCCAGCACTTTGGGAGGCCGAGGCGGGCGGATCATGCGGTCAGGAGATCGAGACCATCCTGGCTAACACAGTGAAACTGTGTTACTACTAAAAAATTTTTTAGTCTCTACTAAAAAATACAAAAAAACTAGCCGGGTGTGGTGGTGGGCATCTGTAGTCCTAGCTACTCTGGAGGCTGAGGCAGGAGAATGATGTGAACCCAGGAGGCGGAGCTTGCAGTGAGCCGAGATTGCAGGAGTAATTTCAGGAATTTCTGTCATTATAAATACTCAGTCATTGACAATAATACTTTCTTTTAACAACTTGAAGGCCAGGCACTGTGGCTCATGCCTGGCCTTCCAGCCTGGGTGACAGAATGAGACTCCGTTTCAAAAAAAGAAAAAAAAAAGAAAGAAATATATAATCATATAACTGTAAAAACACAGATCCAAACACACCAAAAAACTTTCTGCCATCACAATTAAATGTTTCTGAAGTGTGGCATGGTGTAGAAGTATAAAACAGTTGCTGATCTTGAAGAGGTGAGCAGGATAGACATTCGTAATAATGAGCTAGAGTCTAGTTCTAGTCTAGATTAGGTAATGTGAGACCACGGGAATATTGTCGTAGGAGCACTAGACGTGGATTCAAAACATAGACCCCTTACTTGTGAGTTATTGTATGAACTTAGACATGTAACCTAACTCCCTGAGGCTCTGCTTCTTCATCACAAAAAAATGGTAGGAACACTAACACTGATTTCTGTAGAGATGAGAAACAAACAGGGTTTCTCAGCTGGGTTTCCGGCCTACCTGAGAACAGAGAGAAGGAAGAGCAAGTTTAAATGTTTGGAAGTTGAAGTAAGTTGGAACCTGACTCCTCCCTGTTTGGTGATCTGTAATACACAAAAGGAAGTGTACTTTTTTATTCAAAAAATACATTTATCTGAATTCAGACTATTAAACCATACTTTACCTGTATTAGCATATTTCATAACTTTTGTAACTCATGCTTTAATGATTTATGGCAAACTCATACTAGTCTTGATCAGAGAGGTGACCCTGGCAGTTATCGAGCATTAACTCTGGAGGACTGTTGCCACTGAAACTTTCTACACACTGTAATTTAGTGTTCCTATCCAAGGTGGCCACTAAATTGCACTTCTTCTATTTTCACCCTCTGGAGAATGGTAAAAAAGCATGATTTGCAAATATTGTCAAGTCCAAAGTGTGTTTCTATCCTACTAAGGTAGCCAAATGCATCTCTATATGTTAGAATGTTCTGTAGATGGAAAAACTCTTCCTGGGTTTATGAAAGTGAGAATGATCTGCATCTTTAGCTGCCTCTGGCATCCAGCACATCACAGGGTGTGGTCAGTCCAGTCTGCAGTCTCAGGCTGCCCGAGCCACAGATTCCCAGTGACTTCATTTGTCAAACAAACTGACAGGTGTTGGTCAAGAAAATACTGATCAAGTTGGATTTTTGTTTTTTGTTTTTTTGTTTTTTTTTTGAAACAAGGTCTCGCTCTGTCACCCAGGCTGCAGTGTAGTGGCGTGATCTCGACTCACTGCAACCTCTGCCTCCCAGGTTCAAGCAATTCTCCTCCCTCAGCCTCCCAAGTAGCTGGGATTACAGGCACCTACCACAACGCCCAGATAATTTTTGTATTTTTGTAGAGACAGGGTTTCACCATGTTGGCCAGGTGGTCTCGAACTCCTGACCTCAAGTGATCCACCCACCTCGGCCTCCCAAAGTGCTGGGATTATAGGCATGAGCCACGGCGCCTGGCCTTCAAGTTGTTAAAAGAAAGTATTATTGTCAATGACTGAGTATTTATAATGACAGAGATTCCTGAAATTACTCCGGTGATGCTCCTGGTCCCGAGGCCTCCTTTAGAGTACAGGGGAGCCTTGATATTGAAGGCCATGGAGGGAAGAACCAGCAGAGCAGCATCTCCGAGCACCAGCATCTGGGTTCGAGGAAAAGGTGCATGCACTTTGTGCTGGTAACACCTGTATCAGATTCCCAAGATGCTCTGAAACAGATGTATTTACTGGAGTAAAATACTGCCTTGCAGGCCGCACGCAGTGGCTCACACCTGTAATCCCAGCATTTAGGGAGGCCAAGGCGGGCGGATCACCTGAGGTTGAGAATTCGAGACCATTCTGGCCAACATGGTGAAACCCCCCCCATCTCTACTAAAACTGCAAAACTTAGCTGGACATGGTGGCACACACCAGGAATCCCAGCTACTCAGGAGGCTGAGGCACGAGAATCGCTTGAACCCAGGTGGCAGAGGTTGCAGTGAGCTGAAATGGTACCACTGCACTCCAGCCTGGGCGACAGAGCAAGACTTTGTCTCAAAAAAAAATTAATTAATTAATTTTTAAATATACTGCCTTACAAAGGAGAGGGCAAAATAGAGTATTTCTTATGCTGACTGACAATGCAAGTGACATGAAAATAAACCCCAGGGGCCGGGCGCGGTGGCTCAAGCCTGTAATCCCAGCACTTTGGGAGGCCAAGACGGGTGGATCACGAGGTCAGGAGATCGAGACCATCCTGGCTAACACCGTGAAACCCCGTCTCTACTAAAAAATACAAAAAACTAGCCGGGTGAGGTGGCGGGCGCCTGTAGTCCCAGCTACTCGGGAGGCTGAGGCAGGAGAATGGGGTAAACCCGGGAGGCGGAGCTTGCAGTGAGCTGAGATCCGGCCACTGCACTCCAGCCTGGGCGATAGAGCGAGACTCTGTCTCAAAAAAAAAAAAAAAAAAAGAAAAGAAAATAAACCCCAGGATTCAACTCTAGACCAGCAACTCTTACTACTATGCCTGTGAACTCTCTGGGAAACTTACAAATGTAAATTCCTACATCCTACTCTGGCAGTCGGCTTCGTTTGGTCTAGGGTGAGTCTGGGACTCCTCACTTTTAGTAACTGTCCCTGCTGATTCCTTTTTTTAAATAATGGTTTTATTGGGATATAATTCACATACCATAAAATTCACTCCATTAAAGCATACAATTTAGTGATTTCTAGTATACTGTGTTGTGCAACAACCACCACTCTATAATTTTAGAACATTTCCATCATCCTGCCCCCAAAATTCATACCTATTAGCAGTCACTTCTCACTTCCCCGCCTCACTTAGCCCCTGGCAACCACTAATCTACTTTTTGTGTCTGGATTGGCCCATTGTGTGTGTGTGTGTGTGTGTGTGTGTGCGCGCGCATGACGGAGTCTCGTTCTGTTGCCCAGGCTGGAGTGCAGTGGCGTGATCTTGGCTCACTGCAACCTCCACTCCTGGGTTCAAGTGATTCTCCCACCTCAGCCTCTAGCTTAGATTACAGGCACCGGCCACCACACCCGGCTAATTTTTATATTTTTAGTAGAGGTGGGGTTTCACCTTTTTGGCCAGGCAGGTCTTGAACTCCTTAGCTCACCTTAGCCTCCCAAAGTTCTGGGATTACAGGCGTGAGCCACCACGCCCGGCCAGGATTGGCCTATTCTGAAATTTCTTGAGAATTGAATTACACAATGTGTGATCTCTTGTCAGTGGCTTCTGTCACTTACCACAGTGTTTTCAGGGTTCATCCATGTTGTAACATGTATCTCAACTTCATTCCTTTTTATGGCTGAATACTGTTCCATTGTATGTGTAGAACACTTTTGTTTATCCAGTTATTTGTTGGTGGATGCATTAAGCATAAGAAAAATGATATGTAGGCCTGGGTTCAGTGGCTCACACCTGTAATCCTAGCACTTTGGGAGGCCAAGGTGTGTGGATCACTTGAGCTCAGGAGTTGAAGACCCGCCTGGCCAACGTGGCAAAACCCCAAAACCCTGTCTCTACAAAAAAATACAAAAAAACAAAAAACAAACAAACAAAAAAGCCGGACAGGGTGGCGCGCTTTTGCCTCAGTCACAGCTAGTTGAGGGGCTGAGGCAGGAGGATTACTTGAACCAGGAAGGTCGAGACTGCAGTCAGCCAAGATTGTGCCACTGCACTCCAGCCTGGGTGACAGAGTGAGACTCTATCTCAAAAAAGAAAAAAAAAATGCAGAACTCCTAGAAATGGGCAGACTTAGGTTGTTAGCAGAGAAGTTGTACCTTTGGTACTGCCTCCATGTATCTGGTGTGGTGCTCTAAGGGCTTGATATGCGGTGCTTTTGTGCAGGGCATAGTTTAAGCATTTGGTCCAAGAAGGATGCAATCCGTAGTTTCACCAAATTTGTCCCCAGGTGTTGTTCTGAGGCAGCACACTGCCTTTGGCTTCTCTTACTCCTCAGCTGCTTCAGATTCTTCTATCTTCTATCTTCCTCCAAATGCGAAAATATTGGTTTGTTTCTGAAAATATAACGAATCAGATAAATAAATAAAGTTATGCATAGGCCTAGAGCAACCCACTTTAAATTTTTTTTTTTTTTTTTTTTTTGAGGCAGAGTCTCACTCTGTCGCCCGGACTGGAGTGCAGTGGCCAGATCTCAGCTCACTGCAAGCTCCGCCTCCCGGGTTTATGCCATTCTCCTGCCTCAGCCTCCCGAGTAGCTGGGACTACAGGCGCCCGCCACCTCGCCCGGCTAGTTTTTTTTTTTTTTTTTGTATTTTTAGTAGAGACGGGGTTTCACTGTGTTAGCCAGGATGGTCTCGATCTCCTGACCTCGCGATCCGCCCGTCTCGGCCTCCCAAAGTGCTGGGATTACAGGCTTGAGCCACCGCACCCGGCCACTTTAAATTTGTTAAAAGCTTTTCATCGGCTGGGTGCAGCGGCTTACGCCTGTAATCCCAACACTTTGGAAGGGCAAAGTGGGAGGAGTGCTTGAGGCCAGGAATTTGAGACCAGCCTGGGCAACATGGTGAAACCCTGTCCCCACAAAAAATATGGAAATTAGTCAGGCATGGTAGTGCACACCTGTAGTCCCAGCTACCTGGGGCAGTGGGGAGCTGAGATAGGAAGATCACCTGAGCCCAGGGAGGTCGAGGCAACAGGAAGCTGTGATTGCACCACTGCACTCCATCCTGGGCAACATACCCTATCTCAAAAAAAAAAAAAAGTTTTGTTTAAAGAAAATGAGGAAAATGAAGCATCGAGACTCCAGAATGAGCCACACTATGTAGTTAGACACAGCAAGAGTTGTATTACATTGATTGTGTGCTTTTATTTCTCAAGTTGTTTTTGGAAACAAATAATTTTCAGATACGTTTGCTAAGAATACTCAGACAAGAAAACAACAATTTTTGTTCTACTGTAATTGCTATGGTTTCCCCTCTATTTTTTGCCTGCTCTTCATAAGCTAATAAAACTAAGAGATATTGGAATCACTAAAGCTGAATAGCCGGTGGCTTTATTTGCAACACAAAAACTATTTAAAATGTAATTTTATTAATATGTAATCATTTACAATCCTGTAAACCAAAAAATAACAGGCATCTCAATCAATTTAGAGGTTTATTTTGCCAAGGTTGAGGAGACTCCTGGGAAAAAGAAACAGAAGTCCCAGTAAAACCTGTCTCCTGGCCAGGCACGGTGGCTCACACCTGTAATTCCAGCACTTTGGAAGGCCAAGGCAGGTGGATCACTTGAGGCCAGGAATTCGAGACCCGCTTAGGCAAGGTGGCAAAACCCCATCTCTACTAAAAACACAAAAATTAGCTGGATGTGGTGGTGCATACCTGTTAGTTCCGGCCGCTCAGGAGGCTGAGTTACAAGAATCACTTGAGCCCAGGAGACGGAGGTCGAAGTGAGCCAAGATCGTGCCACTGCACTCCAGCCTGGGTGACAGAGTGATTCTGTCCCCAAAAAATAAAAAATTAAAAAGATCTGTGTCTCCTGTGCTTTTTCCAAAGAGGCTTTGAGGACTTCAGTGTTTAAAAGTGGAACAGTGAGCAGGAGGGGAAGGAGGAAAACAAAAAAGGGGAGAAGGGTAGGCAGTGAGGCAAGTGGTCACATTCTGGTGAGGCTCTGATTAGTGCTCAGTGAATCCACGTTTTCCCTGGGAAACGAAGGGAATGGGGAAAAGTCAGTTGTGTATTCATCCAACTCTCAGTTGGTCTACATTTGATACCAGATAAAGTTAGCATGTGAAATTACAGCTATCTGTTTGGGAACAAAAGGAAGGCAGTTTTTTTGTGTGTGACTCAGTTCCCAAGCTGTTATTTTCCCTTTGGCATAGTGAGTTGGAGGTCCTGATATTTTATTTTTGTTTCACAATCTAAGCGGTGGTTTTTTTTTTCTTCTTTTTTTTAAATTTTAAGGGCAGCTGCTCCATAAGCAAAGCAGGGCTACCCCATAGGCAGAGTAGTCTAAACTATTTTTTAGGAGATGGGGTCTTGCTGTGTTGCCCAGGCTGGAGTGCAGTAGCTTGTTTTTTTTTTTTTTTTTTTTTTTTTTGACCCAGGCTTGAGTGCAATGGTGCGATCTCGGCTTGCTGCAACCTCTACCTCCTGGGTTCAAGTGATTCTCCTGCCTCCACCTCCCAAGTAGCTGGGACTACAGGCGCACACCACCATGCCCAGCTAATTTTTCTATTTTTAGTAGAGACGGGGTTTCACCATGTTAGCCAGGCTGAACTCCTGACCTCAAGTGATCTGCCTGCCTTGGCCTCCCAAAGTGCTAGGATTACAGGCATGAGCCACCATGCCTGGCCTGCAGTGGCTATTCACAGATGCCATTACAGCTCACTGCAGCCTCAAACTCCTAGTCTCAAGCAGTCCTCCTGCTTCAGCTTCTCCAGTAGCAGGGACTACAGGCTTGCATCACTGTACTCAGCTAAACTTTTTTTTTTTTTGAGACAGAGTTTCACCCTTGTTGCCCAGGCTGGAGTGAATGGCTTGATCTCGGCTCACTGCAACCTCCGCCTCCTGGGCTCAAGCCATTCTACTGCCTCAGCCTCCTGAGTAGCTGGGATTACAGGCGTGCACCACCCGGCTAATTTTGTATTTTTAGTAGAGACAGCATTTCTCCATGTTGGTAAGGGTGGTCTCGGACTCCCGACCTCAGGTAATCCACCCACCTCAGCCTCCCAAAGTGCTGGGATTATAGGTGTGAGCCACTGCGCCTGGCCCTAAACCTTATTTTTATATTTAGTTTAACAGGGCTGGACGCGGTGGTTCACGCCTGTAATCCTAGCAGTTTGGGAGACCGAGGTGGGCGGATCACTTGAGGTCAGGAGTTCGAGACCAGCCTGGCCAATATGGTGAAATCCTATCTCTACCAAAAATACAAAAATTAGCCAGGTGTGGTAGTACATGCCCGTAATTCTAGCAACTAAGGAGGCTGAGGCAGGAGAATCGCTTGAACCCAGGAGGTGGAGGTTGCAGTGAGCTGAGATTGTGCCATTGCACTCCAGATTGGGCAACAGAGCAAGACTCTGTCTCAAAAAAAAAAAAAAATTAGTATAACAAATATTACGCTTTTGGTGTCCAGTTATATATAATACATATTTACTTATGCTTCAGAGCTGACATACCAAGTTTAGATTAGTAAAGGGCACTGGGAAATTATAATTGTGTGGATTTTATTCCTCACTCCACCTCTTCCCCTGTGCATATATCTTATTTTTTTCATGGAATATACACTGTACTTACGTAATTTATTTCCACTGAGATAGAATGCACATAACATTCACCATCTTTTTTTTTCCCTTTTCTTTCTTGAGACAGAGTTTCACTCTGTCATCCAGGCTGGAGTGCAATGGTGCAATCTTAGCTCATGGCAATCTCCTCCTCCAGGGTTCAAGTGATGCTCTTGCCTCAGCCTCCCAAGAAGCTGGGATTACAGGCATGTGCCACAACACCCGGCTAATTTTTTGTAATTTTAGTAGAGACAGGGTTTCACCATGTTGGTCAGGCTGGTCTCGAACGCCTGACCTCAGGTGATCCACCTGCCTCTGCCTCCCAAAATGCTGGGATTACAGACGTGAGCCACCACGTCCAGCCAACATTCACCATCTTAAAGTGTACAGTTCACTGGCCTGTGGTGTATTCACCATATTGTGCAACTATCACCACTATGAAATTTTAGGACATTTCTATCAGGCTCATACTCCAGCCTGAGTGACAGGGCGAGACCCTGTCTCAAAAAAGAAAAAAAGAATACTTGAAAAAACCCCACAAAGATACTAGTCAACTGCAGTAGTGAGAAGAGGGGAAGAGAGGGGAAGAGTAGAATAAGGAGCTGGATGCGTAACTGACTGTGAATAATCAACTGAGTTGACTCACTGCCTTCAGACCAGTCCCACCCAGCGTCTTAACTTCTGAACCCTCCAGTCAACATCATGTCAATGGCCAAACAAAATTCTTGAGCCAAGAAAAGATTTTACAGTATTCACTTTAGCAAGAGGAACAACAGGGTTAGATTATGGACTGGGTTGATAAACATCATCAGCTATAGATGTTAGAATTTTAAAAATACTTTTCTTCAGCTTATAGGACTTAGTTTCTGAAACTTACAGAAATGTTCAAGCCTACAAAAATTACATGAACTCTTGTGTACTCATCAGCTAGCTTCAAAATTTTGTATGACTTTTTAGTCTAATTTTTGTTTGTTTGTTTTGAGACAGAGTCTCAAAAAAGAGTCTCGCTTTGTTGCCCAGGCTGGAGTGCAGTGGGACGATCTCAGCTCACTGCAACCTCCACCTCCCAGGTTCAAGTGATTCTTCTGTCTCAGCCTCCCCAGTAGCTGGGATTACAAGTGCCCACCACCATGCCCACCTAATTTTTGTATTTTTAATAGAGACAGCATTTCCCCATGTTGGCCAGGCTGGTCTCAAACTCCTGACCACAAGTAATCCATCCACCTTGGCCTCCCAAAGTGCTGAGATTACAGGCATGAGCCACCATGCACAGCCAGTCTAATTAAAATTATTAGTAATAAGTCCATCTGGTTAATAGAAAGTTCTATTTTTATGGAAAGCAGTTGAGTGGGAAAATGTGTTATTACTATCAGTCATTCCATTATCTCTCTTGGAATATAGTCTACTTGGATCACAAGACCAAATTGCCTAAAAAGAAATAAGGAACCTTGGGTTGTGTAAAAACTCAAGCTGTCTTGAAGCCCAGCCCTTTGATTTCTTGGGAGTGAGAGATGCCCAGGCCAGAACATTGGCCTCTGTGGCCTTTGATTTACCATATTTAAATGCAGATTCCAGGCCGGGCGCGGTGGCTCAAGCCTGTAATCCCAGCACTTTGGGAGGCCGAGACGGGCGGATCACGAGGTCAGGAGATCGAGACCATCCTGGCTAACACTGTGAAACCCCGTCTCTACTAAAAAAATACAAAAAACTAGCCGGGCGAGGTGGTGGCGCCTGTAATCCCAGCTACTCGGGAGGCTGAGGCAGGAGAATGGCGTAAACCCGGGAGGCGGAGCTTACAGTGAGCTGAGATCTGGCCACTGCACTCCAGCCTGGGTGACAGAGCGAGACTCCGTCTCAAAAAAAAATAAATAAATAAATAAATAAATAAATAAATGCAGATTCCAGAGCAGCCCTCAGATAGTTGGCTTTGGTACGTCTTGGTACATTGGAGAGGCGCCCAGGAATCTGCATGTCTGACAGGGTTCCCAGGTTGACTGGAACTAATCCCTGGTAGACCACACTTTGGAAAATAGTTCTGTCTCACAATCCCAGACCTGTAAAGTGATAATGAAGTTTATCATGGTATTTTAAGTCACAGAGCATCCCAACTAGCAAATTCAGCTGGGTTCGTTACTTAATTAATGGTTTTTGGTTTGTTTTTTTTTTTTTTTTGACACAGGGTCTCACTCTGTCACCTGGACTAGAGTGTAGTGGTGCAGTCTCAGCTCACTGCAACCTCCATCTGCTGGGCTCAAGAGATCCTCCCACCTCAGCCTCCCAAGTAGCTGGGACTGCAGGCATGCACCACCACACCCGGTTAAGTTTTGTGTTTTTGTAGAGACGGTGTTTTGCCATGTTGCCCAGGCTGGTTTCAATCTCCTGAGCTCGAGTGATCCCCACTGCAACCTCCAAAAGTGCTGGAATTACAGGTGTGAGCTACCGTGCCCAGCCAGTTAACAACTGCTAATCATCAGAGACAAAAAGGGAAAGGTCAATTTTTTATAGCAGCATTTTTAATATTTTTGTGAATTCAGAAATGCTGATGGATTGATTGCTGAGTGTGCAGGGGGATTCTGTGCCCCCTCAGTGCCAGCCTCTGAAGCCCCCTGCACTTCCTTCTCAGTATACGGTATCAGCCGTTTCTCTAGAGATCGTGGTTTTCGTGCTGGAAGTTATTACTCCCTGATGGGAAGTGAGTTCACTTAAGTACCAAGTTGTTTAAGTGCTTTTTGTGATCTTTGACCTCCAGGTTCACACATGCATCTCTGTGCATTAGACACAGTGGACCTTTTTCCTTTTGGAAAAGCTGTGCTTCCTGAGAACTTTAGGGAAACTGTTTTCTTGAGGGCATGGGAGGAGTTACAGAGTTGACTGTGACCCAGGCACAGCCCTGGTGCTGTCGATGACGGCAAAGACTGTGTCTCACTCATCTTTGAGTCCTCTGGTGCATCCTGCACACGGCCTGGCACCTTGTCCTAGTGCCAATGAAAGGGGATGCCAGCTTGGAAGAGAGCTGCTGGCTCATATGGAACAAGGTTGGATTCTTGTGGGTTTGGTCTGCATGGAGGGTGGTGGCAGTGGTGGGGAGGGGCTGTTCTCCCTGACGTCCACCGGGACCTCTGCCAGATACTGGACAGAAGAGTAGTGTCTGTGGGCCCAGCCAAGTGGAGGGACTCCAGAAGCTTTCAGCTGTGCAGAGCTTTGTAAGAGGGACAATGAGTTCCTTCCTGTCCCTGAAAGGCCTTTCAGGGCTATGCTGCATGATGGGATGGGCAAGCCCTGGGGCCTGGCTGCTTTAAAGAAGTAGGCTTGGTTACAACATAGATCGAGCCCTACAATGTCTGGTGCTGAGTTGCTGGGTAGGGGGACAGCTGAACTCCATGGTCAGGCCAGAGTTCCATGTTCCTGTCCACCCACACACACACAGTTGGCAGACATGTCTGTTCCTTTCCTTGCTCCCTCAGCTCATGGTTCCCCAGCCTCCCTCTTGTTCATTTGTTACCCAGGTGCACTCTCCTTTTCTTTTTCTCTTCCTCTCTGGCTTTCCTCCCTTCCTCTCCTTCTTCTCAAAAGCTACCTGCATGTCTTGAAGTTCTGCCCTTTGATTTCTCTGGAGGGAGAGGATGCCCAGGCCAGGACATCAGGCAGCCATCCCATCACCTAACAGGGAAACCATCCTGGGAAATAGGGTTAGGAATCTTGGAAACTGGAGGAGTTGGGAGGGGGCTTCCCTGGAAAAGTAATGTGAATACCCAGTATCTTGATATGCCTTGAGCTGCAGTCAAGGAGGTGGCTCCCCTCCACTAGGGACGACCAGCTAGCTGGTGTTCATGCCTTACAGAAGGACTGCGTGGCCCATCCTGTTGGCCTTCTCTGATGGGCCTCACCTTGCTAGCACCTTCACCTGAGCCATGTCCATTTATGCTCGTGTTGGGAGACACTTCTTCCCACAGAGTTCTGGAAGGACTTGCTATGAAGCAATGAAGTTTAATCAGTTACTTCAGTTTATATGGGGGTCAGGCACCAGAGTCTTCAACTGCTACTTCTGAGCTGAGGCTGCTGCCTTGGTGTCCACACAGGCCTTGCTATTTGGGGGGTTTAAGGAACTCAGTGGGATTCCTGGGTTTGCCAAGATCATCTCATGGTGTTCCTCAGACCAGACAGATGACCTCGTGACTGGGTGTTTCTTCCTCCTCAGTTTGGAGGAGCTGGGAGGGGCTCCCCATGCGGGGCTCTGTAGACAAGGGCAGTGTGGGTTTACACCCAGTGTCAGGGTTCGCAGACGGCTAGAGTATCCCTGTGGAGACAGTTCCACTTTGGTGTGTGGTTTATGTCTTGTGTCAAATAAAAGGGCAACTACTTTCTTCTTTGGGGACTATTAGCTCATCACAGTGGTTCTTAGAGAGCCTGAAAAAGCACTGGGTCTTGTTGTTATTTATGTTTTGCTTTCTAAGTTTGTATGTATTCTTAAAATTTTTGGTGAACTTAGCTAAAAGATATATACAAAGATGGCCAGGCACAGTGGCTCACGCCTGTAATCCCAGCACTTAAGGAGGCTGAGGCGGGCAGATCACTTGAGGCCAGGAGTTCAAGACCAGCGTGGCCAACAAGGTGAAAAACCATCTCTGCTAAAAATACAAACATTAGCTAAGGGTGGTGGTGCACACCTGTAATCCCAGCTACTGGAGAGGCTGAGGCATGAGAATCACTTGAGCCCAGGAAGCGGAGGTTGTGGTGAGCCGAGAGCATGCCACTGCATTCTAGCCTGGGCAACAGAGCCAGACTCTGTCTCAAAAAAACAAACAAATGAACAAAAAAGATATATACAAAGAGGGTGGCATGAGTTCTGAATCCGGGTGGACCTCAGGATTGCACCCTTGCTCTACCTGCTAGGCTGGGGATTCCAAATTGTGTGTTCTTTCCACCCCCTGCTCCTGGGTGGAACCTATCAGGGATAAATAGTTTGGAGTGTGGGCCTAGATTTGCTCCCCTCTGAGGGAGGCCCTGCTGTCGTGGCTCACTGGGTGTGCATCCCTGTCCCCCTAGGCGACCTGGAGCTCCCCTTGGTGCTGACATGATGACAGTGTGCAGGCCGGCCAAGGGCAGCCACAGCCAGACTGAACACCTGAGCTGCCAATTGGCTGACAAGTAAGAACACTTCTCCCCCCGAGAGTGTAGACGCTGGCTCAGCTTCTTACTCTCCTACCACCTTTCGCTGGCTCAGCTTCTTACTCTCCTACCACCTTTCCTTGATACATTCCAATTCCAGGTTTATTTTTCTAACTACTAGGATGTTCAGGTGTTTTAATTATGTTTGAGCCCTAAGTCTTTGCAGCTGTACCTGTCCACAGGCAGTTTTCCCATCTAATATCAGCGTGCTTGTTTCCTTCTCCCCAGATGGAGCCCTTTCTCTGATCCTCTCACATTCCACAAAGCAGTTGGCAGCCACTGAGGGGTTCTCAGCTCTGCGCCCCAGGCTGGAACCCCTTACAGGGTGGGAGAATCCTGTAAACAGGAACTCTAGAAACTCTTGGGCCGGCAACCACATGGAGCAGGAACTCTGTCCTTGGGGACTCGTAGGGCGGTTGCGGCATCCTTGCCTCTGTTGCATGAGTTTTGTAAATCCAGTGTGAGCTTTCAGCAAGCCATCGTTTGTTCCTGTCGAGTTTTCAGACAGAGTTTCCATGATTGTGATGTCACTCCATGTGTTTGGGCTCTTAGACAATAACTATGATACTTACAATAATAATAGTTTCCATTTGTTGATACCAAGATTTAGGAATGTATGCTGTACTTTGGGCATATTACATGTTAACTCATGAATTCATTCATTCATTGAATAAATATTTGTTGACTAGTTGCTATGCACCAGACACAGTAAACAACATAAATGTGGCCTCTGACTCATAAAGTTTCAGTCTGCAGAAGGAAGATGAAAAACTTAGGATTCAAGACTCAAGTCCCTCAATTCCAAAGCCCATGTATTTAACTAGGCAATAGTGCCTCACAGCACATAGGACATTAATAACCATGTTGTAGATCATCAGTCATCCCCATGCAGGCACTAACCTGGATTGTTGTGGTTTTCATGTGTGTGTCTGTCTCTCTCTTCAACTTGCCTCTAGCACCGTGAGAGCAAGGACTATCACTTCTGCCTTTTGAACCCTCAGTGAAATGACATACTGATTCTGACTAAAATCTGAATCCATGCTAATGTCCCCAGTGGTGACGGAACAATTTAAAAATATTTTCTCTTTGTAAACACACTGTTTTGAACCCTAATTGTTTATTTAAATAAGGAATTCTGCCTTGATAGCTATATTTAAAATAGGAAAATGTGTTTGCCAAAAAAATGTGTTTGCATTTTCACAAGTTTCTAATTTATGCCGTGCAACCAAGAACTGTGGCGTAATTTATGTGCTAATGTCTCCATTGAGGAAAAGGTCTTTACACAAACAACCTTTAAAATAGAAAGCTGAATAGTAACAAGATGCATGAAGTTGCTACTTATTCATCTCTCACGGTGAACCTTAACTGGAGTTTCAGAATTTCCATGCAGTCAGATCTATACATTCAGAAAATGGGCACCATGAGGTGTTAGCTAGTGTCGGCACATCTAAAGTCACTGTGCCCAGTCATAACCTTTGCTGGTGGAAGAATGTTTGCATTGGAAAACACAAATACTCTCATTTTTGTTAGACTAATCTAAAAATGTTTTCCTTTCAAAATGATTTTTAAAATCTTCATGGCATTACCTAATCTCCTAAAATTACATTGGGAAGCATATATCATTACATATACATCTAGACCAGAACTTTCTTCAGTGATGGAAATATTCTTCTTCCCCATCCAGTACAGTAGCCATCAGCCACATGGCGCTTCTGAGTCCTTGACATGTGGCAGGTGTAACTGAGGAACTGAAGCTTGAATTTCATTGGATTTAAGGTTAAATAGTCACGTGTGGCTGGTGGCCACTCTATTAGACAGTGCATTTCTAGGCCAAGTGTGAAGTCTGAATCTGCCTCTTTATTCAGGCATTCATTCATGCACCAGATATTTATTGACCACCAACTCTCCTGGGCATTGTTCTGGGTGCTAGGGGTGTAGACTTGGCCACAACAGGCCAAAATAACAGAACAATCCCTGTTCTGGTGGCAAGGTTCATGGAGAGCTCACTCTAGTGAGGCTCCATTCCCGAGGAGGTTCTGTTCAGATGCACCCAATCACTGTGGCTTTGCCCACTTGAATCAGACAATTTGTCAAGTTCAGGGGTAGCACAAACTTCATGACTTGTGATGTCATTTTAGTTTTTAAATAGTCATTGCAAAGAACTGCCTGCGGATACAAAAAGCAGGAAAAACAGCGTATGTAATCTTTTACCTCATGAAATTACTCCTATTTTATTTCTATTTTTATTTTTGAGACAGTCTCTGTCGCCCAGGCTGGAGTGCAGTGGTACAATCTCAGCTTACTGCAATCTCTGCCTCCCGGGTTCCAGCAATTCTCCTGCCTCAATCTCCTAAGTGAGTAGCTGGGATTACAGGGCCTGCCACCACACCCGGCTAATCTTCGTATTTTTAGTAGAGATGGGGTTTCACCGTGTTAGCCAGGCTGGTATCAAACTCCTGACCTCGTGATCCACCCGCCTGGGCCTCCCAAAGTGCTGGGATTATAGGCGTGAGCCACAATGCCCGGCCCATATTATTATTATCTTCATTTTACAGAGGTGGAAACTGAGGTTTAGAGAATTTAAACAACTTGCCTAAGGTCACGTGGCTGAATTAGGATTTAAACCCAAGCCTATTCGACTTCAAAACCTGATTGCTCCTTCATTTCACCATGCTGTCTCCCCAAGAAAAACACAAATTGATGGTTTAAAAATTTTTTTTGTAGAGATGGGGGTCTTGTTATGTTGCCCAGGCTGGTTTTGAACTCCTGGCATCAAGTGATCCTCCCACTTCAGCCTCCCAAAGTGCTGGGATTATAGGCACAAGCCACGGCACCCTGCCCACAAAGTGATTTTTTTTTTTTAAATAGGGATTTCAATGTTTGTGGTTTGTGACTTTCATATAACATTTATATCTAAGTTCTAGCAAATCTCTGTGACCAGCCAAGAACAATAAGAATCACTCACCTGGTGTTTGTCTTTCTTGTGCAGGGTCAAGGTGGAAGGTCCAAGGACTGAGAAAGACCCTCCAAGGCATCCGCTTAAGTCCTCCATTCCTTTCCTAGAGACTGATCAGGAGTCGGGCTTCAGAAGGAGCCCCCCGGAAGGGCTCCGCAACCTCACGCTAGAGTCAAGAATGGATATGTTCAGCTTGGATATGATCATCAGTGACCCAGCTGCGGAAGCCAGCAGGGCTGGGAAGAAGCAGCTCAGAGGCGTTCAGAACCCTTGCTCATCTGCCAGAGCCGGACCCCGGCACAAGTCCCTCAACATAAAGGACAAGATATCAGAATGGGAAGGGAAGAAAGAGGTGGCTGCTCCTGCACCCAGCAGGAGAGCAGATGCACAGGGGGATTATCTGACGTCCTGTCTGGTGGAGAGGAGGAGTAGTGATGGGGTGAGAACTCAGGTCACAGAGGCTAAGAATGGAATGAGGCCAGGAACAGAGAGCACAGAGAAGGAGAGGAATAAAGGAGCAGTGAACGTCGTGGGACAGGACCCAGAGCCGGGGCAAGACCTAAGCCAGCCAGACCGGGAAGTGGATCCTAGCTGGAGCCGAGGCCGAGAGCCAAGACTTGGCAAGCTACGCTTTCAGAACGATCACCTCTCAGTGCTGAAGCAGGTCAAGAAACTCGAGCAGGCTTTGAAGGATGGGTCAGCAGGGCTGGATCCTCAGCTGCCAGGAACTTGTTACTCCCCACACTGCCCACCTGAAAAGGCAGAGGCGGGGCCCACCCTTCCTGAGAACCTGGGAGGCGGGAGTGGCCCGGAAGTCAGCCAGAGGGTCCACCCCTCCGACCTGGAAGGCAGGGAGCCTGCCTCCGAGGCCGTGGAGGACAGGAAAGGTTCATGCAGAAGGCCCTGGGACCGGAGCCTTGAGAACGTGTACAGGGGCTCGGAGGGTTCCCCCACAAAGCCCTTCATCAACCCTCTGCCAAAACCCCGGAGAACGTTCAAACATGCCGGAGAAGGGGACAAAGATGGGAAGCCTGGCATCGGCTTCAGGAAAGAGAAAAGAAACCTGCCTCCTCTGCCCTCTCTACCTCCCCCGCCTCTGCCCTCCTCTCCCCCGCCGTCCTCTGTGAACAGAAGACTGTGGACTGGGAGACAGAAATCCAGTGCAGACCACAGGTAGGTGCCGGTATGGCGGGGCAGAGCTTTGCCCCCTGACTCTCTCAGTGGTTTATGTCCCCTCCTAACTGTCTGTTCTCAGCTGAATTATTTGTTTTATTAAACTGATGAATCTTGTAGACCAGATGGTTCATAGCTTAAGATACTTTGGGCCGGGCGCGGTGGCTCAAGCCTGTAATCCCAGCACTTTGGGAGGCCGAGACGGGCGGATCACGAGGTCAGGAGATCGAGACCATCCTGGCTAGCATGGTGAAACCCCGTCTCTACTAAAAATACAAAAAACTAGCCGGGCGAGGTGGCGGGCGCCTGTAGTCCCAGCTACTCGGGAGGCTGAGGCAGGAGAATGGCGTGAACCCGGGAGGCGGAGCTTGCAGGGAGCCGAGATTGCCTCACTGCACTCCAGTCTGGGCGACAGAGCGAGACTCCGCCTCAAAAAAAAACACAAAAAACAAAAAACAAAAAACAAAAAAAAAAGATACTTTGTTAATTAACCTGGAAACTTGGTAACTGATGCATGTATTTGTTCTCAGTCCTCAAAAAAGAAGAGTATTTGCTTTTAAAAATTACCCTTTAGATGTAATAAGGACTTGGAATTGGGATAGTAACCAAGAGTTAAATGAAGGACTCATGTTAACCCTGGCAGTCTACAACCTGGTAGTCCCTGCTAACTACCAGTGCTTGAATTTTTCTTGGTATGGGCTTTAGAAATGCACTGCCTGGAGTCTACACTGGCCCTATCAGTGTCTATCTATGTGAGCTTAAACAAGTTAGTTAACCTCTTGAAGCCTCAGTTTCCTCATTTATACATATGGATGCACACACTGTGAATATTTTATAATGTTAAAATAACACATTAAATAATAAAGCATGTTCATGCTTAAAAATAAAATCTGTGCTTCGAAAACAATTTTTCTATTTTGCAACTTAATCTCTAGTCCATTTCTGTAACATGCTACTTGGTTTGATATCCACTAATCTAGAGGCCAGGTTTAGAGCAATCTCCTCAGGACAGTTGTCATACTCCCTTTCATCATTTCACCTCCTATTTTCTCCTGACCCACTCCACTGAGCTTTGGGAACCTCCTCCTGAAACTACCCTGTCCCAAGGCCACCAGTAACCTCCATCTTGCTAAATCCAATTGCCAGTTCTTTGTGCTTTTCTTAATTGGCCCCCTCAGTATTCGAGGAACACCTGTTGACTCGCTCCATCTTGAAACACTTCCTTCCTTTGGCTTCTGGGTCACCCATGTCCCTGGAAGTCCTGTTTCTCTGGCTCCTCTGAGTTCCATTCTTTTTTCCTTCTGTCTGTCAGAGCACACCCCGAACCTATCCCCACCTCAACCCAGGGCCAGACCTGAGACTTTTCTTCTCCATCTACACACACTCCCTAAATGATCTCATCCAGTCCCATGGCTTTAAATGTCAATGTCATGTTTATGATTCCCAAATTGAGGCATTCAGCCCCAGCTCTCTCTCCCAGCTTAAGATTTGTGTAGTCATCTCCTGCTCAGATCTTCATTTGGTTGTCTTATCGTTTGTACTTAACCTGTCCAAACCTAAATTCTCCATCCAGGCTACCAGTAACCACCTCCTCTTAAAATAATTGTCATCCTACTAAATGGCTTCACCCTTTGTTTAATTGCTTAGGCCACAAACCTAAAAAGTCATCTTCAATTCCTATCTTTTTCACATACCCCCTCCTAATTTATCCCAAATCTGCCTATATCTCCTCCACTGCTACCATCTTAATCATCTTGGATTCACCTCCCACCCCCAGAACATTCCTCCCTCAGCAGCCAGAGGAGTCTTCTAAAAATATAAACTATAAATTAAATCCTGTCACCCCCCACTCAACTTGGTCTGTTGTAGGTCTGATGTAGGATGATTCTTTTGGCTGTAAATAGCATAATTTCTTATGTTCTCTTCAAGGGGGAAAAAAGCTTGCATATTCTAGAATTTATTTACATATATATGTGTATATATATGTTATTCCCAGTTTACAAATAATGCTGTGATAAGGAGCATATAGTATTACTAGTTTTGCTACTTACTAGCTGTGGGACATTGGACAAGCCACTAAATTTGTGTTGGCCTCATTTCACCTACCTGTTAAATGGTGATAATTATATTATAGTAACCACTTCACAGAGTTGTCGTGAAGATTGAATGAGTTAACATGTGTAAACATAAACTTAGTACAGAGCCTCTTCAATATGTGTTAAGTGTTTTATTTTTCTATGGCTCCATTCTGTTTAATCATGTTATATCTTTTTCAGTATCAAACTATTTATTTTAAATTCATAATGTATTATTGTTATAATTATTATTGTTTTCAGACAGAGTCTCGCTGCATCACCCAGGCTGGAGTGCGGTGGCACAATATCAGCTCACTGCATTCTCTGCCTTCCGGGTTCCAGCAATTCTCCCGCCTCAGCCTCCCAAGTAAATGAGATTACAGGGGTACTCTACCACGCCTGGCTAATTCTTTGTATTTTTAGTAAAGGCAGGGTTTCACCATGTTGGCCAGGCTGGTGTTGAACCGCTGACCTCAAGTGATCCCCTGCCTCGGCCTCCCAAAATGCTGGGATTACAGGCGTGAGCCCCACGCCCAGCCCATAATGTATTTTAATATCTAGTAGGAATTATAGAAATTTATTAATGTTGCTAATAATTAGTTGATCCTCTTGGACTTCCTATATATAACATCATGTCATATGCAAAAAATAATAATATTTTGTCTCTCTCCTTTTTAGTAATTATAAACCTCTTATTTGTGTATTTACTTATTATTCACCTTTTCCAAAAATGTCTTGAGCGTTTCTGCCTGTATTTTTCTAAATGTTCTAAATATTACTATCAAATTTCACATACACAAAATATGTGGGGATTTTTGTTATTAATATATAATTATTTGGCATGCTGTTTATTTGCTACGTTTATTTCTAAGTCTTTTCTCTTTTTAATGCAATGGTTAATGTAGTCTTTTTTCTCATATGGTCTTTGTATTTAAGAAAACTACTTATTTTGTGTGTGTGTGTATTTTAAGACATCTTAAATTTCTTATCATTTCTAATAGTCTGTCAGTTGATTCTCTTGGGCTTTCTATGAATATAACCATATTGTCTACAAAGAATCATCATTTTACCTTTTTCTTTTTAATGTATACCTAATTTTCTTACCAAATTGCACTGGCTGAGAATTCCGAACAGTGTTAAATCATAGTGCTGAAAGCAGTGTGCAGCCTTACCTCACCCCTAACTTTAATGGTAATGCATCTAGAGTTTCACTCGCAGGCACTCTTATTTGAGATATGTTTTTATATTATCAAGTTAGTGTCCTTTTATATTTATTTTTTCACTTAGAGTGTTAAAAATTAGGATTAGAGATTAGATTTTTGTTAAAGTACTTTTCAGAAATTCCTGATGATCATATGATTCTTCTGCTCTGATCCATTCATAGTGAATTTATATCTTAATACTAACCCATCCTTAAATGTGGGGGATGAACTCCCATTCGGGCCTGGTTTACTATTCTTTTAATGTACTACTGAATTTTACTTGCTAATATTTTAAGATTTTTGGATCAGTAAATAAATTGGACTGGTCTATACTTGGGTTTTATTGCACTATCTTTTTTTGTACAGAATACATACAGGATGATTGCACTACCTTTACTAGGTTTGAGTGTCAGTGTTACGTGAGGTCTGGAGAAGAACTTAGATGCTTCCTTCTTTATGTTCTGAGAAAATCTGAATCCATCTCCAATAATAAATCGTTTCTCCAGCCAGTGCCAAAGCCCGGGTCCCCGAGCACTCCCATGACTTTGCTGCTCCTGCCCAGTGCTTCCCACAGCAGCCCTTCCACACCCCTTCTGGCTGCTCCTCCAAGGAGGCCGCACAGCCCCAGGGACAGGTTGGTTCTGGGAAACTGGAATCCTTCATCTGTGTCATCACTGGGCAGGCGAGTCAACCTGGGGAACAGTTATTCCCATTATCTTTTCTCTCTTAACTACCATCTGTGCTTTTCGGTCTTCCAGCATTTTCTTTATAACCAGCTAAAGTTACTTATTTCAGTCCAAAGATGAAATTTTTCTTGGCCAGTTTGAATATGGTTGCATCAGCTGTGTTTTAACAATTTTGGCTTTGGGTTTTTCATTTTGTGAAAATAGTACAATGGAGGTGATTAGGGCAAGATGTTCACTTTCTACTCTTAAAAAAATAAAGTATGCTCTTCACTGTGGTCCTATCTCTTAAAAAACAAAAAGGACTGTACCGTGAATTTGGCAGACGCACTACCCTCTCTGAGGGAGGAAAGCCAAACCAAGGTTGAAGAAAGAAATGATTAAGGATGTAGAGGTTATGAGGGTTTAGAATTTCATAGCCAGGCTGTGTGTGCCTTAGAGAATGTACTCAGCTTATTTTCATAGGCCCATTAGTTCACCTCCTTAAGAGCAGAACCTGTGGCTTCAGATCCTCGGTGTAAGAAAGCGTGTTTTTCTGTTTCTCTTCCCATTTCTCTCTCTTATTTTTTCTTTTCTCCTCTTCTCTTTCCTTCCTTTTTCCCTCCTCTCCTCTCTCCCTCTCTATTTGCTGTCTTCTCTCTTCTTTCTTCATTTCTCTAAAGCCCCAGGAAATTAAATGCAAGGACTCAGGCCTTTAATCCTAAAATGGAAAATGAGAAACCCTCAAATGTCAGGAAATTCCAAAGATAAGGTTCCTACAGCAACATTAACTGGGTTCTATGTGTTTTATGGCCTACATTTAATAGCTCTGGCAAGAATGCCTTAAGGCCAATGTATAACAAGAAAAGTTCCTACTTTTTAAGTATGAGCAGCATCCTGAATTCACATGTATCTACATACTCAAAATGTCTTAACTGGAATTCAGATTTTTAAATTTTAGTTTAACTTGGTCATGTGACAGCTTGTGGATCTTTATGAAACCAAATAACTGCATTGACCAAAATTTCAACTTTTCAGCTGATTGTTTTGGCACCATATAGATTTGGCCTTTCCTTGGGGCTTTAAGTGTAAGACTTTCAGAACTTCTTGAGGACACAAAACCTCAGTCATTATATGGCTGCCAGATCACACTGTGCTGTTATTGATTCCATAATTTCCATCTTCTATGGGACCGATACGGATTCCCCACAGCTCTCTGGCTGGGCAGCAGCCCTCGGCTCTCACAGGTTTAACAGTTAAAATTAACTTACCAGCCAAGCGGTGGTCCGTCTCAGGCAGCAAGACGTCCCTGAGACAACTCGGAATTACCACGTCTAAAAACTGAATGTTTCAAGTCTTCAAAGGAGGACATTGTTCCATTTAGTTGATGTTTAGAGCAAAAGCTACTCTGGAAGCTTCTGAGAAACTTGGTTTAGTAAAGCCATTTATTTCAATAGAAGCTGCACTGGAAAACAGAGAGATGGTGCTTGCTCTTCCAAGGTTGCTGTTGTCCATTACAAGAGTGATTTTCATGTCATTTCTCATTGAAAGGTACAAATTGTTGGATATTAGCCACAATGGGGGACAGAAATAGTTTTTCCTTCTGACATTTAGGGTTTGGATCCAGGATAGAGAAAAGCAGAAACCCTGTGAGTGGTCCTCGTAAACAGTGTAGGAGCTACCTGATAACAGAATGCAAGCTGAGAGCTAATGGAAGCCTCCTCCTGCCTAGCCCCCTGCCCTGAGCACCTGGTGGTAGGAATACCCTTCCTGGGGTATGGTGAGTCATAGAGAAGAGCTGCCTGTGGCCACTCAGGATAGACAGGCAGAAAGACTCTGGCAGCTGGAGGAGGATGATGGAAGTCAGCACATCCTTGGTTTCTAACCCAGCTGGATGATGTTTTAAATGGTTGCTAGGGGGCCAGGCGTGGTGGCTCACGCCTGTAATCCCAGCACTTTGGGAGGCCGAGGTGGGTGGATCACGAGGTCAGGGGTTCGAGACCAGCCTGACCAACACGGTGAAACCCCGTCTCTACTAAAAATACAAAAATTAGCTGGGCGTGGTGGTGCGCACCTGTAATCCCAGCTACTCAGGAGGCTGAGGCAGGAGAATGGTGTAAACCCGGGAGGCGGAGCTTGCAGTGAGCTGAGATCGCGCCACTGCACTCCAGCCTGGGTGACAGAATGAGACTCCATCTCAAAAAATAAATAAATAAATAAATAGTTGCTAGGTGCCAGGCTAGCCAAGCTTTTTTTTTTTTTTTTTTTTTTTTTTTTTTTTTTTTAGCAGGGTCTTGCTCTGTCACCCAGGCTGGAGTGCAGTGGTTCAATATCGACTCACTGCAACCTCCACCTCCTGGGCTAACCGATTCTCGTACCTCTGCCTCAGGAGTAGCTGTGACCACAGGCACACGCCACCACACCCAGCTAATTTTTGTACTTTCGTAGAGGCAGGGTTTTGCTATGTTGCCCAGCAGGCTGGTCTTGAACTCCTGGACTCAAGCCTGCTCTGTCGCCAGGCTGGAGTGCAATGGCGCATCTCAGCTCACCGCAACCTCTGCCTTCCAGTTCAACCCATTATCCTGCCTCAGCCTGTCAAGTAGCTGGGACTACAAGCGTGTGCCACCACACCCAGCTAATTTTTGTGTTTTTAGTAGAGACGGGGTTTCACCATGATGGTCAGGATGGTCTCGATCTCTTGACATTGTCATCCACCTGCCTCAGCCTCCCAAAGTGCTGGGATTACAGGCGTGAGCCACCACACCTGGCCTGTAGTCAAGCTTTTTTAATCCATAGATGAAAATAATCCTGGGGGAAATGGATTCAAACCAATTTGCTAAAAATTAACTCAAGAATACAGCTGCTTTTTTTTTTTAATCTTGAAGTAGAGATAAATTATAAACGGTAAATGTGGCACTTAAAACCAGCTTTAAAAATATTTATTCACTGGGCCAGGCATGGTGGCTCATGCCTGTAATCCCAGCACTTCGGGAGGCCGAGGTGGGCAGATCACTTGAGGTCAGGAGTTTGAGACCAGCCTGGCCAATGTGGGGAAACCCTGTCTCTACTAAAAATACAAAAATTAGCCAGGCATGGTGGCACACACCTGCAATTCCAGCGACTCGGGAGGCTAAGGCAGGAGAATCACATGAACCCAGGAAGCAGAGGTTGCAATGAGCCGAAATCGTGCAACTACACTCTAGCCTGGGCGCAGAGCAAGATTCCGTCTCAAAAAAGGAAATAGGCATGGCGAGGTGGCTCACGCCTGTAATCTCAGCACTTTGGGAGGCCGAGGCAAGCGGATGACAAGGTCAAGAGATCGAGACCATCCTGACCAACATGGTGAAACCCCATCTCTACTAAAAATACAAAAATTAGCTAGGTGTGGTGGTGCACGCTTGTAGTCCCAGCTACTTGAGAGGCTGAGGCAGGAGAATCGCTTGAACCGGAAGGCAGAGATTGCACTCCAGCCTGGCGACAGAACACAAATAAATAAATAAATAATAAAATAAAATATTCATTCACTTATTCAACCAACAAATATTTACCACACACCTATTGAGTGTTAGACATAGGAATGTAATAATGAGCGAGATAAACGGAGACTCTGTCTTCACAGGATTTCCAAACCAGTAATAGAAGGACACAGCTGGTGTGATCATAACTGCTGTTAGTGCTGTGAGGAATCCTGGTGCCATGGGAACATTCAGCAGGGATGTGTAGCCTATCAGGGAAACAGACGGGATCAAGAGGAAGTGATGCTCAGGCCAGCAGGAGGGTGGGGAGTGGGCGTTCAATTTGAGTGAACTAATAGGTGAAAGCCCTGAGACAAGAAAGACTGCATCATGTCAGAGGAACTGCAAGGCAGGAGTGTGGCCCGAGGGGCCAGGAAGGGTCTGGGGTGAGGCCTGAAAGTCTTCTGGACCTGTACACACGGTATGGATTTGGGCCTATTACCTAAGAGCAATGGAAAACAGGAACATTTTTAAGAAGGGGAGAGAGATGATCAGATTTGCACATTTAAGGCCAGGTGCAGCAGCTCACGCTTGTAATCCCAACACTTTGGGAGTCTGAGTGGGGTGGATCACCTGAGGCCAGGAGTTCAAGACCAGCCTGGCCTACATGGTGAAACCTCGTTTCAGGTAAATATAGAAAAAATTAGCCGGGCATGGATGGCAGGCACCTGAAATCCCAGCTACTTGGGAGGCTAAGGCAGGAGAATCGCCTGAACCCAGCAGGCGGAGGTTGCAGTGAGCCTAGATCACGCCGTTGCACCCCAGCCTGGGCAACAAGAGTGAAACTCCGTCTCAGAAAAAGAAAAAAAAAAAAAAAAAGATTTGCATGTTTAAGAGACCATCCTAGCAGCAGCCTGGAGACTGGGTGGGCACCAGTGGGCAGGTGGGGAGAGGCGCTGGGGAGGAACAGTGAGGTCTTATGGTTACCCTGTGGTGTAGCTACCTTAGGGACTGAGAGAAGTGGGTGGGTTCAAGAGATGCTTTGGAGGTAAAACTTGGGTTAACTAGTTAGACGTAGGCAGTAAGTGGGAGGGATGCTGGGAGTCTGATTTCCAGGTTTAAGACCTAAACCTTTGGATGGCCACACTGGGCAAGGAGCTGGTTCTCATCAGGGAGAGGCAATGGGATTACGAGTTCGGCTTTGAGATTCTTGTGCATTGTCCAAACAGAAGGAGCTCTAAGTTAGGATTTTATTTACAAAAATTTGGAGAAGTCGTGAAGAACATTCAAAATACGACTCAGAATCACAGTGTTTGGCGTTGGTTGTGGAAATATGGCTATTGCATAGGTTACAACGCCCTTAAGCAAAGTTCTTTGGAACAACCAGCTCATTCTAGCATCTCTGAAACTCAGAAGTACCAAATATCAAACGATAATTTGAGGACCCGGGAAGTAAAGTGAGGCTGAGTGGAAATTACACCCCTTTCGCAGGCTGTGGGCTCCCCAAAGGCAGGGACCTCTCGCCTTTGTATCACCCACTTTGAGCACAATGAAATGTGATTCGCATGTTTACTTATTAAACATGCAGACAGGATGTGGAATGAATGCTGAACATGTTTAAATTAGAGAGAAGCCTGTTTGGATGTGGTTATCATTCATTAACCTTTCACAGTTTCCTTTCTCTCAAAGTTAATGTGTAAATGAGGGTACTAAAACTTTCAAGTTAAAAAAAAAATTGTACAGAACAGAATTAGCTTAGCAGTTGGAGGATGAATGTGCTCACCTTTCTCCTCTTCAGGGAGCCTCATCACCTACCTGAACCTCAGAAGGGGAGGACTGATGTCCCTGACATTTATGTAGGCTATAGAAATAATGCTAGGTGGTCCGGGCATGGTGGCTTACATCTGTAATCCCAGCACTTTGGGGGGCTCCAGTGGGTGGGTTGCTTGAGCCCAGGAGTTCAAGACCAGCCTGGCCAACATGGTGAAACCCCCCGCATCGCTACGAAAAATACAAAAATTAGCCACGCATGGTGGCAGGTGCCTGTAATCCCAGCTACACAGGAGGCTGAGGCAGGAGAATTACTTGAACCCTGGAGGCGGAGGTTGCAGTGAGCTGAGATCGCCCCACTGCCTTCTGGCCTGGGCCACAGAGCCAGACTCTCTCAAAAAAAAAAAAAAAAAGGCAGGGCGGGGATCACCTAAGGTTAGGAGTTGAGACCAGCCTCCCCAACATGGCGAAACCCCGTCTCTACTAAAACGAAAAATTAGCTGGGCACGGTGGCTCATGCCTGTAATCCCAGCACTTTGGGAGGCCGAGGTGGGCAGATCACAAGGTCAGGAGATCGAGACCATCCTGGCTAACACGGTGAAACCCTGTCTCTACTAAAAATAAAATTTAAAAAAAAATTAGCTGGGCATGGTGGCGGGTGCCTGTAGTCACAGCTACTGAAAAGGCTGAGGCAGGAGAATGGTGTGAACTGAGGAGGTGGAGCTTTCAGTGAGCCAACATTGCACCACTGCACTCCAGCTTGGGCGACAAAGTGAGACACCATCTCAAAAAAAAATAAAAATAAAAATAAATTAGCTGGACATGGTGGCAGGCACCTGTAATCTCAGCTGTTTGGGAGGCTGAGTCAGGAGAATTGCTTGAACTCAGGGTGAAGAGGCTGCAGTGAGCCGAGATTGTGCCTGGGTGACAATAGCTTGGGTGACAAGAGGGAAACTCTGTCCCCCCCCCAAAAAAAAAGAAAAGAAAAGAAAGGGGAGGGGAAGGGAGGGGGAGGGGAAGAGAGGGGTGGGGAGGGAAGGGAATGGAGGAGAAAGAAAGAGAGAGAGGAAGAATGAAATGAAAGGAAGGGAAGGGAGAGGAGAAAAAGAAAACAAGAAAGAAAGCAAGAAAGAGGGAGGAAGGAAGGAAGGAAGAGAGAGAGAAAGAAAGCAAGAAAGAGAGGAAGGAAGGAAGAGAGGGAAAGAAAGCAAGCAAGAAAAGGAAGGAAGGAAAGAAAGAGGAAGGAAGGGGAGAAAGAAAGAGAAAGAAAGAAGAAAGAGAAAGGGAGGGGGAGGGAGAAAGGAAAGAAGGAAGGAAGGAAAAGAGAAAGAAAATAAAGAACTGCTAGGAAGAGCTAATTTTCCAAATGCTTTGGCATGTGTTACCGACACATGACAATGATAGATCAAATGTTGTAATTGGAATCCTATTTTCCCACTAGTTCTAGAAACTGGGCAGGTAAAGATTTCTGGCTTCTCCTTGATCTTCTAATGGACTGGACCTCATGTTAATTTGTTTGCCTTTCAGATTTACTGCATAGGAATTAGTCACCTGAAAACCAACACTTTAATACAGGAAATAGGGCTGCTATTTGAGAAACGTTTTGATGAATTGTTTTGCAAATTAGTTTTGCAATGTGAATAACCATCTTTTATTTTGAAACAGGGTCTCACTCGGTCTCAAAATGAGTGAGAGTGCAGTGGCTGGAATGCAGTGGCTTGATTTTGGCTCACTGCATCTTCCCACTCCCTGGCTCAAGGGATCCTCCCACCTCAGCCTCCCAAGTAACTGAGGCTATAGATGTGCCCCACCACACCCAACTAATTTTTGTATTTTTTATAGAGACAGAGTCTTGCTGTGCGCCCGGCTGATCTGAAACTCCTGAACTCAAGCAGTCCACCTGCTCTGGCCTCCCAAAGTGCTAGGATTATAGGTGTGAGCTACTGCACCTACCCCCATCTTAATTTTTTTAAAGGGAGTTTTTAATTGTTTTCAAATTGGACTTTTCTAATACTGTTTAGACTAGTGATACCTTTTATGTGTCAGAAATCAAATGCAAAGCATGGCTGACTTTTTTTTTTTTTTCTCCAGAAACAAAGTCTCACTCTCTCACCCAGGCTGGAGTGCAAGTGGCATGATCTCGGCTCACTGCAACCTTCCCCTTCTAGGTTCAAGGGATCCTCCCACCTCAGCCTCCCAAGTAGTTGAGACTTCAGGCACATGCTACCACACCCAGCTAATTTTTGTAATTGTTATTTTTTGTAGAGATGGGATCTTACTTTGTTGCCCAGGCTGGCCTTGAACTCCTGGCCTCAAGCAATCCTCCTGACTCAGCCTCCCAAAGTGCTGGAATTACAGGCATGAGCCACTGTGTCTGGCCCGAACTCTTATAGTAGCATCTTGTTCTTGGAAATATAGAAAGATTATACAAAACATTCAAACTATGTCTTGAAATCCCAGGTGTCGGCCGGGCGCGGTGGCTCAAGCCTGTAATCCCAGCACTTTGGGAGGCCGAGACGGGCGGATCACGAAGTCAGGAGATCGAGACCATCCTGGCTAACATGGTGAAACCCCGTCTCTACTAAAAAAAAAAATACAAAAAACTAGCCGGGCGAGGTGGCAGGCGCCTGTAGTCCCAGCCACTCGGGAGGCTGAGGCAGGAGAATGGTGTAAACCCAGGAGGCAGAGCTTGCAGTGAGCTGAGGTCCGGCCACTGCACTCCAGCCTGGGCGACAGAGCGAGACTCCGTCTCAAAAAAAAAAAAAAAAAAAAAAAGAAATCCCAGGTGTCTGACAGTAACCACTGGGATAAAGGCTAATCCCATCCCAACAAACCCCAACACATAATCCAGATTCCCGCTTGCATTACATGTGCTTTAGTTTTACGTATGTATGTATGTATGTATTTACTTTATTTTTTGAGACAGAGTCTCTCTCTGTCGCCCAGGCTAGAGTGCAGTGGCGCAATCTCAGCTCACCGCAACCTCCACCTCCCGGGTTCAAGTGATTCTCCTGCCTCAGCCTCCCGAGTAGCTGGGATTACAGGGGCACAACACCATGCCCGGCTAATTTTTGTATTTTTAGTAGAGACAAGGTTTCACCATGTTGGCCAGACTGGTCATGAACTCCTGACCTCAAGTGATCAGCCTGCCTCGGCCTCCCAAAGTGCTGGAATTACAGGCATGAGCCACTGCGCCCGGCCTGCATTGCATGTGCTTTAAATAAGCAAGCCATCTGCTGAGATTTGGAGAGCCTTTAACCTGTACAAATATCTTTTGTTGTTAGGGCACTTATTATGAAAACATTTTAAAGATTCAGATATTATTTCATAGGTACTTTATCATTTTGAAATTTGACCTATACAAATATTGTTTCCAATGAGATTTTAAAAAATAAAAACAGAACTATAATCTCAGACAACAAGGAGGCTGAGACAGGAGGATCGCTTGAGCCCGTAAGTTTGAGACCAGCCTGGGCAGCAAAGCAATACCCCCATTTCCACAAAAAATTAAAACTTAGCCGGCCATGGTGGCATGCAACTGCAGTCTCACCTACTCAGGAAGCTGAGGCACAAGGATTGCCTGAGCCCAGTAGTTTGAGGCTGCAGTGAACTATGGTGGCCCCACTGCACTCCAGCCTGGGCAACAGAAGGAGACCCTTTTCTAAACATAAATAGAGCTCTCACAATGGCAAAGCAAGGCACAGCTACAGCCCCTTTCTCTCTCTCAAAGAAAAGGCCAAACTCAGCCAGGGTCATGCTCTAATTCTGGGCAGTCAAGGCTTTACTTGTAGGTGGTGGTTACTACCCTGGCCCTGAGAGTGGGAGAAACTGCTTGGCTCCCAGTGAAATGGCCCTTTCCTGTCCCCCTTTTCCCTGTGAGGGCTCATAGCATCTCCTCATAGCATAGATTACTTACTATGTGAGGGAAATAGAGGGTCTGCCTGGGTATCGCACAGTACTGTGTAATGCAGTAATGTAATTATCACTGTGTAATGCAGTTTTGTATGGAAAATTAGTTCAGGTTCCCAACGACAAACTGTTGAAATTCAGCCTGTTTTAGTTTGGAGCCTGTGAATGCAGCTTCCCTCCTGATGCGCCTCACTTAAATAAATGCTCTCCATACCTAATGCCTTGTGTCATTAAGAGCATCAGTCAGTCTCCAACCAGACTTCCTGGAGTCAGACCCTGATTCCACCACTTTTTCCGAATGTACCTGGAGCAATTTATCTAATCTCTCTATGCCTCTGTCTTCTGATAGATAAAATGTGTATAAGAGGCCGCGTGCAGTGGCTCACCCCTGTAATCTTAGCACTTTGAGAGGCTGAGGCAGGTGGATCACCTGGGGTCAGGAGTTCAAGACCAACCTGGCCAACATGGTGAAACCTTATCTCTGCTAAAAATACAAAAATTAGCCAGACATGGTGGTACATGTCTGTAATCCTAGCTCCTCAGGAGGCTGAGGCAGGAGAATCAGTTGAACCCAGGAGGCAGAGGTTTCAGTGAGTCAAGATCACGCCACTGCACTCCAGCCTGGGCAACAGTGTGAGAATCCATCTCAAAAAAAAAAAGTGGGGTGGGGGATAAGAGTAGTAATTTTGGGTTGGGCACAGTGGCTCCAACTTATAATCCCAGCACTTTGGGAGGCCCAGGCAGGAGGATCACTTGAGGTCAGGAGTTTGAAACCAACCCAGGCAACATGGCAAAACCCCATTCTACAAAAATGTACAAAAATTAGCAGGGCGTGGTGCTGTGTACCTATAGCATAGACAGTCCCTGATTATACTGTAATAAGACAGTCAGGGACTATCTATACTATAATAAGGACTGTTCCATATCTTTATTCACAAGCCTTTTAGTCTTGGATGGACTACATAAATGGGCTGAAACTTAGTGTCCTGACACTAAGTTTAGTATAAAAATAGTATCAAATAGTATAGACAGTCCCTGTCCATACGAGTGAGCTACTGCGCCTGGCCCCCTTTTTTATTTTCTATGTACGTGTTTGTTTACAAAGTTGGGATTGTATTTTTTTACATATACTTTATTATTTTCACTTAGCATAATAGCATGAACATTCTTGTACATAAAAGCCACACCTTTTATTCATGGATTTTCACACCTTTTACAATAAAAGAAGTTGATTTCAGGCCGGGCACAGTGCCTTACGCCTGTAATCCCAGCACTTTCAGAGGCCAAGGTGGGCAGATCACCTGAGGTCAGTAGTTCGAGACCAGCCTGGCCAACATGGTGAAACTTCGTCTCTACTAAGAATACAAAAACTAGCCAGGCATGGTGGTGTATGCCTGTAGTCCCAGCTACTCGGGAGGCAGAGGCAGAAGAATTGCTTGAACCCAGGAAGCGGAGGTTGCAGTGAGCCAAGATGGTGCCGCTGCACTCCAGCCCGGGCAACAGAGCAAGCCTCTGTCTCAAAAAATAAAATAAAATAAAAGAAGTTGATTTCGGTAATAGTTTTTCTAAGAATGAAATAAAAGAAGTTGATTTTGGTAATAATTTTTCCAAGAAAAAGAAAATTTGGGTGAGGGGATATATTAATATATTCTCTGAATCTAATTTGATTCAAATTCTTTGTTTTTTTCCTCCCATCTTGCACATCCCAGAAAGTCCTATGAGTTTGAAGATTTACTGCAGTCTTCCTCTGAGAGCAGCAAGGTGGACTGGTACGCGCAGACTAAGCTGGGGCTGACACGTACTTTATCGGAGGAGAACGTCTATGAAGACATTCTAGGTAACAGGCCACAGCGTCTGTGTGTGGGTCTGAATCTGTCTAGGAGAAAGGGGAGGGAGAATGGGGCTGGCTGCTGGAAACACACATGCAGACACTCGAAGACACCTGTGCACTCGGATGAGAGAGCAGGCAGGTGGGGTGGGAGAGCGAGCCTCACGGGATATGTGAGAGACTCTGGGGCTGGAGGGGGAAGACTGGCTGGTGATGCGTGGCCAAGGAGGCAGTGTAGCAGCGTGGCGTAGCAAGAAGCGTGGGGCCTAGAGTCTGAAGATCCAGAACCATGTCTTGGCTCTGCTGCCTATTGGCCGCAGGACATTGAGTGGGTGACTTCACATCTCTGAACGTCAGTTCTCACATCTGCCTAATGAGAATGAAGCTAGCTCCCTTGCAAGGTTAAGGACTGGAGAGAATGGTATGTCAACTCCCTCACTTACGACAGATGCTCAGTCAGCTGCAGGGATTACTGAATGAAAGAAAACGCTATACACCAGAGCCTCCTTCAGAAACCGTCAGAGTGTGGTACTAACAGGGCATCAGAACACAGACTAAATGCATGTCTGTGATTTAAAAAATAACTTGGGCCCCAAAGCTTCCTCTGAGATTTCAGAGCAGGTCTCAGATTCAGAGTTTGGTGAGTTCAGTCATCTTCGGGGAGGTTGATGGTTTTAGCGAAAGGCGAATCCAACTGCTTATGGTGGGGGTGAGGGCTGGGGGAAGAAACAAGCTGGTAAAAGGGAGAAACCCGTATGTATGTGCAAGTGAGGGGCAGGTAGAGTGGATATACGCAGACATGCGGGCATGTAATCATCAATACTAGAAAAAACTTGGAGAAGGAGGAAATAGAACATTTGAGGAAGAGCAGATACTGAGCTAAGCAATTGGAATTGCATGTGTCCAGGCTGCTGTGTCCCGCCAAAGCAGCGGGATTCCCAGATCTGAAGTGGGAGAGAGATCTGGACTTCTCTTAGCAGTGACTGCCTAAGAGGATGCTTCAGTTATAAGGAACAGAAAAGTCAACTAAACTTAGCTTTTCCTTCCTCCATTTGTTTTCTTTCTTTCTTTTTTTGAGTCAGGAGTCTCACTCTGTTGCCCAGGAGTGCAATGGCACAATCTTGACTCACTGCAGCCTCCGCCTCCCGGGTTCATGTGATTCTCCTGCCTCAGCCTCCCAAGTAGCTGGGATTACAGGCACCCACCACCACCCTCGGCTAATTTGTGTGTGTGTGTGTGTGTATGTGTGTGTGTTTAGTAGAGACGGGGTTTTCCCTTGTTGCCCAGGCTAGTCTCAAACTCCTAGGCTTAAGTGATCGACCCGCTTCAGCCTCCCAAAGTTCTGGGATTACAGGTGTAAGCCACCACACTCAGCCTCCTTCCTCTATTTCTTACCTCTCAGGTTAGCTTTATTCTCAGCAGGCTTCCCAGGATCCCCACAATGGCTGCCACCAGCTTCCTGGAATTCATATCTTCCTGGTGGAGAGAAGAGCTTGTATCTTGCAAGTCCCACCAGAAATCCTAAGGTTCACCCTTATTAGACCAGCCAAGGTCCCTTGTTCACCTTTGGAGCCAAGGAATGCCATGCAGTGATATCCCCTTAGGCTTAGAATATGAGCCCTTCCCTGAACTGATCACTGAGGCAGGGATTTGGGATACCTAGATTAGCTAAAGCACTGAAACTGAGAATGGAGTTAATCTCCCATGGCCACAGATGAAGAGATGGAGAGGTAACCCAGTGAAATCAGGGGCTGCTACCAAGAGGAGGGGCGCATGGATGGCAAAACAGCAGATATCCCTACAAGGACGGACACAGGAGAGGCCAAGATGCTGACCTCAGTGTTTCGAAAAGGGAAATGTCCTCAGTGTTCCCAGGTTCCTGACACATTGCCTTTGAACACAGATCCGCCAATGAAGGAGAACCCTTATGAGGACATCGAGTTACACGGTCGCTGCCTGGGAAAGAAGTGTGTCTTGAATTTTCCTGCTTCTCCCACCTCTTCCATCCCTGACACGCTCACCAAGGTATGAGTCCCCAGGGAGAGGTGGCAAGAGAGGGGGCCGCAGCACGGTGGCCTTGAGCACTCTGGAGTTCCGGCCGGTGCTGGAATTCCAGGCCACCCCGACTTGCCCTGCCAGGCTCCTGGATTTGTACATCGCTGGCTGACTGGTCTTTCTGCCTCTAGTTCTCTTGGAGCCCCCCTGCCCAAAAAAGCTTCCTAAAATACCATTGAGCTTCTGGCTCAGAAACCTCCTCGAACAGGGTAAATAAAAGATGTACATCTGTCCCATACAACTGTTAAGAATGTCTTAACACAGAGCACACTCTAAGATACAAGATGGAAAGGCATGATGTAGAACAGTAGTTTTAAAGTATTTGTGGGTTGTTGTTGTTGTTGTTGATTTAATTGAGTCAGGGTGTTGTCGCTCTGTCACCCAGGCTGGAGTGCAGTGGTGCAATCACGGCTCACTGCAGGTGAACTCCCAGACTCAGTCCTCCCAACTCAGCCTTCTAAGTACCCGGAATTACAGGCACACGCCACCAGCCCAGCTGATTTTTGTATTTTTTGTAGAGACGGGGTTTCGTCATGTTGGCCATGCTGATCTTGAACTCGTGGGCTTGAGTGATCGACCAGCCTTGGCCTCCCAAAGTGCTGGGATTACAGGCGTGAGCCACCACGTCCAGCCTGTGGGTTTCTTAAAGAAAAAAATATACATATATGTAAACTCGCACATGTCTGTATGTGGGTTTTTTTAGTGAAAGAATATGCATGTATATAAATATGAAAGAATATACATATATGTAAACTCACACATGTATGTATAAGAATATCTCCATCCCCAATATTGGAGGTGAAAAAAAAAATCTCTGTGCGGATACCCAAGCATGAGTAACTGAGGACCTCAGAGGGGTTGTCCTGTCTGAATACCCAGAGGATGGGAGGAAGGCTGACCTTCTTTTTACAGAATATCCTTTTGAACCTTTTGGAGTTACATACCCTATGCATATAGATAACATAACCATATTCATGTAGATGGTAATTTCAACCTACTGCCTGCAGGGCTAGCATTTGTAACAGATATCTTGGCACCCATTACCCCTAATCTCCCATAGTTCCTACATACAAATGCCCCCTCCAGCCAGAGCCTACCAACTACCCCTCTGATGTAGGCCTGGGACATGCACACTCTCTCTAAAGGACCAGAGAGTAAATGTTTTGGGCTGTGTGGGCCATATGGTCTCTGTTGTAACTACCGAGAGTGGCCACTGCAGTGTGAGGCAGTCATAGACAATGTGTAAATAAATGAATGTGGCTGTATCTCAATCAACCTTTGTTGTTGTTGTTTTTTGTTTTTTGAGACAGAATCTTGCTCTGTCACCCAGACTGGAGTGCAGTGGCGCAGTCTCAGCTCAATACAACCTCCACCTCCCAGGTTCAAGTGATTCTCCTGCCTCAGCCTTCCAAGTAGCTGGGACTACAGGCGTGCGCCACCACGCCTGGCTAATTTTTGTACTTTTAGTAGAGATGGGGTTTCCATGTTCGCCAGGCTGGTCTCAAACTCCTGACCTCAAATTATCCGCCTGCCACAGCCTCCCAGAGGGCTAGGATTACAGGTGTGAGCCACCGCACCTGACCTGGATGCTGAAATTTGAGTTTTATATAATTGTTACTTGTCATGAAATATTATTTATTTTTCCAACCATTTAAAAATGTAAAAGTTAATTCTTAAGTCATGGCTTGTACAAAAACAGGTGGTGGGCCAGATGTGGCCCACAGGCCAAAATTTGCCAACTGCTGTGCTAGGTCATTTTTACCTCTGCCTTTGGCTCTCACTGGGACCTCTCCCCATCCTCTGAGGCCCAGTTCAATCATGCGTCCTTTAAGAAGCTTCACCAGCCATCCCAATCTCTGGGACTTCTTCCTCTCTGATTATCTGTAACACTCAGTGACATCATTTCATGTTTTGTTGTTGCTGTTTTGTTGTTGTTTGTTTGTTTGAGATGGAGTCTCACACTGTCGCCCAGGCTGGAGTGCAGTGGCGTGATCTCGGCTCACTGCAAGTTCCGCCTCCCGGGTTCATGCCATTCTCCTGCCTCAGCCTCCCGAGTAACTGGGACTACAGGTGCCTGCCACGGCGCCCAGCTAACTTTTTGTATTTTTTTTTAGTAGAGATGGGGTTTCACCGTGTTAGCCAGGATGGTCTCAATCTCCTGACCTCGTGATCCGCCCACATCAGCCTCCCAAAGTACTGGGATTACAGGTGTGAGCCACCGTGCCCGGCCTTAATATATCCTAAAAACATCTCCCCAACTAGATTATAAATTCCTCAAGGTCAAAAGGTATATATTTTAACCCAAGTTAAAATAAATAAATAAATAAATAAAAATGTATATATTCTATTTCTTTGGTTTTCCCGTAAGGCCTAACAGTTCTACAATATTTAGTAGAAGAAATTAAGGAAGGCCAAGTACTGGCTGCAAAGGTCAACTTAAATCTCATTGCAAGGCTCTGTTTCCAGTCTAGGAAAAGCAGTGGTCTTCCTGTGCCTGCCCCACAGGGTCAGCATCGCTGGCAGGTGGGGCTCTCTCCACCTGAAGCCTGTCTTCTGTGCTTGATGGCCATAAAAGGATGCTGCCTGCCACCAGGCTTCTGGAAGAGGTGAGGGAACAACCTATCCTGAAGGATGGATCTTACAGACCCAGATAAATTGCTACAATACTTGCCTGTACCAAGTATTGCCTGTTAACTGCCATTTCTCTTCTCATATGGAAAAGGGTGTCATCAAGAATAATCCATGGCAACTGACAATGAGCAAATACTTTCTGCTTGCCTTGGAAATGTGTTGTTGCTGTTTTCATTGCAATAGGGATGTCTTCAACATTTGGGAAATCCTTCATTTCCCATGGCAGAGAAGCCTGACTTAGAATAAGAAAGCAAGCTGTCACACCTGGTCTGTCCCCTTTGGGTCCTACCTGGCTCCCCACTTCATGTGGGGAGTGAACTGCCTCACCCCTGAGGAACAATGAAAAACATCTGCCCAGGCCAAGCACAGTGGCTCATGCCTGTAATCCTAGCACTTTGGGAGGCCAAGGCTGGTGGATCACCTGAGGTCAGGAGTTCGAGACCAGCCTGGCCAATATGGTGAAAACCCATCTCTGCTAAAAATTAGTGAGGTGTGGTGGCGGGTGCCTGTAATCCCAGCTACTCGGAAGGCAGAGGCAGGAGAATCACTTGAACCTAGGGGGCAGAGGTTGCAGTGAGCCAAGATCACGCCACTTCACTCCAGCCTGGGTAAAAGAGTGAAACTCCATCTCAAAAAAAAAAAAAAACATCTACCCAAGGCAGCTTTGCATTCAAGGCAGAGCACTCCTGCCTGATACCAGGAAATAAAGTCTTACCAACCCTTTTCTTCCTGTCCCTGCTGGGCTGGAGAAACCCTAGAGCCTCTGCCGCCAAAGCAGCTAAGCCGAGTAAGTGAGAACGTCCACAAGAACTTAACGTCCAGCTGTGTCTGTATCTGTATCTGTAGCTGTCCTGAAGAAAGAGAATCCAGTTGTCCAGAGCGTGTGTCTGATTGCCAGAGATCCTTGCAAGCCCTCAGCGGGACACCGTGTCCATGTTCATTATTCTGCTCATCCACATCTGGATGTCTGCTGTGTGCCCTGCTCTAGGGGACAGCTGGAGACTTCACCACTTCCTCCATTAGCTCATCACATATTCGTGGAGCATCTGCCGCATCTGGGCTGCATCTGGGACCTCAGAGCTTGCAGGCGCAGTCCCTCCATGCGACCTCCCCTGCAAGCCACGGAGAGATCCTCAGCCATCTTTGGGATGTTCATTTTATTAGGCCATGGCTAGTTATTTGAGTCACTAGAATTTCCATTTGAGAGGGAAAGGCCTGTTGGATAGGCACTCCTCAGAAAGGACCAAGCGTGCAGCTGGGGGCAGATGCTGCTGCTGCTAAACACAAACTGCAAGCTCCTGAAAGGGACTGTTTTCTTGCTACATATCACCCACCATTTCTTTTCTTTTCAGAAAAAGTCTTGCTCTGTCGCCCAGGCTGGAGTGCAGTGGCTCGATCTCGGCTCACTGCAACCTTCACCTGCCGAGTTCAAGTGATTCTCGTGCCCCACCCTCTGAGTAGCTGGGATTACAGGCACAGGTCACCATGCCGGCTGCTTTTTTGTATTTTTAGTAAAGACAGGGTTTCACCACGTTGGCCAGGCTACTTTCGAACGCCTGACTTCAAGTAATCCGCCCGCCTCAGCCTCCCAAAGTGCTGGAATTACAGGCATGAGCCACCGCACCTGGCCTATACTTTTCAATATATGTTCTTTTTAAAAATAACAAGCTGGGTGGCCAGGCACAGTGGCTCACGCCTGTAATCCCAGCACTTTGGGAGGCCAAGGTGGGCAGCTCACCTGAGGTCAGGAGTTTGAGATCAGCCTGGCCAACATGGTGAAACCCCATCTCTACCAAAAATGCAAAAATTAGCCAGGTGTAGTGGCACGCGCCTGTATTCCCAGCTACTTGGGAGGCTGAGGCAGGAGAATTGCTTGAACCTGGGAGGCGGAGGTTTCAGTGAGCTGAGATCACACCACTGCACTCCAGCCTGGGCGACCGAATGAGACTCCATCTCAAAACTAAATAAAAAATAATAATAGTGAAATAACAGGCTGGGTGCAGTGGTCCATGCCTGTAATCCTAGCACTTTGGGAAACCAAGGTGGGGGGATTGCTTGAGGCCAGGCATTCAAGACCAGCCTTGTCAACATAGTAAGACCGCATCTCTACAAAAAATTTAAAAATTAGACAGGCATGGTGGTACGTGCCTGTAGTCCTAACTACTCAGGAGGCTGACATGGGAGATTCACTTGAACCCAGGAGTCCAACGCTGCAGTGAGCTATTTTTGTGCCTCAGCTCTCCAGAGTGAGAGCCTGTCTCCAACAATAAGTAAATACATACATACATGCTTTTCTTTTTTTTTTCCTGAGAACATTGTAATTATAAAAGTGTCTCTGGTTACGTGATACAGAATAAGTATTGTAATTACTGAAAAGTTTAATGAAGAAAATAAAACTCATCCACAATTTGGGAATTCTACTTTTCTTTATGCCTCTATTTTCTAGTATTTCTATAATAGATTTCCATTTTTTTTTTGAGATGGAGTTTCCCTCTTGTTGCCCAGGCTGGAGGGCAGTGGCGTGATCTCAGCTCACTGCAACCTCTGTCTCAGTTTCCCAAGTAGCTGGGACTACCGGCGTCCGCCACCATGCCCAGCTAATTTTTTTTGTATTTTTGGTAGAGACGAGGTTTCATCATTTTGGCCAGGCTGGTCTCAAACTCCTGACCTCAGGTGATCCACCCACCTTTGCCTCCCAAATGCCTGGATTACAGGCGTGAGCCACCTCGCCTGGCCCAGATTGGCATCTTGTGTATGTGTATTTATGTGTGTGTATTTTGAAGATCTTTTTAAAACGCGCATGTAATCCCAACACCCACTGCTGACACTTCGGTTTGTTTCCTCTCTGATTCTCTCACACACACTGTGTGTGGTGTGCGTCCATGTGTTTGTGTGCATGTAAGTATACATTTTTTAAAAAGATCTGTGATCTTGGGAAGCCGAGGCGGGCAAATCAACTGAGGTCAAGAGTTTGTAACCAGCCTGGCAAACATGGTGAAAGCTCGTCTCTACTGAAAATGTAAAAATTAGTCGGGCGCAATGGTATGCACCTGTAATCTCAGCTACTTGGGAGGCTGAGACAGGAGAATTGCTTGAATCTAGGAGGTGGAGGTTGCAGTGAGCCAAGATCGCACCATTGTACTCCAGCCTGGGTGACAGAGCGAGACTCTGTCTCAAAAAAAAAAAAAAAAAAGATTTGTGATTATATTGTATATGTAGTTTTGATGCTTTTTTATATTGATCATGAGTATTTTCCCATGTCATCAATTTCTTTTTTTTTTTTTTTTTTTATTATTTTGAGACAGTCTCTCTCTGTTGCCAGTCTGGAGTGCAGTGGCACGATCGTGGCCTCACTGCAACCTCCACCTCCCGGGTTCAAGCGATTCTCCTGCCTCAGCCTCTTGAGTAGCTGGGACTACAGGCACGCGCCACCAAGCCCAGCTAATTTTTGTATTTTTGGTAGAGTTGGGGTTTCACCATGTTGGTCATATGGTCTTGATCTCTTGACCTTTGATCTGCCCACCGTGGCCTCCCAAAGTGCTGGAATTACAGGCATGAGCCACGAGGCCAGGCCATGAGCCACCACACCTAGCCTAATTTATTTTTAGAAACGGTTTTTCTTGCCTGCATGGTATTCCATTATCTGAATACAATGTTATTAGTCCCCATTGTTAGAATGCCCTTGTATGCCTTTATATTTTTATTTTGTTTTATGAGACGAAGTCTCACTCTGTTGCCCAGGCTGGAGTGCAGTGACGTGGTCTCAGCTCACTGCAACCTCTGCCTCCTGGGTTCAAGCGATTCTCCTGTCTCAGCCTCCTGAGTAACCCAGGTGCCCGCCACCACACCCGGCTAATTTTTGTATTTTTAGTAGAGATGGGGTTTCGCCATGTTGGTCAGGCTGGTCTCGAACTCCTAACCTCAAGTGATCTGCCTGCCTCAGCCTCCCAAAGTGCTGGGATTATAGGTGTGAGCCACTGCACCCGGCCCTTATATGCCTTTCTCTGTATATATATTTAGGGAAGTGTCTCTTCTTTCATATAAGAATGTGTATACCTACAGGCATGTATGAGCAAATATGTATGTTTGTGTGAATGACAGACAGCACAGGAGGTCTCCTAAGAGTAGGAATGATGTTGAGATGGGTGAGGGGGATGGGGATAGTTTATATCAAGGACCCCTGTAGTCTCCCACAGGCAGAGTCTCCTGAGGCAGTAAAGACAGAGGCAGCCGGCCGGGCGCGGTGGCTCAAGCCTGTAATCCCAGCACTTTGGGAGGCCGAGACGGGCGGATCACGAGGTCAGGAGATCGAGACCATCCTGGCTAACATGGTGAAACCCCGTCTCTACTAAAAAATACAAAAAACTAGCCGGGCGACATGGCGGGCGCCTGTAGTCCCAGCTGCTTGGGAGGCTGAGGCAGGAGAATGGCGTAAACCCAGGAGGCGGAGCTTGCAGTGAGCTGAGACCCGGCCACTGCACTCCAGCCTGGGCGGCAGAGCGAGACTCCGTCTCAAAAAAAAAAAAAAAAAAAAAAAAAAAAGACAGAGGCAGTAGAGGACTGGAAGGAATTGAGCCACCAGCCACCATTCACAGACAAGAAGGGTTAATGAACATGGGCTCGAGTACAGCTCAGGCCCTTCTGATGGGGCACACAGCTTCCTTGCCACTGTGCCCCCCAACCCGACCAGGATGTCCCCAGCCACTCTCCTGAAATAACTGAAGAGGCTTCAGCAGGGACATCAGACCTCAGACCATGAGGGTTCTTGTCTCTTTTCGCTTTTGAACACTACAAATCTTTTGCTGTGCCCATCATGAGTCGGAGATCTATACAATCAGGGGTGTCTGCGAGCCTCTCAGCCGAGCTAAGCCCCTGAGGTTACTCCAGAGAGACACAATGGGATTGGGTGCCATACATGTTGGTGTAAGGTCCTCTGATCAAAAGCTAGAATCTTCTCTGGACCACAGTCTGACACATCATTCTTGGGATCCTAGAGTGACTTTCCTTTTATACTATAATTCTGGGTGTAACAAACAACTGCTGATACCCTGACATTATGAATAAAGTTCTATGGGAACACAGCCAGGCTCATTCATTTACATATTATCTACAGCTGCTTTTATACTACAAGGGCACAGTTTAGTAGTTGCAACAGAGAGGATATGGCCCACAAAGCCTTAAGTACAATCTGGCTTTTAAGAAAAGGTGTGCTGGCCAGGCCTGGTGGCTCACGCCTATAATCCCAGCACTTTGAGAGGCCACAGTGGGCGGATCACCTGAGGTCAGGAGTTCAAGACCAGCCTGGCCAATATGGCAAAATCCCTCTCTACTAAAAATACAAAAATTAGCCAGGCGTGATGGCACTCACTTGTAATCCAGCTACTTGGGAGACTGAGGCAGGAGAATCACTTGAAACTGGGATGTGGAGATTGCAGTTAGCCGAGATTGCACCACTGCACTCCAGCCTGGGCAACAGAGTGAGACTCCGTCTCAAAGAATAAAAAAAAGAAAAAGTTTTCTGATCCGTAAGTCCAAGATTCATATCTTCACTTTCAAAGGCCTTCAGTAGACAATTAGATATCTTCATTGCTGTATCATCTCTTCCATCTGTTTCACTGCACTTACTCTAAACCTTGAAGACTCTTTTGATTTAATTTACTCTCCCTCCCACTATTCTCAGATTGTGCTGTGTCAATGCTAACACTCTCTACCACAGGTAAGTCTTCCCATTCTATCAAATATCTGCTGAAATCCCACCCCATCACGAAAGCTCCCTGAACATTTGGTGGCTTATTTGGGGTGCTGTGGGACACATCAGGATCCCCGTTCTCCAGCAGGGTGACCACTCAGAGATGCAGCCCACACATTCTTCAGAAAGCTGTGTGCTGTGTTTCCATTCCTTCTGTGGTTTCTTTCTCGTCTGACCTTTTCACAGGTCAGATCTTTGAATGAACACCATCACAGTCTACATCTCTAACAAAAGCAGATACCTGCATTTTCCCAACAATTTGATAGGAGACTCTAGTGCAATGATAGGATCATTTCCTGGGATTTTACTGTAGATGGAATTTGTAGCCTCAAAGAAGGCTTGCCCCCCTTCCTTCTTTTTGTGCTGGTAGGATTGAGATGTTCATGGTGCCTAATCCAGTCAGCTCTTCCTCTGCTGAAGGTTTATGGTACTACATAATTTATTGCTCCTTGGAGACCTGTGATAAAACATTGGAGCTGGCCACTTAGGAAACCAGGAATCTTTATTTTTGGAAATCTTCAAAAAGAAAAGATTCCTAAGTTATTGCTACTTACTATTTGGAACTAAACAGATAGTGAATGGAGAAATCAATGTAGCAAAATATGCCTGTTCTATGCGAGTTTAAGACAGGATAAATGTGGCCTCATAAGTTGATAAAGAAAAGCTCATTCATTAAATAGAATAGGAATAAGTTATTTCGGGGAAAAAATGATTTAGATGAACATATCACAAAATAAATTACTGATGGAATAATAAATAAAATGTGTTTGAAACAAACCAAGAAAATCCAGAAGAAAATGGAATTGAATATTTATTAAACCTCTAAGAGGAGATAGTTTTTTAGGCAAAAAAAGAAGAGATTAAATGAATTACAAAAGAAAAGATTAACACATTTTCATATAAAAAGTTATTATAACTAAAATAAAACTACAAATAAACCACATGGGAAAAGCACACTTACGGCAAACCTGACAAATAGTTAATATCTGTTCTATGTAGAGCTCATTGAAAATAGTAAAAACGTTAGAATCCTAAAAGATAAGCAAAGTACATAAAAAATACACTAAAGAAAAATACAGTTGGTGTATTGAAGTATGAAAAAATGTCAATGTTGTAAAAATATTATATATGTATATCTCTGAAAGAACCTTCCATATCAGTACATTAAGTTTTTTGTTAATTTTTTTTTTGAGACGGAGTCTTGCTCTGTTGCCTAGGCTGGGGTGCAGTGGTATGATCTCAGCTCACTGCAACCTCTGCTCCTGGCTTCAAGCAATTTTCCTGTCTCAGCCTCCCAAGTAGCTACAGGTGCACACCACCATGCCAGGTTAATTTTTGCATTTTTGGCAGAGACGAGGGTTTCACCATATTGGTCAGGCTGGTCTCGAACTCCTGACCTCAGGTGATCCACCCACCTCGGCCTCCCAAAGTACTGGCATTACAGGCTTGAGCCACCATGCCCGACAAGTACATTAAGATTTTTTAAATAATTGCATAGTATTCTGCTGTGTGGGTTTATCATAATTTGTTTGACCAGCCTCTATTGATGGATATCTAGGTTATTTCCAGTATTTTGTGATTACAAACCATGTCGCAATGTACAATATCCTTTGCACAATATGTTTCCTTGTAAAAAATAACATTGCACAAATAAGTGTATATCAGCAGAGTAAATTCCTAGCAGTGGAATTGCGGGGTCTGAAGCTATATGCATCATAATTTTGTTAGCTCATGTAGACTGCCCTCCGTAGCCCTGTACCAAGTGATACTCCCGCCAAGCCTGTATGACAGTGTGGGAGTGACTTTTCTCTCTCGCTTTCACCAACAGAGTGAGCTATCAAATTTTCTTATCTCTGAGCAAAAAAAATGTTTCTTTAATGGAGTTTTAATTTTCCTTTCTCTTGGGAGTGAAACTAAGAATCTTTTTTTTTTTTTTGAGACGGAGTCTTGCTCTGTCGCTCAGGCTGGAGTGCAGTGGTGCGATCTCGGTTCACTGCAAGCTCCGCCTCCCAGGTTCACGCCATTCTCCTGCCTCAGCCTCCTGAGTAGCTGGGACTACAGGCATCTGCCATCACACCGGCTAATTTTCTTTTCTTTTTTTTTTTTTTTTTGTATTTTTAATAGAGACAGGGTTTCACCATGTTAGCCAGGATGGTCTTAATCTCCTGACCTCGTGATCTGCCTGCCTTGGCCTCCCAAAGTGCTGGGATTATAGGCATGAGCCGCCACGCCCGGCCGCTAAGAATATTTTTATGTTTCTGAGAATCATTGTATTTCTTTTTCTCTAAATTTTCCATTATTTTGCCTGTTTTTCTTTTGAGTCGTTAGTCTTTTTCTCATTAATTTGTAGTGTATTTTAGGAAAATGAGTTAATTTCTGTGGGTTATTTTCTATGTGTTCTAAATTTTTTTAGCAAGTGTTTTGTTTGCCTTTTGACTTTGTTTTTTGTTTTGTTTTGAGACAGTCTCATTCCATCACCCAGGCTGGAGTGCAGTGGCGTGATCTCAGCTCACTGCAACCTCCGCCTCCCAGGTTCAGGCGATTCTCCTGCCTCAGCCTCCCAAGTAGCTGGGATTACAGGTGTGCGCCACCACACCCAGCTAAATTGTATGTTTAGTAGAGACAGGGTTTCACCATGTTGGCCAGGCTGGTCTCAAACTCCTGACCTCAAGTGATCCTCCTCGGCCTCCCAAAGTGCTGGGATTATGGTGTGAGCAACCGCACCTGGCCAGCCTTTTGACTTTGAAGAGGCCTGTTTTAGAAATAAGATATTGAGGCCCAAAGAAACATAATTCCAGCCGGGTCAGGTGGCTCATGCCTATAATCCCAGCACTTTGGGAGGCCAAGGCGGGCAGATCACGAGGTCAGGAGATCGAGACCATCCTGGCTAATATGGTAAAACCCCATCTCAATCAAAAATACAAAAAATTAGACAGGTGCTGTGGCGCCTGTAGTCCCAGCTGCTGGGGAGGCTGAGGCAGAAGAATGGCGTGAACCCAGGAGGCGGAGCTTGCAGTGAGCCGAGATTGTGCCACTGCACTTCAGCCTGGGCGGCAGAGCGAGACTCCGTCTCAAAAAGAAAAAAAGAAACACAATTCCTTGTATAAAAGACACTCAGCAATCCTGCAGCAAGGCCAAAGTGAGGCTTAGTCCCTGTAACTCCCAGTCCTTGTGTCTTGGGTTGTCAGAAGGCCTCAGCTGTAACGTCTAGGGATTGAGGCAGGTGACCTTGCACTTGTCCAAGAAGAGAAACAGCCGGGCACGGTGGCTCACGCCTGTCATCCTAGCACTTTGGGAGGCTGAGGCGGGTGGATTGCCTGAGCTTAGGAGTTTGAGACCAGTCTGGGCAACACAGTGAAACCCTGTCTCTGCTAAAATACAAAAAATTAGGCGGGCATGGCAGCGTGTGCTTGTAGTCCCAGCTACTCGAGAGGCTCAAGGGGGAGAATTGCTTGAACCTGGGAAGCGGAGGTTGCAGTGAGCTGAGATCGCGCCACTGCACTCCAGCCCAGGTGACAGAGTAAGACTCCTTCTCAAAAAAAAGAGAAACTGGATTAGATTTACATCGCTCATCACACACATTTTTGGTAACTGGATGATACGTGTTCATTGAACACTTACTGGCATAACCAAGCTCCACCTACCCTGGGAAGGTGTAGAGGAACTAGACCAGTTCCTCTTCTCAATTTCATTGTCTTGTCCCTGGCACCACCAGTTATCCACTGGTTAGTCTCCTTTGAATTCATTTACTCTTCTTTTCTCCTTTTCCCTCATAGCAGTCATTGTCCAAACCTGCTTTTTTCCGACAAAATTCAGAGAGGAGGAACTTCAAACTGCTGGACACTAGGAAGCTGAGTCGGGATGGAACTGGGTCCCCTTCCAAAATCAGCCCCCCCTCCACTCCCAGCAGCCCTGACGACACTTTCTTTAACCTTGGAGACCCACAGAACGGCAGGAAGAAGAGAAAGATACCTAAGGTAATGGTGGCAACCAGCTTCATGCTCAGATATGCATGACCCTTTCTCTGTGAAAGAAGACTGCAGAGGGGTCTGGGTGGGGGATACATCACTGGCCCCTCTCCCACCTGTGTTGCTGCAGGCCAGGGGGACACAGTGAAGCCAGCAGGCTGGAATATCTGGACCTTCATCCTGATCATTTTTGTGGTCCTGTGGTCTTCCTCTTAGCCACTCTTCTCCCAATCTCAGCTGCTTGTCTGATCCCAGACAAGGTTTTAATGCCCATCCTCAAAAAGCCACAGCTCCTTCCTTCATCGCCACAAAAAAACAGAACACCATCCATCATGCTCTGACCTGAGACTTGGTCTACACCCGCTGCAGAGGCAGGTCCCAGTCTGTGTTCTGAGACAGCCCTTGTCAACAATCCTCTTGTGGCTCTTTGCAGCCAAAAAGGTAAAATATTCCCAGGGGCTTGGATATATACATCTTTATGCATCTGTTGTTGGTTACATTTCCTTTTGCTCAGTTTCAGTGCTGCAGTTCGGTCTCTCTTCATTGACCAGTTTGGTACTGTAGGGTAGGCAAAATTTCTCTTCTACCCTCTTAGAGTCTCCAGCTGAGCCTCAGATTTAAACTGACGTAAGACACTTAACAGGAAAAATGCATACTCATTTTATTTACAAGTACGTGGGAGCCCTCAAAAGAAAAATGTAAGACCCAAAGAAGTGACTGGATCTATGTGTTTATATACTAGGCTGAACAAAGAGCGGCAATTGTGGAAAAGTAACCAGGAAGATAGGGGTTAAACAAGATTTGTTTGATTAGATTTCTCTTGGCCTCAACTCACCATCACTGGTGATAATGTTTCTTTCCTCCTGTTATAAGGAGGGCCTCTTTTGTGTGGAGTTTCATCTCCTGTTTTAAGAAGAAAAGGGAAGGTCAGAGCGACCTTCATGTACTTTCTGTTTTTCAAGTGTCTTTAGTTAAAAATAATCAATATGCCTGGCCGGGCGCGGTGGCTCAAGCCTGTAATCCCAGCACTTTGGGAGGCCGAGACGGGCGGATCACGAGGTCAGGAGATCGAGACCATCCTGGCTAACACGGTGAAACCCCGTCTCTACTAAAAAATACAAGAAAACTAGCCGGGCGAGGTGGCGAGTGCCTGTAGTACAAGCTACTCGGGAGGCTGAGGCAGGAGAATGGCGTGAACCCGGGGGGCGGAGCTTGCAGTGAGCTGAGATCAGGCCACTGCACTCCAGCCTGGGCGACAGAGCAAGACTCCGTCTCAAAAAAAAAAAAAAAAAAAAAAAAAAAAAAAAAAAAAAAATAATCAATATGCCAAAGTGGCATATTTTGGGGAGCTATGTCCTGAACTCCTTCAAGATCAACTTTTTTTTTTTTTTTTTTTTAGATGGAGTCTCACTCTGTTGCCCAAGCTGGAGTACAGTGGTGTGATCTCGGCTTACTACAACCTCCACCTCCCAGGTTCAAGCGATTCTCCTGGTCAGCCTCCCGAGTAGCTGGGACTACAGCCACCATGCCCAGCTAATTTTTGTATTATCAGTAGAGATGGAGTTTCACCATATTGACGAGGCTGGTCTCGAACTCCTGACGATGTGATCCGCCCGCCTCAGCCTCCCAAAGTGCTGGAATTACAGGTGTGAGCCACTGTACCCAGCCAATATCAGCTTCTTACACCTTGTAGAGCAGGGATTCTTAATTTCAGAGTTCATGGATGGGCTTTAGGGGGTCATGAAATCCATAAAAATGAAAACTTTATGCAGATAAGTTTCCATGTGGGACATTGTCTGTAGCTTTCATGGGATTTCTCTGAGTAACTCATCAACCTGAAAGAAAGTCAAGGGAGGCCGGATGCAGTGGCTCACACCTGTAATCCCAGCACTTTGGGAGGCCAAGATAGGAGGACCACTTGAGCCCAGGCATTCAAGACCAGCCTAGACAACATGGTGGAACCCCATCTCTACAAAAAATTTTAAAATTAGCCAGGCATGGTGGTGTGCACTTATAGTCCTAGCTACTTGCGAGGCTGAGTTGAGAGAGAATCACTTGAACCCAGGAGTTAGAGGCTGCAGTGAGCTCTGATCACGCCACTGCACTCCAGCCTAGGTGACAGAGAGAGATGCTGCCTCTAAAAAAAAAAAGAGAAAGAGAAAGAGATGGTTCTGCTGAAGTCCACCTAGGGAATATGCCTTTAAGTAGTGGTGCCTGTTGAGTGACTCACTTTGGCAGCACTAGGAAAGGTTGTGAAAGGACCTGGCAAGTCTGAGGACAGCTAAGGACTTTCATCCTAGAACCCAGAAAGTTAGAGTGTTGGAGGTATCTCACATAAGAGGAATCACACAGTATCGTCCTTCCGTGAATGACATTTCACTTCACTTAGTGTCTTCAAGGTTTAAGCATGTGTCAGCATTTTCTTCTTTTTTAAGACTAAATGAGCCGGGCGCGGTGGCTCATGCCTGTAATTCCAGCACTTTTGGGAGGCCGAGGCGGATGGATCACAAGGTCAGGAGATCGAGACCATCCTGGCTAACACGGTGAAACGCCTTCTTTACTAAAAATACGAAAAAATTAGCCAGGCATGGCGGTGTGTGCCTGTAGTCCCAGCTGCTGGGGAGGCTAAGGCTGGAGAATGGTGTGAACCCGGGAGGTGGAGCTTGCAGTGAGCCGAGATCGCATCACTGCACTCCAGCCTGGGAGACAGAGCAAGACTCCGTCTCAAAAAAAAAAAAGGACTAAATGGTGTTCCATCATATGTATATACCACATTTTGTATATCCATCTATCTGTCCATGGACAGTTGGCTATTAGAAATTTGGAGTGTTTCAACAGAAATAAAACACTCCAACCCCTTCATTTTTCCAATGAGGACATTTGACCCCATAGAGGTCAACTAAATGGCCCAGAGACACCCAACCAGCCAGAGGCAAAGAGGGCCAGACAATTTCTAAATATCGAAAATAAGAATTAAAATAATTCAAGCCAACACAGTGGCTCATGCCTATAATTCCAGCACTTTGGGAGGCTGAGGTGGGCAGATCACTTGAGGTCAGAAGTTCGAGACTAGCCTGGCCAACATGGTGAAACCCTGTCTCTACTAAAAATACAAAAAAAAAAAAAAATCAGCCGGGCGTGGTGGCACACACCTGTAATCCCAGCTACTCGGGAGGCTGAGGCATGAGAATCACTTGAAACTGGAAGTCAGAGGTTGCAGTGAGTCAAGATCACACCACTGCACTCCAGCATGGGTGACAAAGCAAGACTCTGTCTCAAAATAAATAGATAAATAAAATATTCATAGAACATGGAAATTGGTTACCATCCTATATTTTTGTTTACTGACATAGACAGATAAAAGTGTTATATAACATTTAACATATAGCTACGAGATAGTAAGATTAATTTTGTAAGCACACAGAACAACTAATTTTAGAGTTCCTCCATGTGTGGGATTCTAAATCACATGTGGCATGAATGTGTGCTCTTTGATAGCAAGCCCCGGGGGACCCAGCAAAGCAAAATACATAAATTCGCCCTCACCAGCTTCTCACACAAGAAAGGGGAAAACAAATACGTAAGAAACACCAAACTCTTTTGGTCTGAAATATGAAAAACATTTCCCATGGAAGCAGGTCTCCTTTCAAATGCATCAGATAACTAGGCCGGCCTGGGAGGTGGGGAGGGGCAGGGCACAGGGTGTCTGGCAGTGGTGATGGGGGAGACCATTTAGGTTGAGTGGCCTGCTTGGAGGCTTGGAATGTGTCCCACCCCAGGGTATCCGTGTACACTTGCACACTGCATGTGTGTGTCCTGTGAACACATGGAAGGTGCATGGCGTCTGGGGGTGCACGTCCCTCTACAGATCGGGCTGCACGCTCGGCTACATGGTGCCGCTCCCCGAAGTCCCAAGCTAGGGCTTGGGACCCGTTCTAATCCCGGTTCCCACCCCACTTAGGGCTGCTCTGACATTCTTTGGAATGGTTCCCACGAAGGGAGCCCTGCCTGGGAACCATTTTTTTTTTTCCTGTCTCTTCCTTTTCTTGTTTTGTTTTGGGAGGAAAAGCTCCTTCCCAAGCTGCAGTGACATCGAAGCCTCAGAGGGAAAGCAGCCACCACACCGTGAGCAATGGGCTGTCCCCCCATCCAGACAACAGACGCCCACAGGGCAGTGGGGCTGGCAGCCTCCTTTCCTTGACAGTCACGTTCCTGTGTGGTAGAAAAAAAATGACTGGGCTGGGTGTGGTGGCTCACGCCTGTAATCCCAGCACTTTGGGAGGCCGAGGTGGGTGGATCACCTGAGGTCAGGAGTTCAAGACCAGCCTGGCCAACATGGCAAAACCCCATCTCTACTAAAAATACAAAAATTAGCTGGGCATAGTGGTGGGTACCTGTCATGCCAGCTACTCAGGAGGCTGAAGCAGGAGAATCTCTTGAACCTAGAAGTTAGAGACTGCAGTGAGCTGAGATCGGCGCCATTGCACCCCAGTCTGGTCAACAAGAACGAAACTGTCTCAAAAAAAAAAAAATGATTGAAAGACACCCACGAGCCCATAGGAAGTGTCTCCCGCTCCCCCCGGCCCTGGCCCTCCATCATCGTAGGAGAAGGGCAGTGAGGGAAGCCCAGCCGCCACAGAGAGCGTGCTGCTAACACTGGCTGTTCTTCTCCTGGTGTCTGGCAGCTGGTGTTGCGAATCAACGCCATTTATGAGGTCCGGAGAGGAAAGAAACGGGTGAAGAGGCTGTCCCAGTCAATGGAGAGCAACTCAGGAAAAGGTAGAACCCCCACCACCAGCCCTCTCCCGCAAGAATCGGAAAAGAGATTCTTTCCAGAAGTGGCTTCCTATTTTTTCTGGTTGACTCACCAAGGAGGAGAATAAGCTGATGCTTTGTAAATGTCCTGCACCGTCTTTGGGACAATGGCGGGGCTGGGAGCTCAGCCTGGGTGACATGTCCCCTGCCTCCCCATCCTTGTCCTCATCCTTGTCCTCGCCCACCACCAAGTCAGCCCAGCACTACAGGCCCTGGCGTGACTGTGGGAGCAACCTTCCTTGCTTAACCTCCACAAAAGGGACCAGGACCTTCTGCTGTATTATCTGATATAGGTACCATCTAGTACCATCTGAACTAGAACCAGATTAATTTGGCAGTACATTGAGTTGGACGAGATGTGGTTTGTACAATACATTGAGAGACAGCAAGAGGCTGGGCGCAGTGGCTCACGCCTGTAATCCCAGCACTTTGGGAGGCTGAGACAGGCGGATCACCTGAGGTCAGAAGTTCGAGACCAGCCTGGCCAACATGGCGAAACCTGTCTCTACTAAAAAATAGAAATATTAGCGAGGCATGGTGGTGTACACCTGTAATCCCAGCTACTCAGGAGGCTGAGGCAAGAGAATCACTGGAACCTGGAAGGTGGAGGTTGCAGTGAGCCAAGATTGCGCCGCTGCGCTCCAACCTGGGTGACACAGTGAGACTCCGCCTCAAAAAAAAAAAAGACAACAGAACACCCCCTCTGAATTAGAACGTTTGATCTGTGCTACCACACAGAAAGAGCTTCCGACATGAGAAGAACTCACATTTGCAACTGTCTTCCTTGTTCTTTTCTTCTAGTGACAGATGAGAACAGTGAGTCTGACAGTGACACAGAGGAGAAGCTGAAAGGTGAGGAGAGCCGCTATTGTGCAGGATGCAGGCAGGTGACTTGGAAGCTGCAAAGGTGGCCCCTCCTCCTTAGTATGAGGGACAGAAGCGTCCTGCCCGAGCTTGCTTGGCAAAATGTGAACATCTCGGTAGACAGTGGGGTCACAGGGTGCTCCAGGGCCGGTCCGCCATGGGCATGATCAAAATGGCACTACAGTTGCTGAGAGCCAGGGAGGCTACAATAACGGCAGCGACCCCTGCTCCCATGCCTCTCCCTATGTCCTGATGTTTTCCATGCTTCAAGGATTGACACTGCGGCCCTAAGGCTTCGGAGACCTGGAGCTTCTGCCCACTTCTGCTCAAATTACTGTGTGATCTGGAGGAAATCACTTAAGATCCAGGGCCTCTAGTTCCTCGTCTGTCTGATGAAGTTGTTGAAATAATTGGTCCCTGTGGGTCTAAAATTAGATAGTCTGGGCCTAGGCTTTAGCGAGTTTTCTGCAATTTTTTCAGACCCCAGGGAGAAGCCAAAGAAAGCAAGTCCAGAGGCCAGGCGCGACGGCTCACGCCTGTAATCACAGCACTTTGGGAGGCCGAGGCGGGTGGATCACAAGGTCGGGAGTTTGAGACCAGCGTGGCCAACATAGTGAAACCTTGTCACTACTAAAAATACAAAAAATTAGCCAGGCGTGGTGGCAGGTGCCTGTAACCTCAGATACTCGAGAGACTGAGGGAGGAGAATCACTTGAACCCGGGAGGCAGAGGTTGCAGTGAGCCGAGATTGAGCCATTGCACTCCAGCCTGGGCAACAGAGCGAGACTCCATCTAAAAAAGAAAAAGAAAAAGAAAAAAACAGCAAGTCCAGGTTGCTGAACGAGGTGATAGAGACCTGTCCACTCAGTGACCCTGCTGCATTCGCCTCAGACACCCAGCTGCTCCCAGACTCACCTCTAGAATGAAGCAAGGCCATTTCATTGCAGAGTCAGTGGCAGAAGAGGAGGTGGACAGGAGTTCCTGAGTTAGTGGGATCTCTGCCAGTTGAGTCACAAGGGATGTTTATAAAGCTCCCAGCTCCAAAAGCCCTCTGGTCTGGATTCTGTCACATCACACAAACCAAAAGATGAGGGAAATGGGTGAGGGGAGGAGTCACTGTCCCTACCTCATCAGACAGATGAAGGCAAGGGCATCTTCGGCCTCTGCCCAGAGTCCAGACAGCAAAACCATGGCAGAGTAGAGCCACGATTCCAGGCTCCTGCACCCTGATTGATTTGGTAGCCAACTGAGTGTTGCTTCTCCCAGAACTTTGGCAGATATCCCAAGTAAAGAGTTTCCTACCAATTTGTTAGACACAGAAACACTTTGGGGATTAGAAAAAAGTACTTGAGCTGAGAATTACATAACCTATTGCAGCTCAGTACAGTTCCACATGGGCTCATGGTCATTTCAGGCTCTTTGCGCTCTCTCTCTCTCTCTCTCTCCCCTCGTCTTCCTCACCCAGCTCACAGCCAGCGCCTGGTCAACGTGAAGTCTCGCCTGAAGCAGGCGCCTCGGTACCCATCACTTGCCCGGGAGCTCATCGAGTACCAGGAGAGGCAGCTCTTCGAGTATTTTGTGGTTGTGTCTTTGCACAAGAAGCAGGCTGGGGCTGCCTACGTGCCAGAACTCACCCAACAGTTCCCTCTGAAGGTACAGGGTGGCCAGGTCCCTGTGGCCTGCCAGGGTTCTAACCATCACCTTGTTGGGAGTTATGAATTCAGGGAGGTGTGGGAGTCTGAGGACCACCTAGCATCTAGAATCTTGAAAATGGATCCTAATTAGGGTATATCAGATGGAAAAAAAAATGCTGCTGCTAGAGAATTTGGGAGGTCCCAGAAAGGAGAGACTCAGGGACTCAAAAAGTATGGCCAGACAAATACAAAAATTAGCCAGGCATGGTGGTACAGCCTGTAGTCCCAGCTACTCAGGCTGAGACAGGAGAATCACTTGAACCCGGGAGGTGGAGGTTGCAGTGAGCTGAGATCATGGCACTGCACTCCAGCCTGGGCAACAGAGCGAAACTCTGTCTCAAAAAAAAAAAAAAAAAGTATGGCCAGAAATGCTTTCTCACTTCTTGTGGTTCCTGTGCTGACCATGCCATCCTCTTTGCCCTTCCTTCCATCTCTTTATCCAGACAGCCATATCTCTTCCTAACCTAGCCGAGAAGTCTCTTTCCCCTGAAGCCCCAAGTCTCCCCAAGCAGCATCACGCTTGTGTCTGTGCTAAATGTCTGCTTTGTTTGTGTGCTGTGCATCTCTGTGCATGTCCCTTCCTTTTGTTACAGGAAGGGAATCTCAATCCAGACCTCTAGAGAGGGTTCTTGGATCTCGCACAAGAAAGAATTCAGGGCAAGTTCAGCAGAGTAAAGTGAAAGCAAATTTAGTAAGAAAGTAAAGGAGGCCGGGTGCGGTGACTCACGCCTGTAATCCCAGTACTTTGGGAGGCCGAGGTGGGCAGATCACTTGAGGTCAGGAGTTGGAGACCAGCCTGGCCAACATGGCAAAACCCTGTCTCTACTAAAAATACGAAAATTAGCTGTATGTCGTGGCATGCACCTGTAATCCCAGCTACTCAGGAGGCTGAGGCTGGAGAGTCGCTTGAACCTAAGAGGCAGAGCTTGCAGTGAGCTGAGATTGCAAAAAGTAAAGGAATGAAAGAATGACTACCAGAGTAGCCCTGAGGGCTGCTGGTTGCCCATTTTTGTGGTTATTTCTTGATTGTCTGCTAAACAAGGGGTGGATTATTCATGCCTCCCCTTTTTAGATCATATAGGATAATTTCCTGACATTGCCGTGGCATTCGTAAACTGTCATGGCGCTGGTGGGAGTGTAGCAGTGAGGACGACCAGAGGTCACTCTCATTACCATCTTGGTTTTGGTGGGTTTTGGCTGACTTCTTTACTGCAACCTGTTTTATCAGCAAGATCTTTATGACCTGTATTTTGTGCCAACCTCCTATCTCATCCTGTGACTTAGAATGCCTTAACCATCTGGGAATGCAGCCCAGTAGGTTTCGGCCTCATTTTACCCAGTCCCTACTCAAAATGGAGTCACTGTGGTTCACACACCTCTGACACTTTTATGTCATGGACCATGGTCGTGTGGATTCAGCTTTACCATATGTTAAATCATGGCACCTACAATAAAATAAATAAAATAGCACTTAATATAGTCTGAAGCAACATGGCCAATAATTTATAAATTATTCTTAGGCTTTGACATCAATATTAAAGAGCTTCCACCATATTCTAATTCAGTTCAGCTAGAATTTACTAAGACTATATTACATTCAAGTAATTTTCTGCTTGGCCTTAGGGGATTACAGTGATGAAGAAAATGTGTCTCCTGTCCTCAAGGAATTTAAACTCTGCCAGGAGGACATAAAATAACCATCTCCCCCCAGCCCCGGGAAAAGCATGCAGAGATTCACCAGGTAGAATCTGATGGTCTCTGGACAGACTCATGCCTCAGGGAGGGCAGAAGGGAGGGAGCTTCTGTCCTTGCCCACTCAGGGCCTCCCTTTGCCACCACGACCCAGGCATAACCCTAGCATCTACCAAGGCCCAGATCCCGCTGTCCCCAGGCCTCCCCTCCTTTCCCAGGCCAGCCGTCCTTCCATCGTGCCCACCATGCTCCAACACCACAATCAAGTCCTATTTTTGGAGTTCAGGATAGCAATTATGTAAATTGAAGTAAACTATAGGCACTGGCCTTCCAAAGGTGACACTCACCTTCCTCTAGCTGTCACTCCTCTAAGGAATGAGCCCCTGACACCCCACTACCACAGGTATACCCAGATTTTTTTTTCGGCAGGGGCTGCCCATGGATAAGAGAGGCTGCTGGGTGTGCTCACACTGACTCTCAACAGAGATCACTGAGGCGTGAAGGGTTGTCCTACTATCCTGTTCATTGCCTTGGGGCCTAACACAATGCTGTTCACATGGCAATGCTTAATCAGTGTTGTAGGAATCAAGGCTGCGTTAGTTCATGGGTTAGTTAATGATTCACCATAATGATCAAATGATTATTGTTTCCAGCCTGGAGTCACCCACATTAAATTTTTTTTCTAAAGTAAAGTTGCACAGTCACTGTTTAAAAAGAAACTGATCCAGAAATGTATAGGAAAGAAATCACTGGTAATCACACCACACAGAGACCATCACTGTTAACATTTTCTTTTTCTTCCAGTCTTTTCTAATGGTGTAATTTTCTTACAAAAGTGGAACCATATACTGCAGAATTTTTGTATCATGCTGCATGTACTCTTTTGTAAACCTCTCATTATTTATAAGCATATTTAACAAAAATTCTAAAACATCATTTTTCAAGTTATATAATGCTCCAATATGTGAGTATTCCCTAGTCTATTTATCTGTGTAACCAGTCCCCTTCTGTTGGAAATGTATCTGGCTACCAGTGTTTGTGTGTGTGTGTGTGTGTGTGTGTGTGTGTTTTGTTTGTTTTGTTTTGTTTTTTGAGACAGTCTCATTCTGTTGCCTGGGCTAGAGTGCAGTGATGCAATCTTGGCTCACTGCAACCTCCACCTCCCGGGTACAAGCAGTTCTCCTACATCAGCCTCCCGAGTAGCTGGGATTACAGGCATGTATCACCACGCCCAACTAATTTTTTTATTTTTAGTAGAGATGGAGTTTCACCATAATGGCCAGACTGGTCTCAAACTCTTGACCTCAAATGATCCGCCCACCTTAGCCTCCCAAAGTCCTGTGATTACAGGCATGAGCCACCACGCCAAGCCTGTGTGTGTATTTTTGAGACAGGATCTCACTCTTGCTCTTGTTATCCAGGATGGCGTGGAGTGGCACGATCACAGCTCACTGCAGCCTCAACCTCCTGGGCTCAAGTGATCCTTCCCGCCTCATCTTCCCAAGTAACTGGGACTACAAGCACATGCAACCATGCCCAGCTTGTTTATTTATTTATTTAGTTTTATTTATTATTTTTTTTTTTTGAGATGGAGTCTCCCTCTGTCACCCAGGCTGGAGTGCAGTGGCGTGATCTCAGCTCACTGCAAGCTCCACCTCCCGGGTTCACGCCATTCTCCTGCCTCAGCCTCCCGAGTAGCTGGGACTACAGGCACCCGCCACTATGCCCAGCTGATTTTTTGTATTTTTGGTAGAGACAAGATTTCACCATGTTAGCCAGGATGGTCTTGATCTCCTGACCTCGTGATCCGCCCGCCTCAGCCTCCCAAAGTGCTGGGATTACAGGTGTGAGCCTGTAGTCTCTTTTTTAGAGACAGGTCTTCTTCTGTTGCCCAGGCTGGCCTCGAACTCCTGGACTCAAGCGATCCGCCTACTTCAGCCTCCCAAAGTGCTGGGACCCACTCTGCCTGTTTTGTTTTTTTTTTTTTTTTTTTAGTGCAATGGTGATCATCCTTGTACACGCATTTTTACATGTCAGGCATTATCTCCTTGCCTTTGCTCACTTGCTCCGTCTGTAGAAAGGACCTTTTCCTCCTTCTCTCTCTTCTCTTTTTAAACTTTTTTTGTGGGTTTTATTCCTCACTTCTGTCCAGTCCTCTGAATCAAGGCACAGTCCCTATTTGCATGCTAATGTTCCATTAAAATGTTTCCTATCCCGTATTTATCTTTGACAGTTCAAGGAGACTGGGCTGTTTTCCAGCCATCTGTGATTGGTTGTATTTGTGGGAGATTTCTGTGTGCAGCTGACTGTAACTGTGCTCCTGTGCATATACGAGCCTGTGTGCGGATACGCTGATAACTAATAGGTTGACGACGTGTGCGTAGGCACATGTGTGCTTGTATTTGTGTGTGTCCTATGTGTGATCTGGGGTGGGTGCATGCAAGTAGTGAGTGGGCTGTTGAAAAGGGCTGGAACTTGTTTCCCCACGAGGTCTGCTCTTCAGTCCTGAATGCTGTTTCTTTTGTGGAGAAACTCCTTTGGTATTCTTCCTTCCTTTGGTATTCTTGGCTGGTCCTTTCTTTGGTGTTCTTTATAATTTAAGTCATTCACTCTGTGGTAATTAATGACCCCTTCCTATAATTACACCCCACTGGTACTTGCTTCTTTGCATGACTGTGCAAGGACAGTCAAAATTACTGTTTAGGGGACAGTCTGAGTTTGTGAATTACCAACTCAAAGACTGTTCCTGGGCCAGTTGGGTTCGTCTGTGTCATCGTGGATGGAAGAAAGAACTGTTATATAGAAAATAAATAGTGGCTATTTATTCTGAAGGAGAACAACTAAAGGACAACTAAGTCTATAAATAGTGACTGTTTTATGGATTGATTGCTGTCTCAACCACTAGTATTAGTGGCACCCCATGGCTTCAATTAAATTTGGTCTAGCCTGAGGGGAATCATACTGGAAGCGGGTTTTGTTGTTGTTGTTTGTTTGTTTGTTTTGAGATGGAGTCTCCCTCTGTGGCCCAGGCTGGAGTGCAGTGGCTCCATCTTAGCTCATTGCAAGCTCCGCCTCCCGGTTTCATGCCTTTCTCCTGCCTCAGCCTCCAGAGTAGCTGGGACTACAGGCGCCCGCCACCATGCCCAGCTAATTGTTTTGTATTTTTAGTAGAGACAGAGTTTCACCGTGTTAGCCAGAATGGTCTCTATCTCCTGACCTCGTGATCTGCCCACCTCAGCCTCCCAAAGTGCTGGGATTACAGGCATGAGCCACCGCACCCGGCCAGGAAGCAGTTTTTAAAATTGGAAACAATCAGCCTGGTGCTCTCTGCCTTTGGATACTCTTCTTCAGAGCCCTCCTCTCCCTGACACTTGGTGACTTTGGGAAGGCTTGTTGAGCGTCAGGAGCGGTGAACAGGACTGCTGGCCTGCGGACTTCAGAAACTGTCTGCAAGGGTGTTTTAAAGTAGAGCTCGGGCCAGGCACGGTGGCTCACGCCTGTAATCCCAACACTTTGGGAGGCCGAGGCAGGTGGATCACTTGAGGTCGGGAGTTCGAGACTGGCCTGGCCAACATCGTAAAGCTCCGTCTCTATTAAAAATAAAAAAATTAGTCAGACGTGGTGGCAGGCACCTGTAATACCAGCTACTTGGGAGGCTGAGGTAGGAGAATCACTTGAACCCAGGAGGTGGAGGTTGCAGTGAGCCAAGATTGCAGCATTGCACTCCAGCCTGGGTGACAGAGCAAGACTCCATCTCAAAATAATGAATGAATGAATGAATGAATGAATAAATAAATAAAGTGGAGCTCACTAGCAAGCTATTGGAAACAAAGAAATTGATGCAAATTATTACAGAAACAATTTAGGTTAGGGCCAAACACCGTGACTCACGCCTGTAATCCCAACACTCTGGGAGACCAAGGCAGGCAGATCACTTGAGGCCAGGAGTTCAAGATCAGCCTGGCCAACATGGTGAAACCCTGTTTCTACTGAAAATACAAAAAAAAAAAAAAAAAAAAAAGCTAGATGTGGTGGTGCATGCTTGTAATCCTAGCTATTCAAGAGGCTGAGGCAGGAGAATCACTTGAACCCATAAGGTAGATGTTGCAGTGAGCCAAGATCTGCACTCCAGCCTGGGTGACAGAGTGAGACTCTGTCTCAAAAAAAAAAAAAAAAAAATGAAAGGAAGGAAGGAAGTTAGCCGTTATATTTAGGTTAGACACTATCAATTCCTAACCTCAGATATTCAGATATGTGATATTTCAAATTACTGAAGATAACCTTAGCATGATGCGTTTTTCTTTAACTTTTTATAAAGGAAATTTAACAAATATAAACCTATTAACAATAGCAACAAAGCCTACAATTCTCCTCACATGAAAAAGTACCTGTTTATAAGCAAATATGAATAATAATGAGATAAATAGAAATTATTATTTTGTGTTTCCCAAACTTGTATCTGGGGTGCTTTTTAAAAGCACAGATTGCTGGCTAGGTGTGATGGTATGCACTTGTAAGTCCCGCTACTCAGGATGCTGAAGCAGGAGGATTGCTTGAGCCTAGGAATTCAAGTCCAGCCTGGGCAAGATAGCAAAACTCTGGCTCTAAAAAATATATATTTATACATAGAGAGACCAAAAAATCACGAATTTCTGTTCATAAGCAAAACAAACTCACGACTTTAGTCTCTAAATCAGACTTCATTAATTCATCCTGTCCCTTCTTTTTTTCTTTTTTCTTTTTGAAATGGAATCTTGCTCTGTCGCCCAGGCTGGAGTGCAGTGGTGCAATCTCGGCTCACTGCAAGCTCTGCCTCCCGGGTTCATGCCATTCTCCTGCCTCAGCCTCCCGAGTAACTGGGACTACAGGCGCCGCCACCACGCCCAGCTAATTTTTTTGTGTGTATTTTTAGTAAAGACAGAGTTTCACCATGTTAGCCAGAATGGTCTCGATCTCCTGACCTCGTGATCTGCCTGCCTTGGCCTCCCAAAGTACTGGGATTACAGGCGTGAGCCACCGTGCCCAGCTCTGTTTCTTTTTTCTTAGACAGCATCTTGCTCTGTTGCCCAGGCTGGAGTGCAGTGGTGTGATCTCAGCTCACTGCAACCTCCACCTCCTGGGTTCAAGCAGTTCTCATGCCTCAGCCTCCCAAGCAGCTGAGAGTACAGGTGCCCGCTACCACATGTGGCTAATTTTTTTGTATTTTTAGTACAGATGGGGTCTTGCCGTGTTGGCCAGGCTGGTCTCAAACTCCTGACCCCAGGTGATTCACCGGCCTCAGCCTCCCAAAGTGCTGGGATTACAGGTGTGAGCCACCACGCCCGGCCCTTGTTCTTTTTTTTTTTTTTTTTTTTTCTGTAGACATGGAACCTCGCTATGTTGCCCCAGCTGGTTTTGAACTCCTGGTCTCAAGTGATCCTCCTGCCTTGGCCTCCCAAAGTGCTCATCCTGTTCTTTAACAAGATAACATTCATCCGGTCTTTGATATGTCAGATACTGTATGATGTGCTAGAATCTCATAGAGAGAGAGAGAAAAAAAAAGATTAGATCATTTTTCTTCCTAGTTTGAACATTAACTCATGTGACCGGGACACATCACGTCACACCTCAGGGCTTATTTCCTTCTTGCTGAAATAAGAATGTCAGGCTGGATGGCGTCACGCTTCCTTCTAGTTCCAACACTCAAAGACTGTCTGAAATTAGTTGAATTTCCCAGCATAATTTGGTTTTACTGAATTTATTCACTGAGAGTGTTGTAACAGTCTTTGCCTGGAGTGAGAAGGGACTGCTTTGCCTGGGCCCAGAGATAGAAAGGCCTGATTCGAGGCTCTGCCCTCCAGCTTCCTGAGCCTCCTATTTGGAAAGGACCACTGGCAGTTTTTTTTTTATTCCTTGAAATAGTTACATTCTAGAATGTCAAGCGGAGAAGCATAGATAACGTTTCTCTCAAGCATACTATTTTTTCCTCCCAACTTCTCCCAGAGGTCTATAGTTGGAACTGCCCTGGGGGGGAAAAACGCCCCAGCAGACCGAGCTGCAAGCCCTTCCCAAGGGAAGAGGTTAAGGCGGCAGTCACAAATGTGGAAAGGTGGGAGAGGCCATCCTTGCCATCGTCTGCCTCACTCTCCCACGCTGGGGTTTGTTCTCAAACCATCTCTCACCTTTCTCCCTGCAGTTGGAAAGATCTTTCAAGTTCATGAGAGAGGCTGAGGACCAACTGAAGGCCATTCCCCAGTTCTGTTTCCCTGATGCCAAGGATTGGGTTCCTGTCCAGCAGTTCACCAGGTACGAGCTGGCTTCTCCCCTGCCCAGCCCCAAAGACTAAGTGGGACTTAGAGACGGGATTACAGGTGGCAGACTCCGTGAGTCATTCCCACCGTTAAGCAATCCTGATGGGCCCTGGCCTAGAGCTTTCCCCAAGGGGTGTTTTTAAAGCTTCCCTGAAGGTGAGAGTCACCTGCCCAGCATGCAGACCTCCCAGGCCTCCCACTCAATCTGGGGATGTTTGTTTCAGAAGCCTCCCGGAAGGTAATTCTTAGCCTGGGAAAAGTTAGGACAACATTGCCCTTCCCCGTTCTCATCCTGAAACATCTCTTCAGTCTCCTATCCAACTGTTTCTTGGATTGGGATCCGTTTACATTTCTGCTTCATCTTGTGTTATTTAGACACCAGTGTTTTTATTATCAGATGTTTCAGCATTTGGCCAAACTCAGTAGGCTGCGGGTCCTGTCTTTAAGGGGTACCGCGTTCCTTGAGGGTGGCTCAGCAGTCTTTAAGGACCGTCCAAGCCTTGGGGCTGCCCTGTACAGACCATGACCTGAGAGAGCTGCCCCGGGGCAATTCCAAGAGGGGCACAGAACCGTCGCACTCTTCCGCTGCTCTCTCACCGAGTCACATCCCCAGATGAGCAGATGTCACTGCACTCACACATGCTTGGCTCCCTGAGGACAGCACCCCAGGCACTTCCCTCTCTTCAGCCTCCAGAGTCAATGACAGTTGTGTTTTGTAAAGTGGGGCAGCCCAGGTGATTGAATGATGGGAGAGCCCTGAGCTAGGTATGGTGGCGAGCGCCTGTAATCCCAGCTACTCGGGGAAGCTAGGGCAGGAGAATCGCTTGAACCTGGGAAGCGAAGGTTGTGGTGAGCCGAGATCACACCACTGCACCCCAGCCTGGGCAACCGAGTGAGACTCTGCCTCGGAAAAAAAAAAAAGAAAAAATGATGGGAGGGCCCCGGATGGAAACAAAGTACCACATTTCCTCTCAGGCCACAGCAACACTTTAGTTCTCAGTCTCACTGACTTTTTTTTTTCTTTGAGATGGAGTCTTGCTTCTTCCTCCAGGCTGGAGTGTAATGGCATGATCTTGGCTGACTGCTACCTCCACCTCCTGGGTTCAAGCAATTCTCTTGCCTCAGCCTCCCCAGTAGCTGGGAGTACAGACATGTGCCACCATGCCTGGCTAATTTTTGTATTTTTAGTAGAGACAGGGTTTCACCCTGTTGGCCAGGTGGGTCTCGAACTCCTGACCTCAAGTGATCCACCCACCTCAGCCTCCCAAAGTGCTGGGATTACAGGCGTGAGCCACCATGCCCAGCCCAGTCTCACTGACATTTACAATGAAGCTATGGGTGACCAGTGTCTCAGCACGAACAGGGACAGGTGGGATGGGGAGCGGCCTTTCCTACGGCCTCCTGCAGTGTGTCCCCTGGCTGCTCGCTGCTACCCCTTGCTGCAGAGTGATGAGGTGTCTTTGGTTTTGTTTTGCTTTGTGATGCATTTGTGTTTTCCCAACCACAGTGAAACATTCTCATTTGTCTTAACTGGAGAAGATGGGAGCAGAAGGTTCGGTTACTGCCGAAGACTGCTGGTGAGTACAGTCTGCTTTCAGCCTGCAAGAGCCTCGTGGACAGCCAGGTCTGACTTCCTGGTCCCATGAGACTGAGATTCCCCAATGGGCCACAGGAGGAGAAGGAGCAGGGGGAGTGGCAGGTTAATCAGGATAGTTAATACCACAGAAAAAAGCTGGCACGGTGGCTCATGCCTATAATCTCAGCACTTTGGGGGGATAAAGGGGACAGATCACTTGAGACCAGGAGTTCAAGACCAGCCTGGGTAACAAAATGAGGCCCCGGCTCTATTTTAAAAATATATACTAAAAAATTAAAAATTAAAAAACAGGAATTGAGGGTGCTCACCTGAGTCTTCTTGGTAGGTGGGAATGTCCATTTCCATCAGAAAGAAAGTACTTTTATTTCATTTTGAGACAGGATCTCTCTCTGCTGCCTGGGCTGGAGTGCAGTGGATCATGTTTCACTGTAGCCTCGACCTCCCCAGCTCAGGTGATCCTCCTGCCTCAGCCTCCCAAGTAGCTGGGACCACAGGCATGTACCACCACACATGGCTAACTTTTAAATTATTTGTAGAGACAGGATCTTGCTGTGTTGCCTAGGCTGGTCTCGAACTCTTGGGCTCAAGCAGTCTTCCCACTTTGGCCTCCCAGTGTGCTGGGATTACAGGCATGAACCACTGCAACTGGACAAAAATACTTTCTCCATTATTTTTCCTGCCAAATAAAAGACCTTTCTCTCTTTAAGCAAAATATTTTTTTCTGATAAAACATGCCAAACAGACCCTGATCACTTAGAGAGAACATTCAGAATGGTTGCTAAGGAGAGGAGACTCAAATAATTCAAGAATGTCCCCTTCAGAAGAATCACCTTTAAAAGTCAGGAACTTATTTCAGTGCAATAATCCTGCTAAAGCATTTTAGAATTGTCATTCTGAGGCCCGTTCTTTTGAAAATCTTCAGTAATGGTGAGTCTTTTTCCACTGAGAATATACTTGAGTCCCTGAAATAGGCTGAAAAACTTTAGAGTCAAGTATAATGCATGGCACATAGTAGGTATTCAAGAAACATTTTTTGAATTAATCAGTAAAATAAAAAGCATGGATAATTGAAAAAGTTAAGTGAGATAATAATTTTGTTGATCAAATTACTTTAGGGTTAAAGTATTGAGATTGAAGTTGGGCACAGGCTCACGCCAGTAATCCTAGCACTTTGGAAGGCCGAGGTGGGCAGACTGCATGAGCTCAGGAGTTCAAGACCAGCTTGGCCAACATGGTGAAGCCCTATCTCTACTAAAAATACAAAAAAATAGCTGGGCATGGCGACACACGCCTGTAATTCCAGCTATTCAGGAGGCTGAGTCACAAGAATCGCTTGAACCCGGGAGGTAGAGGCTGCAGTGAGCCGAGATCGCGTCACTGCACTCCAGTCTGGACAACAGAGCAAGACTCTGTATCCAGAAATAAATAAATAAAATTTTTTTTTAAGTATTGAGATTGGGCAGGGTGCAGTGGCTCTCGCCTGTAATCTCAGCACTTTGGGAGGCCGAGGTGGGCAGATTACGAGGTCAGGAGTTCAAAACAAGCCTGGCCAATATGGTGAAACCCCTTCTGTACTAAAAGCACAAAAATTAGCAGGGCATGGTGGTATGCACCTGTAATCCCAGCTACTTGGGAGGCTGAGGCAGGAGAATCGCTTGAACCCAGGAGGTGGAGGTTGCAGTGGGCCAACATTGTTCCACTATACTCCAGCCTGGTGACAGAGTGAGACTCCGTTTCAAAAAAAAAAAAAAGTATTGAGATTGATCTTTGTTATTTTTTGATATGAAAATTAGCTTAAAACTGAGTTTTCAGAAAGATCTTCAGAAATGATTTCTCACTTGAAATTATCGTTATAATAAACATATAGTGATAACAAACAACTATAGCAAACATTATAATAAACACAATGGGATAACAACTTACTTTATTGGGGTTTCCAGAGCTACGATATGTGGAAACATCTGGCACTTGATAGTTTCCCAAAAAACATGTGGGTTCCTTTCTTCCCTGAGGCTGTCAACACTCATAATTCCCTTGTGTTTCTCTCCAAAAAGCCTGGAGGCAAAGGGAAGCGCCTTCCTGAAGTTTACTGCATTGTGAGCCGCCTGGGATGCTTCAGCCTCTTTTCAAAGGTGAGAACTTGGACCTCAGAGAAAGAGGAAGGGAAGGAACGGGAGGGCTCTAGAGGGGTCCAGGGAATACCCCCATGTCCTGGGCCTTCTCTCATTTTATTCTCTACCTACTTCCCTTCCCATTTCTTCACTCCTCTCCTCATCACCCCTCTATTCTCTCACCATTGGTTCAGGAAATGAGAGTTGATAGGCCTGGTGCGGTGGTGCGGTGGCTCATGCCTGTAATCCTAGCACTTTGGGAGTCTGAGGCAGGCGGATCACTTGAGGTCAGGAGTTCAAGATGAGCCTGACCAGCATGGTGAAAGCCCGTCTCTACTAAAAATACAAAAAAAATTAGCCGGGCATGGTGGTGCATGCCTGTAGTCCCAGTTATCAGGAGGTTGAGGCAGGAGAATTACTTGAACCCGGGAGGTGGAGGTTGCAGTGAGCCGAGATCATGCCATTGCACTCCAGCCTGGGTGACAGAGCAAGACCCTGTCTCAAAAAAAAAAAAAAAAAAAAGAGTTAATGAAGGGCCAGGTTCAGAAAGTGTATGTGGTGCAGGGAGGGTGAGATAATTGAAGTTGAGAATGGGAGGGGTGGAGGACCCTCCCAGAATATTGCAGGTGTTTTATTTTTCTTCTTCTGAGCATTGCCTTTTGTCATATGAGCTTTGGCGTGAAAAAGGCTACTATAATAGATGGATAGGTGTGTACCCACGTATATATGTGTCATGTATGTATAACAGTTTTGTGGAGGGGGGATTAATTATTTTAATAGTGCTCTAAGTTTATCAAAATATTCATATAATTTGGTCTTCTTTTCTGGAAAATGAGCCAATATATGAACACATAGGAATTGCCATATTGAATTAGCTCATCTACCCCAGTATTCTGGATTGGTGTATAGGAAAGAATTACTATCCTATATGATGCTGATCTCAAAAACTAGATATAATCCAACATCATTTCCTATATTAACCAGACATGAGTGTCTAATTCATAATTTTTTTTTTCTTTTTTTGAGACAGAGTCTCACTCTGTCACCCAGGCCAGAGTGTGGTGCACGATCTCCGCTCACTGCCACCTACACTTCCCGAGTTCAAGCAATTCTTGTGCCACAGCCTCCTGAGTAGCTGGAATTATAGGCACGTGCCACCACGCCTGGCTAATTTTGTATTTTTAGTAGAGATGGGGTTTCACCATGTTGCTCAGGCTGGTCTCAAACCGACCTCAAGTGATCCACCCGCCTTGGCCTCCCAAAGTGCTGGGATTATAGGCGTGAGCCACTGCATCCGACCTAATTGATAAATTTATTTTCAATCCTTCTTGAGTATATAGATCTGTCTGAGCTTTCTTTTGGGAATTGAAGTTCCTGCGCCTTCGGTCCATGGATGTTAAAGCAGTACTCCCTAAAAGCATTTCTTTTTTATTTGTTTGTTTGTTTTTGAGACGGAGTCTCGCTCTGTCGCCCAGGCTGGAGTGCAGTGGCCGGATCTCAGCTCACTGTAAGCTCCGCCTCCCGGGTTCACACCACTCTCCTGCCTCAGCCTCCCGAGTAGCTGGGACTACAGGCGCCCGCCACCTCGCCCGGCTAGTTTTTTGTATTTTTTAGTAGAGGCGGGGTTTCACCATGTTAGCCAGGATGGTCTTGATCTTCTGACTTTGTGATCTGCCCGTCTCGGCCTCCCAAAGTGCTAGGATTACAGGCGTGAGCCACCGCGCCTGGCCTGTTTGTTTGTTTTTTTGAGACGGAGTCTCACACTATTGCCAGGCTGGAGTGCAGTGGCGCAATCTTGCCTCACTGCAACCTCCACCTCCTGGGTTCAAGCAATTCTCCTGCCTCAGCCTCCCGAGTAGCTGGGACTACAGGCACGTGCCACCACACCCAGCTAATTTTTGTGTTTTTAGTAGAGACGGGGTTTCACCATGTTGGCCAGGATTGTCTCCATCTCCTGACCTCATAATCCACCCGCCTCGGCCTCCCAAAGTGCTGGGATTACAGGCATGAGCCACTGTGCCCAGCCCCTAAAAGCATTTCTATAAAAAAGCCTTCCTCCTGTCTGCCCTCTACCTAAATTCAGAGGAAGCCTGAATTATACAGATAGTAGTGTAATCTCTTCCCATGGTAGAACTTGTACTTCTCTGCAAGTCTGTTTGAAAGAATTAATGTCTGGTCAGGAGGCTGAGACCAGTAGATCACTTGAGCCCAAGAGTTCGAGGCTGTGGTGAGCTGTGATCGCATCACTGCACTCCAGCCTGGGAAAACTAGCGAGACCCTGTCTCTAATTAAAAAACAAAAAACAGAAGACCAGGTGCAGTGTCTCACACCTATAATCCTAGTGCTTTGGGAGGCCAAGGCAGGAGGATCGCTTGAGCCCACGAGTTCAAGACCAGACTAGGCAACATGGTGAAACCCTGTCTCTACAAAAAATACAAAAAAAGTAGCCAGGCATGGTAGTGTGCACCTGTAGTTCCAGCTACCTGGGAGGCTGAGAGGTGGGAGGATTGCTGGAGCCTAGGAGGCTAGGCTGCAGCGAGCCATGTTCACACCAGTACACTCCAGCCTTGGCGACAGAGTGAGACCCTGTCAAGAAAGAAAAGGAAAAAAAAAGAAAAGAAAGAGAAATAAAGAGAAAGATAAAGAGGAAGGAAGGGAGGGATGGAGGGAGGGAAGGAGGGAGGGAGGGGAGAAGGAGGGAGGAAGGAAGAGGGGGAGGGAAAGGAAGGAAAGAAAGGAAAATGAAAGGAAAATGAATGCTATCAGTGTAATCTTAGCCAGGGTCTCCCCTCCCCTCCACCAGAAGTAGTCATCATTGTATGTTGGGGTTGGCCATTGGCAAGGTCTAGCAGGCTAGGCATTACTGCTCAGGCCAGTCTTTCATGTGATTTGTTTACATATGAAGTAAGGTTATAGGTCGTAGCCTTTGTTGTTGTCAGAATGCTTATGAACACTGGAAGTAAAACAGCTCATGTGAGTTAGGCCAGCTTCCAAGTGGAGGCTTTGAAGTTCACATAAGCGTCCTTGCTGTCATGGGCAGGGGACGTGAAGCCAGGAAATGTGCTAACATACTTCTGTGATGCAGAGTCCTTGGTTTTCCTGTCTGTTTTCTGACCAGGGATATTTTAGGAGCGCAGTGTGATGACTTGCTGAAGACCACACAGCAGATATTCAGGACAGAACTGGAACCAGAGCTTTAGCTAACTGAGCCCAGGAACTTGAGCTATTTCTAGGTGTGGGGCAAGGATGACCAAAATGGCATATTGTCCTTTAGAACAGAAAGGAGTCATGGAGAAGAGGAAGAGAGCAGCTCTTAGAATCTCTGAAGGCAAGGGTATCAGTTAACAATTGCTCTAGTAATACCATCTAATGAACCACAGGGCCTTCAATATTCAATCATTTGTTCTCCTAGCTGTGAGGTCAGCTGGGGTTTGGGCTCGGCAAGTATTGTGAAGAGGCTGGGTTGGCTGATTGAGGCTGGCTGGTTGGTTGATCTAGCTGCTCTAGAGGCTGCAAGTCTGGGCGCAGGCCTGGTCCACATGTCTCCCATACTCCTAGACAGTGAGATGGCGCATATGTGCTCTTCTCGTGGCAATGGCAGAGGCACAAGAGGGCACACAAAACACAAAGGCAGGCCTCCTAAGGCCTGGATAGAGAACCCGCATGGCAATGCTTCTGCCTCATTCTGCCCAGTGTCCCAAAAGCTTTTTTTCTTTTTTTCTTTTTTTTTTGAGATGGAGTCTTGCTCTGTCGCCCAGACTGGAGTGCAGTGGTGTGATCTCGGTTAACTGCAACCTCCGCCTCCCAGGTTCAAGTGATTCTCCTTCCCAGCCTCCTGAGTAGCTGAGATTATAGGCACCTGCCACCACACCCAGCTAATTTTTGTATTTTTAGTAGAGATGGGGTTTCACCATGTTGGCCAGGCTGGTCTTGAACTCCTGACCTCAGGTAATCTGCCTACCTTGGCCTCCCAAAATGCTGGGATTACAGGCCTGAGCCCCTGTGCCTGGCCACAAGCTTTTTTTAATTACTGTCCCCCGAAGCAGCCTTTTTAGATGTGTTTTCCTTAACTGCCTCCCCCAAAATTCTTACTAATTTTTTCATATTATTGTCTTTTTCTTGTGCTAAAATATATACATAACGAAAAATTTACCATCTTAACCATTTTAACAGTTGAGTGGCATTACATCCACATTGTTGTGCAACAATCACCAGCATCTATCTCCAGAGCTTTTTCATCTCCCCCAACAGAAACTCTGTACCCATTGAGGCCAGGCGTGGTGGCTCACGCCTGTAATCCCAGCACTCTGGGAGGCTGAGGTGGGGATCACTTGAGGTCATGAGTTCAAGACCAGCCTAACCAACATGGTGAAACCCCATCTCTACTAAAAATACAAAAATTAGCTAGAGCCAGGTACAGTGGCTCACACCTGTAATCCCAGCACTTTAGGAGACTGAGGCAGGCAGATCACCTGATGCCAGGAGTTCAACACCAGCCTGGCAAACATGGTGAAACCCTATTTCTACTAAAAATGCAAAAATTAGCCAGGGCTGAGGCAGGAGAATCACTTGAACCTGGGAAGCAAAGGTTGCAGTGAGCCGAGATCGCACCACTGCACTCCAGCCTGGGCAACAACAGCGAAACTCCGGCTCAAAAAAAAAAAAAAAATTAAGTGAGTGTGGTGGTGGGCGTCTGTAATCCCAGCTACTCAGGAGGCTGAGGCAGGAGAATCGCTTGAACCTGGGGGGCAGAGGTTGCAGTGAGCCAAGATCATGCCATTGCACTCCAGCCTGGGCAACAAGAGCGAGACTCCATCTCAAAAGAAAAAAGAAACTCTGTACTCATTAAACAATAATTTCCCATTCCCCCCACCAACCCCTTACCATCGCCATTCTATTTTCTATTTTTCTGAATTTGAGGATTCTAGGAACGTCACAGAGGTAGAACCATGCAATAGTTGTCCTTTTGTGACTGACTTCAATTCACTTAGCATAATATTTTCAGGGTTCACTCATGTTGTAGCATGTATCTGTACTTCGTTCCTTTTGTGGCTGAATAATATTCCACTATATGTATGTACAACATTTTATTTATCCCTTTATCCACTGATGGACATTTGGGTGGTTTCCACGTTGTGGCCATTGTGAATTATGCTGCTAGGAACATATGTGTACAAATAAATATCTGTTCAAGTCCCTGCTTCAATTATTTTGGGTATACACCCAGAAATAGAGTTGCTGGATCATATGGTAATTCTATTTAGTTTTTTTGAGGAACTGCCATTCTGTCTTTTTAATTTTAATAATACATTTTATTTAACAGAATATGTCCAAAATATTATTTTATTTCAGCATATAGTTGACATGAAAAAAATCATTGATATATTTTATATTCTTAATTGTCTATTTCGAGGGCTGGGCACGGCGGCTCACACCTGTAATCCTAGCACTTTGGGAGGCCAAGGTGGTTGGATCACCTGAGGTCAGGAGTTCCAGCCTGGCCAACATGGCAAAATTCCGTCTCTACTAAAAATACAAAAATTAGCCGGGTGCGGTGGCACGTGCCTGTAATCCCAGCTACTTGAGAGGCTGAGGCAGGAGAATCGCTTGAACCCAGGGGGCAGAGGTTGCAGTGAGCCAAGATTGGGCCATTACACTCTAGCCTGGGCGACAGAGCAAGACTTAGTCTCAAAAAATAAAAAAATTTTTTTAAAGTCCGGGCGCAGTGACTCATGCTTGTAATCCCAGCACTTTGGAAGGCCGAGATGGGCGGATCACGAGGTCAGGAAATCAAGACCATCCTGGCTAACACGGTGAAACCCTGTCTCTATTAAAAAAATACAAAAAAATTAGCCGGGCATGGTGGCGGGCGCCTGTCGTCCCAGCTACTCGGGGGTCTGAGGCAGGAGAATGGTGTGAACCTGGGAAGTGGAGCTTGCAGTGAGCTGAGATTGCGCCACTGCACTCCAGCCTGGGTGACAGAGCGAGACTGTGTCTCAAAATAAAATGTGTATTTTGAAATTTAGTTGGTATTTTACACTTTTTTTTGGAGGCTGAGGCACAAGAATCGCTTGAACCCAGGAGACAGAGGTTGCAGTGAGCCAAGATTGCGCCATTGCACTCCAGCCTGGGCGACAGAGCAAGACTCAGTCTCAAAAAAAAAAAAGAAAAGAAAAGAAAAGAAAGATTGTGTATTTTGAAATTCAGTTGGTATTTTACACTTTTTTTTTTTAGATGGTTTGCTCTTGTTGCCCAGGCTGGAGTGCAATGGCGTGGTGTCGGCCCAGTGCAACCTCTGCCTGCTGGATTCAAGCAATTCTCCTGCTTCAGCCTCCTAAGTAGCTAGGAGTACAGGTGCCTGCCACCACGCCCAGCTAATTTTGTAGTTTTAGTAGAGACAGGGTTTCACCATGTGGGCCAGGCTGGTCTCGAACTCCCCACCTCAGGTGATCTGCCCACCTTGGCCTCCCAAAGTGTTGGGATTACAGGTGGGAGCCACCGTGCCCAGCTGGTATTTTGCACTTAACAGTACATCTGGGCTGGGCGCAATGGTTCACACCTTTAATCCCAGCACTGGGAGGCTGAGATGGGCGGATCACCTGAGGTCGGGAGTTTGAGACAGCCTGACCAACATGGAGAAACCCTGTCTCTACTAAAACTACAAAATTAGCCAGGTGTGGTGGTGCACGCCTGTAATCCCAGCTACTCGGGAGGCTGAGGCAGGAGAATCGCTTGAACCTGGGAGGCGGAGGTTGCAGTGAGCCGAGATTGTGCCAATGCACTCCAGCCTGGGCAACAAGAGCAAAACTCTGTCTCAAAAAAATAATAATAATAATAAATGAAAAAAAACTCTGAATTCAGACTAGCCATATTTCAAGGGCTCAATAGCTACATGTGATACTTTTATAAATGGCAGTTTTTAAAAATAGAGACTGGGTCTCACTATGTTTCCCAGGCTGTAATGCAGTGGCATGATCATAGCTCATTGCAGCCTCAAATTCCTGGGCTCAAGCAATCCTCCTGCCTCAGCCTCCCAAGTAGCTGGGATTACAGGTGTGTGCCACCTTACACAGCTTCATAAATGGCATTTTAATTTAGACTCTTGATTTACAATTAGATTGTGGAGAGATTGGATTTTTTTTTTTTTTTTTTTGAGACGGAGTCTCACTCTGTCGCCCAGGCTGGAGTGCAGTGGCCGGATCTCAGCTCACTGCAAGCTCCGCCTCCCAGGTTCACGCCATTCTCCTGCCTCAGCCTCCCAAGTAGCTGGGACTACAGGCGCCCGCCACCTCGCCTGGCTAGTTTTTTTGTATTTTTTTTTTTTAGTAGAGATGGGGTTTCACCGTGTTAGCCAGGATGGTCTCAATCTCCTGACCTCGTGATCCGCCCGTCTCGGCCTCCCAAAGTGCTGGGATTACAGGCTTGAGCCACCGTGCCCGGCTTTTTTTAGTTTTTTAGTAGTAGCTTTATTGAGATATAATTCACATACCATGCGATTCACTCATTTAAAGTATACAATTTGCTAAGCACAGTGGTAAGTACCTGTAGTCTCAGCTACTCAGGAGGCTGACGTAGGAGGACACTTGAGCCCAGAAGTTGAAGGCAAGCCTGGGCAACCTAGCAAGACCCCCATCTCTAAAAGAATAAAAGATATATACAGTTCAATGGCTTTTAGCATATTCACAGAGTTATACAAGCATCACCACAATTTTATAACATTTTCATCACCCCAACAAAACACCCTATACCTATTAGCAGTCACCCCAACAAAACATCCTATACCTATTAGCAGTTACTCCCTAACTCTAAGCAACCTTCAATCTGCTTTCTGTCTCTCTGGATTTTTCTATTCTGGACATTTCATCTAAGTGGAATCATATACTAGATGGCCTTTTATAATTAGCTTCTTCCACTTAGCATAATGTCTTCAAGAGTTATCCAAGTTATAGCATATATCAGCACTTTGATGGCTAAATAATATTCCATTATATGGATATAGCACATTTTGTTTATCATTCCCTCAGTTAATGGACATTTAAGTTTCTTCCGTGTTGTGGCTATTATGAATAATGCTGCTACAGACAATCATGTACAAATTTTTATGTGAACATATATGTTTTCATTTTTTTGGGTAGGGACCTAGGAGTGCTATGTGCTGGGTCATATGGTAACTCTATGTTTAACCTTTTGAGGAACTACCAGACTGTTCTCCAGAGTAGCTTCACTATTTACATTTCTACCAGCAGTGTATGAGAGTTCTAATTTCTCCACGTCCTTGCCAACACTTGTTATTATCCGTCTTTTTATTAGAGTCATCCTAACGGGTGTGAAGGAGTATCTCATGGTGCTTTTGATTTGTATTTTCCTGATGGATATCCCCTCCCATGACATTTTAATCCATAAATAAACTGTATTATCTGTTTATGTACTTTGACCTCTTAGAGGGCTACAAACCATTATAATATCTAAGTTTTTTCATTCCTGCCAAAAACCAGTTCTTACCCCCTTGGGGTGATATTGCCCCCATTGGGAATGCATGTATTAGCACAACCAGTCACATGGCCAAACCCTAAGTCAAAGGGGCAAGGAATTAGACTTCACTCCTTGAGTAGGAGCTGCAACGCTGCATGGCAAAGGGTGTGGACACACAGAGGGGAGAAGAATTGGGGACAATCATGTGGAGGGTCAGAAGGCCTGTTCTGGCCTCATGGGGAAAGCAGGGCTTCCCCGTAATTCTTAAGTCACCATGCCATGGTGCTCTGGCTTCAGAATAGCTAAGCTGCTTTTCTGACCCTTGCAGATATTGGATGAGGTGGAAAAAAGACGAGGCATCTCTCCTGCCCTGGTTCAACCACTCATGAGAAGTGTCATGGAAGCTCCTTTCCCAGCCCTGGGCAAAACCATCCTTGTCAAGAACTTCCTGCCAGGTTCAGGAACCGAGGTAAGTTGCCAGACTCCTTCCTTCTCCCTGGGGAGGTAGTGGCCCAGACAGCCGAGTCTCCGTGCTCAGAGGGGCTGCCTTTCAGTGAGCAGTCCAATTCCATGGTGTCCTCTCCCCGCCCCTCGGGCTGGCCCAGATCACTCATCGTGAGTTCCACCTTCAATCCATCCAGGCTAGGACTCTGCCCAAGGCAGCAAGCCCAAGAACTATGCTATGGCAGCTGGGGTGTTCCTTTGCATGATGTTGGCCTCAGGTTAGGGATCTGCACTAAACATCCTTAGTTTCTTTTAATAGCCCATTTTCATTCATACATTGTATTGAAACCTATTTACATTTCAAGTCCGTATCACCTCTATAACTTTATTTTTTGTTTTTGTTTTTGAGACAAAGTCTTGCACTATTGCCCAGGCTGGAATGCAGTGGTATAATCTCGGCTCACTGCAACCTCTGCCTCCCAGGTTCAAGCTATTCTCCTACCTCAGCCTCCCAAGTACCTGGGACTACAGGTGCCTGCCACTACACCTAGCTAATTTTTGTATTTTTAGTAGAGACGGGATTTCACCGTGTTGGCCAGGATGGTCTCAAACTCCTGACCTCGTGATCTGCCTGCCTCAGCCTCCCAAAGTGCTGGGATTCCAGGCGTGAGCCACTGTGGCCAGCCTGGGCTGGGATTTTATGAAGGAGCTTGTTTTCATCCCTCCCATCCCCTTTGCGTGGCTTGGTGGGCATCAGAAGAAGGACCCCATTTAGCCTTAAGTCTTCAGTTTCAGAGACCCTCAGCAAACCAGATCACCTCTGGGAACAAAGGAGGGAGGAGAATAGGCCTGGAACACTCTAGAACCACCTAGTTTCCCAGCAGAGAGAACAGCAGTCTCTCTGTTGCCAGAGAACCTGAAAACATCCCATACCAGGTGCAGTGGCTTGGCCATGGGGATGTAGCAGGGAGGTTCCCGGAGGGGAAGCCTCATTGTGGGGGCAGCACCAGGCAGGTGCAATGCTAAGAGTAAAATCCACTCTCCACTCACTGGGAAGGAGACAGCTATTTAAAGAGAAAAAAACATGAGATGGGTACCAACTTGAGGGAATTCAGGAACACTTCAACAAGTGCAGAAGAAGAAGATATATACACAGGCTGGGCACATGGTGGCTCACGCCTGTAATCCCAGCATGCCTGTAATCCCTTCTTTTGGGAGGCCGAAGCAGGTGGATCACTTGGAGTCAGGAGTTCGAGACAAGCCTGGCCAACATGGTGGAACCCTGTCTCTACTAACAATACAAAAATTAGCTGGGCATGGTGGTGGGCACCTATAATCTCAGCTACTTGGGAGGCTGAGGCAGGAGAATTGCTCGAACCTGGGAGGCAGAGGCTGCAATAAGCCAAGACTGCACCACTGCCCTCCAGCCTGGGCAACAGAGTAAGACTCCATCTCAAAAAAAAGAAGATATAGACACAAAGCACAAAAGTTGAAAGCACACATCATCAGAAACGGAGTGGGATGGAGTCAGGATTACCTTAAAAACACCTTCTTGAGGTGGCAGCAAGTCTCCAAAGTGCTGCTCAGGCCTGCTGGGCATTCCATGCTAGCCTGGGATTTCCACCTAGCAGGTAACAGTTCCTCAAGAGACAGAGATGCTCTCCACTGGACTCTCAGGGACAGAACAGTTTTCAAAAGTCCTATGAACTCTCCATGGCGAGTGCAGATATGCTGTTGCCAGGGAGAGCCCCCAACCATTTGGGGCCAAAACCCACTGATTTTGCCATCCTGTCTCCTCCCCTTCGTCCACACTGTCCTCAGTCTCATAGCTGAATGTGAGACGCTTGCTTCCCTACCAAAGCTACCTCCTTCCCCAGTCTTCTGGCATCTGTCTTTTCCCCCAATCCTTTTGTTTTGCTTTTTTTCTTTCCCTTTTCCCCCGCCAGTGGGTCACCCCTGATGAGGACCTCAGAGCCCCGTGACTGCGACGCCCGTGAGAGGCCTGGCTGCGTAGCTGGGCCCCTCCTTCATGGCTGCTCCTGTTCCCTGGCAGGTGATCGAACTGTGCCGCCCACTGGACTCCCGGCTCGAGCACGTGGACTTTGAGTCTCTCTTCTCCTCCCTCAGCGTCCGCCACCTGGTCTGTGTGTTTGCCTCCCTGCTTCTGGAGAGGAGGGTCATCTTCATTGCAGACAAGCTCAGGTACCCGCCTTGGCTACTTCTGCTAAAGCATTTGAATGACAGTCCCTCTTGGACCCTCTAGTCTGTAGAGCAGGTGACTGCCCAGCATTGAAGAGTAAGCCCTTCTGAGATAAGGATGGAATAGTCTGGGCATGGTGACTCATGCCTGTAATCTCAGCACTTTGAGAGGCTGAGATGGATGGATCACTTGAGGCCAGGAGTTTGAGGCCAGCCTGTCCAACATGGTGAAACCCCGTCTCTACTAAAAATAGAAAAATTAGCCAGCTGTGGTGGCCCACACCTGTTATCCCAGCTACTTGGGAGGCTAAGGCACAGGAATTGATTGAACCTAGGAGGTGAACATTGTGGTGAGCTGAGATCTCACCACTGCATTCCAGCCTGGGCAACAGACGGAGACCTTCCCTCCTGCCCCCACAAAAAAAGGATGGCCATGGCCGGGCGCGGTGGCTCAAGCCTGTAATCCCAGCACTTGGGAGGCCGAGACGGGCGGATCACGAGGTCAGGAGATCGAGACCATCCTGGCTAACATGATGAAACCCCGTCTCTACTAAAAATACAAAAAACTAGCCGGGCGACGTGGCGGGCGCCTGTAGTCCCAGCTGCTTGGGAGGCTGAGGCAGGAGAATGGCGTAAACCCAGGAGGCGGAGCTTGCAGTGAGCTGAGATCCCGCCACTGCACTCCAGCCTGGGCGGCAGAGCGAGACTCCGTCTCAAAAAAAAAAAAAAAAAGGATGGCCAGGCACAGTGGCTCATGCCTGTAATCCCAGCACTTTGGGAGGCCGAGGCAGGCGGATCACCTGAGGTCAGGAGTTCAAGACCAGCCTGGCCAACATGGTGAAATCCTGTCTCTACTAAAAATACAAAAATTAGCCAGGCATAGTGGCTCGTGCCTATAATACCAGCTCAGCTACTTGAGAGGCTGAGGCACAAGAATCGCTTGAACCCCAGAGGCAGAGGCTGCAATGAGCTGAGATTGCACTATTGCACTCCAGCCTGAGTGACAGAGTGACATTCCATCTCAAAAATAAAAATAAAATAGGCCAGGTGTGGTGACTCATGCCTGTAATCCCAACATTTTGGGAGGCCAAGGCAGGCAGATCACTTGAGGTCAGGAGTTCGAGACCAGCCTGGCCAACATGGTGAAACTCCGTCTCTGCTAAAAATACAAAAATTAGCCGCGCGTGGTGGTGGGTGCCTGTAGTCCCAGCTACTCCGCAGGCTGAGACAGGAGAATCGCTTGGACCCGGGAGGCAGAGATTGCAGTGAGCCAAGATCATGCCACTGCACTCCAGCCTGGAGACAGAGCAAGATTCCATCTCAAAAAATAAAAAATAAGATAAAATAAAGGATGGAATCAGTTGGCAGCTCAGACTGGAGATCTGGGAGGCATACCGTTTTGCACTGCTGTGTGCGACTTCCCTGGCATTGGTGGGCTTTCCACTCATTCTGCCATGTGTCAGACACTCCACTATGTGGTAGGAAAACAGAGAAAAGACACAACTGACATGGTGTCTCACGCCTGTAATCACTGCACTTTAGGAGGCTGACGTGGGAGGACTGCTCCAGTGAAGTAGTTTGAGACCAGCCTGGGCAACACAGTAAGATCCTCATCTCTACAAAAAATGTAAAAAAAAAAAAAAAAAAAAAAATTAGCCAGGTATGGTGGCTTGAGCCTGCAGTCCCTGCTACTAGGGAGGCTGAGGTAGGAAGATCACTTGAGCCCAGAAGTTCAAGGCTGCAGTGAGCTATGATCATGCCACTGCACTCCAACCTGGGCAACAGAACAAGACCTTGTCTCAAAAAAAAAAAAAGAAAGAAAAGAAAAAAAAAAACACAGACTTGTCTCAGTGCAGTGGGGTAACAGAGACATAAGCCGACTCTCCAGGACCACATTAGAGGCAGGTGGAGGCAGTGAGTTCTGGAGACCGAGGGAAGGCACTCACTCCCAGGGAGGCGAGTTTTGAGGGCCAACACTCAGAACAAGTAGTCAGCACATTGCAGGCAAAAGGAGCCATCCTGCAGAGATATGGGGACAGGTGAGGCCTAGCTGTCACCTTCAGGACTGCAAAGTAGACTGGGCGCAGTGGCTCATGAGTATAATCCCAGCACTTTGGGAAGCTGAGGTGGGTGGATCACTTGAGGTCAGAAGTTCGAGACCAGCCTGACCAACATGGTGAAACCCCGTCTCTACTAAAACTACCAAAAAATTCAGTTTGGCATGGTGGTGCACGCCTGTAATCCCAGCTACTTGGGAGGCTTGAAGAGGAATCGCTTGAACCCGGGAGACGGAGGTTGCAGTGAGCCGAAATCACACCATTGCACTCCAGCCTGGGCAACAAGAGCGAAACTCAAAAAAAAGAGAGAGAGAGAGAAAGAAAAATAACTGCAAAGTAGTTCACTAGGGCTGGCGCAGAGAGAGGAAGGTGGGGGAGGGAGATGAGCCAGCAGTGGTGGACAGAAGCCAGCTCACAGAAGGCTGCAGGGCCATGCTCGAGAGGACAGACCATCCTGAGGGCATCCCTTCCTCACCGTTAAAGCGAATGCCCTCCCATCACACACACAGACTCAGTGCCCCATAGGAGGCCACCCCCATCCCAGTGGGCACATTCAGTGATTTGCTAAGGCCATGTCACAAATCAAAGAAGATCCAGAAGGAAATGCAGACAAGGACTTGGGTTCGTTCTAAGCTTCTAAAAAGAGAATTCCTTGCATTTTTGAAATACTGAATCAGAGCCTTCTTTGCTTTGGAACTGGGGGCACAGAAGCGTGAGGGATGGCTGCAGCCCCAGAAAGGGCCGAGATGCGGGGCCAGCCAACCGGGTGGTGCAGATGAGGCCACCTGAGAAGTACATCTGGAAAGAAGCAGTGCCAAAAAAAAAAAAAGCCTGAAGCACTGTGGTTTGGAGAGGAAATCTGACTCTGACCTATGGAAAACAAAAGGGAAGAAAAAAAGGCACGTAAGAATGGAAGGGACAAACTGTAGATAGGCGGGGCGGGAAGCGGCCCCACCCTCTCCCCTCACGCGGCACATCTGGTCACCTTTCTGATGCACCTCTTTGGACAGCAGCCATCTGGCTGTTCCCAGCCTGCTCCCACCCTGTGTTTTAGTTCACTATTCACTTTTTTTTTTTTTTTTTTTTTTTTTTTTTTTTTTTTTTTTTTTTTTTGAGGCGGAGTCTCGCTCTGTCGCCCGGACTGGAGTGCAGTGGCCAGATCTCAGCTCACTGCAAGCTCCGCCCCCCGGGTTTACGCCATTCTCCTGCCTCAGCCTCCCGAGTAGCTGGGACTACAGGCGCCCGCCATCTCGCCCGGCTAGTTTTTGTATTTTTAGTAGAGACGGGGTTTCACCGTGTTAGCCAGGATGGTCTCGATCTCCTGACCTTGTGATCCGCCCGTCTCGGCCTCCCAAAGTGCTGGGATTACAGGCTTGAGCCACCGCGCCCGGCCCCACTATTCACTTTTAAATGTCAGCGTGATTGTACTCCTGGTGCACTTTTGTCAGCTCTGGAAGCAGGCCCTGTCTGTAAGCCTGCAGCTGGTGCTGGGCGCTGGGGAGTTCTCCAAGCTCCTGGGCACTGGGGAATTCAGCCAAGAGAGTTCTCAAGGTTGGAGCCCTGGAAGCCAGGATGAGTAATAACCCTTCAGTGACCAGGATCGGATTTCATCAGCACCACAGTAACTGTCTTTACCCTCTCCATCCCCCACTCCCTCCATCCCCTAGAGGTGGAATTCTCAGGCTTGGATTTGGGGGAGGGGAAAATGATGGATTTCAGAAAGGCCTGGGCTAGAAGTGGAAAGCCAGCCAAGGAAACCCAGCTGGAGTGGTGGTGGGGACAGAGTCCCCGGGGAACGTGCCTGCGGGGGTGAAGATGTTAGACTTGGGGAGGGCCCACCCTGAGAAGATGTCTGGGAAGAGCACCGCTGGAGAGGAGCCGTGGGCCCCCTTCACACACCCCAGCCTCCCCCAGACTCCCTCCAGGGGGAAGAAAACAAAGTATCATGGATTTTTCTGGTAAAAGTACAGTGAGACACCACTGCACTCCAGTCCTGGTGACAGAGCGAGACTCTGTCTCTACAAATTAAGAAAAAAAAAAAAAAACTTAAAAACAAAGTGTAGGGAGAGAAAAGGTGGGAACAGAAAAGGGAAGGGGCCTTGTCAGAGACAAACACATCCCCAAAGGGCAATGCAGGGAGACATGTCAGAAGGCTTGGGACACAAAGAAACCTGGATATACCAGCCGGTCTCAGTGGCTCACACCTGTAATCCCAGCACTTTGGGAGGCTGAGGCAAGCAGATCGCCTGAGGTCAGGAGTTCAAGACTAGCCTGGCCAACATGGCGAAACCCCGTCTCTCCTAAAAATACAAAAATTAGCTGGTCATGGTGGCACACGCCTATAATCCCAGCTACTTGGGAGGCTGGAGCAGAAGAATCACTTGAACCTGGGAGGCAGAGGTTGTGGTGAGCGGAGGTCACACCATCGCACTCCCACCTGGGTGACAGAGCGAGACTGTCTGAAAAAAAAAAAAAAAGAAAGAAAGAAACCTGGAAATGCCTGCCCCACATCTGGGAGAGGACTTGACGCCTCCGCCTTTTTGCCAGACCAATTTCTGGGTGGACAGTTTGGATGCTGGGCCAGCCCCACAGAGCTGCTGTCACGAGAGACAGACAAAAATGAGCAAAGCCCAGCGGCCGAGAGTGGACCCCGCCTGGATTCCTGGGCCTTGGCTGTTCCCCAGCCACCCTCCCTGCCCTGCTCTGGGACCCCACGACGGAGACAGTCACCAGTGCGATCCATAGGAGAGGCATTGGTGTTTCTCTCCAACCTTCCACAGTGCCTGGCATTCTGCCCTTGGAGAGTTCGTCTTTTCAAATGGCTCATGCCGTGAGTGGGTCCAGACACCAGCTGTGGCTGCTGCAAGCAGGTCTCCCCACGGGCACGTCGTGCCCATCAGGGGTTTTCTTCTGCAGCAGCTGCCAGATGTCAGGGGCTGTGAGGATGGGATTTCTGTGGGAAAAGAGAAGGCAGTGGGAATGTGGATAATTTTGGTGCCCTCCTTGAAGCCAGAGCCAGGCGATGGTACAGTAATGGTGTGTGTGTGTAAGAAAGACCATTATTGGGTTTTTAGACCCTTTACAGCTTTCAGAGGTACACATCCCTCCCCCATCACTCAGGGAGGTTTCCCAGAGTAGGGAGGACCCCTGGGCATCCTTAGCCGTTGGCCCTGGGTCTCCTCATTCGTAAGACGCGGCCCCACGTGACTCTGACTTTCCGGGACTCCACTGTCTTGTTTTCTCTGAAAGCAGCCCTCGCTTTTCCTTTTACAAATGGCTCCACATGCTCTCCCCACTGCCCAATAAATCATCCTTCCATCCTACACGGGTTCCATGCAGACCTGAAGAGATGGAAATCTGCATAAAGAAAGGCCTGAAGAGCTCTGAGACAGGAAGAGGGTAAACAAAGCGTGAGCAAAGCTGATGAGGATGACGGCAGCGACCAGGCGTGGAGCGGTCTCTGTGCCAGGTGCCTTCTGAGTGTCTGACCTGCGTCATTTCACGCCCCCCACAGCCCTGTCACATGGGTAACTAACAGGCCTGCAGAGGATCCATCATTCTGCTCAAAGAAGCAGGGAGTGGGAGAGCTGCCGGGCTTTGGAGAGGACGGAGGGAAACCATCTGGGCTGCAGACTCCAGGGATGGTGAAGAGCAGGGTCTGGGGACCTGTCCGTCTACAGAAATGTATAAGGAAAGCCTGCCTAGCACAGGCCCTCAAGCCCTGCTTCGTGCTCGGCAGTCAGGCTAATACGGTCGTGGGGAAGTCTGTGCTTTTCTCCTCAGGGCCCTCCCGGCCTCCGTTACGGCCTTTGTCTTTCCAGCAGGGTCCCAGTGAGAGAGGTGTGATCAGGTCACCCCCAAGGTCTCCCCCAGCTTTGAAACTCTCTGACTCCACGGGCCATGTGGAGGAATCCGTATCCACCTCGATCTGTCTGATTTACGGGAAAGTAGCCATAGGGAATTGAAGTGTTATTTGGCCAGGCCATGACAAACAAGAGTTTGGAGACCAATGATTGGCTGCAAGTTGCCTGACCTGGAAAATTCTGGAAAGTCTTTAGGCCAGGCGCAGTTGCTCACGCCTGTCATCCCAGTATTTTGGGAGGCCGAGGCAGGTGGATTTCTTGAGGCCAGGAGTTCGAGACCATCCTGGCCAATGTGGTGAAACCCCGTCTCTACTGAAAAGACAAAAATAAGCCGGGCGTGGTGGCACATGCCTGTAATCCCAACTACTCGGGAGACTGAGGCAGGAGAATCACTTGAACCTAGGAGGCAGAGGTTACAGTAAGCTGAGATTGCACCACTGCACTCCAAACTGGGCAACAGAGCGGGACTCCATCTCAAAAAAAACAAAGAAAGAAAAAAAATTTTTAAAAAGGCCAGGAGCAGCCAGGCACGGTGGCTCACGCCTGTAATCCCAGCACTTTGGGAGGCCAAGGCGGGTGGATCACAAGGTCAGGAGATCAAAACCATCATGGCTAACACGGTGAAACCCCATTTCTACTAAAAACACAAAAAATTAGCCGGGTGTGGTGGTGTACACTTGTAATCCCAGCTACTTGGGAAGCTGAGGCAGGAGAATCACTTGAACCAGGGAGGTGGAGGTTGCAGTGAGCCGAGATAGAGCCACTGCACTGCACTCCAGCCTGGGCAACAGAGTAAGACTCCGTCTCAAAAAAAAAGAAGAAAAAAAAAGGCTGGGTGCAGTTGCTCATGCCTGTAATCCCAGCACTTTGGGAGGCCAAGGCAGGGGGATCGCCTGAGGTTAAGAGTTCAAGACCAGCCTGGCCGACATGGTGAAACCCCGTCTCTATTAAAAATACCAAAATTAGCCGGGCATGGTGGCGGGCCTGTAATCCCAGCTACTTAGGAGGCTGAGGCAGGAGAATGACTTGAACCTGGGAGGCAGAGGTTGCAGTGAACTGAGATCACACTACTACACTCCAGCCTGGGCAACAAAGTGAGACTCTATCTCAATAAAAAATAAAATAGGCCAGGCGCGGTGGCTCATGCCTGTAATTCCAGCACTTTGGGAGGCCAAGGCAGGTGGATCACAAGGTTAGGAGTTCGAGACCAGCCTGACTAACATGGTGAAACCCCGTCTCTACTGAAAATACAAAAAAAATTAGCCGAGTGTAGTCGTGGGTGCCTGTAATCCCAGCTACTTTGGAGGCTGAAGCAGGAGAATCGCTTGAACTCAGGAGGCGGAGGTTGCAGTGAGCCGAGATCATGCCATTGCACTCCAACCTGGGCAACAGAGCAAGACTCTGTCTCAAAAATAAATAAATAAATAAACAAACAAACATTTAAAAAATTAAAAATTTTTTAGAAAGAACATCTTCAGGTTAAGTTACAGCTGGTACTCTCATCCCCAGTACTCCCGGGGCTGCACATGCACTGATACCCAACCCTGCTCCGCTAACGTGGCAGAAAGCCTCCTTATTCTCCTGATTTCCAGCTGTAGCCCTTAAGTTAGTGAGGGCACGGAACAGGGCATGAGAACAGGACATGTCACAGACTCAGTGCATGGCCCGGTGACATCCCAGAGGGGACCTTCGCCCACTCTAGGTCGGTAGGCACCCCCGCAGCACTCTCCCCCACAAACACAATTTATTCTCTCATCTTCGCTGCTGTGAGTCTCCCACTGCAAGAGGAAGCGTCAGGGAGTTATGGCAAATATTGTATGAGTTATAAAAGGGTTTTAAGTTGAGCCAAAAATCTATCAAGTTTAGAATAACATTTTTGCTCTGTTTTATCTTTAGGGTGGACATTGAGTGTTCTAATGGCTCTGTCAAGCTGGAGTTTGACAGATGGAAAGGAAAGAATGCTGTTTTGATGGCTTGTTCTGTGGTCATGACAACAGATAAATACTTCTCTACACCCTTGCCTTCATTTTCCTGATGATAAACATTTTGTGTTTTACTTTACTAATTTCAGTTCCCCAAAGTTTTGGCTAAACCTATAGACCAGGCTGAATGATAAAGTCAGAGCTGCATGTAAACAAATATGTGCAAAAAGTTTTAGAGGGAGGCCAGACATGGTGGCTCATGCCCATAATCCTAGCACTTTAGGCCAAAGTGGGAGGATTGCTTGAGCCCAGGAGTTTGAGAACAGCTTAGGCAACATAGCAAGACCCCATCTCTTTTTTTTTTTTTTTTTTTTTTTTGAGACGGAGTCTCGCTCTGCCGCCCAGGCTGGAGTGCAGTGCCCGGATCTCAGCTCACTGCAAGCTCCGCCTCTTGGGTTTAGGCCATTCTCCTGCCTCAGTCTCCCGAGTAGCTGGGACTACAGGCGCCCGCCACGTCGCCCGGCTAGTTTTTTGTATTTTTTAGTAGAGACAGGGTTTCACCGTGTTAGCCAGGATGGTCTCAATCTCCTGACCTCGTGATCCGCCCGTCTCGGCCTCCCAAAGTGCTGGGATTACAGGCTTGAGCCACCGTGTCCGGCCTGACCCCATCTCTTAAAACAAACAAACAAACAAAAACCTTTATAGTTGACAAAGTTTTCAATATTCAAGAATTTTTTTTTTTTTTTTTTTAGACGGAGTCTCGCTCTGTCGCCCAGGCTGGAGTACACTGGCCGGATCTCAGCTCACTGCCAGCTCCGCCTCCCGGGTCTATGCCATCCTGCCTCAGCCTCCCGAGTAGCTGGGACTACAGGCACCCGCCACCTCGCCCGGCTAGTTTTTTTTTGTATTTTTAGTAGAGTCGGGGTTTCACCGTGTTAGCCAGGATGGTCTCGATCTCCTGACCTCGTGATCCGCCCGTCTCAGCCTCCCAAAGTGCTGGGATTACAGGCTTGAGCCACCGCGCCCGGCCCAATATTCAAGAAATTTATGAACTGGGCATAGTGGCACATGCCTGTAGTCCCAGCTGCTCAGGAGGCTGAGGTGGAAGCATCATGTGAGCCCAGGAGTTTGAGGCTGCAGTGAGCTGTGACTGCACCACTGCTCTCCAGCCGGGGTGGACCTTGTCTTTAAAAAGCAAATAAAAAATAAATAAGAAATTGACTTACATGTTTGTAGTACATTAAACCATAAGCCAAATGATAGACTACTGGCTAGTGATAAGTAGGATTAGGTAGGCCAATCTTGACACATACAGGAGTTTGAACCTTGTCTTTGACATATAGGTAACTACACAAATAAGTTCATATGTAGCTGTGCACTTTCATCCTTTTATTTGTTTGGTTTGGTTCATTTTTAATAAGTTTACACAAGCTTAAATGAGAATCCCATGTCCTCTCTAGAATTGGTTGCACCCAACATTTGCCATCCCAAGAGGTTGGGCTTCTCACCACACACTCTCTAGGGAGATGAGTTTGCCCAAGGCCTGGCTGAAAGTGTTCAAAGCTGCCACCTTGCTGCTCTGGCATCCATAAGATACTTCAGAAGTCTAGCTAGTCCTCAGCGTGGATGACAGAGTCTTAGAGATAAGTACATTTAGTTCAGCAAAGTCCTATGAAAAATAACAATTTTAGGCGGGTGTGGTGGCTCACGCCTGTAACCCCAGCACTTTGGGAGGCCAAGACAGATGGATCACCTGAGGTCGGGAGTTTGAGACCAGCCTGGCCAACATGGTAAAACCCCGTCTCTACTAAAAATACAAAAATTAGCTGGGGGTGATGGCAGGCGCCTGTAATCCCAGCTACTCAGGAGGCTGAGGCAGGAGAATCACTTGAACCCAGGAGGTGGAGGCTGCAATGAGCCAAGATGGTGCCACTGTACTGCAGCTTGGGCAACAGAGCCAGACTCCATTTCAAAAAAAAAATACAATTTTAATAGTATAATTGTACAGCCTGATTAAATGTTAAGAATTAACTACCTATTTTTGCATATGAACACCAACAAGGTACCAATGAGCAAGATTTAGAGTTTAGCATAGCCGCAAATGCTGTTGTCTTCTAATCCAGACCCATCGCTAACATGCTGGGGCTGGAAGCTTATTCCAGTTCTTCTCTTGGAGTCAAATCCCTCCCAGACTGTACTGGCTTTGAAACACTGTCATCTTTACCTTTTGGGTGCACTGCAGCCGCTGGAAACCTCTCAGACAGGTTTCTGTGGTTCTTTTTTTTTTTTTTTTTTTTTTTCTGAGACAGAGTTTTGCTCTATTTCCCAGGCTGGAGTGCAGTAGCATGATCTCGGCACACTGCAACCTCCACCTCCCGGGTTCAAGTGATTCTCCTGCCTCATCCTCCCAAGCAGCTGGGACTACAGGCACGTGCCACCATAGCTGGCTAATTTTTCTGTATTTTTAGTAGAGATGGGGTTTCACCATGTTGGCCAGGCTGGTCTCAAATTCCTGACCTCAAGTGATCTGCCTGCCTCAGCCTCCCACGGTGTTGGGATTATAGGCATGAGCCACCGCACACGGCCTTCTCTATGAATTTCTTAGTGAGTGTCACCATCATTATTTTGTTCTGCCTTGGCGAAGGAGCCCTAGAATTACCTTCCCGTGACACCCTTCGTTCTTTTGATGGCCTCAACAAAAACTCCTATTTCCAGCTCCTGGCCTTTGCTCTCTCTTCTGGGTTCATCATTTGTAGATGTTAAAGTTGAAAGGACAGCCAGGTGCGGTGGCTCACACCTGTAATCCCAGCACTTTGGGAGGCCGAGGCAGGTGGATCACCTGAGGTCAGGAGTTTGAGACCAGCCTGACCAACATGGTGAAATCCCATCTCTACTAAAAAATACAAAATTTAGCTGGACGTGGTGGGACATGGCTGTAATCCCAGCTCCTCAGGAGGCTGAGACAGGAGAATCACTTGAACCCGGGAGGCAGAGGTTGCAGTGAGCCGAGACCACACCATTGCACTCCAGCCTGGGCAACAAGAATGAAACTCCATCTCAAAAAGTAAGAAATGAAAAAAAGCTGGAAGGACATCAGCAATGATCTAGTGGTGATCTAGTCTAGTTATTTCACAGGTGAAGAATCTGAGGCGTGGAGCAGTTAAGGGCTTTGCCTGAGATCACGCAGAGAGTAACAGAACTAGTTGTCTTGAAGCCCAGCCCATGTTCGTTTTCAACTGTGTGGCACATGGCCTCAGGGTTTGCAAGTACGGTGATGGAAACCAGGCAGCCACTCCTGGTAGATTTCACCAGGCATTAGACCACACCTGAGTTTACCTTTCACTCATGTTCTCGGGAGTGGTGCATTAACAGGAGAGCTACTTTGCTTGGGATACTAAAGGGTAGTCATTGAATCAGCCTTCCAGTTACAGGGGTGTTCCTCTAATTCGGGAAACTCTTCATTTACTTTTCTGGTAGCATCTTAGAGGAAGCTCTGTGCTGGATCCTTACTGGTTCATAGTGACTTGGACGCCAGCTGAGCATAGGAACACCAAATATGGAGCAGAGACCTGGTAGCAACCAGAACTAAAGAGTCGGCTCCAGGAAAACTTTCGCATTCCTTACAAGTGCATCCTGATGTTCTGGAATACTGCTCCAACCCTCAGGAACCACCACCCAACAGCAAAACATCCTTGGGCCCAACTTTTAGCCCTGCGGCCCAGCCAACCTCCCACTGGGGCCTTCTCTTCCCTGCCCCACTTCTGTACAATTGATCACAGCTGTGAGTGCTGGCGTTTCTTTCCTCCACACCACTGTAATGCAAACCAGCTGCGAGTGAGGACTCTATAACTTCCTTCAGAAACACTGCCTCTCCTCCAGCCCCTCCACCTCCACGCTCTGCAGCAAGCCCTCTTGACCAGTCATCCCTAGCATCCCAGAACCACTGCCTATTGGCATGTTCCTAAGAGACCACCAGTCCCAGCAGTGCCCACCTCCTGTCCCCCTCCTTGAGGGCTCCTCTGGCCTTCACAAGTCGGGCAACAAAATTTTATTACCACTTGCATCAGGGATTGAGAAAAACAACCTCCATTCAAAATAATCATTTCCTGCTCTATCATTTATTTTGAGGAAAGGGCTGTCACTCGTGTAATTATTAGCAAAATTTGACCTTTTAATGTTTAGGGGCAGAATTATTTTTAGAATATTGGTGTAGGCCAGGTGTGGTGGCTCACGCCTGTAAATCCCTGCACTTTGGGAGGCCGAGGTGGGCGGATCATGAGGTCAAGAGTTCGAGACAAACCAGACCAACATGGTGAAACCCCGTCTCTACTAAGAATACAAAAATTAACCAGGCGTGGTGGCATATGCCTGTAATCCCAGCAACTCGGGAGGCTGAGGCAGGAGAATCAATTGAACCAGGGAGGCAGAGGTTGCAGTAAGCCAAAATTGCACCATTGCACTCCAGCCTGGGTGCCAGAGCAAGACTCCATCTCAAAAAAAAAAAAAAAAAAAAAATTACCAGGCATTGGTGGCACATGCCTGTAATCCCAGCTACTTGGAAGACTGAGGCAGGAGAATCGCTTGAACCCAGGAGGCGGAGGTTGCAATGAGCTATCATGCCACTGCACTCCAGTCTGGGCGACAGAGTGAGACTCCATCTAAAAAAAAAAAAAAAAAAAGGTGATGTGGGCTAGAGAGCAAGAGGAATGAGACCCCTTCACCTGCCTGTTTGTTGCCATCTTGTCTCCAGCACCCTGTGCTCCATGGGCTCCAGCTAAGGAGGTATTCATGATAACCAGGTACAGAAACGTTCACTGCAGCCACAACAGTGGGATCAGACTACTCAAAATAAACTTGCTACAGGAGATTGTCAACAAATAATCTCCTGTATTGTATTGTGGGAGGAGCGGCAGCTGGTTCCCCAGCCAGTCGTCATCATTTGTTGCATCAAGCCTGAACACTGCTGCCCTGGAGCCCCATGCATCCAGTTCACTGAGTGAACTTTTTCTTTCTGTCACGTTTCTCCACCAGCCTCTGCATCTAGCAGCAGCATTGCTGGTCATCTTTCCTGACCTTGCTCCCACGACCTTCTCCTCCAGACGGTTCACACTTGCTGCAGCTGAACCAGGGCCTCCGGTGTCCCAGGCCCCGGGGGCCTCTCTGTCACTGCAGGCAACATAGGGCTTTAGGAGTCCCAAATGGCTGTATAGCAAGGAGAAAGGAGCAGCCCTTCCTCCTTCTAGGAGTGAGACCACAAGGAAGTAAAAATGCAGGTAGCCAGCCAGGCACAGTGGCTCACACCTGTAATCCCAGCACTTTGGGAGGCCGAGGCAGGCAGATCACAAGGTCAAGAAATCGAGACCATCCTGGCCAACATAGTGAAACCCTGTCTCTACTAAAAATACAAAAAATTAGCCAGGCATGGTGGTGCGCACCTGTAGTCCCAGCTGCTCGGGAGGCTGAGGCAGGAGAATCACTTGAACCTGGGAGGCAGAGGTTGCAATGGGCCTAGATCGTGCCACCACACTCCAGCCTGGCAACAGAGTGAGACACCATCTCAAAAAAAAAAAAAAAAAAAAGCCCGGGCACGGTGGCTCAAGCCTGTAATCCCAGCACTTTAGGAGGCCGAGACGGGCGGATCACGAGGTCAGGAGATCGAGACCATCCTGACTAACACAGTGAAACCCCGTCTCTACTAAAAAAAGTACAAAAAACTAGCCGGGCGAGGTGGCAGGCGCCTGTAGTCCCAGCTACTTGGGAGGCTGAGGCAGGAGAATGGCGTAAACCCGGGAGGCGGAGCTTGCAGTGAGCTGAGATCCAGCCACTGCACTACAGCCTGGGCGACAGAGCAAGACTCCGTCTCAAAAAAAAAAAAAAAAGCAGGTAGCCTTTTCTTTGAGTTGGGAAAAAACATTAAAAACATGTTTTGTTTTGTTTTTCTATTGCAATGATTGAAAAAAACAACACACATAGGCTATCCTCACTGTGCCTCCTTTTTATATACGTGTAATTTTTTTGTTTTAGAGATGGGGATCTAACCATGTTGCCCAGGCTGGACTTGAACTCCAGGGCTCAAGACATCCTCCCACCTCAGCCTCTGGGATTCAGTAGCTGGGACTACAGGCACGTGCCCCTGTGCCTGGATCATAGGGTGTCTCCTAATGCCTGCATTCCTCTAAGCAGCAATCCTGCCTCCTCCAGTCGGCAGGACCCTTTTCTCCCTACTCTGCCCCATCCTACATTCAGAGGTTACTTTAGCCTCATTTAGCCTCACTCTTCCTACCTTAAAAATCCAAAAGAAACTGAATTCAATCCCCAAGATCTCTTCCAGATCTAAAATTCTGTCCTTCTGTAACTGTGAAGTCAAAAGTGCTTGAACCACAACTCTGAAAGGAATCTTAAACACAAAGACTGCGTTTTTTTCTTCTCCTTTAAGGGACTAAAGTGAGAGCTTCAAAGTCTAGGGAAATGGACCATGGAGCTTGTCATGAACCACTTTGTTTCCAAGTCACATTTAGGCACTTTGACAAACGTGCTATAAAAAGAGTCTGGTGTCATGTAAAATACTGTCATGCAGGGATCTCCTTCTTAAGGTCTCTTATTTTTCTGGGGCGGAGTCTCACTCTGTTGCCCACACTGGAGTGCAGCGGCGTGATGGTGATCTTGACTCACAACCACCTCTGCCTCTTGGGTTCAAGCGATTCTCCTGCCTCAGCTTCCCTCCCTAGTAGCTGGGACTGCAGGTGCCCGCCACCGCATCTGGCTAACTTTTTTGTATTTTCAATAGAGACAGGGTTTTACCATGTTGGCCAGGCTGGTCTCAAACTCCTGACCTCAGGTGATCCACCCGCCTCAGCTTCCCAAAGTGCTAGGATTACAGGCGTGAGCCACTGTGCCTGCCCCCCTCCCAGTCTTCTAGTCCAAATCATTGGCTTCAAGCCCTTTTCATTGCAGCCCACAATGAGAAGTACATTTTACAATCAGACCCAGGGTATGTCCTCCCACCTGCCCCTGCCACAGACACACAGATAGTTGTTTTTTTTTTTTTTTTTCCCTTTAAGACAGAGTTTCATTCTTGTTGCCCAGGCTGGAGTACAATGGCATGTTCTTAGCTCACCGCAACCTCCATCTCCTGGGTTCAAGCGATTCTCCTGCCTCAGCCTCCCGAATAGCTGGGATTACAGGCACGTGCCACCATGCCCGGCTCTTTTTATTTATTTATTTTTATTTTTATTTTTTTTTGTATTTTTAGTAGAGACGGGGTTTCTCCATGTTGGTCAGGCTGGTCTCAAACTCCCGACCTCAGGTGATCCACCTGCCTCAGACTTCCAGAGTGCTGGGATTATAGCGTGAGCCACCACGCCCAGCCGACACACAGGTAGTTATTTACAGCTGGGAAACATGCAGCACATTCTTATTTTCTATTCTTTTTGTTGTTGTTGTTCTTGTTTTTAATGCTGATTGCAACCTCTAAAATGATTTCAAGACCCACTAATGGGCTGCAACTATAGTCTGAAAAATCTTGCTCCAGAAACAAGTACCCTCATTTGTATGTTAATGTTCTGATTTTCTTTTTTTGTTGTTGTTGTTTTTTGTTTGTTTGTTTGTTTTGAGATGGAGTCTCGCTCTGTCCCCCAGGCTGGAGTGCAGTGGCGCTATCTCGGCTCACCGCAAGCTCCGCCTCCCGGGTTCACGGCATTCTCCTGCCTCAGCCTCCCGAGTAGCTGGGACTACAGGAGCCCACCACCTCGCCCGGCTAATTTTTTTTTTTTTTTTTTTATGTTCTGATTTTCTAAGCCCTGACTTTACAACCATATGACACAAGCACAGCAACTTTGTAGTCTGGCTCCACACATTGACATATATTCGTCCTAAAATCAAAAAAAAGTTTAGAGCAAAGTGAATTCAGCACATTCAGTGGTTTATAGATCAAGGAACTAAAACACAAATGGTAAGGAATTAACTAAAAGTATTAACATTCTTGAATATTTGAGAGGAAGTGATGCCTTAGGAAAAGGTATCTCTGCTTTGACAGAGGATGTAGATCTAGATCCTTCAAAAGACGTAGAAGTCAGCCGGACGTCGTGGCTCACGCCTGTAATCCCAGCACTTTGGGAAGCCAAGGCAAGCAGATTACCTGAGGTCAGGAGTTCGAGATCAGCCTGACAAACATGGTGAAACCCTCTCTCTACCAAAAATACAAAAATTAGCCAGGCATGGTGGCGTGTGCCTGTTAATCTCAGCTACACAGGAGGCTGAGGCAGGAGAATCACTTGAACATGAGAGGTGGAGGTTGCAGTAAGCCAAGATCATGCCAGCCTAGGCGACAGAGTGAAATTCTGTCTCAAAAAAAAAGAAAGACATAGAAGTCACTTCACCTTAAGCTCTGGCTAGATTATTGATATTACTCTCCTTAATGTAAGTCCTAACTTAATTACTCTCTCACTCTTTTTATTTTTTCTTGGTATCTTCCAAATGCAATGTCTTACTCTTACCCAGCTAATAAACAAGACAGTATAGGGATAAGAATGAAATCTTGGGATAGCGTTTTTCTCATCTTGGGAGTGATCATTTGAAAGAAAAGATAAGGACCGAATATCAGTGCTATGCATGGATGCCATGCTGCTAAGAGGTATTTCTTTTTTTTTTTTTTTTTTTTTGAGGCGGAGTCTCGCTCTGTTGCCCGGACTGGAGTGCAGTGGCCGGATCTCAGCTCACTGCAAGCTCCCCCTCCCGGGTTTACGCCATTCTCCAGCCTCAGCCTCCCGAGTAGCTGGGACTACAGGCGCCCGCCATCTCGCCCGGCTAGTTTTTGTATTTTTAGTAGAGACGGGGTTTCACTGTGTTAGCCAGGATGGTCTCGATCTCCTGACCTCGCGATCCGCCCGTCTCGGCCTCCCAAAGTGCTGGGATTACAGGCTTGAGCCACCGCGCCCGGCCGCTAAGAGGTATTTCAAGACTCCAGTGAGTATCAAGAGAATGATTATTTGCAAAGACGGGGAACAGGAAGGTTAAGAGCCTTAGGGTGATAAATGAACAAAATTCAATAGTACTATTATTAGTCCAGGGGCCCCCAAATTGGGGAATGGAAAAGAAGGCTATGTGTACATGTATTTTAAATTTTAATTATTATTATTATTATTATTATTTTTTGAGACGGAGTCTTGCTCTGTCGCCCGGGCTGGAGTGCAGTGGCCAGATCTCAGCTCACTGCAAGCTCCGCCTCCCGGGTTTACGCCATTCTCCTGCCTCAGCCTCCCGAGTAGCTGGGACTACAGGCGCCCGCCACCTCGCCCGGCTAGTTTTTTGTATTTTTTATTAGAGACGGGGTTTCACCGTGTTAGCCAGGATGGTCTCGATCTCCTGACCTCGTGATCCGCCCGTCTCGGCCTCCCAAAGTGCTGGGATTACAGGCTTGAGCCACCGAGCTCGGCCAATTTTAATTATTTTTAATTGTCATATAAAAATGGCATATATTTATCATGTGCGACAATGATGATTTTATTATTGTTGTTGAGACAGGGTCTCCCTCTGTCATCCATGCTGGAGTGCAGTGACATGATCACGGCTCACGGCAGCCTCGACCTTCCAGGTTCAAGTAAGCTTCCCACTTCAGCTTCCTGAGTAGCTGGGACCACGTGTCACCACCACAGGCTCATTTTTTTTTTTTTTTTTTGTAGAAATAAGGCCCCACCATGTTGCCAGGTTGATCTCAATCTCCTGGGCTTAACTGGAACATGATATTTTAATACATACATATATTTTGTTGTTGTTTTGTTTTGTTTTGAGACGGAGTCTCACTCTGTCGCCCAGGCTGGAGTATAGTGGTGCGATCTCAGCTCACTGCAACCTCCGCCTCCCAGGTTCAAGCAATTCTCCCGCCTCAGCTTCTCAAGTAACGGGGATTATAGGCATGCACCACCATGCCCAGCTAATTTTTTTATTTTGAGTAGAGATGAGGTTTCACCATGTTGGCCACGCTGATTTCAAACTCCTGACCTCAGATGATCCAACTGCCTTGGTCTCTCAAAGTGCTGGGATTACAGGCGCAAGCCACTGCGCCCAGTCTGGTGTTTTGAAATATGTTTACTTTGTGGAGTGGCTACATTGAGCTAATTAACATATGTATTACCTCACATACTTATTTTTTGTGATAAGAAAACTTAAAATCTACTCTCAGCAATTTTCTACAATACGTTAACTATAATTGCCATGTTGTACAATAGATCTCTTTAACTTATTCATTCTATATATGAGCTAATGTATATTTTAAGGATATTTCAGGGGGTGTTAGATCCAAGAGAAACTCACTTGGAAGCAAGGTGATCTTTGTTTTTAACCCTTTCTTCTTTTAGAAACAGACTTGTCACCCAGGCTGCAGTGCAGTGACACGATCATAGCTCTCTGCAACCTTGAGTTCCAGGGCTCCAGCGATCCTCCCATGTCAGCCTCCTGAGTAGCTAGGACTGCAGGCATGTGCCACCACACTGTGCTAATTTTTAAATTTTTTGTAGGCAAGGGGTCTCACTATGTTGCCCAGTCTGGCCTCAGACTCCTAGCCTCAAGCGATACTCCTACCTCAACCTCCCAAAGTGCTGGGATTACAGATGTGAGCCACCACAGCTGGCTTGCTTTTTTTGTTGTTGTTGTTGAGACAGAGTTTCACTCTTGTTGCCCAGGCTGGAGTGCAATGGCACGATCTTGGCTCACTGCAGCCTCCACCTCCCAGGTTCAAACGATTCTCCTGCCTCAGCCTTCCAAATAGCTGAGATTACAGGCATGCACCACCACCCCTGGCTAATTTTTGTATTTTTAGTAGAGATGGGGTTCCACCATGTCGGCCAAGGTGGTCTCAAACTCCTGACCTGCCAATATTTTTTTTTTTTTTTTTTTGAGACGGAGTCTCGCTCTGTCTCCCAGGCTGGAGTGCAGTGGCCGGATCTCAGCTCACTGCAAGCTCCACCTCCCAGGTTTACGCCATTCTTCTGCCTCAGCCTCCCCAGTAGCTGGGACTACAGGCGCCCGCCACCTCGCCCGGCTAGTTTTTTGTATTTTTTAGTAGAGACGGGGTTTCACTGGCTTAGCCAGGATGGTCTCGATCTCCTGACCACGTGATCTGCCCGTCATCTCGGCCTCCCAAAGTGCTGGGATTACAGGCTTGAGCCACCGCGCCCGGCCAATATCTTGTAATTCACATATTTTCTCCTCAAGTAAGCCAGAGCTAATTGATTCTTTTTTTAATGGCTCAGGAAACTTTTAGGACAATGAGATTAGAGGTGCCTGATGTCAGGGGTGTCTGCATAGATCCATCTAGGCAAAACTCAGCTTCCTTGCAACTTTACCTAAGCAAAGCCTAGGTCAGAACTTGGGCAAATGTTCAGAAGGCTAACGTTAAGAAGGCTTTTTAACAAATGCAGTGCTGGCTATAGGCCCCACACCTGAGGAGGCTGTAGTATACTCATGGCAGAACCACTGGGCCCTCACTTTTATTCTTACAAGTACTTCTAACAAGCGTCTAAGGTGTTTGTTTGTTTGTTTGTTTTTGAGATGGAGTCTCGCTCTATCACCCAGGTGCTGGAATGCAGTGGCGCGATCTCGGCTCACCACAACCTCTGCCTCCTGGGTTCAAGCCATTCTCCTGCCTCAGCCTCCTGAGTAGTTGGGATTACAGGTGCATGCCACCACGCCCAGCTAATTTTTGTATTTTTAGTAGAGACGGGGTTTCACCGTGTTGACCAGGCTGGTCTTGAACTCCTGACCTCGTGATCTATCCACGTTGGCCTCCCAAAGTGCTGGGATTACAGGCATGAGCCACAGCGCCCAGCTATGTCTAAGGTTTCTAATCCTATCATATTGTAGAAATCGTATAATAGAATGAGAGGAGAGAGGAGCTGCTGCAGCAGGCTCAGCAGCAGTAAGAGATGATTGCAAGGAAGAAGAGAGGAAGTCAACTCCCACTTGCCTTGGAAGGCCATCAGTCATCACTGTCTTGCAGCATAATAGAGTTGATAATTCAACATGATAACCCTGCAGAATCCACTCCTTCATTCAACAGACTTGAGCTTGAATTCAGGCACTGTTGCGGAGAGATCAATAATGCTCAGTGCTTGCCAATAAAAAAAAAAAAAAAGGCTACATGGTGACCATTACTCTTTTTCTTGCTTGCTTTGTTTTTTGTTTTGTTTTATTTTTTGTTTTTGGTTTTTTTTTTTGAGACACACTCTTGCTAGGTTGAGTGGAGTGCAGTGGCACAATCCGATCACTGCTCACTGCAGCTTGGACCTCCTGGGCTCAAGAACCTCCCACCTCAGCCTCCGCAGTAGCTGGGATTACAGGTGTGTGCCACCACACCAGGCTAACTTTTTTATACTTTATGATTTTTTATTTTCCCCATCCAATGACCCATCAGACGTCGGGCTAATTTTTACATTTTTTGTAGAGACGGGGGTCTTCTTATATTGCTTAGGCTGGTCTTGAACGCCGGGCCTCAAGTGATCCTCCCTCAGCCTCCCAAAGTGCTGGGATTACAGGCTGAGCTACGAAGGCAGGCCTGACCATTTTTCTTTATTCTTTTTTTGTTTCTTCCATAACCACAATGCCATTATCACTGTTAATAAACTTTTCTCTTTTTTTTGGAGACAGTCTCACTCTGTCGCCCAGGCTGGAGTGCAAGCTACAATCTCAGCTCACTGCAACCTCTGCCTCCCGGGTTCAAGCGATTCTCCTGCCTCAGCCTCCCAAGTAGCTGAGATTACAGGCACCCACCACCAGGCCCGGCTAATTTTTGTATTTTTAGTAGAGACGGGGTTTCACCGTGTTGACCAGGCTGGTCTTGAACTCCTGACCTCGTGATCTATCCACGTTGGCCTCCCAAAGTGCTGGGATTACAGGCATGAGCCACAGCGCCCAGCTATGTCTAAGGTTTCTAATCCTATCATATTGTAGAAATCGTATAATAGAATGAGAGGAGAGAGGAGCTGCTGCAGCAGGCTCAGCAGCAGTAAGAGATGATTGCAAGGAAGAAGAGAGGAAGTCAACTCCCACTTGCCTTGGAAGGCCATCAGTCATCACTGTCTTGCAGCATAATAGAGTTGATAATTCAACATGATAACCCTGCAGAATCCACTCCTTCATTCAACAGACTTGAGCTTGAATTCAGGCACTGTTGCGGAGAGATCAATAATGCTCAGTGCTTGCCAATAAAAAAAAAAAAAAGGCTACATGGTGACCATTACTCTTTTTCTTGCTTGCTTTGTTTTTTGTTTTGTTTTATTTTTGTTTTTGGTTTTTTTTTTGAGACACACTCTTGCTAGGTTGAGTGGAGTGCAGTGGCACAATCCGATCACTGCTCACTGCAGCTTGGACCTCCTGGGCTCAAGAACCTCCCACCTCAGCCTCCGCAGTAGCTGGGATTACAGGTGTGTGCCACCACACCAGGCTAACTTTTTTATACTTTATGATTTTTTATTTTCCCCATCCAATGACCCATCAGACGTCGGGCTAATTTTTACATTTTTTGTAGAGACGGGGGTCTTCTTATATTGCTTAGGCTGGTCTTGAACGCCGGGCCTCAAGTGATCCTCCCTCAGCCTCCCAAAGTGCTGGGATTACAGGCTGAGCTACGAAGGCAGGCCTGACCATTTTTCTTTATTCTTTTTTTGTTTCTTCCATAACCACAATGCCATTATCACTGTTAATAAACTTTTCTCTTTTTTTGGAGACAGTCTCACTCTGTCGCCCAGGCTGGAGTGCAAGCTACAATCTCAGCTCACTGCAACCTCTGCCTCCCGGGTTCAAGCGATTCTCCTGCCTCAGCCTCCCAAGTAGCTGAGATTACAGGCACCCACCACCAGGCCCGGCTAATTTTTGTATTTTTAATAGAGATGGGGTTTCACCATGTTGGCCAGACTGGTCTTGAACTCCTGACCTCAGGTGATCCACTCACCTCGGCCTCCCAAAATGCTGGGATTACAGATGTGAGCCACTGCACCCAGCCTGACCATTTATCTTGAAGAGAAACTACCGTATTTCTCCCAAAGGTTTTGTTGTTGTTGTTGTTTTTGTTTTTGAGACAGAGCCTCACTCTGTCGCCCAGGCTGGAGTGCAACGGCACAATCTCTGCTCACTGCAACCTCTGCCTCCCAGGTTCAAGCAATTCTCCCACCTCAGCCTCCCGAGTAGCTGGGATTACAGGCGTGCATCACCACGCCCAGCTAAGTTTTGTATTTTTTGACAGAGATGAGGTTTCACCATGTTGGCCAGGCTGGTCTTGAACTTCTGACCACCTCAGCCTCCCAAAGTGCGGGGATTACAGGCATCAGTCACTGTGCCTGACCTCTCCCAGTGTTACTATGTTATTATTTTTGAAACGTTCAATGCTTAAAATGGTTAGCCCTCAGTCATCTCTTTTTTTTTTTTTTGAGATGGAGTTTTGCTCTTGTTGCCCAGACTAGAGTGCAATGGTGCAATCTCGCCTCCTGGGTTCAAGCGATTCTTCTGCCTCAGCCTCCTGAGTAGCTAGGGTACACCATACCTGGCTAATTTTTTGTATTTTTAGTGGAGACGGAATTTCACCATGTTAGCCAGGCTGGTCTCGAACTCCTGACCGCAGGTGATCTACCCATCTTGGCCTCCCAAAGTACTGGGATTACAGGCGTGAGCCACCATGCCCGGCAGCCCTCAGTCATCTCTAGCATATCATCCTTGACCAGAATTCTGGGTGAGGCTCAACTGTATATGAGTTTCACCTTTACATGAACCCATTTGGAGCTGACCGCTGGCATGTGAGTACCAAAGGAGTTTTGTGTCCTTCTTTTCCTGGATTGCACCTAGGTGTTCATGCTCAGCTGAGAGAATGCTGGGAACAGAACACAGCCAAAGCTACAGTGTTTTGATAGAAAGCATCTTCAGATCTTCAGTAAGAGAATGAGCATTCTTGAGAAAATAGGCTTTCACTGTTTTTGTGTTTTTGTTTTGTTTGGGGAGGGGGCAGGGAGTAGGGGTGGAAAGGAATGTAAATTAAAACCTTACAAGAGTCCAGGCACGGTGGCTCACACCTGTAATCCCAGCATTTCGAGAGGCTGAGGGGGGCAGATCACTTGAAGTCAGGAGTTCAAGTCCAGTCTGACCAATATGGTGAAACCCTATCACTACTAAAAATACAAAAATTAGCCGGGTGTGGTGGCAAGTGCCTGTAGTCCCAGCTACTCGGGAGGCTGAGATGGGAGAATTGCTTGAACCTGAGAGGCGGAGGTTGCAGTGAGCCCAGATCGCACCACTGCACTCCAGCCTATGCAACAGAGTGAGACTCCGTCTCAAAAATAATTAAAAATAGAAATAAATAAATAAAAACCTTACAAGAGTATAGCTCACACAAAAAAGCTGAGAGCAGGAGGGTGCAGGGCGTGTAGCTCACATGTGAAAACACACTGGTAAAAATTATCCAGGACATTAAACTCGTCCCTGCAGCTGTGCCTCCAAGCCTCTCACATAGGCTCTAAGTGCCTGATGTGGCCTGTGCTGAGACTGTCCCGTGCTATGCGTGCTATGCCCCATCCATGTGTGTCCTTTCCTAATCATCCTGCCTCTGGGAGAGCCTTCTCCCCTGGAGGCTTCCCTGGGCCCTCGCTGAGCCGGCCTCTCTCCCTGTTCTCTCCCTGGCTGCAGCACCCTGTCCAAGTGCTGCCACGCAATGGTGGCGCTGATCTACCCCTTCACCTGGCAGCACACCTACATCCCGGTGCTGCCACCCGCCATGGTCGACATCGTGTGCTCGCCAACGCCCTTCCTCATCGGGCTGCTCTCCAGCTCTCTGCCCCTGCTCAGGGAGCTGCCGCTGGAAGAGGTGAGCTCCCACTCGGCCCTGTCCCCCTCCCTGCAGGGTGCGGAGAACAGAGCAGGGTGCTGGCCCTGCAGGCATCATGGAGCAGTTCTCAGAGCCAGCAGTGTTGGGGAGCAGGGCGCAGGGGGCCACCAGGGCTTTGTCTGGCATGTGTCCTGCCCAGAGGCTGACTCAGTCAGACCCTCAGTTTTCCCTTCCAAATGAAATGCCTGGTATGAGCACCGCTTGAGAAGGTCAGCAACGAACAATTTAGCCAGATGTCGAAACTCTTAAGTCATGAATAGCCCTCTCCCCTCCCCTGCCCTCCCGCCCACTCCCCCACATTGAGGAGCTAGCAAGATCCGGTCCTTTGTCTTATCCGTTAAAAATGTTTTTAATCCCCAAGTTCTGAGTGTCTAGTTTAGCATCGAAGCGGGGAAAGTCCTGCTTGGCACTTCTGGAGTTACTTAGCCCCAGCCCCTTCTTCTAAATGGTTTCGACCCTGAGGACTGGGGACTTCCAGCAGTCAGAGAGGGAAGCTTAAATAATGTTGCTCAGCCCCGAAGCACCAGGAGGAACGCCTGTCCCTGTGTCCTGCAGTTCTGTCTGGGTGCCTAGAAGCTGCTCCTCTAATTGCCCAGATAGTCCTAATGCCCCATTAAACATCACCCACCGGCCTTAGGGCTTTCAGTGCAGGCTTGAGGACCGCCAGGATTTCGTCTGGCGCCCTGTGCTCCTGCAGGTGGCTCAGTTCATCCCCGGAGGGTGTGAGTGGGAAGGAAGGGGAGGTGACCCTCTGCTCCTGGGCAGGCCTCTGGGATATGGGAGAACTCCTGTGTTTCCAGCTGTTGTTATGGTGACCATCCAGGCCCCTGGCTCCTCCTCCATCATGGCCAGTGGCCTTGGCTGGGGTCTGAGTGAGGGTCGTGCTCTCAGAAGTAGCAGCCCTTGTGTGGCCTTTGCGCCCCAGGCACCTCACTTACCCCACCCTGGTCCTGGCCCAAGTCTCATTCTCACTCTGAGGAGTGAGGGAGCAAGTGCTTTATCCCGAAAGCCTTCAGCAGTGAAAGCCCAAAGCCTAACCGAGTCTCCAGGTGGGTTTCTCTCCTCCTCTCCCCTGGAGAGAAATGACACGGTTAAGTGGGCAGCTGGGGGAAAGACAAGGCAGCAGCCCTAGGGTGGGAACCAGGGAGGCCTATAGTGTCTTTGGCCCACCTCAGTAGCCCACACCCTAAAAGGCAGCATGAGAAGCTCTGCCTCAGCCAGTGTGAGAGCCGGGCGGAGAGTCCAGCCACAGCACACACGTGTCCCAGCCTGCGGTGTCAGTGTTGAAAGCATGCAGTTCAGGCCGGGCGCGGTGGCTCAAGCCTGTAATCCCAGCACTTTGGGAGGCCGAGACGGGTGGATCACGAGGTCAGGAGATCGAGACTATCCTGGCTAACACGGTGAAACCCCGTCTCTAATAAAAAAAAAAAAAATACAAAAAACTAGCCGGGCGAGGTGGCGGGCGCCTGTAGTCCCAGCTACTCGGGAGGCTGAGGCAGGAGAATGGCGTAAACCTGGGAGGTGGAGCTTGCAGTGAGCTGAGATCCGGCCACTGCACTTCAGCCTGGGCGACAGAGCGCGACTCCGTCTCAAAAAAAAAAAAAAAAAAAACACGCAGTTCAGGAAGGACCCTCCCCAGCCCTGCTCTTCATTATCTGTGGCTACTGTGGCAATATCAGGAAACCACAAATGGCTCACCCCCAGTCCCGCCCCAGCTGCCTTTCTGCATGCCAAGAAGGAAGAAGGCTACGAGTCCATCCCTATCCCAGAAGCGCTGGTGACAGTGACAGTCCCTCTCCTCTCATCTCATAGGTCCTTGTGGTTGACCTCGTCAACAGCCGGTTCCTCAGACAGGTGAGTGAGGCCAGCGACGGCCTCCTGCTCCCTTTGTCTTCACCTATTTGTCGTTTGGGGCTCAGCTCTCCAGCCTTGAAAAGGCTCCGTGGAATTGCAGAGCAGGGTGGCAGAGCTGTGTGACCCGAGGACGGGGCTGGGCTGAGGACAAGCCAGAAGGCAAGGGGCAAAAAGGAAGGGTTTGGGCAAAGGATTGCTTTCCACGTGTTCTGACACAAAATGGTTTTCTAACAATTAGAAAAAGAATCTTTGTAATCTTATAACTATAGGTACCCAGATATTTCATTTTTAAAAACAGCTAGGTGCAGTGGCTCACACCTGTAATCCCAGCACTTTGGGAGGCTGAGACAGGTGGATCACCTGAGGTCAGGAGTTTGAGACCAGCCTGACTAATATGGTGAAACCCCATCTCTATTAAAAATACAAAAATTAGCCAGACGTAGTGGCAGCCACCTGTAGTCCCAGCTACTTGGGAGGCTTTGACAAGAGAATTGCTTGAACCCGGGAGGTGGAGGTTGCAGTGAGCCAAGATTGCGCCACTGCACTCCAGCCTGGGCGACAGAGTGAGAACCCATCTCCAAAAAAAAAAAAAGATAGGGTCTGACTATGTTGCCCAGGTTGGTCTCAAACTCCTGGCCTCAAGTGATCTTCCCACCTCAGTCTCCTCAGTAGCTGGAGGCGTGCACCACCATGCCCAGCTTCAATATGCATTTAAAGAATATTTGCCCCAGCCTGGTGTCTCACGCCTATAATCCCAGCACCTCCAGAGGCTGAGGCAGGAGGATCACTTGAGCCCAGGAGTTAAAGACCAGCCTGGGACAAAATGGTAAGACCCTTGTGTCTACAAAAAAATTTAAAAATTACCCAGGCCTGCTGGTGTGCACCTGTATGTAGTCCTAGCAGCTACTCAAGAGGCTGAGGCAGGAGGATCATTTAAGCCTAGGAGGTCAAGGCTGCAGTGAGCTGAGATCGTGCCACTGTACTCCAGCCTGAGAGACAGAGTGAAACCCTTTCCTGAAGAAAAAAAAAAGGAGAGAAAAGGAGACAGGAAAAAAAAATGTGTTTGTGTGTGTGTGTGTGTGTGTGTGCGTGCGCGCGTGCGCACGTACACCTTAAAAGGACTGAAAGGAAAACCCACTAAAACATTAATGCCTGTTGTCTTGGGGAGGGAAACTGAAAGGAGACAGATGATGAGTGATTTTAAATTGTTTTGGTACATTCATATATGTTTATAATGACCATCAGTTACTTTCACTAGCAGAGAAGATAACACACATGTATTTTTTTTTTTAATCATTTGCCAGAGAGGCCTAACTTCTATCAGATCTAGGAAGAAGTAATTATAGTAATTACAGAAATTTTCTCTGGGCATTCTGATGGATTACTTCCAAGTGTTGCCACATTGCTGAAAAGTTCAGTAGCATTAATGCTGTTTTTTTATCATTACTTTCACTTCCTCAAGGCCCACAGGGGAGGCCTTTCCCGAGACTCTCCTGCTCTGAGATGCAGATCCCAAAGCCAGCCTTGGATCATGCAGGCCGTCTGCCCTGGCCAGAATCCCCTGGTTACCAGAATCCACTGGCTACCCTACAGGATGGGGCAGTGGAAATCATCTATTGAGTATCCTGTCAGTGCCAAGCCCTTTCACAGGGTAATTGTAGTCCATTTTAGCTTCCCAACAAGGTATAGATTGATTGGTAGTCCATTTTACAAGTGGGGAAAATGAGGCTCCCGTTGCTTGTAAAAAGTAGGCTTGGCCAGGTACAGTGGCTCACACCTGTAATCCCAGCACTTTGGGAGGTCAAGGTGGGCGGATCACCTGAGGTCAGGAGTTTGAGACCAGCCTGGTTAACACGGTGAAACCCCGTCTCTACTAAAAATACAAAACATTAGCCAGGCGTGGTGGCACACGCCTGTAGTTCCAGCTACTTGGGAGCCTGAGGCAGGAGAATTGCTTGAATCCGGGAGGCAGAGGTTGCAGTGAGCCAAGATCGTGCCATTGCACTCCGGCCTAAGCGACAAGAGTGAAACTGTCTCAAAAAAAAAAAAAAAAAAAAGAAGGTAGGCTCAAGATGGAAACCTCGGACCTCTGGCTTTCAGTTGTATTCCTTCCATGAAACTGGGGACTGAGCCAGGCCTGCCCTGCAGTGACTCCAGTGTGTCCTGCGGCCAGGACGCAGCCACCATGCCCATAAGCCCACCTGCTACCTCTGCTTTCCAGATGGATGATGAGGACTCCATTCTGCCCCGGAAGCTTCAAGTGGCCCTGGAACACATTCTGGAACAGAGGAACGAGCTGGCTCGTGAGCAGGACGAAGGGCCCCTAGACAGCAGGCACGGTAAGTGTTCGGCCACTGCCCAGTGGGTCTCTCCCTTCCACTCTGAGGGTCAGGGAACAAACGGGCAGTGGGCAAGGGCCAAGTAGGAAAATGGGCAAGGGAGACATAAGGAGAGAAACCGGGGCCTCATTCTGTTTATCTGTATTTCATTCCCATGATGAATTGTTGGAAAGATTTTCCCACCTCCCCTATTTTGGCCCTAAAGTACCTGTTTAAAAGGGGGATGTGGAAATTATCTGGGCATGGTGGCACATGCCTGTGGTCGCAGCTACTCGGGAGGCTGAGGCAGGAGGATCCCTTGAGCCCAGGAGGTTGAGGCTGCAGTGAGCCATACCACTGCACTCTAGTCTGGGCGACAGAGTGAGACCCCATCTCAAAAAATCAAAAATTAAAAACTGTGGCCAGGCGCGGTGGCTCACACCTATAATCCCAGCACTTTGGGAAGCCGAGGAAGGTGGATCACCTGAAGTCAAGAGTTCGAGACCAGCCTGGCCAACATGGTGAAACCACATCTCTACTGAAAATACAAAAATTAGCTGGCCATAGTGGCAAGCACCTGTAATCCCAGCTACTCGGGAGTCCAAGGCAGGAGAATCGCTTGATCTAGGAGACAGAGGTTGCAGTGGACCGAGATCACACCACTGCACTCCAGCCTGGGAGACAGAGCAAGACTCTATCTCAAAAAACATAAAAGGCTGGGGCCAGGCACAGTGGCTCACGCCTGTGATCCCAGCACTTTGGGAGCTGAGGCAGGCAGATCACAAGGTCAGCAGATCGAGACCATCCTGGCTAACCTGGTGAAACCCCATCTCTACTAAAATACAAAAAAATTAGCCGGGCGTGGTGGCACACGCTTGTAGTCCCAGCTACTTGGGAGGCTGAGGCAGGAGAATGGTGTGAACCCAGGAGGCAGAGCTTGCAGTGAGCTGAGATCGTGCCGCTGCACTTTAGCCTGGGTGACAGAGCAAGACTCTGTCTCAAAACAAAACAAAACAAAACAAAAACATAAAAGGCTTGGTGCAGTGGCTCACCCTATAATCCCAGCAATTTGGGAGGCCGAGGTGGGCAGATCACTTGAGGTAAGGAGTTCGAGACCAGCTTGTCCAACATGATGAAACCCCATCTCTACTAAAAATACAAAATTTAACTGGGTATGGTGGTGCGCGCCCATAATCCCATCTACTCGGGAGGCTGAGGCAGAGGAATTACTTGAACCCAGGAGGCAGAGGTTGCGGTGAGTCAGGATTATGCCACTGCACTCCAGCCTGGGTGACAGAGTGAGACTCCATCTCAAAAAATAAAAATAAAAATAAAAACTTGTTTTTGACAATTTAAAATTTAAAAAATTAAGCAAGGAAAGAAATGTCTTAATAACCTAGGGTAACCCTCCTCCTGGATAATCAGTGTCCATCAAGGGAACTAGCAGTTACTGTACTTTGATTACTAATTGGCTTGTCTCACGGGCTGTGGCCCAGCCTGTCTGCCCTCACCATTCCTGGCCTTTCTTCCCCTTACTCAGGCTCAGAGTCCAGCCCCTTGAATGAGGTGGTGTCTGAAGCCTTTGTCCGCTTCTTCGTGGAGATTGTGGGACACTACTCTTTGTTCCTGACGTCGGGTGAGCGCGAGGAGAGAACCCTGCAGCGGGAGGCCTTCCGCAAAGCTGTCTCCTCCAAGAGTGTCCGCCACTTCCTGGAGGTCTTCATGGAGACTCAGATGTTTCGGGGCTTCATCCAGGAGCGGGAGCTGCGCCGGCAGGATGCCAAAGGTTAGGGCATCTTCTCTGTTGGGGCCAAGTCAGCTAGAGCTCCCCCTATTCCAGGCGGCTGATGAGCAGGGAGAAAGATCACAGGGCAGGGGCACAGAGAGGGCTGTACCCACCTCCCCCAGAGAGCTTGCAGTTATGCCCTGATTGAGCTAGTGGGAAGGCCTCCTCTCCTGGCTTCTCTGTTGCCTCTGCCAGCCTCTCCCAGAACCACATTCCAGCATCTGTGGCAAGGTCTCCTTCTATCCCATGCTTTCCAAATTGATGAAATTCTCAGGCTGGGCACAGTGGGTGACTCACGCCTATAATCCCAGCACTTTGGGAGGCCGAGGCATGCAGATCACTTGAGGTCAGGAGTTCGAGACCAGCCTGGACAACACGGTGCAACTCCTTTTCTACAAAAATATTTTAAAAAATTAGATCGGTGTGGTGGTATGTGCCTGTGGTCCCAGCTACTCAGGAGGCTGAGGTGGGAAGATCACTTGAGCTTGGGAGGTGGAGGTTGCAATAAGTCAAGATCATATCACTGCATTCCAGCCTGGTTGAGAGAGCAAGACTCCATCTCAGAAAAAAAAGAAAAGAAAAGAAAACTCATTGGAGAGTATAAGTTACAGGAGGCACCTGCCGAAGGAGTTTTTAAAATATTAATAGATCTACCAGATCCATTTAAATATCTCTTTACAGATCACTTGGTAAGAGAGGTGGGAGACACACAAGCTTAAAAACTACCTGGAAGCTGGGTGTGGTGGCTCACACCTTAATCCTAGCACTTTGGGAGGCCAAGGCAGGTAGATCACCTGAGGTCAGGAGTTCAAAATCAGCTTGGCCAACATGGTGAAACCCCGTCTCTACTAAAAATAAAGAAAATTAGCTGAGCGTGGTGGTGTGTGCCTATAATCCCAGCTACTCAGGAGAATTGCGTGAACCCAAGAGGCGGAGGTTGCAGTGAGCCAAGATCGCACCATTGCACTCCAGCCTGGGCAACAAGAGTGAAACTCCATCTCAGAAAAAAAAAAGAGGCCGGGCGCGGTGGCTCAAGCCTGTAATCCCAGCACTTTGGGAGGCCGAGACGGGCGGATCACGAGGTCAGGAGATCGAGACCATCCTGGCTAATACGGTGAAACCCCGTCTCTACTAAAAAAATACAAAAAACTAGCCGGGCGAGATGGCGGGCGCCTGTAGTCCCAGCTACTCCGGAGGCTGAGGCAGGAGAATGGCGGGAACCCGGGAGGCGGAGCTTGTAGTGAGCTGAGATCCGGCCACTGCACTCCAGCCTGGGCGACAGAGCGAGACTCCGTCTAAAAAAAAAGAAAAAGAAAAGAAAAAAAAAATTACCTGGAAAAAGCCGGGTGCTGTGGTGCACTCCTGTAATCCCAGCACTTTGGGAGGCCGAGGCGGGCAGATCACCTGAGGTCAGGAGCTTGAGACCAACCTGGACAACTTGATGAAACCCCGTCTCTACTAAAAATACAAAAATTAGCTGGGCGTGGTGGCAGGCACCTGTAATCCCAGCTACTCAGGAGGCTGAGGCAGGAGAATCGCTTGAACCCGGGAGGCAGAGCTTGCAGTGAGCCACAATGGCGCCATTACACTCCAGCCTGGGTGACACAGCAAAACTCTGTCTCAAAAAAAAAAAAAAAAAAATCCTGGAAAGAACCCTCTGTCCATGAAAAATCAGTCAGCAATAAGACAGAGTGCCTGAAGCCCAGACCCCAGGGGTCTGAGAAGCTGCCTAGGAGATGGCCTATCCAGCCATCCTCCCTCCACAGAGGGACTCCTGGAAAACTAAGCCACTTGGCTAGGGCCCTCTTACAGGAGAATGCAGGGAAATGGGAGCGCACAGGCACCCCTCCCGAGCCAGGACAGTCTGGTTCAACTTTTCTTTCTTTCTTTTTTTTTTTTGAGATGGAATTTCACTCTTGTTGTCCAAGCTGGAGTGCAAAAGCGCAACCTTGGCTCACTGCAACCTCCATCTCCCGGGTTCAAGCGATTCTCCTGCCTCAGCCTCCCGAGTAGCTGGGATTACCGGCGTGCACCACTATGCCTGGCTAATTTTTTGTATTTTTCAGTAGAAACGGGGTTTCACCATGTTAGCCAGGCTGGCCTCAAACTCCTGATCTCAGGTGATCTGCCCACCTCGGCCTCCCAAAGTGCTGGGATTACAGGTGTGAGCCATCATGCCTGGCCACTCCGGTTCATATTTAAAACCGCCCACCTGGCACAGTGTAGACACTTGGAAGGCGTTTGTTGAATAAAAATAGGATTTCATCTACGAGGTGGCTTTATAGCCTTCCAAAGACAGTTATTGCACAGGTGGGGCAACTATAAGAGCAATAAAACCCTTATAAAACCTGATTCAGAGCATGTTTATAGAAGCAGCTTAGTCTCAGAAACAAAGTTTCTCTTTTTTCTGGTAGGGAGGAAATGGGCACCTTTAGAAGCACAAAGACCAATAACTCAAATGACTGGGATTTCTCTTGTTAACAGGTCTGTTTGAGGTCCGAGCCCAAGAGTATCTGGAAACACTCCCCAGTGGAGAGCACAGCGGTGTCAATAAGTTCCTGAAGGGACTAGGTAAGGATCCCGGCTCTGGGTGCCCAGCCTATGTGCCTCTGAGCTGTCTGTCTCCGAGTCCCAGCCAGTTCCCTCCACCGGAGCCAGCGCCCTGAATAATGCAGAGCTCTACGGCCTGCGCTGGGCAGATGCTACTGGCATTTTAACCTCCTGTTCTAATCTGTCCCCAAAGAGAAAACAAAGGAAACGCTGCCCCCAGCACCTCCTTTTCTGGGTCCCCGGGCTTTCTTGCTATCTTCTTTCTCTATGATCTCCTACACTTTTAAATCTCAGTGGAACTGAGCCGAGGGAGCATGGCGGGAACCAGACAAGAATGTCTGGCAAGAAAGACTCGCACTGGTGTCCAAATTCCCCTGGAAAGTAGAAACGTGACACTTACAAGGACTGCAGTTTAATCAGTGAAAAGGCCTTACAGGGAAAGGGAGGATGAAGAACACAGCAGAAAAAGAGGACAGAGGCCCCAGTAGGGAGGTGTCTGCAGCAGTGAGGCCCTCCCAGAGGGCCTGCCAGGGGTGCCATGTCTGTGCCTCCTGCAGGATGGAGGGCTACCTGGAAGCGGAGTGTTTTAAATAACACAGCATTGCTGGGCACTTTCTCCTCCCTTGGCTCCTGAGGGATGTGTCAATTCGGTGCTTCCTTTATTACCACAGCAGAAGCCAGCCCTCCTAGACAGCTCTGATGGTCTTCCTTTCAAACCCCTCAAAGTCTAAGGGAGACCCTAGGGGGATCTCTGGAAAGAACAAAGCCCCTTTGGTTTATCCAGAGCAAGGGATGAGGCTCCCTGGGGTGGCGTGGGGGCCCCGTTACCCACACCACTTCTGGGGGGAAAGGGCAAGATTTATCTCACCCGCCTTTGTCTACCTTGTGAAATGTTCTCATTTTCCTTTTTTTAGGCAATAAAATGAAATTTCTCCACAAGAAATAACTCTCAGCTCAGCCTCAAGGGAAAACTTCCTCCTAGTGCAGCTCCATGCTTTAAAAACAGTTCCTGGTGGCCTTTCTGAAAGGCTGGCTCCCAGGTTGTCCTGGTGCGGAACTGGAGGCCACAGTGGCTTCTGACTGAGGCTGGGCTTTCCCCTGGACGGGGGCCTGGGAGCCACCCGGGAGGACAGCCCCTGAAAGGGAGCCCGAGACCAGGCGTGTCGCCGACATGCAAATGGGTTGTTTTGGTGGTTGGGGGTTTTTTATCTTAGATATTAAAAGTAAGAAAAATGTGTGGGTTTTCTGTTTATTATGCCAAGGCCAAGAGGAGCCTGTCCTGCCCTACATGTTCCCCTCGTTCGTCCCATCCAACCGCCCAACAATGGAGCTAAGAGGTGCGGTGATGGGCAACAGAAATGAGGTGCTCCTCTGGGCGGGGCTGAGGACACACGAGGACTGTGAGGGGAGGAGGCAGAGCTGGTGCCTCGGGTTCAGGGCGCGAGGCCTCCTCGTGAAAGGCTGGGCCCTTGCCCTAGAGTGGAGGCCAGGGAGGGACGGGAGCTGTAGACGGATGTGGCTTCCCAGACACGCTGCACTTCCAGAAGGGTCAGTGATGCCACCTGGTGGCCGAGGCCGTGGACGTCTCTCTTCCCAAATGGACCTGACTCTTCTTGACCGCCTGCTCTCTTAGAAGCAGCCATGAACTGTCCACTGCCTGAGTAGTCCCTGGCTTTTACAGGCACACACAAAAAGAGGAAGTCTGTTAGTAAACTGTCCTGGGGGTCCTCAAGTTTATGACACTGCCTACGGCCCACCTTCCAACACATAGCCACAACTGTGACCCCATCTCATTCCAGGGGCCCAGAGCAGCAGCATTCATGCAATAGTGGATGTGCACTGCGTGTACACGGTGGGGGGTGGGGGGACCTTTTGCAGCTGATGGTAACAAGACAGAGGGTGAGAACGCTGGGGGCAGCATCATTAGCCTTGTGCAGCCAGACAGGCAGCTTGCGTTTTCTGGACCAGAAACAGGGAGAGTGTGAAGAAGGCTGAAACCTCAGGGCGACCTAAGAGCTGTCCTGCAGCGGGGACAGTGGGGACAGCAGGGACAGCGGGGAGGCAGGAAGAGCCCAGAATGCAGCTCAGGCAGGTTCCCAGAGCAGGCCTCAGGGCCACTACCAGGCCGACCGCTGCCCGCAGCCCTCACCAGTGACCCTCACAGAAACACAAAAGGGAGGGGCTCCAACCTCAACAATGGCCCAGGGGGTCTGTGCTACCTGGCAGGGGTTCTCAACCTTTAGGGAGGGGGAGCAAGGGGCCTCCCGAGGATACATAGAAACACGAGGAAAATGAGGGAAGGTGACCTCTCATCCTTCCTCTCAGCTGGAATTATGGACCACCTCACCCCTCCAAGTTCTACCCAGGCTTTGGTGTGTCCATTACTTTTTCAGAGGTGAGGATCCACAGTTCACATCAAATTCTCAAAGATGCCCCCAGAATGGTAGAAATCAGGCTGTGCATAAAAATTAACCTGCCTTGCCAGGCGCAACGGCTCACACATAATCCTAGCACTTTGAGAGGCCAAGGCAGGTGGATCACCTGAGGTCAGGAGTTCAAGATCAGCCTGGACAACATGGCAAAACCCCATCTCTACCAAAAATACAAAAAAAAAAAAAAAATCAGCAGGGCATGGTGGTGAGCGCCTGTAATCCCAACTACCTGGAAGGCTGAGGCAGAAGAATTGCTTGAACTTGGAAGGCGAAGGTTGCAGTGAGCCGAGATCATGCCACTGCACTCCAGCCTGGACAACAGAGCAAGACTTCTTCTCAAAAAAACTCTGGCGGGGTGTGGGTGGGGACTGGGGGGATGCCTGAATGAGAATCCCTGAATCCTTGAGTGTGGGGGCTCAGGAATATGTATCTAACAAGCTCCTTGGATTAGTCAAGTTTGTGTGGGGGCTCAGGAATATATGTATCTAACAAGCTCCTCAGACTAGTCAACTTTATTAATAATCTGCATATTTGTATATTGACCAGAAAGGGTCACTTTTTGGAATATACTTTCTTTTTTTAACTTATTTCGCATTATATTGTTTACTTAATAACTCCAAGCAAATAAATGTACATCTTTATCAACATTCCTAATGACTGCATAATAATTCCATTTTGTGGGGATACTAAAAGCTGTGAGTTCATCAGCCTTTGGCTCTTTATGCATGCAGGACGTTTCCAATTTTAAACATCATAACATCGAAAAAAGCATCTTTGTACAAGTATCTTAGCATACTTGCCCCATCTTAATTTTCATTTTTGCTTAAAGTAAAGTATACATACTTTTTTTTTATTTATTTACTTTTTTTTTTTTTGAGATGGAGTCTCGCTCTGTCGCCCAGGCTGGGTGCAGTGGCACGATCTTGGCTCACTGCAACCTCTACCTCCCGAAGTTCAAGCAATTCTCCCCCTTCAGGCTCCCAAGTAGCTGGGATTACAGGCGTGTACCACCACATCCGGCTAATTTTTGTATTTTTAGTAGAGACGGGGTTTCACCATGTTGACCAGGCTGGTCTCAAACTCCTGATCTCAGGTGATCCACCCACCATGACCTCCCAAAGTGCTGGGATTATAGGCGTGAGCCACCATGCCCTGCCAAAATATACATGCTTTAAAAATACACATACAGATATTAGTGTACAGCCTAACAAATGTTCACAAACGACCATGTGAATGTTGCCAGAATCAAAATGGAGCCACGCAGACACACAAAATACTTGTGTGAGGATATCTGCCCAGCAACTACCTGTCCAGCCTCAGACTGGCGCCAGTCTTATTACGGATCCTTGTAGCCAAGCATAATGATCTCAAAACAATGTGGTCCTCCCTACTTTTCCTTTAAAATCCTCGTCTTCCTTTACCTCCTTGAATATGCAGCACATAGTTTACTATGTCCCGTGTATCACCTTTGCAATGGCTATCCTCAAATAAACATGGTTTTCGGGCACAGAGGTCCATGTTTATAATCCTAACACTTTGGGAGGCTGAGGCGGGAGGCTCACTTGAGACCAGGAGTTCAAGGCCACCCTGGGCAACATAGTGGGTCCACCCATCTCTACAGAAAATTTTAAAATTGGCCGGGCGCGGTGGCTCAAGCCTGTAATCCCAGCACTTTAGGAGGCCGAGACGGGCGGATCACGAGGTCAGGAGATCGAGACCATCCTGGCGAACATGGTGAAACCCCGTCTCTACTAAAAATACAAAAACTAGCCGGGCGACGTGGCGGGCGCCTGTAGTCCCAGCTACTCGGGAGGCTGAGGCAGGAGAATGGCGTAAACCCGGGAGGCGGAGCTTGCAGTGAGCTGAGATCCGGCCACTGCACTCCAGCCTGGGCGACAGAGCGAGACTCCGCCTCAAAAAAAAATAAAATAAAATAAAATAAAATAAAATTAGCCTGGCGTGGTGGCACACTCCTGTAGTCCCAGCTACTCGGGAGGCTGAGGAAAGAGGATCACTAGAGGCTATATCACTGCACTCCAGCCTGGGTGACAGAGTGAGACCCGGTCTCAAAAAAAAAAAAAAAAAGAAGAAGAAACAGATGCAGTTTACCTATGTTACAAATCTACACACATATCCTCTGAATCTAAAATTAAAATAATAGGCTGAACGCATTGGCTCACGCCTGTAATCCCAACACTTTGGGAGGCCGAGGCGGGCAGATTACCTGAGGCCGGGAGTTCAAGACCAGCCTGACCAACATGGAGAAACCCCGTCTCTACTAAAAATACAAAGTTAGCTGGGCATGGTGGCGCGTGCCTGCTACTCAGGAGGCTGAGGCAGGAGAATTCCTTGAACCGGGGAGGCAGAGGTTGCAGTGATCCGAGATCACACCTTTGCACTCCAGCCTGGACAACAAGAGTGAAAGTCTGTCTCAAAAAAGAAAAGAAAAAAAAAAGGCTGGGTGCGGTGGCTCACACCTGTAATCCCAGCATTTTGGGAGGCTGAGGCAGGTAAATTACCTGAGGTCAGGAGTGCGAGACCAGCCTTGCCAACATGGTGAAACCCCGTCTCTACTAAAAATACAAAAATTAGCCAGGTGTGGTGGTGCGTGCCTGTAATCCCAGCTACTCAGGAGGCCTAGATATGAGAATTGCTTGAACTCAGGAGGTGGAGGTTGCAGTGTGCCAAGATAGAGCCATTGCACTCCAGCCTGGGCAACAGAGTAAGAGACTCGGTTCAAAAAATAATATTTATTTAGAGACAGAGTTTTACTCTTGTTGCCCAGGCTGGAGTGCAATGGTGCGATCTCGGCTCACTGCAACCTCCGCCTCCCGGGTTCAAGTGATTCTCCTGCCTCAGCCTCCTAAGGACTACAGGCATGTGCCACCATGCCCAGCTAATTTTGCATTTTTAGTAGAGATGGGATTTCTCCATGTTAGTCAGGCTGGTCTCGAACTCCCAACCTCAGGTGATCCACCCGCCTCGGCCTCCCAAAGTGCTAGGATTACAGGCGTGAGCCACTGTGCCCAGCCAAAAAATAATAATAATCATAAGCTTGCTTGGTGAGTAGGAAGTCAGCCCAAGGGATCGAAGAGCCTGAGGAACATTTTCCCGGGAGGCCTGGGGAGGTCTGGCACTGTGGCCTTGTCTTACAAGAGAGTGTGTCCTCTGCCCACCAGATCTTCCTCTGCCTCCTCTTGGCAGCGCTGGACAACCCTTCGTTCCTCAACCACTTGCGCTCTCCACCCTCCCCATTCTCTTTCTTCCCCCTGTTTCTTTTTCTTCTTTCTTATTTTATTGAGGTGAAATTCACACAACATACAATTAACGTTTTGTTTTATTTTTTAAGACAGGGTCTCACTCTGTCACCCAGACTGGATGCAGTGGGGCAATAGTTCCCTCAAATGCCTGCATTTTCAGGATGTCTTAGGTAGCTCATTTCCTCAGGTGACTGATAGCCTCTCTTATACCCATATTCTCCCTTAAGTTTTACTGACAGAGAGTGATCTTAGGGCTAAGTTTTGGAAACAACTCTTTAGTCCCTCAAGTCCTAAATTCTACATTTCCTAAGAGCTTTTAAAGTGCTTTGAAGGGCCAGGCGCGGTGGCTCAAGCCTGTAATCCCAGCACTTTGGGAGGCCGAGACGGGCGGATCACGAGGTCAGGAGATCGAGACCATCCTGGCTAATACGGTGAAACCGTCTCTACTTAAAAATACAAAAAACTAGCCGGGCGGCGAGGCGGGCGCCTGTAGTCCCAGCTACTCGGGAGGCTGAGGCAGGAGAATGGCGTAAACCCGGGAGGCGGAGCTTGCAGTGAGCTGAGATCCGGCCACTGCACTCCAGCCTGGGTGGCAGAGCAAGACTCCGTCTCAAAAAAAATAAAAAATAAAAAATAAAAAAATAAAAATAAAAAATACAAAAAACTAGCTGGGCGAGGTGGTGGGTGCCTGTGGTCCCAGCTGCTCGGGAGGCTGAAGCAGGAGAATGGCATGAACCCAGGAGGCGGAGCTTGCAGTGAGCTGAGATCAGGCCACTGCACTCTAGCCTGGGGGACAGAGCGAGACTCCATCTCAAATAAATAAATAAATAAATAAATAAATAAATAAATAAAAATAAAATAAAGTGCTTTGAAGAATAAGAACATCATGCCTGTAAGGCTGAGGCGGGCGGATCACCTAAGGTCAGGAGCTCAAGACCAGCCTGCCCAACATGATGAAACCCCATCTCTACCAAAAATACAAAAATTAGCTGAGTGTGGTGGTGGGCGCCTATAATTCCACTTACTCGAGAGCCTGAGGCAGGAGAATCGCTTGAACCTGGGAAGCAGAGGTTCCAGTGAACCGAGATTACACCACTGCACTCCAACCTGAGTGACAGAGCAAGACCCTGACTCAAAACAAAACAAAACAAAGCAAAACATCACGCCTGTAATCCCAGCACTTTGGGATGCTGAGGTGGGTGGATCACTTGAGGTCAGGAGCTCAAGACCAGCGTGGCCAACATGGTGAAACCTCGTCTCTACTAAAAATACAAAAGGTAGCTAGGTGTGGTGGCGGGCGCCTGTAATCTCGGCCACTCGTGGGGCTGACGTGGGAGAATCACCTGAACTCGGGAGGCAGAGGTTGCAGTGAGCTGAGATCGCACCAGCGCACTCCAGCCTGGGCAACAGAGTGAGACTTTGTCTCAAAAAAAAAAGAATGAAATGAGTGAAAGCATCCAGGACCACTGCTGTCACACTCTCAGGCATATCAAAGCTGGTAAATTGAAATTTTTTTTTCTTTTTTTCTTTTTTTTTTTTTTTTTGTAGAAATAGGGGTCTCACTATGTTGCTCGGCTGTTCTTTTTTTTTTTTTTTTTTGAGACGGAGTCTCAATCTGTCACCTAGGCTAGAGTGCAGTGATGCTATCTCAGCTCAGTGCAACCTCTGCCTCCTGGATTCAAGGAATTCTCCTGCCTCAGCCTCCCAAGTAGCTGGGATTATAGGCACCCGCCACCATGCCCGGCTAATTTTTTTTATTTGAGATGGGGTTTCACCATCTTGGCCAGGCTGGTCTTGAACTCCTGACCTTGTGATTCACCCACCTCGGCCTCCCAAAGTACTGGGATTACAGGCGTGAGCCACTGCACCCGGCCGTCAGGGCTGTTCTTGAACTCCTGGCTTCAAAGAATCCTCCTGCCTCAGCCTCCCAAAGTGTTGAGATTACAGGCATCAGCCACCATGCCTGACCTGGTCTTTTTTCTTTTAAGTACCATTGCTCTGGATACCTTGCATAGGCTTGAAAAGCAAACCCAAAGCGGTACACAGCAGGCCCCAAAGACCCTGAGGAGCCAAGCAAGCTGTGGGAGTGGGCTTAGGGGAGGACAAGATGAGTGGAAGCTGGAGGCCTGTGCAAAGGTTGGTAAGAAAAGTTATACAAGGCCGGGCGCGGTGGCTCAAGCCTGTAATCCCAGCACTTTGGGAGGCCGAGACGGGCGGATCATGAGGTCAGGAGATCGAGACCATCCTGGCTAACACATGGTGAAACCCCGTCTCTACTAAAAAATACAAAAAACTAGCCGGGCGAGGTGGCAGACGCCTGCAGTCCCAGCTACTCCGGAGGCTGAGGCAGGAGAATGGCGGGAACCCGGGAGGCGGAGCTTGCAGTGAGCTGAGATCCGGCCACTGCACTCCAGCCTGGGTGACAGAGCGAGACTCCGCCTCAAAAAAAAAAAAAAAGAAAAGTTATACATACAGCCAACAAGCATATGAGAAAAAGTTCAGTATCACTTAACATTACAGAAATGCAAATCAAAACCACAATGAGATACCATCTCGGCACCTCTCAGAATAGCTATTATTAAAAAGTCGGCCAAACGTGATGGCTCATGCCTGTCATCCCAGAACTTTGGGAGGCCACAGCAGGTGGAATACTTGAGGCCAGGAGTTCAAGAGGAGCCTTGGCAGAGGAGTGAGACCTCATCTCAATTAAAAAATAAATAAATAGGCCGGGCGCGGTGGCTCAAGCCTGTAATCCCAGCACTTTGGGAGGCCGAGACGGGCGGATCACGAGGTCAGGAGATCGAGACCATCCTGGCTAACATGGAACCCCGTCTCTACTAAAAAATACAAAGAACTAGCCGGGCGCGGTGGCGGGCACCTGTAGTCCCAGCTACTCGGGAGGCTGAGGCAGGAGAATGGCGTGAACCCGGGAGGCGGAGCTTGCAGTGAGCTGAGATCCAGCCACTGTGCTCCAGTATGGGCGACAGAGCGAGACTCCGCCTCAAAAAAAAAAAAAAAAAAAAAAAAAAAAATAAATAATAAATAAATAAATAATAAATAAATAAATAACAGATGCTGGAGAGGTTGTTTGCGAAAAAGTAACGCTTAAAACAAGCTTGTCCAACCCACAGCCCATGGGCCACATACGACCCAGGACAGCTTTGAATGTGGCCCAACACAAATTCCTAAACTTTCTTCAAACATTTTGAGAGCTGGGTGTGGTGGCTCACACCTGTAATCCCAGCACTTTGGAAGGCCGAGGCAGGTGGATCACTTGAGGTCAGATGTTCGAGACCAGCCTGGCCTGGCCAACATGGTGAAACCCCATGTCTACTAAAGCTAAAAAAAGAAAATACAAAAATTAGCCGGCATGGTGGTGCACACCTGCATTCCCAGCTACTTGGGAGGCTGAGGCACAAGAATCACTTGAACCCAGGAGGCTGATTGTGGTGAGCTGGGGCTGTGCCATTGCACTCCAGCCTGGGTGACAGAGTGAGGCTTCATCTCAAAAAAAAAAAGAAAAAGAAAAAGAAAAAAGAAATGCGGTACATATACACCATGGTATACTATGCAACCATAAAAGAGAATTAGATCATGTCCATTACAGGAACATGGATGGATCTAGAGACCATCTTTTTTTTTTTTTTTTGAGATGGAGTCTCACTCTGTCATCCCAGCTGGAGTGCAGTGGCACAATCTCAGCTCACCACAACCTCCACCTCCCAGGTTCAAGAAATTCTCCTGTTTCAGCCTCCCGAGTAACTGGGATTATAGACACGTACCACCATACCAGGTTAATTTTTTTTTTTGTATTTTTAGTAGAGGCAGGGTTTCACCATATTGGTCAGTCTGGTCTCTAACTCCTGACCTCAGGTGATCCACCCGCCTTGACCTCCCAAAGTGTTGGGATTACAGGCTTGAGCCACCGCACCCAGCCAACCATCTTTAGCAAACTAATGCAGGAACAGAAAACCAAACACCGCATATTCCTGCCTATTGGGGGAGCTAAATGATGAGAACACAGGGACACAAGGAGGATAACACACTGGCGCCTACTTGGGACAGGAGGGGTGGAAGGAGAGAGAAGATCAGAAAAAATAACTATGGGGTACTAAGCTTAGTACCTGGGAGATGAAACGATCTGTACAACAAATCCCAGTGACGTGAGTTTATTTATTTTTATTTTTTTGAGATGGAGTCTCACTCTGTCACCCAGGCTGGAGTGCAGTGGAGCAATCTTGGCTCACTACAACCTCTGCCTCCTGGGTTCAAGCGATTCTCCTGCCTCAGCCTCCTGAGTAGCTGGGACCACAGGTGCCCACCACCACACTCGGCTAATTTTTGTATTTTTAGTAGAGACAGGGTTTCACCACGTTGGCCAGGCTGGTCTTGAACTCCTGACCTGAGTTGATCTGCCCACCTCAGCCTCCCAAAGTGCTGGGATTACAGGCGTGAGCCACCACACCCGGCCACGAGTTTACTTATATAACAAACCTGCACATGTACCCTTGAACCTAAAATCAAAATAAAATAAAAAAAAGCAAAGCCAAAGGCAAGTGAGCAGGGCCATGTACCTGCTGACACCTGTGAAAGCCAATTAACTTCAGCCCACGCTTGTACAGTGACCACACCCAGCCCTCACCCGGCACTTAGCTGGAGTTCAGCAGCCCAACCTCTGACTTCTTTCTGGCATGAACAGATGCTGGCAGCAGGCCAGGGAGCAAACCATCTGACCTTTGATCAGCCCTGGGCTCCTTACCGGTCCCTCTTGCTCTCCTCGTACTCTGCCTGTCACCCCTTCCCGCCCCAGTATAATCCTAAAAGACCACACACTTAAGGTCTGAAACTGGAACCTCACAACAGGTTGTCCCTCCCGCTATAGAGCTAATTCCAGTGCCCCTCACCCTGCCACCACCCCCCACCCCCACCCCCACCCCAGGGGAATGTGGACTGGGTTGTTTTTCTGTCAGAGAACTCCAGATTCACAGGGACCTGCCCTTCCCTCTCACCAGCCCCATGGACAGGAGTGAAAGAGCTATTAACGGGGCTGTGGGTGATTGAGGAGGACTACCCACAGGATGAGGCTGCAGTGAGCCCTGATTGCGCCACTGCACTCCAGCCTAGGCTACAGAGTGAGACCCTGTCTTAAAAAAAAAAAAAAGGCCAGGCGTGGTGGCTCAAGCCTGTAATCCCAGCACTTTGGGAGGCTGAGACGGGCGGATCACAAGGTCAGGAGATCAAGACCATCCTGGCTAACCCGGTGAAACCCTGTCTCTACTAAAAAATACAAAAAAAACTAGCTGGGCGAGGTGGTGGGTGCCTTTAGTCCCAGCTACTGGGGAGGCTGAGGCAGGAGAATGGCGTAAACCCGGGAGGCGGGGCTTGCAGTGAGCCAAGATCCGCCACTGCACTCCAGCCTGGGCCACAGAGCGAGACTCCGCCTCAAAAAAAAAAAAAAAAAAAAAAATTAGCTGGGCATGGTGGTGCACACTTGTAGACCCAGCTACTCCAGAAACTGAGACAGAAGAATTGCTTGAACCCAGGAGGTGGAGGATGCAGTGAGCCGAGATCGTGCCACTGCACTCTGGGCTAGGCAACAAAAGGATACTCCATCTTTAAAAAAAAAAAAAAAAAAAAGAGGCGAAGGGCTGGGCGTGGTGGCTCAGGCCTGTAATCCTAGCACTTTGGGAGGCTGAGGCAGGCCAATCACGAGGTCAGGAGATCGAGACCATCCTGGCTAACACGGTGACACTCTATCTCTACTAAAAATACAAAAAATTAGCCGGGCGTGGTAGCGGGGGCCTGTAGTCCCAGCTACTCGGGAGGCTGAGGCAGGAGAATGGTGTGAACCCAAGAGGCAAAGGTTGCAGTGAGCCGACATCGTGCCACTACACTCCAGCCTGGGTAACAGAGTGAGACTCCTTCTGAAAAAAAAAAAGAAAAAGAAAAAGGAAAGGGAAGGGAAGGGAAGGGAAGAGAGTGGAGGGGAGGGGAGGGGAAGGAAAGGGAAGGGAAGGGAAGGACTGAATATGTAATATCTGTGCATGTTTTTGCACGTAAATTATTTCTCTTTTATTGAGACAGAGTCTCACTCTGTTGCCCAAGCTGGAGTGCAGTGCCACAATCTTGGCTCACTGCAACCTCCACCTCCTGGGTTCAAGCAATTTTCCTGCCTCAGCCTCCAAGAGTAGCTAGAATTACAGGTAGGGGGTACCATGCCTGGCTAATTTGTGTATTTTTAGCAGAGGTGGGTTTCACCACATTGACCAAGCTGGTCTTGAACTCCTGATCTCAAGTGATCTGCCCGCCTCGGCCTTCCGAAGTGTTGGGATTATAGGCGTGACCTACCGAGCCCCGCCCCCCCATTTGTTTGTTTTTGTTTTTTTCTGCAGATACACTGGCTGGAAATGTAAATTATTCCTCAATTTGAGAAGTGTAATTGAAAAAAATACTGGGGGAAAAAAGTCACCTCATCAAAAAATATCATTAGGAGAGTGAAAAGATACGTCATACACTGGGGAACGATATTTGTAACACATATAACCAACAAAGGATTAGTATTTTTTTTTTTCCTTAAGACAGGATCTGGCTCTGTTGCCCAGGCTGGAGTGCAATGGCACCATCACAGCTCACTGCAGCTTGGCCCTCCTGGGCTCAACCCCACCTCAGCCTCCCAAGTAGCTACAAGCACACACCACTATATCTGGCCAATTTTATGTGTTTTTGTTTGTTTGTTTGTTTTTTTGAGACAGAGTCTCGCTCTGTCACCCAGGCTGGAGTGCAGTGGCCGGATCTCAGCTCACTGCAAGCTCCGCCTCCCGGGTTCACGCCATTCTCCTGCCTCAGCCTCCCGGGTAGCTGGGACTACAGGCGCCGCCACCTTGCCCGGCTAGTTTTTTGTAGTTTTTAGTAGAGACGGGGTTTCACCGTGTTAGCCAGGATGGTCTCGATCTCCTGACCTTGTGATCCGCCCGTCTCGGCCTCCCAAAGTGCTGGGATTACAGGCTTGAGCCACCGCACCCGGCGTTTTTTTGTTTTTTTGAGACGAAGTCTCGCTCTGTCACCCAGGCTGGAGTGCCATGATGTGATCTCAGCTCACTGCAACCTCCACCTCCCGGGTTCAAGGAATTCTCTGCCTCAACCTCCTGAGTAACTGAGACTACAGGTATGCACCACCATGCCTAACTAATTTTTTTGTATTTTCAGTGGAGAGGGGGTTTCGCCATGTTGGCCAGGCTGGCTTCAAACTCCTGACCTCAAATGATCCACCCGCCTTGGCCTCCCAAAGTGCTGGGTAGCAGGCATGAGTCACTTCACCAAGCCCCCAAAGCATAAATTTTTAATTAATATTTATGAGCACAGGAGTTCACAGAAAATTGAAACTCAAAGGTCGCTTAGACTCTGGGGCTTATATACCATTTTAACAAAAGAAAGGGGGTTTGGGCTTCAAGGGTTGATTGATTACTTGTGGGAAAGTGACTAGGAATACAGGAGAAATTAATGGCAGACAAGGGTTATTTTCATCAGGCTTGTTTATGCAGACTCACCCTGCTGCCAGCTCTCTGTCTTTGGTGATAAGAGCGGCTCTCCTCTTTCTGGTACAAGAAGGGAGGCACCTTCACAAGGGAAATTCACACCACTGAGGGAAATTTCTGCTCTGCTCTTAGTTGGCTAAGAAGAGGGCAGAGAACCTTCTTCCATCTGTTGATCCTCAATTTCTTTCAGCTCAAAATAATCCTATGCCAAAGTGCATTGCTTGGGGGCTGGCACAACCTGATCTCTTTCCATTTAAATTGTGCACATTGCTGAGAAAAAGCAATAATCTTCAAAAAAAAAGTCATCATCCCCCTTTCATGTTATGCCAAGCCCAGCCAACTGGCATCTCTCTTTTTTTTTTTTTGAGACGGAGTCTTGCTCTGTTACCCAGGCTGGTGTGCAGTGGCGTGATCTCAGCTCACTGCAGCCTCTGCCTCCCAGGTTAAAGTGATTCTCATGCCTCAGCCTCCCGAGTAGCTGGGATTACAGGTGCATGCCACCACGCCAGGTTAATTTTTTTGTATTTTAGGCCGGGTGCAGTGGCTCAAGCCTGTAATCCCAGCACTTTGGGAGGCCGAGACGGGTGGATCCCGGGGTCAGGAGATCAAGACCATCCTGGCTAACATGGTGAAACCCCGTCTCTACTAAAAAATACAAAAAAATTGCCGGGTGAGGTGGCGGGCGCCTGTAGTCCCAGCTAATGTAGTCCCAGCTACTCGGGAGGCTGAGGCAGGAGAATGGCATAAACCTGGGAGGTGGAGCTTGCAGTGAGCTGAGATCCGGCCACTGCACTCCAGCCTGGGAGACAGAGCGAGACTCGAATGTCTCAAAAAAAAAAAAAAAAAATTTGTTGTATTTTTAGTAGAAACGGGGTTTCACCATGTTGACCAGGCTGATCTGGAACTCCTTAACTCAGGTGATCTGCCTTCCTCGGCCTCCCAAAGTGCTGGGATTACAGGTGTGAGCCATTGCACACGGCCCCAGCTGGCATCTCAATGGCAAACCGGTTGTCTAGGCCTTTCCTGGGGGAGGGGAGGAGACTTATGCCAGCCATTACTCCAGACTCTTACCTTCCCTTCTGGGGGCCAGGGCACCAAAGGGGCCGAGGGGCACAGGAGAGAGTGAGGCACAGAGCAGCTGCGTCAGCACTGCCACCTGCTTACTGTGGAACTTGGAACTTGACTCCTCTCCTCCCGGCCCCCTGTTCCCCTATTTGTACAACAGAAGAAGTCCCTCCTGTCCCCAGCCTTGTCTGACACCTGGCACACCTGTGGCCATACCCAGGATGGATGACCTGGAAGCCTGGTCCAAGGCCTTCAGTTGATGGTGACATTGTCCGATTCAGGAGGCAGGGAGGAGCTGGAACCCTTTGCAAAACAAGGGGGTGCTTGAGGAGGGAGGAGACGAGAGTTAGCTGTTGCCCCCATGTCTGCCAAGCAGCTAACAGCTGAGCTGACCTTAAAGTCAGGGCATGCCTCAGCTTGTCTTAACAGCTATTTATAGCTTGGGTGCCTCCTTATTTGGTAGCTGACTGCACTGCAGGCTGCGGCCTCTCTCCACAGGGATGCCTGCCTTCCTGACAAGCAGCCCAGGCTCCTGATGCAGTTCTGTCTCCTGCAGGCTTTACACAGAACAGGCTCACAGCTGTGTGAGACTCACCTATTCCAAATGCCTTTTAAAGTCATTTACATAGCCGTTACATGTCTCATTGTGTTAAAATACACATAAGATAATCCCAGCATTTTGGGAGGTCGAGGCGGCCAGAGGATCATTTGAGGGGCCAGGAGTTTGACACCAGCCTGAGCAGCATAGCAAGACCCCCATGTATACTTTAAAAAAAAGAAGATAATGGGGTTTAGGATGCCCTCTGTGACTGGCCACGGTTTGGAGGTGATCACTCTAGCCTATTTACTCTCACCAATCCAAGACAGAATCTTTAAAGAACCAGTCTTTCGGGCCGGGCGCGGTGGCTCAAGCCTGTAATCCCAGCACTTTGGGAGGCCGAGATGAGCGGATCACGAGGTCAGGAGATCGAGACCATCCTGGCTAACACCGTGAAACCCCATCTCTACTAAACTAGCCGGGCGAGGTGGCGGGCGCCTGTAGTCCCAGCTACTCAGGAGGCTGAGGCAGGAGAATGGCGTAAACCTGGGAGGCGGAGCTTGCAGTGAGCTGAGATCCAGCCACTGCACTCCAGCCTGGGTGACAGAGCAAGACTCCGTCTCAAAAAAAAAAAAAAAAAAAAAAGAACCAGTCTTTCCACCTGTCATGCATTTGGGGGCACAATGGGTACCCGTCTCTCCTCTCCCACCCATTATGGGCTTAACTGTGTCCATCCCAAAATTCATATGCTAAAGTCTCAACTTCCAGCACCTCAGAATGTAACTGTATTTGGAGATAGGGTCTGGAGGAGGTAATTAAGTTAAAATGAGGGCCTATGGGTGGCCTCTAATCCAACATGACTAGTGTCCTTAAAAGAAAGAAAATTGGGGCCAGGTGCGGTGGTTCATGCCTGTAATCCCAGCACTTTGGGAGGCCAAGGCAAGAGGATCCCCAGAGGTCAGGAGTTTGAGACCAGCCTGGCCAACATGACAAACCCCATCTCTACGTAAAATACAAAGAAAAAATAGACGGGTGTGGTGGTGCGTGCCTGTAATCCCAGCTACTCAGGAGGTTGAGGCAAGAGAATCACTTGAACCTGGGAGGCTGAGGTTGAAGTGAGCAGAGATTATGCCACTGCACTCCAGGCTGGGTGACAGAGTGAGAGTCCGTCTCAAAAAAAAAGAAAGAAAGAAATGTGGACGCAAACACACTTAGAGAGAAAACTGTGTGAGGATATGGGAGAAAGTGGCCATCTACAAGCCAGGGAGAGAGACCTCAGAAGAAATCAACCCTGCCAATCAACACCTTGATCTCACACTTCCAGCTTCCAGAACTGCGGGATGATGAGTTTCTCTTAGTTAAGCCACGTTTGTGAAACTTGGTAATGGCAGCCCTAGTCGACTCTTACGACTCCTCTCCTCTGTTCTCTGATTTTACAAAGAATATCCTGAGCTGGATTCCTCCTCAAATTTGATTTTTGGGGCAAGGAGAGGTTCAAATGGCAAAGCATTGGCTGGGCTTTTGAGGCTCACCCTCCTCAGTCCTCCACAGCACAGACACACCAGGATTCCCGGGACCTCTGGACGGACACTTTTTCCCATAGACCCCTGCTGCTTTCTCAAGGAGCCAGTGTCACTGCTGTCCTCTCCCAGCTCTGAAATGGGCCTTCCAACTTGCCCATTTCACATGGGTCCCACCTCAAACCAAGTTTCCCAGGCCTCATTTGCGCCACGAGGATTTCCCCAGTAGAGGCTGTGGCCAGTGAGGCAGCATTTAACATAGACACATGTCTATGTAAACACATTGAGCATTGACCGTGAATCAAGACACAATGCTCCACAGGCCTGAGTCCTTCCACCCCTCCCCACATCACAGTCCACCCCTAAAGGAATTATCCATTGAGATGCCACTCAACACATGTCGCTTTAGTATCTTCTATGGGCCGGAGACTTCAGCAAGCAATGGCACAAGAAAAATGACCCATTCCTTGTCCTCAGGAGACATCCCACCTAGTGGAGAAGATTTTTTTTTTTTTTTTTTGAGATGGAGTTTTGCTCTTGTTGCCCAAGCTGGAGTGCAATGCCACGATCTCGGCTCACTGCAACCTCCACCTCCCAGGTTCAAGCAATTCTCCTGCCTCAGGCTCCCGAGTACCTGGGATTGCAGGCGCGTGCCACCAGGCCCAGCTAATTTTTTTGCATTTTTAGTAGAAATGGGGTTTCACCATGTTAGTCAGGGTAGTCTCAAACTCCTAACATCAGGTGATGCACCCACCTTGGCCTCCCAAAGTGCTGGGAGTACAGGTGTGAGCCACTGCGCCCGGCCAATTTTTTTTTTTTGAGACGGAGTCTTGCTCTGTCGCCCGGGCTGGAGTGCAGTGGCCGGATCTCAGCTCACTGCAAGCTCTGCCTCCCGGGTTTACGCCATTCTCCTGCCTCAGCCTCCCGAGTAGCTGGGACTACAGGCGCCCGCCACCTCGCCCGGCTAGATTTTGTATTTTTTAGTAGAGACGGGGTTTCACCGTGTTAGCCAGGATGGTCTCGAACTCCTGACCTCGTGATCCACCCGTCTCGGCCTCCCAAAGTGCTGGGATTACAGGCTTGAGCCACCGCACTCGGCCTATCAATTTTTATTTATTTTTAAACAGAATCTTACACTCACTCTGTCGCCCAGGCTGGAGTGCAGTGGCGTGATCTTGGCTCACTGCAACCTCCGCCTCCCAGGTTCAAGCCATTCTCCCGCCTCAGCCTCATGAGTAGCTGGGAATACAGGCGTGTGCCACCACACTCGGCTAACTTTTGTATTTTTAGTAGAGATGGGGTTCGCCATGTTGGCCAGGCTGGGCCACGACTTGGATAAGCTTGGCTTAGGTTCTGCTGCTCACCACACAGTAAGACGATGACTGAGACTACAAGTATTGCCAAGAAGAAGGTTTTAATTGGTGTTGGAGTGGGGGGTGCGAGGGGCGCTGCAGCCCAGGAAATGGGAGCTCAGTCTCAAATCCATCTCCCTGATGGACTAAAGCCAGGGATTTATATAGCAGGGAAGAAATGTAACAATGTATAAAAAAACAGGAACTAGAGAGGGGCAAGAAAGCAACAATCATGATGAATGAGGGATCAGGTATCTCATTGTCTGGAGGTAGTGATCTGGTGAGTTTCAGTTCTTTGATAGGCTCTTTTTTTTGAGACAGAGTTTTGCTCTGTCGCCCAGGCTGGAGTGCAATGGGGCCATCTCTACTGACTGCAACATCTGCCTCCCAGGTTCAAGCGATTCTCCTACCTTAGCCTCCTGAGTAGCTGGGATTGCAGGCGTGTACCACCACACCCAGCTAATTTTTGTATTTTTAGTAGAGACCTGGTTTCACCATGTTGGTCAGGCTGGTCTCGAACTCCTGGCCTCAAGTGATCCACCCACCTCAGCCTCCCAAAGTTCTGGGATTACAGGCATGCACCACCACTCCCGGGTAATTTTTGTATTTTTAGTAGAGACAAGGTTTCACCCTGTTGGTCAGCCTGGTCTCAAACTCCTGGCCTCAAGTGACCCACCTGCCTTAGCCTCCCAAAGTGCCGGGGATTACAGGTGTGAGCCACCATGCCTGATCTGATACATTCTTTCTTTTTGTTCTTTTTTTTTTTTTAGAGGACTGAAAGTCTTTCCTGAGAAAGAAACTCAGATAAAACAAGCTGGTCTTCTTCCCTGGTTCCAGTTGGTGAAGGCCCACCATTGAAGGGAGCATTTTACCACACACCATACTTTTTTTTTTTTTTTTTTAATTATGCTATTCAGGCTGGAAAACAGCTGAGACTATAGACGTGCACCACCGGGCCTGGCTTACACCATACATCGTTTTTTAAAATGTGGTAAAGGCCGGGCGCGGTGGCTCAAGCCTGTAATCCCAGCACTTTGGGAGGCCGAGACGGGCGGATCACGAGGTCAGGAGATCGAGACCATCCTGGCTAACACGGTGAAACCCCGTCTCTACTAAAAATACAAAAAACTAGCTGGGCGAGGTGGCGGGCGCCTGTAGTCCCAGCTGCTCGGGAGGCTGAGGCAGGAGAATGGCGTGAACCCGGGAGGCGGAGCTTGCAGTGAGCTGAGATCCGGCCACTGCACTCCAGTCCGGGCGACAGAGCGAGACACTGCCTCAAAAAAATAAAATAAAATAAAATAAAATAAAATGTGGTAAAATATATATAACGTAACATTTACCATTTAATCAATTTAAAATAAACAATTGAGTGGCATTCAGTATTGTATTAGGTTGGTGCAAAAGTAATTGTGTGGCCAGGGTGCGGTGGCTCACACCTGTAATCCGAGCACTTTGGGAGGCCGAGGCAGGAGGATCATGAGGTCAGGAGATGGAGACCATCCTGGCTAACATGGTGAAACCGCATCTCTACTAAATATACAAAAAATTAGCCAGGCGTGGTGGCGGGCGCCTGTAGTCCCAGCTACTGGGGAGGCTGAGGCGGAAGAATGGCGTGAACCTGGGAGGCAGAGCTTGCATTGAGCTGAGGTTGCGCCACTGCACTCCAGCCTGGGCGACAGAGCGAGACTCTGTCTCAAATAAATAAATTGTGGTTTTTGCCATTGAAAGTGATGGTGGCTCACACCTGTAATCCCAGCACTTTGGGAGGCTGAGGCCGGTGGATCGCCTGAGGTCAGGAGTTCAAGACCAGCCTGGCCAACATAGTGAAACCCCATCTCTCCTAAAAATACAAAAAATTAGCTGGGCGTGGTGGTGGGCGCCTGTAATCCCAGCTACTAGGGAGGCTGAGGCAGGAGAATCACTTGAACCCAGGAGGCAGAGGTTTCGGTGAACCGAGATTGTGCCATTGCACTCCAGCCTGGGCAACAAGAGCAAAACTCCGTCTCATTTCAAAAAAAAAAAAGAAAAGAAAGTGATGGCAAAAAATGCGACTACTTTTGTGCCAACCTAATACAACAATTACCATCATCCATCTCCAGAATTTTTTTTATCTTCCCAAATTCTATACCCATGAAACAACTCCCTATTCCCCCTTTTTCCAACCCCTGGCAACCACCATTCTACTTTTTGTCTCTATTAATTTGACCATATTTTTCTTATTTTATTTTGAGACAGGGTCTCACTGTCACACACACTGCATGGAGGGCGGTGGTAAGCTCATAGCTTCCTCCAGTATCAACTCCTGGGCTCAGGTGATCCTCCCACTTCAGCCTCCCGAGTAGCTGGGACTACAAGTGTGTGCCACCACGCCTGGCTAATTTTTTTTTTTTTTTTTTTGAGACAAAGTTTCGCTCTTGTCCCCCAGGCTGGACTGCGATGGTGTGATCTTGGCTCACTGCAACTTCCGCCTCCTGGGTTCAAGCAATTCTCCTGCCTCGGCCCCTGCGAGTAGCTGGGATTACAGGTGCCTTCCACCACGCCCAGCTAATTTTTGTATTTTTAGTAGAGACGGGGTTTCACCATGTTGGCCAGGCTGGTCTAGAACTCCTGACCTCAGGTGATCCCCCCACCTCAGCCTCCCAAAGTGCTGGGATTATAGGCGTGAGCCACTGCGCCTGGCCTAATTTTTTGTTTTTTGTAGAGACCAAGTCTCACTATGTTGCCCTGGCTGGTCTCGAATTGCTAGGCTCAAACAATTCTCCCACCCCGGCCTCATAAAGTGTTGGAATTACAGGTATGAGCCACCGTACCCAGCCCACATGTGGATTTTAAAGATGTCTAGAATTTTGATATGGCTTGGCATAGAAAGACTTCAAGGCGGGTGCCAAGGTCTCTGATAAATGGTCAGGACTTGTTTACTTGACTCAATTAACAGGGTTGATTTGTTTTTCAGAACAGCTTGTGTGTAGAAACCTTGAGTAGAACTTGGAAACATCCCAGTTAGAAGGCTAGATAACACCAGCAAAACTGGCAGCTGCAGGGCCCAGAGCTACCTTTCTTCCACAGCTAGAATGTAATCTGACCATGCCAGTCCTCTGCCTGAAACCACCCGGGGCTCCCTGTGGCCTGCAGGACTAAGTCCAGCCACTAGCTGGCTGCAAGCTGCCCTGGCTGCCTAGGCCTTTATGCTCCAACAATAAATGCACAGCTCGGGCCAGGTGTGGTGGCTCACACCTGTAATCTCAACACTTTGGGAGGCTGAGGTGGGTGGATCACCTGAGGTCAAGAGTTCGAGACCAACCTGGCCAACATGGTGAAACCCCATCTCTACTAAAATACAAAAATTAGCCAGGGGTGGTGGTAGGCAACTGTAATCCCAGCTACTTGGGAGGCTGAGGCAGGAGAATCTCTTGAACCCGGGAGGCAGAGGTTGCAATGAGCCGAGATCGAGCCACTGCACTCCAGCCTGGGTGACAGAGCGACACTTGGTCTTAAAAAAAGAAAAAAATGAAGCAGGACGGAGTCAGTTAAGTCAGATCTCTTTCACTGTAATAATTCTGTCAGTTTTAATTTTGGCAAACGTGGTTTTATTGGCAGGGCAAGTGTCCCCTAACATCTCTCTCCTTGGCTTGCAGAGGATTCTTCTGTGTCCTCACAAGGCCGTCCCTTTATGGGTGTCTATGTCCTAATCTCTTCTTCTTCTAAGGAGTCATGTTGGATTAGGGCCCATCCTAATAAGCTCATTTTAGGCCGGGCGCAGTGGCTCAAGCCTGTTAATCCCAGCACTTTGGGAGGCTGAGGCGGGCGGATCACGAGGTCAGGAGATCGAGACCATCCTGGCTAACCCGGTGAAACCCTGTCTCTACTAAAAAATACAAAAAAGGCCGGGCGCGGTGGCTCAAGCCTGTAATCCCAGCACTTTGGGAGGCCGAGACGGGCGGATCACGAGGTCAGGAGATCGAGACCATCCTGGCTAACACGGTGAAACCCCGTCTCTACTAAAAATACAAAAAACTAGCCAGGCGAGGTGGCAGGCGCCTGTAGTCCCAGCTACTGGAGAGGCTGAGGCAGGAGAATGGCGTGAACCCGGGAGGCGGAGCTTGCAGTGAGCCGAGATCGGCCACTGCACTCCAGACCGGGCGACAGAGCAAGACTCCGTCTCAAAAAAAAAAAAAAAAATACAAAAAACTAGCCAGGCGAGGTGGCAGGCGCCTGTAGTCCCAGCTACTGGAGAGGCTGAGGCAGGAGAATGGCGTTAACCCAGGAGGCGGAGCTTGCAGTGAGCCAAGATCTGGCCACTGCACTCCACCCTGGGCAACAGAGCGAGACTCCATCTCAAAAAAAACAAAAGGGCTGGGCGCGGTGGCTCAAGCCTGTAATCCCAGCACTTTGGGAGGCCGAGACGGGCGGATCACGAGGTCAGGAGATCAAGACCATCCTGGCTAACACGGTGAAACCCCGTCTCTACTAAAAATACAAAAAAACTAGCCAGGCGAGGTGGCGGGAGCCTGTAGTCCCAGATACTCGGGAGGCTGAGGCAGGAGAATCGCGTGAACCCGGGAGGCGGAGCTTGCAGTGAGCTGAGATCCGGCCACTGCACTCCAGCCTGGGCGACAGAGCGAGACTCCGTCTCGAAAAAAAAAAAAAAAAAAAAGCTCATTTTAATTCAATAAAGACCCTATCTCCAAATACTGTTACATTCTGAGGTACTGGGGGTTAGGACTCTACATGAATTTAGGGGTGTGGGATACAATTTAGCTCACAACAGGGTCAAATTTCATAAGGCTCTGTAGATCATGTTAAGGATTTTAATTTTAACTTTAACATTAATCAGAGGTTGGATGTGGTGGCTCAAGCCTGTAATCACAACACTTTGGGAGGCTCAGGCAGGAGGATCACTTGAACCCAGGAGTTCAACACCAACCTGGCCAACATAAAGAGACCTTGTCGCTACAAAAAAAAAAAAATTAGCCAGGCATGGTGGCACATGGCATAGTCCCAGCTGCTTGGGAGGCTGAGGCAGGAGAATCGCTTGAAGCCAGGAGACAGAGGTTACAGTGAGCTGAGATTGTGCCACTGCACTCCAGCCTGGGCAACAGAATGAGACTCCATCTCAAAATAAATAAATAAATAAAAATTTAAAAATCAGATGAAAGGAATCTGAAACTATGAAAAATTTTTGCTGGGCATGGTGGCTCATTCCTATAATCCCAGCACTTTGGGAGGACGAGGTGGGTAGATCACCTGAGGTCAGGAGTTCGAGACCAGCCTGACCAACATGGTGAAACCCCACCTCTACCAAAAAATACAAAAACTAGAAGGGCCCAGTGGCTCACGCCTGTAATCCCAGCACTTTGGGAGGTCGAGGCGGGCAGATCACAAGGTCAGGAGTTCAAGATCAGCCTGGCCAACATGGTGAAACCCTGTCTCTACTAAATACAAAAAAAATTAGCTGGGTGTGGTGGCGCACGCCTATACTCCTTGATACTCAGGAGGCTGAGGCAGGAGAATTGCTTGAACCCAGGAGGCGGAGGTTGCACTGAGCTGAGATTGTATCATTATACTCCAGCCTGGGTGAAGGAGTGAGACTCCGTCTCAGAAAAAAAAAAAATACAAAAATTAGCCAGACGTGGTGGCAGGCACCTGTAGTCCCAACTACTCAGGAGGCTGAGGCAGGAGAATCACTTGAAACTGGAAGGCGGAGGTTGCAGTGAGCCGAGATCACGCCATTGCACTCCAGCCTGGCTAACAAGAGCGAAACTCTGTCTCAAAACATTAAAAAAAAAAAAAAAATTTAAGCAGGAGAATGACATTAAGTACCTTTGGACTTAGAAAATCACAGACTGCAATGCAGACAATAGAACAGAAGGGGTCAGAGTGGATGTTGACAGACCAGTTAGGAGGTCACTGTAACAACCCAGCAAGAAACCTGCCCAAGTCCTGGCATTTTTACTTATGAGATCTATCTCAAATTTGGCCACTTTGCTCCACACCTGGCATATTTAAATAGAAGGCCAGGCATGGTGACTCACGTTTGTAATCCCACCACTTTAGGAGATCAAAGTGAGTGGATCACCTGATGTCAGGAGTTCGAAACCAGCCTGGCCAACGTGGTGAAACCCCCATCTCTACTAATAATACAAAAATTAGTCGGATGTGGTGGCACATGCCTGTAATCCCAGCTACTCAGGAGGCTGAGGCAGGAGAATCGCTTGAGCCCGGGAGGTGGAGGTTGCAGTGAGCCGAGATCGCACCATTGCACTGCAGCGTGGGGGACAAGAGTGAAACTGTCTCAAAAAAAAATTAAAATTAAAAAATCAGCTGGGCGTGGTGGCTCACACCTGTAATCCCAGCACTTTGGGAGGCCGAGGCAGGTGGATCACCTGAGGTTAGGAGTTCAAGACCAGCCTGACCAACATGGTGAAACCCCGTCCCTACTACAAACACAAAAAATTAACCGGGCGTGGTGGCAGGCGCTTGTAATCCCAGCTACTCGGGCGGCTGAGGCAGGAGAATTGCTTGCACCCAGGAGGCAGAGGTTGCAGTGAGCTGAGATTGCACCATTGCACTATAGCCTGGGCAACAAGAGCAAAACTCCATCTCAAAAATGAATAAATAAATACAATTCTTTTATAACAAATAAATAAATACAGGGTCTTGCTATGTTTCCCAGGCTGGTCTTGAACTCCTGGGCTCAAGCAATCCTCCTTCCTCAGCTTCCCAAGGTGCTGGGACTTTAGCCAGGTGTGGTGGAGCATGCCTGTGGTCTCAGCTACTCAGGAGGCTCAAGTGGGAGGATTGCTTGAGCCATGGAAGTGGAGGTTTCATGAGCTGAGATTGCACACACACACACACACAAAAAAGGGTCTCGCTCTGTTGCCCAGGCTGGAGTGCAGTGGCTCAATCTTGGCTCACTGCAAACTCCACCTCCTAGGGTTCATGCCATTCTGCTGCCTCAGCCTCCCGAGTAACTGGGTAGCTGGGACCACAGGTGCCCACCACCACGCCCAGCTAATTTTTTTGTATTTTTAGTACAGACGAGGTTTTACTGTGTTAGCCAGGATAGTCTCGATCTCCTGACCTTGTGATCCGCCCACCTTGGCCTCCCAAAGTGTTGAGATTACAGGCGTGAGCCACTGCGCCAGGCCTAAGAATATTTTTTTTTAAATGAAAAAACAAAGAGCAAGAACTGGCACCATGGGCATGCACCACCAAACCCGGCTAATTTTTAAAAATTTTTACAATGTTGCTCAGGCTGGTCTTGAATTCCTGGGCTCAAGTGATCCTCCCTCCTCAACCTCCCAAAGTGCTCGATTACAGACATGAGCAACTGAGCCCAACCCCTAGAGTTTGGCTCTTTTTATCAACAGGTTTCAGCCATCAATTACATGTGCAATTTTATTTTTTGGACAGTAGGCACACGACACTGAGCTCTATGTTAGCTAACTACCAAATCCAGAATGTACTGCTGCAGTCCCTCAGACTGAAGCCTCCAGACAAATGTGAGGCCAGGACCAGCAGCAGCCATGAAGCCAGAGTGACACTGCGCACCTGGGATTATCTAAGTGTGGAAAAGGAGTCTGTTCTTCCTCTACCCCACCACTCAGAACGCTCCCATCCTGGCCGCCTGAGTCTGCTGCAGTCTCACTGGGTCTAATAACTTCTGCATGGCTGGTAGAGTAACACCCAAAGATACCCTAAAGCGTGCTGCAAACTGAGGAGGAGGAGTCTGTTCAGTGGGAACACTAGCTCTCACTGTGTCTCTAAAAATGCCTTTGCAAAATTAATACAGTAAGAGAAACCTGACATTGTTGCCTCCATCTTGCTTCTAATCGTCAAGCTGTCCTTGATCATTCCTGGGAGTAGGCCAAACTAACATTGAGAGAAATTTAGTTTATAGTTTAACCTTAGGCAGGGCGCAGTGACTCACACCTGTAAACCCAGCACTTTGGGAGGCCGAGGCGGGTAAATCACCTGAGGTCAGGAGTTCAAGACTAGCCTGGCCAACATGGTGAAACCCCTGTCTCTACTAAAAATACCAAAACTTAGCTGGGCATGCTGGCACGTGCCTGTAATCCCAGCTACTTGGGAGGGTGAGACAGGAGAATTGCTTGAAACCAGGAGGTGGAGGTTGCAGTGAGCCAAGATCATGCCACAATACTCCAGTCTGGGCAACAGAGCCCGACTCCGTCTCAAAATAAATAAATAAATAATTTAACCTTAAAGTAAGGATGATAATGGCCCTTCCCAAAACCAAACTGCCTTTGTAAAACTAATGAAAAGCCATAAGGTTAGGATTATGAGAGGAGCCTGAATTTTGCTGAGATATTGGCATAGTTAAAGGATAACCAGCCATTGTTCTGGAGGTCACAAGATTTGTGACTTCCCCAGTTACTCCTGTAGATAACATCACTATTGTAGAAGCTAAGATTGGCTTTCCCAGCTGTCCTTTCACACTTTTACATTTCTGGCTACCTGATGGCTCCACCTGCACTTATGACTCATGACTCAACCAGTCCTGTGGACCCCACCCAGAGGGGAACTCAGCACACGGGTCCATTTTCCACACCCCCATGATTGCATCCCCAACATTCATTCCCCAACCCCTAGTCCCCTGCCCACCAAACGATCCTTGAAAACCCTTAACCTCAGGTGGCGCAACTGGTTTGAGTGACTGGAAATAAGATGTAGAACCCCCAACGCAGACACTGAGTAGAATGACCTTTTTTTTTTTTTCTGGAGATGGAGTTTTGCTCTTGTCGCCCAGCCTGGAGTGCAATGGCGTGATCTCGGCTCACTGCAACCTCCACCTCATGGGTTCAAGTGATTCTCCTGCCTCAGTCTCCCGAATAGCTGGGATTACAGGCGCACCACCAAGTCCAGCAAATTTTTGTATTTTTAGTAGAGATGGGGTTTCACTATGTTGGTCACGCTGGTCTTGAACTCCTGACTTCAGGTGATCCACCCACCACCGCCTCCCAAAGTGCTGGGATTATAGACGTGAGCTACTGTGCCCAGTAGCTTGCCGAACTTTCTTGTGACAAATTTTATCTGGATTTTTTTAAAAAGAAAAAGCAAGAATGAATCTTTCTGATTTTTAGTTTTGTATAAATTATCTTTCAAATGTTTACATTTCAGAAATAGTCATGATTGAAAATGCTATTAAGTTTTTTGGAATTCTTTTTTAAGATTATAGTATTTCCGGCTGGGCGCGGTGGCTCACACCTGTAATCCCAGCACTTTGGAAGGCCGAAGTGGGTGGATCACCAGTTCAAGAGTTCAAGACCAGCCTGACCAACATGGTCAGGTTTTCAGTTTCTCCAAAAAAAACCATGGTCTGGTTTTTAGTCTCTACTAAAAAAAAATATAAAAGTTAGCCAAGTGTGGTGGCGGGCACCTATAATCCCAGCTACTCAGGAAGCTGAGGCAGGAGAATTGCTTGAATACAGGAGGTGGAGGTTGCAGTGAGCTGAGATCATGCCCCTGCACTCCAGCCTGGGTGACGGAGTGAAACTGTCTCAAAAAAAAAAAAAAAAAAAAAAGATTATAGTGTTTACTCTAAAAAAAATTAAAATTGGCCAGGCAAGGTGGCTCACGCCTGTAATCCCAGAACTTTGGGAGGCCGAGGCAGGTGGATCACGAGGTCAGGAGAACGAGACCATCCTGGCTAACACAGTGAAAACCCATCTCTATTAAAAATACAAAAAATTAGCCGGGCATGGTGGTGGGCGTCTGTAGTCCCAGCTACTTGGGAGGCTGAGGCAGGAGAATCGCTTGAACTCGGGAGGCGGAGCTTGCAGTGAGCCAAGATTGCGCCACTGCACACCAGCCTGGGTGACAGAGCAAGACTCCATCTCAAAAAAAAAAAAAAAAAAAAAATTTTAAACCAGGTATTGATATGGAAAAAAAAAAAAGAAAAGGAAAGGAAAGAAAATCCCCAACCTCAGAGACTTCAAGGAAATTGATTTGTAGCCAGCTTCTGTCAATTCAGCATTCTTTACTGCTGTGCCATGGTCTCAGGGGATCGATTTTGTCTGTTCTGCAGGCAGGAAGAACCCATCAGGTGATTCCATCTCCCCTTTGCTCTCCAGTCTGCCTTGTCTCTGACCACCCTTGGCCTGGCTCCCTGGGTCCAGCCACAGTGGCGTCAGCAGGTCCCGGATCACCCCAAGCAGGGCCCGGCCTCCGGGCCATACCTGCTGTTCCCTCTGGCCTGTGCGCTCTGCCCTCATGTCTTCACATGGCTCATTCTTTCCACTCCTTTAGGACTACTTTCAAATACTATCTTAGAAGGGCCTTTCCTGACCACCGTACCTGAATGAAGGAATGAATGAATCCACTGATGCCATTATCCCCTAAGACTGTGGCTCATTTAGGCTGCACCTGGAAGACACTTTTTCTTTCTTTTTTTTGAGACAGAATCTTGCTCTGTCATCCAGGCTGGAGTGCAATGGTGCAATCTCGGCTCACGGCAACCTCTGCCGCCGGGTTCAAGCGATTATCCTGCCTCAGCCTCCTGAGTAGCTGGGATTACAGGCACGCACCACCACGCCCGGCTAATCTTTGTAATTAGTAGAGACGGGTTTTCACCATGCTGGTCGGGTTGGTCTTGAACTTCTGACCTCGTTATCCACCCGCCTTGGTCTCCCAAAGTGCTGGGATTACAGGTGTGAGCCCACCATGCCTGGCCTGAGACCTTTCTTTTTAAAGCAAGCTACATTTTCACCAAATAAACCCAGGAAATTCGTCAATTCATTCTCAGCATTCACTTCCTAGTTTCTGCAGAGACTAGGCTGCCTTTCCTGGCCTTTCTTCCCTGGAAGGCTGGGTTCCGCTATGGCAGAGGAGAGTTGGAGCAGCATTAGTTCGAAGAGCTAAGGTACCTGCACACAAATCACTCACACACGCTTACCACACAATGCAGTCAGGCTTTCTATCAAACTGCAGTGCAGACTCATGCACATGAATACATCGTAGTTCCATTTATAACTTTTTTTTTTTTGAGATGGAGTTTCCCTCTTGTTGCCCAGGCTGGAGTGCAATGGCGTGATCTTGAACCTCTGCACCCTGGGTTCCAGTGATTCTCCTGCCTTAGCCTCCTAAGTAGCTGGGATTACAGGTGCCTGCCACCACAGCTGGCTAATTTTTGTATTTTTAGTAGAGATGGGGTTCCATCACGTTGGCCAAGGTGATCTCAAACTTTTGACCTCAGGTGATCCGCCTGCCTTGGCCTCCCAAGGTGCTGGGATTACAGGCATGAGACACCACGCCTGGCTTGTTTTTTTTTTGAGACTGAGTCTCACTCTATTGCCCAGGCCTCTTACATTCAAGGGATTCTTCTGCCTCAGCCCCCTGAGTAGCTGGGATTAGAGGCACACCACCACACCTGGCTAATTTTTGTACTTTTAGTAGAGATGGGATTTCACCATGTTGGCCAGGCTGGTCTTGAACTCCTGACCTCAAATGATTTGCCCACCTCAGCCTCCCAAAGTGCTGGGATTACAGGCATGAGCCATTAATCCTGGCCTGTAAATGGATGTTAAGCCAAAAAACGAAACAAAAAAATCAAGGAAGTAAAGGTTCTAGCATGTAAGAGTTTTATAAATATAGCTTCTTGGTATTTTATTTTATTTTATTTTATTTTTTTTTGAGGCGGAGTCTCGCTCTGTCGCCCAGGCTGGAGTGCAGTGGCCAGATCTCAGCTCACTGCAAGCTCCGCCTCCCGGGTTTACGCCATTCTCCTGCCTCAGCCTCCCGAGTAGCTGGGACTACAGGCGCTCGCCACGTCGCCCGGCTAGTTTTTTTGTATTTTTAGTAGAGACGGGGTTTCACCGTGTTAGCCAGGATGGTCTTGATCTCCTGACCTCGTGATCCGCCCGTCTCGGCCTCCCAAAGTGCTGGGATTACAGGCTTGAGCCACCGCGCCCGGCCTATTTTATTTTTTGATACAGTTTCGCGCTTGTTGCCCAGCTTGGAGTGCAATGGTGAGATCTTGGCTCACCGCAACCTCTGTCTCCCACGTTCAAGTGATTCTCCTGCCTCAGCCTTGAGAGTAGCTGGGATTACAGGCCTGCACCACCACTCCTGGCTAATTTTTTTGTAGTTTTAGTACAGATGGGGGTTTCTCCATGTTGGTCAGGCTGGTCTCGAACTCCCGACCTCAGGTGATTCACCCACCTTGGCCTCTCAAAGTGCTGGGATTACAGGCATGAGCCACCGTGCTCTATGGTATTATATTTTATTTTTTTTATTTTTATTTTTTTGAGGAGTCTCGCTCTGTCACCCAGGCTGGAGTGCAGTGGCACGATCTCAGCTCACTGCAAGCTCCACCTCCAGGGTCCACACCATTCTCCTGCCTCAGCCTCCAGAGTAGCTGGGACTACAGGTGCCCGCCACCACGTCCGGCTAATTTTTTGTGATTTTAGTGGAGACGGGGTTTCACCGTGTTAGCCAGGATGGTCTCGATCTCCTGACCTCGTGATCCGCCCGCCTCGGCCTCCCAAAGTGCTGGGATTACAGGGGTGAGCCGATGTGCCTGTCGACGGTATTATATTTCAAAATGCTTACTATCAGCCCTTTTCTGAAATCTAATTTATCTTTTTCCCACCGGCAGGTGGCCTCAGTACATTTCCATACTTTAGGACACCTATGGGCTGATTGCAGGTCAGATTTGGTAGCAGGGGACAGAACAGAAGGTAACTTTATTGGTATTTTTGCCCCTCCCTAAGAGAGCCCTCCAGCAGCATAAGCACAGTCCCCTCCAGGGGTGAGGGCTGGGGTGGGAGAGCTGAGATATCTTGCCATTTCTAGGGAGGAACTGCTCTAAGTTTTCCTGATCTTTTCCCAAAATCCTTTTGTTCCTAACCCTTTTGAGGGAGGAGGGGAGCTTAGAGATAGGGTAAGGCCCCACAAATTCACATTTGCATTCATTGATTCATGTGTCATCCATTCATTTGGTTATTTATTTATTTATTTATTTTTATTTTTATTTTTTTTTTTTTGAGACGGAGTCTCGCTCTGTCACCCAGGCTGGAGTGCTGTGGCCAGATCTCAGCTCACTGCAAGCTCCGCCTCCCAGGTTCATGCCATTCTCCTGCCTCAGCCTCCCGGGTAGCTGGGACTACAGGCGCCGCTACCTCGCCCGGCTAGTTTTTTGTATTTTTTAGTAGAGACGGGGTTTCACCGTGTTAGCCAGGATGGTCTCGATCTCCTGACCTTGTGATCCGCCCGTCTTGGCCTTTATTTATTTATTTTTATTTATTTATTTTTTGACACAGAGTCTCGCTCTGTTGCCCAGGCTGCAGTGCAGTGGTGTGATCTCGGCTCACTGCAGGCTCCACCTCCCGGGTTCACTCCCGCCCATTGCACTCCAGCCTGGGCCACAGAGCGAGACTCCATCTCAAAAAAAAAGGAGAGAAGACTACAAATAAGACACAATTACATTAAGTGCTGCAAAGTTAAAAGATAAGAGATTTGTCTGGCATCTTCCCAAGCCAGTGTGGAATATTTTATTGTCAGCAGATCTGGTTTGTACTATGTTACATAAGTTTTGACAACCTTAATCTGGAAACTATAGCCTACACAATAATGTTGATCTATGTGTTATTTTCTTTCCAAAGGGAGTTTAATTAATGATTTGTTCCCTGTAAAAACAGTCTGTATTCTCTTGTAGGCCAGTGGTTCACTGAGGTTTAAATCCTCCTCAATCAATGCTCCTGCCTGGGCCTCCCTCGGTAATCCCATAATGCTGAGATTATGGGTGTGAGCTATCACCCCCAGCCATGAGTTATTTTATTTTATTTTATCTTATTTATTTTACTTTATTTTATTTTTTTGAGACGGAGTCTCGCTCTGTCACCCAGGCTGGAGTGCAGTGGCGCGATCTCAGCTCACTGCAAGCTCAGCCTTCCAGGTTCACGCCATTCTCCCACCTCAGCCTCCTGAGTAGCTGGGACTACAGGCACCCGCCACCACACTGGGCTAATTTTGGTTTTGTATTTTTAGTGGAAACGGGGTTTCACCGTGTTAACCAGGATGGTCTCGATCTCCTGATCTCGTGATCCACCTGCCTTGGCCTCCCAAAGTGCTAGGATTACAGGAGTGAACCACCACGCCCAGCCGTAGTCTTTTCTTTCAAAGGAAAAGCTCCTTTAGAGCAAGGCCTAATCTCCAGCACCAGCTAGGGAAGCAAAAGAGCAGAAGCTTAAATTCCTCAAGCTCCAAGCTCATTTACGGGCTATGTGATTATGGGCATTTGTGCAAGACTCAACAACCTCATTTTCCAGGCTTTAAAATGGCAAAGTACTCTGTACTTCTACTTCTAAAGGCCACTGTGGGACTCAAACTAAATAATGTAGGTGTAAGGCCTTTGAAAATCATCAAGTGTGGTTCTTTATATAAGGTTGCCAGGTAGAATATACATTAACTAGTGTGAACTCCCCAAATCTGAGACAGGTCTCAGTTAATTTTGAAAGTTTATTTTGCCAAGGTTGAGGATGTGCACCTGTGACAGAACCTCAGGAGGTCTTTTTGTTTTTTTAGATGGAGTCTTGCTCTGCTGCCCAAGCTGGAGTGCAGTGGCATGATCTTGGCTCACTGCAACCTTCGCTTCTCGGGAGAAGCTGGGATTGCAGGTGTGCCCCACCAGCTAATTTTTTTGAAACAGAATCTCACTCTGTCCCCTAGGCTGGAATGCAATGGCATGAACTTGGCTCACTGCAACCTCCACCTCCAGGGTTCAAGTGATTCTCCTGCCTCAGCCTCCTGAGCAACTGGATTACAGGTGCATGCAACCATGCCTGGCAAATTTTTGTATTTTTTTTTTTTTTTTTTTTTTTTTTTTTTTTTTTTTGAGACGGAGTCTCGCTCTGTCTCCCGGACTGGAGTGCAGTGGCCAGATCTCAGCTCACTGCAAGCTCCGCCTCCCGGGTTTACACCATTCTCCTGCCTCAGCCTCCTGAGTAGCTGGGATTACAGGCGCCCACCACCTCGCCCGGCTCGTTTTTGTATTTTTAGTAGAGATGGGGTTTCACCGTGTTAGCCAGGATGGTCTCGATCTCCTGACCTCGTGATCCGCCCGCCTCGGCCTCCCAAAGTGCTGGGATTACAGGCTTGAGCCACCGCGCCCGGCCTAATTTTTGTATTTTTAGTAGAGATGGAGTTTCACCATGTTGGCCTGGGTGGTTTGGAACTCCTGACCTCAAGTAATCTGCCCACCTCGGCCTCCCAATGTGCTGGGATTACACGCATGAGCCACTGCACTCAGCCTCAGGAGGTTCTTGATTATATGTGTCCAAGGTGATCAGAGCACAGCTTGCTTTTTATACATTCTAGGGAGACATGGGCCATCAATCAACATATGCAACACGAACTTTGGTTCAGTCTGGAAAGGCAGGACAACTTGAAGCAAAAAAGGGAAGATTCCAAGCAGGGAGGAGTTTTCCAGGTCATAGGTAGATAACAGACAAATGGTTGCATTCTTTTGAGTTTCTGATTAGCATCTCCAAAGGAGGCAATCAGATATGCGTTTCTCTCAGTGACCAGAGGGGTGACTTTGAATAGAATGGGAGACGGGTTGGCCCTAAGGAGTTTCCAGCTTGACTTTTCCCTTTAGTTTAGTAATTTACAGGTCCCAAGATTTATTTTCCTTTAACACTATATATAGGTTTTTTTTTTTTTTTTGAGACGGAGTCTTGCTGTGTTGCCTAGGCTGGAGTGCAGCGGCATGATCTTGGTTCACTGCAACCTCCGCCTCCAGGGTTCAAGTGATTCTGGTGCCTCACCCTCCTGAGTAGCTGGGATTACAACATACTTCACCACCAAGACCGGCTAAGTTTTGATGTATTTTTAGTAGAGATGGGGTTCCACCATGTGGGCCAGGCTGGTCTCGAACTCCTGACCTCAAGTGTTCCTCCCACCTTGGCTTCCAAAAGTGCTGGGATTACAGGCATGAGCCACTGTGCAAGGCCAACACACTAGTTATATTTTAATTTCAGATAAACAATGAATAAATTTTAAGTGTATCTCATATTTGGAATACATTTATACTAAATACTGATTATTTAGCTGAAATTCAAATTTAACTTGGCATCCTGATTTTTTTTAATTTTTAAATTTAATTTTTCTTTTGTAGCGATGGAGGTCTCAGTATATTGCCCAGGCTGGTCTAGAACTCCTGGCTCCAGGCCATCCTCCTGCCTCAGCCTCCCAAAGGGCTGGGATTACAGATGTGAGCCAGGGTCGCCTGCCATTCTATATCTTTATTTGCTAAGTTTGACAACCCTATTCTAATGTCATATAACAACAGCAATGAAAACAATAGCAAACACATATCTAATAGGTTTTGTTTTGTTTTGAGACAGAGTCTTGCTCTGTCACCAGGCTGGAGTGCAGTGGCGCGATCTCGGCTTACTGCAACCTCTGCATTCCAGGTTCAAAGGATTCTCCTGCCTCAGCCTCCTGAGTAGCTGGGACTACAGGTGTGTGCCACCAGGCCCAGCTAATTTTTTGTGTTTTTAAAAGAGACAGGGTTTCACCGTGTTAGCCAGGATGGTCTCAATCTCCTGACTTCGTGATCTGTCCACCTTGGCCTCCCAAAGTGCTGGGATTACAGGCATGAGCCACCACGCCCGGCCTATATCTAGCAGTTATTAAATGAAGTGAATATCCTTTGAGTTTTGCATCCATTAACTCCTTTAATATTTATAAGGAAGGTGTTTTTGTGTGCAGCTTTTTGTTTGCTTTTCGTTTTTGGCTTTATTTCTTTTCTTTTGTGTGTGTGTGTGAGATGGAGTCTTGCTCTGTCATACAGTCTGGAGTGCAGTCGCGTTATCTTGCTTCACTGCAACCTCCGTCTCCCAGGTTCAAGCAATTCTCCCACCTCAGCCTCCTGAGTAGCTGGGACTGCAGACACACACCACCATGTCTGGCTCATTTTTGTATTTTTGGTAGAGACAGGGTTTCACCATGTTGGCCAGACTGATCTTGAACTCCTGACCTCAAGTGATCCGACTGAAACCACCTTTGCAAAATTATGACTGCAACAGAGAGAGATCTAACTTAACTGACTTCATCTTGCTTCTAACCTCCAAGCTGTCCTTGTTCATTCCTGGGTGTAGGCTGAACTAACTTTGGGAGAAACTTAGTTTATAGTTTAAACAAAGATCATAACAGCCCTTTACCAAAGCAGACCTCCTTCTTGGCTGGGAACTCGATTGCCTTTGTAGGACTAACAGCCACAAGATTAGAGATTACGGTTTAGGGGTCATGCAGCTGGAGGCTACAAGATTCTGACCCTCCCTAAACTTCTCCTAAGATCAGTGCCCAGCACTCTAAGAGGCCCAGGTGGGCTGATCACCCGAGGTCAGGAGTTTGAGACCAGCCTGGCCAGCATGGCGCAACCCCGTCTCCACTAAAAATACAAAAAAATTAGCCCAGCGTGGTGGCGGGTGCTTATAATCCCAGCTGCTCCCAGGAAAGAGATCAATAAACTGGCTCATCTGATCCTGTGGCCCCCACCCAGGAACTGATTCAGTGCAAGAAGACAGTTCCGATTTCTTAGGATTTCATCTCTGACCAACGAATCAGCACTCCTGGCTCACTGGCTTCCCTCCACCCACCAGATTATCCTTAAAAACTCTGCTCGGCCGGGCACGGTGGCTCAAGCCTGTAATCCCAGCACTTTGGGAGGCCGAGACGGGCGGATCACTAGGTCAGGAGATCGAGACCATCCTGGCTAACACGGTGAAACCCCATCTCTACTAAAAATACAAAAACTAGCCGGGCGAGGTGGCGGGCGCCTGTAGTCCCAGCTACTCGGGAGGCTGAGGCAGGAGAATGGTGTAAACCCGGGAGGCGGAGCTTGCAGTGAGCTGAGATCTGGCCACTGCACTCCAGTCCGGGCGACAGAGCGAGACTCCGCCTCAAAAAAAAAAAACAAAAAAAAAACAACAAAAACTCTGCTCCCCGAATGCTCCAGGAGACTGATTTGAGTAATAATAAAACTCTGGTCTCCTGGACAGCCGGCTCTGCATGAATTTTTCTTTCTCTATTGCAATTCCCATCTTGATGAATTGGGTCTGTCTAGGCAGCAGGCAAGGTGAATTCCTTGGGCGGTTACACGAACAGCTGGGCCTTCCAAAGCGCTGGGATTTCAGGCGTGAGCCACCACACCCGGCATGTTTTTGGCTTTATTTCATCAACAAGGAAACTGAGGTGGTAATTTGCCCAATGCCACACAGCCACTATGTACAGGAACAAAAGTGCCCATGTGACTCCTATATAGCTCAGATTTTCTGCGCAGTTATGATTTTAAGTATTCTGTTATCTTGACTAGTTCTACTCAACACTCCTTGCCAAGCCATGCAACATTTTGTTCTATTGAGTATGATCACCATGCTCAGAAAATGACTATAGTTTGGGCCAGGCGTGTTGGCTCACGCCTGTAATCCCAGCGCTTTGGGAGGCCAAGGCGGGCAGATCACAAGGTCAGGACATTGAGACCATCCTGGCTAACACGGTGAAATTCCGTCTCTACTAAAAATACAAAAAATTAGCCGGGTGTGGTGGTGGGCGCCTGTAGTCCCAGCTACTCCAGAGGCTGAGGCAGGAGAATGGCATGAACCCTGGAGGCGGAGCTTGCAGTGAGCCGAGATCGCACCACTGCACTACAGCCTGGGCGACAGAGCCAGACTCTGTCTCAAAAAAAAAAAGAAAGAAAGAAAATGACTATAGTTTCATGTAAAGTTGTGAAGGAGATACCCACCACCGCCTCTTGTTATTCCTGCTTTCTCTACCAAGTGTCCCTGCTGAAAAATCAACTGACAAAGGCAGATTAATAGAGAAAATGCATACACATTTATTAACATGCACGGGGTATGGGTGGGGCGAATCACACAGTAATTACCCAATATCCCAGTAGTTGTATAGCCTTATTTCAGAGAGGAGGGAGAGATCAGAAACACAGCAGTTCTATTAAAGGGCAATAAATGATTACGAGTCAGAATGAATGGATAAGGGAACAGAGATTAACTTGTAAATGGTTCTCTTTGGAAACTGAATGAGCCTGAAAGACAGACATTGTCTTGTAAAAGAATCTGTTCCGATGTGATTACATTCTTGGTCTTCCTTCCTGCAAAAGATCAAAAGATAATAGACAGGGGGAGGAAAAACAATTGTTCTTGGAGGGTCCTTGGGTCTTTATGTAGATTGGGGAAGTCTCTTCTGACGCTGTTGATCTCTAGGGCGTATTTATTTCAAAACACTCATTATACCAGGGAGTCATATGTTGGGGTGAAGTTCCCTGTGTTCCTTTACTGGCCTTAACCCCAGTCAGTGGAGATGGATGAGGCAAAGATCTTCTGCTCCTACTGGAGTCCTTCCCAGCATACAGGCATCCCCCTCTGGACTTTGGCATCTGAGAAGGCATTAGTAATCGGAGAAAGTTCTGGGTCCCTTCACATCACACCAAGGCCTACACATCACACTCCGCCTACAATTTAGAACCTAGGCCAGGCATGGTGGCTCAAGGCTATAATCCTAGCACTTTGGGAGGCCAAGGCGTGGGAAGGGAAGGGGGGATAAGACCAGCCTGGTTTCTATTAAAAACAAACAAAAACACGGGCCAGGCGTGGTAGCTCATGCTTGTAATCCCAGCACTTTGGGAGGAGGAGGTGGACTAATCACTTGAGGTCAGGAGTTCGAGACCATCTTTACCAACATAGTGAAACCCCATCTCTACTAAAAATACAAAAATTAGCTGGGCATGGTGGTGGGCTCCTGTAGCCCCAGCTACTCGGGAGGCTGAGGCAGGAGAACCGCTTGAACCCAGGAGGCAAATGTTGCAGTGAGCCGGTATCACACCACTGCACTCCAGCCTGGGCGACAGAGCGAGATTCCATCCCACAAACACACACAAACACATACACAAACACGACAACAGCAACAAAAACCACCTGGCTATGTAGTGCTGGCACAGTAGGGTCCCTAATAAATAGTTTGGTAGGAAATAAATGCATGAATTGTCCTTTTGCTGCATGTTTACCCCGGCACACTAAAGGAGAGATGGCTTTTGTTTATTTTGTTTCCTTTTAATACAACACGTTGTTACTTTAGTTTGGTATGGATGGTGAGCCAAGGCATAGTATTGCTGGGTAATTTTGGTAACATCAGAGATTGAGCACCTACTATATGCCAGACACTATTCTAGTCACTTGGGATACATCTCTGCAAAGATCCCAGTCCTCCGAGAGGCTGTAGTCCTAGAACTTTGGGAGGCCAAGACGAGAGGATTGCTTGAGCCCAGGAGTTTGAGACCAGCTAGGATATCATGACGGAACCCTGTCTCTACCAAAAATAAAAAAATTGGCTGGACATAGGGGTGTGTACCTGTGGTCTCAGCTACACGGAAGACTGAGGCAGGAGGATCGCTTGAGCCCGAGAGGTGGGGGGATTGCAGTGAGCCAAGATTGCACCACTGCACTTAATCCTGCACGACAGAGCAAGACCCTGTCTCAAAACAAACAAACAAACAAAAACTCTGGCAGATTAATTGGTGAAAAGACATACAAAGTTATTTAATGCGCAGAAGGAGAATAAGAGAGTGATGATCCCAGCCCCTCAATGGGGAAGGGAAGGTTATATTCCATCTTGATGTTACTGAAAGAATGGGGAACATACCCCAAAACAGGATATAAGGGTAAATCATATGGTGGCCAGCAGTTATGGGATGGAGAGAAGCGGAAGCCTGGCTAGCCACAGTGGTCTGCTACACAGAAGGTAGCAGCCTTCAGAGACAAAATAGGTAGTAAATATTCCTTCAGGCTTTAAAAGTTGTCAGGCTCTCAGCTAATGTTTCCCACATCTGGGGAAGGGAGGGCTCCAAAGAAAGCCTGGCTGCCTCAGGGCAGATTTTCTCTACAGATGCAAGTCTTTCCCATAAAAGACAGCTTTCCTTCTACTCTTGTATTTCTTTCCTTCTATTCTTGTATTTCCAACTCTTCTGAAGAGGTATCTTCTTTTTCTTTTTTATTATGAAATAATAAAATATGTCAAATAAGTTTAATTAACTAATTTATTTATTTTTGAGATGGAGTCTCACTCTGTTGCCCAGGCTGGAGTGCAGTGGCCTGATCTCGGCTCACTGCAACCTCCCCCTCCCGGGTTCAAGAGATTATCCTGCCTCAGCCTCCTGAGCTGGGATTACAGACGCACGCCATCAAGCCCAGCTAATTTTTGTATTTTTAGTAGACACGGGGATTTTGCTATGTTGCCCAGGCTGGTCTCGAACTCCTGACTTCACACGATCCGCCCACCTCTGCATTCCAAAGTGCTGGGATCACAGGCATGAGCCACTACACCTGGCCAGAAGTATATATTTTGAGGTGAAGTGAAATATTTTGGTTTCCTTCAAGGGGATTATTAGTTATCTTGCTGTGGTGTGGCCTTGGGAGATGCATTCTTTTCTGTTGTTTTTGCCACCTTCTTTGTTTGCCTGTGTTGGGCGCATTGTGGTCTGATGATCAATAGGCTGATTTTCACTTTCTCAAAGTAGAGACTACAGAAAAGTCGAACTTAAGGGCTTATGAAAAACTGCCTATGGAAGCTCAGAGTTTAATACGTTGCATCTGAGTGGACAGTAGGCCTTATGGGGAAAAATAATTAAATACGCTCTCAGGCCCGGAGTGGTAGTTCATGCCTATAATCCCAGCACTTAGGGAGGCCAAGGCAGGAGCATCACTTGACCCCAGGTGCTGGAGACCAGCCTGGCCAATATATAGTGAGACTCCATCTCTAAACAAAATTAAAAGTTAAGTACACTTTACTTTTCATAGTTTTAGAAGTAATCCAGGCCGGGCGCGGTGGCTCACGTCTGTAATCCCAGCACTTTGAGAGGCCTAGGCGGGGGGTTTGGCGGGGATCATGAAGTCAAGAGATCGAGACCATCCTGGCCAACGTGGCGAAACCCTGTCTCTACTAAAAATACAAAAATTAGCTGCGTGTGGTGGCATGCATCTGTAGTCCTAGCTACTTGGGAGGCTGAGGCAGGAGAAGCGCTTAAACTCGGGAGGCAGAGGTTGCAATGAGCCGAGATTGCGCCATTGCACTCCAGCCTGGTGACAGAGCGAGACTCGGTCTCAAAAAAACAAAATAAAACAAAAAAAAGAAGTAATCCTCAGAAGTTAGGATATTCCTTATTTCTCAGCCTTAAAATAGAAGGCTGTATTTACAAGAGACTTCTTTGGGGCCCTCCCTTCCCCAGATCTAGGAGATACTAACTGAGAGTCTGACAACTTTGAAAGTCTGAAAGAAACATTTACCACCTATTGTGTCTCTGAAGGTTACTACCTGTATGGTAGCCTCTATTTGCCACAACATGGATAAACCTGCAGGACATTATGCTAAATGAAATAAGCCAGACACAAAGAACAATACTACATTATCTCACTTATATGTGAAGATGTGAAAAAGTTGAATACATGAGTAGAACAGTGGTTTACCAGGAGTGGAGTGGGGAATGGGGACATCTAGGTCAAAGGAGACAAAGCTGCAGCTGCGTAGGATGAATAAGTCTAGATATCTAATGTACCACATGAAGACTATGATTATTGTTAATAGATAATATTGTATTGTATACTGGAAAATTGCTAAGAGTAGAGCTTGGGTTTTTACCACAAACACATACACAAAATATTCATTTGAGGTGATATGCTAAATCTGCTTGACTGAGGTAATCACTTCACTATGTACGTGTATATTAAAACAATGTTTTACACCTTAAATATATACAATTTTAAAGATGCATTTAAAAAAAAGCTAGGGCCGGGCGCGGTGGCTCAAGCCTGTAATCCCAGCACTTTGGGAGGCTGAGACGGGCGGATCACGAGGTCAGGAGATCGAGACCATCCTGGCGAACACGGTGAAACCCCGTCTCTACTAAAAATACAAAAACTAGCCGGGCGAGGCGGCGGGCGCCTGTAGTCCCAGCTACTCGGGAGGCTGAGGCAGGAGAATGGCGTAAACCCGGGAGGCGGAGCTTGCAGTGAGCTGAGATCCGGCCACTGCACTCCAGTCCGGGCGACAGAGCGAGACTCCGCCTCAAAAAAAAAAAAAAAATAAAAAATAAAAAATAAAGTAAAAATAAAAATAAAAAAAAGCTAGGATATTCCAGACATATTTTGTTACTCATTTTGTATTCACTGCAGTGTCAAAAGCACAACGCAAAGGATTGTTGTTTTTTTTGAGACGGAGTCTCGCTCTGTCGCCCAGGCTGGAGTGCAGTGGCGCAATCTCGGCTCACTGCAAGCTCCACCTCCCGGGTTCACGCCATTCTCCTGCCTCAGCCTCCCGAGTAGCTGGGACTACAGGCGCCCGCCACCACGCCCGGCTAATATTTTTGTATTTTTTAGTAGAGACGGGGTTTCACCGCGTTAGCCAGGATGGTCTCAATCTCCTGACCTCGTGATCCGCCCCCCTCCCTCTCAAAGTGTTGAGATTACAGGCGTGAGCCGCCGCGCGCAGCCAATGCAAAGGTTTTTAAACAGACTCTCATTTAATTTTCACAGCCATCTCTGGAGTAGGTACTATTATGTATTATTATTATTATTTTGAGACGGAGTTTCACTCTGCCGCCCAAGCTGGAGTGCAGTGTGGCGCGATCTCGGCTCACTGCAACCTTCGCCTCCGGGGTTCAAGGAATTCTCCTGCCTCAGCCTCTGAGTAACTGGGACTAGCCACTACACCCGGCTAATTTTTGTATTTTTAGTAAAGACGGGGGTTTCACCACGTTGGCCAGGCTGATCTCGAACTCATGACCTCAGGTGATCCACCCACATTGGCCTCCCAAAGTGCTGGGATTACAGGCGTGAGCCACTGCGCCTGGACTATTATTATATTATTATTGTCATTTTTACAGAGGAGAAAGCAGGAGCACCAAGAGGTAGGATAATTTGCTGGAAGACACACATAGCTTAGAAAGGAAGCCGGGAGATAAGGGGAACAGCCCTTCAGAGCATTGCTCAGCCAAAATACTTGGCCAAGATCTCATCTCTGATACCAGGAATGATATAACCTTTATTAACTGTTTACCATGTACCAGGCACTAAGTTCAGTGATTTCTAAAGACATGTAATCCTCACAGCAACCATATGTGGGTCTGCTGTCATCCTGATTTGAGAGAGGCTGAAACTGAGGCTCAGAACAGGTACCTAGCTCAAATCTTACTAGAGAATTGGGAAAGTGTATATTCAAACCCAGGTCTTCCGACTGCGGGTTCCTAGTCCCCAGCCCCGCTCCACTATATCAGCCTCTGCTAGGAAGCAAGCCTCTAACTGTGGACTTTCGTCGCTGGGGTTTCGAGCCCAGGACACACCTGTACAGAACCCCCGCGAGCCCCGCCCCTTTCCCAGAGGAGACGTCCCCTCCACCAATCAGCGGCGCCGTGGGCGGGCCGCGGGCGCGCACGCTCCGGCCCCGCAGTTGAAGTGGCCAGAGCGCTCAGAGAGGCGACGCATAGCAGGCGGGGACGGAGCGGGTGCCTCAGTGTCCTTCCCCTCCCCTCTCCTGGCCTCGCCGTCCTCTCCCCGCAGCCGGACCGGAACTATGTGATCCCGGAAGTTCCGGGGCCTTTGCTGTGTGGGATAAACAGTAATGGCGGAGGCTGCAGCTCCAGGAACAACAGCCACAACATCAGGAGCAGGAGCGGCAGCGGCGGCGGCGGCAGCAGCCTCCCCCACCCCGATCCCCACAGTCACCGCCCCGTCCCTGGGGGCGGGCGGAGGGGGCGGCGGCAGCGACGGCAGCGGCGGCGGCGGCTGGACTAAACAGGTCACTTGCAGGTAGGACGTTGCGCGGCGGAGCGCCGGCCGCGGGGAGGGGGCCGCGGGCGAAGCTTGCGGCGCGGGAGGGAGGAGGGCGGCCGGCCGGCGGCGAGAGGCGCGGGAAGGCGGGGACCGGCGTTGTCTCGACCTCTGCAGCCCTCGCGGCCGCCGCCGCCGCGTTCCCCCAGTCACTGCGTCAACCCCCGCTGGACCGCGGAGACCTCAGCGCTGTCCGCGGGGGCCTGGCGGTGCGCGATTGCTGCGGAGCCGCGGGACTGCACCGCCGCTTACCCTTCCCTGAGCGTTGCCTGAGCTGGCTGTGAGCGCATCGGGGAGAGGTGGGCTGGCTCCTCCCCTGCCGCTGGAAGGATGCCCCCGCCGCTGCCTCCGGCTCCCGGGGCTCGGGAGATGGGCTCTTCCAGCCGGTCTCCCAGCGATCCTCTCCGGGCCTAGATACCCCGCCGAGGGCCCCAGCGAGCTTGCCTGGCTCCCGGCCCTCTTCTCCCTCCGTGCCATCCGTTTGTAACGTCTTTTCACGTCCCTCGGTCCCTCCGCCCCCCATCCTCCGCCCAACTGTGAGAAGAAGCTTTTGTATTTCTTCTTTGTATGTTTGTCGAGGTTGGCGGTGATGAGCTTTGTCTTAGAAGCAGGCGTTCGGGGGCCGCGGTCGTCTTCTCCACCCGCGGTTTTTTGAGCTGCAGATTATTACCCTCCCCCAGCGCTGTGTTCCTCTTTTGAAATTTACGCATCTACTGAAGGGAGTGAAAGGGCTCTTCGCTCCCGGAAGAGAGAGGTTTGGTTTTGGTTTGATATGCGAGACTTAAATATTGGAAAAATTAAGGGATGGCGGTTGTATGGATGTGTACACTCGTAAACAAAAACTACCTAGCTCTACGCAGAAGAGGGCATTTAATTGTGCGTTTTTTATATTCCAGTTTTTAAATAGTGATCAGTAGCGACTGTAAGCTTTTCTTTTTCTATCAGTTGAATAAATCAGCTGAAATGCCGGTTTTCACCTAGGTGGTGTAATTTAAATGCAAGTATGTAAAAACGATTCCTAATAAGAATTTGTAGTGTTAAGGGTGAAATTTGAAACCTTCCCAGTCTTTGATGTGATACATTTATCCTGGCGACCTTCGAAGCTCTCTCAGCCTTTGATAAGCTTAGTTATTTTACATAATGGGATGTAGAAAGCAGAAACGCAATTTCAGATCACTTGTCTTATTCATCGGTGGATTGTAAAAGTGGAATATTGCAAGGAATGATGATTTTAAAGTTTCTAATCAAGAAGCAAATTATTTGAATATCTGTTTCCCTTTTACAGTGCTACAGTTGATCTATATGTGCTAGTTACATCTTTTAAAAATTAAAGCCGGCCTGTCGGGGTGGCCAGGTCGGCGCGGTGGCTCACGCCTGTAAGGGAGGCTGAGGCGGATCGCCTGCGGTCAGGAGTTTGAGACCAGTCTGGCCAACATGATGAAACCCTGTCTCTACTAAGAATATGAAAATTAGGCCAGGCACGGTGGCTCACACTTCTAATCCCAGCAGTTTGGGAGGCCAAGGCAGGTAGATCACGAGGTGAGGAGTTCAAGACCAGGCTGGCCAAGATGGTGAAACCCCGTCTCTACTGAAAATACAAAAAACATTAGCCGGGCGTGGTGTCAGGCCCCTGTAATCTCAGCTACTTGGGAGGCCGAGGCAGGGGAGTTGCTTGAACCCAGGAGGCGGAGGTTGCGGTGAGCCGAGATCACACCACTTCACTCCAGCCTGGGTGAAAGTGAAACTCTGTCAAAAGAAAGAAAAGAAAGAGCTTAGATTTACTAGTTTTTGGGGTTTTTTTTGTATAGCTTTTTGCTTGAGACTTCTTTTGTTGTTGTGCAGGTTACTTGATAGGTCTGGGATTTTAGTATTTGACATTGTTTTCAGTTGTTCTTGGTACCAACACGATCTCTTACTAAAAACTATTTTCTCCTTTAGATAGAGGAATGTCAACTATGATCTTTTTTTTTCTTTTTGAGACAGTTTCCCTCTTGTTGCCCAGGTTGGAGTGCAAAGGTGTGCTCTCAACTCACCAGAACCCCTGCCTCCCAGGTTTAATTGATTCTCCTGCCTCAGGCTCTGGGATTACAGATGCCTCGGTAGCTGGGATTACAGGCATGCACCACCACACCCGGCTAATTTTGTATTTTTAGTAGAGACGGGGTTTCATCATGTTGGCAAGGCTGGTCTTGAACTCCCGACCTCAGGTGATCTGCCCCCCTCGGCCTCCCAAAATGCTGGGATTACAGGCGTGTGCCACTGCACCCGGCCTAACTATGATCTTTATTGTACACTTTGAGCTTTCTGAGAAGAGCAGGGCCCTATTTTATCTGCAGGACTTTCTTTCCTCAGTTCTGGCATAGAGCAGATACTCAGTAAATGCTTGAATGATGTTGATAAAGCCATACCTAGAATTACCCACTTTAACAGGAACTTTGTAAGATTCTTCTCCTTCCATTTAAAAAAAAAATTGTAAATTACTAAAGACAAAGTACTTAATAGAACACATGTGTGTCTTTCTTTTTTCCTTTCTTTCTTTCTTTTTTTTTTGAGACGGAATCTCGCTCTGTTGCCCAGGCTGGAGTGCAGTGGCAAGATCTCGGCCCACTGCAACTTCTGCCTCCCGGGTTCAAGCGATTCTCCTGCCTCAGCCTTCTGAGTAGCTGGGATTATGCCCAGCCACATGTGTATCTTTCTGGAACTTACGTTATTCAATCATTCAGTAAGTAAACATTGCAGGCCAGCAATGGGAGACACAATATTAGGTGCTCAAGAGAGTGCAGATGTGTATACTGTATTATAAACAAACATTTTCAATATGTTTGCTAGGTAAACGTCCCCTAAAGAGAATCAGGTAGAGGTGTGGTTTAGTGTTTGTGCTGATTTCTCCCTATAGCACATCCCTCCTGTATCTAGGAATTTGACTAAAGCTGTTTTCTTCACTTAGGGTGTAATCCTCTTAAGTTAGTTTTGATTAGAATGTTTTTAATTGCTCGGAATCACCTGTATTTTCTTACTGGTTACATTTTTTCTGATGTTTCTCCTGAGGTTTTCATTGTGTTTTATTTCTGCCGCTTAAGTAAAACCTAAGAATACCTTTCCTCAGAAACTGTGTTATGCTGCCACCACCAGGCTGTTTTTCATATCTTTTATTAGAGAAATACTAAGAAATAGAAATAGGCTCATTGCATCTGCTACCTTGAGTTACCTTGAGTGTGTGCAGTTAGAACAGTTAATACTTAAAGAGAAGTTGTAATTCGAATTTAGACCCTGCTTTATTAGAGTGCTTCTGTAATGGTAGATGAGTGTTCTGGTAGTTGAAATAATACACAAAAACCAAAGGTTTTTTGATTTTTCAAAAAACTCTTTTCTTTATTTTTCTTTTTCTTTTTCTTTTTCTTTTTTTTTTTTTGAGACGGAGTCTCGCTCTGTCGCCCAGGCTGGAGTGCAGTGGCCGGATCTCAGCTCACGGCAAGCTCTGCCCCGGGTTCACGCCATTCTCCTGCCTCAGCCTCCTGAGCAGCTGGGACTGCAGATGCCCGCCACCTCGCCCCGCTAGTTTTTGTGTGTGTGTGTGTTTTTTTTTTTTTTTTTTTTTTAGTAGAGACGGGGTTTGTTTCACCGTGTTAACCAGGATGGTCTCCATCTCCTGACCTAGTGATCCGCCCGTCTCAGCCTCCCAAAAGTGCTGGGATTACAGGCTTGAGCCACTGTGCCCGGCCTATTTTTCTTTGTTTTTATTTTTTGAGATAGGGTTTCCCTCTGTCCCCTAGGCTGGAGTGCAATGGCAGTGTCTTGGCTCATTGCAGCCTCCACCTCCCAGGCTCAAGCAATCAAGCAGTCCTCCCGCCTGAACCTCCCCAGTAGCTGGAATTACAGGCACATGCCACCACTCCTGGCTAATCTTTTTTGCATTTTTGGTAGAGACGGTTTCACCCTGTTGCCTAGGCTGGTCTTGAACTCCTAAGCTCAAGTGTGTTTCACCCGCCTTGGCCTCCCAAAGTGCTGGAATTACAGGTGTGAACCACCATGCTCGGCCTTGAAAGTTGTTCTTTTTTTGAGACAGAGTTTCTGTAGTCGAAGCTGGAGTGCAGTGGCATGATCTCGGCTTACTACAACCTCTGCCTCCTGGTTCAAGCAATTCTGGTGCCTCAGCCTCCCGAGCACCTGGGATTCCAGGTGCGTGCCATCACGCCTGGCTAATTATTTGTATGTTTAGTAGAGAAGGGAAAAATGTGGTTAACATAACTTAAAAATCGGCTGGGCATGGTGGCTTACACCTATTAATTCCAGCACTTTGGGAGGCCAAGGCAGGCAGGTCACTTGAGGTCAGGAGTTCGAGATCAACCTGGCCAACATGATGAAACCCCGTCTCTACTAAAAATACAAAAATTTGCTGGGTGTGGTGGCGGGCACCTGTTAATTGCAGCCATTCTGGAGGCTGAGGTGGGAGAATTGCTTGATCCCAGGAGGCGGAGGTTGCAGTGAACCAAGACTGCGCCACTGCACTCCAGCCTGGGTGACAGAGCGAGACTTCATCTCAAAAAAAAAAAAAAGAAAGAAGGAAGGAAATCCTTCTAGAAATTCTTTATCTGAGTGCTGTGATGTCCGTAGTGAAATTTATTACTTGGAAACTACCTAGTGATTGTGAGAGGAAATAAGTAATAAATATTTAGATGGTATTAAAAAGGTTATGCAGCTGGGAAAGAAAAATTAATTTGCTATTGGTACCGTGATTCACCATCACATCTAGCTGTCTTCTACAGCCTTTCATTCTTTTTTTTGGAGACGGAGTCTCAGTGGCGTGATCTTGGCTCACTGCAACCTCTGGGCCCCCCACCCACCGTGGGTTCAAGCAGTTCTCCTGTCTCAGCCTCCTGAGTAGCTGGGACTACAGGTGCGTGCCACCATGCCTGGCTAATTTTTTTTTTTTTGTATTTTTAGTAGAGACAGGGTGTCACAGTTTTAGCCAGGATGGTCTCGATCTCCTGACCTCATGATCCACTTCCCTCAGCCTCCCAAAGTGCTGGGATTACAGGTGTGAGCCACCATGCCTGGCCTAATTTTTGTATTTTTAGTAGATAGAGGGTTTCACCATGTTGGCCAGGCTGATTTTGAACACCTGACCTCTGGTGATATACCCGCCTCAGCCTCCCAAGTGCTGGGATTACAGGTGTGAGCCACCATGCCTGGCCTAATTTTTGTATTTTTAGTAGATAGAGGGTTTCACCATGTTGGCCAGGCTGATTTTGAACACCTGACCTCTGGTGATATACCCGCCTCAGCCTCCCAAAGTGCTGGGATTATAGGTGTGAGCCACAGGGCCCACACTACGGCCTTTTATTCTTTCTTTTTTTTTTTTATTTCCGGATCTCAGATGATCCGCCCAATTTAACCTCCCAAAGTGCTAGGAATACAGGCGTGAGCCACCACCCAGGCTCTTCTACCTTTTTCTTTTTCTTCTCTCTCTCTCTTTTTTTAATCTAAGATGGAGTTTTGCTCTTGTTGCCCAGGCTAGAGTGCAGTGGTACAATATTGGCTCAGTGCAGTCTCAGCTCCCTGCAGCCGCTGCCTCCTGGGTTCAAGTGATTCTCCTCTCTCAGCCTCCTGAGTAGCTGGGATTACAGGCTTGTGTCACCACGCTCAGCTGATTTTGTATTTTCAGTAGGAACGGGTTTCACCATGTTGGTCAGGCTGGTCTCGAACTCCCAACCTCAGGTGATCCACCTGCCTTGGCCTCCCAAAGTGCTGGGATTACAGGCGGGAGCCACCGCGCCCAGCCTTCTGCCTTTATCTAACAAGTACATGTTATGTGGACAGATAGTAGGAGATAAAAGGGGGAATAAACCGGTCTTTACCCATCAGGAATTTATAATCTAGTTTGATAAACAGTGTACTCACTCATTAAAAGTTAAATATCAAAGTAAGAAATGTCACTGCAGATGAATTGATTAAATGCCATATCTGTAATTTATAGAAGTTCCTAAAGAGGTTGTTAAGATGCCTAGAGATGCTCTGAGGGTGCTGTTTGGTTCTCTTGTACCCTTACAGGGTAACCTGGCAGTTTGTTTTCTATCTTGGCAGCCACTATTAGTTTTCTAAGAGGCACAGCAGCAGGGGGATTCTAGTAAATTTTGTCTTTATTACTGGACAGTGTCTCTCATGGAGTCAGAGTCTGCACGGTGGAAGGAACTTCAGAAGTAATATATGGCCCAGGCTTTCACCGAAGGCAAACTCAACTTGGGTAGTGACATTAAGGTGAATTTGGATGATGTGTTTTTTTTGGTGGTGTCATTTAAAAACAAGACACCTACTTATATTCATTGGTTTTTGTTTGGAGGAGAAATTCTTTGACGTAGACTATCTTTTTTTTTTCTTTTTCTTTCTTTTTGAGGTGGAGTCTCTCTCTGTTGTCCAGGCTGGAGTGCAGTGACTCAGTGGCGTGATCTCAAGCCCAGGAATCTGAGGCCTGCCTACGCAACATAGCGAGACACCCATCTCTACAAAAAATTAAATTTGAGGGTTACTTGTTTAACATCCATAGATAATACACCTAGACATTTCTGAACTAGGAAGACAGAAAAGCCCTACCCAATTTTCTTTTTAAGGTGGAGTCTCGCTCTGTTGCCCAGGCTGGAGTGTAGTGGCAGGCTCTTGGCTCACTGCAACCTCCGCCTCCCGGGTTCAAGCAATTCCCCTGCCTCAGCCTCTGAGTAGTTGGGATTATAGGCGCCTGCCACCATGCCCGGCTAATTTTTTGTATTTTTAGTAGAGATAGTGTCTCACCATATTAGTCAGAATGGGCTTGATCTCCTGACCTCCCAATCTGTTCACCTCAGCCTCCCAAAGGTGCTAGGATTGCAGACATGAGGCACCCAGCCCGGCCCTTTCTTTGTGTTTATTCCGTATGTTTATGTATTTGATGGTTGAATATATTAGCCATGAATACTAATTGGTTTTAATCTTTTCAAGGATTGATTTTAATCCAGTTTTGTGTTCCTTTGTCTCACAGATATTTTATGCATGGGGTTTGTAAGGAAGGAGACAACTGTCGCTACTCGCATGACCTCTCTGACAGTCCGTATAGTGTAGTGTGCAAGTATTTTCAGCGAGGGTACTGTATTTATGGAGACCGCTGCAGGTAAGAATTTGTTTATAAATTTCTTCAGGGGTGGGTTGGAGGAAAATGTAAAAGATGTAATTCTGATAGCTTTATATGTCATTGATTAAAAATAATGCTTTGAAAATGACTCTTGACTGGGCAGTGGCTCATGCCTATAATCCCAGCACTTTGGGAGGCTGAGGTAGGAGGATTGCTTGAGCTTGGAAGTTTGAGACCAGCCTGGGTAACCTAGTGAGACCTCGTGTCTACAAAATATAGAAAAATTAGCTGGGCATGGTGGTGTGCGTCTGTAATCCCAGCTACTTTGGAGGCTGAAGCAGGAGAATTGCATGAACCCGGGAGATGGAGGTTGCAGTGAGCCAAGAGCCTGCCACTACACTCCAGCCTGGGCAACAGAGCGAGACTACCTTAAAAAGAAAATTGGGGCCGGGCGCGGTGGCTCAAGCCTGTAATCCCAGCACTTTGGGAGGCCGAGACGGGCGGATCATGAGGTCAGGAGATCGAGACCATCCTGGCTAATACGGTGAAACACTGTCTCTACTTAAAAATACAAAAAAAAACTAGCCGGGCGACGAGGCGGGCGCCTGTAGTCCCAGCTACTCGGGAGGCTGAGGCAGGAGAATGGCGTAAACCCGGGAGGCAGAGCTTGCAGTGAGCTGAGATCCGGCCACTGCACTCCAGCCTGGGTGGCAGAGCAAGACTCAGTCTCAAAAAAAAAAAAAGAAAAAAAAAAAAGAAAATTGGGTAGGGCTTTTCTGTCTTCCTAGTTCAGAAATGTCTAGGTGTATTATCTATGGATGTTAAACAAGTAACCCTCAAATTTAATTTTTTGTAGAGATGGGTGTCTCGCTATGTTGCGTAGGCTGGTCTCAGATTCCTGGGCTCAAACAATCTTCCTGCCTTGGCCTCGGAAAAGTGTTGGGATTACAGGCATGAGCCACGGAACCTGACCCACCCCAAATTGAGTAACTTAAAACAGTGAACATTTATTATCTCAGTTTCGGGGGTTGTGGATTCTGTGAGTGCCTTGGCTGGATAGTTCTAGCTCAGAGACTCTTAAGAGATGGCAGTCAAAATTTTAGCAAGGGTAGTAGTCGTCTGAAGACTTGATGAGGACTCCAGGATATATATATATATTTTTTTTTTTTTTTTCTTTCTTTCTTTTTTTTGTGAGACTGAGTCTCGTTCCTCTGTCACCCAGGCTGGAGTGCAGTGGCAAGATCTGGGCTCACTGCAACTTCCGCCTCCCAGATTCAAGCAATTCTCCTACCTCAGTTTCCCGAGTAAGATGGGATTACAGCTGTGTGCCACCATGCCCGGCTAATTTTTTTATATTTTTGGTAGCGACAGGGTTTGATCATGTTGGCCAGGCTAGTCTCAAACTCCTGACCTCAAGTGATCTGCCCACCTCGGCCTCCCAAAGTGCTAGGATTACAGGCATGAGCCACGATGCCCAGCCAGGATTGTTTTTTGTTTGGTTTTTTGTTTGTTTGGTTTGGTTTAAGACAGTCTTTCTCTTGTCACCCAGGCTGGAGTGCAATGGCACAATCTCGGCTCACTGCAACCTCCGGCTCCCAGGTTCAAACAATTCTCCTGCCTCAGCCTCCTGAGTAGCTGGGATTACAGGCATGCACTGCCACGCCCAGCTAATTTTTGTATTTTTAGTAGTGACGGGGTTTTCACCCTTGTTGAAAGGATGGTCTCGATCTCCTGACCAGCCCACACCAGCCTCCCAAAGTGCTGGGATTATAGGCATGAGCCATCACGCCCGGCCCACGCACCCCACTAACTTTTGTATTTTTAGTAGAGAGGGTGTTTCCCCATGTTGGCCAGGCTGCTCTCAACACTTGCGCCCAGGCAGTCTGCCTGCCTGCCTCTGCCTCCCAAAGTGCTGGAATTACAGACCTGAGCCACCATGCCTGGCCCACACGGGCCTTTTCATAGGGATGCTTTAGTGTCCTTTCTGCTTAGCAGCTAGCTTTCCCCAGAGCAAACAATTTAACAGAGGAGACGAGGAGACACCACAGTGCCTTTTATGACCTAGTGTCAGGAGTCATGTAGTGTCACTTCCACTGATTCTGGACTAAGTCCAGCCCACATGTAAAGGGAGAAGATTGGGCTCCAACTTTTGAAGGGAGACATGTCAAGGAGTTTTGGACATACTTGAAACCACTACCCTCGGTAAGACTTGACAGTGTTACAGTCAATGTTTTTTTTTGTTGTTGAGATGGAGTCTTGCTGTCTCGCCCAGGCTGGAGTGCAGTGGCGCGATCTCAGCTCACTACAACCTCCGCCCCCTGGGTTCATGCCATTCTCCTGCCTCAGCCTCCCGAGTAGCTGGGACTACAGGCGCCCGCCACCTCGCCAGGCTAATTTTTTTGTTTTTAGAGGTGGGGCTTCTTTTTTTTTGAGGCGGAGTCTCTGTCGCCCGGGCTGGAGTGCAGTGGCCGGATCTCAGCTCACTGCAAGCTCCGCCTCCCGGGTTTACGCCATTCTCCTGCCTCAGCCTCCCGAGTAGCTGGGACCACAGGTGCCCGCCACCTCGCCCGGCTAGTTTTTTTGTATTTTTAGTAGAGACGAGGTTTCACCGTGTTAGCCAGGATGGTCTCGATCTCCTGACCTCGTGATCCGCCCGTCTCGGCCTCCCAAAGTGCTGGGATTACAGGCTTGAGCCACCGCGCCCGGCCGAGATGGGGTTTCAACGTGTTAGCCAGAATGGTCTTGATCTCCTGACCTCGTGATCCGCCCATCTCGGACTCCCAAAGGACTGCGATTACAGGCGTGAGCCACCACGCTTGGCGTCATAGTCACTTTAACTGTCATTATCAGAAAATCTAGTGTGAGTCACTGGGTTCAAATGATTAGAGTTCAGAACCTGACATTATTGATGGGGTGGGATATTAATATTAAGTCATCCCACATCTGTTTATTAAAGAGTCCAGTCAAGATGGGGGGGAAGAGATCTTTTTCAAATGACTGTGTAGGATTTCAGAAGTTGATCCCATGAAAACTTTTGTTTAGTTGTTATTCATTTTGCCCTCTGCTAATTTGTCATTAGAGTATTGCTGGAAAGAGGGAAAAGTGACACAGAGACATTATTCTCAAACTCTCCACCAGGTATGTCTTTTTTTTTTTTTTTTGAGACAGTCTTACTCTGTCGCCAGGCTGGAGTGCTGTGGCATGATCTCGACTCACTGCAACCTCCGACTCCCTGGTTCAAGCAATTCTCCTGCCTCAGCCTCGCAAATAGCTGGGATTACAGGCATGCGCCACCATGCCCGGCTAATTTTTGTATTTTTAGTAGAGAGAGGGTTTCACCGTGTTGGCCAGGCTGGTCTCAAACTCTTAACCTCAGGTGATCCACCTGCCTTGGCCTCCCAAAGTGCTGGGATTACAGGCGTGAGCTACGGCGCCCAGCCTCTCCACTAGGCATGTCTTCTGCAGTCCCAATATAAAAGGCAGAAAAAGTAGTGAGAACTTTACCCTACAATGATGAATGGGGGAATCTTTGTGGTGGTACAGTCTCTGCAGGTATTGAGGCTAATTGTAGGGGAGCTGTGTTCCTTGAACTGGGTTCCAGTCTTTTGAGAGTTACTGCCAACTGTTACTGGGGCAGGAGGAGTTGAATATTGATGAGAGTGAAGAATCCAACCTCCCAAGCAGAGGGATGAGAATAGACTTTGAGATAGAATCAGAAGGCTATAGTTAATTAGCATTTGGTCCCTATTTCAGAAGTGCTCATCTGAATGGACTGTGTGGATAAGTGAATGGAAAAATTGAAGGTTAAATTGAAGAAATCTGTGCTAAGCCCTAGGCTTTGCATATTAACCAGCTTATTTTTCAGGCAACTTTGCCAGCCCCAAATAGTTTTGAGACCAGAAGAAATTAGGTAGGTTCCCTATTTTGGTAAGCCTCTGATATTGAGGCAGATGCACATGGCTCAACTTCAAAGTTGAAAGGGACTGGGCACGGTGGCTCACACCTATAATCCGCGCACTTTGGGAGGCTGAGGCAGGTGGATCACTTGCGGTCAGGATTTTAAGACCAGCCTGGTCAACATGGTTAAACCCTGTCTCTACTAAAAGTACAAATATTAGCTGGGCATAGTGGCATGTGCCAGTAATCCCAGCTATTTGGGAGGCTGAGGTGGGAGAATCACTTGAACCCTGGAAGGTGGAGTTTGCAGTGAACCTAGATAGTGCCACTGTGCTCCAGTCTGGGCAAAAGAATGAGACTTAATCTTAAGAAAGGGCGGGGGGAGGGGGCGGCTGGGCATGGTGGATCACGCCTTTAATCCCAGCACTTTGGGAGGCTGAGGCAGGTGGATCACCTGAGATTGGGAGTTCGAAACCAGCCTGACCAACATGGAAAACCCCGTCTCTACCAAAAATACAAAATTACCCAGGCATGGTGGCGCATGCCTGTAATCCCAGCTACTCTAGAAGCTAAGGCCAGGAGAATCACTTGGACCTGTGAGGCGGATGTTGTGGTAAGCCGAGATCGTGCCATTGCAGTCCAGCCTGGGCAGCAAGGGGGAAACTCCGTCTCAAAAAAAAAAAAAAAAAAATGTTGAAAGGAACCTTAATTGGTTTTTTGTTTCTTTCTTTCTTTGTTTCGAGATCTGGTCTTGCTCCCTTGCCCAGGTTAGAGTGCGATGGTGTGAACATGACTTACTACAACCACCACCTTTGGCTAAGTTTTTTGTTTTGTTTGTAGAAACAGGGTCTCCCTATCTCATCCAGGTTGGTCTCAAACTCCTGGTCTCAACTGATCCTCCCACCTTTGCCTCCCAATATGCTGGGATCATAGATGTGAACCCACTGGGCCTCCTGACCTCTTAGTTTTCTTTTTAATAAGGATATAGCTGCCTCTTTTCTTTTTTTTTTTTTTTTTTTTTGAGGCAGAGTCTCGCTCTGTCGCCCAGGCTGGAGTGCAGTGGAGCGATCTCAGCTCACTGCAAGCTCCGCCTCCCAGGTGCACGCCATTCTCCTGCCTCAGCCTCCCGAGTAGCTGGGACTACAGGCGCCCGCCTCCATGCCCAGCTAATTTTTTTGTATTTTTAGTAGAGATGGGGTTTCACCGTGTTAGCCAGGATGGTCTCGATCTCCTGACCTTGTGATCCCCTTGCTTTGGCCTCCCAACATGCTGGGATTACAGGCGTGAGCCACCGCCCCCGGCCGTAGCTGTCCCTTTTCTAAAACTTTAAAGGATGAGCCAGAGTTGAGCTGGGTTTAGATCTCATAGCATACAGTGAAAGAAAGAGAAACTATAGTAGTCTACTTGAAAGTTTGGTGATAATTGTTGATTACTGGCTGATATGGGTGATTATTAAAAGATTGATTATGGACTAGCTAAAGAAGGAGTCTTGGCCGGGCGCGGTGGCTCAAGCCTGTAATCCCAGCACTTTGGGAGGCCGAGACGGGCGGATCACGAGGTCAGGAGATCGAGACCATCCTGGCTAATACGGTGAAACCCCGTCTCTACTAAAAAATACAAAAACTAGCCGGGCGAGGTGGCGGGCGCCTGTAGTCCCAGCTACTCGGGAGGCTGAGGCAGGAGAATGGCGGAAACCCGGGAGGCGGAGCTTGCAGTGAGCTGAGATCCGGCCACTGCACTCCAGTCCGGGCGACAGAGCGAGACTCCGCCTCAAAAAAAAAAAAAAAAAAAAAAAAAAGAGTCTTAAAGAGAGGCCTGCTCTGTGATTGCTTGTTTCCTATTAAAATTATATCTAGGAACTTAAACCTACTTCTTACTCTTTTTTTTTTTTTGAGATGGAGTCTTGCTCTGTCACCAGGCTGGAGTGCAGTGGTGTGATCTTAGCTCACTGCAGTCTCCACTTACTGGGTTCAAGCGATTCCCCGACCTCAGCCTCCTGAGTAAGTGGGACTACAGGTGCCCACCACCATGCCCAGCTAATTTTTTTTTGTATTTTAGTAAAGACAGGGTTTCACCATGCTGGCCAGGATGGTCTCGATCTCCTGACCTGGTGATCCACTCGCCTTGGCCTCCCAAAGGGCTGGGATTACAGGCATGAGCCACCACGCCTGGCCACCTACTTCTTACTCATAGTGTTGGGATCCTTTTATGTAACTTGCTCAATGCCCTGGGATTTCCCTCTTCATAGAGGGAGTAGATCATTGATAATGAAGGACAGCATCATAGCCACAACAGTTTAGAGGATTTTCTGCATCAATGTTTTGTAATGATGGTGCTGTTGTTTAGTGAGGCCAGTTCTTTGTTGCTGTTTTGGGACTGACTATTCTTTGGGACTGTTTTGCATATTGCAGATACCTAGTATTCTCCCAGAATGCCATTATAATTCCCAGTCTTTGTTTCTGGACACCCTCTGGGGAAAGGGGCGATATTGTCTTGGTTGACTTCTTTCTTTTTTTTAAGACAGTCTCGCTGTGTCGCCCAGACTAGAGTGTAGTGGTCTTTCTTTTTTTTTAAAACAGTCTCGCTGTGTCGCCCAGACTAGAGTGCAGTGGCACAGTGTCACAACCTCCACCTTCCTCCTCAGCCTCCCAAGTAGATGGAATTACAGGCGTGTGCCACCACGCCTGGCTAAATTTTTTTTTTTTTTTTTTTTTTTTTTTTTTTTGTTGAGACGGAGTCTCGCTCTGTCGCCCAGGCTGGAGTGCAGTGGCCGAATCTCAGCTCACTGCAAGCTCCGCCTCCCGGGTTTACGCCATTCTCTCGCCTCAGCCTCCCGAGTAGCTGGGACTACAGGCGCCCGCCATCTCGCCCGGCTAATTTTTTGTATTTTTTTTTTTAGTAGAGACGGGGTTTCACCGTGTTAGCCAGGATGGTCTCGATCTCCTGACCTCGTGATCCGCCCGTCTCGGCCTCCCAAAGTGCTGGGATTACAGGCTTGAGCCACCGCGCCCGGCCACGCCTGGCTAAATTTTGTATTTTCAGTAGAGATGGGGTTTCAGTGTGTTGGCCAGGCTGGTCTCGAACTCCTGCCCTCAAGTGATCTGCCTGCCTTGGCCTCCCAAAGTCCTGGGGATTACAGGTGTGAACTACCGTGCCTGGGCTGGCTTGGCTGGCTTCTTGTTTGGAGTTTTGACTTTTGGACCAACTGAAGAATCTGATACTTTAAAATACTAAAGGCCACAGAAGCAATGGGGTGGGAGTTGTAAACCAACCAGGGAAAGAAAGAGTTGTCTTCTCTCATAGAGACAGAAAAATTGATTAAACTTCCTTACACATTTATACTAGGCTGGGCGGGGCAGATCACTTGAACCCAGGAGACCAATGTAGGCAACATGGCAAAACCCTGTATTTACAAAATAAAAATTAGCTGCGTGTGGTGGTGTGTACCTGTAGTCCTGGTTACTGGGGAGGCTGAGTGAGGTGGGAGGATCACCAGAGCCCAGGGAGGTTGAGTGCAGTGAATTGTGATCATGCCACTGCACTCCAGTCTGGGTGACAGAGCGAGACCTTGTCTCAAAGAAAACAAAAGATAGAAGCCGGGCGCGGTGGCTCAAGCCTGTAATCCCAGCACTTTGGGAGGCCGAGACGGGCGGATCATGAGGTCAGGAGATGGACACCATCCTGGCTAACACGGTGAAGCCCCGTCTCTACTGAAAAAAAAAATACAAAAAACTAGCCGGGCGAGGTGGCGGGCGCCTGTAGTCCCAGCTACTCGGGAGGCTGAGGCAGGAGAATGGTGTAAACCCGGGAGGCGGAGCTTGCAGTGAGCTGAGATCCGGCCACTGCACTCCAGCCTGGGCGACAGAGTGAGACTCCGCCTCAAAAAAAAAAAAGTAAAAGAAAGAAAGAAAACAAAAGATAGAAAGTGTGTAAAAATAATTAATTTTTTGGGGGGAAATTATCTTTTAAACCAGAGAGTTGTTTTGTTTTGTTTGTTTGCCCACCTCCATACCCAGCTAATTTTTGCATTTTTAGTAGAGATGGGGTTTCACCACATTGGCCAGGCTGGTCTTGAACTCCTGACCTCTGGTGAAAGTGCTGGGATTATAGGCGTGAGCCACCACACCCAGCCGACTGCTTACTTTTGATTTTTTTCTTAGATATGAACATAGCAAGCCATTGAAACAGGAAGAAGCAACTGCTACAGAGCTGACTACAAAGTCATCCCTTGCTGCTTCCTCAAGTCTCTCTTCGATAGTTGGACCACTTGTTGAAATGAATACAGGCGAAGCTGAGTCAAGAAATTCAAACTTTGCAACTGTAGGAGCAGGTTCAGAGGACTGGGTGAATGCTATTGAGTTTGTTCCTGGGCAACCCTACTGTGGCCGTAGTAAGTATTCTGAAGAAGAAAATAAGAGTTAGAGGGCTTGGATAGCAGTTCATCCATTTGTTTAGCTTTGACAACTTTCCCCTTTCTGATTCCATTCCTTTTTTAGTTTAATCTTAGTACAGTACTTTAGTTTGGATTACCTAAGATTTACAGATAGAGTGAAGGAAACTTTGAATCCCAGTGAAATGAATTCAGAATGTTTTGAAAAACTGAATCCTCTCTTTAATGAGTACTTTTTGAAATAAATTTCAGTTACCCAAGACGTAGATAAAGAAGCAGGGTTTTTTGTTTTGTTTTGTTTTGTTGTACAAGTCTAATCTTAGAAATACCAGTGTTAGAAAACATTCCTTTCTTTCAAGTGAAGAAATGAGTTCAATAGACTGTTTTGGTATTTAATTGCAGTTTTATTTTCATGTTTTGAAGTTAGATTCTCAGTTCCCTTATAGTTCATGTATCTGCCTTATTGTTTGGACTTTTATCGCCCTCTTACACATTTTCAGCTGCACCTTCCTGCACTGAAGCACCCCTGCAGGGCTCAGTGACCAAGGAAGAGTCAGAGAAAGAGCAAACCGCCGTGGAGACAAAGCAGCAGCTGTGCCCCTATGCCGCCGTGGGAGAGTGCCGATACGGGGAGAACTGTGTGTATCTCCACGGAGATTCTTGTGACATGTGTGGGCTGCAAGTCCTGCATCCGATGGATGCTGCCCAGAGATCACAGCATATCAAAGTAAGTCTTTAGGGAGTGTGTGTGTTATTAGGTGTGATAATCATTATTTGCCTTTTCACAGCATTGTGGGTTTATTTCAGAGAAACATTTGATGAATTGAATGGTTATCAGTGAGTAGGGAAGTTTTCCTTCCTTGGGCTTCTTGGATGCTTTATCAAGAAGTCCAGTGAACAAAATTAACTGGGCATGGAGGCGGGTGTCTGTAGTCCCAGCCACTTGGGAAGCTGAGGCAAGAGGATCGCTCAAGCCCGGGAGGTTGAGGCAAAAGAAAAAAAGAGGTCATACTTCCAGAACTTCAGACTATGGACTTCTAACATTTTTTTCCTCTTTTAAAAAATAATGTTGGCCAGGCGGCGCGGTGGCTCAAGCCTGTAAGCCCAGCACTTTGGGAGGCCGAGACGGGCGGATCACGAGGTCAGGAGATCGAGACCATCCTGGCTAACACAGTGAAACCCCGTCTCTACTAAAAAATACAAAAAACTAGCCGGGTGTGGTGGCGGGCGTCTATAGTCCCAGCTACTCGGGAGGCTGAGGCAGGAGAATGGCGTAAACCCGGGAGGCGGAGCTTGCAGTGAGCTGAGACCCGGCCACTGCACTCCAGCCTGGGCGGCAGAGGGAGACTCAGTCTCAAAAAATAAAAAATAAAAAAAAAAAATAAATAAATAAAAAACAAGGTTTCTGAGATTCAAGCTGAATATATTTAATCTTTTGAAAATGCACATTTCATTGGTTTTTAGAATATTTACAGAGATGTGCAACCATTGCCATTTTACAAATTTTAGGATACTTTGATCATCCTACACCCATTAGCAGTCACTCTTCGTTCCACCCTTCCTCCAGCTCCTGGCAATAACAAATGTGCTTTGTCTTTGGATTGGCCTATTGTGGACATTTCGTATAAATGGAATCCTGTAATGTGGTCCTTTGTGACTGGCTTCTTTCACTTAACGTACTGGTTCTCCATGTGGTTGTGTGTATCTGTTCTTAGATTTTTTTTTTTGAGACGGAGTCTCGCTCTGTCGCCCGCGCTGGAGTGCAGTGGCCGAATCTCAGCTCACTGCAAGCTCCGCCTCCCGGGTTTACGCCATTCTCCTGCCTCAGCCTCCCGAGTAGCTGGGACTACAGGCGCCTGCCACCTCGCCCGGCTAGTTTTTTGTATTTTTTTTTTAGTAGAGACGAGGTTTCACCGTGTTAGCCAGGATGGTCTCGATCTCCTGACCTCGTGATCCGCCCGCCTCGGCCTCCCAAAGTGCTGGGATTACAGGCTTGAGCCACCGCGCCCGGCCTGTTCTTAGTTTTGATGGCTGAATTATTGTCATTGTATGGCTAGACCACATTTGTTTTTCCATTCATGAGTTGATGGACACTTAGGTCATTTCCAGTCTTTGGCTATTATGAATAAGGCTGCTAGGAATATTGGTATATAGATTTTTTTGTGGAGATATGTTTTCAGTTCTCTTGGGTATATATACCTAGGAGTGGAATTGCTGGGTTACGTAGGAACTGTATGCTTTGTGTTTTTTTTTTTATTTTTATTTTTATTTTTTTTATTTTTTTATTTTTTTATTTATTTTTTTTTGAGACGGAGTCTTGCTCTGCCACCCAGGCTGGAGTGCAGTGGCCGATCTCAGCTCACTGCAAGCTCCGCCTCACGGTTTACGCCATTCTCCTGTCTCAGCCTCCGGAGTAGCTGGGACTACAGGCGCCCGCCACCTCGCCCGGCTAGTTTTTTGTATTTTTAGTAGAGACGGGGTTTCACCGTGTTAGCCAGGATGGTCTCGATCTCCTGACCTCGTGATCCGCCCGTCTCGGCCTCCCAAAGTGCTGGGATTACAGGCTTGAGCCACCGCGCCCGGCCCGCTTTGTGTTTTGAGAAACTGCCATACTTTTCCAAAGTGGCTTTAGGATTTTACATTTCCAGCAGCAATGTATGGGACCCAGGGTAGGTTCAGAAGACAGTGTATTACAAACTTTAAATTTATTGGAGCAAAGTTTGCTTCTAATCATTTCTGTCTCTTTTAAATTTCCATCTGTTTAAATTTGGTTGTAGGGGGTAAGGCATGTTATAAGGTAGACATAATTTGATCCCTATCTGTATGTTACAGCTATATATTGAAATAGTGGAACCTACCTCTGAATATATGGATGTTTTTTCTTTTAAAGGTTTAGGAAAAGACATGTTTAGTGATGATGTGAGATTATGGATGACATTGCTTTTCTGTATTTTGTTTGTTTGTTTGAGACAGTCTTGCTTTGTCGCCCAGGCTAGAGTGTAGCAGCAGCATAATCTCGGCTCACTGCAGCCTCCGCCTCCCTGGTTCAAGCCATTCTCCCACCTCAGCCTCCGGAGTAGCTGGGACTACAGGAGTGCACCACCACGCCCAGCTAATTTTTGTATTTTTAGTAGAGACGGGGTTTCGCCATGTTGGCCAGGATGGTCTCGAACTCCTGACCTCATGTGATCTACCCAACCTTGGACTTTTATAAGTTAAAATATGATGTCCACAGAAAAATTGGTACATGAATGTTCTTGGCAGCATTATAATAGCCCCAAAGTGGGCTAATCTAACCTAAGTGTGCATCAATCTATCAAGCTGAGTAGTTGAAAAATCTCTAAGATGTTTTTCTTTAACGGCATAAGAGAGTTACGTGCCTGTCACCCTTATTTTCTGACAGGTTTTAACTAGAGTCTTAACCTCATGTAGAAACCAGAAATAACAAACAGTATGGAAAACTGTCTTTAATATAGTTGAGCTCCAGGTTTGGGGCAGAGAAAATTGGGTAATGTTTCAGTTCCCAAAGTTGAGTCTTCATAGTTTGATTTTCTAGTATTGTTAAGTACCACCGCAAAACAAACAAACGAACAAACAGAAAACGCCACACCTGTGTGTACTAGTCAGCAAAGCTGATTTTCTTGTCAGCTTGGGAACATTGTTTCTTCAGTTGACTGTTTGGTTCTTTGAACGTGCATCGTTAACTGTTGCTCAAGTTTTTCAGGATTCAATGACTCGATTCCACTTGTTTTCTCTCCACCTTCTCTAGTCGTGCATTGAGGCCCATGAGAAGGACATGGAGCTCTCATTTGCTGTGCAGCGCAGCAAGGACATGGTGTGTGGGATCTGCATGGAGGTGGTCTATGAGAAAGCCAACCCCAGCGAGCGCCGCTTTGGGATCCTCTCCAACTGCAACCACACCTACTGTCTCAAGTGCATTCGCAAGTGGAGGAGTGCTAAGCAATTTGAGAGCAAGATCATAAAGTGAGACTCCTCCCCAGTCTTCATTTGTGCTTTCTCTTTTGGGGAAGAATTTAGTAACTTGTGCCAACTTTCAACCAGATGGACCGCATTTAAATGCATGCATTTTAATCTTGAAACTGGGATATTCTAATGGGGATTTCTTCTTTGTATTTCAGCTAGCTTCTAGGTTAGTTGGTCTATCTATCTACTTTTATTTGAATGAGGAAACCTTGTGTATCAGTTAGTAGAATCTTCGTGCTTTTTCTGAGGAGATTGTGTTTAATGGATTATTAGCCAGTTTAGGCTCAGTGAACAAACTGATCTAGCTCTGAATGTATGTTTCCTGACGTTTTACATTTTCCACTTTCCTATTCCATTCATTAAGCTAGCCAATAATCCACCATCCTTTAAAGATTGTTCTCATAACTGAACAAAAACCACATAATCTAAACAGAGCAAAGCTACAAGAAATAAATTTATTTAAACGAAAGAAAAAGGAGTCTGTGTGAAATGTCTTCTTTTGTTTTTGTTTTCTACCTAAGTTATCTTTAAAAAAAAAAAAAAAAGAACTGGCTAGCCATTGAGTTGGATTTATAAAGGAGGTTGTTTTGCTTGAAAGAAATGGTCAGTTGTGTGACAGTATGTGGAACCCTTTCAGGAAATGCCCACGTGCCTTTCAGTTTAGTCTTTAAGTCTGGAGGCGACACACCAGGGTGTGTCCTTGAAGAGTGGGCCTGTGAAAGGGGAATTTGCATTGCAGCCTGTTCATTGTTTCCCAGGTCCTGCCCAGAATGCCGGATCACATCTAACTTTGTCATTCCAAGTGAGTACTGGGTGGAGGAGAAAGAAGAGAAGCAGAAACTCATTCTGAAATACAAGGAGGCAATGAGGTATGAGCACTGCAGCCTTTTCTCAAGCGAAGAGCCCAACAGAGCTTGGGTTCACTTTGAAAAGAATGGTGCTGCATTATACACTCCTACCTCCTTCCTACCCTTCTTTGACTTCCCAGGAGAATTTATTTTGTCACCCTGATAACACTTAACCCAGTACGTATCTTGCTATAACACAGTCCTTGGGGTCCATACCAAGGGACTGTGTTATAAAGAGGTCTCTATTGTTGACAAGTAAGGCCCCATGAGTGGGGTTCTACGTTATTCTGAATCCATGTCATAGCTGTCCTATGTTCTTCTGTGTTGGCTTTCTAGAAGATTTTCTCTCTATGGCATCTGCAGAGCTATTAACCAGCATAGACTTGAACAGAGTTACCGGTTTCTAGTTAGTGTTTCTTGCATTGGCACACACATGTTCATAAGAACACATCTTGGGGAGGGCTGTAAGCTGACATACTGGTTCTATCCCTACCTGTTTAAAGAAACCCCGGATGATAGTCAAATACAGACCTGAAATCCACTGTGAATAAGGGTTGCGATATTTTCCTTTCCAGCAACAAGGCGTGCAGGTATTTTGATGAAGGACGTGGGAGCTGCCCATTTGGAGGGAACTGTTTTTACAAGCATGCGTACCCTGATGGCCGTAGAGAGGAGCCACAGAGACAGAAAGTGGGAACATCAAGCAGATACCGGGTAACTCTCACTGTTTTCTTAAAAGAGGGGAAATTCCAAGGTATCAGTTGAGTCCTGCACATACTGGGGTAGGGGAAGGAAAAGGTTAACGCTCAGGTCTGGGAGCGAAAGTGTAGGGTATTAAAGGAGGAAACAAACCTCAGAAACCTGGGAGGGATAGGAAAGGAAAAAATGTGTGTTAAAGTTGTAGCCTAAACGATTTCCATCAAGTAACCATAGGGGAGGAAGTGGTAAATGGAAACCCTAACTAAGAAGTCTGGTTCGTCATGCCCTCTGGTGTGCTGGACGTTTTGCCTTATAAACAACAGGATAGAAGATACTGCTCGACAGTGCCATCCCTATCATGGCCTTGTTTTTTACAGGCCCAACGAAGGAACCACTTCTGGGAACTCATTGAGGAAAGAGAGAACAGCAACCCCTTTGACAACGATGAAGAAGAGGTTGTCACCTTTGAGCTGGGCGAGATGTTGCTTATGCTTTTGGCTGCAGGTGGGGACGACGAACTAACAGACTCTGAAGATGAGTGGGACTTGTTTCATGATGAGCTGGAAGATTTTTATGACTTGGATCTATAGCAACCTTGCGTGGCGTGTGAACTGGTCCACTGACCCCAGACAGCAGCTGTGCCCTGTGGTGGTGTGGCAGGGCCTGTGTTCTCTCCTAGGCAGGCCTCTCAACTCCAGGTGCTGTCCTAAGAATTTTTACCCAGGGCCTGTCTTCTCAACCCCTCACCTTTCCCTGAGGAGTGTGTTGTTCTCCCTGTTGAAAAAAGTTACAAAAATAAATCTTAAAAGTTAGTTTTTTGTAACACAAATTTAACTGTCAGACAGTTAGTGTAGGTGTGTTGCGTCATCTGTTTTCAACCAGATTGCGTTTATGGACTTTTCACACACTCATTTTGAGGACCCCAGGTTCAAAAGTAAAAGCAGTGGCCCTGCTTTGGGGTCCAAGAATAGGAGTGATGGGTGAAGGGACCTAAGCTGGCCAATAGCCCTCTGCCCCAGACATGGGATGTGGATCCTTGAGGTTTCTGGTGAAATCTGCACAGCTGTGTTTTTTTATCTGTTCCCTACCACGTGCACTTGTTCTGTGGTTTTGGTCTCTTGTTTAATTGCACACAAGTAATACTACTGGGTAACCAGAATCAGGTGTGAATGTGTTAAGATTTCTACTGTTTTGCATGATAGGAAAATTGAGAAAGAATACATATAAAAGATAAGAGAGGCATAACATCAATGGAGAGTTGGAAGTTGACTCCCAAGGGCTGACATGGTGTGTGTGAGTGTGGGTGTGTGATAAGCTTCTCATACCTGCATAGATGCAGTATTCTTAGCCTTAGTAGAAAACCTTGGTTTAGTGGTTTAAGCCTTGTGTGACAGATAGATCTTAAAGGGCAAAGCAGTATATTGGTAGTTGTCAATGTAGCAGTGCTAGCTCTGTCTATATAAATAGAGAAAGGGGGTTAGCCATAGAGGTTAAAACTACCTGGTTATCCCATATATTAACACAAACTGGGTCTTGGATACACAGTTGTATTTAATGTTTTACGATCTAGCCTTTCCAGTACAGGCACTTTCTGAAGAAACCTTTGTCCTCATTTGGGGCATTTTGTTGTCGGGTTTTTAGTGTTTGTTTTTGTGAGTATTTGCCTCATTCCACCCCTGAGCTTTCAGGTAGACAGATGTGGTTCAAAACTCTGTTCTAAGGTGTTTGTTGTAGTGGAATAATGGGTTTGCAGTGATAAGTCATACTTTGCCACCGAAGGGGAGGGCTTGGGAGAATCCCTGAGACTAGCTAAAGTTAAGTTGTTGGAAGAACTCCTTGATTGGAAATTTTGCCTTTGTGTTTTGTTGCTCTGTTTCCTGAAAGTAACTCGGGGATGCTCCTGGGTTGTCCATCTACTGCTTTGATTCCTTGGATCCCGCCCATTCTTTCACTTTAAGAAAAAACAAATAATTGTTGCAGAGGTCTCTGTATTTTGCAGCTGCCCTTTTGTAAGAAGCACTTTTCCCAAATAAAACAATTGAAAAAAAAAGTTGGCTATTCTGTGTAATGAGCTGTTTTGAAATGTGCCAATGTCAAAGAATAATGTTTTTCTTTCACTGACTCTTCGATTGGTCTCTTGTCAGGTGTTCTTGAGGATAGGTAATTTGAGAAATGTGTGTGAGAGAGAAAGGGGAACCTTAACTAGCTGGGGTCATCAAACAATTCTATACTTGAAAATGTTCAACACTAACACTGAGCCACCTGATCAGCAAAAGGCACCAGCAGTTTTCTGCCACCATGCACTTGTGGTTGAACTTGCTTCGTGCCCTCAGATAACGGGGGAAGGTCATAACATAATTGTGTTTTGAAAGCTTATTGTTCTGCATCATCATTTTGTGAATTTTTAAGGCGTTTTCATTATTGTGAATTTTTTGTGACTGAGAACCACTCTGCCATTCCCATGGAAGACCTTCAGGTGACCTTTTTTCCACACTTGTAAAAATAACTTCCTCGATTTTAATATTTATATTAAGAATTTATGGCCAGGCATAGTAGCTCATGCCTGTAATCCCAGCACTTTGGGAGGCTGAGGCAGGCCGATCACGAGGTCAGGAGTTCGAGACCAGCCTGGCCAACATGGTGAAACCCCATTTCTACTAAAAATACAAAAATTAGCTGGGTGTGGTGCTGCGTGCCTGTAATCCCAGCAACTCGGGAGGCTGAGGCAGGAGAATCACTTGAACCTGGGAGGTGGAAGTTTCAGTGAGCCGAGATCGCACCATTGCACTTCAGCCTGGGCAATAGAGTGAGAGGGAGACTCCACCGCAAAAAAAAAGAGAAAGAATTTATGCTATTGGGGCCGGGCGCGGTGACTCACACCTGTAACCCCAGCACTTTAGGAGGCCGAGGCAGGCGGATCATGGGGTCAGGAGAGCGAGACCATCCTGGCTAACACGGCGAAACCCTGTCTCTACTAAAAATACAAAAAATTAGCCGGGCATGGTGGGGGCCACCTGTAGTCCCAGCTTACAGGCTGGGAGGCTGAGGCAGGAGAATGGTGTGAGCCGAGATCACGCCACTGCACTCCAGCCTGGGCGATAGCGAGACTCCGTCTCAAAAAAAAAAAAAAAAAAAAATTATGCTACTGTAAAATGTTTATCTAGGAATCATTTCTTAGTGTGCTTACTGTAGTCATGACAATAACTGGAGATCCACTGAGTAGTCCGTTTCTGTAAGCTTGCGGGTACAGCAGCTCCCTGGGGGAGTTAAGCCCACCCTCAGCTGTACTAATCAGGCTATTCTGGGGACCTGCAGAGGGGTGGGGAAGAAAGAGCCTGAGAGATGGGTTGGGAGTGCTGGAGCTAGGAGGTGGAGAGAGCCTTGAGCACTTCTGGAAAGTAGGAAGAAGCACCCTGTTTGCATATCTGAATCTCCAACAGGGAGAGAAGGGTATGGCAAGGTCCAGGAAGTGGCAGCCAGTCACTTCTGGGGTGTAGAGAAGTGTATGTTTAGAGCAACTATTGTATCTTGGAAAAGGCAGTGGAAGCTTGTGTACTAGTCGGAGTAATCTGGAATGCAGCTTGCGCCCCTCGCTGGATCCTTTGAGAGTGAGTTCTCTTCTTCCCCCTAGTGTTAATTGCCTGTTGCAAAACAAGCTGAGGTGTAAGCATTGATGGATGAAATGTCTCACTTTCTCATTTGCGCAAAACTACAATTTCAACCTCTTCCCTGCCACTATACACAGTAAATGACATCGCATCGTGCCAGTGATTTGGGAGGGAAGAGGCTTGGTGTTGATAAAGGAGAAGAAAGAGGCTTCATATTGATAAAGGTAGGTATTGAAATGGTAGTCATAGTACTGGCAACAGATTTCCAATCCTGCTTTGTGGGTTCATGGTTCAGTTGCAAGGCCCAGCTGACTTTCCTAGGCTGAAATGTGAGCAGAAGTGTCGTTTCTGGATGAAAGTTTAAGAGCCCACATGTGATCCTCTTTCCATGGCAACTAGTAAATTGTGAGAAGGTGACTGTTCAACCAGCCTGGGTCACCATGCTGGTACACTTAACTGGAACACTCAGTTCATCCGTGAGGGACACGGAATGTGAGCAACCGATAAAGAGAAGCCACTGAGCCAAGCAGCCTGTCCTGTCTTGAAATCTTGTTTAAACTGTCATTGTATAAGGAAAATTAAGCAAAAGGCTTTTTTTTTTTTTTTGAGACGGAGTCTCACTGTCACCAGGCTTGAGTGCAGTGGCACCATCTTGGCTCACTGCAACCTCTACCTCCTGAATTCAAGCGATTCTCCTGCCTCAGCCTCTTGAGTAGCTAGGCTACAAATGTGCGCCACCACGCCTAACTACTTTTTTTGTATTTTTAGTAGAGATGGGGTTTCACCATGTTGGCCAGGATGGTCTCCATCTCCTGACCTCATGATCAGCCTGCCTTGGCCTCCCAAAGTGCTGTGATTACAGGCATAAGCCACCTCGCCCAGCTGAGAAATAATTTTTAAAAACAGTAAGTCCTGTTACGTACTTGTTCATCGGAAGTGGTTAATGCAAACTCACTCTCACGCAGTGGCTGTGTTTTATTACTTTTCAGTGTCCAGGACTTATTTTGCAAACCTTTAAACAAGTTTACATTGTTGATAAAGGAAGTGCTTAAATTGTCTTAAGACACCGCTTATTTCTTTGTATTGAATGACAGGAAGAGATCTGTTGCTAGTAACAGAATATGCCTCAGATCCTACTTCCCCCAGAACTGTCCTGGGCTCTTTGTTTAGTTCACTAGGTCTTTATCTCAGCCCCCTCGTCAGTGTATAGAAGAAATAACACCACACAGTACCTGAGCAAATAAAAGCATTTTTAGGTTCTAGTGATATGCTTCGCGTGAGTGTGTGTGTGTGTGTTTGAGACGTAGTCTCGCTCCATCACCCCAGCTGGAGTGCAGTGGTGCAGTTTCGGCTCACTGCAGCCTCTGCTTCCTGGGTTCAAGCGATTCTCCTGCCTTAGCCTCCTAAGTAGCTGGGACTACAGGTACGTGCCATCATGCCCAGCTAATTTTTGCATTTTTAGTAGAGATGGGGTTTCGCCATGTTTTTTGTTTGTTTTCTGAGACAGAGTCTTGCTCTGTCACCCAGGCTGGAGTGCAATGGCACAATCTCGGCTCACTGCAACCTCTGCCTCCTGGGTTCAAGCTATTCTGCCTCAGCTTCTCAAGTAGCTCAGATTATAGGCGCCAGCCACCATGCCTGGCTAATATTTGTATTTTTTAGTAGAGGCAGGATTTCGCCATGTTGGCCAGGCAGGTCTGGAACTCTTGACTTCAGGTGATTTGCCTCCCAAAGTGCTGAGACTACAGGCACCACCATGCCTGTCCTAAAACACTTAATGGTTGACCTCTTTAGCAGAATGAAGGTATCCACATATTTTACACATAATTTGAGTCCTTGTGCATACAGGCACTGTACTAGTGCTAGAGATGCTGTGAGCAGAGCAAAGTTTGCAGAACAAGTGCTCATCAAACTAGCCCATGTGGTCCCTTCCACTTCCCAGGCCCTTTGCAGTTTGGTTGGTGCTGCATGACTAACTCCCATCATGTGCCGTGTGCCCTCCTTGTCATCGTCCCTGTTTCATGGAGGTATTGGAAGCCATGTGTTAAAGTGGCAGAGTCAGAAGACAGGAGGGATCCTGGATCTCTGCGTCATGGATAGAGGGAGAGCTCGTTTGTCTGTTTTGTTTTGCCAGTAGCCTAATATGAAATATCCTAATAAGGCAGTTGTGGCCCTTCATAAAACTGGTGACTGCTTTCGATAGGGGGCCTGGGCTAGTCTGGCCATGGAACGCTCATTTGAATTGAGATCTGAATGGGAGAAAAGGTACCCTGCAGACAGAAGACATCCCGTGTTAAAGCCTGAGGCAGGCAAAGGCAAGACATCCAACAGCTTTTCCTGGACGTCACCATTAAGGACACTCAGTGGCCTACAGGGCACATTCAACTTCCTGTGTTAGGTATAACTTTTACTTTCAGAAAAGTATATACGTGCAAGTCAGTAACATAACAATGTCAGCAACATTTACAGGAATAATGTTGGATTGCCTTAAAATATCAAAAACATTCTTCTACAATTTAATGCTTTAATAAACTGCAACACACTCACCTGATCAGGATGTGCTGCAATTGGAACCAGTCTCCAGAGCAGGGCTTCTCAGCCTTTAATGTGCAAATGAATGAGAGGAGGGGGTTCTTGTTAAAACGCAGATTCTGATTCAGTGGGTCTGGAATAGGCACAAGACACTTATTTTTTGAGACTGGGTTACTCTGTTACCCAGGCTGGAGTGTAGTGGCGCTCGCTCTCTTGGCTCACTGCAACCTCCACTTCCCGGGTTCAAGCGATTCTCCTGTCTCAGCCTCCCAAGTACCTGGGACTACAGGTGTGCATCACCACACCCAGCTAATTTTTGTATTTTTATTAGAGACAGGTTTCACCGTGTTGGCCAGAATGGCCTTGATCTCCTGACCTCGTGATCGGCCCGCCTTGGCATCCCAAAGTGTTGGGATTACAGGCGTGAGCCACCATGCCTAGCCAATTAAAAAAAAAATTTTTTAACTTGGTTCCATAGGCCAAAACCAGTAAGAGCAAATCCTGCAGGCCAAATGCATGTGGAGGAATTTTGATTTAACATTTGAAATAATTTACAACTGAAAATGACCATATGGAAGTGCAGACTGTATTAAGAAGTAAGGGGGTGTAGCAAGGGTACTAGTAAAAGAACTCCACATACCCTTTTACCCTGCTGGGGTTCAATAACCAGTCAAATCTAGCAAGTTAGTGATCGATAAACCATCATGCATGCAACGTTGAAAGGCCCAGTCCTTTCTTTAGTCTGATTTTTGTAGTATTCTAATAACAGCTATTCTATTAAGCCAGTAAGTCTTTAGTAAACATATTTCTGTTATGGGTGGCGTCAGGGAAGTGGTTGAGTTTGAGAGGACACATGTGATTTCAAAAGCATTGAATGTAGAACTTTTTGCTCGGAATCGCAGCTCCATTATCGTCTTTCACCACTCTGCATACTGCTGGGTGCCGCGTATGTCCTCCTTCAATCCCATTGTTATTCTCCCCATCTAGGCTTGTCGACTGCCTCCTTCCATCACACCCTAAAGACCATCTATGAGCTAAACTTTAGTCTTAATCTATGTCTCATGTCAGCAGTTGTCTTTTTTATGGAGATCTAATTTACATACCCTAAAATTCACCCTTTTAGAGGGTACAATTTAGTGGTTTTAAACATACAATGTTAGCTGGGCTCATGCCTGTAATCCCAGCACTTTGGGAGGCCAAGGCAGGTGGATCACCTGAGTTCAAGAGTTTGAGACCAGCCTGGCCAACATGGTGAAACCCCAACTCTACTAAAAATACACAAAAATTAGCCTGGTGTGGTGGCATGCACCTGTAGTCCCAGCTACTCAGGAGGCTAAGGCAGGATAATTGCTTGAACCCGGGAGACGGACGCTACGGCGAACCGAGATCACACCACTGCACTCCAGCCTAGATGATCGAGTGAGACTTTGTCTCATAAAAAAACAAAAAACAGGCCGGGCGCGGTGGCTCAAGCCTGTAATCCCAGCACTTTGGGAGGCCGAGACGGGCGGATCACGAGGTCAGGAGATCGAGACCATCCTGGCTAACACGGTGAAACCCCATCTCTACTAAAAAATCCAAAAAACTAGCCGGGCGAGGTGGCGGGCGCCTGTAGTCCCAGCTACTCGGGAGGCTGAGGCAGGAGAATAGCGTGAACCCGGGAGGCGGAGCTTGCAGTGAGCTGAGATCTGGCCACTGCACTCCAGCCTGGGCGACAGAGCAAGACTCCGTCTCAAAAAAAAAAAAAACAAAACAAAAAACAAAAAACAAAAAACAGGCTGGACACGGTGGCTCGTGCCTGTAATCCCAGCACTTTGGGAGGCCGAGGTGGATGGATCACCTGAGGTCAGGAGTTCAAGACCAACCTGACCAACATGGAGAAACCCCGTCTCTACTAAAATATACGAAATTAGCTGGGTGCATTCCTGTAATCCCAGCTACTTGGGAGGCTGAGGCAGGAGAATCGCTTGAACCTGGGAGGTGGAGGTTGCGGTGAGCAGAGATCACACCATTGCACTCCAGCTTGGCCAACAAGAGTGAAACTCTGAACTCTGTCTCAAAAACAAACAAAAAACCAAAAAGAGTATGCAGTACTCACCACTAACTCGAGAACATTTTCATCACCACCCCCCATCACCCCCAAAACTCCTATACCCATTGGCAGTCACTCCCCATTTCTCTGTTTCCCTAGCCCCTGGCAACAACTAACCCATGCTACTACTCCATAGAGACAGGATTTCTGTCTATGGATTTGCCTGTTCTGGACACTTCATATAAATGGAATTGTATAATCTGTGGCTTTTTGTGACTGGTTTCTTTGATTTAGCATAATGTTTTCAAGTTTCATCTGTGCTGTAGCATTTATCAGTACTTCATTTCTTTCAATGGATGGATAGTGTTTTATTACAGGGGTCCTCAACCCCCAGGCCACCTACCAGTACCAGTACCAGTACCAATCCGTGGCCTGTTAGGAACCGGGCTGCACAGTAGTAGGTGAGCGGCAAGCAAGCATTACTCCCGGAGCTCCGCCTTCAGTCAGATCAGCGGCGGCGTTAGATTCTCAGACTATGGGCTGGGCGCGGTGGCTCAAGCCTGTAATCCCAGCACTTTGGGAGGCTGAGACGGGCGGATCACGAGGTCAGGAGATCGAGACCACCCTGGCTAACACAGTGAAACCCTGTCTCTACTAAAAAATACAAAAAACTAGCCCAGCGAGGTGGCGGGCGCCTGTAGTCCCAGCTACTCCGGAGCCTGAGGCAGAGAATGGCGTAAACCCGGGAGGCGGAGCTTGCAGTGAGCTGAGATCCGGCCACTGTACTCCAGCCTAGGCGACAGAGCCAGACTCCGTCTCAAAAAAAAAAAAAAAAAAAAAATTCTCAGACTATGAACCCTATTGTGAACTGTGCATATGAGGGATCTTTGTTGCGTGCTGCCTATGAGAATCTCATGCCTAATGATCTGAGATGGCACAGTTTCTTCCTGAAACCATCCCTGCCACCCCCATCCATGGAAAAAATTGTCTTCCAGGAAACCAGTCCCTGGTGCAAAAAAGTTTGGGGACTGCTGTTTTATTGTATGGATATACCACATTTTGTTTATTGATTCATGACTTGATGGACACTGAAGTCATTTCCACCTTTTGGCCATTATGAATAATGCTGCTATGAACATTTGTGTACAGGTTTTTGTGTAAAGATACGTTTTCAGATTCTTTGGGGTGTATACCTAGGAGTAGAATTGCTGGGTCATATGGTAACTGTTTAACGTTTTGAGGAAGTGCCAAATTGTTTTCCAAAGTGGCTGTACCACTTTTCATGCCTGTCAACAATGTGTGAGGGTTCTAATTTCTCCACTTTTTTTTTTTTTTTTTTTTGAGAGGGAGTTTCGCTCTTGTTGCCCAGACTGGAGGGCAGTAGTGCCGTCTCAGCTCACTGCAACCTCTGCCTCACAGGTTCAAGAGATTCTCCTGCCTTAGCCTCCCAAAATGCTAGGATTACAGGCATGAGCCACAGCGCCCATCCTTACACCACTGTGTTCAAATAAGAACTTGTGTGATGCTTTATAAACCATTTTCATGGCTGTCATATTTGATCCTCTCATTTGTGTAAAGAAGTTAAGCCCTTATTATTCTTAGTTTGCAAATGAAGAAACTAAGGTTTAGAAGTTAAACAACTAACCCTGTCTAACAGCTAGTGTGTAAGTGCTACAGCTTTGGATTCCAAATCTGTGTTTGTTTATATAGATCTGCTACTGTTGGCTGCCTTTGTGCACCTATCTCACGTTTCTGGGTGACATTAGTAGATTTACATTCTTCCTCGCTATACTATGCCTGTGTCTGTGGCTTATCTGTTTTCTTTTGACCCTGTGGAGTCCTAAACCTCAAGATTTCAGGGGATGGGCAGGCACGGTGACCTGTAATCCCAGCTACATGGGAGGCTGAGGTGGGAGGATCACTTGAGTCCAGGAGTTTGAGGCCCACAGTGTCCTATGATTATGCCTGTGAATAGCCACTACACTTCAGCCTTGGCAACATAGTGAGACCCTGTCTCTCTCTCTCTCGTTTTTTTTTTTTTTTTTTAGATGCAGTCTTGCTCTGTCGCCCAGGCTGGAGTGCAGTGGTGCGATCTCGGCTCACTGCAAGCTCTGCCACCTGGGTTCACGCCATTCTCCTGCCTCAGCCTCCTGAGTAGCTGGGATTACAGGCACCTGCCACCACGCCTGGCTAATTTTTCTATTTTTAGTAGAGACAAGGTTTCGCCGTGTTAGTGTAATGCCCAGACCCGCGATGACCTGAAAGCAACCACCAGAGTCCAGAGACAAAGCCAAGCGGCAGGGATCGCTTTATTTCGAGTTCGAACTCAGTTCCCTCCAGCTAGGTATCAGATCCTAGGGAGAGACCCCGAGCTCGGTGTTCAGCCGTCTTTTATAGTCAGACACAAACAAGTTACAGCAAGTTACAGAGTCACTGGGGATTTTTACAGTTGTAGGTTTACAATTGGCTGACATTTAAAGTTAAACATTAGTCAGTTGTTCATTGGTTCCCGCCCTTTGACCAAACCACAAACGGCTGCTTGCTCTGCTAGGGGCTTTCCAGATAACCTTGTTGTTTTAGCATTAAGGGGAGTTTCCTGACTTTTCTGACCTCTGATATTCAGTATTTTTCGACTCCTCATTAGCCAGGATGGTCTTGATCTCCCGACCTCATGATCCGCCCGCCTTGGCCTCCCAAAGTGCTGGGATTACAGGCCTGAGCCACCGTGCCTGGCTGAGACCCTGTCTCTTAAAAAGAAAAATATTGGGGGCAGTGGTGGGGAGCTGCTGATCTATTCTATTTGTTTTGTTTTGTTTTGTTTGAGATGGAGTCTTGCTCTGTCGCCCAGGCTGGAGTGCCGTGGTGTGAAATCACTTCACTGCGACTTCTGCCTCCCTTGTTCAAGCAGTTCTCCTGCCTCAGCCTGCCAAGTAGCTGGGATTACAGGTGTTCTCCACCACGCCTGGCTAATTTTGTATTTTTAGTAGAGATGGGGTTTTGCTATGTTGGCCAGGCTGGTCTTGAACTCTTGACCTCAGGTGATACGCCCGCCTCCGTCTCCCAAAGTGCTGCAATTACAGACGTGAGCCATTGTGCCTGGCCTCACCAAATAACATTTTAAGCAACTTCTGTGTATAAGGCACAATGGTAGGGACACAAAGCTAATGACAACATATAATTGCCTTAAAGGAGGAGCTCCAGGGAGATACACAAATAGCTGTGTCCAGTAGTGTTTTCACCAAAACAATAATAATGATCCCCAGTGTCACATGACTTCACATTGTGCCTGAGTCCTGGCCTTCTGTCAAGTGCTGGTGTGATCTCTAATAGTAATAGCTTGCTGCAGAGCTGTGATACCCCGAGATCACCTCATCATTAGTTTCTGCAACTGGAAATCATCCTCATCTCAGATTTGGCCCCACCCCTTGCCTTCATGTATTTCTGTTCATAGCATCATATAATTCCCTTCCTTCAAATCCCTGGGTGCTTTTTGCTGCCTGCAGAACTAGGATCAGATCCATGAACCTCTTCATTCCGCTTCTTCAGAATGGCCCAGGCCCCAGCACATTCCAGCACCAGCCCTTCCTCACTTGGAGCACTGGGCTGTGTCCTCCGCCTCATCACCTTCATGTTCACACCCCAGTCATTGATTCAGCCTTGGCAGTCCTTTCTGGCACAGGACCCCTTGGGGTCCCAGTTTCTGGAAGACATTTTCCCAGACTCTGCAGCCAGCCCTGGAGCTTTCTCACCACCCTGAACTGCCCTGCGAGTCCACGTTGGTGGCCACAAATTATGCCATGTTTCTCCTTCTGGGTATGTCAGCTTCTTTCCTGCTAAACATGGAGTTCTTTTAGGTCAGGAAACTCCTTGATACTCCTTTATCTCTCACATCTCCCAGGACAAAATATATAGTAAGGATTAACTTGAGCAGAAGGTACACATGCTTGGATTAGCAAAAGCTTCTAGAAAGCAGTGGGCTTCTCTGGCATATCAATTTATGCTTTAGATCTCTGTGGTCTCTGGCTACTAAGGCTTTGGGTGCAGAAGCTCTGAGAGCTGGGAGGAACAAGAGAGATCAGTTTTAATCTAATGATTTCCAAATGTCAGTCTATGGATTGGCTTGTGAGAATTTGCTCGTGAAGAGACTTAGAAAAAGGGCCAGACACGGTGGCTCATGCCTGTAATCCCAGCACTTTGGGAGGCTGAGGTGGGCAGATCACTTGAGGTCAAGAGTTTGAGACCAGCCTGGCCAACATGGTGTGAAGGGGTGGCCTGCCCCTCCACACCTGTGGGCGTTTCTCATTAGGTGGAACGAGAGACTTGAGAAAAGAAATGAGACACAGAGACAAAGTATAGAGAAAGAAAAAGTGGGCCCAGGGGACCGGCGCTCGGCATACAGAGGACCCACCGGCCTCTGAGTTCCCTCAGTATTTATTGATCATTATCTTTACCATCTTAGAAAAAGGGAAGTAGCAGGATAATAGGATCATCGTAGGGAGAAGGTCAGCAGTAAGACATATGAATAAAGATCTCTGTGACATAAGTTTAAGGAAAAGTGCTGTGCCTTGATATGCATATGCAAACATCTCCATAAACCTTTTAAGTGCATAAAGATCTGCATTGCGCTAGCAAGTCCCACCTTTCGCCCTAAGGCGGTTTTCTCCTTTCTCAGTAAATAGAACATACAATTGAGTTGTACACTGAGATGTTCCATTGCCCAGGGACAGGCAGGAGACAGATGCTTTTCTCTATCTCAACTGCCAAGAGGCCTTCTTTCCTCTTGTACTGGTCCTCCTCAGCACAGACCCTTCACGGGTGTCAGGCTGGGGACGATCAGGTCTTTCCCTTCCCACGAGGCCATATTTCAGACTATCACATGGGGAGAAACCTTGGACAATACCTAGCTTTCCTAGGCAGAGGTCCCTGTGACCTTTACCTTTGGCAGTCTACGTGTCCCTGGGTACTTGAGATGAAGAGAATGGTGATGACTTTTAGCCAGCATACTGCCTTTAGGCACTTGTTTAACAAAGCACACCCTGCACAGCCCAAAATCCTTTAAACCTTGAGTCACCACAGCACATGTCTCTTGCAAGGACAGGGTTGGGGGCAGGGTCACAGATTAACAGCATCTCAAATACCGAACAAAATGGAGTCTCTTATGTCTACTTCTTTCTATATAGACACAGTAACAGTCTGATCTCTCTTTCTTTTCCCCACATGGTGAAACCCCGTCTCTACTAAAAATATAAAAGTTGGCCAGGCACGGTGGCTCATACCTGTAATCCCAGCACTTTGGGAGGCTGAGGCAGGTGGATCATGAGATCAGGAGATTGAGACCTTCCTGGCTAACACAATGAAACCCTGTCTCTACTAAAAATACAAAAATTTAGCCTGGTGTGGTGTTGGGCGCCTGTAGTCCCAGCTACTCAGGAGGCTGAGGCAGGAGAATGGCGTGAATCCAGGAGGCAGAGGTTGCAGTGAGCCGAAATCGCACCACTGCACTCCAGCCTGGGTGACAGAGCGAGACTCCGTCTCAAAAAAAAAAAAAAAAGAAAGTGAAGGTATGGAAAAAAGAACATATACATGATCATGTTGAGAAAGTCCCTCTGCATGGGATCCCTGGTGATTAATATTCCTTCTTTTCTTTTCTTTTTTTTTTTTTTTTTTTTTTTTTGAGGCGGAGTCTTGCTCTGTCGCCCAGGCTGGAGTGCAGTGGCCGATCTCAGCTCACTGCAAGCTCCGTCTCCCGGGTTCCCGCCATTCTCCTGCCTCAGCCTCCCAAGTAGCTGGGACTACAGGCGCCCGCCACCTCGCCCGGCTAGTTTTTTGTATATTTAGTAGAGACGGGGTTTCACTGTGTTCGCCAGGATGGTCTCGATCTCCTGACCTTGTGATCCGCCCGTCTCGGCCTCCCAAAGTGCTGGGATTACAGGCTTGAGCCACCGCGCCCAGCCTCTTTTCTTTTCTTTACCTTACTTTGCTTTGCTTTGCTTTTCTTCTTTTTTCTTTTTTCTTTTTTTTTTTTTTGAAGCGGAGTCTCGCTCTGTCACCCGGACTGGAGTGCAGTGGCCGGATCTCAGCTCACTGCAAGCTCCGCCTCCCGGGTTTACGCCATTCTCCTGCCTCAGCCTCCCGAGTAGCTGGGACTACAGGCGCCCGCCACCTCGCCCGGCTAGTTTTTGTATTTTTAGTAGAGACGGGGTTTCACTGTGTTAGCCAGGATGGTCTCGATCTCCTGACCTCGTGATCCGCCCGTCTCGGCCTCCCAAAGTGCTGGGATTACAGGCTTGAGCCACCGCGCCTGGCCTCTTCTTTTTTCTTGAGACGGAGTCTCATTCTGTCGCCCAGGCTGGAGTGCAGTGGTGCAATCTCGGCTCACTGCAACCCCCGCCTCCTGGGTTCAAACGATTCTCCTGCCTCAGCCTCCCGAGTAGTTGGGACTACAGGTGTGCACCACCACGCTCAGCTACTTTTGTTGTATTTTTAGTAGAGACAGGGTTTCACCATGTTGGCCAGGATGGTCTTGATCTCCTGACCTCGTGATCCGCCTACCTCGGCCTCCCAAAGTGCTGGAATTACAGGCATAAGCCACTATGCCTGACTTTTTTTCTTTTTTCTTTTTTTGAATTGCCCAGGCTGCTCTCAAACTCCTTGGCTCAAGCAGTTCTCCCATCTCAGCCTCCCAAGTAGCAGAGATTACAGGCATTTTAATATTCTTAATATTAAATTTTAATTTAATATTTTAAGCTGGTTTTAATATTCTTTTTTTTTTTTTTTTTTTTTTTTTTTGAGACGGAGTCTCGCTCTGTCACCGAGGCTGGAGTGCTGTGGCCGGATCTCAGCTCACTGCAAGCTCCATCTCCCGGTTCCACGCCATTCTCCTGCCTCAGCCTCCCGGGTAGCTGGGACTACAGGCGCTGCCACGTCACCCGGCTAGTTTTTTGTAGTTTTTAGTAGAGACGGGGTTTCACCGTGTTAGCCAGGATGGTCTCGATCTCCTGACCTCGTGATCCGCCCATCTCGGCCTCCCAAAGTGCTGGGATTACAGGCTTGAGCCACCGCGCCCGGCCCTGGTTTTAATATTCTTAAGCTTTTCTTTTTTTTTTTTTTTTTTTTTGAGACGGAGTCTTGCTCTGCCGCCCAGGCTGGAGTGCAGTGGCCGGCTCTCAGCTCACTGCAAGCTCCGCCTCCCGCGTTCACGCCATCTCCTGTCTCAGCCTCCCGAGTAGCTGGACTACAGGCGCCCGCCTCGTCGCCCGGCTAGTTTTTTGTATTTTTAGTAGAGACGGGGTTTCGCCGTATTAGCCAGGATGGTCTCGATCTCCTGACTCGTGATCCGCCCGTCTCGGCCTCCCAAGTGCTGGATTACAGGCTGAGCCACCGCGCCCGGCCAAGCTTTTCTGTAATTGAAAATTTTTTCTGCAATGAGTAGCATAAGAAAAAATTCTAAAAAATGATATATTAGAAAAAAAATTGAGGGAGACTGTTCTACAATTTTTTTTTTGTTGTTATAAGCCAGGCATAGTGGCATGTGCCTGTAGTTCCAGCTACTCCAGACGCTTAGTGGAGAGGATCCCTTAAGAGCAGTGAGCTGCAGCGTACCACTGCACTCCAGCCTGGGCAAATGCATTTCCTTTTTTTTTTTTTTTTGAGACGAAGTCTTGCTCTGTCGCCCAGGCTGGAGTGCAGTGGCGCAATCTCGGCTCACTGCAAGCTCCACCTTCCGGGCTCACGCCATTCTCCTGCCTCAGCCTCCCGAGTAGCTGGGACCACAGGCGCCCGCCACCACGCCCGGCTAATTTTTTTGTATTTTTAGTAGAGACGGGGTTTCACCGTGTTAGCCAGGATGGTCTCGATCTCCTGACCTTGTGATCTGCCTGCCTCAGCCTCCCAAAGTGCTGGGATTACAGGCGTGAGCCACCGCACCCGGCCTTTTTTTTTTTTTTTTGAGACGCAGTTTCGCTTTTGTTGCCCAGGCTGGAGTGCAATGGCACCATCTCGGCTCAGTGCAACCTCCACCTCCCAGGTTCAAGTGATTCTCCTGCCTCAGCCTCCCAAGTAGCTGGGATTACAGGCCTGCGCCACCATGCCTGGCTAATTTTGTATTTTTAGTAGAGACAGAGTTTCACCATGTTGACCAGGCTGGTCGTGAAATCCTGACCTCAAGTGATCTGCTGGCCTCGCTCAGCCTCCCAAAGTGCTGGGATTACAGGCATGAGCCACGGCGCCCAGCCGAAAATTTGTCATTCTAACCATTGTGAGTGCACGACTCGGTGGCATTAATTATATTCACAATGCTGTTCAACTATTACCGAGAGTGGAGTTTTCAATTTATGTTGATATATTGACTTTATGTTGATATATTGACAATTTATGTTGATATATTGAAATATATGGCCGGGCGCGGTGGCTCAAGCCTGTAATCCCAGCACTTTGGGAGGCCGAGACGGGCGGATCACGAGGTCAGGAGATCGAGACCATCCTGGCTAATACAGTGAAACCCTGTCTCTACTTAAAAATACAAAAAACTAGCCGGGCGACGAGGCGGGCGCCTGTAGTCCCAGCTACTCGGGAGGCTGAGGCAGGAGAATGGCGTAAACCCGGGAGGCGGAGCTTGCAGTGAGCTGAGATCTGGCCACTGCACTCCAGCCTGGGTGGCAGAGCAAGACTCCGTCTCAAAAAAAAAAAAAAAAAAAAAAAAATATATATATATATATATATATATGCAGAATATATATATAGTGAATATTTAAGGTAATGTTCACAGTTTATTTTTAATTATGTTAAACATTGCTTGAATTTTTTATTTTAATTTTAATTATTTAATTAATTTTTTTGAGACAGAGTTTTGCTCTTGCTGCCCAGGCTGGAATGCAATGGTGCAATCTTGGCTCAACACAACCTCCGCCTCCCGGGTTCAAGCGATTCTCCTGTGTCAGCCTCCCAAGTAGCAGGAATTACAGACACTCGCCACCACACCCAGCTAATTTTTTGTGTTTTTAGTAGAGATGGGGTTTTGCCATGTTGGCCAGGCTGGTCTGGAACTACTGACCTCAGGTGATCTGTCTGCCTCAGCCTTCCAAAGTGCTGGGATTACAGGCATGAGCCACTGTGCCTGGCCCACAATTTATTTTTGTATTTGAAATTTTGTGTCTTAATTTTCATTTATTTATTTATTTAATTTTTGAGATGGAGTCTAGCTCTGTTGTCCAGGCTGGAGTGCAATGACATAATCTCAGTTCACTGCAACCTCTGCCTCCTGAATGCAAGCGATTCTCCTGTCTCAGCCTCCTGAGTAGCTGAGATTGCAAGTGCATGCCACGACACCCAGCTAATTTTTCTATTTTTAGTAAAGCTGAGGTTTTGCCATGTTGGCCGGGCTGGTCTTGAACACCTGACCTCACGTGATCCAGCTGCCTTGGCCTCCCAAAGTGCTGGGATTACAGGTGTGAGCCACCACGCCCAGCTTCAATTTTTATTATTTTTTTTTTAGACTCACTGAGTCTCACTGTGTCACCCAGGCTGGAGTGCAGTGGCACAATCTTGGCTCAGTGCAACATCTGCCTCCTGGGTTCAAGTGATTCTCCTGCCTCAGCCTCCTCCTGAGTACCTAGGACTACAGGCATGTGCCACCACGGCTTTTTTTTTTTTTTTTTTTTTTTTTGAGATAGAGTTTTGCTTTGTTGCCTAGGCTGGAGTGCAGTGGCACAATCTTGGCTCAGTGAAACCTCCACCTCCAGGGTTCAAGCGATTCTCCTGCCTTCGCCTTCTGAGTAGCTGGGATTACAGGTGCATGCCACCACACCCAGCTAATTTTTGTATTTTTAGTAGAGACAGGGTTTCACCATGTTGGTCAGGCTGGTCTCGAACTCCTGACCTCACGATCTGCCCACCTTGGCCTCCCAAAGTGCTGGGATTACAGTCATCAGTGACAGTGCCTGGCCAACTTTTTAGTATTTTTAGTGGAGACGGGGTTTCGCCATGTTGGCCAGGCTGGTCTTCAACTCCTGGCTTTGAGTGATCTGCATGCCTCAGCCTCCCAAAGTGCTGGGATTACAGGCATGAGCTACCACGCCCAGCTTGCAAGCAACTTAAAAAAAAAAATTATATGCAGATAATTTTAATACCAACAAGTGAAAATCTTATTGAATATAATCATTGCTATGTTACTTATTTTAAATATCTTTCAAGTTCTGGAAATATCTTGATACACTATATAAGAATTTTGGGCCGGGTGCAGTGGCTCATGCCTGTAATCCCAGCACTCTGGGAGGCTGAAGCAGGCGGATCATGAAGTTAGGAGATCGAGACCATCCTGGATATCATGGTGAAATCCCATCTCTACTAAAAATACAAAAAATTAGCCGGGTGAGGTGGCGGGCGCCTGTATTACCAGCTACTTAGGAGGCTGAGGCAGGAGAACGGTGTGAACCCGGGAGTGAGTCAAGATCGCACCACCGCATTCCAACCTGGGCGACAGAGCCAGACTCCATCTCAAAAAAAAAAAAAGTTATCTTTTGATAAGCAAATGCAACATCTATCAGGTGAAGAGCAACCTCTGGATGATTCTGCAGAATTATTCCAAATTATTGCGCTCCTTATTACTTTTAGCATGCTTGGTGATTCCAGGAATTTTTTTTTTTTTTTTTTTTTTTTGAGATAGGGTCTCACAGTGTCACCTAGGCTGGAGTGCAGTGGCACGATCACAGATCACAGCTCACTGCAGCCTGACCTCCTGGGGTCAAGCGATCTTCCCACCTGAGCCTCCCAAGTAGCTGTGAACACAGGCATATGCCACCATACCTGGCTAATTTCTTTTGATTTTTTTTTTGTAGCAACAGGGCCTCACTATGTTGCCCTGGCTGGTCCCAACTCCTGGCTTCAAGCCATCCTCCTACCTCAGCTTCCCCAAGTGCTGGCATTACAAGCATGAGCCACTGTGTCTGGGTTGGCAAATATTTTTGAGCACAAATTAAACAATGTACAGTGAAGAATAAACACAAAACAAACTGTAGGATGGATGTCAAGACCATTTTTGAAGCTAGCAGTATCCTGCTGAGGTAAACCAGGGAAGTGCCTCTTGTGGGCATTTGCATATGTTCATTTAGTAATTGATCACAGATCTTGAACCGGTTCCATTACTGATGTACTTACAAAAATTTTTTTTAAAGAGTGTCTTGCTGTGTCACCTGGGCTGAAGTGCAGTGGCACAGTCATAGCTCACTGCAGCTTCAAACACAGGGATTCAAGTGATCCTCCTGCCCCAGCCTTCCAAGTAGCTAGGACTACAGGCATGTGACATCACACCCAGCTACTTTTTAAATTTTTGAGATGGAGTCTTGCTGTGTTACCCAGGTTGATCTTGAATTCCTGAGCTCAAGTGATTCTCCCACCTTGGTCTCCCAAAGTGTTGGGATTACAGGCACGAGCCACTGGCTTGGATATTGATTTTTTTTTTTTTTTTGAGACGGAGTTTCACTCTTGTTCCCCAGGCTGGAGTGCAACGGCCCGATCTCGGTTCACCACACTCCCGGGTTTAAGCAATTCTCCTGCCTAAGCCTCCCGAGTAGCTGGGATTACAGGCATGCACCACCATACCACTATGCCCAGCTAATTTTGTATTTTTAGTAGAGATGGGGTTTCTCCATGTTGGTCAGGCTGGCTTCGAACCCCCGACCTGAGGTAATCCGCCCGCCTCAGCCTCCCAAAGTTCTGGGATTACAGGAATGAGCCACCCGCCCAACCTGGATATTGATATTTGAAAATGAAAAACTGAAGCAGATTCTATTATTACTATCATTATTATTTTGAGATAGAGTCTTGCTCTGTTGCCCAGGCCGGAGTGCAGTGGTGCAATCTTGGCTCACTGCAACCTCCACCTCCCGGCCACCTCCCGGGTTCAAGTGATGCTCCTGCCTCAGCCTCCTGAGTTGGGACTGCAGGCGCCCGCCACCACACCTGGCTACTTTTTTCGTTTGTTTTTGAGATGGAGTCTTGCTCTGTTGCCCAGGCTAGAGGGCATGGTGCGATCTTGACCCAGTACAACCTCTGCCTCCCGGGGTCAAGCGATTCTCCTGCCTCAGACTCCTGAGTAGCTGGGATTACAGGCACTGGCTACCCGGCTAATTTTTGTATTTTTAGTAGAAAAGGAGTTTCCCCATCTTGGCCAGGCTGGTCTGGAATTCCTGACCTCGTGATCCATCCGCCTTGGCCTCCCAGAGTGCTGGGATTACAGGCGTGAGCCACCGAGCCCGGCCAAACAGATTCTGTTACTGCCTTTGATGATAATGAATCCTCAGAAACTCGTCTCAATGACCCGGAGTTTTGCTAACCACCTGCAGGGGGCGCTGATCTGTGCTTGCCTTACTGCATCCTTCCCCACCCCTGTTTGCCTTCCAGTGTCTGTTAAACAACCCTTGGACTCGGATGATAGGGTGGAGCTTAGCCTGATTTGCCCTGGCTCACCCAAATAACCTTGCACTGAGTGAACTGGAGTTTCCTCATGATCTAAGAGAGTGTACACAGGCCGGGCCTAGAACATTTCAGGCACAGCTTGCCCCTGATTCTCCTACAGTTAGATGGATTTGGGCTACTCCACCCAGCCATCTAGACCTTCTCCACCCCACCTACTCCTTCCTATTTAGCTTCTTTTACAGAGAGCTGCACAATTTTACTTTGGAAGACATTGAAATACATGCATGAGAGTATATCTTGGAGTGGATACGTTTCTCTCTCTCCCTCTCGTGTGTGTGTGCGTGTGTGTGTGTGTGTGTGCTGAGAATGATGAGGGGTTAATATGATGGAGCCCAAATCTGATGCTGGCCATTATCTGAGAGGGAGTTCAGCATAATTTTTTGTTGTTGTTGTTTTTTGAGACGGAGTCTCACTCTGTCGCCCAGGCTGGAGTGCAGTGGCCGGATCTCAGCTCACTGCAAGCCCCGCCTCCTGGGTTTACACCATTCTCCTGCCTCAGCGGCCCGAGCAGCTGGGACTACAGGCGCCCGCCACGTCGCTCGGCTAGTTTTTTGTATTTTTTAGTACAGACGGGGTTTCACCATGTTAGCCAGGATGGTCTCGATCTCCTGACCTTGTGATCCGCCCGTCTCGGCCTCCCAAAGTGCTGGGATTACAGGCTTGAGCCACTGTGCCCGGCCAATTGTTTTTGTTTCTTTGCTTGTTTTGTTCTGAGACAGAGTCTGGCTTTTTCACCCAGGCTGGAGTGCAGTGGTGCCATCTCGGCTCACTGCAACCTCCGCCTCCTGGGTTCAAGTGATTCTCCTGCCTCAGCCTACCAAGCAGCTCAAGTTGCAGGCAGGCACCACCATGCCTGGCTAATTTTTGTATTTTTAGTAGAGACGGGGTTACACCACGTTGGCCAGGCTGTTTTCAAACTCCTGTCCTCAAGTGATCTGCCCGTCTTAGCCTCCCAAAGTGCTGGGATTACAGGCGTGAGCCACAGCCTCCAGTCCAGCATAATTGTTAAAAGTGGACTCTGGAATCAGATTGCTGGGATTTGAGTCCTGGCTCTGCCATTCACTAGCTGTATAACCTTAATGTCTCTCTGTCTCATAGCCTCATTTTAAAAATAGGAATGATAAATAGTACATACTCCAAAATATAGTTGATAAATTGTTTGCTACTGTGCTGGGACGTAGTAACTGCCATATGTGTTTACCACTATTATTACTATTATACTATTATTACTATTAATACTAATATATATATATATATTTTTGAGATGGAGTTTCGTTCTTGTGGCCCATGTTGGAGTGCAATGGTGTGATCTTGGCTCATTGAAACCTCCGCCTCCCGAGTTCAAGTGATTCTCTTGCCTCAGCCTCCCAAGTAGCTGTGATTACAGGTGCCCACCACCATGCCCAGCTGAATTTTTTTGTATTTTTAGTAGAGATGGGGCTTCATCATGTTGGCCAGGCTGGTCTTGAACTCCTGACCTCAGGTGATTTGCTCGCCTCAGCCTCCCAGAGTGCTGGGATTACAGGTGTGAGCCACCTCCCTGGCCAACAGGTCTTAAAAGTAAGAAAGTGGGGGAAGAGATTCAGAAAAAATTTATGAACATGGATATATTAACTGAACAATTCCCCCACATATGAAAGTACATTTGACACCAGCAGACAAAATAAAATACTGAGACATTTTATAATATATTATAATTAATATTATAATATAATATAATAAATTATATTAAATGTTTGTATTCTTCTGAAATGTACTTTTTGTTCAGACATATTCATGTTGGGTTAAAAAGTAGAAAACAAATGGCTGGGCGCATTGGCTCACGCCTGTAATCCCAGCACTTTGGGAGGTGGAGATGGGCAGATCACGAGGTCAGGAGTTCGAGACCAGCCTGGCCAATATGGTGAAACCCCATCTCTACTAACAATACAAAAATTAGCCGGGCATGGTGGTGCGTGCCTGTAATCCCAGCTACTCGGGAGGCTGAGGCAGGAGAATCGCTTGAATGTGGGAGGTGGAGGTTGTAGTGAGCCGAGATCGAGCCACTGCACTCCAGCTTGGTGACAGAGCAAGACTCCATCTCCAAAAAAGAAAAAAAAAAGTAAAAAACAAAGCACACACACACACACACACACACAACAAAAAACCCAAAATGTTCCTCTTGGAACTTTTGTTTATTCTGTTTTTTTTTTTTTGAGACAGGGTCTTTCTCTGTTGCTCAAGCTGGAATTCAGTGCCATGATCATGGCTCACTGCAGCTTCGATCTCCTGGGCATACTTCTGCCTCAGGCTTCCCCCCCACCCCAAGTAATTGGGACTACAGGTTCATGCCATCATACCCAGCTAATTTTTTATGTTTTAATTTTTTATAGAGATGGAGTCTCACCGTGTTGCCCAGGCTGGTCTCAAAAACCTGGGCTCAAGCAATATTCCCACCTCAGCCTCCCAAAACATTGTCATTACAGGCGTGAGCCACCATGCTTGGCCCTCACTTAATTTCATATCATTTGTTTGTTACCAATTACACAATTTGGAAGATGTGAAAAAAGTGCCAGAATTAACACACAGTACCGTATCTATAAAGCAAAGTCTGCCTGAGGCAGTTTCACAGTGCTAGTTATGGGACTGTGGTAAACTTCAGAGAAGTTGTCCCTGTTTTCACAGCAAACAAGACCCTTGTAGCCTCTAATTCAGGGAAACTGGTAAATTTTATGGATCCCTTTCAAGTGCACACTGTAATTTCAACAGAAGCAAAGGCTGGTTAATTACAGGTCGATGGTTTTCAGTGACTATGTTCTCCTGTTGTGTAACTTGTTGGTAGGACAATTTCAATGGTAAATAATCCCATAAAGTGCATGATCCCAGAAATTGATGAGATTTTCAGAATATTGATTAGAATTGATGTGCAGATAAATGTGCAGGTAGATTGATGTGTGTCATTAGGGTTGTATTTGTTCGTCAAGTTTTGTGTTCCTTCTTTTGAGTGTATAATTTTATTTATTTATTTATTTTTGAGACAGAGTCTCACTCTGTTGCCCAGGCTGGAGTACAATGGTGTGATCTCGGCTCACTGCAACCTCCGCCTCCCAGGTTTAAGCAATTCTCCTGCCTCAGCTTCCCGAGTAGCTGGGATTTCGGGTGCCCACTACCACACCCAGCTAATTTTTGTAGCGTTAGTAGAGATGGGGTTTCACCATGATGGCCAGGCTGGTCTGGAACTCCTGACCTCAGGTGATCTGCCCACCTTGGCCTCCCAAAGTGCTGGGATTACAGGCATGAGCCACTGTGTCCGGCCTTGAGTGTGTAATTGAAACATACATTTTTGTCCAGGCGCGGTGGCCAAATCCCAGCACCTTGGGAGGCCAAGGCGGGCAGATCACTTGAAGTCAGGAGTTCAATATCAACCTTGCCAACATGGTGAAACCCTGTCTCTACAAAAAATACAAAATTTAGCCAAGCATGTTGGCACACACCTGGAATTTTTTTTTTTTTTTTTTTTGAGACAGGATCTCACTCTGTTGCCCAGGCTGGAGTGCAGTAGCATGATCTTGGCTCACTGCAGTCTTGACCTCCCAGGCTCAAGTGATCCTCCTGCCTCAGCCTCCCGAGTAGCTGGGACTACAGGCATGCACCATCACATCCAGTTAATTTGTATTTTTGTAGAGATAGGGTTTTGCCATGTTGCCCAGACTGGTCTCAAACTGCTTGGCTCAAGCCATCATCCCACCTCACCCTCCCAAAATGCTGGGACTACAGATGTGGGCCACCATGTGGGGCCTTGCTGATTCATTCTCAGCCCCTAGGGATTGCCTTAATTTTTTTTTTTTGAGTTTGACTATGAATTTACAACCATTTATAATTTTTTTTTTTGAGATGGAGTCTTGCTCTGTTGCTCAGGTTGGAGTGCAGTGGCGAAATCTCAGCTCACTGCAACCTCCACCTCCCGGGTTCAAGAGATTCTTCTCCCTCAGCCTCCCCAGGAGCTGGGATTACAGATGCACACCACCCTGCCCAGCTAATTTTGTATTTTTAGTATAGATGGGGCTTCACCATGTTGGCCAGGCTGGTCTTGAACTTCTGACCTTGTGACCCATCCGCCTCAGCCTCCCAAAGTGCTGGCATTATGGGTGTAAGCCACCGCGCCTGGCCCATTTATAAATATTTTATCCAGTGTTTTCAGGTACTTATAGTAAGAGGATTTCAGGTTACCTAATCAGCAAAATCCTGGGACCAAGCGCCTCCTGTCACTTATTGGAATGTTACCTTGGGCAAATTATTTAGCCTTAATCTCTTTGTAAAATGTGAATAGTAGCTATTGCAAGTGACAGTTTTGAAAATGAAAAAAATCTTTACCTCTACTAGGCACGCAAATATGACACATTAGTGCTTCTGTGGTTCATTCCCAGTTGATGAGGGAAAGCTCTTTTTTATGGAAGAGTGACAGTTAACAAATGTAGCAGAAATGATATAATTTGAAAAGCGCCATTTTATAACCCTTGATTAAACTGATTCAGACAGGTATCATCAGTGGGTGGTGAAAAGAGTTAGTGAAATGTCAGTATTTGCATAGTCCAAAGTATCGGCTCAATGAGGACATCTTACTGCAAAGGAGGAAACGTGCTTTTTCACAGAGAGATCTTCAGTCTCCACCTCCAACAAGTGAGTGAACTCAGCATTTCCGAGAAGAGATGACCTTCAGGCCTGATACAGCAGCAAGCACAGAGCATCCCCCAGGTGACTGTGGTGCCCAAAATGTTTAGCCCTAATAACAAGCCTTTAGGCCTGACTTCCAGCAGATGGGGAAAACAGTGGGTAGAAGAAAGTAACCTTGGCCAGCCCAGTGGCTCACGCCTGTAATCCCAGCACTTTGGGAGGCTGAGGCAGAAGGATCCCTTGAGCTCAGGAGTTCCAGAGCAGCCCGTGGTCCCAGCTACTTGGGAGGCTGAGGTGGGAGGATCACTTGAGCCCAGGAAATTGAGGCCATAGTGAGCTGTGACCGTGCCACTGCACTCCAGCCTGGGCAATAGAGTGAAATCCTGTCTCAAAAAAAAAAAAAAAAAGAAAAGAAATTAACCTTGAAGAAATAAATTCAGAATTCTAAAAGACGCCTTTATCTTCAAACAGCCAGCATCATGGAAAAAAGTGAGGAGTCTGGAGAAACATGACAACTAAATGTAAAATGAAAACACATGACTGGATCCTAGTTATTTTTATTAATATTTAGTTGAAAAATCATAATTATATACATTTATAGGATACAATGTGTTGTATACATCATGAAATGATTAAATCAAGTTAATTAACAATGATCTCACTTCCTTCACTGGTGAGACATTTGAAATTTACTCTTAGCTATTTTGAAATATATATTATTATTTTATTTTCCTTTTTTATTTTTTTTGAGACAGAGTTTCGCTCTGTTGCCCAGGCTGGAGGGCAGTGGCGTGATCTCGGCTCACTGCAACCTCTGCCTCCCGGGTTCAAGCCATTCTCCTGGCTCAGCCTCCCAAGTAGCTGGGATCACAGGCGTGTACCACCATGTTTGGCTAATTTTTTATTTTTAGTAGAGATGGGGTTTCACCACATTGGCCAGGCTAGTCTTGAACTCCTGACCTCAGGTGATCTGCCCGCCTCTGCCTCCCAAAGTGCTTGGATTACAGGCATGAACCACCATGCCCAGCCTGAAATATATATTAACTATAGTCATTGAGCTATGCAATAAATCTCAAAAGCTTATTTTTCCTGTCTAACTGAAACTTCATATGCTTTGACTAACATCTTCCCATTCTCTCCTTCCCTGTCCACTCCGCTTCTAGCCCCTGGTAACCTCCATTTTACTCTGTACTTCTATGAGTTCGACTTTTTCAGATCCTGCATATCAGCGAGAACATGTGGTATCTGTGTTTCTGTGCTTGGTTTATTTCACTCAGCATAATGTCCTCCAGGTTCATCCATGTTGTTGCAAATGACAGAATTCACTTATTTTTAATTGCTGAATAGTGTGTATATATATATATTTTATATACATACACACACACACACTGAATAGTGTGTATATATATTATATATATATACACACACACACTGAAGTGTGTATATATATTTTATATATAACACACACTGAATAGTGTGTATATATATGTGTGTGTGTATATATATATACACCATATTTTTTTATCTATGTATCTGTGCTGGGCACTTAGGTGGCTTCCATATATTGGCTATCATGAATAATGCTGCAATGAACATGAAAGTGCAGCTATCTCTTCAACATATTGATTTCGGCTGGGCGCGGTGGCTCACGCATGTAATCCTAACACTTTGGAAGGCTGAGGTGGTGGATCACGTGAGGTCAGAAGTTCAAGACCAGTCTGGCCAACATGGTGAAACCCCGTCTCTACTAAAAATACAAAAACTAGGCCAGGCGTGATGGCTCATGCCTGTAATCTCAGCTACTTGGGAGGTTGAGGTAGGAGAATCGCTTGCACCTGGGAGATGGAGGTTGCAGTGAGCCAAGACTGTGCCACTGTACTCCAGACTGGGTGACGAAGTGAGACACTGTCTCAAAAAAAAAAAAAAAAAAAGACCAGGCGCCGTGGCTCACACCTCTAATCCTAGCACTTTGGGAGGCCGAGGCAGGCAGATCAGCTGAGGTCAGGAGTTCAAGACCAACCTGGCCAGTATGGTAAAACCCTGTCCCTACTAAAAATACAAAAAATTAACAGGGCATTGTGGCAAGTGCCTGTAGTTAGTCCCAGCTACTCAGGAGGCTGAGGCAGAAGAATCGCTTGAACCTGGGAGGCGGAGATAGCAGTGAGCTGTGATCTCGCTACTGCACTCCAGCCTTTGAGACAGAGCAAGATTCTGTCTCAAAAAAATTTTTTTTTTAATTAAAAAAATAAAAGTAAAATAAACAAATGAAAATAAAAATACAAAAATTGTCCAGGCATGGTGGTGGGGCCCATAATCCCCGCTACGCAGGAGGCTGAGGCAGTTGAATCACTTGAACCTGGGAGGCGAAGGTTGCAGTGAACCAAGACTGGGCCACTGCACCCCAGCCTGGGTGACAGAGCGAGACTCCGTCTCAAAAAATCCCAAAATAAAACCCCCATATTGATTTCACTTCCTTTAGATAGCTACCCAGAAGGGAGATTGCTGGATCCTGTAGTTGTAGTTTTAGGTTTTTTGAGGCACCTCCATACCATTTTCCATAGTGATTGTGGTCTCCTTTTTTTCCACATCCTTGCCGATACCTGTTATCTTTCATCTTTTTTTTATAATGGCCATTCTAACAGATGTGGGATTCTGGGGGGTTTTTGTTTTGTTTTGTTCTTGTTTTTGTTTTGATACGGAGTCTCACACTGTCTCCTGGGCTGGAGTGCAATGACTTGATCTTGGCTCACTGCAACCTCCACCTCCCTGGTTCAAGTGATTCTCCTGCCTCAGCCTCCCAAGTAGCTGGGATTACAAGTGTGCACCACCACACCTGGCCAATATTTTGTGTTTTTGGTAGAGACGGGGTTTCACTGTGTTAGCCAGGATGGTCTCGATTTCCTGACCTCGTGATCTGCCTGCCTCATCCTCTCAGAGTGCTGGGATTATATAGGCATGAGCCACCACATCTGGCCTTTTTTTCCTTTTTTTGAGATGATGTCTTGCTTTATCACCCAGGCTGGAGTGCAGTGGCATGATCTTGGCTCACTGCAACCTCTGTCTCCTGGGTTCAAACAATTCTTGTGCCTCAGTCTCCTGAGTAGCTGGAATTACAAGCGTCGGAATTCTGTGTTTTTTGTTTTGTTTTGGTTTGGTTTTTTTTTGATACAAAAATGTAAGCCGGGCACAGTGGCTCACGCCTGTAATCCCAGCACTTTGGGAGGCCAAGGCGGGTAGATCACCTGAGGTAGGGAGTTTGAGACCAGCCTGACCAGCATGGAGAAACCCTGTCTCTACTAAAAATACAAAATTAGCTGGGTGTGGTGGTGTATTCCTGTAATCCCAGCTACTCGGGAGGCTGAGGCAGAAAAATTGTTTGAACCCGGGAGGCGAAGGTTGTGGTAGGCTGAGATCGTGCCATTGTACTCTAGCCTGGGTAACAAGGGGAGCATGAAAAAAAAAGTAAAATTACCAAAGACATTTTGGACTGAATATTAGATGATATTAGTGAATCACTGTAAACTTCCTTGTATGTGATCATTGTATTTAGGAGAATATTCTTTAAACTTTTTTTTGTTTTAATTTTTTTGAGACAGGGTCTCAGTCTGTTGCCCAGGCTGGAGTGCAGTGGCATGATCTTGGCTCACTGCAACCTCCACCTCCTGGGTTCAAGCGATCCTCCTGCCTCTGCCTCCCAAGTAGCTGGGATTACAAGCGTGGGCCACCATGCCCAGCTAATAGGAGAATGCTCTTATTTGTAGGAAATGCATATTAAACCTTTGGGGGGCTGAAGTGTGATATCTACTATATACCAAATATGGGAAAATTATAACAAAATTCGAATCTAGGTATGTGGGTGATGGGTAGACATTCATTGTTCTGTTCTATTATTTCAACTTTTCTCTGTGTTTGAAGTTTTTCATATAAAAAGTTAGGAGATGTCAGGTGCGGTGGCTCACGCCTATAATCCCAGCACTTTGGGAGGCTAAGGTGGGTGGATCACTTGAGGTCAGGAGTTCGAGACCCTGTCTGGTGAGCTCCTGGCGGAGTTCAGGTGAAACCCCGTCTCTACTAAAAATACAAAAATTAGCCAGGAATGGTGGTGGGCACCTGTTATCCCAGCTACTTGGGAGGCTGAGGCAGGAGAATTACTTGAACTCAGGAGGCAGAGGCTGCAGTGAGCTGAGATTGCACCACCACACTCCAGCCTGGGCCACAAAGCAAGACTCCATCTCAAAAAAAAAAAAAATGTTAGGAGAGAAATATTATTTTTCACATCTCACTAGCTATCTAGAATACAGTCAGGAAGGCAAAAAGCTTGGAAACTCTGCTGTCCATAGCAGCAGATGGCACTGAGGGGCTGGGGAACTAGAAGGATGGTGTATGTGTATGTATGGGCAGGGGTCAGGGGGATGCTGCATAAAAGCCAGGGAAATGAAAAAATCCAAAGATGAAGTGCTGGCTAATATAAGCCAAGTCAGCATTTTATTATAAATAGTGATCAAAGAGAATTAATGGTGGCCACCCAGGTTCCCAGCTCTTTCATCACAAGCTTCTTGTGTGACTACATAAAGAACCTCATTCTGCTGAAGAAGAACCTCGTCTTAAATCACCTCATTCCAATAGCCTGAGAAGCATAGGAGTACATTGTGGTGCCAGAACCAGGTGCCCTGTGCCACCTGCGATCCCAGCTACTGCTACCTAGGAGGCTGGAGGATTGGTTGAGTCCAGGAGTTTGAGACCAGCCTGGGCAACCTAGAAAGATCAATTTACTTTATTTATTTATTTATTTAATTTGAGACAGGGTCTGGTTCAGTCACCCAGGCTGGAGTGCAGTTGTGGATCTTGGCTCATTACAACCTCCGCCTCCCAGGCTAAAGCGATTCTCCAACCTCAGCCTTCCAATTAGCTAGGACCACAGACTCCCACAAACATGCCTGGCTAATTAAAAATTTTTTTTCTGTAGAGATGGGGGTCTCCTAACTATATTGCCCAGGCTGATCTCCAACTCCTGAGCTCGAGCGATCCTCCCACCTCGGCCTCCCAAAGTGGGATTACTGGCATGAGCCACCGCGCCTAACCTGAGACCCTGTTACACACACCCCCACACTCCAAAGAGTGCCAATGACACGCTGCTGCATGAGGCTGCGAGGAATGGGAGTACAGGGTGGCTGCATGTTGTGAGGTTGTAGAAATAACTGATACTAGCGCTCAGCAGGCAACCCGCGGGCCGGCGTCACAGGCGGCTTCTCCGGGCAGTTGCGCGCGGATGTCGCTGCTGCCTGTGGGCCCCGGCTGAGCCTTGGTGCACCCCAGCTCAGGAGAGCCCTCCTGGACCCTGCAGTGGTCCCTCTTCGCGGAGAAGCCAGATGGGGCGCAGCGGCGGCTCGCTGGGGACGGGATCCAGCGCTTTGAGAGGCGGCTTCACGCTGATGGGGATGAAAACACTGCTGGCGCACAGCGCGTCCTTGTCGGGCACCGCGAGCGCCCGCGGGGGAAACCCTGCTACCCAAGGCCTGCGAAGGGTCCAGTGTGGTCCCGCGCCCCGGGACCACATGGGGAGACTTCAGCGCCCACATCAGCAGGAACCTCTTCCAGGCAAGAAACTCCGTGGAGGGGGCTCGGAGACGGATCACGCTGTGGTTCCCGATCAGGGACCTGGTGAGCTGGGCAGGGCGCGAGCACAGCTGCGGCCACCCAGCCTGAGGCCCAGGCCACCCTCCCAACTCCCTCCGTCAGCAAGAACCCAGGCCCACACCCATATCTGCCTCTTCCAAACCGCTTCCCTGTTCACCTCTGCCCCGCCCCAGCCCAGAGGAGTTTGAGCCACCAACTTTGGTACCTGTAATCTCAGCTGCGCGGGAGGCTGAGGCAGGAGGATCCCTTGAGTCCAGGAGTTCAAGACCAGCCTGGGCAATGCAGACAGACTCTATCTCTAAAATATAATTTCTTTTTTCATAGGCGTGCACCACCCCACCTGGCTAATTTTTCTATTTTTAGTAGAGATGGGGTTTCACCATGTTGGCCAGACTGGTCTTGAACTCCTGACCTCAAGTGATCTGCCTGCCTTGGTCTCCCAAAGTGCTGGGATTACAGATGTGAGCCACTGCACCTGGCCCCTAGAATTTTTAAATGGAATAAGGTAGGAGTCTCTCCAAAGAGGGAGTTTTCTTTGAAGATTACATCTTGGTCAGTGGATTCATCAAGAAACGTAGGAGGGTTTTCTGTACTGAAGTTGTTTGAACTCTGCTGTTCACCCCAACCTTTCTCCAGGTCTTAGTAGGTCTGAGCTAGGCGGGCAGCTGTCATCTGACTCTTCTCACTTTCCTGGGGTTCATAATGGAGCCTGCTTTCCCCAGAGGCTTCACCCATGACCAAGTCAGAAGAATATAGTCCAGGGGCCCAGTGTGGTGGCTCACACCTGTAATCCGAGCACTTTGGGAGGCTGAGGCGGGAGGATTGCTTGTGCCCAGGAGTTTGAGACCAGCCTGGGCAATATAGAAAGACCCCATCTATTTTTTTTTTTTTTGAGATGGAGTCTCGCTCAGTTGCCCAGGCTGGAGTGCAGGGGCTCGATCTCAGCTCACCACAACCTCTGCCTCCCAGGTTCAAGTGATTTGCCTGCCTCAGTCTCCCGAGTAGCTAGGACTACAGGCATATGCCACCATACCCGGCTAATTTTTCTATTTTTAGTAGAGACAGGGTTTCCCTGTGTTGGCCAGGCTGGTCTCTAACTCCTGACCTCGTGATCTGCCCACCTTGGCCTCCCAAAGTGCTGGGATTATGGACGTGAGCCACCATGCCCGGCCACAAGACCCCATCTTTACAAAAAATACAAAAAATGAGCTGAGTATGGTGGTACAAGCCTGTAGTTCAGCTAGCTATTCATGGGGCTGAGGTGGGAGGATCACTTGAGCCTGGGAGGTCGAGGCTACAGGGAGCTATCTATGATCATGTTACTGCTCTCCAGATTGGGTGGCAGAGTGAGACCATATCTCTAAAAAAAAAAAAAAGAAAGAAAGAAAAAAAAAAAAGATAGTCCAGAGAACCCAAGGAGCACTGCCTCAGCCTTTGCTGTGGGCCAGGCAACCCGAGGCCTTTCCAGCATTCGTCATCATGAGTGACGCACAGCATCCCTCCGACACCCAGTCAATTTCATATCCCTCTGTTCCTATGCCCTGGAAATTATGCTGCATTAACCATGTGTGATTTGATCTTGGAACCTTTAGGAAATTATTCTAGAAATGGCGTTTGTCAGAACATGCTGGCACCAAGAAGCTGTAAAAGGTCCTTTCTGGAGCTGAAGGGCACAGGGCTTGGAATAGCAGCAGGAAGGGTTTTGCGAACCCTCTTTCGGAAGAGACACCACCCCAAAATTTCACATCCCCCACCACAACTCTTCCCTGGGCAGGCTAAGTGGCAGGGACCAGCCACGGGGCTCTGTGAGGTTGGGTGTAGGTAGTTCAGGGCTGTTTGCTCTGTGGAGGGACAATGAAGTCCTTTACCATCGCTTCTTGTGAGGACAATGCTTTGACATGTGCATTTTCAGATAATGTGAGTTTCTCAAGAATTTCTTTTCTTTTTTTTTTTTTTTGAGGCGGAGTCCCGCTCTGTCGCCCGGGCTGGAGTGCAGTGACCTGATCTCAGCTCACTGCAAGCTCCGCCTCCTGGGTTTATGCCATTCTCCTGCCTCAGCCTCCCGAGTAGCTGGGACTACAGGCGCCCACCACCTCGTCCGGCTAGTTTTTTGTATTTTTTTAGTAGAGACGGGGTTTCACCATGTTAGCCAAGATGGTCTCGATCTCTTGACCTCGTGATCCGCCCGTCTCGGCCTCCCAAAGTGCTGGGATTACAGGCTTGAGCCACTGCGCCCGGCAAGAATTTCTTTATGTCATCAAGAGTATTTGTGCCAACACATAGAGTAGAGAAGGGCTTTATTTTCAAGGAACTAGTAGGCCACAGGGAAGATGCACCCCTTTCCACCTCTTTCGAGGTGGCAAGGCCTTAAATACCAAACCAAGTGTCCAGACACCGAGCTTCAGTTCCCTGATGGCTGCTGAGCAGCATGACAATGATTCCCTATCACTGTTGTCTTGCTTTTATATCTTTTTTTTTTTGAGATGGAGTCTTGCTCTGTCGCCTAGGCTGGAGTGCAGTGGCACAATCTCGGCTCACTACAGCCTCTGCCTCCTGGGTTCCAGCGATTCTCCTGCCTCAGCCTCCTGGGTAGCTGGGATTACAGGCAAGTGCCACCACACCCGGCTAATTTTTTGTATTTTTAGTAGTGACGGGGTTTTGCTATGTTGGCCAGGCTGGTCTTGAACTCCTGACCTCAGGTGATCCTCCCACCTCAGCCTCCCAAAGTGTTGGGATTATAGGCGTGAGCCACCGCGCCTGGCCTGGTTTTATATTTTCAAAGCATTTTCACAGTCATTCCCTCTCTTGGTCCTCACAAGTGTTTAATTAAGCAACGGCATCATATGCTTGAGCAAAGGGAATTCACAGAGGTGTGTGACTTGTCCAAGGATACATAGTGCCCCAGCCCAGGGGTTTGAGTCTCACACCATCACCCTCTCCTTCTATCACGGGCCACGTTTGTCCAGGTGGGTCGCAGAGAGCTGTGGGCCCCTGCTTTGACTTGTTGACTAAGTGGGTGAGCCTGGGCACGTGCACACACACTGCCAAGTACCTGCACCCAAACACAGGAGGCTGCTATATTGGTGACAGACCTAGGAAGTTGGTTTCTCTGGTAGGTGTCCTGGTAGAGACAGTTGATTGAGTGAGGAAGGACCTGTGGATATGGCTGCAGTACCTCTCAGAACTTTAATGCAAATTCTTTTTGTTTATTTATTTATTTATTTATTTATTTTTGAGACTGAGTCTCACTCTGTCGCCCAGGCTGGAGTGCAATGGTGCAATCTCGGCTCACTACACCCTCTGTCTCCCAGGTTCAAGTGATTCTCTTGCCTCAGCCTCCTGAGTAGCTGGGATTATAGGCATACGCCACCACACCTGGCTGATTTTTGTATTTTTAGTAGAGACAGGGTTTCACCATGTTGGTCAGGCTGGTCTCGAACTCCTGACCTCAGGTAACCCGGCCTAATGCAAATTCTTAACTGGACCGTGGAAGCCAGGATTTGGCAGCTGGTCTCAGAACTTGCCCTTTGTGAACAAAGTGAGGAGAGGAGGGTTCTGTAAGGAAAGCAGACACTCCAGCAAAAATGAGGGACTCACATGACTCCTCTGGGCTTCGGCTTGTTTAGGGGAGCTGCTCAGGTGACTGGTGTCTTTGTGTGGAGCCCTCCCTCCACCCGGCACCAAGCAGCCATCTCCATCCCCTCAACACCTGTCTGGGAGGCCTGGAGTGGAGGACACCTGTGCATAGAAAAACAATCTCCCGGTGGGGATGTCCCACACTAGGATGATGGCTGTCCTAGCGGGGATCTCAGGGGTTCCCAGAAGGCCTCCTTCTCTCTAGATGCCTTTCTTTTCCTGTGATCCTGTGAGCTGAAGTCCTGGCTACAGTTCCAACCTTACAGCTTTATGTGTAGGTTTGTTTCTCTGATTCCCATCAAAATACAGATGTCTCAGGGAAGACTAGTACTCCAGGCTGCCACTGGTCTCTGACCTGAGATCTCTTCCTGGGGGTGGAGGAGGAGGGGAAAGAGGGTGCGGCTTGCTTTCAGCGGAGGCTGCATGGCTGCTCCTCAGAACGGGAGAGGGCTAGCCCCCATGGGAGGCACGGCAGGCCGTTCATCTTGATCGGTGCCCACCCTGAGCTGGCACTGGGACACACACTGAACAGATTGATGGATCCATTCCTCAAGAATAGACTAATCAACAAGTAAGGAAGACTCTGTCGCAAGACAAGAAATTTCTAAAAGGCACCTTAACTGAGAAAAATTAAGAGTGCTTTCTGATGGTGAAGGAGAACTGGCAGGAGGCTCATGCTCCGTAGGTCTCATAGTTTTGTCCTTCTCTGTGGCTTGCTTAGTTTATGGATGTATCCCGAAGGTCAGAATTTAAATTCTGGCTCCTACCTAAGGACTCCTTGGGGACCAAGAAATGTATAAAGGAGCAGGAGAATAACTTAAGGCCAAGGAGAAGACCAGTCCAGGAAAGGAGCCCAAAGACTGCCTTCCTCTCGCTGAAAGGCAGATGGGCTGTGATTGGGGCCCTGATACTCAGATGCTAAGAGTGGAGCAGGGGGCCAGGTGCAGTGGCTCATGCCTGTAATCCCAGCGCTTTCGTAGGCCAAGTCAGGCGGATCACCTGAGGTCGGGAGTTTGGGACCAGCCTGACCAACATGGAGAAACACTGTCTCTACTAAAAATACAAAATTAGCCAGGTGTGGTGGCACACGCCTGTAATCCCAGCTATTCGGGAGGCTGAGGCAGGAGAATCACTTGAACCCAGGAGGCAGACGTTGCAGGGAGCCAGATCGTGCCATTGCACGCCAGCCTGGGCAACAAGAGCGAAACCCAATCTCAAAAAAAAAAAAAAAAAAGGGCTGGGCACAGAGGCTCACACCTGTAATCCCAGCACTTTGGGAGGCTGAGGGGTTGGATCACGAGGTCAGGAGATCGAGGCCATCCTGGCTAACATGGTGAAACCCCATCTCTACTAAAAATACAAAAAATTAGCTGGGTGTGGTGGCACACGCCTATAGTCCGAGCTACTCAGGAGGCTGAGGCAGGAGAATCACTTGAATCTGGGAGGCAGAGCTTGCAGTGAGCCGAGATCATGCCACTGCACTCCAACTTGGGCAACAGAGCAAGACACTGTTTCAGAAAAGAAAAAAAGAAAAGAAAAGAAAAAGAGTGGAGCAGGGAAAGGGGGGACTGAGAGCTACTGCTGGATGAGAGAAAGTCCAAGGATGTTAAGAGTAGCAGGCTGCGGCCGGGCGCGGTGGCTCAAGCCTGTAATCCCAGCACTTTGGGAGGCCGAGACGGGTGGATCACGAGGTCAGGAGATCGAGACCACCCTGGCTAACACGGTGAAACCCCGTCTCTACTAAAAATACAAAAAACTAGCCGGGCGAGGTGGCGGCACCTGTAGTCCCAGCTACTCGGGAGGCTGAGGCAGGAGAATGGCATGAACCCGGGAGGCCCCGCCTCCGGAGCTTGCAATGAGCTGAGATCTGGCCACTGCACTCCAGCCTGGGTGACAGAGCGAGACTCCGTCTCAAAAAAAAAAAAAAAAAAAAAAGAGTAGCAGGCTGGGCGCAGTGGCTCAAGCCTGTAATTCCAGCACTTTGGGAGGCTGAGGCGGGTGGATCACCTGAGGTCAGGAGTTCAAGACCAGCCTGACCGACATGGTGAAACCCTGTCTCTACTAAAAATACAAAAATTAGCCAGGTGTGGTGGTCTACCCCTGTAATCTTAGCTACTCAGGAGGCCGAGGCAGGAGAATCACTTGAACCTGGGAGGTGGAGGTTGCAGTGAGCTGAGATCGCGCCATTGCACTCCAGCCTGGGTGACACAGTGAGACTCCATCTCAAAAAAAAAAAAAAAAGAGGAGCAGCAGAACGCAGCTGGTACCTCTTTCCCCTCCACTGGCATCACAAACCAAGGGGACCATTCACTTCCCACAGACCTCACACAACTTCTGGCCACAAGAAGCAGCTCAGTAAGTGGCAGCTGCAGTCATAAGTGGTGTTTGCCCTCCGGAAGCCCCACGTGAGTGTCCACAGCTCCCTGGGACCCTGGAAGGGCTCCCTGGCCTGCTCCTGCTGCCTGCCCTGATGTCCCCTAACACAGTCCTGGAAACGAGGGGCGCCTGGTGCCTTCCAGCCTCCTCTTACATGTTTAGTTCTGAAATCCGGGGTTACTACATTCCAGAAGGCATCATCTGGCCACATCTCTGGCCACATCTTACAGAAGGAGCAATACAACGCTGGCTTGATATTCATCTATGAACCAATTTAATTTTAATTCAAAAATGACTTCTGATCTGGCAGATGATTTGGGGTTCTAGAAAGAAATTGGGCCAGGCATGGTGGCTGACGCCTGTAATCCCAGCTTTTTGGGAGGCTGAGGTGGGAGAATCCTGTGAGCTCAGGAATTGGAGACCAGCCTGGGCAACAGAGCAAGACTTCATTTCTACAATTAAAAAAAAAGAAAAAAGACTGGGCGCAGCAGTTCACGCCTGTAATCCCAGCACTTTGGGAGGCCGAGACGGGTGGATCACGAGGTCAGGAGTTCGAGACCAGCCTGGCTAACATGGTGAAACCCCATCTCTACTAAAAATACAAAAATTAGCTAGGCGTGGTGGTGGGCGCCTGTAATCCCAGATACTAGGGAGTTGAGGCAGGAGAATCGATTGAATCTGGAAGGGAGAGGTTGCGGTGAGCCGAGATCATATCATTGCACTCCAGCCTGGGCAACAAGAGTGAAACTCCGTCTCAAAAAAAAAAAAAAAAAAAGGCCGGGCATGGTGGCTCATGCCTGTAATCCCAGCACTTTGGGAGGCCGAGACAAGTGGATCACGAGGTCAGGAGTTCAAGACCAGCCTGGCCAACATAGTGAAACCCAGTCTGTACTAAAAATACAAAAAAAAAATTACCTGGGCGTGGTGGTGGGCGCCTATAGTCCCAGCTACTTGGGAGGCTGAGGCAGGAGACTCGCTTGAACCCAGGAGGTGGAGGTTGAGGTTGCAGTGAGCAGAGATCGCACCACTGCATTCCAGCCTAGGTGACAGAGTAAGACTCAGTCTCAAAAAAAAAAAAAGAAGAAGAAGAAGAAGATCTGGTGTGGTGGCTCATGCCTATAATCCCAGCACTTTGGGAAGCTAATGTGGGCAGATCACTTGAGCTCAGGAGTTCAAGGTCAGCCTGAGCAACATGGTGAAACCTCGTCTCTACAAGTACAAAAATTAGCCAGGTGTGGTGGCGTGTGCCTGTAGTCCCGGCCACTTGGGAGACTGAAGTGGGAGAATCTCTTGAACCCAGAATGCGGAGGTTGCAGTGAGCCAAGATCCCACCACTGTACTCCAGCCTGGGTGACAGAGTATGACCCTGTCTCAAAGAAAAAAAAAAAAAAAAGAAAAGAAAGAAAGAAAAAAAAATTGTAGGTGTCTCCCCTATCCCAGGTGGGTGGCCAAGGGACCCCTGCTAGAATAGAGTGAATTCCAGTTCCATCTCCATCAGACAGTTCCTGACCATTTGGCAAGATGGTACTTCTGGTATATCTGCTAAAAGGCTTTGTGAAGACCTGAGGTGTGAATGTCAGGAACAAAATAATAGCAGCATTCTGGTTTCTTATTGCGGGCTTTTGTTCCATTCTCCCTGCCTGAGCTGTTTCAAACTGCTCCAGAATGTTCCAAACAGCCTCTTCTCTCTCTTGCTGTTTCGCCTCCCTCCTCTCCTTTACTACGCTCTTCTTCAAGCAAGAAATAAAATTCAGTAGAAAGCAGCAGAAGCGTTGGGGAGACAGAAAAGTGAAAGGGGAGAAGAGTACAATTCATCCTCCCTCTCCTGGCCTGAAGTCCTGCTTTCTCCAGGAGTCAAGAGTCAGTGAAAACAATGGTGCTGGTTTTCCTGAGAGTCAGCAGCTATGACCTGTGGTGTGAGTCAAGGGAGAAGCGTGACCCATCCAGACCGGGAGGATTAGGGGTGAGCGGCAAGTCCACGCTGGGGTCTAAAGTGCCACTGGGGCAACACTACGGTATCCTGGCTACCTTTAGTTTCAGAGGCGGCCTCTTTGGTGGGTGTGACTGGCTTTGCAAACATCTTAGCAAGTGCAGTGGGTCTTTTCACTTGGACCCTGGGCCATAAGAACGGGGCTGGAGTCCAGTGGGAGGCTGTTCAGGGCACTCTCCCCATATAGGTGCAGGCTGTTGCGGGCGATCAGCTCCTTGGCCATGAGCACGAAGACTTCGTCTATGTTCTTGGATTCTTTGGCAGATGTCTCCAAAACGGCCAGGAGGCCATACTTCTCAGCCAGTGTGCAGGCATCTTCGAACAGGACGTGCCGCTTTTCCCAGAGGTCACATTTATTTCCTGGAAGTAAAAAGATAAGCAGATATTCCATTGAATAACTTAATCTGGTTTCTGGCCAGGCGCAGTGGCTCAAGCTTGTAATCCCAGCACTTTGGGAGGCCGAGACGGGCGGATCACAAGGTCAGGAGATCGAGACCATCCTGGCTAACACGGTGAAACCCTGTCTCTACTAAAAAAAAAATACAAAAAACTAGCCGGGCGAGGTGGTGGGGGCCTGTAGTCCCAGCTACTCGGGAGGCTGAGGCAGGAGAATGGCGTGAACCCGGGAGGCGGGGCTTGCAGTGAGCTGAGATCCGGCCACTGCACTCCAGCCTGGGCGACAGAGGGAGACTCTGTCTCAAAAAAAAAAAAAAAAAAAAAATCTGGTTTCTTTCAAGATGAACTTTACAAATAACATTTTAGTTCTTCAATAGGCATGCATGCATTCATTCACAAATGGTAACTGAGGGCACTTTTTTTTGTTTGTTTGTTTCTTTTGTTTTTTTGAGACGGAGTTTCACTCTTGTCTCAAGGTGGAGTGTAGGCTGTCGCCCAGGCTGGAGTGCAATTTGACTGTGGTGGTGATTAAAGGAATCTATGCATGTGATCAAATTGTGTATAATTATACACAATTTGTCGCCCAGGCTGGAGTGCAATGGCAGAATCTTGGCTCACTGCAAACTGCATCTCCTGGGTTCAAGCAATTCCCCTGCCTCAACCTCCCAAGCAGTTGGAATTACAGGCACCTGCCACCATGCCCGGCTAGTTTTGTATATTTAGTAGAGATGGGGTTTCGCCATATTGGCCAGGCTGGTCTTGAACTCCTGACCTCAGGTGATCTCCTGCCTCGGCCTCCCAAAGTGCTGGGATTACAGGTGTGAGCCACTGCACCCAGCCCTTGCTCCTCTTTTTACTCTCTTTCTTCCCCCCTCAAACAGCAGAGTGTTGGATGCTGTGTGAGACAGGGCTCATTTAGCTGAGTAGACTGTGATCAGGATTTGCTGGATTGGAGGTGCATAATGGAAGACTTTCTTTTTTTTTTCTGAGATGGAGTCTCGCTCTGTCACTCAGGCTGGAGTACAGTGGTGCTTTCTCGGCTCACTGCTACCTTTGCCCCCCAGGTTCAAACTATTCTTGTGCCTCAGACTCCTGAGTAGCTGGGATTACAGGCTAGTGCTACCATGCCTGGCTAATTTTTGTATTTTCAGTAGAGACAAGGTTTCACCATGTTGGCCAGGCTGGTCTTGAACTCCTGGCCTCCAGTGATCTGCCCACCTTGGCCTCCCAAAGTGCTGGGATTATAGGCATGAGCCACCAAGCCTGGCCTAAAGGACTTTCTGAGAAAGCTATAATTTACATACAATAAAAGTTTGCCTTGGTTTCCCTGAGGCAGGAATCTAAAGATAAAATTACTTTCCCACAGGATTTGTTCTACCAGATATCAAGATTTATTATAAAACTGTAGTAATTAAGACAAGCAGCCGGGCGAGGTGTCGGCGCCTGTAGTCCCAGCTACCCGGGAGGCTGAGGCAGGAGAATGGCGTGAACCCGGGAGGCGGAGCTTGCAGTGAGCTGAGATCCGGCCACAGCACTCCAGCCTGGGTGACAGAGTGAGACTCCGTCTCAAAAAAAAAAAAAAAAAAAAAAAAGACAAGCTAGACTAGTGTTTCTCAACCTGGTTTTCATTACTGTCCCCACAGGAGCCTCTGTAGAGATTTTTTTCCCTACTTCCCCCTTCTTCCATAAAACATGTTTAAGCCTTTTATTTTGAAACAATTATAGATATATGGGAAGTCATTATATATGTATATTATAGACATGTGTATATATATACACATATAGACACATATACATATATACATACATATCTATACATATATATACACATATCTATACATATATATACACATATATATATATATAGAGAGAGAAAGGGGGGTCCAGTTTACCCTTCACCCAGTTTCCCCCAATGGTAATATCTTGTATAACTATAGCACATTATCAATACCAGGAAACTGACATGGGTGCTATCCACAGACTTTAATCAGATTTCTTGTCATGAGGCCAGGCTTGATGGCTCATGCCTGTAATCCCTGCACTTTGGGAAGCCGAGGCAGGTGGATCACCTGAGGTCAGAAGTTTGAGACCAGCCTGACCAACATGGCGAAACCCCATCTCTACTAAAAATACAAAATTAGCTGGGTGTGGTGGTGGATGCCTGTAGTCCCAGCTACTTGGGAAGCCGAAGCAGGAGAATCACCTGAACCCAGGAGGCAGAGGTTGCAGCGAGCTGATATGGCACCATTGCACTCCAGCCTGGGCGACAACAGTGAAACGCCATCTCAAAAAAAAAAAAAAAAAGGCCGGGCGCGGTGGCTCAAGCCTGTAATCCCAGCACTTTGGGAGGCCGAGATGGGCGGATCACGAGGTCAGGAGATCGAGACCATCCTGGCTAACATGGTGAAACCCTGTCTCTACTAAAAATACAAAAAACTAGCCGGGCGACGTGGTGGGCACCTGTAGTCCCAGCTACTCGGGAGGCTGAGGCAGGAGAATGGCGTGAACCCGGGAGGCGGAGCTTGCAGTGAGCTGAGATCTGGCCACTGCACTCCAGCCTGGGTGGCAGAGCAAAACTCCGTCTCAAAAACAAAACAAAACAAAAAAAAAACCCAAAAAAAAAACCAATTTCTTGGCCAGGCGCGGTGGCTCACACCTGTAATCCCTGCACTATGGGAGGCCAAGGTGGGTGGATCACCTGAGGTCAGGAATTCGAGACCCGCCTGGCCAACATGGTAAAAACCCTGTCTCTACTAAAAATACAAAAAATTAGCTGGGTGTAGTGGCATGCACCTATAATCCCAGCTACTCAGGAGGCTGAGGCAGGAGAATCACTTGAACCTGGGAGGCAGAGGTTGCAGTGAACTAAGATCGTGCCACTGCGCTCCAGCCTGGGCAACAAGAACAAAATTCTTTCTAAAAAATAAAAAATAAAAAGATTTCTTGTTATGAAATGAATAAATGTCCCACGCACTTATTTGTGTGTATGTTTATAATTATACACAATTTGATCACATGCATAGATTCCTTTAATCACCACTACAGTCAAAGCACTGAACAGCTCCATTCTCATAAAGCTCTCTTTCATGTTATTCCTTTATAACTCTCACCACCCCCAGTCCTCCGCCCCTGCTAACCACCAATCTCTTCTAGTTCCAGAATATTATATAAATCGATTCATATACGCAACCTTCTGAGATTGTCTTTTTTTCACTCAGCATAATTCCTTTGAGATCCATTCAAGTTGTTGTATAAATCAGTAGTTTGTTTTCTGCATACCACTAATGGTTTTCACTGCTGAGTAGTATTCAATAGTATGCATGGACCAACATTTGTGGTTTTTTTTTTTTTTTTAAACATAGTCTCTCTGTTGCCCAGGCTGGATTCTCCTGCCTCTACCTCTTAAGTAGCTGGGACTCCAGGAGTGCGCCACCATGCCCAGCTAATTTTTGTATTTTTAGTAGAGACGGGGTTTCACCATGTTGGCAAGGCTGGCCTGAACTCCTGACCTCAGGTGATCTGCCCACCTTGGCCTCCCTACATGTTGGGATTACAGGCGTGAGCCACCACACCCAGCCAAGGACCAATATTTGTTTAACCATCCACCTTATTTATTTATTAATTTGAGCACAGCCTTGCTCTGTCGCCTAGGATGGAGTGCAGTGGTACGATCTTGGCTCACTGCAACCTCCACCTCCCAGATTCAAGCGATTCTCCTGCCTCAGCCTCTCGAGTAACTGGGATTACAGGTGTGCACCCCCATGCCTGGCTAATTTTTGTATTTTTTGGAAAGACAGGGTTTCACCATGTTTGCCAGGCTGGTCTTGAACTCCTGACCTCAAGTGTTCCACCCGCCTCGGCCTCCCGAAGTGCTGGGCTTACAGGCGTGAGCTACTGTGCCTGGCCTTTATTCATTTTTTTTTGAGACAGGGCCATGTCCTGTCACCTGGGCTGGAGTGCAGTAGCATGGTCATAGCTCACTGCAACGTTAATGTTCTGGGCTCAAGCAATCAGCCTCTCAAATAGCTAGGACTACAGGCACACACCACCACACATGGCAAATTTTTTGTTTTGTTTTGTTTTGTTTGTGTGTGTGTGACAGGGTCTCACTTTGTTGCCCAGGCTGGAGTTCAGTGGAGTGATCATGGCCTATGAAAATTTAATACCACAGATGTACTGTGTATGGCCCTTTGGAGGGTCATAAACCATTGTAATATTGAAGATATTTTCACTCCCAAGAGCATGAATGAATAAGATCAATGGAGAGGAAAAACAGCTAAGAAGCAAACTCATGTATAAATGATGTGTACTCTACAAAAAGATGGTGCCACAGAGCAGTGGAAAAGGCTGCCTTTTTTTTTTTTTTGAGACAGAGTCTCACTCTGTTGCCCAGGCTGGAGTGCAGTGGCACGATGTCGGCTCACTGCAACCTCCACTTCCCAGGTTCAAGTGATTCTCCTGCCTCTGCCTCCCAAGTAGCTGGGATTACAGGTACCCACCATAACGCCCAGCTAATTTTTGTATTTTTCTAGTAGAGATGGAGTTTTACCATGTTAGCCAGGCTGGTCTTGAACTCCTGACTTCAGATGATCAGCCCACCTCGGCCTCCCAAAGTGTTGGGTTTACAGGCGTTAACCACTGTGGCTGGCCAAGTTTCCCTTTTTAGTAAACTGTACCGAGACAATTAGATCTTTATATGAAAAAGTTTTGACCCATACCTTTCACCATACACAAAAAATCAATTACAGGTAGATCACAGATCTAAATGTAAAAGGCAGAGTAATGATAATAATTAATCGATTAAACTTTAAAAGGTAATATAATCTTGATGATTTCAATTAAGAAAAAATTTCCTAAATAGGACACAGGAAGCAATCATTATTAAAAGAAAAGATCAATAGATTAAAATATATTAAAATTAAGAGGGTCTGTTCACCAAAACACACCATCAAGAGAGGAAAAGGCTGGGTATAGTAGTTCATGCCTGTAATCCCAGTGGTTTGGGAAGCTGAGGCAAGAGGATCACTTGAGCCCAGGAATTCAAGACCAGTCTGGGCAATACAGCAAGGCTCCATCTCTATAAAACATAAAAAAAACTAGCTGGGGTTGGACATGGTGCCTCACATCTCTAATCTCAGCACTTTGGGAGGCTGAGGCTGGTGGATTACTTGAGGCCAGGAGTTTGAGACCAGCTTGGCCAACATGGCGAAACCCCATCTTTACTCATAATACAAAAATTAGCTGGTGTAGTGGCACATGCCTGTAATCCCAGCTACTTGGGAGGTTGAGGCATGAGACTCGCTTGAACCCAGGAGGTGGAGGTTGCAGCGAGACAAGATTGGGCCACTGAACCCCAGCCTGGGTCACAGTTCGAGACTCTGCCTCAAAAAAAAAAAAAAAAAAGAAAACCAAAACCAAAACAAAACCTAACTGGACATGGTGGAATGCGCCTATCGTCCCAGCTACTTGGAAGATTGAGGCAGGAGGATTACTTCAGCCCAGGAGTTCGAAGCTGCAGTAAGCTAGGATGGCACTATTGCACTCCAGCCTGGGTGACAGAGTTGGACCCTATCTATAAAAAATAAAACATAAAAAAACCAAAATGTTCCTTCCTTCAGGTATTTTTAAGAGGAGACAGGGAAAGGTTACTCCACAGGGTGGAAGACGATGTTTGCAACACATGTAACTGACAAGGGCTGGGGCCTCCTTCAAGACAGCCTAGTGCAGGGAATGCAGGTGACAGATAGCCCAGCAGGACCCTAGTGCAGTGCCCCGGGGGGATAGCACCCCATCCCCTGTACCGTGCAGGCACTCATGCACAACCATGCTGCAAGATGCAGGATTCGATTCCTCTATCAGGCAACCTTGGCTTTTGAGCACCCCATCGCCTGAAAAATAAACCTTCTTCGAGTTGTGCTTAGTCTAAGACTCATTCTACCTACCAAGTTGTCCTTCCTCCGTTCACTCCTTCCCAGGGGCAGGTCTACATCTCATAGAAGACTCCCTGCCTCCTCCTTCTGCTCCTTCTTTTTTTTTTTGAGATGGAGTCTCGCTCTGTTGCCCAGGCTGGAGTGCAATGGTACAATCTCAGCTCACTGCAACCTCTGCCTCCCAGGTTCAAGCGATTCTCCTGCCTCAGCCTCCTGAGCAGCTGGGATTACAGTCGCCTGCCACCACACGCAGCTATTTTTTGTATTTTTAGTAGAGACGAGGTTTCACCATGTTGGACAGGCTGGTCTCGAACTCCTGACCTCAGGTGATCCACCTGCCTCGGCCTCCCAAAGTGCTGGGATTATAGGCATGAGCCACCGTACCCAGCCCTGCTCCTTCTTCTTTATCCCTCACTGCTGTTTCTCCCAATAACTCTCTTGCATGTCTATCTTATCCTGTCCCAACATCTGCTTCCTGGAGGACCCACACTGACACAGACTCATTTTCAGAAGATATAAGCTACTCTTAGGAATTAACAAGAAAAAGATAACAAACAGAAAAATGGAACTTGGACTTGAAAAGTATTTCACAACAGAGGATATCCAAATAGCTAACACACCTCTGAAAGGTGTTCAATCTCATTAATAGACAGGGAATTGCAAATGGAAAACACTAGTGATCTCATGACACATTTCTCAGGATGCATGGAAGTAAAAGGATTAACAGCACCAAATGTTGGTGAGGATGGAGAACAATTGGAACCTGCGCACACTGCTGATGGGAGTATAGACTAGAACAACAACTCTGCAAGTGGTTTGAGATTATCTAGAGTGGCATGACCATGCAATTTTTTTCCTGGGTATTACCCAGCAGAGCCGTGTGCCCATCGGCATCAATAAACATGTACCAGAATGCTCAGAGCAGCATTATTTTCCTAGTTGCCCCAAACTAGAAACGACTCAAATGTCCATTGCCAACAGAACAGAGAAATACTCTGTAGGGTGTTCTTGCAAAGAAATAGTATACAAATTATACAAAAGAATAGATTACAGCCACATGCAACAATGGATGAAACTCATAAACAATATCGAGGGAAATAAACTTAGGCAAAAAGGTATGATTTTGTTTATATATAACGTACAAAACAATAGCAAAACAAGATGAGACATGGTGGATCATGCCTGTAATCCCAGCACTTTGGGAGACTGAGATGGGTGGATCACTTGAGGTCGGGAGTTCAAGACCAGCCTGGCCAACATAGTAAAACCTGTATGTACTAAAAATACAAAAATCAGCTGGGCATGGTGGCACCTGCCTGTAATCCCAGCTACTTGGGAGTCTGAGGCATGAGAATCGCTTGAACTTGGGAGGCAGAGTTTGCAGTGAGCCGAGATCATGGCACTGCACTCTGGCCTGGACAATGGAGTGAGACTCCATCTCAAAAAAAAAAAAAAAAAAAAGAAAGAAGCAGGCCGGGCGCGGTGGCTCAAGCCTGTAATCCCAGCACTTTGGGAGGCCAAGCCGGGCGGATCACGAGGTCAGGAGATCGAGACCATCCTGGCTAATATGGTGAAACCCCGTCTTTACTAAAAAATACAAAAAACTAGCCGGGAGAGGTGGCGGGCGCCTGTAGTCCCAGCTACTCGGGAGGCTGAGGCAGGAGAATGGTGTAAACCCGGGAGGCGGAGCTTGCAGTGAGCTGAGATTCGGCCACTGCACTCCAGCCTGGGCAACAGAGCAAGACTCCATCTCAAAAAAAAAAAAAAAAACTACTACAGGCGCCCGCCACCTCACCCGTTAGTTTTTTTTGTATTTTTTTTAGTAGAGATGGGGTTTCACCGTGTTAACCAGGATGGTCTTGATCTCCTGACCTCATGATCTGCCCGTCTCGGCCTCCCAACGTGCTGGGATTACAGGCTTGAGCCACCATGCCTGGCCTGTTTTTTTTTTTTTAGAGACTGAGTCTCTGTCACCCAGGCTGGAGTGCAGTGGTGCAATCTTGGCTCATCACACCCTCCGCCTCCCAGGTGCAAGCAATTCTCCTGCCTCAGCCTCCCAAGTAGCTGGGATTACAGGTGCACGCCGCTATGCCTGGCTAATTTTCTTTTCTTTTTTGTATTTTAGTAGAGACAGGGTTTCACTGTGTTGCCCAGGCTGGTTTCGAACTCCTGAGCTCAGGCAATCTGCCCACCTCAGCCTCCCAAAGTGCTAGGACTATAGGCACGAGCCACCACGCCCGGCCAATATTCTCTGTCTTGACCCAGCTGGTGTTTGCTCAGCTGTTCCCTTTGAGATAAATCAATGTGTACTTTTCTTTATATACATTAATATGTCCCAACAAAAAAGATTTTGAAAATCCTTTCCCATAGTCACTGTCATCAACCTGCTCAGTGTCAAAGCTGGACTTAGATCATAATGATCCCCAAAGAAGTTTCAATCCAAGACCGTTTTCAGCAGACATTAGCACATTTGAGTGCTACAGTAGGCTGGGAAAGGGGTCCCATGGAGACCAGGCTCTAGCCTCAGACAGCTGTCAATGCTAAAAGGGTCTTTGCAGGTGTGATTAATTTGAGGATCTTGAGATGTGGGGATTATTCTGGATTAGCTGGGCAGGCCCTGAATGCAATCGCAAGTGTCCTTACAAGGCGGAGGCAGAAGGAGCCTTGATCCCATACAGGGAGGAGAACGTGATGTGAAGGCAGAGGCACACAAAGCCAAAGATTGCACCAGAAGCCAGAGGAAGTGAGGGACCGAGTCTCCCCTAGAGAGTCCAGAGGGGCACGGCCCTGCTAACACCTCCATTTCAGCCCCGGAGGACTGATTTCAGACTTGTTGCCTCCAGAACAGTGGGAGAACACATCTGCTGTTTTCAGCTCCCAGCTTGTGGCAGCTGGTTACAGCAGCCACAGGAAGCTCGTATAGTGCGTACCTTCAGGAGAACCATGCGAGTGTTTTTAGCTGGTGAGCCTGAAGCTCAGGGCTGAGCTCTGCTTCTAGAAGAAAGGAATGAGAGCCCCTGGTGGAGGAAGGGATGTGGTGGGAAAAGGAACCTCTGCAGCCAGGAATCTGATCTATTCCCTGCATCCTGCTCCATCTGTGGATTTTGACTTTTTTGTTTTATTATTATTATTTTTTTAGAGATAGGGTCTCCATCTGTTACCTACGCTGGAGCACAGTGGCTCAATAATATAGCTCACTTCAGCCTTGAACTCCCAGCCTCAAGTGATCTGCCCACCTCAGCCTCTGGAGTAGCTGAGACTACAGGCATATACCACTGAGTCAACTATGTATGTATGTATGTATTTATTTATTTGAGACAGAATCTCACTCTGTCACCCAGGCTGGAGTGCAGTGGTGTGCTCTTGGCTCACTGCAACCTCCGCCTCCTGGGTTCAAGCGATTCTTATGCCTCAACCTCCCAAGTAGCTGGGACTACAGGCACTCACTACCATGCCTGGCTGATTTTTTTTGTATTTTTAATAGAGCCGGGGTTTCACCATGTTGGCCAGGCTGGTCTCAAACTCCTGACCTCAAGTGATCCGCCCGCCTCGGCCTCCCAAAGTGCTGGGATTATAGGCGTGAGCCACTGTGCCCGGCCTTGAAGATTTTATTCAACTTGTTCTGTATGACTATTTATACATTTGACTGCATAAATAGTAATGTATTTGGCCATGGGGCATTGGCCCAGACCCTGCTGAGGGTGTTATGTAACACAGAGTACACTTTTCTAAAATCTGACAAATTCTGAACTCTGAAATATTTGAAAAATATTTGAAAAATATTTTGTTGAGTGACTGTGGATCTGTAAATATAACAGGACTTTAAGCAGAAGGTTTGGTTAAGATCCTTAGAGGGACAAATATCAGATGCTGAAGAAAGTTATGAGACAGAGCATCCAGGATAACCTATAAAAAAGGTCAGCTCCCTATAATCCCAGCACTTTGGGAGGCAGAGGCGGATGGATCACTTGAGGTTAGGAGTTTGAGACCAGTCTGTCCAGCACGGTGAAACTCTGTCTCTATTAAAAATACAAAAATTACCCAGGCATGGTGGCAGGTGCCTGTAATCCCATCTGCTTGGGAGGCTGAGGCAGGAGAATCACTTGAACCCTGGTGGCAGAGGTTGCAGTGAGCCGAGATTGCACCACTGCACTCCAGCCTGGGCAACACAGCAAGACCCTGTCTCAAAAAAAAAATTAAAAATAAATAAATAAATAAATAAAAAATGAGGTCACCTCCTAAAGTCCTTGCTGCGATGGAGTGGGGGTGGGAGAAAGATGGGAAGCAAGCCATGCCCAGAAGAAAGCAGGGCTGGGACCTGAAGTACCTTATGAACCATGTTCAGGAATATGTGCATTATTCTAAGGGAAATGGAGGCCTTTGAGGGTTTTACATGGTGCCATTAGGAGGAGCCGGACCCCCTGTGGCCAGCTAGAGGAGGAAGAGCTGTACCAATCAACATGCAATCAACCACTGACACTGGGGTCATTCCTGTGCTGATGAAGTGGCTTCAAGGAGCTGGGGATAAACTTCTGAGACAGAAAGAAGCACCTGTGTGAGGGACACTTCCGTGAGGGATGACATAAATTTTTCTGGATTCAGGTGGGGAGGCCACGTACAGAAAACAGGAAGGCCCCTGTGTCAGCCCTCTGACATGGACACTTTATAAACTGGGAGACTGCAACACTCCAGGTCATCTTTGGGGGCATTTTTAGAACCGAGGAAGAAGTGAGGCAGAGATGATTGTTATGAAAGACAGACTAGGGTAAAAATACCAAGAAAACATTCTGAGACACCTGGAAATCCTGCGACATCCTGGCATCTGTCACCCTTCTCTGATGCATCTGTTTCACAGAGCGACTAAAGATGGAGCTGGCTGAGGGAGAGGCAGCTGGGGGCTTGTGGGCTGGAGACAGGGAGCTGCCTTCAAAGACAGCACAGAGGGGCCAGGTGTGGTGGCTCACGCCTGTAATCCCAGCACTTTGGTAGGCCGAGGTGGGTGGATCACCTGAGGTCGGGAGTTCCAGACCAGCCTGGCCAACATGGTGAAATTCTGTCTCTACTAAAAATACAAACATTAGCTGAGGGTGGTGGTGGGAGCCTGTAATCCCAGCTACTTGGGAGGCTGAGGCAGGAGAATTGCTTGAACCTGAGAAGCGGAGATTACAGTGAGTCAAGGTCATGCCACTGCACTCCAGCCTGAGCAACAGAGCAAGACTCCGTCTCAAAAAGAGAGAAGGTAGCACAGAGGGAGGCACCTGAGGTTGGACAGCTTTCCCTTCAGCCCTGAGGAAGAACTGCCTCCATTGTGTCCTGGAGATGCATGACCTTAATAAAAAGGTAGATCTGGTCCACATTCCTGGGGAAACCGCACATAGCTTAGAACTGCTTCATTCTCAAGTGAGATGCGTGCTCTGCCCTTCTCTAGGAGTCACCATTGCTGGGTTTCCTTCTGCCCCTGGAGGGCATGGGCTGCACCTGCCTGTCCACTCCGGCCCTTTGTATGCCATGGCACAGCTCTCCCATCTTTGTTCTACTAGGACATAACTGTTTCCTTTTATTATTTATTTATTTTATTTTTTTAAGAGACAAGGTTTTGCTTTCTCACCCAGGCTGGAGTGCAGTGGTATGATCACAGCTCCCTGCAGCCTCAAATTCCTGGGCTCAAGTGATCCGCCCCCCCCCCCCCCAACCTCCCAAGTAGCTGGGACTATAGGCCTGTGCCACCACATCTCACTATTTTATTTTGTTTTAGTTTTTGTAGAGATGAAGTCTCACTATGTTGACCAGGATGGTCTCAAGCTATCTTCCTGCCTCAGCTTCCCAAAGTGCTGGGATTACAGGCATGAACCACCACACCTGGCCCAAAGACATTCATCACAGAAATAGAAAAGATTATCCTAAAATTTATATGGAAGCATGAAAGACTCAGAATAGCCAAAGATATCCTGAGCAAAAAGAACCAACCTCGAGGAATCACATTGCCTGACTTCAAATTATACTATAGAATTATAGTAACCAAAACAGTGTGGTACTGATAAAAACAGACACATAGACCAATGGAACACAATATGGAATCCAGAAATAAATCCATACATCTGCAATAAAGTCACTTTCAACAAAGGTGCTAAGAACACATGTTGGAGAAAGGACAGTCTCTTCAATAGATGGTGCTGGGAAAACTGGATACCCATATGGAGTGCAATGGTATAATCTCAGCTCACTGCAACCTCTGCCTGCTGGGCTCAAGCAATCCTCCCTCCTCAGCCTCCTGAGTAGCTGGGACTGCAGGTGCACACCACCACACTCAGCTAATTTTTTTTTATTTTTTGTAGAGACAAGGTTTTGCCATGTTGCTCAGGCTGGTCTCGATCTCCTGGGCTCAAGCAATTTACCTGCCTCACCCTCCAAAGTGCTGGGATTACAGGCATGAGCCACTGCGCCCCACCTAGTTTATGTATTTTAATGTAAATTATTGGTAAACACTTATAATTGACTCTTCTTTTTTCTTTTTAAAAATCCACTTATGGCCGGGAGCGGTGGCCCACACCTGTAATCCCAGCACTTTGGGAGGCCGAGGCGGGCAGATCAGGAGGTAAGCAGATCGAGACCATTCTGGCTAACATGGTGAAACCCCGTTTCTACTAAAAATACAAAAAAATTAGCCAGGCGTGGTGGCAGGCGCCTGTAGTCCCAGGTACTCGGGAGGCTGAGGCAGGAGAATGGCATGAACCCGGGAGGTGGAGCTTGCAATGAGCTGAGATCGTGCCACTGCACTCGAGACTGGGTGACAGCGCAAGACTCCGTCTCAAAAACAAACAAACAAGCCGGGTGCGGTGGCTCAAGCCTGTAATCCCAGCACTTTGGGAGGCCGAGACGGGCGGATCACGAGGTCAGGAGATCGAGACCATCCTGGCTAACACGGTGAAACCCCGTCTCTACTAAAAAATACAAAAAACTAGCTGGGCGAGGTGGCGGGCGCCTGTAGTCCCAGCTACTCGGGAGGCTGAGGCAGGAGAATGGCGTAAACCCGGGAGGCGGAGCTTGCAGTGAGCTGAGATCCGGCCACTGCACTCCAGCCTGGGCGACAGAGCGAGACTCCGTCTCAAAAAAAATAAAAAATAAAAAATAAAAAAATAAAAATAAAAAGAAAGCTGAGCATCCTCAGAGGAGAGTAAACCAAAGTTAAAAACTTTAAAAATGCCATACCAATCAGCATAATGACCAAATTTGCAGCTCCATATTTCTCTATCTCATGAATCCAGTGAGGGACTGACTCAAACGTGGACCGCCGGGTGAGGTCATAGGCGATGATGGCCGCATGGGCACTGCGGTAGTAGCTTTGGGTGATGGTGCGAAAGCGCTCCTGGCCAGCTGTGTCCCACACCTGCATCTGGAGAAGGACAGGAAGGGGAGTCCAAATCAGGGGTTCCCACAGGTAATGGGAACTCCTTTTCCTACATCATCTTAAAAACACAGTTTTCTGGGTCTCACTTCTAGATATTCAGACCCAGCAGATCTAGAGTAGGATGCAGGAATCTATTCTTTCAATTTTTCACTGGATGACTTGGGTATGCTCCTTGGCTGGGGAATGACCATCTAAGACAAACTTGTCCATCCTGCAACCTGCGGGACACATTTGGCCCAGGACAGCTTGGGATGTGGCCCAACACAAATTTTTAAACTTTCTTAAAATATGAGATCTTTTTGCAATTTTTTTTTTTTTTTTAGCTCATCAGGTATCATTAGTGTTAGTGTAATTTATGTGTGGCCCAAGACAATTCTTCTTCCAACATGGCCCAGGAAAACCAGAAGCTTGGACAGCCCTGATTGAAGGGATGCTGCTGTCAGAGAGGCGGACCTATTTTATCCTGGGGTCTTCTGTTCTTTGCCTGTTCACCTGATTCATCACGTGGTCCAGATTTGGGGGCTCATCTTTTGAGGCTGCCCATGGATCTGAACACTGGCAAAGGTGATAATATTGGCCGAACTGTTTTAATTTTAAAGGAACACTCAAGCTGTTCATGTCTGGAATGTCCTCACAATAATGCCTCCCAAATTAGCCACCCAAGCGGCAGCACCAATTCACACAGCCTCTCACGGTGTCTGAGGGTAACAATTTCTTCATATTCTCATACTATTTATATAAAATTTATTTTTTAGAGAAAGTTTGCAAACCATACACCAAAGCTAGAGATAATAGAAAAATGAGGCTGGGTGCAGCGGCTCATGCCTATGATCCCAGCACTTTGGGAGGCTGAGGTGGCGGATTGCTTAAGCTCAGGGGTTTGAGACCAGCCTGGCAATATGGTGAAACCCCATCTCTATGAAACATACAAAAATTAGCTGGGCATGGCAGCACATGCCTGTAGTCCCAGCTACTTGGGAGACTGAGGCAGGAGGATCCCTTGAGCACAGGAGGTCGAGGCTGTAGTGAGCTGAGATCATGCGCCACTGCCCTCCATCTGGGCAACAGAGTGAGACCCTGTCTCAAAAAAAAATAAAAAAAAACCCTCATACACCTATCATCCAGATTTAATAATTAATGAGATTTTGTTACTTGCTTCATCTAGCCCTTTCTGTTGATTTCTTTGAGGTATTTTAAAATTTTTTAAATTTTTATTTATTATTTTAACTCTTTGAGACAGAGTCTTGCTGACTCCCAGGCTGGAGTGCAATGGTGTGATGTGGGTTCACTGCAACCTCTGTCTCCTGGGTTCAAGTAGTTTTCATGCCTCAAGCCTCCCGAGCAGCTGGGATTACAGGCGTGTGCCACCATGCCCAGTTAATTTTTTGTATTTTTGGTAGAGACAGGTTTTCACCACATTGGCCAGGCTGGTCTTGAACTCCTGACCTTGGGTAATCCTCCTGCCTCGGCCTCCAAAAGTGCTGGGATTACAGGCGTGAGCCACCGTGCCTGGCAGTTTATGGCATTTTTGAGCACATAGAAAATTTGACCTCTTTTTTTTTGAGACTCTGTCACCTAGGCTGGAGTCCAGCGGTATGATCTCGGCTCACTGTAACCTCTGCCTCCCAGGTTTGAGAGATTCTCGTGCCTCAGCCTCCTGAGTAGCTGGGACTACAGGCGCCCACCACCACGCCTGGCTAGTTTTTGTATTTTTAGTAGAGACAGGGTTTCAACATGTTGGCCAGGCTGGTCTTGAACTCCTGACCTCAAGTGATCCACCCGCCTTGGCCTCCCAAAGTGCTAGGATTACAAGTGAGAGCCACCTTGCCTGGCCGCTAGAAAATTTGACCTTTTAAGGCCAGGCATGGTGGCTCATGCCTGTAATCCCAGCACTTTGGGAGGGTGAAGTGGGAGGATTTGAGCCCTGGAGTTTGAAACTGGCCTGAGCAACACAGGAAAATCCCATCTCTATAACAAATTTAAAAAATGAGTTGGGCATGATGGGGTGCACCTGTGGTCCCAGCTATTCAGGAGGCTGAGGTGAGAGGATTGCTTGAGCCAGGGAGATGGAGGCTGGAGTGAGCTGTGATCATGCCACTGCACTTTAGCCTGGGTGACAGAACAAGACCCTGTCTCAGGCTGGGTGTGGTAGCTCACACCTGTAATCCCAGCACTTTGGGAGGTAGAGGCGGGTCAATCACTTGAGGTCAGGAGTTTGAGACCAGTCTGGCCAGCATAGTGAAACCCTATCTCTACTAAAAATACAAAACTTAGCCAGGCGTGGTGGTGTGCACCTGTAAATCCAGCTACTTGGAATGCTGAGGCATGAGAATTGCTTGAGCCCAGGAGGCAGAGATTGCAGTGAGCTGAAATTGCGCTCCTGCACTCCAGCCTGGGTGATGGAGTGAGACTCTGCCTCAAAAAAACAAAAACAAAAAGCCCTGTCTATCCCCTCCCCCCACCAAAAGAAAAAAAAAAGCAAATTTGACCTTTATATAGTTAGAGAAATGTATGAATTTGACCTTCATAGTTAGATTCAGCAGTATTTTTTTTATCAGCTTCTGGATTCGTGTCTCATTTAAAGCCTGATTTTCCCATTCCATGATGAGAAAAATAAATACTCCCATGTTTTCTTCCACTATTTGTATGATTTTATGTTTTGTATTGAAATATTTTATTGCTCAGACATGTGCTTTGTTGTTGCGAATTCTGGCTAAAAAAAGTGGAACTGGCTGGGTGCAGTGGCTCACACCTGTAATCCCAGCACTTTGGGAGGCCGAGGCGGGCAGATCATGAGGTCAGGAGATCCAGACCATCCTGGCTAACGCAGTGAAACCCTGTCTCTACTAAAAACAAAAAAAAAAAGCCCTGTCTATCCCCTCCCCCCACCAAAAGAAAAAAAAAAGCAAATTTGACCTTTATATAGTTAGAGAAATGTATGAATTTGACCTTCATAGTTAGATTCAGCAGTATTTTTTTTATCAGCTTCTGGATTCGTGTCTCATTTAAAGCCTGATTTTCCCATTCCATGATGAGAAAAATAAATACTCCCATGTTTTCTTCCACTATTTGTATGATTTTATGTTTTGTATTGAAATATTTTATTGCTCAGACATGTGCTTTGTTGTTGCGAATTCTGGCTAAAAAAAGTGGAACTGGCTGGGTGCAGTGGCTCACACCTGTAATCCCAGCACTTTGGGAGGCCGAGGCGGGCAGATCATGAGGTCAGGAGATCCAGACCATCCTGGCTAACGCAGTGAAACCCTGTCTCTACTAAAAATACAAAAAAAAAAAAAAAAAATTAGCCACGCGTGGTGGTGGGCACCTGTACTCCCAGCTACTTGGGAGGCTGAGACAGGAGAATGGCGTGAACCTGGGAGGTGGAGCTTGCAGTAAGCCAAGATCGCACCACTGCACTCCAGCTTGGGCAACGGAGCAAGATTCTGTCTCAAAAAAAAAAAAAAGGTGGAATCAGTCCCATCCCAGTGCCCTCTGACCTTCACTTTCTTGCCATCAATATCAAGGGAGCGCACGGTAAAGTCCACTCCAATCGTGTTCTGCTGTGTCTCCGTGTAGACTCCAGACTTGAAATGCTGCACCACACACGTCTTCCCCACATTGGAATCCCCAATGAGGATAATCTTGAACAAATAGTCAAAGTTCTCATCTGCTGCCCTGGCTGAGCTGGAGAAGTGCATGATTCTTGCCACCTAGAATAGAGCTAGGTAGAAAGGATGGAATTCAGCACCAGGAACTGGGGATCCAGTACAAGACAAGACGGAGGGAGGTCATTACCTTCACAGCGCTACATCCTTGTGAGAGGATGATGCTAATGATGCTAGTTAGGCACAGAGGAGTTGCTCCCATAAGCTGACATCTGCCTTACATGTGCTGATCTTACTTTAGGGGTGCTCTTGGAATAAAGAATTTCTACTGCCATTCTCTGGTGGGTCCAGTGGACGGTCAACACCATCAGAGAAAAGCAGTGATATATCCTAGGCCTAGAGATGAGGTGCCACATGCTCCATCAGAGTGCCTGGAGAGCAGGAGGATGGCAGAGGAAATGCCTACAGCAGTGACTCACCTGCCATTGGACGTCCCACCAGTGTCAATTTTACCTGGGGAGAAAGACTCCCAACTGCTATAAGGCTGACCATCCAGGCCAGGCACAGTGGCTCATGCCTGCAATCCCAGTGCTTTGGGAGGCTGAGGTGGGTGGATCACCTGAGGCTGTGAGTTCGAGACAAGCCTGAACAACACGGAGAAACCCCGTCTTTACTAAAAATGTAAAATCAGCTGGGTGTGGTGGCTCATGCCTGTAATTCTAGCTACTTGGGAGGCTGAGGCAGGAGAATCCCTTGAACCCAGGAGGCGGAGGTTGCAGTGAGCTGAGATCACGCCATTGCACTCCAGCCTGGGCAACAAGAGTGAAACTCCATCTCAAAGAAAAACCAAAAACAAAAATGTTGACCATCCAGGCAGCCAACAACAAGGATTGATAAGCGGTGATTGGTAAGTCAACTTGGAGAAGAGTGACATGGCCTTTTTGTCTTGTTTGGAGCCTAATTTTTTCAACCAGGAAATTAGGATTTTGAGAATATTCAAAATTAAAATCATGGCTATAATGTTATGGCATATTTTACCAAAGGCTGGTTATGGCATGTTTTACCAAAGGTTTTTTCTTTTCTTTTTCTTTTTTTTTTGAGACAGAGTCTTGCTCTGTCGCCCAGGCTGGAGTGCAATCTCAGCTCACTGCGACCTCTGCCTTCCAGTTCAAATGATTCTCCTGCCTCAGCCTCCCGAGTAGCTGGGACTATAGACCTGCACCACCACACCCAGCTAATTTTTGTATTTTTAGTAGAGACAGGGTTTCACCATGTTGGTCAGGCTGGTCTCGAATGCCTGACCTCAAGTGATTTACTCACCTCAGCCTCCCAAAGTGCCGGGATTACAGGCCTGAGTCACCACGCACTGCCGGAAAATTAAGGTTTCTAATTATAGTGTTTCACAAACTAACTGATTATCAGAATTATCTGTGAGTATCATTGAAAAATATACATTTCCTTCTTTTTTTTTTTTCTTTTTTTTTTTTTTTTTTGAGACGGAGTCTGGCTCTGTCTCCCAGGCTGGAGTGCAGTGGCCGGATCTCAGCTCAGTGCAAGCTCCGCCTCCCAGGTTTACGCCATTCTCCTGCCTCAGCCTCTGGAGTAGCTGGGACTACAGGCGCCCGCCACCTCACCCGGCTAGTTTTTTGTATTTTTAGTAGAGACGGGGTTTCACCGTGTTAGCCAGGATGGTCTCGATCTCCTGACCTCGTGATCCACCCGTCTCGGCCTCCCAAAGTGCTGGGATTACAGGCTTGAGCCACCGCGCCCGGCCTTTCTTTTTTTTTTTGAGACAGAGTTTCACTCTTCTTGCCCAGGCTGGAGTGCAATGGTGTCATCTTGGCTCACTGCAACCTTGGCCTCCCCGGTTCAAGTGATTCTCTTGCCTCAGCCTCCCAAGTAGCTGGGATTACAGGCGCCTGCCACCAGGCTCAGCTAATTTTTGTATTTTTAGTCGATACGGGGTTTCACGATGTTGAGCAGGCTGGTTATGAACTCCAGTCATCTGACCTCAGGTGATCTGCCCACCTCGGCCTCCCAAAGCGTTGAGATTACAGGCATGAGCCACTGTGTCTGGTTGGAAAATAAAGGTTTCTAATGACAGTGTTTCACAAACTAACTGATGGTCAGAATTATCTGGGAATATCATTGAAAAAAATATATTTTCGGAGCTCATCCCAGACTTGCTAAACTAATTTTACCTTATTCTTTTAAAAATTATTATTATTATTATTATTATTATTTGAGACGGAGTCTCGCTCTGTCACCCAGGCTGGAGTGCAGTGGCCAGATCTCAGCTCACTGCAAGCTCCGCCTCCCGGGTTCACGCCATTCTCCTGCCTCAGCCTCCCGAGTAGCTGGGACTACAGGCACCGCCACCTTGCCCGGCTAGTTTTTTGTATTTTTAGTAGAGACGGGGTTTCACCATGTTAGCCAGGATGGTCTCGATCTCCTGACCTCGTGATCCGCCCGTCTCGGCCTCCCAAAGTGCTGGGATTACAGGCTTGAGCCACCGCACCCGGCCTAAAAATTATTTCTTAGTATTCTTTTTCTTTTTCTTTTTTTTTTTTTTTGAGACAGAGTCTTGCTCTGTCACTCAGGTTGGAGTGCAGTGGTATGATCTCAAAACTGCACCGGGCCAGGTTTTGTGTTTTGTGTTTTTAACTTTAAAATATGTTTACTGGTTGGGCGCGGTGGCTCAAGCCTGTAATCCCAGCACTTTGGGAGGCCGAGACGGGCGGATCATGAGGTCAGGAGATCGAGACCATCCTGGCTAACACAGTGAAACTCCGTCTCTACTAAAAAATACACACACACAAAAAAAACTAGCTGGGCTAGGTGGCAGGTACCTGTAGTCCCATCTACTTGGGAGGCTGAGGCAGGAGAATGGCATAAACCCGGGAGGCGGAGCTTGCAGTGAGCCGAGATCCGGCCACTGCACTCCAGCCTGGGCGACAGAGCGAGACTCCGTCTCAAAGAAAAAAAAAAAAAAATATGTTTACTGTGCCAGGTGCAGTCGCTCATGCCTGCAATCCCAGCACTTTGTGAGGCCAAGGCAGAAGGATCACTTGATGCCAGGAGGTTGAAAGTAGTCTGGTCAACATAATGAGACTCCCCACCGCCCCCCCACCCCCCTGCCCATCTTTATTAAAATCATAAGAAATAGGCCGGGTGCAATGGCTCACACCTGTAATCCCAGCAATTTGGGAGGCTGAGGCAGGTGGATCACTTGAGGTCAGGAGTTCAAGATCAGCCTGGCCAACATGGTGAAACCCCATCTCTACTAAAAATACAAAAAATTAGCCGGGTGTGGTGTCATGCACCTATAATCCCAGCTACATGGGAGGCTAAGGCAGGAGAATGGCTTGAACCCAGAGGGCAGAGGTTGTGGTGAGCCAAGATCGCACCATTGCAGTCCAGCCTGGGCAACAAGAGCGAAACTCCATTTCAAAACACAAACAAACAAACAAAAACACAAAACCTCTCTCTCTTTTCCCTCCCCTACCCTCCCCTCTTCTCTCTCATGCTGTCTCTTCCCCATATGATTCTGATGACGAGCCAGGTTTGGAAAACACCAATTGAACAAGTCACCTACCTGAAACTTTACTCCTACCATCAGCATCCGTGGCTTAAATGTCCACCCATGCTTAAATATCTCTGATCACAAGGAACTGACTACCTCCTGAAAAATTTCCATTTTACACTGCGCAGTTCTCACTTCTGTGGGATTGATACCTCCCTCCATGAGGTTTCCATCTGTCTAGCTCAGTGCTATCCTTACTCTGCCAAGACACATCACATTCCTGTTCCACATGACAGCCCATCAGATATTTGAAGCAGCAAGAATATCCCCCCGAGGAGAATATCCCCATCTTCTTTAACTGTTCTTCATGAGAGTGTGTTCGGACTCCTCATCCAATAGCTCTAAAAGTAACTGAAACCTGATCCCACTTAATGATCACATCTGATGTGCTGCAAATTGCCCCTGCCTTGTGACATCCTTCTTCACTTCTCTGTTTTACCCTGGTTTTCTCTAAAGTCATAGACAAGGACAGTCTGTCTCATCACACAAGGTAAAATGCACTCAAGTGTCCAATCTGCATGCAAAAACCCAGGGCTTTAAGGCGATGAAGAAGGATCCCATACCTTTCTTGGACCTCTCTGAAATCAATATGGGTAGATGATCCAGCAGACAACAGACACAAGCAAACCACTTTTTTCCTGTCTGACTTTTCAACTACAGACAGCCATTCCACTTCCGGTGTCTTGGTCTTATCACTGTAACTTGAGCTGAGACTTTACTTCCATGTCTCCCCCCACCCTCCGGAGTCCTCAGGGTTTCCACGAAAGCCCCCTTTCATTTAGCTTACAAGCCTTGCCGGGAGACACAGCAGCGTCCACCCCGATGATGTCCTCCCGCCGGCATCCCGCAACCTTCGCCTTCCTGGTTCACCTGTCACTTACCTGTCCGGCTCTCTCACCTCTGCTGGTCAGCAGGTAATGTTTTCTCTTTCTTCTGGTTTTCCTTTTCAGCCCTCAGTGCCCCCTTCTTCCTCCTGCCTCGCTGCTTGGTGGGAAGTGTAGTTCTGGCCCCAGGTGTCAGGTTTGGCGTCCTGAGAAAGTGAAAGGAAAGTACAATCCCTCCCACCTGCCCTGAGCCCAGGGCTGCCGCAGGGTACAAAGCGCCAGGTGAAAGTGGCCAGCACAGGGCAGAACGCAGAACCGGCTTTCTCACCAGCCTTTGCCGGCCTAGCAGAAAGCCTTCACGGGAAGGAAGAGCCGGCGAATTCAACCAGCGCTGGCCCATACGATGCTGCCCCTGCTCCTTTCTTTTACTTATCTTCTCTTGTGTGCTCTTGCGTCCTTTGCTCTCAATTTGTCCTGGTGTCCCTTGTTAGGAAAAAATTTCAGAATGTATCTCATGTAGTAACAGTGACTGTTTTGCAAAATGTTTGGGTCAGTTGTACATGTGCATATTGTACTGGGTGATGTAAAAAAAATTTGTTTTTTGAGACAAGGTCTCACTCTGTCACCCAGGCTGAAGTGCAGTGGCACCATCATGGCTCACTGCAGCCTCAGCCTCCTGGGCTCAATAATCCTCCTGCCTCAGCCTCCTGAGTATCTGGGACTACAGCTGGCCTGGGGGTTGTTAGCTGAGAGAATATCAACTAAAGGAGGATATAGATCTTAAGTAATTTATTTTATTATATATATGCATATTTTTTAGAGACAGGGTCTTGCTCTGTGGCCCAGGCTGGAGTGCAGAGGTGTGATCATGGTTCACTGCAGCCACAACATCCCAGGCTCAAGGAAGCCTCCCACTTCAGCCTCCCAAGTAGCTGGGACTACAGTCATACACCACCATGCCCGCTTATTATTTATTTAATTTTTAGAGATGGGGTCTCCCTATGTTGCCCATGGTGGTTTGAAACTCCTGGGTTTGACCAGGCGTGGTGGCTCATGCCTGTAATCCCAGCACTTTGGGAGGCTGAGGTGGGCAGATCACCTAAGGTCAGGAGTTCGAGACCAGCCTGGCCAACATGGCAAAACCCCATCTCTACTAAAAATACAAAAATTAGCCGGGTGTGCCTATAATCCCAGGTACTCTGGCAAGAGAATCACTTGAGCCTGAGAGGTGGAGGTTGCAGTGAGCCAAGGTCGCGCCACTGCACTCCAGCCTGGGTGACAGAGTGAGACTCTGTCTCAAAAAAAAAAAAAAAAAAAGGAAAAGAAAAAAAGAAAAGAAACTCCTGGGCTCAAGTAAGTGATCCTCCTGCCTTGCCTTCCTAAAATGCTGGGATTACAAGGCATGAACCACCATGCCTGGCCAGATTGTAAGTAATTTAAGTCTTTGTTTTGTGGATCTAATATCTCTTTGTGAGGAGTCAGGGAAAGGAGATGATGCAAAGACAAGGAAATAAAAATTAAAACTAAAAGAACTTTGAAGGTATATGGGAAGAAAGAGCTGGAAAAAAAAAGTCTACCTCACTCTCTCAAAAATTCTACCATAGAGCAAAGGTTACCGTGCAGAAAACCTCCAGTTTATCAGTCCCAGACGCTGGCGGTAGAAGCATAAAGCTGAGGTGACTTTTCCTTACTATTTTTTCCACAGAGTCTAGAACAGTAACTGCCTCTCATTGTCTATCACAGGGACCAGATTTTCTCCACTACATGGGATGTGATATGTAGGCAGTTAAATGGCATTAAAGACACAATAAGTAAAATGGAAACAGAGACATCTTGTTTGATAAAATGTTGACATTGGTGTCCTGTTTCCAAACTGTGGGCTGAGACCTATAAATGAGTCATGAAATCAATCTTTGTGGGTTGCAACCAGCGTTTTCACAAGCAGGGATTAGGAAACAATTTCAGAATGTATCTTATGTAGTAACAGTTACTACTGTTTTGCAAAATATTTGGGTCAGTTGTACACATGCATATTGTACTGGGTGATTAAAAAAAAAAATGTTTTTCTTTGAGACAGGGTCTCGCTTTGTCACCCAGGCTGAAGTGCAGTGGCACCATCATGGTTCATTGCAGCCTCAACCTCCTGGGCTCAAGCAATCTTCCTGCCTCAGCCTCCTGTGTATCTTGGACTATAGGTGTACACCATCATGCCCAGCTATTGTTTTCATTTTTTTCAGAGCCAGGGCCTCACTTTGTTACCCAGACTGGTCTCGAACTCCTGGGATCAAGCAGTCCTCCCACATCAGCCTCTCAAAGTGCTGGATAACAGGTGTAGGCCACCATGCCCGGCCTGAAATGTCTTTTTTACTGTAGGCTGGGATCCACAACGTTTGAGAAGCACTGAAATACAGGGCAATTTATTCACTGTCCAAGAATATTACTTCTATGATGTCTTCAGATATCCTTGAAAATATTTATCTTACCCAAAATTCCAGTTACATATCCATTTTCAGGATACTCTCTTCTGGGTGAGATAAACTCAACACTGGCAAGCAGAGCAAGAAAACAAGAGACTCTGCCAAATATTGCTGCAGGGTGAGAACCACCAGCACAATGTAGAAATCCAGTGTAGGTCAAGATTCGCCCCAAATGTGTGATCAGGAAATAAAACCTGTTAGGTGTCAATGTCATGAAGTTAAGTGTCCAAATGTTGTCTTTTTCTGGTAATGGTTACTTTTTTTTTCTGAGACAAGGTTTAGCTTTTGTTACCTAGGCTGGAGTGCAATGGTACGATCTTGGCTCACTGCATCTCCACCTCCCGGGTTCAAGCAATTCTCCTGCCTCAGCCTCCCGAGTAGTTGGGATTACAGGCACCCACCACCACACCCAGCTAATTTTTGTACTTTTAATAGAGATGGGGTTTCACTATGTTAGCCAGGCTGGTCTCGAACTCCTGACCTCAGGTGATCTGCCCGCCTCGGCCTCCCAAAGTGCTGGGATTATAGGGGTGAGCCATTGCACCCAGGGTGATTACTATTTAAAAAAAAAAAAAAAGTCAGGCCGGGCGCGGTGGCTCAAGCCTGTAATCCCAGCACTTTGGGAGGCCGAGACGGGCGGATCACGAGGTCAGGAGATCGAGACCATCCTGGCTAACATGGTGAAACCCCGTCTCTACTAAAAAAATACAAAAATCTAGCCGGGCGAGGTGGCGGGCGCCTGTAGTCCCAGCTACTCTGGAGGCTGAGGCAGGAGAATGGCGTGAACCCGGGAGGCGGAGCTTGTAGTGAGCTGAGATCTGGCCACTGCACTCCAGCCTGGGCGGCAGAGCGAGACTCTGTCTCAAAAAAAAAAAAAAAAAAAAAAAATAAATAAAAGTCACATGACTCAGACCCACTGAGCACTTGGAGAACATCTACAGGTAGAAAACAAATTTTACAAATATTTAAATATCCTGATGGTTTTTTTCTCTTTTTTTGAGACGGAGTCTCGCTCTGTTGCCCAGGCTGGAGTGCAGTGGCCAGATCTCAGCTCACTGCAGGCTCTGCCTCCCGGGTTCACGCCATTCTCCTGCCTCAGCCTCCCGAGTGGCTGGGACTACAGGTGCCCGCCACCTCGCCCGGCTAGTTTTTTGTATTTTTTTTTTAGTAGAGACGGGGTTTCACCGTGTTAGCCAGGATGGTCTTGATCTCCTGACCTCGTGATCCACCCGTCTCGGCCTCCCAGAGTGCTGGGATTACAGGCTTGAGCCACCGCGCCCGGCCTATCCTGATGGTTTTGGAAGTCAAGGAGAGAGAGATCCGGTCTCTGTCTACCACCCGACCCTCTCCACCAAGGTCACTATAAATACAAAGAGCATAGCTTGGGCTACAGGAAAGAAGGCATTCATATGTATAAATATGTGTGTATATATACACTTTTTTTTTTCTTTTTTAAGAGATTGGGTCTCCCTCTGTCATCCAGGCCGGAGTACAGTGACACAATCATAGCTCACTGTAGCCTCCAAAGGCGGGGCTGAAGTGATCCTCCTGCCTCAACCTCCCTAGCAGCTGGGACTTCAGGTCCACACCACCACGTGGCTAAGAAGGCATTCTAGGGCCGGGCGCGGTGGCTCAAGCCTGTAATCCCAGCACTTTGGGAGGCCAAGACAGGCGGATCACGAAGTCAGGAGATCAAGACCATCCTGGCTAACACGGTGAAACCCCGTCTCTACTAAAAAAATACAAAAAGCTAGCCGGGCGAGGTGGCGGGCGCCTGTAGTCCCAGCTACTCAGGAGGCTGAGGCAGGAGAATGGCGTAAACCCGGGAGGCGGAGCTTGCAGTGAGCTGAGATCGGCCACTGCACTCCAGCCTGGGCGATAGAGCGAGACTCCGTCTCAAAAAAAAAAAAAAAAAAAAGAAGGCATTCTAGCCCTGAGTGATGGTGACACGGGTCATATACTTGATAGTATACACACACACATATATATGTATATACCCATATGTAAATACAACACAAAAAAGTATGTATCTCACTCTATGTATATGTATTTACCATTTTAACCATTTTTTTTTTTTTTTTTGAGACGGAGTCTGGCTCTGTCGCCCGGGCTGGAGTGCAGTGGCCGGATCTCAGCTCACTGCAAGCTCCGCCTCCCGGGTTCCCGCCATTCTCCTGCCTCAGCCTCCCGAGTAGCTGGGACTACAGGCGCCGCCACCTCGCCCGGCTAGTTTTTGTATTTTTAGTAGAGACGGGGTTTCACCGTGTTAGCCAGGATGGTCTCGATCTCCTGACCTTGTGATCCGCCCGTCTCGGCCTCCCAAAGTGCTAGGATTACAGGCTTGAGCCACCGCGCCCGGCCCATTTTAACCATTTTTAAGTGTACAATTCAATGGCATTAAATATATTGTTGTGCAACCAACATCACCATCCCTCTCCGGGACTTTTTTGTCATGCCAAACAGAAACTCCATAGCCATTAAACAACAATTTCTCATTTCCCCTTCCCTCCAGCCATGGGCAACCACTATGCTACTTTCCGACTCTATGAATTTGACTATTCTGGCTACTTCATATAAGTGTAATTGTACTGTACTGGTCCTTTTATGTCTCACTTCTTTCACTTAGCATAATGTTTTTTAAGATTCATCTAGGTTGTAGCGTGTGTCAGAATTTGCTTCCTTTTTTAGGCTGAAAAATAAACGACTCACAATACATTTTTAAAAATAAAAGTAACATATTTGGCTCATTTATTTTTACTCACCCTGACATCATATTTCTCCTTGGATGCCTAGAGACAAAACTACCACTGTATAAGGGCAAATAAAAGTGAAAAATAACAGATTTAATTCCTCTGCTGAAAATAGAGACTTCTCAGCCTTCTCTCTTTTCTTTCAAAATTTCTTTCTCTGTCCTTTTCAAATGTATACAAATCTTTATAACGGCAAAATGAGCCTCTTGCCAGTATCACAACTCAGAAATGTGTCCTCAAGGACTTGGGGGTCATCTTTTTGAAATGCAGACGTGCAATTAGTGCCTGTATCTCCCAGTTCCTACGGGAGGGTAGGAGACTACACTTAGTGGGCATGGGCGCCTTGCTCCAACTTGTAAAACTACCTCCTGCTATAAAGATATGCGAAGTTTGGCCTGGTACGGTGGCTCATGCCTGTAATCCCAGCACTTTGGGAGGCCGAGGCGGGCAGATCAGGAGGTAAGCAGATCGAGACCATTCTGGCTAACATGGTGAAACCCCGTCTCTACTAAAAATACAAAAAAATTAGCAGGGCGCGGTGGCGGGCGCCTCCCGCTACTCAGGAGGCTGAGGCAGGAGAATGGCTTGAACCCGGGAGGCGGAGCTTGCAGTGAGCCGAGATCGCGCCACTGCCCTCCAGCCTGGGCGACAGAGCAAGACTCTGTCTCAAAAATAAAACAAAACAAAAAAGATATGCGAAGTTTAAAAAACGAACAACAACAACAAAAAGTTATGCGAAGTTTGTTTTGCTTCTGGGTAAAGCCAACATGAGTGGACTCCCCAATTACTACTATTAAGTTAGGAGGAACTATGTTTGACAAAAGGTGTTGTCAAGTTCTGTTATTTGAAGACTAGTGATCCTTTATCTTATGTAATGGTTGTTGTGGAGATTTTCTGGGTTAAGAGAAGTATGTTTTTCTTTAAAATTCGGATAAGCGTCTGTATTTTTTCCCTTCATTTAAGAAACGGCTGCGGTGCTGGTGGTGGTGGTGGGGGGCTCTCACTATCTTGCCCAGGCTGGTCTCAAACTCGTGTCCTCAAATGATGCTCCTACTCCGGCCTCCCAAAGTGTTAGGATTACTGGTGTGAGCCACTTGTGCTGGATTTTATTTTATTTTATTTTTTTATTTTTATTTTTGGAGGCAGGGTCTCCTTCTGTTGCCCAGGGTGGAGTGCAGTGGAGCGATCACAGCTGCCAGCCTCAAACTTTTGGGCTCAAGCGATCCTTGCACCTTGGTCGCCCCAGTAGCAGGGACCACAGGCACATGCCACTACTCCTGGGTAATTTTTAAATTTTTTGTAGAGATGGGGTCTGGCTATGTTGCTCAGGCTGGTCTTGAACTACTGGGTTCAAGTGATCCTCCCTTCTCGACCTCCTAAAGTGCTGGATTACAGGCGTGAGCCCACTGTGCCCGGCCTGCATTTAATTTGACACCTAAAATTTAGGCTGGTCAGTGGCACACTTAGCAGCATGTTACTTTTTATAAAAACAAAGACCGAATACCGCTTTTTTGTGGGGGGGGAAAAAAAAGTATGCACCAGTTCTCCTCCCCATATCATTTCTTCTCTCCATCTCTGGTGTTTGCAGCTAACATTCCTGGCCGAGTCTGCAGCAACCGAGTTCTCTAGGCTCTCAGCTTCCGCCCTCCTTGCCCTTTTCCGCGCCGGCAGGTGAGGCCGCGCCGAGGGACTACAACTCCCAGCGTGCCCCGGGACGGGAGGGTCACGTGGACGTCCGGAAACCCTGGCCGCCGCGCCAGGAGTGAGCTGGCGGCGGAGGCGGCCGGCAGCTGAGCCCAGCGGCTCCGCGAACCGAACCGGGGCTGGAGAGCGGCAACCACTGCGGATCTCGGGTGGGCGAGCCGTGATGCGTGTGGTCGAAGACCTGCTAGGGGCGGGGGCTGGGGCGGGTCCAATCCGAGGGGGTTCCCCGGTCGGGAGGGTGGTGGGGAGATGTAGGCGGCGGCCCCCCTTGGGCGGGGCGACTAGGCAGGGTCTGCCGCTCGCCCTCTCCATCTCCTCCCTGGGCCCGGGCCCGGGCCTGGGCCTGGCGTCCCGGCGGTCACGGGGAGGCTGCGATGGGGAGGATGGGGAGGAGAAGGACCCCCGGGGGACCCTGCGGCCAGGCCCCGATCCACGCGGCGGCGGCGGCTTTTGTGCTCCTCGCCCGCCTGTCCTCCAGCCGTGGGTTGCGATATTCTGACTTGATCAGAAAAGAGCTTGTCGTTCGGACCAGGAGAGAGGGGATGCTTTTCAGGTAGGTAGGTAAGGAAGCTCTTTGGGAAGGATGTGTAGAGATCAGAGAAGAAGCGTGGTCTCAGTGGAGTGACTGGTTTTGTTTTCTGGTAGCATGAACTCGATCAAGGAATTTGGTCAAATTATTCGTCGTTCCCTCCTTTCTCTTCTTCTCAGGATGTGTCCTGTTTATTCGCAGTTTTGACAGGAGATAATGGGAATGTGTCCCCGGAGTTTTTAGTGTTTTCTTGAAATGTAAGATGGTAGGCTATCTCGTGGTAACTGTTACTGAAAAGTTTATAGGGAGGAGTGGTTCCTGGGGTGAGCAAAATCATTCAGTTGTTACCTTCTTGTCCACCGCTTTATTTCTACCTTTACACAAATTTATACATACATACATATATATAATAGTTGTTGAAGGGAATGTCTTCAGTGCTTTGGTGCTTGATTTCTTTTCCGTTTGTTTGATGTTTCTTGGATACTAGGCTCTATACTAAGAACTCCACATAAATTATCTCGTTTAATCAATACATGAGGAAGTTGAGTTTCAGGTCGGGCGCGGTGTCTCATGCCTGCAATCCCTGCACTTTGGGAGGCTGAGGCCTGTGGATCCTTTGAGGTCAGCAGTTCAAGACCAGCCTGGCCAACATGATGAAACCCCGTCTCTACTAAAACAAAACAAAACAAAACAAAAAACAAAAAATTTGCTGGGCGTGGTGGCGCTCATCTATAATCCCAGTTACTCGGGAGGCTGAAGCAGGAGAATCACTTGAACCCGGGAGGCGGAGGTTGCAGTGAGCCGAGATCACACCACTGCACTCCAGCCTGGGCGACAGAGCCAGACTCTGTCTTCTTCTTCTTCTTATTTTTTTTTTGAGACGGAGTTTTTGCTCTTGTTGCCCAGGCTGGAGTGCAGGGGCACCATCTCGGCTCACTGCAACCTCCGCCTCCAGGGTTCAAGTGATTCTCCTGCCTCAGCCTCCCGAGTAGCTGGGACTACAGGCACCCGCCACCACGCCCGGCTGACTTTTCTATTTTTAGTGGAGACAGGGTTTCACCATGTTGGCTGTGATGGTCTCAATCTCCACCTCGTGATCTGCCTGTCTCAGCCTCCCAAAGCACTGGAATTATAGGCGTGAGCCACCGCGCCTGGCCTCAGACTCTGTCTTAAAAAAAAAAAAAAGGAAAAGAAAAAAAAAAATTGAGATTCAGAGAAGCTGCTTAAGTGGAGGGTCTTAGATTCCATACCTGGCTTGTCTCTTGAATGACACCGTTCTTCTATTAGTCTTTGATTTCCAGTCTCTGCCTAAGAAGGTGACCCGGAAACAATAATTTTATAAAAGTTAAGTCAACAGTGTCTTGCTGCTTTCTAGCTGTCAGGATCAACTGCCTTGTTCATTGTTTAAGGTTCTGATTTGTCTCTGTTCATCAGTGTTAATGTCATGTCACTACAGTGACCATTAACTAGATTATAAATCCTTTGTGTAGAAGAGGAAAAGATTTTTATCTTGAAAACTAGTTGTCTTTGAAATATGTCCAAAAACAGAGAGGAAGAATGTGGTTTTGGAAACCCTGGAATAAGATGAGCGATATTTACAGATAAATGCCAGGTATTTTATGTCTGTGGTAATGAGACAATTTAAGAAGAGAGAAAAATTACAGGAAGACTTGAGTTATGAATAAAAAGGATTTATGCGGTACAAGTAAATGGCTTCATATAAGATAATATGGGATAAAAAAGATACTTGTGGCTTGGTGCAGTGGCTCACGCCGATAATCCTAGGGCTTTGGGAGGCTGAGGCAGAAGGATCTATCTCTTAAGGCCGGGAATTCAAGACCAGACTGGGTAACACAGCAAGACCCTGTCTCTATAAAAACTAAGAAAATTAGCTAGGTGTGATGGTGCCCATCTGTAGTCCCAGCAACTTTGGAGGCTGAGGCAGGAGGATCACTTAAACCTAGGTAGGAGATTGAGGCTGCAGTGAACTATGATCACGCCACTGCACCCCAGCCTGGGTAACAGAGTGAGACCCGGCCTTTGGAAAAAAAAAAAAAAAAAAAGATACTTGTATGAGTGTGAGCATTGAGATGCTGAACTGTAACATATGCAATACTGTAAAAATGGTGAACTCAACTATCCATTTAATAATTTCCCACATTCTTCTTTACACTTTGAATACACATAATCTTTTTACTCTGCAGACAAAAAAACTGAAGTCTGGGAGGTGAATAATTGCCCATCTAATGCCCCTCTCCTTTGGGTGTGTAAGAGAACCACTCTTACCAGTAAGATGTTTATTTTTCCCATCCTTTGTGTATACCTCTGAGTTTAGATGTGCTAGTTCATTTATTTATTTATTTATTTATTTATTTATTAATTATTTGAGACGGAGTCTCGCTCTGTTGCCCAGATTGGAGAGCAGCAGGGGAATCTCGGTTCACTGCAACCTCCACCTCCCGGGTTCAAGCAGTTCTCCTGTTTCAGCCTCCCGAGTAGCTGGGATTACAGGCACCCACCACCACACCTGGCTAATTTTTGTGTTTTTAGTAGAGGCAGGATTTCGCCATGTTCGCCAGGGTGGTCTAGAACTCCTGACCTCAAATGATCCACCTGCCTCGGCCTCCCAAAGTACTGGGATTATAGGTGTGAGCCACCGCACCCAGCCTATTTTTATTTATTCATAGCTCTTTTTTTTTTTTTTTAAATTTGAGACAGAGTCTTGCTCTGTTGCCCAGGCTGGAGTGCAGTGGCGCCATCTCAACTCACTGCAACCTCCGCCTCCTGGGATCAAGCAGTTCTCTGCCTCAGCCTCCCAAGTAGCTGGGATTACAGGCACCTGCCACCACGCCTAGCTAATTTTTATATTTTTAGTAGAGACAGGGTTTCACCATCTTGGCCGGGCTGGTCTTGAACTCCTGACCTCGTGATCCAACTGCCTCGGCCTCCCAAAATGCTGAGATTACAGGCATGAGCCACCTGCCTGGCTTTATAGCTCTTTTTTAATGCATGAAGGGTATGATAGCTCTAACTACTGTATTTTACCCAGCTTGGAGTATTTTCTATTTTAACCTTTCCCCTTAAATGATATAACATAGGATCTAGAATTAGGTCTGAGTTGGAATGTGCACTCCATCTCTTAAGAGAGATTGCTTTCTTTTTTAAAATTTTTTTTGAGGGCTGGGCGCAGTGGCTCACACCTGTAATCCTAGCACTTTGGGAGGCTGAGGCAGGTGGATCACGAGGTCAGGAGTTCGAGACCAGTCTTGCCAATATGGTGAAACCCTGTCTGTACTAAAAATACAAAAATTAACTGGACGTGGTGGTGCATGCCTGCAGTCCCAGCTACTTGGGAGGCTGAGGCAGAAGAATTGCTTGAACCTGGGAGGTGGAGGTTGCAGTGAGCCAAGATCATGCCACTGCACTCCAGCCTGGGGTGACAGAGCGAGACCCTGTCTCAAAAAAAAATTTTTTTTCCTGGCCGGGCGCGGTGGCTCAAGCCTGTAATCCCAGCACTTTGGGAGGCCGAGACGGGCGGATCACGAGGTCAGGAGATCGAGACCATCCTGGCTAATACGGTGAAACCCTGTCTCTACTTAAAAATACAAAAAACTAGCCGGGCGACGAGGTGGGCGCCTGTAGTCCCAGCTACTCGGGAGGCTGAGGCAGGAGAATGGCGTAAACCCGGGAGGCGGAGCTTGCAGTGAGCTGAGATCCGGCCACTGCACTCCAGCCTGGGTGGCAGAGCAAGACTCCGTCTCAAAAAAAAAAAAAAAAAAAAAATTTTTTTTTTTATGGTAGAGTCTCGCTCTGTCACCCCAGACTGGAGTTTAGTGGTGCAGTCTGGCTCACTGCTGCTTCAGTCTCCCGAGCTCAAGTGATCCTCCCACCTCAGCCTCCCAAATAGATGGGGCCACAGGTGTCCACCACCACGACTGGCTAATTTTTGTATTTTTTGTAGAGATGGGGTCTCCCTATGTTGCCAAGGTTGGTCTTAAACTCCTGAGCTTAAGTGATCCTCTCACCTTGGCCTCCCAAAGTGCTGGGATTATAGGCGTGAGCCACTGGACCAGACCTAGAGATTACTTTCTAATATCTGTTTTCTCATCTGTAAAATACTGAGAGAACTAAATGCAGTAATGTGTGGTAGGTACCTAGCATGGTACCTGGTACTTTGTAAGCATTCAGTGTTCTGCCATCAGTCAGCCAATTCATTGATTCAAAAAAAACTTTTTTTTTTTATATGGGGTCTCACTTTGTTGCCCAGTCTGGAGTGCAATGGTGCAACCTTGGCTCACTTCAGTCTCCACCTACCGGATTCAAACGATCCTCCCGCCTCCACCTCTCGAGTAGCTGGGACTGCAGGTGTGCACCACCATGCTCTGCTAATTTTTGTGATTTTATAGAGATAGGGTTTCACCCTATTGCTCAGGCTAGTCCCGAACTCCTGGGCTCAAGCCATCTGCCTGCCTTGACCTCCCAAAGTGTTGAGATTACAAGTGTGAGCCATTGCGCCCGGCCCAAAAAATATTTATTGATCATTCTCAGTACTCTGCTGGGTCCTGTGGATGTAGCTGTGGGACTCAGGACAGAGAGAGCCACTGCCTTTATGGAGCTTACAGATGAACAGTAGACATGGAAACAGTTAGACCAGATAATTGGGAGAAGTGCTCTGAAGGAAAGAAATGACCAAAGAGATGAGAGAGGTAGTAACCAGGGGAGACCATTTTAGATAGGGTGATCAGGGAAGTCACTCTAGGGGGTGACATTTCATTGACTAGCCAAGAAATGGAGCAAGCCGTTTGCCAAGAAGCAGGACAAAAGCACTTCTCTTGTGGAACAGCAAACACAAAGCCCGAAGCAAGAGGAGGCTTGGTGGGTTCAGGGACAGGAGAGGGATTTGGTGTGGGGAGACGGTGGTGGTGGTGAGGGTGGGAGGTAGGTGGGCAAAGTAGAAAGGAGACAGGCTAGATCCTCACCAGGTGGCCTGGCAAAGGATTGGGAACCACCCAGCTGCCCAGTGGGGGACTGGTTATATATCTAAAGATTCGTTCATGTCAGGGAGGACGGCACATGTGTTCAGAAAAGTGCAGCAGCTCTGCGGGTGCTTATATGGTTGGACCTCCAACCTCTGGTAAGTGAAGAAAATGCACAGCAGATAGTGTGTGCTGTGTGCTTGCATGTGTGATCTTGGGGGCTCTCCCTGGTGTGTGTGCAGAGGCACAGATTGTGCCCCCGAAGGAAAGAAAGAAGATATGAAAAAATTGGTTAGGAGATCAGGGTGGACTGAGAACACAGGAGGGAGTTGTATCCTTTGAGGTTTTTTTTTTTTTTTTTTTTTTTTTTTTTGGAACAGAGTCTTGCTCTGTCGCCCAGGCTGGAGTATAGTGGCGTGATCTCAGCTCACTGCAACCTCCACCTCCTGGGTTCAAGTGATTCTCCTGCTTCAGCCTCCTGAATAGCTGGGATTACAGGCACATGCCACTGCATCCAGATAATTTTTGTATTTTTAGTAGAGATGTGGTTTCCCTGTGTTGGCCAGGCTGGTCTCAAACTCCTGACCTCAGGTGATCCGCCCACCTCAGCCTCCCAAAGTGCTGGGATTATAGGCGTGAGTCACTGCGCCAAGCCATATCCTTTGAGTTTTATACCTTAGGTATATAATACCAGTTGAAAAGTAATGAAATAAAACAAAACCCAACCTCTGCAGTTTAGTTATTGGCTCCGACAGGCTCCTCCTCCATCTGTACCAACCCATCTGTCCAGCCCAGTCCCTCCCCAGCCCTAAGCATCCTATTTACCTGCAGAGGTTAGACAGGCTTTGAAGGCTGTGGCAAAGAATCTGTGTTTTGCCGGGCGCGGTGGTTCAAGCCTGTAATCCCAGCACTTTGGGAGGCCGAGACTGGTGGATCACAAGGTCAGGAGATCGAGACCATCCTGGCTAACATGGTGAAACCCCGTCTCTACTAAAAAATACAAAAAACTAGCCGGGCAAGTTGGCGGGCGCCTGTAGTCCCAGCTACTCGGGAGGCTGAGGCAGGAGAATGGCGTGAACCCGGGAGGCGGAGCTTGCAGTGAGCTGAGATCCGGCCACTGCACTCCAGCCTAGGTGACAGAGCGAGACCCCGTCTCAAAAAAAAAAAAAAAGAATCTGTGTTTTTATCTGAGTCTTGGGAAGGCAGTAAAGGGTTTTAAGCAGAACCTGTCAAGGTAGGCAGGTGGGAGATGCTGCTGGTGGTTTATCTTAGGGCGATAGCAGTGAGGATGGAGAGAGAGGGTGGCGGTGAAGAGGACTAGAACCAAGAGGCTGGGGAGTGAGCTTATCCATCTGGATGTTGGGATTTGGGATATATTTTGGAGGTGAAAAGGACTGGATTTAGTAATGGATTGGATGTAGAAGTTAAGGGAAAAGAAGTAAAGGCTACCTCGTAGTTACCTTGGTTGACTGTAACGAATGGCAGTACCTTTGCTGAGATGGGGAATACCAAGGGATGTTGCAGGTCATTAGCGACTATCTGGGCTGGTGGAGGTTACATGGACACCTTTCAGTCCCACTGGAGTGTAGCTCCAGCCAGGACCTTCAGTTATCTTCCTGCTTAGATGCTGGTCCACTGAGGGTTCCAAGTTGGGAAAGAGAAAGGGAGGGGAGAGGGTTCTCCCTAAGGAGAGTTTCCCGTACAGGCCACCAAAATGTTGCAAGTGATCGGTGACTATCTGGGCTGGTGGTGCAGGCGGTGAGAAGAATTTGCCAAGACAGTTATAGGTATAGAAAGGCAGATTTATTAGAGAAGGTAGGAGAGTATGTTTGCAAGGAAGCAGCAGGCAGGTCAGCAGGAGAGGAGCTGATTGCAAGGAGATGAAGGCTTGCTGGAGATTTTATAGGATGGTGCTGCATGCTGAAGAGGGCTTTGTGCAGTACAGATAACGATAAGGTTGCAGTGAGCTAACTTGCATTTTTCTATCAGCTGAGTGTCTGGTGATTACTGGATGCAGGAAGATTGTAAGTTACTTGTGCAGAAGGGATGTTTGTCGTGGACCACGAAGAAAGGCAGACTTAGTTTATCTGCTTATTCCTTTTGGTTTCCCCTGATCCCACCAGCCTGACTCCTTTTTCTCTAATTAGAACTCCACATGGGAGGGATAGATTTGGAGGGAGAAGTGAAGAGTTGTGTTTTATTTTATCTTATTTTTTTGAAACGGAGTCTCACTCTGTTGCCCAGACTGGAGTGCAGTGGCCTGATCTCAGCTCACTGCAACCTCTGCATCCCGGGTTCAAGCGATTCTCCTACCTCAGCCTCCCAAGTAGTTGGGATTACAAGACGCATGCCACCATGACCAGCTAATTTTTGTATTTTTAGTAGAGACGGAGTTTCACTATGTCAGCCAGGCTGGCCTCGAGCTCCTAATCTCAAGTGATCTGCCTGCCTTGGCCTCCCAAAGTGCTGGGATTACAGGTATGAGCCACTGAGCCTGGCCTAAGAGTTCTGTTTTAGATCTATGGAGGGATATTAAGTGGTCATTTGGATCCTGGAGGGTCTAAGTTAGAGCCATGAATCTGGAAATTGTTGACATAAAGGCATGATACCCTAGGAAGGAGGAGAGAAAGATGTTGGAAGTTTAAAAAGAGAAGTGTGAAATCGCTGTCTCAGTTTGAGAAAGCAAAATTACTTGGAAGTGTAGTAGGCTTGCTGGGCAGTGTTGCATGCCCTTTGAGGTTTGTGGTTTTGAATCTAAAAAGTGAAATCAGCCTGCTTGAGTGGTTTTTCTGTGGCAAAACTCAGCTGCTTGGGTGCAGGGAAGGAGGAGGACAGAGACAAGGAAGCGCACTGTAGATTCTAAGTTGGTAAGGCAGGAAATGAGGACAGGACAGGGCTGGATAAGGGAAAAACGAGGCTACTGAATTGGGAGCCTTGTTGAGGTCAAATGACTGTTGAGGTGTGGTGTATTCAGGTAAGTGATCTGCAAGGAAAGGAAGTAGAAGGTTTGAAATCCGGTTACCAGGGTTCAGCCTTGCATGGGTTTTTATTGGGGGATGGAGGAGAAGGGTGGTGGTGAAGAGAACTGGAACTGAGAGACTGAGGAGGAAACTTATCCACTTGGCCGTGGGGATGGAGGTTGGGTGACCGTGGCTCAGGAGTGCGGGGGAGATCAGTCTCTGACATCTATGGGGAACAGCAGGCTATAGAGCCCCAAGGTGTGAGTTTCAAAGAAGGGGGTTCTTGGCAGGAAGACGCTCCAGAAATGGCCTTGGGGAGCAAAGACAACTTGGACCCCTTGTGTCCTTGAGGCATGTAGGTTGCCGGAGGGAAGATTGCCCCTCTTGAGAGGCCTTAGGGGAAGTGAAGGTAACGGAAGTGTCCGGAGTCTTGTAAGGATATGGTGCCTGCTACCCACGTAACTAGATTTCCAGAGAGCAAGGATAGGGGGCTTGCTAATTGTGTATCTTTGTTTCCAGATAGCGTGGTCAAAAGGGCTGGGGGTGGGGTGTGTGGGAAGGCTGGGCACAAGAGATGAATGGGGCAGAGTGGGTGTGTGGTGGTTTCACGTATGTCGTCTCTTTTCCTGCTGACCACTCCGCTGCCCACTCTGCAGTAGACTTTCTTCAGAGAGCTCCTCATACGAGACAGTTGGGTTTTTTTGTTTTGTTTTGTTTTTTTGAGGCAGGATCTTCCTCTGTCATCTAGGCAGGAGTGCAGTAGCATCATCATAGCTCACTGCAGCCTGGAAGGCCTGGCCGCAAGTGATCCTCCTGCCTCAGCCTCCCTAGTAGCTAGGACTGCAGTACATGCCACCACATCTGGCAAAATTTTAAATTTTTTATAGAGACAAGGTCTGTTGCCCAGGCTGATATTGAACTTCTGGCCTCAAGTTTTCCTCTTGCCTTGGCCTCTGAAGAACAGCTTTTATATTTGGGTTGGAAAGGACTCTAAATACCACTATAGAAAGTGAAATTAGAAATAACATTTGGGGGAAATTTTATATCCCAAAGCAGTGTTGTAGAAGCCAGCATTGCCTTCCTTCTGGACATGTTGCTGCAGTGCGAAGTCGTCTTTTACTAAGCAGTGATTGCACACTATTGTAACTGCCCAATGGGTTCGCCTTGCCTGCTGCCTAGACAGAGCCAATTTATCAAGACAGGGGAATTGCAATGGCAAAACAGTAGTTCACACAGAGCCGGCTGTGTGGGAGATGGGAGTTTTATTATTACTCAAGTCAGTCTCCCGGAGCATTCGGGGATCAGAGTTTTTAAAGATAATTTGGCGGGTAGGGGCTTGGGAAGTCGGGAGTGCTGATTGGTCAGGTTGGAGATGGAGTCATCGGAGTCTGAAGAGAGTTTTTCTTGCTGCCTTCTGTTCCTGGGTGGGATGGCAGAGCTGGTTGAGCCACATTACCGGTCTGGGTGGTGTCAGCTGATCCATCGAGTGCAGGGGCTGCAAAATATCTCAAGCACTGATCTTAAGTTTTACAGTAGTGATGTTTTCCCCAGGAGCAATTTGGGGAGGTTCAGATCCTTGGAGCCAGAGGCTGCATGACCCCTAAATTGTAATTTCTAATCTTGTAGCTAATTGGTTAGTCCTGCAAAGGCAGACTGGACCCCAGGCAAGAAGGGGGTCTGTTATCAATTTTGTTTCAGAGTCAAACCATGAACTGAATTCCTTCCTAAAGTTAGTTCAGCCTATGCCCAGGAATGAACAAGGACAGCTTAAGGGTTAGAAGCAAGTAGAGCCGGTTAGCTCTGATTTCTTTCACTGTCATAATTTTCTCAGTTATAGTTTTGCAAAGGCAGTTTCACTATTGTGTTCCATTCTGGAAGTTACCATTTTTGATGGGTCGTCCTCTAGGACTAAGAAAAACTTCACTACGAAAATCACATGAGTTAGTGATTGTGAACTTGCTTTGGAAAGTAGAAGTTTATGGTTCTGGATTTTTTTTTTTTTAGATGGAGTCTTACTCTTGTTGTCCAGGCTGGAGTGCAGTGGCATGATCTTGGCTCGCTGCAACCTCTGCCTCCCAGGTTCAAGCGATTCTCCTGCCTCAGCCTCCTGAGTAGCTGGGATTACAGGCGCCTGCCACCACCCCCGACTAATTTTTGTATTTTTAGTAGAGATGGGGTTTTGCCATGTTGGCCAGGCTGGTCTCGAACCCCAGACTTCGTGATCCGCCTGCCTCGGCCTCCCAAAGTGCTGGGATTCCAGGTGTGAGCCACCGCGCCCCGCCAATGGTTTTCTGGATTTTATTTGATGGCAAGAATCTTACCACTATATATATATATATATATATATATATTTTTTTTTTTTTTTTTTTCTGGAGAGAATGGAAGCAAAGGAATCCTTTTTTTTTTGGTTGAGGGGGAGGGGGACAGGGTCTCACTCTGCCATGCAGGCTGGAATGCGGTGGCACAATCTCGGCTCACTGCAGCCTCTGCCTCCCAGGTTCAAGTGATTCTCCTATCTCAGCCTCCTGAGTAGCTGGGACCACAGGCACGCACCACCACCCCTGGCTACTTTTTGTACTTTTTGTGAAGATGGGGTTTTGCCATATTTCCCAGGCTGGTCTCAAACTCCTGGGCTCAAGCAGTCCTCCTACCTTGACCTCCCAAATTATTGGAATTTCAGGCGTGAGCCACCGTGCCTGTCCAGAATCTTATTTTTAACAAGGATTTTTTTTTTTTTTTGTCTTTTAAAATAATTCTAATGGGGGTTTGAGGAGATGTTGGCCAAAGGATACAAAATTTCAGTTAGGAGGAATAAGTTTAAGAGAACTATTGTACAATATGGTGACTATAGGCTTTGGTTTTTTGAGACAGGCCCTCACACTGTCACCCAGGCTGGAGTGCAGTGGTGCAATCGCGCGGCTCACTGAGCCTCTAACTCTCAGGTGATCCTCCCATCTCAGCCTCTGGAGTGACTGGGACTATAGGCTTGCGCCATCACACCCGACTAATATATGTATATGTATTTAGATGGAGTCTCGGTCTGTTGCCCACACTGGAGTGCAGTGGTGTGATTTCAGCTCACGGCAGCCTCCGCCTTCTAGGTTCAAGTGATTCTCGTGCCTCAATCTCCTGAGTAGCTGGAATTACAGGTGTGCATCACCACACCCGGCTAATTTTGTATTTTTAGTAGAGACAGGGGTTTCACCATATTGACCAGGCTGATCTCGAACTCCTGACCTCAAGTGATCCACTTGCCTCGGCCTCCCAGAGTGCTGGGATTACAGATGTGAGTCACTGGACCTGACCTGGCTAATATTTTTGTATTTTTTGTAGAAGTGGGGTTTTGCTGTGTTGCCAAGGCTCGTCTCAGACCCCTGAACTCCAGCAATCCACGCGCCTCGACCTCCCAAAGTGCTGATATACAGGCCTGTGAGCCACTGTGAGCCACTGTGCCCGACCGGTGACTATAGTTAATAACAATGTACTTGATTTTGAAAATTGCTAAAAGAGTAGATTTTAAGTTTTCTCACCACAAAAAATAAGTAGGTGAGGTAATGGATATATTAACTAGCTTGACTGAGCCATTCCACAATGCGCACATATTTTAAAACCTGTTATACATGATAAATATATACAATTTTATTTGTCAATTAAAAATACTATAATGTTAAAAATCTTGTTGCTGTCAACTATCAGTTGATAATTGTGTATTCAGTATTCATTAATAGAGTCTGCAACCATACCTGCATACCACCCTGAACATGGCCTGCCTTGTCGGACTTTGGAAGCTAAGTATGGTGGGGCCTGGTTAGTGCTTGGGTGGGAAACTGCCTGTGAATACCGGTGCTGTAGGCTTTAAGAAATAAAAATTCACCAATTGAGAAAATACTGAATGACAAGCTACAATGAATTCAGAAATGCTGAAATGAAATTTGGCTTTGAAATTTGGTTTTATTAATTATAACAGCATTTACACATACTTGAAAAATGTTACACTCTTGTTCAGTGTGTATTTAGAGTGGTAAAGAGAGTGTTCTTCAAAAAGTAGGATGTGCTCAATAGACTCAAACTTGACACAAACTCCTGTACACCCCAGGGTCCTTGAGCTCATGAATGATTGGAAATCACTTCTGTGATAGATAGGACACATGTGCAAGATATTATTATTGCATAGGACCAAATGTTACAGTATTTATCTTAAATGTCATTATGCACACAGCAGGTGAATGTTTAAAACTATTTTCCTGGGCGAGGTGGCTCACGCCTGTAGTCTCAGCACTTTGGAAGGCTGAGGTGGAAGGATTGCTTGAGACCAGGAATTCAAGACCAGCCTGGACAACATGGCAAAACTCTGACTTAACATAAATGCAAAAAATAAGCTGGATGTGGTGGCGTGTGCGCCTGTAATTCCCAAAGGATTGCTTGAGCCTGAGAGGTCAAGGCTGCAGTGAGCTGAGGTTGTGCCACTGCACTCCGGTCTGGGTGACAAAATGAAACCTTGTCTCAATCAATCAATCAATCAATCAATCAATCAGGCTGGGCATGGTGGCTCATGCCTGTAATCCCAGCAATTTGAGAGGCCAAGAATGGTGGATCATCTGAGGTTAGGAGTTCGAGACCAACCTGGCAAACATGATGAAACCCCGTCTCTATTAAAAACACAAAAATTAGCTAGGCATGATGGCGGGTGCCTACACTTCCAGATACTTGGGAGGCTAAGGCAGGAGAATCTCTTGAACCTGGGAGACAGAGGTTGCAGTGAGCCGAGATCATGCCACTGCATTCCAGCCTGGGCAACAGAGCCAGACTCTGTCTCAGAAAAAATAGATAAATAAAATAAAGCCTGTTTTCCCAATGTGCTTATTAAGCCTTTTCTCCCCAATCATTGTAACTTAGGAAAAGATCGTCTATTTAGAAACTAAATCCAAATGGCCTCAAATATCTTGGTAGTTATTTAAAGCTATTAATATAAGTGTACAGCCCTAGATTATGCAGCTCTATTGCCAACATGCTGTAATTTCAATCTGTTGGAGCATTTATTTTTGGAATTATGATTTTACATGATACATTATTGAATTTCATATCCCATGCCCTTTCCTGGAGTACATACTACACTGTTTTGAGGTGGGAAGGTGTCCAGTTCAAAGAGCTATGATTCATAGAGAATTATTAAAGTTTTGAGTTTTTCCACTTGGGTTTCATGTTTAATTTTCAGGATGGAAGTAAATTTAGTCATAACACTAATAGCTCTTGTTTTTGTAACTTCCTAGAATTATAGACAGGAAGTTTATTTACATTTTGTGAGTGGAATTTTATTGTCCTACTCTGCACATGATTTTATTAACATTTTCCAAGAAGAATGACTTTAAAATGAAATTAGCTAAATTCTACTGATTTGGAATTAATCCTTGGCAGATCAGTGGCTAATATAATTTATCTGAATATGTCACATACATTCTTACTTTTAGCCTTACAGCTCTCAAATGAGATCAGCCATTTTATGGATGACCACTTGTGATTTATAGAGCATGACCTGTCCCAGGGCTCACAGCCAGTAAGGAAAACAACTGTTATGTGTACATAATTGTAACCACCTCAACTTTGTTTCTTTTATCTGCAAGTTGAAAGAATGGCCTTTCTGCTGGGTCTCTTAGCCTTTAAGGTTTGGGTGCATCTATTGAGCTGTGGCTAGTGAAAATAAGTAGTGTAACAGTTCCAGTGAACATAGATCTCAGAGCCAAGCCCTGTGATTCTCTCTTGAGTATTGGGAGCTCTTGCATGTGTTCCCTACCTTGACTACTGTTGTATATTTATCATACAAGCCATTTTATGGATTTTTTTCCCCTGAATATGAGGATAAATTACATTACTTTTTTTGCTGTGGCGGGGGCCAGGCAAGGTCTTACTCTGTGGTGTAGGCTGGGGTGCAATGGTGCGATCGTAGCTCCCTGCCTCCTTGAACCCCTGGGCTCAAGCGATCTTCCTGCCTTAGCCTACTGAGTAGCTGGGACCACAGACACGAGCCACCATGCTTGGCTTTTTTTTTTTTTTTAATTTAGTTTTTGTAGAGATGGGGTCTCACTATGTTGCCCAGGTTGTTCTCAAACTCTTGGGCTTAAGTGTTCCTCCCGCCTTGGCCTACCAAAGTGTGGGGATGACAGGCATGAGCCAACATGTCGAGCCTAAATTATAGTACTTTTCTAATGCTGTGGGTGTTTCCATTATAAAAATTATATTGATGTTTATTGTAGACTTTTTAAGAAAAAAGTATATAGAAGAAAATTAAAATTATCCATTATTTCACTCCCTAGAGAGAACTGGTATATTCCCTATTTATTTGTATTATGTAAATACAGTTGAGTTGATTAGATTTATAACCAGCTCCCACTTTTTGTCACTTGACATTTTCTCATGTCATTAAAAAGTCTTCATGGCAAATGATTATAAGTGATTCAGCCATTCAGACATGCCATAATTTATTTAATTATTCCCCTATTACTGTATTTTTAAATTGGTTCTGCAGACTCATAACTGGAGACATTAAGTTTAGCTGCTTACTTTATGCTTAATTGTTCTTGGATATCAGAGAATGGGTGCAGCTTTTAGAGAGTACAGTCAAATGAAAAGGCACTGGGGCTAGGCACAGTGGCTTATGCCTATAATCCCAGCACTTTTGGAGGCCAAAGTGGGCAGATCGCTTTGAGCTCAGGAGTTCGAGACCAGCCTGGGCAACGTGATGAAACCATGTTTCTACAAAAAATACAAACATTAGCCAGGCATGGTGGCTCATGCTTGTAGTCCCAGCTACTTGGGAGGCTGAGGCTGGAGAATGGCTTGAGCCTGGGAAGCAGAAGTTGCAGTGAGTCGAGATCGTGCCACTGTACTCCAGCCTGGGCGACAGAGTGAGACCCTGTCTCAAAAAGGAAAAAAAAAAAAAAAAAAAGCTGCTGGAAGTAGTGGAAGGAGATGGCAAGGAGTGGCCCGACCTCTTTCTCTGTTTCGTTGACTGACACAGTTTTTTTCATTTTGGGGGATACTGGGGGGCAGACAGGGGTTAGGCAGCTTGCCCCGAGTCTTACACTGGGACCTCACCTCAAGGCAGTAGAATATCGTGTAGAACATTGTTTTGAATCATTTTGTTTTGTTTTGCTTAGAGTCAGGGGTGTCACTTTATTGCCCAGGGTCGACTGCAGTGGCGTGATCATAGCTCACTGTAACCTTGAACTCCTGGACTCAAGGGATCCTCTTGTCTCAGCGTGTCCAATAGCTGGGGGACTACAGGTGTGAGCCATTGTGCTCAGCTCCTTCTTTCTTTTAATATTAAAAATCTCCTCCAACACTTTGTGAAAAATACTTTTTATAGGCCTAAACACATCTTGTATTTTTTTTTTTTTTTTTTGAGACGGAGTCTTGCTCTGCCGCCCAGGCTGGAGTGCAGTGGCCGGCTCTCAGCTCACTGCAAGCTCCGCCTCCCGGGTTCACGCCATTCTCCTGCCTCAGCCTCCCGAGTAGCTGGGACTACAGGCGCCCGCCTCGTCGCCCGGCTAGTTTTTTGCATTTTTTTAGTAGAGACGGGGTTTCGCCGTATTAGCCAGGATGGTCTCGATCTCCTGACCTCGTGATCCGCCCGTCTCGGCCTCCCAAAGTGCTGGGATTACAGGCTTGAGCCACCGCGCCCGGCCACATCTTGTATTTTTTAAGGAATAGATCCCTGGAAATACATTTTTTTTTAAGTGAAAGCAAGTTTATTCAAAAGTAAAGGAATAAAAGGGCAGCACTCCATAGAGAGAGCAGCCCAGAAATTGAATTTTTGTGTCAAACACTCTTGATGAACATGGCTAGATTGTCCTCCTATAATATTATACTAATTTTTACTTCTTTCAGTAGCGTATGGGAGTTCAGGAACCTGAGCTCCTGAGTTCCTGAGCCCAGGAACCTGAGCTGCATTGAGCACAATCTTTTTAACTATCCAAATGTTTTCTTGCCTTAATTATATTTCTAATATTACTAGTGGGATTGAACTTTTATTTCTTTTTTTTTTTTTTTTTTGAGACGGAGTCTCGCTCTGTCACCCAGGCTGGAGTGTAGTGGCCGGATCTCAGCTCACTGCAAGCTCCGCCTCCCGGGTTCACGCCATTCTCCTGCCTCAGCCTCCCGAGTAGCTAGGACTACAGGCGCCGCCACCTCGCCCGGCTAGTTTTTTTTTGTATTTTTCGTAGAGACGGGGTTTCACCATGTTAGCCAGGATGGTCTCGATCTCCTGACCTCGTGATCCGCCCGTTTCGGCCTCCCAAAGTGCTGGGATTACAGGCTTGAGCCACCGCGCCCAGCCTGAACTTTTATTTCTTAAGTTCAATAGCCATTTCATTTCTTCTGAGTTGTCTATTTCCTTTGCTCATTTTTTCTATAAGAATGAGTGATTTTCTTATCAGTTTGTATGAGCTCTTTCTATTAAGATATAATCTCTTGTCCAGGATTTTTTTTTTTTAAAGGACTATCTAATAGCTTTAACATAATTATTAATCCAGTTTTCTGGTGTCAACTAGGCCATGAGATTTTTTCCCACAAGGCCTGATTATATGGTGACTATAAATCGAAATAATTCAGTTTTTGGATAATCTGCCGAGGTTTAATAATGTCCATAATATGTTTTGTCTTTCCAGAAAGAAGAAATGATGTAAATCACTCACTATCCAAACTTTAAGGTCAAAGGTGAGAAGGAAGGTCAGGAAGAACATGGCCTGGCCAAATGTTTTTCAAAGAGGGTCTCTGCTGTCCCGATTCAGCCATCATCACGTTGTAGTGTTCCTGCTCACCTTCTTCAGGTAAGCACGTTGCTAAAGCTGCTCTCCTGCTTTTTTTCTTTTTTTCTTTTGAGGGAGCTATTGCATGGCAAGTGTCAAATGCACTGATGGGCATACACTTAATAATGTTGGTTATTCCTTCTGTTGTAGTCTTGATAGCTCTAATATAGTAGTTCTCGAGGGCTATTTTGCCCTCCAGAGGACATTTGGCAGTGTCTAAGATAGTTTTGGTTGTCATGAGTGGGGAGGAATGCTACTTGTAGTTAGTGGTGGAGACCAGGGATGTTACTAAACGTCCTCCCATGCACAGGACAGCTCTCCACAACAAACAACATTTCGGCTCAAAATGTCAATAATGTGGAGGTGGAGAAGCCCTGGTCTGGTTTTTTATTTTTTATTTTGTACTTTTTTTTTTTTTGAGATGGAATATTACTTTGTTGCGCAGGCTGGAGTGCAGTGGCATGACCTCGGCTCACTGCAGCCTCCGCCTCCTGGGTTCAAGTGATTCTCCTGCCTCAGCCTCCCGAGTAGCTGGGATTACAGGCACGTGCCACCATGCCCGGCTACTAAATAGAAACAGTTTCACTGTTAGCCAGAATGGTCTCGATCTCCTGACTTCGTGATCTGCCCGCCTCAGCCTCCCAAAGTGCTGGGATTACGGGCATGAGCCACCACGCCCGGGCAACATATCTCACTTCTTTTCATCACCCTGTTTGGAGAGAGAAGTCCTCTATTTGTTAAAACCAGAAGCTGGAGAACAAAGGTGATCGTAAGCGGTTCTCTTAGAAACATAGCATAGGCCATTGGGTGTTAGAGGCGTGCTATAGGTGACCTTGTTACTCAACTTTTTTTGATATTTCTGCTGAGTAGATTTTATTATTAATCTTTATGAAAGACACCAGAAATAATGATTATTTATTTATTTATTTATTTATTTATTTGAGATGGGATCTCACCCTGTCACCCAGGCTGGAGTGCAGTAGTGTGATCACTGTTCACTGCAGCCTCTGACTCCCAGGATCAGATGATCTACCTGCCTCAGCCTCTTGAGTAGTTGGGACCACAAACACGAACCACCACGCCTGGCTTCTTCTTACGTTTTTATTATTATTTGTAGAGATGAGGTCTTATGTTCGCCAGGCTGGTCTTGAACTCCTGGGCTCAAGCAGTCCTCCCGCCTCAGCCTCCCAAAGTGCTGCGATTATAGGCGTGAGCTACCATGCTTGGCTCATCCTTTTTTTTTTTTTTTTTTAAAGAGAAGAATTCTTGGCCAGGCATGGCGACTCACACCTGTAATCCCAGCACTTTGGGAGGCCGAGGCGGGTGGATCACCTGAGGTCAGGAGTTCGAGACTAACCTGGCCAACATGGTGAAACCCCATCTCTCCTAAAAATACAGAAATCAGCTGGGCGTGGTGGCCCGCACCTGTAATTCCAGCTACTTGGGAGGCTGAGGCAAGAGAATTGGCTTGAATATGGGAGGCGGAGTTTGCAGTGAGCTGAGATCACACCACTGCACTCCAGCCTGGGCAACAGAGCGAGACTCCGTCTCAGGAAAAAAAAAAAAAGAGAAGAATTCTAAAATTGTTCAGTGTCATGCCTGTAATCCCAGCAATTTTGGAGGCCAAGTGGTGGGAGGATCACTTGAGCCCCGGAGTTTGAGACCATCCTGGGCAACATAGTAAGACTCTGTCTCTACAAAAAATACAGAAATTTTTGTAGCCTGAGTAGCTAAGATTACAGGTACACTGAGCATGGTAGGGTGCGCCTGTAATCCCAGCTACTCAGGCTGGGGTGGGAGGTTCGCTTGAGCGTGGGAGGTCAAGCCCAGTGAGCTATGATCATAACTGCACTCTAGCTTGAGTGACAGAGGGAGATCCTGTCTCAAAAACTAAAAATAAATAAAATTGAGAGAGCCTCTCTGAATCTATTTTGGTTCAAGTGGCTGCCCCCCAAATAAAATAAAACACAATTGAATAAAAGAAATGGGCTTATACCTGTGATTTTATTGAATGCTGTTTCTCCTTGCTATTCATTCATCTGCATTCTCTCTATTTTGTAGTTATTCATTGCTCCATGCTTCACGAAAAACATTTAGCAATGTCAAAGTCAGTATCTCTGAGCAGTGGACCCCAAGTGCTTTTAACACGTCAGTTGAGCTGCCTGTGGAGGTAAGCAGAACAAAGTGCTGGGATGGATTGAAGGAGACCGCGCCCACCCCTAGATTCTTCTTAAGTTCTTTTTTGCATCTTTTGCTTGCCCAGGACTCTGAAATAGCTCACTGTTTCCTATCACATAAGAGCCAAACTGTTCTACTAATTTCAAAGCCTGCTCCGACTCAGTCCCATTTTACCTCTCCAGCTGGCTTATTTCTAACTGTTTAGAAATCACACCTTCTGACGAGGCAATTTTTTCACTGGCTTTCATTAGTGCTGTACTCGTTTCTGTCTTTGAGATTTTGCATGTTATCTTTTATGTGCTCTTTTGCCCTTTTCCACCTGTCTGAAGTTTGCCTTTCTCTTTGTGTCAAGATAAAATGCCACTTTTTTTTTTGAAACAGGGTATCTTTCTGTTGCCCAGGCTGGAGTTCAGTGGCACGATCTCTCAGGAAACATCTCTGCAATCTCCACCTTCTGGGCTCAAGCAATCCTCCCACCTCAGCCCCCTGAGTAGCTGGGACTACAGGCACTCACCACCATGCCTGGCTAATCTTTTTTTTTTGTTTTTGAGATGGGGTTTCACCATTTCCCCAGGCTGGTCTTGAACTCCTGAGCTCAAGTGATCCACCTGCCTTGGCCTCCCAAAATGCTGGGATTATAATGTGAGCCATCACACCTGGGGAAAATGCCATGTTTTCAATCAAGTTTTTCCCCAACTTCTAATGTTTCCCTTCACTAAACTCTTGTACACTGTATTGCATATTGTAATGTCTTGGTATTTCAATATTTTCTAATTGTTTCTTTCTCTTTTTTTGGAGACAGAGTCTCGCTCTGTCGCCCTGGCTGGAGTGCTGTGGCGCGGCGCCATCTCGGCTCACTGCAAGCTCCGCCTCCCGGGTTCACGCCATTCTCCTGCCTCAGCTTCCTGTGTAGTTGGGACTGCAGGCGCCCGCCATCTCGCCCGGCTAATTTTTTTTTGTATTTTTAGTAGAGATGGGGTTTCACCCTGTTAGTCAGGATGGTCGCTATCTCCTGATCTCATGATCTGCCCTCCTCGGCCTCCCAAAGTCTGGGATTATAGGTGTGAGCCACCACACCCAGCCTGTTTGTTTTTTTACTTTAAATTTTTTTGTAGAGACAGCCTCTTGCCCTGTTGCCCAGGCTGGTCTTGAACTCCTGGACTCAAGCCATCTTCCGTCCTTGGCTTCCCAAAGTTTTAGGGTTACAGGTATGAGCCATTGTGCCCAGCGTGTTTCATTTGTTTGTATCTTGCTTATGTGCCTTGAAGTCAGGTGCAATCTTGGCTCACTGCAACCTCCACCTCTGGGGTTCAAGCCTCCCAAGTAGCTGGGATTACAGGCATGCACCACGACACCCAGCTAATTTTTGTATTTTTCGTAGAGAAGGGGTTTCGCCATGTTGGCCAGGCTAGTCTAATTCCTGACCTCAAGTGATCTGCCTGCCTCGGCCTCCCATGGTGTTGGTATTACAGGCCTGAGCCTCTGCCCCTGGCTAGAGTCATAAATCTTTTTTTTTTTTTTTTTTGAGATGGAGTCTTACCCTTTTGCCAGGCTGGAGTGCAGTGGTGTGATCTCGGCTCACTGCAACATCTACCTCCCAGGTTCAAGCGATTCTCCTGCATCAGCCTCCCGAGTAGCTGGGGACTACAGGCGCCCGCCACCATGCCCGGCTACTTTTTGTATTTTTTAGTAGAGACAGGGTTTCACCATGTTGGCCAGGATGGTCTTGATCTCTTGACCTCGTGATCCTCCTGCCTCAGCCTCCCAAAGTGCTGGGATTACAGGTGTGAGTCACCGCCCCTGGCCCAGATCATAAATCTTAAAGATGGAAGTGGTCTTAGAGAGATCATGCACCCTACCCTCCCAGATTGGAATCTTTCTTTGTCATTCTTGGAAGATAACCATCCAGTTTCTGCTTCAGTAGTTCTAGGCAGAAGAAACTTGCTGTTGTGTGAGGTGGATGCTTACATTTTTATTCAGCTTTTGAAGAAAATTCCTCCCTGTCTCTCTAAGTTTCTGTTTAGGCAAAACATTCTTGGCTCCTTCAGCTGTAGTTTAGTGACACTGAGCACTAATTGTGGGATTTCAGGTACAGCCTGAACAATATAGAGAAAAACAGGATTTCATTTAGGCGCTAGATTTCCAGTTGGATTGCCTAAGGCTGCCTTTATTTTTAAGTAACTGGGTTGGGGGTTCCCAAGACCACCCCCAGTTTGGTGATTAACTAGGAGGACTCAACATAGAGTACATGTGGCTGTAATTTATTCCAGTGAGAGGATATGAGGTAAACTCAGCAAAGGGAAGAGGCCGGTGTGGTGTGAAGTCTGGAAGAGGCCAGGCCCAGAGGCCTCTTTCATTAATTTTTAATTTTAAAAAGTTGTTAAATTATTTTTTAAGAGATAGGGCTCTTGCTATGTTGCCCAGGCCATACTTGAACTCCTGGACTCAAACGATCCTCCTGTCTCAGCCTCCTGAGTAGCTGGGACTACAGGTGTGTGCCATCATGGCCAGCTAAATAAATATTTTGCTTATATATTTTTAAAAGTTAAAAAGTTAAACAGAAAAACATTTCTTAAGTGCTCTAAATAGCATCCTAAAAAGTACCTTTTATAGCTTTCATTTTTATGCTTAGCTCTGGGTGTTTTACAAAAAGAGTTCAGCAGACACAGTCTCTGTTACCTTTAGAACTTATAATGGATCCACTGACATGGACAAACATTGGAAATGGTAAGTAAACATAATAAACATAAAATCTATGTCTGTAGATAATAATCACTAGATCTTATATTTGAGAACAACTCAGCTAAAATCTATAATAAAAATATGTACAGTTCTTACATGAGAATGGTGCTAGAGAATCTAAAATTATCCCCAGGAGAAGGAAGAAGAATTTAAAGTGTCTTGGGCCAGGCGCGATGGCTCAGGCCTGTAATCCCACCACTTTGGGAGGCCTAGGCAGGAGGATTGCTTGAGCCCAGGAGTTTGAGACTAGTCTGGGCAACATAGAGAGACCACTGTCTCTACAAAAATGAAAAAAAACACCAAACAAACAAACAAACAAACACTTTGGGAGGCCGAGGCGGGCAGATCACTTGAGGTTAGGAGTTCGAGAGCAGCCTGGCCAACATGGCGACACTCCATCTCTACTGAAAATACAAAAATTAGCTGGGTATGGTGGTGCATGTCTGTAGTCCCAGCTTCTTGGGAGGCTGAGGCAGGAGAATGGCTTGAACCCGGGAGGTGGAGTTTGCAGTGAGCTGAGATCATGCCATTGCGCTCCAGTCTGGGTGACAGAGTGAGACTGTCTCAAAAAAAAAAAAAAAAAAAAAATTTAGCTGGGTATGGTGGCACATATCTGTACTCCCAGCTACTTAGGAGGCTGAGGTGGGAGGATGATTTGGTCTCTGGAGGTCAAGGCTGCAGTGAGCCATGTTTGTGCCACTGCACTCCAGCTTGGGTGACAGAGCAAGACCCTGTTCCAAAACGTGTCTTTGGAGATTCCATCTCAACCTTATGCACAGCTACTTGGTAGATTCCCACGTAAACATGTTCCACTCTGCCTTGTGCAAAGAACCACATGCGTAAGTTGGCCTATCGTCCATCCTCTGCTCACCACTTTGAGGAAGCCCTTCCGTGTTAGTGAGCCTCCCCTGTCCTCCTGCATAGCCCTTATTCTGTTATAAACATTCTCACCTGGGAAACCCGCACAGGGACCTTTAGTGTGTGCACAGGAAGTACCTCACATCGAGCAAGTGTAGTAGCTTATATAGTCCCCCCAGCACAATACAAGAAAACCCTGCAGTACATTCAGGCTGATAAGTTCACATCAAACGTACGCTCAGACCAGGTTGAATCACATTTAGCATGTTGACTTAGTTGTATTGGTGACTTTCATTAAACATTGGATGGTTCACTATGAATAACTGGAACATGACTAACCAAGTAGTATAGTCATCCTGATCTGAGCTATGTTATTGATGTTAACTTTCTTCTCTAGGCTTTTTTCTGTTACCCTGTTTCCTGCATCTGTTTGTTAGTCCTACTTTCTTTTTTTTTTTTTTTTGAGACAGAGTCTCGCTCTGTCACCCAGGCTGGAGTGCAGTGGCCGGATCGCAGCTCACTGCAAGCTCCGCCTCCCGGATTTTACGCCATTCTGCTGCCTCAGCCTCCCAAGGTAGCTGGGACTACAGGCGCGGCCACCTCGCCTGGCTAGTTTTTTTGTAGTTTTTAGTAGAGACGGGGTTTCACCGTGTTAGCCAGGATGGTCTCGATCTCCTGACCTCGCGATCCGCCCGTCTCGGCCTCCCAAAGTGCTAGGATTACAGGCTTGAGCCACCGCACCCGGCCAGTCCTACTTTCTTCTTTTAGTTTTTGGTTCAGTTTTGTTTTCCATTTAAGTCAACAGTCAAAAAATATATTTCAACTGAATTCTGGCAGTGAAGCAGAAAAAAAGCTGTTTAAAATCTGTTAATTCTTGTAAAAGCCACACCTGCAGGGAGTTTTCGGTAACTTCTTAGAGGAGTAAAGAAAACCTACAACTTTGAGCAGCTGCTTAATAAGGTCCTTGTCTCTAGCTCACACTGGTGCGGGTACCCAGCAGGGCTTAATCATGGGTCCTGATGAGTCTGGTGGGCACACAAGCATGGAAGACTGTGGTTGCAGGGAAAATGTGGGAATGTCACTCTAATTGAAGACATTTAGGACCCCAAATTGGCATTGCTGAAAATACCGTTTGATGTCAGCTGTGTGAGCCTGCACTGCTTTCTCATCTTGGATAGAACGCGTCTTCAAAGTATGTGTGAAGTGGCATTAAAGTAACCAGATTGGTTCCAGAAGCCACCCAGAAATTAGTTCCACTGCTTTGGAATCACACTTTATTATTTGTTTATGATTTGGGGATTTTATTTTATTTTATTTTATTTATTTTTTTTGAGACGGAGTCTGGCTCTGTCGCCCAGGCTGGAGTGCGGTGGCCGGATCTCAGCTCACTGCAAGCTCCGCCTCCCAGGTTCACGTCATTCTCCTGCCTCCGCCTCCCAAGTAGCTGGGACTACAGGCGCCCGCCTCGTCGCCCGGCTAGTTTTTTGTATTCTTTAGTAGAGACGGGGTTTCACCGTATTAGCCAGGATGGTCTCGATCTCCTGACCTCGTGATCCGCCCGTCTCGGCCTCCCAAAGTGCTGGGATTACAGGCTTGAGCCACCGCGCCCGGCCTATTTTTTGTTAAAGATATATTTCTTTGATTCTTTTGTAGTTCATAAGCTGGATTATTGAGTATTCACACACGTGTGAGATGTGCCACCCTTGGACCTTGTTACAACGTGGGCACATTACTCATTTGACATGGATTAAAAATAAAGATATTTTTGGCCGGGTGCGGTGGCTCAAGCCTGTAATCCCAGCACTTTGGGAGGCCGAGACGGGCGGATCACGAGGTCAGGAGATCGAGACCATCCTGGCTAACGTGGTGAAACCCCGTCTCTACTAAAAAATACAAAAAACTAGCCGGGCGAGGTGGCGGGCGCCTGTAGTCCCAGCTACTCGGGAGGCTGAGGCAGGAGAATGGTGTGAACCCGGGGGGCGGAGCTTGCAGTGAGCTGAGATCCGGCCACTGCACTCCAGCCTGGGCGACAGAGCGAGACTCCGTCTCAAAAAAAAAAAAAAAGATATTTTTTAAAATTGCTGATTGCGATTTTTCTCTTCAATATTCTTTTAAATTTAAATATTTTTTTTTTTTTTTTTTTTTTTTGAGACGGAGTCTTGCCCTGTATCTCAGGCTGGAGTGCAATGGCGCTCTCTCAGCTCACTGCAATTTCTGCCTCCCAGGTTCAAGCGATTCTCCTAAGTCTACGGGGTAGCTGGGATTACAGGTGCACACCACCATGCCCAGCTGATTTTTTGTATTTTAGTAGAGATGAGGTTTCACCGTGTTGCCCAGGCTGGTCTCGAACTCGAACTCCTGAGCTCAGGCAATCCACCTGCCCCTGCCTTCCAAAGTGCTAGGATTACAAGCATAAGCCACTGTGCCCGGCCTGTTTTTTTTTTTTCTTTTTTTCTTTTTTTGAGGTGCAGTCTTGATCTGTCACCCAGGCCGGAGTGCAGTGGCACAATCTTGGCTCACTGTAACTTTTGCCTCCTGGGTTGAAGCGATTCTTCTGCCTCAACCTTCTGAGTAGCTGGGACTACAGGCGCGTGCCACCACACCTGGCTAATTTTTGTATTTTTAATAGAGATGGGGTTTCACCATATTGGCCAAGCTGGTCTCAAACTCCTGGCCTTGTGATCCCCCCATCTCGGTCTCCCAAAGTGCTGGGATTACAGGCGTGAGCCACCGCGCCGGCCTTGTTTGTTTTTTAAGACGGGGTCTTGTGCTGTTGCTCAGGCTGGAGTAGTGGCATGATCATAGCTCACTGCAGCCTTGAAGTCCTGGGCTCAAGCGATCTCCCCATCTCAGCCTCCTGTACTCTGGCACTACAGGTGTGCACCACCATGCCCAGCTAATTTATTTTTATTTTTGTAGAGATGGGGGGCGGTTCTCACCATGTTGCCTATGCTGGTCTTGAACTCCTGGTCTCAAGGGATCCTCCTGCCTAGGCCTCCCAGAGTGTTGGATTATAAGCATGAGCTACTGCACCCAGCCTCTTTAAATATTCTAAAATCAATTTTTTTTTTTTTTTTTTGAGATTGTGTCTTGCTTTGTCACCCAGGCTGGAGTACAGTGGCATAATCTCAGCTCACTGCAACCTCTGCGTCTCTGGGTTCAAGCAGTTCTTCCGCCTCAGTCTCACGAGTAGCTGGGCCTACAGGCACATGCCACCGCGCCCGGCTAGTTTTTGTATTTTTTCGTAGAGATGAGGCTTTGCCATGTTGGCCAGGCTGGTCTCAAACTCCTGACCTCAAGTGACTGACCTGTCTCGGCCTCCCAGAGTGCTTGGGATGGTAGGCATGAGCCACTGTACCCGGCCTAAAATCAAAATTTCTTTCTGTAACAACCCATCTCAGAAATGCCAGGATATTATAATTAGTAAGTACCTTAGAAATGATTTAGTCCAAGCATTTTCTAGCTTTTTGGTCATAGGACCCCAAAATGTTTTTGGTTGTATGGGTTTATATCTATAGATACTAGTTTAGAAATTAAAGCTGAGAATTTAAAAAATACATTGGAGTTTTTGGGATTGCATTTTAATGAATTAAATAAGTCAATAAATATTGACATAAATAACATCTTCTGAAAAATGACTTTTTCAAAACAAAATAATGAGTGGCATTGTTTTACAGTTTTGCACATCATTTCATGTCTGTTAATAGGAGATAGTGGGTTTTCATGTCTCCTTTGAATTCAGTGTGTTGCAGAGTTTATTCAAAGATTTTTTTTTTTTTTTTTAAATTTGATACGGAGTCTTGCTCTGTCTCCCAGGCTGGAGTGCAGTGGCTGGATCTCAGCTCACTGCAAGCTCCGCCTCCCGGGTTTACACCATTCTCCTGCCTCAGCCTCCCGAGTAGCTGGGACTACAGGCGCCCGCCACCTCGCCCGGCTAGTTTTTTGTATTTTTTAGTAGAGATGGGGTTTCACCGTGTTAGCCAGAATGGTCTTGATCTCCTGACCTCGTGATCCGCCCGTCTCGGCCTCCCAAAGTGCTGGGATTACAGGCTTGAGCCACCGCGACCGGCCTATTCAAAGATCTTTAGCTGGGCATGGTGGAGTGTGTCTGTAGTCCCACATACTCAGGAAGCTATTGCTGGATTGCTTGAGCCTAGGATTTCAAGAGCAACCTGGGCAACATAATGAGACCCCATCTCAAAAAAAAAAATTCTTTGAAATATAGGAAGAAAATTTGACCTTTTCACAGATTTGAAGTTAGAAAAGAGGGAAGTGTTTTTGTAGCCTTTTCAGCTAGTTGTGGATGTTCATTTGTCTTTGGTACTACAGCAAAATTTGGATAAGTGATAATTTCTTAAAAATTAGTTCCGGTGATGGAATCTGTATCAATGCACTTTGGAATACTCTTACATTAAGATCCATTGGTCTGTGTTGTTCTTTGGATCTTTAAAGTGACAGGCTCATTTCATTCATGTCTGAGGCAATCCCTGCCAAATACTCAAATCTGAGTAACTAGTTTCTCAGTCTTTCAAGTCAAAATACGTTCCAGTTGCTTTGGTAGCAGAAGTGATTCTTGCAGACTTTCTACTTACTGACACAGAATATGAAAAATTATTGGCTGGATGCAGTGGCTCACTCCTGTAATCCCAGCACTTTGGGAGGCTGAGGGGAGCAGATAACGAGGTCAGGAGTTTGAGATCAGCCTGACCAACATGGTGAAACCCTGTCTCTACTAAAATTACAAAAATTAGCTGGGCATGGTGGCACGTGCCTGTAATTTCAACTACTCAGGAGCCTGAGGCAGGAGAATCGTCTGAACCCGGGAGGCAGAGGTTGCAGTGAGCCGAGATCCCACCACTGCACTCAAGCCCGGGCGACAGAGTGAGGCTGTGTCTCAAAAAAAAAAAAAAAAAGAAAAGAAAAAGAAAAATTGTTTTACTCAAGGACCTACAGTTTATAAAATTAAAAATTTTTACTGCTTTGTGAAGGACAGTCTTATGTGACACTGGCTTTTTTTTTTTTTGTTTGTTTTTTGAGATAGAGTCTCACTCTGTCACCCAGGCTGAAGTACAGTGGCACAATCTCAGTTCAGTGCAACCTCCTCCTCTCAGGTTCAAGGAGTTCTACTGCCTCAGCTTCCCGAGTAGCTGGGATTGCAGGCACCCGCCACCACACCCGGCTAATTTTTATAATTTTAGCAGAGATGGGGTTTCACCATGTTGGTCAGGCTGGTCTTGAACTTTTGACTTCAAGTGATCCACCCTCCTGGGCCTCCCAAAGTGCCGGGATTACAGGTGTGAGCCGCCCAGCCCAGCCGACGTTGGCTTTTTAAAATCCTGTTTTGGTTTTTTATTGTGAGGATGTTGCAGTGAGCAATATGGTGATTACTAGTGCTGTCTGGCATTACTGCCTTGGCTCATGCTAAGGTGCGGCAGTTTCTCTCCAGTGCAGAAGGGAACAAAGTCGAAAGGACATCACATTTTAATGTGGTGCAAATAATTTTGACCTTGCAGACCCCCTTGGAGGAAGGCTCTGGAGGCCTCTCCGTCTACCCGAGTTCCGTGGACCACAGTTGGAGGGCTGTGATCTGGTCCATCTCCCATCCTGTTGAAGAACCCCTTCTGTATCTTTGAGAAATTACCTTCCCGTTTCCCTCAAGGATGTCTGTTGTGGGGGAAATTCACTACACCGTGAAGCAGCCCATTACATTTTTGAAAGTTCTGTAAACTAACTCAGATCTTTTTTCCACCACTGGCCCTTCATAAAGTTGAGGATAACTTTTCACAGATCCCCTGTGTGTCTCTTTTTCAGCATAAATTTATATTTCCATTTCCTTCAGTGGTTCCTCTCATGGCCTGGTTTCGTATATCCTGCTCCTCTTTCTTTAAAATGAAAATGAATGGACATTATTTAATTCATTACAAAAGATACTGACAAAATAACCATGGGTTATTTTCACTGTTAGACTCTGTATAAATATGTGTAAGACTTGGTTCTTATCCTAAAGGAAGTTAAAAAACTGGATTCATTTCAACACAGCTGAAGAATATAAACATCCTGCAGAATCATACATGGCATTTTGCAGTTAGAAAGAACCTAGCTCTCGGCTGGGTGCAGTGGTTCACGCCTGTAATCTCAGCACTTTGGGAGGTGGAGGCTGGCAAATCACTTGAGGTCGGGATTTCAAGACCAGCATGGCCAACATGGCAAAACCCCATCTCTACTAAAAATACAAAAACTATCTGGGCATGGTGGCACGTGCCTGTAATCCTAGCTGAGGGAGGCTGAGGCAGGAGAATCCCTTGCACCCAGGAGGTGGAGGTTGCAGTGAGCCAAGGTCGGACGCCACTGCCCTCCAGCCTGGGCAATGGAGTGAGACTCCATCTCAAAAAAATAAAAAAATAATAAAAATAGAACTTAACTCGTTTTGTGGTTCTACAGACTGGCCACTGAGGTACTCTGAGAGCTGCTCAGCTGTTTTGTTGTGATTGGGTTGTAGGTGGGATGCGATCTCCCTTCCCTAAGCTCCTGGGGTTGCTAGGTGGGGCTTGGGATAGCCTCCTCCTGATTTTAGACTGGTGGATATTCCCAGTCCAATTAACTCTGACCTTGAACATCTTCTTCAGTTTACCCCAGTGTGTTGTACAAAGATCGTTTTCTATGTGTGCCTATGAAGAAGCTGAGAAGTATTGGGATAAGTGGCCTCTCTAGGGCAACAAATTCTTCTTTTTTTTTTTTTTTGAGACGGAGTATCACTCTGTCACCCGGGCTGTAGTGCAGCGGCACCACGATCTCGGCTCACTGCAAGCTCCGCCTCTCAGGTTCACACCGTTCTCCTGTAGGGCAACAAATTCTTAAGCATAGAGTTGGGGTTATAAGTTTTCTGAGTACCAGACTAGAAAGATAATAAAGTTGGCAAGACATTGTGATTTGATTGAAGTAGGTTAATGAAGGACACTTTTTTTCATTTTAAAAATCAAGATGTGATTTATAATTACCTTTTTAGTATACAGTTCTACAGTTTTTGATAAATACATACAGTGTTGTAACTATTCCAAGATATAGAACATCACCCCCTAGATTCTCTTTACCCCTTGTTAGTTAGCCCTTCTTGCTTCCCTCAGCCCTAGGCAACCACTGATCAGTAGGAAATTATTTTTGAAGAGTATTGTAAAATGTTTCCTTAGATGGAGTTAGACTTAATTTCTCCCATCCAAGTAGTAACCAGGCCTGACCCCACTTAACTAGCTGTATCAGATGAGATCGCGTGCTTTCAGGGTGGTATGGCCCTAGATGGTAGGCATAATTTCTAATTGATTGGATATTGAATTCTGCCAAAAAGATTATAATCAGAATTTATTTTTTATAAATGTCTGCTTTTAAACTTACTGCCCCACTTTCTCACTTAATTGACTGAGTCACTAGCGTTTGGGCATTCTAATGATACATGTTTGAGGTGATAGGTTAATTGCCCTGATTTGATCATTGCATGTTGCATATATGTTGAAATATCACACTGTACTCCCTTAATATGTACAATTATTATGTGTCATTTAAAAATAATAAAAGCAAAAAAAAAAAAACTAGTTATTTCTTTTCTTTTCTTTTTTGAGACAGAATTTTGCTCTCGTTGTCCAGGCTGGAGTGCAATGGTGCGATCTCTGCTCACTGCAACCTCCGCCTCCTGGGTTCAAGCAATTCTTGTGCCTCAGCCTCCCAAGTAGCTGGGATTATAGGCATGTGCCACCACGCCCAACTAATTTTGTATTTTTAGTAGAGATGGGCTGTCTCCATGTTGGTCAGGCTGGTCTCAAACTCCTGACCTAAGGTGATCTGCCTGCCTCGGCTTCCCCAAAGTGTTGGGATTACAGGTGTGAGCCACCGCGCCCGGCTATACTAGTTATTTCTAAATGCATTTGAAGTAAAAGTTGGTCTTGAGCATTACTGGTGTTTTGGAAGTGTTTGTGAAGGGGCTTTGGGAAACAGAAAGCCCTAGCAGATTCCACAGGGACTGACCCGTTCCTGCTGTCTTACTATAGATCTGGAGCAGCAACCATTTGTTCCCCAGTGCAGAGAAAGCGACTCTTTTCCTCGGAACACTGGATACCATTTTCCTCTTCTCCTATGCTGTGGTAAGTTTTAGAACTCTGGGGTTTAAAGGTAAAGAAAAATGTAAAAGGAAACAACGCTGAGCCTTACGAAATGTGTAAGGGATTTTGAATTTGCTGACCGAGGCAGAGTTCAATATTTCTGAAGTTTATATTTTTTATTCTTCCCATTCATTTATTAATTCATTCAACAGGTATTTATTGCTCATGTAGCACATGTCAATGGGAATTTATCCTGAACAACACAAAAATGCCCTGCCTGTATGGAGCCTGTGTTCTTCGGCGGGGAGCTTGGGGAGACAGTCACCAAATGCTATAAATAAATTGTAGAGTACATTTGAAGGTGATAAGTACAATGGAGGAAAATAAAGCAGAGAAGGGGGACTAAAGGGGCCCGGGTGAGGTTGTAATTTTAAGTAGCATAGCTGGGAGACCTCAGGAGGCAGCCGGCATTTGAGTGAAGACCCAAGCAGGTGACTGAGGTCGGTGTGCTTGGATCAGAGCTGTAAGAAGTGAGGCCAGAGTTGTGTTGGGGCTCAGATCTGTAGGGTTTTGGTGCCTTTGTGGGGGCTTTGGCTTTAACCTTGAGTGCGATGGGAGCTGCTGGAAGGTTTTGTGCAGAGCAGCAGCAGGACCTGACTTAGGTTTGGACAGGCACACTTGCTCTGGGAGCTGAGTTCTTTGGAGGTGAAGGATGATGATGGTGGCTTGGGTCCAGCATAGCAGTAACAGAGGTTGCAGGAAAGTAGATTTTAGTAGTGTGTTGGAGGTAAAGCCAATATTTTTTCCCTCTTGAATGTGGAATGTAAGAGAAATGTGTGAAGAACACCTCCAGGGTGGAAGTGTCATGGCGGAGGGGAAACTGGGGAGATAGAAAGATTTGAGGACTCACTTTTGGATGCATTACATTTGACCACTACTGCCCAGATGATGAAGAGCAGATGCTTGGTCATTGAGTCAGAGTTCAAGGTGTAGGTTCAGGCTGAAGATACACATCCTTGGCCTTTATTATTTTTTTTTTATTTTTGAGACAGAGTTTTGCTCTTGTCACCCAGGCTGGAGTGCAATGGCACGATCTTGGCTCACTGCAACCTCCGCTCAAGAGGTTCAAGCAATTCTCCTGCCTCAGCCTCCCGAGTAGCTGGGATTACAGGCACGCACCACCACGCCCGGCTAATTTTGTATTTTTTTAGTAGAGATGTTGGTCAGGCTGATCTCAAACTTCTGACCTCAGGCGATCTGCCTGCCTTGGCCTCCCAAGTGCTGGGATTACAGGCATGAGCCACCACGCCTTCCCTTTTAGATGATTTATAGATCAAAACTGTGAAGCTGCATGAATTGATCAAGGGAACAGGCGAGGGCAGGGAAGAGGTGTGAAGCCTGAGCCCTAGGGCTTCCAGTCCTCGGAGGTGGGTGTGGAATGGGCCAGGTGGCGGGGGTGGAGTGGTAAGGAAGGTGGGGTTGGGTGTGGGCTCACGCCTGTAATCCTAGCACTTTGGGAAGCCGAGGCGGGTGGATAACTTGGAGTCAGGAGTTTGAGACCATCCTGGCCAACATGAAGAAACCCCGTTTCCAATAAAAATACAAAAATTAGCCAGATGTGGGTGCCTGTAGTCCCAGCTACTTGGGAGGCTGAGGCAGGAGAATTACTTGAACCCAGGAGGAGGAGGTTGCAGTGAGCTGAGATTGTGCCACTGCACTCCAGCCTGGATGGCAAAATTAGATTCTGACTCCAAAAAAAAAAAAAAAGGAAGGCGGGATCCTGGAGAGGTAGCATCCTGGGAGACATTCCACGGTGGTGAGGAGTAATTCAGTATAAGGATAGGCCGCTGACATCTCTGGCTTGCTGTAGGAACGGCTGTGGTGGCTCCCACGTTAGAGTTCTGGAGCCTACGGTGGCAGCAGCTGGAACGTGGACTGTGAGAGTAGTCTTCCTTTTTTCCCCAGCATATAAGATGCTGTCTTTAAGTGTGCCTTATTAAAAACACCTTTTAGGCCGGGCGCGGTGGCTCAAGCCTGTAATCCCAGCACTTTGGGAGGCCGAGACGGGCGGATCACGAGGTCAGGAGTTCGAGACCATCCTGGCTAACACGGTGAAACCCCGTCTCTACTAAAAAATACAAAAAGCTAGCCGGGCGAGGTGGCTGGCGCCTGTAGTCCCAGCTACTCGGGAGGCTGAGGCAGGAGAATGGCGGGAACCCGGGAGGCGAAGCTTGCAGTGAGCTGAGATCTGGCCACTGCACTCCAGCCTGGGCGACAGAGCGAGACTCCGTCTCAAAAAAAAAAAAAAAACGCCTTTTAATTCTCAATGTTCAGGCAATGTGAAATACTGGGTAAAAGTCCTGAAGTAGTTTCTAAATGTTTATTTAGTTAATTATTTCTATTTATTTATTTTATTTTATTTATTATTTCTGTTTTGAGATGCAGACTTGCTCTGTCGCCCAGGCTGGAGTGCAGTGGCACGATCTCAGCTCACTGTAGCCTCTGCCTCCCGGGTTCCAGCAATTCTCCTGCCTCAGCCTTCTGGGTAACTGGGATTACAGGTGCACGCCACCATGCCCAGCTAATTTTTGTATTTTTAGTAGAGACGGAGTTTCACCATGTTGGCCAGGCTGGTCTCGAGCTCCTGTCCTCAGTTGATCTGCCCACCTCTGCCTTCCAAAGTGCTGGGATTACAGGCGTGAGCTACCACACCTGGCCTATATGTGTGTGTATGTGTGTGTGTGTGTGTGTGTATATATATATGTATTTATTTATTTTTTTTGAGACGGAGTCTCGCTCTGTTGCCCAGGCTGGAGTGCAGTGGCACAATCTTGGCTCACTGCAGCTTCCGCCCCCTGGGTTCAAGCAATTCTTCTGCCTCAGCCTCTCGAGTAGCTGGGACTGCAGACATGTGCCACCATGTCCTCCTAATTTTTTTTGTATTTTTAGTAGAGACGGGGTTTTACCATGTTGGTCAGGCTGGTCTCGAACTCCTGACCTCAAATTATCCGCCCGCCTCAACCTCCCAAAGTTCTGGGTGGGATTACAGGCATGAGCCACTGTGCCCAGCCTATTTGTTTAATTATTATTATTATTATTATTTTTTTTTTTTTTGAGACGGAGTCTCGCTCTGTCGCCCAGGCTGGAGTGCAGTGGCCGGATCTCAGCTCACTGCAATCTCCGCCTCACGGTTTCACGCCATTCTCCTGCCTCAGCCTCCTGAGCAGCTGGGACTACAGGCGCCCGCCACCTCGCCCGGCTAGTTTTTTGTATTTTTTAGTAGAGACGGGGTTTCACCGTGTTAGCCAGGATGGTCTCGATCTCCTGACCTTGTGATCCACCCGTCTCGGCCTCCCAAAGTGCTGGGATTACAGGCTTGAGCCACCGCGCCCGGCCTGTTTAATTATTAAGAGTATCTTTTCTTCAAAGAGGAAACAGAGAAACAGTTGGAATGGTTCTTTGGTCATTCATTTAGTCTGTATAAAATCCCCAGGTAGGGGCACTGGGCAAAACAGGGTGCTTGCTTCTCTTGGAGCCACTCATTTCCTTCAGGGACCATTTTAAGAGGCAGTGTAGTTTACTGGAAAGGCCAACTCTGCCATGATTAACTAGCTGTGTTAAACTTGGCTGCAAAGTAGAACTTAACCTTTTTTGGTATTTAGTTTCCTCATCTATAGAGTCATCTAGAGGAATAAATAGATTTAGGACATAAAAGATCAGTGCCATGAAAAATCAATGGTCATGGTTTTTTATCTTGAGCTGTACTTCCTTCTGTAACTTAGGGTCATTTTGCTTTCTGCAGCAAAACAGTGTATTGATTCTGGCGGGGCACGGTGGCTCACGCCTGTAATGCCACCCAGCACTTTGGGAGGCTGAGGCGGGTGGATCACCTGAGGTCAGGAGTTCGAGACCAGTCTGGCCAACATGGTGAAACCCCATCTCTACTAAAAATACAAAAATTAGCCAGGCATGGTGGTGCACACTTGTAGTCCCAGCTACTTGGGAGGCTGAGGCAGGAGAATCGCTTGAACCTAGGAGGCAGAGGCTACAGTGAGCCAAGATCGCACCATTGCATTTCAGCCTAGACGACAGAGTGAGACTCTGTCTCAAAAAAAAAGAGCATGTATTGTTATGTCATCTGAAGCAGAATTGAGATTTTCTTCATCCCTTTTGTTCTGTGTAGCATAAGTCCATGTGAGGGGCAGCTAGACAACATAGAATCTACTTTAAGGCTGACACGGTTCTCTTAGGATGAGGAAGCTTGATGATAATGAGGGAGAAACATTCATATTTAAATTTATCTTCTCTTTTTTTTTTGAGATGGAGTCTCACTCTATCGCCCAGGCTGGAGTGCAGTGGCGCGATCTTGGCTCACTGCAAGCTCCGGCTCCTGGGTTCAAGTAATTCTCCTGCCTCAGCCTCCCGAGTAGCTGGGATTACAGGCACGTGCCACCGTGCATGGCTAATTTTTGTATTTTAAGTAGAGACAGGGTTTCACCATGTCAGTCAGGCTGGTCTTGAACTCTTCACCTCAGGTGATCCACCCACCTCGGCCTCCCAAAGTGCTGGGTTTACAGGTGTGAGCTACTGCACTTGGTCATGTTTTTTTTTTTAGAGATGGGTTCTTGCTATGTTGGCCAGTTTGGTCTTGAACTATTGGCCTCAAGCAATTCTCCCCTCTCCCAAAGTGCTAGGATTACAGGCGTGAGACGCCACGCCCAGCCAAGTTTTTCTAATGATGTAGAGATACTCAATTTATCAGAAACACCTGGTCCTAACTGAATTTAGGTTTTAAGCCAAGACATTTTAAATATTTATGGAAGAAACCTAAAGTCTGCGGCCCTTAAGGTCTTCAGTCTCACTTCCTGCCATGATCTCAGCATTTTAATTCCTGCCACTCAGTGGGAGGAGAGTAGAAGGCAGAACCTGTCTCCAACTAATTATTGTCTCTGCCTTCCTACTCTCCCTGCCTTGGGATGTCATGAAACCCAAGGGTCAGATTCAACAGGCAGTTAGTGTGCCCTGGAACCTTCTATTCCACTTTTTACAAGTTTGGAACTGAAACTGCAGGGTGTGTGGTAACACATGTTAACCCAGAGTGCAGATGGCTAAGAGGAATCCCTTTGGGAGAGCTTATCACTGATGGGTAGGAATTCATCTAGTCTAGAAAATGGAATATATTTGTGTGCTTGTTTCATTAGAGTCATTCTTATTTATTTTTTTCCAGTTAGGAAATCAAGTAAAACCAAAGTTTGCCCTGAATTTTGGTGTGTTTGTGGTAGAGTATGCAGAAGCCCACTGCCATTTCCTTTTTTTTTTTAATATTTTTTCCTTCTATTTTCATAACTTTTTTGTTTTCACTTTATTACTGACCCTGTTCTCCAGCCCACTGCCATTTCATGAAACGTTTGTGAAACTCCTGTAGACAGCTAGCCTAGGCATGTGAATAAGAGTTAATTTTAAATAATGTCTGCGTGTGTCTCATTTGCTTTGCAGCGCATGTTACTTTTTCATACCGTGTTATTATTGAGAGCTGTAAAAGAAAATGCTTTATTTTCAGGGCCTTTTCATCAGTGGCATCGTTGGGGATCGGCTGAATTTGCGGTGGGTTCTGTCTTTCGGCATGTGCTCTTCTGCGTTCGTGGTAAGTTGAAAAGGTCTTATTATTTTGGTCAGGTATTTTAGAATCCAAGTAATCCCCCTACTTCTCTGTAGAATAGAATAGTAAGATGAATCCTCAGTGTTCCAATCCCTCATTTGCCTTTTCACTTAGATGAGTCTTTTTTTTTTTCTTTTGCTGAGACAGAGTCTTGCTCTGTTACCCCAGGCTGGAGTGCAGTGGTGCGATCTCAGCCCACTGCAACCGCTGCCTCCTGGGTTCAAGTGATTCTCCTGAGTTGCTGGGACTATAGGTGCAAGTCACCATGCCCGGGTGATTTTTGTATTTTTAGTAGAGATGGGGTTTCACTATGTTGGCTAAGCTCATCTCTGACCTCAAGTGATCCTCCTGCCTCGGCCTCCCAAAGTGCTGGGATTATAGGCGAGAACCACCGTGCCTAGCCAGATGAGTCTTTTTAAAGTAAGATTCTAATCGGGTCCCTTTGTTGTCCCTCAGGCACCAGCAGAGTTAATCACTAGTCTGAATAAATGGCCTGGCATTCACTAGACCCTGGCCCCAGCCTGCCTTCCCATCATATTTGTCACTCTGCTTCATCCCTTTGCTCCAGCCAAGCTGGACTGCTTTCCAGGCCACTAACATCCTGCTCCTTTCTTTTTTTTAATTTTCATTTTTGAGATGGAGTTTCGTTCTTGCTGCCCAGGCTGGAATGGAATGGTGCGATCTTGCCTCACCACAGCCTCCACCTCCCGGGTTCAAGCAATTCTCGTGCGTCAGCCTCCCAAGTAGCTGGGATTACAAAGCATGCGCCACCATGCCTGACTGATTTATTTATTTTTAGTAGAGACAGGGTTTCTCCATGTTGATCAGGCTGGTCTCAAACTCCCGACCTCAGGCGATCTGCCCACCTAGGCCTCCCAAAGTGCTGGAATTACAGGTGTGAGCCACCGTGCCCGGCCCCATCCTGCTCCTTTCTATCTCGGTGCTTTTGTTCCTGCTGTTCTGCCTGCCTTGGATGGTCCCCTATTCAGCTCTCCGTAGTCCAACTCACAGTCTCCTTCAAGCATTGGCCAAATGACACCTCTTTGAGAACGCCAGTCTCTCTTCTGAGCTCCCATGCCCATTTCTTTGTAGGCACTTGAAACAGTCTGCTGCTTAGCTTGGTTGTTTCTGTTTCAGTCTTGCTTTCCCTTAGGGTGGGCGTGGAGTGGTTGAAATCACAGATACCCTACACCAGGACAGCCTGGGTTTCTGTCTGTCTTCTGTGGTTTCCTAGCTTATGATTTCTGTGAGCTTCAGAGGGAGATATGCATATGACCTCTCCCCGGTTGGCAGTGAGGACTGTGAGTTTCTGTGTGTGAGGCATTTGAAACAAGTGCTGTGTAAGGGAGGATCCATATCTGACTAATCTTTTCTTTTTCTTTTTTTTTGAAACGGAGTCTTGCTGTGTCACCCAGGCTGAAGTGCAATGGCATGATCTTGGCTCACTGCAACCTCCACTTCCTGGATTCAAGCCATTCTCCTGACTCAGCCTCCTGAGTAGCTGGGACTACAGGTGTGCATCACATGCCTGGCTAATTTTTGTATTTTTAGTAGAGTCAGGGTTTCACCATGTTGGCCAGGCTGGTCTCAAACCCCTGACCTCAGGTGATCTGCCTGCCCCAGCCTCCCAAAGTGCTGGGATTACAGGCGTGAGCCACCGTGCCCGGCCTCTATATCTGACTAATCATCATTGTTTGCTAGCTTCTAGTCAGGAATTTTTGTTGATTAAATGAAGCCATGGAGTTTAGTTAGACCCTAATTTATTATGATTATTATTTTTTTTTAGAGATAAGGTCTCAGTTTGCTGCCCAGGCTGGAGTGCAGCGGTGTGATCCTGGAGCCTTGAACTCCCAAGCTCAAGTAGCCCTTCCACTTTAGCCTCCCGAGTAGCTGGGACTGTAGGTGTGTACTGTCATGCTCAGCAATTTTTAAATTTTTTAGTCATGGGGTCTCACTATATTGCCAGGTTGATCCTTGAACTCCTGGCCTTAAGTGATCCTCCCTCCTTTGCCTCCCCAAACACTGGAATTAGAGGCACAAGTCCCTGCGTTTGGCCTACTATTGTTTTTCAGTGTTTGTCATTTGTATGTAAGTAAAACCTTTTTTTCCCCTTGAAATTTTAGAGATGGAAGCACTTTATTTTTTATGAGTTGCTCACCCACACATATAAACATATTATTTTAAAACCTGTGTACAGACTTTTTTGCTTTTTATATATTTTTTAAAAACTGCAGTTTGTACATAAACTTGCCCTTTTTAAGCATATTGTTCAGATTTTCAACAAAAGAGTAGTTTTGTGACTGCCCCGCCTTTCTCCAGCCCCTGGCAACCCCTGATCATTTTTCTGTGTACTGTTTTGCTTATTCCAGAATGTCTTATAACTAGAACGAGACAGTATTATACATGCTAGTTTTTAATCATGCAGAGTATTCTCAAAATAGAGTTTGACTGTAGATAAAATGTCCACTTGAGCAAAATGCCTGGAAAAAAGCAGCCCCTTGATGAAAGCTGCTAAATGATTGAGCAGATCACAAGTTCGATAGGTTTCACTTTCGTTGATTAACTCAGGAGCTGCAGCCATAACAGTGGCTGGCACTCACCCCGTGCCTCTGCCTAGAGTGGTGCCTGGCGCTGTTCGGGGAAGGTGGCCTCCCTGGGCTCATTCCATCCTCACAGCAACCCTCTGGAGGTTGCTGTTGACCCTCCACATGCACAGTCTGAGGGTGAGGAGATGGAAATAGATGTCAAACGAGGAATTCACTTTTTAGTCTTGGAAGATGTCAGTTGGAGCGCTGATAGCTTAATGACTTTATGTCTTTGACATCACCTCCGCTCTGGTGGGCAGTGATTGGGCGGCTGCCTCCTCATTGTGGCTCTGAGCAGGACCTCTGTGATGCCAGCCCCATGACTTACAGGCACTGGCTGTGTGAGTGTATCCTTCATGTGGTCTCTACTCTGAAGCAAGTGGGTGGGTGGCATCCCCTGAAAGTTCCATTGTGGCTGTTACATATTCCTTTTGTTTCCTCCTCTTCAAGGTGTTTGTCTTTGGCACGCTCACAGAATGGCTGCGTTTCTACAACAAATGGCTGTACTGCTGCCTGTGGATTGTGAACGGCCTGCTGCAGTCCACCGGTTGGCCCTGTGTGGTTGCTGTTATGGGCAACTGGTTTGGGAAAGCCGGGTATGCCGCTTCTTTCCTCTCTGATTTCTCTGTTTAAGTGGTTTCCATGATGAATTTTTCCGATTTGTCAAAGTCAGTTGCTTTGATGCCTTAGATATCACCCACATCTTTCATTAGCAAGTCAGAGGGCTTCAGGAAGAGAGAGTTTCACGTCGGTGTGCGTTGGAAATGGTGTGGGCCTTAGAAGTGATCCGGCCCAGGAGACACAGTCCTACTACTCTTTGGGCTGTGGGCAGATTCTGAGTGTGGGCCAAGTCAGGAGGTCTCAATTTTTTATTTTACTCATCGTTTCTTTAGAGAACATAAAAATCTCATTTGCTATCCGTCGTGTATCTTCCTTTAGGTTTTGCCTTCCCTGCCCGTTTTTGAGAGTGATCTTATTTAACCTTTTTATATTAAAGATAAGGAATTTGAGTTCGAAGATTATTCATGTGACCTGCCCAAGGTCATGTAACAAGGGCTCTAATTAGATTCAGATGAAGAACACCAGACTTTGGGGCTTGATCAAATGGGGTACTTTTTTCCCCTAAACCTTCAAGTAGCTTTTTTTTCTTTTTTTTTTTTTTGAGACAATCTTGTTCTGTCACTAGGCTGGAGTGCAGTGGGGCAATCTCCGCTCACTGCAACCTCCGCCTCCCGGGTTCAAGTGATTCTCCTGCCTCAGTCTCCTGAGTAGCTGGGATTACAGGCGTGTAACACCACGTTCAGCTAATTTTTTTTTTTTTTTTTTGAGATGGAGTCTTGCTCTTGTTGCCCAGTGCAGTGGTGCGATCTCAGCTCACCACAACCTCCACCTCCCAGGTTCAAGCAATTCTCCGGCCGTAGCCTCCTGAGTAGCTGGGATTACAGGCATGCACCCCCACGCCTGGCTAGTTTTACATTTTTAGTAGAGACAGGGTTTCTCCATGTTGGTCAGGCTGGTCTCAAACTCCTGATCTCAGGTGATTTCGCCCTCCTCAGCCTCCCAAAGTGCTGGGATTACAGGTGTGAGCCACTACGCCCAGCTATAATTTTATATATCAATGGAATCATACAGTATGTACTCTTTTTTTTTTCCTGTAAAGAAAGGGTCTGTGTTGCCCAGGCTGGTCTCAAGCTCCTGGCCTCAGCTATTCTGCCTTGCCTCTCAAAGTGCTGGGGATACAGGCATGAGCCACCACGCCCAGCCTTTGTGTCTTCTTTTATTCAGCATAATTAGAAATTTATTCATGTTTATTCATTCACCTGTGGATGAACATTTGGGTTGTTTTCAGTTTTGGGCTATTACAAATAAAGCTCCTGGGAACATTTGTGTACAAATCCTTGTGTGGACATATGCTTTCATTTCTCTTGGGTAAATACCTAGGAGGAGAATGGCTGGATCATATGTTAGGTGTGTATTTCCCTTTTTTTTTTTTGTTTTTTTTCCCGAGATGGAGTTTTGCTCTTACTGCCCAGGCTGGAGTGCAGTGGTGTGATCTTTGCTCACTGCAGCCTCCGCCTCGTGGGTTCAAGTGAGTCTCCTGCCTCAGCCTCCGGAGTAGCTGGGATTACAGGGGCCTGCCGCCACGTCCAGCTAATTTTTTATATTTTTAGTAGAGACGGGGTTTCTCCATGTTGGTTAGACTGGTCTCGAACTCCTGACCTCAGGTGATTCACCCGCCTCGGCCTCCCAAAGCGCCGGGATTACAGGCGTGAGCCACTGCGCCAGGGTGCGTTTACCATTTTAAGACACTGGCAGTCTCTTCCAAAGTAGTTGTACCATTTTACATTCCCATCAGCACAGCATAAGGGTTCTTATTACTCTGTGCCCTTCCCAGCACTTGGCATGCTTGGTGTTTTTTGATTTTAGCCATTCTAATAGGTGTGTAATGATATCTCATTGTGACTTTAATTTGCATTTTTCTCATGTCTAATGACTTGAGCATCTATTTAAAAATATTTTTGCTTTGTTTTGTTTTTGAAACAGGGTCTCGCCCTGTCACCCAGGCTGGAGTACAGTGGTGTTATCTCGGCTCACTGCAACCTCTGCCTCCTGGTTTCAAGTGATTCTCTTGCCTCTGCCTCCCAAGGAGCTGGGATTATAGGTGTGCAGCCACCATGCACAGCTAATTTTTGTGTTTTTAATAGAGATGGGGTTTCACCTTGTTGGTCAGGCTAGTCTCAAACTCCTGACCTCAAGTGACCTGCCCACCTCAGGCCTCCCAAAGGCTGGGATTACAGGCGTGAGCCATCTTGCCTGGCCAATTGAGTGTTTTTTCATGTGCTTATTTGCATGTGTTTTTGTGTGAAGTATCTATTAAAATCTTTTGCCCACTTTTCAAAGACTTTGTATTTTGAGATGATTGTGGATTCATGCTTTTTACCATTCTGTTGCATCGTCTGTTGTCATATTTTACTGAGTTTTGAGAGTGCCTTGCATTCTGGATACAGCTTTTTTTTGGAGGGTGGGGGGAGGCAGAGTCTTGCTCTATTGCCAAGGCTGGAGTGCAGTGGCGTGATCTCGGCTTACTGCAACCTCCGCCTTGCAGGTTCAAGCTGTTCTCTTGCCTCAGCCTTCCGAGTAGCTGGGATTACAGGCGCATGCCACCATGCCCAGCTAATTTTGTATTTTTAGTAGAGATGGGCTTTCTCCATGTTGGTCAGGCTGGTCTCGAATTCCTGACCTCAGGTGATCCGCCCGCCTTGGCCTCCCAAAGTACTGGTATTACAGGTGTGAGCCACTGTGCCCGGCCTATTTTAGTGTATTTTTAAAAACTTTTAAAATAGCGTGTTTAGTCTTGGTAGTATGCACCTTGGTTGTTTTGGCTGTTTTGTATTTTGAACTGCCCAGAGTATCTCTTCTGACCATGGTCCTTTGTCTCCACTGTTTTCCATCTTAGACGAGGAGTTGTTTTTGGTCTCTGGAGTGCCTGTGCTTCTGTGGGCAACATTTTGGGAGCATGCCTAGCTTCTTCTGTTCTTCAGTATGGTTATGAGGTAGGTGGTGTTTTCTAGCTCTCGTTCTTTCTCTCTCTCTCTCTCTCTGTGTGCACATGTGTGTTGCTTTTTATATATTAAATAATACTGTGGCCATTTAAAATTATGTAGAACGGTGTCTGGATAGGGCAAGGCTTGTATTAAAAGTAGTCAAACTTCTGGCCGGGCATGGTGGCTCACGCCTGTAACCCCAGCACTTTGGGAGGCTAAGGTGGGTGGATCACCTGAGGTCAGGAGTTTGAGACTAGCTTGGCCAACATGGTGAAACCCCGTCTCTACTCAAAAAATACAAAAGTTAGCCGGGCGTGGTCGTGCATGCCTATCTTCCCAGCTACTCTGGATGCTGAGGCAGGAGAATCACTTGAACCCGGGAGGCGGAGGTTGCAGTGAGCCAAGGTCACACCACTTCACTCCAGCCTGGGTGACAGAGTGAGACTCCATTCAAAAATAAATTAATTAAAAAAAAAAGTAGACAACCTTTTGATATATTCATTAAAAGTAGACAAAGTTCTGATATATTCAAACACATAAAAATTATCCAGACACAGTTCTACATAGTTTTAAATGGCCACAGTATTATTTAATATAAAAAATTATTCATAACAAAAACACTATGGAGAGCCTAAAGACACATAACCAGTTGAGAAGTATTTGCAACTGATGTTACAGATAAAGGACTAATCTGGGTCAGGCATGGTGGCTCACACCTGTAATCCCAGCACTTTGGGAGGCTGAAGTAAAAGGATCACTTGAGCCCAGGAGTTCAAGACCAGCCTGGGCAATATAATAAGATCTCGTATCTACAAAAAAACTAAAAACTTAGCTGAATGTGGGGGTGTGTGCCTGTAGTTCCTGCTATTCAGGAGGCTGAGGTGGGAGGATTGATTGTTTGAGCCTGGGAGCTGGAGGGTACAGTGAGCCAAGACACACCACTGCACTCCAATCTGGGTGATGGAGCAAGACCCTGTCTCAAATAAAAAACACCAAAAAACAAAGGCTAATCCCCCTCATATGTAAAGAGCATCCATGAATTTTAAGAAAAAGATCAACAACAGAAAGATACAGAATTTGAATGTATAGTTCATGGAAAGGATGTAGAAATGGCTTGTAAACATATGTAAAATATTCTACTCACTGCTTATTCATTTAATAAATATTTAACTCCCCGTATGTGCTCTTAGAACTGTAGAATATAGGACTGACCAAAAGAGACAAAAATCTCTGTTCTTACAGAACGTAGCAGGGAAATGCAAATTAAAGCTATGTTGTTTAAAAAAAAGTGGGTGGGGGGGGAGAAAAACTACACTCTATACTTATTAGACTGGTAAAAATCCAAAAGTTCGAAAACATGTTGTACTTGTAAGAACCTGAAAACACAGGCATTGCAATGGAAAGACTGACAGAGTCACTAACTCCTGGAGGGATCAATAAGGCAGTATCTTATCAAAATTACAGCTACACACACTGAGCAGTTCCACCTCCAGGAGTTACTCACACAGATGAATAGACTGAAACACACGCAAATGATACATCTACAAGGTTCTTTATTTTGGCATTGTTTATAATGCCAGAATGTTGCAGAGCAGTGCACTGCAACAATCTCAAAAGTGTGCTAAGTGGGCTGGGTGCGGTGGCTCATGCCTGTAATCCCAGCACTTTGGGAGGCCGAGGCAGGTGGATCACAAGGTCAGGAGTTCAAGACCAGCCTGGCCAACATGGTGAAACCCCGTCTCTACTAAAAATACAAAAATTAGCTGAGCATGGTCACAGGCACCTGTAATCCCATCTATTCCAGAGGCTGAGGCAGTGAACCAAGGTTCACTGTGACAAAGCGAGACTCTGTCTCAAAAAAAAAAAGTGTGCTAAGTGAAGACAGCAAGGGTGCAAAACTGTATTGAATGCCATTTTTGTAAGAAGGAAGAATGAAAGAGAATATGCTTGTATTAGCTTGTATGTTTCCAAAACGATTTCTGGGCAGTAAAAATGAACAGCACTGGTTATATGTTGAGAAAATTGAGCAGATAGGGAAGGTGGGGTGGGAGGGAGAGTTTTTACTGTACATTTTTTTCTTTTTTCCATGACCGAGTCTCACTCTGTCATACAGGCTGGAGTGCAATGGCGTGATCTCAGCTTACCGCAACCTCCTGGGTTCAGGGGATTCTCTTGTCTCAGTCTCCTGAGTAGCTGAGATTACGGGTGTATGCCACCATGCCTGGGTAATTTTTGTATTTTTAGTAGAGACGGGATTTCACCATGTTGGCCAGGCTAGTCTCGAACTCCTGACCTCAGGTGATCTGCCCACCTCGGCCTCCCCAAGTGCTGGGATTATAGGCATGAGCCGCCATGCCCAGCTTTACTGTACATCTTATTCCTCTATTGCTTGAATCATGTGAATATATCACCTACTCAAAAACCTAAATTATTAAAAGTAAGTTTGCTCTTTTAAAAAGTGGATACATTTTTAAACAGCTCACCAAGAGTTTTGGTGTAGTTAGGGTCAGTGAGAAGTCCTTCATTCCCTTTATTCATGGCCACCTTTATTCTAGGCTTCTTAGCCTCACACCTGGATTGTATAGTTGGTTCAGATGAATATTTCTGTTCACCTTCTGTGCTGCTCTCAGATTTGACTTCTGGAAACACTGCTTTAATTTTGTCACTCACTGGTTTAAAAATTCAGTGTTCACATCAGGCTCCATTCTCTGTTAAATAAAAATTCAGCGGTGCAGCCTGGGGTTGGAGAGTCTTTAATCTACCTGTCACCTTTCCAAATCAGTTTTCTTCCCTATTATACCCTAACGGAAGCCCTCCTGCTTGAGTTGTGCAGTAAGCTTTCTATCTCCTTCCACCCTGTGCCTTTGCTTACCATGTGCCTGGAAAGATGGACAATTGGCTTTCATTTTCCATTCTTCCCTAAGACAATGTCTTACTGCTTCAGCCTCTTCAGCTCTTTCCTTCATCTGGATTCCTGTATATGTTTCTCAGTAGGATTGGGCCTTCTCATTTATTCAACTACATGGTGCTTTATAATATTGTTTCATGTATTTAATCCCCTCAACTGTATGTAGTATCTTCGAGGGCAGATACTGTCTTTTATAAGAGGCTATGTGATACAAATAACTAGATTTTTGGAGCCAGTCTAATTTCACAACTATAATAGTACCACTTAGTATCCAGGGGACCTTAATTTTCTTCTCTGAGCCTCATAGAATCACCAGGAAGAATTAAATGAGAAAACACGAGTAGAACACTTTGCACAACGCCTGGCCCAGTAGAAGCACTGGGTGCTCCCTTGCTTCCCAGTCTCCCTTCCCACCTCTCCCCCACCCCTACCTCCCCCCACCTGCCTTTACTGAATATGCTTGTGATGACTGTCCCCAGATATGTAAGGACCCCCTTTCCCCCTCTCCTCCAGTATGCCTTTCTGGTGACGGCGTCTGTGCAGTTTGCCGGTGGGATCGTTATCTTCTTTGGACTCCTGGTGTCACCAGAAGAAATTGGTGAGGAGAAGCCGTCCCTTCTATTCCGAATGTCTTCCTATTATGGCCAAAAGGAAATCTGAGGCCAAGAAATCGAATCTCTTTTTTCCTAGGAAAACTCTGAGCTCCTTTTAGTGAGTGAAAGGAGAACAGTACTGCCGTTTGAGTCCTGTCAACATTGTAGCCAGCCCCTGGCACAGCTGGACGTGTTTGAGGGGAGTGATGCACGTCTTTTATAGATACAGGAAAAGCTTCACATTTGCAAATGATTTTTATAATTGAGACACTGGCAAGGAATGAACATGGATGTATTTCTAATTTCACTTCTTTAAACATTTCTTTTCATCCATAAAAATGATTCACAAAAATGATACCTGTACTTAAATACAGATTACATACAAGCGAAACCACAGAAGCAAACAGATGTACAATTCTTTTGTCTTTTGAGGATTTTTAGACAGACTGTGTGACTTTAATTGACCTTAGTTGACCTTGGTCTCTGGACCTTCGTTGCTGTTTCTGTAAAATGGAAATAAAAATAACATCGCCCCATAAGTAGTGATGTATGCCGAGCCCTTCGCACGTGGTGGTCTCTCCACAAACAGTGGCTGTCGCTGTTGTTTTAGGTCTCTCAGGGATTGAGGCAGAAGAAAACTTTGAAGAAGACTCACACAGGCCATTAATTAATGGTGGTGAAAATGAAGAGGAGTATGAGCCGAATTATTCAATCCAAGACGATAGTTCTGTCGCCCAAGTCAAGGCAATAAGCTTCTACCAGGCGTGTTGCCTTCCTGGAGTCATACCGGTAAGGGCCGCTCACATCTCACCACTGCCAGGGAGGTAAGAGAGCCCGTGACATCCCCTCTGCCTGGGATAAAGCTTCCTTAAGTATTGAGCCTCTCTTGGATACTTTATTTTAGGAATATACGTTCTGAGGAATGTTGTCTCGTGCCCTTCAGCTTATCTGATCTCTAATGCAGGGGTTGACAAACCTTCCATGAAGAGGCAGAGAGTAAATATTTTCTTTTTCTTTTTTTTTTTTTTTTTGAGATGGAGTCTCGCTCTGTCGCCCAGGCTGGAGTGCAGTGGCCGGATCTCAGCTCACTGCAAGCTCCGCCTCCCGGGTTTACGCCATTCTCCTGTCTCAGCCTCCCGAGTAGCTGGGACTACAGGCGCCCGCCACCTAGCCCAGCTATTTTTTTGTGTTTTTTAGTAGAGACGGGGTTTCACCGTGTTAGCCAGGACGGTCTCGATCTCCTGACCTCGTGATCCACCCGTCTCGGCCTCCCAAAGTGCTGGGATTACAGGCTTGAGCCACCGCACCCGGCCGAGAGTAAATATTTTTTTTTTTTTTTTTTTTTTTTTTTTTTTTTTTTTTTGAGGCGGAGTCTCGCTCTGTCGCCGGGACTGGAGTGCAGTGGCCAGATCTCAGCTCACTGCAAGCTCCGCCTCCCGGGTTTACGCCATTCTCCTGCCTCAGCCTCCCGAGTAGCTGGGACTACAGGCGCCCGCCATCTCGCCGGCTAGTTTTTGTATTTTTAGTAGAGACGGGGTTTCACCGTGTTAGCCAGGATGGTCTCGATCTCCTGACCTTGTGATCCGCCCGTCTCGGCCTCCCAAAGTGCTGGGATTACAGGCTTGAGCCACCGCGCCCGGCCGAGAGTAAATATTTTCGACTTCGGGAAACCATCCAGTCTCTCTCCCAACTACTCAGCTCTGTAGAGCAAAATAAGTCACAGAAAACATGGGACAGTTAGGCGTGGCCAGACTTGGCCAAAGAGCCCTGCTTTCCTGACCCTGATCTAGTATGTGATTAAAAAGGCAAAATTGATATTTTTTAATGTGTACTTTTGGGCCTTTCAAAGTATTATAGGATTATATGTGGACCAAGAAGAAGGGTTGTGAATGGTTCCTAAGTCTGCCTTGCCCCCTTTTATTATTTATTTATGTTTTTGAGACAGAGCCTCGCTCTGTCACCCAGACTGGAGTGCAGTGGTGCAATCTCGGCTCACTGCAAGCTCTGCCTCCCGGGTTCAGGCAATTCTCCTGCCTCAGCCTCCCGAGTAGCTGGGATTGCAGGTGCACGCCACCATGCCCGGCTAATTTTTTGTATTTTTAGTAGAGACGGGGTTTCACTGTGTTAGCCAGGATGGTCTCGATCTCCTGACCTCCTTGCCCGCTTTGGCCTCCCAGAATGCTGAGATTACAGGCGTGAGCCACCACGCCCAGCTTGCCCCCTTTTAAAGGGTCCAGAACAGAGCACTCCACAGTCTTTCTTGGTCATGCATTCCAGTGTTTTCCACAGCCTGTGCAGTCAGGAAAGCCTTCTAACGTCTACACTAAATCCCTTCTGCAGTTTTTCTGTCTTGATGTTTCGGGCGCTCTAGCACTGGAGTGGAAGTTAAGAGGCCTAGGTTATGTTTCCAGCTTACCCACTAACTTTCTGTGACACCTGGGGTAAGTCACACAACCCATCCGTGTGTCTCAGTTCCCCTGCCCTTGGAATAGAAATTATTCCAGTCTTCCCCGGGGCCTGTAACATTGGGCTGTTGTGTTTTGAACAAGCACCTGTTGTTATTTCATTTGTCAATGGTGCTTTATGAATGTGACCCCTCAGGTAGAGTGATCTGTAGGCCATCTTCATACGCGCCTGTCAATCCTCTTCTGTTGGTGCCCCCAAGCTGAGAGAACTCTCGTTTCCCACAGAGTTAAGTATGAGTTAAAATGCAATTTTCCACAATCCTTTAACCCAGTGATGATATATGATATAAGAGAAATGCAGGTTGCTTTAGGCCTGTTCTTATGCTATTGATTATTATCTTTTAACTGGTTTTTAAAATACTCTACTGGTAATAGTTTAATTTTTGAGAAAGATCTTTGTTGTGACTAAATATGGACCTCTTTTGCTGTTCCTTTGTTCTTCACAAGCTATTGTTCTCTGACATGGGCAGGGATGTAAAGGAAATCTAGTTAACTTAATTCCTTTGTCTTTGCAGCAGGCTGTCTGGTCAGAATGCACTGGTGATTGGGATTTGGCTCTCTAGGGGTGGCTGTTGTCTGCCAGGGAAGCTGTTTTAAAACAAGTAATACCTAGGGAATAACTGGCAGCTCCAGGGAAAAGAATATACTAGCCAGACACCCTTTGAAGTCAGCCCCTCTGTTCCCCCGTTTTTCCTTTGATGCTAACTGTCAGGATTTCCTGGTAGTAATGTGTTGAATATAGGAGGCTCAGCCCCACCACCATCTTCATGTAGCTGCAGCATTTTTTTCCCCTAAAGGAGAGAGTCACAAGGACGATGATGACATGTTCTTTCATTTTTGACTCGCCAGAGAGACTCTCTTCTTTGCCACCGGACCGGGGAATGTGAAGCTTTTGGAAACTAGGGTGAAAGGAATGATCATGCTGCTGCTTTTCTTAGACTTTGGAACTGTAGCGCAGTCCCTTTACTCTCCATTGTTCATAGTGTTGCCTTGGCAAGGAGTAGAATAACCAAGCCTGTTTGGCCGTTCCCAGTAAAGGCTGTGATGCTTCCTGGACTTCTTTGCCTGTGGTTAACGCTGGTTAGTGGCATGAATACCATTCATCTTTGTGTGAATAAAGAAATGTGGGCACGTGCCCTGCCTTTAGGTTCAAAACACTGGCTTGCTTCTACCAGAGAACTGATAGGAGGAGAAACTGGAGACAGCTAAGAAGTAGCCATATGTGTTTTTTATTCCAAAGGCCTGCTGTACATGCCTGTCTAGAAGTTAACAGGGATGAAGAGCAGAGGGAGACTGGCTGAAGTCAGGCATGTGGGGGTTTGTAGAGATGTTTAATTGTAAAATCAGGTTCTGTTCATCCTAAATTCCTTTATCTTGTTTTGCTTTTAAATGACATTAAAAATGGTGGTCATGCTGTGCTATTTGTCCCTCACTGAGAGTTGAATGCTTTTCTTGTAGTACTCACTGGCCTACGCCTGCTTGAAGTTAGTGAATTACTCCTTCTTCTTCTGGCTCCCCTTTTATCTGAGTAACAACTTCGGCTGGAAGGAGGCGGAAGCCGACAAGCTGTCCATTTGGTACGACGTTGGAGGGATCGTAGGTATGCCAGTGATGTGCCTTTTCCATAATAGTCAGTCACTAGTGATCTTTTACTGGGTTGTGAAATCTGGCCTCATTTAAAGTTTTATTACTTATTCTACAGCCATTTTCCCTAAACTGTCCTACTAGTAAACAGCCAAACTCTTAAAAAAAGGAAAAAACAAGAGGTCCATAGAAAGGAAGACCCAGCCTAAGGCAGCGCTGTGATTTACTGGGCTCTTTTTTCTTCTTCTTTTTTTTGAGACAGAGTCTCGCTCTGTCTGTGGCCGGATCTCAGCTCACTGCAAGCTCCGCCTCCCGGGTTTACGCCATTCTCCTGCCTCAGCCTCCCGAGTAGCTGGGACTACAGGCGCCCGCCTCCTCGCCCGGCTAGTTTTTTTTGTATTTTTTAGTAGAGACGGGGTTTCACTGTGTTAGCCAGGATGGCCTCGATCTCCTGACCTCGTGATCCGCCCATCTCGGCCTCCCAAAGTGCTGGGATTACAGGCTTGAGCCACCGCGCCCGGCCTGGGCTCTTTTTTCTTAGTCCTTTGTTGATGGATCAGTTCTTTTGTCTTGGGAAGCACATGGGAATCTCTCTAAATGCAATCCTTTCATACGGCTTTCTCAGTGATATCTTAGCTCTAAAGCTAATTGTATGTCAGAGATCCAAGTTAGAATGTGAACGTGTTCGTTGTATCTACCTCCCGCTTTCCCCAGCTCCCCCAGCCTAATAAGGGAGAAAACACCAATCCCCCGCCTTATCTGTGGTTTCACTTTTCACAGTTTCAGTTACTCTTAATACCGTACAATAAGATATTTTCAGAGAGAGAGACCATTCACATAACTTATGTTACAGTATATTGTTATTATTTTCTGTTTTCGTTAGTTACTGTTAATTTCTGTGCCCAACTTATAAATTAAACTTGATCATGGGAATGTGTATATAGAAAAAACGTAGTATATATAGAGTTTGCTACTCTCTGTGGTTTCAGGCATCCGCGGGGGTCATGGAACATATCCGCTGAGGATAAAGGGGAACCACACCTTAGTGTGTAGGTTGTCAGATCATAGAGGTAGACGTAACAGCAGGGATTAACTTTTGTGAATGTTTTACAGTTGTTTCATTGTAAACAAAGATTTTAATAGTGGTTTTTTTTGTGGTAGCTGGAAGTATCAACAAGGAAGTAATAAGTATGAACAAGGAAATAAGACAGAGGAGCAGAATGTACTTTAGTGGGTATTACTTACATGGCTATGCCAGATCTTAATAACCTTCAGTAATGTTAACGTTTAGAATTGTGGTGAGACTCAACTGCCGTGAGCTTGTGAAAGCACAGTCTATGCTAGGCAATCTACTATTACTGTATTTGAACTTGGCTGCTCGCATTCTTAAATCCAGAGCCAAAGGTGAGGTTGCAACCTTTAGACCTCACCGTACTTCTGTATGCTCTGAAGTTGAAATCGTCCAGCTGCCTTCTGTCTGATAAGGACACACCAGATGTCCTGTAGCCCCTAGAACTCAGAATGGTGCTGTATGTGACGTTGTTGCTTGAAAGATTCATATCCCTGCTTTTTAAAGATTGTGTCCTATTACCAAACCATAACTGCTAAATTTTATTTTAGTGAATATTTACTAGCCACTATTTTTTTTTTTGGAGATGGGGCTACTGCTGTGTTGCCCATGCTGGAGTGCAGTGGCATGATCTTGGCTCACTGCAACCACAACCTCCTGGGCTCAAGCAATCCTCCCACCTCAGCCCCCCGAGTACCTGGGGCTACAGTCATGCACCGCCACACCCAGCTACTTTTTTTGTATTTTTTGTAGAGATGGCGTTTCACTGTGTTGCCCAGGCTGGTCTCAAACTCCTGGGCTCAGGCAGTTTGCCCACCTCTATCTCCCAAAGTGCTGGGATTACAGGCGTGAGCCACTGTGCCCACCTACTGGCCTCAATATACTCTAAGACACAATTTTTTGTTTTTTGAGACACAGTCTTGCTCTGTTGCCCAGGCTAGAGTTCAGTGGCACAATACAGCTCACTGTAGCCTCAGCCTCCTGGGTTCAAGCAGCACAATACGATTCACCACAGCCTCAACCTCCTGGGCCCAAGCGATCCTCCTACCTCTGCCTCCCAAGTAGCTGGGAATATAGGCACGTGCTACCATGCCCGGCTAATTTATCTTTTATAGAGATAAGGGCACTGTGTTGCCCAGGCTGGTTTTGAACCCCTGGCCTCAAGCAGTCCCCTGGCCTTGGTCTCCCAAAGTGCTGAGATTATAGGTGTGAGCCACCATGCCCAGAGAGACATAGTTCTTAATTCATTATCTTTTAAATTAAAAAGAAAAATCAGAAATAGCAGTCACAGCTTGTTTTTGTAAGGGATAGCCGATGGTTTTGACCATTTTTCCTTTTTTCATGTTTTGCTGTCTGATTTGTGGTCGCCTGTCCCCATTGGTCATCATGGCGATTTAACAGACAGTTTATCTTCCTAAAAGGAAGCTATGGAGGACCCCTTTTCAGGGAGTCAGCCATATATATATATTTTTTTAAGACAGAGTCGCACTCTGTCGCCCAGGCTGGAGTGCAGTGGCGCGATCTCGGCTCACTGCAAGCTCCGCCTCCCGGGTTCACGCCATTCTCCTGCCTCAGCCTCCCGAGTAGCTGGGACTATAGGCGCCCGCCACCATGCCCGGCTAATTTTTTTGTATTTTTAGTAGAGAGCGGGTTTCACCGTGTTGGCCAGGATGGTCTCTATCTCCTGACCTCATGATCTGCCCACCTCGGCCTCCCAAACTGCTGGGATTACAAGTGTGAGCCACCTCGCCCGGCCCAGCCACATTTTTTGATAGACCAGCGTTAGGCTGCTGCCAGTGAGACCAGAGGGCCAGTGGGGAGCACACCTCAGGTGAACGAGCTAAATTAGAAGTGATTTTGATTGCTCGACACTCTGTGCTTGAAGGTGGAACTTTGCAAGGCTTCATCTCTGACGTACTACAGAAGAGAGCGCCAGTTCTTGCCCTGAGTCTGCTTCTGGCGGTTGGGTCCCTTGTCGGGTATAGTCGTGAGTATTCCTTTGCAATTACGAATTCCTTTGCTTCTCTAATCTGGTAGGAATAAGGCATTTGTCTGGAATCAGTGACCAGTGCTAGGGAGAGCCTGGAGACCAGCTTCAAGGCCTGATACGCCACCTTTGCATTGTCCTGTGAATGCCTGGGAAACCTGTCATCACATCGTTTTATTTGTCTTGGGAGGAAACTGACATCTCTTTTGCTTTGTTAATTTGCTTAAAAGTTTGCTTGGGAGTGTATATGCTTTGTTTGGGGGAGGCTCCAGAGACATGGCATTATAGCCAATAAAACAATAAAAAGGGAACAGGTTTCAAAAGCGGAAAGATGGTAATTAGTAAGTTTGGTATATGTCCCTTAAGATGCTGCTGAGACAGGAGGAGAGCTTTTCTTTAGCTTTTAGAAGTCTCGTTAGCTTGAGCACCAGCAAGAGGCAGACGTTACAAATCAGAGTTGAAAGAGGCAGAGAGAGTTGTGTCTCTTTGTTGTCTCTGGGAGTGATTTGTGAGGTCGCGGAGATTCAGATCTTTGCGTACTGTTGGCAGAGGCACGTGGGGTCTGCTTTTTAAGTTACTGTGGTTTGTCTGTGTCTTCCCTCACAGGTTCTCCGAACGATAAGGCCATCAATGCCCTTCTGATGACTGTTACAGGTGCGGCCCACGGCTCTGCTCCAACGTGCTTCTGCTACTCTGTCAATTCAGAGGAAAAGGGAAACTGTTTTCTCCCTCAATTTGAGTAGTACCGAAACCTTAAATACAGAGAAATCAAATTTTAGAAGGAAAGATGTCTCCTTTTCCAGGTTCTTTTTCTCTGCTCTTTCTTACATCACCTCCTCAGTCCTATTGTGACAGAAGCAGTCCCTATTGACCAAAATTTTCTTAAGTTTTTTTTTTTTTTTGAAATGGAGTCTTGCTCTGTCACCCAGGCTGGAGTGCAATGGCGCAATCTCGGCTCACTGCAAGCTCTGCCTCCCGGGTTCATGCCATTCTCCTGCCTCAGCCTACCGAGTAGCTGGGACCACAGGCACCCGCCACCACGCCCAGCTAATTTTTTGTATTTTTAGTAGAGATGCGATTTCACTGTGTTAGCCAGGACGGTCTCGATCTCCTGACCTCGTGATCTGCCCGCCTCGGCCTCCCAAAGTGCTGGGATTACATGCGTGAGCCACCGCACCCGGCAGATTTTCTAAGATTTTTGATTACTGTCCCAGCTTCTGCTCTTATTTCTAGAAGTGACTTAGAAAGATGCCACGTGGGAGACCAATTCACGAGCTTTCAAAAAAATCCACAATAGCTCTTGTCTCCTCCTGTGTTGGAGTTGGTCAGCATTTTGTCACTTGAGCACTAGATAGAATAGTTGGGTGCATTTAGGGACTATGTTATAGAAAAATTACTTATTTTATTTATTATTTATTTATTGAGACAGAATCTTGCTTTGTTGCCCAGGCTGGAGTGTAGTGGCGCAGTCTCAGCTCACTACAACCTCCACCTCCTGGGTTCAAGCGATTCTCCTGTCTCAGCCTCCTGAGTAGCTGGTAATATAGGCATGCACCACCATGGCCGGCTAATTTTTGTATTTTTAGTAGAGACAGAGTTTTATCATGTTGCCCAGGCTGGTCTCAAACTCCTGACCTCAGGTGATCCACCCGCCTTAGCCTCCCAAAATGCTGGGATTACAGGCATGAGCCACCATCCCCAGCCAGAAAAATTACTTATTTTAAACTTATTTTATTTTTATTTTTGAGAAGGAGTCTTGCTCTTGTCACCCAGACGGGAATGCAGTGGTGTGATCTCAGCTAACTGCAACCTCCACCTCCCGGATTCAAGTGATTCTTCTGCCTCAGCCTCCTGAGTAGCTGGGATTACAGGTGCCTGCCACCACGCCCAGCTAATTTTTGTATTTTTAGTAGAGACAGTGTTTCACCATGTTGCCCAGGCTGGTCTCGAACTCCTGACTTCGGGTTATCTGCCCACCTCAGCCCCTCAAAGTGCTGAGATTACAGGCATGAGCCACTGCGCCCAGCCAGAAAAGTTACTTATTTTAAACTTTAGATCGTGCTTGGCAGAGTGAGCTGCTCATTCTGCTTGGGGTACATGGAACTGATTCCAGCAGTGAGAACAGATTCACCTGGGCCATCCCATGCCCGATTCATGGGCAGCCTCACTGAGAGCAGTGGCAGATAGTGTCACCTGCTCCATTTCAGTGGCTTTTTCCTCTTTGCTCTTTTTTTTTTTTCAGTATTCCTGGTTGAATTTGTGTAGTGGAAAGATCATATAATGCAACTCTACCATAATAGAATTTATTTGACAAGCTAGTGCAATTGTTATTAATGAATGTAAACTTCACAGGATTAGAAAGGCTATGTGTTTCACTATATTTTTGTATCTTTGGGTTCTACCAAATATACTAGAGTGTCACATAATTCAAGAAGAGATTTCAGGAACATGGATGTTAACTATTAATAGTTTGAAAATGATACTATCTGGGGGTTTCCTTTTTTTTCCACGTCTGTCCAACATATTGAGAAAACTATTGGGATATTTTTTTGCCTTATGCAGTTGATTGCTAGTGGTTGTGAATTGTGTTTTAATAAGAACCTGTTCTGTTTGTGACTTCAGGATTTTTTGTTGGTGGACCTTCTAACATGATTAGTTCTGCTATTTCCGCGGACTTGGGTCGCCAGGAGCTCATCCAAGGGAGCAGTGAGGCCTTGGCCACCGTCACAGGAATTGTTGATGGTTCGGGGAGCATTGGAGCTGCCGTGGGCCAGGTGAGAGAACAGGCTGGGATTCTAATGTCTTCCCTCAAAGGCGCCTGAACGTGAACCTGCCCTCTGGGCCTCAGTAGGTGGCACTCTTGTGCTGTAGAACGCTGTTCCAAGAGCCCAAGGACTTCCGTCTCCTCTCAGGACCAGCTGATGCCTCCTAATGTAGAAGAACTCTACATTTTTTTTAGTTCCTTTTTTCTACTTATACTTCTAGATTCTTCCTGTCTGCAAATAAGCTAAGACCTCATAAGACAGACAGATCCTTCTGCCCCAGCCCACCACCCCCTTCTTTCTTTCCAGGCTGAACTTGGTGTTCCATGGCCAGGGGCACTTCTTGTTATCCCCACCTGGCATGTGGACCGCCCCCCCATTGCTGTCTCCTGTCTCCCTCTGCCAGACACTCTACTGCATACACGTTCCTTCCTGGGCCCCACCAGACATGGCCATGGACTCTGCAGCTGCTTCTGAATCACTTGCTCTGCTTCCTGTGTGTCCAAAACTCTCTGACTGTATCTCAGAGAGTGGCCCATAAGTGTCTGGTATCAGAATCATCTGGGGCACTCATTAAAGTACAGAACACCAAGCGTACTACAGACTCGCGGAGTTAGAACCTACAGATCTGTATTTTCAACAAGCCTTCTTGGTGATTCTTCCGCTCTCGGATGTTTGAGATCCCTACACTAAGATTGGCCTACTATACTTAGAACTATTTACATTGACCTTTTTTTTTTTTTTTTGGCATAAATTCAGGCTTTCTCTGGGACAGATATTTCTTTTCTGGCACAGTAATGAGTCATGCCTCTTCCAGGATATACCACTACAGATTGTAGAGTACTAATTTCGCTAAAAGATGGATTTGAGAGTCATCTGTATGGATAAAAATAGTTGAACCTGTGGAAGTGAATGAACCATTTAATGGGGAAAGAGAATGTTGGCCGAGCCTCAGGGAATGCCCAGTGGTCAAAGAAAGCGGAAGGCAGCAGAGTAAGCTGTAGTCAAGGGAACTGTGTTTGAGAAGGCGTTAGTAAGGTCATGGACGTAGAGAGGTCAGGAGAAGGAGAACTGAAGGATTTGTCTCTTAGGCTCTTAGTTTTGACATCTAGGAGGTCATTAATAGCCTTGACGATTATTGTTACTTGGTTGGTGGGGGTGAATTGCTGATGTCTGATTGCTAGTGGTTAATGAGAGACAAGTATTGAGGTAAAATAAGCCATGTTAATACTTTGACTACCTAGCTGTATTTTAATAGTCGATATGCGCTTGTTAATGTCTGTCCCTCCCACTGTACCATGAGCTTCCTGAGTGCAGCATTTTGTTGTATGTTCTTCTGCCACCTTAGTACCGAGAACAGTGCCTGGCACACGGTAGACATTACTTGTGGAATGAATGCTTGATATACTTAGCATATTTGATTATAAGACTAAAGGGCAAAAAAACCCCAAAGAAACAAAAACCTTAGCAAAGACTTGAAAACTGTGCTTACCTGATCGTGCTCTGGGGTGGGAATTGAAAAACGCTCCAGCCGTCAATTCAGATGTTTTCCTCTTTGGGGTAGAAAGTGGCTGCATTGGGCATCCTTTTCTGACATTATATTATTTTAAGTTATCCTTCGTTTCGAATGTTTTCTTCACTAACTAAATGGGTGGATTATAATGAGTATTTCAGGGTTTGCTTTTATTTAGATTGCCTCACCTGCCAGTATCCAGATCCCTCACTGTGAACTTGGGTCCTAGACTGACCTTCATGGTCGGGGAAGCACATCCAGAGTGAATCACTGTTAGCTTTACTCATTCCTCTTCCATGTTGAGTTTTGAATGATTTCCCATTGCCTAAGGGGTGAAGTCCCAAACTCTGTGACTTAGCGTTAAACTCTATCTCTCCTGTCCTTAGCCAGTGTACTAATTTACCCTGAATAACTTTGTTGCCGCCATCTTTCCCTGACTTCCCAAGTAAAGAATTGTTTCTCCTTCAGGTTGCCATAGCAGTTGATGCGGTCCTCTAGTAGGCACCTGTCATGGTGTAAAGGGGTACACCGTGACAGGTGCTGTGCTTATTTCCTTTGTCTTTGCATACCCAATGCTTAGTGCTTTTTTTGACACATACTAGGGATTCAGTAAGATTAAATTGCAGTATCTGCCCAAGAGAAATGAGAACGAATGTCCACATTAAAACTTGTACATGAGGCTGGGAGTGGTGGCTCATGCCGGTAAACCCAGCACTTTGGGAGGCCAAGGCAGGAGGATTGCTTGAGGCTAGGAGTTCAAGACCAGCCCAAGCAACATAGTGAGACCCTCATCTCTACAAAAAATAAAAAGTGAGCTGGGCATGGTGGTATGTGCCTGTCCCAACTACTTAGGAGGCTGAGATGGGAGGATTGCTTGAGCCTGGGAAGTCAAGGCTGCAGTGAGCCATGATCACACCATTCTCCACTCCAGCCTGGGTGACAGAGCCAGACCCTGTCTCTCTCTCTCTCTCTCTCTCTCTCTTTTTTTTGGGGGTGGGGGACAGCGTCTGACTCTGTCGCCCAGGCTGCAGTGCAGTGGCAGGATCTTGGCTCACTGCAACCTCTGCCTTCTGGGACTCAAGCGATCATCCCACCTCAGCCTCCCAAGTAGATTGGACTGCAGGTATGCACCACCACGCCCAGCTAATTTTTGTATTTTTTTTTTGTAGAGATGGGGTTTCACCACGTTGCCCAGACTGGTCTCAAACTCCCGGGCTGAAGTGATCCTCCTGCCTCGGCCTCTCAAAGTGCTAGGATTACAGGCATGAGCCACCTTGCCAGGCCAAGACCCTGTCTTAAAAAAAAGAAAAAGATAAAGTTGCAGTCAGAGTTTGTAGCACCCCTGTGCTTCCTTTAGTGGATGATTAGACCTCTTTTTTGCTTCACATGATGTGATCTAACATAAATCAATAGTCATTCTGCATTAACTTTTTTCACATGTACATTTCAGTAATAATGTGATCAAAGAATGTTATCCTTTTGTGCCTGTGGCCAAACTGATTTTTGACAAGGGTGCCAGGACCATTCAATGGAGAAAGGATGATCTCTCAATAAACACTATTGGGAAAACTGGATATCCACATGAAAAGAATGAAGTTGGAGCTGAGGAGTGGGGGAGGAAAGGAAAAAAAAAAAAGAATGAGGTTGGACTCTTACCTTACCTCATATGCAGAAATTACCTCAAAATGAATTAAAGGCCTAACTTTAAGAACATAAAATTGTAAAACTCATAGAAGAAAAAACATAGGGACAAATCTTCATGACAAATATGTGCAAATGACCAATAAGCACATGAAGAGTCTCAATATCCTTAGTCATTAGGAAAATGCAAATCAAAAACACAGTGAGCTGTGACTTCATACTTACTATGATGGCTGTAATTGAAAACCAGGAAAGGTGACTGGTGTTGGCGAGGATGTGCAGAAATTGAAGCCCTGCGTTGCTGGTGGGAATGCAAAATGATGCAGCTTCTGTGAAAAATACTTTGGTGCTTCTTCAAAAAAATTTAAATAGAATTACCATATGACCCAGCAATTCCACTCCTAGGTATTTCCCAAAAGATTGAAAACTGGGGGCCAGGCACCATGGCTTACGCCTGTAATCCCAGCACTTTGGGAGGCCGAGGTGGGCGGATCACTTGAGGTCAGGAGTTCAAGACCAGCCTGGCCAACATGGTGAAACCCCATCTCTACTAAAAATACAAAAATTAACTGGATGTGGTGGCAGGTGCCTGTAATCCCAGCTACTTGGGAGGCTAAGGCAGGAGAATTGCTTGAACCTGGGAGGTGGAGGTTGCAGTGAGCCGAGATAGCACCACCGCACTCCAGCCTGGGTGACAGAGGAAGACTCTGTCTCAAACAAAGAAAAAAAAGAAAACTGGGACTCAGATATTTGTATGTCAACATTTATTGCAGTAGTAGCCAAAAGGTGGAAACAACTCGGGTCCATCAGCAGATGAATGGAGAAACAAAATGTGGTATATCCATACAATGGAATACTAATGAGCCATTAAAAAGAAATGAAGGGAGGTTACAGTGAGCTGTGATCATACCATTACACTACAGCCTGGGCAACAGAGAAAGACCCTGTCCCTTTTAATCCCAGCACTCTGGGAGGCCGAGGCAGTTGGATCACCTGAGATTAGGAGTTCGAGACCAGCCTGGTGGTGAACCTCGTCTCTACTAAAAATACAAAAATTAGCCAGGCGTGGTGGCACCTCAGCTACTTGGGAGGCTGAGGCAGGACAATTCCTTGAACCTGGGAGGAGGAGGTTGCAGTGAGCTGAGATCGCACCACTGTACTTCAGCCTGGGTGACAGAGCAAAACTCCGTTTCAAAAAAAAGGGAGGGAGCAGGCAGGTGCAGTGGCTCAGGTTTGTAATCCCAGCACTTTGGGAGGCTGAAGTGGGTGAATCACCTGAGGTCAGGGGTTCCAGACCAGCCTGGGCAACGTGGTAAAACCTCATCTCTACTAAAAATACAAAAATTAGCCGAGTATGCTGGCTCACGCCTGTAATCCCAGCTACTTGGGAGGCTGAGACAGGAGAATTGCTGGAACTTGGGAGACAGAGGTTGCAGCGAGCAGAGATTGCCCACTGCACTCCAGCCTAGGCGACAGAGCGAGACTCCATCTCCAAAAAAAAAGGAGTGAAGTTCCAATGTAGTCTACCCTGAAAGCATTATGCTAAACATGCCAAACATAAAAGGACAAATACTGTGATTCCATTTACATGAAATATCTAGCATAGGCCAATTCATGGAACCAGAAAGAAGAGGTTAGCAGGAGCTGGGGAGATGGGCAGTTAATTTCTTAATAGGAACAGAGTTTCTATTTGGATGATGAAAAAGTTTGGAAATAGATAGTGGTGATGGTTGTACAACATTATGAATGTAACTGATACCACTGGATTGTACACTTAAAAATGTTTAAAATGGGCCGGGCGCGGTGACTTACGCCTGTAATCCCAGCACTTTGGGAGCCCAAGGTGGGTGGATCACGAGGTCAGGAGATCGAGACCATCCTTGGCTAACACCTGTGTCTACTAAAATTACAAAAAATTAGCTGGGCGTGGTGGCAGGTGCCTGTAGTCCTAGCTACTTGGGAGGCTGAGGCAGGAGAACGACGTGAACCCGGGAGGCAGAGCTTGCAGTGAGCCGAAATTGCGCCACTGCACTCCAGCCTGGGCAAGAGAGGGAGACTCCATCTCAAAAAAGAAAAAAGAAAAAAATGGCAAATTTTATGTAAGTTACATCTTACCATAATAAGAGAAAAAAAGAAAATGAGTTAAATAAGTGCAATTAGATCCTTTTCAGTAATTGAAAAAGTAAACGGATATGCTGTAGGATGCAAAGGTAGTACTGCAACACTGTGAGCAAACAGCATAATTGGAAAATGAGTGGCATACTTAAAGACAAACTCTTTTTGAGGCATCAATTATAGTACCTTTCATTGGAAGAAAGAATGATTAAGTGGGAGTAGCTTGTGGATGTTCATCTTCCTCTCTAAAGAGCAAAGTGAATAAAATAAACCTTCTGTGCTGGGTGCGGTGGCTCACGCCTGTAATCCCAGCACTTTGGGAGGCTGAGGCAGGCGGGTCATAAGGTCAGGAGATCGAGACCATTCTGGCTAACACAGTGAAACACCGTCTCTACTAAAAATACAAAAAATTAGCCTGGTGTGGTGGCAGGCGCCTGTAGTCCCAGCTACGCGGGAGACTGAGGCAGAAGAATGGCGTGAACCTGGGAGGCGAAGCTTGCAGTGAGCCGAGATTGCGCCACTGCCCTCCAGCCTGGGCGACAGAGCAAGACTCCATCCCAAAAAATAGCCAATAAATAAATAAATAAATAAACCTTCTGAACTGACAACTTCTACTATACGGTTTTTCCATTTAGACTCTGCATACTTAAATGGGCCATTAATCACAGCAGGCACATGTATGTGGAAGAGCTCTGTAAACTGCAAAACATACAAATCCTGTGTCCCCTTCTTATTTTCTAAAATAGCCATGTTTAATCTACTTTTTAGCTGCTTCCTTTTATAAATTTATAAAGAATTATATTGTAATTTTTTTTTTCTCCCTTTTAGTATTTAGTGTCTCTGATCCGGGACAAGCTAGGATGGATGTGGGTTTTCTACTTTTTCATTCTCATGGTAAGTAGGTGCCCCTTTAAAAAAAAAAAGTCATTGTTCTATTAATTAAGTTCAAAGCATTTACTTAAGTCACTTCTTCAGCAGAATTGCTGATTGCTTTTAAAGGCTCCTTTGTGAAAAGTAACATTTTATTAGTCTAAAAGACACCTTCTTCTTCTTTCTTCTTGTTCTTTTTTCTTCTTTCTTCTTTCTTCTTTCTTCTTCTTCTTCTTTTTTTGAGGCAGTCTCGCTCTGTTGCCCAGGCTAAAGTGTAGTGGCATGATCTCGGCTCACTGCAGCCTCTACCTCCTGGGTCAAGCGATTCTCCCACCTCAGCCTCCTGAATAGCTGGGATTACAGGTACCTGCCACCATGCCCAGCTAATTTTTGTATTTTTAGTAGAGATGGTGTTTCACCATATTGGCCAGGCTGGTCTCGAACTTCTGACGACCTCAGGTGATCCACCCGACTCGGCCTCCCAAAGTGCTGGGATTACAGGCATGAGCCACTGCGCCTGACCTTACATTCTTCTTTTTAAGGAAGAAAAAGGCTCTCAGTTTGCTCTTGACCTGAGTCTAATGAATATTGCCATTTATGATTTCAGAAAAACAAGAAGAGACTTACTTAAAGTATCACCAGCCCCTAATCAGTATACTCTTCTAGGCTACTCTCTATCTGCTGAATGTAATTTAGGAATTCTGAAGTAAATTACAATGTACACCAAGCAACACTGAGTTAAAAGAGAAGCATTGCTGTAATTAACACTGTCATGTTTCCCAGTTCTAAAATGGTGATAGTTTCTTGAGGAAATACTTATGATGCCCTAGACATTCTTAGCCGGGATTCTCTGCTTTCTTGCAAATAGCCAATAAAGAATAAGTCGTTGTTTATTTATTTTATTTATTTTTTTGAGACAGGGTCTCATTCTGTCACCCAGGCTGGAGTGCAGTGGCACGATCACAGCTCACTACAGCCTTGACCTCCTGGGCTCAGGTGATCCCGGGCTCAGGTGGTCCTCCCACCTCAGCCTCCTGATTAGCTGGGACTCTAGGTGTGTGCCACCACGCCTTGGTAACTTTTTGAATTTTTCCTAGAGGGGGTTTCACTATGTTGCCCAGGCTGGTCTCAAACTCCTGAGGCTTTGTGCTTTTAAAATGTTGCTCTCTGTTATGAGCTGTGACATACTGAGGCACGTTATTGGTGGGACAGTGCTCAAGACAGGTCTACCTGAGAGTGTGGAAGGCACCACGGACGCATTCAGTATCCTGTCCTCAAATCCAGGGCACTGTGATTGGAGGCAGCCTCCACCACCCGTACTCCAGGCAGCTGTCCTCTTGCTGTGGTCAAGGATTCCCGGGATAGTCCAGCTCCAGGAATACCTTGGAGCTTTCATCTAACTCCCATCTAGCTTCCAAAGACTGGGCCATGTAACTTGTGTTCCATTTCTGACACCCATGCTAAGTAGAGGGAAGTATCTTGTGATGAACTTTCTGATGTGATCATACTAGGAATTGTAGTAGAAAGGAAACTTTATTATAAGGATCATCGTTTTAATCTGAGCCTCTGGTCTCAGTTCTCTGCTCTGCCTATGGCAAATTATTTGTATGTGTTGTTCTTTTTTTGGCAACTGAAATGTGATGTTAAGTGTTTTGTAGTATTAGCCATACTTTACAAAATCATTTTCTAATTCATTGACAATTAAACGTTACCTTTGTATGAAGTCAAAGTGAATGTAATTGTCCAAATCCATTGTTACGTTCAAAACATGACGCTCTAACAGAGGTAAATTGTTGTTGCATTTTTAATCCTATTTTCTCTTCACAGACAAGTTGTACAATTGTGTTTATCTCACCATTAATAGTGAGGGAAATATTCTCTCTCGTGCGAAGGAGACAGGCTCACATACTGAGGGAGTGACTGGTGCTGCGAGACAGAAAGAACAACGTCAGCCACATCAGGACTGTTGGGGCTTTGAATCTGCCCTAATTTGGGTTTGTCTAGGAGCGCCAGCCTGACCTTGGATTGTCAGGCCTCTCTCAACACTGCCAGCCACCTGAGATGCTGACCAGCGGTGAAGGCTGCGCGCGTTTTCTACACTACAGGAATTATTGTTGATGATTTTTGTTGTTTCATGAATGTGCCGAGTGACCTCTGACTCTGCCAGCATCTTTGTGTGGCCTGTTGAGGTTTAGCATTTTAACCTTAACTATTGTTTTGGACTTGAACTTTCTCTAGCCTCAAAAATGGAGTGAATGGGAGGCACAGGCACCCGTGGTTTGTGTTGGTGATGTGTTCCACAAATGGAAGAGATCATTGCATTTTGCTTTGGTAATGAGTTTATAGAGAGTGGCTCATCTTTGACGCATCAAATCCCGATCAAATGCTCCAGCTGGACCGAGCTGCCGGCCTGCCTGGGACAAAGAATCCCTCTGTTCACTGTGGTGGGAAGGATCACGCTACATGCCCGTTGATTGGCTCAGTCACTCTGTGTCTGATCTAAAAGTCGTTCAGCCCTAGAAGCATGAATATCTTCAAATTATTGTCAACTGCTCTCCTCCGTCTTCATTCAAATTAACTTTGACTCCTGGAAGTATTTAGTCTTCCTTTCAAGGACCATAAGGTACATCAGTTATCTCGAACACTCCGACGTGTAACTCGCAGCCAAAGCAACTCCACCCCAGATGTGTTGTCTGGGAACTTGAGGATCCTCTAGGAAGCTAATCTGCTTAGTCTGTTTTTAGAGGATTGATCTCTGGCACAACCAGGTTCCTGGAGTTACCTCAGTTGAGGACTGGAATTAGAGAAAAGGGAAAGACCTTTTGTTCTAGTAAGTGTCAAGCGCGGATGCTCTTTGACTTACGACGGGGTTACGTCCCAGTAAACCCATTGGAAGTCAAATGCATCTAATACCCCTGACCTACCAAACGCCACAGCTTAGCCTCGCCCACCCTAAATGTACTCAGAACACTTAGAATTGCCCACAGTTGGGCAGAATCATCTAACACAAACTCTGTTTTATAATCAAGTGTCGAATATATCATGTAATTTATTGAATACTGTACATTATGTCGAAATTGCAACCGTTTCGCACCATTGTAAAGTCCAAAAATCAGAAGCCGAGGACTGACTGTACGTGACATTGAATCACATGAATGGATTACTGGGGCCTGAGAGGCGTCCGTTCTTTAGAAAAATGTAGAGTATATCTCTTCAGGACTGTGAATTCCATACTAGTTATCAATATTTTAAGATCATTCTGTATACATATATATTTTAAATTATACAAGCAAGCTAGGAGGAGAATGTGCAATTTTGAGGGACACCTAATTTGCATTGGGTTAGGGAATATTTTTCAACCTCTTGCTTTATACTCTGATATGGGGTGTGTTTATGAACTTGTTAATATTATTTAATCATGCAGATTTCCAATCAGTGTATTGCTCATTTACTGACAAAAAGGGAAAATACGAAACACAGAAAGGGGAAATAAACTGACTTTTATAATGAACCTCCGTTTCGGTATTTAAATGTATATACCATGAGTGCTGAGATTTAGAATGATCAGTGCCCTAACGTTTCCTGATACTGAGCGCTCCCGGGTGAGCCCACGCTAACCCACAGCATTGCTGGGTCACCTGCTCCTTCACCCGAGGTGCTGGGGTGGCTTCATTTCCATCTGTTCTGTGAAAACTTGCCCTTTCCTACTGTGGAAGACTGTGCTCCGTTTGGATGAATTGCCCGGTTGTAAGTTAAGGGCCGTCTGTTTTCTCATTGAACCTCTTGACTGGCGTTTGGTTCAGTTTCCTTTCCAGCTGCACTGTGGGTGTGGTCTCATCTTTGTGTCCCCACGCCAGCCAGTGTTTTCTTACCCAGTTGAACCTTAGATTGGTGACTGTTCCCTGACGTTTCTATGGCCCCCGAGCTGTACTGAAATAAAACCATTTTTTGATTTTTTTTGGGACCAGAGTCTCGCTCTGTCACCCAGGCTGGAGTGCAGTGGCACGATCATGGCTCACTGCAGCCTCGACCTCCTGGAGTCAAAAGTGATCCTCCTGCCTCAGCTCCCAAGGAGCTGGGACTAGCCTCCCAAGTAGCTTACCATGCGCCACCATGCCTGGCTAATTATTTTTAGTCTTTTTATTTTCTGTAGAGATGAAGTCTCACTGTTACCTGGCTGGTCTCGAACTCCTGGGCTGAAGCCATCCTCCCACCTTGGCCTCCCCAAGTACTGGGATAACAGGCATGAGCCACTGGGCCCTGCCTAAAATGAAATTACAAATAAATGCTCAGCACTGGACAACATGAAATAAGGATATATTCCCTTATTCTAGTTTTGCCAGTCTGCACAGGATTTAACTTTTTTTTTTTTTTTTTGAGATGGAGTCTCACTCTGTTGCCCAGGCTGGAGTGCACTGGTGCAATCTCGGCTCACTGCAACCTCCACCTCCCGGGTTCAAGGGATTCTCCTGCCTCAGCCTCCCAAGGAGCTGGGACTACAGGCACACGCCATGCCCGGCTAATTTTTGTATCTTTTTTTTTTTTTTTTTGAGGCGGAGTCTCGCTCTGTCGCCGGGACTGGAGTGCAGTGGCCGGATCTCAGCTCACTGCAAGCTCCGCCTCCCGGGTTCACACCATTCTCCTGCCTCAGCCTCCCGAGTAGCTGGGACTACAGGCGCCTGCCACCTCGCCCGGCTAGATTTTGTATTTTTAGTAGAGACGGGGTTTCACCGTGTTAGCCAGGATGGTCTCGATCTCCTGACCTCGTGATCCGCCTGTCTCGGCCTCCCAAAGTGCTGGGATTACAGGCTTGAGCCACCGCGCCCGGCCAATTTTTGTATCTTTAGTAGAGATGGGGCTTTGCCATGTTGGTCAGGCTGGTCTCTAACTCCTCAAGTGATCCACCTGCCTTGGCCTCCCAAATTGCTGGGATTACAGGCGTGAGCCACTGCGCCCAGCCAGGATTTAACTTTAATGAACATCTAAGAGTTTGCTTTATTTTCTTAATATCTTCTCCCTCGAAAAGGGAAGAGAAAGCCATAGTGAAAGCTAATTTGAAAATGCATCCTTTCCTCCCAGCCAGATCGCTGATGCTCACTAGGTTGAAATCAAATGCTGCGGTCTGCCTTTTCTTTTCAGAAGGTGTTTTTTTTTTCTTACAGTTTCAAAGGAGGAAATGTCTCTCGCCACTCCTGCTATTCCATCCTTTCCTGGTTCTGAGGAACCAGAGTGCCATAGGCAGCATGCCTGTAGCAGTATTGGAGGAGCTGCTGTGCCTCATGATGTTCCGTGGGACGGAGAATGTGCAATGCTCTCAGCCCTTTGCGCCCCTTCCCTTTTCCCTCCCCCTGCTCTCTTTTTTTTTCTTTTTTGAGACAGGATCTTGCTGTGTCACCCAGGCTGGAGCGCAGGGGTGCGATCATAGCTCACTGCAGCCTCAACCTCCTGGGCTCAAGCAATTCTCCCACCGTAGCCCCACTCCGAGTAGCTAGGGCTACAGGTGCTCACCACCACACTCAGCTAATTTAACAAATTTTTTTTTGTAGAGAAGGGATTTCGCTGTGTTGCCCAGGCTGGTGTCTAACACCTGGGCTCAAGTGATCTGCCCACCTCGGCCTCCCAAAGTGCTGGGTTTACTGGCATGAGCCACCGCACCCAACCCCCTTCTTCAAAACCTCCAGAAGTCCTCCTGCCTCCCAAATCAATACATGGTAAAGCCTTTTCTTTTCCCTACTGGCTTTTCTCACTAATGTCCTAGTTTTCTTTTTGCAGCTAAATTATTTGAGTTAATAGACAGTATCTGCTGCCTTCCCGTCTATGCTACTCATTTCCTCCTCAACTAGGTAGCTACCTATCTGTTGGCCCAGGACAGTCCTGGTGTATGCCTGTCATTCACCGTAGTTATCAATGGTACTTCCTTTTGCTCTCCGAGTGCCCTAGTTTGGACCCCGTATCTCTAGCCTCTGGCCTCTCATCACCCTACAGCATTGAGGGTCATTGAATTTTGAGACTTTTTTGCCCCCTCATCCCGTATTTGTGCTTGACACCTGTAACCACTTCATCTTTTCCAGGACTTTTTCTTCTTTGGCTTCTCTGACATTTTAATTTATCGAATCTTCTTACCGACTATCCCTTTTCCTGGGTTCTCTCCTCTGTTCCCCCTGTGCTGGTTTCCTTTCTACTTTCCCTGATGAGCTACTTTTGTAATCTACCAGTAACCCCATCAAGTACTTATTGAACAAGAAGCCACCAAAGAGAGGAATGGCATCTGTTTGTTAATGACTGGTGCATAGTTAAGAACAGCCGGTCTCAGGGGAGGGGACTGGACTCGACTTATATGATCCCAACCCCTTCTCCCTCCCCACACAGACCACTCTGCCAGTTTGCTGCATTAATCGTTTTCAACTCTTTAGGTCATAAACCCTTTTGAGAATCTGAAAGGCACTTAACGTCTCCCAGATTGAAATGCTTATATGAAAAAATATTCGCAGTTTTCTTATTGGATGTTCATGGGCCAAAGCTTGAAGCTCATCGTTGGACTACAGAGTTCGAAACGTTGGTCAAGAGAATCAAGTACCTGGGATTGAGATTCTGCAGAGTTCAGTTTCACTCACTTTCTGTACTGACCCTCCCATTGCCTGTATACACGAACCTTCTGCAGCGTCAGACCAGCTAGCTTGTTTACTCACTGCAAGGGAAGTTGTGCATTCATATTCATACCTTCTTGTCTTGATTGACACCTCTCTTTAATACCCCTTTTTTGCTCCCAGCTTCGTGAATCTTAATTTTCCCTCAAGGCTTGGCCAAGCACCATCTCATCTGAGGAACCTTTCCCAACCAGCCATGCTAGCCCTTCCTTCTCTACCATCTCTCCTTCCCTTGGTGGTAATGTCAGTGTTGCTTATTTGGTGCTTAGCTGTTTCTGTCTTCCCTATTTTTGTATCTAACTCCCCAAGGAGACGGCTGCTGTTTTTCTGCAGTGCCCAGCTCCTCGCATGGTTGGTGCAGAATAAATGTGGAGTGTGTTGGGAAGGGTGGGAGGAAGATTGGAGAGTGGAGTGTGGGCAGAGCAGGCCAGGGCAAAGTTCCTCCCTGACCCTGCATACTGCCCCGCCACCTGCTTTACACAGGACGCTGCACGCCTGCAATTAATGGCCGCAGACTGTCGGCGCTGCCCAGGTTCTCGGACTACGTGGCTTTTGAGTGCAGTCTCCTCTCCTCTGGCTCTTGGCAGCCTCACCAGCTCTCCCTGAGGGCTCAGTGGCAGCAAACAGTGAGCTCTTTTGGTCCAGTACAAATCTCCATGTTATTCAAGCTGCTGTCTTTATTCCTGCTGTGTGTTTTTACTTGGCCTGTCCCTTCCAAGCATTCAAACTCTCTTCATCCCTCATAGTCCCCTTCGTTGCCCACCTCCATGAAGCTTTTCCTGATAACCCTACTAGTAATGCTATTTTCCTTCTGGAAACCTCTCTTGAAAGCCCTTATCCTTAGACCACACAGTCTGCCCCAGGCTGATTGGTTTTATTGCCTTATTTTGTTCTCTATTGTTTCTGGCTAAGTTGTCATTTCCTCAATTAAATTGTGAGAGTCACAGGAGTCAGCACCCTGGCCCAGGACACAGCCGCTGTTTCATCACCACTGGCTGATGTTCCTTCTCACCTTGCTTCTTCTGTGCCTTTAGAGTCAATGTCATCTCCTTGTGCTTGTCCTTAGGCCATTTCTGGGGACATAAAGTTTATTTCAGCTTATGTCTAGAATAAATCAAATTAAATGTGAAATACCGGCTGGGCATGATGGCTCATGCCTGTAAACCCAGCATTTTGGGAGTCCAAGGCGGGTAGGTCACTTGAGGTTAGGAGTTCAAGACCAGCCTGGCCAATGTGATGAAACCCTGTGTCTACTAAAAATACAAAAATTTAGCTTGGTGTGGTGGTTGGCGCCTGTAATCCCAGCTACTCAAGAGGCTGAGGCAGGAGAATCACTTCAACTCAGGAGGCGGAGGCTGCAGTGAGCCAAGATTGCACCACTGCACTCCAGTCTGGGCAAAAGAGCAAGACTCCATCTCAAAAAAAAAAAAAAAGTGCAATACTGATATTTACATATACATGATCTTAGATTCATAGATAATACAAATCACTTCAGTGGTTTAATATTTGTGTGTGTGTGTGTGTGTTATATGCAACGTAACAATGATTTGTTACTATATGGCTTTTTGGAAGTAAGAACATATGCATGCTGCATAGTTAATCAAATAATACTCGAAAAGTTCTGTACCTGGACACCCAAGGTGTGGTCTTCCAGCCATTAGTGAAATAATGCTTCATAGGTGGATGCATCTTTAAAAACTGCTGTTCCATTCACCACTCTGTTTTCTCCCCTACACAGTCTGAGGTCTGCAGATGGTTCTGTAGTTTACATGTGAGAACCAAGATTCAGAGAGGGTAAGTGGCTTGCTGGGAGTCAAATCATCTAAATAACAGAACTAGGACTAAATTAAAACCCAGTTTTTAAAATTTAACTTCAGTGGCTTTTTTTTCTGCCATGCAGCCTCTCCTTAGACTGACTCTTCCCCTAGGCTTACTTCCAAGGTGTAAATTGGTTGGCCAGTTCTCATCTTTCTCTAGGGCCGGGGTCCCAAGGGTGAGCAGAATTGTCAGACCTGCACCTTTGTGTGGAAACCACCTGCGCCCCATTCCTGCTGTTGGGCTGTGGCCCTACATGGATGTCCAGGCCACCCTGGCTGACTGGCCTTGCCCTGGGGTCTTAGCCTCTCTCTAGGGGGCCTTCTGTACTAGATTTGCCTTTTTATTTATTTATTTTTTTTGAGATGGAGTTTTGCTCTTGTCGCCCAGGCTGGAGTGCAGTGGCATGATCTCAGCTCACTGCAACCTCCGCCTCCTGGGTTCAAGCGATTATCCTGCCTCAGCCTCCTGAGTAGCTGGGAGGTGCCTGGCACCATGCCTGGCTAATTTTGTATTTTCAGTAGAGATGGGGTTTCACCATGTTGCCCATGCTGGTCTTGAACTCCTGACCTCAGGTGATCCACCCACCTTGACCTCCCAAAGTGCTGGGATTACAGGCGTGAGCCACCGCATCCGGCCTAGGTTTGCCTTTTTAAACAGCACCTCTGTAGTCTTTTTCCCGCATCTTCTGTTTGAGTCTAAGTGTTGCAGCATCCACTTCATAAACTGCCACGCTGGTGTTTTTCCCCGATTCTGTGTCTGCACAGTCAGCGGAGGTGTGACTATTTCATGGGCCTGGCTGACCCAGGTCTGCCTTGGGTCCTTGCTCGGGCATCCCTCTTTCTAACAAATGTTGAATTAACCTTGAATGAGATTGTTGCTTCTAAAATGCCATTGGTCAGCTTTTTACTGCTTGTTCTTGCCCTCTGTTTAAGGAATTTTTTTTTCTTTTTGTCCTTTCAGGAATTAAATAAAAAGTAGCAAAATTGTTGGAAACTGTTTTCAGTCCCCTTTATCACCGTGGCACAGGAAGCTGTCATCTCAGAAATTCTTCGGCAGAGAAACACAGATAAAAGGCTCCCCTGTTGGACAGGAATGTTCTTTTGGATTTAATGGGATAATTGTATTTAGGTAAAACCTTTCATCTGAGGACTTCAAAGGACTTTACCTTGTTTAGTAGTTATTATCACACCCTACAGAGTGACATTAGGGTACTACACTCCTAGATTTTTTTGTGTGTGTATGTACATTTGTTTATTTATTTAGTATTGTGCTTGTTTTCTTAGGTTCACCATGGAAAGTCTCAGGAACCTAACAGCACTGCAGTTGATTTCCATTAAAAAATAGTACCTAACAAATAGCAGACGTAACTGGCCTCTGTGTCCTGGAATGACAAATGAAGATGTTAATGGGGTTATAAAATAAAGAGCAACCATTCTGGAGCCAGGAAGGCGGGGCTGGGAGGGACAAGAGTAGTGACCAAAGTACTGGCGGCAGAGAGTACTCCTTCCCCACATGTCCCTAGTGGGTTTTACTTTTATGGTTCTACTCAGGGTCCGAAAAGAGATTATTCTGTCAACAAGCTCTTGGAGAGAGTGTAGAGCCACATAATCCCCCTTAACAGTTTTTTTTTTTTTTTTGAGATGGAGTCTCGCACTGTCGCCCAGGCTGGAGTGCAGTGGTGTATTCTCAGCTCATTGCAGCCTCTGCCTCCTGGGTTCAAGCGATTCTTGTGCCTCAGCCTCCAGAGTAGCTGGGATTACTGGCGTTTGCCACCATGCCCGGCTAATTTTTGTGTTTTTAGTAGAGACAGGGTTTCACCGTGTTACCCAGGCTGATCTCAAACTCCTGACCTCAGGTGATCCACCTGCCTCGGTCTCCCAAAGTGCTCAGATTACAGGCGTGCACCACCACACCTGACCAATAGATCTTTTGAGAAGCAAGCTTGTGTCATGACCGGAGGAAGGATCCCTAAGTAAGTTAAACTAAGGCCAACTCCCGCCCCCACCCTCCCAGCCCCAGTCTCTGCAATCCGTGAGAGACCATTGGCACAGCCTCTGGGTAAAGGGGTTGGATCAGTGGTGAAGGGAAGAAGCTTTCAGAGAAAAGCCTGGCAAGAGTGGCCATGGGGTGCCCAGTGCTGTCCCCTTTGCTGTCCCCTTCCACATGCATCTGGTCTTGAGCTGTGGCCCAGCCATGTCACTTTTTAGCTTCTTTAATGCTGCGGGGTCGTGGTGGTTGTGAGAGAGAAGATTTTTATACCATTGGTTATGTTTTCCTTCCCAAAGATGCAGTGCTTGCCCTGTGAAAACCGTTTCCCCATGGCAGGCCATTCATACCTCTTGGCTCAGCAGGGGGAGACAAAGTCCCAGACACTGCCTACTGCACTTGTTTGACGGAAAGTCCTGTGCGCTCTTTATTTCAGTCTCACTTTATATCCATTTGTTTAGATGTCCTCCTGGCTAGTTAGTCTCTGTTTCCCCTCTGTGCAAGTCCTCAGTTCCCTCCCCTGGCCTCCTATTTCCGCTGGTAACCTCCCAGTTCCTTATACTGGAAGATGCAGAGGACCTGGAGGTTGTCCACTGAGACGGTTCAGCCTCAAAATCCCTGGCTCAGCCTGTGCTAAAGTCTCAGAAGATGTGGATCCTTAACTTCACTCGAAATCTCACTCCCTTAAATTAGCTTCTGTCTACCTTTTTCTTCAGTCTTTATGTCTCCAGACCTCTGAATTGGGGCAGTGGAGGGAAGAGAGACCATCAGTCACCTGCTTCGCCCCTTACAGCTGCCATCCCTCTACCACCAGTGCTGAACAGATTCTCTGAATGGACAGTCCACCTATGAAAATCACACTATTTTCCACCAACTCTGCCTCCCATCATCTGGAATCCAGCTTTGAACTGAGTTTAGAGCTCAGTCGGCTTCCTCCCTCCCTGGTGTGTGAATTTCTTTGTGTCATCTCTACCAGCTGGCCACTAACCTGTCCATAGAAACTGTCTCCTTTCAAGGACCAGAGCATGCTCTCCCGGAAAAGCCATTCCATCGTTGGAGAGCTCCAATGGTTAGAACCGTCTTTATCCTATTCACTGAGAATCTCATGATTTCTTCCATTGGTTCTAGGAAGAAGCAACACAAATGTATATTTTCTCTTGAGATATGTAATATACAGTTTTTTCCTTATTTACATTGAAGGGCTAACTCAATGTATTTGAAGACAACTTCCGTCTTTCCCTTTCAAAAGCTTTTTAGGGCCGGGCGCGGTGGCTTATGCCTGTAATCCCAGCACTTTGGGAGGCTGAGGTGGGCGGATTGCTTGAGGTCAGGAGTTTGAGACCAGCCTGGCCAACATGGCAAAACCCCATCTCTACTAAAAATACAAAAAGGAGCTGGGCATGGTGGTGGGCGCCTGTAATCCCAGCTATTTGGGAGGTTGAAGCAGATGAATTGCTTGAACCAAGGGAGGTGGAGGAGGAGGTTGCAGTGAGCCGAGATCGTGCCACTGCACTCCAGCCTGGGTGACAGAGTGAGACTCTCTCTCTCTCTCAAAACAAAAAACAAACAAAAAACACTTTTTCAAAATATTATTGAAACGCTTCCCCCGCTATTGCCTTCTGATCAAACCGGGAGGCCCCAGTTCTTCCCTTTTGAAATTGTTGAGTACCTTCTCATTCTTTGAAGTCTACTCATCTTTCCCAACTTGATTTCCTCTTTCTTCCTAATCCTCAATCCCAAGAAACTCTCTAGGCAAAATTCTTTCATTTTCTGTGTTCCAGAGATTCTTGTTCATACTCGACCTTGTCTTCACCAGTCTACAAAACTCTAGAAAGGTCTACATTCTAATCATTAAAAAAAAAAATCTCCTAGTACAGCGCCTGGTAAACAGGAGGTAGAACATTACTTAATGTTTCATTTTCTCTGTTCTTGCTCTAGTACTTCCTTAGAAAGTTCACTTTGTAATATTTTTAAAAATCTACAAATGACTACTAAATATTTAGCCCTAGCCCCAATTTGTTACTCATTTTCCAATCTTAGGTTCCCTGGAGATCACTGGATATCCCAATTTAATATAGCTAGTTTTCTCCAGTCCCTGCAAACCTGCCGCCCATATAACTTTCCTAGTGATTTTTGTTCAGTAAGCTGCTTGAAATGATTTTGAAGAACCTTAGGAATCGAGCCATGTCTGGATTCTCATTCATGAAGTTGTTCTGATTCCCGGACCACGGGCCCTCAACTGGGCCATGATTCTCACGCTTTCTGGTTTCTCTTTAACTATCCGGGGCAGCCCAGTCTTTCAATTCCCCCAAGCTCTCAGCCACAGGGATCATTTTTGGCACATCTTTCTCTTTCCATGTAGTCAGCCTCCTTCAGGAGGAAAAATCAGCCTCCTCCTTACTTTTCCAATTCATCTTTCATTTTTATTTCCGAGCCACCATCCTGTACCTGGGTGACTGGCAACAGCTTCATCGCTGGTACTCCTGCTCCCAGCTTTGCCTCGCTTCACTCTGCCCTGTGCTTAACTCAGAATCGTCTTGCTAAGGGGACTTTTGTGGTGTTATTCCGCTGCTTAGACGTCGAGAGTCACTCTCTTACTTGCTGGATTAAGTGTGAGATCTTGCACGAATCCTCATCTCTAGCTACAAAATCTGAGACAGACCAGAGACCTGTTAGGAAGCAGAGGCTGCACTTTTCTTCTATGAATGTACTGTTTGTAATTAATAGTATTGACCAACTCTCTTCTTTTGTCTTTTTTTTTTAAACAACTTTATTGAGATATAATTTATACATGCCATATAAGTCATCCATTTAAAGTGCACAAAGGTTTTGGGGACATTCACGGAGCTGTGCAACCATTACCACAATCAACTGTAGAACATTTTCATCATCCCCCCAAGAAACTCCATACCCATTAGCACTCACTTTCTATTTTCTCCAAGCCCCAACCCCTGGCATCCATCACACTTCCATCTCTATAGATTTCAGACATTTCTTCTAAATGGAATTGGACAGCATGTGGCCTTTTGTGACTAGCTTCTTTCACATAGCGTCATCATTTCAAGGTTCATCTATGTTGAAGCACATATCAGTATTTCGTTTCTTTTTATTGCATAAAAGATTTCCATTGTATGGGTATACCACATTTTGAGTATCCAGTCATCAGTTGATGGACATCGGGTTGTCTGTCTTCATTTTATGTAATTCACATACACGAAACTCCACCCCTTTACAATGTAAAATTCAATTTTTTTTTTTTTTTTTTTAGTTTATTCACAGAGTTGTGTGACCATCTCCATATCTAACTTTAGGACATTTTCATTACCCCAAAAAAGGAACCCTGCACCCATTAGCAGTCCACTCCACTCTCCCCACTCCCCTGCTTCTGGCAAATACTGCTTTCCATTTTGTGTGGATGGATTTTCCTCCTCTAGACATGGCATATGAATGGAAGGATGCAATATGGGGTCTTTTGTGACAGGTTTCTTCTACTTACATAATGTTTTCAAGGTGATTCTGTGTTTTCTTAGATTCTGTATTTGTCTATTTGGCATTCATTCATCACGGGCCTACTGGATTAACTATATTTTCTTTTTTTTATAATCTTGATGTCTTGTTATTCATGGCTTGGCTGACTGGGAGGTACTGCCCCTCCCAGAGTGAGCCAGTTCTTTTTTTTTTTTTTTGAGACGGAGTCTCGCTCTGCCGCCCAGGCTGGAGTGCAGTGGCCGGATCTCAGCTCACTGCAAGCTCCGCCTCCCGGGTTCACGCCATTCTCCTGCCTCAGCCTCCCGAGTAGCTGGGACTACAGGCGCCCGCCACGTCGCCCGGCTAGTTTTTTTGTATTTTTAGTAGAGACGGGGTTTCACCATGTTAGCCAGGATGGTCTCGATCTTCTGACCTCGTGATCCGCCCGTCTCGGCCTCCCAAAGTGCTGGGATTACAGGCTTGAGCCACCGCGCCCGGCCGTGAGCCAGTTCTTAGAGATTGCCAAGGCCTGGCCCAGGAGAACACCTTTCATTTGCAAATGAATCAGCGGTCTTCTTTATCCAACTCTCACACCAAGCTAATATTCCCCTACCCTCAATCAACCCAGTGACAGGCACCAGGCAACTAGCTGACAGCCCCTATGCTCTAAAGCCTGGCAAAATTATTTACGCTAGTCAGTCCTCAACTGTTTAACCCTAACCTGTCTTGCCTTTCCTGCAGAAAACACAATAAAGTCTCTGGCCCTGGGTTTTCCCTCACCCTTCTGCCCAAAATTGGTGCTTCCCCATGTGGACCTACATGGCCTGGCATCCCCTCCTGTCAGGAGCTGTAGGTCATAAAAGCCTTCTTTCAGTGGTATGGACCTCTGTGTAGTCACTTGGTTACCTCCATAAATTAAACTCTTGTGGGTACAATTGAGCCAAATGTTCATTTAGGTTGTAGCATGTATCAGTTTTTCATTACTTTTTTTTTTTTTTGAGATAGAGTCTCGCTCTATCACCCAGGCTGGAGTGCAGTGGCGCGATCTCTGCTCACTGCAACCTCCGCCTCCCGGATTCAAGCGATTCTCCTGCCTCAGCCTCCTGAGTAGCTAGAGCTACAGGCACGCACCCATCAATGCCTGGCTAATTTTTGTGTTTTTAGTAGAGACAGGGTTTCACTACATTGGGCAGGCTGGTCTTGAACTCCTGACCTCAGGTGATCCGCCCACCTTGGCCTCCCAAAGTGCTGGGACTACAGGTATGAGCCACCGCGCCCAGCCTCTTCATTCATTTTTATGGCTGGATAGATAATATTGCATTGTGTGGATATGCCACATTTTGTTCATTCATTCATCAGTTGATGGATATTTGTGTTCCCCTTTTTGGCTATTTTGAATAATGCTTCTATGAGCATTCATGTACAAGTTTTGGTGTGAACATATGTTTTAAATTCTCTTGGGTAAATACCTAGTTGTAGAATTGCTGCATCGTTTGGTAATTCTATGTTTAACATTTTGAGGAACCATCAAACTGTTTTCCAAAGTGGCTGCATCATTTTACAATCCCATCGGCAGTCTGTGAAGATTCCAGGTTCTCTGTGTTTTCACTGACACTTGTTATTGCCTATCTTTTAATAATCCTAATAGATTTGAAGTGGTGTGTTATTGTGGTTTTGATTTGCAATTCTCTAATGAATAACGATGTTGAGCATCTTTTCATGTGCTTATTGGCCATTTGAATATCTTTTTGGTGAAATATCTTCTTTGCTCTTTTTTTTTGGGGGGGCAGAGACTCACTCTGTCACCCAGGCTGGAGTGCAGTGGTGTGATCTTGGCACACTGCAACCTCTGCCTCCCAGGTTCAAATGATTCTTGTGCCTCAGCCTCTGGAGTAGCTGGGATTACAGGCGCTGCAAACATGCTTGGCTAATTTTTTTTTTTTTTTTTAGTAGAGATGGGGTTTCACTATGTTGGCCAGGCTGGACTCAAACTCCTGACCTCAGGTGGTCTGCCTGCCTTGGCCTCCCAAAGTGCTGGGATTACAGGCGTGAGCCACCATACCTGGCCATCTTTTTTTATTTTTTAATTAGATTATTTGCCCTTTTATTGTTGAGTTATAAGAGTTCTTTATGTATTAATGTTTTGGATATAAGTCCTTCATCAGATGTCGGGTTTGCAAAATTTTCTTCCATTCTGTGGGATGTCTTTTCACTTTCTTACTGGTGTCCTTTGAAACACACAAAAAAATAATATTGATGAAGTCCAATTTATTTTTCCTTTTGTCACTTTTGGGTTTGGTGTCATATATAAGATATCTTGGCTTAATCCAGGGTTACGAAGATTTATTCCTATGTTTCCTTCCAAGAGTTTCATAGTTCTAGCCCTTACTTTTAGGTGTATGATCCATTTTGTGTTATTTTTTGCAGATTGTATGAAGTAGGAGGCTCATACATTTTTTTTACATGTGAATATCCAGTTGCCCAGCATCATTTGTTGAAAAGATTATTTTCACCTCCATTGAAATGTTTTGGCATCTTTGTTTAATATCAGTTGACCATGAATGTAAGAGTTTATTTTGGGACTCTCAATTTTTATCAGATTGATCTATATGTCTATCTTTATGTCAATACCATTCTGTCTTATCTTAATAACTATAGCTTTGTAGTAAGCATTTTTTCTTTTTCTTTTTCTTTTTTTTTTGAGACAGGGTCTTGCTGCCCAAGCTGGAGTGCAGTGGTGCAATGCTGGCTCATTGCAACTTTTGCCTCTTGGGTTCAAGTGATTTTTCTGCCTCAGCCTCAGCCTCCCGAGTAGCTGGGATTATAGGCGTCCACCACCACACCTGGCTAAGTTTGAATTTTTGTGTTTTTTTAGTAGAGATGAGGTTTCACCATGTTGGCCAGGATGGTCTCTAACTCGACCTCAAATGATCTACCCGCCTCAGCCTCTCAAAGTGCTGGGATTGCAGGCATGAGTCATCATGCCTCGCCTGTAGTAAGGTTTGAAATTAGCAAGTGTGAGTCCTCTAACTTTGTTCTTAATTTTCAAAATTGCTTTGGTAAGTCTGAGTCCCTTGCATTTCCATATGAATTTTAGAATTAGCTTGTCAATTCCTATAAAACAAGACAGCTGGGATTTTGATAGGGGTTGTGTTGAGTCTGTAGATCAATTTGAGGAGTATTGTCATCTTAACAGTATTAAACCTTTCAATCCTGAATATGGGATGCCTTTTTATTTATTTATGCCTTTAATTTCTTTCAGTGACGTTTTGTAGTTTTTGGTGCACAAGTCGTGTTACTTCTTTTGTTAAATCTATTTTGTATTTTTTTTTTCTTTCTTTCTTTTTTTTTTTTCGAGACAGAGTTCACTCCCATTGCCCAGGCTGGAGTGCAATGGTGTGATCTTGGCTCACTGCAACCTCTGCCTCCCGGGTTCAAGCGATTCTCCTGCCTCAGCCTCCTGAGTAGCTGGGATTACAGGTGCCCACCATCACGCCCATCTAATTTTTGTATTTTTAGTAGAGATGGAGTTTCACCATGTTGGCCAGGCTGGTCTCAAACTCATGACCTCAGGTGATCCACCCGCCTCGACCTCCCAAAATCCTGGAATTATAGGCATGAGCCACTGCGCCCAGCCATTTTTTTCTTTTTAATTTTATTGTAAGTGGAATTATTTTCTTACCTTCATTTTGGGTTGTTCAACACTAGTATATAGAGATATACAATTGAGTTTTATATATTGATCTTGTATCCTGCAACCTTGCTGAACTCGTTTATTTGTTCTAATAATTCTGTGGATTCCTTAGGATGTTTTTATATATAGGATCATGCCATCTGGGAACAGAGATAGTTTAACTTCTTTTTCAATCTGGGTGCCTTATTTTTTTCTTGCCCAATTTCCCTGGTTAGAATCTTCAGTACAGTGTTGTATAGAAGTGATAAGAGCAGACATCCTTGTCTTGCTCCTGATTTTAGGAGGAAAGTATCTCGTCTTTCACTGTTAAGTATGATGTTAACTGTGAGTGTTTTGTGGATGACCTCTTGCCTTCTTGTCATCTTGCACCATCCTGTTTCTCTTTCTACTCTGTATAGTGGAAAGAATGTGAACCTCAGAACCAGACTTGGATTTGAATTGATTAGTTTGTTAATTTCACCAGAAAATACTGAGTGTTAGAGAGAGTGAGATTAAATTGGATTTAGTCATATAGATTAAGCTGTAGTGGTAAGAGCTGTGATGGGGGTATGGCTAAGGTAGTGAAGGGTACAGAAAACTGGCCCCTGGAAAGGTTTGGACACCTCGAGGCTATAATGCCTGAATTGCTCTTAAAAAAAAGTAGGAGATAGTCTTGAAAAACAGGGAGCACGTGCAGCGATGGGAAGGTAGCTGTATTCTGTGAGCCACAGATAGGTCTGTGAGGCCAGAGTATGGGGTGCCTGCAAGTGAGTGGTTGAGGTGATCCCAGAGAGTGAGCAGAGCCACCTCACCAAGGCCCTTGCCAGCTTCTGAAGGTGTTGTGAGAACTGGATTTTTGTGTTGGAACCCTTGGTGGTAGAGGAGATGGAGGGGTAATGGGTGAGACCATGAAGAGAGCGACCTGGAGAGAGGAAGCTATTGCCTAAGCAGGGGACACCTGAGGACCTAAAGGAAGGCTCTAAAGTAAGGCTGGAAGAAGGGAATTGAGTCAAGAAAGATTAGAAGGTAGTAATAACAAGGTGTGTTGCAGTTGACTGAGAGGTGAGGGAGATGCATTTGCAGAGAATGACTCTTGGATTTCTGATGTGGAATTTGGGTTGTTTGATGGAATAGACTAGATTCAGTTTTCTCATCTGTAAAATGGAAAAAATCCTTTGCAGATAACATAGTGAAATCTCTTAGCACAAGCATATGGTTATGACTCAATAAATACTCATTCTTTTTGCTTTCCCCCATTTTGTTTCTGTTTCTTCCATTCTCTCAATGTAGGTCTTTGTTTGGTCAGTTCTGCCTTTGGAATACTTTTCTTTGCTGTGTCCCGTACTTCCCACTGTAACTGCCGCATGGATGACTCCCGGATCCCTCTCTCCAGCCCTGATCACACTTGCATGCATTTTCCACTGTGTTCTGGTCATCTCCATGGCCTCTCACCCTCACAAGGGAGAACCACCCCCAAATTGTTTTCTCCTCTTGAGGTCCATATGCCTGTTGATGGCACTGTCATCTTCTCAGTCAATTCGGCTACAAATCATTTTCTCTAGTTGAAAAAACACATCTACCTCTACTGGTTTTGAGTATTTCAGAATCATTTTGATGCCTTTCTCTTCCTCTTTCATTTCTTCACATTTGGTGAATATTTGGCCTCTGTTTAATTACCTCCATAACATTATACACACAAGTTTCTTTTTCTATCTCATTGTTACTTCCCTCATCAGGCCTTTATTAGTTCCCATCTGAACTATGATACTGGTTCCCTGGTTTCCCTTCCTTTTAAGTCATCTTGCCGCAACTGCCGGACCAAGCTTCTGGCAGCTCTGATTGGATCACTCCTGTCGCCTTGTGGGTTCTCCAGACCCACTGGATCAAGCCCAAGCTCCTAAGCCTGTCATTTAAGGCCTTGCATGTCTAAACCCCACATACCACTCTGATTTTATCTCCCCACATCCTTGTGGAAGAATGGGGCAGTTCTCTGCACCTTTAGTATCATCTCTGTGTCTTCTCTGGTGGAAATTGTGCTTATTCTTCAAGGCACAGTTTGTGAATCCTGCCTAACTTTCATCAAACCAGGTAATTCTTTTACATATCACATAGGACTCTGTGCTTGTTTATTTTGTTTTGTTTTTTTGAGATAGAGTCTCACTCTATCGCCCAGGCTGGAGTGCAATAGCATGATCTTGGCTCACTGCAACCTCTGCCTCCCGGGTTCAAGTGATTCTCCTGCCTCAGCCTCCACAGTAGCTGGGACTACAGGCACATGCCACTGCGCCCAGCTGATTTTCATATTTTTAGTAGAGATGGGGTTTCACTATGTTGGCCGGGCTGGTCTCAAACTCCTGGCCTCAAGTGTTCCTCCTTCCTTGGCCTCCCAAAATGCTGGGATTACAGGCATGAGCCACCGCACCTGGCGGTGCTTATTTAAAATGATCTGTGTACACTTCTTATCTCTCCTACTAGATTTAATCTCCTTGAGGTGCCTCCATCTCTGTAACCCTCAAAATGCCTTCTTCATATTCAGTATATGTTTGTGAATGGAAGGTATACACTCCTCATCTTCCTGAAGCATACAGGCATGACCTCTGCTTTTCCAAATACCCATTCCCAAGGGTCTGTGACACAAGACAGTGAGAAGATGAAGGACAGCTGACTTTCCCCTGTGGGACCTCTTGCAATTTAATACACAGGAGCATGAGGATGTTACACAGGCAGGTTCTTATTTAAATTCCTGGTAGCTGAGCCCAGTAGCCTGTGGTGGGTTTGATTTAGTTTGTATAGCACTGAACTCTTTCTGTGAATGAAAGATGAAAGTGGATGAAAGTTCTCATGGATGTATGGGAACCAGATAGATTGAGAAATTAACTCATGTGTGGTGCAATTATACAGAGCTCTGGGTACCAGTCTGATTTTTCCTTACAGAATCTAGAACTTAACTGACATACTTCTTAGGTACTTTCAGACACATAGCCAAACACGTAGCCAGGTGATTCATTTGGTAAATTCCATACGGTCTGCCCTGCCCTGGAATGGCTTCTCAGCAAGCCTGTCTCAGCTAGGCTGGGAAGGAGGTGGCTTTCAGTTCCGGTTTCCAATCAGTGACTAACAAGAACTGGTTAAGAAACAGGAAGAATAGAAAGAGTTAGATGGTTTCTGTGTTAGGCTAAAAAAAAAAACCTCTCAGATACCCGGTTCCTACAATGCATGTCTCCTGGCAGCCAGACAAGGAAGGAGAGAAACTGTGAAGGGTGCCAGGGTGCCAACAAGAGCACTCGTGTTCTTGGCAGAGCTCAGAATAGCGTTCGCAGCTCTCAGTGATTCATCATCCGCAGGCCTGCCCACCCGTGATCTGAGTGACTGAGGACGGGGTGAGTCAGGCAGCTCCCTCTCTGCATCACCCTTCCTCCATGGATCGGTTCTATGCCCTCCTTGGGCCCTACGGGCTGCCAAGCAGAGGGGAGGCCGATGTTTCAGGGGATGCTGCCCGTGAGGAAAGGGTGCCTGCTCTGGGTCTGTGCCAGGGTGAAGCCTTCATGGCTTCTTGAAGGGCTCCCGGGTCCCCCCTGCATTAAGCCCTAAGCACGTTTAGAGAAGAGGGGAATCTTCATTGCCAGTTTTGGGACGGGGCTGATGGCGGGGCCTGCTTAGCCCTAGCGAGCTACTCAGTCTCCTGCACTGATCTAGATACCACCCCTCATCATCGTATCTGCCCCTCTTAAATCTAATCTGCATTCTGTTCTCTTTCTTTCTCCCACTCTTTTCTGTTTATTCTTCTCTTTCTTCTCTTGCTCAGCAAGAATGATATTTATTTAAGACATCACAGCTGTTAAATGTTTGCCTCTGGGGATAATTTTTCGGCCAGGTGCCCCCGTGCCTCTTGGCTGGTCCACACCGATTGCTGGCCATGACGGGAGGGGGTGGCCAGCTGCCCTCAACACTGAACTCCCTAGTGTAGGTCCAGGTCCGGGGCTCATCACAGCTACCCTGCTTTGACCAGCAACACAATCACAGGTTGAGAAACCATCCTAGTGCCATAATAGGCTTAGAAAGGGATCATTCTTCATCTGGTCAGCCAGAGCCAGGCCACAGGCTGTGTGGTTTCCCTTAGTGAGGCTCTCGCTGGGTGTCCCACTTTACTTCTGCAGCGAAAAAGCTGTTTTACCTCTTTTGCCACTTTCACAAAACATTCTCTTGGATCCACTCAAGTGAAAGCTGTGAAGTGTCCTCGTTCCTCCCTCACAGAGGGAGCTCCTAGCCTTGCAGCCCTGAGTGTGTCTGTCACTTACCAGCAGCGTGCCAGGACACTGCAGACATCCAGGTTAGGGGACTTGTCTAGGAAGCCATGGCTCTGTGTGGGTGAGGATGGCAATGTACTGCTTCAGAGTGTTCCTGTTTTCCCTTCCCTGTTGCTGCAGAGCACACATGCTGCGGGGAGAATGCAGCTTTAGTAACAAAACATCCAAATATACTTATTTCCAAAAAGAGCATCGTAAGATGAAGAGTGGGGTGCTGTGTGGATGATGTCCTGCGTGAGGATAGAACACAGGAGGAGGCTGAGTGGGAATAATGTTTCGCTTTTTGTCCAGGAGTCAAAACTTACAATAAATACGACCAGGTCTCCAGATCACAGTGAATTCCAAACCCTGGTAGACGACCCACTTATGTCAAACATGTTATGTAACATTGTAAAGCACAAGGGATGGGTAAAATACACAGCCCTGGGACAATTCGGGGCACTTAGATGTGACATGTTTGGAGATTGCTTTCATTTTTCTCATCAGAGCCATCCCGTGAAATGGGTAGGACAAAGACTTCGCCCCATTGAGAAGCAAGGACGCTGATGCACAGTGAGATTGTCATTCAGCTTCGATTCCAAAAGCTACAGCCTTGGTTAGCACAGTCGGGCTTAGCCCCCTGATCTGTGTTTGATTTCTATCACACTGCTCTTTCTTTAGTAAACCTCTTTCACATAAGAGATGAAACCAGCACACCACTAATAGGACCTGTGCTCTGGGCTGTTTAATGAAAGTCGGAATGAGTTTTACTGAATTTACATGCGTTTCCCTAGAACTCCGTATATTCCATTTGGAATTTGAACGAAGTCCTAGGAGCAGGCTCCCTCTCTGCAATTGCTCAGGACTCAATTCCTCTGGCGCTGCCCACAGCTCTCCAGACCCATTCCCGCCAGCATCTGCTGGACTTCCTCTTGACCCTATCACTTCCTGTCAAATTGTCTCTTCTTCCCACGTCTCCCTGACTATGGGTCAGGAAAAGGGAATGCCGTGCCCTGTGCTCCCTTGTCATGCTGCCCTTCATGCCACATAGTATGGAACACCTGCCACGTGTAAGGTTCTTTGCTAGACCTGAAGATACAAAGGGAAGGCATAGCTGGGGCCACACCACCCTGGATGTGCCTGACTCAGAAGCCAGCCAGGGTCAGGCCTGATTAGTACTTGGATGGGAAAAGGCATAGGTCCTGCCCCGAGGACCTAGAGTTTAGTGTCGGAAACAAATTGGATTCCATCACCATCATTCAACTCCCCCTTTCTCTTGTAAGTCCTGAACTGTGATTCTATCTCCTCCTTGTGCCTTCTATCTGCTGACTTCTAGGAAGCACTCCCTCCTCTTGTAGTGAGTTGAGCACCGACCGATGGGCTCCCACCCTCTTCACTGCCATCTCTGTATTGAGAATTGCACAGCCATGTTCAATTCTTAGCGAGGGTGCCTCTCTCTGTAGGACGCACAGTCACCCACAGGGCAGTGAGGCTAACTGGACTTCATAATTACATGAGGCTGTGCCTCCTTCAACCTTTCAGCTCAAAATCCCTCAAAATCTCCATCTCTCATCCTCCCAGTCACCCTTCTGTCCATGGCTGGCCATTTCAAAGATGTGCCTTATGTATGTGTGTGTGTGTGTGTGTGTGTGTGTGTGTGTGTTTGAGATGGAGTTTCACTCTTGTTGCCTAGGCTGGAGTGCAATGGCAAGATCTCGGCTCACTGCAACCTCTGCCTCCCGGGTTCAAGTGATTCTCCTGCCTCAGCCTCCCAAGTAGCTGGGAATACAGGCATGCACCACCATGCCAGGCTAATTTTGTATTTTTTTTTTTTTTTAGTAGAGACGGGGTTTCTCAGTGTTGGTCAGGTTGGTCTGGAACTCCCAACCTCAGGTGATCTGCCCACCTCGGCCTCCCAAAGTGCTGGGATACAGGCGTGAGCCACCGTGCCTGGCCATGCCTTATGTTAATACTAATGTATGGTATATTTCAGAAATGCTAAGAGAATACATTTTATGTGTTCTCACTTCAAGAAATGGTAAGCATTGGAGGTGATGGAAATGTTCATGGGATTGATTTAATCATTTCACAACATGTATATATCTCTCAAAACATTACATTATACCCATAAATAATTGTCAGCTTTAAAAAGTATATTCTGGAGGGAAAACACTTCGAATTTTAACAAATAAAAACCCCACAAGAACGTGCCTTCTCTGATGGAGAATCTCTGCCTTCTGGTGTTTTCTGACACTGCTCCTAGGCCTGCTTGGCCACTGCGCCCCATGCTGTATGCCTTTCCCACTCTCCCTTTAGTGTGCGAAGCAGGGACAACTACGTCGCTCGTGGGGCTGCTCTGGGCGTGTGCTCTCCAGTCTCAGCTGGGCCCCGTGACACTCAGCAGCCACTGAATTCTTCTTCTGTGACATGCCACTGTTGAGCCACCAGAGTCACTCCTGGTCCCCTCCTTCAAAGCAGATGACTTCGTTTACTATCTTTCTGGGCAAGTATGAAGCCATCTTCCTTCCTTGCCCCATAGACTCTGCTCTTTGCTTTCTCCCACCCTCCCCTCACTTATGTCTGCGTCATCCTCACCTTGCCGGGTCTCTCAGCTCCGCTCCCTCCGGTTCCTCCTGCTCAGTGGTCCCTCTGCACCCTCTCTCATCTCCAGTCCCCCACCAAGTCTCTCTCTGTTACCCAGGCTGGAGTGCAGTGGTGCTATCTCAGCTCACTGCAAACTCCACTTCCCAGGTTCAAGCAGTTCTCCTGCCTCAGCCTCCTGAGTAACTGGGATTACAGGCACCTGCCACCTTGCTGGACTAATTTTTGTATTTTTGGTAGAGACGGGGTTTCACCACGTTGGCCAGGCTGGTCTCAAACTCCTGACCTCAAGTGCTCTACCTACCTCAGCCTCCCAAAGTGCTGGGATTACAGGGGTGAGCCACTGCACCCAGCCCCTGCCATTTCTTTCTGCTGCCTCAGTCTCCTCTAACCTAAAAGACAAAAACCACACATTAAAAGGAAACCCCGACCCTCCCCCTCACTCCAACCTCTCCCTTCATCTCTGTGGCCATCACCTTGGCCCCATTCGGACCCTCCCTTTACGGCCTTCAGCTTCTGACTGTCGTCCCTCCTGGCCCCTCTGCTAGCCTTCCAGCGGGTCCCTGTCTCCTCTCAGGAGCCTGGCTCATCATTCTCAGGAACAGCTTTGAGAACTTTGCTTGTTCTGCTCAAAATGAAGTGGGAAGTCCTCGATTTGGCCTGGTCTCCTCATCCCAGTCCCCTCCTCCCTTCCCAGCTCCTTCTCTAATTGGAGTCTGCTCCAGTCAAACTGGATCTGTACTCACAAACACCCTCTGTTCTTCCCCGAGACCTCTGCTCAGGCAGGCAGCAGCATCCTTGCCCTCTCACCTAAACTTCAGTGCTCAGCTCATGTGCCAGCGCCTTCACGAGTCTTTTGGTGATCCCCACAGCCAGGTGTGATCCATGCGATCTCCTCTCCAAATCTCTCCAGGCACATTTTTGGAACCCCCTGAAAGCACGTTGCTGTATTACTACTGTTAGGTCTATTTCTAGCTTTAATCTCAAGGATTGGAAAGATATATTTTTAATTTTATCCACCTCCCCAGCCCCACTCCAACGTCTAGCATAGAGCTGTCCGTTACCGTTGGTCCTTGAATATGAAGAGGCTTAGTGGAGATGGCGTTGGCTGTCACCACTGAGCACAAGGGCCCAAACTGCTGGCCCACAGCCCACAGAGCCACTCCTGATATGTTTTGTCTAGCCACTCTAGAGGTTTTTGGTTTTGTTTTTTTGGTAGTAAGATATATACAACATTTAATTTTCGTTTTTGTGGTTGTTTTGTTTTGTTGAGATGGAGTCTCGCTCTGTCACCAAGGCTGGAGTGCAGTGGCATGATCTCAGCTCACTGCAACCTCTACCTCCTGGGTTCAAGTGATTCTTCTGCCTCAGCCTCCCAAGTAGCTGGGATTACAGGTGTGCACCACCACACGCAGCGAATTTTTGCATTTTTAGTAGAGAGAGGGTATTTTCATGTTGGCCAGGCTGGTCCCAAACTCCTGACCCCAAGTGATCCTCCCTCCTCGGCCTTCCCAAGTGCTGGGATTACAGGCGTGAGCCAGTGGGCCCAGCTGTTTATATATATATATATATGTGTGTGTGTGTGTGTGTGTAATATTTTAACCATTATTTTTATTATTGTCATGAGATGGAGTCTCGCTCTGTTGCTCAGGCAGGAGTGCGGTGGCGCAATCTTGGCTCACTGCAACCTTTGCCTCCCGGGTTCAAGCAATTCTCCTGATTTAGCCTCCGAGTAGCTGGGACTATAGGCATGTGCCACCATGCCCGGCTAATTTTTTGTGTTTTTAGTACAGATGGGAATTCACTGTGTTAGCCAGGATGGTCTTGATCTCCTGACCTCATGATGTGCCCACCTTGGCCTCTCAAAGTGCTGGGATTACAGGCATGAGCCACTGTGCCCAGCCCCCGTTTTAACCATTATTAAGTGTACAAGGCAGTGGCATTAGTTATATTTGCAATGTTGTGCAAACATCACCCACTGTTTCCAAAACGTTTTCATCACCTCATGCAGAAACTGTACTATTAAGCAAGAACTCCTAGGCACCTCCACCCACCTCCCTCTCCAGCCCCTGGTAATCTCTTATCTACTTTCTGTCTGTATGAATTTGCCTATTCTAGGTGTTTTATGTAGTACAATCATATAATATTTGTCCTTTTGTGGCTGGCTTATTTTACTTAGCATAAGATTTCCAAGATTCGTCCATGTTGTAGCACGTATTGGAGCTGACCTTTTTTTTTAATGGCAGAGTATTGCATTGCATGAATATATCACATATTATTTATCAGTTCATCTGTTGATAGACACTTGGATTGTTTCCACTTTGGGTTGCAATGAACATTGGCCTACAAATATCTGTGAGTCCCTGTTTTCAATTCTCTGGGGGAATATACCCAGGAGTGGAATTGCTGCATTGTACGGTAATTCTATGCAGCATTTTGAGGAACCCACTATAAAGTTTTAAAATTCAAATTAATTAACAGCTTTCAAAAATGAGGAATTCCACACAAAAATTAGATTTTTTTTTCAACTTCTTCCTTTTTCTTTTCTTTTGGAGATGGAGTCTCGTTCTGTTGCCCAGGCTGAAGTGCAGTGGTGTGATCTCAGCTCACTGCAACCTCTGCTTCCTGGGTTCAAGCAATTCTCCTGCCTCAGCCTCCTGAGTAGCTGGGACTACAGGCACCCACCAACACACCCAGCTAATTTTTGTATTTTTAGTAGAGACAGGGTTTCACCATGTTGGCCAGCTTGGTCTTGAACTCCTGACCTCAGGTGATCTGCCCACCTCAGCATCCCAAAATGCTGGGATTACAGTCATGAGCCACCACGCCCGGCTGAGAATTTTTTTCAACTTATTTTGACCTTTCTGGGTCTACCTACAGTGATATGATCTGCTGGGGATGAGTGGAAACTGCCTCCTCTAGATGGGGCATCTGGTATCCAGCTTGACAAGGGTCTCACCCAGCTTACATCAGACATTGGTCCATGCCTGGGCCCTGCTCTGAGTCTTTGCTCTAATCTCCTCCCTTTATGAGGTTTTCCAGCCCCCCTCACACAATCACTCCTTTTCTCTTATGTTCGTACTCCCTTGTTATTTGTTTACATGCCAGACCTCTCCCCATTTTGGCTGTGATCGTCTGAGGGCAGGGCAATTGTCTTTTCACCTCTGATTTACCCAGGACCAACAGATAGATACATTGTTGGTGCTCAAAATCTTTGTCAAATTGAAGTTTTAAATTGATGGCTCATGCTTGTAATCCCAGAGACTCAGAAGACTGAGGCAGGAGGATCACTGGAGGCCAGGAATTCAAGACTACAGTGAGCTATGATTGTACCACTGCACTCCAGCCTGTGTGACTGAGTGAGACTTCAACTCTAAATAGATAGATAGGAGAGAGAGAGAGAGAGAGAGAGATATGGGAAAGAATAGAATAGCTGAAGGTTAGGTCAGGACTAATTGGTACAGTTACCACTGACTTAATCTAGCAGGTACTAAATTGCATTGTAAAATATTATAAGAAAAGGGGAAAAATTAAAATTGGAGAAATGAGTTACAGATTCTTCCTCATATGGACTGTTTCTTCATTTAGGGTTTTCTTTTTTATCACTCTTGGTGTAGTTAGGGTTTTCTTTTTTATCACTCTTGGTGTAGTTAGGGTTTTCTTTTTTATCATTCTTGGTGTAGTCTCATCAAAGACATGTAAAAGGTGATTTGTGGAACTGAGCATGATTGTGTGTGCCTGTAGTCCCAGCTATTCTGGAGGTTGAGGCCAGAGGATCGCTTGAGCCCAGGAGTTTGAGTCCAGCCTGGGCAATATAGCAAGACTCCTGTGTCTAAATAAATAAATAAAAGGTGATTTATGGAAAACAGGTACAGTATCATAGAACAAGTCAAAAAGAAACAGGATCAAAATGTAATATCTATATACAAATGCAAAATAATGAGTTTGGATCCCTATCTCACACCATATATTAAAAAATTACTCAAAGTGGATCATACATCTAAATGTAAGAGCTAAAACTAGAAAACCCTTTGAAGAAAACATAGGACTAAATCTTTGTGATATTGAGTCAGGTAGTGGTTTCTTGGATCCACACCAAAAGCACAAGCAACAAAAGAAAAAATAGATAAACTGACTTTATCCAATTGAAAGCGTTTGTGTTTCACAGGGCACCAGGAAGAAAGGAAAAGACAGCTCACAGATGGGAGAAAATATTTGCAAATCATATACCCAGTAAGGGACTTCTGTCCGGACTATATAAAGATCTTTTACAACTCAACAACAACAAAAAGACATGACCCAATTGAAAAACAGGCAAAGGATTTGAAGACACATTTCTCCAAAGGAGGTTTACAAATGGTTAATAAGCATATTAAAAAACTCAACATCATTAATCAGTAGGGAAATGCAAATAAAAAGCACGATGAGATATCACTTTACACCCACCAGGTTGGCTATAATAAAAAAGGTGGAGAATAACAAGTATAGTGAATTTATGGAGAAATTAGAATTTTCATACATTGCTGGTAGGATAGTAAAGTGTTATAGCCACTTTGGAAAACAGTTTGGTGGTTCCTCAAAATGTTAAACATGGCCAGGTGTGGTGGCTTACACCTGTAATCCCAGCACTTTGGGAGGTGGAAGTTGAAGTGGGAGATGGGGGTTGCAGTGAGCTGAGATTGCTCCACTGCACTCCAACCTGGGCAACAGAGTGAGACTCCATCTCAAAAAAAAAAAAAAGAAAAAAGAAAGTTAAACAGAGTTACCAGGCCAGGCATGGTGGCTGTGGTCCCAGCACTTTGGGAGGCCAAGGTGGACAGATTGCTTGAGCCCAGGAGTTTGAGACTAAGCCTGAGCAACATGGCAAAACTCTCTCTACAAAAAATACAAAAGTTAGCCAGGCATGTTGGTGCACACCTGTGGTCCCAGCTACATGGGAGGCTGAGGCAGGAGGATCACTTGAGTCCAGGAGGTCAAGCCTGCAGTGAGCCATGTTCATATCACTACACTTCGGCCTAGACAACAAAGTAAGACCTTGTCTCAACAAAACAAAAACCCAAGACATAGAGTTATGTTCAGAAAAATTATACTCTTAGGCATATACACGAGAGAAATGGAAACATATGTCCACACAAACACTTGTACATGAGTGTTCATTGTGGGATTATTCATAATAGCCAAACAGTGGAAACAACTCAGATGTCCATCAGCTGATAAATGGATAAATAATATGTGGCATATTCATGCAATAAAATATTACTCAGCCATGAAAAGGATTAAAGTGCTGATACATACTTTAGCATAAACCCACCTTGAAACATTTTGCTAAGTGAAAAAAGAAACCAGTTACAAAAGACTAGATATTGTATGATTCCCTTTATATGAAATGTTCTAAGTAAGCAAATCTATTGAGACAGAAAGCAGATGAGTGGTTGTGTGAGGCTGGAGTGTGGGGGAGGAGGGAAATGAGGAGTGACATATGATGGGTACAGGGTTTCTTTTGGGGGTGATGAAAATGTTCTAAAATCAGATTGTGGTGAGGGTTGCACAACTGTGTGAATATATTTAAAACCACTAAATAAAAAATTGTAAAAAAGAGAAAACAAAACAAGCAGACAAAAATCACTGAACTGTAAAAGAACTGAAAGGGGACCCAGATGTAAGACGCTATTCATTCCTTTTACATAAGTAATAAAATACTCCTCAGAGGTGACTGAAAAAATGCGACTGAAGTCGTTTACACTAAAGCTTTACAGATGACCTGGCATGGTGTGTTGTTGGCTTTAAAATGCTCCACATATTGCCCCATGCAAAGTGACCTTGGCTGGGGGCTAGATGAAATACAATGGGCAAAATTCGATGGGCAAAATTCTTCATAATGAACACATGGGTGTTCATTATGCCACTCTATTTTTGTGAATGTTAATTTTTTTCCATTATAAAAGTTAAAAAAAAAAAGAGACAGAATGAAAACATCGGTAATCTGCAGTTCAGTAGTTACACATCAAATGTGCATTTGTGTGAACCTGCATTTCTGTGGATGAGGGCAGGGAGGGATTCGGAAGGAGAGGAGAGGACAAAGCCATCTGGGGATGTATGACTTTGCTAGGGCTGTGTAAAAATGACCACAGCCTGGGGAGCTTAAAACAATAGCAATTTCTTTTTCTTTTTTTTTTGTTTTTTTGGACGCTGAGTCAGCTCAGGCTGGAGTGCAGTGGCATGATGTTGGCTCACTGCAATCTCCGCCTCTTGGGTTCAAGTGATTCTCCTGCCTCAACCTCCCAAGTAGCTGGGATTACAGGTGTGCGCCACCATGCCTGGCTAATTTTTGTATATTTAGTAGAGACGGGGTTCTGCCATGTTGGCCAGGCTGGTCTTGAACTCCTGATCTCAGGTGATCCACTGCCTCAGCCTCCCAAAGTGCTGGGATTATAGGCGTGAGCCACTGCGCCCAACCAACAGCAGTTTCTTCTCTCATAGTTCTAGAGGCTAGAAGTCTGCAGTCAAGGTGTCTGTTGGGCTAGCCTCCTTCTGAAGGCTCCAGTGGGGAATCCTTCCTCGCCTCTTCCAGCTTCTGGTGTCACCAACAATCCTGGGTGGTCTGTTGCTTGTAGATGCACCGCTCCAATCTCTGCCTCCATCGTCACAGGACATTCTCCCTGGATTCTCTTCACGTTGTCTTCCCTCTGTGTGTGCGTATCTCTGTCTCTGTTTCCTGATCTCATGAGGACCCCAGTCATATTGGAGTAGGGCCCACTCTAATTAAGTATGACCTCATTTAAACTTGATTATATCTGCAAAGATCCTGTTTCCAAATAAGGTCACATTTATAGGTAGTGGGGGTTAGGACTTCAATATATCTTTTGGGGGGGACACATTTAACCTACAAAAGGGCAGAAGGCAGGATAAGCAGAGACAGATTCTTAGAGTGTAAATGCAGAGAGCTGAGGCCCCAGCTGCCCCATAGGCAGGCTGCAGAGGACACAACATTTACAGTGATTAGACTGGACCTTATCGCATCATTCGCTGGCCAACTTTGTATTTTCCAAACGGAGACAAGCCTTTTCTGGAACCCATTTCCCACTCAGCAGTTTGGACTGAGGAGTGACACATCTAGACCCTTCCAGTCGATCAACCCTTTTCACTAGAAAGGTTTTGGGGATAATTCTAATGCATATTCACTTAAGAAATGTCTCACACCTGGTGCGGTGGTTCACGCCTATAATTCCAGCACTTTGGGAGGCCGAGGCAGGTGGATCATGAGGTCAGCAGTCCAAGACCAGCCTGGCCAAGATGGTGAAACCCCGTCTCTACGAAAAATACAAAAACTCGCCGGGCAAGGTGGCGGACGCCTGTAATGCCAGCTACTCGGGAGGCTGAGGCACAGAATTGCTTGAACCCAGGAGGCGGAGCTTGCAGTGAGCCGACATCAAGCCACTGCACTCCAGCCTGGGCCACGGAGCAAGACTCCGTCTCAGGAAAAAAAAAAGAAAAGAAATGTTTCAGAAAAAGCTAGTTTCTTACTCTTTGACACAGACATGTCCATTTAGAGTTTATCTTCTGAGCTGGCCGCTAAAGTTATTTTAGACTCTACAGTTAAATTGACCCAGAAATAATTCCTCCTTTGAAAGTTCCTTTGCAATGTTATTCACTCTGACTGTAACTCCAGGTTACGTTGTGCTGTTCTTTGCTCTTTAATCTTACTCTGGCCTTTCACCAAAAGCAATAAAATCTGACTTCTGTATTAAATGGTACTTGTGTTTAATATTATTCAAGTAAACCAGATGTCTGATAATTGCAATGTATTTTCACATGAGTGTTTGAAGAGTTTCATGGAAAAAGTGCAAGCCCCTCATACTTCCCGAACTGTGTGAGCTGTTTACTGTTGAGAACTTTCCAGAGGATGTTGGAGGGAGCAGAAAGCTGAAGAGAAGGAGCTGGACTTTGGGCTTTGTTTGCCTGTACTCTCTCCACAGTTATCTTCAACCCACATTTCAGCTCCAATCCATAGGAGTCATTTGCAACCCATCTGTTTTCATCTCTTTGCCCCCAGGAGTGGGGAAAAAGGCATGAGCAGGGAGGAGCTGAAGTTTTGCAGAGGATAGGGAGGAGGGAGGGCGGAGGCTGAGGGCAGCCGGAGAGAGCTGTGGCTGCCGGTGTGGGGAGCTGGGAATGTTTTTTTTTTTTTTTTTTTGAGACGGAGTTTCGCTTTTGTTGATCAGAATGGAGTGCAATGGCATGATCTCGGCTCACTGCAACCTCTGCCTCCTGGGTTCAAGCGATTCTCCTGCCTCAGCCTCCTGAGTGGCTGGGATTACAGGTGCCCGCCACCATACCTGGCTAAATTTTGTGTTTTTAGTAGAGGCAGGGTTTCACCATGTTGGCCAGGCTAGGCTCAAACTCCTGGCCTCAAGGGATCCCAAAGCGCTGGGATTACACACATGAGCCACCGCACCCGGCCGAGAGCTGGGATTTCAACCACTGTCAGTTCCTGAACAGAGATTAAGAGATTGATGAGCACTAGATGAAATCTTAATCCTCCGTCATTGCTGATACTTATGTAGACGTGGGATAATAGGAGGATAACAGTATCCACACAGGCTGATAGTATTTCAAGAGCTTCCATGTGTTGCTTGAGTCCTCAGGGCTGGACATGGTGCTAACAGTTTTATGTGCATGCGGCACCTGCCAGCTGCCCTGCTTCTCTATCCTATGTGTGATGGGAATTCATTCTTTTACCTGGCATGGGCTCTTCCATTTTGCTTTTCAAAAACCCACATTTACAATAGACTCTCATTTTTACAATAAAGCGTACCATAGAATCACTTTACATTGCAAGTTCTCCCTCCTCCTATAGTTCAATTAATCTACTCTATTAAATTGGCAGAAAGTCTGTTTACAAAGAGCTCTGTGAGAAGACTCTTGTCTTCAAAGCACGGAAACAGAAATAACAGAAAGACTCAGCTTCACTGATGCCCACTTACCACAGGCAATAGTTAGTGCAATGTAATTAATTATACTTCTAGAAAAGACTGGACTGAGGTCCTAGGAGCTTTTTATAACCAATTGAAAGACACCAGACGCTCTCCGCCTGACGTCCAGCCAGAACCCGCACCTAACCCACAATACAGCCAGGCTCTTTTTTTTTTTTTTTTAAGCTATCCATTTAAAAAAAAAAAAGATTTTCCAAGGCGAGCACATTATTTCCTTTGTTAGTTTGGATCACAGTCTGATACCCCTAACAAGTCAAAGTTGTTCTTTTTAGCCCTTCCGACAATTTGAGTCTGTTTCTTTGAAGTTGTGCTCTGGGTGGAGATGGGAAAGAGACTCACCTTTCAGTGTATGGAAACTCTGTTCCATTCCTGTGAACTGTGAATGCGCACGTTTAAATCATTGCTACTTTCTTCTCTTGTGTTAGTTTCTGACCTCTTGGTTATTTTCTGTTTTCCATTGGACTTTTCGGCTGCTCTATGTTTCTTTTGAAAAGTAGCACCTCAGTCTGTTCACACTAGAAAACGTTTGGCTTATTTTGCATGTCCCTTTTCTCAAAGGATAAAGGGAAGAACCATTTCTATGAATTGCTGACATCTCTGCTGAGGCCAGCCGCTAAGTGAAGGGAAGCTGGCGACTATTTGCAGGAGATCAGAGGCCCCCAGGCTCCTTCAGGCCAAGCGACATCCAGATGAGGGCTTCTTGCTCCTTTTAGATCCACGCTCTGAGCCCAGATTATGGTCTCGGATGGCCACTGTAGTGAGGAGTTATAGCCAACCTAACCCACATGCCTTATGTTAAGTTACAGTATTAAGCAAACATTTGCTTGTTAATCTACAATCTTTTTTTGTTGTTGTCGTTGAGATGGAGTCTCGCTCTGTTGCCCGGGCTGGAGTGCAGTGGCGTAATCTTGGCCCACTGCAGCCTGTGCCTCGTGGGTTCAACCAATTCTCCTGCCTCAGCCTCCTGAGTAGCTGGGACTACAGGCATCTGCCACCATGCCCAGCTAATTTTTGTATTTTTAGTAGAAACGGGGTTTCACCATGTTGGCCAGGCTGATCTCAAACTCCTGACCTCAAGTGGTCTGCCTGCCTCAGCCTCCCAAAGTGCCGGGATTACAGGTGTGAACCACTGCGCTCGGCCCAATCTATGGTCATTATCCCAAGTTCTTGCCACTACCCTTAAGCAGGTTCTGTGTGAGTGGTCCTCCTGATCTGCAGTGGACTGCCACTTTAACTTGCTTGAATAACAACTGTTATACTACACCCTTGTGTCCTGCAATGCAGTTTAGACACATGAGAAATAGTATGAACCTCAGCCCAGTACAGTGGTTCATGCCTGTAGTCCCAGCACTTTGGGAGACCAAGGTGGCAGGATCACTTGAGCCCAGGAGTTTGAGACCAACCTGGCCAACATAATGAGACTCCGTCTCTACTAAAAAAAAAAAAAAAAAAAAAAAAAAAATTGACCAGGCATGGCAGTGCATACCTGTGGTCTTAGCTACTCAGGAGGGAGGATCGGAGGTCGAGGCTGCAGTGAGCTGTGATCATGTCACTGCACTCCAGCCTGGGTGACAGAGGAAGATCCTGTCTCAAAAAGAAAAAAAGAAGAAGAAGAAGAAAAAAGCCGGACACTATAATCCCAGCACTTTGGGAGGCCAAGGTGGGTGGATCACCTGAGGTCAGGAATTCGAGATCAGCCTGACCAACATGGTGAAATCCCATCTCTACTAAAAACACAAAAATTAACCAGGCATGGTGGTGGACAGCCTCCCAGCTACTCGGGAGGCTGAGGCAGGAAGATCACTTGAATCTGGGAGGCAGAGGTTGCAGTGAGCTGAGATCGCGCCACTGCACTCCAGCCTGGATGACAGAGCAAGACTCAGTCACACACACACACACACCACACACACACACACACAAAAGGATATAGAACCAACTGGTAGATTTTGTGCCAGCTCTCCAGGGACTTCCTGCACCACTTGGACTATCATTCTTCCAGAGCAGGCATCCCCAGGGATCGTCTGCAGTGGTTACAAACAACACTTCACAAAATGTTAATAGCTACAAATCTATTTTAATGTGTATTAGAAAAAAATATGGCTGGGCATGGTGGCTCATACCTGTAATCCAAGCGCTTTGGCAGGGCAAAGTGGGCGGATCACTTGAGCCCAGGAGTTCAAGACCAGCCTGGGTGACATGGCAAAACTCTGGCTCTACAAAAACACAAAAATTAGCCAGGTGTAGTGGCACATGCCTGTAGTCCCAGCTACTTGGGAGGCTGAGGTGGGAGGATGGCTTGAGCCTGGGGGGGCGGAGGTTGCCATGAGCTGAGATAGTGCCACTGCACTCCAGCTTGGACAACAAAGTGACACCCTGTCTCAAAAGAAAAATAACATGCACATAAAACCTGAGACATGCACTTTCTTTTCAAAAGTCATCAAAGTTAAAAAGTGAGTCATATTTAAAGACTATTAACTAGGTAACTCTAGGAGGCAGCGTGTGACTATGGAGAACACCCTGAAGGCCTAGAACCCCTTATGCGGAGGCTCTGAAGGCCACCCCAAGCCCTTTCATTTTTCACTCTTCCATCTTCAGTACTCCTTCTTTCTCCATGTGCTTCATCTTCTGGGCCTGTTTCTCCTTCCCTTCCTCCCTCTAAGCTTCTCTGGTGGTGCCCTGGGTTTTAAGAGGGAGAAGGAAAGAGGCTCACATTTAGTGATCATGAATTACTTGCCAGAAGGTCACAGATGTAAGGCAGGTACTGTCTACTAGTGGGGCTTTGGGTGATTTCTCTGGAGTAGTTTTCGAATTTGCATGTGCCTACCATTGTGAATCACCTGAAGATCTGGTTAAAGTGCAGATTCTAGCCCAGGTGGTCTGGAGTGGGGCTGAGATGTTTGCATTTCTAGCAAGCTCCAAATGATGCTGCTGTGGTTGGTTCATGGGCCACACTTGGAGTCACAAGGGTTGATCATGGAGCTCTGTTTCTTTTTTTTTCTTTCTTTCTTTTCTTTTCTTTTCTTTTTTTTTTGAGACGCACTCTTGCTCTGTCACCCAGACTACAGTGCAGAGGCGCGATCTCAGCTCACTGCAACCTCCCCGCCTCCTGGGTTCAAGAGATTCTCCTGTCTCAGCCTCCTGAGAAGCTGGGACTACAGGCACACGCAACCACGACCAGCTAATGTTTTGTAATTTTAGTGGAGATGGGATTTCACCATATTGGTCAGGCTGGTCTCGAACTCCTGACCTCAAGTGATCCACCTGCCTTGGCCTCCCAAAGTGCTGGGATTACAGGTGTGAGCCACTGTGCCAGGCCATGGAGCTCTATTTCTTTAGAGAACTGAAAACAGAGAAATATATATTTTAGGAAGAGGATGAGTTCTGCAACCACCTCTTTCATCTGCAGTGAAGCCAATATTAAGAATACTAAGAGTCGGCCGGGCACGGTGGCTCAAGCCTGTAATCCCAGCACTTTGGGAGGCTGAGACGGGCGGATCACAAGGTCAGGAGATCGAGACCATCCTGGCTAACCCAGTGAAACCTTGTCTCTACTGAAAAAAACAAAAAACTAGCCAGGCGAGGTGGTGGGCGCTTGTAGTCCCAGCTACTCGGGAGGCTGAGGCAGGAGAATGGCGTAAACCCAGGAGGCGGAGCTTGCAGTGAGCTGAGATCCGGCCACTGCACTCCAGCCTGGGCGACAGAGCCAGACTCCATCTCAAAAAAAAAAAAAAAAAAAGAAAAAGAAAAAAAAAGAATACTAAGAGTCTAGCATGTTTTGCTCTGTGGAAGAAATATAAGATGGTTCCTTTGTACTGACCAAGGCAGTTTGTAATGAAAACTGTTGGCTCAACTTGTTGCTAGGGTACTGCCAGGGAACCGGCACGCAGGAAATCTGTAACCTAATGTGATTGTGTGGGAGCTAATGAGCTCTGAACATGACAGGCAGGAAGGGTTCTGCTTCCCTCCTTTGCTCAGGTGATGGGCTAACACCTATGTCCAGGTAGGCAGACCTGGCATGTGGAACCACTCGGGGCTGCTGCAGAGCTGTTTCTCTGGGTGGAGACAATGGGATCGTTGAATTGTTCCCAATATCTTGGTATGCTCCCATCTCCCATCCATTTGGTTACGAGAACCAGACCTACAGACACGTTCCGAGGGTTAGAATCGCTACAGCAGTTAGAAAACGAGCCAGCCAAATACAACAGGACCCAGATTGAGATCATATGAAAATTGATGGACATGATTCAGGACCTTGCTATTTTAAATGAAATGACTTTCACCTGAAGAGATCAGAGGGTGATGCTATTAAGAGGTGCTGCACTTTTACAGTATTCCTTCTGTTAGGGCAGAAAAGCTTATGGAAGGAAAAAGGCAAAGTGAATCACCTTTTCTTAAGATTCAGCTGGAACCAGACACTTAGCAAAACATGACACTCTGCAGCTGACACAAGTAGCCACATGACTGCAGAATGATAGTACTAAAAAATGTTCTTGGGGGCTGGATGTGGGGGCTCACACCTGTAATCCCAACACTTTGGGAGGCCAAGGCAGGCACATCACTCGAGGTCAGGAGTTCGAGACCAGCCTGGCCAACATGGTGAAACTCTGTCTCTACTACAAATACAAAAAATTAGTCAGGTGTGGTGGCGGGTGCCTGTAGTCCCAGCTACTCGGGAGGCTGAGGCAGGAGAATCGCTTGAACCCAGGAGGTGGAGGCTGCAGTGAGCTGAGATTGCACCACTGCCCTCCAGCCTGGGCGACAGAGTGAGACCCTGTCTCAAAAATATTTTAAAAGTTAAAAAATTAAACAATTAAACAAGAGGGCTTAAGTGTCACAACCATCAATGGGGAAAGTATCCGTGCATAATTTATTTCTTGAAGCCCTGAGAAGAACAAGCGTCAAGGGCTTTCTGCGAGAGTTATAACTTTTAGCTGAGGGAATCTCAATATTTAACCAAATAACACTTGAAGAAAAGTAGAAATCATCGAGACAGAAGCTCCTGGGAACTACGTTTTATGATGTGTTCTAGAGATGTAAGCAAGAAGCCTGCTGTCACTTGGTAGCTGTGCGCTAAACTGCAGTTTGGGGTGTCTTTAGGGTAGGTAATAAATTCCTTTCAGAGACTGAATTCACATACCGATGTGAATCTTCCACATCCCTGAAAACTACTTAGGCAAGATGCCTCACATGACATGGAACTCTCGATTTGGCAACACATTTTGGGGTTCAGTCCCCCACAATCCTGGCACAGCGTAGGTAATCGCTAAATATTTATTTGGATAAAATGGGCTTTCCTTAACTTCACAGTTTTCTGCTGATGGAAGACTCAGGAAACACGAGAGAGCAGTATAAAATGTGTAAGTACACAGTGGAAAGCTGGGGTTCCTAGCGAGGGATTCAGAACCTACAAACAAAAGCAGACAGACACACACAAAAATGTGCATTATGATTCCTTATATATGAAGAAAAAATGTGGATTTTCAAATTAACTTATGCTGTTAGAAGCTAGAATATTGGTTACCTTTGGGGACCAGAATTGGGGGTGAGTGTCTGGGAAAGAGAACTAGGGTGCTATTAACCCTAGCCCTATTCTATTTCTTAATCTGGGGGCTGGGTGCCTCTATGGATTCCCTTTGTGATAATTTATCAAATGATTCTGTGTGTGTGTTCTATTTTAATGGAAACATTTATTTAAAAATACGCACACAATGAAAGATGTAGGCCAGTCCTTCCCAACCTTGAACATGGGTACGGGTCACCTGGGATCTTATTAAAATGCAAAATTCAGGCCAGGTGCAATGGCTCACGCCTGTAAACCCAGTACTTTGGGAGGTTGAGGAGGGAGGATCACTTGAGCCCAGGAGTTTGAGACCAGCCTGGGCAAGACAGGGGGATCCTGTCTCTACAAAAAAATAAAAAATTAACTGGGCATGGTGACACATGCCTGTAGTCCCAGCTACTCAGGAGGCTGAGGTGGGAGGATCTCTTGAGCTCCAGGGTTGGCCGGGTAGGTGTTGGAGCTGCAGTGAGCTATTATATAGTATAATTGCGCCACTGCACTCCAGCCTGGGCGAGAGTGAGACCCCGTCTCAAGAAAAAAAAAAAAAAAAAAGCAAGATTCAGATTCATTTGTCCTCTGCTACGGCATTTGATTCTGTATTTCTAGAAAGGATCCAGAGACTGGTATCGTCAGGATCTTTTTTTAGAGAGATCCAGGGATCTGGTAAAAGTAGCCTAGGCCTATCCTGTTAACCTATTGGGCTCACAACCAGCAGGGCAGCAGTTACCAAGGCCGGCCCATGCTCTCGTGTGGGTCTGTGAAGTTCACCTGCTCAAGCACCTTTGAAGGTGATTTTCCAACTGCTGGGGGGTGACCAGAGCCTGAAGTTGGGCTACCCCAGTGAATGATCGGCTGGTGACCAGCCCTTGCAGCCAACATTAGGGCCCCTGGACTGCCTGCCCCGTAGAAACCACTGGAAACCTGGAGGCTGTTACCCACAAAAACATAACGAGGGCATGAGGAGCCTTGCTCCCCTCTCCAGCCACAAGTGTGGGTGAAACTGGGTTTTCAGCAATGACTGCTGCATGAATAAAGTGGCCATTCCAGCTTCTCCTCATAGGGCTCTGGCGAGCCCTTTTAGGCCGAGGTGAGTGGATCACAAGGTCAGGAGTTCAAGACCAGCCTGGCCAACATAGTGAAACCCTGTCTCTACTAAAAATACAAAAAATTAGCCAGGTATGGTGGCACGTACCTGTAGTCCCAGTCCTGGAATGGTCTGAATGTTCGTGTCCCCCACCAAATTCATACGTAAAACTCCTAACCCCAATGAGCTCCCTCACCAGTTTGGCCATGTGAGGACTCAGGGAGAAGATAGCAATCAGTGAACCAGGAATCAATCAAGAAAACCATTATTTTGAGTGGGGGCTGGGTGCGGTGGCTCATACCTGTAATTCCAGCACTTTGGGAGGCTGAGGCAGGTGGATCACTTGAGGTCAGGAGTTCGAGACCAGCCTGACCAACATGGTGAAATCCCATCTCTACTAAAAATACAAAAATCAACTGGAGTGAGCACCTGTAATCCCAGCTATTCCAGAGCTGAGGCAGGAGAATCGCTTGAACCTGGTCGGCAGAGGTTGCAGGGAGCTGAGATCATGCCACTGCACTCCAGTCTGGGCAACAGAGCAAGACTTCATCAAAAATAAAAAGAACAACAACAGCAACAACGACAAAAAAGGAAAACCACTTTTTGAAGAGGGAAAAAAAAAGCAAGTCGTATACAACATGATTCCTTTCACAGAAACAGTAGAAGCAAGCTGGATGTGGTAGTGCATGCCTGTAGTCCTAGCTGCTCAGGAGGCTGAGTGGGAGAATTGCTTGAGCCCAGGAGTTCAAGGTTACAGTGAGCTATGATTATGCTGATGGGCAGCCACTGGGAAACATAGCAAGATCCCGTCTCTAAAAAAAAACAACATGGGCCGGGCGCGGTGGCTCAAGCCTGTAATCCCAGCACTTTGGGAGGCCGAGACGGGCGGATCACGAGGTCAGGAGATCGAGACCATCCTGGCTAACACGGTGAAACCCCGTCTCTACTAAAAATACAAAAACTAGCCGGGTGAGGTGGCGGGCGCCTGTAGTCCCAGCTACTCGGAAGGCTGAGGCAGGAGAATGGCATGAACCCGGGAGGCGGAGCTTGCAGTGAGCTGAGATCCGGCCACTGCACTCCAGTCCGGGCGACAGAGCGAGACTCCGCCTAAAAAAAAAAAAAAAAAAAAAAAAAAAAACATGGCTGGGTGTGGTGGCTCACGCCTATAATCCCATCACTTTAGGAGGCCGAGGTGGGTGGATCACCTGAGGTCAGAAGTTCAAGACCAGCCTGGCCAACATGGCAAAATCCCATCTCTAGTAAAAATACAAAATTAGCTGTCTATGGTGGTGCGTGCCTGTAATCCCAGCTACTCAGGAGGCTGAGACAGGAGAGTTGCTTGAACCAGGAAGGCAGAGGTTGCAGTGAGCCGAGATTGCACCACTGCACTTCAGCCTGGGCAATAAGAGCGAGACTCTGCCTCAAAAAAACAAATAATAGCCGGGTGTGGTGGCAGGCACCTGTAATCCCAGCTACTCGGGAGACTGAGGCAGGAGAATTGAACCCAGGAGGTGGAGTTTGCATTGAGCTGAGATCTCGCCACTGTATTCTAGCCGGGGCAACAGAGTGCGACTCCATCTGAAAACAAACAAACAAACAAACAAATAAACAAAGAAAAAACAGCAACAACAATAAAAAGAGGCCAAACTAATTAATGCCTTGTTCCTGGGTTGAGACATAGGTAGTAAAATATAAAGAGAGGCCGGGTGTGGTGGCTCACGCCTGTAATCCCAGCACTTTGGGAGGCCAAGGCGGGTGGATCACCAGGTCAGGAGTTAGAGACCAGCCTGGCCAACATAGTGAAACCCCGTCTCTACTAAAAATACAAAAATTAGCCGGGTGTGGTGACCAGCACCTGTAATCCCAGTTGCTTGGGAGGCTGAGGCAGGAGAATCACTTGAACCCGGGAGGTGGAGGTTGCAGTGAGTCGAGACGGTGCCATTGCACTCCAGCCTGGGTGACAAAGCAAGACTCTGTCTCAAAAACTAACAAGCAAAACAACAACAAAACAAAATATATGTATATATTGAACCTGGTCGGCGGAGGTTGCAGTGAGCTGAGATCGTGCCACTGCACTCCAATATAGGCAACAGAGCAAGACTTCATCAAAAATAGAACAACAACAACAAAAATCATATATATCTCATATATATATTTATAACATCATATATATATATAGAGAGAGAGAGTGAATGAATACAGGAAGTGATTAATAAATACACAGGATGGCAGTGTCCTCCAAGAGCTAGAGAGGAAGGTGATGAGGAGCACCAGGGCCTTCCAAGGCACCAGGAGAGTTTTGTATTATCTGTTGTGCATTTCATTATCATTCTTTAAAACTAGATATCCACATCATATGCGCTCTTTCACTTGTATGCAGTGTTCACAATTTAAAAATGAAAATGCAATGCCACATCTTAGGATAATATTTTATGCTGCAATTTCTTTTGCTTGACTTTTTTTTTTTTTTTTTTAGGACATTCTGTGTTTTAAAAATTTTTGACATGTCAGAGTAAGTTGCCAATTAAGGTGTTTATTTGCAAGGACACTTTATTCTGAGATTCTGCTCCTCTTATTACTATTATTATTTTTTTTTTTGGTGGTAAGATGCCCTTTCTTTTTTTGATGGCGTTTTAGTAAAATGTTGGTGATAGTAACAGTACATTTGGAATTTAAAAACAAAAATCTCTCTTGTGTATTAAATAACAAATTGGCAACTAGAAGTGAATGGGGGGTGGCAGGTAATTATCAATGTCAACTACAGACATGTGACCAATGGCAGAAATGAGAACCATAGTAATGATTTTGATACAAATATGTTTGTATTTATGAATTAACTAAATATTCTCATTATCTTCCCCTCTCCTATCCCCTTAACATCTAACATAAGGCATGTTAATAGAAATTAGCTTTCTCTCTCAGTATTTCAGTTATAGGATCTCAAAGGGGGAGTGTGAATCAGCGAGGAAGAAGCTTATGATGTGTTTATATACAGTTTAAAGAGTGATAATAAAATGCACAAAAAGGGAGTGTGAATCAGCTAGAAGAAGACAAAAAGGGAGTTTGCATCTTTGCTGGGAAAGGGTATGTGTGGATTTGTGGGATGGCTGCATTCTGTTAGGAGGAAGCATCACTTTGTTACTGACCGTAACTGGAGGATAAGTGTGGTGAAAAGAGGAGTGTGTGGGTGCCAACTTGAGAAGGGAGCAGTTGTGCTGACTTTAAAATATGTCAGCCTGGCTGCGTTGAACTCCGTTTCTCAGAATTCCCTCCCACTATGTCCCCAGTTGGGGTGGGCCACAAGAGAGAACTGGAGGGTGGAAGTGAAGCAGTCACCATTTTGTAATTTACCTGTTGTCATTTAACCTGCAGGCTCCCCTCATCAGTGTGGATGGCAGCCATGCCTGCAGCTACTCCACCTTTCCTGATCCTCCTTTAGCTTCTCCAACTCCTGGGCCAGGTGGGGCAGCTCTACGACGATAGACACTGGCTTCTTCAGGACATCCAGACCCTCAAGCTCAGGGGCAGTGAGATTGGCACAGTTCCAGTCTATGCTGCTGGGTTCCAGCTTGTGCTTGCAGGTTACAGGCTGTCCTGCTCTTCTCTATTTATATCCATTTCCCTCCTAACCACCTGCCCTGTGAACTTGACTCTCTAGCATCAGACATCCCATCCAGGAGGACAACATGCACACAGTTGCTTAACCAGCCTCACAATTACTAAGATCAAATTTGCACAACAAATACACACACACATACACACACACACACAGAGAAATATGTATCCTAATGGGTCTGCCTCTCTGATTAAACCCTTAATTGATACACTCATTCTGTGGACATCATTCAGTGCCTTTTCTCCAGCCACTCCATCCTTGCTCAATGAACTCACAAACAAAGGGGACATAGCAGCAGCAATAAAGGGATGCAAGGGCTTAGAAACCTGGTCTTCTACCCTCCAAACCTGAACTGACAACAGATCACAGCCCATACTGAGGCCCTTGTAGGGCACCATTCCCCAAGAGGACCAATCAGCTCACCTCCATTATGAAAGGGGAAGTACTTTGTACTTGCTGGAATAGATACTTACTATGGACACGAATTTTCCTTCCCTACCCACAATACTTCTGCCAGAGCCACAGTAAGTGGACTTATAGAATGCCCTACCCACCGTCAAGGTAGGCCATATGGCATTACTTCTGACCAAGGAAGTAATTTCACAGCAAATTAAGTGGGTCAGTGGGCTCCCGCTCATGGAATTTACTAGTCTTACCGTGTTTCCCACCACCCTGAAGCAGCTGGCCCAATAGAACAATGGAATGAGCTTTTGAAGAGTCACAGGACCATCTACCATCCGGGTGATGACACCTTATAGAGCTGGTGTATGGTCTATGCTTTTTGTTGTTGTTGTTGTTGTTGTTGCAAGTTTAACTTGATAATTTATTTGTGGGGAAAAAGCTCATTTTGATGAGAAAAAGTTCAGTCCTTTCCTTGTAAACACAAAAAAACTCAACAGGAATTTTGAATGTTATAGTAGGCCAGAAAATCCAACAATAACTCTTACAATCCTTTTCAATTAAACAGACAAATCCAGTTGAAGACAAATATTAAAATACTATTTAGCCCAAATATTTATCAGCCTATTTATCCTATTGTTCAATTGGCTTTTGATTTAAAAAACAAACGAACAAACCAATACACTTTGTAAGAGCTACACCGGCTGGGCGCGGTGGCTCATGCCTGTAATCCTAGCACTTTGGAAGGTCAAGGCAGGCAGATTCCTTGATTTCAGGAGTTCGAGACCAGCCTGACCAACAGGGCAAAACCCCATCTCTACTAAAAATACAAAAAAATTAGCTGGGTTTGGTGGCACATGCCTTTAATCCCAGCTACTTGGGAGGCTGAGGCAGGAGAATCACTTGAACCCAGGAGGTGGAGGTTGCAGTGAGACAAGATCACACCACTGCACTCCAGCATGGGCAACAAAGCAAGACTCCCTCTCAAAAAAAAAAAAAAAAAAAAAAAAAATAGAGCTACCACCACATTTAGAGTGATGAAAATAATTAGTTCCCCCCAAAGATATTGTTTAACCTCTAAAGCATAAAAAACTGTATAATTTCTTATACAAATTGACCAGTGTTCTTATAAAAGTAATGCAGAATGCAGTTTGGGACTGATGATATTACACTGTATTTGTGGTAAAGTACTAGGCACAAGAATATATATATATCAATTAGGTATTTTCAGTCTAGTCAGTCTCTAACGTTATCATTTAATTCTTGGTGACATATAATCATTGCTATGCATTTTGGTACTTAAGTCATGAATTGTGGAGAACAAGAAGCAATGTATTATAGTAACAGAGTTTATATCTAACAAACGATTGCAGCATTGAACCAATCTCTTCCGTGGAGGCCGGGCGCGGTGGCTCAAGCCTGTAATCCTAGCACTTTGGGAGGCCGAGACAGGCGGATCACGAGGTCAGGAGATCGAGACCATCCTGACTAACACGGTGAAACCCCGTCTCTACTAAAAACTACAAAAAACTAGCCGGGCGAGGTGGCGGCGCCTGTAGTCCCAGCTACTCGGGAGGCTGAGGCAGGAGAATGGCGTGAACCCGGGAGGCGGAGCTTGCAGTGAGCTGAGATCTGGCCACAGCACTCCAGCCTGGGTGACAGCGCGAGACTCCGTCTCAAAAAAAAAAAAAAAAAAAAATCTCTTCCGTGAACTTTGTGATTTGTTTTACCATTGGTCGCTTGTAGTAGGTCCTTTTTTTTATTATTCTTCCATATTCATGCTTTCTCTATCTGCACTCTCTAACGTTTCTTCATCTTTGTCATCATGATGTATGTCTTTTGAAATTAGTTGTCTAGCTAATTTAATATTGAGTCCTTTGTTGAAGTGAAGCTTCCTTTTCATTTCAGATTGTCGCTTTTTTTCTCGTTATTCAGGTGAGGTGTCACTGTCCTCCTCTCCATTGCTTTCTTGTTCCTGAACTCAATACTTGTGTCACCCCATCACTTAAGGAATCTGTCTAGCTGAGTTGTTTGTTTGTTGGAGTACAGTGGCACATTCTTGGTTTACCGCAATCTCTGCCTCCCAGGTTTAAGCAATTCTCCTGCCTCAGCCTCCCAAGTAGCTGGAATTACAGGCGTGCCCACCACACTCGGCTAATTTTTCTTTGTTTTTTTTTTTTTTTTTTGTATTTTTAGAAGAGACAGGGTTTCACCATGTTGGCCAGGCTGGTCTTGAACCCCTGAACTCAAGTGATCCGCCTGCCTCGGCCTCCCAAAATGCTGGGATTATAGGTGTGAACCACAGTGTCCAGCCAGTGAATGAATATTTTAAAAGCTGGTTTTAACCACCACACTTACTGCTTATAATTTATCCTTACTGACCGGGCGCAGTGGCTCACGCCTGTACTCCCAGCACTTTGGGAGGCAAAGGTGGGCGGATCACGAGGTCCAGAGATCGAGACCATCCTGGCTAACACAGTGAAACCCTGTCTCTACTAAAAATACAAAAAATTAGCCGGGCGTGGCAGCACGCGCCTGTAGTCCCAGCTACTTGGGAGGCTGAGGCACAATGGCATGAACCCAGGAGACGGGGCTTGCAGTGAGCTGAGATCACGCCACTGTACTCCAGCCTGGGCTACAGAGTGAGACTCCGTCTCAAAAAAAAAAAAAAAAGAAAGGAAAAGAAAAAAACAATTTATCCTTACTTCAGTGTTCTTGTTGAGGGGGGAAGGGGATGTTGATTAGTTGAGGAAAAGGATTAAGAATACCAGCTACAATCATGAGATCAACTACATAAATGAAGACAATAGTAGTTACAAGCATTTCTCCTTACTTTAATATGAATAATTCATATATATTTCATCCAATTTTTTTCTTTCCTTCCTCCACCCCGTTACACTACTACAGAATGAGATGTGCTAATAAGTTAACTTTATGTTTCATTATTCAAGTTACAGAATATCAAAAAGGGATCAGCTAGAAGAGGAAGGAACATTACCTAAACATGGGTAAAATGATATACAACTTTGTGTTCTCTTCTGGAAAGATGGTTATTTTTGGTGATATAAAAGATAATTGTATTCTGTAAGGTGAATGCGTGATTTTGCTATTGTCTTTATTTGGAGGTTAAATGTGATTCAAAAAGTATGTATGAGGCTGGGCTCGGTGACTCTTGCCTGTAATCCCAGCACTTTGGGAGGCCAAGATGGGCAGATCACCTGAGGTCAGGAGTTCGAGACCAGCCTGGCCAACATGGTGAAACCCCATCTCTACTAAAAATACAAAAATTAGTCAAGCGTGGTGGTGCCCTCCTGTAATCTCAGCTACTTGGGAGGCTGAGGCACGAGAATTGCTTGAACATGGGAAGTGGGGCTTGCAGTGAGCTGAGATCACACCATGCACTCCAGCCTGGGCAACAGAACGAGACTCTGTCTCAAAAAAACAAAATAATAATAATAATAATAAGTATGGATGCCAAGTTGACAGGGAGTAGACTGTGGTGGTTTGTATTGTGTCAGTTGGGCTAAGTTGGAACTACATTTCCCAGAACCCTCTTCTCTGTAGAGCTGACCAGAAGAGGAATTTACATGAGATTTGAAAGGCAGAAATGAAGCCACCACACTGCTCTGGAAGATCATCATGTGCAGCTGCAATAACGGCTACACAGAAGTGCTGGTGAAGGTGGAGAAAAGGAGAAGTTTGGCTGGGGCTGAGTGCCGTCTTTACTGGGAGATCTCCATTCTTTTATTTATTTATTTATTATTTATTTATTTATTGATGGAGTTTCACTCTTGTCATCCAGGCTGGAGTGCAATGGCACTATCTCAGCTCAGTTCAACCTCCTCCTCCTGGATTCAAGTGATTCTCCTGCCTCAGCCTCTCGAGTAGCTGGGATTAGAGGTGCCAACCACCACGCCCAGCTAATTTTTATATTTTTAGTAAGGGCAGGTTTTCACCATATTGGTAAGGCTAGTCTTGAACTCCTGACCTCAGGTGATCCGCCCACCTCGGCCTCCCAAACTGATGGGATTACAGGCATGAGTCACCACGCTTGGCCTTGGTTCTTTTATTGATTCAACAAATATTTATTGAGTGCCTACTATGTCTGTGCTGCTTTATTTTTAAGGCTTTAAATGTTCATTTCGAAATAATTTCAGACATAAAAAAAGTTGCATTAACAGTACAGAGTTATATATTATTCACCCATCTTCCTCAAATGTTATCTTAGGAAATCTGGAATCATAATGCAATAATCAAAACAAGGAAGTTGGCTGGGCGCAGTGGCTCATGCCTGTGATCTCAAAACTTTGGGAGGCCGAGGTGGGTGGATCTCTTGAGGCCAGGAGTTTGAGACCAGCCTGGCCAACCTGATGAAACCCCGTCTCTACAAAAATTACAAAAATTAGCCAGGCGTGGTGGCACACACCTGTAATCCCAGCTACCTTTCAAGGCTGAGGCATGAGAATTGCTTGAACCCAGGAACCAGAGGTTGTAGTGAGCCAAGATCGTGCCACTGCACTCTAGGCTGTGCAACAGAGCTAGACTCTGTCTAAAAAAAAAAAAGACCAGGTGCGGTGGCCCACACCTGTGGTCCCAGCACTTTGGGAGGCCGAGGTGGGTGGATCATTTGAGGTCAGGAGTTCAAGACCAGCCTGGCCAACATGGTGAAACCCCATCTCTACTAAAAATACAAAAAATTAGCCAGGTGTCGTGGCGCACACCTGTAGTTCCAGCTACTCGGGAGGCTGAGCCAGGAGAATCGCTTGAACACAGGAGGCGGAGGTTGCAGTGAGCTGAGATTGCACCACTGCACTCCAGCCTAGGCAACAGAGCAAGATTCCACCTCAAAAAATAAAAATAAATAAAAATAAAACCCAAGAAGTTAATATTGATACAATACTATTAACTCATCTAAGGACATGTTACAATTTTGCCTGTTGTTCCACGAATGTCTTTTTTTAGGTTCTAGAGTCAATCCAGCAGCCCATGCTGCTTTTATTTATGTCTGTTTAGTCCCTTCCAATCTGGAATCATCCCATAGCCTTTCTCTTTGAAGACCTTGGCACTTCTGAAGAGTACAAACCAACTGGTTTGTAGAATGTCCCTCTACTTAGATTTTTTTAAATGTGTCCTTAGGTTAAACTGGGAGTATATGTTTTGGGCAAGGATACCAGAGAAGTGATGCAGTTCCCTTCTCAGTGCGTCCCATCAGAGGTGTCTCCTCCCTGGACTTGGCTGACTTTGGTCCCTTGGATTAGGTGATATCTTCCAGATTTCTCCACTGCAAAGTTATTATTTTTCCCTTTTGGAATCAGTAAGGATCTTATGGGGAGATTCTTTGAAACCCTGCAAGTATCTGGTTTTCCACCATGCTTGCCCACTACTTTTGGCATCGGTGGATGGTTCTTGAGCAGGCCCTGTTTCAGGCATTGGGCATTAGCGACTCCAGCTGTGGGGCTTCCGCTGTCCCTTTTGAGACCTTGTGAAGTGTGGATGACTGAGTTGGCTGTACCTAACCAGGCCAGCAGCCCTCATTTGCAGGGCAACAGCTGCAGCTGCTCCTGCTGTTCAGCACCTGGTTCCGGGATAGGGCAAGGCTTGGGGCCTGTGGGGTGGGGTGGGGGGGGTTCCTTTGGAGGGCACCCATGCGCTGAGCTGCAGCTTCACTCCCATCTGCCTCAGGACTGGGAGCTCTACCCATGGGACAGCTAAGGGTTTTGTCCATTTTCCTCCATTTCGTTGGAGCTTCTAGAAGTAAGGGTGGGATTAGGAATCATGTTCTTCTTCACCACCTGCCCTGCCCTGCGCCACCTTAGGATCTTTCCCCCTTGGCCATTCCTCTCTGGAGTTTATAGCATAGAGTTGTTAGCGGTATTCCCACTTCCCCGTTAGGCTCTTGCTAGTGAAGTTGTGGATCCAGCATAACTCCATCTGCAACTTTCATCCATTTATTAGGAAAGGTCATGTATTTCCAGGTCCCAGGCATTCAAACGTGGGAATCTTTGGGGAGGCCATGATACTGCCCGCCACAAGTGGTTAAATAGTTTGCCCAAGGTCACACAGTTGGGGGTGGGATCGGTGGCTCAGGCCTGTAATCCCAGCACTTTAGGGGACTGAGGTGGGGGGATCGCTTGAGGTCAGGAGTTTGAGACCAGCCTGGCCAACATGGTGAAACCCTGTCTCTACAAAAAATATAAAAATTAGCTGGGCATGGTGGCGGGTGCCTGTGGTCCCAGCTACTCGGGAGGCTGAGGCATGAGGATCGCTTGAACCTAGGAGGCAGAGGTTGCAGTGAGCCGAGATCGTGCCGCTGCATTCCAGCCTGGGTGACAGAGCGAGACCCTGTCTAAAAAAAAAGAAGAAGAAAAGTAAGTGGCAAGCCAGGCGCGATGGCTCATGCCTGTAATTCTAGCACTTTGGGAGTCTGAGGCAGGTGGCCTGAAGTCAGAGGTTCGAGACCAGCCTGGCCAACATGGTGAAACCCACTTCTACTAAAAATACAAAAATTACAGGTAAGTTCCTGTAATCCCATCTACTCGGGAGGCTGAGGCAGGAGAATCGCTTGAACCTAGGAGGCAGAGGTTGCAGTGAACTGAGATTGTGCCATTGCACTTCAGCCTGTGTGCCAGAGTCAGACTCTGTCTGATAAAAAAAAAGGTAAGTGGCAAAGTCAGGATTCCCAACCCAGGCAGTCTGGTCCCAGCCTGCTGTTGGTCACCATGCTGCACTGCCTCTCAGCCCTTAGAAGGCTCTTTCTGGGAAAGAGATGGCCAATCTCTTTGTGAACAATGCCTTTACAGGGAGTGTTCCCCTAGGAACTAGTGCATTAGTTCAGGGTGCTCCAGAAAACCAGAACCAGTAGCATGTGTGTGTGTTCTGTGTATAGATACACAATACACACACACACACACACACAGACTTCTTTGGAATGTGTGATAAGCCTGGCTGCCCATTGTAAAAGGCTATAACTGAAGTCCTGTTGGGCCGGGGTAGGGATAGGGTGCAGAGCATCTAGCAAAAGCAATTTTGTTCCAAGTGTTCTTAATTTATGCAGTAACTGGGATCCTGAATCAGTGCCCATGAATGAAATTTTAGAAAGCAATTCAGAGAAGTCCTTTTGCAATGTGAATAAAACCTGAATTTTCAAGTGTCCAGTGTAGAACCCACCTGGATCATCACCTCAAGGGATTTCTGCTATTTCACTGCATTCAAGCTAGGCATAATGGTTCATAAGTGCATTCTGAAAATGACTTTTTATTGCCACAGTTTTTTTTTAAAGAAGGAAAGCTTAAAGTATATCAATAAAAATACCACTACTATCAGCAAGAAAACTGTTAACATTTTGGTGTATTTCCTCCGTCTTGTTTCTAGGCCCAAGTAAATTTTAAGGAAATGGGAAACACATTGAATGGGCAGTTTTACATCCTGCTTCTTTTACGATATCAGTGTATCATAAACAGTTTCTATTATTATGGAAGTGGGTTATTGAGGGGGTCAGAGGAGGCCTGCAGTGTGAGGCCTCTCTATGAACTACGGCAGCATGGGATCCCAGGTTCCAAGAACAAGAGTTAGACCACACAGGGGTTCTTTGGTCCATGCTGCACACATAGGAATGGGCCAGGGGGGCTTGGAGTTGGCTGAGTTTCAGGTTATAACCAATATTGGGCTGAGCAGTGCACGACGACAAAATTAAGTTGGAGACTATGTGGCAGCCAGAGAGAGAATGAGGTGTCAGTTTAACAAAGTGGCTTGCAGACTTGGAGCAAGCAGAGGAGAGGCTGGCCAGGTGGCTGCGGATACAGAGAGAAGGAGTCTCAGGAAGGGTGGAGGAGGTGGGAACTGACCTATTCCCAAGACCTTGGGATGCTCCTTCACTCACCTAGGGTTCCCCAAGTGCCTGCCATGCACTGCCTAGAGCCAGAGGCAGTAGAGAAGGAACAAGAGAAGCTCTTCCAGGCACAGAGGATCTGGTGGATTTTGGCAAGTTCTTATTCCAAAGCCTGAAAATTCCTTTTGAGTCCTTCAAGGCTCTTCCTGATCTGCCCCAGGTTCTCTTTCTCATTTCATCTCCTCTCTGCCTCCTCGCTCCTTCTACCCGGCTCCACTGGCCCCTTGTTTTTCCTTTTCTTTTTTTTTTTTTTATAGATGGAATCTCGCTCTTTCACCCAGTCTGGGGTACAGTGGCGTGATCTCGGCTCACTGCAACCTCCACCTCCTGGGTTTAAGTGATTCTCCTGCTTCACTGCAACCTCTGCCTCCTGGGTTCAAGTGAGTTTCCTGCCTCAGCCTCCTGAGTAGCTGGGATTACAGGCATGTACCACCACACCCAGCTGATTTTTTGTATGTGTATTTTTTATTTTTTTGAGATGGAGTTTCACTTTTGTTGATCAGACTGGAGTGCAATAGCTCGATCTCGGCTCACCGCAACCTCCGCATCCTGGGTTCAAGCAATTCTCCTGCCTCAGCCTCCCGAGTAGCTGTGATTATAGGCATGTGCCATCACATCTGGCTGGGTTTTTTTTGTATTTTTAGTAGAGACAGGGTTTCTCCATGTTGGTCAGGCTGGCCTTGAACTCCCGACCTCAGGTGATCTGCCTGCCTCGGCCTCCCAAAGTGTTCAGATTAGAGGCATGACCCACCGCACCCAGCCTGTATTTTTATTAGAGATGGGGTTTCACCATGTTGGCCAGGCTGGTCTCAAACTCCTGTCTCCAGGTGATCCACCCGCCTTGCCTCCCAAAGTGCTAGGATTACAGGTGTGAGCCACTGCACCCAGCCATCAGATTTTTTTTTTTCTTTGCAATCTTTCCCCTTCCAATATACCAAGTAATTTTACTTATGTCTCTTGTTTATTGCCTGTCTCCTTGCCACTAGAATAAGGGCAGGGATTTTTGCTTTTGTTCACCGATTTATCTCCAGGGCCTACCACATAGTAGGAACTCAATAAACGGTTGCTAATAAATAAATCCAACCAAATCTGACACCTAGCCTATGCTCAGAAACAAATCAGTGTTAGGCTTATCAGGAACAAATGAAATCACATTGACTACTGCATTAAGATTTTTCACCAAATGTCTTTGGATTTATTTATCCATTCAGAGAATATGTATTGAGGGCTTTCTATGTGCCAGGCACTGCTCTCAGTGCAAAGAGTCTAGCAGTAAGCAAAACCAAGAGAGAGAAAGAGACAAGAGACAAATAGCTTATGATCTAATGTCAGGTGGTGATAAGTGCTACGAAAAATTAATTAAGCGAGTAAATGTTCCAGTTAACTGTTGCTGTGAAACATACCACCCTGAAACTTAGTGGCCTAAAACAACATGTCAGTTTCATCTCTCATAGCTCTTTGGTTGACCGGGCTCAGCAGGGAGGATCTTGTGGAGTTTTACATGTGGTTGCCATCGGATGCCGGCCAGACCTTCAGTCATCTGAGGAATCTGCTGACTGGACATTTGAGTGGCTCACTCCGTTGGCTGCAGAGGTTGACTGTCAGCTGGGAGCCAAGCTGGGCTGTCAAACTGGACACCTATTTGTGGCCTCTACATGTGGCCTGGGCTTGTCAACATGCCAGCTGGGATCTGGAAGGAGCTCTTCAAGAGGAGAGTATTCCAAGAAGCAGGAAGCAGAGGCTGTCAGGCTGGTTGAGGGCTGTGTTTGGAACTAGCACTATGTCTAGCACCATATTCTGTTGGTCCAAGCAGTCACAAGGTTCCCATAGTCAAGGGGCTGGAGAAAGAACACGTGGGACAGAAGAGGTTCCTGCAGTACCCCTGGGAAACACAGTCTCCATGGGAAGGGGATAGTAAGTGGTGGGGAAGGTCTCTGAAGGGAAGGCCTCACTGATAAGTTGACCTTTGAACACAGGCCTGAGGGGAGTGAGGAGATGAGTCATGGGGGTATCTGGGGCAGAGGGCTCTAGGCCGAGGCAGGGCAACTACAAAGGCCCCAAGGCGGGAGCGGGGCTGACCCAGTGAGGAGTGGCACCATGCCTGTGCTGGGACCTCTGTCAATGCCCGCGCATGCAGCGTGCCCTTTCCTTCCCCGTCCTGAGACCACTGGTGCTCATGTGCCATTTACGCCTTGATCTTCACCAACCACGAGTCCTTGCCATGAAGTCATACTCCTTGACACAGAAGGCAGGTGCCAACCAGGTCACCCGCATTGCTGTGTTTGCTGCCATCTAACTCAGAACCAGTGCCTGCATCATAGCCCTGGGGATCTAACACTCCTGCCTCTCAGGTCAGCCCATCAGGGTCCCAGCACGTAAACTGAGCAATGGCCCCAAGCCAAGGAGGCCCAGGTGCCCTTTGCTGGGACTGCAATTGGTGCCTGACCCCTGCCTGGCTTGGACCAGGCCCCTTCTCTGGGGCTGTACTCAAGGCCCACAGTCCACCTCACTGGTTGCTGAGCCCCACCTCACACAGCTGAATGATCACACACCATGATGGACCCCAGTCGGTCTCTAGGCTCCATCGGCTCCCCAGCCACATGTCTGATTTGCCACCCAGAGGCCAACAGCTGGGGTGGTGGCTGCACAGTGGTGAGTGTGCCAATTTCAGAGCCTCACTTTGTGGATTTGGATGGAGCTCTGCCACACACTGGCTGTGTTACCTTGAACAAGTAATTTCACCTCCCTCTGCTTCTTTTATCTTTAATGGGCTGTTATTGCATCTTTAAAATATTACAAAGAGGTCTGAAGAATCATCTGCCATCTTGTTTCCATAGCTGGTCAACTCAGATCTTCATCAGCCTACAGACCTTTTCTTTTTTTGGAGACTTAGATACCATCCAAAAATTTTTTGCTGTCCTTGTTGTGACCTGTGGAATCCAAGTGGCAGCCTGAATTTGATTACAATGCTTAATATTTGTTTCCTTCAAGAATTAACTGATCACTCGTCTTTCTGGGCTTGAGATATTGAACAAGCAACACCTGGTCTCATCCAAACCCTGATGATTTATCAGAAGCCCAGGGGAGCACCCCGGCTACAGGCAGTGCGGCCAGTTCCTTCCTATCTCCTACCCTTTGTCAGCCTGGAGCCTCTTCCTTTCCTTTCCAAAGAGACGGAGTTCAGCATTGATGTGAAGCAAATCCCTCCACAGGATTCTTCTGGGACCCTTCCTAATCCCTGTATGTCCCTTCCTAGTGAGGCTGACGCTTTCTGGAATGCTGATGGTGTGATTGCTGAGAATGACCTTCATTCTCACCACAGACGGGGCCAAGAGAGAGCTCCTGGTTTTGCTTCTGTTTCTCCATAAAATGGGACTTATTAGTTCTGATCTCATAGGTTTTATGGGAGAATTCATTGAGTTGATGCACGTGAAGAGTTCAGAAGGGTGCCCGGCAGGCGGAGGGTGTTGTGTAGGCTCTAATGATGCTATGACTCTTGGGCAAAACGTCAGACTTTCTTGTGCTAACCCAGAGCCAGGCCCTGCAGCCAGACCCCACCTCAAGGCCTCATGTCCACCTGGGCCTCTCAGGTGGCTTTACCCTCTTGGTTGGCCCCACCAGCCAGATCACCCCCATGCCCCACCTGGGCCAACTGAGAGAGCCCAGGAGCAGGGTGGAAAGTCCACCTTGTGAAAAAAGGCAGCAAGAGTCCATCTGAATTTATAGAGGCGGCACCATGGGATCCAAAGTGGGTATTGGCACTGTTGGAGTCACAGCAGACGCCCTTAGCAATTGGTAAGCTTCAGCAGTGGCTGCAAACACTGGAGTACTGGTTAACTCATAGGACAGGTGCCAGAATTTCTTTCTAAGAGGCATGATGGGAAAGCGGCAGCCATGCAGTTGTGGGAGGATGCTAAGAGGCCCGGCTTGAAGCACAGCTGCACGGCAAGCTCGGTGTGCATGTAGAGGGGCTGTCTACAGGCGTGTGGTGCTCAGAGGTGCTCATGGCTAAGGAGTGGGCAGGCAAAGCCTCATGCTCCAGTGGTGATGAGGGACACCAGCTTTGACCCTTACATGGGGATGCTAGTTCACGGAGTTGTCCTAATCATAAAAGAGTAAAGAATCAAGGAATGCAGGCTCTGGTTTTCATGTTACTTTTTTAAAACAAGATGGTCAACATAAAAGTGACCATCTTGACCATTTCCAGGTGTACAGTTCAGTAGCGTTAAGTTCATTCCCATTGTTGGCCAACCAATCTCCAGAGCTCTTCCATCTTGCAAAGCTGGAACTGTGTGCCCATTAAACGGTGCCTCCCTCCCCTCCCCCAGTCCCTGGCAAGCACCATTCTACTGTGTGTTTCTATGAATGTGACAGCCCTAGGTGGAATCATACAGTATAGGTTTCCGTGTTCCTTTGGAAAGCCTGGACTTTTCGAAAGCCTCATGGTGGCCATCCGCGTATACACCATCCCCCTCCCTCACCAGCTGCTGCTCCTCAGTCTCCTTGGGAAGACTGTATTCAGCCCACAGGTGCTGCTGTTGTCTCTCCTACTCCTTGGCCAGCAGGTCCTTCACTCCCACACTTTTTCCGGATGTGCTCCCCCAGCCGAGGCTTCCGTCACCCTCTGACAGCTGATGGCCCCCCACTTGCCTTAAGGCTTTATCCTCCCTGGGCCTTTGGAATCAAAGTGGCAATCTGAATTGGATAACAATGCTTACTGTTGTTTCCTTCAATAATTAACTCGTCTTTCTGGGCTTGAGATATTGACCTAGAGCCCCTGTCCCATTGACTCCCCATTGCTGCCTCACTCCTTCGCATCCTCCAAGGCTCAGCCTTCTCAACAGATATCGGGAGATCCTTGCCTATATTGTGATGACCTATTTCCTTGTCTGTCTGCCCTACTAGAGTATAAGCTATTCCCAGGCTGAGAGAGCCTCGTTCCTCTTGATGTCCCAGCATTGCAGACATCAGAACCTCAGGAATTATTTGGCAAATGAATGAATAAAGGAATCTTAACAACACAACTCCATGGAAAGTACGACCAAGAGAAAGGGTTGCAGGTGAAGATGGTGGGTTGAACACATGCATTTAACTTATTCTTTTCTTTTTTGGGGGGAGAGAGGAAGTCTTGCTCTGTTGCCCAGGCAGGATGGCAATGGCGCAATCTCAGTTCACTACAATCTCCGCCTCCCAGGTTCAAGCAATTCTCCAGCCTCAGCCTCCTGAGTAACTGGGACTACAGGTGTGCGCCACTGCATCTGGCTAATTGTTGTAGTTTTAGTAGAGAGTGGGTTTCACCATGTTGGTCAGGCTGGTCTTGAACTCCTGACCTCAAGTGATCCACCCACTTCGGCCTCCCATAGTGCTGGGATTACAGGCATGAGCCACTGTGCCTGGCCCATCTAACTTATGCTTAATGAAATACCACTAAAACTACAGCAAAGGGATTTAAAAGATAATATGCAAACCCATAAGGAGGATGAAAGGGCAGACCTGGGAAACGGAGTCATAACTGGCCAGTGTGAGGAGCAAAGAACCAATGCCATCTACCCTGCTGAATCCTCAAGAGGTACAGGAATAGGCAGGACAAGAGACCTCTGAAGATGGGGGGAAGTTGGGAAGCGGGGAGCCCTGGAGGCCATCTTGGATGCTGCTGACCCAGACCACGTGAACAAATGCAGGGCACTTACCCAAGCCTCGACCTCTGGGGCCCAGTGTCTTGTCTACATAGGTGCCCTAATCCAAGTGAGCCCTGGGTTTCCCTGGGTAGCCTTTGGTATAGCCACTGTGTTTTGCAGAAGGGGCTCTGAACACTGTCAGGGAAGCGGAGTCATTTTATGACCTGAGACCCCATTGGAATATCTCATCCTGGAAGCCTTCATCTCGAAGTGGCAGTGAGGCCCTGACCTTATTCAGCTGGCCTTGCTCTTCATACCCAGCTTTTCAAAACTCAGAAATGTTCAGTTAGGTATATATAGTCAGGTGATTAAAAAGCAAAACAAACAAACAAAAAACTATTTCAAAAGTAAGAAAATGATTAACACAAAAGTAACCCAAGTGGTTACCTCCTTAGCAAGAGGGGGGGATGTCACTTAGGAGGAATACACATGGGAATCTGCAGTGGGTTGAATTGTGGGCCCTCCCAGCTCAAGATATAGTCAAGTCCTAAGCCCTGTGTGTTAGGCTGTTCTTGAGTTGCTATAAAGAAATACCTGAGATTGGGCTATATATTTGTTTATTTATTTATTTGAGACAGAGTCTCGCTCTGTTGCCCAGGCTGGAGTGCAGTGGCGTGCTATCTCAGCTCTCTGCAACCTCCGTCTCCCAGGTTCAAGCAATTCTCCTGCCTCAGCCTCCCAAGCAGCTAGGATTACACGCACAGGCCACCATGCCTAGCTAATTTTTGTATTTTTGTAGACACGGGGTTTTGCCGTGTTGGCCAGGCTGGTCTTGAACTCCTGACTTCAAATGATCTACCCATGTCGGCCTCCCAGATTGCTGGGATTACAGGCGTGAGCCACTGCACCTGGCCTGAGAGTGGATAATTTATAAAGAAAAGAGAATTAATTGGCTCACAGTTCTGCAGGCTGTCACACGAAGCATAGCAGCATCTGCTTCTGGGGAGGCCTCAGGGATCTTCCAGTCACGGCGGAAGGTGAAGGGGGAGCAGGTGCATCACATGGGAAGGCAGGAGCCAGAGAAAGAGTGGGGGTGGGGGTGCCACACACTTTTAAATGACCAGATCTTATGAGAACTCACTCACTATTATGAGGACAGCACCAAGAGGACGGTGCTAAACCATTCATGAGAAATCTGCCTCCATGATCCAGTCATCTCCCACCGGGTTCCACCTCCAACAATGGACACTTCAACGGGACATGAGATTTAGTGGGGACACAGATCTGAACTATTATCACTACAGTACTTGTGAATGTGACTTTATTTGGAAATAGAGTCTTTGCAGAGGTAATCAAATCAAGGTGAGATCATGCTGATCAGAAATAAGGTGGACCCTAAATCCAGTGTAGCTGTTGTCTTTATAAGAGAAAGGACAGGGAGATTTGGATATAGACATACAGGGTAGAAGGGCCTATGACGATGGAGGCAGAGATGAGAGTGATGTAGTTACAAGCCTAGGAACAACAAGGATTGTTGGCTGTCATCAGAAGTTAGGAAAAGGTAAGGAAGGACTCTCCCCAAGAGCCCTCAAAGAGAACACAGCCCTGGCCAGGCACAGTGCTCACATCTGTAATCCCAGCACTCTGGGAGGCCGAGGCAGGTGGATCACCTGAAGTCAGGAGTTTGACACCAGCCTGGGCAACATGGTGAATCCCCGTCTCCACCAGAAAATACAAAAATTAGCCAGGGGCGTCGTGGCATATGCCCGTAGTCCCCAGCTACTTGGGAGGCTGAGGCAGGAGAATCGCTTGAACTGGGAGGCAGAGGTTGCAGTGAGCCATGATCATGCCACTGCACTCCAGCCTGGGCGACAGAGCCAGATTCTGTCTCAAAAAACAAACAAACAGGCGGGGTGCGGTGGCTCACGCCTGTAATCCCAGCACTTTGGGAGGCCGAGGCGGGTGGATCACGAGGTCAGGAGATCGAGAACACGGTGAAACCCCGTCTCTACTAAAAATACAAAAAATTAGCCGGGCGCGGTGGCGGGCGCCTGTTGTCCCAGCTACTCGGGAGGCTGAGGCAGGAGAATGGCGGGAACCCGGGAGGCGGAGCTTGCAGTGAGCCGAGATCGCCCCACTGCACTCCAGCCAGGGGGACAGAGCGAGACTCCGTCTCAAAAAACAACAACAACAACAACAAACAAAAACAACCCAAAAAACAAAGAGAGCACAGCCCTGCCGATACCATGATTTCAGATAGCCCCCAAACTGTGAGAGAATACATTTCTGTTGTTGTAAGCCTCTCAGTCTGTGATGCTGTACCTTGATATTGGCAACCCTAGCAATCTAATACAGATACCTGAGGTTTTTACTAATGTTGTATTTTATAGCCTGGGTTATGAGTACATAAGCGTTGAATTTGTTTTTTTTTAAACCTGTTTATATGTTTTATATACATATACGACTTCACGATAACAAAAATGAAAGTAAGCAAGGGCAAAAAAGGGAACATCTAGTGACTGGGCTTTGGAAAGAAATTCAGGTTGGGCACATTTGGCTATGGGTTTGCCTTGTGTACCAAGATCACAGCAGGGGATGTCACCATCTGCAGGTGTGTGGGGCATGTGCAGATGAGGACTTTTTTTTTAAAACTTTTATTTTATGTTCAGGGGCACATATGAAGGTTTGTTGCATAGGTGAACTCATGTCATGGGCGTTGGTTGTACAAATTATTTCATCACCCAGGTACTAAAGCTGGTACCCAATAGCTTTTCTCCTCCTCTCCCTCCTCTCACCCTGCATCCTCAAGTAGACCGCAGTGTCTGTTGTTCCCTCCTTTTTTTTTTTTTTTTTTTTGAGACAGAGTCTTGCTCTGTTACCCAGGCTGGAGTGCAGTGGTGTGATCTCAGCTCACTGCAACCTCTACCTCCCAAGTACAAGTGATTCTCCTGCCTTAGACTCCTGAGTAGCTGAGACTACAGGCGTGCACCACCACACTTGGCTAAGTTTTGTATTTTTAGTAGAGACAGGGTTTCCCCGTGTTGGCCAGGCTGGTGATCTTGAACTCCTGACCTCAGGTGATCCACCTGCCTCAGCCTCCCAAGGTGCTGGGATTACAGCCACTGCACCTGGGGATTACAGCCTCCCAAGGTGCTGGGATTACAGCCACTGCACCTGGCCTGTTGTTCCCTGTTTTGTGTTCATGAGTTATCATTTCGCTCCCACATACAAATGAGAACATGCGGTATTCGGTTTTCTGTCAAAAGAGGACTTTCTGGGGTCAAGCTTGAATGCTGTAGATAGCGAGATACAGCAAACAGCACGGGGTTCCTGGAGCTTGGTCTCTTACAAGCAAACATTTCTAGTGATCATGGGCCAGACAACATCCTAGCCAGTGCGGCATCCAAAAGAAAATGAGATGCTGTTCCTTCCCAGGGGCAGCAGACTGTGTGCCCTCATGGGGAAGGTTCTGGACAGGGTAGCTGCCCAGAGGCGGGTTGCTAGGTGTCCCTCAGAAAGTTCTCTAGGAGCCTGCATGAACTGCAGTACTGGGGGCTCCTGCCTTCCTATACAGAAGGCAGCCAGAGGTTACCTTTATCTGGCCTGATAGGGGGTGCTTTGGGAACAGCTAAGTAAGAGTCCCGAATACACCAAAGTGGGCACGGTCTGAGCAACTCACCATATGCAAGATGCTCACTACAACCTTGGATCTCATCTGGATGTCTGCTGATGACCATGAGGCCAGGAGGGAGGCCTCACCAAGGGCCAGAGGCACTCCTTTAAGAAATGGATACAGGCCAGGCATGGTGGCTCATGCCCATAATCCCAACACTTTAGGAGGCTGAGGCAGGTGGATTGCTTGAGGTCAGGAGTTCGAGACCAGCCTGGCCAATGTGACGAAATTACTAGAAATACAAAAATTATCCGGGCGTGGTGGTGCACGCCTGTAATTCCAGCTACTCGGGAGGCTGAGGCATGAGAATCGCTTGAACCCTGGAGGCAGAGATTGCAGTGAACTGAGATCACACCACTACATTCCAGCCTGGGTGACAGAGTGAGACTCTATCCCCCCTGCTCCCAGCCCCCGCAAAAAAGAAAAGAAACTGATATAGACCCAGGAGCCTGGGATAGGGATAGAACCTGCATCCCATCTGGTGTTGTGGGGCTTCATCTTGACATGACTCCTTCAAAACCCTGTTGGCTTATGACAACTGACCTCCCAAATAACTTTCCTCTTCTCTTTCTTTTTTTTTTTTTTTTTTTTTTTTTTGAGACGGAGTCTTGCTCTGTCGCCCGGTCTGGAGTGCAGTGGCCGGATCTCAGCTCACTGCAAGCTCCGCCTCCCGGTTCACGCCATTCTCCTGCCTCAGCCTCCCGAGTAGCTGGGACCACAGGCGCCTGCCACCTCGCCCGGCTAGTTTTTTGTATTTTTAGTAGAGACGGGGTTTCACCGTGTTAGCCAGGATGGTCTCGATCTCCTGACCTCGTGATCCGCCCGTCTCGGCCTCCCAAAGTGCTGGGATTACAGGCTTGAGCCACCGCGCCCGGCCTCCTCTTCTCTTTCTCGGCCAGAGGTAATCAGGACAATGTGAGATTTCCCAGTGATTTTTTTTCTCCAACTGGTTTCCTGCCTTGTAGTTAGAGGAGACAACAACAATCCCAGGAATTCTCAATATATGTATATTACTTTAGATGAGAAAAAAATGTTTAAAGGATGGGAAAGTGAATACGGAACACCTCATAGAACGATTCTAAAGGAATAGATTGGTTCTGAATGTAAGATCAAAGTGCACTTGGAAAAGTGTAGAGACTGGAGAAAATCACTTTATGTCTCTTTCTCCTAAAGCTGTGCTAAGTTCTCTTTAACGGCGATTCTGGGAAAAGGATCTAATTCCTTTAAAAGCTGGGCTGCCCTGCAGCTGAAGCCAAGTTGTAAAACTGTTCGGGATGTAGAAAGGTTAGTAAAGAGACCGACTGTATGGCCGTTTCTAACGATCTGATGGGAGGGGTTTTTGGAATGGTCTAAATGCTGGCTGCGAGGAAAGCAATGATCGGAAAAGTAACATCACGGGGCTTTTTATACGGCCCACTGGTATCGTGATGCAATGTGATTATTTTTCTGACTTTCTGTTTTTACCACAGGAAAAGGAAGAAACGAGGGAATTGGAGGAATGCTCAGATGCGTAATTACCAGTGTTTCTCTCAGATAAATTATAAACAGGCAGTCAAAGAATTCTACTACAGCTAGGAAACAAAGCAGGCTTTAAACACTTCAGATGTCAACATGCCCCAATTTTGAAGGCACTAGAGCTGTGTATAACCCCAGAGATAATTTTTCTCCAAGGAATGATTCAGCAGAGTTAAAAAAAAAAAAAAAAAAGTAACTCCCACCTCCCATTCCTGTGTGTATGGCGGACATCATTAATAAATCAAGGCAGATTTTTTTTTGTTTTGTTTTGTTCTTATGGAGCATAGATGCTGCTCTAGAATTCTCAACAGTGTGTGCTGAAGAACTATAAATGGATCAGAATTGGTGTGTGAACGGAACCAGCTAAAGAGGGACCTAGCACAGTAAAGTGTAGGCTCTAAAGTTCAGCTCAGCCAGTTAAGTGTTCAGATAAGTTTTCTTATCTGTAAAATGCAGCTAACAAGAGGATCTGTCTTCTAGTATTGTTGTAAGGATTAAATTACCACATCTAAAGAGTCTGGAGCAGGGACAAGTAGTAAAATAGTCAACAAATAGTATTTAAAATTTTTCTAGAATAAAGAGCTAAAGAAAGTCATTTACTGTTTAACCCTGGAGGAAGTACTAGATTAAGATTTAGAAGCAACCTGTGAGTGGAAGACTTATTCTACAAAGATATTTAGCAACTACTCTTATTTGCTGAGCTTTGTACAAAGTGCTGGGGAGTATAATGCAAGGTACCAATATACAAATCTGGATCAAAGTTGACCTTTTTTTTTTCTTTTTGAGACAGGGTCTCACCCTGTCACTCAGGCTGGGGTGCAGTGGTGTAAACATGGCTCACTGCAGCCCTGACCTCCTGGGCTCAAGTGATCCTCCTGCCTCAGCCTCCCATGTAGCTGGGACCACAGGTGTGCACCATTATGTTTGGCTAATTTTTGTATTTTTTGTAGATATGGGGTTTTGCCATGTTGCCCAGGCTTGTCTTGAACTCCTGAGCTCAAGCTATTCATTCACCTTGACCTCCCAAAGTGCTGGAACTACAGGTGTGAGCTGCCACGCCCAGTCTGGCATCCTTTTAAATGTAATAATATACTGACAAGTTATTTGTTTATAGTCAGTTGTTTTACATAAAATTTCAATTTAATAAAAAATGAATAATCAGAAGATAAATGGCCAGTTAATTAAATATGGAAAGCTACTCGATTTTGTTAATAAACAGGGAAACAAGTTAATACAACAATGGGAATGGGGGATGGAAGATTTGAGAAACAGAAGATCAATCTAGACATTTAACATCCAGATATAAAAAAATCCAGGAAGACAGCCGGGCACAGTGGCTTATGCCTGTAATTCCAGTGCTTTGAGAGGCCAAAGTGGGTGGATCACTTGAGGCTAGGAGTTCAAAACCAGCCTGGCCAACATGGCAAAACCCTATCTCTACTAAAAATGCAAAAACTTTGCTGGGCGTGGTGGTGCACGCCTGTAATCCCAGCTACTCGGGAGGAGAAGGCAGGAGAATTGCTTGAACCCGGGAGGCAGAGGTTGCTGTGAGCCAAAATCAGGCCACTGCACTCCAGCCTGGGCCACATAGCATGACTCTGTCTCCAAAAAAAAAAAAAAAAAAAAAAAAAAAAATCCAGGAAGAGAGAGAAGAGGCAATTAGGAGGAGAAAAATCATCAAAGAAAGAATATGAAAGTATTTCTAGACCTGAAGGGCAGGCATCTCCAGATAAAGGTCGATTGAAGTCATTGGCAAAATCAATGAAAAGACCCCCATCAAGGCATATTATCATGATACTTCTGAATCCCAAGGATAAAAAAAACAAACAAACCAAAAACCATGGTCAGGGGAGGGCAGGAAACTAATCATATGCAAAGAAACAGGAGGGAAAATAGCATTAGATATTTAAGCTATAATTTTATACCCAGCCAATCTATCAATCAGCTGTGAAGGTAGAGCAAAGATGTTTTCAGACTGTAATGACTCAAAAAATACTTTTCAGTTAAAGGATAATTTTTTAAAAAAAGTTTGTAAAACCACGACTCTCATACAAAAATAAAATGAACACATTAAATATCTTAATATATTCACTTGTTGTTAATGAAGAAGCCAGTAATGATGTTACAGCCAGTTTAAAGGAGAAGTTAGGCCACTCATGGTGGCTCCTGCCTATAATCCCAGCTCTTTGGGAGGCCAAGGTGGGAGGATCCTTGAGCCCAGGAGTTTGAGACCAGCCTGCGCAACAAAGTGAGGCCTGGTCTCTTAAAAAAAAAAAAAGAAAAAGAGAAGTTAAAGAAGTACAAATTTATTTATGAATTGATAAATTTCCGGCTGGGCGTGGTGGCTCACGCCTGTAATCCCAGTGCTTTGGGAGGCTGAGGCAGGTGGATCACGAGGTCAGGAGATCAAGACAATCCTGGCTAACATGGTGAAACCCCGTCTCTACTAAAAATACAAAAAATTAGCTGGGCATGGTGGTGGACGCCTGTAGTCCCCCAGCTACTCCTGAGGCTGAGGCAGGAGAATGGCGTGAACCCAGGAGGCGGAGCTTGCAGTGAGCCGAGATCACCCCACTGCACTCCAGCCTGGGCAACAGAGTGAGACTCAAAAACAAACAAACAAAAAAAAGAATTGATAAATTTGCTGGGTGTGGTGACTTGTGCCTGTAATCCCAGCGCTTTGGGAGGTTGAGTCAGGTGGATCACCTGAGGCCAGGAGTTTGAGACCAGCTTGGCTAACGTGGTGAAACCCTGTCTCTACTAAAAATACAGAAATTAGCCGGGTGTGGTGGCACACACTTGTAATCCCAGCTAGTCAGGAGGCTGAGGCAGGAAAATTGCTTGAACCCCGGAGGTGGAGGTTGCAGTGAGCTGAGATCATGCCATTACACTCCAGCCTTGGCAACAAGAGGGAAACTCCATCTCAGAAAAATAAATACATAAAATAAAATAAATTGATAAATTTATAAAGGAATTTTGAAACAAATTTGCAAATAGATAAGAACTATCTATTTTTTTGTGAGGGGTGGGGAGAGGAATGTGGATTGTTGCCTGTCTCTAGATAAGAATTGTTTTGCATTGCTGTCAGTTATCTACAATTCAGTTTCAAGGACAAAGAAAGGGACAAAGCCCTATTAATCAGAATTGGAATGCATAGTTTTTCACTGAAGCACAAATGCTCCAAGTACACTCCTAAGTAGAGAATATGCAATGTTTAAAAAAGAGAGAGACATGGGAGCCCCCAAATAAGGTCTAGGGTATCCAGTACCGGAGTGTGGTGAATCCCAGGACTACAGGAGACCGTTAGGCCAGACCCCAGCCAGCCCACGCTCCAGGAGGAACATGCCTCCTGAGAGGGTTCCAGGAAAGGAAAATGGAACTGATATGCTTGGGCATATGAAAAGTATTGTGGAAAGGCTGGGACAGAGATGTTCAACATTCTGGGGAACACTAATGATAAGTAATAGGAAATAAAATCAATTTAGAAATGAAGCCATTTGCCAGGCGCGGTGGCTCACGCCTATAATCTCAGCACTTTGGGAGGCTGAGGCGGGCGGATCACCTGAGGTCAGGAGTTCGAGGCCAGCCTGACCAACATGGAGAAACCCTGCATCTACTAAAAATACAAAATTAGCTGGGCATGGTGGCACAAGCCTGTAATCCCAGCTACTTGGGAGGCTGAGGCAGGAAAATCGCTTGAATCGGGGAGGTGGAGGTTGTGGTGAGCTGAGATTGCGCCACTGCACTCCAGCCTGGGCAACAAGAGCAAAACTCTGTCTCAAAAAGAAAAATAAGAAATTAGGCCATCATAAATTTTAGGAATACTGGGTGGTCATAAAAAAACGCAACTAGGTAATGTTCCATTTGACTTGCATAGTCATTATAAGGTGAATATTGACTATTCCTCCAAAAAGTGTGATAAAGCTGTGCCGGGGTGATAGGGGAGGGGAAATGAGGGGTGTCCATGTGGCAGAGTTAGACAGCCACCCACTCAAGTCAGCGAGTAATGTCTAAATATGATCAATTAACCAATAGCGGTAGAAGCATAATATTCACATATATGGAGGTGAATCCAGAGGAAAACAGCTAGCAGAGCTGCCAATGGCTGCCTCTGAGAAGTAGATCCCCGTGGTGAGAAAGCTTAGGGCAAAGAATGGCTGTTTTTCATTGAAAACATATATACATACATACACACATACATATATATAGAATTATACATATATTAAAAATAAATTTGAAGAAAACGATTATATCCTGAAAAGGGCATATATTATTAAGTGCAGGTGGGAGGCGGGCAATCGCAAATGCTTACTCAGGAAGTGCAAATTGGCACTGCCATTGTGGAAAGTCATTTGCATAACCCAGAGAAATTTTAAATGCACTTACCCTTTGAACTGGCTGTCTTACCTCTTGGCCTCTTTCCTTAGAGAATCACTTGCAGGTGTGCTTAAGGAAGCATGCCTCACAATGTTCCTGGAGCATTGTCTATAAGGTAAAAAATAATAATGCTGTGGCCGGGTAAAGTGGCTCACACCTGTAATTCCAATGCTTTGGGAGGCCGAGGCAGGTGGGTCACCTGAGGTCAGGAGTTCGAGACCAGCCTGGCCAACATGGTGGAACCCTGTCTCTACTAAAAATACAAGATTAGCCTGGTGTGGTGGTGCACGCCTGTGATCCCAGCTACTTGGGAGGTTGAGGCAGGAGAATCTCTTGAACCCGGGAAGCAGAGGTTGCGGTGAGCTGAGATTGTGCCACTGTACTCCAACCTGGGCAATAGAGTGAGACTTTGTCTCAATAATAATAATAATAATGCTGTAAATGTCTGGTGAAAAAGGAATGGCAGTACAACAATAGCAAAACAAAACAATAGTGTGGTTTTATACTGTGCTGTTGGCACATACTGTGTCTGAACTGCTGATAAGGCACAGCTCCCCAGACATGGTTTGGCGATAACCACATGTTTCAGAATAACATTAATGTTAAAATTGCAGTCAGGCCAGGTGCGGTGGCTAAGGCCTGTAATCCCAGCACTTTGGGAGGCCGAGATGGGCGGATGGCAAGGTCAGGAGATGGAGACCATCCTGGCTAACATGGTGAAACCCCGTCTCTACTAAAAAAACAAAAAATTAGCCGGGTGTGATGGCAGGCGCCTGTAGTCCCAGCTACTTGGGAGGCTCAGGCAGGAGAATGGCCTGAACTGGGAGGCGGAGCTTGCAGTGAGCTGAGATCGTGCCACTGCACTCCAGTGTGGGTGACAGAGCGAGACTCCGTCAAAAAAAAAAAAAAGAGCAGTGACACCCACACAAAATGCAACAATATATTTTTATATGTTCATACTATACTTATATAGTATGTGTATACATAAGGAAAGTTCTAGAAGCATAAGTACATCAGCTGGTAACAGTGATCAAGTACGGACTTTATCTGTACTATCTTTTTTAGTTTGAAATGCAATGCTTTTAAAATGTTAAAATATTGAAATTGTGACAAAATACACATAAAATAAAATTGACTAGCTTAACTTTTGTTTTTTGTTTTTTGTTTTTTTGAGACAGAGTCTCACTCTGTTGTCCAGGCTGGAGTGCAGTGGCGTGATCTCATCTCACTGCAACCTCCCCCTTCCGGGTTCCAGTGATTCTCCTGCCTCAGCCTCCTGAGTAGCTGAGATTATAGACACCCGCCACCACAACCAGCTAATTTTTGTATTTTTAGTAGAGACAGGGTTTTAACACGTTGGCCAGGCTGGTCTCGAACTCCTGACCTCAGGTGATCTGCCCGCCTTGGACTCCCAAAGTGCTTGGATTATAGGCATGAGCTACTGTACCCACCCATCTTAACCATTTTTAAGTGTGCAGTTCAATGGTGTTAAGTACATTTACATTGTTGGGCAACCAATCTTTTTCATCTTGCAAAACTGAAACTGTACCCAAACAACAACTCCCTATTCTTTCTTCCCCAAGCCCCTGGCAGCTACTATCCTACCTTCTGTCTCTATGGATTTCACAACTCTAGCTACTTCATACAAGTGGGTCTTTTTGTGACTGGCTGGTTTATTTCACTTCACATAACGTCCTCAAGTTTCATCCATGCTGAAGCCTGCGTCGCAATTTCCTCCTTTTTGAAGGCCAACTTGTACTATCTTCTTTCTTTATTTTTTATTTTTTTTTTAGATGAATCCTGCTCTGTCGCCCAGGCTGGAGTGCAGTGGTGTGAGCTCGGCTCACTGCAACCTCTGCTTCCCAGGTTCAAGTGATTCTCCTGCCTCAGCCTCCTGGGTAGCTGGGATTACAGGCGTTTGCCATCACACCCAGCTGATTTTTGTATTTTTAGTAGAGACGGGGTTTCACTATGTTGGCCAGACTGGTCTCGAACTCCTCACCTCAGGTGATCCACGTGCCTCTGCCTCCCAAAGTGCTGGGATTATAGGCGTGAGCCACCGCACCCAACTCCCTTTTTTTTTTTAAAGGAGAATGTATATTCATATTTTCAGTGAAATAAAAAATAAATACAGTTTTTGAAAGACAACGCAGATATACACTTAGAAAAATAAACTTGAGGCTGGCCGTGGTGGCTCAAAAAAAAAAAAAAGAAAGAAAGAAAGAAAGAAAAAAAAAGAAAGAAAGAAAAGAAAAATAAACTGGAAGGAAATACACTAAACTTTTACTCATTTATTTCTGGGTCAGACATTTATGGTAATTTTAATTTTCTTATATATATCACGTTTTCGTTTAGATCATGTGTTATTTTAACACCAGAAAAAAAAAAATCTAAGCATAAAAAGAAAGAAAGCATGCCATCTGGTTTTGGTGTGTCACCCTGGGAAGCTCCACCATTTGGAAAGAGGAGTGCATCTGGCCTGGCGCCTGGAGATGGACTCAGTGGGCCCTGGAGATACGGAAGGAACTCAAGTGCCTGAGGCCTGCGGCGTGGGTGTGGTCTGCCCTCAGGTCTCACTGCCTTCCTCCAGGGGGCCCACAGCCCTGTGCACCAGGCAGGGCCTCCAGCTTCCCTGGTGAGGACTGCAGCGGCTGAGGCTTCACTTGACCGTGGCTATGGCCAGCCCTACAGCTGTGCTGACTCCAGCCACCACCCATGTATGGGTCTGAGGCTGCTTGGAGGGTACAGCATCCATCTGAGATAGATGGATTGGAGGTCCCGGCTGCCCCGCACCTTCTGTGACTGAGCTGGACATGAGCTGGGCAGCAGCAAGGGTTGGGGGAGGGACACATCAAGGCACCTACAACCTCAGCAGATGGGGCTGGACTTGGTCTTTTAAGCAGGGCCAAAACTCCCCACTCCCACCCAAATCAGCAGGAACCTTTTTAATTCAACAAACTGATTCTAAAGTTCATATGGAAAAACAAATAACCAGGAACTTTCAAACCAGAAGAGCAATGATAAGAGACTAACTCTACAGGTGTTTGAACAACTTTTAAAGTCACATGGATTTTATGCGGGGTCTCACTCTTGTCCACGCTGGAGTGCAGTGGTGCAAACACAGCTCACTACAGCCTTGATCTCCTGGACTCAAGGGATCCTCCTGCCTGAGCCTCCTGTGTAGCTGGGCCACAGGCTCATGTCACCATGTCTGGCTAAGTTTTTTAATTTTTTTGTAGAGTCAGGATATCACTTTGTTGCCCAGACTGGTCACAAACTCCTGGCCTCAAGCAGCAGTCCTTCCACCTCAGCCACCCAAAGTGCCAGGATTACAGGTGTGAGCCACTGTGCCTGGCCTTTATTTTATTTTATTTATTTAATAGAGACAGGGTCTTGCTTTGTCACCCAGGCTAGAGAGCTGTGGTGGGAACACTGTTCACTCCAGCCTCGACATCTTGGGCTCAAGCGATCCTCCTGCCTCAGCCTCCTGTGTAGCTGGGACCAAAGGAGCACACCATCATGCCCAGCTGATTTTTGTTGGTGTGTGTGAAGAAAGAAAACACCCAGCCATGTTGATTTTTATTTGTTTTTGTTTTTTTGTTTTTTTGTTTGAGACGGAGTCTCGCTCTGCCTGCCGCCCAGGCTGGAGTGCTGTGGCCAGATCTCAGCTCACTGCAAGCTCCGCCTCCCGGGTTCACGCCATTCTCCTGCCTCAGCCTCCCGAGTAGCTGGGACTACAGGCGCCCGCCACCTCGCCCGGCTAATTTTTTTGTATTTTTTAGTAGAGACGGGGTTTCACCGTGTTAGCCAGGATGGTCTCGATCTCCTGACCTCGTGATCCGCCTGTCTCGGCCTCCCAAAGTGCTGGGATTACAGGCTTGAGCCACCGCGCCCGGCCGCCATGTTGATTTTTAAAATGTGGTACTAGTCTGTAAATGGATAGACAACTCAATGGAATAAATCCAAAATTCCAGAATAGACCGAAATACATACAGGAATTTCATTTCTAAGCAGGATATTAGTTTATAAAATGGGCTAGACACTTGGAATCACACTATTCAATTCATGGTATTGAGACTTCTGGCTACCCATTCAGAAAGAAAATCAAATCTCCACATCCTCAGCTAAAATAAGATGCAGATTCATTGATATTAAAATACCAAAATGGAAACTATAAAAGCCGTAGTAAAATATGGGAGATAGAAAATCTTATGGTGGAGCCGGGCAGCGAGAGCCGCGGGAAGGGCTCTCCAGGCGAGATACGGACGCCAGGTGTCGTGGCAAGGAAAAGTGACTAGTTCCCCTTCGTTGTCAGCCAGGGACGAGAACAGAGCCACGCTCCCACCCGGCTGCTCATGATCCCTTGGCGGCGATGTCGGCTGCCAGTGCCCGAGGCCTGCGGGCCACCTACCACCGGCTTCTCGATAAAGTGGAGCTGATGCTGCCCGAGAAATTGAGGCCGTTGTACAAACCATCCAGCAGGTCCCAGAACAGTTTTTTTCTGGGCTCCAATTATGAAATGGGGGTTGGTGTGTGCTGGATTGGCTGATATGGCCAGACCTGCAGAAAAACTTAGCACAGCTCAATCTGCTGTTTTGATGGCTACAGGGTTTATTTGGTCAAGGTACTCACTTGTAATTATTCCAAAAAATTGGAGTCTGTTTGCTGTTAATTTCTTTGTGGGGACAGCAGGAGCCTCTCAGCTTTTTCGTATTTGGAGATATAACCAAGAACTAAAGCTAAAGCACACAAATAAAAGAGTTCCAAAAAAGGGCTTCTGTCGTGAGTGGCATACGTAGGGCAACTCGATTGCTCTGCGTGCGGAATTGACATCAAGAGATTTCGGAAGCATAATTTTTTGATATTCGGGTAGCTGGTGATCGTTGGTCCCGAAAAAAAAAAAAAAAAAAAAAGTTCCTGATCACCTGAACAATCTAGATGTGGACATGACCATTGGGACCTAGTTTATTATTTGGTTATTGATAAAGCAGAGCTAACTGTGCATTTGGAAGGCACAATAAAACTAACTGCAACTGGTAGCTAGTGCTTGATTCAATAGAAAAATAAGGCAAACGTAATAACAGTCTCCCTACATGACCTAAGGAACTTAGCTATGGATATTAGTAACATTTTTCTACCATTTGTCCATAATAAACCATACTTGCTCAAAAAAAAAAAAAAATCTTATGGTGGAAAGGCCTTTTAAAACAATGTCAAACCCAGAAATCATAAAAGAAAAGGTTGAATTTTTTTTTTTTTGAGAACGAGTCTCACTCTTGTTGCGCAGGCTGGAGTACAATGGCACAATCTCGGCTCACTGCAACCTCCGCCTCCTAGGTTCAAGCGATTCTCCTGTCTCAGCCTCCTGCGTAGCTAGGATTACAGGCATGCACCGCCATGACCACCTAATTTTTTTGTATTTTTAGTAGAGGGGGGTTTCTCCATGTTGGTCAGGCTGGTCTCGAACTCCCGACCTCAGGTGATCCACCTGCCTTGGCCTCCCAAAGTGCTGAGATTACAGGCATAAGCCACCATACCTGGCAAGGTTGAAAATTTTGACAACACAAAAATGAAACGTGTCTCTAAACATTGTAATCCCACTGAACTGTACACCTAAAAATGATTTATGGTAAGTCTTATGTTTTGTATATTGTACCACAATTTTAAAAAAAAGTCAATTTAGATAAAAACACAGTCAAAAGGCAAGGTTGGAAAATGTATTTATAATCCACAACACAGCAAGTGTACAGACACATGTGATAGGATGTGGTCTTGAATTTTCAGCAGCACCCCCCAAAGGAAGACAATAGGAGACAAACATCTGCACTGCCTAAGGAGAGACTCTAGAGCCCTCCTTGGTGGATGTATTAGTCTGTTTTCACACTGCTGATAAAGACATACCTGAGGCTGGGTAATGTTTTTTTTTGTTGTTGTTGTTTGTTTGTTTGTTTGTTTTCTGAGACAGAATTTTGCTCTTGTTGCTCAGGCTGGAGTGCAGTGGCGCGATCTCTGCTCACTGCAAACTCCGCCTCCCAGGTTCATGCGATTCTCCTGTCTCAGCCTCCTGAGTAGCTGGGATTACAGGCGTGCGCCACCACACCCGGTTAATTTTGTATTTTTAGTAGAGATGGAGTTTCTCCATGTTGGTCAGGCTGGTCTCAAATTCCTGACCTCATAATCTGCCTGCCTCGGCCTCCCAAAGTGCTGGGATTACAGGCGTGAGCCACCGTGCCTGGCCTGGGCTGGGTAATTTATAAAGGAAAGAGGTTCAATGGATTCACAGTTCCACGTGGCTGGGGAAGGCTCACAATCACGGTGAAAGGCACAAGGTACATCTCATATGGTGGGGGGCGCAGAGGAAGTGAGAACCAAGCAAGAGGGGTTTCCCCTATAAAACCATCAGCTCTGGTGAGACTTATTCACTCACAAGAGCAGTATGGGGGAAACTGCCCCCGATTCAATTATCTCCCGCTCGGTCCCTTCCACAACACGTGGGAATGATTGCAGCTACAATTTAAGATGAGATTTGTGTGGGGACACAGCCAAACCATATCAGGAGACTTCCTAAAAGGCCATCGACCTTTCCAGCAACCCAGCCCCATCACCTACCGCCTGCCTCTAGAAAGGCAGGCCAGAGATTCATTAGGGGAAAGATGGTGCTTTCTCCCCCTTGTGGGGTTGGGGAGGGCTTGGCCTCCCTGCAGCTGAGAGATAAGGGCTTCATGAGACCCAGTCACAGAGAGCAGGGGTGTACATCAGGAAGGGAGCCCATGTAACATGGGTGGCTGTTACTAAGTGTCTGAGTCCCAAGTCTTGTTGCCACAGGTGGACAAAAGTTCCTGGGGGCTTGTGGACCTACAGCAGGAGAACCACTTGAACCCAGGAGGCAGAAGTTGCAGTGAGCCGAGATCGCACCACTGCATTCCGGCCTAGGCAACAAGAACAAACTGCATCTCAAAAAAATAAAAAAATTAAAAAATCCAGTTCAGGCCAGATGCAGTGGCTCATGCCTATAATCCCAGCACTTTGGGAGGTGAAGGCGAGTGGATCACTTGAGCCAGGAGTTTGAGACCAGCCTGGGGAACATGGCAAAACCCTGTCTCTACAAAAAATACAAAAGTTAGCTGGGCATGATGGTGCACACCTGTGGTCCCAGCTACTTGGGAGGCTGAGGCTCACCTGCCCGAGAGGTTGATGATGCAGCGAGCCAAGATCGCGCCACTGCACTCCAGCTTGGGTGACGGAGCAAGACCCTGTCTCAATAAAAAATAAAAATAAAAATCCAGTTCTATAGTGCCACCCACAATTCAGGTAGACAGTTCTATGTTTTCTCCCAACACTCCCTCATTTTGCTACCTTCTGGATTTGGAGTGTGCCTGATCCGACTTTCCTCTTTCCCAGCCCTGACCTGGTGTCTTTTATACTATGCACATGCCTGGAAGAGACCCAGGCTTCTTCCTTCCCTTCCACCCTTGTATCTTTAGGGTTTCCATCATGCCCAGTGTGATGGCACCAGAACGTAGAGCTTAGTGGTTAAGGGCACAAAGTCTGAAGTCACTACCCGGGCAAATAGCTTTATGCTTCAGCTTCCTCATCGCTGAAAAGGAGATGATCGTTCCGACCTCACAAGGTTGTTGTGAGGATTACAGGAGCCAACCCACGGTGCCATATGTAACTGAGGGTGGACATGCCCATGGCACTGAGGGTTGGGCCCAGCAGCCATGAGAGGGGGCTCTAGTGGTCACTAGGAGACAGACAATAGGTTATGTCAGAAGGACCACACAGAATGGAAATCCACCCAGCCAATGAGATTGGAGAGTGATCTCCAGCAGCAACAACACAAAAGACATTCACCTTGCATGAAATGTCACCTAGACCATGGGGAGGACTGGGAGTCAGTTACCTTGGTGCTCTCCAAGAAGCCACATGTCCTGGGAGTCACACCCTTGTGTGAACCTGGACTGGGCTGATGACCGGCTTTAGTCAGCAGTGTGGCAGCAGGAGCTCTTCCTTCAGGACACCTGTACTGACCACACAGGGTGAAACCCCTAGGAGGCCAGCTTCCCCGTTAGGCCCCTAGACGAGCAGCTGAAGAAAATCCAGAGGAAATTATTATTTTTATTTTTTATTTTATTTTATGTATGTATTTTTGAGATGGAGTCTCGCTCTGTCAGTCGCCCAGGTTGGAGTGCAGTGGAGTGATCCTGGCTCACTGCAACCTCTGCCTCCTGGGTTCAAGCGATTCTCCTGCCTCAGCCTCCCAAATAGCTGGGACCACAGGCGCCTGCCACCACACCTGGCTAATTTTTGTATTTTTAGTAGAGCCGGGGTTTCACCACGTTAGCCAGGATGGTCTCGATCTCCTGACCTCGTGATCTGCCTGCCTCGGCCTCTCAAAGTACTGGGATTACAGGCGTGAGCCACTGCGCCCAGCCGGAATTATTATTTTTTTTAAATGGCAGTCCCCCTCCTGTACCCTGTTTAAGTTAGGATGGGGTCCCATTCTGCCTTCACAGTCTTGGGACCCCTGCATTGTCTGGAAAGGAGTCTGGCTAGCCTGCTAGAGAAAAGTGCTGGAAAAGCTCATCCAGCATTTCAGCTTCCCTCCAGCTGAGCCAGGCCCCAGCTGAATGCCCGCCCATGGGTGAACACCAGCAGGGCCAGCAGAAAATGACCCAGTGGAGCCCAGAGCTGGGAACGAAACGACTGTTGTAAGCCACTTCATTCTGGGGTGGTTTGCGACATAGCAGTAGGTAACTGGGACAAGGACCAAGTGCTGTTTTTGCTGCTTTGTTTGCTTAAGAGATCCCTGGAGTTCTTGTAGCCTGGGTATAGCAGGAGAAGAAGGGGAGCCTCCCCGAGCAGGATCCCCTGGTTATTTGCATGAACTCCAGATCTGGCATCACTGTAATTCCCTAGCAGTTAACCTTGGTTTCTGTGTGGGAGGAAGGAGGCAGCTGGATGGAGGGGGAAGAGACAAGAATGTAGAAGAGACCGACCTGTGTTCAAAGCCATCTCTGCCACACCCCGGTTGTATGACTGTGGACGAGCTGTTAAATTTCTACGAGCTTCATTCCTCATCTGTAAAATGGACCTCCTTACAGAATTGTTGCAAGGATGGCAAGACATTACATGTAAAGCAGAACAATACCTTAACATAATAGGTTTCCAAAACATGATAGCTGTTATGATTTTACCTCGTGAGAGCTGGGGGTAAGGGGGGCCCTAAGGCTGGTGGGTCAGGCCCTGTGGGACCCAGAAATGTTCTGTTGCAGGGATCAATAGAGTCATCTCCTCGTTAGGAAGACAGTTACCCCCAGCACCCAATATTTGCCAGTTCCTACCCCAAACATGGCTGGGCTTATGTCTTAGATAAGGTGTCTCATTGCCCCATTAGGCCGCCGGCTGTCCTGGAGCCAGTGTGTTCAGAGGGTCCCTGGGCTCAAGTCTAGGAGGATCATCCACATGCCATCTGATCCCACCAAACATGAACTGATCCGATGTCTGAACTGATTACACTGAGTGTGAGACCCAACCTAGCCAGCTCCCCAATCCAACCCATGGACCAACCACTGAAACCTGATATTTCAAGGAATCCTGAAGGGGTCATTTTTAAAGATAGCTATCCTCCTTGATGAAGTTGGAATGGGGTCTAGCTGCATAGGATAGAAAACTCCCCAAATACCAATGGCTTAAACAACTAGTTTCTTTATTTCTCATGTAAAAGAAATCCAGAGCTGGCTCCATATGTTATAGGGACCTCGGCTCCTTTCTTTCCATCCTGCTGTCCTCAGCCTTACACATACTTACTTCATAGTCCGTAAGGGCTGCCAGAGACCCCAACATCACATCTCTGTTTGTTAACAGAAGAAACAGGAGAGAATGAAAGGGTGACCACTTCCTTGCAAGGAGCTTTCTAGCCAGTAAAATGTAAGCAGAAGTATGAGGAACACTCATAGTTAATCACAAGCCTAATGACAAAGCTATACCTGGCTGCAAGAGGGATTGAGAAATTAAGTCCTAAGTAATACAATCAAAGTTCTATGGGTGACAAAGAAGTTCTGAAGCTAGATAGTGGTGGTGGTTGCACAACCTTGTGAATATGCTAAATGCTGAATGCTTTAAATGGGTTAAAATAGTGAATTTTGTTATGTGTGAATTTTACCACGATAAAGAAAATCAGAGTTCTGTTAAAAAGGAATAGGATGCACATGAATATTAGAGTAGACACCCAGTGGTCTTGCTATGCCTGGTTTTTTAATTGCAACCATTTAATAGTATCAGGTATCTCAGGATCATGTGCACACCTTGTAGTCAGGGGCCGGGGTCTGTGACTCGGAAGCTAGGGAGGGTTGCTGGCTAACAACGTTCATCATTAGGATTTAGCAAAGAAGCTTCCTGAAAGCGAGGGATACCTGTATTGGCAACTGGAGGCGCATGGAATTACATCCCATGATCTGAAGCAGTTTGGTTAAAAGTGGGCTTTAGGATAAATAAGTATTCTTCCTTCCTTCCTCCCTCCCTCCCTCCCTCCCTCCTTTTTTCTTTTCTTTTCTCTTTCTTTTTCTTTCTTCCTCTCTCTTTCTTTCTTTCTCTTTCTTTTTTCTTTTTCTTTCTCTTTTTTCTTTTTCTCCTTCCTTCCTTCCTTCCTTCCTCCTTCCTTCCTTCCTTCCTTCCTCTCTCTCTTTCCTTCTTCTTACTTATTTTTGAGACAGGGTCTTACTCTGTCATCCAGACTGGAGTGCAATGGTGTGAACATGACTCACTGCAGCATCAACCTGCTGGGCTCAAGCAAACCTCCCACTTCGGCCCCACGAGTATCTGGGACTACAGGTATGCACCACCCTGCTCGGCTAATTTTTTAAAACATAGACACAGGGTCACGCTATATTGCCTCAGCTGGTTTTGTTTGTTTGCTTGTTTTTAGAGATGGGGTCTTGCACTGTGCCCAGGCTGGAGTGTAGTGGTGCAACCATAGATTGCAGCTCACTGCATCCTTTAACTTCTGGGCTTGCATGATCATCCCACCTCAGTCTCCCGAGTAGTTGGGACTACAGCTGTGCGACTCCATACCTGGCTAATTTATTTTATTTGTAGAGATGGTGTCTTGCTATGTTGGCCAGGTTGGTTTCAAACTCCTGGCTTCAAGCGATCCTCCTGCCTCAGCCTCCCAAAATGCTGGGATTATAGGTGTGAGCCACCATACCAGGCCCAAACAAGTATTATTATTATTATTATTATTGAGACAGAGTCTCGCTCTCTTGTCCAGGCTGGAGTGCAGTGGTGCGACCTCGGTTCACTGCAACCTCCATCTCCTGGGTTGAAGTGATTCTCCTGCCTCAGCCTCCTGAGTAGCTGGGATTACAGGCTTGTGCCACCATGCCCGGCTAATTTTTGTATTTTTAGTAGAGACGAGGTTTCACCATGTTGGCCAGGCTGGTCTCGAACTCCTGACCTCAGGTGATCCGCCCACCTTGGCCTCCCAAAGTGCTGGGATAACAGGCATAAGCCACCACTCCCAGCCCCAACCAAATATTCTTATGTGGCATATGAGTCTGTGTGGGCTGCCCTAACAAAATGTACAGACCTGGTGGCTTAAACAGCAGAAATTTCTCACAGTTTTGGAGGCTGGAAAGTCCAAGATCAAGATGCCAGTCAATTCAGTTTGTGGTTTGTTCTCTTCCTGGCTTGTAGACAGCTGCCTTCTTGCTGTGTCCCCACATGGCACAGAGAGAGAGAAAGTGAGAGAAAGGAGTGGGGAGAGTCAGCACTCTCTGGTGTCTCTTCTTATGAGGACACTAATCCTATCAGATCTGGGTGCCATTATTCTGACCTCATCTAACCTTTGTTAGCTCCTTTAGGTCCTATCTCCAAATACAGTCACATCGGGGGTTAGGGCTTTGATACGGTTTGGATCTGTGTCCACCCTCAAATATACTGTCGAAGTATAATCCTCAATGTTGGAGGCAGGGCCTGAGGGAGGTGATTGGATCATCGGAGTGGTTTCTCATGAATGGTTTAGCACCATCTCCCTTGGTGCTGTCATCGGGATAGTGAGTTCTCATGAGTATCCCCCTCTCTTTCTTCCTCCTGCTCCGGCCATGTGAAGTGCTGGCTTCCTCTTTGACTTCCGCCATGATTGGAAGCTTCCTGAGGCCTCCCCAGAAGCGGAAGTTGTCATGCTTGTATAGCCTGGGGAACTGCGAGCCAATTAAATCTCTTTTCTTTATAAATTATCTAGTCTCAGGAATTTCTCTATAGCAGTGCAAGAACAGACAATGCAGGCTTCAGCATACGAATTTTGGGGGAACACAAGTCAGTCTATATAACATGTGGTCAGGATAGAGTCATGACTTAATGATGCAGAGAAAAATGAATGTATAACCCCCTAGCCAGTGTTCTAGAGGCAGTCATAGAGCTTTATTATCCACCTTTATTATTATTCAATGACCATTTTCTCCCATTGTTTTCCTGAATAGTTCAGGCCGGGCCAAGTGTTTGCTTCTGAACTTGATCTGATAGCTCTTTGTAACCCACAGCTCACATTCAGGATTTCCCTGTTTCTGAAAACACCAGGGAAAGCTTTTGTCCAGCTGGCCTGCATTTTCGCTCCACCCCCAAAATAAAGGGGATGATCTCCTGCCTTGCATGAAATGTCACCTAGGAAAGAAAGCGGGGAGGATGACTAAAAAGTGACTTGGCCACCTCTCCTGCCTCACCTGTCCCCAGAGGACTGAGTCTGGCCCATTTGTCCGGGGCAGGGAACAGGACGGGAGAGATGGGGAAGCGAGAGGGTTAAGTCTGTCCAAGCCTTTCAGTGTGATGAGACAAGTGTGGAGTGTCTGCCAAGAACAGGCCAGGTTCAAAACAGGAAACCCCAGGGTAATGATGGACACTTCTCTGTCGATTTTACATGGATCTCTAGGGAAAGTACTGGAACTGATCTCATTCTATATACATATATATATATTTTACAACTCAGATTGAAGAGGAAGTGCACAATGAGCTCTGCAGCTTTGCCAGTGATGCTAATCTCTTCCAGGTGCTGAAACACTAAGGTAATGGGGAAACGCTGTAGGAAGCTCCGACTGCCCTTACTAGGAGGCCAGGAGACTGGCCCTTGCAGGGGCACGAGTGAAGAGGGGTACCCGAGGGCAGAGCCAGGCTCTGCTGCCCTTATTCTCACAAGCTGCAGCAAATGTACTCCCTGATTTCCTGCAGCTCCCAGTGTTGGTGTGGGCAGCGGGGGAGAGGTGGGATGGAGTGTTGGGGGCCCTGACCCTCTTGGGAGCCCCTGTGGCAGCCCTGCCTCCTTCCTGACCTGCGCACAGAAGCTGGGCTTTCCTGGATTTCCAGGAAACTCCTGGGTTTCCCTCCTTGTGCACTGCTTGGCTGTGTGGGTACCTCCGTTTGTTCTCCACTGTTCTTGCCCAGTTCCTCCTACCTGCTGTGAGAACTGATGACCTTCCTCGGCCTCCAACCTCAACCCTCCTCTCTGCTTGACTGGAGCTTGGTGAGACCTTAACCTGTTCCACTCCTAGATACTGCACCCTCAGGCATTGTGTGCTTTCTCCCACTCCTGCCAATTAACATGGCCCATGGGACAGCCCCTTGTCCCTTCTGCCCAACCTCACTCCACTCCAACAAGTAATTGTTAGAAGAGAGAAGCCCCACCTCCAAGTCTTTTCCTAGAACCTGCCAGGTGTTCTCCATCTCGCCCTCCCTGACTCTCTGATATCTGCTGGGATCTTAGCCTCAGCGTCACGTATTTTCTTCAGCTTAGTCAGCTACAATTTCAGATGTATTTATTTGGTTTGTTTGATTTCACCTTGGGACTTCTTTTCCCACCTGCAAATGGTTCTGATCCTTGCTTTCAGGCACCACAACCAAGGATAACAAATGTTCTCCTGGCACCCGGGAACCTTCCAGCCAGGACTGCTCTCTATAGACTGAGAGGTTAGGTTAGAGAATTTGTAGGAAAGAGAAAGGCTTCTAAGGGGGAGAGATTTAGCTTTGTTCTACTGCATATATTAGTTATTATATATTAAACTATTCGTGTGCTATCACTTAACATATATTAATCTATATATACACACACACACAAGGCTATAGCCGGCCAGGTGTGGTAGCTCATGCCTGTAGTCCCAGCACTTTGGGAGGCCGAGGCAGGCGGATCACCTGAGGTCAGGAGTTCAAGACCAGCCTGGCCAACATGGAGAAACCCTGTCTCTACTAAAAATACAAAAGTTAGCCAGGCATAGTGGCGCATGCCTGTAATCCCAGCTACTCAGGAAGCTGAGGCAGGAGAATCGCTTGAACCCAGGAGGCAGAAGTTGCAATAAGCCAAGATCACGCCACTGTACTCTAGCCTGAGTGACAGAGTGAGACTTCGTCTCCAAAAACAAAAACAACAACAACAAAACGCTATAGTTTCAGTTGATGGGAGGGCAAGCAATGAAAGAATTGATTCAGGCAGGGATCCTCAGTGAGTAGCAAGACCATAGGTGAAAAGTAGCTGAGACAGAGAGTATTTGCATGGTGCCAAAATATCGCCCTGCAAAATTACTTGCTAATTCACAGAGGAAAATAGTAACTTTACAAAATAAAAATCTACAATCAAGTGACCAAATTTAGCATCATTAATAGAGGGTCTACAAGACATTATGGGATTCCTGATGTCATGCAATGTGAAATGTTCCTGCCCCAAATGTTGACCTTAATCTCTTTCTTCCTTTTTTTTTTTTTTTTTTTGAGACAACGGTCTCACTCTGTCGCCCAGGCTGGAGTGCAGGGGTACAATCTCGGCTCACTGCAGCCTCCACCTCCCGGGCTCAAGGGATTCTCCTGCCTCAGCCTCCCAAGTAGCTGGGACTACAGGCATCTGCCACCACACCTGGCTAATTTTGTATTTTTAGTAGAGACAGAGTTTCACCATATTGACCAGGCAGGTCTCGAACTCCTGGCCTCAAGTGATCTGTCTGCCATGGCCTCCCAAAGTGCTGGTATTACAGGTGTGAGCCACTGCACCCCACCTGATCACTTTAATTTTTCAACCATGATCTTGGAGGGAAATAAGCCCCAACTCCCCAAGACATCTGTATTAGTCAATCATTTCTTCAGAGAAACAGAACTAATGGGATGTATGTATACAGAGGGAACGAGCTTTATTTGAGGCTGAGAAGTCCCAAGATCTGCAGTTGGCAAGTTGGAGACTCAGAAGAGCCAATGGTGTAGTTCCAGTGTGACTCAGGCAGGAGGAATTCACTCTGACTCTCAGGAGGGTCAGCCCTTTTGTCCTATTCAGGCCATCAACTGACCGGTTGAGGCTCCCCCATCATTAGGGAGGGCATCTGCTTTAATCAATCTACAGATGTAAATGTCATTGTCACCCAGAAACACCCTCACAGGCATATCCTGAATAATGTTTGACATTAACTTTAGTTAAATTAATGTTGACATGTAAAATTAACCATCACTGCATCCTTTGTGTGTAACAATGTTTTTTCTTTTTACTTTTTAAATGTGGTTATTATAAAGTTTTTGTCTTAATTTTTTTTGGTTGTTTCTATAGGTTATTGGAGAACAGATGGTGTTTGGTTACATAAGTCCTGTAGTGGTGATTTGTGAGATTTTGGTGCACACATAACCCAAGCAGTACACAATGCACCCAATTTGTAGTCTTTTATCCTTCACCCCCTTCCTACTCTTTCCCTGAGTCCCCCAAATCCATTGTGTCATTCTTATGCCTTTGCATCCTCATAGCTTAGCTCCCACTTATGAGTGAGAAAATACAATGTTTGATTTTCCATTCCTGAGTTATATCACTTAGAATAATAGTCTCCAATCTCATCCAGCTTGCTGTAAATGCCATTAATTCATTCCTTTTAATGGCTGAGTAGTATTCCATTGTATAGATATACCACAGTTTCTTTATCTACTCATTGATAAATGGGCATTTGGGTTAGTTCCACATTTTTGCAATTGCAAATCGTGCTGCTATAAACATGCATGTGAGTATCTTTTTCGTATAATGACTTCTTTTCCTCTGGGTAGATACCCAGTAGTGGGATTGCTGGATCAAATGGTAGTCCTACTTTTAGTTCTTTAAGGGATCTCCTGTGTGTAACAAACTGAGTTCTCTCCTATGCATCTTGAATGGTTCTAGTATAACTAGTCATTCAGTCTTTCTATATTCTGTAGTTCACATGAGGGACCCCTGCTCAGAAATCTGTTTAGAGGAAATAAAAAGATAGAGGGACAAGTTAAATGGCACTGCAAGAAAACAATCAGAAAAATCCAGAATGTGGAATATTTTTCAAAACCACTAACATAGTTTCTTTTAAAAGTCAATGTAAATATATATATATATACACACACACATTCTATATATATATATATATATTTTAAAATCAACTTTTATAAAATAGAGACAGGGTCTCACAATGTTACCCAGGCTGGTCTCGAACTCTTGGGCTCAAGTGGTCCTTCCACCTTGGCCTCCCAAAGTGCTGGGTTTACAGGCAGGAGCCACTGTGCCCGGTCACTTATGTAACTTCTTTGGGCCATACTTTCCTCATCTGTAAAATGGACAGAATATCATCTACCTTGCAGAGCTACTGAGAAGATGAAAGATACTGAATATAACGCTCTTGGTACAATGCCTAGACACAACGGACGGTAGCTATTATTACTTGTGCTGGTTTTTGGGAAACCAATAAAGGTGACCGAAATGCAGTGTAAGGGAAATACAGGTAAATATGAAAGGACTCTGCCTTACTCCAGAATATGGAGTACTAGATAAAAGCACAGGAGCAGAGAGTTCAGAAAACCAAAACAAAACCCATAAGCCATAAAAAATATTGATAAATTTGACCATGTAAAAAATAGAAATTGGGGCCGGGCACGGTGGCTCACGCCTGTAATCCCAGCACTTTGGGAGGCTGAGGCAGGCAGATCACGAGGTCAGGAAATCGAGACCATCCTGGCTAACACGGTGAAACCCCGTCTCTACTAAAAATACAAAAAAATTAGCTGGGCGCGGTGGCAGGCCCTGGTAGTCCCCAGCTACTCAGGAGGCTGAGGTGGGAAAATGATGTGAACCCGGGAGGTGGAGCTTGCAGTGAGCAGAGATCGCACCACTGCACTCCAGCCTGGGTGACAGAGCGAGACTCCGTCTCAAAAAAAAAAAGAAAAATAGAAATTGGGCCAGGTGGTTCATGCCTGTAATCCCAGCACTTTGGGAGGCCAAGGTGGGCGGACTACCTGAGGTCGGGAGTTCGAAACCAGCCTGACCAACATGGAGAAACCCCATCTCTACTAAAAATATAAAATTAGCCATGCTGGCACATTGCCTGTAATCGACAGGCTGAGACAGGAAAATTGGTTGAACTCGGGAGACAGGGGTTGCAGTGAGCTGAGATCACACCATTGCAGTACTCCAGCCTGGGCAACAAGAGCAAGACCCCGTCTCAAAAAAAAAAAAAAAAGAAATTCTGCAAGGCAAAAATCACTATAAACAAAGAACAAACTGGGAGGTATATTTTCTTTTTCTTTCTTTCTTTTCTTTTTTTTTTTTTTTGAGATGGAGTCTCACTCTGTTGCCCAGGCTGGAGTGTAGTGCGTGATCTGGGCTCACTGCAACCTCTGCCTCCTGGGTCCAAGCGATTCTCCTTCCTGGGCCTCCCATGTAGCTGGGATTACAGGCATGCACCACCATGCCCAGCTAATTTTTCTATTTTTAGTAGAGATGGGGTTTCAACATATTGGTCAGGCTGGTCTTGAACTCCTGACCTCATGATTCACCCGCCATGATTTGCCTGCAGTGCTGGGATTACAGGTGTGAGCCACCGCGCCCGGCCGAATATTTTCAATTTATATCAAGCAGAGCTCATGTCCTTACTGAGGAAAGACATCCATACATTAGGAAAATGACCTGCAAAAAGCCTAGGGAGGCTGGGCTGGGGGGTTCATGCCTGGAATCGCAGCCCTGCGAGAAGCCGAGGTGGGCAGATGGCTTGAGCCCAGGAGTTTAAGACCAGCCTGGGCAACATGGTGAAACCTTATCTCTACAAAAATACAACAATTATCTGGGCGTGGTGGCATGTGCCTATAGTCCCAGCTACTTGGGAGGCTGAGATGGGAGGATTGCTTAAGCCTGGCAGATTGAGGCTGCAGTGAGCCGTGATTGCGCCACTGCACTCCAGCCTGGGCGACAGAGCAAGTCCCTGTCTTGAAACAAAACAAGCCTACAAAAAGGGAGCCCAGAGAACATAAATTCCATAGTTTCTCCAGGCCCTTCCAGAGGCACCCATTGGGATACAAGGCAGTGGGACAGATAGTTCTTTAGGCTTCATAATGTCCCAGCTGAAATATCTCTCTACAGCCTCCGTATCCCTCTTCTCTGGATTTTATACTAAGTCCTTTTCAGACACATATTAGGAACCAATAAATATCTGTTGAGTGATTTCACATGTTAGAGTGCACTTGTTTCCTAGAGCTGCAATTACCCAAGTGCCACAAGCTGGTTGGCTTAAAACAATGGAACTTTCTCTCTCACCGTTCTGGAGGCTAGAAGTTGGAAATCAAAGTGTCAGGAGAGCTATGCTCCCCCTGAAGGGTCTAAGCAGGAGGGCCTTCCTTGCCCCTTCTTAGCCTCTGGTGGCCCAGGCATCCTTGTCTTATGGCAGCATCGCCCTACCCTCTGCCTCCCTCTTCACACAGCCATATTCCCTGTGTCTTTGCATCTCTCTGTGATAGCTCCTCATCATATAAGGACACCAATTGTTAGATTTAGGGTCCACCTAACTTTACATCCATAATGATTGCATCTCAAGATCCTTAACTAATGACATCTGCAAAGACTCTTTTAAAAATAAGACCACGGCCGGGCGCGGTGGCTCAAGCCTGTAATCCCAGCACTTTGGGAGGCCGAGGCGGGCAGATCACGAGGTCAGGAGATCGAGACCATCCTGGCTAACATGGTGAAACCCCGTCTTTACTAAAAAGTACAAAAAACTAGCCGGGCGAGGTGGTGGGCGCCTGTAGTCCCAGCTACTCGGGAGGCTGAGGCAGGAGAATGGCGTGAACCCGGGAGGCGGAGCTTGCAGTGAGCTGAGATCTGGCCACTGCACTCCAGCCTGGGCGACAGGGCGAGACTCCGTCTCAAAAAAAAAAAAAAAAAAAAAAAAATAAGACCAGGCCAGGCACGGTCGCTAACACCTGTAATCTCAGCACTTTGGGAGGCTGACGTGGGCAGATCATGAGATCAAGAGATAGACTATCCTGGCCAACATGGTGAAATCCCGTCTCTACCAAAAATATAAAAATTAGCTGGGCATGGTGGTACACACCTGTAGTCCCAGCTACTTGGGAGGCTGAGGTTGCAGTGAGCTGAGATTATGCCACTGCACTCTAGCCTGGTGATAGAGTAAGACTCTGTCTCAAAAAAAATAAAATAAAAATAAATCATATTCTAAAGTTCTAAAGTTCTGGGTGGATGTGAATGTATTTTGTGGGCAGGGGGTGAACACTACTCAACCTGCTACACAGACCTTTTTTCAGTTGCAAATGACAGGAAATCTAATTTAAGGAGCTTAAATAAATGATTATTGGCAATCCTAGCAAAATATATCTAGTACGTTACCCTGAACAATATCAGGCTTTGATGAGGTTACAAGTCCATCTCTAAACTAATCACTGCAGCCAGGCCAGAGGCTGTACCTGAGCTTTTGAGCCAAGGGTAGATTCAGTTCCACTGAAAGCACACAGACTGAGGAGGTTGTCTGCAGATACCATTACCAGGAGAAGGGGGAGCTGGTGCTAGGTGGTAGAAAATGTAGTCATCCGCTAGCATGGTCTTCCTCCACAGTCAGTCAGCTCTTGGGCAGCACTGACTCTTCTCATATCTGTATTCCAGGGACTTGAAGAACAGCAGGCCTTCAAATAAATATTTCCTGAGTTGTTTTTGAATTTTTAACATCATTCAGTCTCCAAGGGCTTCATTCACGGTAAATCTGCGATCCAGCGTCTGATCCAGGGCGAGCCTTCCCCACGGAGGCACTGTCCTTTGTAAGGCCCTTCTAGGTAGACCGGCTGGCCATCTGTTGTGTAACCATTCATTCTTCAAAACTTCCATAAAAGAGAAGCAAGAAAGAAGGGTTTGGATCTTGTTAGGGTCAAAGAAGGGCAGGAGAGAAATACAAGTGGTAGATGAAACTGAGCATCAAAGAAATACATCCCGACCTTTCCCCTTGGTTCTAACACGCACACACAAATCTCATTATCTGCAGGGTTGGAGTATTGTTACCCTCACATACCCTGGAGCCCTGGTGGAGAATACAGGATTCTGGGTTTAGGCATGTGTCATTCAGTGGTTTAGGCCTGAAATATTGTGCCTTAAACACCCACAGAGGGGCCTTATATCCCAAACACCAGAAGAGCCAATGCCCAAAGGGTGAAATCAGACAGCCCTTAAGCTAGATGAAGCTGGAATTGGTAACCACACTGTGGAGTTTAATTTGCTGACCTAGATGTAGTTTGCAGCCCACAAAATCTCATACCACAGCAAAGCTTTTTCTTGTGCTGAGACAGCTGGCTGAGCGTGATGTTGCAATGACTCAGTTCTCAGTAAAGGGTCTGAAGAAATTAGGGGCAGGGCTACAGCCCCAAGACCACAGCACCAAGAGACCTTCCTGTTTATTCCATGGGTGAGAGAAGGGGAACCTTCTGTTTGTGGGCACTGGTATTTCATCAGAAGAGACAAGGCTGGGCTCTGAGTTTGAGCTGTGTGTACACAGTCAACACATGACAGTCAGACAATTATACTCAGAGTGAGAATTCATACCTAGCCACACAGGCCAAAAGCATCTCTAAAAGCTGTTCTTGGGCTGGGCGTGGTGGCTCACGCCTGTAATCACAGCACTTTGGGAGGCCAAGGCGGGTGGATCATGAGGTTGGGAGTTTGAGACCAGCCTGGCCAACATGGTGAAACCCTGTCTCTACTAAAAATACAAAAATTAGCTGGGCATGGTGGTGCACGCTTGATATCCCAGCTACTCAGGAGGCAGAGGTTGCAGTGAGCTGAGATCATACCATTGCACTCCAGCCTGAGCGAAAGAGCAAGACTCCATCTCAATAAATAAATAAATAAATAAATAAATAAAAGCTGTTCTTGAAACTATGTGAATCAAATCATATTTTTTCCTTGACTTCCATTTTAAAATTGGACATAGGTTTATATGAGAAAGCCTAATTCAAGAAAACCAGAGTTGAAAACTCTAGGGGCTCAGAGGACTTCCCATTAAATGTAGCAGACTGAGCATGTGCCTACTCCTGGGCCTCCTCCCAAAACCCACTAAAATGTGAGTCAAGAGACTTTTTTAAAAAAGCGTAAGTCCATAAGAGAGGTAAGAGCAGAGAGGGGCATCAAAAAAATGTTTAAGCTGGAAATTTGATTGAGAGATAATGAACCTCACATACCAGAGTACAATATTTCAAAATGGGGAAGCCAAGAAACCAAGCCAATCCATGCCTCTGAAACACCCCCAAAGGCCTAGGAATCGGAGGCACCAGAAACTTCTGAAAAGGCATGGCTGTGGCTGAAAACTAGAGCACTGATTAAAAGTTTTCTTCCAGCCTGGGCAACATAGTAAGACCCCATCTCTATAAAAAACACAAAAATTAGCCAGGTGTGGTGGTACACACCTGTGGTCCCAGCTACTCAGGAGGCTGAGGCAGGAGGATCACTTGAGCCCAGGAGATTGAGGCTGCAGTGAGGCATGCTCGGACCACTGCATTCCAGCCTAGGCAACAGGGCAAGAAAAAAATTAAAATAAAAAGTTTTCGTAAGCAATAGTTAAGGCTGGGCGTGGTCGCTCACACCTGTAATCCCAGCACTTTGGGAGGCGAGGCGGGTAGATCACTTGAGGTCAGGAGTTTAAGACCAGCCTTGCCAACATGGTGAAACCCCATCTCTATTAAAAATACAAAAATTAGCCAGGCATGGTGGTGCATGCCTATGTTCGCAGCTATTTGGGAGGCTGCGGCAGGAGAATCATTTGAACCTGGGAGGCAGAGGTTGCAGTAAGCCAAGATGGTGCCACTGTACTCCAGCCTGGGCCACAGAGTGAGACTTCATCTCAAAAAAAAAAAAAAAAAGATAGTTAATCCCTGCAATTCTTCCCTTAGCCTATGCAACAAGCTACTACCTTCTCTCAGCCTTCATCAGAGATGGACCACTTATTGTGTGGGGAGTTTGAGTTAGAGGAACTTTGGACTTAGGAACAACTGAAGGTGGAAGATTGGTACCAAAGAAGGGGGACAAAATGAAAGTCAATATACCAGCCAGTGAACCCGTGCTGTCCTCACATTTGACTCCTAGACACTGGCAGGCACATTTATAACTATCGGGAGGGAGTTCAGAGAACTCCGCTAGAAAACTGACCACCAAAAGAAGACACATGGAAAAGTATCATAAGGGAGTCCCCCAAGAATGCCTGGCCCCTGTCTGATCACCCCATTCAAAAATCACTCCATCATACACGCAAATCTTTTTTTTTTGTTTTGTTTGTTCTGTTTCGTTTTGAGACAGAGTCTCGCTCTGTCATCCAGGTTGGAGTGCAGTGGTACAATCTCAGCTCACTGCAACCTCTGCCTCCTGGGTTCAAGTGACTCTTCTGCGTCAGCCTCCTGAGTAGCTGGGATTACAGGCATGTGCCACCACGCTCAGCTAATGTTTGTATTTTTAGTAGAGATGGGGTTTCACCATGTTGGTCAGGCTGTTCTCGAACTCCTGACCTCGTGATCCACCCACCTCAGCCTCCCAAAGTGCCGGGATTATAGGCGTGAGACACCACACCGTGCCTGTTTTGTTTTTTGAGATGGAATTTCACTCTTGTTGCTCAGGCTGGAGTGCAAGGGTGCAATCTTGGCTCACCGCAACCTCCACCTCCAGGTTCAAGCAATTATCCTGCCTCAGCCTCCTGAGTAGCTGGGATGCGCCACCACACCTGGCTAATTTTGTACTTTTAGTGGAGATGGGGTTTCACCATGTTAGTCAGGCTGGTCTCGAACTCCCAACCTCAGGTGATCCACCTGCCTCACACTCCCAAAGTGCTGGGATTACAGGTGTGAGCCACCACGCGCCTGGACGCAAATGTTTTTTAAACCAGGGTTTTCGTATGTCATTCTTAAATAGGAATAGACAACAAAAAACAGCTAGATAATTTGTGAAAAGTCTCTATCATGACAGACAGAGATCAAAACAAGCAAACAGAAAAAAAGAAGAGCCTACACAGAAGAGAGCCAATAAAGGGAGCAGAAGAAAAACAAACAAACAAAAACCACACAACAATACATATGCTCAGAGAGATAAAAGTAGATTTTTATGTCCATGAAAAATAAGAATAGGATTGTCTCCATTGGATTCTGCAGAAGCAGATGCTGAAACAGTTTGCAGTGTGAGATATTTCTTAGGGATCAACTGTGATGGAAAGGGTGAGGAGGAAACAGAATCAGGCTTAGGGAGAAGTCAAGTGATGATGCAGGACTCATGAAGCCCTGGCCAACTCATGAGGAGTATACAGCAGCGTACATCAGGGTTGTTCTGGGTTGGGCCAAAATTGCCAGGCGTTTGTATCCTGGCCTTGATCAGTTGTTGGACTAGCCTGGGATAGGTGTGCCCTTAAGCAGGGCAGCTGCAGCCAAGGCAGCAGAAAGAGCCGACAGCAACGTCAATGTGTGCTCCCTGAAGGTGAATCTGCACAGTGTATCCCCCTGCCCAAGGATATTGTTTCTTTCTTTCTTTTTTTTTTTTTTTGAGAGAGTCTTGCTCTGTCACCCAGGCTGGAGTGCAGTGGTGCTCACTGCAACCTCTGCCTCCTGGGTTCAAGGGATTTTCCTGCCTCAGCCTCCCGAGTAGCTGGGATTACAGGCATGTGCCACCACGCCCAGCTAATTTTTGTATTTTTAGTAGAGACGGGGTTTCGTCATGTCAGCCCTGCTGGTCTTGAACTCCTGACCTCAGGTGATCCACTGGCCTCGGCCATCCCAGTTCATGCCTGGGATTACAGGCATGAACCACTGCACCCAGCCAATATTGTTTCTTAAAACTGCATATTCAACAAATAAAAGCATTCAAGGAAGGTTGAGCTGTGATAGTAGAAACTAAAAAATCAAGAGGTCAGGTGTGGTGGCTCATGCCTGTAATCCCAACACGTTGGAAGGCTGAGGCAGAAGTGTGGGGAAAAGAAAGAGAGATCAGCCTGTTACGGTGTCTATATAGAAAGAAGTAGACATAAGAGACTCCATTTGGTTCTGTATTTGAGATGCTGTTAATCTGTGACCCTACCCCCAACCTTGTCCTTGCAAGAGACATGTGCTGTGGTGACTCAAGGTTTAATGGATTTTGGGCTGTGCAGGATGTGTCTTTGTTAAATAAGTACCTGAAGGCAGCTTGCTGGTTAAAAATCCTGCCCGTCCCTAGGCAATGAAACATGCCGGTGTGGGTCCTCTGTATGCCGAGCGCCGGTCCCCTGGGCCCACTTTTTCTTTCTCTATACTTTGTCTCTGTGTCTCATATCTTTTCTCAAGTCTCTCATTCCACCTAACGAGAAACGCCCACAGGTGTGAAGGGGCAGGCCACCCCTTCAAGGAGGATCTCTTGAGCCTAGGAATTCGAGACCAGACTGGGCAACATAGCGAGACCCTGTCTCTACAAAAAATAAAAAATTTGTCAGGCATGGTGGCACATGCCTGTTGTCCCACCTACTTGGGAGGCTAAGGTAGGAGGATCTTTAGACTGGAAGTTTAAGGCTGCACTGAGCCATGATCACACCACTGCACCCTAGCTTGGGTGACAGAGTGAGACCCTGTCTCAAAAAAAAAGAAAAGAAAAGAAAAGAAAAGTCAGAAGATAAAGTTGAAAAAAACTGCAGAAAGTAAGGAAAAAAGGGTCAGAAAATAGGAGAAAGACAGTTCGAAAATCAGACACCTTTTAAATCAATTTAGGAAGTCTGACATTTGAGCAATTGGAGTTCCATAAAGAGAGAATACAGAAAATGGAAAGGAGGAAATAATGTTTTAAAAAATAACAGTAATTCAAGAAAAAAAATTCTAAAATGGAAGACCATATGTTTCTAGATTGAAAGGGCCTACCCGAGTATCCAAGGCAATGAATGGAAAAAAATCGCTACCAAGGCACAACATCGTGAAATTTCAGAACCACTATGAATAAGATCTAAAAAGCTTCCAGGATAAAAAAAAAAAAAAAAAAAAAAAAGCAGGTTATGTACTACAGATCAGAAATGGCAATAGCTTTCCTCTTCTCAAGCACAACGCTGGAAGCCGGAATGTGATGAATTCGAAGCTAACATGCAAGTGTGAATGAAGCATAAAGACATTTTGAGAAATGTAAGCTTTCAAAATTTTAACCTCGCAAGCAGCCTTCCTTTTTTTATTTTTTATTTGAGACGGAATCTCGCTCTGTCCCCCAGGCTAGAGAGCAGTGGTGCAATCTGTGCTCACTGCAACCTCCACCTCCCGGGTTCAAGTGATTCATGTGCCTCAGCCTCCCAAGTAGCTGGGATCACAGGTGTGCACCACGGCGCTTGGCTAAGTTTTGTATTTTTAGTAGAGACACGGTTTTGCCATGTTGGATATGCTGGTCTTGAACTCCTGGCCTCAAGTGATCCTCCTGCCTCAGCCTCCCAAAGTGCTGGGATTACAGGCAGAAGCCACCACACCCAGCCCAAACAGCTTTTCTCAGGAAACTATAGGATGAAACTCCATGAAAATGAAGGAATAAATACAGAGGAAGGCTTGAAGGCCAGGAAATGGGAAGAGAGCAGAGTTGGGAGCAGGAGGATAGTGATGGAGGACTTGAGGATGTCTCCTAGAAAAACACATGAAACCAGCAGACAACCTGCTATGTCTAAATACAGTGAGCAAAGATTTACATTTCCAGTAGAGTCTGGAGAAGAATTAGCAACAGGTACATAGACAGTTGAACAAATACAAAGTGAGACAATATTTATCTTCAGGGAAAACAAGAAAAAGTTTGTACCAGATAGGAAATATAATCATGTTACACTTCACAGCTCAGCCATGAATAATGGTTGCATTGTCAGAATAAACACTGGCTACTGATTAAACCAGAAATTGCAACACAAGCAAATTAGGAGGATAGGGGAAGAGAAGATATATGATAGCTAAATCCTTGTTTTCCAAAGAAGGAAGACAACAGATAATAAATGCAACGGAGAAAACCGGAGAAGCTGGTGAAAGCTAAAAAGAGGCTGCGTCTGATAATCAAGAGTGGGAATAGTGGAGAAGGAATTGCTTGCTTTAAGATTTTAAAGATTATTTTACTTTTCAAATAATGCAAATGTATTATCTGTTAATAACTAAAGAAAGATCATTACTGAATTACAGAAGAAGTTAAACTAGTAGTGGCTATTATTTGTTGAGTGCTTACAATATGCCAGAAACCATGGTAGGCATTTTACTGATAGTATCTTATTTATTTATTTGTTCATTTATTTGAGACAGGGTCTTGCTTTGTCACCCAGACTGCAGTGCAATGGCACAATCACGGCTCATTGCAGCCTCAACCTCCTGGGCTTAAGCAATCAATCTTCCCACCTCAGCCTCCCAAGTAGCTGGGACTACATACGTGCACCACCATACTGGCTAATTTTTTAAATTTTTTGTAGAGATGGGGTTTTGCCTTCTTGGCCAGGCTGGTCTTGAACTCCTGGCCTCAAATGATCTGTCCACCTCAGCCTCTCAAAGTTCTGGGATTACAGGTGTGAGCCACTGTGCCAGGCCTCTAATTTGGTCTCTAAATAAACAAATAAATAAAGACAAGATGCCCCATCAGACACTGTAGAGCAGCAATTCCCACCTTTGTCTGCACTTTTGAAAGAAGGACAATGATCATGTAAGCTCCTTACTCCCACCTGGGAGTCCAGGGTTACACATAATTCCTCACTGTAAATTCATCCTTTTCTCTCCTACACAAGGAAGAATATCTAAATAAGTTAAAGTGACATTATTTTTGGAATAACCTAAAATCTTCTCAAACATAATTTTTTAAAAGTAGATCGGCCAGGCACAGTGGCTCACTCCTGAGATCCCAACACATTAAGAGGCCGAGCTGGGCGGATCACCTGAGGTTAGACGTTTGAGACTAGCCTGGCCAACATGGTGAAACCTGTCTCTACTGAAATACAAAAAAAAAAAAAAAAAAAATTAGCCGGGTGTGGTGGCGCACACCTGTAATTCCAGCTACTCGGGAGGCTGAGGCATGAGAATCACTTGAACCTGGGAGGCAGAGGCTACAGTGAGCCAAGATGGCACCCCTGCACTCCAGCCTGGGTGACAGAGGGAGAGTCAGTCTCAAAAAATAAAATAAAATAAAATAAAATAAACGTAGATATTACAAATCCCAGGATCTTAACTACTGTTAGTAACCAAGTCCCTGTGGCTCACAACCATTGGAGAAAATGCAGCCACACAGGGCCTTGGAGACATGTCTGCGGCTCCACACTGAGTTGATGGCAGAGCCCAGAGCCCCTGCCTTTTATAGTGTGTGTTAACAGAACAACTGGCTAGGATGTACTTCTACAGATGGTGGCAAGTGCATGAGGCTTGACCATCTGAGCAAGCTTGTCATGAGGCCAGAGCTCTTTCTTTCCCTGTCAGGGCCACTCTTTACAAATGTACCAAAAAAGCTTTTATTGTCAGAGAAAAATAATTCCATTTTGATCTAGATATCGTGTGGAGTCCATTCCTTCAGTAAACTTTTTTTTTTTTTTTTTTGAGATGCAGTCTTGTTCTTGTAGCCCAGGATGGAGTGCAGTGGCACGATCTTAACTCACTGTAACCTCTGCCTTCCAGGTTCAAGTGATTCTCCTGTCTCAGCCTCCTGAGTAGCTGGGATTACAGGTGCGCACCACCACACCTAATTTTTGTATTTTTAGTAGAGATGGGGTTTCGCCATGTTATGGCTCGAACTCCTGACCTCATGATCTGCCTGCTTCGGCCTCCCAAAGTGCTGGGATCACAGGCATGAGCCACCGCGGCCGGCCAGTAAACATTTTATTGAATATCTATTATGTGTCAGTCAAGGCAATAGCTAGGCTGGGTGTGGCAGCTCATGCCTGTAATCCCTCCTCTTGGGAGGCCGAAGTGGAACCATTGCTTCAGTCCAGGAGTTGGAGACCAGCCTGGTCAACATAAGGAGACCCTGTCTCTACAAAAAATAAAAAATTAGCCAGGCGTGGTGGTGCAAGCCTATAGTCCCAGCTACTCATGAGACTGAAGCAGGAGGATTGCTTGAGCAATCCAGGAGGTCGAGGCTACAGTGCGCCGTGATGGCGTGACTGCACTCCACTACAGCCTGGGCCACACAGTGAGACCCTGTCTCAAAATAAAATACAATTTAAAAGGCAATAACTAGACCAGTGGCATAAAAAAATTCTTTTTAAGAAACAAAATATATATATTTTTAACATAAACACAGTATCTGACAGACATGCAATATTACAATGGAGATGAAAATAGGGCTGTAGCCACTGAAGGTGGTAGGTAGGGATGGAAGAGATTCATCCTGTCCATTGTGCTTCCTCCTCAGCCCGACCTGGGGTCCCACCTGATGCACTGCAGAGAACACTTAGAAAAAAGCTACAAAGCATTCTACTGACAACTAGCTGGAGCCTGTGGATGTTCAAAATAAATACATTTACTTTGGATATAATTCCCTTCTGTGACATATATGTCCAATAATAAATTGCTAGACACTGTTACATTGATCAGTGCTCACTGAAATACTTGTTATCTTTGTGTGTATGTGTGTGTTGTATTGGTTGATTTAGTTTTACATACATTTGTACTGTTTCTCAAAAGAACGCATCTTATAAATAGGGTTTGTTGGCAGAAAAAAGGTTGCAGGGGATTTGAATATATCCATTTGGGTTTATAACATTAACCAGTATTTATCAACTTTTGCAGAGCATTAGAAGCACCTGCAAGTTCCTATTAAAAAATAGTAATGCTTGTTAAGAACATGTATTCTTGGCTGGGCACGGTGGCTCACACCTGTAATCCCAGCACTTTGGGAGGCCAAGGTGAGTGGATCACTAGGTCAGGAGTTTGAGAACAGCCTGACCAACATGGTGAAACCCTGTCTCTACTAAAAATACAAAAATTAGCCAGGTGTGGTGGCACACACCTGTAATCCCAGCTACTTAGGAGGCTGAGGCAGGAGAATCGCTTGAACCTGGGAGGTGGAGGTTGTCGTGAGCCGAGATCGTGCCACTGCACTCCAGCCTGGGCGACAGAGTGAGACTCTGTCTCAAAAACAAACAAACAAACAAACAAAAAAACATATTCTTGGGCCCTGCCTCAGACATATGGAAACAGAACAGGACTGTGGAGGCGGGAATTAGCAGGAATCTATGTTTTTCCTTCAACCTTTTATTTTGAAAATATTCAAACTTACAGAAAAGTTGAAAGAATACAGCAACCACCCCATACCTTCTACAAAGATTCCACAATTAACATTTTACCACATTGAGGGTTTTTTTTCCCTCTCTCTCTCTATCCCCTCCTTCTTCGCATCTACAGAATTTCTTACTGAGACCTCTGAAGGTATATGTCAGACATCATGACACCTCATTCATGTTGTGGGTTACACTGTGTCCCAATGAAAGAAACGTTGATGTCCTAACCTCTGATACCTTGAATGTGACCTTAGTGGTAAATAGGGTCTTTGCAGAGGTACTCGAAATGAAGTCATACTGGATTAGAGTGGGCCCTACATCCAATAACTGCCGTCCTTATAAGGGAGAGAGAGATTTGAAGACACGGAGAGACACACAGGGAAGAAGGCCACCTGATGTTGTCACCAACCAAGGGACGCCAAGGATTGCCAGTAACTACCAGAGGTTGGAAGAGGCAAGGAAGACTCGTCCCTAGAGCCTTCAGACAGAGCAACAGAGCATGGCCCCACCAACAACTTGATTTTGGACTCGAACTGTGAGAGAAGAAATTTCTGTGTTGCAAACTACCTGGCTTGTGGCAATTTATGACCGCAGCCCTAGGAAACTAATACAACTCCTGAATACAGGTGTTATCTAAATGTGGGCATTTAGTGGGACTCGGGGTATTCTCCCCATAACCAATATCATTAGCACGCCTAAGAAAATTAACAATAATTTTATGATATCCAATCCATAATCAGATATATCTAATTGTTCTCAAAATATCTTTTATAGATATTTTCCCTTTTTTTGATCTAGGATCCAATCAAAGTATCTTACATGCATTTGATTATTATGTCTCTCTAATTTCTTTTATTCTAAAATAATTCATAATAAAAAATGACTTCTCGATGTGTCCAGGTTTTAAAGAAAAAGATTATTCTCAAGCAGTAAGAAAGACTTAATTCAAGACTATTGCAATCGGAGTGCTGCGATAGGGGAGTGCGATCTGGCTCAGCTCTGAGTACAAGGACAAGTGGGGGTTCACAGCCAAAGAGCAGGATGAGGGGTCAGTGGACGGGAAATTACTAACCGGAATTTCCTGGTCTTGAACTCCCAACCTCAGGTGATCTGCCCGCCTCGGCCTCCCCAAGTGCTAGGATTACAGGTGTGAGCTACCACGCCTGCCTTTTTTTTTTTTTTGAAACAGAGTCTCGCTCTGTCCTTTCTCATTAATTCTAAATTGCCAATAATCATAGTTTAGAATGATCTTGATCGACCCATGACGGGAGACATCAAGTGTAGTTGATTCTTGCTAAAGACAGGCTAAGGGCTTAGATATCAAGGAGGCGGGGTGAGGTGCTTGATCAGATACCGAGGGTGGAGGGATGACTTGGCAGGATTCTTTGGTAAGACTGGCTGAGGAGACCAAAGACAAGATGGGGGCCAAGGTCCAGGCCTAGTTGAAAAGAGGGCTCAGAGAAGTCTGACTAAAGTTTGGTCAGGGTGACAGCCTTTGTCACAGGTTTGTTGTCTCATAGTACATTCCACACTGTGCATCTGTCTTTTCTTTTCTCTTTTTTTTTTTTTTGAGATGGAGTTTTGCTGTTGTTGCCAGACTGGAGTGCAATAGCGTGATCTCAGCTCACTGCAACTTCCGCCTCCTGGGTTCAAGTAATTCTCCTGCCTCAGCCTCCCAAGTAGCTGGGATTACAGGCATGTGCCACCACGCCCAGCTAATTTTGTATTTTTAGTAGAGAAGGGGTTTCTCCATGTTGGTCAGGCTGGTCTCAAATTCCTGACCTCAGGTGATCCGCCCGCCTCAGCCTCCCAAAGTGCTGGGATTACAGATGTCAGCCACTGTGCCTGGCCTTACATTTGTCTTTTCATCCTTTTGGTGGGATTTAACTTGTTCCTCTATCACCATTAAGTCATGAGGCTTGATTAGATTCATGTTTATCACATATGGCAGGAATAATTCATAGGTGGCAGTATTAAGTATTTCAGATTACATCACATCACAAAGTGCATAAGTGTGTAACAGCTGCACTATTAGCGATGCTTAGTTGTTTTTATTTTTATTTTTGGAGACGGGGGTCTTTATTGTCTAGGCTGGTGTGCAGTGGCATGATCATAGCTCACTCACTGCAGCCTTGAACTCCTGGGCTCAAGCAATCCTCCCACCTCAATCTCTCTAGTAGCTGGGACTGCAGATAAGTGCCACTCATGCCTGGCTAATTTTTTATTTTTTGGTAGAGACAGAGTCTCACTATGTTGTCAAAGCTGGTCTCGAACTCCAGGCCTTAAGCAATCCTCCTGCCTCAGTCTCCAACGTGGTGAGATCACAGGCATGAGCCACTGTGCCTGCCTGAGTTTGATCACTTTGGTAAGGTGAGGACCACCAGCTCTCTCCATTGAAAAAGGCAATTTTCCCTTTGGTAATTTGCAAGTCATCTGCAGGTAATACTTTAGCCCAATGTGAGTATCTTGCTCTGCAATAACTTTTGGTCCAGTGGTTTCATGAAAAATCTTTATTTAATTGGGGGTTTCCAAATAGTGATTTCCAATTCTATCATTCCTTTCAGTTTTATTACCCGGTATTTCCTTTCCTTTATTCCTCATTTTGAATATCACTAGAGAGTTTTAAAAATTGTGTTATCGGCCGGGCGCGGTGGCTCAAGCCTGTAATCCCAGCACTTTGGGAGGCCGAGACGGGCGGATCACGAGGTCAGGAGATCGAGACCATCCTGGCTAACACGGTGAAACCCCGTCTCTACTAAAAAATACAAAAAACTAGCCAGGCGAGGTGGCGGGCGCCTGTAGTCCCAGCTACTCGGGAGGCTGAGGCAGGAGAATGGTGTAAACCAGGAGGCGGGGCTTGCAGTGAGCTGAGATCGGCCATTGCACTCCAGCCTGGGCGGCAGAGCGAAACTCCGTCTCAAAAAAAAAAAAAAAATTGTGTTATCAGGCCAGGCACGGTGGCTCACGCCTGTAATCCCAGCACTTTGGGAGGCCAAGGTGGTCAGGAGTTTGAGACCAGCCTGGCCAGTATGGCGAAACCCCGTCTCTATTAAAAATACAAAAATCAGCCGGGCATGGTGGTGCGTGCCTGCAGTCCCAGCTACTCAGGAGGCTGAGGCAGAACAATCTCTTGAGTCTGGGAAGCGGAGGTTGCAGTGAGCCGAGGTCGTGCCACTGCACTCCAGCCTGGTTGATGGAGCGAGACTCCATCTCAAAAAAAAAAAAAAATTGTGTTACTAACTATATTGAGTATTTATTTTGATGTTCGGATTGACCTAAATTTGGCCAGTAAAATTTCCTTCAAGCTGGTTGCCGTCTTGGAACACTTCTTTGTCTTCTGGCACAATTTGATGGCCCAGGCTCACTCTCCCTGCCCCAGACTGGGGACCCACCATTTCTCCAAGGGGCAGAAAACATGGTCATCCTCTCAATTACCCAAAGCAATGGTATCACATTCCACTAGCCTGGCCAACATGATGAAATCCCATCGCTACTAAAAAAAAATACAAAAATTAGCCGGGCATGGTAGCGGTGCCTGTAGTTCCAGCTAATTGGGAGGCTGAGGCATGAGAATCGTTTGAACCCCGGAGGTGGAGGTTGCAATGAGCTGAGATTGTGCCACTGCACTCCAGCCTGGGTGACAGAGCAAGACTCTGTCTCAAAAAAAAAAAAAAGAAAAAAAAAGAAAGAAAAAAGGAAACAGAATAATGGTATCACATTCCTTACCTATTTAAAATTAGCTTAATAGTAGCTAATGTTGATCAACTGCTGGGCACTGGGCCACATGTTTCCATGCATCCTCATTTAATTCACATGTTAATTCTTTACAGTAGATTATGTTACTTATCCCTGTTTTACAGATGAGGAAATCAGGGTGTGGAAAAGTTAAGTAAACTGCCCAGGTCCTCTCAGCTGGCAAGAGGAGGAGCTAGCAATTGGAACTCTAATCATTCTGATGCCAAAGCCCACGCTTGGAACCACCATAATCTATTGACAATTTGGCTACAAAAGAAGAAAACTCCTTAAGCAGCACTGAACTTGATAATATCTACATTTTAAAAAACAACCATGCTTTAAGGTAATAGGTATTAAGCAAAATTTAGGGAAAGAAATCCTTGAGTACAATCTGGAAACTTTCTCATTAATTCCCTTTTTTTTTTTTTTTGACCTGGAATCTTGCTCTGTTGCCCAGGCTGGAGTGCAGTGGTGCGATCTTGGCTCAGGTCCAAGCAATTCTCCTGCTTCAGTCTCCTGAGTAGCACGTGCCACCACGCCCAGCTAATTTTGTAGTTTTAGTAGAGATGGGGTTTCGCCCTGTTAGTCAGACTGGTCTTGAAGTCCTGACCTCAGGTGATCTGCCCGCCTCGGCCTTCCAAAGTGCTAGGATTACAGGTGTGAGCCACCGCGCCTGCCTTTTTTTTTTTTTTTTTTTGGAGACAGAGTCTCGCTCTGTCCTTTCTCATTGATTCTAAATTGCCAATAATCATAGTTTAGAATGATCTTGATCGACCCAGAATATGAGGAGAAAGCTTTCTTAAACACTCAATCAGAAGACTTATCATGAAGTGAATTGGAGCAGGGACTTTGGACCAAGGGCATGTTGAAAGCCCTTCCAGCTTCTCGCCTACAAGTCTTTTCTGTGCTTCTGAGACGGTCCATTCAGAGCTTAAGCTGTCCAGGGTAATGAAAGTGTTAGTAAGGGAGAAGAGAAAGCTGCTATGATGATGTAACTATGCCAGGTTGTCTTTGTCATAGGGTGCTGGGGAAGGGGATAGGGAGGGGGACACTTGCCAATTTGGGGGCTGTGACTGCGTGGACAAAGGAGCACCTTTTTCTAATCTGCACAGAGGTGCAGACAAGCACTGCAGGCTAGCAGAGGCTCGAGCAGAGTCAAGTTCTTTCAGTTTAAAGTTGACTGTTCTAGGTTCAAGGGTGAATGACTTTCTATTATCTCTTAATAAGAGAAAACTTCCTCCTCCCAACAAGAATTTCCAGTTGTGGTTATTAGCTTAGGTGTAACCGAAATGGAAAAGTAATTATATTTCTCTTAGCAGCTAAGGTTGCCTCCAGCAGCCTGCCCGTGTCCTGCTCTCACTCTCAGGAGGAGAGTCTTTTGCCTTGGATTCCTTTTTTCCCTCCTCCACATGGACTTTAGGGTCCAGTTTTAAGTCCCGGACCTGTTTAGTAACTAGCTTTAATCACAGGCACCAAGTCTCTGGCCTCTCCACGCTTCCTCCTTCCCTTCCTGGGTCTTAGCCAGGACAGGGAGCAGGACATACCTGAGTACACAGAGCAGTGGTGAGAGGTGTCCCAGGGAGCCATCTCAGGGAACCCATTAAGATAAAGGGGAAGAATAAACAGAAGCAGATGTTCCTTCAGCCCCAGTCCCCAGCCCACTGAAAAACAGGAAGCTGGGATGGCAGCTGATAAGGGCTGTCTCCAGGGCTGGGCCGGGACTCCTTGGAGCCAGGGGCTGGGTTGGGTTTCTCAGTCCTCATCTCTCCAGGACAGTCTCTTTTTTCTTTTCCTTCATTACTAGGAGAAAGCACAAACACAATCCCCCATTACCACAAATTATGCAGTTGAGGTCCCACATTTGGGGAAACTGCAAGGGTCAGCCCATCCAGAGTGCAATGGATGAGCCTTGCCCTTGGAAGATCATTTTTGTGATCATGGTATCTCCCCCACCAGGTAAGTATCTCCAGGCCAATATTTTTTCCCTACCATGGCGACAGGTCAGAGGGCTTTCCCTCCATATGAATACAAATCAAATGTATTCACATTCTATCATTAATGCCTGCGGCCACTTGAAATTCAAAAGATGGGGCCGGTGTCTCAATTCAAAAGTTGGGGCTGGTGTCTCAGCCTGTAATCCCAGCGCTTTGGGAGGCCAAGGTAGGCGGATCACTTGAGGTCAGGAGTTCGAGATGAGCCTGGCCAACATGGAGAAACCCCATCTCTACTAAAAATATAAAAAATTAGCCCAGTGTGGTGGCAGGCACTTGTAATCCCAGCTACTTGAGAGGCAGAGGCAGGAGAATCGCTTGAATCCAGGAGGTGGAGATTGCAGTGAGTCGAGATCACACCACTGCAATCCAGCCCAGCCTGCGTGACAGAGTGAGACCCTCTCAAAAAAAAAAAAAAGAAATTCAAAAGATGTGAACTTCCAAGGTGGAGACTGCACACATGCACACACATATGTACACGCACACACATGCATGCACACTATACATGTACATACATGTGCACCCACAGGCACACACATACCATACACTCTGCACACGTGTTGCACACATGCATGTACACACGTACCATGTACATGCACACACACATACCAAACACACACACACGTGCACATACAAGCCCTCATCTAGGCTGAGATCTAAAAGCCCTGCGGTTGGCTGGGTGTGGTGGCTCATGCCTGTAATCCCAGCACTCTGGGAGGCCAAGGTGGGCGGATCACCTGAAGTCGGGAGTTCGAGACCAGACCGACCAACACGGTGAAACCCTGTCTCTACTAAAAATACAAAATTAGCTGGGCATGGTGGCCTGTAATTCCAGCTACTTGGGAGGCTGAGGCAGGAGCATCGCTTGAACCCAGGAGGTGGAGGCTGCAGTGAGCCGAGATCATGCCATTGCACTCCAGCCTGGGCAACAAGAGGGAAACTCTGTCTCAAAATAAATAAATAAACAAAAAAATAAAATAAAAATAAAAGCCCTGTGGTGACTCCATTCCTCAGTAGTGATTGTTCCCCAAAACGCCACAGTTCACTCTCCATAAAAGGGGTTGTCCAAGCTTGGAGCTCTCTGTGTCTGGCATTTCCCCTCAGTAAAGGAGTGTGGACAAGGAAACTTCTAGGACCTCTTCCTGTGCTCCAGCATCCTCTGGCCCTAAGGGCTGTTTTCAGCTCCCTACCCCATATCCCGAAGGATCAAAGGAATCGAAACTTAAGGAATTGGACCTTAAGGCTGTGGTGGCTGGGCTGGAGTGAGAGGTACTTTGCCACGCACCTCTGGCATATCATCCTACAGCAGTGTTTCTCTTTCAAAAGAAAAAATTATTGCAGTGGCTCAGGCCTGTAATCCCAGCATTTTAGGAGGCCGAGGCAGGTGGATCACCTGAAGTCAGGTGTTCAAGACCAGCCTGGCCAATGTGGTGAAACCCCATCTCTACTAAAAATACAAAAATCAGCTGGGCGTAGTGGCGGGTGCCTGTAATCCCAGCTACTTGGGAGGCTGAGGCAGAAAAATTGCTTGAACCCGGGAGGCAGAGGTTGCAGTGAGCCGAAGATCATGCCATTGTACTCCAGCCCGGGCAACACAGCGAGGCTCTGTCTCAAAAAAAAAAAAAAAAAAATCATTATGGACCCCAAGCTGATGAAATCTTTAATATTACCCAAATATGTGCATATTAAAACCTTGGTATGAACACCTTGTGTTGTTAGGTAGTCTATCATCAGAAAAGTCAAGCAGAAAGGGAGAAGCCGGGGTGTCACTCTGGGCCCCCAACTTCAGGAGTGTTTCCGTCAAGGGCTGCATATCCCCCCTTGACAGACCCACCATGGTCCTGGCTTTGATAGGTGATCGCTGGGTGCAGGGAAGCCCGACCCCTTCTTCTGTCCCCATTCACAGAATCCTGGACTGGCCAGGGGCCTAGAGAGATCACTAAGCACCACTGAAAGGCTGAAGACCAACTTCTAGACGCTGGCACCCCACCCCCTCCTTCTGTCCCTCCAGCCTAGGGGTGGCAGTGACTTCCTGTTGTTGTAAACCTCTGGGCTGCCTCACCCTCTACTTTTTGGATCTTTGGTTTATTTGTCCTGGGTCCTAGGAAGGAGGTGAGGCAGCACTTCCTAAGGACGGGAAGTGCAGATGGCACAGGCAAGATGCCCGCAGAGGCTGATCTGGGCATGTGCTCAGCACAGCAGCTGTAAGAGGAAAGCAGGGCTGGGCCAAGGGAGAAGGTGAAATGTGATGCACTTGCCACCAAAGCCTGGCCCTCCATCCCATGACGAGTTACAAAGCCCTTCAGAGTTCTCCTGAGTGGAGGCAAGGGGCTGGGTTTTCGCACCCCACTCCCCATATCTCACCCCTACACGGCTGAGTTGAGTTCTGGCTGCCCTGCAAGGAAGGAGCCACCCCTGGGCCAGGCAGCCCCCTTTGGGCAGGGCTATTCCTGGGAAGAGACTGGCGGTCAACTGTCAGCAGTCGTATCCCAAAGAGGAACCTGGGCAGAGGCTGCAAAGTCGGCCACAGCACCAAAGCCCAGCTCTGCTTAGTAGCTGCGTGACCTTGACCCAATTCCTCATCCTCGTTTAGCAGGCAGTTCAGTTTCCTCATCTGTAAATAGGGAGGCTGTGAAGATTAAATGAGACCATGTTCCCGTAAGGGACAAGAAGCCCACCCCTCGGCTGGCTTCCCTCTAGGGAGCTGCTGCCAATCGCTTTGGCCAGGACCCGGGACTCTGCTTCAGCCACCTGTATAGAGTGGCAGGGACCCTGTGTGATAAGGTCTGTGCCAAGGTGTGGCCTTCCCTCCTATATCCTGCTCTCAGGGGGTTGGTAGACCTTGCTCTACTCACTGGCTCCTCCAGCTCTGGGGACAGAACAAGGACGCCAAATCAAGGTCCTCTCGGAGCCTGTCCTTCTGGCCTCCCTCATCCTCCCCACAGGAGTGCTGGCAGGTTGGGCCCAAGCATGGCCAGGGAAGGGAGAACCTCTGGATCCTGGAGTTCCGAGCCTCAGCTGTGCCATGCAGCCCAGAGCCCTGCCCGGAGTGGAGTGTCAGGCTCTGTGCCATTTGCCTTTATCCTCTGTGTGTGCCAATCCCCAGGAACCCCACAGGAAGGAAGGGGTGGAAGAGCCAGGGCAGAATTCCGGCATTCCTGGGTCCCCTAAATCCCACCCCACTCTCAACAGTAGAAAAGATGGGAAGATATAAATAGAAAGCAGTGGGGGTGTGGGGAAGGTCAGCAGCACCCCAAACTGCTTCAGGGCCCCCAGGGACGCAAGGAAACTTGATGTGAGTTGGAAAAGGTCCCTCCTCCGGTGGACACACATCCACAATGTGCAGCTTAGCTCACAGACGGCACCTTTGTGCAAACTAGGAAAAGCCCCCAGCCCTCCCTGTGTGGTTGAGGTGCAGTGCCCAACCTGAATGAAGTCTCCCCGGGATGTCACAGGCCCCGTGCACTGCTAGTTTTCTCAGCACACACGAAATCAAAGGTGTAGCCTCGGCTTCTGCACATTTTGTGTGGCTTACGTGCCAACTGGGACAATCCGGTTATATGCCACAGAGCCCATCTTCGCAGACATCAAATATCTCTCTATGCCTTCGAGCCTTTGCTGTTGCTCTCTGCGATGACATTCATAGAATCCTGGACTGGCCAGAGGCCTAGAGAGATCACTAAGCACCGCTGAAAGGCAGGAGACCAACTTCTAGACACAGGCACCCCAGCCCAGCAGCCTTTTCACCATGTGTGTCCAGCCAGGCTCCCTGCTGCTCTGAGCCCACCCCTGGTAACTCATGTTTTCCATGGACATGGACAACAGCACCCTGCCCGTAAGATGTGTCGCTGTAGGGTGGTGTGGGTACGGCAACGATCAGAGCTGTGTGACCTCAGTCTGCATTTAGCTAGATTTGTTGTATCCACCCAGTGTTGATCCTTATAACTTTTCTTGAAAAAGTGGATATGGCCACAATGGGCCTGCACGCCTTCCTGGTACCACATGGCTGGAGGGGAGTTGTGTCCTCTGTGGTAGCGCCATAGGAGTGGCCATAACCCCACTCTAATGGAGAAATAGTCCACTATGTACTCCAGAGGCTTCCATCCTTCGTTTGAATCCTGTATCATTTATTGCCTGTTAGACTTTGAAAGAGCTACTTCTCTGTGCCTCAGTTTCCCCATTTGTGAAAAAGGATGATGAAATAATAGCACCTACCTTATGGGATTGCTATAAACATTAAATAAGCGCATATAACAGCATGTAGTACATAATCACTAAATGTCAGCTCTCATAATGACAACAGGCGAGGTCCCCATGCATAGTGTAGACATTTAGGTAAAACATCCACAAACATCATTTCCTTGTTTTGATGACCCTCGAATTCCCAGCAATAGACGGTAGCTGGCCTAAGGAAAACTGAGTTGGGAAAGTCAATCATTCCTGTACGAGGCCCCCACCCCGTCCCCCATTAATAAGGCAAACTTCCAGATTGCCAGGGGTTGTGGGTGCCGCCTTGGCTCCTCATCTTGCACAGTCTCAAAACTGTCTCTGAGAAGGACATGCAGGGACGCCCTGTGGACAACCAGTCCTGCTCCTTGTCAGCAACTTCAAAGAACATTGCCCTATCCCAAGGCCTCCTCGTTCCTCTTCATAAGTCATTAGGGGTCTGTCGACAGCTAAGTGCCCCAAGACTTTTTATTTCCAGCTTGATTCCCGCTTGGGATAATGAGTTCCATGATCCTACCGCCCACCAAGTGAAGGAACATTTTCTTTGATTATTCCTAAACATAACTCTCTCAAGCTTGAAGCACAGCACTCCCTCGCTGGTTGTCTTTAAGGATTTGGTGAATGAGTTCAAGACCACCCTAACCATAACATCCACGATTAAACAGATGTTCCTCCTTCTTAGCCTTTATCTTTCCAAATGGAAGAACCCTTAACACATGACTGCGTTTTTACAGCAACTTCACTACTTCCTTGATGATTTGGTTGCTTCTTTTTTGAGTTTCTTATGGTCTTTCTTCAAGTGTAGTAAGCACACAGGACAGAAATCCCTCTCCAACCACAATCCCTCTCCATCTGACTAATTTTGTATATTTTTAGTAGAGATGAGGTCTTGCTATGTTGCCCAGGCTGGTCTCCCTTATGCCGCATTCTACTTTGCCTGGATGAACTTCCAAGCACAAAATGAGAATTTCAGTTCAATATATGCAAATCATAGTCATTGTGTTGAAAAGAACTGGAAAGAGAAGGGATTGGGAGTTGGTGAGAGAAAAGGGTAAAAGCTGTAGGCAGAGTCCTATCAGAAACATTTTTCAGAGAGGCGTGGGAACAATAAAAGCAGGTGAGGTCTTAGAACTCCAGCTCTGCACTCTTATCCCAGAGCCGGCACACGCAACTGGGCAGGTATCCCACCCAAAAACGCCCTCGAAGAGGGAAGGCAGGGGCTAAAATTCAGCCCTCACCCACTCAATGTGCTCCTGGGTGCTGGGCTACAGCAACCAGCAGTAGTGACCTTTTTTCTGATTTGCACAAAGGCACCGTGTGGACGGACCATCAGCAGCCCTGTCTGTTCCTGCACTGGTCACTATGGGGGCAGCTGTGTCCCACAGACAGACAGGACAGAGAAACCCAGGTCAGAGCCAGGCACTGGGTCCTGATATGCTCTGGATGAAGTTTTCATAGTCATTCATCCAGTGAATATTTATTGGGCATCTACCATGTGCCTGGCACTGTATTTTTGTTTCTATTTTTCTTGAGACAGGATCTTGCTCTGTCATCCAGGTTGGAGTGCAGTGGCATGATCATGGCTCATTGCAGCCTCAATCTCATAGAATGAAGTGATCCTCCCACCTCAGCCTCCTGAGTAGCTTGGATGCAGGCACGCACCACCACATCTGACTTTTTATATTTTTAGTAGAGATGAGGTCTTGCTATGGTGCCCAGGCTGGTCTCGAACTCCTGAGCTCAAGTGATTCTCCTGCCTAGGCCTCCCAAAGTGCCAACACTGTTTTAGGTGTGGAGAAGACAGTAGTGGATAAGACAAACTTGGTTCCTACTCTCAAAGAGCTTTGATTATAGTCAGGGGAAACAAGTTAACAAGGTGAATGTAGATATCACAAGTATCATAATGATCCAGATGAGTGGTTGGCAAACTATTATCTTTGGGCCAAATCTAGCCCTTGGCCTGTTTTTGTAAGCCCCATGAGTTAAGAATAGTTTTTATATTTTTAAAGGGTTGTTAAACAAATCCAACAAAAGAACCCTTAGGAGGCTCACGAACCCTAATTATCTACTATTTAGTCCTTTACAGAAAAACTTTGCTGAGCCCTGGTCTAGGTAGTGACTTGCAATGGTAGGGTTATCTAGCAGACACTGTGGGTTGTCAACTGGTTGGATTATCTAGCAGACACTGCTGGTTGTCAACTGGCTGGATTATCTAGCAGATACTGCAGGTTGTCAACTGGTTGGATTATCTAGCAGACACTGCTGGTTATGAACTTCACAGAACCCACCCACTTCTCCCGAATATATGGTAGCTTTGAGATTTGTGTAGGATGGAGCCTTAGCTGCTTAAGCCTAATCAGGGATCTTTTAGCAGTGACTGGGTGCCGCTCACCAGCACGTTTCAAGGATGCACCAGTGAGCATGTGAGATTCCTCTAGGCTAAATGACTGGTTAGGTGAAATCCAGTGTTTTTCTTTGAGCATGGGAGGCAAGAAACTCTCTTTCTGGATGGGGTGGGATGTGCATGTGAGGCCAGGGGTTGCTGCAGCCATTTTGCTCATGGCTGGGAGGTCAGCCTGAGGATTCAGTGACCCACGCAGGGGAGTGCCCACAGAATCACAGAAAAAGGATCCAGGTCCCCACCGTACCCTAGCTGGAGCCTGATTTTCTTTTGGACTTTTTAGTTCCCAAGCCAATAAATTCCATTCTGTGTTTACACAGAATGGGGTTTCTTGTTTGAGACGGAGTTTTGCTCTTTTTGCCCACGCTGGAGTGCAATGGTGTGATCTTGGCTCACGGCAGCCTCCACCTTCTAGGTTCAAGCAATTCTCCTGCCTCAGCCTCCTGAGTAGCTGGGATTACAGGCGTGTGCCACCACGTCCATCTAATTTTGTATTTTTAGTAGAGACGGGGTTTCACCATGTTGGCTAGGCTGGTCTCAAAACTCCTGACCTCAGGTGATCCACCTGCCTTGGTCTCCCAAAGTGCTAGGATTACAGGAATGAGTCAACTCACCCAGTCAGGTTTCTTGTTCTTTTGACCAAAAGCATCTTACCTGACAGAGGTGGTCAAGGAAGAAGGAGGCCGTACTTGAGTTGAGATCTGAATGATGACAAATAACTAGCCATGTAAAGAAAATCTGGAAGAAAAACCTTCTAAGTAGACAAAAAGGCAAATGCCAATGCCCGGAAGTGGATGTGAACAGGGCGGATTTGAAGAGCACGGAGGCCAGTGAGCCATAGGGAAGATGGGACAGGATGAGGTGAAGGAGTGGGCACAGTCTTGGTGGCCAATGAGAGGTTAGATTTTACTCTAAACACACCAGGAAGCCATTGTTTCTTTATTGTTTAATTTTTTTTTTAGACAGAGTCTCACTCTGTCGCCAGGCTGAAGTGCAATGGTGCCATCTCGGCTCACTGCAACCTCTGCCTCCCTGGTTTAAACGATTATACTGCCTCAGCCTCCCAAGTAGCTGGGACTACAGGCACCTGCCACCATGCCCAGCTAATTTTTGTATTTTTAGTAGAGAGGGGGTTTCACCATGTTGGCCAGGCCGGTCTCAAACTCCTGACCTAAAGTGATCCACCCGCCTTGGCCTCCCAAAGTGCTGGGATTACAGGTGTGATCCCACCACACCTGGCCTGTACTGTTTAATATTTAAACTGACTTTTACTTACATATAGCAGTAAAGTACACAGAACTTAAGGACACAGTTTGATGAATTTCAACAACACACACACAAACATATACCTCTGTCATCCAGATCAAGAATGTTCCCAGCCTCCACAAGCCAAATATGTAATTACAAATGTCCTACTAGGCATATTAAAGCAATAAAAGTAAAACGCTGGGGCATGGTGGCTCACGCCTATAGTCCCAGCTATTAAGGAGGGTGAGGTGGGAGGACTGCTTGAGGCCAGGAGTTTGAGGCCACCTTGGGCAACATAATGAGACCCCCACCTCTAAAAAAAAAAATTAGCCAGGGGATGGTGGGGCATGCCTGTAGTCCTAGCTGCTTGGGAGCCTGAGGCGGGAGGATCACTGGAGCCCAGGAATTCCTGGCTGTAGTGAGCTATGATGGTGTCACTGCACTTCAGCCTGGGAGACAGTGAGATGAAGAAAAAAGAGAAGAGAAGGAAAGAGAAGGAAGGAGAGAAGGAAAGAGGGAGGAAGGAAGGAGGGAAGGAAGGAAGGAAAGAAGGAAGGAAGGGAGGGAGGGAGGGAGGCAGGGAGCCAGGGAGGGAAGGGAGGGAAGGAAGAGAAAGAAAGAAGAAAGAAAGAAAGAAAGAAAGAGAGAGAGAGAAAGAAAGAAAGAGGGAGAGAGAGAAAGAAGGGAGGGAAGGAAAGGAAGGGAGAGAGAGAGAAAGAAGGGAGGGAGAGAGAGAGAAAGAAAGGAGGGAGAGAAAGAGAGAGAGAGAAGGGAGGGAAGGAAAGAGAAAGAAAGAGAGAGAGAGAAAGAAGGGAGAGAAGGAAAGAGAAAGGAAGGAAGGAAGCGGGAGAGAGACAAAGAAAGAAGGGAGGGAGAGAAAGAAAGAAAGAGAGGGAGAAGGGAGGGAAGGAAAGAGAAAGAAAGAGAGAGAGGGAGGGAGGGAAGGAAAGATAAAGAGAGGGAGGGAGGGAAAGAAGGGAGGGAAGGAAAGAGAAAAAAGAAAGAGAAAGAAAGAAGAGAGAAAAAGCTGAAATTAATTGTAATAATGTATTTGATTTAACCCAATGGATCCAAAATATTTTAATACATAATCAATGTTGAAAGTATTAATGATTACATTTTTTCCTTACTGAGTCTTTGAAGTCTAATGTTTGTTTGACACATACAACACATCTCAACTTGGACTAGCCAGTCTTCAAGTGTTCAATAGCCCCATGTGGCTAGTGGCTAATGTACTGGACAGCGCAGGTCTAGAAAGCAAGGGATGATAAATGAAAACAAAGCAAATAACATCCATTGATAGGAATACAAGTTGTGTAGGATGTAAGCCATTGACTTTGAGTGCCGATTTCTTAGTTTTATTTTAGTGAAAATAAAATCAGTTCACACCCAGTATCAGTTCCCTAACCCTATATTCCCCTAAGGTCCTAGATTACTCAGCATAGGATATTCCTACCACAAAGCGTTTTAGTTCCCTTTTGGGCCCTCTTATGAATAGAGTTGTCATTCTTCACATTCTTAGGCATGATGGACCTCTGAGTGACAGGTTCCCATCTGACCAAAAAGCCTCCAATTTCAGCTTTGAGTTATTTCAGACTTTTCAGATGGAAGTCATTTTATATCTGTGAGTTTCAAATCTGACTGGTCATCTAAATCACTTGAGTATTTAAAACAAAAAACATAACACGCGCCCCAAACCTGCTGAATCCCAATCCAGAGATGTGCTCAGTGATGTGTATTTTTAAAAGGCTTGACAGATGACTGTGATGGGCATTCAGCCCTGGGAACCACTGAGCATCATCTGCTTTGCTGAAAAGATCCAGAGACTTCATCAGGGACCATAGCAGAGACACAGCAAGGCCCGGACTGACAAATCCTCTAGGAGCAACACTCCTATTAAAAAGTTGTAGCCTTGGCCGGGCTCAGTGGTTCAGTAAACCCAGCACGTTGGGAGGCCGAGGTGGGAGGATCACCTGAGGTCAGGAGTTCGAGACCAGCCTGGCCAACATGGTGAAATCCCGTCTCTACTAAACATGCAAAAATTAGCCCAGTGTGGCGGCCGGCGCCTGCAGTCCCAGCTACTTGGAAGCCTGAGGCAGGAGAATCGCTTGAACCCGGGAGAAGGAGGTTGCAGTGAGCCAAGATTGCAACACTCCAGCCCAGGTGACAGAGCGAGACTCAATAAATAAATAAATAAATAAATAGTAGCTGTGCAGGGGCGGGGAGGGAGGTGTTTATTTCCTCGTGGCTGGGATAATGGCAGTGGTGGAGGTACAGGCTTCTTGGGTGCAGCCTATTTTAGGCAGGCCGAGCCCAGTCTATGGAACAGGAAACAATATCTGCAGGTGGGGGATCAACATGAGAGAGGACGGCGGGTCTCAAGCTGGCCTGAGGGTGTGGGTAAGGAGGAAATGCTCAGTGAGTAATCCGCCCGCCCCTACACACATTCTATTTTTTACTTCTGGCTTTTCTGGCAGTCAGTGGACTCTCTTAATCTTAAGGCATGGTGTGTAGGAGCAGAGCAAACCTGTGTTGCAAAGGTTCAACCTCAAAGAGCATGACTGAGGGGAAATAAAACTCACCCAGTCTTTCTGGATTTCATTTTAATCACTGGGTGTGCCCTTGGCACCAGGATCATAAAACACACCTGGTTTCCTTCCTTTGATGTATTTAAAGAACCCTGGATTTGTCGTCGGGGCACCTGAGTTCCAGTCCCAAACCTGTACTAAGCAGCTGTGCCACTATGTGCATAGGATTTAACTTACCTGAGCCTCACTTCCCCTGCTGGTAAAATGAGTAATCAAACCTATCTTGTGGGTTACAGTGATGGCTGGTTAAAGTAACGCATGGGAAAGCAATTTAGAAACGATCAAGCGCGACACAAAGGGAAGACCACGGTTAACAGAAAGGAAAGTGACGCAGGACACAGAAAGCGGGAGAAACCCTTCGCCAGCTCCTAGATACTTCACCTCTACCCTCCTCCTGTCCTCCCTTCCCCCTCCACCCGCCACGGCAGGGGCCTTACAAACAGCAGGCGCTCTAATCCGCCTAGGCACACACCTGTCCTGGGCTGCTGGAAAGACGCCCCCCCCCCCCCCCCCCCCCCGCCCCAACAAACACACAGAAGTCTCCGGGCCAGGACACCATAAACGTTTCTAGTGGCAAGTCCTCACGGCCCGCGGGCTTCCATTGGCTCGGGAACACCCTCAGCCTATTTTTCATTGGCTGGCTGCTGCTGGGATGAGGCGAGGCAGTCTCAGCCGAGGTTCACAGCTGAGAGTCACTTACGGTTGTGTGCCCTTTCCTGCCCATGTCCCCGAAGCGGCCGGGAAGCCCCGCCGCTCCCTGCGCGCTCCCTGCGCGTCCCTGCCGCGCGCCTGCAGATCCTCCCCGCCCGGCAGCTGTCCCGGGCCGGGCAACAGTAGCCTCCGCTCAAATCGGGCCCCTCATCGCCCAGTCCCGCGATGGACATCTTTCTGGTCCCCAACCCACAACTGAGCATCACTTCCCGGGCCACGAACGCTAGCTGCGCCTCTGTCACTTTTGTCACTCAGTCCCCTTCCTAACTTCTCTCGCCACCCGCAGGTTGAAGAGTGCAGTGGCCTCCTGGCTCGGTCCCGAATAACGCTGGAGTTTAAGTGCACTGGGCCCCAGTTGACAACCAAACCCAGTGGAAACACGTGCGCACCACTCACAGAAAGTATTTCCACTCCGCAGGAGCAGCACCTACGGCCCCTACGCCTCCCAGCTCCGAGCCAGATAATCGGCCCTCTAGGGAAGCCGCCGTCCTTCCCCATCGGGCTGTCATTGCTCCCCGGTCACTTCGGGCGGCGACCCCCGCGGCCCGGCCCGCGCGCCCCGACAGCCCCTGCCCGCGGGACCAGCAGCCGCTGCCGCGCACAGGACGCCCTTTCCCTGGCGGGGCGGGGTGGGGGCGGCGCTGCCAATCGCTGCGCAGCGCACGTGCTGCACGTCTGCGCATCCGGCCCCGCCCGGCTGGCGCGGTGTGGGGTTCGGGGGCGCTGGGCGCCGCAGAGGTGTGGACGCGCGGGGGTCAGGGGATGCGCGCGTTGCGGGATGGAGTGCGCCGGTGCTCCGGGCCCGGGGGAGGCGAGAGCGCGCCGGGGGGCAGTGCCAACGCCCAGCGGTGGGGAGTGCACAGAGATCTGGGGGTGGCAGGGGACGAGCGCGCCAGCGGGTACCACGGGGGGACCCGAGGGCCCACAAAAGGGTCCGTCGTCTGCGCCGCCCCCCTAGGCGATTGGTGAGCGCCGGGAAACTCCCCAGCCGATCTCGGCCTGTCTCTGTCCCTCTCTTACTAGAAACTGGGCCCCAGCCGGTGGGCGCAGGCCCGCTGCCCTGCACGTCCACCGCCATATCAGCCCAGGGCCCGCGCCTGGAGGCCAAGGAGCCGGAGGTCAAAGGTTGGTCTCATGACACCTGTTCAGGAGAAAGCGGGTCTTTGTTTGAGGGCCCTCCTTCCGCCACCCCCCACCCGCCAACCCCACCTCCAGCCCAGAAGAGGAGTATTTCAGGTTGCGATTGTCAAACGGAATGATCACATATGTAAACTAAAGGGCGGAAGCCCAGCAATCAAAACAGCCGTGGTGTGGTCTTGACAGAGGGCAGAGAGGAAGAGAGGGGTGCCACCTGCCCAGGGCCAGACGCTGATTGAGGGCGCGCCCTGGGTGGGGCGCTTCCTGGTCCTCATTAGTGTAAGGGTGAAATGGGAAGGCAGCAGGGCTGACTTGCTCTCGGCAGAGCGACATTTTCATTATTGGGTGTGCTGTTTGGGCTCCAGAGAGCTCCACGTCCCAGCGTGGAGGCCAGTTTGATGTAGCTGCAGCGAGCTGTGAGCTCCTGGAGCTGTTTCGTTGTTTACCCTCCTTGAAAGGAATGCTGTAACAACTTCCGGAAGAGGAGCCTCTTTGAAGTGTGGGCAGGATTGGGGTTCCTCTGACTTCAGGTTGTCTCGGTGGCCCCTTTGATGTGGTGACAGGGCTTAGCAGAGACTGGCTATGGGGAGTCAAGCACCAGTCCAAGGTCACCTCCACCAGGAGGGACATATTGAAGGGCAGATTGAAACAGGCCAAAACAAATCTCAAAATTTTCCATTTCCTGGTTTGTTCATTTTTTCATTAATATGGTACATAGTTCTCAAATGTATCGTTTGATTCTTTATGCCTATGAAATGACATTGGAAAACCTTGGGTGAAAGTGCTATACCTACATTTATCTCATTTAATCCTCGCAATAACTATTAGGTGGGTATTGTCCCCACTTTATAGAAGATAAATTGAAGGCCTAGGGTCACACAGCTATGTGACTGAAAGCCTTCCTTCTTGAACTGCTCCTTCTCTAAAAGTTAATTGATTTATTTAAATGAGTCAAACCACACAAAACAGATGAGTGTCTGGCACACGGTAAATGTGCAATGAACTGTTGTACTTGTCACCTTTTTTTTTTTTTTTTTCCAGGCAGAGTTTCGGTCTTATCACCCAGGCTGGAGTGTGGTGGCACAATCTAGGCTCCCTGCAACTTCTGCCTCCTGGGTTCAAGCGATTCTCCTGCTTCAGCCTCCTGAATAGCTGGGATTACAGGCTCCCGCTGCCACACACAGCTAATTTTTTTTTTAAATTTTATTTTGAGATGGAGTCTCCTTCTGTCACACAGGATGGAGTGCAATGGCGTCATCTGGGCTCACTGCAACCTCCTCCTCCCGTGTTCAAGTGATTCTCCTGCCTGAGCCCCCTGAGTAGCTGGGATTATAGGCACGCACCACCACACCTGGCTAATTTTTATATTTTTAGTAGATGCAGGGTTTCACCATGTTGGTCAGGCTGGTCTTGAACTCCTGACCTTGTGATCCGCCCGCTTCGGCCTCCCAAAGTGTTGGGATTACAGGTGTGAGCCACTGTGCCTAGCTTTTTTTTTTTTTTTTTTTAATGGAGACAGGGTCTTCTTGTGTTGCTCAGGCTGGTCTTGAACTCCCGGGTTCAAGGGATCCTTCCAACTTGACCTTCCAAAGGGCTAGGATTACAGGTGTGAGCTACCATGCCCAGCCCTGGGGGGGGGCCTCTCTTTTGAGTCAAAGGCGGTTTGGAGGTCTAGCACAGCCAGGCTTTGCTCTGGACATGATACAATGAAAGAAGATAACAAGCAGTAACACCTGGTAATAGTAAAATAGTAACAAATGGTATGTATTGAATACCTACTGTGTTCTAGGCACTGTGCTAGGAGATTCACATGCTTTATGTCATGTAAGCCTATGATGTGGGTTACTATTTTTTATTTATTTATTTATTTATTTATTTATTTATTTTATTTTATTTTATTTTTTTTGAGACGGAGTCTTGCTCTTTCTCCCGGGCTGGAGTGCAGTGGCCGGATCTCAGCTCACTGCAAGCTCCGCCTCCCGGTTTTACGCCATTCTCCTGCCTCAGCCTCCGGAGTAGCTGGGACTACAGGCGCCCGCCACCTCGCCCGGCTAGTTTTTTGTATTTTTAATAGAGACGGGGTTTCACCGTGTTAGCCAGGATGGTCTCGATCTCCTGACCTCGTGATCCGCCCGTCTCGGCCTCCCAAAGTGCTGGGATTACAGGCTTGAGCCACCGCGCCTGGCCTATTTTTTTTTTTTTGAGACGGAGTCTCGCTCTGCCGCCCAGGCTGGAGTGCAGTGGCCGGATCTCAGCTCACTGCAAGCTCCGCCTCCCGGGTTTATGCCATTCTCCTGCCTCAGCCTCCCGAGTAGCTGGGACTACAGGCGCCCGCCTAGTTTTTTGTATTTTTTAGTAGAGACGGTATTTCACCGTGTTAGCCAGGATGGTCTCGATCTCCTGACCTCGTGATCCGCCCATCTTGGCCTCCCAAAGTGCTGGGATTACAGGCTTGAGCCACCGCGCCTGGCCTATGTGGGTTACTATTATTAGTCCCACTTTACAGGTAGGGAAACAGCCACAGGGAGGTTAAGTTGTCCATTACCCAACTAATAAGTGGCCCCATGAGCAGAGGACTCAGGCTTCTAGTGTACTCAGCCACTGGAGGATGATCTTTTTGTGCTGAGATTCAGTTTACAAGTTCTATTATGGGGGAAGTTGGGGGCTTCCTGGTCTCGATCTATCTAAGGCAAGCTTGTCCAGCCCATGGGCTGCCTGCGGCCCAGGACGGCTTCGAATGTGGTCCAACACAAATCTGTTAACTTTCTTTAAATGTCATGAGCCTTTTTTGTGTGTGATTTATTTTTATTTATTTATTTTAGTTCATCAGCTATTGTTAGTGTATTTTATGTGTGGCCCAAGACAATTCTTCTTTTCCAGTATGGCTCAGGGAAGCCAAAAGATCAGACACCCCTGATCTAAGGAGAAGGAGCTTTTGGAAAGGACTGGCTGAATCGGTGGCAGAGGGAGAACGGATAAGGCTCATCTGGCGAGCAGGGATCTGTGCAAAGGAATCAGGACATAGGCACAGTAGCACCACAGGGCGACAGGTGTTAATGTGGGGGCTGAGGGGAGGGAGCAAGAGTACCTCTCAGTGTGTGTGTTCAGGGAGAAATGAAGAGAGTTGGGGCTGTCGCAGAGTTGAATTGGGAGTTCTGGGAGCAAGTGTACCTGTCAGTATTATAGGAAGGCAGTCATGCTGAGACATAGGACCTGCAGGGTGGCCAATTTGTTTTACAGTATGTGATAATAACCCTCCACAGTTTTAATGGTTCGATGGGCTAAATTGTGTTCCTCCTACCTCCACTGCCCCCTACATTGCTGAAGTCCTTACCCCCAGTACCTCAGAATGTGACCTTATTTAGAAATACGAACGTTGCACATGTAATTAGTTAAGATGAGTTCCTACTGGAGTAGGGTGGTCCCTGATCCATTAGGCCGGGTGCAGTGGCTCCTGCCTATAATCCTAGAACTTTGGGAGGCTGAGGTAGGAGGATCGATTGGGTCCAGGAGTTTGAGACCAGTCTGGGCAACCTAGTGAGACCCCATCTCTACAGAAAATGCAACATTTTAAAAAAACTAGCCAGGTGCAGTGTCATATGCCTGTGGTCCCAGCTTACTCAGGAGGCTGAGGTAGGAGGATTGCTTGAGCCAGGGAGTTCAAGGCTACAGTGAGCTATGATTGCACCACTATACCCCAGCCTGGGCAACAGAGTGAGACCCCATCTCAAAAATAAAAATAAAAACTAAAGAAGGAAATTTGAGCACAGATATGCACACAGGGAGAATGGCATGTGAAGATGAAGGCAGAGATCAAGGTGCTACTTCTACAAGCCAAGGAACCCCATAGATTGCTGGCAACCACCAACAGCTCAGGGAGAGGCCTGGAACAGATTCTCGCTCACAGCCCTCAGACAGAACCCATCCTGCCGACATCTGGATCTTGGTCGTCCAGCCTCCAGAACTGTGAGACAATGCTTTGCTGTTGTTTAAGCTGCCCAGTCTGTAGTACTTTGTTACTTTGCTTTAGCAAAGTAATACACATGGCCACGTATCTGATGATGGCCCTGACTGTGATAGAGCCCTGAGGTTTTTGAAACCTGCCTTTGTAGAGGCTGAGAAAATCTGTTTTCTTTCATTTTCCTTTTCTTTTTTCTTTGTTTTCTTTTTTTGAGACAGGGTCTTGCTCTGTCACAAAGACTGGAGTGCAGTGGCACAATCATGACTTACTGCTGCCTCTACCTCCCAGGCTCCTGAGTAGCTGGGACTGCAGACAAACGCCACCTGCCTGGCTAACTTTTTAAACTTTTTTAAGAGATGAGGTGTCACTATGTTGTCCAAGCTGGTCTCAAACTCTTGGGCTCAAGTGATCTGCCCACCTTGGCCTCCCAAATTGTTGGGATTACAGGTGTGAGCCACCAGGCCTGGCCAGGACCTGTTTTATATAAAATTATCTCTAACAGAATGCTACATGTACATAGCTATAAATAGCAAAGTAGAATAAATACATAAAAACTATAATGAAAAATTACAATTGCTCTCAGCCTTTTGTTCCCCAAGGCTGTCTTCCTGGAGGTTGGCACTGCCAACTCTGTAGCCATTTTTCTTGTATTTTCTACCATTTTTCTTTTTTTCTTTTCTTTTTTTTTTTTTTTGAGACGGAGTCTCGCTCTGTCGCCCGGGCTGGAGTGCAGTGGCCGGATCTCAGCTCACTGCAAGCTCCGCCTCCCGGGTTTACGCCATTCTCCTGCCTCAGCTTCTGGAGTAGCTGGGACTACAGGCGCCCGCCACCTCGCCCGGCTAGTTTTTTGTATTTTTTAGTAGAGACGGGGTTTCACAGTGTTAGCCAGGATGGTCTCGATCTCCTGACCTCGTGATCCGCCCGTCTCGGCCTCCCAAAGTGCTGGGATTACAGGCTTGAGCCACCGCGCCCGGCCATTTTCTACCATTTTTCTAAACAATATGCTTACATTACTATTTATTTTCTTTATTTCTTTTTCTTTTTTTTTGAGATGAAGTCTCACTCTGTTGCCCAGACTGGAGTACAGTGGGGTAACCTCAGCTCACTGTAACCTCTGCCTCCCAGATTCAAGTGATTCTCCTGCCTCAGCCCCCCAAGTAGCTGGGATTGCAAGAGTGCACCACTATGCTTGGCTAATTTTTGTATTTTTAGTAGAGATGGGGTTCCACCATGTTGGCCAGGGTGGTCTCGAACTCCTGACCTCAGGTGATCCACTCGCCTCAGCCTCCCAAAGTGCTGGAATTACAGGCGTGAGCCACCACGTCCAGCCACATTACTATTTCTTGATTTTCGACTTTGCACACTACTTGTTAACTTCTAATCATGGTAGCGGAGGAGACGCTCTCCTTCCCATACCCCCTTCTGTATCCTTGTATTCCAGTACTTTATGAAATAAATGATGACTGTTCACATTATTAGGAGGAGGTGAACTGTTCACCTCTGAGCCATGTAGTGTTCTAGGACAACACTCTTGTGATTAAACAACCCTTTTCTCCGTCTGGACTTAATGGTAGCTTCTTTTTTACATTTGTCTGATTTTCTCTGAACTTATGTGTTCCCCCAATGCCCTAGCACCTCTGCCACATTGCAATCAACAGTATTTTTTGACTCTGAACCCTTTATTTTTTTTCCCTAGGTGGTCCCTCTGGCCTCCTCCTCCAATGTGGACAGAGGTGGCTTAGGCCACAGTGCCAGCTCCTGAGAGGGAAGAGGAGGTGTCTTTTGAAAGTGGCCAGCAGTTTTCTGGGTTTGGAGGTGGATGTTTCAGTTCACTGTGGAGGTGAAGTCCTTTGGTTTCATGAAGGCCTAGCTGCGCTCTTGTTGTTCCCCTCTGAGGGGCTTCACAGTTCTGGCTTGAGCGTATTCATCAGGCATGCAGGCTGAGGCAGTCCTGAGTCCAGGGGAGATACTGTCTGAAGGTGTGAACAGCTGAGCTCACTCCTGTGGAAACTGGTGTTTTTGTCAGTGGTTGTTTTTTTGGCAGGGCGTGGGAGTTGTTGCGGAAAGTTGCTTGTAGGAGATAACCGAGTGGCTGAGGGTGGAAGGTGCATTTTCTCCATCCGTGTGCAGAATCAGCACTGCTGAGTCACACAGGGTGTAGAGGTCTAGAGCACTGACGGAACCCCGGGCCTGGAGCCTGGCAGTCCCATGGGCACTGTGCTATTAGAGGTAGTGGCCCCAAGGCTCCTATTGGTGGACCTCAAACCACAGAAGCCAGGCCAGAAGAAGGATACAGTGATGACTGGGACTAGTTGGTTCAACAGATGTGGGGGACCCTTTTGTGGACTCCTTGAAAGACCCAGGGAATACTTCTGCAGGGCTGGGGCTGAGGGCCTGTGTTCATCTGGGGCCTCAGAATCATTGTGACATGGGGTATCAGTGCAAAGGGATCTCATATCTCTCCAGACTGCTAGAAACCGGGTGTATGAGCATATGACCTTCAGAATGATTCACAGTGATAGGCAGGGTATGTTTACCCCCATTGACAGCCAAAGAGTCTGAATCTCAAAGAGGCTTCGGTCATTAAGTGGCAGGAGTGGAATGAGACCCCAGGTCAGGTGCTTTCCCACTTCCACGGAAGATGGAAGTCACGTTGCTGGAAAGTAAAAGGGGAAGTAACGGCCCCATTGGACCATTTAGGGTCCTAGGAATGAAGTATTTATTATGTTCAGTTCTGGGAGTCGCATTTTAAGAGAAACAAGAACTTACTTCCTAGATGGAAATCAGGTTCGTGAAACAGACTGGGTGTGCCGTTTTTGGCTTTTGTAACATCAGCGGGTCCTCCCCAGTCAGTGTTAGCAGCCCTGGGAAGCAGAGTTATCTAGGGCTTCCAGACACGATCCCAGTGTTGTCACTGGGCACCATGGTATGCTCAGTGCCATGGGCGAGCGTGGCTGTTATCTGCCCAGGGCCATCGCCCATGTAGCTAATGTCCTGTGTAGACAAGCACCCCTCTGTTGCAGCCTCATAAGTGAGGTGATTGTAGATATCGTGCCTGACTAGTTCATCCTTTTCAGGAAGTGAACTTCCTTTTGCCTCAGTTTCACAAATATGGGGGTTCATGTAGTCTCCTCTCACATCCCAGACAGCTGCCCTGACAGTGGGATAAGGTGCTGACAAGCAGCCATGTTCCCTCTGCTAACAGGGACAATGTCCCGATACCTTCTCCTTTCCCAGCTCTGGGGCTAGAGTGTGAAAGGCAGGGTAGTGCTTTCGTGACGGGGGGAGCCGTTGATCTCAGACACCAGGTGCTGTGATTCCTAGGACACTTCTCCTCAGTGGGAAGCGAATGGGGGTCTCCCATGTTCTGGTTCTCCAGTCAGGTTGAATTTGTTGTTTTGTTTTTGTTTTTGTTTTTGTTTTGAGATGGAGTCTGGCTTTGTCGCCCAGGCTGGAGTGCAGTGGCGTGATCTGGGCTCACTGCAACCTCTGCTTCCCAGATTCAAGCGATTCTCCTGCCTCAGCCTTCTGAATAGCCGGGATCACAGGCACCTGCCACCACGCCCAGCTAATTTTTGTATTTTTAGTAGAGACAGGGTTTTACCATGTCGGCCAGGCTGGTCTTGAACTCCTGACCTCAGGTGATCCACTTGCCTCGGCCTCCCAAAGTATTGGGATTACGGGCGTGAGCCATTGCTCCCAGCCGAATTTGTTGTTTTTTTAACAGGAAACTCCTTACTGAAGTTTCAAGGTTCCCATTCTAATGATTTTTAAATCACTATTGAATTCAAATATCTTTCTCCCTTTTTTTTTTTTTTTTTTTTGAGACAGAGTCTCGCTCTGTTGCCAAGGCTGGAGTGCAATGGCGCGATCTTGGCTCACTGCAAGCTCCACCTCCCAGGTTCAAGCGATTCTCCTGCCTCAGTCTCCTGAATAGCTGGGATTACAGGCACCTGCCACCACGCCTGGCTAATTTTTGTATTTTTAGTAGAGATGGGGTTTCACCATGTTGGTTAGGCTGGTCTCGAACTCCTGACCACATGGTCTGCCCACCTTGGCCTTTCAAAATGCTGGGATTACAGGTGTGAACCACCATGCCCGGCTTCTAATCTCTTTATGTTTACAGATTTGTGTTTGCCTCACTCACAGCTACTATTTATATTTTTACTGAGCTTCTTTGGACAAGGTTAAGGAGCTGCTTTTCCTGATTTCTTTTGAGTTTTGGTGCCCCATGTTTGGAGTTCATAGTTACACAACCTCAGGGGTTTTCTGGGGATTCGGGGAAAACAGTAGCTCGAAGGCTCAGGAGGTGGCTGGAGTTCTGGAAACAGAGTCCAGAACATAGACTTAGAAAACCCTGATGAACCTGTATGACCTGGTCCTCCAAGGACTGAGCAATGTTGCCTCTCCTGGTTGTGGAAATACAGGACACAGGGGCTTTCAGAGTGAGCAGGAAGTTGCTGGCTGTACCTTCCCAAGCCCCAGAGATGCATGCAGGCTGTCTATTTGAGGATTGTCATTAAGGCCTAGAGAAAATAGTTGAAGCAATTCTTGATTTTTACCAGTTAGTTTAGATTCAGCTGCAACAATCACAACTCAAACAAGATATATAAAATTGTTTCTCTTGTATATAGTTGAGGTCTATTATGTCAGCGTCCTCATCACTCAGACTCTCTAGTTTTCTGACTACCTTCCCTAAGCTGTGTCTCATCCTCATGGTCCAAATTGACTGCTGGAGCTCCAGCCATCACATCTGACTTCCAGGCAGCAGGACAGAGGGAAGGGAGAAGGGCCTATGTTCTTCTTCCTGAAAGAACCATACTATATTTTTGCTTATATCTGTTTGGCTAGAACTTAACATGGCCAGTCCAAATTGAAGAAAGGCCGGGAAATTTAGTCCAGGGAACAGTGTTACTCTGAATAAACGTGGGGTTTGTTACTAAGTGGGAGAAGGGCCATTGGTATTGGGTTGGGTTAAGCAGCTAGCAGTCTATCAGAGAAAGCTGGATTTAGTAGCTGTGAAATAAACAGTTATTGGGGTTTGTAGTTCATTTAAGCTCTCTCTGTAACCCTAGGCAGGCCACTTTACTTTTTTGAGCTTCAAAATTTTCATTTAAAAAAAAAAAGAAAAAAAGACCAGGCATGGTGGCTCACGCCTGTAATCCCATCACTTTGGGAGCCTGGGGCAGGTGGATCACCTGAGGGTGGCAGTTTGAGGCCAGCCTGACCAACATAGAAAAACCCTGTCTCTATTAAAAATAAAAATTAGCCAGGCATGGTGGTGCATGCCTGTAATCCCAGCTACTTGGGAGGCTGAGGCAGGAGAATCGCTTGAATCTGGAAGACAGAGGTTGCAGTGAACTGAGATCATGCCATTGCACTCTAGCCAGGGCAACAAGAGTAAAACTCCATCTCAAAAAAAAAAAAAAAAAAACAAAACTGATTAATAGCTGTGATTGTTAAACTGTGTTCAGAGAAGTGCTGGGGTTTCTGGAGGCACCTCAAGTTTAATGGGGAGCTAAGAGTTTAACTGGAGCTAAGAGTCCAAGCAAGGGCTTCCCTGTCCCCTTCTCACCTCTTCAACCAGACCAGCTCTCTTCTCTCTGCTTTTTTATGTTACTGCAGCTCTCAGCAGCTCTGAAGTTCCATGACAGGTGAGAAACTTGAGGAGCAACTGTAGAAAGTTTCTGGGTTTTGAGAGAAGCAAGTTGGACAGGTTATGTAGGTTCAGGTTTCTGTGGTTCCGGAGGTAGAGGACCATGTTTCTGTAATTGTGAAAATCTAGGGAGGTATCAGGAAAAAGCCTGGTCATCTTTCTCTAATTCCAGAGGTATTGGGACATAATTTTCTTGTCTCTGGGGGCATTAGAATATATTCCCTGAGGTCTGGAATGATAGGAAAATGAATGCTGAAATACGATCCAGGTTTGGTTCCCTGTTTTGCCTTTTCCTGCTTGGTACAGAATTTCTCTGAGCCTTGGTGTATTCATCTTTACAATGGGAATAGTAATGCCTACTCAGGACAACTGGGGAAGTGAAACTTAATCAAGTAGGTAAGCTTAGTAGGCTATGAGTCAACGTTCATTTGCTTTAATGTCACCTGTTCATCAGAGGGCCCCACACCCCCGGGTGGGGTGGGTACAGTAGAGAGGCCTGGGCTTAATGATTGAGTCAATTGGTTCGTGAGGCTCAAGGTAAAATTGATGGCACTGGGACTCCAGAGCATCACCCTGAGCAGGTGTGCGGGCTAGTCCCTTGTCTCATGGCGGTGTGGTGTTGTGGTGTTCTTTTCAAGCTAGAGTGTTTAAGAACCAACCAAATCCGGCATCTGGGCTTTGGTTGGGAAGGTGTTGTCTCTCTTAAATCTTTACTCTTTAATTTTTTTTTTTTCTCATCATCAACTAAATACTTTGAAGTCTTTTCCATCTTGAAACAAAAGAAAACCCTTTCCCTCTAGGCAGATGACTCTTCCTGCCTATGTCTTTTTTTTTTTTTTTTTTTTGAGACAAAGTCTCGCTCTGTCACCAGGCTGGAGTGCAGTGGCGCAATCTCGGCTCACTGCCACCTCTGCCTCCCGGGTTCAAGCAATTCTCTTGCCTCAGCCTCCTGAGTAGCTGGGACTACAGGCACACGCCACCACACCCAGCTAATTTGTGTACTTTTAGTAGAGACGGGGTTTCACCATGTTGGCCAGGATGGTCTTGATCTCTTGACCTCGTGGTCTCCCAGCCTCGGCCTCCCAAAGTGTGGGATTACAGGCATGAACCACCGTGCCTGGCCCTGATTTTTGTATTTTTAGTAGAGACGAGGTTTCACTATGTTTCCCAGGCTGGTCTCAAACTCCTGAGCTTAAGCAGTCTGTCCACCTCAGCCTCCCAAAGTGCTGGAATTATAGGCATGAGCCACCACGCCTGGTCGGATGTATGTCTCCATTTTCTCTCTAAATACCTGGTCTTACCCCTATTTCTGAATCACCTGTGGGCTGCCCAAGCTCTCCAATTTACATCAGCCTCAGATGTAAACATGCCCCCTTGTCTTCACACCCAGGGACACCACTCACCTACCCCATGCCACTGGGTGAGAGAGTCTGTTATTAAAGTCTCTGGAAAACTCCAAAGAATTATGGAAGAGAAAGCAAAGGAAACAAGACACCACCCGCATGCTTCTGAGGCCGTGGCCAGCTAGCCCTAGGGAGCGTCATACCAGCAGCTCCTCTTCCTGGCCACCATCTCCTGCTCAAGCTCCTTTGCTTCCTACATGAAATTTCCTAAAATTATCTTAGCTTCTTTTAATCCCAAGGCCCACCCCAGAATCCTATCCCTGAGGTCACCAGCAGCCCGTGAAAGTAACTCTTTCTCTCTATGCTGGACCCTTTGACTCACCTTTACCTTTCATGGGAAGGTGAGGGTGGGTGTTAGAGAGCCTCGCCTGTACATACCCAGTGAGCCCACAAAACACCTTCCCAACCAAAGCACAGCCCACCCTGTGGTATCTACCTCAGCCACACGTGGAGTTAATAGTTTCAAAGAATATTCTAGTCTTCCCTTTGGTATTAGTCCATTTTCATACTGTTATGAAGAAATACCAGAGACTGGGTAATTTATAAAGGAAAGGTTTAATGGACTAACAGTTCTACATGGCTGGGAGGCCTCACAATCATGGTGGAAAGTGAAGAAGGAGCAAAGGCATGTCTTACATGGCAGCAGGCAAGTGAGTATATGTATGGGAACTGCCCTTTATAAAACCATCAGAGCTCATGAGACTTATTCACTATCACAAGAATAGCACAGGAAAAACCTGCTCCCATGATTCAGTGACCTCCCACCAGGTCCCTCCCACAACACGTGGGAATTATGGGAGCTACAATTCAATATGAGATTTGGGTGGGGACACAGCCAAGCCATATCACCTTCCTACCAGGAGCACCTGTGGAAAGCGGAAGGAGAAGATCTTTTCTAGAGCAAACTTGGGGGATTATGCTTTGTCCCTTTTGTCTCTTCCTGACATTTATGTGACGTGTCTGCTGCGATGACCTTTCAGGCCACAGGCCCCTATTGACATTCTCTCCTGCCTTGGCTATTGCCACATCACAGTCGTCTATTTTTTTTCTTCTACCTCTGTGACTCTCCTTTCTGTGTCCTCCTAGGGTTCCTCTTCTGCTGCCATTTTCTTTCTTTTTTTAAAAAAACTTTTATTTAAATAACTGCAGACTTGCAAGAGATCTGTCACACAACAATGTAAATTAACTGAACACTACTGAACTCTATACTTAAAAATGGTAAATTTAATGTTACGTCTTTTTATCACAATAATAATTAGAAAAGGAGAGAATGTTGTTTGAAGGCATAGTGGCACTGCAAAGTGGAGGGGAAGGAAAGAGTAGGGATAGGAGTTGAAATTCTTAGAGGAACAATAAGTCGGTTTTCAACTCTATGTAATAAATATTTAGTATTTAATACCTCAAAATAATTTCACACTTATAGAAAAGTAAGAAAGATGCCAGACGTGGTGGCTCACACCTGCAATCCCAGCACTTTGGCCAAGGCAGGTGGCTCACTTGAAGTCAGGAGTTTGAAACCAGCCTATCCAACATGATGAAACCCCATCTCCACTAAAAATGCAAAAAAAATTAGCCAGGTGTGGTGGCAGGGAACTGTAATCCCAGCTACTCAGGAGGCTGAGACAGGAGAATCGCTTGAACCCGGAAGGTGGAGGCTGCAGTAAGCAGAGATCACAGCATTGCACTCCAGCCTGGGCAACAGAGCAAGAGTCCATCTCAATAAATAAAAAAGTAAGAAAGAATACTATGAAGAATGCCAGCCTACCTGTACTCAGATTCCCCAGATGTTAACAATTTATCACATTTGCTTTATGATTTTTTTATTTTTAACACTGGTTCTTGCTCTGTTGCCCAGGCTGAAGTACAGTGGTGTGATCACAGCTCACTGTAGCCTTGACCTCTTAGGCCCAAGTGATCCTCGAACCTCACCTTCCCAAATAGCTGGGACTACAGGCATGTGCCACCATGCCCAGCTAATTTTTTTAAAATTTTTTATTTTTTGTTGAGTTGGGGTTTCCCTATGTTACCCAGGCTGGTCTCAAACTCCTAGGCTCAAGCGACCCTCTCTTGGCTTCCCAAAATGCTGGGATTAACAGGTGTGAGACGCTGTGCTTGGCCTGCCTTATTACTCTCTATCTGTCATCTATCTGTTCATTTTTACCTTTTTTTCTGAATCAGAGAGAATAAGTTGCAGACATAATTCTCCTTTCCCCCTAAATAGTTCCATTAGTGTTACCTTAAAAAGGCATTTTATTGGCCGGGCACAGTGGCTCTTGCCTCTAATCCCAGCACTTTGGGATGCTGCAGTGGGTGGATCACCTGAGGTCAGGAGTTCAAGATCAGCCTGGCCAACATGGTAAAACCCCCGTCTCTTTTAAATATTTGTATTTAAAAATACAAAAAAAAAAAAAAAAAGTTTAGCTGGGTGTGATGGTGCATTCCTGTAATCCCAGCTACTCAGGAGGCTGTGGCAAGATAGTCACTTGAACCCTGGAGGCAGAGGTTGCAGTAAGCCAAGATCACAGCACTGCACTCCAGCCTGGGCAACGAGCAAAGTTCTGTCTCAGAAAAAAAAAAAAAGAAAAGAAAAAAAAGAAAGGCATTCTCTTACACAGTGCAGTGATCAAAATTAGAAAAATAACAGATATAGTACTATTGTCTAATGTATAAACTTTATTTCAAATTTTGCTAATTGTCACAAAGGAATTGTAGCAAAAAAACTCTTTTTTTTTTTCTGGTCCAGAATCAAATCTAGGATCATATGTTGAATTATTTAGCTGTCTTGTTTGTTTTTCAGTCTCCTATGATCCAGAACAGTTCTTCAGTCTTTCTTTTTTATGACCTTGGTATTTTTGAAGAGCACAGGCCAGTTATTTTGTATATATGTCCTTCAGTATGGTTTTGCCTGATGTCCCCTCATGATTAGACATATATAATCATTTAGAGTATACATTTTTGGCAGGAATACTACAGAAGTGATGTTGTGTCCTTCTTGGTGCAGCCTATCAGGAGGCATACGATGTCTACCTGTCTCATTACTCCTGATAACTTTGATCACTCAGGGAAGGTGGTGTCTACCAGGCTTCTCCACTGTAAAGTTACTTCTTTCTATGTAACTAGTAAGTGTCATGTATGGGAGACGCTTTGAGATTGTGTCAATTTCTGTCTGTCTCTTAGCTGATGTTTCCAGACCGCCTTCTGCTCTTCTTTTTCTACAGAGTTCATGGGTTTGCTGATATCTCTCAGACTTTCTCACTGGCCAAGATCGCTTTGGAGACACACAGCCCCCTCACAGGATGTCCTGTAACCACCTCAAACTCAACACTGTCCTTCCTGTCTGAACCTTGTCTCCCATCCCCCATGCCACAAACCTGCCCCTCCTCCCCTATTCCCTGGTGACAGTTCACAGCACCGTCTCGCTCCATCAGCCTAGACTCCTGGCATTGCTACAGTCTCCTCCCTTCCCCTTGCAGGGCATGCACAATCAATGATCAAGTCCCTTTGGTCTTAGGCTCCCAGTATTTTGTATTACTCCTGTGGTTCGGGCCATTGTCATCTCAGTCTTGGTATCCTGTCACAGTCTTCTCTGTTCTTCCTACTCAGGATCTTGCCTTCCCTCTCATTCATTCTCCATCATGATAGCAAAGTGAGTTTCCTAAAGCGTAGATCCTATTGTGAAGAGAAGAATAGGTGGAGTGGGTGCTGCTTAGAACCCCAGTGGCCTCCCACTCTCCTCAGATGCCAACTAACTCCTTCTTTCGGGTGAAGCCCTGCTCACTTCTCCCACTGCCCCAATTATGTTGACGTTTGCAGTTTCCTATTTTTAGTTGCCTTTTCTCCTTGAGTTTTCATGCATTAAATCTGGAGCACCCCCAACCATTTACCAGCTCTTGCTGCTGTTTTTGGATTCAGCTTAGATTTCACATCACTCTTCATGCAGACATTCCCTGTCCCATGGGTGTGAGTTAGATGCCCTTTCCAGGTGTTCCCCTGGTACTTGTTCCAACCCTGCTGTGACCCTTTTCACATTTTAAAAGGGATTATGTTTATTCTGATGCCTCCACTTTGGCTGTGAGCTCCTCTAGGCCAGAAACCATGTCTTGTCCTTTCCTTGTTGGGAAACGTCAACTTTCACATCATCTGGCTCCAACACACATACTCCACAAACATTTGTTGAATGAATAAGTGGGCAGGTGGGTGGAGGGTGTGAGTGCAGGCAGGACTGTGGTATAGCTGTGGGTTTTTGTTGAACGAGGGAAAGTTACCAAGACTCTGCTGACTCAGACTTGGGTTCTGGGGACAGGTTCACCAGTGTTTGAAGGCCAGCTGTTATAGGCCAAGGACATCCAGGAGGAACACCAGCAAAGAGATCAAAAGAATGAAGGCAGGCCCTCATCAGATATTCAAGGTGCTTGTGACCTAGAAGGACTGGAACTCCAAAGGAACAGGTTTCCAAAGCCCAGGTGACTCAGACAGGGTTGGGCACCAAGGCTCAGGAAGGGGAACTACCAGATAAGAAGGCAATCAGCAAGGCTTCTGCCCAGGTGGCCAACCACATGGCTGAAACCCTCCATTGACTTGGCAGCCAGTCCAGCCTACAGTTTCCTAGGGAACTGATGGCCAAGCAATCTGTAGCACAACTTGGCATGGAGCCTGGGACATTTTATGAGGGCCAGATGGTTGGACTCTGCGCATTGTCAGTGTTGCAGGGTGGGCAGCTGAGGGTCTTGGGGCAGGACTCAGCATTAGCGCAGGGAGTGTCTGAAGGCTGGAAACTCACACAGGTGAGGACAGGAATGGAGAGTTGGGAGTCAGGAGACCATAGAACCACAGCTTGTGAGAGTTCCAGAGTCAGGTGTTGTTGGTTCTAAGAATCAAGAAAGTGAGTTAAAAAGAGACTAGGAGTGACCACATAGTTAGAATCTGGGTCAAGACTATTATTCACGCCTTGAGAGCAGAAATCTGGTCTCTCTTTCTCTGCAGTCTTCATGCTGCCTAAAGCACTGCCTGGAAGAAAAGAAGAGTCAGATCAAACTGAGTCAGGAATCTCAGGAGGTTACTTGAAGGTCTGGGCTTGATCATGGAAGAATGAGCTCTTTCCACCTGAGGAGGTAGACATAGTTCCAATAAGAAAACTGACCATACATTTTTAAAGTTTGTTTATTTATTTCTGAGACGAAGTCTTGCTGTGTTGCCCAGGCTAGAGTGCAGTGGCACAATCTCGGCTCACTGCAACCTCCACCTCCCAGATTCAAACTATTCTCCTGCCTCAGCCTCTCAAGTAGCTGGGATTACAGGCACCCACCAACATGCCCAGCTAATTTTTGTATTTTTAGTAGAGATGGGGTTTCACCATGTTGGCTAGGCTGGTCTTGAACTCCTGACCTCGTGATCCGCCCGCCTTGGCCTCCCAAAGTGTTGGGATTACAGGCGCAAGCCACTGCACACGGCCTATTTATTTTTAAGACAGTGTCTCACTCTGTCACCCAGGCTGGAGTGCAGTGGTACAATCATGGCTTACTGCAGCCTTGACCTCCTGGACTCAGGTAATTTTCCTCCCTCAGCCTCCCAGTAGCTGAACCACAAGCACATGCCGCCATGTCCAGCTAATTTTTTGCAGAGATGGAGTTTTGCCATGTTGCCCAGGCTGGTCTCAAACTCCTGGGCTCAAGAGATCCACCTGCCTTGGCCTTCCAAAGTGCTGGGATTACAGGTGTAAGCCTGAGATTACAGATTGTGCCCGGCCTTTTTAGTTTACTTGCTAAGATTAATACCTGAGTGGAACATTGATGGTAGAACAAAACAAAACATAAGGAAAAAACATTGAAATAATCCTGGTACTAGGGAGAAGGTCATGTTTGCTAAGGGCTAGATTCCCCAGCACCTTGGACACTCTAGCCTAGGTGTGAGAAGGCAGGGCGGTTTGTTGGGTGTGTCCCATTGCTAAACTGACTTGGAGCAGGGAGGAGGCTTCAGGGTGGGAAGCCAAGGGACCGGAAATTAACCTCTAGACCTGACTTGTCCTGAGAAGGCAAGAAGTGACAGAAACAAAACCTAATCAACAGATGTTTTCTGTCTTGATCTTACTCATCGGATACTTAGATTGAAGTAGTTCAGAGCAGGCACATGGAAGGCTGAGTTATATAACAGGGAGGGGAAACTGTTTTTCATCCGTAGTTGTAGATGGGTGCACAGTGCTCCATGGATTGGATTTTTTCCTGGTGGCAGCAAGAACTAGGATGTAGGCACACCTGGGCAGTGATTGGAGGGACTGTCGGACAAGTAGAAAGTCCTGGTCTGCTCATAGTCGGGAACCTGGGCTAGAAGTCCAGGCAGTAAACTCCAGCCACCAGCAACAGGAGCTCTGGGCTCTGAGGCTCCTGGTGGCTTTAGGCAGGAAGCCTGTTACACACGGGGCCTGGGGCCAGCCCTGTGTCTATGTTTAGGGAGCAGGGAGAGGACTAGGATGGAGGCAGGCATGTGAAGGCAAGGGAATGGCCACGGAGACTGCACAGGCATGTCATTTTCTCTAGTCTCGTCAATGACTCTACATGCTCCAAGGCTTCCCATCATCATCACCATCACCATCATCATCACCATCATCATCATCAAAGTACCATGTATGAATCACTTCCCATTTGTTCAGTTACCTCACTCACAAAACTCTGTAAGTCAGGAATTGTTATTCCCAGAAGGGGAAACTGAGGCTCAGTGAGGTTAAGTGACTTGCCAAAGGTCATACACCTAAGAAGTGGCAGAGCCACACTCTGGATCAAGGACTGATGGATCCCAAACTCTAGTAGTCGCTTAGAGGTTTAGGAGCGCAGACTGTGGAAACAGATGCGCTACTTGCATGACTGTGGACAACTCTGTGATTCGGTTTTCTCACCTGTGAAATGGGGATGATGGTGGTAAGAGAGCTGCCTCATAGGGAAGTACTGAGTATCAAGTGAGCGACTGTAAAATATAACTCCAGGAGAAGGGTTGCTCGATTTAGCAAATCAAATATAGGATGCCCAGGTAAATTTGAATTTCAGTTAAACAGTGGATAATATTTGAATTTATTTGTTTATTTATTTATTTTTGAGATGGAGTCTTGCTCTGTCGCCCAGGCTGGAGTGCGGTGGTGCGATCTTGGCTCACTGCAACCTCTGCCCGCTGGGTTCAAGCAATTCTCCTGCCTCAGCCTCTCTAGTAGCTGGGATGACAGACATGTGCTACCATGTCTAGCTAATTTTTATATTTTTAGTAGAAACAGGGTTTTGCCGTGTTGGCCAGGTTGGTCTTGTATTCCTGGCCTCAGGTGATCTGCCCACCTCGGCCTCCCAAAGTGCTGGGATTACAGGTGTGAGCCACTGTGCCTAGCCTATTTTATTTCTTTTTTAGACAGAGTCTTACTCTATTGCCCAGGGTGGAGTGTGACGGTGCAATCACGGCTCACTGCAGCCTCGATCTCCTGGGCTCAAGCGATTCTCCCACCTCAGTGTCTTGAGTAGCTGGGACTACCAGCATGTGCCAGCATGCCCACCTAATTTTTGTATTTTTTGTAGAATTAGGGTCTCACCATGTTACCTAGGCTGGTCTCAAACCCCTGGACTCAACTGATCCCCCTGCCTCGGTGTTCCCAAAGTGTTGGAATTTCACGCATGAGCCACCATGCTCAACCAGATATTTTAGAAAAAAGTCTTGCATTGTTTGGGGCATACCTATGGTAAATATTATTTACAGATTAGCTGAAATTCAAATTTAACTGAGCATCTTTTCTTTTATGTGGCAACCGTGCCAAGGGGACTTCTCGAGGCAGCCTCGACCCATGCGCCTGGCTCGGGTGCAGGGCTCTAGCAAGGCCCATTTCTTCACTGTCGTCGCTGCTTCCAGGCTTCTGTTCCTGCAGTTTCATGACCCCCTACCCCATGCCCTCTCCTGGCCTCTGGAGCCTTTCCTCACTTCTGGCTTCCTCTTTGTGATCTTGGGTAGTCTCCATGGTGAGTTCTTCCCTGACGGACTGCGCCTTGAGACTGGCTTACATAATCTAGTCCCTGATTATGCAGGTCATGTCCATTTGCTGTTTTTTTCAGGTGAGATACTCTACTCTCCCTAACTGGGCTCTAGTGCCTTTCAGGCAGGGACTGTATCCTCTGGGACCTGAGTGTGGATTGGTTTCAATAAATCCCTGCTGCTTGAGTGGTGGTAGAAACGGAACCATTCCTCTTCCAGGAACTGGCTAATGAGAGAGCCACTTTGGTTTTCTTCATATGCTGTTGTGCTGCCAGAGCAAGCCAGCAAAGGCTTGACATCTGCAGGTCTCTCGCAGTCAGCCTCCTGCTGCCCAGCCCACAGCCTGTTTCACTTCTCTTTCTCACATAGGGGGGCGGCTTGGGCTGCAGCTTGTTTTTTCTCAGCCAACAAAGTAGCACCCAGAACGAAAGGGAGCGCACCTCCCTTCAACTGCAATAAGGAACTGACAACTGGCACAGAGACCCTTAGTATAGAACAGGAGGAGGGACACTGACGGGCACCTTTGTCACACCTCATCTCAGGTGGCATTGTGGCTGTGCTGAGCAGCAGGGCCTGCCTGGCTCCTCTGCCTTGTCCCCTGGCCAGGTCGAGCCCTTGGATGGATACATTGACCTCTGATACTCCTTCCTTCCTACTCTTGTCCTGTCCCATGCCTTGGCCAGGCGAGGGCCCGTGCAGAGCCATGGCTCCAGGCTGCCTTCGCCTGCACTTGTGCCGCTTTGCTGAAGCCTAACGTCTCGAGCTAGGGAGACACTCTCTGAGACCCACTGTTCTAAAGGTTCTGGGTCAACAGTTGGTGGTGATTCTGAGTGCTCCGTGGCCCTCAGATCCTGATTTTCAGCAATCTAGAAAGATGAGGAATCCCAAGCCAGGATGATGCTCCTCTGCAGCCCATTTATTATGCCGGCATCCCTGTGCCAGGTAGGACGTTAGATATGGGCATTACAGGTGCAACTGGTAATCCTGTCTGGGGAGGCCCTGATTTTATCATGAGCAAGTGCATTGTGGGGGATACGTAGAGTTGGAAGATCAAGTCTTTCCCTCAATGCCTTTATCATCTAATGTGAAATAAGTGCTTGCTTTGACAGCACATATACCAAAAAGTTGGAATGATACAGAGAAGATTAGCATGGCCACTGTGCAAGAATGACATGCAAATTCATGAAGCATTCCATTAAAAAATTAAAATAATGTGAAACAAAATGCGAACAGGCAACCACTGATCCTTTGTTATGTAAATGACCCATCCTCAGTACTGGCTTCTGTGGGTGCTCATTCCTCCGTTGCTGGAGACATGGGTGGCTGATGGCTGCTCTTAATTGAGTCCCTTTCCAGGAATTGCCCTCCTTGCTCAAGGTCACCCCTTTCCTGCAGGACAGCCCATGTTAAGGACTGGTCAATGCCCAGGTGTGGTCCCCTAGCTCCAATTCAGGGCAGCTCTGAAGGGCCATCCCAGCTCCAGAGCTCCCTGTGGGATCCTGGGATCGACTGAGGCTCCTCCCTCTGCCCCACCTGTTCCCTTCACTCCCCATCAGTGACAGATCCTGGGGCCATGCTCTGCATCCAGTCTCATCTCAGAATCTATTTCCTCTGGGAACTCAAGAAATCTATTTGTCCCTAAATCTGGGGACACTAGTGCAGAGGATCAATGCTTCTGGAAGTCCGTGGAGTGTTCACATGGAGAAAGAAGTGAATCTGGCAGTAAAGGAGTCTGACTTCTTTTCCCACCCTCTCTGCACTGGCTCCCTGCTCCTGGAACCCAGGGTGTCCACTCAGAGGGCCTGCAGCTTTGACCCCGCCTATCTGCTCATCCCCCTTCCACCCATACTTGGCATTTCCACACCAACTCATGTCCCTTCACATCCTTCCTTGTCCTAATTAATCCCGAAGCTGACCTTTTGTCATTCCCATAAAAGTCACTGGGTAGAAAACATCTTCAAGAAGAGATAAAAAGAGGCCAGGTGCCATGGCTCATACCTGTAATCCCAACACTTTGGAAGGCCGAGGTGGCAGGACTACTTGAGCTCAGGAGTTCAAGACCATCCTGGGCAATATAGCGAGAGAGACCCTGTCTCCACTAAAAGTTAAAAAAAATAGCTGAGTGTGGTGGCTCACACCCGTGGTCCCAGCTACCCAGGAGGCGGAGACTGGAGGGTGATCACTTGAGCCCAGGAGGTTGAGGCTGCAGTAAGCTGTGATTGTGCCACTGCACTCTAGCCTGGGTGACACAGTGAGACCCTGTCTCGAAAACAAAAACAAGGCCACATATGGTGGCTCACGCCTGTAATCCCAGCACTCTGGCAGGCTGAGGCAGGCAGATCACCTAAGGTCAGGAGTTCGACATCAGCCTGGCCAACGTGAGAAAACCCCATCTCTACTAAAAATACAGAAAATTAGCCAGGTGTGGTAGTGCACACCTGTAATCCCAGCTACTTGGAAGGCTGAGGTATGAGAATCACTCGAACCTAGGAGGTGGAGGTTGCATTGAGCTGAGATCGTGCCACTGCACTCCAGCCTGGGTGACACAGTGAGACTCTGTCTCAAAAACAAAACCAAAACAACAACAACAAAAGAGATAAAAATAAAAGAACGTCTGGAAGAAAAATGACACTGAAACTCTGTATTGAATCTTGGTAGTGATCCCGATTAAGATGCTGTGGGAGTTAATTACAAGCAAAGAACCTCTTTAAGGTTAAACATGAAGTTCCCTAAGGAGTTCTGGATATAAGAACCATTGTCCTTAATAAGAATGACTTGTAGGTCTAATATAGGGAACTCACTGAAGGTAATCAGGATAATTCTTAGTTATTCTAATGGCATAATTCCATTTGGTCGGGCAAATAGTAGGCATGCAACATATACTGAGAGAGGAAATGGGTGGGCGAGGCTGAACATTTATGTCAGGTGTTTCTTAATGAATAATACAGATGGTATCAGCTAATTTTGAGATTGTAAAGTTATTCCTACCATGTTCGGGTGAGACTTTTGCAAGCAGTGCCTCCTAACCACTTGCAAGTCCCCTAGGTCCTACAGAATATGAAAAATAAAGGTCTCTTTGGAAGATGTATGTTAGCTCAAATGTGCCCTGAAAGTTCCTGACCCTCCCAGTAATTAGTTTCTTCTCCCTTTGAAAGGGCACTACCCCTGAGCACCCTCCTCTCTAAAGGTCGGGCATGGCTCAGTTCGCTCGCCTCTCTACAAGGCTCTCTCCACCCAGTGAACTCCACCAGGGCAGGGACCACGTGTCTTTATGTCCCTGACCACAGCGCCTGGCACCCTGGAGGTACTTCATAAATATTTATTGAGTGACCAAATAAATTACATGGCATGGGAATAACGGCGATTCATTTTAATTTGGATAAAACGACATTCTTCCAAAATTCTTGAAAGTGATCAAAATGAAACAGAAAGGCAGGCATCTATGCCAGTGGCAGCACACAAAACAAGACTGATTAGACAAGTGGAAAGAAAGATGTTTTCTGTGAATCTGGGTTCATTTTATTCTCATCTTCTTTTCTGGAAACTGGGGCTTTCTGTATCTTTTTGACAGAGTGGAGGGCACTGAGTACAAAGAGCATAATGACTTTCTTTGTTTTACCGTAAGACTGACTTCTTCCCCCAGCTTTTAGATTTTGCCTGATTCTGATAAATAGGCAAAAACTGACAACTTAGATTCCCTCAACATCTTAGCTGTAGCTCCATTTACAAGAATTCAAAATGTATAACAGTAAGTCAACGGTAAACTCAACTGATTGATTTAGAGTTAATGCTTAGGTAAGGCAGGTTTTTACATTCATTATATAACATCTTCTATGAGTAAGTTATATACCTTTTAGTGTTTCCAAATATCAAAGTAATTTCAAAAGGGCATTCATGTGTATTTCACATTTAATATATTTTATTCCCTATGTTTCTCACTTCCCTTTTTTCCCCCCCAGAAATGTCTGCTTCATCATGGCTTCAACTTTTTGTAACAATCGAAAACTCTGGCCCTCATAATTTCTTTAAATGAAATCAAATATGCAAAGAAAAAGTTCTGGAAAAGAAAATAATAATAGCTAACATTTACTAACATTATCAAGATTTACTGAGTACTAGAGATAGTAACATTTCATTCCTTTTTTTTTTTTTTTGAGATGGAGTCTTGCTCTGTCTCGCAGTGTTGCAATCTCGGCTCACTCACTGCAACCTCCACTTCACAGGTTCAAGTGATCCTCCTGCCTCAGCCTCCTGAGTAGCTGGGACTACAGGTGCACACCACCACACCCAGCTAACTTTTTTTGTACTTTTAGTAGAGACGGGGTTTCACCATGTTGGCCAGGCTGGTCTTGAACTCCTGACCTCAAGTGATCGGACAACCTTGGCCTCCCAAAGTGCTGGGATTACAGACGTGAGCCACTGCGTCCGGCCGTCACTCCTTACCTCATTGAATCTTCACAACAACTTCATGAGGTAGATGCTATTAAATTCAGCCCCACCTTGCAGATGAGGCTCTTGCCCAAGGTCATGCTGGTATTAGGTGGTGGAGCTGGGATGAGAACTCTAGTCTGTAACATGAAGCCTGTGTACTTAAATACCCCAGGATCCTACCTGCCTCCTATGAGATAAGAGGGGAACACAGGAGTTCTTGCTTTAGCTCTGTCAGTGAGGACTCAGAAATTATTATTGCCTGTAAGATTTTCTCTTGTGTTTGGCTGAGCCTGTTTGATCTGAGGCTGCTTGGCTGTGTTCATCCTCTGTGTTCAATGTAAAAGAATAATCTGCTGCTTTCTCTTCTCTCTTTCTTTCTCCTGTATTTTGTTGCTTATATATTTTTAGGTTTTTTTTATTGGATTCTCATCAAAAGAATATTTCTTCTACTTCTGCTTGGTAGACACTTGAACTTCTTTCCATCCCCTGCCCTCCCCCGCTACTCAGAGAGCGCCACCGAAAGCAATCAAGAGGTCAGAGGTCAATGGCAGGAATCAAAAGACACCAGCTTGGTCACCTAAACAATAGTTGTAGGTCAGATAATTGAAAACTGAAAGGGTAATAAAAACTTCTGCATCTGTGAACCAATTAATTAGGCCCCTGCGTCCCTGTGGAATGTGTGCCAAACATCTCAGATTTGGTGTGGGCAGAGCTGACAAAACGCTTTGCTAAGGTAAAACCATCACAGAGAGACAGAGCTTTCCAGAAAAAGACTTGGCATCTCAGAGACCGTCTATTATCCTGTTCATGTATCCCATTCACGATTCCAACCGATATTCATGGTCTGCCTGCTGTGAGCAGGGCACAAGGAGGAGGGAGCAAAAGGCATTTTACCCATGAAGTCAGGGGACTTTAAAGATGGCCCTTTCTCCACTGGGGTAAATGGAGCATGACCTCAATGAGGCTGGGTGCCTACACCCTGTCACCCGTTCTCCCTCTTTCCATCAGCCATTCAAACTCGACTTGCTCAGCACGCAATCAGACACCCTCTCTACCTGCCTTCCCTGGGCACAGAGTAAATTCTGTTCTGGAAAGAGAGGTTTTGTGCTCTGCCAACTCAGGGCAACCCACACGCCAAAAGTTAATCAGGTTTGCTCTGTATTTAGACTTTGGTTGTTCAAACTCCTTAAGTAACTTCCCGCCGAGGAGTTTCCTTATTAAGCAGCTGTCTCTACCTGCTAAATACCCATTTGTTTCCTGCCTAAGAGTTAAGGGGACTCTCAGCGTTCCTGTGCATGATACCTGACTCTTTAGCACCAATTCACTGGTATTCATTCAACAGTGTTTGCTGAGTAAATAATAATAATAAATATATTCATATGTGTATTCCTAAGAAGAGCAATGTACTTATAAAGAGAGGAAGATCATACAGCAAAAGATGGAAGGTTATGTGTGAACTGTTTTTTTTTCTTTGTATTTCTCTGTAGTTAAAAAGTTTTCTGTGCTAGATTAATTTTAAAATTAGAAATAAAAATGTTATTTTATTTTATTTTTGAGACAGGGTCTTGTCACCCAGGCTGGAGTGCAGTAATGTGATCGTGGCTCACTGCAGCCTCAAACTCCTGGTCTCAGGCGATCCTTCCACCTCAACCTCCCAAGTAGCTGGGACTGCAGGTGTGCACCACGACACCCAGTTAAAATGCTATTTTATAGTGTTATTGATCACTTAGATGAACGAAGCATGCTTCATAGTATTATGTAGAGATATACTTCTGCTTCTAGCCATAATTGAGAAGCAGGGACCAGATTTTTCCTCCCACCTAAAACAATTTAAAAACCAGACAAAATATATGAAAGAACTGTTTTCAGACATTGTACAACAGGCAATGCAGGACCATGAAAACTGAAAGAATGGAAACGTATGAGGGGAAGCATGCAATCCCCTGGGATTACTACCTGGACAGAGTTTTCGCTTCTTATGGCAGGGAGGAGGAACCCAAATGGAGCCCATTGTTGTCCTTGAGTTGAGGGGGAAGACTTCAGGGTTTGGGAAAGCCAAGGTGGCTGGAATTTGCAGGGTGGAGTAATGGAGAGGAGACAATGTCATGCACACACACATACAGAGAAAGAGAAAGAAAACTGAAGATCTGAAGAGGGCTCCTCATGAGTGCTTCTTCTGAGTATTAATTGGTGATTGTTTATGAGGAAACAACCAGAGACTGGGAAAAGAATTACTCAAAAAGGACAGCAGGAACACCCACCAGAGCCCACACAGAGCTGGGAATAGTTTCTGGTCTTGCCAGCCAGAGTAGAAATACAGGCCACTGAGTAGAGTTCTCAAAAAGGTATTATCTCAGTGCAGGGATCAAATCAGGTCCAGCTGAGATAACAGCTGTCCTGAGCCCCTTGAACAAAGCTTCAAATCCAGCCTTGAAAGGGTCAAACTCTTTCTAAGTAATTTAACTGCATCCCATAGCAAAGTGCAAAAATATTTAAAGAAACACAAAAACTCCAGCACCCAAGAAGGTAAAACTGACAATGTCTGTCATCCAAGCAAAAATTACCAGGTAAGCAAAAAAGCAGGAAAAGATGACCCATCATGAGTAGAAAAACCAATCAATAGAAACAGACTCAGAAATGACACAGAGGATGCAATTTGTAGACAAGAATATTAAAACAGCTATTATACTCCCAGTGTTCAAGACCATAGAGAAAAATAGGAGCTTGATAAAGATAGACATGGGAGCTATAAAAATGACCCAAATTGAACTTTCAGAGATGAAAACCATAATGTCTGGGGTGAAATGATTATGCAGGAATAGAAAAATTAATTAGGATTTTCTGTCTTTAAGGGCCAAAAACAATCTAGTAGCACAGACACATTACCCATAAAAATGAGCATAAGAAGAGAAGCACCAGGAGAGAAGCCTCACTAACTCTTCCAGCTGAGGAGAAGTTAAATAGGGCTTCAGGGAGAAACTAGCATTTGAGTTTGACCTTAAGGGCTTTCAATCAACAGAGACAAGGAGCAGTGTGGGCATTTCCTATGGACAGATTCACATAGGCAAAGCACAGAAAGGGAGAAACCCCCAGCAGGTCAATTGGACTAGGAGGTAAAGAGATTCATGTCTAGAAGCAGTGGGAGAGCAGGTTGAAAAATAAAGCTTGCCACCATTTATTGAGCAATTACAATATGCCAGGCATTGCTCTAACTGCTTTATCTACATATGCTTGCCTATCCTTGGCAATGTTATTGTTCAGCCTCATTTTGCAGCTAAGGAAATTGAGACCCGGAGAAGTTAGATAATTTGCTCAAAAACACACTACTAGAAAGTGCAATCTGGCTCTAGAGTTCAAGTCCGAGCTCTTAGGCACTATATTCTTCCTCCAGTGCTGCTGATCAAATAGGTTTGGGCCGGATGTATTTATAATTTTTTGTTGTTTTTGTCGTTGTCGCTGCTTCTGCTAGGGGAGCTTGAATGCTAGGCTAAGCAAGTAAATTTTCTTCTGGGAGGATGGGGTCCCACTGAAGTGTCATGGGTAGGGCACAGCAGATCTGTGAGGCGCTTTGGGAGAGTTCTTTGAGCTCAATTGGAGGAGGGAAAGGCTCAAACTCGGGGAAACAATGCTGTGGGGTGGGGACTGCAAGAATCCAGGTGAATGGCAGGGAAGGCCAGAGCTAGAGGAGTGCAAGGGATGGGAGAAAGGGGATGGATGGGAAAGCGATTTTAAAGAAAGAATTCATCTTCTGCATGTGACTGGGATGAGGGTGTTGCCCAGGTCAGCAAGGCCTACATATGAATCAAAAAAGATGGAAGGTTGATGCTGTGTGACTGGAAGAAGACAGATGCTTGCCACGGGATTCAGGAAGTGGAGCAGCCTCGGTTAGGGGCAAAGATGAAGACTCTGAGGCTGGCAGGAAGAGTTTGAAGGGGTGAGGGCAGAGCTCTGGGGGCAGTGGGAATGGAGCTGGGAAGTGGGGGATTTGGGTGTCATCAACAGCACTAAGTAGAGGCTTTGAGGGTAGAGGAGGAGGTCTGCAGTGTTGAGAAAGTGGAAATAAAAAGGAATCAGGAAAGATGTGACGAAGGGGAAGACAATGCAGTGAAAGGGCTGTGCAGACATTAGCTGGCAGAATTACAGGGGAAACCAGGGGTGCCTTGTCGGGTGAAGAACTCGCGAAGAGAGTGAAAGGTTGCTGTCACTGTCCAGTGCTGCAGAGAGGAGCCAAAGGAAGCCAGGCACAAGGCCCCGCAAGGCCATTGGTGCCATCTGGGGAGCCATGTCAGTGATGTCCCTAGCAGTGAAGGATTGGAGAGTGATGGAGAATGAGAAAACTGGAAGCACCAAAATTCCTCCGGGAAGAAATGAGGAGGCTAGGTCTGTTCCTTTAGGAGTAACAGGCTCAGAGACAGCTTATTTTGAATTTATTTTGTTTTTATTGTCTTTTTCTCCAGGGCATTCATCCAGCTATTACTGCCATTGGACACTCTACTGGGCAATGCACAGGCAACCCTGAGCTTGTAGGAAGAGGCAGACAGGAATCTGGCCAGAATTGTTGGTTCACGCCTGTCATCCCAGCACGTTGGGAGGCAGAGACGGGAGGATCACTTGAGATCAGGAGTTCAAGACCAGCCTGGGCAACATAGCGAGACCCCCATCTCTAAAAAAAAAAAAAAAAACAGAGTCTCACTCTGTCACCTGGGCTGGAGTACAATGGCACCATCTTGGCTCACTGCAACTTCTGCCTCCCATGTTCAAGCAATTATCTTGCCTCAGTCTCCTGAGTAGCTGGGATTACAGGTGTCTGCCACCACGCCCGGCTAATTTTTGTATTTCTGGTAGAGATGGGGTTTCACCATATTGGCCACGCTGGTCTTGAACTCCTGACCTCCAGTTAACTGCCCACCTCCGCCTCCCAAAGTGTTGGAATTACACTCGTGAGCCACTGTGCCTGGCCAAAATTGGTTTTTTAATTAGCAGGGCGTGGTGGTGCATGCCTGTAGTCCTCAGCCTGGGCAAGAGAGCAAGACCCTGTCTCAAAAAAAAAAAAAAAAAAGGAGTTCATGGGGAGCAGGAGATAAAAGGAACACAAGCAAGGAAAAGGGGTATGAGATAGGGAGGGAGGGAGTTGTAAACCACAGGAGGGCTAGAGTGTTGCATCTGAGAATAGAAAAGTCTGCAGGACAAGGTGCTCGGAGTGGATGAGGAAGGGCCTCCATTGGTCCTGTGGGCTGTGAGGGTCTCTAGGAAGCCTTTCCTGCCCACTGGACTCGCCCTAGGACTGTTGATGGAGTCCTAAGCACGGCTCGCTGGATGTATGGCTGTGCTCTGCGTGAATGAATGACGTCACCCATTCAGCCCAGCCTGCTCCACACGTGCTGTTTGTTGTTCTCGGGAGAGAGGGCGGTATCCAGCCCTAAGGTATTCCAGGGTGCAAGGAAAAGGCATGTCTGGGGCTGGAAAGAACTTGTCATTGCAAAATTTTCCTTGGGACGTGGAATTAAAAACTTTTGTCACTGACAAGGGTTTGCTCCTAATTTTCCAGAATGACTCAAATGTTTGCTTCAGACAATGACAGAGTGTATCTTGCTTGAATCATTGGAGTTCTGTTATTTTTGTAAGATGTGGGTGGGCAATATGACTCAGTATTTTTCCAAGAGATGTGAAAATTATATTGCCTATTTTGGATCATTTCATACAGAGACCTGGAACATTTTTCTCAAATTTCAAATCTTGGAGCTTGGGGAATTTTTGTTTTTGCTTTGTCTTTCCATCATATCAGATCTTTTCCAGATACAATTTTAAAGGAAAATTATTTAGCAATAGCTCTAAGTTATGAAGTATATTTTGAATGATAATTTATTTTTACTCAGTTGAAAGAAAAGATGTGTTAAAGCTGGTGGTGTGTTTGCCATCCTAACAGCGAAAATATTAGAGAACGTGGGATTAGCTGGAGACTTGAAAGTCATCTAATTCAAAACTTTATCTGGTGTGTGAATGAATATCCTCAGACTAGTTTTCCAGCTTCTGCTTGGACAAACTGAGTTCCTTTTGAATGCGTCAGATGATGGAGAGCTTGTTCATGCCAAATTAAAATCTGCCTCCCTGCAGCTTCCAAACCTGAGTTCCAGTCCTGACCCCTATTCTATGTGAACCCCTATAGAATCATTCTGTAGCTGAATGATCATTTTTGAAATACAGCTGTATTTTCCTTCTTGATAAGTCAGCAAGGATTCTTTTCCAGCAGTTTTTTTGGGAGTTGTTTTTGTTTTTGTTTTGTTTGCCATTAGTGCTAGGACAAGAGAAGGATAGGGCCCATAGGAAAAAGAAAGATGAGGCAGGCATGGTGTCTCACACCTGTAATCCTAGCACTTTGGAAGGCTGAGGTGGGTGGATCACTTGAGGTTAGGAGTTGGACACCAGCCTAGGCAAAATGGCGAAACCCCATCTCTATTATTAATATAAATACAAAAAATTAGTCTGGTGTGGCGGCACAGACCTGTAATCCCAGCTACTTAGGAGTCTGAGGCACGAGAATCACTTGAACCCAGGAGGCGGAAGCTGCGGTGAGCCAAGATCACACCACTGCACTCCAGCCTGGGTGACAGAGTGAGACTCCACTTCAAAAAAAAAGAAAAAGAAAAAGAAAAAAAGATGAGTCTAAGGGTATAATTCTTTTCTGATAGGTTTTAGTTGATAATGGTATTGTGGTCATGTTTAGAAAAGAGTTCTTATCGGGCCAGGCACAGTGACTCACACCTGTCATCTCAGCACTTTGGGAGGCTGAAGCAGGTGGGTCACTTGAGGTCAGGAGTTTGAGACCAGTCTGGCCAACATGGTGAAACCCTGTCTCTACTAAAAATACAAAAGTAGCTGGGTGTGGTGGCACACACCTGTAATCCCAGCTACTCATGAGTCTGAGGCAAGAGAAACGCTTGAACTCAGGAGGCAGAGGCTGAAGTGAGCCGAGATCGCGCCACTGCACACCAGCCTGGGAGACAGAGCAAGACTATTTAAAAAAAGAAAAAAAGAAAGAAAGATGAGCCCAAGGGTGTAATTCTTTTCCGATAAGAAGCCTGGAAGGGAAAATGCAAGGTCCTTGCTCTGCACGTTTATTGGTTTCTGGAGCCTGCCAGAGTGAGCTTAGAGAAGCCACCCACCCCACTTTTCCCCCAACCCTTGGGCTCAACCCCAGGTAGGAGTCATTGAGGGGCAGTGGAAACAGCCAGAGAGTTCTAGAGCAGAGGCAGAGGCACCACCAAGCTAATGAAGCTTAGGTTTCCAGGCCTCTCACTTGCTGGGGCTTCTTCCAGTGTTCTAGGAGGGGTCCTAGCAATGAGGTTATATAATCTCATTAAAAAAAAAAATTCAAAAGGCAGCTTAACTGCCGTTGGCTAAAATGGCTCTCTCCTTCCAGTCTGACTTACTCTCTGTCACATTTATCCTCCTCTTAGCGCTGAACAAGTGACCATAGGAACTGTGCGCATCCAGCTAAGGAAATTCGAGTTGGGTTTCATTTTGTTTGGGTTTTGTGGAATGTATTTATATAGATTGTCATCAAATCTGTGTATAGGTATGTTATGGCTAACTGTCCTGGAGCAGGAATGACTACAAGGCAATGGTACACTAGTAAATGCTTCACAACCAGATCTATAGTGTTTGCTAATTTCCGTGGTGTAAATACTCCCACTGTGGCCTATTCCAAGCTGTCCATGGCCACTGAATATGAAGTTGGGAAGAGCAGCACACCAGGGTATATAGTATTTCACCACATGAATCCAGTAGAATGTAAGTAACCCCAGGAGCACAGTGACAGTAAAATGTAGTGAAATAATTGGGAAGAGATGAGTTTTGAGTATTTGTTATCTTCATTTTTAGTATTATTTAATTTTAACTTTACAAAATTTAATTAATAATGGCTATGTTTAACAACTGCCTCCCAAAATTTCTGAAAAGCTAACAATGGACCTTCATGAGCTAGAATGAGCCAGCTCTGGCACACCTCTGTAAGCCAGGACCCCTCCTCCGCTGTGGGATTCGATTCACCCATGACATGAAAGTGGAGGGCAAGAGTTTGTAATTAGAGTTAGCAATGAGTCATTAGAAATAAAGTATGTGAACAATGAAGCAGAAGCAAGTTTTTAAATGTACAGAGCCAGAAGCTCACCTGTGGGAAATCCTTTCAAGCATCAGGTATGTATATTTGTACACAGAGGGTTTGATTCTCATTGGTGCCTAATCAAATGGAAGTTCTTGCCCATCAAGATTTTGCTTGATAATTAATTCTAGTGTATAGAATTACAAATGCCCTATATATGAAGCCTTTTTTCTAATTCCAGCACAGATTATTTTTAAAATTCTGTCAGTGGTGTCTTAGTTATTACTATGGTTTGGATGACTGTCGCCTCCAAACGTCATGTTGAAATTTGACCGCCAGTGTTGGAGATGGAGCCTAATTGGAGGCATTTGGGTTATTGGGGCGGATCCCTCAGGAATAGATTAACACCCTCTCTGGATGGGGGAGTGAGTGAATTCTTGCTCTATTAGTACCTACAAGAGCTGGTTGTTTAAAAAGAGCCTGGCACCTCCCCACCCACTCTTTCCAGTGTCCTCTCTCAGCATGTGATCTCTGCACACAACGGCTCCCCTTCACCTTCTGCCATGAGTGGAAGCAGCACGAGGCATGCTTCTTGTACAGCCTGTAGAACTGTGAGCCAAAGAAACCTCTTTTCTTTATAAATTACCCAGCTTCAGTTATTCCTCTGTAGCAACACAAATGAACTAAGACAGTTATCTATTGCTACATTATAAATTACTCCAAAATTTAGTGATTTGAAACCACAAATATTTATTATCTCACAGTTTCCTTGGGTCAGGAGTCTGGGCATGGCTTAGCTGAGTCTTCCAGCTCAGGGGCTCTTGCAAAGCTGCTGTCACATGTTTGCTGGGGCTGTCGTTGGCTTGACGTGGGGAGTGGGGTTCTTATCCAAGCTCACTCGTGGTTGTTGGCAGGATTCAGTTCCTTACGGGTTGTTGGACTGAGGGCCTCAGTTCCTCACTGGCTGTTGGCAGGATCCTTCATTTCCTTGCCATGTGGGCCTCTCCACAGGACATCTCACAGTGTGGCTGCCAGCTTCTATCAAAGTGAGAAAGTAAAAGAGGAAGAGAGAGAAAGCAAGATGGAAGCCACAGTCTTTTTGCAACCTAATCTCTTGCCAACTTATTCAGAATAAAACCACAGTCCTTCAAAAGGCCAAAAAGCCTGCATGACCTGCCCATCCCCTTCCCTGTCTGACATCATCCCTTGTAATACTTCCCTTCGCTTTCTCCATTCCAGCCACTCTGGCCTCTTTGCTGTTCCTGGAACTCACCAGGCACACTCCTGCCCCAGGATCCTTGCACTTGCTATTCTGTCTGCAATACTCCCTCCAGATATCCATGTGGCCACTCCTTCATCACTTCCTTACCTTTAACCATTTAGTCACGTTCTTGGTGATGCTTTCCCTGGTCACCCAGTTTTTAACTACAACATGTCATTCTCCCACCCTGGGCACTCCTTTGACCCTTTCCCTAACTGAAATATCTTTAGGACTTAACCACCTAGGATGTCAGCTTTCTGAGCTAGGATGAGAGTTCTATGAGAACTGTTTTTTGTTTTGTTTTGTTTGTTAAACTTTATGGCTACACCCCCAGCTCCTAGAAGAGGGCCTAGGATGTGGTTGTGATTAATTCCGTTGATCTGCCGATTTAGCAACCAGGAGATCATGAAAGAAAGTCAAGTTCATCCCGCCATACTGTATTCTACTGATCTCTCTTTCTTGCTCAACTTAGTTTTAGTTTTAGAAAGAATGTGTGCACACAGAAAAATTAAAATGATGTAGAGAGGTATAAAATGCAAAAGAAACTTCACACTCCCCTCCCCAGATTCTTCCCTTAGTCCTACTTCCCAGAAGCTTCTGTTTTCAAGATTTCCTGTTTTATTTTTTTTTGGTGGTTATTATAGAAACTGAAATTTGCTTATACCTTTCTTTCTTGATTTATCAGTGCAGAATGTGTCTATTAATTCCCTGCTATGAAAATGAAGAATTTAGGCCAGTTGCGGTGGCTCACGCCTGTAATCCCAACATTTTGGGAGGCCATGGAGGGAAGATCACTTGAGCTCAGGAGTTGAAGATCAGCCTGGGTAACATGGGTCAAAAAAAAAAAAAAAAATTAGTCTGGCGTGTTGGTGCATGCCTGTGGTCCTAGTTACTTGGCAGACTGAGGTGGGAGGATTGCTTGAGTCAGGGAGGCAGAGGTTGCAGTGAGCTGAGATCATGCTACTGTACTCCAGCCTGGACAACAGAGTGAGACCCTGTCAAAAGAAAGAAAGAGGCCAGGTACAGTGGCTCACACCTGTAATCCCAGCACTTTGGGAGGCTGAGGCGGGCGGATCACGAGGTCAGGAGATCGAGACCATCCTGGCTAACACGATGAAACCCCGTCTCTAATAAAAATATAAAAAATTAGCCGGGCATCGTGGCGGGTGCCTGTAGTCCTAGCTACTCGGGAGGCTGAGGCAGGAGAATGGTGTGAATCCAGGAGGCGGAGCTTGCAGTGAGCCAAGATCACGCCACTGCACTCCAGCCTGGGCAACAGAGCAAGACTCTGTCTCAAAAAAAAAAAAAAAAAAAAAAAGAAAGAAAGAAAGAGAGAGAGGAAGGGAGAAAGGAAGGAAGGAAAGAAGGAAGGAAATTTAATGCATCTGTAATGACCCATTTTCCCTAATCAGTTTTTATTAGATATTTTGGTTCTTCTTTAGTTCTTCTTTAGCCAGCCAGCAGGTTAGGGAACTCCTCAATTATCAAAGTAAGATTTATTCTAGGGATTTATTCTAGGAGAATAGAACTTTAGTCTGTTTCTATCCTTGTCTTTTACTCCTCCTTCTTCTCTTCCTTTTTCATATTTTACAACTTCAAATAAAATACTAAGATTTTTATTTCTCAATTTATCAAATTCTGGCAGTTCCTATTAACTCTCTCCTAAGGTAGACAAAGCAGTTTGCATACTTTTATTTCTTTTCCCTTTCACCTGCCATTTCTTTATTAGACTTTTTTTTTTTACATTATCAAGGTTTATAATATTTACATTCTGTTCTGTAACCATAATTATATTTTCCTGTGATTTGACTATAGATTGATTCTAAGAATAAAAATAATCTTAAAAGCTATTATAATATTATAATTATTTAAATATTAGTCACCATTGAACCAATAATGACTGATTCTACAGAGAAAAATATAATCCAATGTCATTAAAACTTAGAAGTGTAAAGAAAAATCACTTAAACATTAATATCTAAATAGCTCCCATTTTCCTCTTATCGTTTTTTATTTCTAGGTCATTTTCAGGTACCACTGCTTCTGGTATTTCATGCCACATTCTTTCTTGGAGTCCTTATTCATTTTTCCAGAAACTGCCGAAATAATTTTTCAAGTAAATTTTCTAAATCCTTCAAGTCTAAAAATATCTCTCTTTACCTCCTTGCCTTGATGGATGGTTTGTCTGAGTATAGAATTCTAGCTTCAAAGTCTTTGATTCTCAGAACTTGGAAGCAGGGCTGCCTTCATTGGCATGAGAGCTGTGCGCTCCAAGAAAGAATGTGGCATGAAATACAACAGGCATTGGTGGCTGAGAATGACCTAAAAATAAAGGAGCAAAAGAAAATAAATGGCCCCATTCTTAGAAGGGCCCCATGCTTAGTTTAATGCCCTGTTGTTATCATTTTGAACTACTTAATAATTTTTGAACAAGGGGTCCCACATTTTCATTTTCATGGAGCCCTACAACTTATAAAGTAGCCCTGTATTTATTTATTTATTTATTTTGAGACAGAGTCTCGCTGTGTTGCCCAGGCTGAAGTGCAGAGGCACAATCTCGGCTCACTGCAGCCTCTGCCTCCCAGGTTCAAGTGATCCTCCCTGCCTCAGCCCCCCTAGTAGCTGGGATTACAGGCAGGCACCACCATGCCTGGCTAATTTTTTTTTTTTTTTTTTAGTAGAGATGGGGTTTCGCAATGTTGGCCAGGCTGGTCTCGAACTCCTGACCTCAGGTTATCCACCTGTCTCGGCCTCTCAAAGTGTTGGAATTACAGGCGTGAGCCACCTGTTTCAAACACAGCCTAAAGTAGCCCTATTTGAAAGACATTCAAGCATCTAGCTATGTAAAGGTCTGAAATAGATAACATGCTTTCTTCTGGAAACTTTTGATATGCATACACATAGATATTTTTAATCATTAGGATTCTGAATTTTCACTAAGATGTCCCTTGCTATGGGGCTTATTACACTGTTCTTGGCATTCAGTGGGCCCTTTTACTCTGAAACTATTCATTTCATTCTTAAGCTTAGGTATTTTTCCCCCTAATCCTTCTTTGATGTTTTATTTCCCTTCTCTGTTTTCTTTCCTTGTAGAAATAAAAGATAAGTGTTGGACTTCCTTCATCTTTTATTGTATCAATTTTTCTCTCATATCTTCCATTTCCTTGCTTTTTTGAGTTATGTTCTGGAAGATGTCCTTGGTTTTATTTTCCAAATCACTAATTTGGTCTCTAGCTTTGTTTATTCATTATTCAGCTCATTTGCTTTTTAAAAAATAAATTTGGCAGTCATATTGTTTAGGTTCCTCAAACTTTATGGAGAATGATCAAGTCTTCTTTTTCATAACAGCTTGTTCTTCTTGCTTGAAATTTGCACTTAAGTTTCTCTGAGGCTGTTCATTATAATTATGAAAACAAAACAAAACAAAACAATTACTTCTCTTACTTTCCTGGATCATGTATCTTCCAGGGTGAGCTATTTCTTATTGTGTCTGTTTTTCAGGTTGGTTCTTTTTTATGCTGCTGATTTTCCTCACATGTCTTTTTTTGTACTTTTGTGTTTATGATGTAAGTTTCTGCTTATTAGTATGTAGCTGGGTTGGGCTTTTGCTGCAGTTTATCAACATGATTCTTCCCTGAATGGGAGCTCTGATTATGGGATTTAGGTAAGTGGGTGAAGAGCATTTACAGGCATTTTTCTAGTGTACTACCTGGGAAGCCAGCCAGCAGGTTAGGGAACTCCTCAATTATCACAGTAAGAAGGGATTTATTCTAGGAGAATATAACCTTAGTCTATTTCTATCCTTGTCTTTTACTCCTCCTTCTTCTCTTCCTTTTTCATCTACTTGGTGTCTGTCATGGAGCCCTGGAGTTACCTTAAGCCCTGCTGTATTTCTCTTCCAGCTCTCAGCACCCTTAGGAGCTCCCCTCAGACACATTACCCACTTTCTGTAGAGAGCAGTTCAAGCCTCCGCCCAGACCAGTGTTTTCAGTGTGATCCCAGACCAGTGGCATCAGCACGACCTGTGAACTTAGCAATGTGAATTCTCTGCCTCTCTGGGCCCTCCTAGAACTCTTGGGGTGGAGCTTAACAATCTGGGTTTGAATAAGCCCAAGAACAAGACCAGTGGCTTGAGAACTGGCCCTGGACAGAGCCCACTGCAGCTACAGCAGCTGTTTCCGAGCTGTAGAGGGGAAGCACACTTGTGGATGGTTCTAGAAGAGCTGTTTAGTGAGCTACCTTGGTGCTTACCCTGTGGCTCACCCTTTGCCTTTAAGTTCATTGGCTGGAGCTTGATGTTTCTCTGAGGCTTTCTTTTCCTTTCTCTTCCTTTTTTTTTTTTTTTTTGAGACAGGGCCTCATTCTGTTGCCCAGGCTGGAGTGTAGTGGCATGAACACGGCTTGCAGCAGCCTCGACCTCCTGGGCTAAAGTGATCCTCCTGCCTCAGCCTCCCAGGGAGCTGGAACCATAGGCATGCTTCACCATGTCCAGCTAATTTTTAAATTTTTTGTAGAGACAGGCATCTCGCTATGTTCCCCTGGCTTGTCTTGAACTCCTGGGCTCAAGTGATCCTCCCACCTCAACCTCCCGAAGTGCCAGGATTACAGGTGTGAGCCACTGTGCCCAGCCCTCTGAGGCTTTCTTGAGAAGACTCACAATTATTTTGGTGTGGTTTTTCTTTCTTTTTTTTTAAATCATTCAAATTCCATCTGCTTTTTTAAAAACAGCAATTTAACCATAATAATATAAGGATATAATTAATAAATTCAATAGTACAAAATGGCTTATAATGAAAAAAGTAGTCTCTGTTTGCACACTGCATGCTTGCCCAGCCTCCCCACCCCCTTGCCACCCAGACTGACTCCCCAGTGGCACCTACTTTGAACTCCTTTAGCCATTTTCTTGTTATTTAACTCCATATTGCTCGATGAACTATTTATAGGGCTCTTTCTCAGTGTCTCAGTCTTGGACATTACCTACTGACTTCCAGTGATCGTTATTGAAGATTTCACTCTTTCATGCCGTCTTCTCTTTCCATCCCTCTCAATACAGTTATATTACATTTTTTGGGGTGTGGTTTAAATTCATAGCCAGATTTTAAATGGGATTCACTAACAGAACCCATAGTGTGCTGTGATTGTTTCCTTTCTCTTACAACTTTCATTTGTCCTAAAGTTAAAATTGACTTTTTAAAATTTGCTTATTTTTCTGAGGGCTTCTTCATTAATATCCCCCAAATGCTCCTATATATCTGTCACACTGTTGTTAGTTATTTTTTCTAATGTTAAAAAGACTATTTTAAACAATTTATCAGTATCATCATCATCATCATCATTATCATTATTTTGAGATGGGATTTTGCTCTGTCGCTCAGGCTGGAGTACCATGGCGTGATCATGGCTCACTGTAGCCTCAAATTCCTGGGCTCAAGCAGTCCTTCTGCCTCAGCTTTGCAAAGCACTAGGATTACAGACATGAGCCACCACACTCTGCCTGTTTCATTATTTTTTTAATTCCTGGAGACCCTCCTTTTGGAGCCTTCCATCCTCTCCAATCTGAGATATTATTCTCTAGGTCTCTGCTCAGCTCTCATCCTGGGGTTTCTTTTTACCATTCTCCCATGTTTCATGGATCTTTGCAGGAAGTATTTAAGCAGCTCAGCGTAAAATCGCCCTTCCTAGATGTACTACTAAGTCCTGACCTTCTGTCCTAATCTCTGTGAGTAGGTCATTGTTTTGATATGTACAAGACAATTTACACCTAGTACCTAACTTTGTTCTTTTCTTAAAAAAAACAAAAAACAAAAAAAACAAAAAAAACCCCAGCTGTACTGAGGTATAATTGATACACAATAAACTGCATGTAATGAGTTGGACAAGGCAATGAGTTTGGACATATGCATATTCCCACGAAACCATCACCACAATCAGGGTAATAGACATATCCATCACCTCCAAAACTTTCCTTGTGTCCATTTGTCCTTGTGTCTTCTTGCCCAGGGAAGGTCATCCTACCCCTAACTTCTAGCTCCAGGATGGGGACTCTCATTCCTGCTCACAGACTTCCTTGATCCCAGTGGGCACCTCAGATTCTTGAATTTATTGTCCCTTGGATTCCACATCACTGTGCCCTCTTCAGCATATAGAGGAAAAATATAGACTGTGAAGTCACCCAGACCTGCGGTCAAATCTCACCTGCTCCTCTTACTAGCTGAATAACCTTAGGCAAATGAAGTCTTATTTTCCACATTAGAGAAACCAGGGATCATAATACCACTTGCATGAAGACTGTTGTAAGGATTAAATGGGACAATATATACTAAACAGCTTGGAGAGCTCCTGGCACAGGAACTCTGTTTTCCATTCTCTATTATATTGTCTCTGATCCCATTGCCAACACAGCTTTTTCTGCGTTGTCATCTGGTTTTACCATTTCCTTTGGACAATGTTTATTTGTTTGTTTGTTTGTTTATTGACAGGCTTACCCTTCTCCATGCATCCGCCCCTGGGTCTGACTCTCCAGCCCCAACAGCCTCCACCTCTCCCATACTTTGATACTTCCCTTTGGCCTCATTCAAGAACTTGGTCTAATTTTTTTTTTTTTTTTTAGACAGAGTCTCACTCTGTTGCCCAGGCTGGAGTGCCGTGGCGCGATCTCGGCTCACTGCAACCTCTACGTCCCAGGTTGAAGCGATTCTCCTGCCTCAGTCTCCTGAGTAGCTGGGATTACAGGCGCTTACCACCACATCGGCTGATTTTTGTATTTTTAGTAGAGACCAGGTTTCACCATGTTGGCCAAACTGGTCTTGAACTCCTCACCTCAAGTGATCCGCCCGCCTTGCCCTCCCAAAGTGCTGGGATACAAGTGTGAGCCACCGTGCACGGCCTGGTCTAATTTCAAACAGAGAACTTTTCTAGTCTGCCTAATCCTGCTACAAATAAGTGGGTCAAATCAATACTCGGTCACATGTCCATCTTTTTTGGTAGAGAGTATTTTCTAGCTCAAAGATGTCCACTGATAAGAGAGATGAAAACAAAATAGAAATGGAGCAATTTTGCTTTATTATCCACCAGTATCACACCATCTGCCCCAAGCATCATGCCTACACCTCTCTTGTTCTTTCTTCTCTTTCTAAATATAGATTAAAGAGTCCTTTTAGTTGTCCTTAACTTATTTTGGCAAGGCCCGGCTCATCCTAGGCTTTAATCTTCCTGACACCTTTTCTACAAGTCTGTGCTGCAATTCTGCATTTGTTCTTGATAGAATGTCCCTTTCTCTAAGTCCTCTGAAAATCTTGGCTTTTCAGAGCTCCCTGTGTACTTCATGCTTAACCCTTTGCTCACTGTTTTACTAATCATTTTCTTTTTGTGTGTGTGTGACGGAGTCTCGCTCTGTCGCCCAGGCTGGAGTGCAGTGGCGCGATCTCGGGTCACTGCAAGCTCCGCCTCCCGGGTTCACGTCATTCTCCTGCCTCAGCCTCCTGAGTAGCTGGGACTACAGGCGCCCGCCACCTAGCCCGACTACTTTTTTTTTTTTTTTTTTTGTATTTTTAGTAGAGACGGGGTTTCATCGTGTTAACCAGGATGATCTCGATCTCCCTGACCTCGTGATCCGCCCGCCTTGGCCTCCCCAAAGTGCTGGGCACAGTGGCTCATGCCTGTAATCTCCGTCTCAAAAAAATAAATAAATAAATAAAATTAAAAAGCAGGAATGATTTTTGCCTTTTGTTTTCTTTTCCTTCCTTCCTTCCTCCCTCCCTCCCTTCCTTCCTTCCTTCTTTCCTTCCTTCCTCCCTCCTCCCTTCCTTCCTTCCTTCCTTCTTTCCTTCACTTTCCTTTCTTTCCTTCCTTTTTCTTTCTTTCTTTCCGTTGTTTCTTTTCTTTCCTTCCTTCCTTCCTTCCTTCCTCCCTCCTCCCTTCCTTCCTTCCTTCCTTCTTTCCTTCACTTTCCTTTCTTTCCTTCCTTTCTTCTGTGTGTGTGTGTGTGTGTTTGTGTGTGTTTTTTTCTTTTTTGAGACGGAGTCTCACTCTGTCGCCCAGGCTGGAGTGCAGTGTTGCAAAGTCGGCTCACTGCAATCTCCACCTCCCCCACCACGCTCGGTTAATTTTTATATTTTTAGGAAAGATGAGGTTTCACCATGTTGGCCAGGCTGGTCTTGGATTCCTGAACTCAAGTGATCTGCCATATCTTTCATTTTCTCCATGACATCCAGCATAGTGCCTTACCTGAAACAGACCTCCATAAAATCCTATGAATCCAGTTTATCTCTGTTACCACATGAAAAAGTTGTCCTTTTCAATGCACTTGTTAAAATATCTTTAAACTTATTCTTTCTCAAACATGTGGAAATACAAACTTCTCTCTCGTAACTACCCCTGAATAATAGGGCTGACTATATATTAATGATGATTTTTAAGTACTTAAGCAAAAGATAGTTGGGAATTCTGAATTCTATCTCCTATATTATGAAGAAATATATTAATATTTAGTGGTATTTTACAGCTTTTGTGCAAATTAGAAAAAAAGTGAAAACTTTGAATTCCTTTTGGTTTAATTTCTTAATTAGAACCTATAAATGAATAAATCTGTGAGGCAATAAAACGAAGAGATAGGACTCACAATTTAATTAAATCTACAGATTTATTAGGCCATAAATTAGTTATCCATGGGTAAAAAGCTTTATAAGACATATATGAGGATTTTAAAGACAATGTGCAATATCTGAAGTTATTACATATGTATTTAGTGCTGCAGTTTTCAAGTCACAAAAGAATTACTTGGCACAATGGCTTATATGTGTAATCCCAGCAATTTTTGAGGCTGAGGCAGGAGGATCGCTTGAGGCCAGTAGTTCAAGACCAGCCTGGGCAACATAGGGAGACCCCCGTCTCTACAAAAAAAAAAAAAAAGAAAAAGCTGAGCATGGTGGTGTGAGCCTATAGTTCCAGCTACTACTCTGGAGGCTGAGGTGGGAAGATTGCACCCTTGCACTCCAGCCTGAGCAACAGAGCAAGACCTTGTCTCTAAAATAAAAAAATAAAAATAAAAAAAAGAAAAAAGAATTATTCATCGTTTGGATTCAATATGAAAGAGATTCTTTGAATTTTAAAAATATTGGCCGGGAGCAGTGGCTGATGCCTGTAATCCCAGCACTTTCGGAGGCTGAGGCAGGTGGATCACCTGAGGTCAAGAGTTCGAGTCCTGCCTGGCCAACATGGCGAAACCCCATCTCTACTAGAAATACAAAAATTAGCCAGGTGTGGTGGTGCATGCCTGTAATCCCAGCTACTTGGGTGGTTGAGGCAGGAGAATCACTTGAACCTGGAAGGTGGAGGTTGCAGTGAGCTGAGATTGTGCCACACTCTAGCCTGGGTGTTGCTGTGAGACTCTGTCTCAAAAAAAAAAAATTGTTTATTGATCATAAGGAGTGACTGTTGATTACCATCAATCAAACAGGGATGAATCACCCCCAAAATAAGAATGGAAAAAAATTTACTAGAACATGCCCAGAATTTTCCATTACAGTATTTATCAACTTTTTCTTTATACTTATAATATTGCTAAACAGACTGCCTTCAGTGTTTAATAAATGTCTGTGGTTGTTGATATAGTAGGGTTTTTTCCACTGTCTCTCATTCTATCCCCTTTGAAGATACGTATCTCAACCTTATTTATTGATAAGTACTACCTTGATGATTTTGTTTGCCTCTTGTAATGTGAAAAACCAAACATCTAACATTAAATAAATCAAAAGAAGAATCTACTTGAGTTGGAAGTAATATTTTCTTACATTTCTTGAAAGGTAAAATTTTTCCTATTTCATAAAGGGAGGTGATGAAGGACACAGAATTTCTTTCAATGTTTTGTCCTTTAGGACATCCTTTAGGACATCCTTTAGGACGAAACATTTTCTGATTAGCCCCAGTCTGGGTTAGGTGTCCCTCCTCCATGCAGCTGCAGCTCTTTGTGTTTTTCTCCACCACGGTACTGAGTATATTAGGTTGCAATTTCATATGTAATTGTCTATCCCTTTTGCAGAATGGGAGCCCTTGGAGGACGGAGAATGTGTCTTTGATCCCTGTGTGCTTAGCAACTATCATATGTTTATAGTGGACAATAATGACAAATGAATGGATGGATGAATGCATTTTACTTTTAAATTTAGCCAACCCCTCAGGCTAATAACAGATACACATACACACACACACACACACACACACAGAGATAGAGAGAGAGAAAGAGAGACAGACAGACATAATTTTCTGGATTTAATCATTATTAAACAATATGTTATTTACCCTACCAGGAGTTTTTGTTTTTGTTTTTGTTTTTGAGATGGAGTCTTGGTCTATCACCCAGGATGGAGTGCGGTGGCAGGATCTCAGCTCACTGCAACCTCTGCCTCCCAGGTTTGGCGATTCTCCTGCCTCAGCCTCCTGAGTAGTTGGGATTACCGGTGCGCACCACCACACCCAGCTAATTTTTGTATTTTTAGTAGAGATGGGGTTTCACTGTGTTGGTCAGGCTGGTCTTGAACTCCTGACCTCGTGATCTGCCCACCTCGGTCTCCCAAAGTGTTGGGATCACAGGCGTGAGTCACCACGCCCAGCCTCCCACTAGGAATATCTTCCCAAGCTACACTAAAGTGCCACAAAATTCAAAATGGGAAACCACGACTAGGGCCCACATAACTATTTTTGAGTAACTGGGTTGGCATTTGGAACCCAGAGACTTTGTAGATAATGTATGGAATGGTGTTTTGATAGACCAAGGCAATATATAAATTCAAAGCGTTTATGACCATGGGACAACTTTAAGCGCTAGATCCCTGATAGGTAAAACTTAAAAAAAAAATTGAATAGGCTTTATTTTTAGAACAGTTTTACATTTACAGAAAAGAACATAGCACCGATGCACGTACCCAGTTGCCCCTATTGTTAGTGTCTTACATTAGTCTGATATATTAATATTTGTTATGATTAATAAACTGATATTGATACATGTTCATAACTAAAGCCCATAATTTATTCAGATTCTCTTAGTTGTAACCTAATGTCCATTCTTTTTCCAGGATCCCAACTATGACACCACATCACACTTGTCATGTCTCCTTAGGTTCTTCTTGGCTGTGACAATTTCTCAGATTTGTCTTGTTTTTCATGACCTTGATAGTTTGAGGAATACTGATTGGATATTTTGAGAATGTCCCTCTGTGGAAATTTGTCCAGAGTTTTTTTCATGGATAGATTGGGGTAAATGTGGAACTTTTTATAGGAAGACAGTAGTTCTCAAATTTTTTCTGCTTCCACACTGATCACAAGTGTAGCGTACTCCCATGAGTAACATGTCTCATTAGATTAGGGATAGAGGGATGAGAGCACAGCCCTCGGAAGATTTAGGAGACTCTCTGGGTATGTATATATTAGTCTAAAAAAGTACCCTCTCCATCTCCATTTAGAAGAACCAGCCAGGCGTAGTGGCTCACACATATGTAATCCCAGCACTTTGGGTGGCTGAGGCAGGTGGATCACTTGAGGTCAGGAGTTCAAGACCAGCCTGGCCAACGTAGTGAAACCCCATGTCTACTAAAAATACAAAAATTAGCCAGGCGTGGTGGTGAGCACCTGTAATCCCAGCTACTTGGGAGGCTGAGGCGGGAGAATCGCTTGAATCTGGGAGGCAGAGGTTGCAGTGAGCCACTGCACTACAGCCTGGGGGACAGAGAATCGTTTTAAAAAAAAATTTACATCCTTATTTCATGATCCATTTAGGTTATAAAACTTAACAAAATAGTGGCCCCATAACATTTTGATCTCTGGAAGACATGCAACTTTAGAATATAACAAGAAAATAAACTATTGAGGTATTCAAAATAGGAAATAATCAATTATGGAAATATGATTTATTAAACTTCTGGCCAGACTCAAGAAAAAGTCTATATTTTTAAAATTATTATTATGAAAAATGTCAAATAGTACAATAAACATCCATAGACATATAATTAGATTTAACAATTGTGAATATTATTGTTTGCTTAATTCATCTTTCTCCTCATCCTCTCCTTTTTTTGCTGAATCTTTTAAAGCAAGTGCTGACATCATTTAAAAGCTTCAGCACGAGTCTTCTAAAAATGTCATTCTTCTACAAACCATGATAATGTATCATGCCAAAGAAAATTAGTGTTTCCTTAATTTCACCTAACATCCAGATTATATTACAATTTCAAAATTATCCCTCAAAGTGTCTTTTATAGCTGATATTTTAGAATCAGGATCCATCAAGCTTCATGAATTGTATTATTTAGTTACGTTTCTTAAGACTTTGATCTAGAAAAATGTTCCTCCCCTCTCTTGCCCTCTCTCTTTCTTTCTTTCTTCCATGTTTTTTTTTTTTTTTCTTTTTCTTTTTTGAGACCAGGTCTTGCTCTGCTGCCCAGGCTGGAGTGCAGTGGCGTGCTCTTGGCTCACTGCAACCTCCTCCTCCTGGGTTCAAGTGACTCTCCTGCCTCAGCCTCCCGAGTTGCTGGGACTACAGGCATGCACCACCACACCTGGCTAATTTTTGTATTTTTAGTAGAGAAGGGGTTTCAGCATGTTAGCCAGGCTGGTCTCGATCTCCTGACCTCGTGATCCACCTGCCTCAGCCTCACAAAGTGCTGGGATTACAGGTGTGAGCCACCACGTGGCCATCTCATTCCAGCTTTGACCTCCCAGGCTTGATCTGCCTGCCTCTGCCTCCTGAGTAGCTGGGACGACAGGTGCGTGCCATCATGCCTGGCTAATTTTTATTTTTTGTAGAGATGGGGTTTCGCCATGTTGCCCAGGCTACACTCTTTGTTTTAAAAATGACAACTTTTATATAAACTAAGCTAGTGGTTTTGTGAAATGTTTCGTATTTTGGATGAGTCTTATTTCCTTGTGGTATCATACAACTTGTTGCTGCTCTATCTCCTGAATTTCCTGTCAACTGGAAATTAAGTCTTAAGGTTTAATTGTATTCAGGTTAAACATTTTTGGCAAGGATACTTCCTAAGTGATGCTATGTACTTTATACTGTATCCTTTGTAATGCCTGGCTACATTGTGATTCACTGTCCTTTACTAATGTCATTTATCTGCTTTGCTTTCCTTTATACTTTCTCACCACTTTTATTAACATTTGCACTTTGAATGTGTTCAACATGACAGTCCTCTTTAATAACATCTTAACCTCGGTCTGTCAGTTTAGAATTTCCCCAGCTCCTGGGGTAGAAGCAAAGAAAATCAGGCTGTGAACAAAGCTGCTAAGCTCCGTGTGTTGGGTCCTGCTTCCCTGACTGGACTCCACTCTTCTTCCTCCCAGAACCATGATGCACTCTTTCAAGATCTACTCTCCATAGGCAATCTTTTCCACTCAGACATTATCCTTTTCCCTCCAGCTCAGTAAAATCAAAATTTCCCTGTCTTCCTACCACAACTTTAGCCAGGCTAGTTAGTTTGTGTAGTTAATCCGTTTTGTTAATCTGATGAACAGGTTACGGGGAGGATCAAGTACTATGTAAGAACAAATCACTCTCATTTAATGCATGTCAGTGGTTTAACGTAGCATTCCCAAAGTACATTCCCAAAATATGTTTTTTTTTCTTTTTTTTTTTTGAGACGGAGTCTCGCCCTGTCGCCCAGGCTGGAGTGCAGTGGTACGATGTTGGCTCACTGCAACGTCTGCCTACCAAGTTCAGGCGATTCTTCCGCCTCAGACTCCTGAGTAGCTGGGATTGCAGGCACCCGCCATCATGCCCGGCTAATTTTTGTATTTTTGTGGAGACGGGGTTTCACCATGTTGGCCATGGCTGGTCTTGAACTCTTGACCTCAGGTGATCCATTCGCCTCGGTCTCCTAAAGTGTTGGGATTACAGGCGTGAGCCATTGCGCTTGGCCAGTATGTTTGTTTTCTAAGGAAGAGAACAGCAGATGCGGTTGTGGAGATAGACCAGTATAATTAGTAGTAGGAAGAATTGTTAGTTTGGAGCAAACATTCCTTGTCAGAGAAATGAGGTTATATGAACAAGTGGAGTGTTAAAAACAAACAGAACAGCCTAGATTTGATGTGAAAATTAAGAGAGATCTGCGAGTATTGGAGAAACCACAAAGGGGAAAGGGAAAGGGAGTCCCACAGTCATTGTCAACTGATGCTGCCATGGAGCTGGGTGTCTTTCTTTATTTTTCCTTTTGAAATTCTATCCCCTACTTGTTTTTGAGATAATATTCTCCTAGTCTTCTCTCCTACTTCTTCAGCTGCTCTTCATAATAGAGCTGTCCTCTCTATTATTATTAATGAACAAGTAGCAAAATAATTATTCATAATTACAGTTAGTAGCTATAAGGCTTATCATATACTAAGAATTGTGCAAAGTATGTTACTTTAATGCACACAGCCCTGTGAAGCAGATATGCTTACCATTCCCATTAAAATGAGAAAACTAAAATCCAAGTGTTAATAAGTTGTCACAGAGATAGTAGGTTGTGAATCCAAAGCCATGAGCTTAATTATGATGTATGGGGCTTGCCACTAAAATGGTGGCATTATCCAGAGTTCTAGCCTTAATCCCTTTCTTCTCAAGATCAAATCTTTGTGTTTACAATTTCTCGAACCTTTCCTTACAGATCTGTATGCCTTAGAATGTTTTTATTCTTTACTGATCTCTTCATGTACTTTTAAAACTAGCCGCATTTCCAAACTGGAGATTAATTAAACAGACTGGGCAGAAATGCACAAAGTGATGCTAGTATTCTCACCAAATCCTATCAGGTAGCACGTGATCTTGATTTGTCCCATTATTGATGGCACTTGATCATTTGATTAAGATGGTATCTGCCAACCTTCTTAACACTGAGAAGTTACTCTAGTTCCCTTTGTAATTAGGAAGAATTTTGTTGGGAGATACTTTGAAACTATGAAAATATTCCAATGCTTATCAAACTTTGAATTTATGTATTTCTTTACACAGGTATAGTTTCCTATATTATTCAATGGGTTATAGTACACAATTATTTTTAACGTTGAAGTACAATTTGTCCTCGATTTGGCTGGTGTCCTTTAGACATGCCTCATTATTCTTTGAGCATGTCCTTATATTCTGATGCTACAAGAAGCTCCAGGTTCATCCTGTACTTTCTCTTCTCCAGTACTGGAATCAACTATTCTGCCAAGAAGAAAAATGAAATGGAGATTGGTATTTAGAAGCCAAGACCTGGGCTAGCTGTTCTCATTGTTTTCTGGTGTCACTACTCCCAGATCTTCTCAGTGGACAGGGTATGTACATATACACCTATATCTAGTTCTACAAATGGTGATAGGTTGATACCTCCGTTACTAGTCCACCACCCAAGTTTCCTCTTTTCTTATTTGTAATTCTCTTCCTGAACATCGAGAAACCTGGCTCCCATTTTCCTTAACATATTGCCAGTCATGTGTTGCATAATGACATTTCCGTCAGTGATGGACTGCATATTATGATGGTGCCCCATAAGATTATGATGTGATATTTTTACTGTCCCTTTAATTGACTGGGAAATTTAGAAACACAATTTCTTACCACTGTGTTATAAATCCCTATGGAATTCAGCACAGTAGCGTGCTATACAGCTCTGCAGCCTAGGAGTGTGGGCTACCTCACCTAGCCTAGGTGTGTAGTTAGCTACACCAAACAGGGTTGTAAGTACAGTCTATGGTGTTCACACAACGATGAAATTGCCTAACGATGCATTTCTCAGACTCATCTCTGCTGTTAAGCAACAGGACTGTATTTTTCTTTTGAGATGGAGTCTGCTCTGTAGCCCAGGCTGGAGTGCACTGGCATGATCTTGGCTCACTGTAAGCTCCCTCTCCCGGTTTTGAGCGATTCTCCTGCCTCAGCCTCCCGAGTAGCTGGGAATACAGGCACATGCCACCATAACCAGCTAATTTTTTGTATTTTTAGTAGGGACAGGGTTTCACTGTGTTAGCCAGGATGGTCTCAATCTCCTGACCCCGTGATCCGCCCGCCTGGGCCTCCCAAAGTGCTGGGATTTCAAGCATGAGCCACCACGCCCGGCCAACACGACTGTATTTGATCAGTCCTCTTGTACACAACTGTATCAGTTTATTCTTTCGTTGCTATAAAGAAATATCTAGGCCAGGTGTAGTGGCTCACACCTGTAATCCCAACACTTTGGGAGGCTGAGGCGGGTGGATCACCTGAGGTCAGGAGATTGAGACCAGCCTGGCCAACACGGTGAAACCCTGTCCCTGCTAAAAATGCGAAAATTTGCCAGGTGTGGTGGTGCACCTCTGTAATCCCAGATACTTGGGAGGCTGAGGCAAAAGAATTCCTTGAACCCGGAAGGCGGAGGTTGCAGTGAGCCAAGATTGCACCACTATACCCCAGCCTGGGCAACAGTGAGACTGTGTCTCAAAAAAAAAAAAGAAAAGAAAAGGAAAGAAAAAAAGAAATATCTGAGGCCGAGTGCGGTGGCACACGACTGTAATCCCAGCACTTTGGGAGGCTGAGGCAGGTGGATCACCTGAGGTCAGGAGTTCAAGACCAGCCTGAGCAACATGGTGAAACCCCTCTGTACTACAATTACAAAAATTAGACGGGCATGGTGGTGGGTGCCTGTAATCCCAGTACTCAGGAGGCTGAGGCACAAGAATTGCTTGAACCTGGGAGGTAGAGGTTGCAGTAAGCTGAGATTGCACCACTGCACTCCAGCCTGAGTGACAGAGCCAGACTCTGTCTCAAAAAAAAAAAAAAGGGGCCGGGCGCGGTGGCTCAAGCCTGTAATCCCAGCACTTTGGGAGGCCGAGACGGGCGGATCACAAGGTCAGGAGATCGAGACCATTCTGGCTAACACAGTGAAACCCCGCCTCTACTAAAAAATACAAAAAACTAGCCGGGCGAGGTGGCGGGCGCCTGTAGTCCCAGCTACCCAGGAGGCTGAGGCAGGAGAATGGCGTGAACCCGGGAGGCGGAGCTTGCAGTGAGCTGAGATCCGCCATTGCACTCCAGCCTGGGCAACAGAGCGAGACTCCGTCTCAAAAAAAAAAAAAAAAAAAAAGACAGAAAAAGAAATATGAGACTGTATAATTTGTAAAGGAAATGAGCTTAATTGGCTCGTGGAGGGCAGGCTGTACAGGAAGCATGATGCTGGCATCTGCTTGGCTTCTGGGGAGGCCTCGGGAAACTTATAATCATGGCTGAAGACAAACTGCATCACATGGCCGGGGCAGGAGCAAAAGACAGGGAGGAGGTACCACATATTTTTCAGTGAACAGATTTCTTGAGAAGTCACTCATTACCAGAGGGCCAATACCAAGTGGATGGTATTAAACCATTCATGAGAAATCCACCCCCATGATCCAGTCACCTCCCACCAGTCCCCACCTCCATCCAACATTGGGGATTACAATTCAACATGAGATTTGGATGGGGACACAGATCCAAATCTCTCATTGTTGCTGCTACCTCCTCCTCTGCTTGGCTGCCTTCTTCACACCCCTGCCTAGTCCCTCCATGTTAACATAGCAAGGCCAGGTGGCCCCCAGAGGACATCCCACACGAGGCTGCTTTGGTGCTCTTTAGCCAGACTCCAATAAGAGAGCTTTGCCTGCCTTCTCTTCACTGCTGTATTGTCTCAACAACACACACCTTCTACAAAGTACATTTAAAAATACATCGTCTTTTTGCTCTTTATAAAACCTCTGTGAGGTAATGAAGGCATTACTATCCATAATTTTTATTTCAACAGATCATCAGGGATCTAGTTCAGGAGAAATGGAGTGACTGACCGGAGGTCACACAGCTTCGGGAAAGCAGGACCTGAGTGCATGGGTCTTTCCACTCCAGCAATATGTGATGCCAATGCCAACATTACAGTAACTTTTTTTTTTCTCCAGTAGAAATATGTTTCAAGCTTACTCAGTGTGTGGTCAACTATGATTTCCAGCCTTTCCTTTTCCTGCTATATATGTGCCAAACAGTGATGTGACAGAAAAACGAATGGTTGCAGAACTGAGAAACTTAAAAACTTCGGTTACAGCTCTAATATATGAGACTTCAGGCAAGTTACTAGCTTTCCTCAACTATAAAAAGGAGACTAGGCATGACGCGGTGGCTCACGCCTGTAGTCCCAACACTTTGGGAGGCCGAGGCGGGCAGATCACTTGAGGTCAGGAGTTCAAGAACAGCCTGGCCAACATGGTGAAACCCCGTCTCTATTAAAAATACAAAAATGACCTTGGCGCGGTGGCGCGTGGCTGTAATCCCAGCTACTTGGGACGCTGAGGCAGGAGTATCCCTTGAACCCGGGAGATGGAAGTTGCAGTGAGCCGAAATGGTGGCACTGCACTCCAGCCTGGGCAACAAGAGCAAAACTCTGTCTCCAAAAAAAAAAAAAAGAAAAAAGAAACAAAAACAAAAAAGAAAAGGAGAATTAGATCAGCGCCTCTTTGCCTGGGGGTGGGTGACAGAACAACATTTCTTCCTCCCCTAACAAAAATTACCTAGGGAGCTGTGAGAGCTTTCCCCACTGACAGAAATGCCAGCAGAAATTCAGCTGCAAATACTCAATTCATTAATCCTTAACATCACTTCCAATCCACATAGCTATGATTCCAACGCAATCTTTTCTATTCAGTATTTGTCAGCTGTTTTTATTCTTCAGTTTATCACCTCATATTTGGCTCTCAATTTCATCCATTCAAAAATTATTGATGGCCTATGATGTGCCAAGTACCCTGCGCTCCGCTTTTTGTGGTATCCCTCTTCCGAGCGAGAAGTCGCTTAGAATTTTACCCCTATCTTCCCCACTTGGGAATCGGAAGGGTTCATAGCTAAGTCTTGTTATTTATAAGCACGCCGGTTCTTCTCCATCCCTCTCTCCACCAACCCCATTTCAAGGTTGGTCCCTCCCAACGGATGACAGTGATGAATTCCTCTTGGGGACAGCCCTCCCGCACCTAACAGTGGCTCCGTCAACGCTCTGGTCTCCTTGCTGCTCGGTGGGAATCCGGGTGGGACGTTTTCCAAAGTTTGAGTGGATTCCACGGCACGTTCCTTCCCTCAGAAAGGCACAACCGGCTCGGCGTGTCAGCTCGGCGGGACCCACGCCGGTGCGGGGCCGCAGCTCCGGTTCTCGCTGGGCTGCTGCGGAGGGCTGAGCGATTCTCCCAGCGTCGCGAGGCGACCTGGGCAGGAGGAAACTTGCTCGCTTCCCCTCTTCGGGACGCGGCGCCTCATCTGCCCTTGTGCACTCCGCAGAAACTTCCCCCGGCCTCGGCTCTCGCTCCGAAATAACCGAGCCGGCTCCTCGCACGCTCCCGCCGTCCTCCTCCAGCTGCGGCCGCGCGCCCGCCGCCACCGCCACCGCCGCCGCCACCGCCACCGCCACCACCGCGCGTGTCCTCACAGGGCCTCGGCTCCCTCCGCCTCCGCAGCCGCCTGCGTGCCCTTCAACAGCTCCCTCCGCCCGGCCGTCGCGGAGAGGAGCGGGGAGCGCGCGCCGGGGCCAGAGACGTGAGCGAGACGCACGGCCCCGCGCCGAGCGCCGGAAGCAGCCGGGCCTGGGCCTCGCGCGTCGCGCGCGCCCCTTCCTGCCCCTCCGCCAGCCGCCGCGGCCTCGCGCGCGCGCACTGAGGCGCCGCCGCCGCCGCCGCCGCGGCTGCTGCAGGAGGCGGCGCTGGCTGGCGGCTGCGCTCGCTCCAGTCGGCGAGCGGAGCAGCGAGCGAGCGTGTGTGTGTTTTTTAAAGATGGCCGGAGCGGCGGCGGCGGTGGCCGCGGGAGCAGCAGCTGGAGCCGCCGCGGCAGCCGTGTCGGTGGCGGTTTCGGGCCGGGCCTCGGCGCCTCCGCCGCCCCCGCCCGTGTACTGTGTGTGCCGGCAGCCGTACGACGTGAACCGCTTCATGATCGAGTGCGATATCTGCAAGGACTGGTTCCACGGCAGGTAAATAAACCCCCTCCAGCCCCGCAGCCGCCACCGCCGGCCACCGACCAACCGCCGCCGCCGCCAGCCGCCCGCTACTCCCTCGGGCCGGGCCGCCGCGCCGCGCCCAGCTTTCAGGGGGCCCCGGCGCCTAGCCCCCCGGCCGGGCAACGGGGCGCGCGGGGCCCCGGGTTCGCCGGGCGGGCTCCAGAGGGGAGCCGGTGAGCTCGCCCGGCCCGGGCGAAGAGTCGCCACAACAAACACGAACAAAGAGGGCCGGCGGAGAAGTTGGCAGGGGGAGCCTGGGGCGAGGGGACGCGGCCGGGCGGGCGCGGCGGGGGCGTCGGGCGGAGCGCCGGCCGGGCCCGCAGCCCCTCGCCAGCCCGGGCCGCCGCCGCCCCGCCCCACCGCGCCCGGGGCTCCGGCCCGGAGTCGCCGGCCGCACCGCCGCTCTGCCCGGCCGGCCGACGCGCCTGCCTTCCTTCCGGGCGGCGATGGGCTCGCCCCGGCCCCGCGTCTCCTCTGCGTCGCGGGTCCCTGTCGCGCCCCCTTCCCCGTCTTTATCAAACTTCCTGGGCCGGTAGGACGGGGGCAGCGGCGGGCCCGAGAGGCGACCGCGCCAGCCAGCTTGGCGGGGCTCCGCGGAGTAAACAGAGCAACAGATGAGGTACTCGCTGTTGGGGACTTGAAAGGTGCCGGGGAAGTTGGGGCCGGGCCCCCGGCGGGCGGCAGGTTGACCCGGGTCGCGGCCCTGGGCCCCCGCACACACCTGGGTTGCCGGGACTGGGACAGATGGAGTGGGCGGCGGGGGCCCGAAGGGAACGCTTCTCCGGACCCCCTGCGTCGCCCTCGCGCCGCGGCTTCAACTTTACAAAGAGTGCAGTTGTCGCTCGAAGCCGGCGACGCCGGGACCGCCTGCGGCTGTGCCCTGGGCGCCGGTGCCGGCGAACTTGAGTCGGCCGGGCGGACGCTCCCGGGCCGGCTGGCGACGGCAGCGGCAACGGCGGACGCTGCCCTCTGATTCAGCCGCCGCCGCCGCCGCGCTCCGGGTTTGACGTTTGAGAGCTCGGGCCGCCTCCGCAGCCAGGCCGCCGACTCGTGTGTTTTGTAATCAAAGTGTGAGGCTAATAAAGGGCGGCGCCACAGCCTCTTGACTCCGGCGTGGGAGGGATTCACAGGCATTTAAACAAAGAAACTAGTTGGGGTTGGGCTCCGAAAGTCCTTATTTGGGTGTTGTGGCAAAGCCTGCGGTCACCTTTAGTTGAAGCCGGTTTCCCGGGCCGCGTTTGGTGTTGTCTCTCGGCGAGAGCACGCTCACGAGTAATAGCAGATATGGTGACTGTGATTGTAGGAAGTGTCTTTTGATTGACAGCAGGACATTTAAATACAGCCTCCGCTTCCCCCTCCCCAATTTTACAGAAACACTACACGACCAGGCCAGATGTCTTAGTCTCCCTCTACTGGTCCAGGAAGAGAAAACCATGTAAATCACAATGTTCTTTGCAGTGTTTAGTGCTAGGTGTAGCTAAGTTTTACTTAATTTTCAAGTACAGTTTTCTTTAATCAGTTTTCAGGCTAGCCGATTCTCACAACAGAAAACAAGACACAACAAATTATCTCTTTAAAAGAAAGGCAGCGTCCTTGTTTTGTATAATCTTTAGCAGTCTTGGATATCCAATTCTATTTCCACATCCTGTTTCCAGAACATATTTTACGCAACTAGAATAAAGATTATCCGAACATTTAGGTTATATGTAGAATAAAATCAGAATCCCTGGTGATTATGTAAATGCTTATTTTTTTTCAAAGAACTGATTTTTGAAAATTGAGCGGTTTAAACTGCATAAAAAATTTGTCTCGGCAGTCGCGGTGGCTCACGCCTGTAATCCCAGCACTTTGGGAGGCCGAGGTGGGTGGATCACGAGGTCAGGAGATCGAGACCATCCTGGCCAACATGGTGAAACCTGTGGCCAACATGGTGAAACCCGTCTCTACTAAAAATACAAAAATTAGCTGGGCGTGGTGGTGCGTGCCTGTAATCCCAGCTACTTGGGAGGCTGAGGCAGGAGAATCTCTTGAACCCGGGAGTCGGAGGTTGCAGTGAGCAGAGACTGCACCACTGCACTCCAGCCTGGCGACAGAGTGAGACTCCGTCTCAAAAGAAAAAAAAAAGAAATTTGTCTCATTATGCAATGCGGATTTGATAGGCTACCGAATTTTAGACTAGAATTGTATTTATCTTAATTTAGGTCACTTAACACTATAACCATGAAAGGTCCCAGGTATTTGATGGAGAATTTTGTAATACATTTAAGTATACACTTGTAAATAGGGAAATTAAAGAGGAAATACAGAGGGCTTACGGGAAGAAGGGAAAGTAAGGCCAAAACAAATATGCCCTCTCTGCTATGACAAATAAATTCGTGTAACTTCATATCTGTGGAAGTGAGTCTAAAATAGGTTTTTTTGAGCCCAGGGTCTTTTTGACCATCAGTCCTTGAAACTTTTATGTGGTTCAGACGTCAAAAGTTAGAAAATTTAGCTATATTGTCCTGCCCTACAAAAGCAGTATCTTTTTAATAAGTTTAATTCTTTTTTTTTCTTTTTTGAGACGGAACATTGCTGTGTTGCCCAGGCTGGAGTGCAGTGGCGCAGTCTCTGCTCACTGCAAACTCTGTCTCCCGGATTCAAGTGATTCTTCTGCCTCAGCCTCCCGAGTAGCTGTGATTACAGGTGCCCGCCACCACGCCTGGCTAATTTTTGTATTTTTAGTAGGGACAGGATTTCACCATGTTGGCCAGGCTGGTTTCCAACTCTTGACCTCAGGTGATCCGCCCCCCTTGGCCTCCCAAAGTGCTGGGATATCAGGTGTCAGCCACCGTGCCAGGCCTACTAAGTTTAATTCTTAAGTATTGGTAATTTGGACTCTGGATGTTTTTCCCGTGGTATTTACTCTGATGTTTACTGTACCATGAAATGAGTGATTATTTTTGGAACACAGCAAAATGTTCCTTTATATTAATTATTAAACAAATATCATTTGCTTCCATGAGAATTGACCTCTAAAGGACTAAGATGTATCTTTACCATGCTTAGATTTCATTGAACCAGAGGTGGTCCATCTGTAGAGGAGTAAGGAAGAGTGGGTGGGAGGTTGGATACAGAGAATTGCCATTGCCTGGGTAATTTCTTGTTAACTTTATTTCTTCAAGTAGAAGGACTATTTTTAAACTTGAGGAATCAGTGAATTTTGATATATATAAATTTTAGTTTACTCTGCCTGGCATTTCTGACATAACGAAATCTGAAAAGTTGTTGCCCTAATTTCTTGTGACAGGGAAGGAAGGCCTGTCCTTGATGCTATTCTGTCAGGCTGCAGGGTGGATGGAACCAGCGTCTTCCAGGTCTGATGCTGTCAAACTTGAGCTGCATACCAATTCCCATCTGTCCATCTGCCTAAGCCTTTTTGCAAGTGAGAAAAGAACACTTGCCAGGCAGGGTACAGTGTATAATTGAACTCTAGGTGCAATGAGTTGAGGAATTAACAGGATTTAGCTGGGAATGTTCTGTGTAACCTAGAGATACAGTTCTTTCTCCCTGAGTTCTTGGTGGAAGTACCACCGGGAACATCTTTCCTGATAAGGCCCCGCTCCCTTATCTCCAGGCTAGATGTCTTTCTGTGATACTTTTATATCGTCATATGCAAAACTGTCTCACTGCCCTAATTGAATTGTATTAGAGTTTCTGTTTTCTTCCTGTTAGAATGTAAACAGCGTTGTTTATTAGTCTTTAATCACATTTTTTGAGTTGATAAAAGCAATATATTATAGAAAAATTGGAAAGTACAGAAAACTATAAAGAATACGAAAGTACGCATGTCTTCCAGTGATTACCACTATTTTATTAATAACGTGGTATGTGTATATGTATATTCTTTTTAAAAAACGAAATTGAATTCTTTCTCTGCATTCCATGTTACCTTTTTTCATTAATGTATACTTTTTCCTATATCTTTAATGTTCTTTGAAAACTTTTTTAGTTGCTACATTGTGTTTGATTTCACAGAAGTACAATATATTTGGAAATAATTCCCGTTATTTACTTTGTTTACTACTTTTTCTTGTGTTTACTAATGATGATATGATTGACATCCTAAACAAATTATTGTGGCCATTTAATTATTTCCTTAGAATAAATAAAACAAGTTAATACATATAAAACAGAAGAAGACCTGGCATGTACAATTTCTAAATAAGAAATTTCCTTGAACTAGTATTATTGGTCAAAGGGTATAGATGCTTGTAGGCTTCTTGTGCCTATTGCCAAACTGTCCTCCAGAAAGGTTATGCCGATTTATACTCTTGCCTGCAGTGCCCACTTTCTAGTTCCCTGCATCCTCCCAATCTAAGGTATTGTTAACCAGCCCTTACCAAGACAAGCAAAAACTGTTAAACTGTAGATGAGTCAGTATTACCACCAAAAGACATACCTCAAGCCTGTTCATGGCAGCATTTTTCATATGGTCTCCAAACTGTAGCAACCTAAATGTCATTAACAGTAGATTGGATACATTATAGTATAGTCATAAAATGGAATACCAAGCTATTAAAAAGAACGCACTACGGATGCACACAACATGAATGGATCTCACACATAATAAAGTTGAACACAGAAGCCCAGTACAAAAGAGCATACTGTTTGGCTCTGTTTATGTGAAGTTCAAGTACAGGCATAATTGGGGCTAGGAGTCAGAATAGGGTTTACCTTTTTGGGTGGGTATTGACTGAGAGGGAGTTTCTGAGGTGCAGGACATATGTATATACATATATACACACACACACACACACACACACATATATATATAAAATATAGAGAGAGGTTTTTTTTTTTTTTTTTAGACCGAATCTTGCTCTGTTTCCAGGCTAGAGTGCAGTGGCGCAATCTCGGCTTACTGCAGCCTCCACCTCCGGGTTCAAATGATTCTCCTGCCTCAGCCTCCTGAGTAGCTGGGATTACAGGCGCTTGCCACCACGCCTGGCTACTTTTTTTTTGTATATTTAGTAGAGATGGGGTTTCACCATGTTAGCCAGAATGGTCTCCATCTCCTGACCTCGTGATCCATCCACCTTGGCCTCCCAAAGTGCTGGGATTACAGGTGTGAGCCACTGCTCCCCGCCATATTCTTTATCTTGCTCTTGGGTGGCGGTTGTATGAATGTGTACAGATGTAAAGATTTTGTTGAGCTGCATGTGCACTGAAGTCCTTTGTTGTTGTTGTTGGGGGATGGGGGTCTCAGTATGTTGCCAACCCAGGCTGGTCTTGAACTCCTGAGTTCAAGCAATCCTCCTGCCTCAGCCTCTCAGGTAGCTGGGATTACAGATGTGCCATGTACCCTAAAAATTTGCCAATTTGTTAACTGACACAGTATTTTAAGATTTGTTTCTTGTTTCTGTCTTGAATGAGATTACCTCTTGTGTTTTGTCATTGAGTATGATGTTGACTTGGCCAAGAGTTTGTAGTGTACCAGGTGCTAGGAGTATAGTGTATTTGTGCTAGAAATATAGCAATGAGCAAAACAAAGTCCTTGCTCTCTTGTGACTTACATTCTCGAAGGCAAAGAGACATAGATATCGAATCTCACTTATCGAATGTTTTACAAAGTGCTTGGCACTGTTCTAATTAATTAGATGTTTGGTTAACTCATTGAAGTCTCACAGTCACCTTGTTGAGTAAGTGCTATTATTATCATCCCCATTTTACAGATGAGGAATCTGAGAGTTTTAGGGAGTTCAGTAACTTTCCCAGGATGGAAAAGCTGGAAGGTGAGAGAGCTAGCATCTGAGCTCAGGCAGGCTGACTCCAGAGCTCATGCTGTCAAGGGGGTAGGTAGTACTGAGTCTCCTCTTTCTCCTTGGCTGCAGCCAGCTTCAGGAGGAGAATTAGATGTGACTTGTCTGTCTCTATCTCAGGGGTGCATAGGTGGGACAGTTGTGACACGGTTCTGAAGAGAGATGCCTATAAACATTTTCCTTTTTTTAAGTCAAACTTATTTTCTTTAATGTAAATATGTAAAATATTATTATAACTGCCTTGGGGACACAGTATTTATAAAATAATTATTTGAAAAGTTTTATAATTTAACTCTGCTTTTATCCTTGTTATAAATGGATTTTTTTTATTAGAGTGTATTTTGACTTCTTAAAATTGGTTAGGGATAGGAAATATTTTACAAATTCGTTTAATATACATTTCCCCTTCATGATTAGTGTCATAAACTTATTAGGTGAACATGTATCTTCCCGTAAGAAAACAAAAAGCTCATTTATTGACTTCTCAATTTCATTGTTTTGATATGATAGTTTATTATAGAATAATGAGTATTTGTGTGTTTCACTTACAAGAGTTTTATAATTTATACACAGTTTTGCTGTTTGAACCAAAAATGTTGTGATTATGGGAGGCTTATCTCAGGCTACTTGGAGGCACAGGACATAGTTCTCTCATAAACTTTTTAAAAACCATTAGTTAGGCTGGGTACAGTGGCTCACACTAATCCCAGCACTTTGGGAGGCCGAGGCGGGTGGATCACAAGGTAGGAGTTTGAGACCAGCCTGACCAACATGGTGAAACCCTGTCTCTACTAAAAATACAAAAATTAGCTGGGTGTAGTGGTATGCACCTGTATCCCAGCTACCTGGGAGGCTGAGGCAGGAGAGTCGCTTGAAACCGGGAGGCAGAGGTTGCAGTGAGCTGAGGTCACGCCACTGCACTCCAGACTGGGCAACAGAGCGAGACTTCATCTCAAAAAACAAAACAAAACAAAACAAAAAACTCATTAGTTTGGGGTATATTTCTGCTTGGAATGCTCTCCTGTTCTGTATTTTTAGGTATGAAATCTAGTTTTCTGATCATCCAAGGGGAGGAATGCTTTTATATTTGAAGATTTGAAGTGGAGGCTTGTGAGTAAGAATAGAACAGGTATAGAAGAATTTGGTTATAAAGTGAGCGTTGGTTGATTTGAGCAATTTAAATTTTGAGATAATTTGTGCAGCCTTTGAACAGCTAGTGCTAATCTTAACTACCACCAAGTTTCTGGTCTTTTTTGAAAATTACATTTTATTACTGTAGTGATTATTTATTTTTCCCATTAATGAAAAGGTTATTTTTCCCATTAATTGTAGGTTGAATTAATGGTAACTTGTATGATTTTTGTGTCTATATGTGTGAGCCCTGTTTCCTTTTTATTGGAGAATAGTGTTAGAAACCAAGGTCTAGCATTAGTGAGTTCATTGTTTCTAGGCCTTCTCAGAGGACAGAGCTAGGAAATACACTAATTGCACACATGCACACACATTGGTCTTTATTTCTGTCTGTATATATTACGAACTGTAAGTTTCATAATGATACCTTTGATTCTAATATAACACCACAGGAATCATTTTAGCTTTCCCCTTTCCTTACTTGTAACTTTTTTGTGCAGCAGTGAGAAACTTAGCTGTCATTATCTACAACGTATTTTTACAGCCCTATAAAGTACTCTAAGAATTTGCTAACCTGTATTTTTGTGAGAAACAAATTTGCCAGCTAGATTACGGTATTCGTGTATATAGTACTTCTTTTATGCCTTTGGCCTTAGAGTATCTAATCAAAATACTGTTTTTCAAAGTTACTTAGGTCAGTTCTTTTCACCGGACTTTAATGTATGTTATTTACTGACAGGTTCATTTGTTACTACTTGTATTATATTTTGATGCCTCCTACATCCGGTTTTTTTTTTTTTTTTTTTTGAGATAGAGTCTTGCTCTGTTGCCCAGGCTACAGTGCAGTGGTGCGATCTTGGCTCACTGCAGCCTCAGCCTCCCAGGCTCAGGTGATCCTTCCATCTCAGCCTCCTCAGTAGCTGGGATTATAGGCTTGTGCCACTGTGCCTGGCTAATTTTTGTATTTTTTTTTTGTAGAAACGGAGTTTCACCATGTTGGCCAGGCTGGTCTTGAACTCCTGACCTCAGATGATCTGCCCACCTTGGCCTCCCAAAGTGCTGGGATTACAGGCATGAGCCACCACGCCCAGCCTCGTATTGCTGAGATACAGCTTCAGGTTAGATTGCTAAAAGTAGGATTGCTTAGTCAAAAGATAAATGTATATGTTGTTTTATTAGGATTGCTAGATTTTTCTCTAGAATGGTTGGACCAGGTTGCATTCCCACCAACAGTGTGAGAGTGCCTTTTTCTCTAGATCCTTGTAATCAAGATGTGTTGTCATGTTTTTAATCTTTGTCAATCCATTAGATGGAAAATGGTATCCATGTTTTAATCTGCATTTGTCTAGTTATAAATGAGTTTGAACATTTTTTTTTCTTAGTTTTAGGACCATATTCTTTCAAGAATCATCTGGTTACATTTTTTTTTTTTCTGATTCTATCAAGCTTTTAGTCCTTTGTCCCTCAATATTTAAGCACTCTTTATATATTAGGGATACTAGCCATTCGTGGCAAATGTTCTAAATATTCTCTTCCAGCTTTCAATTGTCTTTTGGTTTTGTTTATGGTAATTTTTTTGCCATGCAAAAAATTTTTTAAGAAATATGTAGTCATATTTATTAGTCTTTTATTGGTTCTGGATTTCAAGTCATAATTAGCAATCCTTTTTCCACCTCAAGGTAAAGATAATTTTTTCCTGTGTTTTTTTCTAATACTTGTGTGGTTTTATTTTTTAAGTTTGTATATAGATCACTAATCCATTTGGATTTTATTTTTGTATATAATATGAAATAGAAATAGAATTTTTTCTAAATAAAAACAAATTGTCCAGTTGTCCCAGTACTGTTTATTGAAATGTCCATATTTGTCCCAGTGACTTAAGATGCCAAAACATATGTATATATAATAGTCGTATGTCAAAGATTCTATATATACTTAGGTCTGTTTCTGCACTTTGTTTTATTCCGCTGGTTGATTTGTTCATTCATGTGCCAGCACAACAGTGTTTTAATTACAGAGGCTTTTATAGTATGGTGTAAGTCTGATAAGACCTGTCCCATCCTTGTAGTTTATTGTATTTGTTTTCAGTGTTTTTCTGGTTATTCTTGCAGGTTTATTTTTTTATATGAACTTTAGTGTCAACCTAATTTCATTCAAAAGCATTGTTGGGATTTTTATTAGGGTTACATTGAACTTATGAGAGCTGATGTGTTTATAATATTGAGTCCTTCTCTCTGAGAATAGTATTACCTCTTTTATTTATATCTACTTTCGTGTCAGGTGTGTTTTGAATTTTTCTTTTTACAGATTTTACACATTTTTAAGATTATTCCTAAGTAATTTTCTTTCTTAGTATTATAAATGAGATTTTCTTTACCATTTATTTGCTATTGTTATTGTTTGTGTATATGAAGCCTGTTTTTTTAAATGTTACTTTTATATCCTACTACTTTGCTGAAAAAATTATTTGAGTTGTATTATCATTTAGGGAACTGATATATAATATGCAAATAGAGAATTTCAGTACTTCTTTGCCCACTCTTATGCCTCTATTTGATTTCACTTATATAATTGCACAGGCTTATACCTCTAGTATAGTGTTGAATAGTAGTAGATAGTGGGTATGCTTGCTTTATTCCTCATTTTAGTAGAAATGCCTCTAATATTTCCTCATTAAGGAAGATACTAGCTTTAGGACTAATTTGTCATATTAAGACAGTATTCCACCAGGTGCAGTGGCTTATGCCCACCCAGCACTTTCGGAGGCCCAAGGTGGGTGGATGGCATGAGTCCAGGAGTTTGAGACTAGCCTGGGCAACATGATGAGCCCCTGTCTCTACAAAAAATACAAAAATTAGCTGGGCATGGTGGAGTGTGCCTGTAGTCCCAGCTACTTGGAAGGCTGAGGCGAGAGGATTGCTTGAGCTTGGGAGGTTGAGGCTGCAGTGAGCCATGATCCCACCAGTGCACTCCAGCCTGGATGACACAGTGAGACTCTGCCTCAAAAAAAAAAAAAAGGAAAAAAGTATTCCTCAATTTTATTTAAGTAGTTTTATCATGAATGAATGTTGAGTTTTATCAAAGGCTCCTTCAGCATCTGTGCAGAGAATCATATAGTTTTCTTCCTTAGATCTATTAATATGCATATACAGTAGTGTCCCCTCGTTATCTGAGGGAGACATGTGTTCCAAGACCCCCAGTAGATGCCTGAAACTGTGGATAGTACTGAACTCTAAATATACCATGTTTTTGCCTTTACATGCATACCCATGACTAAAAGTTTAACTTGTTAATGAGGCACACGGTAAGAGATTAACAACAATAACTGAATACAATAAAACATTACAACAATGTGCTGTAATGAAACTTATACAGTGTGGCGGTAACTTTTGCAGTTTAAGGTGCAGCAGCAAAACTAGCATGAATTTCTTTTGCCTTCTTCACAATTTTATAGATAGAATTGTTCTTACCATAGATCTTAGGAACTCAACATACTGTTTTTTTTTTTTTTCCTTTCCTTAAATCAAGAACTTTTACTTTTACTTTTCACTTAAAGGAAGCACTTTATGGTTTCTCTTTGGCATATCTGCATTGCCAGCATCACACCAGCCTCACTGCTCTTGCGCTTCGGTGCCATTATTAAGTAAAATAACGGTTACCTGAACACAAGCATTGATACCCCGACAGTTGATCTCATAACTCAGAGACTTGTGGGCAGGTAGTAAAACAGTCTGGATACACAAACAGTGGGATGATTCACATCCTAGATGGGATGGTGCAAGATTTCATCATGATGCTCAGGATGGCAGGCAGTTTGAAACCTAAGAATCGTCTATTTCTGGAATATTTCATTTCATATTTTTGGACCTTGGCTGACCAATGGTACCTGAAACCTTGGAAAGTGAAACCACAGATAAGGAGGGGACATACTTTTAAGTGTAACATACTTTTAAGTGTAGCTTATCATTAGCAACTATGAAGAACAACCTGGTGGGAAAATAGCCCTAACTAACTACTTGGTTTACTATTGGATAATTAAGTTGTATCTTAAGGATGCTTTGTAGCTAAATTTTAAAATATTATTCTGTTTTTAAACTTTAAAAAACACCACTGGCTGGGGGTAGTTTTTAGAATAAAAGAAAATCGGCAAATATAAGTGACATATAGTAACAAACACTGAACAGGTAAATGTATATAATAGGAGTCTCTAGAGCATTAATGATCCAGGAATTTCCCCAAAGCAGCATTTTCTAACCTGTGTTTTGTGAACCCCAGGGATATAAAGTATCCTGAGGTTCACTTATTTTAATTTGTCTTTTAAAAAGATGGTGAGTATTTTCCTTTTAAAATCAATTAGTTTGAGAACTTCTGAGGGTATATGAGTAACCATACATGGCATTGTTGGTGGAAATCCGTCACCTGATTGATCTATCATTCAGTTGAATGTTGCCAGCCACCATAGTCTTCTCGACTTTTAATTTTTCTTAAAAAGAAAATACCGGCCGGGGCGCGGTGGCTCAAGCCTGTAATCCCAGCACTTTGGGAGGCTGAGACGGGCGGATCACGAGGTCAGGAGATCGAGACCATCCTGGCTAACACAGTGAAACCCCGTCTCTGCTAAAAAATACAAAAAACTAGCTGGGCGAGGTGGCGGGCGCCTGTAGTCCCAGCTACTCAGGAGGCTGAGGCAGGAGAATGGCTGGAACCTGGGAGGCGGAGCTTGCAGTGAGCTGAGATTGCACCACTGCACTCCAGCCTGTGCGACAGAGCTAGACTCCGTCTCAGAAAAAAAAAAAAAAGAAAATACCAAACATATGTAGACGTAGACCGAAGAGTATCCTGTGCTTCCAGGTTCCATAAGCCTGCTTCAGTGAGTATCAATTCACTGCCAGTTTCATTACTACCCCCTTTCCTGGCTACTTTGAAGCAAATTCCTGATGCTACATCATTATATCTATGAGTATTTCAGCATGTAAACCTAAAAGATAAGGCCTCAATTTAAAAAACCTATAATACCTTTATTATAATTAAAAATAGTTGATAATTTCTTTTTTTTTTTTTTTTTTTTTGAGACGGAGTCTCGCTCTGTCGCCCAGGCTGGAGTGCAGTGGCCGGATCTCAGCTCACTGCAAGCTCCACCTCCCGGGTTCACGCCATTCTCCTGCCTCAGCCTCCTGAGTAGCTGGGACTACAGGCGCCCGCCACCTCGCCCGGCTAGTTTTTTGTATTTTTAGTAGAGACGGGGTTTCACCGTGTTAGCCAGTATGGTCTCGATCTCCTGACCTTGTGATCCACCCGTCTCGGCCTCCCAAAGTGCTGGGATTACAGGCTTGAGCCACCGCGCCCGGCCGATAATTTCTTAATAACATCAATATCTACTATCCACATTTCTAGTTGTCTCAAAAATGTCGTAACTTTTTTCACTATTTGTTTGAATCAAGATCTAAATAAGGTTCACACATGTGATTAGTTGCTCCATCTTGTAAGTTTCTTAATACATAGCAGTGATTCTCAACTAGATGAGATTTTGTCTCCCAGGGCACACTAGTCAATGTCTAGAGACATTTTTGATTTGGAAGTGGTAGAGTGGTTGCTACTGGCAGCTAGTAGGTAGAGGACAGGGATGCTACTAAACGTTCTGCACTGGTTAGTCCCACAGAAAGAATGATCTAGTCTAAAATCTCTATAGTGCTGTTGTTGAGAAACCCTGATCTATAGGTTTTTCTTTCAGGTCTTTAACCCTCTCCCCACCCTTGCAAACTCCTTATTGCACAAAGTGGTTGTTTATCCTAAAAATTTCCACTTTCTGGATTTTGCTGATTATGTCCCTGCAGAATCTTTTTGCTCCTCTCTTTCCTATAAATTGGTAGTTGACTCTAGAGAAGCTTGATCAGATTCAGGTCCCCTTCAACCCCCAAAAATTTCATAGGAGAGTGGTGCAGATTTCTATCAGGAACCTAAGCAGAAGGCATAAAATGTCTGGTTGTTTCTCTTTTTGTTATATTGGCTGCCATTGATCAATGCCAATACCCATTCATAGCAGTTGCAGAATGGTACCTTTATCATTATAATTATAAAATTTTATAACTGATAATTATAAAATTTCTTTTTCATTTGTTACTTGTAGTACTTCTATAAAGAGAAAATTTTCTTTTATCTAGTCTTTGGTTATCTAGTTGTTCAGTGTAGGAGAGGCAAAATTAAATGCTTGATTCTTTTCCATTATCACTGACTTTTTAAGTTAATTGATTAATTAACATCCTCATTGTTAAAGGATGAGAGCTATTATTTAAAGGAATATAATTTAATGTGTAATATTGAGTAATACAAAGAAGTTGAAAGACAAATATATAGAAAGATCCATGTCCCCTTTGACCATACCAACTGCCATTAAAAAAACAAAACAAAGACAATCTGGTAAGAGGGCCAGGCACTGCCGCTCACACCTGTAATCCCAGTACTTTGGGAGACCGAGGCAGGAGGATCACCTGAGGACAGGAGTTTGAGACTAGCTTGGGAAACATAGCAAGACCCCCATCTCTACAAAAAAGAAATTAGCTGGGTGTGGTGGCATGTGCCTGTAGTCCCAGCTCCTCGGGAAGCTGAGGCTTGAGTGCAGGAATTTGAGGCTTCAGTGTGCTAAGATTGTGTGATCTTGCCACTGTACTCCAGCCTGGGTGACAGAGCAAGACTGTCTCTTAAAAAAGACCTGGCGCCGGGCTTGGTGACTCACATCTGTAATCCCAGCACTTTGGGAGGCTGAGGCAGGCGGATCATGAGGTCGGGAGATTGAGACCATCCTGGCTAACACGGTGAGACCCCGTCTCTACTAAAAATACAAAAAATTAGTCGGGCGTGATGGTGAGCGCCTGTAGTCCCAGGTACTTGAGAGGCTGAGGCAGGAGAATGGCGTGAAGCCAGGAGGAGGAGCTTGCAGTGAGCCAAGATCACGCCATTGCACTCCAGCCTGGGCGACAGAGTGAGATTTTGTCTCAAAAAAAAAAAAAAACAAAAATCTTACTTTTTGTTTATTAAAATAACCTGGATATCTTAGAGAGCTTCTCATATCAGCTTGTACAGATATCTCATTCTTTTTAATGGCTGCATAGAATTCCATTCTGTGGATTTACCATAATTTAACTGGTCCTCTCTTGATGGATTCTTGAGTTGGTTTCTCTTTTGTTCTTATTACTTAACAATGCTGCAGGATATATATTTTTGTGTGTATGTTTATCTTTATTCTTGGTGAGCATTTGGGTATTCTTAATGTAAGTTTCTAGCATTATCCATTTTGAAGTTGTTTTTATCTGTAGTCATATTTTAAAATTCATGTTCTGTTGATCAAAGACAAGTGTAAAGAATATTGATAATGAAATAGAAGTTTGAGCTTAAATATATTGTACAAATTTAAGATTCTTATTTACTGGGGCTGTAAGTTGCATTCATCTTGACACAAAAATCAGTGTCAGAGAAAGTAAAATGATCTTATGTCCAATTTATATTTTATTATGGGGAAGAGGGATAAAACACTCTCAGAATGTTTTGTTAACATCCTCTTCCTTTATAATTTAGAAATACCATTTTTACTTGAGCACAAAACATAAGAATTTCAAACATCTAATATGGACTCCTGTTTATCAGTTAGTAATCTTTTTTTTTTTTTGAGACAGAGTTTCACTCTTTTTGCCCAGGCGGGAGTGCAATGGCGTGATCTTGGCTCTCCACAACCTCTGCCTCCTGGGTTCAAGCGATTGTTCTGCCTCAGCCTCCCGAGTAGCTGGGATTACAGGCATGCACCACCACGCCCGGCTAATTTTGTATTTTTAGTAGAGACGGGATTTCTCCATGTTGGTCAGACTGGTCGCAAACTCCCGATCTCAGGTGATCCACCCACCTCGGCCTCCCAAAGTACCGGGATTACAGGCGTGAGCCACCGTGCCTGGTCTATCAGTTAGTAATTTTAAGTTTGACGTGTGCAGTAAAATCATGAAGTTGCGAAAGCTGGGGGATCTTACACCGTTATAGATGATTTGGTATTTTTAATGTGCAAAAACTGTTGTCAGGTGAGTATTCACTATTTCACAAAGAAACTGGAATGTGGTCCAGTGTCGACCTTTTGATGAATACAGTATCCCTTGAATACTTTAATATTAATAAATATTAAATGGCTCACACCTGTAATCCTAGCACTATGGGAGGCTGAGATGGGTGGATCGTGAGGTCAGGAGATTGAGACGATCCTGGCCAACATGGTGAAACCCCATCTCTGCTAAAAATACAAAAAATTAGCTGGGCGTGGTGGCACACACCAGCTACTCGGGAGGCTGAGGCAGGAGAATCGCTAGAACCCAGGAGGCGGAGGTTGCAGTGAGCCAAGGTCGTGCCACTGCACTCCAGCCTGGGTGACAGAGCGAGACTCCATCCCCCCCGCAGAAAAACAGAAAAATGAAACTAAAAAAAGAAAATAAAATGGTCATGGAGATGTGACCTGGAGATATTTCCGTTGTCTAGAACCCTACAGAATAGTTAAAAAAAAAAAAACAAAAAACCAAAGGTCAGAACATGAAACAGTTTTGATAGCATTTTAACTGACCTGGTCAGTGATGGTGTGGGACCACTGGTATCCTTGAAACAGGGGCTTTCTGGCCACTTTCCATCAATGGCTTTGGAAACTTTCTGTGGGGACCACATGGGAGCTTTCCCCTCCAAGGACTGGGTTTGTGGGTTCATGGGTTTTTCCTCCTCTTTGTGAACTGCTAGAGTGCCTCACCTGTCACATACGCTACAGTGTAGACGTGTGGTTAGTCTTTTTCACTTTACTACTTTTTGAAGGAATCATGGGGCATAAACTATATGCAGATTATAAGAATTTTAGTCTTTTTACGTAATCTAACTTGTCACAGGTCTGATTCATATTCCTCTCTTACATTCTTCCTATTTCGGTACTTTTTTTAAAGGATAACTTTGTGTGCCTGGTGTTTTGAGTTACTTTCTTTTTTGTGCTAGCCTGTCCTTATTTTCTTTATATCAAAGAATCAAAGTTTTCTTTAGAGCCCGTGGTGACTGGGTGAACACAGTCCCTTCTGTTTGGTTCAGGGACATTATTCCTCATACCTGCTTTTCCAACCATCCAAATGCCAAGTAGTTAGCGCTGGACTCTACTCCCTTAATTTTTCTCTTCTTATCTTTGGCTTTGTGGGCATCCAGCCTGTAGTAGGAGAGGTCATACCCCAATCTGAACTTGATTTCTCAGTTTTCTCATTCTTTATCCCTTAAGCAATTGATTATTCTCGAAAGCTCCAAAGTCGCACACCGCTCTTGCTCAGAATCACCTGTTGGGGCTACCCATCTCTTCAGGAGTGTTACCACCTCAGCCCCAGGGGAACTGCTACTTGATTTACCCATGGTATTACATCCTGATTAGCCCATCATAAAGTTGAAAAATCCTAAATTGAACCATTGTAAATTGGAGACTGTCTGTCCTGTGCTTATCTCTTGCCGGTCTGCAGAGTGTTTTGTTTTGCAGCCCTACCCCTCACCCCAGGGCAGCAGCTGCTGATTCAGTCACCACCTCAGACCTTCTGAGAAGACAGAACAAAGAAAGACCCTGATACAAGCTTCTTCGGACTTCAAGTAATGTTAGGATATGAGTCACTTTTCTTCTCTTTCCTTCCCTTCCTCTCCACTGCATCAATGATTTTTTAGTTTCGTTTGCCACCATCACGTGTCAGGCTTTCATTGGCCACTATCATAGTTTCTACCATATCAATGTAACACTTTTGATACTTAATATTTTCTTTAAAACTGCTTTAAATGGATTTTCGTTTTAAAAATTTAGTTGCCTTAAACAGAGGTATCTGCTAAATCGTGTTAGTGATGCTCACGCTACATTTTAATAGGTATAAGAAAATACATATTTATTGAAATAAAAAGTATTATCTAAAATGTGCACCTGTAAGATTGTCAGAAGGGTAATGATGATTGATAGGCTAGTAGACACAGAGAAAGGGTACAGGTTTTTTTTAATGGAAGTCAAGGATTGAAGAACTTAAATAAGCAAATGAGAATGGCTATACAAAGCAGGAGGCTCAGCAGAATTTGTCCCACTGCCAGGACAAACTTCCCTGGCCTTCAGTTTCCCATAAAGCTGCCCTGTTGGCAATGATGGTGCTGATTGCATCTGGATCCCATCAGGTCCAGCCATTATTGTGGTTAAGACAGGTCCTGAGGTCCTCTTGATTCCTCCCTGTTTTCCTGGTGACACTGCCTATTCCAGGGATGTCAGAAACTGCCCACAGCCTCAGGACGTTCCTCAGTATGAATAGCAAGATTGGGTGAATTGATGATCAACTTCTCAGGAATCTCATCTTCCTAGCAGGCCTCAAGCCTGCTTGAAGTCTGTTCCTCCAGATATGCATAACGCTACACTTTGGGCCAAAGTTTGCCTTAGTGTTGAAACGTGTGTTCAGATTTAGGAAATTCCTGGAAACAATTTCAAGAAGAAAAGGCAACTGCTAAGTCATGTAGATTGTGGTCTTTGGTGTAGTTGGAAATTATCTTTAGGTGTATTAGATCCCATCTACTCATCCATTCAAGGGCCTGGCTTCAACAGTTGTATCCCTACCTCATCATTTTTTTTTTTTTTTTTGTTAGCATGCCAATTGTATGCATATATCCTTTATTTTAATTTTTAATTTTTATTTTTTTTCCGAGATGGAGTCTTGCTCTGTTGCCCAGGCTGGAGTGCAGTGGCATGAACTCGGCTCACTGCAATCTCCGCCTCCCGGGTTCAAGCGATTCTCCTGCCTCAACCTCCGGAGTAGTTGGGATTACAGGTGTGTGCCACCACGCCTGGCTAATTTTTTTTGTATTTTTAGTAGAGACAAGGTTTCACCATGTTGGCCAGGCCAGTCTTAAACTCCCGACCTCAAGTGATATGCCCACCTTGGCCTCCCCATGTGTGGGATTACAGGCATGAGTCACCAAGCCCGGCCTGTATCTTTTATTAAAAAAACAAAAACAAAAATCCTTTCTTGACATCCCTTTTCAGCTGCAGCCCTGTTTCTTTGCTACCTTTATAGCAAAATTAATCAAGTTGTTCCTACTTCCTGTTTCCAGTTTTTTGGTTTTTTTCTTCTCCTAGGAAATGAGAGAGGCCCCATTTTCTCTTTTACTCAATCCAATCAGGCTTTCATCGTTACCACTCTATTGAAACAGTTCTTTTCAAAGTTATCAGTGAGCATCACCTAACTTGGTGTCTGGGGAACCCCTGTGCTGATTTTCCTTCTGCTTTGCTACCCCTCCTTCTCAGTTCTTAGTGCAATTCCTTCTCGTCTCCCTGATCTTTTACTGCTGGGTACCCCACGGTAACTCAGTAGTTTTTCCAGCACTCATCTGTTTTCTTTCGTAGCTCTCTCCCCTGAACTCTAGTCTTTTTTTTTTTTTTTTTTTCTTTTGAGGCGGAGTCTCGCTCTGTCGCCCGGACTGGAGTGCAGTGGCCAGATCTCAGCTCACTGCAAGCAAGCTCCGCCTCCCGGGTTTACGCCATTCTCCTGCCTCAGCCTCCCGAGTAGCTGGGACTACAGGCGCCCGCCACCTCGCCCGGCTAGTTTTTGTATTTTTAGTAGAGACGGGGTTTCACTGTGTTAGCCAGGATGGTCTCGATCTCCTGACCTCGTGATCCGCCCGTCTCGGCCTCCCAAAGTGCTGGGATTACAGGCTTGAGCCACCGCGCCCGGCCTGAACTCTAGTCTTGAATATAAATTGTCAACTTCAGATCTCCACTTGGATGAATAGTAGGTTGGCCAACCTTGAGTGTATGCAGAATCAAACCCCACAACTCCCTCCCTTCTTGATCATCACTGCTGCTCCTGTAGTCCTCTTCATTTCACTTAATGGCAGTCCTTCATGTTGTTCAGGGCAGGATCTTTGGAGTCATCCTTGATTCTTCTTTCATAATTTGCACTAAATCTTTGGCCAAATCCTGTTCGCTTACTTTCAGAATCTCACTACTACTGGTTGCCTTCATCACTATCCTTTTGTAAGATGGGCTTATTGAAGTAGCCTCCTACTGGTCCCCCTCCATCTGCCCTCCAGAAACCAGAGTGGTGCTTTTAACATGTAAGTTGTAAGTTAATACTTAAATGAACTTTAGTGGAACACTTGTCCTCTTGAGGAAAAAGTCTCTGAAAATTCCCTGCTCATTGCCACAATTTCTTCCTTCCTTTTTAAATAGTTCCTGAAGTACTTCTGTCTCTGGGGAACGTCTCTTAAGATAGCTAAAATATTTTAATCCCTTTTGCCGAAAAGGCTATTGCCCTTTTTCCACCTGCTTCAGCATTTCAATTGTTGTTATTATTTTTTGAGACAGAGTCTTGCGCTGTGGCCCAGGCTGGAGTACAGTGATGTGACCTCGGCTCACTGCAACATCCGCCTCCTGGGTTCAAGCAGTTCTCCTGTCTTGGCCTCTCGAGTAGCTGGGATTACAGGTGCGCACCACCACACCTGACTAATTTTTTTTTTTTTTAATATATTTTTGGTAGAGACAGAGTTTCGTCCTGTTGGCCAGGCTGGTCTGGAACTCCTGACCTCAAGTGATCCACCCACCTCGGCCTCCCAAAGTGCTGGGATTACAGGTGTGAGCCACCACCCCCTGTCTCAATTATTTATTTCTTTGTTTGTTAATTAATTAATTAGAGTCTTACTCTGTCGACCAGGCTGGAGTGTTGTTGCATAATCACAGCTCACTGCGGCCTTGACCTCCCAGGCTCAAGCAGTCCTCACACTTCAGCCTCCCAAGTGGCTGGGACTACAGGCGTGCACCAACACGCCCAGCTAATTTTTAAATATTTTTGTAGAGTCAGAGTCTCAGTATGTTGCCCAGGCTGGTCTTGAACTCCTGGGCTCAGGCGACCCTCCCTCCTCGGCCTCCCAAGGCCAGGTTTACAGGCATGGGCCACTGTGCCTGGCCTCAGTGTTTTATGTAATGGTCCAGTCTCTTAAGGGATTCATGGTAGCTGAGCCTACCCTAGTTCAGCCTAAAGCTGATGCCACCCTCAGCAGTGGGACAAAAGAATTCACCGATTTTATTCATGTCTTTAGAACTGTCACATAGTGAGTTGCTAGAAATAATTATTTTTCCCTCCGGAGAATTCCTAAGATCCAAAGATGATTCTTTTCCTCCTATACAGATCAATTGTGGATTTCCTCATCAAGTTGAACAATTTTGTTCTTGATCTTTGTTCAGTAATTAAGTATTAAATATTACCCAAGTATTATTTACTTAACCTGTACCTATTTACCTATAACTATTTATTATACCATTTTGTGTATATTCTTGTTCAGTGTTTATCCCTGAGAGGATGCTGGCCTAAGAGAATAGAGAAGATGGTGAGTATGAAGATAAGCATATCTCTACAATAAATGTGAAAGTTAAGGGTGTGTGCATGAGAAGTTTGCGAGACTAGGCTTGTACATATGCAGCAGGCTCTGTAGGAGCCCCACCCGGATCCCCTGGCTTTCTCTCTTTCCATCTTTGTCTCTGTCTGGGGAATACATTCTTCTTGCTCAAAGCACCTTATACTTGGCCTGAGGGCGTTCTCTGGCTGCAGGAGCTCAGCAGCTTGTACTTGAAGCAGGTCTGAAATGCTGGGGCATTATGCCTCTGGGATAGCCCTCATCCATTATCTAGTGGGAGATAGTAAATAAATCCCTAACTTCCTCTCCCTTTGGGTGGGACCTTTCTGAAGCCCCTTATACTTAGTCTTCCAAATGTCCCCAAGGCTACCTCCCTTTCTGTGTCTCACTTTTCCATTCACTTGCCAGTGCTTCCAGGGACTACTTCCCATGTGAATGCCTGCAATCCCATCTCAGGTTCTGCTTAAGGGGAACTCCAGCCTTAAACCAGTAGGTAAATTGTTAATGAAAAGAAAGATCATAAGCAAGAGATACAGGATTTGAAAATAGGGTTTGGATTTCATTGATAACAGATTTTTCACGTGATGATAGTGTTTGTGTCTTAATGCCTGTATAATTATATGATTTCATTTACCTATATCTGTGTGCAAAATGTGTTATGAACATGGCTGTCAAAGTCATTGAATAGATCTCTGGTCCTGCTACCTTCAAGATTATTTGTGATATGATTTTAATTTGAAGCTGTTTGTTGTTGTTTTATTTCTCCCTTCCTTTAGAATCCCTTCTTTTTCAAAACACTAGAAACCGCCCATCATGCTAAGTAACCTTTTGCATGAGAACTGTTGCAATGAAGTGTTAACATTTCGCAGATTAATTGACATATAAGAAAACTAGCAACCACTTTACCATCTTTGGGGAATGATATGGTCTACCAAAATAAGATTTTCCTATAACTGAAAGTTCTACTTGTGAAATGTAGCTGTCCTCAGAAAAATTACTTAGGAGATTAAACTGCTTTAAATAGTGTAGTATTCTATTAAGAGCATGTCTGTCAAAATCCTTCTAAAAAGAGTTGACATATAATTTCGTTGACTAAGTATCATGGACCTCAGTTATCTTCTGTGCCATATGGGCTGCTGGACTGTTTGTGCGCTAAATTGCCCCACACCAGTTGCCATTTATCGATAGTGTTTTATTTCCTTCCTTGCGATTCTTTTTTCCTGTTGCCTGTTAGTCTGCTTTGACCAACTTCCACTGTCTCCTTCTAATTTTGTTTTCTTTTTCTTTTTTTTTTTGAGACGGAGTCTCGCTCTGTCGCCCGGGCTGGAGTGCAGTGGCCGGATCTCAGCTCACTGCAAGCTCGGCCTCCCGGGTTTACGCCATTCTCCTGCCTCAGCCTCCCGAGTAGCTGGGACTACAGGCGCCTGCCACCTCGCCCGGCTAGTTTTTTGTATTTTTCAGTAGAGACGGGGTTTCACCATGTTAGCCAGGATGGTCTCGATCTCCTGACCTCGTGATCCTCCCGTCTCGGCCTCCCAAAGTGCTGGGATTACAGGCTTGAGCCACCGCGCCTGGCCTAATGTTGTTTTCTTAACTGGAGCAAAATAAGATTTCCACGTGGGATTAGGCAACAGGTCTTCTTAAATTACCCACTCCGTATTCTGATACACAGGTGACAAAAGGATGACCGTAGCCAGGAATGGAGTCAAGCTGTGCAAAAGAGATTTGGCAAATATCACTTAAATAAACCTGACAGGCAAGTTTGGAATTTTTGAAATCAGAGTGCATGTGGTGCTAGATTATAGCTTTGAATTCTTACCCTAGGATAGAAGCTATGCCTGGTGGGTAAGGGTAGCCCTGGCTTCCAGGTAATTTTATTTAGAAGAAAATCATATGGCTGGCTTGGAGATATGTTATATCTTGCTTGTTATGTAGGTCTTGTATTTTGATCTACGTAAGAAGATTTGACTCAGTCATTAGACTTCAGCCTAGAAAGTGCCCTACAAATACTTGTTAATTATGTTGTAATAAGGGTAATTGGAGACAATTTGTTTCTTTTGAGGTTAAAAAGATAGTTTTAGAAAGTTTTAGTGTGTGATCACTTATTGACTTCTTTGGTTCATATGCATTCATTAACATGCTTTGTTAGTATTCAGAAATGCTTGGTAATGCTGTCACCATTTTAGTCCCCTGTGTTGATAACGGGGTGGTTTTACTATACACTTGGTTTATTGGTACTTTGTACCAATTGTAAAATTGCAAAACATTAAAAATGTTTTAATTTTGTAAATTTAAATCATAAAATTGTTAACAGTTACAATTATAAAAACAAATTTATAATAAACTCTTCACAGCCAGTAAGTCTGAAAATTAGCTTCTAAGGCAATTTTCCAAGGTGGAAAATAATAACCCATGAAGTGTTTTGTGGGGGAAAAAATAAGAGAGAGAGAGAAAGACCTGAGGTTGGGTACAGTATTTATCACTTATGCTCGATCCCCATCATGGAAATTCAAAGTGCTCATTAACTTGTTGAATTCACTGAGAAGTATTGCTGGTAAATAAAGGTGATTCGATCTCAGCCCAGTGTCTCCCTTATGTTTCTCTTATGAACTGTGGAATCTTTTTTGTGAATAACTTTGACTCCTGCAGGACACTGTTTTTTGTCTTTTTTTTTTTTATTTTTTATTTTAAGAGACAGAGTCTTACTTTGTCTTACAGGCTGGAGTGCAGCAGTGTAGTCATAGCTCACTGTAGCCTCAAACTCCCGGGCTCAAGCGATCTTCCCACCTTAGCATCCTGAGTAGCTGGGGCTACAGGTATATGCCACCTATACCTGGCTAATTTTTTTTTTTTTTTTGAGACGGAGTCTTGCTCTGTCGCCCAGGCTGGAGTGCAGTGGCTGGATCTCAGCTCACTGCAAGCTCCGCCTCCCGGGTTTACGCCATTCTCCTGCCTCAGCCTCCTGAGTAGCTGGGACTACAGGCGCCCGCCACCCTCGCCCGGCTAGTTTTTTGTATTTTTTAGTAGAGACGGGGTTTCACCGTGTTAGCCAGGATGGTCTCGATCTCCTGACCTCGTGATCCACCCATCTCGGCCTCCCAAAGTGCTAGGATTACAGGCTTGAGCCACCGCGCCCGGCCTACCTGGCTAATTTTTAAAAACTTTTTTTGGTAGAGATGGGGGTCTCATTATGCCTAGGCTGGTCTTGAACTTCTGGCTTCAAGAAGTCCTCCCACCTTAGCCTCCCAAAGTGCTGGGATTTTTAGACATGAGCTACTGTGCCTGTCCAGGGCACTTAAAAAAAGAAATGCTTTTTAAGAGAATGCTATAGAGCCAGTCCTTGCTTTGCAAGGTTCTGGTGTGCACTGATTTCAGTTACCATTAGATAACATTAGTCACCCAGGATTCAAGTTTCAGTCACCATGGTCTGTTACCTATGAATGCATAAAGTACAGACGTTTCTGCCAGTTCTTCAGTATGCAGATCAGAAATCACTGCAAAAATAACAGGCACGCGTCTGTTCTTCAGTTTACACACAGACAGGAGAATGTGTTATGCTGCCTCCTTGTCTCTCAGTATAAACTTACATGACCTGTTAGCAAAATAGATAATCGAAAGTGGGAAGTGGCCAGTAAAGATGAAACAGCAACAAAGAAACAAAAAGTGATAACTCTGGAAGTAAAATCCCATTGAGCATAAATGGAGTAATAAAATAAGTAACTGACAATGGGAACGCTGCCACTGCCACCATTTGCGGAACTCTAGACAGGCAGCCAGAGGCACTTAGTGAAGGCAGGCTAAATGTCATAATGTTTTAAATTATAGTGTACTAAAGAAGTATTAGTTTTACTATTTTTTCATTTCTCTATATATTATACCAACAGTAAGAGAGTTCTTAATGCTTTGACAAACATTTTTAAAGATCCCCAGAACAATTATAATTTCCCCCATTTATTATTAAAATCACTTGGCGTGATTTCAGCTTGCATGGTTACTTTTATGGTCCTGCTCTACCATGCAAAGCAAGGACCGCCTATATTTTTCTTACATTTGCCAGTCATCGATCATGTGACCTTTCATGGAAGTTAAGAATGACAAAATGGCCAGCACTTTGGGAGGCCAAGGTGGGCGGATCACGAGGTCAGGAGATCAAGACCTTCCTGGCCAACATGGTGAAACCCCGTCTCTACTAAAAATACAAAAATTAGCTGGGTGTGGTGGCACATGCCTATAATCCCAGCTATTCGGGAAGCTGAGGCATGAGAATTGCTTGAACCCAGGAGGCAGAGGTTGAAGTGAGCCGAGCCTGGTGACAGAGTGAGACCCCGTCTCAAAAAAAAGGAATTACAGAATGGACTTTGAGGAACCTGTAATGACAGATTATCTTTTGAATGGATCCAACATGTGAATAGGTTAAAAATCCTTCTTACACTTCATGTACTTTACATATTGCCCTGACTTTTATGTTTTGAAATAGAACGGTACAGAGCTTGCTGTCGACCTTTCCTGGCAATGCAGTGCCACCTATTTTGCTATTGATAGATACTTCTGATTTGTAATTGTATTGGAATTCTTTTTTTTTTTTTGAGACAAGAGTCTCACTCTGTTGCTCAGGCTGGAGTGCAGTGGGATGATCTCAGCTCATACTGTCACCTCCGCCTCCCGGGTTCAAGTGATTCTCGTGCCTCAGCCTCCTAAGTAGCTGGGATTAAAAGTGTGTGCCACTACAGCCAGCTAACTTTTGTATTTTTAGTAGGGTTGGGGTTTTACCTTGTTGCCCAGGCTGGTTTTGAACTCTTGGCCTCAAGCAGTCTGTCCTCCTTGGCCTCCCAGAGTGCTAGGATTACAGGTGTGGGCCACCACTTCTGGCCATGCATTAAAATTCTTTGAGATCTCTAGGTCATATATAAATTTCCACGTAGGATATTTGTTACCAGTTATGACAAGATTTTTGTGGTTCAGACCCGTACTCTAACTCATTGTTCATCAAGAATGAAAAAGCTTGCTAAGGATATTAAGTTCTCCTTAGAATGCTACCTTAGTTTCTGTTCCAGCAGAGAGGCCTTTAATATGAATGCTTTCTCTTGGCTTGACTTAGCTTGGTTTGTAATGTGTTTATTCCCCTTAGATGCAGGCCCTGAAGACTATTTATGAGATGAGAAAGGTTAGTAGGAAAACCCGATCTACTTGATTTGCCTTAGCTGACTCTTGTCCATTGTAGTTGATTCATCACTAAGTGTCCTAGATACATGTTTTTGCTGTTATCTTTTATCCCAGGGTGTGATCTCTTATTCCTATATATATATTCAATCTTCTATAGGTTTCATTAGGCCCTAGAAAATGTAGTTTTCTCTTCTATACTTGCAATGGAAAATAAAACTATCAGCTGGATTGGAGTGTTTTAGATGATTATTCATTCATCTTTAAAGATCGTATTTATTTTGTTTATAATTCATTTGTCTTCTTCGTTTACTAGAAGAATGTCAGATTCCTAATGTCAGATTAAGATAGGGACATTTAGGAACTACATGAAAGGAAAAGTAAATGGGCATAATATATACATTTGTGATGAATAATAATACATTTGAATAATATATACATTTGTTTCTGTACAAGAGGATTATACTTGCCTGACTGTGTCCTTTTTCATTGAAAAAATGTGTGGACATTTCAGAATAAATTCTTGAAAGAAAAAATAATCAGTTCTATACTTTCCCCCTCACATTCATTTTCTATCCCTTTATATTTGCAAAATTTATATTTAAATGGTAGCTCAAACGAATGTCTCCCTGATGTTCTTGGCATTCCTGTTTTGTGTCAGTCAGTAAATATTTTGTGAGAATCCGCTGTGTAATCAGCTTTAGGTAGATCTGTGGGCAGTGGGAAATTCTGAATTAAATATTACCCGTCTTTAAGGAGCTTAAAATCCAACGAAGCTTTCATAGGAAGACACTGTAAATTTGGTGTCTCACTAGCCATTATGCTAGAGTTTTAGATCAGTAGTTCCTCAGTGCCGTTTCTCTGCTGAGATTGCTGCAAAAGAATCACCTGGGGAACTTGTTAAGAACAGAGATTATTGTGGCCTGGCGTGGTGGCTTATGCCTGTAATCCCAGCAGTTTGGGAGGCCGAGGCGGGTGGATCACCTGAGGTCAGGAGTTCGAAATCAGCCTGGCCAACATGGTGAAACCCCATCTGTGCTAAAAATACGAAAAATTAGCTGGACGTGGTGGCTCATGCCTGTAATCCTAGCTACTTGGGAGGCCGAGGCAGGAAAATTGCTTGAACCTGGGAGGCGGAGGTTGCAGTGAGCTGAGATTGTGCCATTGCACCCCAGCCTGGGCAACAAGAGTGAAACTCTGTCTCAAAAAAAAAAAAAAAAAAAAAAACACACACACACAGAGATTATTGGGCCACACTCATTAACTTTCCCTGTAGATCAAAGGTGGGGCTCTCAGGAATGTGTTTTGCTTTTTAAAAATAAACAATGTACACTGCTGATTTCAAAAGGTATAGAGAAGGTTCTATGGTGAAAAACAATTCTCTTCTCCATTCTATATCCATTCAGTTTTCTTTCCCAGAGGCAACTGCTGTTACCAATTTCTTGCATGTCCTTCCAGACATATACCTTGCATTTACAAACATAGGGATGGGGGGATCACATACAAACTGTTAATGCACCTGACTTTTGTTGCTTTACAGTAAGCATCTCTTGGAGATCTTTCCATATTCCTACTTACAGAGCTGCATCATTCTTTTGAAAGGCTGCCTTGTAGCAGCTTATAAAAGCTGTATCGGGGATTCTAACGGACAGCCAGGTTTGGGAGCCACAGATAGACTGAGTGTTAAAGGGATTTAGAAAGTTTTCGTGTTAATTTCTTTTTTTTTTTTTTTTTGAGGCGGAGTCTTGCTCTGTCGCCCAGGCTGGAGTGCAGTGGCCGGATCTCAGCTCACTGCAAGCTCCGTCTCCCGGGTTCCCGCCATTCTCCTGCCTCAGCCTCCCAAGTAGCTGGGACTACAGGCGCCCGCCACCTCGCCCGGCTAGTTTTTTGTATATTTAGTAGAGACGGGGTTTCACTGTGTTCGCCAGGATGGTCTCGATCTCCTGACCTTGTGATCCGCCCGTCTCGGCCTCCCAAAGTGCTGGGATTACAGGCTTGAGCCACCGCGCCCAGCCTCGTGTTAATTTCTTATGTCTTGCACTTCATGAGGAACTGGACTCAGTAAACATTTCATTGTACTTCTTGGTACTAACAAGTTTTGTATAATGTTTCTTCTTATAGAATTCGCCAGTCAAAAATATGTGAAGGTAGTAGGGTGTATTTATTTCCGACGAGACCCTGTGTGGTGGTCAAAGCAGCTAGAAACAGGAAGATTTTCCCATTTTCCATCTCTGGGCTCAAGGTGCTTAGTGCTGTTTCACCTTTCCTTAGTGTTAAGGGAGGTAGGAATGGATAGAGAAGAAGATAGAAAGCAGGTAGTAGGCCGGGCGCGGTGGCTCAAGCCTGTAATCCCAGCACTTTGGGAGGCCGAGACGGGTGGATCACGAGGTCAGAAGATCGAGACCATCCTGGCTAACACGGTGAAACCCCGTCTCTACTAAAAAATACAAAAAACTAGCCAGGGCGACGTGGCGGCGCCTGTAGTCCCAGCTGCTCGGGAGGCTGAGGCAGGAGAATGGCGTGAACCCGGGAGGCGGAGCTTGCAGTGAGCTGAGATCCGGCCACTGCACTCCAGCCTGGGCGACAGAGCGAGACTCCGCCTCAAAAAAAAAAAAAAAAAAAAAAAAAGAAAGCAGGTAGTAAATTACACCATAAAACTTGCTCTGCCAAAGGAATTATTTTTCTCTATGTGTCTTTCACTCTGATACCTATATTTAAGAGATGCATATAAATATTCACATCTGTTGTAGAACTTCACGTACATACTGTTAGGTATTTATATACTTCAGATGTATATTATGGATAGCATACTTGTTGCCTTTGTTAACTTAAAAACATTGCCAAGGAAACCTTTATGAAATTGATACTGTTAGCCGGGCGCGGTGGCTCAAGCCTGTAATCCCAGCACTTTGGGAGGCTGAGACGGGTGGATCACGAGGTCAGGAGATCGAGACCATCCTGGCTAACACGGTGAAACCCCGTCTCTACTGAAAATACAAAAAACTAGCCGGGCGAGGTGGCGGGCGCCTGTAGTCCCAGCTACTCCGGAGGCTGAGGCAGGAGAATGGCGTGAACCTGGGAGGCGGAGCTTGCAGTGAGCTGAGATCCGGCCACTGCACTCCAGCTCGGGTGACAGAGCAAGACTCCGTCTCAAAAAAAAAAAAAAAAAAAAAAAAAAAAAAATTGATACTGTTTATCATCATGGCAAGTTTTTTCTTCCCTAAGATGAGTTACAAAGTTCTTATCAAATTCTCACATCATACTCATTTTGGGATGACATTTATTTGCTGTATCACAGTTTATAAATAAAAGAATAGTCTTTATCTCCATGAAAATAGCAGATATACTGGGAACTGTTTGTATCCTAATTTCCTTAGTCTGTGTAGACATTCCTCATACCCAGCTAGCTAGGCAGAAAGTAGGCTGAGGAGTAAGAGAGTATTGACTTGAGAGGTTCACTGTCCTGTTCACCACAGGACAGTGAAAAGTAAATATATTTAGCTTCTTGAATATTTCAGAAATGTAAAGCACCTCCTCCTTCTTTAGAACATTCTAATAAAAATTATTACCTTCATGAAATAATGAGTTGTGCTTATTTGTAAGGATGCATTCACCATTTGCATTTGCAAATGGTTACTCTGTGTCCAAGATGTCAGGCAGTAAAGAGAAAAATAACAAGAATTTATGTACTCGAAGCAAATAATGTATCACCATACAAATCATACTGCTGTGTATATTTCACATATTCATTGTGGGACAAATTTAATTAGAAGCTTGTCAACAGGATTTTTAGCTTTTTGAGGGGTATGTTTTGTACCATTGAGTGCACATCTTGGCTCTTCAACCCCTTATTTCCTCTCATGTTCTTTGATCAATTCCTTTTTATGCTCTCTTTCTCCCTTCACCCTTATTAACATAGATTCTTTTAGTCAGCTGGTTGGAAATAACTCTGGAAGCCCTGGGACAGTTGGAAGCATGAGCCCTGCTGTTGGAGGTGGGAAAAGTGAACCATAAGTGAACCTTAAGAGATTATTGCGAACCAAAGGAATTTCGTTCAGAGTATGCATTTAGTTCAGACCCCTTAAGCATATAGTGTGCCACTAAATGGCTTTAATGTGTCAATTATATAATCTTCACAAAAGTGGAAACATGCCATAAAGAAGCATGCTCAGTTTATAAAGAAAGCATTTAATTTTGTGGGAACAGTTTTATGTCAGCAAGAAAATAATAGAAGTTGGGTTTTTCTGAGCCACACGTTTAATCGTACATTACCGGTTTGATTTTTCACTGGAAATAATTCATATAAATTATAAATTTTTACCTTAGCTGATATCTGGTAATGAAGTGATATATCTCAGGGTTAAAACATTGTATAAAACTATTAACAATTTAAAAGTGAAAATGCCAATTGGCATCCTAGTATTTTTAGTAAGAATGTCAACTTATTAAGCCGATTAGTGAGCCTTATTTTTACTGGCTAGCAAAATAAGATTTTTGGACAACAAAACCATTGTTCTATAGTTTCATTCTAAGCCTTTTATGTATATTAATTTTCGTAAAAATCATTTGAGGGAGTTGCTGTTACTATTTCCCATCTTTACAGATGAGGAGACCAAAAAAAAAAAAAAAAAAAAAAACCCAGATAAAGTACGTTACCCAAAGTCACACAGCTTACTAAGTGGGTTAGCTGGGATTCTAACACAAGCAGACTGACTCGAGAGAGAGAGATTTTTCTCAAGTCCACCATCTGAAATTAATTAAAAATGGAAAACAAATTCCCTTTTTTTTCTTGAAGCATAGCCATTTGAGCCTGGTGTGTGCTCTGAGGAGACATTATTGAAGAAAAAAGATATAAAGTCCAATCACAAAAGCCTAGTTCCTGTTTGGGTTCAAACCTCATAGCTAATAAACTGTTGATTAGGGCATTGTTGGCTGACTGGAACCTGGTAGAGCCATGGTAATAATAATAATAGCTGCTGTTTATGACTTAGTATGTTTACTGTGCCATTGCTTACTGTAGGCTTAGTCCCATGCTTTACATACTGACATACATTGTCCTGCTTAATCCCAGGGGAATGCCTGCTCCTCAGGCAGATGAAGAAACTTGTTCCAAGTCAAAATAAATAGAGCTGAAAATCAAGTCTTTCTAATTCTGCAATCTGTGCATCCCATTGAAGCCAATTGATACTTGTTTATCTGGTTATCACGGAAGTAGTAGACTGAGGAGACCTTGCCTCTCCTATAGCTGTTGCCCTAGACCTAAACTGACCCCAGAATCAAGATAGGAAAGGAAACATGAAGAGCAAGCTGTCGGCTATCCTCTGTATTCCCCAAGTTAATTCACCTCAAAGCCCACTCCCCATCCTCCTTTGTTAATAGGACTTTAGGGGTACACAATGACTCAGTCCTCTCATTATGTCACATGTCACAGTGAAGAAATTGAGTAGTTAGGTGCTTTGGATGAGAAGGTAAATTTCTGATACACAGGTGAAAACTTGAAGCAAAATTTCAGATGTATGAATTTCATTACCACAGCCTTCTACTATCTAAGGAAAGATGAAAGTTGTACTTTACATGTTGAAAGATCTTTCCCTTTTTATCAACTGTTGCCTTTAGTTCCTGTAGAAAATTCTTTAAAAAATTCAAACAGAATAGAATTTTAAAAAACTTTGCCACAATGTATTGGTTTTGAAGTAAGGATGCAGCACAGTTAATAGTCAACAAAAATGTACTGTGATCATCTGGTACTTGGTATTGAGAGAGAAATCTTAAGGAGCTCAGTTCAGGGAACAGGGTATAAAAATTGCTCAATATTAAACAGTGTTAGGCCATAAATCAGTGGAAATGTGTTTGTTTGTTTTTTCCCTACTCTTTTGTTTTGATAGGAAATGTGTATCAGTAAAATGTCAAAGAACTTTCTGTGGTGTGATTAAGTGAAGTATCATCAAGGAGGAGGAATTTGGGCTTTGAAGACTAGGTAGTGTAAGATTGTTCAGTGAAGAATGGGGAGAGTATCTGAAGCAAGAGGAATATCTAATGAAGTCCGCTGACAGTAAGATCTGAAGGAATTTGGCCACCCACTCTTCTAACACCAAGAGTAGAGAATATAAATGAGAGTATTATCCGAGAGGAAAAAAGAGAGTGTTTGGCTGATCCTAGGAATTTCGGTTAGTCATTAATTCAATTCAGTTCTCATCAAGTGTCAAAAAAAAAAATGCCAGCTTAGCAACAATTTCAGAAAATTAAGACAATGGAAAGTGCTTAAAGTTGTCACTGCCCCACTCACCAAATGGCAGTGAGGCTGTTGTATAGATGGAAGCTATTCAGCAAAGGTCAGATTGTCACCCTGTAGGAAAACACCTCCCTTGTGCCCTCACACACAAAGTGGTCTAATAATCTGAACATTTTGCTGTTAGGAAAAAGTGTGACAGTCTGTATATGAAGGAAAGTTTTACAAGAGAAATAAATGGAGTGGAAGAGACTGAAGAAGGTTATGTGTCAGGTTTGAAAGTGATTCTTAGAAAATTTGCTTTCAGAGTTGTGCGTTTTGTGTGTCCTACTGCATTTGCTTTTAACATATCTGTTATAGCTATCATGATTCTAGCAATTTTTTAGTAGGGAGGCAGTGAGTGAAGGGTGGAGTGGGTGATCTAGAGAATGGGGAGAAGTTATGCCTCCCTCTGAGAGAGAAACGGAAGTGTAGGCAGTAGTTCTTTTTGGTTCCTTTCAAAGACCTGAGGTAATTCTTGGTTTAGGGACGTTAACTTTCTGTGTTTAATTTTATTTTTTAAATTATATTTTGTATGGTTAATTTAAATGGACTGTTTTTCAGATTTACTGGTTTACCAGATTTACTGTTTTTATTGATACACCAAATTTACTATTGTGTTGAAATTCAAAATAAATGTAGCTATAAATGTTTTACCAGTTGATTAGAACTGACCCAAACCTGAAGCCTTCACTGACATTTAATAAAACATTATATAGGATGAGGTGGGATGATGAGTAGACACTAGAGAGAGGAACTCATACATCATTGAAGATTAATAGTCATGTTTAGCCTGAGGTATTCTTAACCAATTGAAATGTCCCTTTCTCCCCTTTTTTCCCTAACCCTCATGGGAGTCATTCTGATTTATGTATCTTAGATGTTCATGGAGAGTTTATGATATGCTGGTTTAGGTTTTTCAGGATACATCTAACATTTTTTTCTCTAATTCTTTTGGTGTTACAACACTTCTTAGGAGTGAGGAATGTGGCCATGGTCAAGGTGAGACAAGACAAACCAGGGGTTTCTATAGAAAACGTACCAACTTGACATCTTTTAACATTGAGTTTCTGTTTTAGTGGGAGTATGTAGCACCTATTTCTTTTGACACTTAATGAACCTTACATTTAAAATCAGGGAAGTTTGGTTTTGAACTTGTTTTATTGAATGCAGAGATAGCTCTCATGCATCTTTTCACTTATCTGCAGTGATCTTTTTGTTGCCTCACTTGAGCCACACACTGTTTCCACACTTGAATCTTATCACTGTTACAGATGATGCTACCTCAGAAATGCCAGATTCTGAACATTCTACTCTTTGGGCATAATCTCTCCTCCTTATAGGTCAGTTGCTCAAGCATGCCATGGACTTAGTGCTGGGAGCCATTGAGACCCCTCAGATCATCTCACCATTTTCTCACTACCTTCTGTCTTCACATCTTTTTTGACTGCTTACATTTCGTCATCCTTTAATTTCCTTGTAAATATCAGGAACTCCTTTTCTGGTCTTTACCTACAAAAACCCCGACTCTGGATGAATCCAATTTCCTACTCTGGGTCTGCACTGCATGGGTGAACATTGTTGAAAAAAAAATCACATAAATACATAGAAATGGTTTTAATTAGACTGTTTTTGCATCATTATACCTGAGGCTGAGTCATTTATAAAAAAGAGGTTTAATTGATTCTTGGTTTTATAGGCTGTACAGGAAGTACAGTGCCGGCATCTGCTCCTGGTGAGGCCTCAGGAAGCTTTCAATCATGGCAGAAGGCAAAGGGGGAGTAGGTGCACCCATGGTGAGAACAGGTGCAAGAATGGGAGGGAGGTGCTATACATTTTTAAACCAGATCTCATGAGAACTCACTGACTATCCCTAGGATAGCACAAGACATTCCTGAGGGAGTCTGCCCCCATGACCCAAACAGTTCCCACCAGGCTCTACCTCCAACATTGTGGATTACATTTTAGCATGCGGGGGATGTGTGTGTGTGTGTGGTGGGGACAGACATCCAAACTGTATCAGGTTTGGAATTCATTGTCTGTCTGGAATCTCAGGTGGATTTGGACTCTCAACACTAGCTAGCAATGTTATTGTGTTTCTTAGTCTTTCGTTCTACAAATCAACCCTTTTATACTTCCGTCTCTACCTTTTTCCATACTCAGCTGAGTGTCTCACACTAAACTTAGCTGAGAAAAATAGAAGCCCTTAGACTGTAGTATGAAGACTAGTTTATCTTCTTTTTCGTTTGTCCTGTGTGCTTTTGGTGTCAGATCTAAAAAACCATATTCTGATCCAAGCCCTTGAAGACTTACTCTTTTCTTTTTTTTTTTTTTAATTTTTATGTATTTTTTGAGACGGAGTCTTGCTGTGTTGCCCAGGCTGGAGTGCAGTGGCTCGATCTTGGCTCACTGTGAGCTCCGCCTGCCGGGTTCACGCCATTCTCCTGCCTCAGCCTCCCCACTTGCCACCACGCCTGGCTAATTTTTTGTATTTTTAGTAGAGACGAGATTTCACCATGTTAGCCAGGATGGTCTCGATCTCCAGACCTTGTGATCCTCCCGCCTCGGCCTCCCAAAGTGCTGGGATTACAGGCGTGAGCCACTGCGCCCAGCCGAAGACTTACTCTTATGCTTTATTTCAAGAGTTTTATAGTGTTAGCCCTTATCTTTCTCATCCATCTGAGTTAATTTTTGTATATGGTGTGTGATAGAGGTCCAAACACATTCTTCTGCATGTATGTTGTCCCATACCATTTGCTGAACAGACTCTTCTTTCCCCCTTGAATGATCTTGGGACTCTTGCCAAAAATCGATTGGCCACAAATGTAAGAGTTTATTTCTGGACTCTCAGTTCTATTTGGTATGTCTATCCTTATGCCAGTACCACACTGTCTAGATTACCATAGCTTTGTTAAGTATGTTTGAAGTCGGGGAGTGTGAATCCTCCGTCCAGTGATTCTTAACCTTTTCTTTGGGTTACAGGAAACTTTTTGAGTTTCTTCTAAGAAACTGTGGACCAAGGGAATTGTATGTAAAGATATATAAAATTTTGTATAACATTTATGTATTGAATTGGAAATTTATAGTCTTTCAGTTAAAAAATGAATTTTTAAACAATTAGCATATTCACCTTTTGCTTTCTATGGGAAAAGTGATGTAAGTCCATATTGGACAAATAAAGTAAACTTGTGTTCTACTCAAAAGTAAAATGTAATAGCTTGATTTAGTTACGTGGATTCAGTATTCAAGCAGCAATGTCATGTTATTTGTTAACATCTTTTGGTTTTGACCTTTTGGGATGGCGGCACGCTCTACTCAGACTCTCAAAGACTTTACAGTAGCAAGTGTCCTAGAGTTCTCTCAGGTGAGAGTGGGCTTGTTTTTGCATATCCGGAGGTCTCTGATATATTGCTCTTGATATTTTGTTGTGGTTATTAGATTAATACATTTCAAGATTTTTGCCTAATTTTTACATGGTTGTGGATAGAATTTTAGTTGTGAAAGTATTTAGTATTTTAATTGTGTATTAATTTTGTATTGTGTGTTTTTATTTAGTATTTTAATTGTGGAATAAGAATAGAGGAAGCATGTCTAAAACATACATCTAGAGTTTAATCAATAATTATAAAATACATACCCATGTAATAATCATCTAGAACCTCAGGACACCACTTGCCATCCTTTCTAGATGACAGTCCTCAGAGGAAACCACTGTCCTTTCAAGATCCATCTCTTCCTTGTTTTTTAAGATTGCTTTATTATCCCTAAACAGTATACTTCAGCTTTCCCTAGTTTTGAGCTTTCTGCGTTCATAGAATATACCATATGTACTCTTTTGTGTCTTTTTAAATTTTAACTCAATGTTGATTAACTTGTAGAATTCATTCATTTATTATGCGAGTTTTTTTATTTTTATTACCATATAGAGTTCCGTTATGAGAATATACTGTGGCCGGGCGCGGTGGCTCAAGCCTGTAATCCTAGCACTTTGGGAGGCCGAGACGGGCGGATCACGAGGTCAGGAGATCGAGACCATCCTGACTAACACGGTGAAACCCCGTCTCTACTAAAAACTACAAAAAACTAGCGGGCGAGGTGGCGGCGCCTGTAGTCCCAGCTACTCGGGAGGCTGAGGCAGGAGAATGGCGTGAACCCGGGAGGCGGAGCTTGCAGTGAGCTGAGATCCGGCCACAGCACTCCAGCCTGGGTGACAGCGCGAGACTCCGTCTCAAAAAAAAAAAAAAAGAGAATATACTGTATCCATTTTGTTATTTGTAGACTTCACAAATAATGATTCTATAAGCGGCTCTGTATAGGTAGGTATCCTGATGCACATGTGCCTGAGTTACTTTCAGTTGTGTTTACCTAAAAAAGGATTTGCTTCGTCATGGAATAATCATAGAGCATATGATTCTTCAGCTTTAGTGCAAAATTGTTCTCCAGCATGGCTGTATCAAACTCTCAGTTTAAAGTTCCTATTGACCCACATCATCTTCAACACATGGTATCATCAGGCTTTTTAGTTTTAGCGGGTCTGTTGGGTATGTCGTGGTATTTATTGTGCTTTTAATTTATATTTCCCCCAGTTATAAGGTTGTACACCTTTTTATGTGTGATTCAGCCATTTAGAGTTCCTTTTATGATGTGCCTATCCAAGTATTTTGTTCATTTTTCTGTTTTTTTTTTTTGTATTGATTTGTAGGAGTTCAGTATATTCTGGGTATAATTCCTTTAGTGGCCACCTGTATTGTAATGTCTTCTGCTGCTCTGGCTTATCATTTCAGTCTTTATAGTTTAATGAATTGGAGTTTATTTTAATATGGCTGAAGTTACCAGTTTTCACCTTTATGGACAGTGCTTTTTGTGTTTTAAGACAATCCTTCCTGTCATAAAGTCATAAAGATATTTTCTATATTACGTTATACAACCTTTGTACTTTGTGTTTTATGTGTGTTTAGGTTTATCATCTACTTTGGAATAATTTTTATGTTATGAGATAGATGTCTAATTTTATTTTACTTTAAAGAGATATATACATATCTTTTTTATATATAAATATATATCATTTATGGATATATAAAAATCAAGCATATTTTATACAAATATCTTTTATATAAATATCTTATGTGTATGTTTCTTTTTATTTTAACAAAGATATATATATATATATAATATTTTTTTTTTTTTTTTTTTTGACTGAGTCTCACTGTATCGCCCAGGCTAGAGTACAATGGTGTGATCTTGGTTCACTGCAATCTCCGCCTCCTGGGTTCAAGCGATTCTCCTGCCTCAGCCTCCCAAGTAGCTGGGATTACAGACATGCGGCAACATGTCTGGCTAATTTTTGTGTTTTTAGTAGAGGTGGGGTTTCGCCATGTTGGCCAGGCTGGTCTCAAACTCCTGACCTCAAGTGATCTGCCCACCTTGGCCTCCCAGAGTGCTGGGATTACAGACATAAGCCACCCCACCAGGCCAATATATCTTTTTTAAAATAAAAAGATACATGTATATAAGATGTTGATATAAAAGCTATATAAAAAGTGTCCAGGACCTTATATCGAAAAGTTTGTTCTTGCTGTATGCTCCTCCGTGCCCTCCTGTTACACATGAGTGCACACATATACATGGATCTGGTTTTGGGCACTGGCATCTGTTTCATATTGCCTTGATTCCCAGAGCTTTAAAATAAGTCTTGATACTTTGTAGAGTTTTAGGGTGGTGGGTTTGTTTTGTTTTTGTTTTTGTTTTCTGTGAATGCTTTGCATATTCTTGGCCCTGTACATTTCCATATTAATTTTAGAACCAGTTTGTCAGGTTCTACCTATCTGGATTGGAATTAAATTGAATCTATAAATCACTTTGAGGAGAATTAATGTCTTTACATTATTGAACCTCAAACCCATGGTCATGGTGTATATCTCCCTTTATTTAGGTTTTCTTTAAAGTCTCTCAGTAATATTTTATACTTTACCCTAAAGAAGCCTTGCATAGTTTTTGTTAAATTTATTCCAGTGTACTTGACTTTTTTTTTGAGATGGAGTCTAGCTCTGTTCCCCAGGCTGGAGTGCAGTGGCGCCATCTCCCTCACTGCAAGCTCCGCCTCCCGGGTTCACGTCATTCTGCCTCAGCCTCCCGAGTAGCTGGGACTACAGGCGCCCGCCACCACGCCAGGCTAATTTTTTGTATTTTTAGTAGAGATGGGGTTTCACCATGTTAGCCAGGATGGTCTCGATCTCTTGACCTCATGATCTGCCCATCTCGGCCTCCCAATGTACTTGACATTTTTATGCAGTTGTACATGGTATGTTATTTCACTTTTTGGCTTTATATTGTTGGTATATGGAACTAGGTTTTTTAATATACTAATCTTTAGCAATCTTTTTCTTGATTCTTATGATTTCTCTATAGATTCTTTTGCATTTTCTGCTTGCGTAACCATAGCATTTGCAGATGATAGCTTTTTTTTTCTAATCCCTATACCTTTTAATTCTTTTCCTTATTTTACTGTACCAGTTCCATCCTCCAGCACAGTGTTCACCGGAAGTAGTAATAGGAGGTGTTCTTGCTATTTTTTTTTTTTTTTTTTTGAGATGAAGTCTCACTCTGTCGCCTACTGCAATCTCTGCCGCCCGGGTTCAAGCAATTCTCCTGCCTCAGCCTCCCAAGTAGCTGGGATTACAAGCGCCTGCCATCGTGCCTGGCTGATTTTTGTATTTTTAGTAGAGATGGGGTTTCACCATGTTGGCCAGGCTGATCTTGAACTCCTGATCTCATGATGCACCCACCTCGGCCTCCCAAAGTGCTCGGATTACAGGCATGAGCCAACACACCCGGCCGCTGTATTCTTAATCTCAGAATGACTGCTTCATGTTATTTGCATAGGATGTTTTAGAAGTATCCTTTTCCACATTATGGAATTATCCTCTAAGCGCTATAAGAGGTTTTGTTGTTTACTTTTTTTTTTTTTTTTTTTGAGGCGGAGTCTCGCTCTGTCTCCCGGACTGGAGTGCAGTGGCCGGATCTCAGCTCACTGCAAGCTCCGCCTCCCGGGTTTTACGCCATTTTCCTGCCTCAGCCTCCCGAGTAGCTGGGACTACAGGCGCCCGCCACCTCGCCCGGCTAGTTTTTTTTGTAGTTTTAGTAGAGACGGGGTTTCACCGTGTTAGCCAGGATGATCTACGATCTCCTGACCTCGTGATCCGCCCGTCTCGGCCTCCCAAAGTGCTGGGATTACAGGCTTGAGCCACCGCTCCCGGCCTGTTGTTTACTTTTTAATCATACGTAAATGTTGACTTTTATCAAATACTTGTCCTGAATCTTTTTAAATGGTCATATGATTTTTTTTTCCTTTAATCTAATAATGTGGTAAGTTTCACTGATTAAGATTTTTAGTGTTAAAAACCACCTTGTGTTCTTGGGATAGACCCAACTTGATATTTGCATCTTTACTCATAAATGAGGGTGACCTATAATTCTTTCCAAGTTTTGGTACCAAGAACTTATGCTGTCAGGAAATGAGTTAGGGAGCAAATCCTTTTCTGCTACTCTCTGGAGTAAATTTGATATAATATTAGATTTATTTGTTCCTTGAATATTTGATAGAACTTGCATTTTTAAAGGTTTTTTGTCTATTCTTTTTGTAACTTCTTGAGGTAGATACATAGCTCATTAATTTCAGCCTCTTTGTTTCTAACAGATGCATTTAGAGCTATATGTTTCTGTTTACAAGTTCTTCATCCCACAAATTGTGTCATATTGTATTATTGTGGTTCACATTTTAATATATCTTTTGACTCATTTTATTGACATTTTATAACAGGTGACATTTACATAATGGTTGAGGATTTTATGACTTATTGTATTGTTTCTGATGTCTCTACTGCTGCTAGGAGAGAATTACTTTGAGTATAATATGTTCTCCCTCATGCTCACTTAGCAAGTTTGTAGAGAACAGAATAAAATTTATCTTTATATGTGTTTCTCTGCTCTACAAAAATGTGTTGGTGAGGCGGTTGTACATTTCTCAGCTAAATTCCATCCACTGTATTATAGTTAAGTGAATATTTTCAACTTACTTACATATTGATTTTGTTTTTCTTTGTCTTAGCTGTGTTGGAGTAGAAGAACATCATGCTGTTGACATTGACCTGTATCACTGTCCCAACTGTGCAGTTTTACATGGTTCCTCCTTGAGTAAGTACTAGGTGCTTAAATAAAAATTGACATTTCAGAAAAATCGAGATTTCAGACTTACATGTACATGTTAATACTTTAATGATACTTTGATGAGTTATATTATACCCATCAAGAACTGTAGGGAAAGATTTTGCTCAAGGTATTTAGGTTGTCGTTTTTGTCTCATTAAGTCAAAAGATTAAGGGGGGGAATGTACTGTCAGTCTTAATTGCCTGTGCAGAGTCCCCAAACTCAACTACATAGTTTGATATCTTTCAATTTGAGAAGTGTGGTTAAGTAAAATTTTTCTGTTTCTGGAATCTGATTTCGCTTGTTTTGCTCTCTTCACAAATAGAAGATCTTTAGTAGTATTTTGGGAGAGTATACAGATTAAGACTTTAATGCACTCATATGCCTTATATTTTAAGGAGAAAATGAGAGCGTTGATAAGCTAAAATATTACTTATATTTTCTGAATTTGGTTGCTATATTGAGTGTGGCCTGGAGTCCTGCCCAGCCATCCTCTCTGCCTGAAACCCCTTTCTGAGCTCTGAGGAAGTAGAGATACAAGGACACACCAGACCATGTTTCTGACCACACTCTTGTTCCTAAGAAGGGAGAGCAAAGCCAGGGAAGCCTCAGGCATCTTTTGAAGTGGACCAGCATCACACCTAAAATGATATCTATTTTCAGCTTTTTACAGATGCTTCAGAATCTTTTACAGATGCTTCAGAAGAATACATTGAAATATTGCTATCGTGCAAATATGAGAGAAAAAGGCTTGGATTATGTTATATATATATATATTTTTTTAAAATTTGAGACAAGGTCTTGCTCTGTCACCTATGCTGGAGTGCAGTGGCGCTATCATAGCTCACTGCAGCCTTGACCCCCTGGGCTTAAGTGATCCTCCTGCCTCAACCTCTGGAGTAGCTGGGACCACAGGCATGCTTCACCACGCCCAGTCAACTTTTTGATATTTTGTAAAGACAAGGTCTCACTTTGTTGCCCAGGCTGGTCTCGAACTCTGTCTCAGACTCCCAAAAGTGCTGTGATTACAGGCATGAACCACCACACCTGGCCTTTAATAACTATTTATTTTGACATTTTAGGCTGCAGACTAGCATTTTTATATTCACAAAATTAAAGGGAAAACTATAGGCTTTGTCATTTTAAAACCTTTGCCTGAACATACCTTGATATACACACTTGGGTTGGTTTTAGGTAACTTATATGACCTCTTTATTTTACATGCAGCTTTTTCCCCAGTACTTTTTTCCAATAGAGTAGACATTTATATAGAGTTACATTTTTTCAAAAGAGACTTACTGGCACCTGACTGCTCATTTGTTTTGTTAGAAATATTAGTAATGTTTCTAATGTCTTTGTAAGATACTTAAAAATTTAAGCTACTTGAATACATTAAAGTATTTCCTTTTAAAATAGAGGCTATTCCTTTTGTTAAGTATAGAGCATAAAACTTGAGGTTAGCAAATTGGTGGAACTGTTACATGTGTAATTGACTAGTTTATTGTCATAAATGTTTTTAAATGATCTTTGGCTGGCTGGCACTGAGTATGTGATATATAACTTGAAATAATTGTTGACTGGGAGTAACTCTTGGAGAAGGTAAATAAATAATATGGTGGTGTTATCTCAAGGGAGACTTAACTAAAATTTATAGCAGTTTTAGTTTAGAATTTAAGTATATAGTCCCAAAATGAAATTTGAATTTAAATTCTGTGAAATATTAAGTTACTATGAGGCAGAATAATGTGATATACTCCATTTTTTATTTTTCCTATATGATTTAATTTTGTAAAAAATGTGTTATACTTGCTAAATTGATTACACAATCCATAATGGATCATGACTTCACTTTGAATAATTATGCTTCAGAGAGAAGTTTGCCTATGCTTCTCATCCCTGAAGAACGTAAGACCAGGCATTGGCTATCTTCTGGGCAGACGTCCAACTCTGAGTACTTACAGGGAAAACGCCCAAAATCCAGTCATCTGTTTTATCTTGATTTAAGGCTCACCTTCCCTCCTCCTCATCTTCTACCCCCAACTTGGTTAATCCCTTTTGATCCCTTTCCCTCTGCTATTAAGCCTCTCTCTTTTTTTTTTTAATTCATTTTTTTATTTTTTGAGACAGAGTCTTACGCTGTCGCCCAGGCTGGAGTGCAGTGGTGCAATCTTGGCTCACTGCAACCTCTGCCTCACAGGTTCAAGCAATTCTCCTGCCTCAGCCTCCTGAGTAGCTGGGATTACAGGTGTGTGCCACCGTGCCCGGCTAATTTTTGTATTTTTAGTAGAGATGGAGTTTCACCATGTTGGCCAGGCTGGTCTCGCCTCAGGCTCTCAAAGTGCTGAGATTACAGGCTTGAGCCACTGTGCCAGGCCTATTAAGCCTGTCTTACTTGCTACCTGGGTTTCCTGTTGGTTTCAGAGATCCCCAGGAGTCCTTATTATTGATACCATTTAGCTAGTATAATAACTACTTAATATGGTGAATTTAGACTTGACCCTCTTAATGGGAATTAAGAACTGTATTTGAGGGCAGGTATCAAAAAACAGCCTACAAATAACTTAAATATATATTCTCTGTCTTGTTTAGGCACATGCAATCCAAACACAAAATTTTCTCCTTTCCCTTTAACCATTACTAAAATATTCCTTCACTGGCCTCCTTCCTTTAAGAAATTCAGTCAGCTGTTATACAGTGGCTGATTTTATGGTTAGCATGTTGACCCAACAGGACAATTGTATCCTTCTGTTAACCTCCTCCAAGTCAGCACATTTAAAAGGAAATGATAGTGATTGGCAGCTTATTATATGGTAGGCACTATAGTGGGTAAGTAAGTACTTGACCTATGTTATCTTCTTCGATATTTGTAACAACTCCATGTGAGAAATGAGAAAAATGATCTAGCTAGCCCTTTTATGTAGCTATTTGGCAGAGTTGGAGTTTGAACCCCTAGCAGTCTAATTCCAAAGCTGATGCACTTCACTGATTAATCTCTTCTGCAAAAATGAAAATTAACTACTGGGGTTGCTGAGGTAGGAGGATTGCTTGAGCCCAGGAGCTCGAGGCTGCAGTGAACTGTGATTGCGCCACTGTACTCCAGCCTGGGTGCAAGAGGGAGACCCTGTCTTAAAAAAGAAAGAAAATTTAAAAATACAGTATCATACTTTACCTATCAAATGGGCTGCTTAAAAAAAGAAAACAAAAAAAAAGTACTGATGCCCATTGTTTACCCAGGGGCATGAAATACACTTCTTATGTAATACTGGTAAGGAAAGTAAGTTACTAGTACCACTTCTTTGGAGGCAGTTTTGTAATATGTAGCAATTATCTTTAAAATGTTGATCTTTCTTCTAGCATTTCTTAGAATTTATTCTGAGGAATTAATCAGGGAAACAATATATACAAACATGAATCTCAACTTTGAAGAAAGATTCAGAATGAACTAAGTGCTTAAGAATCAAAAAAATGATTATAATATGGTATATCTATCTACATCTTAAAATTGTAGTCTGTTTTAAATATTTAATAAGGAGAAAATGCTCATGATATAATAAGAAAGATAAGCAGGATAAACATTGTGATCCCAGTTGAAGATAAAATGGAGTTATGGGCTGGGCTTGGTGGCTCACACCTGTAGTCCCAGCACTTTGGGAGGCCAAGGTGGGTGGATCACGAGGTCAGGAGATTGAGACCATCCTGGCCAACATGGTGAAACCCCATCTCTACTAAAATACAAAAAAAACACTAAAAGCCGAATGTGGTGGCGCACGCCTGTAGTCCCAGCTACTCAGGAGCCTGAGGCAGGGGAATTGCTTGAACCTGGGAGGCAGAGGTTTCTATGAACCAAGATCGTGCCACTGTCCTGCAGCCTGGCAACAGGGTAAGACTCCGTCTCAAAAAAAAAAAAAAAAAGAAATGGAGTTATGTATCTATATATAGCTGAAAAAAAATCTGGAATTAAATACACTCAAATTTTAGGTGTGATTTTAAATGAGAAAAAATAACATGCAAAGGATGCCTTAATGGAATTTCCTAGGAAGTTTGCTTTGTGATTCTAAATTTTTCTTGTGAGTTTTTTTGTTTTTTTCTAGTGGAACTTACCCTCTTCCATATTGAAGATTTGGCTGCCATAAGTTACTTGGGAATCTTGTTTTAGACTCTTAAGATAGGAATAAGCCTGATTTCCACCTTTGTTAATTATTGTGACTTCTTATCCACATGAGGACTCAATGTTGTTGTATTACTATGGTCTTTGTAAGGCAGGAAAGGTTTAAAATAACTTGGAATCATAAAGTTGTTTTCCCCAAAACATTATTGTTACGAAAATGTTCAAACATATAGGAAAAATTGGATGAATTTTACAGCAAGCACCTATAAGCCTTATCATCTAGATTCTACTGTTAACATTTTCATTATATGCTCTACCACATGTCTATCCATGTAACTATTCTGTCTACCTATTTTTTTTTTTTTTTTGGATGCATTTCTAAATAAATTGCAGACGTCAGTACATTTTCCAGAATCATAGAGGTTTTAGGCTTAAGAGTAATTTTCAAACTTAAAAAATAAAAAAACTGATTTAAAACTGAAATTGTACATTGATAGAACGAACGCACAAGAGCTGTAGGTAGTGCCACTCTGCTGGAAAGAGGAATGAGGTCCAGAGATCAACCCTTGGCTTCTTCTCCATCTCCCCTTTGTGAAGGATTCTTCCACACAGTTTGAAAATTAGCAGTTTAATCCACCCCTTAATTCCTACATTGAGGAATCTGGATCCAGCAGTGTTAAGTGACCTGCCCAAGGTTGCAGAGAAAGCTATTGGCTGAACTAGGAATCAAATCCAAGTCTTCGGATTTCGATTGCTGTGACTACTCAAGGTCATAGCCTTCCAGAGCTGTAGAATTACAGGGTCTTAGCATTGGAATGAATGAAGTTATTTATTTTGTCATCCTACCCGTCTTTCTTTAATTATGACTCAGTTACCTGCTCTTCTTTATGTCAGTGTAACTGTGCTTATTTGGGGAGTAAGTCTTCACATGAAAGAGGGAGGAATGATGCTATTAGAATACATTTCTGATGTGAGATCAAGGCCCTGTCCTGAGAAAATGATTTGGATTATCTGGATAATCATACTAGGACCTAATGTGCTGATGAAAATCATAATTGTATATAATTTGGAAATTGTATAGTATCTGTAAGTGTGGACATTATAAAAGGCTCCATCTGCTGATTTGAATTCCTTGCTTTAATTTTAAATATTTTGAAATAAAAAGAGTAGGTTTTAAAAATCCACAGTTAATTGTCTGTAATTGCAGCATTACATTGAGCAAAATTCTCAGGCCTGGAAATGCATTAAAAACTTGAGTGTTTTCAACCCCTCCATCCTCGAGATAAAACACTAAGGCATGGGGCTGGCTGCAGAGCAGCCTTAGGACCCTGGGACCAAGGGGCAGACCCTGCCCAAGGATGCAGGCCTAAGCCAGGCCTCACACTCACAGTGTAAATGTCTCTCTGGCCACCATGCGTTACATGTATCTGTGTAGATATGTGGGGAGGCTGTGCACACGAGCGAGGGGTGAGTGGCCGTGGCTTTGGGCAGCATACACACGGTTAGCCGTGCATGCACTTTGTGGCCCTTTGGCAAGGGTCAGAGGGTACTGGAAGTGGGAGGGGGCAAGGTCTGCTATCAGGAATTACTGTAAAAACAAGAACTGGAAGCTCGTGTTTCTGGTACTGGGTAAAATGATTCTACCCCTTGGGAGAAGGATCCACATTCGCCCTAGTATGATGGGCTCTTTCACCCCACTCCTAGTCCCCTGGGCGTGGGAGCAAAATTGTGGTCTTTCCTAGGAGTTTGAATGCCCCATATTTGTGTCCTCGCCAGCTCTTTGGCCACCTTTCAAGCCCCAGTGTTCAAGCTCAGAGGATGAAGGGGCATCTGAAGGGTCCACGAGATGGGGCCCTCACCAAACGCCTTGGCCGCCGGCCGGCAGCCCTCTGTGATGTGTGTGCAGAGTGAACAGAGGACTCAGGTTTCAGAGGAGCTAGTACAGAGCACCCTCACCCTGTAGAGTTCATGCACTCCCCATCCGTGCTACCTACCTCCCCATTTCTGTTTCGGTTTTAAGACAATGAAGCAGCATTCACTGGGTGTAACATGAAGGGATAAAAATGAAGGAGAAAGAGAGTTTGGGATGGGATGTCTAAGGCAGGAGTTGACATCAGGCAACCAAAGAAATGAATTTTGGGGAGGAACACAACTCCCATCCCAGTTTCCTTCCCATGGCTGCATGTTAAGATGGATGCATGGAGAGACCATCTGCCTGGCTCCCTATCTTCATTCTCCACGCAGCTTGGTGATGGCAGGTCTGGATTTGGATTTCAGAATCCGAGCTCCGGGCTCCACTCATGTGGCAGCAAGACTGCTTCGTTCCAGCGTTTAGAAACACACCTGTATTTGGTTCTCAACCATGGGAGCACTCGCTGCACTGGTGGGAGGTGGTTGGGAAAGTTGCAGGAAAACCTTTGTCTTGTATCCTTCTGACCCATGGTGGAAATTCATGCCATAGATTTTTAATGTTCTGCGCAGCTGGGAATAGACATGGTACTTACCTTAGAGTTTTTCAATTGATCTCAATTTGATATGGCTTGTGATTCATTTTCTTAAGCCAAATATATATAAACGTATGTGGTCTTAAAAAAAAACAAAAAAAACGAGTGTTTTTAATGTATTTACAATTGTTATTTCTGATTATGTTGGATATAATGATTAGAAAGCACATAGTATCACCAGTTACCAAAATCATTTTTTTAAAATCTTTTAAAAATCCAGTGAAAAAGAGGAGGAACTGGCACAGGCATGACTACACTGAAATTGATGATGGTTCCAAACCAGTGCAAGCTGGAACTAGAACTTTCATTAAGGAATTACGCTCTCGAGTCTTCCCAAGGTATGGAAACTTACTCTGATAAAAGAAAACGTAAGAATGTAAGAATATCGTCTCATAGAGTGATATTACGTAAAGGCAATGTTTTCAAACAAAGTTTTCAATGTTTTCAAACTTTATCCTCAGCCACCTTTTCACCTTTTTACTTCCTTAATGAAATAGAAAAGTATCAGTACATTCCAGGTAATAGAAGGAAATAAGTAAGCATATTTTCTTGGAACTTTTGTTACATGTATATGCGCACTGGGTCACCCTATAAAAACATTTAGGTGTGGGCCACAGTCCAAAAAGTTTGAAATACGCTAATCTGAGGGAGTTGTTCCCAGTACTTGATTCCTTATGATATGCAGCTGCTGCCTGTTTTTTTTTCTTTTGCCTCACCTTCTCCTGTTTTCCCAACTCTGCTTTTTCTCCATTGCTTTTATATGCATCTCTGCCCTAGGTCCACCAGAAGCACACACAACCACTGCAGGAGTGGGCTTTTTGATTTTTTAAAAAATAATGGAATATATTTGAGTTGTCTGGCTCAAAGAGAGTAGAAAGCATTATAAAGCATTTAATCATGCTAATTTGGATCATTTCCTGCTCACTGCCTGACATCTATTTCAAGCGATAATGCTTAATAGACTTTTACACAAGATCATAGCCAGGCTTGTTAAAGAGGGGAAGCACAATTTAAATTTAAATCACAGTATCACATGCAGCTTATTATGGAATTATTCAGATCCTGAAATGATAAAACCCCTGCTATTTCTCCTCAGTCTTTAGAATTCCTCTCTAGCCCCCTGCCCCTTAATCCTTACACAGAATCATATAATGATAAGCATCTACTGTTGGCTCCCTCAGGTCTGTTGAGAGATAGAAAGAACACATATTTAAAATGTAGTGTTTCCACATGGTTTTTGTGGTGTTAAATACCCTATTCTCAAATATTCTTTTTTATCAGTTTCCAAGTTGTAGGAGAAATGTTTGTGTGTTTTCTTTTTTATTGGCTCATGCTTGATTGGCACCTAGGCCCAAAGTTTTCAGTCTGGTTCTGTTGGTGGGCCTAAGAGAGGTTTGTGAGCTCCCTAAAATGAATGGTATGTATAATTTAGTGTCAGTTGGGAGTGTCCATTTCTCAGGGAGAGGAGCTATAGCTTTCTTTTTTTTCCAAATATGTTTCTGACACAAAAATGTAGTGTTAAAAACACTGGCCTAATAATTTATGTGACTTGACTGCCAGTGACCACAAATGAGAACAGGTTATAGAGATGATCACAAATGTCCAAAATGTAATTACCATTAGTTCAGGATCTTTGGGTTTTAATGCCATAAAGCTTTATATCATTTCAAACCATAGTAGAATAGCAATGATTGTTAAATTACACATACTTGATATGATTAACGCAGAAGCATATAAAATGAATGAGTTATCTTTCCCCTCTCCTATTTTAAGACTTAGTGTAAGTTTTTTGAGACCCTTTTCTACATAAAAACATTAAAACATTTATGTATATGGATGTATGGATATATATAATGTTCTTAAAATGGGATTATGTTATGCATAGTGTTGTACAATTTGCCTTTTTTACTCTTATATTTCATAGATATCCTTCCATACATATGCATAGATTTGCCTCACTTCCTAAATGCTGTGTAGTATGCAGTAATCTATAGGTACTATAATTTGCTTAACCATCCCCATATATATTTAGTTTGTCTCCAGATTTTCCTCTTGCAAAAAATGTACCTATATTTTAAACACTTGTCATTATATATGTTTGATCAAAAGAGGAAGTAAAACATCAAACATTTGAGATCAGGGAATACAAGTGATTTAAAATTCTCCTTTAGATTGAAATTGAAGGAATTATTTAATCCTCAGAGGTTGGGGGAAGGAAGGACAGTTGTGGATGCTTATTGGGGAAACTGAGAGGTAATACAGAGCTCCAGTTCAGAAGATGAGTCAAGTGAAGAAGAACAAGAATATCTAGGAGAGGACTCTCAGTTTTCTTAGACCTTAGACTTGCCCTTGCCTTATGGAAAGGATCGGAAGATCGGAGCCCAGTAATTCGGAGAAGCAGCATCTCCTTTTTCTCCTGTCTTCTTGCCACCTAGGCAGCAGATGACATCAGATAGTTAAGATCTGATTGTAGAAGTGGAGACTATTGTGTTTTAACCTTTAAGGCAAGTGTCCCACTTAATTTTGAATGTATAGCAGCCATATCCTGTGAGCAATTGGGAGATAAAAACTGGAATGCCCCATTGGAAGAGATCTGGTGGGCAAAGGGACAAACTACACTTATGTTAATGTAATGCCTGTAATCTGTTGGTCATCAGAGAGGGCAGCTGGAGATCCAACCATTCTTGGCTTAAAGTTATTACCTGGTATTAAGACTTACTAGGCCCAGTGCAGTGGCTCACGCCTGTAATCCCAGAACTTTGGGAGGCCAAGGTGGGCAGATCACGAGGTCAGAAAATCAAGACCATCCTGGCTAACACGGTGAAACCCATCTCTACTTAAAAAAAATACAAAAAAATTAGCCAGTCATGGTGGCAGGCGCCTGTAGTCCCAGCTACTTGGGAGGCTGAGGCAGGAGAATGTCCTGAACCCGGGAGGCGGAGCTTGCAATGAGCTGAGATCGTGCCACTGCACTCCAGCCTGGGCTACAGAGCGAGACTCCATCTCAAAAAAAAAGACTTAACTAAATACTGGTTGTAACGGATCATTTAAATCGGTAGTTTTCAATGGGAGCATTTTGGACACTTGTCTCAGTGGGCAGGGACCAGGGATGCTAGTCATCTTCCAGTATGCAGAGTAAGAATTAATTGTTCTATGTTCCATTAGACTTTAGATAGTTGTGTAGAATTTTATAGTCAGATAAAATCTGACTAGTTTTTGTTTTTATTTATTTGTGTATTTATTTATTTTTGAGATGGAGTTTTGCTCTTGTCACTCAGGCTGGAGTGCAATGGCGCAATCTCGGCTCACTGCAATCTCCGTCTCCCAGCTTCAAGCGATTCTCCTGCCTCAGCCTCCCAAGTAGCTGGGATTACAGATGCCCACCAACACACCCAGCTAATGTTTGTATTTTTAGTAGAGATGAGATTTCACCATGTTGGTCAGGCTGGTCTCGAACTCCTGACCTTAGGTGATCCACTCACCTCAGCCTCCCAAAGTGCTGGGAATTACAGACGTGAGCCACCGTGCCTGGCCTGACTAGTTTTTATTCTAATGCACACTCTACCTTTTCTTCTTCCAAATTTCTACGCAGCCTGTATCAAGTGGCTTCTGGTGTTTCACTTAACTTAAATCTAACCATTCATTACAACTAGTTGTAAGCATCCTATTATTTTATTATGTCTTCTAGTGTAGTTTACATACTGAAATACAGGTTGAGTATCCCGTATCCAAAATGCTAAGGAACAGAAGTGTTTCAGAAACGATTTCAGACTTTTTTTTTTTGGATTTTGGAACATTTGCATTATACTTAGCAACTGAGCATCCCTAATCTGAAAATCTGAAATGCTCCAATAAGCACTTCCTTTGAGCATCATATCAACGCTCAAAACATTTCGGATTTTGGAGCATTTTAGAGTTTGTATTTTTGGATTAGGGATACTCAACTTGTACATATTTTACTATAAACTAGGTTGGTTTTTTCTTTTTGCATTTAGAGGACTTTATATATATTTCTAATTATATGTATTGAATTATGTATATTATATTATAAATTTTAGTTTAGGATAGCAAAAGGAGATTTATAAAACATTTGTCGTTAAAAGAAGAATGAGATATGATAGGTTAAGATCCAGTGATATAGATAATCCAGTATATGAATTAACCCATCACCACAGTATTTTTTTTAAACTGAACTTACCAATAAAAATGACATTTTTATTCTTATGTTTTTCCTTAGTGCCGATGAAATAATTGTAAAGATGCATGGCAGCCAGCTGACACAAAGATATCTGGAGAAACATGGATTTGATGTCCCTATTATGGTCCCTAAATTAGATGATCTAGGACTCAGGCTCCCTCCACCTACATTTTCTGTGATGGATGTGGAACGTTATGTAGGTACGAACTTTATTTCTTTAAGTACCTGGGAAAACGTGGTAAAAGTAAAAATTATAGTCCTGGTAGTATTAAAGGTTAAATGAAGAAATGTCAATTTAGTTTAGTTTTCTGCTCAGAAAAGTGAGACTCAGTATCATCTATATTGAAAACAAGTTTTTCTCAGCAGACCTACAACTGCCAGAAAAACAGAATGACACATTTTACTTGTTCCTATTTACTCAGCCTCATCCTGCTGCTTTCTTTTGTGCCATTAAGTTTTCTGATACTTGCTTAGGGAAAATAATTACTGAGGGATAGATATAGATACCAGGAAGAAGATATTGGAAAATTGGATTGATTGTAGGCATTTGTAGAATACAGGTGCAAAATTCCCAGATCCCAGTATACCAGCTGCACAGTTAGTCCTCTATAGTCTGCTTTGTGACCTGCTGCTGCTTAGAGGAAAGGTGGTAAAAAGAGCAGATCATTTTTAATCCTGTTTTTATAGTAATGACTTGGTAAATATTGCCATTTAATGATGTCTGGACTTAATTTGTGATTTTGAAAATTTCCCAAAGAAACAGAAAGACATGAGAAATAAAGGGGGAAACCCTTTACTCCTTGCCACGTTGTTGACATTTTCAGTCATTTCATTCATTCTCATGATATTTATAGATAAAGCTGACTATATGTAGATGTTACTCCTTGTCAGCAGTAGATAGATAATGTTTGAGATTAGATCCCAAATCTATTTTGACTCAAAATTGTATATTTACTACATTATCTCCTCAGCATGGAATATCTGAGAACTTGTCCCTTTATTGAGCCGTTGGTTAACAATTCTCATAGATTATTGTTTCACTGAGGAAATCTATCTAAATATTATAACTTCACATTCAGCTAAATTTGAATATTTGACAAGTAAGAGGACGGGGCTAAGGATTAACCTGAAGCTATTTGCGTAGATAGCAACTGCAAAACAAATAGCTAGTGTAATACATGTGCAGGGAAGAAATGCTCAAACTGCTTGATAGCTAACTTTTTGGTACTGCAGAGCACTTCAGTTAAATACTATAAACAGAACCGTGTTACTTCCTGAAGATAAAGAAGTCTATAAGGCAAGACTTTCTAAACCTATATGAAGTTGCATTAAAGTAAGAAAATGGCATTTATTTGTTTTTTTATTTCAGATTGGTTAAGTATTGCCATATTTTGAATTCTACCTTATCCCATAGTCCATTGTCAAACGATTTGTGCTTCCTAGTGTAGCAGTGCAGTGGTCTGTAAACATTACCTCGTGGATTTATACGAAAACTGTAAATTAATCACAATTTGGAACTCAGGCCTTCAGACACTGGTACTAATGTGAACTGATTTTTGCTTCCCAATCACTGATTTTTTCTTGAAGGAGAGTATAAGAAGACAATACCAGGAGGGCAGAAAATACCCTGGTCAAGTTGTATGTTAATTCCCCAACAAGTGATGTGTTTTTTTTGAAATGATAGCCTTAGAATATTTTAAGTGTTACAAAAGTGAAAGGGAAAAGTCAGTCTCCCCACTTTATGCCTGAGAAAACGGAAATCCAGAAAATGTTGCACAATTTCTACATGCCAATGTAATGTATTTCTTGTCATTATGAGCTGTACACCAAGATACCATTGCTATACAGAAAGCTTTATAAGCCGTATACATTTTTATGTTCGGTGTAAATTATGCAACTCTGTCTTACTGCTTTCCTTTTCCTCTGAAAAATTGTCCCTTTTTTCCTGAAAGGTCCAATTGAACTTGAGAAACTAAGAGTATAGGGAAAATCTTTGTCTAGACTACGTAGTTTTATACTTGATTTAAATATCATACTAAGTTAAAAGATTTTTTGATTAAGGCATCTGCTGATGTAACTCTTAAGTCCAATAAGAAGACTGTAATTTTTCTCTGCAGGTGGTGACAAAGTGATAGATGTCATTGATGTGGCGAGACAGGCAGACAGCAAGATGACACTTCACAATTACGTTAAATACTTCATGAATCCTAACAGACCAAAAGTGTTAAATGTGATCAGCCTTGAATTTTCAGATACAAAGTGAGTAGTTCTGGGCATTTTGGTTTGGCATTCTGAGTGTTAGCTAAATGTAGTTTAATGATGTATTTATTTTAGGAAGAAACATAGTTGTGACTTCTAAAGTTGTCCAGTGGTAGCAGTGTTATAAATTTTGCATTGGGACGCTCAGAGATGTTTAGAAATAAGATGTATTTTAAACTTGTGGCTGGGCACGGTGGCTTATGCCTGTAATCCCAGCATTTTGGGAGGCCAAGGTGGGTGGATCGCTTGATGCCAGGAGTTCAAAACCAGCCTGGCCAACATGGCGTAATCCCCTCTCTACTAAAAATACAAAAATCAGCTGGGTGTGGTGGCACATGCCTGTAATCCCAGCTACTCAGAGAGGCTGAGGCATGAGAATCTCTTGAACCTGGCAGGACAGAGTTTGCAGTGAGCCGAGATCACGCCATCGCACTCCAGCCTAGGCAACAGAGCAAGACTGAGTCTCAAAAACAAAAAACCTGTGTTTTAAACTTTTAAGTGTTGTTGTTAACCTTAAATTCCATTTAATTATTTGGTTTGGGAATAGATGGGAGAAGCAGTTTTTAAGAATTTTTAATTGGCATGATGTGGGTATGTGTGTGTGTTTCTTTTTTAAAAGGATGTCTGAATTGGTGGAGGTCCCTGATATAGCCAAAAAACTTTCCTGGGTGGAAAATTATTGGCCAGATGATTCAGTCTTTCCCAAGCCATTTGTTCAGAAATACTGCTTAATGGGAGTTCAAGACAGCTATACAGATTTCCACATTGACTTCGGTGGAACTTCAGTCTGGTACCATGTCCTCTGGGTAAGATTGGGGTATTTTTTGTTCTCTCACTGACAAACAGCCCTAGTTTTTCAATGGTATAGTCATTTCTTATAAATGTTACTTGTAAAAGGGGAAGTTTTGTTTTGTTTTTTTACTTTTTAACCAGGAACTCTCACTTTGCCTTTAAACGTACGATTTTTTAAAAAAATCTCAAATAATGGAAGAGTCATGACTTCTAAATTTATATTAGATTTACTTTCTGCCCTCATCTTTTAAGTTGGTTTCTTTTAGCCTTTTGTCTCTTTTTGATTCTTTTCCCCCTGGTTAATCATCCTTTAATCTCTGAATTAAACGTCTATGAAGGAGCAAAATTACAGTAATAATTGCTTCTGGCCTTAATATTGGGCTAGGATAGCTTGTTGGATAAGTCAGGAATGCCATAAAAATACCAGTTCTTGGCTGGGTGTGGTGGCTTGCACCCATAATCCCAGCACTTTGAGAGCAGGCCAACCCAGGAAGATTATTTGAGCCCAGGAGTTCAAGACCAGCCTGAGCAACATAGTGAGACTCTGTCTCTAAAAATAAAAATAAAGTAGCCAGGCATGATGGCTCATCCCTGTAGTCACAGCTACTCAAGAGGCTAAGGCAGGAGGATCACTTGAGCCCAGGAAGTTGAGGCTGCAGCATGCTGTGATCACTCCACTTTACTCCAGCCTGGGCAACAGAGCGAGACCCTGTCTCTAAAAATAAAAATAAAAAAATTAGCCAGGTGTGGTGGCTCATGCCTATAGTCACAGCTACTTAAGAGGCTGAGGCAGGAGGATCACTTGAGCCCAGGAAGTTTAGGCCGCAGTGCGCTGTGATTGCACCACTGCACTCCAGCCTGGGCAACAGAATGAAACCCTATCTCAAAAAACTGAACAAACAGAAAACCAATTCTTTTCAATTTATATTCACCTTGCTTTATCTAGAGCTGCATTGTTCAAAACAGTTACCACTAGCCATGTGTGACTAAATTTAAATAATTAAAATGGAATGTAATTAAAAATTCAGTTCCTTGTTTATACTAGGCACATTTCAAGTGCTCAGTAGCCACATGTGGCTAATGACTACTGTATTGGTTAGCACAGATACAAAACATTTCCATCATCACAGAAAGTTCTATTGGAGAGTACTGATGTAGAAACTCAGTCTTCATCTATATCAATGCTTGTGCCTCAGCAATGTTCTGGGCTATATTTGATGCTGGGTCCTTGGGTTCCTGGTTTTTTTTTTTTTTTTTTTTTTTTTCATGAAGAAGCAAAGAATTAGTTTACTAAAGGAAGTTTATTTATAGATTTTTAAAAATAATCATTATACTGTGGATCTTAGTAGAAAGGGCAAAGCTTGCGGAGATGACCGTGGGCCTGTCAATACATATTTACTTCTCTACCAGACAATGAGAGGAGGCCAGTGGGATGTTTGTGCTTCTCTGCCCTCCTGTCTTGCAGCTATTTCTTCAACACTTTTTTATTGACTCCTTGTCAGTCGAGAAGGGGAAGCTTTAAACTTGAAAATGTTTACTAAGGGCAATAGCTACTGATCAGGTGTGTGAAATACGTCTTTTGAACCTAAAAACAGTCTGATAATTATCTAATTTAATTTGTATCCTTGTATTGGGAAATTGCATCAATGTAGGCTAGCCTAAGTGTGGCTTTTCCTTTTTCAAAAATAGTATGATACTTCCTTTTAGGGTGAGAAGATTTTTTATTTAATAAAGCCAACAGATGAAAATTTGGCACGTTACGAATCTTGGAGTTCATCTGTGACCCAGAGTGAGGTGTTCTTTGGAGATAAGGTGGATAAATGCTACAAATGTGTCGTAAAGCAGGGACATACCTTATTTGTTCCTACAGGTAAGGTTTTCATCCCATCCCCTACTCACCATGATTGATAGTCACATAGAGTTGGCTTTTAATTAGAACCTCTGATTTTAACATGTTTGGAAAGTAGTTTTTATCACATTTGTTAAGAAATAATTCTGATCTTGGACTTTTTAGGTTTTGTTCCTTAGAGGTTTTCTCTTCTAGTTAGGACTTCTTTTGGCATTGTATTTATATCATTTGCCTTCATTTTTATTTTTATTGAGAAAAAATTCGCATACCATAATATTCACCCTTTTAAAGTGTACAACTCAGCGGTTTTCAGTAGATTAATAAAGTTGGGCAAACAAATGTCATAAAAACTACTTTCCAAACATGTTAAAGCCAGAGGTTCTAATTAAAAGCCAACTACTAATTCCAGAACATTTTCCTTGTCTCAAAAAGAAACCCCGTACTCTTCAGCAGTTACTCTCCATTCCCACCTCCCCTGAGCCCTTGGCAACCACAAATGTACTTTCTGTCACTGTGGATTTGCCTCTTTGGATATTTTATGTAGATGGAATCATACAACATGTGGGCTTTTGCATCTAGCTTCTTTCACTTAGCATATTATCTTCGAGTCTCATCCATGTTGTAGCATGTATCATTACTTCATCTTTTCATGGCCCAGTAATGTTCCTTTGTGGGATATACAGGTTGAGCATCCCAAATCCAAAAGTCCAAAACCTGACTGCTCCAAAATTGAAAGCTTTTGAGCATCTGCATGACCCTCAAGAGGAAATGCTTATTGAGGCATTTTGGGTTTCGGATTTTCAGATTAGGGATGCTCAGCTGGTAAGTATATAATGCAAATAGTCCAAGATCCAAAAAAAAATCAGTACTTCTGGTTCCAAGCATTTTGGATAAGGGGTACTCAGCTTCACCATCTTTTGTTTATCCATTTACCAGTTGGTGGACATTTGGGTTGTTTCCACATTTTGGCTGTTTGAATAGTGTTGCTTTGAACATTTATATACAATTTTTTATGTGGAGGTATGTTTTCATTTCTCTTGGGTAAATATAGCTAGTAGTAGAATTGCTGCATTACGTGGTTTAACTACATTTAACTTCGTGAGGAATTGCTGACCCGTTCTCCAAATGGCTGCACCATTTTACGTTCCCACCAGCAGTGTATTTGGAGTCCAGTTTCTCCACGCCATCACCAGTGCTGTAATTGCCTTCTATTCTAGTGGTGTGATGTGTCATGATTTGGATTTGCATTTCCATAATGAGTAATGATGCTCAGCATTTTTCTTGTTGGGCATTTGCATATTCTCTTTGGAGAAATGTCTATTCAAACCCTTTGCTCATTTTAAAATAGGGTTATTTGTCCTTTTTAATTGTTGAGTTTGTAAGCATTCTTTGTTCTGTGTACTAGACCCATATCAGTATGTATGATTTGCAAATATTTGCTCCCATTTTGTGGGTTATCTGCTCACTTTGTTGATAATGTCCTTTGATGCACAAAAGTTTTTAATTTTGATAGTCTTAACTATGGTCAGCTCTCCATTGCTGTTAAAGACCAAGCCTGTAAGAATCTGGGCTGCTGTCCCAGGACAGTTAGGAGGCAAGGGGTGTGTCTTGAGAGACCCTCAAAGAAAGGATTGAGTATCAGTCTTAGCTGTAGTCTCAGGTATAGGTATCAAGTCTGTCATTTTGAGATGTAAATGAATGTAGAGTATAGACTGTCCAGACCAGTGGTTTTGAGAATTATATGCTGGTTTTGGTGACCCTAATGACTGTAGAGTTCACAGGGATCTGTCCCCACAGGCTCTGCTGAAAGCCTTGCCTCTGGTATATATAATAATAATGGTGTGTTGAACAAATGAAGACATGCCTTAGAACTACCAGAATATTTGCCTAGATAAGTATCAGTATTTTCATTGTGAATGGGCTGATTGACATTGTGAATGCCCCTCCCTTAAATCTTCCTACTTTTTGCTTTTATGTTAAGTATTTTGTTGTACCCTCTTCAAAATCATAAATTGACATTCATAGAATAATTTTTTTTATTGATTTAATATCCTAACTAGAATATAAAGAAGAAATTAAAAGGCAATTTATAATGAAATGCTATTTCATGTGCCTGTTTAGGCACGGCAGCATTAGAGAACGGAATGAAATGGTAATTGCATAAGGAAGGAAATCAATCTAGGTGTGTGTTAGTGGCAACACGAATTCTATCAGTAGCACTGGTGTAGGTACTGATACTTCCTGGAATATCAGAATCACCTGGAGGACTGGTTACAACACAGATTGCTGGACCTCATGGCCAAGGTTCGGATTCTGTGGAGCTGGAGTGGGCCTGAGAATGTGCATTTCTAACAAGTTCTTGGCTGATTCAGGTGCTGCTGGTATGGGGACCATATTTGGAGAACCACTGCTGTAGGCAAAGTGATTTTTTTCCCCAAGGTAGTCAGCAACTGACAAGCTTTCAAACAAACTACAGTACAGTTTTTGTATTTCAGGAAATTGTGCCAAAACCGTGAAAATATACTGTGTGTGCATGTCTGTATATACAGATATATATGACATATAATAATGGAGTTCTAATTTCTAGGCTGAGATAGTTAATAGGACAGGCTTTGTACCTACGTGAATGCGCAGGAAAATTTGACAGTCCCGAATGATGCAGGACAATTTCATTTTGTGTGGAACTGTCTCACATGTTGCACTCCTGGCTCCCACTCACAAAATGCCAGTAGTGCTCCCAGATCATTGAGACAATCAGAAAAGCCCCTAAACGTTCCAAAACATCCTGAACAGGCAGTACTGCCGCTATTGAGAACCACTGATGTGTAGGATTTGGAGTTGGCACAGACTTCTAATTTGTGGTTTCAACGTCAAGCTCAAGGCTTTGTGCCTTTGAGCACAGAAATGGGCACACTTGAAAGTGAGTCCTTTGAGGGTTTTTGTTTTGTGTTACAGTTCAGTGAGGGGTCAAAAGATGACAGATACAAAGAAAATGGGATTTGTGTATTTTAAAAGCTAATTTGCATACAAATATGTTTGTATATATTTATTTCTGGTGAAGTCTTTAAGTCTGCCAACACTTTTTTCAAAAGTTAGATGTCATGTCTTAGAAATGGTTCTCACTTTGTAAGCATTTGTATGGGAATACAAAATATCATTTTTTGGTAACACCTATATTTGTAGGACCATAACCCTTCATAATTAAATGTGGGTGATCTACCTTTTCCTTCTTACAGAGTCAGGTCTCAGGTTGACTCCTCTGATCCTCCTCAGCTTAGTCCTTTCAGGGCACTGATTTCAGGATGACACCAGGACAATGGAGTATCCCACCAATCCTCGTGTGTTCTCTAACGGAAAATGTGCTTTTCTAAATCAAACCAGATTTGGCTGGTCTGAGAGTAAAATCTTTAATATAAAATTGGGTTGTGTTTTTAAACTAAAAAACAAAAACAGGCTGGGCACAGTGGCTCACACCTTAATTTCAACACTTTGGGAGGCCAAGGTGAGAGGATCACTTGAGGCCAGGAGTTTGAGACTAGCCTGGGCAACAAACTGAGACCCCATCTCTATTTTTAAAAAGAAAGAAGCAAATACACTAAGAACTACAAAAACCTTCACCTTATTTCTCAAACTCAGCATAGAGCCTAGCATATAATAGGCATTTACTAAATATTTAATTAAATCTATGTATTGTAATAAACATTAACTTCTCTAGCACTGAAATATGAAATAAACTGATACTGATATTTTGAGTTACTTCACAGGTAGATATCCTATTTGTTTGGTTTACATATTGAAAAATGACTGCTTTATATATTTTTAACCATTTCAGGGTGGATCCATGCTGTGCTGACTTCTCAGGACTGTATGGCTTTTGGGGGGAACTTCCTGCACAACCTTAACATTGGCATGCAGCTCAGGTTTGTGTCAGCATTTACATGACCTTTTATCCTTTTTAAAAATAGGATAATCTTTTTTTTTTAACTTAAAAAAAAATCAATAGCATATTTTATTTGAGATTCCATGGAAATAGTCCCTGAGATATTATTAATAATAGGAGCTTTTAACAAAAGTAGTATTTTAAAATTTTGCCAGGAGGATACTTTGCATTTCAAATCTAAAGCAACAACAACAAAAAGGAACTTACTCAGATAATACTCCAAATTTCAAAATTTTGTGAAAATGTATGTGTTCTCCTTTGGCTATTTTTGCAATGAGGGAGATGAGTAAAATCTAGTCAGACTGAGATGTGACGTATGGTACTAGAAAAAAGCAACCCTAAGTCAGGACTGCTATCGAAACACCTGCTTTCATTTTGCTGCAGGAAAAGGATTAATAGCTGTTTCTCCCCTGTATGAGAATTTGACCTTTGCATAACTCTCTTCCCCTGATAGTCTAATGAGTGTTGACTTTTACTAGGTAACACTGCTTATGGTAAAAATGATTCCTGATTGATAAACTGCATCAGGACTGGGAGAACTAGAAGTACCTAGTAGGGAGCCATGTCTTTGGACTTGCCTGAATGTGGTAACTCTTGTAATTTGACACACTCATAGAGATCCCTAGAAGCTATGCATCTGTGTGTGGCGTTATTACAAGAGAGAGTGGCTCTTACAGGGCATAAGGCTAAGCAGCTTTAAACAGCTCCCACACCTACCAAGTGTGGATCTTGTCTTTTTGTACCTGAGCTGTCCCTGAGGGAGGGATGGCTCCTGTGTAATTCGTGCCAAGTGTGGTCTTGAGCTGGAATACCTAGTTGAGCCTAAATAAAACTTTTGGGTGAGTATTGCACTGTTGTGGATACATGGAGCTGTTTTCTGAAACACACAGTTTTATTTTTTGTAGTAGAACCCTCGTAAAAATCTCTTTTGTTAAAACTAGGATACAAATCTAAAGGTGTGATCTTGATCTTCTGTGAAGTCCATTACAATTCTTAAGTATACCGTCAAATTCCTTAAAGTCAGAACCTGGATAAGATCACAATTCAGTCTTGTCCACATGTGATGTTGCTAAGAAGTGTAAAATACTTCATTGGTCTTATAGATCATGACCTGCTTATTTTCAAGTTGGTTACTTTTATCTAACTTTGAAATGCTAATATTAATATTAAATATTTCTTCAAATTCATTTAGGTGTTATGAGATGGAGAAAAGGCTAAAAACACCAGATCTTTTCAAATTCCCTTTCTTTGAAGCCATATGTTGGTTTGTAGCCAAAAACTTGCTGGAAACCCTGAAAGGTAATTAATAATTTGCATATTTGTATATGATATGATGCATATTATTTGTCAGTTCGCTCATAGCCACCTTACAGAAAGAGTCCCTTTTCTAGTAGAGTATGGATGTCACTCTATTTTGTTTTTTAAATATATGGTTTTCCCCCATCCAGGAACCTTTTTAGCAAGTTAGAGTCTCTAGTCCATAACCTGACAATCTATGTTCTTAAAAATTTGTTATAAAAGACCTGAATCAGAACAATGTAGGTAATATTAGAAATGTTCATTCCATCTAGTACTCTAGAAGCCTGCACACATTATCAAGCACGTAACAGTGCCTAACTCTCAAAAATGCAGTTTATTTCGAGAGACTGTTACCTAACATATGTTCCCCAAATTTGCTTTTAAGAAAGCAAACTAGGCTGGGCACAATGGTTCACTTCAGTAATCCCAGCACTTTGGGAGGCCAAGGCAGGCGGATCACCTAAGGTCAGGAGTTCAAGGCCAACCTGGCCAACATGGTGAAACCCCGTCTCTACTAAAAAAAATACAAAAATTAGCCGGGCATGGTGGTGCATACCTGTAATGCCAGCTACTTGGGAGGCTGAGGCAAGGAGAATTACTTGAACCCAGGAGGCTGAGGTTGCATTGAGCCGAGATGATGCAATGGCGACAGAACGCAACTTTGTCTCCCCCCCCCCCCCCCCGCTCCAAAAAAAGTTCAGGTTATGATTTTGTAGTTGAAGAAAAAAAACCTTTTTTGAACTTGTCTTTATATTTGAACTCACTTTTTAAAAGGTGGAATTTCAGACTTTGATGTTTTAATATTTTGGTTTAATAATCTTTGAGCACTCAAGTTGGAGACTGATGTCACTTGCTTCTGTTTTCTGCTTTTCATCCTCTTGTGCTAGTGAGAATAGTTTGTCTGCTTTTTGTGTTGTCTAACTTTTGTAGTCAGTTTGTAAATAGTGCTACTATTATAATTGACAACTCTCAGAATAGACATAAACAGATTAAACAGTAAAGTTTATTCTGAACATTTGCTTCTTTTTCCATTTTAAAGTTAAACAAGAAGAAAAGGTAAAATGAAAAGAAATAACCAAAAATTTACTTCCCAAGATAGGCTGTACAGAACTAAAATGATAAAACTCATATAACAATGGTACCCTAAACCCCCCCCCCATAGCATAGCGCAGAGATGTCCTGGCAGCGCTTCTGGTCTGTGGAATGGGGGTAGAATCCCATGCATGAGAAGGGGACAGGTCCTTTCTTCACAAGACCAGTTTTTGCTCCAGAAATGAATCCTTGTCATGAATCGCCGACGCATTCCGTGTTTTCAGTTATTTTTCTTGGCTGTAGGAATGTCACAGTGGACTGTGGAGTTGTCATACGTAGTTTTCAGTAAAATACTGGACAATAGAGTTTATAGTCTCCTATTTAAGTGCAAGCCTAGACGGACAGGAACACTTTTATGTACTTATAAAAACACAAATTTCCTCGTTTTGTGGAAATAAATCCCAATTATTGAACATTCTGGTTAAGAGATTGGCAATTCTATACTTGGTTCAGGGTACTTTCTCCCCTCTTTTCTCTCTTCCTGTCCCAAGACTCCAAGTTCCTGTCTTGTGGTTAGCTAGGAGAAACTATCCACGAACACACACACACACACACACACACACACACACACGCCTGTACCCCTGGAGTGATGCACAGTGGTCTTTTTTCCACTAATGTCTAAGAGAAGCTCATTCTTTAACTTCTTAAAACAATTTAAGAGCTTTATCTGAAAGACAAAATCTTGCCATTGCTCGTGAAGCCATAGGAGCAATTTGCTTAGTCTTAGAACTGTTTAGTCTTTGTGTTAGGCCATCAAAAGTTCAGAAACATTGAGGTCTGATTGAAAGCATGACTCTGTACATTAAAGACTTTTTTAAAAAGGATTATTAGAAAAGGATATTTGTAGGTTGTTTTAAGATGTTTCATTTTATTAGCCAGATCAGTATAGAATACCTGGCAATCACAGTGATTCAGTCCAGTCTCATCAAGGCAAAAACGAAATGATCATTATAGCAATTGCCATCGTTTTAAGCATTCATCCTGGAAACAGGAATAGTGGTCTTGTGACCCCAAATTATGTTGTTCTTTTATCCGTAACCTTTTTACTTTACATTGTGGCCTATTGTTTGCCAGCTCTCAGACTGTTCTAAGGCTTATATGGTGGGTTAAATGAGGTTGAATCATCTGAAACTCTTTACTGTGTTTGATGTCAGTGATAGTAAAATAATGAACCAGTTTGGATTTGTGTAAGGAAATTAGCCTCTGTGCAGAAGCAAAATTCTTTGTTTCAACTTAACTGAATTTTGGACCACATCTAATATATTTTGTTTGTTTTAGATTATCGCAATTTGATTAAAAAACTCAAAACATTTTTGTTTATGTGTATTTATATTTACTTTACTCTGTTATTAAACTAGTTGATTATATAGATCACACACACGTTCATACTGTGTAAAGAATAAGGCTGTTATTACTCAGGTAACCACTACCCAAATTAAGCAAAAACAGCCTTGCCAATACCTTAGAAATGCTCTGTTACCTTTTCATTACACCTTTTTGCTTCCCTTCTAGAGATAACCATTATCCTGACTTTTGTGATAATCCTTTTCTTCAGTTTTACCAAACCTATGTTATAAACTAAAATAATTTAATTTTCAACATTTGTAAACTTCCTATGAATAAATTCATACTGGTATTCTCTTGTAACCTTTTACTTAGCATTGTTTGTGAGATTGATCCATGTTTTTGTGTGTGGCTGTAGTTCTTTTTCATTGCTAGAGTATTCTGTTGTATGAATATACTGTGATATATATATATATATGTTATATATATATATACACATACACTGATCTGCAAGTTTGACATTTTGGAGTTATTTTTGGTTTTTGGCAATTATGGAAGACGCTGCTAAGAAGTTCTTGTCTTTGTCACCTAGTGCAAGAATTGCTCCAGAAAACAGGCCTAATTGCTAGGTCATAGATAGAATTTAGTAGTTGCTGCCAAATTGTTTCCAATTCCCATTTCCATGGCAGGACAAGCAAGTTCCCAAAGCTCTATGCTCTGGCCAACACTTGGTATTGTTAGGTTATAATTTTTGCAAATCTCATGGATATAAAGTAGTATTCTTTGTGCTTTTAATGTGCATTTCCCTGATTTTTAATGGAATCGGGTAGTTTTTTTCATATGTGTATGGCCTTTTGGATTTTCTCTTTAACTGAAGGACAAAATTTCTTAAATGTAAAATAGCATTTTTTTCAACTTTTTTATGGTTAGTGCTTTCTGTGCCTTGTTTAAGTAGTTCTTTCTTATCCCTAGGTCTTGCAGAGATCCTTGTTTTCTAAAAGCTTTTACTTGTGTTTTGCATTTAGGCCTTTAACTCACTTGGAATTGATTTTTTCTTTTTCTTTCTTTCTTTTTTTTAATGGATGGTGGGAGTATATTTTCACTTGCTTTTGTGTAAATATCCACTTGTCCCAGCACCATATTTTGAGTAATCCATTCTTTTTCTGTTCTTCATAAACACCGGTCATCTCCTGTATCGTGTGTTGATACCTGTGTAGATCCTGGGACATACACACACATACTCACCCACCCTTCTGTTCCAGTGGGCTAGCAGTCTGTCTCTCCACCAAGCACACTATCTTATTAATCTTTGATAAGACTTGATATCTGGTAGGTCCTCCTTCTTCAAGTATGGCTTCGCTTTTCTTTCCCCTTTTATTTTTATATAAATTTTTGAGTTACCCTATTACAAGCCAACACCACCCTACCAAACGCAACCAAACAAGTAAATAATAACGTGGAGGTTTTTTTTGTTGTTGTTGTTGTTGTTGTTGAAGGTGTTAACTCTAGAGATCAATTTGGGCAAAATTTGATGTCATAAATACTGAGTTTTCTAAAAATGACATGGAACATCTCTGTGTATTTAGATCTTTAATGTCTTTTGGCATTTCTTATTTTTTCTTCATAAAAATTTTGCATAGATATCTCTTGCTAGATTTATTCCAAAGTAGTTCTTTTTGTTAGTGCTATTATAAAAACACATATCATTGTATTAGTCTGTTCTTGCATTGCTATAAAGAAATACCTGAGACTGGGTAATTCATAAAGAAAAGAGGTTTGATTGGTTCAGGGTTCCTCAGGCTCTACAGGAAGCACGATGCTGGCATCTGCTTAGCTTCTGGGGAGGCCTCAGGAGACATAACTATGGTGGAAGGCAAAGGGGGAACAGGAGCAAGATAGGGTGAAGGGGGAGGTGCTGCACACTTTAAAACAACCAGATCTCACAAGAACTCAATTGTCACAAGAACAACACAAGAGGATGGTGCAAAACCATTCATGAAGGATCCAGCCCCATGATCAAATCACCTCCCACCAGGCCCCACCTCTAACATTTGGGGATTACAATTGAATATGAGATTTGGGTGGGGATGCAGATCCAAACCATATCAGTCATTACTATGTATATACATATGGTTGAACTTACATGACATTTCTGTTTTTTACTTCAAATATAGTCAAATATTAGCAGTTTCATATGGTTAAACTTACTAACTATGTGATACTGGAATATAGAAGCAGTTACTTTTTATACTGATTTTAGCAACCTTGTTAAAATCTATTCTTTAATCATTTATCTGAGGCTTTTGTTTGCTTCTCTAATACACAGTCATATACATCCGCGTTGAATAATGATAGTCTTGTTCCTTCTTTTCTAATATTTATATCTTTTTTTTTTTTTCATTGCTTTACCGGGTTGTCTAGGACCTCCAGGGAAATAGTGAATAGAAATGGCAAAGGTGGGCAGCTCTGTCTTTGTTCTCAGTCTCAGAAGGAAAGCTTTCAATCTTTCGCCATTATTACCTTTGTTGTAGGCTTTTTGTTGATAACCTTTATCAAATGCTTGTCTATTCTAAGCTAGCTAAGAGGTTGTTTTTTTCCTTTCTTTTAAAAAAATGATCAGTGGTAGTTTAATTTTTATCAAAAACTTTGCCTGCGTATATGAAAAGCTCCACAATTTTTCTTCTTTAACCTTTTAATTTAGTGGTTCTATTAATTTATTTTCTAATATTAACTCAACCTATAATTTTTATATACCATTAGGTTAGTATATTGTTTGTATTCTATCTATATGCTTATATTTTATATATTCTATATATAATTATGTATTACATATGGGTGTGTGCATGTGTGTGTATTTGTTTGATTTTGGCACATGAGTGAAATTGACTTGTGCTTTGTTTTCTCAGACTGTCCTTGTTAGATTTTGGTATAAAAGTTATGCTAGCCGGCCGGGCACGGTGGCTCAAGCCTGTAATCCCAGCACTTTGGGAGGCCGAGACGGGCGGATCACGAGGTCAGGAGATCGAGACCATCCTGGCTAACACGGTGAAACCCCGTCTCTACTAAAAAAAATACAAAAAACTAGCCGGGCGAGGTGGCAGGCGCCTGTAATCCCAGCTACTCGGGAGGCTGAGGCAGGAGAATGGCGTAAACCCGGGAGGCGGAGCTTGCAGTGAGCTGAGATCCCGCCACTGCACTCCAGCCCGGGCGACAGAGCGAGACTCCGTCTCAAAAAAAAAAAAAAAGTTATGCTAGCCTTAGACAAAATGTTGGGATTGTTCCTTCTGTTTCTGATCTCTGGAGAAGTTTGTGTACAGTTGGAATGATTTCTTTTTTGAATGACTAATAGAACTCACTGATGATCTGGGTCTATAGTTTTCTTTGTGGGAAGATTTTTGACTACTGAGTCAATATCTTTAGTGATTAAATGACCATAAAGGTTTACCAACTAATTATTGAGTTCATTTGTATAAATTATTTTCTTAAAATATATCTAGAAATTACATCTAAAATTTGACATTTGTTGGCATAAAGTTCTTCATGTTATCCTCTTACCTACTAAATATCTGTGGCATTTGTAATGACATTATTTCTATTCTCCATACTGGATATTCGTGCCTGTTTTCTCTTTATATTAATTTTGTTGGTTTTTTTTTTTTTTTTTTTTTTGAGACGGAGTCTCGCTCTGTCGCCCGGACTGGAGGGCAGTGGCCGGATCTCAGCTCACTGCAAGCCCCGCCTCCCAGGTTTACGCCATTCTCCTGCCTCAGCCTCCCTAGTAGCTGGGACTACAGGCGCCCGCCAACTCACCCGGCTAGTTTTTGTATTTTTAGTAGAGACGGGGTTTCACCGTGTTAGCCAGGATGGTCTCGATCTCCTGACCTCGTGATCCGCCCGTCTCGGCCTCCCAAAGTGCTGGGATTACAGGCTTGAACCACCGCGCCCAGCCAATTTTGTTGGTTTTTTTAAAGAACTTGTTTGAGGCTCTGTTTGCTGCTTTGTTAATTTTTGCTTATGATTTTTATCCGTTTTTTTGGTATTAAAACTTTTTTGTGGGTCTTCAGTTCATTAATTTTCAGCCTTCTAACATAAATATTTAAAGCTGTACATTTCCCTGTATGTATAGTATACAACACATTTTGATATGTTTTCGTTATTTAACCAACATATTGTCTGATTTCCAGTGTTTTTCTTTGATCCAAATGTTGGTCTATTTTTTAATATCTGCATTTCTTAATTTCTAAACATAGAGGCTTTCTTTAACTTACCTGCATTATGAACATATATATGGTTTAGATCTTGGACTTGGATGAGACTTGTTTATGGTCCTAGAATATGGTTGACTTTTGTAAGTGTTCTGTGTGTGTTTGAAAAGAATGTGTATTCTGCAGTTGCTGGGTACAATATTCTGTTTATGGCCATTGAATCAACTTTATATTGTTCAAATTGAATATATGCCTACTGATTTTTTTGTTTTTGGTTCACTTTATCTCTTACCAAGAGAAATATTTGAAAATCTTCCGCTGTGATTGTGGAGTTATTTCCCCATGTAGTTCTGTCTAGTTACTGTTTTCTATATTTTCATATTGTGTTATTCAGTACAAATTCTAAGTGATTACATATGTCTTTCTGGTGAATTGAATCTTTGGTCATTATGAAATAACCCTTTGTTAATGACAGTTACACCCCCTTTCTTTTGGACTCTTGGTATCTTTTCCCCATCCTTTTATTTGAAACCTTTCTGTATTTTTAAATATGGTATGTATGCATATTTAGCTTATTTAAAAATCTAGCCAGATACAGCAGCTCACACCTATAATCCCAGCACTTTGGAAGGCCAGGGCTCGAGGACTGCTTGAAGCCAGGAGTTTGAGACCAGCCTGAGCAAAATACTGAGACCCCATCTCTACACAAAAAAATTAAATCCAGTGAAATGGTCTTTTAACTGGAGTATTTAGTAAATTACACTTAATGTAATTCTGTTTCTTTTTCTTTCTTGTCTTTTTGGATTGATCGTTTCATATTTCACTTTTTTATCTTTTTATTAATTTGGAAGTTGGATAGTTTTATATTTGGTGGTTACTCAAAATCTGAAGTTAATCCTTTTAACTTTAGAACATTTTAACTTTTTTTTCTCACCCCATTTCCATTCCTACAGAACTGAGAGAAGATGGTTTCCAGCCTCAAACTTACCTAGTACAGGGAGTGAAAGCACTGCATACTGCTTTAAAATTATGGATGAAAAAAGAAGTAAGTTATTTCAACAGTGAAATCACTGTGTTTTATGTTGCAAGATTAGGAAAACAGAGTCCTTGTGCTATTTTGGCAGCACATGTGAATGCCAGTAGTAGAGGGAATAGAAATCATGCTTTATATGCAACCTCCATTTTATTATTCAGTATATACAAATGTACTGGTTTCTGTTATGAGAATAAAGTATTTAGATATTTCTTTAATCTTTGATCTGGAAAAGAAAGCAAAGTATATTTAGGAAATTGACTAAGAAATGAACATATAGATATGGAATAATAATAATAAATAACATTGAGCTCTTATAGTTGTGCTGTAGTGTGCTGAGAGCACTGTGCTTTGTCTTTATACACATAATCTCATTTAATCCTCACAGCCAACTGTGTGAGGTCTAGGTGCTATTGGTACCACAATTCTACATATGGGAAAGCCAGGGTTCAAAGAGTTAAGTAACTTGCCCAAGAGAACTGGTGAAGTTAGGACTTAAAACTTAGATCTCTGGGACTGCAAATCCTATGCTTTTTACCACTCTGCTAGCTTTATGTAAAAGTGAAGGAAAGGAGAGTCCAGATTTCAAGCATGAGCTTTCCATTTTCATGAAAATATGAGCTAGTTGTCTGCATTTGAATCCCACCACCTCCAGATCTCCATTTAGAATTAGTGTTTCCTTCCCTTATGCATCCATGCTGTATTTCTTGTGCCTATGGGCTTAAAACAAATGTTTATAAAATAATATATTCGTGTTTCTTTCAACTGAGTCTGTGAGCTCTTGAACAGGGACTGTCTTTCTCATCTTTATTGTAACTCCATGGAACTTTGCACATAATACTTTAATAGGTGATACATGCATATGTGAGCTGATGAAAATACATGTCTATATTTTCTTTTTTTTTTTTTTTTTTAACAGAGTCTCGATCTGTTGCCCAGGCTGGAGTGCAGTGGTGTGATCTCGGCTCACTGCAGCCTCCGCCTCCTGGGTTCGAGTGATTCTCCTGCCTCAGCCTCCTAAGTAGTTGGGACTACAGGCACATGCCACCATGCCCAGCTAATTTTTGTATTTTTTTGTAGAAATGAGGTTTCACCATGTTGGCCAGGCTGGTCTTGAGCTCCTGACCTCAGGTGATCCACCCACCTTGGCCTCCCAAAGTGCTGGGATTATAGTCATGAGCCACTGCGCCTGGCTGTGTCCGTATTTATTTCTTGATTGTCCCCTTGAAATAAAAATCTTGCTCTTAAGAAATACTGGGAGACAGTAATTAATAGGTTACTGTCCCAATAATTTTATACTCCCTTTTCACTGTATTATCATTGCATCATATCTACCAGAGCACAACACTGTGGAAGTATTCAGGAAAATAAAAATCATGTCCTCCACTGTGAAAGACCTTATTGTCTAGGTGACAAGGAAAGCCATAAGCAAATTTAAAACTGTTTAACAAGATAAAAACAAAATAAAGCATATGTTGCCAAAACTGTATAATTTGTTTCCTACTGAAGGCTTTAGATGTGTGATTCTCAAATTTGTGACTTTATCACTTTATCAGAATTGCCTTTAGAGCTTTTTTTTTTTTTTTTTTTTTTGAGACGGAGTCTCACTCTGTTGTGCAGTGGCACAATCTGCTCACTGCAGCCTTTGCTTCCTGGGTTCAAGTGATTCTCCTATCTCAGCCTCCCGAGTAGTTGGGATTCCACACCTGGCTAATTTTTGTATTTTTAGTAGAGATGGGATTTCACCATGTTGGCCAGGCTGGTCTGGAACTCCTGACCTCAGGTGATCCACCAGCCTCGGCCTCCCAAAGTGCTGGGATTACAAGCGTGAGTCACCGTGCCCAGCCTTCCCCTTTCCTATTGATGGGATCTCTTCTATTTTACTTTTGCCTATTAAAAGAAAAAAAAGTACAAAAATGTATTCAAATTAGACTTCCCAAGAGAAACTAGGATTACTTTAGTGTCTGTGTTCTCCTTAAAAATCCTTATGCATTATGAATTAAATGTTAAGCTTAATTTGTTACTTTACTAATTAGTAGTAGTAGTTAGAATTACAGTAGGCTTTGAGGAGTAGAGTACAAGGTTACTACTCAATATAAAGCAAAATTAACTGTGAGACAAGTCTGTTTTTAACACAGTCTAAGAGGATTTTGTATGTTAATGAGAATCTCCTTAGAAGGCATTATACCAGCTACACGAACTCTGAAACCTGGCTTACTAGTATTTGGTGATGTCTGTAACAGTCTAGAGAATCCAAAAATTGGTTTAGTAAATTTGTTTTTACATATTAAAGTGTAAATAACTTTGGTTTTCTTATTTTTGTTAATCCAAATACAGCTTGTATCTGAACATGCCTTTGAAATTCCAGACAATGTTAGACCTGGACACCTTATTAAAGAACTTTCTAAAGTAATTCGAGCAATAGAGGTAAGAGTAGAAACTGTCATGTAAATGCTTGGTTATTATCTGCTTTGAGAAGCAAATGGATTTATCCCCACTCTGCAAGTGTTTCAAAACTCTTACACACTTAGAAGAAATATAATGAGCTGAGTATTTAGAGGTTTCTCAGGTTTTCAGGCTTCTGAAGTCCTTGAGAGAAATTTGTAATATTATATTCTCATGAAGTAATAAGGAAACAGTTACCAGGTTACTTTAGGATACTTAAAAAAATAAAAAATATGGAATATAAACAGTAGAACTTTTAGATCCAATTAATTTCAGCTACCCAGAGAGGAATACATGTTTGTATCGTTAGAACAAGAGAAGAAATGTAAGGTGAGTGAGTCAAGCTAGGGATGGAGAGAGGGATGATAAGCAGTAGAGTGGGGCAAGGAGATGCTTGGATAAATGCCCTTTAATAAAAGCTCAGAAAATCTGATTAGATATTTTAATTTATTAAGAGCTATTCTTGGTGTTTAAGAAAGGGTGTTGTAAAGTAATTCTTCAAGAAGGTTGTTCTGTTAGTGTCTAGCTTAAATTGAGAGGAAATTAGGTGGAGGAATGGAGGCCAGCTGATGATTTAACAGCTTACATTAAGGCTGTGTTTGGAGAATGAAAAGAGGTATACATTTACAAAATACTAAAATGCTTGGTTTAATATCAATGGATAGAATATGTAATTCTCAATGTGTTCAGATATAGGAGAAAAATATGTTCTGTTTTTAAAGTGTTATAGTAGTCACATTTAAATTGGTTTAGTATCAAAAGTCATATATCTGATCTTAAATATATATGTAAGTTTATACATATATAAATATCATGCATGATAACCAAAATGAAGAATAAACTTACTATGAAAGGTGTGATTCTATATAAAAAAAACTATAAATCTTTACTTATGGAAGTAAAACAATAGTTAAATAAATGGGAGTGTCATCTCTGAAAATGTCAATCAACTCTAAATTAGTATTACAAATTTAAAGTGGTAAAATACACTTGGAAGAATAATTAGACTGTCCCAGAGAGCAGCCAGTCCAGGATGGATCAGGAGAATGAAAGGATCCATATTTGTTATGACCTGAAATTCAAGTTTAACTGGGTGTCTTATACTTTATCTGGCAATCCTATCCAGGAAGGATGTCTCCAGAGAAAAATATAAAATTATTAGATCACCAAATGTGTTTGAATGTTTGTATTCTTCTAGTGGATAATTTGGGAATCAATTCGTGATTGAATAAGGGAATGTAATGACAATATGTTATATGTCACTGAGTTATCAATAATTTTTACTGAGTCCAATTTACTGAATATTGAAGGAATGGAAGGTATGTGTATGTTAAGAGAGATGTGTAAGGATTAAGACTTCATCTTGCATGATAGGAATTCAATAATATCTGAAGCTGAAAATAATATAAACATGTCATTTTATAATTTGGAAGCAAATAACTGGAGGGAAAACCATTTAGAAGAGTTGGAAGTCCTGGCTGTATACCTAAAAGAATTGATAGCAGGGACTCAAACAGGTATTTGTGCATCAATGTTGATAGCAGCATTATCCGCAGTAGCCAGAAGGTAGACCAAGCAACCCAGGTGTCCATCAGCAGGTGAATAGATAAAGTGTGGTACATACTCACAGTGGAATACTACTCAGCCTTATAAAAGAAGGAAATGCTGACTGGGAGGGTTCCAAGATGGCCAAATGGGAGCAGCTCCAGTCTACAGCTCCCAGCATGAGTGACGCAGAAGATGGGTGATTTCTGCATTTCCAACAGAGATACGGGGTTCATCTTACTGGGGCTTGTTGGACAGTGGGTGCAGCCCACGGAACGTGAGCCGAAGCAGGGCGGGGCATCGCCTCACCTGGGAAGTGCAAGAGGTTGGGGAATTCCCTTTCCTAGCTAAAGGAAGCCATGACAGACGGTACCTGGGAAATCGGGACACTCCCACCCTAATACTGCGCTTTTCCAGTGGTCTTAGCAAACAGCACATGAGGACATTATATCCTGCGCCTGGCTCAGAGGGTCCCACGCCCACGGAGTCTTGCTCACTGCTAGCACAGCAGTCTGAGATTGAACTGCCGGGCGGCAGCAAGGCTGGGGGAGGGGCGGCTGCCATTGCTGAGACTGAGTAGGTAAACAGAGCTGCCAGGAAGCTCAAACTGGGTGGAGCCCACTACAGCTCATGGAGGCCTGCCTGCCTCTGTAGACTCCACCTCTGGGGGCAGGGAATAGCTGAACAAAAGGCAGCAGAAACTTCTGCAGACATAAACGTCCCTGACAGCTTTGAAGAGAGTAGTGGTTCTCCCAGCTTGGAGTTTGAGATCTGAGAATGGACACACTGCCTCCTCAAGTGGGTCCCTGACCCCAGAGTAGCCTAACTGGGAGACACCTCCCAGTAGGGGGCGACTGACACCTCATACAGCCGGGTGCCTCTCTGAGATGAAGCTTCCAGAGGAAGGATCAGGCAGCAACATTTGCTGTTCTGCAATATTTGCTGTTCTGCAGTATTTGCTGTTCTGCAGCCTCCGTTTGTGATACCCAGGCAAACAGGGTCTGGAGTGGACCTCCAGCAAACTCCAACAGACCTGCAGCTGAGGGTCCTGACTGTTAGAAGGAAAACTAACAAACATGAAGGACATCCACACCAAAACTCCATCTCTAGGTCACCATCATGAAAGACCAAAGGTAGATAAAACCACAAAGATGGGGAGAAAACAGAGTAGAAAAGCTGAAAATTCCAAAAAGCAGAGTGCCTCTTCACCTCCAAAGGAATGCAGCTCCTTGCCAGCAATGGAACAAAACTGGACAAAGAATGACTTTTGACGAGTTGACAGAAGTAGGCCTCAGAAGATCAGTAATAACAAACTTCTCCAAGCTAAAGGAGGATGTTCGAACCCATCACAAAGACGCTAAAAACCTTGAAAAAAGATTAGATGAATAGCTAACTAGAATAACCAGCATAGAGAAGACATTAAATGACCTGATGGAGCTGAAAACCATGGCCCGACAACTGTGTGACGCATGCACAAGTTTCAGGAGCTGAATCGATCAACTGGAAGAAAGGGTATCAGTGATTGAAGATCAGATGAATGAAATGAAGTGAGAAGAGAAGTTTAGAGAAAAAAGAGTAAAAAGGAACAAACAAAGCCTCCAAGAAATGTGGGACTATGTGAAAAGGGCAAATCTACGTCTGATTGGTGTACCTGAAAGTGATGGGGAGAATGGAACCAAGTTGGAAAACACTCTTCAGGATATTATCCAGGAGAACTTCCCCAGCCTAGCAAAGCAGGCCAACATTCAAATTCAGGAAATACAGAGAACACCACAAAGATACTCTTCGAGAAGAGCAACTGCAAGACCCATAATTGTCAGATTCTCCAAAGTTGAAATGAAGGAAAAAATGTTAAGGGCAGCCAGAGAGAAAGGTCGGGTTACCCACAAAGGGAAGCCGATCAGACTAACAGCGGTTCTCTTGGCAGAAACTCTCCAAGCCAGAAGAGAGTGGGGGCCAATATTCAACATTCTTAAAGAAAAGGATTTTCAACCCAGAATTTCATATCCAGCCAAACTAGACTTCATAAGTGAAGGAGAAATAAAATCCTTTACAGACAAGCAAATGCTGAGAGATTTTGTCACCACCAGGCCTGCCTTACAAGAGCTCCTGAAGGAAGCACTAAACATGGAAAAGAACAACCGGTACCAGCCACTGCAAAAACATGCCAAATTGTAAAGACCATCGATGCTAGGAAGAAACTGCACCAACTAACAAGCAAAATAACCAACTAACATCATAATGACCGGACCAAATTCACACATAACAATATTAACCTTAAATGTAAATGGGCTAAATGTTCTAATTAAAAGACACAAACTGGCAAATTGGATAAAGAGTCAAGACCCATCAGTGTGCTGTATTCAGGAGACCCATCTCACGTGCAGAGACACACATAGGCTCAAAATAAAGGGATGGGGGAAGATCTGTCAAGCAAATGGAAAACAAAAGCAGGGGTTGCAGTTCTAGTCTCTGATAAAACAGACTTTGAACCAACAAAGATCAAAAGAGACAAAGAAGGCCATTATATAATGGTAAAGGGATAAATTCAACAAGAAGAATTAAGTATCCTAAATATATATGCACCCAATACAGGAGCACCCAGATTCATAAAGCAAGTCCTTAGAGACCTACAAAAAGACTTCAACTCCCACACAATAACAATAGGAGACTTTAACACACCACTAGTCAACATTAGACAGATCAACGAGACAGAAAGTTAAAAAAAAGATATCCAGGACTTGAACTCAGCTCTGCACCCAGCAGACCTAATAGACATCTACAGAACTCTCCATCCCAAATCAACAGAATGTACATTCTTCTCAGCACCACATCACACTTACTCCAAAATTGACCACATAGTTGGAAGTAAAGCACTCCTCGGCAAATGTAAAAGAACAGAAACTATAACAAACTGTCTCTCAGACCACAGTGCAATGAGATTAGAACTCAGAATTAAGAAACTCACTCAAAACCACACAACTACATGGAAACTGAACAACCTGCTCCTGAATGACTACTGGGTACATAATGAAATGAAGGCAGAAATAAAGATGTTCTTTGAAACCAATGAGAACAAAGACATAACATACCAGAATCTCTGGGACACATTTAAAGCAGTGTGTAGAGGGAAATTTATAGCACTAAATGGCCACAAGAGAAAGCAGGAAAGATCTAAAATTGATACCCTAACATCACAATTAAAAGAACTAGAGAAGCAAAAGCAAACAAATTCAAAAGCTAGCAGAAGGCAAGAAATAACTAAGATCAGAGCAGAACTGAAGGAGATAGAGACGCAAAAAAACCCTTCAAAGAATCAATGAATCCAGGAACTGGTTGTTTGAAAAGATCAACAAAATTCATAGACCACTAGCAAGACTAGTAAAGAAGAAAAGCGGAGAGGCAATAAAAAATGATAAAGGGGATATCACCACCAATCCCACGGAAATACAAACTACCATCATAGAATACTATAAACACCTCTACACAAATAAACTAGAAAATCTAGAAGAAATGGATAAATTCCTGGACGCATACACCCTCCCAAGACTAAACCAGGAAGAAATTGAATCCCTGAATAGACCAATAACAGGCTCTGAAATTGAGGCAATAATTAATAGCTTAACAACCAAAAAAAGTCCAGGACCAGATGGATTCACAGCCAAATTCTACCAGAGGTACAAAGAGGAGCTGGTACCATTCCTTCTGAAAATATTCCAATCAATAGAAAAAGAGGGAATCCTCCCTAAGTAATTTTATGAGGCCAGTATTATCCTGATACCAAAGCCTGGCAGAGACACAACAAAAAAAAAATTTTTGACCAATATCCCTGATGAACATGGATGCAAAAATCCTCAATAAAATACTGGCAAACTGAACCCAACAGCACATCAAAAAGCTTATCCAACATGATCAAGTTGGCTTCCTCCCTGGGATGCAAGGCTGTCCACCATACGCAAATCAGTAAACGTAATCCATCATATAAACAGAACCAAAGACAAAAACCACATGACTATCTCAATAGATGCAGAAAAGGCCTTTCACAAAATTCAACAGCCCTTCATGCTAAAAACTCTCAATAAATTCGGTATTGATGGAACGTATCTCAAAATAATAGCTATTTATGACAGACCCACAGCCAATATCATACTGAATGTGCAAAAACTGGAAGCATTCCCTTTGAAAATGGCACAAGACAGGGATGCCCTCTCTCACCACTCCTATTCGACATAGTATTGGAAGTTCTGGTCAGGGCAATCAGGCAGGAGAAAGAAATAAAGGGTATTCAGTTAGGAAAAGAGGAAGTCAAATGTGTCCCTGTTTGCAGATGACATGATTTAGAAAACCCCAGGGTCTCAGCCCAAAATCTCCTTAAGCTGATAAGCAACTTCAGCAAAGTCTCAGGATACAAAATCAATGTGCAAAAATCACAAGCATTCTTATGCACCAATAACAGACAAACAGAGAGCCAAATCACGAGTGAACTCCCATTCACAGTTGCTTCAAATAGAATAAAGTACCTAGGAATCCAACTTACAAGGGATATGAAGGACCTCTTCAAGGAGAACTGCAAACCACTGCTCAACGAAATAAAAGACAACACAAACAAATGGAAGAACATTCCATGCTCATGGATAGGAAGAATCAATATCATGAAAATGTCCATACTGCCCAAGGTAATTTATAGATTCAGTGCTATCCCCTTCAAGCTACCATGACTTTCTTCACAGATTTGGAAAAAACTACTTTAAAGTTCATATGGAACCAAAAAAGAACCCACATTGCCAAGACATTCCTAAGCCAAAAGAACAAAGCTGGAGGCATCATGCTACCTGACTTCAAACTATACTACAAGGCTACAGTAACCAAAACAGCATGGTACTTTTTTACCAAAACAGAGATGTAGACTAATGGAACAGAACAAAGCCCTCAGAATTAATACCACACGTCTACAACCATCTGATCTTTGACAAACCTGACAGAAACAAGAAATGGTTGCCTCTGGAGAATGAGAGTCAGGGATGAGGAAGAGGAGACTGCTATTTTTCATGATATGCTTATAGAATAATTTTTAAAACTACATAGATGTATCATTTTGTTTTAAAAAGTAATTAATTTATTCAAATATGTACGTGAAAAGAATATTCGTTGTTGGAAAGAACAATAGCCTAAATGGCTACCAGTAAGTATTAGGTCAGAAAATTAAGCTATATCCATACAGTAGAATGCAACACAGCCTTTAATAAGATATTGAAAATCAAGGCCCACTTCAGTGGCTAATTTAACACCTGTAATCCCAGCACTTTGGGAGGCTGAAGCAGGTGGATCCCCTGAGCTCTGGAGTTCAAGACCAGCCTGGGCAACATGGCAAATCCCTGTCTCTAAAACATTAGCCTGGTGCAGTGGCGTGCGCCTATAGTCCCAGCTACGTGGGAGGCTAAGGTAGGAGGATTGCTTGAGCCCAGGAGGCAGAGATTGCAGTGAGACAAGATTGCACCACTACACTGCACACACTGCAGCCTGGGTGACAAGAGCGAGACCCTGACTCCAAAAAAAAAAAAAAAAAAAATCAAGTATGTTCACAGTATATTATGTTGGAGAGAGAAGGGATATAAAGGTCTCAGCAAAGCTGTTTGAATCTTAGGGTTTAGTCTTTTTTGTGTTTATATGGTTAAACTGAATTGTTTTTGTTTTCTAAAATATTTTTATGGATGACTAGTTAGTCATGTATGTATGTAGTAGCCTTCTCATAAAAATACTCTGATTTTAATTCTTAAAGGAGGAGAATGGCAAACCATTTAAATCTCAGGGAATTCCTACTGTGTGTCCAGTTTCACGATCCTCAAATGAAGCAACTTCCCCATACCATTCCCGAAGAAAGATGAGGAAACTTCGAGATCATAATGTCCGAACTCCTTCTAACCTAGACATCCTAGAGCTCCACACAAGGGAGGTCCTCAAAAGATTAGAGATGTGTCCATGGGAAGAGGCAAGTATCATGTTTCATGACAACAAAAAGAAACTTGGCTGTTCCTTAAAGTCTTTAAAGGCTTAATAAGAGAATAGTCTGACTATTGTTGATATCTAATCTTGGCTGCAGCATTGTAGGGATCAACCAGTAGTTATGCCTGTGACAGGGAGCGGTGCTAAATCTTTCTAGGTTTTAGTGTAGAATTGGAATGAATAGACCTCATTTGATTGCTGATACGTTTATTGAGTCTTTATTAGCAAGTACCACTTCCTCTTCTAGGCTCTGGAGAACATTGTGAGCAAAACTTAAGTCCCTGCCCCTCATGAAGCTTCAATCCTAGTTCAAGCTGGAAGGATGGGGAGACAGAGACATATACTAAAATAATATAATTTCAGATGATAAGTGTTATTTTAAAAACCCAAAACAATAGAACAACAGAATAAAGAGGGATGAGGTAAAGCTGGCTGCTTTAGCTAAGGTGGTCAGAGAGTCTCTCGGGTTTGAACCGACAGCTGAATAACAAATAGGAAGAAGTCAAATGGTTACTTGGTGGTTGGAGGAATCACATTACAGGCAGAGGGAAGAGCAAATGCAGAAAGCGTCTGCTTGAGCCAGCAGTCAGCCTGGAGGACTGTTAGACTGAGAGACTGTCAGACGAAACTCTTAAACTTTGTGAAGTGCTGGCCTACTGGACAAAGGGGAAAGTGGAAGGCAGTAATGAGATCAGTGTAGCGCCTTTGCAGAACATGGTAGTGACTTTGTAGTGAGCTCTGCATCATCCATACTTTTACATCCCAAGTAGGGGATAAGCAACCATTTTAAATGAATAAGATCGAAGAACCAGGTGCTGTGGTGTGGGCCTGTAGTCCCAGCTGCTTAGGAGACTAAGTCAGGAGGATCATTTAAGCCAAGGAGTTTAAGGCCAACATAGCTAGATCCTGGCTTTAAAAAAAACAAAAAAACCCATATATATAAAACTTTCTTAAATATTTTAAATTGTATGTAATTATATTGTTTTAAGATTATGTTGTTCTAAACTGTAATCATCAGAGAAGATTAAGCTTATGAAAGGTTCTATTTATTATTAAGGGGAAAATCACTATGAAAAGGAAGTCTTTTTTATACATTAAAAACCAGCTACTACCTTTATGTCGCATGGTGACCCTTGTTCGTAGTGGTAGCAGTGTGGTAATCTGTAAGTTGCTGACTCGGTATTAGATGAAGGATTGGGTGAATGGAAAGGCCCAGTAGCTAGCACTTTAGCAGGAAGAAGCAAGGGGAAGAGAGCTAAAATACTCTGAGGCAGCACTTCTCCAGTTTTTCAGCTTTCTGTAAGAATGACATTTCTGGGCCGGACGCGGTGGCTCAAGCCTGTAATCCCAACACTTTGGGAGGCCGAGACGGGCGGATCACGAGGTCAGCAGATTGAGACCATCCTGGCTAACACGGTGAAACCCCGTCTCTACTAAAAAATACAAAAAACTAGCCGGGTGAGGTGGCAGGCGCCTGTAGTCCCAGCTACTCGGGAGGCTGAACCAGGAGAATGGTGTAAACCTGGGAGGCGGAGCTTGCAGTGAGCTGAGATCCGGCCACTGCACTCCAGCCCGGGCGACAGAGCGAGACTCCATCTCACACACACACACACACAAAAAAGACATTTCTTTGAATTCACTTTATGCGTATTTTATGTTTTACTTTCTAGAATGCATTTCATAGTTAATGGCCCTCCAGAAAGATGAGCCATACTCTTGCTTTGGCTTTAGGAACTCTGGAGTGCCATACTGCTGCATATCCCCAAGCCCAGGTGGCTGCCTGTGTCTTTGAGATGCAGAACCATGGGGGAGGTGGTGGTATACTGTATTCCTTCAGTCAAGCAGGGCTACCTGAGGGTGGATGGTAAGTAAGTTCTGCTTTTATACCTTCAGGACATCTTGAGCTCTAAACTGAATGGAAAATTCAACAAACATCTCCAACCATCTTCCACGGTACCTGAATGGAGAGCGAAAGATAATGATCTACGATTACTGCTGACAAATGGAAGAATAATCAAGTATGTAAAGTAAATCAGAGTATCAAATAGATTAATTTTCATTGGATTTCCTTTGTTCATTTAACCCAGTGGTCCTCAACCCTTTTGGCACCAGGGACTGGTTTTGTGGAAGACAATTTTTTCTCAGCCAGGGAATGGTTTTGGGATTAAACTGTTCCACCTCAGATCATTAGGCATTAAATTCTCATAAGGAGTGTGTAACCCTTGGACATGTATAGTTCACAATATGGTTCACGCTCCTGTGACAATCTAATGCTGCCACTGATCTGACAGGAGACAGAACTCAGGTGGTAATGCTCACTGGCCCACTAACTAACCTCCTGCTGTGCGACCCAGTTCCTGACAGGCCATGGACTGGTACCAGTCTATGGCCCAGGGGTTGGGGATGCCTGTTTAATCTGTAGTGAGCTCAGTGGCTCACACCCGTAATCCCAAGTTGATTTGGGAGTCTGAGGTGGGAAGATCTCTGCGGCTAGGAGTTTGAAACTAGCCTGGGCAACTTAGCGAGACTCCATCTCTACAAAAAACTAAAACTAAGTTAGCTGGGTGTGGTGGCCGTGCCTGTAGTCCTGGCTACTTGAAAAACTGAGGTGAGAGGATCGCTTGAGCCCAGGAGTTCAAAGTTACAGTGAGCTATGATTGTGCCACTACACTGCAGCCAGGGCAACAGAGCAAGACCCTGTCTCAAAAAACAAAAACAAACAAACAAAAAACAAACCTCAGATCCCTAGTACATACTATTGCACAGTTGATTGAAATATGGGGATAGTGTCTCCATTCTCTCCTCTTTGTAAATTAAGGGAGGGGGAATAAATACTGTTTGGCTACAGAGTCTTGCACTATATTCTAACTTGATTATTTTTCCTTCTTGATACAGAGATGAAAGACAGCCGTTTGCAGATCAAAGTCTTTATACAGCAGATAGTGAAAATGAAGAGGATAAAAGAAGGACAAAAAAGGCAAAAGGGAAGATAGAAGAGCGTTCAAGAATAGAGGGAATAGAAAATGAAGAATCTCAAAAACCACTGAACAGTATGTTTTAATGGTTATTTTAAAGATCTTTTCATTACTAATATAATATGTAAAGTAACTTGCTAATTTTGAAGTTCTTAAGTTTATAATAGCAGAAAAGTTTTGTGTCCCTAAAACTGTCTTGAAAAATCTGAAGTATGTCTGAGTAGTTCACCCATCAGAGAAGTGCTGAACGTGAATGCACAGAGAGGTGTAGTGGCCAGGCATGGTGTTCTCAGTGAGGGGGATGTATGTGGGTTAGAGATGCACTCCTCTAGTCAGTTTTTAAAGAGTCACTTGAAAGCTAATGCATGTTATAGGCCTCTACTCCCTAAAATAAAAGTTTCTAGTTTAATTTTATATATAAGTTCAGGTACCATGTATATGGTTTTCAGAATTAGGAAGTATATAGGATTAGCTAATCTGAAGCTGTTAGTAATCCATGTATTATGGTTTTAATTGATTACTTGTTGACAAGAAGGTCTTTACTGGGTTATTTAATTGGTTATCATCAGTATGGCAAAATAGTAACACTCCTTCTCCTTAAGGTCTTTCTTCTTTGAATTAAGCTTTAATTTCTCAACATATTTCAGGATCTCTGTATTCCTTTCTATTTTAAAAAGTAGTTCAAATAAATATTTTGGTACTTGACAAATAAATGTTTCAGATAACTAACATTTAATCCATGTTGAACACCCCAATTCCTGCTAATTTGAGTAAAATTGGCACTGCTGTAGTTGGTGACTCTGCCTTTGCACACATGCCAGGTGCTAATCAACAGGAATCCATCGAACCATTGCTCTATGTCCGTGCCTCATGAAAGAGAAAGCCCAGTTTATAAGCATGTTGAATTCACTATCTACGTGAATGCTTTTTATGTTTGGGAAAGTTATCTTTTTGTTTTCTAATGATACAACTAATGCAAAAGGAGAAGTGTGAAATGCATCTAGTAGCTAATTTTAGTTTCAACATTTTTCTTCTGGAAAGAAATATAAAACAGTCAATCTATCCAAATAAGGAATATATAATTATGGAAATACCACACTCAATATTTGAGAATATACTTCAGTCTGTATCTTGGCCAATTATGGAGAAAGACCTTAAGGGGAGAAAGAAATAAAGAAAATAAAAGTGAAAAAGGAAGGTAGAGCAAGAGATTGAGAGACATCACAAGCTGGGTGGACTTTAGATATCACTTTGTCACCTTGTTCATCGTAGTCAAATGACTTTCTCTTTTTCTCTCAAATTTTCATTCTTTTTCAGGGTTTTTTACACGTGTGAAATCAGAACTCAGGAGTAGATCATCAGGATATTCTGATATTTCTGAGTCAGAAGACTCCGGACCCGAGTGCACTGCACTGGTACGCCTGAGACCCCGTGGCTTGTACGTTATTTGATGGAAAGATGAGCATCACGTAACTTCTCCTGGAAGGAAGGCAAATGACAGCTTTTCTCAAAGCTTGTCTCTCTGACTTATGTAGCCCAGGGTCTTCTGTGGTGGTCAGTGTACACACACGCCATCATGTGACCATTCACATTTGAGACATAGAGCTTTTGTCTGATTTTGGAAAGGGTAGAGGGAGAGATTCCTTTGCTTATACTATTCTTGTTTCATATTTCTCATGGATTACATTTTATTTTACCTTAAAGGAAGCCTGTACTGTGTATTTTTTTAAGGTAGTATGTTCAACTAGTTAATAGAGATTATCATTTTTTTCCATGTGAAATACAGAAATAATTCCATGATAATTAAGATTCTGACTTTCCCTAGATGCATAAAATCTTTTTGGACTAATGTATACAGACTTGGTCAATTTCTTATGTAGCTTTGTTTCGTGTAATTATTATCTCAGAAAAATAACTTTACCACTGAAGAGTCTGAAAGTTCAGGTGATGAGAAGAAACAAGAAATAACATCCAACTTTAAGGAGGAATCTAATGGGATGAGGAACTTCCTTCGAAAGAGCCAGAAGCCATCTAGAAGTGAAATTCCAATTAAAAGGTAGGCTTGCTGATAGTAGTAAGTCTTATTATATTGTAAGATAAATACTATGAAAATTTTTTTTAGTTTTACATTTTACCAAAAATGTCATCAGAAAAAATAGACTCCGTTTTTGTGTCATCTCCTCTTTAGGGAATGTCCTACCTCGACGAGCACAGAGGAAGAAGCTATTCAGGGCATGCTGTCTATGGCAGGGTTGCACTATTCCACTTGTTTACAAAGGCAAATACAAAGCACAGGCTGCAGTGGTGAAAGAAACTCTCTCCAGGATCCCAGCAGCTGCCATAGCAGTAACCCTGAGGTTAGGCAGTTGTATCGCTATCATAAACCAGTGGAATGTGGTAAGAAACATAAAATATCCGTCTCTAAAAAGTCACATATGGTGCCCAACTTAATGGCTCAATAATCCTCATTTAGGTTAGAGATTATGAATAAGCATCTTTAGTTGGAAATGTGTGAAGAAGGTTGACCAAAAAAAAAGCACAATGCTGACATATCATGTAAGATGGAAGCAGAAGACCTCAAAATGTAAATTACCTGGGATTGACAATTGTGTTCACTAGCATCATTCTTCCATTGTTACTGCAAGCCAGTTAGTAGTATTTCCCTTTTACAGACAGGTTGATCAGAGTGGAAGGAGTGTTTTGGTGCCTTAAATGGTCAACTAAGCTTGAACAATCAGCCCTTTTTCCTTTTATGAGAGGAAAAACAAGTTTTGAACTGTTTCCTTCTGATTGAGGCTATTCTTTCTCCTACTTGAAAAGAAAGTATTAGGAAAAGAGAATGGACTCAGTGGCAGTGTTAGGCATGCCACATAGTGTTTTCTTCTTTGTGCCTTTAGAGAAAATGTTTGTGTCCCAAAAAGCCTGAGGACAACTGGGGAGAAGATAGTACTATATTAAAATTGAATGCCTATATAATAATTGTGTTTGATCCTACATAATTATCAATTATCAATTATGTACCTGAGGAGCCTGACATCCATTTCACTGAAATAATTTTTATTTATTTATTTATTTAAATTTTTTTTTGAGACTGTCTCACTCTGTTGCCCAGGCTGGAATGCAGTGGCACAAATATGGCTCACTGTAACCTCAACCTCCAGGGCTCAAGCAATCTTCCTGTCTCAGCCTTCCAAGTAGCTGGAACTACAGATATATGTCACCACACCTGGCTAATTTTTTGATATTTTGTAGAGACGAGGTCTCAACTATGTTGCCCAGACTGGTCTCCAACTCCTGAGCTCAGGTGATCCTGCTGCCTCTGCTTTCCAAAGTGCTGAGATTACAGGTGTGAGCCACCATGCCTGGTTATTTCACTTAATTCTTAAAACAATACTTGTAGGTAAAATTACTCCCATTTTACTGGTAAAGGAAATAAGACTTAATAAAACTAATTTAACTTAACTTGTCCGTACTTCGCATAGCTATTATTCAGTGGTATTGGAATTTGAAGCTAGGACCATCTGATCTCAAAGTCTTTGCTTATTGTATAAGAGGAAATTGAAGTTTGGAGAGGATAAATAAGTTGCCTAAAGTTGCGTTGGTAATGGAATAACTCAATTTCAGATTTGGGTTTGTCTGTTTTTCTACTGCACCATTTTGTCTTCCTTTAGTCCTTTGAACACTTTCATGGAAATACTGCAAAATTCAGGCAAATACCTGCCTTTATTCTACGTGGAAAAATGTACCATTTTTAGAGAGAATTATTGCATTGGTTTTACATATACAATAGGTGGCCATAGAATTTGATTTTATATCACTGGGCGCAGTGGTTCATGCCTGTAATCCCAGCACTTTGGGAGGCTGAGACGGGCGGATCACCTGAGGTTGGAAGTTCAAGACCAGCCTGACCAACATGGAGAAACCCCATCTCTACTAAACATACAAGAATTAGCTGGGCGTGGTGGCACATGCCTGTAATCCCAGCTACTTGGGAGGCTGAGGCAGGAGAATTGCTTGAACCTGGGAGGTGGAGGTTGCAGTGAGCCGAGATCGCACCATTGCACTCCAGCCCGGGCAACAAGAGCGAAACTCTGTCTCAAAAAAAAAATTTGATTGTAGATCTTCCAGCATGTAGCCCAAAACCCATTATATAAAGACGGTCTTTGAGGCTGGTCTGAGTGTGGTGGTGTTTATAACTAATTGATCACGAACAATTACAGATTTATTTGTTCCTTCTCCATGTCACTGCTTCACTTGTCTAGCGAATGAATGAATAAATGAAGACAGTCTTTGAGAGAATCAAAAGAATTAACATAATAGGTTATGAGCGGGTGACTTTTTGTTTTTGAGAGGGAAAGACATATAGTGAAGGTAAAGGCATGCAAATAAGTATCTCAAGAGTTAATGTGTTTTTAAGTAAAATGTCAACATAAATTTGCTTTTTTTTTTTTCACCCCCAAGATGGAATCTCACTCTGTTGCCTAGGCTGGAATGCAGTGGCATGATTTCAGCTCACTGCAACCTCTGCCTCCCGAGTTCAAGTGATTCTTGTGCCTCAGCCTCCCAAGTAGCTGAGATTACAGTCATCTGCCACCAAACCCAACTAAATTTTGTATTTTTAGTAGAGACGGGATTTCACCATGTTGGCCAGGCTGGTCTTGAACTCCTGACCTCAAGTGATTCACCTGCCTCGGCCTCCCAAAGTATTGGGATTACAGGCATGAGCCACCGCACCCAGCCTGCTTTTATTTTTAAACATTAGGTTAATTTTGTCATTTCGTATCGAGTTTGTGCAAAGTTAATTAAACTAAAACTTCTTTTTAGGATACCATGTCAAGACTGAAGATCCAGACTTGAGGACTTCCTCCTGGATTAAACAGTTTGATACTTCCAGATTTAATCCTCAGGTATAGTCAAAGTTTGAAACGTTAAAAGGAGATTTTAAATGGTCATTAACGTAGTTTTTGCTTTCTTTTTTAAAACTGTAGCAACCAGCTATCAACTGCTAGATCTAGGCAGCCAAAAAATTACAGTTAAATGCACATTTGAACAATTGTCCATTTTGAGAGATGCCAAAATGATGACTAACATAAGGCTCATGGATAGAATGCCATCTGGAAAAGAATAATTTATTCAAGGGAGCCGTTAAACCACTGGCTGCCAACTTTGCCCTGTAGGTTATATCCGGTTAGATTGAAATATTCAAGGAAAAGAAGAATATCATATCCTTTTAATCTCTGATCTGTTTCTTGAACAGTTTTGGATACCAAATTTCTTTGCGCATTTGATGAAAGTTACAGATTATCTTTCTGGCAAAAACATTCATGATAAACACAACTTTTGCTTACATTACTCACCATTTGTGCTACTACCACCCCCTCTTGCCCCACACCATTCATTGATTCCAGATGAAGAACCGTTGCTATAAGAGAAAAACCTGGGGAGGGGGGAGGGATTGCATTGGGAGTTGTACCTGATGTAAATGACGAGTTGATGGGTGCAGCACACCAACATGGCACAAGTATACATATGTAACAAACCTGCACGTTATGCACATGTACCCTAGAACTTAAAGTATAATAATAATTTAAAAAAAAAAAAAAAACCTGGATGTTTTAGGATCCCAGAATATTAATGCTTATGCCAAACAAAATGAGCCCAAAGTAGCAGTTTTGAAAAAACTAAAACTTTACCAGCAGCACCAAACAAGGAAAGTGATACAACCTTTTGCTGCAAACGTTGGAAAACGGCAACTAAAGAAAGAATCGAAGTTCTCATGTGGCATTGTGGGGCCCCAAACCTCTCTACCCTAAGCACACGTAAGAAAGAAAGTAAATCAGCAAAGGCAGAAATATTGCCTCTAGTTCTCCTTTAAGTGAAGAAACATTTGTGGGTGAGAAGGGAAGGAGGGAAGAGGAGACGGGAACTTGAGTCGACTGTTTAAGAAGTGAAGGGGAAATCTCTTGTGAATAAAGCTTTCACATAGCACTGAAAGACCTCAGCGGAAGTGAAAAGGGCCTCCTGGGTTTTGCCATCTTCCAGAGCCCTGGGTTGACTGGAGGAATGGACTAAAATCCCTGCAGGAGGAGATATCTGTATATATAGACAGAAAAGACTCTGCCCCTAAATATGGAACATCATTAATCTCTGAATAGTGGCATTATGGGTGGTTTTTATTAATTTTTTTTAATTTGGCTTATCTATATTTTTAAAATATTTAAGCAATTACTTTTATAAGAAAAAGAGGCAAGTTTTGTTTTTTTTTAAAGGAATAGAAGTATACATTCCAGAGTCAAAGGTCATAAGAAATCTCATTATACTTTTCAGAATATGATTTTATAGTGCCTCACTGTAGCTGGTGATAAAGTTTATCACTTATTAGCACTGTAGGATTCATTACATAATGTAAGCTATTATTTAAATCTGGCTGTTCTTTTTATAATTGTTTTTGAAAATAGATGAAAACATAGAGGATGGATGATTAGCATAATGAAAACTTGTTTCATGAAACATTCACACTGTAGTGTACTCTGTTCACATCTAGTCTGTTCCTTTCTCTTTTTAATGCTAATTATGACCCTCTCAGTTAATTTCAAGACTCACCAATCAGTAGCGTTTTTTTGCCCCCTGGAAGTTTACTCAATAGTCTTAAGAGACTGAAAGAGTGGTTGTAGTAAAAGGAAAACACCAAGCTTGGGACTCTGGATCTAAGGATTTCCTAGCAAAATAATACAGTGGAGATGAACCTGACAAAAGATAGATTCTAGAAAAGAACATGGCACATGAGAGGTCCAAGGGAGCTGTGACGTGTCAAGGAAGTGGGAGAACCGTTCCCCCAGCTCAGGGTCCCTGTGTGGCATGTGCTCACTGAGCGGAGTAGCAAGTAGGGCATGTTGCCTGTTTACATTGTTTTCTCTCACTCTCTCTTTTGCCTTCTTAACTTACAATGCACCTTCAAGACCCAAGTCCTTCAGAGCTACTGAGACGACATGATGCGGGAGTGGTCATTCTGTGGCTAATAGATGTTAAGAAAATCAGAATTCAGTAGTTTGTTTCTTCTGTTACTTGACTTTGCCAATGCATAGAGAGCTTAAATACCTCATTTAAACCCTAAAAATTCAGCCTCATTTCCTTCCTCCTCCTTCAGGATCTAAGTAGAAGCCAGAAATGCATCAAAAAGGAAGGTTCATCAGAAATTAGTCAGAGGGTACAAAGTAGGAATTATGTGGACAGCAGCGGCTCAAGCCTTCAGAATGGAAAGTATATGCAGAATTCAAACCTGACTTCGGGAACATGCCAGCTAAGTAATGGCAGTCTAAGCCCAGAAAGGCCAGTTGGTGAAACTTCCTTCTCCGTGCCCCTTCACCCTACCAAGAGACTGGCATCAAATCCACCACCTATCAGCAACCAAGCAACAAAAGGTAACTTTCACACATGTATAGAGGAAGTATATTTCTGACTGTATGTGATGGTCATCGTGGCAGTTGACGTGTAGTCTCTACACTCAAGTTGTTCAACATCTCACGCATCGTGATGGCAGTATACTCAGGCTACTACAGGAACAAAGAAAAAGGATCCCCAAATCAGCTCTGAGGAGCAAAAGACAGATCCTAAAATCAGATGCTCAGGGATTAGGCTGAATTGGGGAAAGTAACAAAATAGACAGCTTTGAAGGCAGAGGATCAAGCCTGAGGCAGGGCATAAAGGGGAGAAGCAGGATGTGGGGTATTTGTGAAGTGGTAGTCTGTTTTGTTGCCTAAGCATAGTGTAATGCAGGATAGGGAAGAACCCAGGCTGAAGAGCAGGTAGACCAGACTGTGGGAAGGCCTCGGGAGTCTCGTGAGGGCCTAGTGTGATGAGGTGGAAGGGTTTTAAACAGCGGAAGTCTAGAAGTACAACTTTGTCCATGCAGAACACCTAAGGGCTTACTTCTCATAAAGAAAGCTCCCCCCATAGTCTTCCAGGTGCTCTCTGAAGTGTGCTTTTCATTGTTACTGACACTTCTTTTGGTGTTTTATAGGTAAACGTCCAAAAAAAGGAATGGCAACAGCCAAGCAACGTCTTGGGAAGATCCTTAAGTTGAACAGAAATGGCCATGCTCGTTTCTTTGTGTGACAGAGCTGCTGTTGCAGCCTTTCTTCCCTTTGGAGGCCAGTCTAGGGGGGCAGGAGCCTGGAGCTTCCCCTGTCCCCTTGCCTGGAGCAGTTTGTGTGTATAGTAAGAACACTGCCCGAAGAACAGAATGAACCTGATGCTGCATTTTCACTGTGCCACACCCACTCAGCAATAACCATTTTGGACCTGGTGGGGGAGAGGAGGAAGGAGGGTAGAACCTTAAAAAGAGACCTCGAACTGGAAAGGGTCTCTTGTCAGGGCTTGAATTTTATTTTGTTGTTGGTAGTGTCTTGATGTATTTTCAGTGGTAGGGTAAAGAATTATCAATAATTTATTTAACAGATTTTTTTTAAAAGTTAACAGCTTTTAAATTCTTTTTTTAAAGCTATTTATTTGGAAGATTTCTGGAGAAATATCTCACTAATTTAGATGTAAGAATGTGAAGGTTTTTAAATTATTTTTGATAGTGTGTGTGTTACATGTGGGGAAGAGCCACGGTAACAGTAACTAGTCTGGACTCTTAAATTTGATATTCAGGTTAAAGTCTTAAACAGGGATTTGATGCATTAATTATTTTAAATTAAGATGTATATGAAAATCATTTTATTTTATATATTTCATGTGTTTTTTATAAGCTATTAGCTTCGCTTTTGCTAACATCCAAGGTGCATACTGTTATCCAGGTTGATTACCTTATATCCCACCTTCCCTCTGCACTCCCTATCATTTTGTGATGACCCAGTGAGACTCTTCTCTTTGCAGGGAAATACTTTCTTAGCCAATGTGTAAAAATTCCATAAAAGATCCCTCATTTCTCATTTCGTTTGACATTGTGATTTTCTTCTCAATATTAAAAAAATAGGCTTTTGCATTTTCATTTCTGCTGATGATATCTGGGTCCCAAAGAGAACAGCTTTAATACCTTTTTCCTATTTGTGGGAAAAGTATTATAAGTTTGGTTAAATTGTCATGTTTATAGTTTTTCCAAATACATTTGTAACGACAACAGGCCTTCTTCGTACTGCTGGTGTTGGACAACAGGACTGACACCTGCTGCGGAGGTTATATCTTATGATGCTTTTATTCTCCATACCTGATTTGTTGGAAAATGTTATTTGACTTAGGATATTCAAATCTGCATAATAAGCCGTAATATAATAGGATTAATACTACATTAAGTTGTATAGAAGCAAGCATGTTGGAATAGCTCTTTTGTGTGTATTTACTTTTTTTATTTCTTAATTTTCAAAGAATTACTTAAGATATGGATTTGGAGTAAAATAGGTGCTTTTGGCAGTTTCTTCCATCTATCCTAACCTGACCAGTGCGTATTGAGGTTAAGTATCTGGTTAAACTTAAGGTAACCATTTATTTCCTTTATGTATGATTTTTACTAAATGCCAGTTTTCAGTTGCTTTTAGTAGCTTCTCTTTTCCCTTTTTTCCCTCCATGGTATAAAAATAAGTGATTTCTGGGGGTGAGGCAGAAATGTTCCCAAGTCTGACAATAGAGCATTTTACAAATTCCTACAAAGAAAATATAGACAAATAGATAAAATTTATTTTTATGGAGAAGAAGTACGGCCGTATTGTGGATTTGTCTTTTTTTACTCAGCAAGATAGCAGGACTTACCCTTCTCTATTAAGTATCACTTGAACTGCTAAGAAGAAAAAAGTCTGTACCATCATCTTTGATGGTTGCATTCAAATGTGTATTTTCAAAGAGAAATACTTCTTAGTGTTCCCATTCCAAAATGTCATGGGATAAATATGAAATAGTTTATGAAGTAGCCTTTTTGGTTCAGAGTGACTGGACCAAAGTCTGAATCTTATCTGGGTATCAGGAAAAATAATTTTTATGGAAATCCTCAGTGTCTATAAACAACCCGTGTAAACCCTGTCTACACTATGCCAAAACCAGTGGAAAGATGGGTAGAGTCATCATCTCAGGATGTCAAAAATCTGGGTTTGACTGATTCTTCTACCTTCCCACACAGTGTATTCTTGTGATGTGTTGGTTTTCTGTAAATCCTGAGTTGGTGTTACAATAGTCATGTTTTTATTTTGGGTTAAGAAATAAGAGGTGTAAGAGCTGTAATTTCCTTTGCCTGTTATATCATGATCTGGGTTTTCTTTTTTCCTTTATGTTTTTCACAACTCTGAGTTTTTCAGTTTCTTTCTTTAGCCACAAAAATTAAAATGAAAATTTATTTTTATGAATTAAAATGAAATTTAATTTATTTTTATGAATTAAAATTGTGGCCAGTATCCACTGTGTCCTTAGGCTGAGAAGTACTAATTTTGAGTAGCCTGTATGTGGAATTCTAAAGTGAAGGTACTGTGGATTCATTTTTAGTAGTTTTAGCCCCTTAAGTGTGGCTAGGTTAGAAAACTTTCAGCAAAGTAATAGAAGAACTCGAATAGAATCCATGTATCTTTTTCTGAATTGGTGAAAATTCAGCCATTGATCCGGTGACTCTTAGTCAAGCCTCTTATAACATTACTGGCCGTGATGCATCCCTTTATCTCATGGAAATGACTGAACTTTGTGGTAACTGCTGCCAGTACCTGGGCTTAATTAACAGTAATAGAGAACCTCATTTATACCATACAGACACAGCAACTTAGGAAGACAGCATTGATAGCATTTAGCTAGTCGTAAGCAAATACAAATATATAAAATTGAAAATTATGATTTAACATATGCAACTTTAATAATAGTAATAGATGATAATTTTCCTGTATTGTTTCAAATAAGTGACTGTTCAGCTGGGATCCACTGGATTATAATTCACAATGTCACTTAATATGCTTTTCAATATTGATGAATGATGTAAACAATATAAAGTTGGCAGTTTGTAGTAGTTCAGTATCCTAGAAATACATTGAACTTCGTAAGTATCAGTTCATTTTTAAGCATACAGAATTAAAGATTCTGACTGAACTCATAAACTCAGAGGAAACAAGCCCATCTTTATCACTAATTACTTAGCTTGAATACTTTTCTATTTTTAAATAATCCTAATTATTGCCTTTTCAATATAGTCTACTGTATTTATTCATATGGGATCAACAGGTATTTATCAAACATCTACTGTGTGCCCAGCACTACCTAAGTACTGTGGGAGAAGATAAAGCTGCAGTTGTGGTCTCGATACCTTGAAAGTATCTTCTCCAGGAAATTAGTAGTATTATTTTCACTTCTAAGCAAATGTGAGCAAAAGAGGACCCCTGTTCATTAAAAAACATCCTGAGGGCTGGGCGCCGTGGCTCATGCCTGTAATCCCAACACTTTGGGAGGCCGAGGCAGGCGGATCACAAGGTCAGGAGTTAGAGACCAACCTGGCCAATATGGTGAAACCCCATGTCTACTAAAAATACAAAAATTAGCTGGGCGTGGTGGCAGGTGCCTGTGATCCCAGCTACTCGGGAGGCTGAGGCAGGAGAATCGCTTGAACCCGGGAGGCAGAGGTTGCAGTAAGCCGAGATCGTGCCATTGCACTCTAGCCTGGGCGATAGAGCAAGACTCCATCTCAAAAAAAAAAAAAAATCCTAACTTTTTTAGTTTCAACTGAGATATGCCACTGTAGAAGTGAAAGTAATTTCACAGTTTAAGAAATGCTTCAACTTGGTAATTAATATGGTCATACAGGGACTTGGTATAGCATGCAAGGAAGCAGAAGACCTGGGCTTTTGTCCAAGTTCTGCCACTTAGTTATCAGCTGTGTTGTAACCTTGAATAAGTCACTTACTCTTTCTGACTCTTAGTTTCCTCATTTGTAAATTTGGATTAAAGTGTTTATTATGATAATCAACTAAGAAAAACAACCTATTAACACTTCATACATACAGAGAACTTATCATTAAGTTAAAACTGGTAATTAATGAATGCACCTTTATATATATTTTTAAAGGAAAACTAATACTATTCATGGTGTTTATTTTATATCAAATATATGCCTAGAGGCATGCTACTTTAAAAATCCGAGGAATCTCCAACAAGGTGCTGGATTAAAATCAGATTTCGTGCTTGAAGTGGAAGAAAAATGAGGTTGTTTTTGGATAAGAGAGTGAGAATGTGTATCCTCAAGTACGTTAAGATGATTTAACTGAAAGATGGCTTCAGGTTTTTCTTGAAGAATTAGGAAAGTACCATCCCCACAGATTCTGCACACTCGTCAGGTACTGTATAAAGGTGAAGGAAGTCCTGGAATTAAAATGACTTAGCAACTCCCCAGGGAACTTGTAGGGAGAACGAAGTGGTTAGAAGGGTGAGAATGCACAAAGACAGCTGCTCTGGGTTGGGTACCAACAGCTTGCTTGGTAGAGAGAAGCCACTGTAGGAAAGGAGACTCCACCAGACGTCTTCAACAGACAAGATCCTTTCTGCCTCTTTCAAAAGATGCTTTCTGCAGCAGTAAGACTATAGATAGAGTTGATTGGAATAATCATGTGATCCAGTATGCTACTGCTAGGCGTAATTATCAAAAATTCATTTTTCTCATTAAATATTAGTATAGAGAGAAGCTAGAGCTCACCAGTCTTTTCCTGGTGTCCTAGACCTTCCTCTAAAGCAGTCTTGGGGAGCTTGAGCCTCAGATCTTTAGCCTAGACAGAGTGTCGCTGGTAAATAAAGGAGACACAGGAAACCCAGAGTGGGCATTGGTTTGCGTGGGGAGACACAGTGGATCTGGGGCCTCTGACACCTTGCTTCCTAATACAGTCCCCGGTTTGCGGCTTGCCCTATGGGATGATGTTGTGTGCTTCCTTGAAACCAGGTGGAAAGAAAGGGGAAGAATTAATTGTCTCATTCTGTTGCTGTTGAACGTAATGTAATCTTAGTATTGTAGCCTTCCTAGAAGCCCTTCCCTCTTTTCCATGCTATAAAGTCAAATATTTGATACCCTTAACATAAATTTTAAAAATTAAGGTCATTAGGAAGCAAATGTCTATTTCCAAAGCAATTAGCTTGTTGTGACTGACTGTGATTTTTTTCTTCTATAGTATTTTTTCCCTCATTTTAATTGAGAGAAAATAATACTCTTTTGCAATATCCTTAGATTCTCCCCCTCATCCTGGTGCCCCTTCTAGTGTCTTAAGACTTTGTCTTAACAAGTATAACATTACATTTTGTTGTTAAAACCTTTTCGAAACTATATTCAGTGATTCTTCCAAGTTTATCTGCTCTGCACTATTTCACTAATAAACCCTGGCTACCACGTAGCCCTTGACCTCCAAGTAGTTTACCTATGCAAGACCTGTGACACTCTGAATTCACTTCGCTTTCTTTCAGAAACTAGTCATAAATGGAGCTTAATTATAAAGGTAAAACTTGTCTCCAACCAGTTTTATTTTGACCAGTTCCTTTTCAAAATGTCAGCTGTTTTCCTCCAAGATTTTTCACCAAAACAATGATCATAAGTGCTCGAAAATATAATACTTTGCAGGCATAAAATAACCCAGACATACTCTCATATTTCTTTGATGTATTTTGGTTGGTAAAACTTACCAGCATTAAATGTAAAATATAATGAGGAGTTAATTCCTTACCTAGAATCATTTCTTCCTTCTCAGATTCATAAGTAACCTTTTATTTTTACCAAACTATGTATAACTTCCACATTATAGTCAGGGACCTGAGGTGTAACTTGCTAAGTGAACCCCAAGGTTATTTTATCTTGCAAAAGAAACCTAAACCAAACTAAGGGCCTTACAGTTTACGTTAGACTGAATCAAAAGCTATAACCTCAATTTTTCCAAAAACAGCTTCTGACTGCAAAAGCAAGTCATACAGTTGTTAGGTATGAAATAGCACTGATCAGGAAATGCATCTTCACAGATGGGATTTCCTTCAGAAAAGACTTTTTCTACTTTTAATATAAATTAAGCCATAACAGTTTCATGCTGTGGAAAGAGGGTGAAAAGGTTCATTTTAAGAGATTATATAATATAAACTTTCACATTTACTGTGAAATGTCTAACTTTGCCAGTGCTTCAGCAAGGTTTTTTGGGGGGTGATGGGGAGGGGTAGTATTGGTTTTAGGGGTTTCAAATCTGTGAAATTTGGAGAGGGGACAGTTGTTGGCTCTGGTATTTACTAGTTTTGTAGGAACGTTTTGCTAGCCTGACTGACTTTTCTTACTGGTTTTTATGCCCACGGTCTGAGGGGACTGTTCTCCTTGTTTGGGGTGTCTGCGGAATAGTGTCTCGTCTGTTTGTATAGGCAGTCAGTGTGTGTGACATGTGTCCTTTCAGTCCGGAAGCCCACTGTGTGACAATGGCGTGGGGTGTGGCTGGGAGGTGGGTTGCTGAAGCTTGAAGAGCATTTCTTTGCTGATTCATAACAGTATTTCCCATCTTTTGCCTGCAGGCAGGGAAAGTGTACAGTATTTATTTTGTTTCTATTTTACTTTAAATTTGTAAGTCTTTGAGTAGCTTACATTGATTATTATAGGGGAGGACAAGTGACTTGTTTAAAGTTGTATTTAGTATTCTTTCCAATTTCTGTATTTTAAAATATTGAAATTAAAATTGTATTACTTCTGTTTTGATTTTTTTAGCACTCAGTGTATTTTTTGCTCATTTTGTTTGAAAGTATAAATGTTGAAAATTGTATAAAATGCGTCCTTGAAAGAAAAAGAATCTGAATTCTATATCTAATTCTGACTTTCTGTTCCCTTTTTCTGCTTATTGAATCATGGGAAATGATTTAAGAATGTGAAAAACTGGGTTCAGCGTCTGCTCTGCTCCTTACTACTTCTGAAGACTTCAGTGTGAAAAGTAATTGTCTTATTTTATTAGCAGTATTGCTGGGGGTGAGTGATTGCTCAAAGAGAGGGAAGAATACAAAAGTGTAATTGGCAAGATGAGGCTGAAACATAGAAACGGATGTGGGTACTTGGTGATGAACACGCATCCCACAAATGTTTCCTAACACCTGCAGTACAGTAGGCACTGTTTTAGCACTAAGGCTGCAGGAGTGAGCAAAACCAAGTCCCAGGCCTCAAGGAGCTTGTGTGAGACACAAAAGGCAAGGGAGAGCCAGGGGTGTGGTGGCCTGGCTGGCTGGTGAAGGTGGGAGTGTTAAGTGCACCCTCCGTGAGGAAGATGAGTTCAGTTTTGGACCCAAGGTCTGAGACAGATGATAGGGACCAGGAAAAAGATCTGGCCTCAGAGGAGATGAGATGAGAGAGGAACTCTGGACTAGGAAGGAAGGAGCCCTGCAGGCATCACTTCCAGGGCAGAAGAAAAGCCTAAGAAGGAGACCAAGTGGGCAGGAAGTCGGTTCCCGAGGAGAAACTGAGCTCAGAGTCCCAGAAACCAAGTAACCAGAAGGACCAAAGACCATGCCCTCCCTCCCCCTAATATCTGCACAAGAACAGGGACGCCAAAGCCTGCACACCTAAACACACTTCCACCACTAGAACGGTATCCACAAAAGCAGTTTGCATCTCTTGTGTCTGTTTTCATGAAATTGGTTGAAACCTAAAGCTGAACAAATCTGCTCCTTTTGTGAAAATCCATATACTCTTTGTAAATCTGTGGGTTGTCTGCCCTTCCCGAAGCTCATATGTAATGAAACAGTGATCAGGACCTACTCTCCTTAGACTTTTCAGCTGATTTGTGTGGTTTCACAGCAGTGAGATATGGCATGAGACACATCACTGTGGGATGTTGATGATAAATGCCAATTATTTTAGAGTAGGAAGGATCAAATGCTATGTTACAGGCAGGATTAGAAACAGGAGCCCTTACTATCTTTTATTTCATTCCATTTGAGTACTTACTGTGTGCAAGGGTGTTTTTCTTTCTTTCTCAAAATAACCCGGCAAGGTAGGTACTACATTCTTCATCCTGCAGATGCATCCGAGGCTCAGAGGGGGTCAGTGACACTTCCAGGTTCGTATGAATACAGACATTTTCAGTCTTTTTGACTCTAAAGACTATTCTAAACTGTTTCTCTATGTATTTTTAACGATATACTTTTAATTAAGGAAGGAATAGATGGTCCTTAGGAATGGTTTGTGTTCTAAAAATTTCTTTGCAGGCGCAACCCACTTTGAATTAAAAATGTAGTTTCTTGTGGAGGTTTTTTGTGACTCAGCTAACCTCTCTGAGTCCACTTTCCCAGGATCTGGACACACTGAAGAAATGCTGGTCATCATGTAGAATTGAGCTCACCTTCTAGTGAATAACATAGGCTGTAAATAAGTGACATGTGAGAAGTGCTGTTAGGATACAGGAACCAAATGTGGATTTCCAGAGGCTCAGAGCTGGCATATGAGTAGAGGGCATGCGCGGTGCACCCCTTCTACCCCTTCTGCTGGACGTAACTGTGGCCCCATGGGGCAGCGTAGCAGCCTCCCTCACAGCCTTGCCCACCCAGGCCGCTCCCTGCTCTCCTACCCTCCACACTGAAGCCACATCCTGCCCCATCTTCTGCCCCAGCTCTGAAGGTGGTCAGCCCAGGTGAGGAGGAGAGGAAAAGGTCCTGCTCTGCCCACCATCTCTGATCCTGGGGTGCTGCCTTCCCCATCCACATCTTCCTCTTGATCCACTCCTGGGCTCAAGTCTCTCCTTCCCTTGTCCAGACTCTTCCCAGCCTCCATCTTCCAAAATGCCTTTACATAAAGTGCTAATTCTGAAATTTTATAAATTCAAAAGTTTACATAAATCCTTCTATGCCAGAGTTGAGAAAAGAAAAAATAAGGGTTCTACAAGTGGAAAGTAATATGTGTAAATTCCCTACATTTTTGTTTTGTTTTTTTTAAGGCAAATACAACCTGGGACAAAAGATTTGCAATAACAGTAAGAAATAGTATTTAACCCTCTCCTATGCTTATTTATTTATTTATTATTATTTATTTATTTATTTGAGATAGAGTCTCCCTCTGTCGCCCAGGCTGGTGCGATCTTGGCTCACTGCAGCCTCCATCTCCTGGGTTCAAGTGGTTCTTCTGCCTCAGCCTCCCAAGTAGCTGGGATTACAGGCGTGCATCACCGTGCCCGGCTAATATATATTTAGTAGAGATGGGATTTCACTATGTTGGCCAGGCTGGTCTTGAACTCCTGGCCTAAAACAATCCACCCACCTTGGCCTCCCAAAGTGCTGGAGTTGCGGGTGTGAGTCACCACCCCCAGCTTCCTATGCTGTTATTCTAGAAGCTGTCCTGCTGTTTCTGGGTGCCCTGGAGGAGTCTCGTATGTCATATATCAATCCCACCACCATCCTCTCACTTCCCACTTACCACAACCTCCAATTTCAGTTTTCCCATCCAACCTCTAATCTTTGCAAATTTTGGAGGTTTTTTCTGAGACAGGATCTTACTGTGTTGCCCAGGCAGGAGTGCAGTGGTGCAGTCACGGCTTACTCCAGCCTCGACCTCCTGAGCTCAAGCCATCCTCTCACCTCAGTCTCCCGAGATGCTGGGACCATGGGCGTGCACCACCACACCCAGCTAATTTTAAAATTTTTTTGTAAAGATGGGGCCTCACTGGTTGCCCAGCCTGGTCTCGAACTCCTGGGCCCAAGCAATCTTCCTGCCTTAGCCTTCCGAAGTGCTGAAATTACAGGTGTGAGCCACTGCACCCAGCCCAAATTTTTGTCTCTTACCCTTTGGGACCTGTATTAGGGTTCTCTAGAGGGACAGAACTAACAGAAGATGGATGGATGGATGGACGAGACAGACAGACGAATGGATGATAGTTTATTAAGTATTAACTCAGTATCACAAGGTCCCACAATAGGCTGTCTGAAAGCCGAGGAGCAAGGAGAACCTGTCTAAGTTCTAAGACTGAAGAAACGTGGAGTCCGATGTTCAGGGGCAGGAAGCATCCAGCACAGGAGAAAGATGTAGGCTGGGAGACTAGGCCAGTCTATTCAACGTTTTTCTGCCTGCTTTATCTTCTAGCCGTGCTGGCAGCTGATTAGATGGTGCCCACTAGATGAGGGATGGGTCTGCCTATCACCTTTGGACTTGTGAGTCTTCATTCTAACCTGTTAGACTCCATGGAATCCAAGGGCTAGGAACACAGACTGCAGTCAGTCAAGTGGGTTAAATCTGGCTCTACCTTTACTAACTGGTCCTGGGCAAGTTATATAACCTTGCTGTGCCTCAGTTTTCTGCGACATACTTATCTACCTCACTTGGCCGTTGAGGGATTAAATAAATGAAAACATATGGCGCACTCAAGGACAGTGCCTGGCACAAGGAGACACTGCTAGCCATCAGATCAACCTCTCTGTGATGCTATATAGAATGCCATCTGAGTTCTACCAGCTGCCAACCAATGTACTTATTCACATTGCTGCAACGAGTGTGAACAAGATTAGACTAAAGGCAGGGCATCCACAAGAGAGCGAAGAGGGCAGCAGGCTAAGGGGACAGAATCCTACTGGAGAAGGAAGCCAGAGTCCGGACATAAGCCTGAGAAAGTGCAGAAATCCTGGGACATGGGCTAGGGAGCCTGAGGTATATTTAAGTTTCTGGAATAAGGCTACCAGGTGGTTAACAATGGCTGGTTACCTCTGGGAGGATGGGAATCAGAAGGGAGAGAGAATTGAGGTTGGGGATTTTCACACTTCTTTTATGTTTTGTGTAATTAAGAGAGACAAATGTGTTCTACTGTGAGGTATGTGTTAACTGCGCCCAAGACACTAATCACACCATCATACCTTGCACAGCCCGCGAGGAATCTGCCTGCCCCTGAAGTGCTGCACTGACAGCCCGGTGGGATGGGGTGGGTCAGGGCTGGTGAATGGGGAACGGTAAATCCCAGGGAGCTTGGCTGCCAAGTGCTCCCTCCTCCCCTGCTCTCTACCGTGTTTGGCTTCTATTCCTCCCCTTTTCACTTTTTTGGTTACTTTTCCATGTTTCGTCCGTCTTTCCTACCAGCTTGAGTTTAAGGCTAGTACTGGTATTCTCTTATCATCAGCACTTCCCACTCAGTTTAGTACAAATCTCAAAGTAACATTGAGTAAACCCATGAACATGGATATTCCTCATGCTCTCTCCCTTTCCCCACCCCTGCACACTCTTCGCTGTCCCTCTGGCAGTCGTATAGGTTGGGGGGAGTGGAAGAGATAGGGTAAAAGAGAGATGGAGAACAACGGGGAAAGAACCCTTTACAATTGGAGAATTCTGCCAACTATTAAGAACTGTAGAAATTCACCAATATGGTGTTAAAAAGAATAAGTGTTTCAGGTTTCTTTATGAGAAAAAGGAGGAGGAGTAGATTTTCCTTTAATGAGATAAATTGTGTGAATGAGCTGGATTAAAAATATATACACCTCACTTAGAACCTAAAACTTAAATTTTTTATTGTACTTGCTTTGCAAACTTTATATAGGTGTGCTTCACTTTGAAAATATCAAATATAGTCATGGTTAATGCGTAAAACTGTAAAACAGATCAATATAGTGATACCAAGTTATGAAAGGACTTTGGCCACCTGCAGATGACACAGAACAGTATTTTCAGAGCTCATGAAGAAGACCTACATGGTTACTGGGCTCTGCTTTAACTTCTGGGCAGTGTGATGCTTAGGGAAGCAGTTGCTCAGTGGTGCGGGAGGGCTTGCCTTGTAAGACCACAGGCAGCCCCAGAGTGGACAAAGATGTGAGTCTGGTCTGGTCGGGGAGAGAAGCCTGGCAGAAAGCAGAGTGAGCAGAACGCAAGCTCTCGCCTTGGTTCCTGCAGTCCACCTGAATGGAGGCAGCTTGCACTTCGGTATCTGGTTCCAACTCCCCACCTTCAGTCCAAGATGTGCTTCCCTGTGAATGGGCCTCGACAATCTTTAGTTGCCCAGGCCAGGAGTCTGGGTGATCTCAGATCCTCCCTCTTCCCACCACAACCAGTGACTTTCAAAGGCCTGCTGGCTCATCCTCACGTGCCTCAGTCCGCCTGCTCCTGGCCTTGCTTCAGCTCTCACTGGAACTCTTGGGATCAAGGCCAAAATCCTTAATTTGGTGAATGAGTCAGATGTAGATTGAGCTGTGAGGGAGAGAAAACCCAGAACACAAATGGCTTAAACAAGATAGAAGGCAGGAGATAGGTGTTCCAGGACTGAAACCACTTCTGGAGGGAGTCAGGGCCAGGATCTCTCTGCTCGCCTGCCGTCGCTGGCACATGGCTTCACCTCACCATCCCAGATGGCTGCATGCAGCTTGCAGCCTGCAGGGGGAGGAAGGGTGACCCTGTAATCACTTTATTGTCTAATTTCTCCATTCTTGAGAGACTTAAAAGCCTAGACTTTGGAAGTCACAAGATTCGAGTAACCTAATGTCTGGCTGGCCTTGACAAGTTACTTCATCCCGCCTAATTGAGTCTTTCTTCAGCTCTGATGTAGGTATAATAGTAATTCATACTAAATATGGTGGTTATGAAAAGTAGATGAGATAATCCAGAGTTGAGCATTGTGCCTGGCACATGTGCAATAAATGTAGTCGTGATTTTTTTTTTTTTTTTTTTTGAGACAGAGTCTCACTCTGTCGCCCAGGCTGGAGTCCAGTGGCGCCATCTCAGCTCACTGCAACCTCCGTTTCCCGGGTTCAAGTGTTGAATATTTGATATTTGTCACCACGACGCGGTGGTTTGTCTGGGGTGGAGACACCGTCCCCCGTCCGCTGCGGGGTTTGCCTGCAGTGGAGACGCTCCCTGACGTCTGCTGTGGGGTGGCCCCTTGGCAGCTGCTTCCTGTTGCTCTCTGAGTCACCACACGCTTTACATCAGGTCTCTTCCTGGGGCTCTGCGACACTGCTGTCTGTGGTTCTGCCACCTCGCTGGCCGCAGGTGAGAGCAGGTGAGAGGTAGGAAAGGCCACATAGCTCTGCCTGCTCCTCCCCGAGCTCCCACGGTGCTCTCACAGAGTGAGGGTGCCAGGCCTCTCCAAAGGGTCTGAGCATTGAAAGGAATTGTGAGAAAATGTTTAATTTGTTCACTCCATCAGATGATTCCTCACAGTCTAAGGGAAAATGAACCTGCGTAAGAACAGCCCAGGCCCTGGCCTTCCTTCCATTTCAGGACCTTCTCTCTGTTTTTGGTCTGTTCTCTGCCAGGATACCCTGGAAAACGCAGATGGCACCTCCAGCTGTCTGTCTGGGGAGTTTAAGGTTATTTACAGGCTGGGCGCGGTGGCTCACGCCTGTAATCCCAGTGCTTTGGGAGGCTGAGGCCGGCGGATCACGAGGCCCAGAGATCGTGACCATCCTGGCTAACACGGTGAAACCCCGTCTCCATTAAAAAATATATAAAAAATTAGCCTGGCGTGGTGGTGGGTGCCTGTAGTCCCAGCTACTCAGGAGGCTGAGGCAGGAGAATGGCGTGAATCCAGGAGGTGGAACTTGCAGTGAGCCGAGATTGCACCACTGCACTCCAGCCTGGGCGACAGAGCAAGACTCTGTCTAAAAATAATAATAATAATAATAAAAGATTATTTACAATGGCCTGAGTGCAGTAGCTCACACCTGTAATCCCAGCACTTTGGGAGGCCAAGGCAGGTGGATCATCAGGTCAGGAGTCTGAGACCAGCCTGACCAACATGGTGAAACCCTGTCTCTACTAAATATACAAAAATTAGCCAGGCGCAGTGGCACGCACCTGTAATGCCAGCTACTCAGGAGACTGAGGCAGGAGAATTGCTTGAACCCAGGAAGCAGAGATTGCAGTGAGCTGAGGTTGCGCCACTGTACTCCAGCCTGGGCAACAGAGTGAGACTCCATCTCAAAGAAAAGATTATTTACAATGGAGTGAAATGGAGGGAGCAGGAGTTAGAGAAAGCAAAAAGGGATGGGGCAGCATCCTGGGGTTAGCAGCAAAGAGGAGCCCTTACCCCCACTGAAGGTCTGGGGAAGGGAGAAGTTACCAGAATGCTGAGGAAGAGCTGTGTGGAACTGGCCTCCGGACAGGAGCTGTGGCCTCTGGCACAAGGTTATGACCAGCCACTCAAGGAAAAGCCCGGGATCTCTGCGCCCATCCGCACTCTCCTCTCTGATCACCTGCCACCTCCTGGCATGGGTGGGTATCCGTGGAAAATAGCTGGGGATGCCTCTGACCCCATCCATCGAGGTCAGCCTCTGGGAACACCAAGCAGGGTATAGGAGAATGGAAAGTGGACCTAGAGGGGCAGATGGAAACTAAGCAGCACAAATCCTCCACTCAAAACCTCCACACCCACCTCTTAGGAAAACCAGCCCCTTCTACCAAGAAGTACTGATTCCACTCTACAACACAGCCTTCAATCATCAACCGCAATCACCTAGTGATTCCCCGAAGTCTGTTATTCAGTCAAGAAGAATAATGTTGGAGGGTGGAGGGCAGGAAGGTGAACTTTGGCCAATCTGCGGGGTAGGGGAGGGACCTTGGTACTCCAAAGACTGGTTCCTTCTCAGCTCTTCTTGCCAATGGGAGGTGAAGATCTGCCTGTTCTCTTCTTCCCATCTCAGCTCACTGCAACCTCTGTCTTCCAGTTCAAGCAATTCTTCTGCCTCAACCTCCTGAGTGGCTGGGATTACAGGCGTGTGCCACCACGCCTGAATAATTTTTGTATTTTTAGTAGAGATGGGGTTTCACTCTGTTGGCCAGGCTGGTCTCGAACTCCTGACCTTAAGTGATCCACCTGTCTCAGCCTCCCAAAGTGCTGGGATTACAGGTGTGAGCCACTGACTCTGGCCTAAATTTCCTCTTCTTACAAGGACACCTGTCATTGAATTAGGGCCCACTCTAATTACTTATTTTTAATTTAATTACATCTTTACAGACCCCCACCTTCAAATACAATTACATTCCAAGGTTCTAGGGATTAGAACTTCAACGTAGGAATTTGGGGAGCAGGGAACACAATTCCATCTCTAACACTACTGGCTCAAGTACATACATATATATTCCCAAGACTGACACTCTCAGGATAGTTGATAAAGCCATGATAAAAACAGAAGCCATCTTTCTTTCTACCACATTATCTGTGGAGATCCCCCGGCCACGGGAGTGATGGCCAGTGCATGAGAGATAGGGTTCCTTACAGAGCCATCAGCCTGCCCACGACCTCCAAACGATCGCTTTAACTTAGGCTAGATGCAATCTGCAAGCAGGGCTTCTAGCCCCACTCAAGTCCAGTGCAAGTCCCCAGGGATTAATATGGGCTCCACCTGGGTGGTGGGATGATGGGTGATGTTTGTTACTTTTTCTTTCCTCAAATATTTACTGAATATCAGGTACTGAACTAGGTAGGCCGGGAGTGGGGGTCCATGGGGAAAAGGCAGAGTCCCTTCTGTCAGAGTGGAGGTTACAGCAAAGGAAACAAGTAATGTGCTAGAGTCGTCATTGCAACAACTCTGAAGTCTGGTCCCAGGCGTCACACACTGTCCCAGTCCTGGCATCAAGCCTCGGGCAGCAGTGCAGACTTACCCTTCCGTCTGTGCGGATTATCTCCACCCATGAGTGATGTTCCTGTGACCAGACCCACAGAGCACACTGTGGACATCATCTGCTCTGTCAAGATGCCTTTGGGTTCCTTTTGCCTTGCGGGTATGCCTGTCTGCAAGTTTTGCTTCTAAGACCTACATCAAAACTCTTCAGAGACCTGCCCTTGGGCTACTGGATCCACTTTGTCCAGGTGCAAATGCGGGTGCAGAGAGCCAGAAGGACCTAGGACTTTACTTCTGCCCCCATGCACACTCCCCTACAGGCCTTTGCCATTGCTGGATGGATGACCAGTGCAATGATATGACAGCCTAGAGGAAGGACAAACTTCGGGAGATTTACAGTCGATCCCCATTATGTGCAGATTCTGTATGTGCAAATTTGCATAAGCATAAAAATTTATCTGTAACCCCCAAATCAATACGCATGGTGTTTTCACTGTCATTTTTGGACATACTCAGAGCAGTGAAAAAAATTGAGTGCACAACTCCAGTTGAGGTTGAACAAGGCAACTTTCTTGTCTTGTTTCAGCTATCATGACGAGTGTCCTTTTTGAGATCTATTTAGTGCTGCATTTCTTGCATTGTTGTGATTTTTGTGGATGTTTTTGCTGTTTACAATGGCTCCCCAGAGTAGTGCTGAAGTACTGTGTGGTGTTCCTAAGTTTGAGAAGGCTATGAGGTACCTCACAGAGAAAACACATGTGTTGGGTAAGCTTTCTTCAGGCATGAGTTATAGTGCCGTCATCCGTGAGGTCAATGCTAATGAATCAACACTATCTATTAAAGAAAGTGTCTTTAAATAGAAAAACACATGAAACAAGGTTGTGTATTGATCAGTTGACAAGTATGTGATCAGACACTCACAGGAACCTAGCCCTGTATTTCCCCTAGGAGCAATGGATCACTTTCACTAAGTGTCCACAGCAACTTTACAGAACACAGCAGCTACCAAAGAACAGGAATACACTATACATTCCAGAGGTCCCCTTTGTTTTCAGGCTAAGGCTGGAACGTTGCTTGTCTTCTCCCCGTTACCTCCCTGGCTTCTCCCACTCTTACACCAGCTTGTCCTGGGAGCACTTCCTTAATAGAGAACTTGCACAAGAATCGACATCTCAAAGTCAGCTTTAGAGAACTGGACCCGAAACAGAAAGGAAGCGTGCTTCTCTCTTTGCTCCCGGAAGTTCCTTACCCCTGTTAAAACTGACCCCTCCTCTTCCTCAGAGACCCGCCCTGTACAATGTGAGGTACTGGGAGGGCAGTCATGGTCAAGCTACAAAATAACAAGGTCTTACTCTGTGATCCTTCAGACAATAGGCTCCCACATTTGTTATGGCGGCCCTAGGAGACGAATTCAGCGTTCAGGAGAAGATATGATCTACTTGTCTCTGAGATTGGAAGAGTAGCATATGCACTAATACATAATGCACATAATACATAGTAAAGAGGGGTTCCACAGTGATTCCTCCCAGAACAAATAAGGTCCGCCCCAAGGTGACTGCAGTCTTTCCATAAACAGCACAGGGACATTTTTGAAACAACAGGTTCACTCCTTAAATAATGATTTAATTTCCTCATAAGCAAACTTGTACCACATTTCAAATAAACTCCGATCACCATCTTCTACCTCCAAACTCTTTTACTTTATATGTCTTCATTGTTATTTGTATACTTTTCTTAATAAACAATCTGTCTTTATTGTGTATTAATTTATTATGTATTGTGTCTTCCTTAGCTTTTCTGTACCACTGCAACCACGTTTTGATTTATTTCAGATTTCCAATCCCTGACCTTTCACACTGTCTCTTATACTTTCTTTGCCTTCTCTTTCCTTCCATGCCCAGACTGGTTCCATAATCTACTAAAACAATTGTCCCTTTGCAAAGGCCCTCAAAACATGCCTTGGTCTCCCTCCACTGAATGCAAAAGCCAGAACCCCAGTCCATGTTGAACCTAACTTCTTTGCAACTCAGAAGCAATTGACCTCTGTTTGGAAAAAACACCAATCACATAATTGACTGACTGCTTTGACTTTAATGTATGATCTTCAAACTTAAACAGGACTTACCATTGTCTGGTAATCCTACGTTTTGCTGGTAGAGTTGGTCTTTTCATCGGAGACAACTGGATCATATCTTCTCCTTTCCTACCCCTCACTGCAACCCCACCTGGCTGGTGATCTTCCTTCACATCTCACTGATAAAACAGAAAGCTGAATTAGTTACCTAAGGCTGCTATGATGGTTAATACTGAGTGTCAGCTTGACTGGATTGACGGATGCAAAGTATTAATCCTGGGTGTGTCCGTGAGGGTGTTGCCAAAGGAGATTAACATTTGAGTCAGTGGGCTGGGAAAGGCAGACCCACCCTTAATCTGGTGGGCACAATCTAATCAGCTGTCAGGGAATATAAAGCAGGCAGAAAAATGTAAAAAGGCAAGACTAGCCTAGCCTCCCAGCTTACATTTTTCTCCGATGCTGGATGCTTCCTGCCCTCAAGCATTGGACTCCAAGTTCTTCAGTTTTGGGACTCAAACTGGCTGTCCTTGCTCCTCAAGCTTGCAGACAGCCTATTGTGGGACCTTGTGACTTTTATATATAATATTTATATATAAATATAAAAGTATTAGCTTTTATATATAATACTTTTATTAAGTATTAACATATATATGACTAGAACTGTCCCTCTAGAGAACTGTGACCAATACAGCTGCTGTAACAAATTCCCATACACTGGGCTTGAAACAACAGACATTGATTCTCTCACAGTTTTGCGGGCTAGAAGTCCAAAATCAAGGTGTCAGCAGGGCCATTCTTCCGCTGAAGTCTCCAGGGAAGAATCCTTCCTTGCCTCTGCCAGCTTCTGGTGACTGCCATTGATCAGTCATGTTCCTTGATTTATATGCATCGTTCCAATCTCTGCCTCTATTGTCACCTGGCCTTCATCCTTTTTGCCTGTCTCTGTGCTCAAATTTCCTTCTTCTTCTAAGGCACCCATCATTGGATTAGGGTTCACCCTAATACAGGATGACCTCGCCTTAACTTGATTACACCTGCAAAGACTCTACTTACAAATAAGGTCACATTCATAGATTCTGGATAGACATGAATTTTGGGTGGAGGAATTTTGGGGGGAACACTAACCAAATATAAAGGCCCTCCCTCTTACCAAGGCTAGATACAAACCTGCTGACAAATACTATACCCTTCCTTTCTGTCTTACCTGAGTTGTGAAAAACACGGTCCTTACCAACAGGAGGACAGGTCCTTGTCACTATCAACATGAATCCCCCAATTTATGGGCAGTATGTTCCCTCTTTGTTGCTGCAGTTACCTCCTCACCTAACATCAACAATGTCCCCACTAGATCATTTCCAGCAGAATGAAACTATGCATTAAGGCGAAAGATAGGCTGGGTACAATGGCTCACACTTGTAATCTCAGCACTTTGGGAGGTTGAGGCAGACGGATTACCTGAGGTCAGGAGTTCGAGACCAGCCTGACCAACATGGCAAAACTCCATCTCTACTAAAAATGCAAAAATTAGTGGGGCATGGTGATGGGCACCTGTAATCCGAGCTACTCGGGAGACTGAGGCAGGAAAATCGCTTGAACCTGGGAGGTGGAGGTTGCAGTGAGCCGAGATTGTGAAACTGCACTCCAGCCTGAGTGACAGAGTGAGACTCCATCTCAAAATAAATAAATAAATAAATAAATAAATAAAAACAAATCCTTGACTTCACATACCCCTCTCATCAGTCATTCCCACCACCTTACCCTGCTTCCCTTTGCAGAAAAACTTACTACTAACTGAAGCAGAAGTTGGCAACTGGAAGACGGGTGCTGATGTAACAAAAACCTACAACATGTGACACTGGTTTTAGGCTGGGCTGTAGGCAGAAACCTGAAGGGTGGCCAGGGAACTGCCGGTGGAAGCTGGAATAGCAGTCATGAACCTTTTATTGCAAGCTGAGAAAGGGCGGCTTTTTTACAGAGACTGTCACCTTTGTTAACCTGGAAGATGGAAAATGTTGCAGAGAAACTTGTGGATCTGGCTAAAAAGATTTTTAGGCTTAAAGCAGAATAAGACAATTGCCTTCTGTTAGCTGTGTAAAACAAGGTATTGCAAGAAAGAGATGTTACAGAAAGAACTGTTTGGTTTTTAAGCAGAATTTAGAAAAAATACTTCCAGCGCTTGCTAGGTTAGAAAATAAAACTATTTTTATTCCTACCCCTCTGGCTGGCAAAAAAGTAAGAAGTGACCTCGGAAAAGATGAAGACCAGGGCCTGCCAGTAAAATGTGGCCTGACATTCAAGATCACATGAAGGGTGCAGCTATCACACCCTTGAAGACATCAGAAAGATTTAAGGTGGTATTTTATAGACTTTTCAGCTGAAGGACTTTCTTTTCTAGGAATCTTAATGGCATTCTAAGTTGTACCAACATGGAAAAGAAGGGATACAGGCAGTTCCAAAATAAAGAAAAATTTGCTCCCAATTTTCTATGGGCAGGAAGCAGGCTGAGAAATCTACTCAACTGCCAATATGAGCCATTTCTTGTAGGAAAAGGATGACTCTGAGAGTCAAGAGCTGACATGAAAAATGGAGAATCTTGATAAATGCTTGCACAGTGGGGCTTGTTCTCTTGGGAGCTACCTAACACCCTATAAAGCAGCTCAGGATGGAATACTGAATAATGAGAACCACACAGAGAGAGATTGTAGGATGAGAGACCATCTTGAAGGTTCTAACTGCAGCTGAGTTGCCAGTTGAAGGTAGCCACTGGAGTGACTTTTGCTATACCACATGACACAGAAGAACTGCCCAGCTGAGCCCAGTTAACACGCAGAATCATGAAAAATAAATCATTATTATTTTTAGTTACTAAGTTTTAGGGTGGTTGTTACGCAGCACAGACAAAACATTTCTCTATCTTTACTCAATCTCTTGATAGTGCACTCAATATAGCTGATCATCCCTTCTTATTGAAAAACTTAAATATCTGGCATTTATGAGTCCATATTCTACTGGTTTTCCTCCTACCCCACTGCCTTCTTCTTTAAACCTTAGCTCTATCAGTCTCCTCCTTCTCTTTTAGAGGGGCAGGTCCTTGGAGTTCTCATTTACTCTCTCTTCTAGGGTGATCTCATCCAGTCCCGCAGGTTTAAATATCATCTACATGTTCATAACTCTAGTACTGACCTCTTCTATAAATGTCAGACTCACAGATCCAGTGTCTGCTAGGTATTTTTCCACTTATATGTTTTTATAGGTATCTTTAAACTATCGTTCTGCCTTAAAATCCTTTATAACCTATGCTTTAAAAGGGTATCCAGGATTTTTTTGGTTTTGTTTTGAGATAGTCTAGCTCTGTCACCCAGGCTGGAGTGCAGTGGCACCATCTCGACTCACTGCAACCTCTGCCTCCCTGGTTCAAATGATTCCCATGCCTTAGTCTCCCGAATAGCTGGGATTACAGACACACGCCACCCTGCCCAACTCATTTTTTTATTTTTAAGTAAAGATGGGATTTCTCTATGTTGGCCAAGCTGGTCTCGAACTCCTGGCCTCAAGTGATCCACCTGCCTCCGCCTCCCAAAGTGTTGGGATTACAGGAGTGAGCCACTGCACCCAACCCTAGGATTTGTTTTAATCAGGTATACCAAGACACACAGACACAGAAATGACTATGATGAAATAAGTTTTTATACTCACAGATCTCTAGAAACAGGAAAGCAGAGCATGCCACACAGGGCCACACGGAGAGGCACCAATACATGTCAGGAGATGGAGACAGTGAGGAGAAAACATAGACGAGAGCTTCTGTTGTCGTTCCTGGGGTGAGGCAGGGTAAGCAAGCTTAGCATAGGCTAGTTTTAATTAGTTCAGTAGGCTCTGGGGTTATAGGGGCTGTCCCTAGTTGTTTGGTACATGGACCTGGGGCAATTAGGAAAACAGAATCCTGGCCTAAAGTATAAGAGCCCCATGAGAACGCTGATGAAGGAGGTGATTGGAGGTATGGACTCTGGGTTGGTTGGTTTGCATATGAAAGGAAAGCTCAGAGGCAAGTTATTAGCTATATTTAGGAATTAACTAGCCCTGGGACAGGTAGTCCTTCTAGTGTCGGGAAGGCCCCACGATGTCAAAGCATCAAATATAGAAACTAGAAAATGTGATCATTACACTTGATAATCCTTTCTATTTTTGTAAAGTCAGTAGTAATGATTCCTCTTTCATTCCTGATGTTAGTAATTTTAGTCTTCTTCCCCCCTTTCCTTTCCCCTTCCTCTTCTCCTTCCCTTTCCCCTTCTCTTTCCCCTCCTTCTCCTTCTCCTTCTTCTTTTTTGTCACTCTAGGTAAAGAATTATCAATTTTTTATCTTATCAAAGAGCCGATTTTTGGTTTTATTGCTTCTTTGTATTCTTTTTAAATTCTCTATTATATTTATTTCTATTCTAATCTTTATTATTTGCTTCCTTTTGGGCTTAGTTTGCTCTTATTTTTCTAGTTTCTAAGATGGAATCTTAGGATATTGATTTGAGATCTTTTTTCATGCAGGCATTCACAGATACACATTTCCCTTGAAACACTGCTTTCACTACATCTCATACATTTGTTTCCATTTTCATCTATCTCAAAGTATTTTCTAATTTCCCTTGGATTTCTTCTTTGACTTATTATTTAGAAGTATATTTTTAAATTTTACATATTTGTGAATTTTCCAAATTTCTGTTATTGACTTCTAATTTTATTGCACTACGGCAAGAGAATATACTTCATATAATTTATTTTACTATTCTTCAGACTTGTTTTATGGCCTATATCCTGGAGAATTTCCATGTACACTTGAGAAGAATATGTATTCTGTTCTTATTGGGTGAAGAGTTCTATACATGTCTTTCAGGTCTACTTGGATTATAGTATTGCCCTTCTACATCCTTGCTGATCTTTTGTCTAGTTTTTTATTCATTATTGAAAGTAGATATTAAAGCCTCCAACTATTATTGTTGAATTGTCTATTTCTTCCTTCAGTTCTGTCGATTTTTGCTTCATGTATTTTGGGACTCTGTTGTTAAGTGCATATAATTTATATTTATTATGAATTTTTGGTAGACTGATTATTTGATCATTATAAAATGTCCTTTATCTCCAGTAAGAATTTTTATCTTATGTCTATTTTGTCTGATATTAGTATAAGCACTCCGGCCCTCTTTTGGTTACCATTTGTATGGTATACTTTTTCCATCCTTTTACTTTCTTTCTTTTTTTTTTCGTTTAATTAATTATACTTTAAGTTCTAGGGTATATGTGCACAACGTGCAGGTTTGTTTCATATGAACACATGTTCCATGTTGGTGTGCTGCACCCATTAACTCGTCATTTACATTAAGTATATCTCCTAATGCTATCCCTCCCCACTGCCCCCACCCCATGACAGGCCCTGGTGTGTGATGTTCCCCTTCCTGTGTCCAAGTGTTCTCATTGTTCAATTCCCACCTATGAGTGAGAACATGTGGCGTTTGGTTTTCTGTTCTTGTGATAGTTTGCTGAGAATGATGGTTTCCAGCTGCATCCATGTCCCTACAAAGGACATGAACACGAACTCATCCTTTTTTATGGCTGCATAGTATTCCATGGTGTATATGTGCCACGTTTTCTTTTCTTTATTTTTTTTTTTTTTTGAGATGGAGTCTTGCTCTGTCGCCCTGGCTGGAGTGCAGTGGCCGGATCTCAGCTCACTGCAAGCTCCGCCTCCCGGGTTTACGCCATTCTCCTGCCTCAGCCTCCCGAGTAGCTGGGACTACAGGCACCTGCCACCTCGCCCGGCTAGTTTTTTGTATTTTTTAGTAGAGATGGGGTTTCACCAGGTTAGCCAGGATGGTCTCGATCTCCTGACCTTATGATCCGCCCGTCTCGGCCTCCCAAAGTGCTGAGATTACAGGCTTGAGCCAACGCGCCTGGCCATGTGCCACGTTTTCTTAATCCAGTCTGTAATTGATGGACATTTGGGTTGCTTCCAAATCTTTGCTATTGTGAATAGTGCCAGAATAAACATATGTGTGCATGTGTCTTTATAGCAGTATGATTTATAATCCTTAGGGTATATACCCAGTAATGGGATGGCTGGGTCAAATGGTATTTCTAGTTCTAGATCCTTGAGGAATCACCACACAGTCTTTCACAATGGTTGAAAGAGTTTGCGGTCCCAACAATAGTGTAAAAGTGTGCCTATTTCTCCACATCCTCTCCAGCACCTGTTGTTTCCTGACTTTTTAATGATCGCCATTCTAACTGGTGTGAGATGGTATCTCATTGTGGTTTTGATTTGCATTTCTCTGATGACCAGTGATGATGAGCATTTTTTCATGTGTCTGTTGGCTGCATAAATGTCTTCTTTTGAGAAATGTCTGTTCATATCCTTTGCCCACTTATTCATGGGGTTGTTTGTTTTTCTCTTGTAAATTTGTCTGAGTTCTTTGTAGGTTCTGGATATTAGCCCTTTGTCAGATGAGTAGATTGCAAAAATTTTCTCCCATTCTGTAGGCTGCCTGTTCACTCTGATAGTAGTTTCTTTTGCTGTGCAGAAGCTCTTTAGTTTAATTTATCAATTTCGGCTTTTGTTGCCATTGCTTTTGGTGTTTTAGTCAGGAAGTCCTTGCCCATGCCTATGTCCTGAACGGTATTGCCTAGGTTTTCTTCTAGGGTTTTTATGGTTTTAGGTCTAACATTTAAGTCTCTAATCCATCTTGAATTAATTTTTGTACAAGGTATAAGGAAGCGATCCAGTTTCAGCTTTCTACATATGGCTAGCCAATTTTCCCCGGCACCATTTATTAAATAGGGAATCCTTTCCCCGTTTCTTGTGTTTGTCAGGTTTGTCAAAGATCAGATGGTTGTAGATGTGTGATATTATTTCTGAGGGCTCTGTTCTGTTCCATTGGTCTATATCTCTGTTTTGGTACCAGTATCATGCTGTTTTGGTTACTGTAGCCTTGTAGTATAGTTTGAAGTCAGGTAGTGTGATGCCTCCAGCTTTGTTCTTTTGTCTTAGGAATGTGTTGGCAATGTGGGCTCTTTTTTGGTTCCATGTGAACTTTAAAGTAGTTATTTACAATTCTGTGAGGAAAGTCATTGGTAGCTTGATGGGGATTGCATTGAATCTATAAATTACCTTGGGCAGTATGGCCATTTTCACAATATTGATTCTTCCTATCCAAAAGCATGGAATGTTCTTCCATTTGTTTGTGTCTTCTTTTATTTCATTGAGCAGTGGTTTGTAGTTCTCCTTGAAGAGGTCCTTCACATTCCTTGTAAGTTGGATTCCTAGGTATTTTATTCTCTTTGAAGGAATTGTGAATGGGAATTCACTCATGATTTGGCTCTGTGCTTGTCTGTTATTGGTGTATAAGAATGCTTGTGATTTTTGCACATTGATTTTGTATCCTGAGACTTTGCTGAAGTTGCTTATCAGCTTAAGGAGATTTTGGGCTGAGACCATGGGGTTTTCTAAATACACAGTCATGTCATCTGCAAACAGGGACAATTTGACTTCCTCTTTTCCTAGTTGAATACCCTTTATTTCTTTCTCTTGCCTGATTGCCCTGGCCAGAACTTCCAACACTATGTTGAATAGGAGTGGTGAGAGAGGGCATCTCTGTCTTGTGCCAGTTTTCAAAGGGAATGCTTCCAGTTTTTGCATATTCAGTATGATACTGGCTGTGGGTCTGTCATAAATAGCTCTCATTATTTTGAGATACGTTCCATCAATATTGAATTTATTGAGAGTTTTTAGTATGAAGGGCTGTTGAATTTTGTGAAAGGCCTTTTCTGCATCTATTGAGATAGTCATGTGGTTTTTGTCTTTGGTTCTGTTTATATGATGGATTATGTTTATTGATTTGCATATGTCGAACCAGCCTTGTATCCCAGGGATGAAGCCCATTTGATCATGGTGGATAAGTTTTTTGATGTACCACTGGATTCTGTTTGCCAGTATTTTATTGAGGATTTTTGCATCCATGTTCATCAGGGATATTGGTCTAAAATTCTCTTTTTTTGTTGTTGTGTCTCTGTCAGGCTTTGGTGTCAGGATGATGTTGGCCTCATAAAATGAGTTAGGGAGGATTCCCTCTTTTTCTATTGATTGGAATAGTTTCACAAGGAATAGTAGCAGCTCCTCTTTGTACCTCTGGTAGAATTCGGCTGTGAATCCATCTGGTCCTGGATTTTTTTTGGTTGATCGGTTATTAATTGTTGCCTCAATTTCAGAGCCTGCTATTGGTCTATTCAGGGATTCAACTTCTTCCGATTTAGTCTTGGGAGAGTGTATGTGTCCAGGAATTTATCCATTTCTTCTAGGTTTTCTAGTTTATTTGCATAGACATGTTTATAGTATTCTCTGATGGTAGTTTGTATTTCTGTGGGGTCCGTGGTGATATCCCCTTTATCATTTTTTATTGTGTCTATTTGATTCTTCTCTCTTTTTTTCTTTATTAGTCTTGCTAGCGGTCTGTCAATTTTGTTGATCTTTTCAAAAAACCAACTCCTGGATTCATTGATTTTTTGGAGGGTTTTTTGTGACTCTATCTCCTTCAGTTCTGCTCTGATCTTAGTTATTTCTTGTCTTCTGCTAGCTTTTGAATGTGTTTGCTCTTGCTTCTCTAGTTCTTTTAATTGTGATGTTAGGGTGTCAATTTTAGATCTTTCCTGCTTTCTCTTGTGGGCATTTAGTGCTATAAATTTCCCTCTACACACTGCTTTAAATGTGTCCCAGAGATTCTGGTATGTTATTATCTTTGTTCTCATTAGTTTCAAAGAACATTTCTGCCTTCATTTTGCTATGTACCCAGTAGTCATTCAGGAGGAGGTTGTTCAGTTTCCATGTAGTTGAGTGGTTCTGAATGAGTTTCTTAGTCCTGAGTTCTAGTTTGATTGCACTTGCTGTCTGAGAGACAGTTTATTATAATTTATGTTCTTTTTTTTGTTTTTTTTTTTTTTGAGACGGAGTCTCGCTCTGTCACCCAGGCTGGAGTACAGTGGCCGGATCTCAGCTCACTGCAAGCTCCGCCTCCCGGGTTTACGCCATTCTCCTGCCTCAGCCTCCTGAGTAGCTGGGACTACAGGCGCCCGCCACCTCGCCCGGCTAGTTTTTTGTATTTTTTTTTAGTAGAGACGGGGTTTCACCATGTTCGCCAGGATGGTCTCGATCTCCTGACCTCGTGATCCGCCTGTCTTGGCCTCCCAAAGTGCTGGGATTACAGGCTTGAGCCACCGCGCCCGGCCAATTTATGTTCTTTTACATTTGCTGGGGAGTGCTTTGCTTCCAACTATATGGTCAATATTGGAATAAGTGTGATGTGGTGCTGAGAAGAATGTATATTCTATTGATTTGGGGTAGAGAGTTCTGTAGATGTCTATTAGGTCTGCTTGGTGCAGAGTTGAGTTCAAGTCCTGGTTATCCTTGTTAACTTTCTGTCTTGTTGATCTAATGTTGAAGTGGGGGTGTTAAAGTCTCCCATTATTATTGTGTGGGAGTCTAAGTCTCTTTGTAAGTCTCTAAGGATTTGCTTTATGAATCTGGGTGCTCCTGTATTGGGTGCATATATATTTAGGATACTTAGCTCTTCTTGTTGAATTTATCCCTTTACCATTATGTAATGGCCTTCTTTGTCTCTTTTGATCTTTGTTGGTTTAAAGTCTGTTTTATTGGAGAGTAGGATTGCAACCCCTGCCTTTTTTTTTTGTTTTCCATTTGATTGCTAGATCTGCCTCCATCCCTTTATTTTGAGCCTACGTGTGTCTCTGCATGTGAGATGGGTCTCCTGAATATAGCACACTGATGGGTCTTGACTCTATCAATTTGCCAGTCTGTGTCTTTTAATTGGAGCATTTAGGCTATTTACAATATTATGCTTAAACAATAATTAAGGTTAATATTGTTATGTGTGAATTTGATCCTGTCATTATGATGTTAGCTGGTTATTTTGCTCGTTAGTTGATGCAGTTTCTTCCTAGCATCAATGGTCTTTACATTTTGGCATGTTTTTGCAATGGCTGGTACTGGTTGTTCCTTTCCATGTTTAGTGCTTCCTTCAGGAGCTCTTATAGGGCAGGCCTGGTAGTGACAAAATCTCTCAGCATTTGCTTGTCTGTAAAGGATTTTATTTCTCCTTCACTTATGAAACTTAGTTTGGTTGGATATGAAATTCTGGGTTGAAAAATCTTTTCTTTAAGAATGTTGAATATTGGCCCCCACTCTCTTCTGGCTTATAGAGTTTCTTCCAAGAGATCTGCTGTTAGTCTGATGGGCTTCCCTTTGTGGTTAATCTGACCTTTCTCTCTAGCTGCTCTTAACTTTTTTCCTTCATTTCAACTTTGGAGAATCTGACAATTATGGGTCTTGGAGTTGTTCTTCTCAAGAAGTATCTTTGTGACATTCTCTGTATTTCCTGAGTTTGAATGTTGGTCTGCCTTGCTAGGTTGGGGAAGTTCTCCCGGATAATATCCTGAAGAGTGTTTTCCAACTTTGTTCCATTCTCCCCATCACTTTCAGGTACACCAATCAGATGTAGATTTAGTCTTTTCACATAGTCCCATATTTTTTGGAGGCTTTGTTAGTTTCTTTTTACTCTTTTTTCTCTAAACTTCTCTTTTCACTTTATTTCCTTCATTTGATCTTCAATCGCTGATACCCTTTCTTCCAGTTGATCACATTGGTTACTGAAGCTTGTGCATTTGTCACGTAGTTCTTGTGCCATGGTTTTCAGCTCTATCAGGTCATTTAAGAACTTCTCTATATTGGTTATTCTAGTTAGCCATTCATCTAATCTTTTTTCAAGGTTTTTAGCTTCTTTGCGATGGGTTTGAACATCCTCCTTTAGCTTGGAGAAGTTTGATCGTCTGAAGCCTTCTTCTCTCAAATTGTCAGAGAGTCATTCTCCATCCAGCTTTCTTCTGTTGCTGGCGAGAAGCTGCATTCCTTTGCGGGGGGAGAAGTGCTTTGATCTTTAGAATTTTCAGCTTTTCTGCTCTGTTTTTTCCCCACCTTTGTGGTTTTACCTACCTTTGGTCTTTTATGATGGTGACGTACAGATGGTGTTTTGGTGTGGATGTCCTTTCTGTTTGTTAGTTTTCCTTCTAAGAGTCAGGTTCCTCAGCTGCAGGTCTGTTGGAGTTTGCTGGAGGTCTACTCCAGACCCTGTTTGCCTGGGTATCAGCAGTGGAGGCTGCAGAAAAGTGAATACTGCAGAACAGCAAATGTTGCTGCCTGATCATTCCTCTGGAAGCTTTGTCTCAGAGGGGTACCCGGCCGTGTGAGGTGTCAGTCTGCCCCTACTGGGGGGTGCCTCCCAGTTAGGCTACTTGGGGGTCAGGAACCCACTTGAGGAGGCAGTCTGTCTGTTCTCAGATCTCAAACTCCGTGCTGGGAGAACCACTACTCTCTTCAAAGCTGTCAGACAGGAACATTTAAATCTGCAGAGGTTTCTGTTACCTTTTGTTTAGCTATGCCCTGTCCCCAGAGGTGGAGTCTATGGAGGCAGGCAGGCCTCCTTGAGCTGCGGTAGGCTCCACCCTGTTCGAGCTTCCTAGCCACTTTGTTTACCTTCTCAAGCCTCAGCAATGGTGGGTGTCCCTCCCCGAGCCTTGCTGCCACCTTGCAGTTAGATCTCAGGCTGCTGTGCTAGCAATGAGGGAGGCCCCGTGGGCATGGGACCCTCTGAGCCAGGCACAGGATATAATCTCCTGGTGTGCTGTTTGCTAAGACCCTTGGAAAAGTGCAGTATTAGGGTGGGAGTGACCTGATTTTTCAGGTGCTGTGTGTCATGGTTTCCCTTGGCTAGGAAAAGGAATTCCCTTACCTCTTGTGCTTCCCAGGTGAGGCGATGCCTCACCCTGCCTCAGCTCTTGCTTGGTGGGCTGCACTCACTGTCTGACATACACCAGTGAGATGAACCCAGTACCTTAGTTAGAAATGCAGAAATCACTCGTCTTCTGTGTCGCTCACACTGGGAGCTGTAGCTTGGAGCTGTTCCTATTTGGCCATCTTGGAATCGCCTCACACTACCTCTTACTTTCTTTTTTTTTTTTTTTTTTGAGACGGAGTCTTGCTCTGTCGCCCAGGCTAGAGTGCAGTGGCTGGATCTCAGCTCACTGCAAGCTCCACCTCCCGGTTTACGCCATTCTCCTGCCTCAGCCTCCCGAGTAGCTGGGACTACAGGCGCCCACCACCTCGCCCGGCTAGTTTTTTGTATTTTTTAGTAGAGACGGGGTTTCACCGTGTTAGCCAGGATGGTCTCGATCTCCTGACCTTGTGATCCGCCCGTCTCGGCCTCCCAAAGTGCTGGGATTACAGGCTTGAGCCACCACGCCCGGCAACTACCTCTTACTTTCAATCTATTTGTCTTTGAATCCAAAATGTATCTTTTGAATGCAGCATATAGTTAGGTCATGTTTTCTATTTTTGTTGTTTGTTTTGGTCCATTATGCCCATCTCTATTTTTTAATTGGAAAGCTTAATCCATTTACATTTAATGTAATTACTAATAAGGTAGGATTTGTCTGCCATTTTTCTATTTTTTCTATGTCTTTTGTCTTTTTTTGTTTTTCAACTCCTCTAGTACTGCCTTCTTTTGTATTAAATAGATATTTGCCAGTGTGCCATTTAAATTATCTTATCATTTCTTTTTTTCTTTTCCTTTTTTTTTAATTGAGATGGAGTCTAACTCTGTTGCCCAGGCAGGAGTGCAGTGACACGATCTTGGCTCACTGTAACCTCCACCTCCTGGGTTCAAGCAATTCTCCTGCCTCAGCCTCCTGAGTACTAGGAATTACAGGTGCCTGCCACCACACCTGGCTAATTGTTTTGTATTTTTAGTAGAGATGGATTTCATCATGTTGGCCAGGCTGTTCTCGAACTCCTGACCTCAGGTGATCCATCTGCCTCGGCCTCCCAAAATGCAGGGATTACAGGCGTGAGCCACCGTGCCTGGCCTCACTTATTTTATTGGTTATTGGTTGCACTAGGAATTACCAGCAACATCTTAATTTATAAAAATCCAGTTTTGATTAATACCAATTTAATTTCCACAGTATATAAAAACTGCTTCTCTGTGGCTTCACTTTCCTTCCCCATTTCCTTCTGCCGTTATTGTCACAAATTACATCTTCAAAACATTGTCCATCAACTTACATTTGTAATTACTACATTATGTATTTGTCTTAAATCAGATGAGGGCGGTTACAAACAAAAAATACATTTATACTGTCTTTTTCACTTACCTATGTAGTTACCTTTACTGGTGCTTTTCTTTCTTCATGAGAATTCCAGTTACTGTTTAGTGTCTTTTGCTTTCAGCCCCAAAGACTCTCTGTAGTGTTTCTCCTTGCTAGCAACTAACAGCCTCAGCTTTTGTTTATCTGGCACATTATTTGAAATGTCCAATTTTCAATTAAAAATTATGTAACTTGGAAAGAAACTAGAAAGTAAGACCCATACAAAGGAAATAAGAGCAATCAATAAAAACTGTTCCTAAGAAAACCCAGATGTTGAACTAATTTCTCCTTCATTTCTTTTCTTTTCTTTCTTTCTTTTTTTTTGAGATGAAGTCTCACTCTTGTCCTCCTGAGTAGCTGGGATTACAGGTGCCTGCCACCAGGCCCAGCAAATTTTTGTATTTTTGGTAGACACGGGTTTCACCATGTTGGCCAGGCTGATCTCAAACTCCTGACCTCGTGATCCGCCCAGCTCAGCCTCCCAAAGTGCTGGGACTACAGGTGTGAGCCACTGCGCCTGGCCTTCTCCTTCATTTCTGAAAGACAGTTTTGCTGGGTATAAAATTCTTGGTTGATTCTTTTCACATTTTGAATACATCATCACACTACCTTCTACATGCATGTATGGTTTTTGATGAGAAGTTAACTGTTAATTTTATTGATGATTCCTTGCACATGATGAGTTGCTACTTTCTTGCTGCTTTCAAGATTCTCTTTGTCTTTCAAAAGTTTGATTACGATGTATCTAGTTGTAGATCTATTTCAGGTTTTCCTACTTGGAATTCATTAAGCTTCTTGGATGTGTAGATTAATCTTTTTCATCAAATTTGAGAAATTTTAGCCAAAAATTTTTCAAATATTCTTTCTTTCCTTTCTCTCTCTGTCTTCTCCTTCTAAAACTTCCATTATGTGTTGTTGGTATATCTGATGGTGTCCCACAGTTCTCTGAGGCTCTTTTCATTCTTCTTTTTCCTTTCTGTTCCACAGACCAAATAATCTCAATTGATCTATCTTCAAGTTCACTGATTTTTTTGTTTTGCATGCTCAAATCTGCTGCTGAACCCTTCTAGTGAATTTTGCATTTCAGTTATTGTACTTTTTGGCTCCAGAACCTTTATTGGTTCCTTATTATAATTTCTCTGTCTTCATTAATATTCTGTTTGGCGAGGCATCGTTCTCACCCTTTCTTTTACGTTTTTAGAGATGGTTTCCTTTAGCTCTTTGAACCTATCAAAAATAGCTGATTTACACTCTTTGTCTACAAAGTTCAACATCTGGGTTTTTTTAGGAACAGTTTTTATTGATTGCTCTTATTTCTTTTGCATGGGTCTTACTTTCTAGTTTCTTTGCAAGCTACATAATTTTTAGTTGAAAATTGGACATTTCAAACAATGTGCCAACTCTCTGAGTCAGATACTTCTCTCTCCTCAGGGTTTGATTGTGCTTATTTTAGTATTAGGTTGGTGCAAAAGTAATTGCGGTTTGCACCAACCTAATAGTTGCTGTTTAGTAACTTTTTTGAACTGATTTTGTAAAGTGTGTATCTTCATTGTTTGTGACTATTGAAGTCTCTACTTGGTCAACTAATGATTAGATGGAGATTTCCTTAAACACCTGGAACCAATATGTCTCCTAGTCTTTGCCAAGGGGCTCTGTATGCACTTTGGGGCATGTCTCCAATTTTCATTAGGCAGTTTTCAACTCTGCATAGCTTTTATTTCCTGCTAGCACAGAGCCTCAATGTCAGCTAGTAGTCAGAGGTAAGGATCTTCTCAGGTGTTAACAGAGCATGTGCACAGACCTATGCATTCACATGGCCTTCTAAATTCCTAAAAATATACTGGAGCTTTTCAAAGCCCTTATGGACATCTCATCCTTCAACGTTTCATTTTACATTTCTTGGTTAGTCTATTGTTTGCCCCTACTGTTACCTATTGCCTCAGCCAGTCACGATGTTAAAATATTTGACAAATAACTCCCTCTTCAGGTGGAAAAACCTTTAGGACTGAGCTAGCTCCAATGAGGTTTAATAAAGACAAGCCTTTCTGGGTTTTTTTCCAGGGACCCACTAGATAGGTCAAATAATGACTCTTCTTTGGGAATGAGACTTTGAAGTAGCTCCATCCCTGTCTCCTCCCTTTGGTACAGGTACTAGGAACGTGGGCTGTAAGTTTTCAAGGCTGCCATGGAACTAGAGATGGTGGAGCGGTGGCGGGGGCGGGCTATAGGACTAGGGTAAATTAAAATACTATAAACATTGCTGTTCTTACTGAGAGTTTGCTGTTTTTCTTGACTAAATGCTAGATGGGTTGCTGCAAGCCTTTGACTAATTTCCAGGGCTCTAAGAAAGTTGATTCTGACAATTTTTGTCAGTTCTTTCATTGCTTCCTTTATGGAAAGGCAAATTTGCTGGGGTCCTTAATCCACCATTTTCACTGATATCACTCTTCCTTTTTAAAAAATATTATTTTATTGCAAAACAATATGGAAACTACAACTAAATTAACTTTTTTTTGAGACAGAGTCTTGCTCTGTTGCCCAGGCTGGAGTGCAATGGTGCGATCTTGGCTCACTGCGACCTCCACCTCCCTGGTTCAAACAACTCACCTGCCTCAGCCTCCCGGGTAGCTGGGATTACAGGCACACGCCATCACACCTGGCTAATTTTTGTATTTTTAGTAGAGATGGGGTTCACCATGTTGGCCAGGCTGGTCTCGAACTCCTGACCTCAAGTGATCCACCCACCTTGGCCTCCCAGAGTGCTGGTATTACAAGTGTGAGTCACCGCACTCGGCCTAACATTTTAAATTAAAAATTAACATTAGGCTGGTGTGGTGGCTCACTGTAATCCCAGCACTTTAGGAATCTGAGGTGGGAGGACTGCTTGAGGCCAGGAGTTCAAGACCAGCCTGGGCAACATATGAGACAGTGTCTCTACAAACAAATATAAAAATTATCTGGGCATGGTGGCACGTGCCTCTAGGCCCAGCTACTTGGGAGGCTAAGGTAGGAGGTTCGCTTGAGCCCAGAAGTTCCAAGTTGTAGTGAGCTATGATTATACCGTTATACTACAGCCTGGGTGACAGACCAAGACCCTGTCTCTAAAACAGTAACAACAAAAACAAAATTAACGTTTTATACAATGAAAACATTAAAATCACAATTAAAATCAAAGAGAAAACCCCTCATTCCATTTCTAATTAAATTCATTTTCATTCGTCCATGTTACTATCTAGTCTTTATCCATACACTTTTTTTTAATGTACATTTTTGTAGTAATACTACAGGTAAGATTTCCTTTTTTTTTTTTCTTTTTTTTTTAAGATAGAGTCCCGCTCTGTCGCCCAGGCTGGAGTGCAGTGGCGTGATCTTGGCTCACTGCAACCTCCGCCTCCCGGATTCAAGCGATTCTTCTGCCTCGGCCTCCCAAATAGCTGGGATTACAGGCGCCCGCCACCACACCCGGCTAATTTTTACATTTTTAGTAGAGACGGGGTTTCACCACGTTGGCCAGGCTGGTCTCAAACTACTGACCTCAAGTGATCCGCCTGCCTTGACCTCCCAAAGTGCTGGGATTACAGGCGTGAGCCACTGCACCTGGCCTATAGTTTTTTATATTCATTTTTAGTGAATGTTATACCATAAGTACTCTCCCCCCATAATCCTTCTGTCTCTCATCTTTCCTTTTCCATTTTCCTAGTACCTCTTACTGCCTCCTCTCAACCACCCTTGTGTGTTTCTTCATCTTTCCCCGTGCTTATTCAAAAATGTCCTGTCACATACACACAGGCTTCTCTTTTTATTAGACTTTTAAAAAAATTAATTCTTGATCATTCAACTTGATTATTTAGACATTTCTGTACAGACATCTTTTCTCATTTAACACTACATCATGGCTGTCTGTCCCTCTAGATCCGCACACGGAGATTTAACACATGCTTGTTAAACAGTCATCATAATAAAGATTAGCCACACTGTTCCCACTTAACCCTACCTCCCAGGTAGGGCTCCCCCAGTAACACTTTCACACATAACTTATTTACTGTTCCTTTTACTTCTGGAAGATTCCGAGAGGAAATGTCGCTGGGTCAAAGGTCACGTGCGTTTTCAATTTTAATAGCTATTCCTGGATTACTTCCCCAAAGGGTTCTAACAACTCGCATTGCTCTCAACACGTGTGAGAGGGTCCTTTGCTCTGACGGGTCTTCTAAAATACTTGTTCAATCGTTACTTATCAGGGGCTGGGAGTAACGGATTTTTTTCTTTTTCTTTTTTGAGAGGGAGTCTAGCTCTGTCGCCCAGGCTGGAGTGCAGTGGCGCGATCTCGGCTCACGGATTTGTTCTTTTAAAGAACATACCCTTTTATATTTAAATGAAGGGACTCATTGATGCACCGAGGCGAAAGGAACATTTAATTAAGGCCGTCTTCCATTGCGGAGTGATCGCTTTTGTCACTTGTTCGAGGGGTGAGGGCTCCCGTCAGTTGTCCCTGTTTCTGCGGGCCGTCTACGGAAGCCCTGGCTTGGCTTTAACCTGGCTTGGCTTTAACCGCTGAGCAGCTTTAACCGGCGGCGTCCAGCTGGCTCCGCCAGCGCTGCCGCCGCCCTCGAGGCTCCCTCTGACTGAAGGCGCTCGGAGCATCGCGGAATTAGGGGCTCCTGGTCCCTCAAACATCCAAGGAAGCCATTTTCAGGGCCTAGGGACTGGCCGCCGCGAGCCGGGCCGAACGCCCGAACTCACGAGCTCCCGAGCTCCCGTCGGGCGGCGGCCTCACAGCTGGGGGCCCTGAGGCGGAAGGCGCAGCCGCTCAGCTGCGGGCCGGGGGCGTGGCGAGGGCGCACAGGTTCTGTTTTTCGCCGGCCCGGGGCCGCTTTCGGTTTCGTTTCCCGCCGGCGCCTCCACCCTGCGAGAGCCGTCCGCCAGCCAGCGTCCGCCGCCGTCCGCGTCGCGCCACCCGCGGTCCGACGGGCGCAGGCACAGCGGCCATGGCCCAGGCCGGCGTCGTCGGTGAGGTGACCCAGGTGCTGTGCGCGGCCGGGGGCGCCCTGGAGCTGCCCGAGCTGCGGCGCCGCTTGCGGATGGGCTTGAGTGCCGACGCGCTGGAGCGGCTGCTGCGGCAGCGTGGCCGCTTCGTGGTGGCGGTGCGGGCGGGCAGCGCCGCCGCGGCCCAGGAGCGCGTGGTGCTGGCCGCGTCGCCGCTGCGCCTGTGCCGCGCGCACCAGGGCTCGAAGCCGGGCTGCGTGGGGCTCTGCGCGCAGCTGCACCTCTGCAAGTTCATGGTCTATGGCGCCTGCAAGTTTCTGAGAGCCGGGTAAGGCGCCGCGCCGGCAGTGACGGCGGGCGGAGGCCCTTCGCGCCCACAAGCACTTCCAGCCCGCTTGGGAGTCCTACTTGAAGTTTGAGCATACAATTCGGTGGCTCTGCCCTGGCCTCGCCCCGTCATACACTAAAGGGAGCGTTTATTGAGCACCTGCTGAGTACCTGGCACAGTGCGAGGGACTCGGGGTCGAGTGGGATTCTCTAGACGCCTAGGGAGAGAGAGTGATTTACATAGAGCGCGGTAGTGCCGGGTGTTCCCCACCCGGGTGTGGCCGTGTGGGGTAGGGAGATAGGGAGGCGGTGGCCTAGGGGAGTCCACGACGCTGCGGGTCCCCCCTTGCCAGCTTTGAGAGCAGACAATGAAGGTTTTCTCTGCCCAGTAGCTGGAAGAGATCTTTAAACCCCGTTCAACCCTATTTATCTGCTTACAAACTGGAAAATGCAAGCTCCCTGCCATCGCCCACATGTCCTGGGGCACTGGTCCCTGCCCACTCGGTACCCTTCTGTGCCTGGAACACCCCCCCCCCCCCCGCCCCCAGCCTGGGTATTTCTGGGAGCCTGAGCATTTCTGGGAGCCTTTGCCTGGAGTGCCCTTCCTGCTCTTGGTTGGCCCTGTTTGTTAATCCTTCAGGCCTGAATCTAAAGATCACATCCCATTTGAGGGCTTTTCCTCCCCTTACTCTTGGTCACAGGGAACTGTTTGTTTTCCTCATGGCACCCACCTGCCAATAGAATGGAAACTCCCTGAGGGCAGAGGCGCTAGCTGTCTCCCCAGCACTTAGCGTCCATGTTCTGTGCATAGCATGTGGTCAGTGGGATGTGTGGAAGGGATTGCTGAGGTTTATGTCTAAGAATTTGGGCCTCACCCTGAAAGTGATGGGGCAGGTAAAATGGCAGGAGAGAGCAACCATCAGGTTTGCATTTTAGGAAGTCTTAGTTAGTGGTGTGGGTGCCAATTTAAGGGAGGATGTTGTGGGGAACCACTGGGAAGCTAGTCATGTAGGATAATTCCTTCCTCCCCTGCTCCCTCCTTTCTTGCTTGCCCCCTGGTGTGTGTGTGTGTGTGTGTGTGTTGTGTGTGTGTGTGTCTGTCTGTCTTAATAGAGTAGATATTTCTTGCTCATGTCAGGCCCAGCAGTGAGCATGGGGTGGGGGGCCTTGATCCATACAGTCATTCAGGGATCCAGGCTGACTGACCTCTGCTCGATGCCCCTCAGCGCATGGCTCTTGAGGTCAGCCTAGGTATCCAGTTCTAGGGGACTGATTGAAAAGAGAGTTGCATGGGAGGTTTTTGTGGGCCAGGTCTAGAAGTGGTGGATTTCCTTTCACCCACATCCCGTTGACCAGAAGCTGTCTCGTGACCCTGTCTAGATGCAGGGTGGCTGGGAAATGTAGTCTCTAGGAAGCAGCTGTCTGGAAGTATCCAGATTAGAACTTTGCAAGGGCTGTGTGTGTGAGAAATTTGGGAGAGGTGAGTTGGTGACGGTGTGGTGAGAGGCTATCAGAGAGGTGATGACTCTTCAGTCTCTATTCCTACTGTGGCATGGGTGTTGTTCACTGAGAGAGCAAGAGAGGGTTTTAGTTTGGAATCATGCCCAGGAGGCAGCTGTTCAGGTCAGAAGCTTGGTAGGAAGGTCAGGGCTCCAGTGTGCTGGGCTGGTTTGGGAAATACTGGGTGGTGTGTGTTGTGGCCGCAGCCCCAGGAGTGGATTAGATCTGAGGTAGAGTCTGAGGCCCGAAAAGAGGCTGAAGGTGGAGCTCTGGGGAAATCAGCCTTCAGGGATGAGGCAGTCCAGGGGAGGGCAGGGAACAACAGCCCACGAGGAAGAAGGCACACAGCAAATAGTGGCTGGATGGAGCCACTCTTAGGGGTAACTGCTGGATCTGTTTAATGTTCATATTTGGTAAAATAAAGATGGCAGCCCTGTTCTTAAGCTAGTTACCAAAATGTGGCTTCAGGTCTGACTTGTCTCAGAAATCTGGAGTGTGATATTTACTGGCTCAGATGAGCTTGGGTTTTCTTCATTCTTCAGTTTTTTCTTTTCCTTGTGGTTTACACAGGTGAATTTCTTGAACCTTCCATTTCTGACTCACCTTAGGGAGAGTAGGTGTGGTTGGCTGCACTTCTCTGCTTCCCTTGTGACTCTGCTTGTCTTCCTGAACTGCAGGGTCAGTTCTTTTAGAAAAAGGTCATCAGTCCTGCTGCAGAGCTGGTACGGAGTCCTGGGTCCCTGGCTCTTGGTTCTCGGCTCAGGGGGTAGTGAGCTTGGTGGTCTAGGGCACAGTCCCAAGATCCAGCCCACCTTGTTTCAATCTGGGCACTGCTCCTTGCTAGCTGGTGGCTTTGGGCAAGTGACTTTACCTCCAGGTCTCAGTTCCCTCATCTGCAAAGTGGAGTTAATGATATTACTCCCCTCACAGGCTGGTTGAGGACTGAATGAGTTAACTCATAAAACATTTTGGCAATCCCCGATACTTGGCAGTTGCTCAATAAATTTTAGTAGTCGTTATCATTGTCATCATCAGTCATCATTACACCTATTAGATATATTTGGCTCTGGCAGCACCAAATTGTTTGCCTCTCTTCTGGAATGTTCTTCCTTTCTCCTCTTGCTGTCTCCTCACCCTTTAAGTATTCCACTCAGACTTTATGCCATCCAGCGTGCTCCCCTGATTTCTTCCCCAGTTCTCTCCCAGCCCAGACTGGCTTAGGTGCCCTTCCGCTCTGCGCTCACGGATTCTGACCACAGCTGACATTGCACTTGCCACTCCATATCAGAGTCCCCTCTATGTCTATCACCTCCACTAGATGAGGGAAAGAGAGCAGGCAAGGATGACTTCCGGGTTTTTGGTCTGTGCAGTGGGAGAGGAAAGTTGCCTTTTACTGAGCTGGGGGATTCCGGAAAAGGTGCAGGTTTGGGGTGGATCGGGGTTTAGCATTCTCCTGAGATGTGACATAGGAGGCATGGCAGTGCCAGAGTCAAACAAATGCTTTTGGCCTGACTCTTCTGGGTCCTGGTGACTCAGACAGTCATTTAAAGGTTTATCTTTGGGTTCTCAGGGCATGGTGCCAGTGTCTGGCTCACCCTGGTGCTTATCAGATACTTGTGGATGGAAAGAATGGAGGAAGAGAGCAAAAAAAAAGAACTGGGTTCAGGGCTGTGTGTGTGTGTGTGTGTGTGTGTGTGTGTGTGTATGTATGTGTGTGTGTGTTTATACGCCTGCATGCACCTGTATGTAACCTGCAATGATAAGATGCCGTGCTTGTTGATTCAGCCTGTGGTTAACTGCTTACCAACTGACTGCTGTGCAGTAACTCCTCTTTGTCATTCTCATCAGATGCTTGCTCAGAGGTGCTGTCCTGGGCCTTAGACCTTGCAAGGCCCCATCTCCTCCTTGGTAAATTGTTGTTGTATAGACATGCTGGTTTTTCTTTTCTCTTTTTTCTTTTTTTTTCTTTCTTTCTTTCTTTTTTTTTTTTTTTGAGACAGAGTCTCGCTCTTGTTGCCCAGGCTGGAGTGCAATGGCGTGATCTTGGATCACCACAGCCTCCACCTCCTGGGTTCAAGCGATTCTCCTGCCTTAGCCTCCTGAGTAGCTGGGATTACAGGCATGCACCACCTCGCCCAGCTAATTTTATATTTTTAGTAGAGACAGGGTTTCTCCATATTGGTCAGGCTGGTCGTCTTGAACTCCTGACCTCAAGTGATCCGCCCACCTCAGCCTCCCAGAGCGCTGGGATTAGAGGTGTGAGCTACCGTGTCCAGCCTACATGCTGGTCTCTGAAAAATTGTCATGAAGACTGATTTTAGCGGCTTTCAGTTTGCCAGCACTGCCATAACAAAGTCCTAGGAGGCTTAAACAACAGAAATCGATTTTCTCACAGTTCTTGAGGCTAGAAGTCTGCGATCAAGGTGGCAGGGTTGATTTCTTCTGAGGCCCCTCTCCTTGGCTTGTAGATGGCCACCTTCTCACCATGTCCTCACATGGTCTTCTCTCTGTGTGTGTCTGTGCCCCAATCTCTTATTATAAGGACAGTAGTCATGTGGGATTGGGGCTCACCCTATTGACCTCTTTTTAACTTAATTACCTCTTTAAATACCTGCTTTCCAAATAGAGCCATATCCTGAGGTCCTGGGAGTTAGGACACCAACATAGGAATTTTGAGGAGACTCATTTCAACATATAACACCAGCTCTGCTTCTTTGCAGGAAGAACTGTAGGAATAGTCACAGCTTGACAACTGAACACAACCTGAGTGTGCTGAGAACTCATGGCGTTGACCACCTGAGCTATAACGAGCTATGCCAACTGTTGTTTCAGAACGACCCCTGGCTTTTGCCAGAAGTGAGTGCCAGGGGAAGTCTGGGTTTCACAGCTCCCTGGGGATGTTCCTGTATCTTGGGAAATGTAATGACTGTGAGTGGAATGGGTGGGCCCTTAGTGGTCTCTGGTCTGGTTCCCACATGCAGAAATTTGGGATGTGGAGCAGAAGGAGCAGTTGATTGAAGTTCAAGGGTCAGTTTTACCAACAACCCAGTTCCACAAACATATGTGCCAGATGCCATGGATAACTGTGTGACTAGGGCTGATTCTTTAACTTCTCTGAGCCTCTCAGTGTGCTCCATTGAGAAATGCAAGGGTGGTATTTGGCCTTCTCTAAGATGCTTTAAGCCCTCAGAGCCTGTTTGACTTTGAATTGTAGAATAGAGAACTCAGAGAAAACTGGGTCCTGGGGAAGGGAGAATTGATGAGTCAGTGGGGGAAGAGTATAGGTAGATTGTAGCAGTCCTTAGGATGTAGCCATTTGATTTGCATCGTCTCATGTGAAAGGAGCAGCTATAGTCACTTTGAAGTTCTTAGATTTTCCCAGTGGAGGGGCTGCTTCTGTGCAGTCTCCTTTCCACTTGGTTCCCATTTTAGCCAAGGGCATTTGTTAGCAGCCATCATCTAGAGTGAGGGATGTTATAGCTGTGTTCTGTGTGGATGATGGAATCACAGCTTGTGAAGCCCCTTTCTCTCCAGTGGACTGGCCACTGGGGAGGTGGTGTCGTGTGAGACCTTCCTGAACTGGTGGTTTTTTTCCTGTCTGTCAACAGATTTGCCAACATTACAACAAAGGAGATGGACCCCATGGCTCTTGTGCCTTTCAAAAACAGTGCATCAAGCTCCATATCTGCCAGTATTTTTTACAGGGGGAATGTAAGTTTGGCACAAGCTGTAAGAGATCCCATGATTTCTCTAATTCTGAGAATCTGGAAAAATTGGAGAAGTTGGGTATGAGCTCAGACCTGGTGAGCAGGCTGCCTTCCATTTATAGAAATGCACATGACATCAAGAATCAGAGCTCTGCCCCCAGCAGAGTGCCTCCTCCTTTTGTCCCACAGGGGACTTCTGGTAAGGCTGGTGGGAAGGTAAGGCTGGTGGGGAGCATGGGAGGTCCTGGACTGGGGGCTCCCGGATTCCAGCTAGCCATTACATGGAGTGTGTGACTTTGGGCAAGTCTGGTGCTGCTTTTAGTAAAATGGAGTTGATGATACTTTCCTAACAAGGCAGGGGGTGCAGGGGTGAAATCATAGACATGACAAGCAAGCCATCCTAGACAAATGTGAATTGGTATTGATGGTGAGTGAATTCTGAATAGGCCTAGTCTGCACTGAAATGGGAGACTTGGCTCCTCCCCCTGTGCAGTCACCCCTCTCTTCACCCCCACGAGAGCATGTCCTTCAGGAAGGAACCCAAAGTTAGGAATGCTGTGCTGACAGCTCTGGGGAGCGTCCCTTGTGTTGTATTCTGATTTTACAAAATGAGTGAAAGAAGCATACCTTAATTATGGCATTGGCTATATTCCTGCCATGAATAAGTAGAGTTTTTGAGTCATTGTAAATTTGTCTGCTTTGTTCCCTGCTCATCTCCAGCACCTAGACAGTGCCTGGCCCACAGTAGGTACTCTGGTGTTTATTGAATGAATGAGTGTGCTAGGATGCTTATTTTTTTAAAAACACTGTCAGGTTTAGTGACAGGCAAATTTCAAGCAGAAATTTTTATTTAATAAGCATTTCTTGAGTACCTGTTGTTGGGCAGATGAATAATGTGGTCTGTCAGGGAGATTATGATACACTGGCATCCGCTGGATTTCACAGTATCAGCTGTTGGCTGGCTGTTCTGTTATCCACTCTTTCATTCAGCACCTTTGTGTGCTTGCCACATGCTGGGCACTGTCTTGGGTGCTGGTTATTCCTTGGCGAAGCTGAGACATGCCTCCCCTCAGAGCAGAATCCAACCCGCTCAGTTAGCTGTAGTGGTGGCTACAGTTTTAACAGAGCGCTTCCTAGAATGTCAGTTGCATGCCAGGACTGCCTGCAAACAAATGCACCACTCTAATTGTACTTGACTTTTATATTTAAAAGTTGTCCATTGTATTTGTTTTTTCTTTACATTGTCTTCAGTTATGTTTTGTTGATTTCTTTCAGTTGTAGGAAGCCTAGAAGTAGACAGGTTTTGTATTAAATAGATCTTTAAGAGTATCTTAAAGCCTTGAATACAGTTGGATTACAGCCTTGTCAGAGAGGGAGGAGGGATCCACTGCCCAGTGATACCAGCTTCAAGGGCAGTCACCATCGTGGGGAGAGAGGGAGATGACCTCCGGGGTCCCATAGACCTGGGTTTCGAGTGAAGTATCCCAGGGGCTTATAAAAAGAAAAGGGAAGATGAATAACAAAATGACAGGTGACACTAAATAGGGATTGCAAATTAATTTTATGTGTTCATTTGGGGGTAGCTGGGTGAGAGTAAATGTCGTAGGTAGAGACTCATTGGCATAGTGCTAGTAAAGATAAACTAGAAAGGATTTATGTGCCCTTTTTATATTAAGATCCTGATAATTAACCTAAAATTTATTAAAGGGGCTTCATTTTGAAATGTGGACTTTGTATTTATTACTCTTTTTTTGGTATTAGTACCCAGTTCTGATAGTTCATTAATGAATATTTGCTATATAGCCTCAAATCTAGTTTATAAAAAGTAGCCCTCTGTTTGCCCTCAGGGGTCATCAACTTTAGGCATAGAAGGAATTGTAAGATGCCTCAACATGTAAGACGGTGGTTCTCCCCTTGTTACAAAAGTGTCCCAAGCCCCACCCCTGGAGGTTCTGATTAAGTCTGGGGTGAAGTCAGTCTATTGCAGAATCAGGCACTTGTGTTTTTAAATGGGTCTTCTAGTGAATTGGGTGGACAGCGAGAGTTGAGAAAGGAGTCCCTTCATGGAGTCCTGGATCTGGCAAGCAGCTAGCTGTGTGGCCTCAGGCTGCCAGCCTGTCACTAAAAAGTAGAGGACCCACCTGTGTAGGAGCACTTTCACCCCAAACATGATAGGGCTTTATGAGCTTGCCTTGCCCACTTTTGTGCAGAGAGCTGAATGAATCCTCTTTAACTCTCCTTTGTACCCCATGTCAGAAGCTAACATATGTTTGTGGTGTTTCTTTGCAGAAAGAAAAGACAGTTCAGGTTCTGTGTCCCCAAACACTCTTAGCCAGGAGGAGGGTGATCAGATCTGTCTGTACCATATCCGGAAAAGTTGTAGCTTTCAAGGTAAGTTGGAGGAGGCTCCTTCATCCCCCTTGTGGGAGGGGTAACTGCTTGTTATTCCCAGAGCTGTGCTCTGAAGTCACCCCCTACCAAACCTCTACCCCATCCAGAGAGGATCAGGGCTTGGCACTTTGGCCAAACCAATTCTGAAGGTATTTTGTTGGGGAGTTGAAGATGGTAGCAATTCTTTGAGTTTTTAGAAATGAAATGTGGATCATTTTGGGAAACATAACTGGTTCATGCACCAAATGAGTGTCAAGTATTGAGACTTGGTCAGCTTAGCATGAAGTCACAGACCTGCACAGGACAGGGAACTGCTCAGCCTGGTGGGAACAAAGATAAGGGTAATGATAGGCTGAGAGCTCCCTTCGAAACTGGAAAGGACTTCACTGTGAAGGAAACACTTGTGTTAGCTCTTGGAGGATGAGTAGTTGTTTAAATTGGGGGTTTCTTCTGTATTGATCCAGTGAGCAATCCAGTGATCTCTCTTTTATCAGAAGCAGCAATTCTGGTGTGCATATGTGTGTCTGTATTTTCACTAAACCTTTGTTTTCTTCTTAAATGCTGTCCTGGGCTTTGACTGAAGAAAGGTTTGTTCTCAAATTTGGTGACTCCCCTTGACAACCACCAAAACTTCTTGGTTCATTTTCAGTTTTTAAAAACTAGCTAAGCAATTCATGAATAGTTTCACTCTGTAAAACAGTTCAGTAATACAAAGTGAAGCCTGAAGTTCTCCATCATCTTTGCCAAAAGGTAAACACTTCCTGTGTGGTTGTGATATTTGTTTTACCTATTTTCAAGCAGATAGGAGCATATGATAATGTTATTATTCAACCTGCATCTTAACATTGTATTTTGGAGATTTTTTTCCATGCCAGTATGTGAAAGTCCACCTCATTTTAAAAACAAGTGTGTAGTATTTGATTATAATGATGTTCCATTGAGCATTCAAGTACATATATGTGAGTATTTCCATAGATAGATTCTGGGGAATGGAATGATAGGTCAAAGAACATGAGCTCTATATATACATATATATGTGTATTCTGAAAGCAATATTATCGAGCTGTAGTTTTCACAAGATAAAGTGTACCCATTTTAAATGTATACTTCTGAGTTTTGCTAAGTATATATGCTCATGTAACCATCTCTACCATCAAGATACAGAACCCCCTCCAAAAACATTGTTTTGTGTCCCTTTATAATGAATCCTCACCCCCTAGTTTGTCACCCCCAGGAAATCCCTGATCTACTTTTTGTCACTATAGATTAGATTTGCCTTTTCTAGAATTTCACATAAATGGAATCATACAGTGTATTATCTTGTGCCTCGCTTCTCTCATTAGCATGTTTTTGAGATTCAGTCATGCTGGCGTATGGATCATTTGTTTCTTTTTGTTGCGCAGTAGTATTCCATTGCATGATTGAATACAATTTGTTTATCTGTTCATATGTTGATGAACATTTGGGTTGTTGCCAGTTTTTGGCTTTTACAAATACAACTTCTATAAATATTTATGTATACGTTTTCATGTGGATATATGTTTCCATTTCTCTTGGATAAAGACCTAAACATAGTTACTGGGTTATGTCATGTGATTGACTTTGTAAGAAACTGCCAAACTGTCTTCCAAAATAGATAATGATATTTTATGTTCCCACCAGCAACGTATGAGAGTTTCAGTTATTGTATATTCTTGCTAACACTTGGCATTGTCTTCTAAATTTTAGCCATTCTAATCAGTGAGTGATGATGTTTCATGGTTTTAATTTGCATTTGCCTGATCATTAATGATGTTTAACTTTTATTTACATGTACTTTTGGGGCATTTTTATATTTTCTGTGAAGTATCTACTCAAATCTTTTGCCTGTTTTTTATATAACAGCTTTACACACACACACACACGGTCTTCAGAAAGTTCATGTAAAATGCATATTATGAAAAAATTAAGGATGGAGTTCGAAACTTTTGCACCAAAATAAATTCATACTAACTTGTAATAACATATCTGAACAGGATCTAGTTTGAGGCACTAAGAAGGATAAGACATCAATTTGGAAAGAGCCCCTATCAAAGCAACATCAGTTTTGCTGCAGTTGAAGCAAGAACAAATATCAAATTTATGGTGACTCTTGGGTGGCAGAATGACGAAATCATTGATGCTTTGCAAAAAAGTTTATGAGGACAATGTCCCAAAGAAATCAGTTTATAAATGAGTAAGTCACTTTAAGAAGGGATGAGAGAATGTTAAAGATGGAGCTATCCATATCAATTTGTGAGGAAAAAATTAATGTTGTTTGTTCCTTAATTGAAGACCAGTGATTAACAGCACAAATAGTAGCTGACACCAGACATCTTGATTAGTTCAGTGTATACAATCTGCCAGAAAAATTAAAAATTAAATTTGAGCAAACTTTCCACTCTATGGGTGCGAAAACCATTCTGCCTGGATCAGCTACAGACAGGAGCAGAACTTTTTTGAATGGAAATTTTAAACAAGTGGGATCAAGATCCTGAAGCATTTCTTGAAGAGTTGTAACAGGAGATTGGAACATGGCTTTACCAGTAGGATCCTGAAGACAAAGCAGTGGATCCTAAAAGGGAAAAGTGGCCCAGTCACAGCAGAAGTGGTCAGGAGCAGAAGTCACAGCAACAGTTTTTTGGGTGGCTCAAGACATTTTGCTTGTTGGCTTTCTAGAGGGCCAAAGAGCAATACCATCTGCTTATTATGAGAGTGTTTTGAGAAAGCCAAAGCTTTAGCAGAAAAATGCCCGGAAAGCTTCACCAGAGGGTCCTTCTCCACCACCACAAGACTGCTGTTCATTCCTCATCAATCAAGGGCAATTTTGCAAGAGTTTCAATGGGAAATCTATAGGCATCCACCTTACAGTCCTGATTTGGCCGTTTCGGACTTCTTTTTGTTTTCTAATCTTAAAAAATCTTTAGGCCGGACATGGTGGCTCATGCCTGTAATCTCAGCACTTCAAGAGGCCGAGGCAGGTGGATCACTTGATATCAGGAGTTCGAGACCAGCCTGGCCAAAATGGTGAAACCCCATCTCTACTAAAAATACAAAAATTAGCCGGGCGTGGTGTCACATACCTGTAATCCCAGCTACTTGGGAGGATGAGTTACTTGAACCCGGGAGGTGGAGATTGTAGTGAGCCGAGACCATGCCCCTGCACTCTAGCCTGGGCAACAAGAGTGAAACTCTGTCTAAAAAAAAAAAATCTTTAAAGGGCACCCATTTTTTTTTTTCAGTTAATAATGTAAAAAAAAGACTGGATTGACATGGTTAAATTCCTGGGACCCTCAGTTCTTTATGGGTGGATGAAATGGCTGGTATCATCTTTTACAAAAGTGTCCTGAACTTGATGGAACTTATCTTGAGAAATAAAGTGTATATTTTTTATCTTTTAATTCCATTTTCCATGAACTTTTTGAAGTCCACTTATATATGTAATATTAACACAGAATTGGGCAGCCATCATCATAGGCAATATGAAAACATTTTCAACACCCTCAAAGTAACCCTGTTTTCATTAGCAGTCAGCCACCATTCTTCCCTCCCTCCAGCTCCTAATGACTACAGATGAAGGTTCTGTCTCTATAGATTTGCTTGAATATTTCATATAAATGGAATCATACAGTATTGGTCTTTTGTGACTGTTATACCCATTTTTATTGGGTTGTTTGATCTCTTATTATTGAGTTGTGTTTTGTATGTGATTTATACTGAAGGTATATCCTCCTAGTCTTTCATGTTTACTTCCTTTATAGTGTATTTTGAAGAACAGGTATTTTAATAGTGATGTCCAGATAATATATATTTTTCTTTCATGGTTTGTGTTTTTTGTGTCCTAAAAATATTTGCCTATTCTAAGCCTACAAAATGTTTTCTTTTATGGTTTTTTCCTAGAAGTTTCAGAGGCTGGGCTTTTAGGTTGAAGTCTAGCTGTGAATGCTTGTTCTTTTAACTCTGATCATTCTCCTTAGGTATCGCTGCTTCTGTGTGAGTTGCTGCCTCTCTTCGAATTATTTTCCTTCATGTGTTGAGTGATTCTTGGTTGTCTTGTCACGTTGGTGCTTGAGAATCCCGTATGCCTGTTGGTTGATTTCCATGGGGCTGATTTGCATTCCAGGCCCTCATTCTAGTGATGGTTGGGAAGAGGCAGAAGGTTCTGCTTGGTGAAATGGGAGGCTGGCATGCAGCCTAGGACTGGGATGCGGGCTTTGGTGGCCATCTCATTTGCTTTTCTCTCGCTGTAACTCTTACGTTCACACTTAGTTTAACTAGGAAGCACACAGCAAGCTTCCTTCATGCAAGCAAGTTAGGGCAAGGGAGTGCCTGTGCCAGGGGCTCCCATTGTTCTCATTGGGATTGGCCTGGGTATCTTTCTTGCTCCTGGCTTCATCAGACTCTGAATCTGTGATGACCCCAGATTATTTTCTACTTCTGTGGTGTGTTCTGCATATTTTGTCTGCATTTTTCTCTCTTCTTTTTCTATCTATTTGATTCTCATTGCTCCATAGTTCTAGCAATTCTTGAATAATTCTGATCTTTTGATGGTATTTTTTATTGTTTTCCAGTGCTTTTGGATTTATTCTTCTCTCCGGCCTGTTATTTCAAGGACTATAGGGAGGAATTGCTGGGGTGGATATGGTATTTTGTCTGCCAAATTGATTTGATTTCTATGACTCACCTCCTAGAAAGCCCCTGGAATGCCAAAGTGAGGTAGGGAACTTTAGAAGTAGGGAAAAGAAGTTGAGAAAGGGGACAGGAAGACCAGGACAAGGGAAGGGACCTTATGTCTCTACCGCTGTGCTGGGACTAGGCTCTCACCAGCTGCTGTGGCTACAGTGCCTTACGTGGTGCCTCCTGTCCTGGGCACCTTCCAGCTGTGAACAGTGTGGTCTGTAGCTCAACTTTGATTCAGAACGGAAGTCTCAGGCCTGCTGTTTGATTGTAGTGCCTTCCCCTGGCCCCCATGTCCTTCCCGAGGAAGCATCAGCCTGGAGGGCCCTATGGAGCGCACCTTCCCCAGAATGTGCCTGCTTGCAGGGAGAGCCTGTTTCAGGCTGTCCATAGTACACCTGTGCCTGGGGTTTGTAGTTAAAGCATTTGAATACTGGGATGCCCTGGGGAGACCTTCTGCTCTCGTCGCTGATCATTTCCTCTAGTGCCTTTCAGGGAGGGGACAGGAACTCGTTGGTCATGACCTTGGACCATATCTATTTTTGTCTCTCCTGGCCCAGCCCCTTAATTACCTGTTGTATACACACCGGGTTGAGAGAGTCCAAGAGGTTCCCTGACCTAGTGAGATGTCCATGTTCAAACTGGACAAGTTAGTCCCTGGTGTGGCTGTGTCCAGCCTTGTTGAACTTAGAGGAGTTTCCTTGCTTAGGTGTCTCGACCTTGTTCCCTCAGTCCTCTCAGCCTGGCACTCTCTTCTGCCCTGTCTGCTCCGCCCAATACCTGGTCTGTGACAAGCCCAGGCACCCTCCCACCCTCCTCCGTGGTACTTCCCCCACCATGGTGCTTTTGCAGAGCCTGGGAAAGAAGTGGCATTGAGATGTGCCTGAAAGAATGCACACGATTTTAGAAAATTTTAATTTTTTTCAAGTATCAAATTAGCTAGTTTCATTATTATTTTGAAATACAAATTAAAAATGTACAAAGGACACTCAGTAAGAAATAAGTCCCCCTCACACCAGTTTTCTCCAGAACTCAAGTCCCCTCCAAGAAACTGCTGTAATTATCCATTCCTTGAATATCCTCCCATGGAGACTTTATACATGTACAAGGGTATGTGTCTGTTCGGTTTCCTTATTACACATGCACACTAGCATGGCTTTCTACCTTTTTCACTTAATTAGATGTGTAATTTTTGGAATGTATTATATCTTCTTGTGGTTCAAAGTTCAAAACATGCCAACATGACAGAAGTCTTTGCTCATAACTTTATCTCCAGCTACCAACTTCCCTCTGCAAGAAATAATTTGTGCATGTGTGTGTTTAGTGAGAATATCCCTAATCATATTTTTTTCGATTTTTTACCCAAATAGAGGCATTCTGTACCTTGTTCTCTATCTTTCTGCCTTAGAGCAGATATCTTGGAGGTAGCCAACTGCATGTCACAGTACAAAGAGCATCTCATTCTTTTTCTCTCCTTTCTCCCTGTCCTCTCCTGACGCTCCTCTGGGTGGATGTAGCTGAACCTCACATAGGCTGTTGACAGGTAGGGAGGGGGTGTGGGTGGCGTTCCAGGTGGTGGCAGGCACCAGCAAAGGCAGGACGGGCAGCGTGTGCTTGGAGTGATGAGAGAAGTGAGTATCTGGCTGCCCAGGAGAAACATGGGGTTGGTGAGGGGAGTAGCTCACTGGAACCCGTAGGTCTGGGCCATTGTGTGGATGTTGGTGGGAGTGTGTCAAGGAAGGAGTGAGCATGTTGTTAGCCAGGAGAAGCAAGAAGCCTGTAACCATGCTGCTAACCTCCCTTCAGTTGCACGTATTGGGTTGGGATGGATTTCTGGTAGAGATGAATCTGGCTCCATCTTTGCTGTGATCTCTGCCCATCCACCTGCCACGTGGAGAGTGATATTGAGGAGTCAGACTGCCCCCTGCAGTGATGAGACCTTTGACTTTCCCATGATCAGCTTCTTACTCTCATTAAATAAAATTCATAGATGATATAAACCATCAACATACATATTTCTAAAAAATTGCTAGGTGTGGTGGCTCACGCTTGTAATCTCAATACTTAGGGAGGCCAAGATGGGTGGATCACTTGAGGCCAGAAGTTCGAGACTAGCCTGGCCAACATGGTGAAACCTTGTCTCTACAAAAAATACAAAAATTAGCTGTGTGGTGGTACACACCTGTAATCCCAGTTACTCAGGAGGCTGAGATGGGAGGATCACCTGAGCCTGGGAGGTTGCGGCTGCAGTGAGCCGTGATTGTGCTACTGCACCCCAGCCTGGGTGACAGAGTGAGACCCTGTCTCAAAAATAAAAAAAATAAAAATATAGTAAGGTCCTGTTAAAAAGTGAGGCATAAAGAAGGAAGATGTATGTCTTAGTCCATTTTCTGTTGCTTATAACAGAATACCTGAAACTGGATAGTTTATAAAGGAATTTATGTCTTACCTTTATGGAGGCTGAGAAATCCAGGGTCAAGGGCCTGTATCTGAGGAGTGCCTTCTTGCTAGTGGGGACTGCAGAGTCCTGAGGTGCTGCAGGGCATCCCATGGCAAGGGGGCTGACCATGCTAGCTCAGGTCTCGCTTCCTCTTATAAAGCCAGCAGTTCCACTCTCGTGATAACCCATACACACATTAATCCATTCATCTATGACCCAGTCACCTCTTAAAGGCCTTACTGCTCAATACTATCACATTGGCGATTAAGTTGTAACATGAGTTTTAGAAGGGACATTACTATTACATACATCATAGTAATGTATATAATGTATATAATAAAATACAAAAAGTGTTTCCATATCTAAATGCTCAGACATGCCTGCACTGAAAAAACAGACTCCACCACACATTTTCAGAATGTTCCCAGGTCAGCGGGCAGCATCACACCTGTTGACAACCACAAGGCTGGGGCATGCTGCGTATCGCCAAGCTATCTTACTCCTTTATGTTTTTATTTCAGATAAGTGCCATAGAGTTCATTTCCATTTGCCGTATCGATGGCAATTCTTGGATAGAGGCAAATGGAAGGATTTGGACAAAATGGAACATATCGAAGAGGCATATTGCAATCCCAAAATAGAAAGGTAGGAAATATGTCTCTTATCTCTTATGCCTGGGCTTCTGTGTGCGGTGAAGGAAGTTTAGCTTAAACAGCAGTGTTTAGTTTTGATAACCCTTGCGCGCATGTGTGGCTGTCAAACACACTCTCTCCCTCTCTCTGAGCAGCCTAGTCTGGAGGGAGAAGCTGGGCTGGAATTGGAAGTCAGCGTTCGTACTGGCAGTTCAGTGGCTTTGTTCTCCCACCTCCCTCTCCTTTCAGACAGGAGCACTGGGGAAAGGAGATGCTACCAAGACAAGTATTAAGTTCTCAATTATTTGGCGCTGGGATTGATCATGTACATCTATACTCATTATTACAGAAAAGCGAGAGGTGATTATTTCTGTTTGTGAAATTTTAGCCTTTGGCCTATACAGCCATACCGCTGAACTGCTGTTTATAGTTTAATCTTTAACTTTTTTTCCCCCAAGCATGTCCTAGTATTTTCCCTCAGTCAATTCAGAGTAAACAGGGGATTCCTGGATAGGCTTCTTTTCGAATACTTAACATATTTTGCATTGAACTTGCTGAAATATGTTGCCAAGAAGAGAATTTGAGCCTACTTTTTGAGTGTATAAAATAAATTTCCACTTAGAGTGCAATTATGTGCAAATTGCTATTGGTAAAGTATGTGAAACCAATTATTCCTGTTAGGAGGATTAAACGGCTCACATACCACCGCAGGCTTTCTTTTTGAGGCAAAGTTTACACACAGCGAAGAGCCCGGATATTAAGCATAAAGTTCATTGAGTTTTGACAAATGCATACGCTTGTGTAGCCAGCATTCTGATTGAGATACGGATCGTTTTCCTCACCCCATCTCCTTCTAGTCAGTGCCCACTCCCATCATTCACCACTGTTCTGACCTCTGTCACCATAGATCTCTGTCTTGCCTGTTCTTGAACCTCATATAAATAGAACCGCACGGTATGTACTGTTGTGTCTGGCCTTTTTCACTCAAATTCTCTACCCTCCAAATGGGCAGACTGCAAAGTCAGACACTTCCTGGCAGAGGAAGCACAAATGGCCAATTACATGTGGATCTGGATTTATTTCTGCCACTCATTATAATTGTCACTGTGACGTGCTTTTTGTATATTTCTTTTCTCTTTCTGATCTTCTCTTAGATTTGTTTTCCTCATTTGGTTTTCTACCTTTACTAGTTTGGACGTTATAGACTGAATTTTTATTTTTTCAGTGGCTGCCCTGGAAATCTAAACAGACTCTTTATGTTAACAGACTTTTAGCTGAGCTTAAGCCAATCAGTGCCTTTTATCATTCTGTCAAACAGTGAAAGAACCTTGGAATGAAATTCTGACTAGTTTTCATTCAAACTTATTTACTAATTATGTAAATTTGGCCAGATTACTTAATCTCATTTTACCTTAGTTTTACTATATGTTAAGTAGACAAAATAATAGTTTCTACATCGTAAGGTTATTTTGAGAATTAAATGAGTTAATATACATAAAACACTCAGAATAGTGTCAGGCACATAAGTTGTGGGTCGAGCACAGCAGCTCACACCTGTTATCCCAGTGCTTTGGGAGGCTGAAGTGGGAGGATTACTAGAGGCTAGGAATATACGACCAGCTTGGGCAACATAAAGAGACCCTGTCTCTACAAAATTTTTTTTAAAAAATTGACTGAGCCTGGTGGCGCATGCCTGTAGTCCCAGCTACTCAGGAAGCTGCAGAGGGAGCACCATTTGAGCCCAGGAGTTTGAGGCTGCAGTGAGCTATGATTGCATCACGACACTGCAGTCTGGGTGACAGAGCTAGATCTTGTCTCTATTTAAAAAAAAAAAAAAAATGCACTGTATGTGTTGCTGCTATAATATTTTTAATCCCAGAGGTTAGAAATTCATATTGTTTTAGGCAGTCAGTATTTGTTTAAGTTTACACAATGATCATTTTGTTTATTACTCAATATTCCTTTGCTCACACTTTTCCTTGTTTATCATTTTCCTTCTTTAAGTTCTTCTGTTGGAGGTTGCTTTAGTGAGCGTCTGGAGGTAATTGTGTATTTTGTTAGTCTGAAAGAGTTTTTATTCCCTTCTCGTTTTTGAAAGATGGTTTTACTGGGTATTTTCCCTCAGCTCTTCAAAGACAATTTCATTGTTGTCTGGATTCCATTGCTTCTACTTAGATAGAAGTTAGCTATCAGCCTAAATCGCGGTGGTATTAGTTCACTTCTTAGGGCTGCTGTAACAAATTATCATGAACTTGATGGCTTCAAGCAACAGAAATTTATTTTCTCACAGTTTTGAAAGCTGGAAGTCCAAACTGAAGGTGTTAGCAGAGCCTTGCTCTGTCTGAAGGCTTTACAGGAGGATCCTTTCTTGCCTCCTCCAGGATTCTGATGCTTAGAAATCCTTGGCATGCCTTGGCTTGTAGACGCATCACTCTGATCTTGGCCTCCATTGTCACAGGCATTTTTCCCACGTGTCTGTGTTCAAATTTCCCTTGTCTTAAAAGGACATCAGTTTTGGATTAGGGCCCACCCGAATCCAGTATGACCTCATCTTTTTTTTTTTTTTTTTTTTGAGACAGAGTCTCGCTTTGTCGCCCAGGCTGGAGTACAGTGGCCGAATCTCAGTTCACTGCAAGCTCCACCTCCTGGGTTTACGCCGTTCTCCTGCCTCAGCCTCCCGAGTAGCTGGGACTACAGGCGCCCGCCAGCTCGCCTGGCTAGTTTTTTTGTATTTTTTAGTAGAGAAGGGGTTTCACCGTGTTAGGCAGGGTGGTCTCGATCTCCTTACCTTGTGATCCGCCCGTCTCGGCCTCCCAAAGTGCTGGGATTACAGGCTTGAGCCACCGCGCCCGGCAATGACCTCATCTTAACTTGATTATATCTACCAAGACTGTATTTCCAAATACGATCACATTCACAGATACAAGGGGTTAGACCTTTACCATACCTTGTTGGGGACACAATTCAATCCCGTATAGTAGATAGTCTATTTTTTCTTTCTGGCTGCTTTTAATATCTTGTCATTCTTTGTTGCTGTGCAGTTTCACTAAGATCTGTATGTGGATTTAAAAAAATTTATGCTACTCATATTTTGCTGTGCTTTCTGATTTCTTCAGCCGTGATCTCCTTAAGTATTCCTTCTCTGGAATTCTCATTAGATATATGGTGAGGTCGTCTCACTTCATCTTTTATGTCTTCTAACTTCTCTTTTATTCTCTTTCTAAATTCTGCCACATTTCTTCCCCTCAGGCTGTCACTTCATTAGTTCAGCCTCTTCTGAGATGCAGTGTGTCCCATCGAAGTATGATTTTTAAATTTCAATTAATTTACTTACGTTTAAAATTTCTAAGGCTGGGAGCAGTGGCTAACGCCTGTAATCCCAGCACTTTGGGACGCTGAGGAGGGTGGATGGCTTGAGGCCAGGAGTTTGAGACCAGCCTGGCCAACATGGTGAAACTCTGCCTGCATTAAAAAAATACAAAAATTAGCTGAGTGTGGTGGTGCATGCCTGTAATCCCAGCTACTCCTTGGGAGGGTGAGGCAGGAGAATCGCTTGAATCTGGGAGGTGGAGATCACGGTGAGCTGAGATCATGCCACTGCACTCCAGCCTGGGTGACAGGGTGAGACTCTGTCTCAAAAATAAATAAATAAATAATAATAAAAAAGGAAAAGAAAAACGTTTTGGAGGGAGTGGAGGAGAAAGAAAAAAATAATGAATAGTAAAAGTTCTGTTTTTTTTCTTAAATTTACCCAGTCAATTTTTATAGTCTCTTGATTCTTAACTCATACTTTTGATGCTCAATTCCTTTTTAAAAAACACATCATGTATATCTGCCTCTGAGAATACTAATGTTTTTAGTTCAAGGTGGTCTGATTTTGTTTTTGCTAAGTGTGTTTGTTTCCATGTTTTGTGATTGATTTTGAGCTCATGTTTGATGGAAATTTCTTTGGAAATTTTTTTTTTTTTTTGAGATGGAGTCTCGCTCTGTTGCCCACACTGGAGCGCAGTGGTGTGGTCTTGGCTCACTGCAGGGTCCGCCCCCTGGGTTCATGCCATTTTCCTGCCTCAGCCTCCTGAGTAGCTGGGACTAGAGGCACGTGCCACCACTTCAGGCTAATTTTTTGTATTTTTAATAGAGTTTCATCATGTTAGCCAGGATGATCTCGATCTCCTGACCTCGTGATCCACCCACCTCGGCCTCCCAAAGTGCTGGGATTACAGGCATGAGCCACCGCGCCCAGCCTGGAAATTCTTTTGAGGCCTGAGTTGAAGGTGAATTCCTCCACAGGGGATTTGTGTTTGCTTCTCTGAGAACTGCTACTCTGGATCTTCTTTGCAGCTAATTCTCACAAAATATGAATCAGCCTAAAACTTCTGTGAGGCTTGAGTGGTTTATGAGTTCTCAGAGGAGTTTTTTCCTCCTTTATCTATAACCAACATTAATACAGGCAGGTTTCCTTGCCAGATGTCTTTGCAAGGCAAGTCCCCTCTCCAGTCCCCCTTTACTAAGGTGGGTCATCTTTTAGGTTCCTGGTTTTATGCAGAGGTATCTCTTTTGAGATTCAGTCCTTACTCAGATCCTACATTTTTTTCCTGTTTCCCCTTTGCGGCCAAAGCCTAGGCTCCCTGTCATTACTCATCGACACTGCCCTGGGATAGCTGCTGGCTCTTGCCCTCCCCTCCGCTCTCCAGTTTCGTACCTTCCTTTGGTCTTTAGGCAGTACTGCGTTTAGAAAGGGAGTGCGTCTTGGTGGCTCAGGTGCGGGCTGTGCAGCCCACGTGAAAGCCCAGCTTGCCTGCTGACTAGCTATTTGTCCTTGAATGGGTTTCTTCACCTTCCTGAGCTTCTGTTTTCCCGTCTGTGAAGTGGAGATAATAGTCTCACTCAACCTCATAGGGTTGTGAAAATGTCATCGCCTAATACATGTAAAGTGCTTAATGCAGGGTCTGGCTCACACAGTAAACAGTATGTGTTAGCTATTGTTATTTTTGGCTTCTAAGCACTTCCCTTTCTTGCCAGCTCAGCAGTGCATTTTAAAAAATAATGTTTTCACCAGCATCTTCTGCATTTTGTACCGAGAGGAATTTTCATCGTAACTAGTCTCCCATATTATCTTGATTTTGATATTTTTATACCTCAAAACTGATCTGAAAAAGCAGTTTCCCCTACCTCTGGAAACTTTTTAAAAAATATACATGTCACATTTACTATTCGCATCTCCCGGCTGTATGTTCTCAAGCTGAGGGACCTGTGTCTGCTTGGCTGGTGGGATTTTCAGTCTGCTGCTGTTTTCTTTTGTAGGATCCTGTGTTCTGAGTCAGCCAATACCTTTCACTCTGATTGTCTGAACTTTAACGCCATGACTTACGGTGCTACCCAGGCTCGCCGCCTCTCCACAGCCTCCTCTGTCACCAAACCTCCACACTTTATCCTCACCACTGACTGGATTTGGTACTGGAGTGATGAGTTTGGTTCTTGGCAGGAATATGGAAGACAGGTAAGTGTGATGGAAAGAGGGTGTTTTGTCCTGAGGATCCGTAAGAGAGGAGCCAAGTAAAAGCCCCCATATTGTTGCCAGGTGCATTCTTGAGAGAGCTGAGGATCCCCAGGTCCCAGTGTGACTCACTTGCTTTGAGAGAGTTATGGCAAAACTAGATAAGTTGAAATTTATTTGTATGAGCTTTCATCTTTGAAGAGCTTCCATCTGTTGGCTCATGAGAACTGAATGACAAATTTGTAGTGAGATCAAGTTTCTTCATTGGTTTTATTAAATGGGACAGAAAGATGCTTCTCTTGTTGAACAGGTAACTTAACCCCAGAGCTGGTGCCTATGTGTGCAAGTGTGTTTGTGTAGCTGTGGTATAGAAGTAAAGGCTTTTCAAACCGGTTGTCTGCCATTTCTGCAACTTTACAGAAGGTAGGCAAATATAAGAAAATTGATTTACACCATGTGTAGATTTGGAATCCAAGCCAAATAACAAAAAATAGCTGCTGTCAATTATTTGCAGGTGTCTGTTGATGGGTCAGATTAAAGGGAGTTCCCTGGTCACTTACAGAAGTACAAGTTTAGGCCGGGCATGGTGGCTCATGCCTATAATCCCAGCACTTTGGGAGGCCAAGGCGGGCAGATCACTTGTGGTGATCTGGCCAACCTGGCCAACATGGCAAAACCCTGTCTCTACTAAAAATACAAAAATTGGCCAGGTGTGGTGACACACGCCTGTGGTCCCAGCTACTTGGGAAACTGAGATATGAATGAGAATCACTTGAACCTGGGAGGCAGAGGTTGCAGTGAGCAGAGATCGCACCACTGTACTCCAGCCCGGGCGAAAGCGAGATTCCATCTCAAAAGAAGTACAAGTTTAGGGAAGGCACCGTTGATAAAGAACATCCCCTCCAAAATGAAAATTGATAGGTATTTTGTACTCTTCTGGGTTTTAAGAGGCTATATTGAAGCTTTAATTTCTTATTCTTAACTGCACTCAGAATGCCCTTTTCCTCTGGTCATCCTCTAATATCAGCTCCATGAGGGCAGGGACTTTAGTCTTTCTTTTGCCCCTTTGTGTCCTGTGTGTGGAATGATGCATAGCCGGTCCTCAGGAAATAGACATTGGCTGATGGAAGGAGGAGGGTGTTGCTGACAGTGTCTTGTTGTTCAACTGGAGATGGTCACTCTCAGCGATGGCCTTGCTGCCTCGCATTCCTTCCCTTCCCCTCTGCTCACCTCCTCCCCTCTTGCCGGCACCAGCCTCTCCTTGCTTGCTGCTCTGCCCTGCCTGCCTTTCCCACCTGTCTCCCTCCCATCATGGGCGGCCTGGGACTCTCTCTGACCTGCCCTGTGGGCCTCATCCAGATAAGCTCTCTAGGTTTGGTCAGGAGTGTGAGGGGAAGAGGCGGTGGCATGACGAGGAGGGGGAGAGGATGACTGCCCAGTCACGCTCCAGGAATCCCGGCTCCTTGAGAGGAGGGACAGATGGCAGGTGCAACACACTTAGCAGATGTGACCATCACTTTCATTTTGTTTGGCGATCTGTCCGGCTTCTTGGGGAGACCCCTGGTTGCTGAATGAGGTGACACATGGGCAACCTGTGCAAAAGTAGGGTTCCCTGGTGGTGTCTCATCACAGCTTTGGGGGTGGGGCCGTTCTCCAGTCCGCCAACACAGAGCATGCCCCATTCTCTCCTGTGCTCCTCCTCCTTTGTGGCAGTGCAGAAACTCATGGCGAGCAGTTTGAGAATCTCTGGGGACGAACCGTGTGGATGTTATTGTTATGCCACGTGCTAGTGGGGGCGTAGAAACACGTGTAGGCTTGGTGGCTTTAGGCTGGACAGCCTAGGATGATCTGGTTTTTCTCATCCTCCCTTTCCTACACGTTTCTGATGTAACCCCACATTTAGGTTTCTTTTTTAGTTTTCTGCTAATTGCCACTTCAAAACAGTTTTCTCTTGATTCCCAGAAAAGCTAAGTTTTTTCTGTCTGAGCTCAAGAAGTACTCCAACATTTCATGTCAAAATCAGACACCTGCTGGTCCTGCCACAGGACATGTGGGAATCTGTCATTTGTTCCACATCTCACGGGTGCCTCCAGGTGCTAAACCCAGACCTTTCACAGCCTAACACATAATATGGCTGCCATTGTTGGTTTCTTCTTCCAAACCTCCCACTGAGGGCAAAATAACTCTTTACTTTTTGCTTTATGCGCATCCACCTGCATCTTCCCTCCCGCTGTGACCACTCATCTGCAGGGATTTTGACTGGAGGCCTGGGGTGGGGGCAGGACGCCTGCATCTGACTGCTGCTTCTCCTCTCTGTTTCCCTGATTCAGAGCTTCATTTTCTCAGGCCCAAAGGGAAGGGATTGTTTTCTTTTCCTTTCCCCTTGTTGTCAGAAAGGGATTTTTATACCATGTCCTCTTCCTCCCTGACTCTAGCTTAGTGGCTTGGTTTTGAAGGAGGACAGAGTTCAGAGAGAGAAACTTAGGCACCACTATGAGACCGTAAACTAGGAGGCTGCTTTGCAAACCATTATACCTTGTAACACCCACCCCACGTGGTTCTCATGGGCCAACTCATTGTCATCCCTCGGGCTTGGGCCCTGACTCAGGTGTCTTTTTCTTCCAAGAAACCTTTGCTGGGTCTCACCCTTCCTTGGTCATTCTTCGTTAACCCTGTCAGCATCTAGAGCATCCGTGAGACCTGTGTGGGACCTTGTGCTTGAGGCTTTGAAACATCTGCGTACTTTTTGTTACCCTCCTCCATTGCTGGACTCAGTTGCCCAGAGGCATGGGTGAATCTTGTCTCACTCATTGTTCTGTTAGTAACACCTGAAGCTTGTGACCTAGGAGGACTAGGATGGTAGCAGTAGCGGGAGCAGGAAAATTGACAGGGACAGAGGGAGTTAGTTGGTTATAGGTTCAATAACTTTAATTTTAGTTGTCAATGTAATGTCAAATTTAGTAAGAACAGTGAGGATAATAGTAACATTTGTTATGTTTTGTTCTGGACACTGTGCTAAGTGCTCTGCATGTCTTACTTAAATGGTTTCTCCAGCCCTGTGAGGATGATATAGTCCTGTTGTGTAAAGGGATGAATGTGGCCTAAGTACTATTATTCATGTTATAAGCTTGAGATAACGGAGGCTCAGGGAGGTTAAAATAACTGGCCAAAGTTATAGAGCCAGCAGGTTTGGGAGCCAGAATTCAAACTCAGTCCATCCTAAGCTATGAGATTTCCTGTAGATAATTGTGGAAGAATAGGGATTGAAATGGATAATTAAAAAAATAGATGAATGCTCCCAGGGACCAGAAAAACAAAACCTCTAGGAAGAGGACTGAGCTCTGATTAAAGGATGGTTGGAACGTGAATAGACGGCTAAGAGCAGCCTGGCTTGGGCTGTCCAGTCAAGCAGCACTTGAGAAGTCACTGTTGCTGTTCTGCTGGCATTTGAGTGACTGTTGTGTCCTCTGTCCTAGGTGACTTGAGTGTCCTCCTCTCCATTGCACCCATCCCTGTCATCCTGCTCAGCAGGACCCATATTTACTGCCTTGTTTTTGCTAGGGCGGCTTCAGGAGAGAGTCATGTTGCCTCTGTTCTGTGCCTCCCTCTCCTGCCATACCATGCTCCCTGGTCTCCCACTTCCCCACCACAGGACTGTCCGCCGTGAGCATCTCTGAAATGTGGCTTGGGTGCCACCAGCGTCTTTCCTCATCACGTGGTTTCTTGCCTTCATAAAGTGTCTGGCTTTCCATCGCAGGGCACAGCGCACCCTGTGACCACTGTCAGCAGTAGCGACGTGGAGAAGGCCTACCTGGCCTACTGCACACCGGAGTCTGACGGCCAGGCAGCCACTTTGAAGTTCCAGGCCGGAAAGCACAACTACGAGTTAGATTTCAAAGGTATCCTGTGCCCCTGCCCTCGCCCAGCAGAGCCTACCTGTGTTGGCTCTGTCCCTACACCTTAACCCTGGAGGAGCCATGTGCACACACTGAGGGCCCGGGTAGGTACAGGAAAGAAAAGCAAGGTATGCCTGTGTAGAAGGGGAGACAGAACCTGGAGACAGATGACACTGGCCCTGTGCAGTGGAGGAAGAGCTGCATCGAGAGTGTGAGGAGAATGGACCCCAGGAGGGGCAGGAGCCCCAAGTGTGGAGGACAAGCAGGGTCAGCATGCATGTAGGGTGGTTGTCCTGCTGTGCCCAGGGACTAGCTTGAGTCCCTGACAGGTGTCCGAAGAGCTCCGTCATGCAGTGTCTGCCTTTTCACTCCCTGCTGCAGCAGTGCTGCTGTCATCTTTTTTTTTGAGACGGAGTCTCGCTCTGTCACCCAGGCTGGAGTGCAATAGCACGATCTCGGCTTACTACAACCTCTGCCTCCTGGGTTCAAGTGATTCTCGTGCTTCAGCCTCCCGAGTACTTACAGGCATGAGCCACCACACCTGGCTAATTTTTTGTATTTTTAGTAGAGACAGGGTTTCATCATGTTGGCCAGGCCAGGCTGGTCTTGAATTCCTGTCCTCAAGTGATCTACCCGTCTCAGCCTCCCAATGTGCTGGGATTTCAGGTGTGAGCCACCGCGCCCAGCCTGCTGCCATCTTTTCTGTAGGCAACTTTGGAGTTGATGGGTTTAATGGATGATAGGACACAGAGTAATTAAAAGTCCCTGGGAAGCAGATTTGCATGCACTCATGGTGTCCTGAGGCTGGGGCTGAAATGTTTCTTCCTGGTTGCCTTACAGACAGAAATAGGCCACCCTTTGGCCAGTTCCTCCAAGCAGCTGATTTGTGAGAATTTTTTTTTAGTTTTAATTTTGCTGTGGTTTCTCTTAAGCCATTTCCACATGAGTGTATCGGTCTCGCTTTTTTCAGTTCCGTTTTGCCTGTATTTCACATTTTAAACTCCGAGTCCTTCTGAATGTTCAGCGTTTTATAAGGGAGTAAGTGGGCCTTCCTTTAAACACGGGTTATGGTTTTCTTTATTTTTGTAGACCTTTATTCTATGTGGAGTATTATAGCAAAGTGTCTGGTGAATTATCCTGAAACCACTTTGGCTGTCTGTTTCTGGCCTTGGTTTTGCTTCTGGTTTTGTGGCACTTGTGGTTTTGCTTAGGGTAAATCACTGCCCCCTTAACATGCCCTTACAGAGAAGTTCTCCTCTAGAGTGTGAACTGCCTCTGCTCTGCTGCATAGCGCCAGCCACATGTGGTCTGGTTTGCTTTCCATAGCCTGACGCACACCAGTGCATGAAAGGGGACAGTGAGAGCATAGAAGTTAATCAAATCAGGACTGCCCTAGAGGTCGGGACTGTGTGGAAAGCACGCATCTAACTGCTGCTGACAGCAGTCTGGAATATTTCTTTTAAATATCTGGAAAATATCAAAACAGATAGATCAGAAATGTCAGATACCACCTTCATCATTCCCAACCTAGGCCACGCCCTGGGGACATAACAAAACCTCATGATAGGGATGGGAAAGAGCACACACGTGCAGTTGATAGTTCCTGCAGACTGACCGAAGCCCATTTGAGTGGGGACAATTCTTTTGAGCGGGGACAATTCATCGTCTTCCTCTTCTTCTTCCTCCTCCTCTTTCTCCTCCCCCTTCTCCCCCTCCTCCTCCTTCTCCTCCTTTCTCTTCTCCTCCCCCCTCTTCTTCTAACAGTATCCACAAAAGAAGCTTGAGATGAATTGGCTTCTTCCCCCACAACTTCACTACTGAGTATAAAGCAAGTCTCAAAGCAGACTGCCACACACATTAGGAAACAAGTGCACTTAACACACACACAAAATAGCCAAAATGAGTTGTTTTGAAGGTTTAGGGATGATTCAGTTCTGCCCTTTTAGGGATTCTTGTCGTAAATGATTCACTCAAGGCAAATGGCAGTATTCCAGAGGCAGAATTCTAGCATCCTGTTAGGTGGTGTCAGACGGGGCAGAATCCCCCAAAGACAGGCTGTAGCCTAGGGTATCCTCTGGAAGGGTAAGTTAGGGAAAAGGCCTCACTTTACTCTCTCCATAGAAGGGTAGGGAATGTGTCTGACACATTTAGCCAGTCCACATATCTTGGCTCACTTTTAATTTCACCAGTGAAAGCCATTTAAGATTCATCACAGAGGGCCGGTAGGCCAGTAACACCCATTTAAATATGCCAGTGAGGATGATCTTGTTGGGCGGCTGAGTGGTGGGTAACAGAAGGGGTCATGGTTGCTGCATCTGGATCCTGGGCTCTGAATGAGAATGTGGGTGGACCTCCAGGAATGGTGACCATCTCGGCTGCAACCTAAGAGACACACACTTGGATAACCATACAGTTTATGCTCAAGTGCAGTAAGGCTAATTTTGGACATCTATCATTTTTAATATTAAAATGTTTTGTAAGTGAAAATAAAATTAGCTGGGCATGGTGTCACACACCTGTAGTTCCAGCTACTTGGGAGGCTGAGGTGGGAGGATTACTTGAGCCGGTGAGTTCAAGGTCTACTTGGGCAACAAAGCACAAGACCCCATCTCTTAAAAAAATAAAATAAATAAATAAAAAAGAAAGGAAGTAAGACTTGAGAGGGTTTTCTTGGCAGGTAGAGACATGACAAATCCTTCTAGGTATTTATTTTTCCACTTGAGGGGCCAGTTCCCCCACCCCAAATCCTCAGGATGAATATGGGATTTTTGAGGGTGGGGAAGCAAGAAATGTGCTTATTAAAGATATTATTGGTTTAGAAAGGTTGATGAATACTGCCATAGTTTAACTAAAACAAAGTCATAAAACTTACATTAACTCTCAGTCCCACTAACTCAAGATGTGGTAGTTTGGTCTCAGGCTGGGCTGAGGCCTTTTTTTAATATCCAAGCTGGGAAAAATTGCCAAGCAAAATAATGGTTTAAACAAGATTGGAAGGAACAATTTAAAAGCACTCATGTATAATTGATATGTCAATTACTAATCATTCCTCTATTCATTAAACCCAGTCTCCTAAGGATACCTGTTTTCTTTATGAATATTTGAAATGTGTAAAATTGCCTTATTTTAAACAGACTGATTCTGGGCTTTACACATTTGGGTACGCTTTCAAATCTGTCTAATTTGTGTTTATAAAACATTGCCATCCTGTGTGTATGTATATGTATATATATATTTTTTCACTGGTTATGTTTTTTTCCAGCATTCATTCAGAAAAACCTGGTCTATGGCACAACTAAAAAGGTTTGCCGCAGACCCAAATATGTGTCTCCCCAGGATGTGACGACCATGCAAACCTGGTAGGTTGCAGTGGGGGGGCTTGGTACTTAGGACGTAATCAGCTGGGGTGTGCTCTGCCGTGGCGACAGAAAACCTGCCTCAGACAGCATGCGGGCACTCATTGGCTTGTACAGCGAGGTGCTCTCGCACTCTTTATCGTTTGTCTTCTACTGGTTGGACCAGAGTGGGAATTATCCTGTGGGTCGAAGCTTTGTGATGCATAATTAGAAGGCTGCCTGTTGTGATCCGCAATGATTCCCTGGAAAAGACGGACTCTGAAGGCGAGTCTAGACTTGAAGCCAACCCATCCGTTGGTCTTTTCCATGGAATCATTGAGTCATAGACTTGAATTTTTTTAATGTTGAAATAATGAAATAATGATGGAATTACACCAGTAAAAACCTATGTATTTCAGTATTTGAATATCACAGAATACCAAAACTCTAAAGACAGATATTGCAGTCACTAATGGGCGAGCTTCATCAGGGTGAGTTTCTTTCAGTCCCAAGATGGCTACAAGGAGCCACCAGGTTAGCCTGTGGCCTTTGAACCCCTAGAAGGAAGGAGAGAAACCTCTTATACCAGATGAGGGGAAATTCTTGTGCTTTGCACTGATCAGACCCCATCTCAACCACTGGTGTTATTTTAGGCTTGGGGAGGTGGGATGGGAGTGGAACTGAGAGGAAGGGGTCAGTGTTCTCCAAACCACACAGCCACATACTAGAGGAAGGTGGCCTGCATGGTGGAGGGGGACCACAGTGCCCATACAGTTTGGGCTTGCCACAGCCAGTGCTGGGATTTTAGGCAGTGGTGTTGCTGGTAGCTGGCTGCACCTGCTGTTGGCCGGAGAGGTCTGGCTCATGTCTATTTCATGGAGAACTGACAATGTCTCTTTTGGTTCTTTTGTTTTGTGAAGCATGCAAAGGTCATTTTTAAAAGAGTTTGGTACAAGATAGAGGAGAAAGGTATTATCAGTCCATGAAACTGCCTTGTGAGTCAGACCTAACAAAATAATTTCCTGGGAATGTGCCTTACTTTTTCCTTTTTAAATTAAAATTTATTTTTGTGTTGGGTGCAGTGACTCACACCTGTAATCCCAACACTTCGAGAGGCTGAGGCAGGTAGATTGCTTGAGCCCACGAGTTTGAGACCAGCCTATGCTCCTGTAGTCCTAGCTACTCAGGAGGCTGAGATGGGAGGGACGTCTGAGCCCGGGGAGGTCGAGGCTGTAGTGTGCCGAGATCCCACCACTGCACTCCAGCCTGGGTGACAGAGTGAGACCCTGTCTCAAAAATAATTATTATTATTGTTTTTGACTGTGTAAAAAACTTTTACGTGATTAAAAGTCAAACCTATATAAAATGGTATTCTCTGTAGTCTGTAACGTCCTGCCTGTTATCTCTGCCCTGTTCCCACCGTGGGTAACATTAGTTTCTGGTTTATTCTTTTTTATGTTTCTCTTTGCAAAAATAAGCATTTGCGTACACACATATGAAAGTATTTTCTTCTCTTCTTGCATGAAAGGGAACATGCTATCCATACTGTTCTATACCCTTTTTTTTTCCCACTTAAAAATAGATCCTGATAATCACTTTGTATCAGTTCATTAAACTTCCTCAATCTGTTTCTTCTTTCCTGGTTCTCCTTAATATGTATGTACCATAGTTTACTTAATATGTCCCCTTTTCATGGGTGTTTGTGTTGTTTTCAGTCTTTTGCTATTACAAAGTATAATGCCGTGATGAACCATTTGATGTATGTGCTGTTTCGAATTTTGTAGGTATGGCCTGGTGCAGTGGTGCACACCTATTATCCCAGCACTTTGGGAGGCCAAGATGGAAGGATCACTTGAGCCCAGGAGTTTGAGACCAACCTGGGCGACATAGTGAGACTCTGTCTCTATATATTTTTTTTTTAATTAAAAAAACCCACAAATTTTGGAGGTATCCTATTAGATCAGAGTCCTAGAAAGTCAGCCAAGTTCCTTTCCATGGGCTTGAATCATTATGCACACCCACTAGGATGCATGAGATGCCTCAGAGTGAGTTGTCAGGCTCTTGAGCTTCTGCAGTTCTCAGGGGTAAAAGATGGGTCAGTGGACTTGAGTTTGCTTTCTCTTAGGAGTGAGGTTGAATATTATTTCTAACATGTAAGTGCCATTTTTGCTTCTTTTTCTGTGGACTGTTGGTCTTTTATTCATTTTTCTATCAACTTTCTGATATTTTTCTTAAATATCAAGAGCCTTTTATCTATTAGGGAGATTTGCCCTCGTTTTGTTATATAAATGGCAAATATTTTCTCTTAGTTTGTTGTTTGCCTTTTGACTTTGCCTATGAAGTATTTTACCGTAAAGATATATTTCTTATTATTTTAGTTAAATGTATCAGTCTCTGATTCTGGATTTAGAGTTTTGGTTGATTATGACCCTTCTATTTCTGGAAGTCATTTTTTATTCTTTTCCTATACAAAGCCTACTTTAGACAAGGTTTGGAAAAGTCTCTCTGCTTTCTGAGAGTAGATCTCTCTTGTTGTCATTCTAATTTAGTTTTCAGGGGGCCACAAGAAGATGCCAAATGTCCAAACTAAAAGTGATTCAGACTAAGATCTGAGTGATTTGGGGTCTCCCGTAAGCGGAGTGTCACACACTGTTCACACAGATGAAGAGTTCAGTTCTTCTCTCTGACCCATGTGCCAGCAGCTGGTTGTCATTAACTGCAGCAGCAAGTCTGCTTGGGCCTGCATGGCCAACTGGGAATCTGAGGGTAGATCATTTTCAGAAACAACTTTTCTATGTACACAATTAATGGAGTCATAAGACATAATGCCCATATTCAGAAGTTATAATACAGGAATGTCATGTAAAATTAATTAATTAATTAATTAATTAATTAATTTACTTACAAGACAGGATCTCACTCTGTCACCCAGGATGGAATGCAGTGGTGTGATCATGGCTCACTGCACCTTCCACCTCCCGGCTCAAGCAGTCCTCCCACCTCAGCCTCCCAAGTAGCTGGGACCACAGGCATGCCCCACCATGCCCAGCTAATGTTTTTTATTTTTTGTAGAGACAGGGTCTCACCATGTTGCCCGTCCTCCATGAAAATGTTTCATTCATGTGATTGGGTCTTATTTTTTCTTTTCTTACCTTTTTTTGTGTATATATGTATTTTAAAGGCTATGGTAGAAACTACATGTTCTTCACTTACATACAAGTAAATCATTGTCTTTGTCCTCCTGTCTTTTCTTCCATTTGCCTTCCTCTCAACTTTTTTTAAACCTCAAGAGGCACTGTTATTTTGTACTCTGAAAGTTTCATTAAATGTATTCACATTTTTACCACTTGGTCCTTTCAGATTACCTTAGATCAGGGATGTCCAATCTTTTGGCTTCCCCGGGCCACATCAGAAGAAAAAGAATTGGGCCACACATAAAATACACTAACACGAACGATAGCTGAGCTAAAAAAAAAAAAAAAAAAAAAAAAATCACAAAAAAGTCTCATAATATTTTAAGAAAGTTTACAGATTTGTGTTGGGCCGCATTCAAGGCTGTCCTGGGTCACATGCAGCCTGCGGGCTGCAGATGGACAAGCCTGCCTTCGATGAAGATTTGTTGAAAACTCTGTTTTTGGTTTGTCTGAATATGTATGTATATATTTATTTATTTTGAGATGGAGTTACACTCTGTCGCCTAGGCCAGAGTGCAGTGGCATGATCTTGGCTCACTGCAACCTCCGCCTCTTGAGTTCAAGTGATTCTCCTGTCTCAGCCTCCTGAGTAGCTTGGACTACTGGCGTGCGCCACCATGCCTGGCTAATTTTTATATTTTTGGTGGAGATGGGGTTTCATTATGTTGGTCAGGCTGGTCTTGAACTCCAGATCTCAAGTGATGTGCCCACCTTGGCCTCCCAAAGTGCTAGGATTACAGGTGTGGGCCACCACGGCCAGCCAGTATGTATTTATTTTGCTCTCATTCTTGAAGGAAATTTTCACTGGGTATAGAATTTCAGGTTGTAGGGATTTTCTCTTGGATCATTGGTGATGACCACTCTGCTGTATTCTGGCTTCCATTGTTGCTTTTGAGAAATTGCCTGTTGGTCTAACAGGTGCTGCTTTGGCAGTAATCACTCTTTTTTCCTTTGGCTACCTTTAAGAACTTCTATTTGTCTTGGAGTTATGCATCCTCACTAAAGTGTGTCTAGGTATGTGCTTTTTATTTATCATGGCTGAGATTCTTTGCACTTCTTAAGCTGCGGATTGGTGCGTCTCGTCAGTTCTCTTTGAAAATTGCCTCCACTGTCTTCTCTCTCCTCTCCTAGAGCTTCACTTAGGTTCTGATCATATTCCAGTTCTCACTGTTCTCCATGTCTCAACTTCCTTCCTGCATTTTCCATTTCCTTGTTGCTGTGGGTCGCATTCTGGACAATTGCATTTCACGTGTCTTTCAGCTTACTGATTCTCCCTCCAGCTGGTCTAATCTGCTGTTAAGCCTGTTCACTGCACTTTTATTATTAAGGATTGTACTTATCATTTCTGTAAGTTCTATTTGGTTCTTTTTAAGATCTTCCAGGTCTTTTTATAGTTTCCTGTTCCTTACATATGTTTTTAAAGTTTGTCTTTTTTTTTTTCTTTAAACATAGGAGGAATAATTGTTTTGTAATCTGTCTGATAATTTCAGCATCATAAGTCTTTGTGGGTCTGTTTTTGGCTGATTCTTGCTGCTGGTAGGACCTTGCTTAGTTATTTTTGAACTGTGCCATTTTCCAAGGAAAGTTATTTGTGGGAGTGCTTTGAGGCTAAGGATGAAGGTATATGTTTCATGCCAGCAGAAACAGAAGGTAGATCTATTTAGAAAGAACAGTGTATTCTGAAATTTAATAGGAATGATTTGTAATTATAGTTTCACAGTCCTTGTTCCTGAACCCTTGAGCCATATGTCTTTTGAACCGCTTTTATTTATTTATTTTTAGAAAGATAATGTGATGCTTGTATCACGTGACACTTTATATTTTAGCACATTAGTATTTCTGCAGTAAAGAATATGCATAGTCAGTTTAAGAAGGATAGATACAGACCACAATGGCCTCTTACTAACTTCAGTCAAATTTCTACTGCCAGATGAGTTTTGATGTCACTTAGGTTTTTTAAAAAATGTTTTATTTCATTTTTTCTCCTGCTTTTCCTGAGCTGTATAAAAAAAGTTTTAAAATGTCAATTATACCTCATTGAGGGCTTAAAATAACGTCTTTAGAGCTCTTAGAATTTCAGAATTGTGGATAAAGGTTTATGGCCCTGTGTGTACTCTTTTAACCGTGTACTCCATCCCTTTTGTCCCTTTTGTGTGGTAGTTGGGACACAGGTGAGAAATAGATCTCTCAGGACTGTTTGGCTACATAGGCAAAGATAAAAGTGCTCTCATGTTGTATTATGTTAACATTCTTCCTTGCCTTCTACCTGCTCTTAAAATATGATACGCTGAGACTCAAGACTGGTGATATTGGCTAGCAGAGACCACCTATGGTAGATTTGCTTTGTGTAAGAATAAAATGTCTACGTGTTTTTGTTTACATTTTTGTAGCAATACCAAGTTTCCAGGCCCGAAGAGCATCCCAGACTATTGGGACTCCTCTGCCCTGCCAGACCCAGGCTTTCAGGTAGGGGACGCATGTGCCTGGGGTTGAACAGGAACGTGTTCTGTAGAGGTGGGTATGTGTGAACAGACTCTGCTATTCCTCAACACTGAAGAAGCTGTAAGGCTGGGGCTAATTGGGGCAGGAGGGCAGTGACAGATGTGGGCTTTGTTTTTGTTTTTTTTGCAGAGGGTTTTGTTTTTTCACTGCCCAAGAGATGGTTGTGGCTCTGAGGGGAGCGGTTGCCTTATGGAGGGAGGAGGATGAGCTGTGAAACTTGCTAGAAAGGGCAGAAATAAGGAGCTTTTGGGCTGGGCTTAACCAATAAATACCAATTTTACTAAGCGAGAAAAGGAAAAGAAGCCTGGGGAGGACCTGAGTCTGATGGACATTTGGAGGGGGGTTACTGTCAGGAGGGAAGACATTCACGACTAGCAGACAGGAGAATGGACAGTGAGTTCGGCAGCTTGTTGAGGGGCTCTGACCAGTGGGAGCTGTGCTGAGTGCAGGAGAGTACGCAGACTCACATCTGATGGTGCCCGTCTGCGTGAGGCACCTGGGGTGACGTCTGCCGGCTGGCTGACTGCGGAGCTCTGTGCAACTCAACTTTACAACATGATGGTCCCTGTCCTGGGAGGACTTACTGAGCTTGTACAAGGCACATACAGATGCCAACAGTGCAGGCAAGAAGTGCTGAGAACCTGAAGGGGTTCAACACATTTGTCTAGACAACAACTCTGTGGTCCTTGGACCATGTAGTCCAACCTGTGTCTTTGGCCTGTGTGGGACAAAAAATAAAAGAGCAGGGACATCCAGGGGATACCCAGGATGGTGGCTTAAGCATTACATGTCTGTCCTTTAGATTGGTTTCACAGTGATGAGGAGCAAAGTGACTACAATTTGCAAACATAGTAAATCCTCAACATCATCAGTAGGTTCTTGGAAACTGACTCAAAGTGAAACAACATACTGTCTGATGAAACCAATTTCCCATATGCGAACTGACATAAGAGTTAAGTTCCTATGGCGTGCAGTTTGTTGTTTTACTTAAAATTGCAGTTTCCAAGAACCTATCAATGAAGTTTCATGAGGACTGATTGTCTCCTGTGCCTGGAGAGATCATGTCATCAGGGGAGGTGGGAATGTGCTTGCTGCTGTCTGGGCATTTGTGCTTCTGCAGTTCTAATGTTTACAAGAAGCCTTGGGAAGGGACTGATTTATATTCTGCACGTTGACAATAATGCATTAAAAACATGTCCCCCTTGCAGAAGATCACCCTTAGTTCTTCCTCGGAAGAGTATCAGAAGGTCTGGAACCTCTTTAACCGCACGCTGCCTTTCTACTTTGTTCAGAAGATTGAGCGAGTACAGAACCTGGCCCTCTGGGAAGTCTACCAGTGGTGCGTTGGGGCTCGCTGTTGGTGGGCTGGTGGCTTTGTCCCTTCACACTGCTGGCTGATTGCCACATGTGGCCCGGGTTTCCAGGATAAGCAGAGCAACAGGGCCGCCGTGTGCTGGGAGCTGTGTGTCTGCTATCCTTCATCCACTCCCCCAGGGCAGTGTGGTAGCACATCCCATTGTAGAGATGAGGGCACCGAGGCCTCCCGGAGCGTACCACCTGATCCTGTTCATGAGCACTGGCAAAGCCAGCACTCTCACTTCTCCATTCTGCCTTCCCGGAGACCAGTGGGATGGGTCGATACAGCCCACCACACCCTTAGCCCCAGGAACACAAGGCTGTGGCTGGAGAGCAGGGGTCTTAGGTTCATGCATGAGGACTGGCTTGTCCTTGGGCACCCACTCACTTGTCTATGTGGGGAGGAATCCTACAACTGGTCACCATGGCAGGCTGGGTCTTGCTGACCTGTCCCCACATGGGGTTGGGGCAGTGTCATCTGTACTCTGTGCACAATGATGAAGTCTGGGAACAGAGAGGAGAAGGATGGGCACCCACTGACTGGCAGCCTCAAAACTCTCCTACAGCATCCCAGGGCTCAACTCCATCCAGGGGCAAGGTGGGGGCGGGGTTGGGGAAAATGGTACCCACTTTCCAAGGGCTGCTCTGCTTTTGGAGTCCAGGGAGCCGCTGCAGTCTGGGGCTGCGGAGGGAGGGTTTTCACCCAGCTCCCACGATCCCCCTTCTTTCCCACACCCTGACTTGTGGCTGGAGCCTCACAGGCCTAGTCTGGGTAGCCTGTGACCTGCATCTCCTGGTCTCAGACACTTTTGGAATTTTGGAAAAATGTGTTGTTTTGTATCAGGCCGGCTGTATTTGGTGGCCGGCACACTCTTCCCCCAGCACACATTCTTCTGTGATTCTAGGCAAAAAGGACAGATGCAGAAGCAGAATGGAGGGAAGGCCGTGGACGAGCGGCAGCTGTTCCATGGCACCAGCGCCATTTTCGTGGATGCCATCTGCCAGCAGAACTTTGACTGGCGGGTCTGTGGTGTTCACGGCACTTCCTATGGCAAGGGTAAGGCATGACTGGTCTCCACCAGCAGAACCCGTGTTGCTTCGCCCCTGCATAGGAACAGACTGCGAGAGGGCATGAGGGGACCAGCCTGAGCCACTGAGCAGGTTCAAACTGTGTGTGGGGTGGCGCCTGTTCAAACTGTGTGTGGGGTGGCGCCTGTTCAAACTGTGTGTGGGGTGGCGCCTGTTCAAACTGTGTGTGGGGTGACGCCTGTTCAAACTGTGTGTGGGGTGACGCCTGTTCAAACTGTGTGTGGGTGGCGCCTGTTCAAACTGTGTGTGGGTGGCGCCTGTTCAAACTGTGTGGGGTGGCGCCTGTTCAAACTGTGTGTGGGGTGGCGCCTGTTCAAACTGTGTGTGGGGTGACGCCTGTTCAAACTGTGTGTGGGTGGCGCCTGTTCAAACTGTGTGTGGGGTGGCGCCTGTTCAAACTGTGTGTGGGGTGGCGCCTGTTCAAACTGTGTGTGGGGTGGCGCCTGTTCAAACTGTGTGTGGGTGGCGCCTGTTCAAACTGTGTGTGGGTGGCGCCTGTTCAAACTGTGTGTGGGGTGGCGCCTGTTCAAACTGTGTGTGGGGTGGCGCCTGTTCAAACTGTGTGTGGGGTGGCGCCTGTTCAAACTGTGTGTGGGGTGGCGCCTGTTCAAACTGTGTGGGGTGGCGCCTGTTCAAACTGTGTGTGGGGTGGCGCCTGTTCAAACTGTGTGTGGGGTGACGCCTGTTCAAACTGTGTGTGGGGTGGCGCCTTTTCAAACTGTGTGTGGGGTGGCGCCTGTTCAAACTGTGTGTGGGGTGGCGCCTGTTCAAACTGTGTGTGGGTGGCGCCTGTTCAAACTGTGTGTGGGGTGGCGCCTGTTCAAACTGTGTGTGGGGTGGCGCCTGTTCAAACTGTGTGTGGGGTGACGCCTGTTCAAACTGTGTGTGGGGTGGCGCCTGTTCAAACTGTGTGTGGGGTGGCGCCTGTTCAAACTGTGTGTGGGGTGGCGCCTGTTCAAACTGTGTGTGGGGTGGCGCCTGTTCAAACTGTGTGTGTGGGGTGGCGCCTGTTCAAACTGTGTGTGGGGTGGCGCCTGTTCAAACTGTGTGGGGTGGCGCCTGTTCAAACTGTGTGTGGGTGGCGCCTGTTCAAACTGTGTGTGGGGTGGCGCCTGTTCAAACTGTGTGTGGGGTGGCGCCTGTTCAACTGTGTGTGGGGTGGCGCCTGTTCAAACTGTGTGTGGGGTGGCGCCTGTTCAAACTGTTGTGGGGTGGCGCCTGTTCAAACTGGTGTGGGGTGGCGCCTGTTCAAACTGTGTGTGGGGTGACGCCTGTTCAAACTGTGTGTGGGTGGCGCCTGTTCAAACTGTGTGTGGGGTGGCGCCTGTTCAAACTGTGTGTGGGGTGGCGCCTGTTCAAACTGTGTGTGGGGTGGCGCTGTTCAAACTGTGTGTGGGGTGGGCCTGTTCAAACTGTGTGTGGGGTGCGCCTGTTCAAACTGTGTGTGGGTGGCGCCTGTTCAAACTGTGTGTGGGGTGCGCCTGTTCAAACTGTGTGTGGGGTGGCGCCTGTTCAAACTGTTGTGTGGGGTGACGCCTGTTCAAACTGGTGTGGGGTGGCGCCTGTTCAACTGTGTGTGGGGTGGCGCCTGTTCCAACTGTGTGTGGGGTGGCGCCTGTTCAAACCTGTGTGGGGGGGCGCCTGTTCAAACTGTGTGTGGGTGGCGCCTGTTCAAACTGTGTGTGGGGTGGCGCCTGTTCAAACTGTGTGTGGGGTGACGCCTGTTCAAACTGTGTGTGGGGTGGCGCCTGTTCAAACTGTGTGTGGGGTGGCGCCTGTTCAAACTGTGTGTGGGGTGGCGCCTGTTCAAACTGTGTGTGGTGGCGCCTGTTCAAACTGTGTGGGGTGGCGCCTGTTCAAACTGTGTGTGGGGTGACGCCTGTTCAAACTGTGTGTGGGGTGGCGCCTGTTCAAACTGTGGTGGGGTGGCGCCTGTTCAAACTGTGTGGGGTGGCGCCTGTTCAAACTGTGTGTGGGGTGGCGCCTGTTCAAACTGTGTGTGGGGTGACGCCTGTTCAAACTGTGTGTGGGGTGGCGCCTGTTCAAACTGTGTGTGGGGTGGCGCCTGTTCAAACTGTGTGTGGGGTGGCGCCTGTTCAAACTGTGTGTGGGGTGGCGCCTGTTCAAACTGTGTGTGGGGTGGCGCTGTTCAAACTGTGTGTGGGGTGGCCTGTTCAAACTGTGTGTGGGGTGGCGCCTGTTCAAACTGTGTGTGGGGTGGCGCCTGTTCAAACTGTGTGTGGGGTGGCGCCTGTTCAAACTGTGTGTGGGGTGGCGCCTGTTCAAACTGTGTGTGGGGTGGCGCCTGGGCGTGGCCGCCGGCCACCTCCTTGCTCTTGCTTCTCTGGGCATGGCCAGGAGTTTGACGCCAGCCGTCGGCAGGGTGGCCCGCCTGGGCTGCTGTGTTGCTTCCCTGTGGAGCAGAGGCCCTGGAAGATGGTGCCAGAGATGGGAGAGGAGAGGGGATACCTTCCCAGCCCTGATCAAGTCCCTGACTGTGCCTGTACTATTGATTTCCTTAGAACAGAAACCCTTAGGGATGCTCACGTAAACATGTATTCTAGCTATCCTGTGAGTTATCTGAGTGTTTTCTTGTCGTCTTAGTTATTTTTAAACTTGCCAAAGAAAGTTTTAAAATGTTATTTCTTTGGAAATAATTCCAAATTCAAGAAAATTAGAATAATAATAGTAAAGAAAAACTCTTTGGGTACATTTTACCTGGATTCATTGGTTTTAACATGTTGCCACTTCTCTCTCTCTCTCTCTCCCGCTCTCTCTTTCTGAACCATTTTCAGGTAGGTGGCATATATTGTCTCCTTTCACCCTTTAACACATCCCAAGAACAGGACATTATCTTCTGTAACCACAGTATGCTTACCAAGTTGAGAACATTTTCTGCCCAGCAGGCCATGTTCTAGGTCCATCAGTCAGTTCCCGTCTGAGGTAGCAATGGCATGGGGTCAGGATGGACAGCAGCCAGTGGTAGACTTGTGAATTAAAATGTATAGGTGACAGCTTCCAACTCAGGTTTCCATTTGACAAGGCTCATAATTCTATGCATTGGGCTGCCGGAGTCTTCAGACTGCTTCCATATATGGGATCTCATTCATTTTCCATGACAACCCTGTAAGGTTGGGCTGAACAGCCCCATTTTATGCCTGAGGAATCTGAGGTTTTGGGGATTAAGTAATGATGTGTCCAGAGGCCTTTAGGTTTTGTGGGGCAGATCTGGAACTTGAAAGGAGTTTGCTCTCTCAGTTTGGTAACTCCTCAGATGCTGCCACTCAGAAGGGTGTTGGTGTCACTGATGCATATGACTTCATGAGGGAGAGTGGAGACGTGGCACAGAGGGAGGGAGGGAGGGAGGGAGATGCAGGGCGGAAGAGTGGAGGCCCCTGGTTTTGCACATCACCAGGACGCTGTCCGGAGTGGGCTGACCCACCCTGGCTGCGGGCCCCTCCATCAGGCACCCAGCTGAGCCCTTGTGTGTCATTTCAGGGAGCTACTTTGCCCGAGATGCTGCGTATTCCCACCACTACAGCAAATCCGACACGCAGACCCACACAATGTTCCTGGCCCGGGTGCTGGTGGGCGAGTTTGTCAGGGGCAATGCCTCCTTTGTCCGCCCCCCGGCCAAGGAGGGCCGGAACAACGCCTTCTATGATAGCTGTGTGAACAGCATGTCTGACCCATCCATCTTTGTGATCTTTGAGAAACACCAGGTCTACCCGGAGTATCTCATCCAGTACACCACCTCCTCCAAGTCCTCGGTCACGCCCTCCATCCTGCTGGCCTTGGGCTCCCTGTTCAGCAGCCGACAGTGAGTGCACCGGAGTGTTCCAGGCCTTTCACCTGTTCTGCCTTGAAATGGCTATTTGGGCCTTTCCTTTTCTTTTTAAACAGAAAACTTTTAATGAACTATTCATTTAATGTTGACCTCTCAATGAAGTTATATTATTAATCTATTGCTAATAATGATTTTTACTTTTAAGTCACTTTTGGGCTCACTAGTGGACTAACCAGAAGTGGTTGTAGTTGAGTCCAGTTTTTGCTTTTTAATAATGTGTTGAAGTTTTAGTTTTTACTCTTTGTTGACTTTGCTGCTTATTGGCACCAGGGACAGAGTTTCTAGATACAATTTTATGGATTGGTTTTAATTTGTATGAGTTTGTCTCTGCAGTGATTCGGTTTTTCAGAGTCTCATGGCATCATAGTTTTACCAGAAGGACACAGTAGCCACTGGTGGAGGACAGCCCGGGGTGGCATAGTCACTTCCACCTGTTGCTCTGACACCAACCCAGGCAGCTCTGCTGTGGCTTCTGCTGGGCTCTGGCATTAGTTGGTCTGTGTCACATTGTCAGAACAGGTGGCTGCTGTGTGGTGCCATCGAGTCCCTGCTGGTTCCCCTTGTCCTGGTAGGGTCACCCATTGCCCAAGGAAGCACATCCACTTGGCAGGTGACCTGGAGGAGTAGCTTCCCCGAGGACCCCAGGCTTGGCCTGTGAGTGCCCAAACCCACATTTCCTAAGCACACTGGACACCCTCCGAATGTGGGTTTTAACATCCCCATGAGATTGAATACCTGTGCCACACATGTCACAAAAGAGTATGGAAATAAAAGAAAATTTATCTGAAGTGGATGAAGACTGAGACTGAAGTTCATTTGTCTGCGTCTATTGATTGAGCACCTGCTGGGTGCCAGGCGTTTTTCTGAGAGTCAGGGTTTGCCTTTGTTCATTTGGGCTGCTGTAACAAAACACCATCGACTGAGCGGCTCATAAACAGCAGACGTTTATTTCCCAGGTTTGGAGTCTGGAAAGTCCAACCTCCTGCTTCCTCATAGATTCAGTCTTCTCACTGTAACCCCACACGGTGTAAGCGCCTCTTTTATAAGGCACTGAATCTCATTCATGAGGGCTCCGCCCTGGTGGTCTAATCACCTCTACTTTAAATACCATCACCTCAGGGGTGAGGATTTCAACATTGGAATTTTAGGGGTCATAACATTCAGACCATATCGGGGCTGTGACAGAGCTGATGTCACGGCTTGGTGAGCTATGTGTGGATTTATTATGAAGACAATGAAGCTGAAGGTTCAGGGCCCCTCACTTGCTGGAGCCCCTCCCCAGGCCCTAGGAGGGGCCCTAGCAATATGCTCACGTGGTCATAGGTTTTGAGGAAATTTGCAAACGTTACGTATTTTTTTTCTTTCCTCCAATTCATAGGTAAGTTTCAGGCCCCATAAGACCCAGGTTCACCATTGAGCAATGTGCTGTGCATGTGGAGAGTGTGTTGTGTGTGTCCCCGACATGTGGCAGTTTACAGGAGCCTCCCTTCTGGGCATTGGCTGGTTCTGGTCCTGTTGGCAGAGGGGCTGGCAGGGCCACTGGTGTCACCAGGCTATCAGCCCTCCCTGCTCGGTCCTCACTATCTGCTTTTTGCCCAGCCTTCACCTTCCTGAGGACATGTGTCTTCTGGCAACTTGCTGCTTGGGCTTCAGTTGGCTTGCCTGTATTTCTCAGGTCCAAGGTGAGTATGAACCCGTTTTTCCATCTTTGGAGTGATCTGAAACCTTAACACAGGCAAGTACAATCAAGCTGGAGGAGAGCCAAGGTAAATGACCAGAGAAACAGCAAGAACAATACAGCTTCACCCAGCAGCTGGGTCAGCCACGTGGTTATCCGTGGTATGATTTTCAGAACCCCCTCCAAATTTCCCTCACGGCCTGACTGATCCTGCCATTTCACTCATTGCTTTTTCATTAAGTCATTGGTCCTGCTATGGTGTAGTTGGGCAGGGGGCAAAGAGGTGTCAGAGAAAACCATTAAATCAGATGCACGTCTGTTGCTCACATGTAAGTGAACTGATCCTATGCTTCTGAATCATCTGGGAGCTGGGGAGATTCGGGGAGCAGAACTGGTTCATTGAGGGTGTAGATGGGGAGAGCGGCCAGAGGAATCTGGTGGGAGGTGCTCAAATGCTCCGGAAAAGTCCACTGAGCTGTGAAGATTGTGGCAGCCATGACTGGGTGACCTGAGAGAAAGCAGGTTAGGAAGAGCAACTCCTTGGACCAGCAATGCTAGGGAGGGTGGGAGCCATGTGGCCAGATTGCCTGATGACGGGGAGGGAGCTGTTCCTGCCGGTGCAGAAAGGGTAGACATTGTGATGGGAAGGGGTCGAAATGACTGTGACTCTCAAGATGTTTGGTGCCAAGAGGTGGTAGGGTCTGGGACATGGGGGTGTGTGTGTGGGGGATTGGCCAGAACCTTTGTGAGGACCCAGTTGGGAATCTAGCAAGAGGGTTTTTTGGAGGACCAGGCGGTACAGTTCCCTGCCCTGTGATAGCTGGTATTGGATGTGAACAGTGGGATTTAAGCAGAGGTGGGGTTGGTGGGTTCACACAGTAAAAGGACTGGAGTCCAGTGACCCCAGCACATGAGGAGGCCTCTACCACTGTGTCTGAAGGTGATGACCACCTGAACTGGGAAGGTGAGGAAGCTGGATGGAGCTGACGGGCCGGGGGGTGGGGCCAGAGGTCCCAAGGGAGGGCTCAGGTTGTGGGGCTGTGTTCCAGGCAGGGAGCTGAGTGCGCCATTGGGCCTGTCTGCAGGCTGAGGTTCTATGGGGTGGTGGCCATGGGGAGGTCAGGGATTGTGGGACAGGCAGGGAGGCCAATGGTTTTCTTCAGTGAGTCTGAGTCCCAGGCTGGGCATTGCAGAGGGGCCAGGTAATGGAGAAGGGCAGGTGGTGGCAACAAGGGTGTGGGGAGGGCCACAGGACAGCCCTGCACCTTGAGGCAACAGTCACTCACAGGCCTGGCCCAGTGCTGGGCAGCTGGGGTGTCCTCTTCCTGCCTGGAGGGCCAGAGAGTGAGAGAAAGGGCCCCCCCGCCAAGGGGGACTTTGAGGGACACAGTGGGTGCTCTGGGCTGAAGGGGATGGGGGACCATCAAACATTGGAGGCAGCAGTCCCAGCAGTGAATATGTGGAAACCCGTTCTGCCAACACTCGCAAAACGGCCTGAAGTTTCTAAAGGTGGGTCATCAGCATCTGGGTGTCACATAAGGGGCCTCCAGATTGCTACAAGATCGTTCTCTATACAACATTCAGCCCCTTAAAGCTGCTCAGGTGTCAACTAGAGGAGGAAGAGATCTTTGATCGAGGCCAGCCTCCATATTTTACAGAAGAGGCCCCTGAGGCACGGAGGTGATGCTGCTCTTCGCCAGCAGCCACGAGTGCACAGCTGCTGGTGGCTGACCTTGAGACTGACCTTGCAAGTGCTTGGTTGAATGTGAACTGCTTAGCAGCACAATAATTACTTTTACAAAAAAATCACCTCTGTGTTTTGATTCTTTGATCAAAATTAATATAGTGGGTTTTTTTTGTTGTTTTTTTGTTTTTTTTGAGATGGAGTCTCGCTCTGTCACCCAGGCTGGCGTGCAGTGGCACGATCTCGGCTCACTGCAACCTCCACCTCCCTGGTTCAAGCAATTCCCCTGCCTCAGCCTCCCAAGTAGCTGGGATTACAGGTGCCCGCCACCACGCCTGGCTAATTTTTTTGTATTTTTAATAGATACAGGTTTCACCATGTTGGCCAGACTGGTCTGGAATGCCTGACCTCAGGCAATCCACCCGCCTCGGCCTCCCAAAGTGCTGGGATTACAGGCGTGAGCCACTGCGCCCGGCCAATACAGTGTTCTTTAAAAGAAGAAGTATGTCATTTTTCAGACTCTCATTTTTCTGTCGATTAAAACTTGACTATAAAGTTGGTACTACCCTACCTAGGAAAATCAAAGCATTGTAAAGCTTTGGAACCACTGTTGAGGTTGAACTTCTGATAAATGTCATTCTCTACAACTCCACAATGCACGAGAAGCCGAAAGAGCCATGAGCTGGTGCCATCAGGACAGGCTTACCTGGGTGTCCTCGTGTGTCCTGCACCATGGATTCCTTTCAGCACAAGCCTGGGACTTCCTTTAAAACCCCACATTCTCAGTTGTTTTGTCAAAACTACATTTTCGCTTATTTATCAGCAATCCTTCATTTAGGGAGTTAGAGCACTGGTTCAAACCCCATTGGCAATGTCAAAACAAAGTGCAACAAACGTTTATTAAGCATTTAGGAAATGTTATGTAAAGAACCTCTTATCCTTGCATGCCAGGCACTCTTTCAATCCCTTCAGTGACGTTTTTCCAAAATTCTGAATATCCACACTCAGGATTTTCTTTGAATTTGGGGGTGCCCTCCCTCCCCCCAGCAGCCTTCTGTGTCAGCGGGATACAATCTTGATGTAGACACCGTTTTTTGGACCTAGGGCAGATTTGGATTCTAGCTGCAGCGGTACCTAAAGTAGAGAAAATTAAAATATTTGTCAAAGAGATAGTAGCATCTCACTGTACAAATGAAGACTTGGAGGTTCAAGAAGGCCAAGTCCCTTGTCCAAGGTCACACAAGAAAGCAGAGAGCAAAGGCCCAAACCTATCTTTCAGTGACTGCAGCCATCCCTGCCGATCCTCCCCATCTCACTCCCCAGTCCTGGCCAGTAACAGCAATGCCCTCTGGCTGAGGGCCTCTGGGGAGAGCAGCTTCATGCTGTTCCTGCTCATATGTGCTGTGGTCTGGCCTCACTGACATCCAGAAAGCTTTCCTATGTCCAAAAGGCAGAGCCAGTGGTGGACTTGGGGCTCTGAAGAAAAGCCAAAGAATTACTCAAGGAGTTGGGTTTCCTCTGGAGCTATGGGCAAAATGATGACCCAGTGGCTAATGTGACAGCAAAGAGTCACCAGGGTCTTAGTGCTTGGGGCTGCACGTGTCTCCTGTAGGAACCACAGCCCTCAAAGACATCTGAAAAAGCTGCAGGCCCCAGCACTTGTCAGCAGACAAGGAAGAATGGGGAGCCCTTGACTCATGCTGGTTCTTAAGCTGGGGAGTGCCAGGCATAAGCAGCGTTTGGGAGACTGGTCTGGCTGTTACATAGAGATCATGGGGAACTGAGGCAAGCCCCACACACGTGGAAGCCCTGACGCAGTGGGGCTGCTCCTCCGACTGCCACTTGACCTCGCTTGGTTTGGCTCTGCGCTGTCGATCTGCCCCTCCCTCTCTCCAGCCTAGAGTGTGTGGACGCGCTCAATTTCAGTACCTCAGACTGTGTCCCCCACCCAAGCTCATTATTCCTCCAGGACCAGCAGCTGGTCCCATGTTCTCTGTCAGAGGCACTGCCTGTTTCAATCTAGAATTGTCGCTGTCTGTCACTGTGTCCTTATGCCTTCCTGTGCCTGCCTGTCCAGGTCTGCAGCTGAACAGAGGGTTCCGGGTGGCAGGACCAGCATGAGGATAGGTGCAGGGGACAGCAGTGGTCGGAATGGACAGGGAATAGCCAACGCTGTGCAGAGATGCAGTCGGATGTCAGGAAGGAGGGAGAGCTTGAGAGTGAGCAGGATCTGGGTGAGGACCCCCGTTTCTTGCATCTCTGGCTGTTTATCCATTTGCTCATTCGTGTTGAATGAATGAGTGAGTACCTGTCATGCGCCTGACATAATAAGCTAGATGCTGCAGAGTCCAACAGTGAATATGACAGGCTGGGTCCCTGCCGTCACGAAGCCTGCAGTCCAACTGTGTGGCCTTAGGCAAGTTATTTAACCTCTCTGAGCTTTAGTTCTTCATCTAAAGAATGGGAATAGTCACTCCTACTCTGCGGGATTGCTGTGAGTGTGAAAGGGGGTGATATAGGCTCCCTGACCTGTTGAGGAATTGGTCTGCTGGATCGGGAGTGTGTGATGTGCGGGGGAAATAGGGCTGCAAAAGTGGGTAGGGCCCCATTTCAGGGGAGCTCAGCTCTCTGGGTGAGGACGGGGTCTGTGCACCAGTCTGGGACCTCAGGAATGAAGGCCTATGTTGTTGGGAAGAGTCTGTGTCACCACTTGTGAGAGGGACCAGGCTGTGGCCCTGGGGACATGTGAGTGTCTGCACAAGAGGGGAAGGCAAAGCTGGGGGTACCCTTCAAGGAGTTGAAACCCCTCAGCTTCCCCTTCAAGCAGACAGCAACTTGCTCTGTCAGGAGGAGCCAGAGGAAGTGTCTCCAGCTTCTGTAGGACAAGCCATGCACCCCCCCCACCCCACAAAGGCAGGCGCATGTCACAACTGCAAATGCCATTGTCTCTGTGCCCTTTGTGGAAGTGAGAAGAGCTACAGCAAGGTGAGGTCCAGCCCTGATGTGCAGAGAACAATACTAATAACAATGATTTAACATGTGCTAGGGCTTATCTGAGTGCTGTGTGAACTCACTGAATCCTCACAGGACGTTAAGAGGTAGAGGGTGTTATTATTATCATCTCCACTTTACGGATCAAGAAACTGAGGCCAAGAGAGGTTAAGGAGCTCGCCCAGGCTCACGGAGGCAGAGCCTGATGCTGCCCCCGGGCTGGCCCGCTGTCATGCAGAGAACTGAGGTGGCCCCCCCACCCCCACCCCCACCCCTGCCTCTGAGCAGTGGGGCCTCACCTGGGTCTCAGGGCAGGCTTGGAACTGGAACTTGTGCAGCACGTGGAGCAGTGTCAACTTGACCTCCAGCAGCCCTAGCCGCACCCCGAGGCAGCTCCGTGGGCCGGCCCCGAAGGGCAGGTACGTGAAGGGCCGGTGCTGCTGCATGGCCTCAGCGGTGAACCTGCAGGTCCGTGTGGTCAGGGCTGGCTCAGAACACCCTCTCCCTCCCCTCTGCAGCCCTGTACTCCAGCTGAGCCACCCCTACATCTGAGACAAGGATGTCCCTAAGGCTCTGGGAGCTTATGGCTGCTCATTCCTGAGCCTCAGTCCCTCTCTGCTCCTGGCCTCCTGTCTTCCTGCACAGCCCCAGAGGCAGAGCTGAATCTGCAGAATCACCTGGAATGTCCACAGCGCCCTCCCTGCCTCTCCTTAGGAATTCGGTGTGTGGCTAATAAGCCCACAGACTCACCGCCACCCACAATCAGAGTCTAAACACGGCATCCCTGAACCCCAGGGCTTGGCGATCCTAGTCCTCACCTGGGCCCATGGCACCACCTCCCCTCACACAGGATGGCCCAGCCGCCACCTGCTTACTTCCTTGGCAGGGTACCAGGCACCTCAGCACCTCCCGGGCCCATCCTGGGGGTGTGTCCTACTGGCTTGCCCTGCAGGTCTCTTGAACCACACTGGCAGCACCTCTCCTGCCCATGCTTGCTTTGCAGGCCCTTGCACTGGACACCTGAACCATTGGGAGCTGCAGTACCTGGAGAGCTGGAGGCCCTTCCTCAGAACTGCTGAATCTCCTACCAAGTAGTGCATTTGCCTGCAGCGTGCAGCCCAAGACAGTGAAGCTAGGTGGCATTCTTCTGTAACAGCGAGCTCACTTTTTACTACCCCGGGCTTTATTGTGAGGTTGTAAGCCCTGTGGCTGCAGCGTGTTTAGGAGCTGATGTCTGTGGAATATTATTTGTGTAGATCCCATTGCTCACGCTTTCCCAGTGACTGGGTTGTAGACTTGGGCTGAATTCAGTTGGAGCCATGAAAGGTGAAAACACAACTGGTGCCGGGCCACCCCTTCCCTTGCCAGACCACGCACACAGAGGGGGTATTGAGTGGTTCTGATGAGGACCAGGGTGTGGCCGCCTGCTCAGATGTTTCCAATCACAGAGTCCAGAAATGAGATAATGAACCAAAGCCAGGTGGTGGAAGGAGGGGACCCAGGTCAACCAGCAGATCCCATGAATTTAGAGTCATGGAGACATTAGCTGAAGCTGTTGTTTTGGCATAGACGCCCGTTTTTAAAAAAGGAAATGATGTTCTGTTACTTTCCAGTGCAGACCTGAAATACAATCCTGTATCCCATGTCCTGGCTTGAATGAATGGAAGACAATCATTTGAAATTGCCTTGTTTCTTGCATGCAGGGCTGCTGAAATGCTAAATGTCTGGATTCAGTTTGGACCTTGAAAAAATGGTATAATTATTTCCTTTGGAAATTATGCCTTGCAAACATCTATCTGAATTGCCATAAGTTTTGACTATTTGGGGACACTTTTGCTAAGTCTGTGCCTCCTGGCTGCTGCCTCCACTGGTAAATTTATATCCCACACACATGCCTTCAGAGCTTTTTAAAAGGGGCAGCACTCACCTTTCAGGGTTGAAGGTCTCTGGGCTTGGCCAGTGCTCAGGGTCATGGTGCAGGGCACCCACGGCCATCTCTAGCACAGCACCTGCGGGGATGCGTTGCCCCAGCACCTCGCAGTCCTGAGCCGCCTCGCGTGTGAACCTGAGGGAAACACCAGGTTGGGGGGTGGGTGCAGAGTAGAGATGAGCAGAGCTTGGGGCGGCCTGGGCAAGCAGAGTCTGAGTGTGAAGGGGATCAGAGGCAGGCAACACGGTGTGTGGAATGAGGCTGGGGGACACAGGATCCCCTGCTCAGCCCCCTTCCCAGGGTGCCCAAGCCCCCGCCCCATTAACACTCCCTGCCCGGGAGCCTGCCACCCCGAGGCTAGGCTCGCTTGCTCCTTGTTGAACATGTACGCATCCATCTTTTCATGCATCCATTTGTCAAGCACTGAAGGCCCCTCTTGTGCCCCATGTTGGGGTGCAAAGTGCTTTGGAAGGTAGCTTCCATAGTGGGGGCTTGGAGGGGCATTCCTGGGCCACAGCCTATCCTATCTTCCCATTCACAGCCAAGCCTCTTACCTCACTCACCCTCTTGCTTCCTCTCCTCCCATTTCACTGACTAACCCTGCTGCCTGGCCTCTGTCCCCTCCTTCCCATGGATGGTACCCATGCCAAGATCCCCAAAGAACATTTGTGGCTACATCTGATGAATACTCCTCAGTCTTCATCTGACTTGGTCTGTCTATGTAATTACCTGTCTTCCTCTTGTACATTTCCTTGTTTTGTTTTTCTGTTTTAATTTTCATTTGGAAATAATTCTGAACTTACAGAAAAGTTGTAGTACATAAGATACCTGCTTATCCCTTACCCAGATTCACCTGCTGTTCATGCTGTGTCCATCTTCTTCTTCTTCTTCTTCTTCTTCTTTTTTTTTTTTTTTTTTGAGAGACAGAGTCTCACTCTGTCACCCAGGCTGGAGTGCAGTGGCACGATCTCTGCTCACTGCAACCTCCACCTTCCAGGTTCAAGCGATTCTCCTGCCTCAGCCTCCCGAGTAGCTGGGACTACAGGTGTGTGTCACCAGGCCTGGCTAATTTTTGTATTTTTAGTAGAGATGGGTGGCAGTTTCACCATGTTGGTCAGGCTGGTCTTGAACTCCTGAGCTCAAGTGATCCGCCCACCTCGGCCTCTCAAAGTGCTGGGATTATAGGCATGAGCCACCGTGCCCTGCCTGTGTCCATCGTCCATCATCTTTACCATTATGTGTGTGTGTGTGTTTCTCTCAGACATTATTTGTGTGGGTTTCCTCCTCCATCGCTGGCGCTCCTTCTCCTTCTCATTGGCAGGCTCTTCTGCATCCACCAGCCTCTTAAATCCTGGCGCTTCCCAGGGATTTCATCCGCACTCCCAGATTCAATTTCTATTATCTCCTAAGCCTCCTACCCCAGCCCCAGCCTGAACCCCAGGTGTCTATTTCTACCCACAGACCCAGCCTCTCCCCTGGGTGATCCACAGAATCCTCGAAGTTGACTTGAGCTGCAGAAGATCGTCAGAATCTTCTCCTCCTCCTGTTTCCCACACAGGCTTAAGCAAGCCAGAAACTGGAAGCCATCCTTGACTCGTCCCTCCCCATCTGCAGATTCATCACTGATCTTTCTTACGTTGCCATCTCTCCAGTTTTACTACCATCTCCTTAGTTTAGATTCTTGTCTCTCCTTGACCTCTTTCCAATACAGTCTTCTCATGACAACCAGAGCTATGTCTCTGATATGCAGTTTTGTCGGCTTCTTCCCAAGGATGGGCTACCTAGGACAGGCATCTGGAGCTGGGGCAAGACCCAGGTGCTTGAGGCTGTGTGGCCCCAGAGCTGAGGCTAGAGTCACAGTTAGCTGGTGAAACCTGTAGCTCAAAGTCAAGGGCAATCAATGGATGAAGTGAGACCATGAATCGGAGAAGGCAGCAGATCGGAAGCCAGGAAGACAGGCAGTGACTTGTGATGCACAGTGAAAGGTAGTTTAGGACCTGGGTTTGGGATTAAGGCCATGAGCTGGTCAGGGGTGTTGGAGGCTGCTGGTGTTGATGCAGTCTCCAGGTTTACCTGGTCAAGCTGCGTTCAAAGCTGAGCCTTGGGCCAGTGTTCAGGGCTCCTGATGCTGTGAGATCACACCCCAGTCTGACTGCTGGAGCTACTGTAGCTTCTGAAACATCTGAACCACTTTCCAGTCCCCCAGCTTGGGTCTCCTCCTTGAGGCCTGCCAGTGAGAGCTGTTCCTGGTTCCTGGGAGAGTTCTAGCTTCCTTACTTCATCAGTTTCTTAAAACCAACACCCGTGACTCAAGAAAACACCAGTGAATCTGTCTTCCTTGCAACTTGAAAACCCGGCATGGCTCTCTTAAGCTTGTACCTTGTTGATTATGGCCCAGCAGGTGACCCTGGGAAATGAGTCTACTTGGAGCTACACAACTCAACTCTTGGACTGAGCATTGAGACCACCTGTGTCAGTGACTTCCTCTCTGCTCCAGAAAATTCTTGCTAAGGAAAATAAACCTCTGAACCAATAAATAACTTCACTGTTGGCTTCAGGAAATTAATGCAAGTTAATTTGTCTGAGCAAATCACTTTCCTATCAGGACAATGGTTTGCTGACTTGAGCAAACAGTTCACTTACCAGACAACAGTTTTACCTGTCAGAACTCCCTTCAGCTCGCCTACCTGTATCCACTCATTCCTAAATTGTTATGTCATACATTTTGCCCAATTTCAAACATTCCTTGCCATGAAAGACCTACCTTAAACCTTTGTAGCCCAAACTCCAAACCTTTTAAGTATCCTTTCCTGATCTGCTGGCTTTGAGTTCCTGTTAAACAAACATGCTGTCACTCTTCAGACCTACATGCAACCTTCTAGAAACAAAATTTGAGGTGGAGAGCTGAAGAACCACTCTCTTCCTGAACTTGGGTAGACTTTTGGACTTTGAGTGTTGACAGCACATGCTCTGAAGAGTTCTGGTCATGGCCAGGTGCGGTGGCTCATGCCTGTAATTCCAGCACTTTGGGAGGTGGAGGTGGGTGGATCACCTGAGGTCAGGAGTTGGAGACCAGCCTGGCCAACATGGTGAAACCCCATCTCTACTAAAAATACAGGCATGGTGTCATGCGCCTGTAGTCCCAGCTACTCGGGAGGCTGAGGCAGGATAATCACTTGAACCCAGGAGGCGGAGGTTGCAGTGAGCTGAGATTGCATCACTGCACACCTGAGCAACAGAGCGAGACTCCATCTCAAAAAAAAAAAAAAAAAGTTCTGGTTACAGTTGATTTGGGATTTTAAAGGATGAGATAGAGCCTTTTAGGACGAGGGCAGAGTTACAGCCCCAGCTTCTCTTTATCACCTCCCTGTACCTCTCAGCCCACCCCCTCCCCAACTACTTCTGTGACTATAGGGTTCGAGTGAGAAGTCTCTCTCTGACTTCAGCATTATCCCACTCCAACAGATCTGGCTCACAGCAAGAAAACCAAGCCCAAGAAAACCAAGCCCCGCTTCCCGCCTCCTAGCATCCAAACTTCAGGCCACTTCCTATCCCAGGTAACACGGGGTTGGGAGGAGACACTGGTCACAGCCTCTGTCAAGGCTTGGCCTCGAGATACCCTCCCTACATAGCAAAGTTCTGTTTCCCTAACGCATCCTGTACACGGGCTCCCACTCCTGCTCCTGTCTGTACCACTCCCACACGCCTGGAATCCATGATTCTGAGTCTTAAGTCCTTAACACAGGACGTGAGAACATCTAATGAGGACAGTCTCAAACCGTCCATCAGCTGCCGTGATAATTCTGGAATATTGGAACACCAGAATTGGTCCTGGTGAGGCTGGGTTTATTTAGTTATTTATCTGCTCACCTATCTGTTTGTTATTTCATTGTGGTTATATATATATATGAACATAAAATGGACCATTTGAACCATTTTCCAGTGTGCAGTTGTGTGGTTTTAGTACATTCATTGTGCAACCAGCACCGCCATCCATCTCCAGAACTTTTTCCTCTTCCTCCTCTGAAATTCTGGATCCCTTAAACACTGACTCCCTCCCCTCCCCTCTCCCTGGTCCCTGGCAGACAGCCTTCCACTTTCTGTCTTTGTGAATTTGGCCTCTCTGAGTGAGTCCTGGTGAGTCTCTGTTGTCTATGTCTCTACTGATAGCTTCTTCTCCCAGAGAGGAAAATATTTCATCAGATTGTTCATTTTACCCAAGGGCAATGGCACAATCTCATTTATGCTTTACTTTTAAAGGGTAGACTATATATGCTTATATATGAACATAACATTTCTAGAAGAATACTTAAATTTCTCTTCTCTAGGGGATGGGACTGGGATGGAGAATGGCGGGGGGGGGGGTGCTTTTTTTTTTAATTCTTCTCCATTGTTTAAGGGACTGTGTTTTTTTTTTTTTTTTGAGACAGAGTCTCGCTCTGTTGCCCAGGGTGGAGTGCAGTGGCACTATCTTGGCTCACTACAACCTCTGCCTCCCAGGTTCAAGAAATTATCCTGCCTTAGCCTCCCGAATAGCTGGGATTACAGGTTACTGCCACCATGCCCGGCTAATTTTTGTATTTTTAATAGAGACAAAGTTTCACCATGTTGGCCAGGCTGGTCTTGAACTCCTGACCTCAAGTGATCCTCCCTCCTTGCCTCCCAAAGTGCTGGGATTACAGGTGTGAGCCACCACGCCCGGCTGGGACTGTGTGTGTGTGTGTGTGTGTGTTTTAAGTATAAGCATGCTAGTTTGGTAATATAAATAATTAAAAATTAAAAATAATTCTATGCTGGATTTTACTTCAGCTGTAAATTTTACTAAAGCTGTAGGATTAGACTTCCCTAAATACCCTAAAGGAAATGCAATGATTACAGTAATTACTGTTATGCCCTGTTGCTGCCCATAAGACATTAAGAGCAGCCTGTGGCTTCTTGCCGCTCCCTCTCTCTGTTATGAGCCTTTCATGCAACAGAGAGGAACAGAAAAAAGGCCAGGGCTGGGAGAACCCATTGAGATCCTAAGCTGCTAATACAATTATATGTGCTTGGAGCCAATAGCAAACACCAGTGCTGAAACCAGGGCAGGCAGCTGGGGGTTGTGATGTCTGTACCCTCAGTTCCAAAGGGGTCAGACGAGGCTGTTCTCTGGCACCCTGCTTTTTCATCTTTTCTGGAAACAGCCTGGACCTGGAGGCAGACACCCTGGAATCTGAATAGAGAGCCTTCCTTTCCCCGCAGACTGAGCCACGTAAGAGACCAGCAGAAGCTTCAGAACTGCACCGCACAGCAACTCAGTCACCTCAGTGGCACTCAGACAGGGCTGCTGTGTTTTCCCACAAGGGCCATTCTGATTTTCTTTTATGAATAAGTCCAAGTTGTGTCAGCACTTGGGAAAGGTCAACACGCTTTTTGAGATGAAATAAAATAATAAAAATGCTCACTCTCCCTACATTCACCCCCAAATCCTTTGAGCAGAAGCAGATTGTCCTCTGGTCTGGGTGAGAATTGTAACACCTTGTCTGTCTCATATCTGGTGATTGACAAGAAAAGCCAGCAGAGCTGATAGGGTGAAAAATGCTAATGTAGCAGGTGTGGAGCAGCTGCGAGGCAGGTGTGGGGTGGGTGTGGGGCAGGTGTGAGGCGGGTGTGGAGCGGGTGTGGCGTGGGTGTGGGGCAGGTGTGGGATGGGTGTGGCACGGGTGTGGGGCGGGTGTGAGGGGTGTGGGGTGGTTGTGGAACAGGTGTGAGGCAGGTGTGGAGCGGTGTGGGGCAGGTGTGGGGCGGGTATGAGGCAGGTGTGGGGTGGATGTGAGGCAGGTGTGGGGCAGGTGTGGGTCGGGTGTGGGGCAGGTGTGGAGCAGGTATGGGGCTGGCATGGAGGTGTGGGGCGGGTGTGGGTGGGTATGAGGCAGGTGTGGAGCGAGCGTGGGGCGGGTGTGGGGCAGGTATGAGGCAGGTGTGAAGCAGGTGTGGGGTGGGTGTGGAGCTGGTGTGGGGTGGGTGTGAGGCAGGTGTGGGACAGGTGAGGTGGTGTGGATCAGGTGTGGAGTGGGCGTGGGGCAGGGATGGGGCAGGTGTGGAGCAGGTATGGGACTGGCATGGAGGTGTGGGGCAGGTGTAGAGTGGGTGTGAGGCAGGTGTGGGGCAGGTGTGGAGGTGTGGGGCAGGTGTGGGGCGGGTGTGGAGTGGGTGTGGGGCAGGTATGGGGCAGGTGTGGAGGTGTGGGGCAGGTGTGGAGGTATGGGGCAGGTGTGGAGAAGGTGTGGGGCAGGTGTGGGTGGGTATGGAGGTGTGGGGCAAGTGTGGGGGGGTGTGGAGGTGTGGGGCAGGTGGGTGGGTGTGGAGGTGTGAGGCAGGTGTGGGGCGGGCATGGAGGTGTGAGGCAGGTGTGGGGCAGGTGTGGGACAGGTGTGAGGTGGGTGTGGAGGTGTGAGGTGGGTGTGGTGGTGTGGGGCAGGTGTGGGACAGGTGTGAGGTGGGTGTGGAGGTGTGGGGCAGTGTGGAGGTGGGGCAGGTGTGGAGGTGTGGGGCAGGTGTGGGGCGGGTGTGGAGTGGGTGTGGGGCAGGTATGGGGCAGGTGTGGAGGTGTGGGGCAGGTGTGGAGGTATGGGGCAGGTGTGGAGAAGGTGTGGGGCAGGTGTGGGTGGGTATGGAGGTGTGGGGCAAGTGTGGGGGGGTGTGGAGGTGTGGGGCAGGTGGGTGGGTGTGGAGGTGTGAGGCAGGTGTGGGGCGGGCATGGAGGTGTGAGGCAGGTGTGGGGCAGGTGTGGGACAGGTGTGAGGTGGGTGTGGAGGTGTGAGGTGGGTGTGGTGGTGTGGGGCAGGTGTGGGACAGGTGTGAGGTGGGTGTGGAGGTGTGGGGCAGGTGTGGAGGTGTGGGGCAGGTGTGGAGAAGGTGTGGGGCAGGTGTGCAGGTGCAGGGCAGGTGTGGGGCAGGTGTGCAGGTGCAGGGCAGGTTTGGGGCAGGTGTGGGGAAGGGGTGGCTCAGGAGAGTGAGGCTGGATGGAAGCTGGCCATTCTCCTGCCTTACCAGTGCTGGCGCTCCTCTCTGCACACCCCATGCTGCATGCAGCTGAGCGGGCACTGCAGTTCCACCTATGCCACCCACTGCCTCTCTCCCGCCTCTGCAGGGCCAATGAAACAGGCATATGTCCCCTTTTAACCTGTAGGAAGGAGAGGCATGGAGCAGCATGGGGCTCACAATCACACAGTAAACCAAGGCCAGGGCTGAGATGGTCTTCTGACACACCCTCTAGACCTGTTGGATGAATTCTAACTACTTCATCCAGGTTCTCTAGTTTCTGTCTGGTCTTCAGGTGAGATCACCGGCTTCCTAGTCCACCTGTGCCGACTTCCTTTCCTGCTCTGCTGTTTATAACGGGTCAGTGGAGAATTGGCCACCGCATTTTCGTGTTGAAGAGCCTAACCCCTTTGTTATTCAACATGACATCTATACAAGGTCTTGTCTGATGGATTCATGGCTGAGTTTAGGTCCAGGAAGTACTGCATCCATTGATCAGTTTCTGTGCTGTCCTGTTGCTGGAGAACACACCTGTTTGGCTTGGCTACTCTCCCTCTTGGCCAGGAGCCCCGGTCACCAAGCCAAAGCTGGACCCCACCTATCAGCCGGGACCCTGTAAGGCCTTCTTTCCTTTAAACGGCCTTTGTTCTGTTTGATCACTGAATGCTTTATCTTCAACTTTATTTTAACATGTACACCAGCTGCCCACAATCCCCTTGGAAAAAGCTGGATATCAATTATGAAAAAAATAAGGCTGGGAATGGTGGCTCAGGCCTGTAATCCCAGCACTTTGGGAGGCCAAGACTGGCAGATCAGCTGAGGTTAGGAGTTTGAGACCAGCCTGGCCAACATGGTAAAACCCATCTCTACTAAATATACAAAAAATTAGCCAGGCACGGTGGTGGGCACCTGTAATCCCAGTTACTTGGGAGGCTGAGACACGAGGATTGCTTGAACTCAGGAGACGGAAGTTTCAGTGAGCCAAGATCACACCATTGCACTCCAGCCTGGGGGACAGGGCAAGACTCCATCTCAAAAATAAATAAATAAATAAATGAAAGAAAGAAAGAAAGAATTGGATGACAGTTTGCAAGAGACTCTCAAGGAGATCAGGGAAGGGCTGCACATCAGGTCTTAATGCTGGCATGGGGAGAGGGTGCACAGAGCCCCTGAGTGACTGGCCTGCTTCTGCACCAAAACCCAAAACCCTGTGTGCTTGAGGACAATGTAATTCCAATCACACCACTGGAATTTTCTGTATTTGCTTCTGGACTTGCGTATTTGGACAATATCTACAATTGCATTATTTGTAATGCTTTTGTGTTGAAATATCATTTTGAGATACCCTCAAATCATCCACACATTCTCTTTAAAAATGGTGAAAGGTATCTCCATATGGTTTATGTGATCTAGTAATTCATAAGAGTGTTGAGTGGAATTTAGCACAATGCTTTATGCTGCTTTTGTTTCTAGAGCTTGAAATCTGGCTGTTATTTCACTCTCTGTAAGGATCTGGGGACATGAATTAAGATGCCCTTCTCTATGGAGTGCCTTGTTTGGGAGAGTTTGAACGAAGCACAATAGTTGGTTTTACTCTCAAGATACCCACAGCTTGGTGTGATCGGCTGGTTGGTGTGTACATTAGTGAAATGCCATGCAGTGGCAGACATGCTTCCAAGAATATAACATGAAGTATAGTTACAGCTCAAAGTGCTGGGGAGGAAGGGCAGGGAGGACCAGGTGAGGCAAGCCCAACACAGACGTCCTGAGGGGTGGTAAGACGTTTTGGAGGGTGAGTCATGTTGGAGCTCCAGGATTGGACAGCTGGGGGTGTTGGATGGCAGGAAGGAGCTCCCAGGACTCAGACAGTCCCCTACTGGAATGCCAGCTCCAAGACTGGTCAGGGACTTTTATCTGTTTTATATACAGCTGATTTCCCAGTGCTTGGCACAGAGTAGATGCTCAGTAAACAATTGCTGAATGAATGAATAATGAATGAACAGGCAGGGGAAATGGCAAAAGCCAACAAAGGCTAGGAGACCAAAGGGCTGGCTTGGGGTGGGGAGGAAGGCAGTGTTAAGAAAAGGCCAGTGAAGCTTTGAGAAGGTTGTTAAGCTATAGGAAAGTGGGCCAGATATCTGAGGTGTCCTGGGGGATACAAAGGAACCCAGGACTCAGGCGTTGCCCTCCAGAAACACATGTGGTAACTGATGGAGGAGGGCCCTGACCTGCAGGATGGGGCATGGAGTAGGGTTAGGGGATAGGGACCGGGGCAGGGGAGGGGGCTGCTACACACCTGAAAGCCGGTGGGTACATCCTCAGCGTCTCTGCAATCACCGTGTCCAGATAGGGCAGGCCTTCCTCGAGGCTGCAGAACTCAGGGACCACCTGATGGAGGGGTCATGACAAAGGGAGAAGTTCGTGTTAGCCCGACTCTCATGGCCTTTTGTCTTTTCCTTAAATTTCAATCTTGTTTCCAACTTTGGCAAACATTTAAACAGCAACCCCACAAAATGAAAAGTCGATATGACCCAAATTGCATCTGATTGGCATTCAGTGTGTTCTGTTGTGCTTATATTTCACGGTGCTAGCCTGGGGCTCAGGGGTCTTTGTAATACAGAGAAGTTTGGTTATAAAACTGCAGCGGCAGCCACAGCTGCCAGCATTTATTGGGAGCTGATGATGTGGCCGACCAAGTGCAGCATAGATGTTCCCTCATTGGACCCTCCACTAAGCCAGTGTGGCGGCTACTTCCCCATCTCTCAGATGAGAAAACAGGCTCAAAGAGCCTGTCACATGGGTAGTCATGGCACATTATGAAGTTAAAAGACAAATGATGAAATGGCAAATAAAAAATTTTGCAACATGTATAAGGGATTAGAAGTAACAAAAACCAAAGAGCTCCTGTCAATCAGTAGGAAAAGACAACTAGCTAGAAAAACGGTCAAAGGATATGAAAAGGCAAAACACAGAAGCAATTATGAGTTACTATGACGAGAAATGCAAGTTCGAATGAGATTCCATTTGCACAGGTCAGATTAGGAACAGTTGGAAAATATTGATTATATTTCAGGGAGTGCAGATGTGGGGATCTAACACCCCGTGGGTGACTCTCCTGGAGTGACACTCTTGTCACTCCCTGGCTCCCCCTCTTTGGCCTGAAGATGAACACATGTGCCCATGAGCTCTCGAGCAGGGTGAGGGCACACCGGGGTTAAGGAAGCTTATTTGCTGCTCTGCCAGTTTCCCCACAGAGGTGGAGTGAGTTATCTGGTTGGTAGGTGATGGTCTCACTTTCTTCACCTAGATAATGCTAATCCAGGAGGAGTCCCCGCCGAGGTGAGGGATTGCTTTCTTCTGTTCCCTCTTTTTCCCAGAGCAGCAGGAGGCCGGCCTCCAGGGCAAGTCCATTCTGAAGCCGCCAACGTTCCAGGGACAGGCGCTGGGAGGCCTAGTTCCTCCATCTGCAGAGGGAGCCCTTCACAGCCCTGGAGCAGCCCCTGGCTGCCCTGCCTGGGATCTCAGCCAGCTCTCAGAGTTCCAGGATGGGCAAGGGTCAGCAGCAGCAGCATCACCGGGGAACCTGTTAGAACTGTCTTGATGGGGGCAAACCTCTGCCCACCCCCAGCCCAGGTGCTGAGTGTGTCATAGCACAGAGGTTTAGAGATCGTTGGAGGTTAGTCTGCTGTGGCTGGCTGGGGAAGGCTGTGGAAAGGGGAGACATCTGGACTAATTTCCCTAGACCCTGCCTCCCTGGCTGGGTCTCAGTGCATGTGGCTGGTGACTGATAGGGCTCTTGGATGCCTGGAAGGGTCTGGACTCCCCCAGCTCATCCAGTATGTCCAGGCCTGAAAGAGCATCCCCCTTGGGCAAACCTGGGGGCATCCTCTCTTCCTGCTTTCAGTCTTCCTGAGTTTGGTTTGTGTTTGTCTCTTCTGGCCAACAAGTCACAAAACACCAATTGTGTAATTTCAGTGGTTCTGCATATGAGTTAAATGCTCTGAAATTTACATTTAAAACTGGCATTGCTTGATATAAAGATGAATGGTAAAATGCTTGCTAATAATTTAAAATTTAGAGTTTTTTTTACTTAGAATGACAGTAAATAGAAAATAAAAAGCACCATGACAAGTTGAAAAAGAGACTACAGAAGAAATGGAGAAGCTCGCTGAGTACTACGATGGACACTTCCCCCCCGCTCTGGGAATAAAGGCTACCACACTTTTATTTCTCATTGGGCCTCACAGATCCTGTAACCAGCCCTGCAGGCCAAGATTGACTGGCCCAAAGGGACCAGTCTGGAAATTTGGATCTGGGACAAAAAAAAAAAGTTTTTCTCCAGCAGGTGGCAATTGAACACAGGGAAGTGGAGACCCATTGTTGGCCACATTTGGCCTCGTGGATTAATGAGCAGAAAACAGCAGTTGGCCTCAGGAAAGAAGAAATGAATCAGATATACACAACAAAGCAGAAGCAAAGGACGGAGAGACCATTTCTTGGTGCCCCATAGAGTTCCAGTTCCTGTTTGCCATCTGCTCCTCCTGGCAGGTAGTCCTGTGGGTGGCATCTTGGTACCTTCCAACAAGTTCTCACTTGTGGCTAAAGTTAGCGACATTCTGAATTCCATTGTCTGCAACCAAATGAATCTTACCAAATGCAGGAATATACATGCATCAAACAAGAAACAGAGGTGCGGTACACAAAAATAGGGACTAGATCTCAAAAAGAAAAACTGGATCTGGGAGGAGCATCCCTAATGGGTAAATGGTGTTGGTTCCCCAAAGAAAACTATATGGCTTGTAAGCTGTCATGGTTTGTCAAAGAAAGAAAACTTTTTAAGATAGGCTAAGGGAATTTTGTATTGCCATAAAAAAGGATGAGTTTGCATCCTTTGTAGGGACATGGATGCAGCTGGAAACCATCATTCTTAGCAAACTATCACAAGAACAGAAAACCAAACACCGCATGTTCTCACTCATAGGTGGGAACTGAACAATGAGATCACTTGGACTCGGGAAGGGGAACATCACACACCGGGGCCTATCATGGGGAGGGGGGAGGGGGGAGGGATTGCATTGGGAGTTATACCTGATATAAATGATGAATTGATGGGTGCTGACGAGTTGATGGGTGCAGCACACCAACATGGCACAAGTATACATATGTAACAAACCTGCACGCTATGCACATGTACCCTAGAACTTAAAGTATAAAAAATAAATAAATAAATAAATAAAAGAAAATCAAAGTCTTTATTTACTCTTTACTCTTTCCCCAGATGGGCTTTTTTTTTTTTTTTTTTTTTTTTTTTTACTGTGCTTCTAGGCTTTTAGATCAAGATATACATATACGCCACGTGCGGTGGCTCATGCCTGTAATCCCAGCACTTTGGGAGGCCGAGGTGGGTGGATCACCCGAGGTGAGGAGTTCAAGATCAACCTGGCCAACATGGTGAAACCCCGTCTCTACTAAAAGTGCAAAAAATTAGCTGGGCATGGTGGTGAGTGCCTGTAATCCCAGCCACCCTGGAGACTGAGGCAGGAGAATCGCTTGAATCAGGAGGTGGAGGTTGCAGTGAGCTGAGATCACAGCCTAGGCAACAAGAGCAAAACTCCATCTCAAAAAAAAAAAAAAAAAAGATACATATGTAAAGATCGTCTTAGTTCAGCAGTTCTCCGTGTGGCTGCATGTTAGAAACAGCCAGCTTTGGTTCAACATACACAAATCAATAAATGTAATCCATCATATAAACAGAACCAAAGACAAAAACCACATGATTATCTCAATAGATGCAGAAAAGGCCTTTCACAAAATTCAGCAGCCCTTCATGCTAAAAACTCTCAATAAATTAGGTATTGATGGGATGTATCTCAAAATAATAAGAGCTATTTATGACAAACCCACAGCCAATATCATACTGAATGAGCAAAAACTGGAAGCATATCCTTTGAAAACTGGCACAAGACAGAGATGCCCTCTCTCACCACTCCTATTCAACATAGGAATAGGAAGTGTTGGAAGTTCTGGTCAGGGCAATCAGGAGAAAGAAATAAAGGATATTCAATTAGGAAAAGAGGAAGTCAAATTGTCCCCGTTTGCAGATGACATGATTGTATATTTGGAAAACCCCATCGTCTCAGCCCAAATCTCCTTAAGCTAATAAGCAACTTCAGCAAAGTCTCAGGATACAAAATCAATGTGCAAAAATTACAAGCATTCCTATATACCAATAACAGACAGAGAGCCAAATCATGAGTGAACTCCCATTCACAATTGCTTCAAAAATAATAAAATATCTAGGAACCCAACTTACAAGGGATGTGAAGGACCTCTTCAAGGAGAACTACAAACCACTGCTCAACGAAATGAAGGACACAAACAAATGGAAGAACATTCTATGCTCACGGATAGGAAGAATCAGTATCGTGAAAATGGCCATACTGCCCAAGGTAATTTATAGATTCAATGCCATCCCCATCAAGCTACCAATGACTTTCTTCACAGAATTGGAAAAAACTACTTTAAAGTTCATATGGTACCAAAAAAGAGCCTGCATTGCCAAGACATTCCTAAGCCAAAAGAACAAAGCTGGAGGCATCACCCTACCTGACTTCAAACTATACTACAAGGCTACAGTAACCAAAACAGCATGGTACTGGTACCAAAACAGATATATAGACCAACGGAACAGAACAGAGCCCTCAAAAATAATACCACACATCTACAACCATCTGATCTTTGACAAACCTGACAAAAACAAGAAATGGGGAAGGGATTCCCTATTTCATAAATGGTGCTGGGAAAACTGGCTAGCCATATGTAGAAAACTGAAACTGGATCCCTTCCTTACATATACTAAAATTAATTCAAATAGATTAAAGACTTAAATGTTAGATCTAAAACCATAAAAACCCTAGAAGCAGACCTAGGCAATACCATTCAGGACATGGGCATGGGCAAGGACTTCATGTCTAAAACACCAAAAGCAATGGCAACAAAAGCCAAAATTGATAAATGGGATCTAATTGAACTAAAGAGCTTCTGCACAGCAAAAGAAACTACCATCAGAGGGAACAGGCAACCTACAGAATGGGAGAAAGTTTTTGCAATCTACCCATCTGACAAAGGGCTAAAAACCAGAATCTACAAAAAACTCAAACAAATTTACAAGAAAAAATCAAACAACCCTATCAAAAAGTGCGCGAAGTATATGAACAGACACTTTTCAAAAGAAGACATTTATGCAGCCAACAGACACATGAAAAAATGCTCATCATCACTGGCCATCAGAGAAATGCAAACCAAAACCACAATGAGACACCATCTCACACCAGTTAGAATGGCAATCATTAAAAAGTCAGGAAACAACAGGTGCTGGAGAGGATGTGGAGAAATAGGAACGCTTTACACTGTTGGTGGGACTGTAAACTAGTTCAACCATTGTGGAAGACAGTGTGGCGATTCCTCAAGGATCTAGAACTAGAAATACTATTTGACCCAGCCATCCCATTACTGGGTATATACATAAAGGATTATAAATTATGCTGCTATAAAGACACATGCACACATATGTTTATTGTGGCACTATTCACAATAGCAAAGACTTGGAACCAACCCAAATGTCCATCAATGATAGACCGGATTAAGAAAATGTGGCACATATACACCACGGAATACTATGCAGCCATAAAAAGGGATGAGTTAGGTCCTTTGTAGGGACATGGATGAAGCTGGAAACCATCATTCTCAGCAAACTATCGCAAGGACAGAAAACCAAACGCTGCATGTTCTCATAGGTGGGAATTGAACAATGAGAACACTTGGACACAGGATGGGGAACATCTCACACCGGGGCCTGTCATGGGGTGGGGAAGGGATATCATTAGGAGATATACCTAATGTAAATGACGAGTTAATGGGTGCAGCACACCAACATGGAACATGTATTCATATGTAACAAACCTGCACATTGTGCACATGTACCCTAGAACTTAAAGTGTAATAATAATAATAAAAAAGAAACAGCCAGATTTTTTTTTTTTTGACGGAGTTTCGCTCGTGTTGCCCCGGCTGGAGTGGAATGGCCAGGTCTTGGCTCACCGCAACCTCCACCTCCTGGGTTCAAGCAATTCTCCTGCCTCAGCCTCCCGAGTAGCTGGGATTACAGGTGCCCGCCGCCATGCCTGGCTAGTTTTTGTATTTTTAGTAGAGATGAGGTTTCACCATGTTGGTCAGGCTGGTCTTGAACTCCTGACCTCAGGCAATCTGCCTGCCTCAGCCTTCCAAAGTGCTGGGATTACAGGCGTGAGCCACAGGGCCCGGCCAGAAACAGCCAGATTTTTATATATTTTTATCATAGATGGATGCTTGGGCCCTACTCCCAGTGTTGGTCTGAGGTGGGGCCTGGGCACCAGCTCTCTTGTTATAGCCCCTGGCTGTCCTGATGTGCACGCAGGGGCATAGGTCTTTCTGTCTGTCTGAGACCTGCCCTAGCGCTTCTCCACACCTGAGGAGCGAACGGATGAGGCGGAGGGACGCACACACCTCCATGTCTTAGTCAAACCAGCGAGACAACAAAACTCAGGTCGCTATCCGTCTCACTGGTTGGTCCACCCACAGTTGCTGGCTTTGCCTGGAGCTTTCAGGAATAGCAGGGACAGAGCGGTCCTGAGCAAATTCTGCCAGCAGAGGGCAGCAAGCGCACGCTAAATGAGGACTCTCCGTCCCGGGAAAGGATCTTGGAAATCCTCGCAGCCATCTGTCATGACAGAGACTAGAAAAATGAGGCCCAGAGAGGAAGGCCTGTGAACCCAACGTCTCAACATAGAACTTACTCTAAGTGTCCTCGTTCATTCCGCAGTCCCTCAATGGGCACCTTGGATGGGTCAGGTGTGGGACCGGGTGCCGGAGTTCCAAGAAGGCCCTGCCCATTGAGGAAACAGATTCCTAAACAAATCATTACATGGATGTGTAAAGTGTTATCGAATGGGCTTATGAGGAGTGGAAAACCAGTTCTGTTTATGAGATCCTTCATTTACATACTTAGGGAATACGTATGGAATTGGCGAGCATGATTCACCAGGCACTGTGCTAGGCCCAGGAGACGTAACTTTAAAATGCATGGACATGTCCCAGCCTCTTGGAGCTTCCAGTCTATCAGGATGCAAACAAGTGGATAAGGGTGAGATGAGAGAACAGATGAGGGACACACATCGCCAACATCTGGGATCAGGGACTCTGCCAGGGGCAAGTGACAATGTCCAGGCTGACATTTTTAGGATGAGTGAGAATAAACCAGTGAAAAGTGGATGGGCTTGTTCAGAGGCTGCTGCAACCAACCTGAAACAAATATGAATCATCAGGGAATTGTGAATCCAGCAGGATATTTGATCCTCTCAAGGAATGAACGTTCATTCTGGTCTTAGTTGACAATGGTATTGTGGTCACGTTTAGAAAAGAGTTCTTATCGGCCAGGCACAGTGACTCACGCCTGTCATCTCAGCACTTTGGGAGGCCAAGGTAAGTATGTCACTTGAGGCCTGGAATTCAAGACCAGCCTGGGCAACATGGTGAAATCCCATCTCTACTCAAAACAGAAAAATAGCCAGGTGTGGTGGCAGATGTCTGTAATCCCAGCTACTTGGGAGGCTGAGGCAGGAGAATGGCTTGAACCTGGGAGGTGGAGCTTGCGGTGAGTTGAGTTAGCACCACTGCACTCCAGCCTGGGGGACAGGTGCTTGACATACCCGGTCCTCTGTCAGTACCTCCAGGCACCAACATTACTGACAGCTGGTGAGGGCGCAGTGGGTCTGCTGGGCCTGGGGTGTCACGAAAATGTGGGGGACTGAGCAGAATATTCTCTTATTTCAAGCCAGGATGCACCTGAAGCTTCTGTGTTTCCAAAAGATAACATGAAAAGCTGTCCCCCAGGGTTCTCTCTGCTTCCTGTTTCAAAGGCCAAATTACTGAGAATAAGTTGGGGGGAAAATCTCAAAATCAACCTGTGCTGTCCACACCCAACGAGGAAGCCCCCCACCCCACAGCCACTCCCCCTGACCTTGGCCTGGCCTTGGGTCCCACAAGGGAGGCAAAGGGCAGGGTTCTGTTCCAGGTCTGTAACCCTTAGCCATAGCCTTGGGCCAGTCATCAGGGCAGTATCAACAGGCCCCCTCCTCTGTAATGCTGTCCCAGCCATCTTGCAGAGTAGGGTGAACAAGAAGACAAAGGTCTTTGGCAACTGGAAGGTACCTCATAAGCAGGTGATATTTGAAGACATTCCGTGGTGGAAAAGCTCGTTCCAACATGAGGCGCTCTGCTCTCTGTACTGACCTACGCTGATAGGAGGTGTTAAGGGAGAAAGACATTCTAAAATCCTGTCAAATTCATTTCAGCTGGGACTTATTTTATAAAATAACCACTCTTAGAAGATTGAAAACTAAATATTGGGAAACATGGAAATGAAGCAAATAAATAGAATATTTACCTAGTGGTTTACATTCTCCAACCAGAGTTTCTTCATTTTGGGGGAGACTTTTTCATATATATTTGATTTTCAATGGGCAGTAACTTGTAATTTTATTTCTAAGATTCTTGGTCTCTTAGTCTTTCCATCATATAGTTTAGGATCTGGAAACCAATATGTGTTTATTTATTTTCTTGCTCTGTGGCCCAGGCTACAGTGCAGTGGTGCCGTCATAGCTCACTGCACCCTTGAACTCCTGGGCTCAAGCGATCCTTCTGCCTCAGCCTCCAGAGTAGCTGGGACTACAGGTGCGAGCCACCATGCCTGTCTAATTGTTGTTTGTTTGTTTGTAGAGATGCGGGGACGTCTCACTATGTTACCCAGGCTGGTCTTTAGTTCCCGGACTCCAGTGATCCTCCAGCCTCAGCCTCCTAAAGTACTGGGATCACAGGCATGAGCCACTGTGCCTGGCCCAATATTTAAATACATTTAAATACAGTAGATTAACCTGGTGGTTTAGGAAACTAACTCTATGGGAAATCTATTGATAAATCCTTTTATGTAGGAAATAACATTTAGTATTGCCCTCTCCTATTAATCTCTTTTCTCTATTTATCATTTTGTATATCATTTTCTCTGAAAGCTAGACACACACACACAGTCACACACCTACACATACTGCACACACCGGGTGTGTGTGCAGATGTCATCTGCAGTATAAATGAGAAAAAGAAAATAAAAATGTCATTGCTTCACAAAGATTTTTCCTGGAGATTCACGGACCTAATAGAAAAATTACCATTTTTCTATTTTGTTAAAGGAAACAGGAGCGAAGGTGGCTTCAGTTTTGTTCTTCAGAGCGATAGGAACAGCAGCATCTGTAGTAGTTATACCTACCCAGCCGTCACTAGACTTGGTCTTATGCTAAGAAGTGGGCCAAGTGATGCTGGCCCTTGCCCTCTAGAAGTGGGAGGTGGAAATCCCTTAAGCACAGGGACAACTTGGGGCAATACAGCTAAAAGAAGAATAAAAATTTCCATTCGCCAATTCTCCAGGCACTGTGGGATTATAATATGAAACCAAGCCATGGAAAATGGGGTGACCTTCGCTTTGCCCTTCTGAGCATAAACCAGAGGCAAAGCCCCTCACCCTTGCAACTGGTTTCCAAGAGAAGCCCTGAGTTTTGTTTTTTTTTAGGCAGAGTCTTGCTTTATCCCCCAGGCTGGAGTGCAGTGGTGCGATCTTGGCTCACTGCAACCTCCACCTCCCGGGTTCAAGCGAGTCTCATGCCTGAGCCTCCCAAGTAGTTGGGATTACAGGCGCCTACCACCATGCCCAGCTAATTTTTAGTAGAGGCAGGATTTTACCGTGTTGGCCAGGCTGGTCTTGAACTCCTGACCTCAGGTGATTCACCCACCTTGGCCTCCCAAAGTGCTGGGATTATAGGCGTGAGCCATGGCGCCCAGCCAGCCCTGAGTTCTTATGGCAAGGCTGGGAGGGTGCTAAGATTCTCTGAGCTCTGACATTTCACCTTCTAGATCCCATAGCTCTGTTTTCTGAGTTCAGTGGGTCCAGTGAGCAGTTTCAAGGCTTGCAGGGAGATACGATGGAGTTTTGGTTACGAGAGGGGGTGATAAATCTTTCCATCCACATTGCTGGCTTCCCTGGTCATGCCCAGAAAGTCCTCCGTGCTAGCTTCAATAATTTGGCAGATTTAGATGTTGAAATTCATCCATACTAGAGAAAAAGTAATTAGGAGAGTGTACATGGCATCTCTTTATACCTGCTTTAGAAGGAGACAGAACCCATCTCGTAAAAACACAGGGATTATTCCAGGTGTTTTTGTACTCTGAGGCCCAGGCCATTAAGGGATTAGGTGCAGAGATGTAATGAAAAACATAAACCAGGCTGCGTGCACGCAAAAACACACACCCTACGGGGTGTCAGTCCTCTCCATGATGGCTCTGGGCCTCGCTTCACTGACAGTGCTGACCTGCTGCAGAAATTGCTGTCTGCAGAGATCTAGAATAATAATAGTGTTTTGCCTTGTGAAGCACTTTATTGCTCAGCAATGGATTTTTACATCCATTATACCATTTGGTCCACTGTGAGGTAGGTAGGGCAGCTTTTATTGTCTATTTTATAGATGAAAAAAAAAAAAACCCAGAGATTTGGAGAGGCGAGGTGACTTGTCCCAGATCGCGTGGCCAGTTAATGGTAGAGTTGGAACTGAATCCAGGTCTTCAAATTCCAAGCCTCTTCCATTACCTGGGCCTACCTGGGCTTACCTTCCCTCCCTCCAGCCTTCCCTCCCTTCCTTTCCTCTTGTACATTTTATGGAAGAATAACATGCATATGGAAAAATATGACACAAACACAAAAGTAGAGCTCAGTGAATTTTCATACCATAAGCATTCCTGTGTGACCAGCACCTAGATCAAGGTAGAACCTTCCAGTACTTGGAAGCACATGCCCCTCAAGTCACATGCCCCTCAAGAATAACCACTGTCTTGACTTCCAACACGGGAGATTACTTTTGCCTCTTTGTCTTGAACTTCCTATAAATGAAATATTTCCAGGCAGGCTCTTTGGTCTGCCTTCTTTTGCTCAGTTGCTTGTCTGTGACAGTCACCTGTGTTGTGTGGTTGTGGTATGTTCATCCTCATGATTTAGTGCTCCACTGGGTGAGCTGCCTGGGTTATCCATCCTTTTCCTTGTCAATGGACATTTGTGTTGTTCCCAGGTTGGAGGCCATTAGGAATAAAACCTTATGAACATTCTTGTTTATGGCTTTTGGTGAACAGAGTACCAGTTTCTGTTGGGTGTACATCTGCGAGGGGGACTGCCGGGTCCTGAGGGAGGTGTATGTTCAGCTTTAGTAGAGATTGCAAACAGTTTGACAGATACATTGTTCACATTGCCTAAAATTTTAACAGCGCATCAGTTGAAAAGCAGCCTGTTGATATCCTAGTTTCTTCTATTTACTCTAACTGCAGGCTCCTCCCCAATTTCTTCTCCCTCCCTTGCTAATATTCTGAAATCTAACCACTATCTCTATTCCAGGAAAGGACTGAGAGAAAGAAATAGGGCATTGTTTTGGGAGCTGAGTTATTTATTCATATAGTGTGTGTGTGTGTGTGTGTGTGTGTGTGTGTGTGTAATGGGGGGAGGGGAAATAGGAATAAATAAAACACATCTAATTACCTAATTTTAAAAAATTGCCCCAATTATCAGACACAAGCACTCAGCACTCGTAAGCAAAAATGCATTCCAACATCAACTAGATTCGAGTCTTTGAATTAGCTCCTGTTTGGCAACATTTAGGATTCTGTTTTTTCCATTAGTTTGGAACATTCACAGCTGATTGTATATGATGTTGAAAGAAAGAAGCCCCTAAGTAAGTGACAGTTAAATCACCTAGCCCACTTTCTCTGCGCTGGGAAGTGAGTGGACCGCATTTAATTTGCAGAGAAAATGCTTTTGTTCGCTCACCCCACAGATCCTGGCTCCCTCTATTTACTCTGCTTAGCAGAGTGTGTGGGGTGAGGGCAGGGAAAGATAGGGGATAAGATACGGTTCCATGCCATATAGAACTTACTCTGTATTTGGGAAACCATTTATTTGTTCATTCCCAGATTTATTTTTATGGTAATAGGGAGCCACTGAAGGTTTTTGATGAGTCAAGGTAACATACTGAAAATGGCTTTGTGTGATCTGACAATGACATGTAGGATGGTTGGGGTAGAAAGAGTTGGGAAATAGGTCAATAAGACAGGAGGTTCTCGCAACAGTCCAGGCAAAAGTGAGGCGCTCCAATCACAAGGCCAGTAGTCAGAACAGGAAAAGGGGCTGAAAGAGAGAAGCCGTATCAGCAGTGACTCTCTGTCTTGGCTGTTCCCTATTGATGCTGGGGCCCATCCCAAAACATGTCCACTTAATTGGTCTGGATTGGGGTGCAGGAATTGGTATTGTTTTAAAAGTCCCCCAAAGGATTATCACATGCAGCCTGGATTTCAGAATCACTGTCATAAGGAAGCTCTACCAGGGGAGGTGAGGGTCTTGGGATTTTATGGGTCAGGGATTGAAGAGAGATGAAAGGGATGCCCTGGTTTCACTCCTGGGGGCTGAGAGAAAGAAAGAGGACCAATGGGTGGGGCAGCATATTCCAGGGGAAGGAGATCAGCTTTTGCAGGATTTTGTTGGAGGCCCCAACCACCACCTCACCCGGGTGAGACCGTCAGCAGCTTGGCCTAGAAGTGGGGAGATGGTGTCGGCACAGAGGGGGATGAGTCCTCTGGGATGGGGGTAAGGAAAACAAGCTCAGAGCCAAGCATTAAACCTTAACTACTGCCCAGGGGAAGGTGGCAGGGCAACTGGGAAGTCAGGGACCCTGGACAACATCTCAGATGTCCTGGACAGTGCCTGGGAGATTCAAGATTAAGAGAGACCATTGATGGCTGGCACGGTGGCTCATGCCTGTAATCCCAGCACTTTGGAAGGCTGAAGTGGCAGGATTGCTTGAGGTCAGGAAATCGAGACCGGCCTGGACAACATCGTGAAACCCCATCTTTAAAAAAAAAAATTGCCAGACATGGTGGTATGCACCTGTAATCCCAGCTACTTGGGAGGCCGAGGTGGAAGGATCACTTGAGCCCAGGAGTTTGAGGCAGCGTGAACTATGATTGCCAATAATAATAATGAAAATAATAGAGAAGAAAAAGAAGACACACCACTCTATTTGTCAACGGGGGCAGGGACAAGGCCAAAACCAAGTCAGTGGGATCGCAGGATGAGCAGTTAGAGAGGCGATGAGTGAGAGGGAGCGAGGGGAGACTGGCAGACTGCTTCTACCAGGCACACTGAAAGAATTTGGGAGAACAGAGCAAACTGAAGGGAGGCAGGAGAGCATCGTCAGCCGTCTGCAGGGCGAGCCCACGGCCAAGAAGAAGGCAGTGCTGTGCCATGCAGTTGTGGGGGTGGAGCCAGGCCCCATGGCATCAGTTCCAGAAAGAAAGATTCTGACTCCATGTGGGGCAGGATTTTCAAACGACTACAACTTCACAACGCAATAAGTAAGCCCAGGTTCACTGGAGCTTTTCACACGAGGTTATGGAGCATCTGAAAAGGTCGCTGTAGGATATCCATAGGTCCCTCATCAACAGGAGAGTGACACGAGGGACCCCAAGGTGCCCTCCACCTCTGGGCTGGTCTGATGCAGCATGACCATGCCCCCACCCACCCAGGGACAGCCTCATGACCTTAGCAGATCCTGGTCACTCTGCCAGGCCAAATAAACATCACGGGGAGGTGGAGAGTCATCAGCTTGCCCTCCCCGCACCCCCTCCTGCATTTCCCATCCCTCATCTTCGTGTGCATCTCGTTGATTCGCTGGAAGAGTCAGAGTGCAGGTCACTAGCTGTTTGGGGAAATGGTAAACAAAGATAAGAGCTTTAAGCACTGGAATTTATTTTTTATCCACTGGCCTAAAAGCAACTGCATGTTAAATTTAGAAAGCTGGTGCCAGACCCCTCCCCGCCCCTCCTGCTTCCTGCTCCTCTTACCGCCCATGCTCAAAGCACGGTCTCAGCTGACTATGGAATACGAGATGTGTTTGTAAAGCCCAGGAGTCTTCAGAGGCTGCCTGCCTGGATGTTTATAAAAATGTATCATCTGAGGGCCTGGGAGAAAGGGGCCGTTTCCTCTGCTCCCCGGCTCTGCTTACCATTCTAGCAGCAGCCATCTCTGCTGAAATATTTACTCAAACGTCCTCCCTGGTCAGGGCCCTGGGTGCATCAGTCCCCCACTGTCATTAGGTCGGATACTCCCAATGGAGGGAGCAGCTTTTTCAGCAGACACCTTATTAATAACGCCTCCCTCACGCCTGGGAATCTATAATTGAACAGCTCTCTTTTCTCTGTGGGTTAAATCCTTTTGCTACCAACTCTAAGAACCTGCAGAAATCCTTCTATTGACCTGGAATTCTGTTGTATTGAATATTGTCTGAAACAAATGAGCCATTGTCTGGGCTCAGAATTTTCTGGGTAGAAAGAGATCTCCACTGTGATGCAATTTATTGCAGCAGGATTTTTTTTCTTTTTTTCCAGCTCATCCTGAATTCCCTAACGCCCGCTCAGTCCATTTTCACAGTCCAGGATATAAGTGGGGTGGGCTAGACCCAAGCTAACAAAGAAAACCTCCTTTGCCCAAGGATGATGTCCAGAGGCCTAAATGGTGGCTGGTACCAGATTTTAATGGCTGCTGAGTAACTGAGGTCCATTTGTGTGGCCAGCTTAGAAGAAAAGAGATCGTACCAACACTCTCAGCTGGCACTGGGAGACCAGTCATAGGACAGTAAAAAGGGAACAGCAGCTGGGGACGATGGCTCACTCCTGTAATCCCAGCACTTTGGGAGGCCAAGGCAGGCAGATCACTTGAGGTCAGAGTTTGAGGCCAGCCTGGCCAACATGGTGAAAACCTGTCTCTACTAAAAATACAAAAAATTAGCCAAGTGTGGTGGTGGTGGGTGCCTGTAATCTCAGCTACTTGGGAGGCTGAGGCAGGATAATCACCTGAACCTGGGAGGCAGAGGTTGCAGTGAGCTGAGATCACGCCATTGCACTCCAGCCTGGGCAACAAGAGCAAAACTTCATCTCAGAAAAAAAAAAAAAAAATTAGCTGGGTGTGGTTGCGCACACCTGTAATCCCAGCTACTTGGGAGGCTGAGGCAGGAGAATGACTTGAACCTGGGAGGCGAAGGCTGCAGTGAGCCACTGCACTCCAGCCTGGGGGCAGAGTGAGACTGTGTCTCAAAAAGAAAAGAAAAAAGCAGTTCAACCCTCCCGTTGGATGGATGAGGTGAGCCCAGCCCAGAGAGGTAAAGTGACTTGCCTAAGCTGCACAGCAAATGAGGGGGCAGAGGCTGCGTTAGACCTCAGGCCTTGGGACACGCGTCCAGAGCTGTGCTCACTGCTACATTGCATTGGAGACAGAAAGGTTTAACCACAAAATCCAGGAGGAGAAACTAGGAATCCCGTAGCCAGATGGGGGTTTTAGTGTTCAATTGATAAGAAATTGTGTCGGCCGGGCGCGGTGGCTCAAGCCTGTAATCCTAGCACTTTGGGAGGCCGAGACGGGTGGATCACGAGGTCAGGAGATCGAGACCATCCTGGCTAACACGGTGAAACCCCGTCTCTACTAAAAACTACAAAAAACTAGCTGGGCGACTTGGTGGCGCCTGTAGTCCCAGCTACCCGGGAGGCTGAGGCAGGAGAATGGCGGGAACCCGGGAGGCGGAGCTTGCAGTGAGCTGAGAGCTGGCCACTGCACTCCAGCCTGGGTGACAGAGCGAGACTCTGTCTCAAAAAGAAAAAAAAAAAAGAAAAGAAATTGTGGAGCATGCTTCTCGGATCACACTGTGAGAATCTCAAGGAAGACAAGGCCTTGTGGAGATGTGGGTTTGTTCTAGGCCTGGGCAGCAGGGCCACAGGGCCAGCAGGAGATGAACTTGAGCAGTGAGCTTTGGCATTTCTTAATACCCTGTATTCACTGATGGGTACCTTGATTTCTCCAGCCTCAGAGACTTTGCTTACAATCGGCAGTATAGGCTTGCCCAATACGATTTGAATTTTTGATACATTGTGCAATGGACTGAATGCGTGAGTTCGGCCTCCCCCAGGTTTTTGTGTTGAAACCCTGTCCCCCAACATGATCATACTTGGAGATGGGACCTCTGGAAGGTTATTAGGGTTAGATGAGGTCATGAGGGTAAGTGGGGACCTTGTGATGATATGACTTCCCACTGATTTATTCATCGAGACCGAGTCTCACTCTCTCCCAGGCTGGATCGGCTCACTGCCACCTCTGCCTCCTGGGTTCAAGCAATTCTCTTGCCTCAGCCTCCCAAGTAGCTGGGACTACAGGCGTGCACTACCATGTCCAGCTAATGTGTGTGTGTGTGTGTTTTGGTGTTGTTTGTTTGTTTTTAATTTTTTTATTTTTAGTAGAGATGGGGTTTTTCCATGTTAGCCAGGCTGGTCTCAAACTCCTGATCTCAGGTGATCCACCCACCTCGGCCTCCCAAAGTGCTGGGATTATAGGCGTGAGTCACTGCACCTGGCCTAATTCCCTTTTTAAAAAGAGAAAGAGACACAAGATCCTGTCTTTCTGTTTCCTTTTGACTCTTAGAGGGAGATGCCTTCAGCAACTTCTCTACCTTACATGGCTGCTCGTGAAACTACCAGGTTTGTGCAGAGCTAATCCCTCCCCGTGCCAAGAACCGAGCTGAGTGCTTCTGAGGGCAGCTGCCTTTGCAGGGAGGAAATGGAGCCCCCAGGGCTTGCAGAGGCCACAGGCAGGTGGTGGGAGAACTGGGATGGAAACCAGGCCTCTCTCCAGGGCCGCCTCCTCCACCTGATGCTATTTCAGCCCTTGGCCTTCTTCTGCAGCTGATGGCTTTTACTGAAAAGGGCTTCTTGCCAAGAGTGGCCTCTACAGTGGCAAAACAAAGTAAAAACGGCCCCCAGAGACATGACTTCGCGAGCTTCCCCGCTAGTGTGGGCCTTTGTACACAAGAGAGCGGCCCTCCCCTCTGCTGGGAGCTGGCGGAGTGGATTCGGATACATGAGAATGGAGTTCCTGAGGAGGGAGGTTTTTAAAAAAATTAAATTTGGGGGTGGGAAGAGATTTACTAAATTGCAGATAGCACGTGCCTCAGAGCCTTGATAGCCAATTTCTTACCTTTCGTGGACCTGGAGTCCGCATGATCGCTCAAAGCAGCGGAGACGCTGGTCCATGCCTCACCCCTGGCCTGCTAGTTGTGAGAAGGTGAAGGGGAGCTGCCAGCTGGCCTGCAGGTGCTCCCCACCAAGCCTCTCAAGAGAGAAGTGGCAGATCATCCCCCCTTGTGCCATTTTGCCAGAGCGGACAAGGAGGGCTCGCCGCCCTTGGCTGGTCACTGGGGGAGAGAAAGGCCATTCCATGCCATCCTTCTTCCCATGTGAGGGGTTCCCAGGAGGCTCCTCTGCAAGTGAGACCCACACTCCATCTCTCAGGGAATGGGAAAGGTCTCCCCTTGACCTCTGGTGCCTAGGCTAGTCCCTCCTGCCCCACCTGCTACAGAGCTGCCCGCGCTGTCCGGGGCTTCAGTCCAGTCCTGATTCTGTGCCCAACTTCTGTTACCCTTTTTTGGTTTTCGTATCTCTGCTATGGGGCTGCTTTTCTAATGTGGGACAAAACCCCAAAAGGGTGATTATGGCCCTATGAGGCCAAGTCACCACTCCCTATCTCCCATGTAAAACAATTCTCTGTTTATGTGTTTCTATGTCTTTATGCTTTTATTTTATTGATTGATAGATTTTTTGAGAAATCAACACTGACTCTAATAAGAATTTCATCTGTTTGGCAAGGGTCCCCTTAGCAGCCTGCGTGCCTCCCTTGATGTTCATAAATGGCCTCTCCCTTAACCTTGACAGTCATTCCATTGGGCCCATGTCACCTACTGCCTGCTGTGTACAGAGCATTGTTCTGGGGTGGGGTGGAGACAGGCGATGCACAGTCCCTGGGGGTGAAGAAGCCGGGTGGACACTGGTGGTGACAGGGATGTGTGGGCACCATGGCAACATGGGGGGCAATATAGGGGGGCATCGTGGGGGTCACAGACCTGCATGGAGTAGGGATGGGAGGGATCAGAAAGACTTTCTGGAGAAGGTGAGACTTATGCTGAAGTAATTTTCAAAAAGCATTTGTGTTCTTTCACACAGAAACAATAAAAGCACTTAAACAAGGTTTTGGAACAAAATCGAAACGAGTTCCATCACAGCCGTGCCATTTATTGCCATTTTATTGGAGCACACGCTCTCTGTGGTTTCTGCTTCTGCGTCGTTCCAGCCACGTTTCAGCCCATAGATCGTGGCAGTGGCACGTGTTAATTGCGGCAATTTGTTTTGGCCGTGGATCTTAAGGAATCATTTGTTTCTTTTGTCTTTGTGTCTCTGCTCCCTGCAATGTCCTGCTGCCTCTGTGCCCCTCTGCCTGCACCATAGGGAGGCTTCTCCAAGGGGGTTAGCCTGAAGGTGGGGACACACTGGACTGGAGTCCCTCCAGGTGTCACAGGTGACTCTGCCACACCAGGGAAGTCCTGAGGGGTGGGGTCAGCTGGCTGGAGGGATTTTTGCAGGATTGTAGGCCCAGGCAGCCAGGGGTAGAGGTCAAGTTCACAGTCATGGACTAGGCAACCAGATGGGGGTGGTAGTGGGGGCAGGGAGAGCACAGTGCCGGGGGTGGGGAGGGTGGCAGCAAAGAAGCCACCAGAGTGGCCCTGAGAGGGGGCACAGCTGAACTGGACCCTGCAGGCTCCAGAACAAGAGGTCTCAGGACCAGGGGTAGTAAATGACTGCCCAGCAGAGATGAGGAGGCTGGGGTCCCTGGAGGACAGGAGGGTTCCCGTGACCCCAGACAGGAAACAGGTGCTCAAGGCTGGCTGGCTCTGGGCGTGGCCAAGCCAAAGCTGAATCCCCGAACTCCACACTCTGAGGCTGCCCCTTCCACCAGGAGACACAGGTGGCTGCAGCAGTCATGCTGGCGTGAATCTGCTGCCCTTCAGTACCAGGCCCTGTGCAAGCTTAGGAAGGAGGAATGCTGTGCTGGGGCGAATGCACCCTCATGCCCCCTGGATGCCAGCTGCCACCGCCAGCTATGCTCACCCTTACAGATGGCCTCGGGGTCTCCCTTCAGAGCCAAGGCCCTGAGTGAGGAGCAGGGAGGTGTGGGTATAAGATGGGGACTAGGGAGGGGAGGCCTGGCCTGGGGAGGAGCGGAGAACGGAAGCAGTGGGCCATTTATGAGAAGAGGACAGGCACCAGGTAGGTTTCACTTGTGTCATTTCATTGAGTTTTATTTTACAGACAGGAAAACTGAGGCTCAGAAGGGGGTGTGGGAGCTCTGCAGTCGTGCTCATGATGTCATCAGACATGAGGCGTTTCAGCCTGGTTATTTTCCTTGGCCTTGGTCCTTCAGCCCTCTCTGAGCCTCTGTGGAGCTGTCTGGCACTGGGCCCACAGAGTGGCCGTGACCCCTGCCTGTCTTTGCAGTCTGATTTGGGGGTAGCAGCTCCCCAACCTAGTTTGCTTACCCCTCTTCTCTGACTCCCACTGATGCTGACTTCTTCTCGAAGAGCAATCGCTCAAAGACTGTCCCCAGGCCAATGGCGGCAACGCCTGAGGGTCTTGGGCAGGCCCATAGGTCTCTTTGGAAAGTTTCTAGAAAAGAGCACAGTGCCCAGCTATTGTTCATTTCTGTTAAGGGTAGGGCAGGAGGAAATGGGCCTAAATTAGGACAGGAGGAAGAACACCAGGAAGATCTTCTAAAGGTTTGCTAACGCTGCAAGGCGCCGCCTCCTTCCTTAGAGATCACTGAGAGCTTTCCCTCAGCCCACTTCAGGAGTTGCCCTGCCCAGGCACAGACCGCTGGGTGAACCTGCCTCTCCCCTCACGCACCAGACCAGCAGAGACTACCTAGCAATGGCCCACCGCACAGCACCTGAGCGAGAGCATTCCTGCTCCCGCCACGCAGAATGCCTGCTCGGCCCTCGACTGTGCCTTTTGCCCTCTGGCCTGGACTACAGATTTTCAAGTGGTGGGCTGGGGTCTGGAGTTGATTGGAGGTGTGATGGGACCACTGGGGCAGACTGCTTCATAAACCAGGACCAAGAAAGTGCTGTATGTGTCCCAGGCATCCATGCAAGCTGGGCTGAGGGTCAAAGGAAGCTTTGGAGGGGCCAGGCAGCTGAGGCAAGCAGAGGTACCCCATCCTGCAGCGTGGAAACGTAGGAAGGAGAAGTGGGTGGGGAGTAGCGAAGAGAAACAGCCCTTGGGGGTCTGGGTGGGACCATGGCAGAAGTTAAGATGCAGAAGCAAGGAGCCGGGGGCTGGTCAAGGTAAACATGAAGGGAACTGGTAGGCCAAGGAGCTTCACTGTGTTGTTAGATGATGATACGAACCCAAATGCCCGTGAGGCCAGGAGTGCAAGTGTGATGGGTAAGGGCCACTGCGTCTGGGCCTTGACAGGGCGGGTGGAGGCGCTTGGGCTAAGCTGGAGCCACGTGCTTGGCAGGTGACTGCCAGAGGGGATGGCCTCAGGGTGGCCTGAGCTTCCAATGTCTTCAAGAAAAGCTGGTACCTAGATTTTTGTGGAATTCCCCTGAGTTTAAAATTTTGGCAATTAATTCAAATGTAGCGAGCGAGCTAAAGCCTCTGCAGCTGTGCTCAGCCTGTGGGCTGCCTCTTTCTGACCCTGTCCCCTGGAGTCCTGCTGGGACGGGCCTCTTTGGGCTGGACAGCCCCCTGCAATATTATTCTGATGTCTGCCCACTTTGGCCCAGTCCAGAGGATGCTGTGATTGTTTTTCTAATGAGCTAAGAAAAGAAGGACCTTTCACAAAACCTACACTAATAGCACTAGGTAGTGGTGGAGTTCCGTCATTTTGTGGCACTGGTGACCTGCATGGTGGTGTCACTGACCCCCGGGGCCTGGGAGGTTCCCATGGCCCCCAAAGTCTTTTGGGCCCCCAGATTACTTAGTGTCCCAATGTAGTTTTTAAAAAAGTAAATTAAAAATAGGGCAGCAATCATACAGATTTAAGACAAAAAAACATCTGGAACTAATTTCAGAAAGCTCTTCATATCCCTGCGAATTAGCTTCCTCTCTGATGAGTAGTCTTGGCAGGAGGGTTCCATTAGAATCAAACATGATTTATCATTAGGTGACTGTTTTAGGGTCGGGGGTCCTGACAACTGATTTATGGCAAGCAAAGCTGGAAGACACAGGGTGAGATGGGACATGCGTGGTGCTGAGGAGGGGGCCTTCGGTCCTGAGTGCTCCTGCAAGAATAATGGCCAGACAGGCTGGAAAGAGTAAAATGCAGTCAAACCAAAGGGCCAAGTCCAGTCCCCGCCCCGGGGGAACAGAGCTGTTGGCCAGTCTTAGCCAGAGCACACTCACTCTGGTCTGACCCATTCTGGCCTGTCAGTGTGTGGGGATGTAAAGCTCCTGTCTTGGTTGGGGGAGTAGAAATAGACCCCAGCTTTAGTCTCCCCGGGGACTCTGGGGCTCTGGTGTGGAAAGAGCAGTTGAGAACAGCTTCCTCTTGCTTTTCTATTCCCAATGGTTCTCAACCTCGGCTGCACCCTGGAGTTACCGAGGAGCTTGTGAATATCCCAAATGCTCAGGCTGATGACACTGGAATCCGTGGGGAGCCCCAGGCATCAAGCACCCCAAGGTGGCTCTAGGCGGCAGCCACGCACGAGAAACCCTGTGAGAGACGCAGGCAGAGTGCTGGCTCATGACTGCACCGCTAAGCTCTCAGGGCACTGCCCAGGCCGATGGCTTCTAGAACATCATACTGATTTTAGCTCTTACAGACAGCCTGGGGGCTTCTTCCAAGGCCTGACTCCACTTTCCACATCAAACTTCCACCTTGAGAGCCAAAATCACATAGTGGTTAGAAGCACACTTGCACACAAATTCGCAATTGCAAAAATGTGGAACCAGCCCAAATGCTCATCAACTAGTGGATAAAGAAACTATGGCCGGGCGCGGTGGCTCAAGCCTGTAATCCCAGCACTTTGGGAGGCCGAGACGGGCGGATCACGAGGTCAGGAGATCGAGACCATCCTGGCTAACACGGTGAAACCCCGTCTCTACTAAAAAAATACAAAAAACTAGCCGGGCGAGGTGGCGGGCGCCTGTAGTCCCAGCTACGCGGGAGGCTGAGGCGAGAGAATGGCGTAAACCCGGGAGGCGGAGCTTGCAGTGAGCTGAGATCCGGCCACTGCACTCCAGCCTGGGCGACAGACCGAGACTCCGTCTCAAAAAAAAAAAAAAAAAAAAAAAAAGAAACTATGGTGTGTATATATATATGATGGAATACTACTCAGCCATAAAAAGGAATGAGTTAATGGCATTTGCAGCAACCTGGATGGAACTGGAGATGATTATACTAAGTGAAGTCACTCAGGAATGGAAAATCAAACATAGTATGTTCTCACTCATAAGTGGGAGCTAAGCTATGAGGATGCAAAGGCATAAGAATGACACAATGGACTTTGGAGACTTGGACGGGAAAGGTGGGAAGGGGGTAAGGGATAAAATACTACAAATTGGGTTCATTGTATACTGCTCGGGTGATGGGTGCACCAAAATCTCACAAATCACCCCTAAAGAACATACTCATGTAACCAAATACCACCTGTTCCCCAATCATCTATGGAAATACAATTTTTTTTAAAAAAAGCATATGGGAGTCAGACTGCCCAAGTTTGAATTTGTGTTTCACCACTTCTCAGCTGTGTGGCCCTAGTCAACTTAACTCTGGCAGCCTCAGCTTCTCACCCAGGAAAATGGGGATGATCCTCCTCCTACTCCACAGAGTTGTAGTCAGCAAAAAGCATGGCCCGTGGACCGCACTTAGAATAACAGTGGCGCATAGAAGGAACTCAACAAACGTTCACTACCTCTGCTACTACAGACCTTGTAAGGCCTCCCCATGTCCATTCTGTGGCACTCCTCCGCCCGCCAGCCTGTTTAGGTGGGCCGCTGCTCCGGTGGGCCTGGCCAGCACTTGGATTTGGTTTCTCCCTGAAGATGCTCACAGAAGGCTCATGTAGCACCTCATGCCATACCTGGAGACCAGGCCCTGCCATGGAGCCATGTTGGGAACAGGCTCCTGGGTGCTACCAACCGGGACCTCAGTTCTAGGACCCCTGATGGTCCACACACTATGGGGGAGGGCATGGAGCTGGACAAGAGGAAGTGGCACCTGAGTCTGTAAGAGCAGTCCAGCCATTCATTCCTCAGGGCACCTGTGATGCGCTGGTTCCGTGCTGGACATTGGGGGATCCTAAGTGAGCCCCACCCTACAGGGAGCTTCCAGTCTAGTGGAGGGGGACAGATGAATCCCATCAACACACGTGAAATTACCAGTGCTGAGTTTTGAAGATGTGAGGAGGGTAAAATAGGAAATTAGTCACCAAACTCTAGATGACTTGAAGGAGTTCATTTTTCTAGAACAAACAATAGGAAGTAGCTTTTTCATCCAGTGTATTTTATACTTATAGGGCTTATCAGTCTACAGGGTTACAATAATTGAGATAAATTTAGATAAACTCGGAGATGACAACCCGATAATGGGTTATTAGTGATGCACTAACGACCACCCTGGCCTTTGGAAGCAGCTGATAACAGGGCAGCGGCTACCGCTCCGTACTCCACACCATCAGCCCACATCAGGGTTTGCTGCCATTCAGGGCATGTCACCCTCTAGAGGGACACAGTCCGTCAGATTAGAGGGGTCGGGGGTGGATGGGCAGGGGACCTGAAACCCTGCCACACCAGGAAAAGCTGCAGAAGCCAGAGGGACATAGCCTTCAACTTTGTAAAGGGCTACTGTGCTTTGGGGTCCCAGAGTTTGAAACCATGGATGGAAGCCATAAGGAAATGAATTAACAGGACAACATCGGTCTGGTCTAGCCTCGTGGAAAGTCCTGCCTTAGGAAGAGGTGAGCCCCTCGCTCCTGGAGTGACTGGCAGGATGATCTCCAGCGGAACCCCGGGGAGGGCATTTGAGCCTTAGTTGCTGGGACTGACCAGCAATTTCCTCAGATCCTGGTAATTTGCCCTTTTCTTCTTTCCCTCCCTCCCTCCCTCCCTCCCTCCCTTCCTTCTTTCCTTCCTTCCTTCTTTCTCTTTCTTTCTTCTTCCTTCTTTTCTTTTCTCTTTTCCTTTCTTTTCTTTTCTTTCTTTTTTAATTTTTGATCCTTAGGAGAAAATGGTGTCCTGGGGAAATGGGATGTCAAAAAGGTAACTTTGGCTGGAGGGGCAGGAGGGTAGAAAAACTGCTAAGTTCAAAAGGAAAGAGCAACCCAGGAGTGGCAGGTGAGGGACCCTGGTTACTGAGGGGGCAGAAGGCAGGGGCTGAGGCTCCTGCATGGTGGAGGAGAGGCACTGTGGCAGGGCACGGAGGGATATGTGGAAGGGTCACATGGAAGGGACACGAACCTAACGTTTCTGAGATGGCTCTGTAAAAAAGGAATAATAGGAAGATTGGAAGATTTGAAACAAAGTAGCAAAATAAAAGAATAAGTGGGTACCAGGCTATGTGCTAAGTATGTTATTCCATTTAACCAGCCCTCAATCCAACAGAGCAGAAGCTATTATTATCCCCATTAAACAGTGAAGAAGCGAGGCTTGGGGGAACGGTGTCACACCCCAGGGCCCCATGGCTGGGTAAGGGCTCCAGCGGCTTTAAGCCAGGCAGGTGGGCCCCAAAGTCCATACCCTCAGCCATCTTCATCCTACTTCATCACAGGGTGGGGGAAGATAGAAGTGATGAAGGCGCTGTGGGACCTGCAAGATTCTGTTTGTGCATCTCACTGGCCCTGAGGGCTGCCGAACCTAAGGGTTGGAGAAGACTTTCTCCACTGGCAGCTCAGGCTGCAGCTGAAGGACCAGGACAGACAAAAGGAATGTGGTTCCCCAGGAGGAAGGGGGAGCTCCAATCCACTTCTCTGTGTAGACTGATCAACTGCTAAACTAATAAAAATATTGGAAGGAATCCCTGAGTTTGGATTCTGCAAACTAGGATGAACTGTGGCAGAGTCAAAAGAAACGGCTCTGGAGAAAATGGCTTTCTTTGAAATTTGTTTATGACAACTAGAAAAAAATGTGTGTGGAGTGGGTGGCTCCTGGAGAGGATCCAGAGGACAGTACACTGAATGATGACGAGATCCCAGAAAGTTCTGTACGTTGTTTGAAAATCTAGACTGAGCAAGTGAGAAAAATGTACAAAATACATGGAGAGCTCTTGGGTTGATGTCTTTCTGCCCGCCAGTTTATTCACCTGAAGGCATCTCAGCTTAGCAGCCCCTGCATCCTGATGACAGAGGATAAGAGACACAGCAAGAAGACTGGAGTTCTGTGTTTGCTGTGTGACCCTGAGAAAAACACTTAACCTCTCTGAGCCTCTGTTTTCTCGACTCTAGAAGGGAATCTTTATAACAGATACCCTACCTACTTCATAGATTAGGGAGAACATATGACAACAAATAATAGTTTTTCGTATGCTTTTATGTTTCTATGTTTTCCTTATGTCACGGATGGCATCAATCCCAGAGAGAGCACATGGAAGGTTCACGGCTGAGATTTCCTGAGGCACCAAAATAGGGAGCCGAGGTTGGGGGTGGGGCAGGGCAGTAAGATGCCGAAGATCGGAGGGTGCGTACCAAGATGATTTAGTTTAAATGTTGGTATCGGTCAAGTATGTGCCATAAGTAATGATGTAATCAGTTTGGATCAGAAATGACATAAAAGGTGGAAATTTGAGAAGACTATGAAGTGATAAGGAAATAGTATACAAGTAATATAATTATGTAAAATAAAACAAGTAGATGTGGATCCCAGAATGTGTATTACAACATGGGACCGGGAAAATGGATGCTAGAAAGAGTGGTGAAGGAAACCAGAAAACGCAGGCTTGGGAGTTGTGGGACCTAAGTTTTATTTCGAGCTTGGCCACAAATGAGCAAAAATTGACCTGGAAAGGCTCTTAAAGGATCTGATACATTTCCTCATTTGTAAAGTAGATTTTAAAAAACCTCCTCATTCATTTTCCTGAACCGTGACCCTCTAACCCAGTGTTTTTCAACATGTCGGCTGTGATCCTTTAGGAGACCATGAATTCAATCCATGAATTCAATTTCGGGGGTTAAGAGTGGCATTTAAGGAAATGAAATTGACTAGAACAGGATGTTGAGCAGATTGTACATAGAAGGTGACATGTTTCATAAAACTTTTTGCTCCATTTACAAGGGGTGTGTGTTCTGGGTTGAATTATAAATTATATTTCTTATGATGAGGTTGTAGTCCAAAAAATCTGAAAAACAGGGCTGTAATACCCCAGTGCTGTCAAGAAAGCCCAGGCGTACTGCCTGCCTCAGTTTCCCCCTTTGCACTGGCACCTCTCTGGTCTGATCTCTTTGACTCTGTTAGTGTTCCTAGGACAGCCAGCCTTCCCCACAGTCGAAAGATATCAAGTCTCTGCAGTAAGTGCCTTTCCCCATAAAACAGCCTCCCTTTGCCCTGACAGAGAAGAGCCAGTAGAGAGAGGTTAAGCTGCTTATGAAGTACAGAGTTGCCTGGTTTATCAAATAAAAATATTAATATAACCATTCAGTTAAATGTGAATTTCAGATATACAATGACTAACTTTTTAGTATGAGTATGTCCCAAATATTGCACCAGATACACTAAAAAATTATTTACAGTTTATCTGAAATTCAAATTTAACTGGACACCTGCATTTTATCTAACAACCCTAGATAACTCATAAGCAAATAACAAACAAGAGGGAAAGTTTCAGAAGATTAAGACTTTTTACTGCTTCAAACTACAAAATTTTGTGTTTTAATATGATCATAAATTAACAACTGTATTGTATTATGCAAATTTATGTTAAGTTATTCATTATCTGTCATCACGCTCCAATAAAAATTGTATATATGACATTTAGGGAAAAAAATGACATCTTTCTGATAAGAGTTTTCTCTGCATTTTGGTGGCACTGACACCTTTGGCTCACCTGGATGCTGCAGCCACAAACCTTCAGGGCCAGGTCCTTTGTGAGCGACTCATTGAATTACTTATGGCCTGTCTGGAATCCTCAAGAACAATCCCAGCGAGGGGCCAGTGGTTGCTTTCCCTCCATTTTAATGCCTAAGAAACACAGCTTGGTACCGAAATAACAGGGAAGACTGTCTCTGCCTTTCAGCTAGAGGTTGGCGGCCTCCAACCAATCAACCCTGTGCAATAGGAAGGTGAGCTTGACCAGATGAGCAAGGGGAATGCATTGTATTTTGAATCTCTGTGCCGTCCATGTCTTGGTAATCACACACAAGGGAGAAAAAACCATTCTGCTTCACTTTCCCACAGCACAGCTAATGTCCACCAGTCAGCTAGTTTAATATTCAGAACATCCTGGCCGGGCACGGTGGCTCATGCCTGTAATCCCAGCACTCTGAGAGGCCGAGGCAGCTGGGTCACCTGAGGTCAGGAGTTCAAGACCAGCCTGGCCAACATGGTGAAACTCAGTCTCTACTAAAAATACAAAAATTAGCCGGGCATGGGGCATGGTGGTGCATGCCTGTAATCCCAGCTACTCAGGAGGCTGAGGCAGGAGAATCACTTGAACCCAGGAGGCGGGGGTTGCAGTGAGCCGAGATTGTGCCACTGCACTCCAGCCTGGGTGACAGAGCAAGACTGTGTCTCAAAAATAACAGAAACAAAAACAGAACAACAACAAGAAGCCATCCGTAGATACGCGCTTTCAGCCTATCTTCAAGCCGCTTTGCTTAGTTGTTGTTGTTGTTTTTACTGACGATTATCACTGTCTTGAAGGGATAAAAATACACTACCAGTATTTTTGGTTTCATTTTTATAATTTTTTTTTTTTTTTTTTTTTAACCATGGAATACTGCTTGTGGAAGAAATGCCCGTGTCTGTTCTGGGAGGGGTAAAATGTTGCTGAAGGCACATGACAGCTTCCACTCTGGTGCAGACAGTGAAGCCTAGAGGTGGACTGGAAGCCAGGTGGCCTTAAGGAGTCTTTGAAGAATGCCAGGCCAGGATCAGGAGACAGGCTGGCTGCAGAAATGATGGGGGTTGGGGGGTAAGAGGGGTGGGGAAGGCAGATGAGGCCCCGACAGGTAAGAGGGACTCTGTTTATCTCGAACAGAAAATAGAGACATTGATGAAGGACTCCAAGGAGAGGATGCGGAGGAAATGAGGGGAGGAAGTGGAGGAGAGATGATATGAAACTCCTCCTTAAGGTTGCTGACTCCCAACTTTCTGAAAATGACTAAGGAAGAGAAATTCCAAGAGAGAGAAACCTGTTTCTTTCTTGGTCTCTGGTTCTCCCACCTGAGGAGAGGGGCCTCTGATGACCAGACATGGACAACAGGGAGGTGCTGGTTTTTGGAAGTGTGTAGCCAAGATGGGGCACCGGCAGGGATGGATTACACCCACGGGCCACCTCTCATTTCAGACGATTTGCATTGATTCGCAACTCATCAGAAAAACCTGCCTTGCATCTCCAAGGGCTTTGAAATGTGATACAGGAAATAAGATGTGGAGGTGTGGGTGATGTTTCATCCCTTCTTCTAGTTGTAGGCCGTAACTTTAGAAAAGAAAAGCGCATATGGAGATTGAACAGGACACCATTTAGATGCCCGCAATGAGCAGGACTTGTTTTGCTACATTATGGCTCGTATCAGCAGAAATCTCATGGAGTCTGAGGACCCGCACATGCCTTATTAAGTGGTCTTTAAGCTAAATTTTGAGGGCAGGGAGAAAAATGCTACTAGGTACAGCAATAAATCAATAAACGACAGGTTTGACATATGAATTATTCCCAAGGGAAGAAACCCAGAGGACAGAATGAATAGAGAAATTCCTGATATGTGGATTTTACATAGGGGGAAAAAGAAAACCCAATGTTACATGCAAATACTGATAGAGTTTTATTTTAAGGCACCCAAGGGCAGACAAGGAAAATGTAAACTTGTCAAATGTTACATTAAAAAAACCCAAAAAACACAACAATATACTTCTTAGCTGAGGGTTTTTTCTTTCTTTTGCTATTTATTTATTATTATTGAGATGGAATCTTGCTCTCTTGCCCAGACTGGAGTGCAGTGGTGTGATCTCGGCTCACTGCAACCTCCGCCTCCCGGGTTCAAGCAATTCACCTGTCTCAGCCTCCCAAGTAGCTGGGATTACAGGCACCTGCCCCCACGCCCAGCTAATTTTTGTATTTTTACTAGAGGGGGGTTTCACTGTATTGGTCAGGCTGGTCTCAAACTCCTGACCTCAGGTGATCCACCCACCTCGGCCTCCCAAAGTGCTGGGATTACAGGCGTGAGCCATCGAGCCCTGCAGTCTTTTGCTATTTATTTTTGTGGTGTTTGACCTATTTATTGGTTATTGAAGCAATTTTTTTGTTTTTTTATGGTAAAGATGGACACATCTTAACTTATTAGTGTTTCTTTGTTGCTTAAAGCTGAAGTTAAAAATGCCATTTATTCCGCTGTAATGTCGTTAGGGATTTAGTGACAGCAGACAGAGAGGGGGCACCCCAGAGAGGAGAAAGAAATGACTTTGGGAACTTCTCATCACCCTGACAGAGACCTGGCTCCCATGGTGGTAAGAAAATAGAATTCCTAATGGTATGTCAGTGTGCGCCATTCCACTTTAGATAAGCACCTGCTCCTAGAACAATCTACCTCGGACCTTGCAGTCATTCCCAAGATAACTCCCAGGAACTCTGGAGCCAGAGGATCGAATTCAAATCCAGCCTGTGTTTCTGCCTCTACCTTGAAGTCACTTACTCTCTGAGTTTCAATTTCACTTTAGCCATTTTTTTTTTTTTTTTTGAGACAAGGCTATTGTTTTGTTGCCCATGCTAGAGCACAGTAGCACCATCATAGCTCTATGCAGCCTCCAACTCTCAGCCTCAGGTGATCCTCCCATCTCAGCCTCCTGAGTAGCTGGGAGTACGAGCACAGACCACCAGGCTCAGCTAATTTTTTGATTTTTTTTTTTTTTGTAGAGACAGGGGTCTCACTATGTTGCCCAAGCTGGTATTGAACTCCCTGCCTCAAGTGATCCTCGCACTTTGGCCTCCCAAAGTGCTGAGACTGCAGGTGTGACCCACTGCGCTGGCCGCTTTAATCTTTAAAATGGGGGAAAATATCTAATTGGTGTTAGAATTTCCTGGAATAGCACCAAGAGCACCAAGAACAGAGCACGTGTTCAATGAATGGTAATTCTTATTATTATTCTTTCTTTCTTTCTTCTTTTCTTTTTTTTTTTTTTGAGACAGAGTCTCACTCTGTCACCCAGGCTGGGGTGCAGTGGTGCGATCTCATCTAACTGCATCCTCTGCCTCCTGGATTCAAGCAATTCTCCTGCCTCAGCCTCCTGAGTAGCTGGAATTACAGGCGTGCACTACCAGGCATGTGCCACCACGCCCCGGCTAATTTTTGTATTTTTAGTAGAGACAGGGTTTCACCATGTTGACCAGGCTGATCTCGAACTCCTGGGCTCAAACGATCCACCTGAACTCTGCCTCCTAAAGTGCTGGGATTATAGACATGAGCCACTGTGCCTGGCCTCTTACTATTTCTATCATAATTATTATCAATATTATTTGATATTGAAAACTTGACCCCATGGGATCACTGCTTGAGAAAAACAGGTTGGAAATGAGCTGTTTCTGCAGCAGGCCTTAACACGGCCGACACAGACACCTCGGAGGAACAGCTGACCACAAGCTGCAGACTGAGCACTGGGAGGCGGAGAGTACCCCCAACATTGTTAAGTGACCCACAGTGAATCAAGCCCAGAAACACCACCAGTGAATGGGCCGTGTGTTATGGAACTTGAGATCCTTTCATCAGACGCTTCTAGGAGACTTTTAATTTATCCGATATTTTTGGTTAACAGGGCCTATTTCTTTATAGAGCTAGGTCAGATTTATTTAACACATAAAAATTATTACGAATAATTATGGCGCTCCATAAATGTTTACTGTTACGATGGTGGTGGTGGTGGTGATAACCATCATTAGCATCTTTCAGGTCTACAAATCTTTAATTTGCAGCCAGGCTGGGGAATCATCAAATGAGATTTTCAGAGAAAGGGAAAAGATGGAGGTCGTGGTAGGGGGAGAGACTCTGCACCCCACACCACCCCACCCCACCCCTGGCAGCCAGAGGCATTTTCTCTTAATTCTGAGATAAGGTGTGGGCCTGTGATGGAGCGTCCCTAGTCAGTTGCCTTGTCTATAACATGGAGAAATAGCCCCTCACCCTCTGATATGGTTTGGCTGTGTCCCCACCCAAATCTCATCTTGAATTTTAACTCCCACAATTCCCATGTGTTGTGGGAGGAAACTGGTAAGCGGTAGTTGAATCATGGGGGCGGGTCTTTCCCGTGCTGTTCTCGTGATGGTGAGTAAGTCTCACGAGATCTGATGGTTTTAAAAAAGGGAGTTTCCCTGCACAAGCTGTCTCTTTGCCTGCCGCCATCCACGTAAGATGTGACTTGCTCCTCTTTGCCTTCCACCATGATTGTGAGGCCTCCCCAACCATGTGGAACTGTAAGTCCATTAAATCTCTTTCTTTTGTAAATTGCCCAGTCTCAGGTGTGTCTTTATCAGCAGCATGAAACTGACAAATAAACACCCTCCTAGAGTCAATGTACAGACCAGATGACCTCTTGGATTTGGGTCTGGTATGATTCTGAGATGATTTCAAACAGGCTTGTCTGCTGAATGTTATCAGAGCAGTCATCTCATGGGGCTTGCCAGGGATTTGGGGTTTGTTTGTTTGTTTGTTTTGTATGTTTGTTTTGTTTTTGGCTCTCTGGTTGGGCTGGATCTGACCACAGCATGATCACGGAAAACCCACAACTTCCTGATAATCTGATGAGGGGCTTTTCTGAAAAGCAAACAGCAGCTCCAGTAAGGATGCGGAGTGTTTTAAAGTCAGTCCTGCCATTGATAATGCAACCCAATGTCACTATGCACATTTGCATCTGTGCCTCATGGGATTCTGGCAACCGTTCTTCCTCCTGGCTGCATCTTAGAATCTGCTGGGGCTTTTAAGAAGCCCAGGCCTTACTCCAGACCCACTAAATCAGAATCTCCAGGGGTGGAACCCAAGCAACTACAGTTTGTAAAAGTTCTTGAGGACATGAAAATACCCCTGGCTGCTCTTGGGCTTTGATTGGCATACGGCCTTTGGTCTGACTGGCGGCATGCATAGGAGAAGGCATATACAGGCATTTAAGCTGTTTTAGAGTCTTTTGCTGTCTGAAGTCAGATTCTACCTATAGGAAAGTTGGCATCTATTTTATCACCCTGAGTTGATTCCCCGTTCAAACCAAGGACTGGCTTGCTTCTGTCAGAGAATCTGGGAATTTGGTGAGGGTGACTGATCTGGTCTCCTTCCAGCTGGGAGTGCAGGGAGCGCCTCCCCGATCTTAGGATCTCAGGTTGCAGGGCTGTCCCCCTGCTCCCAACCATTTCCCAGGGACTTTTCTCAATGGAGATGAATATGGCACTGGGCAGCAGTGAAGGGCTGGCTGGCGACAGCATCAAGCCTGGCCCCTGACAGAGGCCCCAGAGTGGGAGCAGAGTGACTCCTTTATGCAGAGGTAGCTCTGGCAATGAGCAGAGGGGAGGCCGGGGGCAATCAGGCTGCCCGCCAATGTCAGGTGCATGTTGAATGTTCCCTAACAAGGAACACGATGAAAACGAACTACGAGGAAATACAATTCGTGGAAAATCCCGGATGGGTGGAACCCCAGGAGAAAGCCTGGAATGGCTGAAAAACTTTCTACAAGGAAGGAGACAAGATCACTTACAAATGGAAGTGAGAAAGGCACCAAGCAGGGTGACTGCTGTGGTAGAAAGCAAGCCTGGAGGTGATGTCTCTGTTTCAAGAATGTTCTTCCCTATGTGGGTTAAGCGTCAGGGAGGTAGGGACGTCAGGGGAGAAGCTGCCCATGCACTCTTCATCTTGTGCCACATGGGCCACGAAGAAAGACGATTCACAAACTCAGAGGATGGACCGTGAAAAAGACACGGCAAGAGGGAGAAAAAGCCCTAGCAAACCAAGGACCTTCCAGGGAAACTTATTTTCCTCAGGGCTCAGAGCCTGGACGACAGGTCACAGATGATGACTGCACAGGTGACCAGTGAGGGTGCGGGCACTGTGGCGAGGACAGGGCTGCCCTTTCCTGGATGACAGGCGTTTTCTCAGTGCTGTGAAGGTGCAGTGCAGGCACAGCTTCAAGCCTCCCTCCCCAGCAGGCAGCCCTGAAATCCCCTTTATAGAAATGCCAGCGCCACCATTGACCCACGTGGTCAGGCAAGAACAGCAGAGCGCTGAGGAATGACATCAGAACCACAGAATCCGGGAATATTAGAGACAAGGTTGAAAAGAACACAGACTAAGCAGTCGGAAGACGTGAGTGCCAATCCGACTTAGGCCCCGTCCTAGGGTATTTCCTTATGTTCTCAAGTTATTTAGCATGGTTAGTCTTTCGTTTCAACTTGGCTAGGCTATAGTGTGCAGTTATTTAATCAAACATGAATCCCAGGGTTGCTGGGAAGGTCTTCTGTAGACATGGTTAACACTTAAAATCAGCTGACTTTAAGGAGATTACCCTCAATAATATGGGCGTGCCTCATCCAATCGATTGAAGGCCGTAAGAGCAAAAACTGCGGTTTTCCGGTGAAGAAAGAATTCTGTGTCTAGACTGTTGCATTGACTCCTGCCTGGGGATCCAAACTGCCAGCCTGCCCTGCAGACTTCACGCTTACCAAACTCCATAAATTACATGAGCCAATTCCTGAAAATGAATGTCATTCTCTGTCTGTCCTATTGGTTTGGTTCCTCTGGAGATCCCTGACTAATCCAGCCTCTCTTTCCCCACTGATGAAATGACGATGGTGATAACTCCCACTTCACACAGGCTTTGTGAGGATCAAGTTAACATTTGTTTAGTTTAGGATCTGGTGTAGAAACATTCATTTATCATCATCATAATCAACAATAGTAGAGAAGAGGTCTAGTCCAATCTTTTTCTTTTACAGATAAGGAAATTGAGTCACAGAGAGGGGAATGAGAGTAGCTACATGTACATAATGCTGGCACTGTTCAAACATTGCATGTGTATTCTTTTTTTTTTTTTTTTTGAGACAGTGTCTTGCTCTGTCACCCAGCTGGAGTGCAGTGGCACCATCTCAGCTCACTGCAAGCTCTGCCTCCCAGGTTTATGCCATTCTCCTGCCTCAGCCTCCCAAGTAGCTGGGACTACAGGTGTCCACCACCACGCCTGGCTAATTTTTTGTATTTTTAGTAGAGACAGGGTTTCACCATGTTAGGCAGAATGGTCTCAATCTCCTGACCTCATGATCTGCCCGCCTCGGCCTCCCAAAGTGCTGGGATTACAGGCGTGAACCACCGCGCCCAGCCAAGCGTGTATTCTTAACTCATTTAATCTTGGTGACAACCTTATGAGCTACATAATGTTACTATCCCCATTTTACAGACGGAAAAACTAAGGAAGGGATTATGTCAGTGATTCACGTCACGTTGCCAGTGGGTGTCAGCTCAAGGCCCCCGTGGGCTCTCAGGGCGGGGGTGATGCTAGCACCCAGGTCTCCGGGTTCCCTGGCAGGATCTTTCCACTTTCTCGCTCGGTGGGAGGCACGCTCTTTGGTCGGAGAGAAATCTAGGTTGGCCCGGTGTGAGGGAGCCATCCCTCAGCACAAGCTTCTTTCTCTGGTGCCAGCTGAGTGTCCCAGAGAGAGGCAGTGCCTGCCTCTGGTGAGGGGTGAGAACTGCCTTAAGAAGTGGGACCGCAAAAGCAGCGACTGACTGGGCGCCAGGATATCTAGCTGTGCCATTTTCGTGAAAAAGTTGATTCATTTTAAGGAATCACTCTCCCTCCAGACCTCCCTCTTTCTCAGCCACTTAAAGCGGTTACTCACCCAGTTGAAGTTCTTGCGTATAGCTAGGGAGGTGAGGAGTTTATCCCCTTCCTTCCAGTCTTAAATTACTAATTAAAATGGCTTGGATACTAAGCCCCTTGCAAAAAGAGCCTGGGTGGCTTTCTAAAGCTTCTTGTTCATAACCAGAGGGAAGCTGATTCTCTTCTCATCTTTATAATAAGGATTCTTTTGCAGGGTATCTGTTTTATGCTCCCTACAGCTCTGGCCCCTGTTTGGTCCCAGCAGGGGGAGGCCAGTGGAGTTTAATTACATTCCTCCTATAGGGAACATTCAAGGAATGAGGCTTTGAAAAACAACTTGTGCGACCAAAAGAAAAAAAAAATCAAATTAAGTGAGTGAGAAACAGGAATTGCCTTTTGTGTCCTAGAGACCCAATCTAAATATTTAAATTTTAAAGACAGATTTCTAAATGCTTAACTTTATAAACCTTCCACATTGCAATTCACAGGGGGAGTCAAACATCCCTTCTGATCTGGAATATTCATATGCCTGGACTAACAGAGTCTGGTAGCTGAGATTTTCACACATGCCATATTCAGTTATAAAACATAACCTAAAAAAAAAAAAAAAAGAAAGCTCACCAAACAAAACCTAATGCTGTCCACAGTCCTGGGGCAAAACAGACTTTCCAGAAAACCTAGGGTGAAAGGAGTGCCTGGGCATAAGCACACATTTTGGAAAGGTCCCTTATTCTAGACTGATTTTGCAATTGTCTTTCCTCTCTCGGCTCTGAGATGCCCAGTGATTGGCTATTAGTGGAGTGTGGAAGTAGCCCCAGGCAGAAGCTATTAATTTGCTGATTTAGTAGGTGCTCAAATACCATGAGCTGAAGGAGGGGGTGGACCATAGCAGTGGTAGGGCACATAGGTAGTAAGTTTCTTGTTGTCAGCAGCATTCAAGCCCAACCTCATGATCTTTCAGGTATCTGTCCTGGATGGGAAGCTGCCCTAGATGTTCCCAGAGGGCCCCTCGGAGGCCAAGGGCTGAGGCTCCCTCCTTTTCTTGGCATGATATGTTCTGAGCAATTGCACTGCAATTGTAGGACTATAGAGGCTCCAAGTGTTGCCTTCAACCTACCTCCATCTCCCCCCGCAGTGCCTTCTCTCCTTGACTCCACCAACCCCTTTCTCGCTGGGCACAGTAACCCACAAGCTTTATCTACTGTGACTCCCTGCTCGTCCCCCCTCAAATCTGTGCTTGGAGTTAGTCTCTAGAAAAGAAAGAGTGAACAAATTTTTCTCAACCCCTATTTCTCACATGCCAGGCAGTGTGCTAGGCCCTAGGACCTACCAAGGTCCCCAGCAGATGAGGTTTCCTGGTCGTGCGGCTTACATCCTAGCTGGGACTTGATGATATTCCCCTCCCAAGACAAGTGATGTGTTAATAATGGATCATGTGTCAAAACAAAGCCAGGGCCTCCCAATGGAAAATTTTAAGCCCAGTGATGAGAAGGGTTTTTGGGGGACAGGAAGTCTTTAAATTCCCACCAGATGATACAATTTTGAAGCTTCCACTCCACTGGTGTCAAAGTGACTTTGGTCAACAGAGTCTGGGGAAGTTAAAAAAAGTATGTTTGTTCTTTTATTTCAAGAGCTAATTGTTGGGAATCAAACCCATTCTTTTGATGTTTTAAGAGCCCATAATGTGCTCAACAGTTAAATAAACGAGCCATTCAGTTGCAAATCTAGCTCCATGCCAAGCGGATGCACAGAAGGTTGAGCTTCACCTGTGGAGCTGACTTTCCCAAGTTTATTTTTCATTTTTGCTTTTCTGGATGGATGTGAACCCACCCCACGAGCTTATTTGCTTAGCAAAGCTTGGCCCCTCTAGAGGCCCAGCTATTGAATATGAAAGACTCTGATTTGCTACATGAAAGACACAACATACATGCTGATTGGTGCGGCCCGTTCCCGGGAGAGACTTCTCTTTGCAGATGCCCCTCCTTCTGCTCTGCAGGGACTCAGTGGGAGGGGCACTTGGGGCATTATTTGCTAAAAATTCAAAGTGCTGGAGTGCTGCACTTGATTAAGCTAGGCAGCCCAGATAAAACACTTCCAAGTCCGTCCTGCTCTCCACCCTACCTCCCCCGTGCCACCGTGCCACCCCCATTGCAGGCATGTGGGTCTTGGCTGCTGCATGCACTTACAGGCTTCTGGGATGACCAGGGGCTCCCAGGGGGGCAGTGGGTCAGGAGGTGGAGCAGAAGCAGGGAAGATTCTGGGCCTCTCTGGACCTGGGAATAGAGTCAGAACAAGAATAAGGGGAGAAAGAGGGGAAGGAGACTAAATAGTGCTGTGAACAATGAAGAGAGGAAAGAGGAAAGAAAACAGAGAAATGGGGCGGGATGAGAGGGAGAAGGAGGAGAGAGTGGGCAGGGAGAGGCGCAGCAGGTCTCTAAGCTCCTGGCTGCCACTGCTGAGGCTCCTGGGAGCAGCTTCCCAGGCAGAGCGGATCAGTTTCCCTACGGGTTACTGTGGGCATGGGCTTTGAGTATCTCCAGGGAATGTGGAGGAGTCCAGAGTCCTGAGTAGTGGCAGAGGAAGGTCTTGGCACCCATTCGCGGCCCAGATGACTCCTGGGAGGCACAGCCTGCCTCCCCACAGGTATCCCCAGGATACGAATGGGCAGATGGCCCGGATCTCTAAGATAATTTTGTGTGCATAATAATGAAATGGATAGCTAAGATCCAAGGCCCTGCCACCTGATCCAGATTGACTGGTCATCCTGCTTTGGGAACTCCTGAGTTGTCCACTGATGGGGCACAGAAGTCCCTAGTATCCTGTGTCTTGGGAGTTGGTGCGTTGGTAGCAGTGACCACAAATCTTAACTTCCAAGATAGAGTCCTAGCTACACACCCAGAGAGGCCCCTCTTCCCAGCCCATGCTACTTTTCCTCCCTTTGCCTGATATTAGTACCCTGATATTAGTGGTTGGGATGCTACTTCCCAGGGCCAGATGCTTCCAGAAAGGACAGGAGGTGGGTACCTAGGATACGTTTCCAAGGCCCCCTGCTGAAGCTCCTATTCCTCTAGTGAAAATAGCACAGATTCTGTTCTAGGCCACCAAAGAAATGGCATCAGGGGACATTCTCTTTAGCTACAGTACTTTGGCATGGCCTCCCACATGGCACCGGAAGCTACTGTCTACAACCAAGGGGCGTAGGGGAGTAGGGGAGTGAAGGGGGCAGGTGGAGCTCCCTGCTTCAAAGGGCTGGCCTGATGGATCCCATTGGATGTGATAGGTCTCCAGTCTACACATATGTCCTGACAGAAAGCTCAGGTTGCCACCTTCATCTGCTTTGAAATGACTTTAAATCAACTCAAAAGCTCCCCCTAGTCTCCCACCATGGAAACAATTATTGAAGGAAATAGATGATTTTAGGCTTTATTTAGGATTAATACACTTCTAAAATGTATTAGGATTGGCTCATTCCTGCATCACTTCATCTCCCACTCAGTAAAGTGAGTGCCATCACGATTATGGAATAATCGTGAAACCATGAGATTTATTAGCAGAAGGTAAACCACTGCAGAACATGAGCATGTTAAGTGTCATGAGGAATACGTTCTTGCCACGTCCGGCACCCGTGACAGAGACACAGTACTTATGGTTCAGAACCTGGCTCCTTGTACATAGTGTGGGCCATGGACTGGTGGTATCAGCATCACCTGGGAGCCGGTTAGAAATGCAGACTCTTGGCCGGGCACTGTGGCTTATACCTGTAATCCCAGCACTTTGGAAGGCCTAGGTGGGCAGATAACCTGAGGTCAGGAGTTCGAGACCAGCCTGGCCAACATGACGAAACCCCGTCTCTACTAAAAATACAAAAATTAGCTGGGCAGGGTGGCGTGAGCCTGTAATCCCAGCTACTCAGGAGGCTGAGGCAGGAGAATCACTTAATCCTGGGAGGTGGAGGCTGCAGTGAGCCAAGATCGTGCCACTGCACTCCAGCCTGGGAGACAGTGAGACTCTGTCTCAAAAATAAAAAATAATAATCACAAAAAAGAAATGCAGACCCTCAGGCTCGTCCCAGATCTGCTAAATCAAAATCTGCAGATTTAACGACTCCCGGGTGGTTCCCATGCACGTTAAACTTTGTGATGCTCTAACCAAGGGCCGTTGCCGCAGCCCGTTGCCATTTTTCTGACGCTGCAGTGTCGCTGTTCTTTGTTTTAGATTTCAACATTAGGGCTGTAAGGCGTTCTCTGTTTTGCCTCTTCCCTTGTCCCTGTGGCTTCGTGCTCTCTTGTCCTGTTGTGCTGTTACGGGGTCTGTCAGAAGGCAGAGACTCAGCAGCACCTCTGACCTCTGTGTGGCTGGAGGACTAAATTGATGGGGAACTCCTGAACTTACTCCTCAACAACTGTGGGTAGCCCAACCCCAACAGACCTGGGCAAAGGGGAGGAAACCTTCCTCATGGGGAAAATCCCATTTCCAGTTTTTTACTTGATCTCAAAGTCAACCATGCCCTACTCCCTGGGTGAGATCCACATGAGGAGACTTTTTTTTTTTCCATAGTGAAGATGCATTTGTGTTAAGCTATTCACTTTTTTCCCTGTCCAACCTTTCCTCTGTGACAAAGGATGTGTACTCATGAAAAAGCTAGTTGGGGGTAAAATGGCTATTTTTTTTTTTTTTTTGTAAGCACATGATATGCTTTTCTTCTTGGAGATCCTCTGACTGCTTCAAGGAAACAATCCTCAACCTTGCTCACATAGCAGCGTGAGCTAATCAGCTGAAATAACCAGCACAGAATGTTCTTTTATCCTTAAGAGAAAAAGAAAGAGTAAGTTGTATTTTAATTAGATATTTATAATGGTTACAAAGCAGCTCTTCAAGAGAAGTTTTAAGAATTTGGCCTTCCTTCTAAGGCATAACTGTGCTCAAATTATCCTAAAGAGAGGCTGTATATCAATCCAATCCAGTTTGTGATAAATTTACAACTGGGTTCTGCACAGCAGATTTATAACAACAATTAAGCAGAAGGAAAATGGGTCATAAATTTTGGCTGGCACAGTCCGGCACCAAAGAGAAGAAAAGAGAATGGTTTAGCCAGATCAAAAGTCAGTAATTTCAACATAGAACACTAAAGCTATAGAAGACACAATTTATATGAAAAGAAGTTGCATTTTTTCCTCTCTCATCCTTTCCAAAATTACATGAGAACACAATGAAGCATCCATATAACAAAGGCCTCTTTAAATAAATGGTGTGGTTTTTCCAGTTTTACGAGTGGCACAAATGGTACAAACCTCTTCCCACTCTTCCACTGCTGAATTTACCGAACGCACCTCCTTTTCCATAGACCAAGGCAACATGGGAAAAGAGAGACTTCTCCAAGAGATTGGGGGACTTGAGAAAGAAAATTTTAAACTGAATTTTGATGGTGGGACAAGAGAAGGGGAGGCCAGATAAAATTCCCAAACAAGATGATTTGAAAGAAAACACATGTGGCCCAGAAAGAATTAGTCTGGGGGCATGAATTAAAAAGTGGATTGAAGCCAGGCGTGGTGGCTCACGCCTGTAATTCCAGCACTTTGGGAGGCTGAGGCAGGCGGATCACTTAAGACCAGGAGTTCCAGACTGGACTGACCAACATGGCAAAATCCCATCTCTACTAAAAACACAAAAATTAGCTGGGTGTGGTGGCATGCACCTGTAATTCCAGCTACTCAGGAGGCTGAGGCAGGAGAATCACTTGAACCCGGGAAGTGGAGGTTGCAATGAGCCAGGATTGTGCCATTGTACTCCAGCCTGGCAACAGAACGAGACTGTCTCAAAAACAAAAAGAGATGAAACCAAACAAAAACAAACAAAAAAGTGGATTGTAACTGTTTTAGAAGCTGGAAGCAAAATCTATATCCTGAAAGGAGAAATGCAATCAAGGCTCTATGGGATGAGAGATGGGATGTTGCCAGACAGCATACGCAGAGGCAAATCCCCAATAGTGAAGAAGACCTTTGAGTATCCTTATATGCGCCAGGGGTTTAGAACTGCTAACAGTAGAGAATCTGAATTATTGACTCTCATGCCTGACATTTTCACTTCTCAAATGGTGAAGGATGCAATAAGGCAAAACTGCTGAGATGGACCGACTGGCCCTGCAGAAATCACAGGAAACTTGGGATGAGGTGGCCACATGATTTGCAAGAAATAGGCAAGAGCAGGCTGTTCCAGGCACTGCCGGACTTATACCTTCTAATTTGGCAAACTGGATTTTAAAAGTTCAGAGGGAAAGTGAGCATGATCACGTAACAGGAAATTGAGAAGTGAGAGCTTCTAATCTAGGGGCCACGGATTCTATGTACATGGGTGGGCAAACACACTGTTTCCTGGCTACCCAGAAGCCATTTACCCCACTTTTAGCAAGAGCGATTTGGGGACCCACCTCTCCTCCACTCTAGAGCTCAGTGGTTCAGGTAAGGCCTCACCTAGACACCAACTCCAGGGATGGGGCACATGACCCAGGTCTAAGCCAATCAGGGGATCATATTCCCTTGGGGTCCAGGGATTGGTTGAGGGGTGGGTGCATGACCCTCTCGAGGTCACTGAGATGCCGGGAGGCTTTTGCTGAGACTTCCAGGAAAGAGACTCTTGCTTCTTCCTGTTGAATTTGAACCTGCTCTCTCCTACCCCCATCCTCAGCCTATAAAGACATTAGAGGGATTCAAAGAAAACTTAGAGCAAGGAGTCATTGGCCTAGGGAAGAGGGTCCTCCCCACTCCCAAGCCAAGGAAGGGGCTCTTCAGCAGAGCCACTCATAGAGGTGGGGCATTCTCCTTGGCCATCTGCTCATGCAGCAGAATTGCTGATGTGCCCTCTTTACCTCTTAGAGCAAAGGATAAGTACTTGGAGAGACATGGCAGGGTGGAGGGAGGAAGAGAAGGGCAGAAGGTGGCCACTGTGGGTGTGGCCCAGTTGTGTGTTTCCCATGAGCTGAGTGGACACTGGGGAAGGCATGGAAGCTGGAGCCATCCAGCTGGTAACCTGCCCAAGATTCCCCACCAAGCAGCCTTGGGGCAGGAGCTGGTGGTAGGAGCTGGAGCCTGTCTTCCTGGCAGGGAATTATGCAGTGAGGACGTCAGACCTAGGAGCCCTCTGAATACGTCTTCCATCTACCCCACATTAGAAGTCCCCTGGGGAAGGCACTGAGGGCAGCCCCAGGTAGACAGGATTTGGGGATCCATTCACAGGCCCCACTCCTGTAGGAGAAAGGGAACCAGCAGGGGTGGGGGAGGAGTAGAAGGAAGGGGAAAAAACAGACCACTCCTCCCCAGGGCGGTGTCCTCAGGCCACAGGTCAGCCGGAGCTAAGAGAACAGAAGAGCACTGGTTGGATTTGAGACTGAAGTTTTCATCTGGGCCAGACTGGCCTGGACTTTTTAATGCCCCCCAAAATGACCAGAAATCATTGAGATCTGTCCAAGGTATCATCATGGACAGGGAAAGGAGATTCATCAGAGCACATTTAAATGAAAAAAATGAAAAAAAAAACAAAACAAAACAAAAAGAACACCAAATGGTTTTAAGTTGGTACCTCACTGAATTCAGACTGTTCAGAATACTGGTCACACAGCTGTCTTGAGACCCCTAGGGGAGATCTGCCTGAGAAGGGAGTATGCCTAGAGAAATTGGAGCTGAGAGATGGGGAGAGAGAACAACCTGGACAGGGCTTGAGCCCCTGAATCAAGCCATACCTGAAGGCAGCTCTGCCCTCTGGAGTTTTCAGTTATAGGGGTCAATAAGCTCCCTGAGACAATCCGGGCTGAGTTTTTTATCACTGTCCACAGAAGAGTCTGAACTGATGCCATGCACATATCTGCTCTTTCTTGGAGGAAGGGATGTAGCTCTCATCAGATTCCCATGGTGCATTGCTATGAAAGAAATTGCTTGGGGAGAAGAAACTCTAGAGCTCAAATTAAGCAATCTCATTGACAAATACAAGGGAAGGCCATCTAATGAGGCATGGGGATGCTCTACAGGGATGTCACAGAAGAGCTAGACCAGAACACCCTCGTGCGTAGGGCTGGAGCCCCAGAGTCTGGCATTAACTGGCACTCAAGAAATATTTGTTGAATGGAAACCAGCAGGAAAATTATAACAAGTCATACTTTACATGCAAATTTTCAGGAATATTTTCAGGAAAATATCTAATGTGTGAACATCTAATCTGCATTTCCATGTCCTGACAGATGGCCTATATTAACAGAGCTCTGATTATAGTAAAAAAAAAAAAAAAAAAATTAAAAAAATAAAAGAAGGAAAGAAAGAAAAGAAGAAAAGAAAACCTACCAATATTCATTGAGTGGGTGCCATGTGCAAGGCTATGCAAAGCAACATTATTGTGACTACCAAATGTATGTTTTGAAAAAGACAGCTGTAGATATTCCCATTTTTCAGAGACTCCCCTCCAACAACCAGCTATTACATACAGGAAGAAAATCACATTGGGGCTTGCATGGCTTAGGAGGGCTTTGAACCCTGCTTTTTTTCTTGGAAGAGGGATCTGACCCCTTGAGAATCTAAGGCTGTCTTCTCAAAGTGGAACCAGGGACCACCTGTATCAGAATCACTGGAAACATTTACTTAAAACGTGGGTTCCTCAGGAGGCGGAGGTTGCTGTGAGCCAGGATTGCACCACTGCACTCCAGCCTGGACAAGAGAGCAAGACTCCATCTCAAAAAAATAAAAATAAAATGCGGGTTCCTGGGCCCCAGCCCAGACTTATGGAATTAGAACCCCCGAGGTCAGGACCCTGGAACGTCCATTCTAAGCAGTCTTCCCTTATGGTTTTATGCACACTAAACTCAAAAATTTGACCTGCTGTAATCTGTGTATTTGACCAAGGGGTCTCAGTGCCTTGCAACATTCTGTACAACCCCATAATAACATGTGGTTCTTTTTTTTTTTTTTTTTTGAGACGGAGTTTCTTTCTTATTGCCCAGGCTGGAGTGCAGTGGCACAATCTTCACTCACTGCAACCTCTGCCTCCTTGGTTCACATGATTCTCCTGCCTCAGCCTCCTGAGTAGCTGGGATTACAGGCATGTGCCACCACACCCAGCTAATTTTGTATTTTTAGTAGAGATGGGGTTTTACTATGTTGGTCAGGCTGGTCTCGAATTCCTGACCTCAGGTGATCCACCCACCTTGGCCTCCCAAAGTGCTGGGATTATAGCCTTGAGCCACTGCGCCTGGCCTAACATGTGGTCCTCTGGGAGGAGAAGCCCTGCTCCTAGGCTGGGGGCATTGAAGGGGGCCAGGGTGTGGTGAGACAACACCCTCCTTGAGGTCATGGCCAGTGAAGGCCATGCCAGAGGTAAAGGGCACATGCGTGAGGGCTTTTGAATGGAAACACTTGCTGTGTCCTCCTGGCAGATTGACATAACTGGATGTGACTATGGTTATAGCTGGTGGGACCGACTCCTGTGGTCCCGTGGCTCTCTAAATGACACCACACATTCTAGACCTGATTATCTGCTGCCTTCTACTGCCCTGCAGGCCTGTGTTTGGAAGGAAGATATTATTTCGTAGACATAACATTGCTTCTCAATTGGTGATTGAATTCCTGCAAGATGAGCATCTGACTTCTGTCTCTTAGAGCTTCTGCCCCCTCTCTTAGCCTCTGCCCTGTCTACTACACTGCTGGACACTCATTAGATGCTTCAAAGCCCTTAATTTGAAGTGTTTTCTGGTTTACTGAGACCAGAGTGCTGGGCTTCCCTCCAGTGCCTTCCTGGGACAGCATGCTAAGCTTCCTTTGAGAAGTCACCTTCCTGAGTTCTCAGTCATGAGACTTGAGCATGATTGACCTAGGGCTGGAGTCTGACTGGTGTAAGCCTATCAGGGACCCCATTCCCCTTGCTGCAAAGGAGTTGGTTCAAGAATGGGCAGCGGGGCGGGTGCGGTGGCTCATGCCTGTAATCCCAGCACTTTGGGAGGCCGAGGCAGGCAGATCACCTGAGGTCAGGAGTTCGAGACCAGCCTGACTAACATGGTGAAACCCTGTCTCTACTAAAAATACAAAATTAACCAGTTGCGGTGGTGCATATCTGTAATGCCAGCTACTCGGGAGGCTGAGGCAGAATTGCTTGAACCCGGGAGGTGGGGGTTACAGTGAGCCCGGATTGTGCCATTGCCCTCCAGCCTCGGCAATAAGAGTGAAACTTCATCTCAAGAAAAAAAAAAAAAAAAAAAAGTGCAGCGACCTAAGCATTCTCATCAGGATGACTCTGTCTGGGAATTTTAAGCCACAGACCTCCTCTTCTCCATTGGTTACAAGCAAGGAAGTGTGTAGTCCCAGACACTCTTGACAGGCTTCTTGGGGCTTTGAGAGGACAGCATGACGGAGTATGGGGCCAATATAAGAGAGCACAGCCAAGAACTGGGGAGAGAGAAACGGACCTGTGCACCAGTTTGAGACCTAGACAGAGATTTGCCTGGAGCCATATCTATTCCTGAGCTGCTCAATTAAATGTACTCAGAAATACACATTTATGAGTCTTTTTGTTTGTTTTTACTTTTGCTTTTGTTTTGCTTAAATCAGTTGGGTTGGGGTTCTGTTACCTGCAACTAAATGCATCCTAATAGATTGCCTCCCTTTGAGCTCCTTTTACTTCTTTTGCACTAATGTCCCTCAGTCACCGTTGGTCCCTCCCTCTCCCCTTTCCTCAATTTAAGAACAAATACACAAACCACTGCACATAAAACAGAATAAGATGGGTTACAGGGTTATTTGAATTCATGGCTTGTTGAGATTCCATGCCCAAAGTATATTGATTAATGGATCAATGTCAATCTGGAGGGAAGTCCTGTCCTGTTCAACATTTTAATCAATGACTTGGATGAAATAGGAGACATGCTTAGTAAGTCTCAGATGACACGAGGCTGGAGGAATTGCTAATACAACAGATGGCAGAATCAAGATTCAAAATTATTTTGACTGACTTGAACAGTAATAAGGATAAATATAAACTCTTACGTCTAGGCTCAATAAATCAATTGTGTACGCAGGGTTTGGAAAGGCCCAGCCTGGCAGTTGTCATAACTACTTAGAACTTGAAGTTGACCATAAGCTCATGTTGAGCCTAAAGTTAAGACAATTAATTAGTAACACAGTGAATGCAGTTTTCAAATATTAAAAAACTGCTGTGAAGAAGAGACACTGACTTTGCCTTTACTTCCCCAGTAGAAGAAAAAAGTAGAATTTCCTGGGAAGTGGTTTTCAGTTCATTGTATGAAACATTTTTTAATGGTTCCAGTAACAGAACAGACCACCTTCCAAAACTATGAATGTAATAGCAATTATATCAGAATGTAATAGCAATCATATCAGAATGTAATAGAAAGGATTCCATTGTGGTGGTCTTCCTTTTAAAGCACAGATTTAAAAAATGAATCTCTTTAACAACTCACAAGCCAAAGTTATACACACACAAGCATCCAGAGGAAAAAATGAGGTGATAAAGTAGTCTTGCTCAGCGCCCTCATTATATCTGCTACAAGAGATCAAGAGGGGCCTCATCTAGAAGAAATGCCCAGAATCTGGCCTGGGCGCTGATGGGCCCCATCTTCCCTTATTCCATTTGTGAGCCTCCTCCTCAGCTTCCAGTCTTCAGTCCAGCTTCAGCTTGCCTTTTGTCCACTCCTGCCTTCCAGCTTAGCTCTCTTTTCTGGCTCACACCTGCCTCCCTCTGTTTGGCAGCTCCAAGTCAGATATTGGGAAGCCATAACTCCTTCCCGAACCCTGCCCTTTGGGCCTGACTCCTTCCTGAGCTTCCACAGCTTCCTCCAGCCAGGCCTGGCTTCACGGACTACCCCAGACAGCGAAGGTGCACACACACTTTGTCTTTTTGTTGTGACTGTTGTTCTCAACATTCCATTTCACTTGCTAACCCGGAGAGCGGGAGAAGCCGAACAATGACCCTATTTCATCTTATCGGCTTAGAATGTGATATTAGCAAGTTATTAAAAGTAAGTTTCACTTCCACAAACACAAAATCAATTGTCCTATGGATATCCCATGGGTAACTGGACCCAACGTGTACTCACGTGTTTCTCCTTAAAAAGGTCCACCTCTCTCAGAAGCTTCTCTTGGCAGGCAGGGTTGGTGGCCAGTAGGTAGGTGGCAAAAGAAAGTGTGTTGGTGACGATTTCATAGCCAGCGATGAGGAAGATGAAGGCCTGGCCCACAATCTCATCCACAGTCAAAGGCCTGGCCATGGGCCTGGGCCGGTGTTGCCGGGAAGGGTTCGGCTCGCACCCGGTAGAGGAGAAGACGTCTCTGACGATGTCGAAGTCTTGCACGCCCACGGGACTTGCAGAATGTCGGGCATCCAGGACCATTTGGAGGAAGTCCCTGCGCCTCTAAGGGACGAAGGGAAGAAAATGCACATTTTGACCTTACAGTCATGCAAAGTGAGGCTTCTTGGAGAACAAAGGAGGAAGATACATGGGCATGGGCGTAGCTTTTGAAGAGCTCAGTAGGAACAAGGTTCCTCATTGCTGGGTTATCTGGGACGGTGAGAACCTGGAAGCCACCTGAATGTCCCTTAGTATAGCACTGGTCAGGCAGGTTCTGGGGCACTGAAGAGCAGCCTGGGCTGCTGCCCTGAGCAAGGCAGAGGCCATTCTATCTGGGCTAATTTGAAAGTCATTGAACCACTTTGATAAGTAAAACAAAGCAGATCATAGAACAGTATGCACAGTGGCTCTCGTTTCTGCAAGAACAGCAAATGTACTAAATGTATCATCACCTATAGCTGTCTATGCATAGAGAATTTTAGCAATGTCCCCACCCAACAGTTCATAACGAGCTGGAGGAGGTGGGAAAACCAGGAGGGGGGCTTTTATTTTTTACTTTATGCATTTTTGTACTGTTGGTTGGTGGTTGGTTTTCCAACAATAAAACAATGAAAACATCACATAGATTTAAAACCAAGCTTGTGCTGTACTGCTCACTTATGTGCAGCTTAGAACTTAGATGGGCAGCCACCAGTTTTACTCACACAGTAGAAAGTTAACAGAAGTGGGGGCAAGGGGCGGGGACTAGTTTGGCGGTGCCTGTCTTCAAGGTCTCCAGGCTTTGCCTTCTTCATCCCCTAGCCTTCATATCAGATCTTCACATTGGTTCCCTCTTTTTCTCAGTTATCCCCTACCCCCATTTAAGTAGTTAGAACTTTCTTTCCATTTTCCCTACCTTCTTTATCAGTCATTTGCATATTCTTCATGTTTTCACTATTACTCATTGTAACAATAGGAGTGTTTCTATATTGCCTCTGTGTTAACAGAGCCTATTCCTAGAACATCCCTTCTTTGAAATTCTCTTTAATGTCATGAAGGACAGCCAACACAGTTCCGTTTTCTAAAGTTTGTGGGACTAAAATGGCAAAAGGAGAGCATCAGAATCACCAACAGAAAAATATTAGAATTTCATTCAAAGTACTGTGCTGGTTGCAGCATTTTCTCAATTCATTGGCCTCTGAATTTCGATTGCATTAATAATCTATGCCACACACATGAGTGTCTGATTCCATCTTTTTTTTTTTTTTTTTTTTTGAGTCTTGCTCTGTCGCCCAGGCTGGAGTGCAATGATATGATCTTGGCTCACTGCAACCTCTGCCTCTCAGGTTCAAGTGACCTTCCTGCCTCAGCCTCCCGAATAGCAGGGATTACAGGTGTGCACCACCACCCCCGGCTAATTTTTGTATTTTTAGTAGAGGCGGGGTTTCACCATGTTGGTCAGGCTGGTCTCGAACTCCTGACCTCGGGTGATCTTGGCCTTAGCCTCATGATGATTCCATCTTTTAAGATTGTTGTTGTTTCATATGTGTTTGCTTTTTCTCCTCCGTAAGATTATAAGCAATTCCAGGGCAGGTCCCCACCCTCAACCCCTGACACTGTGCCTAGTTTTGTGCTGAGCACATGTTAGATGTGCAGTCCATGACTCAACAGATAAAAACGTAATGCAGTACATGCATTTGGAGGATGGGTGTGTTGAGTTTGATGACAAGTGCATGCTCTTTAGAGCAGGGATCTTGGATGCTGACACTTTTACAGCTCTACTGTGCCCCAGCCTTGTGACTTTGGAAGGTGCCTACTGGGATCCTAGCAGTGTTCAAGGTTAAGACTACAGGCACCACAGACCTTGAGTCTAAGGAAGCAAGGTCTCAGCTTCCCATCAGCTTGCTGGGTTGTAGTAGCTAAGAAAATGGTGAAGGGTCAGGGGTAGTTGGTGGCTTCATTCCACCCTGGCCCTGCTCGTTCTGATTTTCAAACAGCTTCCTCAAGCGCTGGCTTTCTCCAGCTTGCTTTCTGCTGCTTGGTCAATGTCTGGGTGCTGGTATGTTCCCACTACTGGCCCTGCTTCTATGGAGCAGAGCTAGGGCAGGGTCAGGTAAGATGGCACGCAGGGGAAGTGAGCATCCTCTGCTCCCTTAGCTCTGGGATACCAGCACAGGACCCCAGAGACCCCCAGACCTCTTAGTCAGTCCCTCTGAAACTCCTCGGGGTGTGATACCGTTGTGGTCCCTGAGGCTTGGCTGTGGCTTTGCTGAGGTGGTGTAGGAGGAATGATGGGAGGGAGGGCACAGCCACCTCTGCATTGGGTATTTTTCCATGGGCAAAACTGCAGCCAGCATCCTTTTCTCTTATCCCAGCCCAGACAGGCTGCTAAAGGGCTGTCAGAGTCTTGCAGAAATCTGTCTTAACCTCCAGCTACAGAGGCCAGAGGAAAGGCCACTCTCCAGGGCCCGTGTGCTGGAGAGGAGCATTAGTATAGATGAGTTTCTTTTCTTCACACTGCATCAGGGAGGCTATCTGAACGCTGCCCACTCAGGACTGAAACGGTGCTGGTTTACGGTCCTATCCAAGGAAAATACGCACCCTGATAGATGTAGGTGTCTAATCCACCCATCGGCTAGAGCTTAGAAAAATATTTACCTTTTAACATCTGTGCCGCATTTTCACTGCGCAAACACACATCTGCTTGATGGAATGTATACAGACTTTAGATGGTTTTAAAGCAAGTTTTCTTAGTAACCGTATAGCTCTGTCTTGACATGGCTGTCCTGGATTTGTGGCTGGGAGGCTTTTCTCAGATCAGCTCATTGTTTGAAACAAATGGCACTAGAGTTTATAAAAGGAAAAGCTCTAGGCAATCCCAGTAATTGGATCTTTAATAACCTCTCACCTCTTAGTAAGTCATTCAGTGCAACAGTTTTAAATTTTTTAGCCTGATTCCACAGCCAGGCTAGGGATACGTGTGTCTGTGTGTATGTGTGTGTGTGTGTGTGTGTGTGTGTGTGTGTGTGAACACTCTCAAAAGGTGGCCCTTCGTAGCGATGTTGAAGGTTGAAAATGGTTATTTGTTCATCCCTCCTCCCCCAGCTTCATCCTCACTCTGCGGAGACGCATGAACCTGGATCAGAATGTTCTGTCCTTTTAGGCCTCAGAGCCGGGCCAGGGATGCCAGTTCAGCTGCTTCTTCCCACACCTCCAAGGACATGCGAGTTGAGTTCACAGTGGTGCGGGCCGAGGGGGCTGCAAGCTTGCCTATACCTTCCCATGCCTTCTGGATCTAGACACTTTTGCTGCACAGTTCTCAGGGTGTGAGGCTGCACAGGACACGGTTGCTGCCCAAGGCTGCCCAGTGTATCAAGCCACTAATTGACCTGTGATTTCATTCCAGGCCAATGCCTTCACAGTTGGATGTCGCCAATTCCTCTGAGCCATCCAGTCTTTGAGACAACCCTTTTAAAGTTGCATCTTGCACGAGTCAGCTAAGGAAAAGCCATTTCAGCCCTGTTTTTCCTTTTTAGTAACTTTCTTTAATGCGACAAGGGCTTTAAAGCCCAGATTTACACATGCATACGCATATCCAGTATTGAAATGCCTTTCTTCCCACTGAAAACTCCTCTTTCTATTTTAACCAAGTTCAATCAACAAATATTTACTTGATTCCTACTATGTGCCATGCATAGTGTAAATCTGCAAGGAGGAAAGAAAATGCTAGGTCTCACATGAATCGTGTGGGGTTGACTGACAGTTGCCGAACTCTCTAATAAGCATGCTGTTCATGCTGGAACATGAAAACCCGTCTTGCTGGGTTTTCAATATAAAGAATGTGCTCATGAAAATTGCATGTGGGCACATTTACCCAGAAAATTCTTCTGGGCTGCTCTAACCTGTGCTTAGGGTGATGCTTGCACTAGAGAGACAGTTTTAGGGGCGGCTTTAATTCTACCCGTCCGTGTCAAAGGACGTACACATTGCTCTAGGCTCCTCTCTGCCGTCCCACCCTCCCTTTCTTGTCTGACCTTCCTCAGCCTTCCTCTGTTCTCTCCACTGTCCCTGGAAGTTGTAAGTGGTAGATTGCTGAAGGACAGCACGGTGTGATGTGCGGGGCTGAGAGGGAAGGGAAAGAACAGAGACAGTGATGCCAAAGTCAGCTCCATTCCATTTCAAGGCTGTGTCCTATTAAAATACGTTACCTCTTCGGCAGCTTGCTGGTCCCGCAAGGCAATCACATTCCTAATGAGTTTGTTAAAAAAGCCATTCAGTTCATCTCGGTTCTTATTGGGCAAAATCCGGGCCAGTGGGACCATTATGGATGGAAATGATACTTGAAAGAGAAAAACAAAAGTGGCATTGAAAAGGGGGTGATAATAAACCAGGGCCATTAGACGCCTGTTCCTGGGAAGAGAAAGCGGGCCTGGAATTGGAGCCGTTTTAGAGTCCTGCCTCCCCGCCACACTGCTGCTTCTGAGAGCAGGGTGATGTCTCACTCCCTCTCGGTACTCCTCACCATTCCTGGCACATAGTAAGCACTCAATAAACATCTGTGCAATTAATCAAGTCTGCACTTCCATCTGGCCCTCAAGAGGTCAAGCTCACCCTTACAAATTAATGTTTCAGGTCCCGGGGATGGAGCTTAAGGTCTTCGTACTTCATCAAGAGAGAAAGGATTACAGGCTGTTTCAAGCCTTAGCAAGTGGTAGAAGCTGGTTTACTTTTTACAAACTTTCTGGTCATTTGAATTTTTTTCTTGTGGATAATTGTCCTCAGAACGACCTCCTGAACTGTTCCCAAGAGCTGCCACTGCAGCTGCTGACAAGGATACTGGCTGTTGCTGCGGTGGGTCCCTCCCTTGCCGGCCCCTGGGTGCAGCGTGGACCCCCTTGCTGCCATGTGCTGGGGACTGGGCTGCCAGGGTCAGGGACGCTTCATCTCCCCTGGAGAGGGGAACTGGCTGGGTTCAGCTTCTCAGTTTCCATGGTGGATTCACCCTGCACCGGGTTCTATGGGAGCTGGGCTGGGGAGAACATCTCCAGACACACATGCTCTCAGAATGCACGGGCCTGTTTTCAAGAGCCAGAGTCCAAACCAATGCGACACAGCAGCAGGAGGGCCCTGCAGAGGCAGAGAGGAGGAATAGAAAGGAATAGGAGGGCCTGGGCCATGGTTGAGGGACAAGGGGCAGATGCAGCCTGGGCTGCCTCCAGGAGCGGTGGAAAGGGTGAAGGAAGAGACTGCTGGACACTCAGAGTGACTCTGCCCACGATTTCAGGGTGGAGCCAGTGGGATGACAGGGGCTCCAGTGCACATTGGTTCAGAAATGGGAATGAAACTGGTTAAGAAATGAATGGAATTTACCAGCCCAGCAGAATGGTTAGAAATCATGGCAATAATCAATACCAATCATAACACGTCAATGCTCCTATAAAGGCAAGAAGATGTTAGAATTGGCCAGAGGGCAAAAATCTCACTTCTACAATAAAAATAAAATAAGGCCCAGTGCGATGGCTCACACTTGTAATCCCAGCACTTTGGGAGGCCAAGGTGGACGGATCACATGAGGTCGGGAGTTTGAGACCAGCCTGACCAACATGGAGAAACCTCGTCTCTACTAAAAATATAAAATTAGCTAGTAGTGATGCTGCATGCCTGTAATCCTAGCTACTCAGGAGGCTGAGGCAGGAGAATTGCTTGAACCCAGGAGGCGGAGGTTGCAGTGAGCCAAGATCGTGCCACTGCACTCCAGCCTGGATAACAAGAGCGAAACTCCATCTAAAAAAAAAAAAAAGTAAAAAATAAAATAAAATAAATAGACCAGTCCCCGTGCATTGGGTAACCTACTCCTCATCTACCATGCAGGATTTCTGTGTGTTGGACTTCAAGTGGAGAAGTCTTGTGAAGAGGATTTTGCTGGAGGAAAGAAAGATGCCCTAGGAAATGAAAGGCTTTGGGTTCCAGTCTCAGCTCGGCCTTTCTAGGCCTGTTTCTCACCTGAGAAATAGGGACAAGAAGATTTTTCTCATAGGGTGATTACTAGGACTAAGTGAGGCAACGCACACCCAGTGCCTAACACGGTGCGTCCCCACTGTTCTCACCATGGCGGTGGAGCACTTACCACCAATGCCAGGGCTATGGCATTGGGAATAAGTGGCTCTGGGCGGGTGGCAAGAGGATCCCAGTGGCTCCATAAGACAAAGCCTCTGCAGGGGAACACCCCTAGTGCCCTTTCCCAGTGGCAAGGACAGAGCCCCAAAAGCCGCCCCAGCTGTCATAGGGTCTGCCCAACTTGCTGGAGTCATCGCAGCGTCCCGGGCTGCAGCTGCACTTACAGAGTAAAACCAGGATAGGTCTGGGGATGCAGAATTCGAAGAAACGCTTGCAGTGTTTCACAAAGGGATCCTCAGGGGCCTGCTGGGAGTCCACCGGGGTGCCGAAGGCGACGCTGGCAACCACATCTGTGGTGTAATTGCAGTAGCACCTACGGGAGATGGGAACACAGGGATTTGAAAGGACTCTGGCAGGGGCTACCCGCAATGCCCCACTCCAGAGGAGGAGGGCCTGAATTGCCTACACCGGCTCGCCCAGCCCTGCAGATGTGCCCGGAAGGAAGAGGAGCTGCTGCAGATCTGTGGTGAGGTGGAGGGAGAGGGGCTCCTGCATGGGGCACTCTGAGCAGTGACAGCAGAGCGCAGGAGGAGACAGGAAGACCTGGCAGCCAGCTCATCTAAACAAAGACCTGGGAGGGGAGGAGGGCACCGCCTCTTCCACCTTCGAGCTTCAGGCAGCCGCAGTCAACCAGAACACAGCCAAGTACTAAGAAGGACACTTCACATTTTCCTCCCTAGGAAGGAGAGCAGACAGGTGACCGAACGCCTATATGCTGTACTCAAAGCTCTGCACAGCCCAGCTCAGGCCAGAATCTAATGATTAATTGATAGACACCAAATTGTCATTGATGAATTAACAACCTAATTATCTAGCTTTATTAACTTTGTCTCCCTCTTCCTCGTAATGATTTTACAGTTTTCTTAATAGCAACAAACAAAAAGCAAGGGCTCTTAGCACTCACATAAATACAAGGCAAACTTTAAGGCAGGCTTCATGAACATCTGTATATTATTACATAAAACATACATCGCACTTTAGAAACAAATGGAAAGAAAAGTGTCTGGCAGGAGCTCCAGAAAATTTAACCTCGTAGGCTATGGGAAAGCTGCCCCCTCAAAAGGCCATTTTAAACGCGAATGATTCCTTTTGGTTATCTTATAGGAGTAGTCAGATTAAGTTCTCCAAAAAGCTAAAAACTGGGTTATTAATATCTTTTTACAATTAAAAGGCGAATTTTTGTTCTCAGTGTAGGCACACACTTAACTCCTCTTGTACATAAGTTCTATAACCACTAACTTATCATTAAGGAATACATGACATTTCCAAATGACTTTTAAAATTTGCACTGTTTTTATTGAAAACATTTCTACAATTGATTATACGTTTCCCTGCTAGAGTGAAAACAAGAATGCTACTGCTGAATGTGATTTCATCTGATCTTGATGGGTGAAGATTTAAGGGTCTTAAGGGTTATTTACTTTGCTTTTATAGCTGATGAGGCCACCTTATCTTTAGCCAACTCATGCATCCTATAATAATCAGAGAGAATGTGGATGAAAAGACTGTGTAAACTGGTGCAATACCAGTGTTGGTGATGATTATGTTATTATTTGATTAGCAATGATAATAATGAGTCAATTTCTGGATGATTCACCATCCCACTTTATTCTTTATCTGCTGTAAGCCATGATTTGGCATAAAATGACTAAAGCAAAGGTGGCCAAATCTTTTGGCTTGCCTGGGCCACATTGGAAGAAGGAGAATTGCCTTGGGCCACACATAAAATACCGTAACACTAACGATAGCTGATGAGAAAAAAAAAACTGCAAAAAAATCTCACAATGTTTTAAGAAAGTTTATAAATTTGTGTTGGGACACATTCAGTGCCATCCTGGGCTGCTTGTGGTCCGCGGGCTGTGGGTTGGACAAACTTAGACTAAAAGTGTTTTTTTGAAATAAAAATCTTTTAGTTACAAAATGATGAAAAGCCAGATAATCAGTTATTTAAATTTGGTGTCCACCACTAAGTCATGGCTTCTGGGCTGAGGTGCATCACAGTTTTTCTTGAAGTGAAAATGTTTGAACTTTCCCCCACCCCCGCGTCCCTGTCCTTTGGCACAGGCCTGTCCTGCCTGTTCCTGGGTCTGTGGAGGTCAGAGGGTGGATCCATCCACAGGTTCAACAGGACGCACGTCCCCTGGCTCTGCTCACATTTCTTTCCCATGTTAAATGAGTTTCTTTTCTTTTTATTAATCAGTCCATCCATGCTTTTAAGAGCTTCTAGCGTTTCCACAGTTTGCTAGTCCCAAGGTAATTGTCCAGCAATTATGGACAGTTACAAGAAGCAGTGATTCAAAAACTCTATTTCTCATCTGTAATGCAGCAGCCTTACCTCTGGATGTCAAATGCGTCCCCAGATTCCGCATAGCGTTTTAAATGAGCCAGGAGAAGGTCGCAGGCTTGGCTGATGAGGGGAATCATCTGATAATGGATAACAAAGGTGTAATTAGGGCACCATGCAGGGAGTACACCTAAATTGGCTGCAGATGAAGAGGTTATATGTGGTGCTTTCTGGGAAAATGAACACTGTTTGGAAGATATTTTTCACACAACTAAGATTCAAGAGGAAGATCCTAAAATTTGCAAATATTCATGAAATACAATAGCTCTAAATGTCTATTTTAGCTTAAGCATTTTTTATCTTTGGAAGCAAAAAAGAAGAACAGATTTACAGTGAATACGGTGAAATAATTTTGAGAACGATCATTACGTGCTTAGACAAAACTGAGAATCAGTGCTCAGTTTCATGACATTGGGTTCGCATTAACGAGCAAAGAAAGCCTAATCCATATGCACTATCTCTGGAATTACCCGAGTCTACGCTTGTGTGTTCCAATTGTGTTTTAGATCTTTCACTAGAATACTGAATCTTAGCATCCAAAGGAATCTAAGGTCATCCATTTCAACGTCTTATTTAACACAGAAATTATTTATAGCGCATTCCTGATGGACGGTTATTCATTTGTGCTTAAGCCACTAAGCTTTCAAATACTGGGAAAACCTTGACTTCAAGATGCCTCCTATGCCCACACAGGGCAATTGTTAGGTTTCTTTTTTTTTTTTTTAATAGGAAAATGCTTTTATGCTAGAAAATTCCTAACCTACACAGAAAGGTGGAATGACATAATGAAGATTCACATAGATACCACTCAGCTTCAACAAACAGGTGGGTGGAGTTCTTTGTGGAGCCTGCTGGCCACCCATGTGACCTTTTATTCTCTCTTGCATGATTAAAAGGCCAAGCTGAAAATACCAAGCAGCATCGTTTTATTCAGTGCCCATTGTAGAACAGCATCACAGCTAAAGCAACGTGCTCTAATACAGCGTTCTGAGCATTTCTCACGAAAGACATAAAATGTGATCTATGTTTAGATTTGATCATTTTGACACTAGAATATTAAGTTCTCAAGGTCAGGGAGATTTTAGTCTGTTTCTTCATTTTTATAATCCTAGCACCTAGAACAGCGCCTGGCACATAGTAATTATTTGTTAAGTGAATGAACGAATCATTGAATCATACTGATTATGTAATACCCACTCCTTCGTCTTAAAGTCTTGAGGCACTGGGAAAAGTTATAAAGTTAATCTGCTCGTCAGAAGGTATGTTGTTGTACTGAGGCAAAATCTGACTTCATCTAACAATCGTTTGCTGGTTTCGTTTCTGTTCTCTTCTTCATGACAGTGCTCTCAACGCTCAGACAGCAGATACCTGTCTTATCTGTTCCCCATCTTCTCCTAGACAACTGTTCCCATCCTTTCTTTCTTTTCTTTCTTTCTCTTTCTTTCCCTTCCTTCCTTCTTTCTTTTCTTTCTTTTTTTTTTTCAGACAGACTCTTGCTCTGCTGCCCAGGCTGGAGAGCAGTGGCGTAACCTCGGCTCACTGCAACCTCTGCCTCCTGGGTTCAAACGATTCTCCTGCTTCAGCCTCCCAAGTAACTGGGATTACAGGTGTGTGCCACCATGCCTGGCTAATTGTATTTCTTTTTTTTTTTTTGGTAGAGATGGGATTTCACCATGTTGGTCAGGCCGATCTCGACCTCCTAACCTTGTGATCCGCCCACTTAAGCCTCCCAAAGTGCTGGGATTACAGGCGTGAGCCACTGTGCCTGGCTGCCCCCATCCTTTCAATGGGGGGCTGAACCATATGGCTTGCACACACCTCTCCTACCTTATTGCTCTCATCTTTATCAGGGTCACTCCTAAAGGTGGCCTCATAAGTGGAACACAGTATTTCAAATGTGGACTGGTGTATGGTAAATGAATCACTTCCTGAGATCTGTACCCTACATGTCAATTGCAAAGCCAGGTTTATGTTGACTTTTTAAGAAGACAAACAATGCAGGCAAATATTGAGTTTTAGGTTAATGAAAACCACAAGGTCTTTTTCCATGGATGATAACCATGTACAATTGCTACTTCGATTTTTTAGGGCCCATTCATTAGAAAGGCATTAGTTGTCCTGCCTTGTGTTCTGAGCAGAACGATCTCTTAACTTCTCTGGTATATTCAGATTCTTGGAGACACCTGGTAGAGTGGGACAGCTGGGCGGCTATTGACGGGATGTTGGGAGGACATGCAATTTTATAGGACCCCTCTCCTCTGCAGTTTCCTCCGAGTCAGTCCCACAGGCTCTGGGTGTAAGGAAAGAATTGTGTCACCAGGGGCCCAACTCTTCTGTTGAAGGAGTGGGTCCTGTAGATGGCAGGTGAGGGGGTCCTGTAGGTCAGAGCTGCAATGGCTGCATTAAGGCTGCCACATGGAGGCGGTAACTAAGGCAGAGGCAATGGCCTGGACAGCGCTACAGACGGCTGAACAACAGCTCAAGGAGCAGAACGTTCAGAGCGTAACACACCCAAGTAGAGAGACAGCAGAGCATCAGAGACGCATGAGTCCCCTGTTGCCAAGGCTCATGGAGGGAGAGCCATCTTGGGAAAATGGATTTGCTGTTCATAAAGCCACAAGGCTTGGAGCGCTGGGGTGTTTGAACACTGTTGGGGAACAAAAGATGTGTTCACTCATTAAAATCCCATTACCTGGCCAGGCGTGGTGGCTCATGTCTGTAATCTCAGCGCTTTCGGAGGCCAAGGCAGGCGGATCACTTGAATTCAGGAGTTCGAAACCAGCCTGGCCAACAGAGTGAAACTCCTCTCTACTAAAAATATAAAAATTAGCTGGGTGTGGTGGCAGGTGCCTGTAATCCCAGTTACTCGGAGGATCGCTTGAACCTGGGAGGTAGAGGTTGCAGTGAGCCAAGATTGCATCACTACATTCCAGCCTGGGTGACAGAGAAAGACTCCGTCTCAAAAAAAAAAAAAAAAAAAAAAAAAAAGAAAGAAAGAAAGAAAAGAAAGAAAAGAAAAGAAAAATCCCATCACCTGCAACACTGGCTATTCTTTCTTCATTCTATCTGAAATTTAGTAGGTGTGCCTTCTAAGCCTTTCTTCAGTTGGTCAGTCTGTAGACAGGCCCCGGTGCAGACCCTTGTGGCCCTCCACTGGACAGCTATTATAGGTAGCCACAGAATCATTCATCATCTCTGTTTTTGGCTCTTGGGCTACCTGTGCATGCACCTAAGTAAATACTCAGCCAGGCACCACTTTACGGATGAGTCAGCTGGGGAAGACTTTGTCAAATGATTTGCAGAAACAGAAATGTGATTTACCTCATCTACCTACCTGGAAGTCCACTCAAAAGAGAAAAATAAGTATGACTATCCTGATTTATTCTTAGTATCTCTGTGTTGATGCTTCATGACTACTGCATGCTTTTCTAAATTCTCACAAACCATCGATTTAATAATCCATCAGTACAAAAGGGTGTGTAAATGGGTCACTTAAAATGGCTTCTGGGCTCCAACTTCCAAGAAGTCTCAGTCTACCCTTAATGTTGGAGAAGTCAGTACAGTCTAAGCCACATTTTTATGACTAGCTTTACTGGTTATCTTCCTTCAATTATCTTAATGAGTTTAGTGGTACAAGTGAACTCTAGTTTAATAAAATCCCATAAACCTAAATACCTTTTAGATTTATTTCAGAGGAATAGTAACATGGTAAAAAAAAAAAAAAATATATATATATATATGTACTGTTTGAAAGGAAGTCTTTTTAGATATCAAGCTTGAAGCTTTCTTAACATAACAAAAGAGAGGGAACATAAAATGTGATTTACACACAACTCTTCAGAGGCATGCCCTGTGTATAAAGAGGGGGCCACCCATTCTGAATCCAAACATATTCCTGGACAGTGCGAAAGGGAGCCCAGGCCAGCTGCCCACCATCGGGTCTTCTACGTGCCTTTGACTAGAATCCTTTGTTGCTGCCTGACGTGATTGTAATTTTCTGCTATGCTCTGCCTGCTGTCTGTTGAACTGAATGGATAATGACATTTTTATTTGGGTTAATGTGATATGAGATGGGGCATGTAATATGAAAAATGTTTTAAAAAGCAATGCAGAGAAAATATTATAAGACAGTGGAGCATAATCTGTATGTTGGCCAATAGCCATTATTTCAGGTTTTCTTCCTTGCATTTTACACAGCAGTTACGGAATATTTACTTTTACATGAGTTGCATACAAACAAAAGCTCTCTTTGATGGGCTTGCATAATCTTTATACAATCCACAAACCCTGCAGTTCTTCTCCTAGATTTTTGAACAAGCAGGCAAACGTGGCATGTGCACACACACATGCACAGATGAATACACAATGCTATTATCACTCAGATCTTACTAAAAGACTCATTTGGTTGTTACATTTCATCTTCTTCATGGGATAATGAGTGATTTTTATTTTTTGTTTTATTCCAAAATTTTCACAATGCACATGCATTACCCTTATAATCAGATAAAATATTAATGTTATCAGGTTTTTAAAAAGGGATTTATGAATGTTTTGGTCGCCTCAAAATTCATCCATTGAAGACCCAACTCCCAGTGTAGCTGTATTTGGTGTTAGGGCTTCTAAGGAAGTAATTAAGGTTGAATAAAGTCATAAGGATGGGGCCCTGATCCAATAGGATTGGTGTCCTTATAAGAAGAGACACTAGAGCACTCATGCTTGTTCTCTCTCCCTCTCTCTCTGTCTCTCTCATGCACAAAGAACAGGTCTTGTGAGCACACAGCAAGCTGGCGGCTACCTACAAACCAGAAAGAGAGGCCTCACTGGAAACCAACAATGCTGGCACCCAGCCTCCAAAATTGCAAGAAAATACGTGTCTGGACTGGGCACAGTGGCACACACCTGTAATCCCAGCACTTTGAGAGGCCAAGGCAGGTGGATCACTTGATGTCAGGAGTTCAAGACTAGCCTGGCCAACATGGTGAAACCCTGTCTCTACTAAAAATACAAAAACTAGCCAGATGTGGTGGCACGTGCCAGTGATCCCAGCTACTTGGGAGGCTGAGGCAGGAGAATCACTTGAACTTGGGAGGTGGAGGTTGCAGTGAGCCAAGATCACGCCACTGCACTCCAGCCCGGGTGACAGAGCAAGACTCTATCTCAAAAAAAAAAAAAAAAAAAGTCTGTTGTTTAAGCCACCCACTCAATGGTATTTGGTTATGACAGCCCAAGCTGACTAAGACAGGGGTCACAGTGCAGCGGCCAAGCTAGGGGAGAAAGTTTCCCATTTAGTTCCTCTCACCTCTCACATTGGTTGTCCCTGTAGATGTGATGCCCAGTGTGAGGCCAAGCAGCTCTCTGGTAACCAGTGGTAACCATCCTTTCAGGGGAAATCACCATCCCCATCCTGAGAAGTAAATTCCCCAAGGAAGGAAGGAAAGTTCTGTATAACCTGGAGATTATTATGTAATTAAAGTACTCAGTTTTTAAAAATTTTACTTTGAGTTCTGGGGTACATGTGTAGGACATGCAGGTTTGTTACATAGGTAAATGTGTGCCATGGTGGTTTGCTGCACCTATCAACCCATCACCTGGGTATTAAGCCCCACATGCATTAGCTATTTATCCTGATGCTCTTCCTCCCCCACCCCCCAACAGGCCTCAGTGTGTGTTGTTCTCCTCCCTATGTCCATGTGTTCTCATTGTTCAGCTCCCACTCATAAGTGAGAATATGTGGTGTTCGGTTTTCTGTTCTGTGTTAGTTTGCTGAGGATAATGGCCTCCACCTCCATCCATGTCCCTGCAAAGGACATAATCTAGTCCCTTTATATGGCTGCATAGTATTCCATGCCATATATGTACCACATTTTCTTTATCCAGTCTGTCATTGATGGGCACCAGTTTTTGTTTTTTTTTTAATGGATTTTCTATCAACTGTGTCTGTGAAATTTTGAGTCAAGGTGCAGACAGAGGGCAATAGAGTGAATTCTAAAAGGAGGGAGGGCCTGATGAGTGGGCAAAGAGAGTAATGACCAAGAAGGGCTGAGAGCTTCTGCTCAAAGGTCTTCTTCTCCTCTCATTTTGGGTGACTCCCAGAATCTCATCACTGAGTTTCCTTCCTTGAGTGTAAGATTTTGACCTTGTTGGAGAATACTTGCCCCAAGCATAGCAAATACTCAAAGGCACTGCAAATCAGTAGGTTTCCTCCCTCTGACACTTTCTGATCTTGGGTACATTGCCTAACCTCACCGAGTCTAGTTCCTCATCTGCAAAAATGAAAATAATACCTTCCTTGCAGAGTTGTGACAAAGATTAGAAACAAAATATGTAAAACACTTGGCAAAGAAGGCAGGGAGTGGTGCAAACATGGTAGTTGTTCTCTGGAGGGATTCATCCTCCCAGACTGGTTTGGACTACTAGAATCATTCTCTCCTCTTTTCTTGTTCCTCAGGGACAACTCCTTATTGGAGCCGTCTGTTCTCACCTCATCATGTTAACATTGCTTCTTTTCTTGCATCTGTTCCTTCATCTTTATCTCCTCAGTCACCTCCTAGTTCAGGTGTTGCTACCTGTCACCTGGAATATGGTTGTCATCTTGCTTCTTGAGAAAAAAGACTATAGCTTAAGCATCTTTGTAGTCTTAGGACTTCGACAGTGCCTGACACCCAGGTGTACTAAAGAAAGTTTTTGAAAGAGCCTCCTGGCCTCTATTCTTTTCTTCTGAGACAGAGTCTCACTCTGTCAACCAGGCTGGAGTGCAGTGGCATGATAACATCTCACTGCATCCTTGCCCTCCTGGGCTCAAGCTATCCTCCCATCTCAGGCCCTCAAGTATTAATAGCTGAGACTACAGACACACACAACCACAGCTGGCTAATTTTTTAAATGTTTTGTAGAAATGGGGTCTCCCTGTGGTGCTCAAGTCAGTCTTGAACTCCTGGAATCAAGCTATCCTCTCACCCTGGCCTCTTGAAGTTCTGGGATTACAGGCATGAGCCATCATGCCTGGTCAGATCTTCCAAAAATACTTGTTATTTCAGTGATGCTTTGCTGAAACCTTCATAGATCCCCACTGACTGAAGGACACAGTACAAGATTCTTATCTTATCTTCCAAAGTCCATTAAGAATTGAATTCTGCTAATAACCATGTGACAAGGCTTAGAAGCAGATCTTCCCCCACTCAGATGAGACCACAGATCAGGCCAGCAGTTTGACTACTACTCCAAGACACCTTGATCCCTCTGGACTCAGCTCTCAGTCCCTCTGGACTCAGCCTCTGCACTCAGCTAAGCCATGCCAGGATTCCTGACCCACAGAAACAATGAGCTAACAAAGGTTTGTTTTAAGCCACTAAGTTTTGGGGTAATTTTGTTACACAGCAATAGATAACTAATACACTCTCAATATTACTCTTTTGTGGTAACTATTGTATGTTGTCATGGATTAATGAAGTTTTTGGTATTTGTTATATCAGGAATGAGCATAGTGCACCCCATTCTGTTGATTTTCTAGAAATAACTGTGTGATGACTGATTGACCAAATGTTCCTAGAGAGCCTTGACATAGAAGGTATCCAAGAAACATAACAGATTGAGGCACTGTCTCTTAGCATGAACACCATGTGGTTTGCTGAAAACTGGCTCTGAAGGAGAAAGCTGAGACTCATGCTGGTCCTATGTGTTACTTTGGGCCTGGCATTTGAATCTCTCTGAACGTGGGTCCTCACCCCTAAATGAAAGACTGATCGTAATGAGCCATAATGTCCCTTTCCACTGGATTCCAAGGAGGTCACAAAGCATCAGGTTGAGACAGTTGCTTGAGGCCATGGAGACAGCAGCCAAATTCCTAGCTCAGCGCAGGAAAGTGTCAGATCATTGGTCCATGTACTTTCAGAAACACATCCCATTCCTAAGAAAATTTCTTGTCATCTCTTTGACACATCAACTTCAGAACACATAGGGACCTAAAGGGCAGAATCTGGTTATTTTCGTGCTCAAATTGTGCCCAGAGCTCCTGACTGCTGGCTTGTTGCTGTCCCACCAAAATCAGGCTCCACATTGCCTTTGCTCCTTAGTTTATTCACTTCTAGGTCAGTCTATGCAGATCTTATGTCATAAACTTGAGAAAGAGAAAACCCACCATCTTTAAGCCTTTGGAGTTCCTGAAAGTTTGGACAATGCTGAGTGTTAGGGAAAATATATTTCCTACACAGAGAGAGGGAAGGAGAGGGTCTCTTTTGCATAACCCTGTTCATCTAAACAGAGATGATCCCCAAACATTGATGGTGTGTAGCTTGGGTGACTTGTTGATCCACACACGAAGAAGGACTCAGCAGAGCCACAGGGGGCACTGCTGCCTTGACGTCATAACACGGCCGCTGGGAGCCTGCCCCTACTTGGGACTAGTGCAAAGAGGAGACTCCTCCAGACAATTCGCAGTTCCCCTCATCTGCACCAGAAAGATTTGCCCCATGGGTCTGGGAAATGGCTGGCTTGGGGGCTAAACAGCTGAAATGGAACCCTTTTTCCTAACACAGAGTTCTGAGCAGGTTACTCCCTCACTTTCAAGTATTTAATAGCTCCTCGAGCTCTAGTGAAGTGCGCACCAAACACTCCCTCGGCACAGGACAAGTGAACTCTACGTGCCTCAACCTACTTTTTCAGCTTTCTCTCTCACTAATCCCTTACATGTACTCTGTGTTCCGGCCAATTTGTACTCCCCTATTCCCTGAACACACCCTGTACTTTTCTGTCCAGATGCCTTGATTCCTGCAGCTCATTCCACCTGCAATGCACCTTCTCCCTCTGTCAAAACAGCAAAATCTTCAGGGCTCAATTCCAGTGCTACTCACTGCTCCCTCCCTACCAAAGTGGTTTCTGATGCTCAAAGCAGGACCCCAGCTCTGTCACCACCTTCCATGATTAGTAATAATGCAGTGATTTATGTACCTTGTTTCTCTTCTACATTATAAACTCCTTAAAAGCAGGAACTAATAAATATTTGTTGACCTTTATAAATTGAACATTTCATCTGATTTGGCCCTTGGTGGACCTGCGGGCAATATTTTGGGGCTGATGTCAGGGGAGGGTTTTCTGAATAACTAAAGGTCAGCTGCTGGGGGTGGGGGAAGGTATTTAAACATATTTCTGGTTTTTTAAAAAAATGAAAAAATTAATGCCTTAAAGTGTTCTAAACTGGTGACCAACAAACGAAAAATTAATTCCCACTAATGAAACTTATCACTTCCTTCTTCCACCACACCATCGCTAAAAGCCACTCAGATATTAAAAACATCCACGGCTCATTTTTATGCAAAATTTCCTGCTGCTAAGTATCAGCTCTAGCCATCTAGGTGAATAATCAAGTGTCATTTCTAATAAGTCAGTGGCTCCTGTCAAGACTTGTGACCAATTAGAAGTCACCCCAATGAGGAGGTGGCTGCTGGCGTTGCCAAGCAACAGCCAAGCTGTGAGGTACATTTAGATGCTCTTTTAGATTTAACCAGCGGCAAGTCAGAGTGACATTATAATTCTGGCAAAGGAAAGCCAAATTATAACCCAGGATGGGGTGCCCATGATGAGGAGTGTGTTTTCTTTTAAATGCAAATGGAAAAGGAACGTTTAAACCAGAATTTAAACAGTCCATCATGATACTGATTTTAATTAGCAGATTAGGTGTCAGTGGAATAGACGACTGTGTCTCAGGATAATGGTCTCTCGCTGCTAGATAAATATCCAGATATTCTGGAAAATGGGCAACTGGTCAGGCAAGGCCAATGTATTTTTGGACTCTGAAGTATCGATGACTGCAGCCACACTTGGTTATAACGACGTTCACTTTTATTGTTCAGGAGGATTAAGAAATAAAGGCAAATATTAAAAATAGACTGCCGGAAATGGATGCCGCCTAGAGAAGGCTGCTTGCTCTAGTGTTACTGGGAAGCATATTCTGCTTTAGAAGCCCCTGTATGTGAACGTCTGGAGAGTTTACAGTGAAAATTTAAAGGCCAAACTAAACTGATGATGACTGTAATTCTGAAAAGACTTTTGCACTGAAATGCATTTACTCATAAGCTGGCTATATCAACTTAAATTTTTAAAAATTGTACTCATTCTCCAGTAACATGTCGTCTCCAAGTCAGGAAAGGCCTACAGGGAGTAATAACCACAGCTGCCTCTGCCTTTAAGATTCATACATTATTGACTGTGCCTTCTTGACAGGGAACATCTGGATGAAAAGTGAAAAATTAGGCAGAGAGCCGGATCAGTGCTGTGCAAGATACCAGCCTCCCAGTTTATCTGACTTTTCTTTAACTGAGTCCCTGTGCATAGCAACATGATTGGCTCATTTACTCTTGAGTGACACATCCTTAGGCACTCATCTATGAAGATTCATTGTCTCCCGTATCTGCTCAGTGGGGTACCATCATCTCTTAGTTATCCGGGTGAATGAAGAAAGCCCATCATTTATATTGGGCTTTGAGAATGGAGAACATACAAGCTGCCATATTGGATTGGATCCATGGTTCATGCAGTTTGAAGCTTAGTCTCTGCTAGAGGCACTCAAAAATTTGGTTCTTCATAGAAGCTACCTGCAAAGGATAATTGCTTAAGAGACGAATTTCTCTCAGTAGCCAACCATGAAGTTAACAACCCACGTTCTCTCCTTTTGAAAACCTATTTGAGCCCAGAACAAACAAAGTTAAGCAGGTTTCTTTACTGCAGGCCTTTCTCAAGCCTTTCATATGCTCAGGTACATGGTGAATCTTGAAGAATATAGTTTGTAATATTTCACCAAATTATTTGACTGTGGGGCCTTTTTGGTCCTTCATATGTCAAATCCTTTTCCCTGATAGGAACTGATAGCTTGAAATTCATCATCATATAAGTACAGTTTAGATGCCTTTCTCCTAAATGTATTCTTTTATTCTTGCTTACACTGAAGGTTACCTGCCTCTTTTGTGCTGACTTACACAATCTCACAAGAGTCTCAGAAAGTTATTCCTATTGATTTAATATCTTTCAAATCAGAACAGCTTGGAGGAATATACAAATATATAGATTCCACTGTGTTCTCTCTCTTTCAGATGAGTTATAAAATTTAAAAATAAAGCTAGTGCTAACCTGGGTCCTCAGGGGATCACATTATTTATACATTTTCCCTCAGAGAAGTACTAATTTAGCCCCAGTTTTATTTCCTGAAATTAAGCCTATTTATTCCCTGATCCATAATAAGTTTTACACAATCCCAGGGTTACTACTCACTAATAGCCTTTGGTAAGCAATCTAGCAAAAGACTGTGAAAATCTAAATCTACAGTTGTGTTTTTTAAAACATTAATTCTTTGGGGGATGGAGTGAAAACTCTGGCCGGTTAATCAGACAAAATCCTCCCTAACAATAACACCACCACCACCAACAACAAAAAGTCAGTTGTTTTTCCAGGAATGCTCAGCCATCCTTTTCTATGAATTCCAATAACTTGTTTGTCACTGGCTATTATTCCAGTAGTCTCTTTTTCCTGACTTGGGGATGCATGAATCACATTTTCCCTGGTTCTCTGTTGCTCTGCATTATCCCTGGTATGACATAAGCCAAAAAAAAAAATTTAATTTAAATACAAATATAGCTTCATGATATGATGCTCATTTTAAAGCAACTTTCAAGCATTGTTGACTGGGGCAACCTAACAGCCACATAAATAAAGACAACACCATCCAGAGCTTTTGAGTATTGACCATACTTAAAGACACAGGTAGAGAGGGACTTAGGCTGCAAGGTTCTAAAGGAGAAAGCCTCAGAATTCCAAGGGGAAACAAACCTTTATTTCAAGAATAAACTCTGATGTTTGATAACAAAAGTCCAAAGGCTACTTACAAATTCAGAAAGGACTAGAGATGCTGGTATTTCAAAGCTATTTCCAGAAAAACTGACTCAGGTACCCAAAGTCGAGTATCTGTGGCTCAGTCTCTGAGCTATTTCCTATCTCTGTGGCTCATTTTCCTCTTTGTGTCTGTGACTTTGTGTCTGTGACTTTGTGTATGTGTATGCATATATGTATATATATTTGTGATTCTCTAAAGGAAAAGCCAGTTTGCTGTATCCTCTTATTTAATTTTTTCTTGATAAAATTATTTCCCTTTCATTTTTTTAGCTTAGTTTCATCATGTATCCTTAGGTAGAATAGGTAGAAAGCTTCTCGGTTCTTTGATTCTTCATCCGTCCATTCATTAATTGTTCCTGAATGTCTGTTGTGTACCTAGTGTGTGCAGTTAACAATAAGGAAAATAAGAAAAAATCAAAAAGCCTTTGTCCTCCTGAAGCCTCCGTCTAGCAGAAGGGGACATACAATAAATAGGTAAACAAAATGGAATGTTAGCTAGTGATAGTTCCACAGAGAAAAATAAAGCAGTGGGGAGGTGGGGGTTCAGGGGCCGGGTGGTCTGAGATGGTCAGAGAGGGGACCAACAGGAACACTCACAGAGCCAGGGTTTTCCACGCTGGCTCTCAGCAGAATCTTTCCAGGGAACTCGTGACATGCAAATTTTCAGTTACCCTTAGAAATTCTGATTCTATAGATCTTGGGGTGGCTGAAATGATGTATTTTTAACAAGGGTCCTAGGTAATTCTCATGCAGCCCTTGGTCCCACGAAGTTTGAGAACCAGTGACTTACAGAACAAAGGCAGCTGGGAGATTAAAGTTTGAGGAAGCATCCAGAAACCAGGAGGTTTTGGGGAAGAAGACAGGACACTTCTCATTTTGTCCCCTCCACCCATCTTCCACAGCCTAGAAGCAGCCCCCCCTGTCATTTCCTGCATCCTGTCCACACCACGGCTTAGAGCCTCAACCCCTCTGCTCTTCATATGCAAAGGCAAGCTGCTTTTGGAATTAGGAAAACCCTTTCCTCTCCTAATAAAGCTTGCTAACATACAGTTCAAAATTGAGCAACTACTTCCTTGTTCTGGACGGCACCTACTGTCTACCTCGGAGGCACCTTCAGGAGCAGTGGGTGCCACTGATTCCTTGGGTGAGAGAAAATTACAGGGAACAGGATCTATGGAGCATGAAACAGACACACATTGGTTTCACGTTTCAGAAACATTATCTTTGCTGTGCACTTTTTCGTCCTCGTGTTTCTTTCCATGTGAGCAGCATTTAACACCTCTGGCTGCTCCTTCCTCTTTGAAATGCTTTCCCCTTCCACATTCTGCTGGTTTCCATTTCAGGCTGTTCTTCCTGAGTCTTCTTTATAGGTTTCTCCTCCGCTCCTCCCTTAAATATGGTTCTCCCCAGAACCATATCTAACACATATGCTACACGTCTCTGTGTTTTGAAGACCATCTTTCTTCCCCCTCCTACCTGAGCTCCATCTGCACAGCCAACTTCTTCTTGAAGGGTCTCCTTAGGGGCCTCCCAGTAAACTTCAGCTCGCCAGGTCTAAAATCCCCAGAGGTGGGGAAAAAGTTAACTACTCCTGCCTCTGGGATGGAATCCTTTCAAATGGAAACCCAAGAACCTAAATTGAACTATATGGAGTAAAAAAAAAGCCTTTCAAGGGAATTTCAAGGTTATTGATAGTGTATGGTAAATAATGGGCTCGATGAAATCTCTCTCTTACCTCTTTTCTTTTTCTTTTTTTTTTTTTTTGAGATAGAGTCTGGAGTCTCACTGTTACCAAGGCTGGAGTGTAGTAGTATGATCTTGGCTCACTGCAACCTCTGCCTCCTGGGTTCAAGCGATTCTCCTGCCTCAGGCTCCTGAGTAGCTGGGGTTACAGGTGCATGCACCACACTGGCTACTTTTTGCATTCTTAGTAGAGACAGGGTTTCACCATGTTGGTCAAGCTGGTCTCGAACTCCTGACCTCAGGTGATCCACCTGCCTCAGCCTCCCAAAGTGCTGGGATTATAGGCATGAGCCACCTCGCCTGACTTCTCTTGGCATCTTAATGCTGTGGACATATTGAGTAACTCTATTTTCTGCAATTAATTCAGGCACTATGCATTTGATTTCTGGACTATAGGGAGAAGACAGGACCTCAACAGCACTGGATTTGCTTGGGAACGACAATGTATCACTTTCTGGAGTATCCCCTGTAAGGGGTTAAAGGAATCTAGACCATGATAAAATTCCTTATCAAAGAATCATAGCCCAGGACTGCTAAACTTTATTTTCCTTTCCTTGCTTACTTTTCTTTCTCTTTTCTTCTCTTCTCAGATACTCTTTACCAATTTCTTTTTCACACACGAGGCTCTTTCTACTTCTATAGTGCGGTGAAGCTGTTGCTTTGGAATAAAGACATGTACGCTAGTGATGCCAGCCCTAGGCTCACCTACCTCTCCTCTCTTCCCCTGGCCTTCTCTTGGCTAACTCAACCTTTTTGTGGCTGGATATGAAAAAGGGGCACACCCCATGCAGCTTGTCTACATGGTTTAGAGCAGTGGTTTCTAGTTTTAAGATGCAGGCCCTTCCTTCACATTCTCCTGTGAATCCTCAATAGATAACACAGATCGGTGTGAGCAGGGCTAATGGCTGCAGTGGAAGCAGGTGCCACTTTCCTTGCAGGTCCTTGTGGGGAACTTCTGCTGGTGGTGGTTCCCAATACTGGCTTTACATGACAATCACCTGGGGAGCCTGAAAAAATATCCTCAAACCCAGGCTGCATCCCAGAGCAAAGCAACTGAATCAGAATTTCTAGATGTGGGACCCAGGCAGCAACAGTTTTCAGAGTCCCCCAAGTAATCCTGGTGGACCTCACTGGCCAATGGCTGCATCTGTGTCACTCCATCTCCCGCTGTCTATGCTGTATCAGACCCAGTCTGGGAGGAAGGAACCGAGCATATGTGGGCCACGGGCCAGCCCCGATGGCATCTGCCACCCCCCTGCAATTGTCCCATTCTGGGTGAAGTATTAGCATAGCAAGCCCATGTGATCAGATGGGGACTCTATTTTTCAAACAGCTTTACCAGTAAGATAAGAGAAAATTTTATTTCCTTTGCCTAAAACCTGTTTCCATACCTCAGTTGGTTCCAAACTTAGGCAGAAAATAGAGAAGTGTTGCTTCTCACCCTCCCCCGCCCCCCAACTTTCCAACGAGGCCCCGTTTGCTATACTTCCCCTTCCTGCACCCTCCAGACAGCCCCTGGCACAGTCCTAGGTGGCCTCCGAGCACTACTGGAAAATCACATGGAGGTAGCAAGTGGTCAGGCAGAGACGCGAAAATCACTCTGGAGCTGGATTCTGATTTTGGCTCTGCTGCTTACTAGCTATAAGACTGGGAGCATGCTACTTGATCTCTCTGTGCCTAGTTTCCTCCTCTGTAAACCAGGTTAGTAATAATAAGTATGACAGTATTTATCTCACAGGAATGTGGTGAAGAGGCAGTGTGTTAGTCTAAATAGGCAACCCTTGGAACCTGACTCTGAGCTGTGAGTGTGAGCTGGCGCTGCGTACAGAGACAGGCTCTGCCCCCAAACCACCAACAGCTACCCATGGAAATGCAAATCAAAACCTCATTGAAAATGGGAGGGATCACTAGTTTCTGAGTGTGTTTAATTGGATATTATGAGGTGTGGAACTCCCCCCTCTTCTGGGGGACTTCAGAAGATTTATAGGAATTCAATCAGGACCATATGGGTGAGCATCTTGAGCTTAAGCTAAAAGGAGCTTTCATTTTTATTGAACTGAAGACAGGCTACTCTGGAACATCCAGACAGGGTGGATGGCAGAAGCCCAGGGCACTCCACCCAAGCTTTGGAAACTCCCTTGCTCTAGAGATGCCTGTGTACCTGAGACTGGAACTAAAGGAACCCCTTAGCCCCTGCATATCATAAGGGCTCATGTTCTCTCTCCCTTGTGGTTGCAGAATTCAGAACAGCAAACACCAAAGCCAGACCAGCAATTGAGGGAGCTGCCAGGCTCAGATATAAAACACAGCAGTCAGGATCTGGTGTGTGAGACATCGGTCTGGAGCCGTACAAACACCAGGTTTTGGGTGCACAGCTGATAGGAAAGAGTGGGTCATTGAGTAGGGAAAAGAGAGTGTCCAGGGCCTTAGAGAGCTGGTAGCATCTTGTGGAGCCTGCCCTTCCCTTGAACTTGGCCTAGAGGTGAACTTGGGTGTTCCTGCCTGCCATGATCGCCCACTCGTCCCCAGTCATTCACTGCCATCACCCCCCTATGTAAGACTCGATTGGCAACTCACCTTGGTTTCATGCTGTTCTCTAGTTTCTTGCTATGTAAACTGTGTTTCACTGTCAGGAAACATTGAAATTACCTGGCAGGGTGTTATAAACGCAGACTCTTAAGCCACCCTGGCCCTCTTGAGTCAGAGCCTGCATTGTAGCCAGATCCCCAGGTGATCCATTATGCATGACAGTCCAGCAGACACTTACAGTTTTCTCCTGGGGTCCCCAAAGCGCCTCAAGCTTTGTCTCTGGACACAGGCGAATGCCCTGTGTACTTGTTGACTCACAATTCATTTATGGCAACGGGGGATGTGGGAGGCTGGAGACATGAAAGATACTCAACACAGGGTGTGGTGCTTTCTGCATAATAGAGAGGTCTGAAGGTCCCAGTGGGCAAGGCATTTTGATGTGTCACCTGGGCAAGTCATGCAACATGAACTGCCTCTCATCACGATTTGGACAGAAGAAACCTGCTCCGTAAGAGAAGAGAGTTTGCATTTCTCATGTCTTACCTCGTTCAGCTTTTCAGGACTGAAAGCAGACATCAGGGCACCTCTGACCTCTTCCCATCTTTTGTCACGTAAAAACAGAACGCTGTCGGCTACTGACTTGAACTCCAAACCCGACGCCTGTTGGGAAGTAACAAGCAGAGGGTCAGGACTCAGAGAGTCAAAGCCACCTTGGTGGCAATACAGGTCCATGACAAACACCCTGGTTAAAGTCCATCGATGGCCAACAGTTAGGAGGCTGCTCTTGCAAGGATACAGAGGAAGAATATAAAGGCTCACCGGCAATGATAGAAAGAATCGTGGCCGGGGCCCAGAGGGAGCAGATGGGCAAGCTGTGGTGGATCAGCTGTACCCTGCTACGATGTGGTCATCATCACAGACACAACTCAATGGCTTCTGTGTGTTCTGCAGTCCCCCTACTGAGCGGGGATTCCCTGAAGACAAACAAGGCAGGCTTCCCGGAGATGGCCTAGTCTTTCTTGGTAACCAGTACCATGTCTGAACTTCGTGGCACAGGGTTTTGTGTGACTGGATTGGTTAGATTGGACCCTGAGTTGACAGACTCACTTGTCTGGACCCTTGTTGTATGGGTTGAGGGAGAGGGAAGGGGGAAAAAGGAAAGGTCTTCAGAAGCATGTGCCAGGAGAGCTGCTTCCAAGAGTGTGCCTGCCATCATGTTTCTGTGTTCTATGGGTCATTCATTTTTTATCTCAGTCAGCCAACAGTGGTTGGTAGCCTAATATTGTGTTATGGGATGAATTCGGCCCCCATCCCAAACTTCATATATTTAAATCCTGACCCCAAGAACCACAGAATGTAACTGTGCAGTCAGCCTTCTACATCTGGGTGTTCTGCATCTGTGGATTCAGCCAATCCTGAATCAAAAATATTCAGAAAAACTTCCACCAAGTTCGGAAAAGCAAAACTTGAATTTGCTCTGTACAGAGAACTACATTGAATCCATGTACATGAAGTGATGTGTAGGCATTGTATTAGGTATTACACGTAATCCAAAGTTGATTTAAAGCATACAGAAGGATGTACATAGGTTAAACACAAATACTATGCCATTTTATCAGAAACTTAAGCATCCACAAATTTTGGTGTCCTGAGCAAGGATGGGTACTGGAACCAATCCCAAGAGATACTGAGGGATGGCTGTATTTGGAGATAAGGTCTTTGAAGAGGTAATTAAGGCCGGGAGTGGTGATTCACGCCTGTAATCCCAGGACTTTGGGAGGCCGAGGCGGGTGGATCACCTGAGGTCAGGAGTTTGAGACCAGCCTGGCCAACATGGTGAAACCCCCTGTCTACTAAAAATACAAAAATTAGCCAGGCATGGTGGTAGGCACCTGTAATCCCAGCTACTTGGGAGGCTGAGGCAGGGAGAATTGCTCAAACCCAGGAGGCGGAGGTTGCAGTGAGCTGAGACTGCACTACTGCACTCCAGCCTAGGCAACAGAGCAAGACTCTGTCTCAAAAAAAGAGGTAATCAAGGTAAAATAAAGTCATTAGGGTGGGTCCTAATCCAACATGACTGGGGTACTTATTAGAAGAGGAGATTGGGACAGAGACACACACAGAGGGAAGACCATGTGAGGATATAGGGAGAAGACAGCCATGCAGAGAGAGGCCTCTGGAGAAACCAACACTGCTGACACCTTGACTTCAGGCTTCTGGTCTCCAGCACTGTGGGAAAATCAATTTCTATTGTTTAAACCCCCAGTCTAAGGTTGGTTGGTATAGTAGCCTAGTAAACTAATACAGGGTTCAAGAAGTTGTCTATACCGTCTTGAATGAAAAAGATTTTGCGGCCGGGCATGGTGGCTCACACCTGTAATCTCAGCACTTTGGGAGGCCTAGGTGGGTGGATCACCTGAGGTCAGGAGTTCAAGACCAGCCTGGCCAACATGGTGAAACCCCGTCTCTACTGAAAATACAAAAATTAGCTGGGTGTGGTGGCAGGTACCTGTAATTCCAGTTACTCAGGAGGTTGAGGCAGGAGAATCACTTGAACCTGGGAGGCGGAGGTTGCAATGAGCCGAGATCGCACCACTGCACTCCAGCTTGGGGGACAAGAATGAAACTTCATCTCAAAAATAAAAAATAAAAAAAGAAAGAAAAGAAAAAGACTGCTTTGGCCCTCATGAGTTAGCAGTCTAGAGGGGAAGCAGAGAGTAAACTCTTAAGCTAACAATTAGACGGAAGGTGCATTTTCCTGGAGGGAAAGTGTATTTCTTGGAGAAAGTATATTTTCCTGGAGGGAAAATGGGGCAAGGTGGGACATCAGTGGGGAACATGGTTGGGAGGCTTCTCTGAGGTGAGCACTTTGGTCTCCTCATCTCTTCTTCCCACGCCATTCTGTTTCTTTCTATAACCAACTGTCCCACTAAGTGGTCAAAAATGGAGCCGCCACCATCGGTCAGAGTGTCACCAGCCTGCAGGTTCCAGGGTGTGGGGAGACAGGGGGTTGGGGGCCCAAGCAGTCTCAGAACCACATGTGCTGCATGGTGACGCTATTTCTTTTCACTGTTTTAATTATAGCTGAAACATGAAGCCAGTCATCAGAATTCAAAAGCCTTGTAAAAACTCCTATTTAGAGGAAAATTATAATTTTCTGATAAAATATGAACACTCAAAATAAGCCATAAAACATAACTGCAAAGTATCTAGAGGGGAGTTAATTATATATTAGAACCAAGATGCTGGGATATTTTTTCTGCAGAGGAATACCTCTCTATATTTAGAAAGAAATTCTTTAGGAGCGCCATGGCCACTCAAGAGAATTATGGTTTTATGGAATTTGGGGAACCTAATCCATTTGTTTAGGTTCCAGAGTTGAAGGAGGAAATCATACATTATGTGTATTTATGTAGCGGCAAGATGCAGTCCTGTGGCACACTACATGGAATAAAGCATTTAACTCCAAAGAAAGTAGGGTGATGGTTTATGTGGTTCTGATGAGACGGAATAAATCAGAGCTAAGAGTGAAGACTGACTGGATCTTGTACCAATCCTTAAGCCTTAAGGGTGAATTTACGCTATTTTTTGTCTTGCATCTGAAAGACAAACGTAGTCCTCCTTGCAATATGTCAGCATGGCCTTCAAGTATCTTTCTCACCAGCCTACCATGACACTGTGCTCCCCTGGGCCTGGAAATTCCATTAGAATCCTCCATTTTTTAATGAAATCATTTGGGGCTATTGGTTATCATAATGTTTTTATTTCTGAAAAGATTTTATTTATTTTTTTGAAACAGGGTCTTGCTCTGTCACCCAGGCAGTAGTACACTGGTGTGATCATGGCCACTGGAACCCCAAACTTCTGGGCTCAAGCAATCCTACCTCCTCAGTCTCCTGAGTGGCTGGGACTAGAGGCACATGCCACCATGTCAGACCGATTTTTAAGTTTTTTTGTAGAGATGGTGTCTCGCTATGTTGACCAGGCTGATGTTGAACTCCTAGCCTCAAGCGACCCTCCCACCTTGGTCTCCCAAAGTGCTGGGATTACAGGCATGAGCCACTGTGCCTGGCCTCTTTTCCTTTCTAGATGTCCCATGTTAAGAGGAAATTGATCATTTCAAAAGAGCGGTCAGATGGTGAGGGGACATTGAATCATGTCATATATGAAATAGTTGTCAGATTTTGGAATTTTTAACTGGAAAAGAGAAGATTTGGAAGATTAGATAGTGGTTTTTAGGCATGTGCCCAATAAATATTTATTGAATACGTACTGCATGGGAGAGGGAATTTAGGGGTTTTTTTGTGTGTGATCCTGAGAAGTGGAATTGTGTTTAATAGGGGAAACTATGGGGAAAATTTCAGCTTATCTGAAGGAGAACTATCCCAATAGTCAACAGTCAAAATTATTCAAAGATAAGATAACCTGCCTGGAGCGATGAGCTTCACACTCCTGGTGACTGTTCCACTTCTTGGAAATTCTGTACCCAAGGCTTGAGCATGCAGAGAGGTTTGGTCTAAAAGCCTTGCAAGAAGTCTTTCAACCCTGATACTTCAGGTATGGAAAGTCACTGCAGACACTCTTTTTTCTATTAGTTTGCCTTCACATTGATTTAAAAAACTGTGGTAAAATACACGTAACGTAAAATTCACCATCTTAACCTTTTTTTCTTTTTTTTTTTTGAGATGGAGTCTCGCTCTGTCGCCCAGGCTAGAGTGCAGTGGCACAATCTCAGCTCGCCGCAAGCTCCGCCTCCCAGGTTCACGCCATTCTCCTGCCTCAGCCTCCCGAATGAATAGCTGGGACTATAGGCGCCCCATCTTAACCATTTTTAAGAGTACAGTTTGGTGGTATTAAGTACACTCACATGGTTGTGCTACTATCACCAGCATTCCTCCACGGAACTTTTTTCATCTTGCAAAAGTGAAACTCTGTGCCTATTAAACAATAGTTTCCATGCCCCCTCCATACCTCCCGCCTGTCCACATATGTTCATTGACTAGATTTACTGAAAGATACCTTGAAAGAGACAAAGGATTTTCCCCAAAGGAATGAGTGATGTGGTTTGGCTGTGTCCCCACCCACATCTCATCTTGAATTGTAGCTCCCACAATTCCCACGTGTGGTGGGAGGGACCTGGTGGGAGGAAATTGGATCATGGGATCAGGGCTTTCCTATGTTGTTCTCGTGGTAATGAATAAGTCTCACAAGATCTGATGGTTTTTTAAAGGGGAGTTTGCCTGAACAGATCCTCTTCTCTTGTCTGCTGCCATGTGAGGCGTGCCTTTCACCTTCTGCCATGTTTGGGAGGCCTCCCCAGCCACGTGGAACTGTGAGTCCATTGTGTAAACTACTAATATCTTAAGTAGAAAGATGAAAAGATGAACCAATTGAAAATAATAACTACAACAACTTTTCAAGATGTAGACAGTACAATAAGATATAAACAAGAAAAAGTTAAAAAGTGGGAAGATGATGTTAAAGTGTAGAGTTTTTATTAGTTTTATTTTTGTTTGTTTATGCAATCCATGTTAAGTTGTCATCAGTTTAAAATAATGGGTTACAAGATTATTTGCAAGCTACGATAACCTCAAATCTAAAAACATGCAATAGATACACAAAAGTGTGTCTATTCTCATGCCTATAATCCCAGAACTTTGGCTGAGGCAGGCAGACCACTTGAAGCCAGGAGTTTGAGACCAGCCTGGCCAACATGGTGAAATCCTGTCTCTATGAAAAAAATAAAAATAAAAAATATAAATAAAAAATAGCCAGGTGTGGTGGTTCACACCTGTAATCCCAGCTACTTGGGTGGTTGAGGCATGAGAATTGCTTGAACCTGAGAGGTGGAGGTTGCAGTGAGCTGAGATCACGCCACTGCACTCCAGCCTGGGTGACAGAGTGAGACTGTCTCAAAAAGAAAAAACCAAAACAAACAAACAGAAAAAAACTAGAAATCAATAAGAAGAGGAATTTTGGAAACTATGCAAACACACAGAAATTAAACAATGTTCCTGAATGACCATTGTGTCAATGAAGAGATTAAGAGAGAAATTGAAAAATTTCTGGAAACAAATTATAATGGAAACACAATGTACCAAAACCAATGGGATATGACAAAAGCAGTACTAGGAGGAAGATTTATAGTTATAAGTGACTACAGCAAAAAAGTAGAAAAATTCAGATAAACAACCTAATGATACATCTTAAAGAACTAGAAAAGCAAGAGCTAAAGCCAAAGTTGGTAGAAAAAAAAAAGAAAGCATAAAGATCAGAGCAGAAACAAATGAAATTGAAATGAAGAAAACAATACAAAAGATCGACAGAACAAAAAGTTGGTTTTTTGAAAAGATAAACAAAATTGACAAACCTTTAGCCAGACCAAGAAAAAAAGAAAGAAGGCTCAAGTAAATAAAATCAGAGATGAAAAAAGAGATGTTATAACTGATACTCAAAGGATCATTAGTGGCTACTATGGACAACTGTATGCCAATAAATTGGAAAATCTAGAAGAAATAAATTCCTAGACACATACAACCTGTCAAGATTGAATCACTAATCCAAAACCTGAACAGATCAATAACAAGTAATGAAATCAAAGCCGTAATAAAAAGTCTCCCAGCAAAGAAAAGCCCAGGACACCATGGCTTCACTGCTGAATTTTATTAAACATTTAAAGAAGAACTACTAACAACTCTACTCAAACTATTCCAAAAAAGAGAGGAGAAGGGAGTGCTTCCAAAGTCATTACATGAGGCCAGCATCTCCTAATACCAAAACCAGAGAAAGGCACATCAAACGAAACAAAACAAAACAAAAAAACTACACACCAATATCCCTGAAGAACATTGGTGCAAAAATCATTAACAAAATACTAGCAAACTGAGTTCAACAATATATTAAAAAGATCAATCATGACCAAGTGGGATTTATCACTGGGATGCAAGCATGGCTCAACATATACAAATCAGTCAATGTGATACATCATATCAATGGAATGAAGGACAAAAACCATATAATCATTTCAATTGATGCTAACAAAGTATTTGATAAAATTCAACATCCCTTCATAATAAAAAACCCTAAAAAAGGGCATAGAAGGATCATCAATCAACATAATAAAAGCCATTTACAACAGACCCACAGTATCATACTGAATGGGGAAAAACTAAAAACCTTTCCTCCAAGATCTGGAACATGACAAGGATGCCCACTTTCACCACTGTTATTCAACATAGTACTGGAAGTCCTAGCTAGAGTAATCAGGCAAGAGAATGAAATAAAGGTATCCAGATTGGAAAGGAAGAAGTCAAATTATCTCTGTTTGCAGATGATATGATCTTATGTTTAGAAAAACCTAAAGATTCCACCAAAAAGCTATTAGATCTCATAAATGAATTCAGTAAAGTTGCAGGGTACAAAATCAACATACAAAAATCAGTAGCATTTCTATATGCCAACAGTGAACAATCTGAAAAAGAAACCAAGAAAGCAATCCAATTTACAATAGCTACAAATAAAATGAAATACTTAGGAATTAACTTTACTGAAGAAGTAAAAGATCTCTACAATGAAAACTGTAAAACACTGACACAATAAATTGAAGATACAAAAAAAAAAAAGGAAAGATATTCCATATTCATGAATTGGAAGAATCAATATTGTTAAAATGTCCATATTACCTAAAACAATCTATAGATTCAATGCAATCTCTATCAAAAGAGTGACATTCCTCACAGAAATAGAAAAAACAATGCCAAAATATGTATGGAACCACGAAAGACCCAGAATAGCCAAAGCCATCCTGAGCAAAATGAACAGAACTGGAGGAATCACATTACTTGACTTCTAATTATATGACAGAGCTATAGTAACTAAAATAGCATGGCTCTAGCATAAAACCAGACACATAGACCAATGAAATAGAATAGAAAACCCACAAACAAATCCATACATCTACAGTGAACTCATTTTGACAAAGGTGCCAAGAAGAATCACTGAGAAAAGGATAGTCTCTTCAATAAATGGTGCTGGGAAAAGTGGATATCCATATGAAGAATAATGAAACTAGACCCCTATCTCTCACTATATACAAAAATTGAATCAAAATGGATTAAAGACTTAAATATGAGTCCTCAAACTATGAAACTACTAAAAGAAAACACTTGAGAAAATATCTAGGACATTGAACTGGGCAAAGATTTCTTGAGTAATACCCCACAAGCACAGGCAACCAACACAAAAAAGGGAAAACGAGATTGCATCAAGTTAAAAAGCTTCTGCACAGCAAAGGAAACAATCAGCAAAGTGAAGAGACAAGCCACAGACTGGGAGGAGGTATTTGCAAACTACCCATCTGGCAAGGGAATAATAACCAGAACATAGACGGAGCTCAAACAACTCTACAGGAAAAAAATCTAATAATCCTATTAAAAAACGTGCAAAAGATCTGAATAGACAGTTAAAAGAAAAAAGATATACAAATGGCAAACAGGCAAATGAAAAGGTACTCAACATCACCAGTCATCAGAGAAATGCAAATCAAAACTACAAAGAGATATCATCTCACCCCAGTCAAAATGGCTTATAGCCAAAAGGCACGCAATAACACATGCTGCCAAGGACATGGAGAAAAGGGAGAAAAGGGAACCCACATACACTGTTGGTGCAAATGTAAATTAGGACAATCACTATGGAGAACAGTTTGGAGGCTCCTCAAAAATCTAAGAAAACTAAAAATAGAGCTACCATATGATCCAGCAATCCCACTGCTAGGTATATACCCCAAAGAAAGGAAATCAGTGTATCAAAGAGATATCTGCACACCCATGTTTATTGCAGCACTGTTCACAAGAGCCAAATTTGGAAGCACCTAAGTGTCCATTAACAGACAACTGCATAAAGAAAACGTGGTACATATATAAAATGGGAGTACAATTCAGCCATAAAAAAGAATAAAAGCCTGTCATTTGCAACAACGTGGATAGAATTGGAGGTCATTTTGTTAAATGAAATAAGCCAGGCACGGAAGGACAAAATTGGCATGTTCTCACTTATTTGTAGGAGCTAAAAATTAAAACAATTGAACTATGGAGATAATAGAATGATGGTTACCAGAGGCTAGGAAGAGTAGTGGAAGAGTGTTGGGGGAGGTGGGGATGGTTAATGGATGGAAAAAAATAGAAAAAATGAATAAGAGCTAGTATTTGGTGACTATAGTCAATAATAATTTAATTGTATGTTTTAAAATAACCAAAAGATCAGCACCATAAGACAGGGCAAGAAAATAAAATATTATAATTGGATTGTTTGTAACACAAAGAAAGGAAAAATGCTTGAGATGATGGACACCCCATTTACCCTGATGTGATTATTACACATTGCATGCTTGTATCAAAATATTTCTTATACCCCATAAATGTATACACCTACTATATACTCATAAAAATTAAAAATTGGCCGGGCGCGGTGGCTCAAGCCTGTAATCCCAGCACTTTGGGAGGCTGAGACGGGCGGATCACGAGGTCAGGAGATCGAGACCATCCTGGCTAACATGGTGAAACCCCATCTCTACTAAAAAATACAAAAAATTAGCCGGGCGGGGTGGCAGCGCCTGTAGTCCCAGCTACTCGGGAGGCTGAGGCAGGAGAATGGCGTGAACCTGGGAGGCAGAGTTTGCAGTGAGCTGAGATCCGGCCACAGCACTCCAGCCTGGGCGGCAGAGCGAGACTCTGTCTCAAAAAAAAAAAAAAAAATTAAAAATTAAAAAAATGTAAAACATTGACAAGCTGATTCCTGTAAACATATATATGGAACCAAAAGAACTAGAATAACCACGAGAATTTACACTGCTATCTCTCTCTCTCTCTCTGTCTCTCTCTCTCTCTCTCTCTCGGACAGGGTCTCACTCTGTTGCTCAAGCTGAAGTGCAGTGGCAGAATCATGGCTCGCTGCAACCTACACCTCCTGGGCTTAAGCAATTTTCTCACCTCAGCCTTCTGAGTAGCTGGGACTACAGGTGCGCGCCACCATGCCTGGCTAATTAGAACAATTGTTTTTCAGTAGAGACAGGTATGTTACCCAGGCTGCTCTCAAACTCCTGGCCTCAAACAATTCCCCCACCTTGACCTCCCAAAAATTATAGGCGTTAGCCACGGTGCCTGGCCACACTGCCATCTTTCAAGATCGATGACAGAGCTGTACTATTTAAGAGAGTGTGATATTGTGATATTGGTGCAAGGATAAACAAAAAGATCAATGAACTGGACTAGAGTTCAGAAGTAGACTCATACATATGATCTCCTGATTTATGACACAGGTGCTGTTCAATTCAGGGGGGAATGGGTGGTCTTTTCAACAATGGTACTGGGGCAATTGGATATCAATACAGAGAAAAAAAAATGAGCCTTGATCCATACCTTACTCTACACACAAAAGTTAACTGGAGATAGATCATAGTCCCAATAGTGAAAGGTAGAACCATGACGCTTCCAAGAGAATATCTTTGTGACCTTGTATATAAGGCAAGAGTTCTTAAAGAGAATACCAAAAGCAATACCACAGAAGAAGATTTTGATAAATAGGACTTTATTATCAAAGGATATTACTAAGAAATATAACACACAAACCATGGACTGGGCGAAGATATTCACAACACGTTTATCTGACAAAAGACTCACGGCAGAACACACAAAGAACAACAAGTCAATCAGAAAAAGTCAAACACCTTAAAATAACAGTGGGGGAGGGGGCAAAGACTCAACAGGCACATTGTAAAGGAGACTATTCAAATGGCCAGAGAGCAAATGAAAAAGTTCTCGGCCAGGTGTGGTGGCTCACGCCTGTCATCCCAGCACTTTGGGAGGCCGAGGTGGGCAGATCACCTGAGGTCGGGAGTTCGAGACCAACCTGACCAACGTGGAGAAACTCCATCTCTACTAAAAATACAAAAATTAGCTGGGCGTGGTGCCGCATGTCTGTAATCCCAGCTACTCGGGAGGCTGAAGCAGGAGAATCACTTGAACCCAGGAGGCGGTGGTTGTGGTGAGCCGAGATTGCACCATTGCACTCCAGCCTGGGCAGCAAGAGTGAAACTCCATCTTAAAAAAAAAAAAAAAAGTTCTCAATGTCATGGTCACCAGATAAATACAAATTAAAACCTCAGTGAGATACCACTACTATCCAGCCCCTGGAATAGTTACAATGAAAAATAATGGCAAGATGAAAGTGCTGGCTAAGATTGGAACAACTAGAATTCCACTTTATGGGAGTATAAATTGGCTCAACCACTTTGGAAAACTGTTTGGCAGTATGTACAATAACCCACCATGCACCTACTCTCATGGGTTAGCAATGCCACTCCTAAGTTTTCATAAATGCCTGTTGATATATTAACCTAATTCTTAATAGCAAAAAACTGGAAACCTAAATGTTTACTGTCAGAGGAATAGATTGTGGTGTTTCTATACATTGGAATGCTACACAGCAATGAAAAATGCAAACTATGTTCACAGTCTTGCTCTGTCCCCAGGCTGCAGTGCAATGGCACGGTCATAGCTCACTATAGCCTCAAATTCCTGGGATCAAGGCATTCTCTTCCCTCAGTCTCCTGAGTACCTGGGACTACAGGCACACACCACAGTGCTTGGCTAATTAAAAAAATTTTTTTATAGAGACAGGGGTCTCACTTTGTTGCCCAGGCTGGTCTTGAATTCCAGGACTCAAGCAATCTTCCTGCCTCAGCCTCCCAAGGTGCGAGATTACAAGACTGAGCCACCACACCTGGCTATATTAATATTAATACATGGGGTGGATGACTCTTACAGACATTATGTTGAGCAAAAGATGCCAGAACAAAAGGACATATACTGCAAGTTTACATTTACGTGAAGTTCAACAGCAGGAAAAGAGAAATCTATACAAATCGATGTCAGAGGAGTGGTTTCCTCTGGATGGTAGGGATGGGTTGACTGAGAAGAGGCATGAGGGAACCCTCTGGAGTGCTGGAAATTCCCCCACCTTGGCCTCCCAAAAATTGTAGGCGTTAGCCACAGTGCCTGGCCACACTGCCATCTTTGGATGATCTCGGTGGTGGTCACATAGGGAAATACATAGACAATAATACATTGAGCTTTACACTCAAGATTTGTGTGTGGAAGTTACTTCAATTTAAAAAATACTAAGGGATAATAATCATTTAATTTGGACAAACTTGAATGCTGGATGAATACCAACAAGATGAAAATCAACAGATTTAATTATAAGGCTTCATATTTAGGTTTAAAATTTAGTTGTTTAGTGCATGTGATGGAAGCAATCTGACCTGCAAAAAGTCGCATTCAAAAGATCTGGGAACCTTCATTGAGCACTCGCTTGTCGGGCTGTATTGGGCTATCACTGTCAGGAACAGAGGAGGTCTGTCCTACTGCACTCATGGGAGCAGTGTCCAGCCTCAGGAAGGAGTGTCCTACTGTGATGCGTAATGAAGTTAGACCTCATCAGCTAAACGATGATTTTCAGACAGTGGCCACATTTTAAGAGAGCTGGCAGGAATCCTTTGACCCTGTTTTAATTTGGGTTTTTAATCTCAAGCAGGTAACTGGGGTTGCCGCCCTTTGATGACCACACGTTGTGGGTGGATTGCAGTTTCTTTCTCACAGGCTCGTGTTAGGCTGCTTGACTCGGGATGATCACACTGCCTTCCTCGGCATCTCTTGCAAGTGTCCTCTGAGACCAGGTTAAAAACTTCCTTTTTTAACATGGATCCCATTAGGATGTCAAAGGGTGACATTTGTGGTCATGTCTCCTCCTTCAAAGGGTGGCCCCTTTTAGGGCCTATGGGCCCTTTGGTTCCCACCTCCTAAAAGAGGCAGGAAGGAGAAGGTGAGCAGAGAGAGTGAAAAGTCATTAGAGGGGTGATAACAGGTAAGAGAGGAAGGTGTGGTTTAACTTTGCCCCTTCTGCCCCTCTTCAAATGGTGGATTAGTGCTGGCAACCAGAGGGGGACAGAAAACCCAGCAGAAGAGCCCCTCATTGTCTTTCCTTGCTCCACTCCAAATAGCCATGCCTTGGGCATTTAGGAAGATATGGATGAACTCTGCACAGAATGTGTCAAGACCACAGTCTCTGGCCCTCCCTGGCAATCCCACAGCAGGAGCTGAATGGCTACTATTTTCAACGATCTTGAGCTGGGTTTGCTGCACTTTATGTTTAGGGCTGTGCATGCTCAGCTCTGAGTGGTGTCTGCGATTATGCTGTGAATATGGAGCGACTACTGTGTGCCAGATGCTGTAGTGGCACCGGAACAATCAAGACAAAGAATGGAGGGTGGGAGTGGGGTGGCCTATCACCAATACTTGTCCATCTTACAGCAAACACACTCCTTTTCACATTGTTTCATCAACTCTTGGGTCATTCTCCAGCAATTAGGAAACCCTGCCCTGAGGAGCAGGTTATTGAAGAAAACCGACACCTCGGCATTCCATGGTTGCTTGAAGACAGCAGCCACTTATTGAAGTTTTCTCATGGGCCAGCCCAGTGATTCTCAACTGGCCTGGTAAAGCCACACAAGAACCACTGGCTCCTTCCAGAGTGTTGCAAACACATGGAATGCATTTCTGCTGTAATCGAGTTCACGTATTATCGGGAGAAAGGGATGAAAGGCATGATAGAATATGAAGCTATAGCCAAAAATGTTTTCTTGTGTTCTGGAACGTGCAAGAACATGGACTCAAGATCTAAATGATCTCTGGGATGCCTTGAGAGATGGTCAACAGTTCTGAAACAGTCACGCAGGGCTGAGCGGCCAGCTGAATAGGGTGAGGTACTTCTAAGGACTCCAAGAGATAGTGTTATAATGCGAGTAGAGAGAGTCAACTTGTTTATGCCAACTAGGCGGCAAAAATATTCATATCAAAAAGAGGACCACGGTCACAAAGACTAGGTACCACTGTTACAAACATTGTTTCTAATTCTCACACAACCAGGCACGGATGAGGATAGCCGCTGTGCAACTTGTCCCCTTCCCACCTGGAGATATGAAAGACCCGGTACTGCCCCTCATTATATTATAATCAACTGAGACTCAAGAATTCTGTCACTTGGATAAACCCAAATTCTATACTTGAGGCTATTTTCAATTTATGTCTATCGCTATCTGGCTGTACAAAGATTTGAACCAAATAGGGCTTATATTTTGGTGGTTTGAAATAGTAAAGGTGTTCCTTTCACTAAAAACAGAGTATAAAAAAACTAAAATATAAAAAAAAATACCGAAAATGAAAACAGTAGTGGTCTTACTATTCTACAAGTCGATTTTCATTCATTCCCTCTGCCGGTAGAAGGTGGTCATAGAGATGACATTCTCTTCCCTCTCTCTGCAGGAGAGTGTGACTGGCCTGAGAGAACGGCCTCCAGGTGAGGTTGTGAGATGTGTCCACCGCTCGAGGGGTCAACTCAGGGGCATGTGGTGGCTAGAAACAAATTTGGGCTCTATCTGCCTAGTCAGCTTCAGCTACTGGAAAGGGGCCTCTTCTAATTATGGCAGTCCTGCCTGACGGAGTTCCAGCATTTTATCCACTGGGGAGGAGGAGGAAGCCAGGCGCTTGGAACTGTGCTTCTATCAGCCCGACAGCCGGCAGCGAGGGCCCCTTCTGAGCGGGGAAGGGAATCCAGGGGCTTGTTAACTCTTATCTTTGAAGGAAACTCTCCAACAGATCTCAGCAGAGTTTCTGGCCAGAAGCAGTGTTCAACAAGGACAAGGGTGTTCCTGATATCGCACTTGACATGCTTGGCTGCGAGAAGAAATTTTCCTAAGGGGGCCTAAGAGGGAGCTTGTTCCCTGTACCTGAAACTCCAAGTGGCTCTGTGGGACGCTGGTGGGACTCCGTGGCTCCCTGTGGCTGCCAACGGTCACATGAACTGGGCATCAAACAGACCTTAGGGATTAGCTAGTCTAACGTATTTTACACTGGAAGAAACTGAGAATCAGGAGGTTAAAGGATCGTCTGAAGGCCACTCAACTAATAAGAGGTAGCAAATCCGGAATCTGATTTCATTTCTTTAAACTAAAATCACAGACATTTCACCATACTACTGGGCTATTGCTTAGAAGAGGGGAAATGGGAAGAAGAAAGGGAATGTCATAAGAAGGAGATTGGGGCAGAGAAAGACAGGGAGAATCAGGACTCAGTGACTTGACTTCCATGGAATGTTCTGGAATATATTCATTGAGAGACAAGAATTGATTTTATGGTTTATTTCTCTATTGTCATGCCTAAATTGTAGCTATTAATCTCCTAGTTTACACACTTATTTCTACTTCTGCCACCACAAAAGTTAGGGCAAGACGGCATAAATATCAGAGCAAGCTTTTACTAATTTCTTTTTGTTAAAAAGAATATATAAAGATAGCTTCCTGCTGAACCAAGAGTCTAGTAAGACACAAAATATGAAATCATTTTCAACAAGGTCTTGAAATTTTAGAAAAAACTCTGCAAGGCAGAGAGAAGTACATTTGAGCATTGAGAATCAATACCACTTAATGTTATTCCTGTGTTCCCAAGGCATCACAAGACACTCAGTACTTTTAAAGATGTTAGAATTAAAACTTAGCTACCATGTTGGAAATGAAGCTCAGTGTGTTGTACTGATTAAATGTAATGCCCTGGATCTGGCTTTTCCAGGACTTAGCCATGTCCAGACATTAGAAAAGCAGGTGAAATGGGAGACCTGCGGGGAACAGGCATCCTATTGCGGCTGTCACCTGGGAATTCCAATGGGCAGCCCATCCTGCAACAAGAAGCTTCCAGTTCAGACTGGAGGGTTTCCTATGCACAGCAAAGACCTTTCGCCATACCGCTGGGCTATGGCTTAGAAGAGGGGGACATTAAAAGAAGAAAGTGGGTGTTATAAGGAGATTGGGACAGAGAAGGAGAGGCAGGTCACATAAAACAAAAAGGCCTCAAAATAGAGAGGAGGGCAGGCAAATGAGGTTGCACACCTGTGTTTCTGGTTTCACTGCCCTCTGCAGTCTGTTTGTGCTTGCAGGAAGAACTTCTGCCTTGCTTAGAGCTGTAGACCTGTAATGTGAATGGACCTTTCTCAAGAAGTGCACAGCTAAAAAACATTGGCAAGGTTTGACTGAAGCCATGAGAGCTTCCCTAGGTCATGCATGGCAACCACTCTCACAACTTAAATCGTGCTACACATGTTTGAACATCTGAGTGTCTTCATTTACTCAATGTTTGATTTAAAAGAAAGAGAATCAGGAACTCCAGGTGAACGGTTTTCAAAAACTGTCGGTGGAGAAGTACTGGTTACAAGTGTAGGAACGAGTTCAAGAGGAACAGTTTTCTGCCGAGGCCCCCTCTCTCCTCAGTGGGTGCCAGCAGGCAGGTCCCTGTGGCCCCCACACAAGGGGGTCTGACCCACCTGTATCCCTGAATTGAACTTTCCTTGCCAATTAGCTCTGCAATGAGCCAACATGCTCTTTTCTTCCTTGAATAGGAGGCTTCTGCAGATACAAAGGACAGGAAGGTTTCCAGTGACTAATTTGCCTATAACTTTAGTTATCGTCACCAGTGCTAAGGAGTTTGTAGTTTCACAGTGACTCATCCTGCAATGTTCACAGTGTGGAGAGCAAGTGAAGCAGCCCCTGAGAGGCTGAACCTGGGGCAGCCAGAGTGCTGAGTGTTGATGGTTCTGGATAAAACCGCCCACCACGTCCATCACATGGCTTTGGATGTGCCTCTTGTGTGTCAATGGTCTGGCTCAACCTGTGCTTGGAGAGGTGACCTCTGTGTTACTCATGAGGACCTGAGGGATGGCACTCCATGCTGTCACTCCAGACCAGAACCCACATCTCCAAGGCTTAGTGTTTTGACACATCCCTGACATGCCCATCTGACCAGACCAAGCTAACATGGGCCAAAGACTGGCCTACCTCTTATCACCCTTCCCACAGCTCCCGAACTCTAGGCCTTGATATGAGGCCAAGAACAAGAAGTTCTGCCTCCGACTGTGACCATTTCTGCTGAGTCATGTGGACTCAGCTCCACTTTCCACAGATATTTAAAAAAGAGCTGCCCATGGCTTCATTAGGTACTGTACCCAACAGCAAAGAAGAGCTCATTGAAAATATCTAAATAAAAACATCCAAGTCCTGACGTACCAGGATGACTGAGCTTCTATAAATGCCAAGAAGACTGATTGAGTTTGATGATAAGCTGTGGCTGCACCATCATGGAGCAGTTTCAGGAAGCACTAAGGAGATTGATAGAGACCTACAAGGCCCACGTGGAAAATGAGCAAGATGAAGCAACATTGCACAGACTCCAGTGCCCCAAAAATGGTGAATGAGAAAGCATGACGTTAAGAACTGCTGCTCTGGATCCAACCCATAGTCAGCTCCAGCCAGTGTTCTGGAGTTTGGAAAAGAATATTTCACAGGATGATATTTGAATTCACACATTTGTTCAGTGTTGATGTATGTCAGGGAGCTCCCTGTTGCATCACCCCCACCTCCAGCGAATACGCTCTATGGATCCCTCATGGGATGCTTACAGCTCATGTCAGATTTCAGAGCTAAATCCAGCTTCCCAAATCAGAGCCCTTCTCCACCAGGCTGTCCAGGGACAAAACTCACGTAACTCAAGCCTGAATCTGTGAGCAGAGATGGGCTCTCCCTGTTGGAGAATGAGAGCATGCATTATTTAAGTTCCTTTTCACTTAATTTATCAAACTAATATGCCGAGGTATTTTCTGTATCACAAGGGACCGTTTGGTAGCAGCTTGCATGGAGTAAGCATTTAATGTTTACGAAGTGAATGTATAATAAAGCTGAATCACTGAACGCTTAAGTAAACATGGCCTATTAGAGGGAAGGCAACGTGGTGTCAGTAAGGAGAAATCACGTCTCACTAATCTCCTTGAGTTCTTTGAGCAGATAAATAAGCATATGGATAAGAGGGAACCACGGAACCCAATTTAATTTGACTTTCAAAAACCTGTGAGAAAATCCCACTTTAAAGACTGTTTTTTAAAAAATTGAGTCACTAAGGGTTGTTTTACCATCGATATGGAATTGGCTTAAAGACCATAAGCAAAGCTACACATAAGTGGATGCATTCCCAGATGGAAAACTATAAACACTGGGGTTTCCTGAAGAGCTCATCTGCGATGGGTCTTTTCATGTGTTTGTGAATGACCAAGACGAAGAAGACTGTATTGCAACTCCAGGTTCAAGTAATGCCTCATTCTTCTGGGAGGAATGTCAAGTTGATGGAAATTCCATTCAGTTGGGACAAGAATATATTGGATGCTGAAGAGTCAATATGTGTTTATGTCATGGGGTATAAAAAAGAAGTACAAGATACAGTTCTTGGCCTTAAAGATCTAATAATCAAGCTAGACTGAAAGCCATATCCTCCCTTACTGTAAATAGTAGAAGGCACAAAGGCATCAACTGTGACAATGAGTGACGCACATGGTGAGTGCTGCCAGAGTTCAGGGAAGGGGAAAAGTGCGTGTGGATGGAGGCAGGGAAGGCTTCCTGGAGGAGGCAGGAGGAGTGTCCTGAAGGACAGCAAGAGTTTGGATGGGTGTGGAAGAGGTGGAGGGTTTTCTTGTGAGAAGCACTACTGTGTCACCTGCCAAGTACTGTGTAGAGGGAGAGGTTATATGCATGATCCTATCTGGCTTTACGACAGCCCAGTAAGGTGGACCATATCCCCCAACTCCAGGCCTTGAGAAGAGGCCAAGAATAAGAAGTTCTGCCACTGGTTGTGACCATTTCTGCTGAGTCATGTTGATTCAGCTCCACTTTCCACAGATATTTTTAAAAAGAGCTGCCCTGGCTCTTTTTTAAGTTAAGAAATGTGGTCAGGTACAGTGGCTCAGGACTATAATCCCAACACTTTGGGAGGCCAAGGTGAGAGGATCACCTGAGGCCAGGAGCTTGAGACTAGCCTTGGCGACATAGTAAGACCCCATCTCTGCCAAATATTTTTTTCTTAAATTAGCCAGGCATGGTGGCACACATATGCAGTCCCAGCTACCTAGGAAGCTGAGATGGGAGGATCACTTGGGCCCAGGAGTTTGAGGCTGCAGTGAGCTCTGATCACACCACTACACCACTGCATTCCAGCCTGAGTGACAGAGCAAGACACTGTCTCCAAAAAAAAAAAAAAAAAAAAAGGAATGTGCTTAAGTTCACGTAATAATCAATATGAGCCCCACTGTTACACTGCCTTCAATCCTGGGGCAGTGTCAGCGTGAACAAGGCAAAGGTTCAGGCCTCTCCAGAGCAGGTGAGGGTGAGCAGAGAGAGGCTGGAGTGACGGTTTGTGTTGGGGAGCAGTGAGAGACAGTGTTAAGCCATGTTACCAGGGTTGATCATTTAGCCGCTCTGAACCTTAGTTTCTTTGTCTATAAAATAGAGATGATAATTGTATCCATCTCATAAGTTCTTGTGATGACAAGGACACACTCTGGATGGCTCACCTAGTTCGGAACACAGGGAAGGGGACTCTCTCTAATTTCTTTAAGACTTAGCCCCAAGCACCTCACACAATGGATCTAAGTCACAAGGGCCCTTAATTGTCTGGGGAACTTGGACTTAGTCCTGAAGGCTTAATCCTGTGCTGAGTGGAAGAGGAAGAAAATTGGAACTATACTCTGGAGTTTGGGGCCCTAGACCTAGTCTGGGTGGAGGGGTGGGTGAGGGGATGGTGAAAGGAATTAGGAACAACAGACAAATGGCTTGGAGGAGAAAGTGACCAAAGTTGAGGTCAATGTTATTGGGTTCCCCCTGCTTGAACATGTGCATTGAGTATGTCTGCCCCTAACATGCCAAATCATTGACCTCTTCTAGGTCAGCTCTCAGGGTCACATGTCCTGGTGTCATGGGAGGAAATATGGAGACACTGGTTGGCAAGTGCCATCTCATGGCTTAGGGGCTCGGACAGTCTCAAGCGCTATGGCAGGCTCCTGGGAGTGCCTTTGCTGCTTGCTAGAATGTGGCTTGGTGGTCCATGCACTTTGACTTACTGTCTTCTCCAACTTCTTTACTCAGCACTCCTTGCTGAGGCTAATGAAGCAACAAGCTACAGCTACAGCTGCATTGAACCATTAGAATCGGTTTCTTGACAGACGGCTTTCAGGGGACTTTGAGCAAGGAGATAGCAATGCAGTGTTTGGGAAAGAGAATCTAGAGGCAGCAGAGAAGCAGTTAAACTTCTGCAATTCCTTCGGCCATCCTCAAGGGATGGAGGTAGCAGACCAGCCGCCTCCCTCTAGGCCACATCCCTCTAGAGGTCACATGACGTCTGGAGTTGGGCATGATGCTCTGGGGCTGGAAGAAGATGAGCATATTTTGGGTGAGTGGCCAATTACTCCATTCAACCTTGACATCCAGAAATGTCACTGAGGCAGCTGTGACAGCTGTGGCAGTAAAAAGAGCTCTAGACTTAAGTTGAGAGATGGCACGTGAATCCCTGCTCTTCCTCGTGTTAAGCCACGTTACCAGGGTTGATCATTTAGCCTCTCTGAACCTTAGTTTCTTTGTCTATAAAATAGAGATTATAACTGTACCCATCTTATAAGTTCTTGTGATGACAAGGACACACTCTGGATGGCTCACCTAGTTCAGAACACAGGGAAGGGGACTCTCTCTAATTTCTTTAAGACTCAGCCCCAAACGCCTCCCACCCAATAAGCTTTCCTCTGTCCGCATCCTGGTGGCCTGGGCTCCCCACCTCAGGAGCACTTACCACACTGCATTGTGCTGGTCCCCTTCCTTGTCTGCCTCCCTCACTAAAGCGAGAGTTCCTCAAGGGACACTGTCTCTTTACAGTCAGCACCTACACAGTGCCTGGCATATGGCAGCTATGCAAAAGTTTGCCAAATAATCAACAAAAGAATGAATACATTACCTACTTCCCTAAAAAAATGAAAAGTGAGATCTAATGGGACCCCCAAAAATGGTTGGCATGGTGATTCTCTGAATTCTCACAAACATGTTTATTAATTCACTTTAGACTTTTTCCAAGAATCAACATAAAGTTTACTGGTCTTCTCTGCTAGAATGCCTATCTCCCTATTTTTGGAAAATGGATAGCACTGATACCCGTCATTTTTTCATTCTTTATTTTATTATTTATTTATTTAGTTAATTTTTTTGAGACACAGTCTCTGTCGCCCAGGCTGGAGTGCAGTGGCACGATCTCAGCTCACCGGAGCCTCCCACTCAAGCAATTCTCATGTCTCAGCCTCCCAAGTAGCTGGGACTACAGATGTGTGCCACCACACCTGGCTAATTTTTGTAATTTTGTAGAGACAGGGTTTCACCAGGTGGGCCAGGCTGGTCTCAAACTCCTGAATCCAAGCAATCCACTCACCTTGGCTTCCCAAAGTGTGGGGACTACAGATATGAGCCACCGTGCCTGGCCTGATCTCTGCCATTTTCTGTCACTTCTTCCATCCTTTGGGATTTCTCATCAAAGATAAATAGTAAGACATTTACTTTCCAAAAACAAAGGGATATGTACATGCATGTAGGCTGGAAACTTGAACTAATATAAAGGAGCCCTCTTAAAACTTCCTTCTCTTACTTGGGGACAAATTTCTTTCCTAATTTGCTTGTCTTCCCTTTCCAGCCTTAGTACTCTTATTCTTTCTGGGAAAGATGTAAGTGCAAGAACCTCAAAATTTTGCTTTCCAAAAATTTATTAGCCTAGCTCATTCTCCATCAGTCACTTGGCCTGTGCCCTCTGGATTCCCCCAGCTTTGAACCCAGCTTTAGAAAACCCTCTTGGTTTTAGCATTTTTAATAGCCTGAGCTTCCCTTGAGCTTTAGCTTTCTTGAAGCATTTCTTAAATGTAATTGCTACTCTTTTGTACCAGTCCCATAGATCTCTTTTGAAAAACCGAGTTCACTGAGGAGCTTAGTTTTGAGTGGAACTGACATAAACCTGATCAGAGGCCTGATTGCATCCCCGTTGGATCTGACATACAGTGCCTCCATCTGAGAACAATTCCCCATCCATCTCTATGCAGAAAGAAAACTACGTACCATTCTGTTGGTAAAATTACTGAAGTTCTCAACCAACACCTGCTTGATCATGTCTGGCTCAGAAATAACAATAAACATCCGACGACCAAGGTAGTACCTGGGAGGAATAAAAAATGCATTAAAATGTGTTGCATTTACCCATTTCTCCTTTCCAAAAAAGAATTCACAGTGGCTTAGAATGAGGGATAAAAGATAACCAGGAAGTAAAGGTATGGAGGTCAGGAAGTGAAGTATGTTCTGATCATAAGCAACCATACAGCTGTGACGATCTAACATCAAATTTCTTTCCATCAGCACTCATGGAATGCCACCTTCCACTGGTCCCTGGAGACTCTGGGTTGAATAAGATACACTCCCTGCCCCAAGGAGCTTATTACAGCCTAATAGGAAAGACAGAGCTATACATGTAAATGCAATAATAAGGGGTTCATAAGATCCAGTAGTAAGACAAAGAAGGAACATGGAAGAGGTCGGTGTTATCCATATTTCCCCAAAATGGAAAGGTAGGAATTCTAGCAAGAGAAGATTAATAACCTTTATACTGATTCTCAGAAAAAGTCTAAAGTGAACTAATAAACAGACGCTTGTGAGGAAAGATTAAACCTATTTGGGAAGAACTGAATATCTGGTCACCACACTTACATATAAAGGAGCTCAACAGGTACTTTTTAATATTTTATTTTTATTTTTGTGATGGAGTCTTGTTCTTTTGTCCAGGCTGTACTGCAGTGGTGCTATCTCAGCTCACCACAACCTCTACCTCCCAGGTTCAAGCGATTCTCCAGCCTCAGCCTCCTGAGTAGCTGGGATTACAGGTGCCCATCACCATGCCCAGCTAAGTTTTGTATTTTTAGTAGAGACAGGGTTTCACCTTGCTGGCTGGGCTGGTCTTGAACTCCTGACCTCAAGTCATCCACCCACCTTGGCCTCCCAAAGTGCTGGGATTACAGGCATGAATCTCCATGCCCAGCCCTCAACAGATGCTTAATGACATTAACAACAATACGGACGAAAGGCTCAGCCAGTCAACTGGTGGCATGAACTCTAACTGGAGATAGTGCGTAAATACACGTCATATTATACTTACAAAAGTACCAGGGGCACAAAAGCAAATCAAGACCCAGTCACAGTTTCCAAGGGTCTGACCATCTGACAGGAGAGATAATTAGGCAATTAACATAAAGCATGATGTTCTGGCAGGCATGAGTGACCCCGGAGGCACACCCAACTTAATGCTTGGAGAAGAGAGAGTGAAGGCTTCCCAGAGTTGGTGCTTCCCAAGCTGAGTTCTGGAAGATGAGCAAGAGTTAGTCCAGGAAGAAGGGGTGACAAAGGAGGTGAGGGTGTGCTGGCTGGAGGAATCAGCTAGAGCAGTTGAGCCAGGGACAAGCCTGCTTGGGGGAACCATGAGTGCCCGACTACCCACTGTGCAAAGCAAGCCAGAGTGATGACAAGTGGCCCACTGTGTAATGACATGTTTTCAGTGTATGAAATTATACTTTCAGGGATGTAATTTGATCACTGGTGTATCCAGCTCAGAGCAGTAAGGAACAGATTTTAAAGGGGAAAGTCACACTGAAAAGCAGCCAATTTTCCTCTGGCATTTATTTACCAAGAACTTTTCATAAACCCAAATTACATTAATTGTTTTAAATTCTCCTCCTTCTCATTGACTATGGAAAACAATAAAAATATTTGTCTGGCACATATTAGGCACTTGGAAAATATTTACCTGAGTCATCGTATTTTCCAAAATTGTCAGGAAAATCTTTGGGAAACAGGAATTCAACAGATGTGGTACAAAGAAAGAAAAGAATACTACCTAGCTTTTGTGTGTGTTTGTTTGTTTGTTTGTTTTTACTGATTTTAACCAAGAAAACCAAAAACAACTCAATAAGGCCATAAACCAATGCTTTTATAAAATTTGTGGTGAGGGTCATGGAGTCTTTTGAGAATCTAATGAAAGCTGTGGACACTTACAGCATTCTGTATACAATTTAAGAAGTCCTTGGATCTCTCAACCCCACTCCAGAACAATGTTTCTCAAATATACAATGTGCTTAAAAGTCACCTTGGCTTGAAGAAATAACAGCTGAAAATTTCTGAATTTTGCAAAAGACATAAACCTACATATTCAAGAAGCTGAGTGAGTCTTAACTGAGATGAACCCAAGGAAACCCATGCCAAGGTACATCATAGTTAAACTTCTGAAAACTAAAAAAGAAAGAAAAACATCTTGAAAGCAACTGGAGAGAAATAATGTATTATCTGTAGGGAACACTAGTTCAAAGGACAGGAGGTTTTTTGTTTTTTTTTTTAATCAGGAACCATGGAAACCAGAAGGAAGTGGTACATTTTTCAAGTACTGAAAGGAAATAACTATCAATCACAAGTCATCTATTTGGTGAAAGTATCCTTCAGGAGAAAAGTGGAAATAATGGCATTCTCTGATGAAGGAAAACTAAGAGATTTTGTCACTCACATATTTACCCTTAAAGAATGGCTGAAGGATGTTCTCCAAACAGAAAGGAAAGGGAGATGATAACAGAAGAAAGTTTGGAACTTCAGAAAGGAAAGATGGACAATGAAATGGATAAAAATAATAGATTATCCTTCTCAGGAGTCTCTTAAGTCATACTTGATGGTTGAAGCAAAAATTACACTACCATATGACGTGGTACTCAATGTACTTAGGGGATATACGTAAGACAATTATATTTAAAAAGTAAGGAGGCTAAAGGGACCAAAATGGAATTAAGATTTCTACATATCACTCAAAATGGTAAGGCTTTCATACTCATAGATTGTGATAAATTATATATGTGTATTTACACAAGAACTAAGAAAAACTATTTTAAAATTATAATAAGCTAAAATGGAATTTTGAAAAATGTTCAAGTTATCCACAAAAAGGTAAGAAAAATGAAACAAGGAGCAGAAGGAATAAAAGAGAACAAATACACTACTATAATGGTGAATATAATGTAATAACTAGATAACAATATATCAAAATGTGTGGCTGCAGCTAAAGCAATGTGGAGAGAGAAACTGATGCACTAAATGCTACTTTAGAAAAGAGGAAAGATCTTAAATGAATAATCTATGTTCCTATCTCAAGAAACTAGAAAAAGAAGGACAAAGAACCTTATCAAGCACAGGGAAGGAAATAATTAAAAAACAAGCGCAGAACTCTATGAACCTGAAAACAAAAACCATAGAAAGATTAATGAACAAAAACTGGTTCTTTGAAAAATATCAATAAAATGGATAAACCTCGAGCAAGACTAACAAAGATAAAAGAGAGAAGACACAAAACACCAACATCAGGAATGAAATGGGATATCACTACAAATACTGCAGCTATTAAAAGGATAAGGGACTACTACAAACAACTTTAGACTAATATATTTGAAAACTAGAAAGAAATTGACCAATTCTATGAAAATCACAAACTACTAAAGCTCAACCAAGATGAAGTGGGCAATCTGAATAAATACAAACACAAACAGTTAAGAATTTTAATTAAATTTCAGAATTTAATTATTTGTATTTTTTATTTGAATTCATAATTTAAAATTTCCTGAAAAATACATCTCCAGGCCAGGATGGTTTCAATGGAGAATTCTACCAAATATTACAAGAAGAATTAACACTAATTTTACAATATCTTCCAGAAGATAAAAGAGGAGGGAACACTTCACAACTCAATTCATGAGGACAGGTTTACTCTGATACCAGCACCAGCCAAAGATAGTACAAGAAAACTATAGACCAGTATCCTTCATGAGCTTAAACACAAAAGTCTTCAACAAATCAAATCTAGCACTATATAAAAAGACTTATATACCAAAACCAAGTGGTATTTATTCTAGGTGTCCCAAGGCTGATTCAGTATTTTCAAATCAATCAGTGTAATTCACCATATTAATTGCCTGAAAAATAAAAAATTATGTGATTATATCAGTTGACATGAGAAAGCATTTGACAAAATCCAGCACTTGGTCATGATAAAAACTCTCAGGAATAGAGAGGAGTTCCTCAACTTGATAAAGGGCAACTACAAAAACCTTACAGCTAACATGATAGTTCATGTGAAAGACTGAATGCTTTTCCTTAAGATGGGGAACAAGGCAAGAATGTCCTCTTTCACTACTCTTATTTGACATAGTATTGGAAGTTCTAGCCAGTGCAATAAGGCAAGAAAAATAAATGAAAAGCATATAGACTGAAAAGGAATAAATACAATTGTCCCTATTTTGAGATGAAATGATATCTACAAAGAAAATACTAAGAAATTTAAAAACAATCTTAGAACTAGTAAGTGAGTTCAGCAAGGTTGCAGGATTCCAGATCAACATACCAAAAAAAAAAAAAAAATCAATAGCATTTCTATATGCTAACAATGAACATGTATCAACCAAATGAAAACACAATGCCATTTACAATGTTGATGACAGAAATAAAAGAAGACCTAAGTAAGTGGAGAAACATATCATGTTCATGGATTGGAAGACTCCTCAATGTAAAGATATCAATTCTCCCAAAACTGGCATATCAGTTTAATGCAATTCCAATCAAAGTCTCAGCAAGAATATTTGTAGGCGTAGACAAACTTATTCCAAAACTTATATGGAAAGGCAAAGAACTTAAAATAACAAAATCAATTTTGAGAAAAGAATAAAGTGGGAGGAGTCAGTCTACTAGATCCCAGGACTTGGCTATAGTTGTCAAGACTGTGTGGTATTGGCAGAAAGACAAACACATAGATCGATGGGACAAAATATAGAACCCAGAAGTAGACCCACATATATATGCTCAACTGATGATTTTGATAAAGATACAAAAGCAATTCAGTGCAGGAAGGGTAGGTTTTTCAACAAAAGATGCTAGAGTAGGCTGGGCACTCTAGCATAGTGGATCATGCCTGTAATCCCAGCACTTTGGGAGGCTGAGGCAGGTGGATAACTTGAGGTCAGGAGTTTGAGACCATCCTGGCCAACATGGTAAACCCCATCTCTACTAAAAATACAAGTAACTATCTGGGCATGGTGGCACATGCCTATAGTCCCACCTATTCGGGAGGTTAAGGCAGGAGAATTGCTTGAACCCGGGAGGTGGAGGTTGCAGTGAGCCAAGATCAAGCCATTGCATTACAGACTGGGAGACAGAGTGAGACTCTGTCTGGAAAAAAAAAAAAAAAGGCCCTAGATCAATTGACATCCATAGGCAAAATATGAACCTCACACCTTATGCAAAAAATGAACTCAAAATGGACTACAGACTTAAATGTAGAATATGAAACTATAAAACTTTTAGAACAGTAAAAAAAAAAAAAATCTTTGAAATTTAGAGCTTGGCAAAAAGTTCTTAGATTTGATACTAAAACATAATCCATAGAGGATAAAAATCCAAAAGTTGAACTTGATCAAAATTAAACATTTTTGCCCTTTCAAAGACACTGTTAAGAAGAAGAAAAGACATGTTACAGGCTAAGAGATAATATTTGTAAACACATACCTGACAGAGGACTTGCATCTGGATTCACAGCAGAATTCTACCAGACATTCAAAGAAGAATTGGTACCAATACTTTTGACGCTATTCCACAAGATAGAAAAAGAAGGAACCCTCCCTAACTCATTCTATGAAGCCAGCATCACCCTGAAACCAAAACCAGGAAGGGATGCAACCAAAAAAGGAAACTACAGACCGATCTCCCTGATGAACATAGATGCTAAAATCCTTAACAAAATACTAGCTAACCAAATCCAACAACATATCAAAAAGATAATCCATGAAGATCAAGTGGGTTTCATAACAAGGATGCAGGGCTGGTTTAACTTATGCAAGTCAATAAATGTGATACACCACATAAACAGAATTAAAAACAAAAATCATGTGATAATCTCAATAGACGCAGAAAAAGCATTCACAAAATCCAGCATCCCCTTATGATTAAAACTCTCAGCAAAATTGGCACACAAGGGACATACCTTAGTGCAATAAAGGCCATCTATAACAAACGCACAGCCAACATAATACTGAATGGGAAACAGTTGAAAGCATTCCCTCTGGGAACTGGAACAAGACAAGGATGGCCACTCTCACCACTCCTCTTCAACATAGTACTGAAAGTCCTAGCCAGAACAATCAGACAAGAGAAAGAAAGAAAGGGCATCCCTATCGTTAAAGAAGAATTCAAACTGTCACTGCTGACAACGCAGTCGTTTACCTTGAAAACCCTAAGGACTCCTCCAGAAAACTCCTGGAACTGATAAAATAATTCAGCAAAGTTTCCAGATACAAGATTAGTGTACACAAATCAGTAGCTCTTCTATACACCAACAACAACCAAGCGGAGAATCAAATCAAGAACTCAACCCCTTTTACAGTAGCTGCAAAAAAATAAAAATAGGAATATACCTAACCAAGGAGTCGAAAGAACTCGACAAGGAAAACTAAAAAATACTGCTGAAAGAAATCATAGATGAAACAAACAAATGAAAACACACCCCATGCTCATAGATGGGTCAAATCAATATTGTGAAAATGATCGTACTGCCAAAGCAATCTACAAATTCAATGCAATCCCCATCAAAATACCACCATCATCCTTCACAGAATTAGAAAAAAGAATTCTAAAATTCATATGGAACCAAAAAAGAGCCTGCATAGCCAAAGCAAGACTAAGCAAAAAGAACAAATCTGGAGGTATGACACTACCTGATTTCAAACTATACTATAAGGCCATAGTCACCAAAACAGTGTGATACTGGTATAAAAATAGGCATATAGACCAATGGAAGAGAACAGAGAACCCAGAAATAAACTCAAATACTTACAACCAACTGATTTTTGACAAAGCAGACAAAAACATAAAGTGGGGAAAGGACACCCTTTTCAATAAATGGTGCTGGGATAATTGGCCAGCCACACGTAGGAGAATAAAACTGGATCCTCATCTCTCATATAAAAATCAACTCAAGATGGATTAAAGACTTAAACCTAAGACGTGAAACTATAAAAATTCTAGAAGATAAAATTAGAAAAACCTTTCTAGACATTGGGTTAGGCAAGGATTTCATGACTAAGAACCTGAAAGCAAATGCAACAAAGACAAAGATAAATAGCTGGAACCTAATTAAACTAAAGAGCTTTTGCACGGTAAAAGAACAGTCAACAGAGTAAACAGACAACCCACAGAGTAGGAGAAAAGCTTCACAATCTATACATCTGACAAAGGACTAATATCCAGAATCTACAATGAGCTCAAACAAATCAGTAAGAAAAAAACAAACAATCCCATCAAAAAGTGGGCTAAGGACCTGAATAGACAGTTCTCAAAAGAAGATCCACAAATGGCCAATAAACAAATGAAAAAATGCTCAACATCACTGATGATCAGGGAAATGCAAATCAAAACTGCAACGTGATACCACCTTACTCCTGCAAGAATGGCCATAATCAAATAATAATAATAATAATAGGCCGGGCGCGGTGGCTCAAGCCTATAATCCCAGCACTTTGGGAGGCCGAGACGGGCGGATCACAAGGTCAGGAGATCGAGACCATCCTGGCTAACATGGTGAAACCCCGTCTCTACTAAAAAATACAAAAATCTAGTCGGGCGAGGTGGCGGGCACCTGTAGTCCCAGCTACTCGGGAAGCTGAGGCAGGAGAATGGCATAAACCCGGGAGGCGGAGCTTGCAGTGAGCTGAGATCCGGCCACTGCATTCCAGCCCGGGCGACAGAGTGAGACTCCGTCTCAAAAAAAAAAAAAAAAAAAAAAAAAAAAAATAATAATAATAATAACAGTAGATGTTGGCGTGGATGGAGTGATCAGGGAGCACTTCTACCCTGCTGGTGGGAATGTAAACTAGTATAGCCACTACTGAAAACAGTTTGGAGATTCCTTAAAGAACTAAAAGTAGAACTACCATTTGATCCAGCAATCCCACTACTGGATATCTATCCAGAGGAAAAGAAGTCATTATTCAAAAAAGATACTTGCATGGCATGTTCATAGCAGCACAACTCACAATTGCAAAATCGTGGAACCAACCCAAATGTCCATCAATCAACGAGTGGATAAAGAAACTATGATATATATGCATGGTGGAATACTACGCAGCCATAAAAAGGAATGACATAACAGCATTTGCAGTGACTTGGATGAGATTGGACAGTATTATTCTGAGTGAAGTAATTCAGGAATGGGAAATCAAACATCATATGTTCCCACTGATATGTGGGAACTAAGCTATGAGGACCAAAGGCATAAGAATGATACAATGGACTTTGGGGACTTGAGGGTGGGGAGAGTGGGAGGGGGGTAAGGGATAAAAGACACAAATACGGTACAGTGTATACTGCTCGGGTGATGGGTACACCAAAATCTCAGAAATCACCACTAAAGAACTTACTCATGTAACCAAATACCACCTGTACCCCCAATAACTCATGGAAAAGTAAAATAAAATAAAATAGAAAATGAGCAAAAGACATGAATAGACATTTCACTAAAGAGGATATACAGATGCCAAGTAAACACATGAAAAGATGTTTAACATTATTAGCCATTGGTGAAGTTCAAATTAAAACCACAATGAAATATCATTTCACATCTATCAGAAAGGCTAAAATTAAAAAAAAAATAATGATAACATCAAAGGCTGGTGAACATGTGGAGAAAGTGGATCATTTATAAGTTGTTGATGTGAAGGTAAAACCATAAAGCTACTTTGGCGATTTCTTATAAAACTAACCATGTACTTATGATATGACCCAGCAATTGCACTCTTGAACATCTGTCCCAGAGACATGAAAACTTACATTCACAGAAAACATGTACATGAATGTTTACAGCAGCTTTGTTTGTAATAGGCAAAAACTGAAAACCATTCAAATGTTCTTCAGTGGGTATGTGGGTAAACAAACTGTAGTACATCTATACAAGGGAGTACTATGCAGCAATTAAAAAAGAACAAGCTATTGTTACACGCAAAAATGTGGATGAATCTCAAGGAATTTTGTGACTGAAAAAACAAATCTAATTAGATTACATGCTGTATGATTCTGTTTACGTAACATTCCTGAAATAAAATTATAGAGATGGAGAACACATTAGTGGTTGCCAGCGGTTAGGGATGGGGGTGGTGATGGGTACGTGTGGCTATATAGGGGTAGCTCTAGAGAGCCTATGGTCATAGGATAGTCTTTATCTTGGCTGTGGTGGGAGTTACACACATCTACACAGGTGATAAAATTGCATAGAACTACACACACACACACACACGAGTGCATATAAATCTGGGAAAATTATGATAAGCACTGTGGGTTGTACCAAGGTCATTCTCCTGGTTTTGATAACGTACTATAGATATACAAGAGGTTACCAATGGGGGAAGCTGGGTAATGGGACTTCCCTGTACATATTTTTTTCAACTTCCAGTCCATCTATAATTATTTCAAAATTAAAAAAAATTTTAAAAAATCACTAGGGAGCTTAATCAACTCTAAATTCACAGCCCTGCTCCCCACCAAGACTAATCTAGCAGGCCTGGGTAGGGGCCAGGAATCTGCATTTTAACCAGCTCTCAGATTCTGATGCAAGAGGATTCCTTCCACACTCTGAGAAATGCTGTCCTAGGGCCATGGTTTCCAGCCTTGAGGGCTTGTCAAAACCAGCTATAGAGCATTCAGAAATAATAATGCCTGGCCCTATCCAGACCTACCAGACCAGAGTCTCTGGGGTGGGACCCAGGCACCTCCTATTTTAACAAGCTCCTAGGGGATCCCGATGTGCTTGACTGTAACCAGATTGTGGACCCAATTTGATTGGGTAAAAATCTGCTCTATATTTAACCAAAGTTCACACCCATTCTCATTTCTCTAAATTCTTAGATCTAAAAGGAAAGCAATTACACTGTAGGGCACACACATCTTTTGGTAATATATTTGTATTGATTTAGTTATTATCAAAATAATCTTACACATAATCTAGATTTTTTAAAGAAACAAAATAATACTTCTACTTTCAAATGAAAGTTGTCCTTCCAAGTAGTCACCTTGGGAGTCTTCTTGCTTTTTTTTTTTTTTTTTTTTTGGTAGTAATAATGCTAATGCTAAAAACAATTTTGCAACAATTCCTTTAGAATGGCTTCAGAGCTGGTTGATGAATCTCGTGAGAAAACTGGTCCCATTTTACATGTAAATTGTATAATCTTGTGAATTTATATTTATAAAAATGCTCAACTATAGTTTGAGGAGCTCCTGAAAAGACCTTGAATAGAGAAACAATGTAAAGGAAGTGTGTCTTAGGCACACATAGCTTTCCTTTTGGGTGCCTGGGATGGTTCCCCTGTTTTTGTCTGCCCACTATGTCCTGGGGAACCACCCCCTGCATTCCATGCAGTTCTGAAGGAGCTCTCAGTGATAGAACCCTGCCTCTCTGGTCATGGGGGTGGGCTCACCACCCAGGCATGGCCAATCCTAGTATCTCATCTCCTTGGCAACAATGACTGGTCCAAGGAGTGGACGTATGACCCACTCCAGGCCAGTATGGATCCTTCATTGGGATTTCTACATGGATGCTGGGGTGAAAAGCTCTGACTTTCTCCTGGAGCTGCCACACTGAGAATATATTAATCTAGGGCTGATGGTGGCCATTTTTCTACCACATGGAGAGAGCCTGTCTGCACAGGAGCTGACAGAGACCAGCAGAGATTTCAGATAGACAGCCTGCCACAAAGCACAAGATAGAGTCCAAACTTTCCTCCTGCAGCTCTTCATTCCATCCTCCTAGCCTACATTAGTTAGTTTGTGCTAAAGTTAGTGTTGGGTTTCCCATAATTTGAAATCAGGAAGTCCTAACTCGTATGATGTCCCTTTTTCTTCTTAACCTTGTGAATTCCCAGTGCCATTCTGCCTCTCAGAGCTTGCTTCCCTAGAAGGGCCAGATCTTGGTATTGCACAATGGTATGAATGTGAGGCAGTGCCTTCCTGCTCCCTGAGATGGCATGGGTCCTAGAGATCGATACGCAACAGAGTTTAGCAGGTGGGATCTGGGGTCATCCAGCCATACCACTCACACAGAAATCCGTTCCAGGCGCAAACTTCTGAAACTCTCTGGGCCATGGCTGAAATATGGGAGTGAAAACTAAGTTATCTCTGTAGTTTACTGTAACTGCAAATCCTATAATTCCTACAAACTTGAAAGGAAATTAAAATATGGGGTATTTGAATTTTAGGTCTACCTCCTATGGGGTGCAAAGAAACTTCTCATACTAGTGAAATATTTGCAGAGGTTGTAGATTCTTCTCAAACCTTTGAGATTAACAACAGCAATCATGAGCATTTATTTTGAGTGTTTACTATTGACCAGGCTTCATTCTAAGTGTATTGCATTTATTTCCTCATGTAATTCTCATAGAAAATGGATGATGCCATTATTTTATCCACTTTTCAGGGTAAGAAACAGACTTACAGGCAAAGTCACTTGCCCAAGACAGGGACTTGATTCCAGCCCAGGTCCTTGGTGGTGAGCATGCTGTCACCTATTCCAGTGGCTGCTTTACCTCGGGTGGCCTATCTTTGAACCCGCTCCAGTGCTGGGTAGGTGTGCAAGGGAAAGCAGGCAGGCTCCCAGCTGTGCAGAATGTGGCTTTTAAAGGTGCAGATTTAGAGCATATTCTTGCTTAATGGACCAGAAAACCCCCAGCCCAATTAAGGAGGTAAGGCCTTGGTTCACTCTAATCCAAACTTACATATAGACTCCTTTCCGGGCAAGAAATTCTTAACCGGTTATTCATCTATACTTAGCTATGCAATTAAGAATTCACTTATTCAACTCCAAAGCACCTGGTTGAAGAGAAAATGTAGGCAAATCAGTGAAGTATTGTGTAGACAAAAATAACCACTTGTTTGACTTGTTTAATTAGTGTTTTTCTCTCTTTTTTTAAACTGACCAGTTAAACCAAAATAGCTCACAGCCGCCTTCTGGGAACTTAAGTAGAATAGGCTGTTGGGATTAGCCTGGGGGCTGCCTGGCCTGGTTCCACAAGGCCTGCCCCTGTCAGGGGTGACTGAGCTATAGACTGTTCTTGGTGGTGGTGGGCAGGGAGTCACCTACAGGCACCGACATGAAAAAATGTCCAGATGACACAGCCGAATGGAAAAGCACATGGTCAAAGAGTATGGGGAGCTCTGTTAATAAATAACAGTCCATCTTTCTATTACCTAGTCCCTTCAGAAAGCATTTACTGAGCACATACTTTGTGTCGGGCCCCCGGCTCATGGGGCATAGATCTGGAGCGGGAAATTATGGGGCCCTTGTCCTTTTCATCTTATCTATTTCTTGCATGTTCAGTGTTTTATAATGAGTGCACGTGACTTCGACAATGAACAAAAAAGAAGAGAGGGAGAATTTGTCACTGGATCGGTCCCTCGAGACTGTCAGAGGCAGAGTGGCGTTTGGCAGTGCCGCAGTTGCAGGTGTTCGAGAGTCTTAGGAACCTGGGCTCAAGGCCTGGTCCTGTAATTTAACAGCTGTATCACCTTGAGCAAATCGACCTTCTTGAGCCTGTTTCTATGATTAAAGAGATTGTTGTGAGGTCAGATGAGAATAGTTTGTCCAGACAGAAAAGTTTAATGAAAATGCTGGTCATGGTCACCTTCCTGTGAGAGGTGGAGGGCCCCTGCAGGCCCCAGCAGGTGGACGACACCCTGCTGCTGCCACTTTGTCAGGGACGAAGAAGCTGAGTGAGGAAGTGCCCCACGGGGGCATCAGGAGGCCCCTGACCAGAGCCCAACACCCCCCCACATCAGCAGAAGGAACAGAAAGGCATGCACAGGCCGGGCGCGGTGACTCATGCCTATAATCCTAGCACTTCCGGAGGCCGAGGCAGGAGAATCACCTGAGGTCAGGAGTTTGAGACCAGCCTGGTCAACATGGCAAAACCCCGTCTCTACTAAAAGTACAAAAATTAGCCGGGCATGGTGGCGGGTGCCTGTAATTCCAGCTACTCAGGAGGCTGAGGCAGGAGAATTGCTTGAACCTGGGGGGCGGAGGTTGCAGTGAGTCGAGATTGCGCCACTGCATTCCAGTCTGGGTGACAAGAGCAAGACTGTCTCAAAACAAAACAAAACAAAAGCCATGCATGTTGAGAGACTTCTGATTTTCAGGTAGAACTGATGAGGGCTTTCAGCTCCTCTGACAACTGCTAAACGCCAAGCATCTGAGAACCTCTTGTCTCTTTGACAGTTTTATTTCCCAGCAGGCTGAGGATGCGAACAGAGTGGCTGCCGTCCTACCTTCAAGTCTGAGCTTTGCCGTGGAATGTTCATGTGGAAGTGGCAGGAGGCTCAGTGAGGAAAGGGGTAGACGCTACTGCAGATCACAGTTGTGAGTGTCTGAGATGCTCAACTTCCAGAAAGTTCAGAGAAAGCTAAGGAGAAGTCCAGTGCTGGGCATTGGATTCACAAGTGCTCCTCTGTGGCTAGATGGCCTGCAGGGTGCCATGGGGAAAGCAGGGTCCCTGGAGTCCTGGGGCTCTGTCCCTGCTTGACTCATGGGGCATCTTTCCCTTTGGGTTAGCTCTTCCATCTGTCATTAGAGCAAGAGGCTTGAGTCAGCTGAATGGCAGAGCAGACTCAGCTACCAGGGAGAGTTTTCTTGAGGAGCCAGTGATACAGTCATACGCCGTGGAGTCCGGAGTTGCTTTCCCAGGGCTCCTGTCTGTCACCCTGAGCAGGGTCAAGCATCATCTGCCCATGTTACCCTCAGGGTACTCATGCCTGGGGTCCATCCTGAATTCACAGAACCCTGAGGAGATCGATGGACTGAAACAACGCTTTCTCAGCCCCTCCACTTCAGGGGTTTGTAGGGCCAGTTGAGCAACCTTTTTTTGCCGTTTTCAAGCTGGTACAATCCCTGGTCCCTTGCTTCCTGGCCAGACTTTGGACCTCCCACACAGAGGTCCAAAGTCTCCACCATCCTGGCCTGCTGCTTGTCCACATGCGGGCCCCAACTCCACTTATCCACCTAGGACTTGGTAAAATGCAAATCTGAGTATGCTGCTTCTTTATTGAAAACCCTTCAATGGTTTGCCAAGATCAAGTCCTTGGGGAGTCTTCAGCATGTGGCACACAACGTCCTTCACACCCTGCTCCCTGCCTTGTTCTTTGGCCTTGTGCCTCCCTGAGCCCCCTGCCTGCCCTACCACCAGGAGCCAAGAGCCAATCCTGATCACACTGACTGAAACCCTCCACGACCTCTCACTCCCATGACTTTGCACATGCTGTTCCCCCTGCCTTGCCTGGAACAGCTCCCCTTTTCTTGCCTGGTTGACTCCTAGTGGTTGTCTAGTAATTGTAATTTTTTTCCTGACTGTCTTTCTGCTGTTTGTAAGCGGTGGAAATGCATCTTGTCTTCTTATCTTTGATGTTTAGTGTTCATTATGTTGTTAAGCATGCAGTGGGAATTCCATGATGTCAACGCAGTGTGCTGTATTCCAGCTCCAACTTCTAACGCCAGCTGGCTTCGGGCCCTGTCTCTCTTGCCTGGACCACTGAGGAGCTCCCAGTGAAGCTCTCTGTCTCCAAACCAACCCTCCCGCCAAGGTCAGTGGCCTTCGTAAAACAGAAGCTGACTGTGTCGTTCTATTCCCTATAAACCTCTAGTGGTTCTCCATCATTTGAAGCAAGTTTAAGCTTCTTCACTTGTAACCAGCCAGGGGCTCTTCAGGAGCTCCTGACTTCTCTCCTTGCCCCATTCTTCTTATACCTGCATTTCCAAACGTTCTCAGTTCACGGTGCCCTTAGTGACTCAGTAATTTCTTCATAGCGCTCCCCAGGCCAAAAGAAGAACCCCACAGTCTCATTTCTAAGTAGATAAGTTCAAACAACTTTATAAGTATACATGTGCTAGCAAGTTAGTGGACATTTGAAGAAATAATACACATAAATTGAAAGCAGTTCCTACAGTGCCTGACAGATGTTGCTGTATTTGTCACGAATATTCGAAATACCATAGCCCAGGAAGCCCCTGTAAGTTCACTGTGGCACCCCGGGGTGTTTCAGCACACAGTTTGGGAACCACAGTCTTTCACTCTTGTTGTGAACAAGTTATTTATGGTTCCCCAGATGTGCAGTATTACCCCTGCTCTGTCTCTTTGCACGTATTTACCCTCTAAAGTGCCAGTTGCCCTCTTGTTAGTTTGGAAAACTTCAGACAGTCGGGTCACCTGTCCCCTCTTTGTGGAGGCTTCGTGGACCCTTTGCTCCTTACAGTTTCTGTGGCACCTGGTCGTTTCCTCTACTGACCTGCGTCACCCTCTGTTTATTGATAAGCTCCTGATCGCTCTGCAAGTTCTCTGAGGACAAAGCCCATCTTATCTGTCCGTGCATCCCCGAGAAGCTAGCAGAGCGCCTCATTCTTAAGAGCAAGTGGAAGGACGGTTTTAAGCTGCCTTTCCAGGACTGGGAAATCATTTTATCCTCTTGGCTTCCCTATTACTCCTCCTGGCAGAAGGAGATTTCAACTCTGAAGCCAGACTTGAAACCTCAGAATCCTTTTTTCTCTTTATCCACATTTATCTTACTTCCAAAATTCACCCAGCCCCTGGTCATTTTCTAAAACTTGGGGCCTGCTCTATTTCACTCCCACCACCCTGGAGAGGTGGCCCCTGCAGAGGTGCCCTGTTGGCTCCGTCAGCCATGGGCCTGCCTTTGTGGCTGGCCGCAGCCAGTCTTAGGTCTAGCGGGGCAGAGAGTCCTCCGTGGGGAAGCTGAGCATACAGAACCCTCAGATCACCTCCCACTTCAACCTGGTGATTCCGCCAAAAACTTCATTTGAGCTAGAGTTCCCATGATGTGATGACATCAAGACGTGTTGTCCAGATCCCCCTTCTGGGAAGGACTTGCTGTCCAGCAGCCGAGACTGTGGTCAGCAGAGTGCCTCCAGCTGTTAGCTCCTTCAGGGCCAGCCTCAGCTGCGGAGATCCATGTCACTGGGGTCACCCCCTTCCTGGGAAAACCCACATCCCGTAGCTGGGCTGAGTAGGAACACAGAAAGTTGGCATTTTGTCCTATTGGGGGATGACTGACAGCTTTCTCCTCCTTCCCTTCGCAGGCATGGATTGCTAGTGAACATCTCGCACCTCAGACCCCATCTCTAGAAACTGACCTGCAAGACATAGCTTTAAACAGCTCACAGACCATTAGCAAGGATAATAAAAGGATAACAAACATGTCTTCAGCCCGGCAACGAAGGCTTTCCAGTGTGTGAAGGTGACTGGCCAATCCACCTGTGTCCCCCTCTCCAGCCACAACTTCCATTCCCCCAACCATTCCCACCTCAAGGGCTTTTCTCTGACTGTTTTTGCTGAGTGGAACATTCTTCCCCTCACCTCCCCCTTATTCATTCTTCAAGACCTAGTTCCTCCTAGAAGCCTCTCTGCCTTCGCTGGTCCATGATTCTACCCAGAATCCTGTTTCCTGTTCTTTCTGGGTTTCCTGTTCTCTTGTAGAAGTCAGCCTCTTTACTACCTGGCATTCTTGAGCAACTTGGCCCACATCTGGGTTTTTCTCCTAAATTAGATGTCAGCTTTCTTTGGGAAAAGAGACAAGAATGACACATTTTCTGGGGGGGACGGGTAGTCTCTCCAACCGCCATGAGCTCCATGCTGTACACGTAGCAAAGACTGAAATATTTGTTGTGTGGACAACATCTGGAGCAGCGCCAGCAGTGAGCACTTCAAGACATGGGGAAGCCGTCCCTTCTGTCTTTGTGCCATTGGGAGACATAGACATAGACCCCAAAGAGTGTGGGAAAGGTCAAAAGGAAGAAGAGGGACATATCTCCTAGAAAGAATGGAGAACTGATGGTAGAAAGAACATTGCATTTCGAATTACAGCAAGGCGAATTTGGACCAATTCCTTGCTCTACTTCTCAAGAGTGGTGCTGGGGCAGCTATTCTCCATCCTTTCTGGAAAAAGGCAGGAAGATAGCCTCTCCCCTGGCCCTCAGCTTCTTCATCTATAAGATAAAGTGGTCCTTCTCATCCTGGTGAGTTATGACTCTGTCAAGCTACAATAAAGCTTTCTCCAAAACAGAGCTATGGCTAAAGGAGAGAATTGGGCAGCAAGGGGGAAAAATATCTGAAAGAAACCTATAATGATAAACTTCCCTACTCTATTGAATATACCCGCCCATCTAATTTATTCAGTTAATAAAACTTATTCCCCAGAGGGGGCAGGCAGAGGTAAGCTACAAACCAATCTGCCCATGTGAGCATGGGTATATATGTGTATCTCATAACAATAAAAAAAGAGTAATTAAGAGATGTATTGAAGTGTGCAGAAATCCTGAAGGACACTGAAGATTACAATTCAAGTTACTGTCCTTGGTGCAAATGTAATTCAATGGGGAACAGATAAATAAAAATAAAGAGAAAACAAATTCAGAACAGATGTTAGGCGAGCAATTTTTTTCACAGTAAGAATCATAAACATGAAGAACAGCCTATAAGGCAAAATCGTTGATGCAAACAGCATCAAGCTACTAAATAAATAGTTCGATGGCCCTGCAGGGACAAAGGAACATTAAAATAGTCATTTGGCTGTCCCTGAATATTTTTGCCCACACGTTATGCCCAGGCATGTATATTTGGGGGTACTGAAGGGAGCTGTGCGTGTGTGTGTCTGTTCCATAGAATACGTGCAGGACATATATTTGTGAGAGTACACGGCAAAATCACCTCTCCCCAAATGATGTGTGAGCTTACAACAGGAATACAGGGGCTGGGAAAAAGCTAATGCCACTCCTGCAAAGACAGTGAGGCCAGGGGAGGAACCCCAGAGCCATGGGAACAATGTGCTGTCCAGGGCTAGGTATAAAAAGTCCGGATGTGCAACTCTGAAAAAAGGGAAAATTTAGTGGCAGAAGAATTTCAGACACAGTAGGAGAGAAACCAGAGGCAGGGAAAAAATAATAAAGCACTGATCACAAGACTTTAGAGATGGAGGGAAGCTTCAAGATGATCATTCTAGCCCAACCCCCTCATTTCATAGCTAGGAAAATGAGGCCCAAAGAGGGGAGAGGACTGGATGATGTGTGCTGTCTCCCCTTACCCAGGCAGAGGATTCCCTGGAGACATGAGGGGGAGAGGACCCACGTGCAGGACTCAAGAAGTTCACTCCGAGCTGGCGAGGTATGGGGCTCCTGAATTTGGCAGTCACCCCAAGATGCAGGCTGGCTGCAAGAACACCTCTGAACCTGAGGCTCAAGGAGCAGAGGAATTCCAGTTGGAATCCCTGATACTTGGACGGTCTGCCCTGGGAGAGCTCTGAGAGCTCCTTTGAGTCTTATGTCAGACCTGTGAGATAGGCAGGTGCTCAAGTTTGTTTTTTTTGTTTGTTTGTTTTTTGTTGTTGTTTTTTGAGACTGCGTCTCATTCTGTCGCCCAGGCTGGAGTGCAGTGGCATAATCTCAGCTCACTGTGACCTCCACCTCCCAGGTTCAAGCGATTCTCCTGCCTCAGCCTCCTGAGTAGCTGGAATTACAGGTGCATGCCACCACACCCGGCTAATTTTTGTATTTTTTAGTAGAGACGGAGTTTCGCCATGTTGGTCAGGCTGGTCTCAAACTCCTGACCTCATGATCCACCCGCTTTGGCCTCCCAAAGTGCTGGGATTACAACCGTGAGTCACTGAGCCCGACCTCAAATATTTTTTAAAGGGAAGAAAATGATAAATGACTCGTTCATTCCAGTCCCATCAATAGGGATAGCTGAGCTAAGACCAGAACACAGATCTGGCTCCTAATCCAGTGCTCTTTCTGGTACGGTCAGCTGACCCTAAGAATGAGGTTATGGGAGGTATCAGCTATTCAGGAGTAGGATATGAGGCAGTAGCCCAATAAGAATCCAATTAATGACTTGGGTGAGTGGAGCCCAGCTAGTGTTTCAGGAGAACTTGTCCCTTATCTTCTCTGTTTATCTTTTGGATCCCAAGGTGGCCTTACACAGTGTCATTGAATTTTGTATTTTGATGGGCTAACTACTGAATTGATAGAGCATAAAAGTCACTGATGGGGAAAAAGTATAAACTCCCCTTATCCAACCCTCTATTTTAATATGAGACTCTTCCCCTAATTCCTTTTATTTGTCTCCAATAAAATAACATTATTATCAAAATTAGCCACATAACAAGACCTGCCTGTTTGAAGTTTCCTTGGAGATAAATCTGACATGAAAGACATGTACTTAGAGATGATTCTTCTGTTCACGCAACAGATACTTACTGAGCATCTATTATGTGTCAGGCACCATTCTAGGCACTGGGAATAGCAGCATGAACAAGACAGCAAGTCCCTATCCTCATGGAGTTTGCATTATATCAGGAAAGCAGGTCAGTCAACAAATAATTATGTTACGTATTGTTAGGGCAAACATCCTAAGGCAGGACTGTTTGGAATGTTGAAGAAATAGCAAGAAGAGGCAGTGGAATGGAAACAGCTTTGGATTAATAAAAAAAACCTGTGCAACCCTGCTCACACCTCTTCCTAGCCACATGCCCCTCTCATTCTACTCACTCACGTTTCTGTATGATTGAGGATAATGCACCTAGCCTGGCCAAACTCTCAGGGATGTTATTGGGATGGCCATAGGAGATACTATATTGGAGGGACATGATCCACACTGAGTGCTGGAAAATGCTTTCAGATTATTAGCAATGAATATGTAAATGGCCTTAGGGAACAAAGATATATATATATGGTACAATCATAGGGCAAGATGGATAGCCCATAGAGTTTTCCCACAGGTCCGTAAAGGTCCCATAAAAGGACACCCACTGCAGGGTTGCTTGCTGAGGGCCACTGGGTATCTCCTCCTGGGACAGTGGACAGGTGAAGCAGGTACAGGCATCTGTGGAGTGTCAGGCAGCCAGGAGAAGCAGCAGACTCAATGGGAACTCTGTGCTAGACCTTGAAAGCACAGTGCTAAATGAAAAAACTAAGGAATAGAATGAAATCTATGACAGTACTATTGGCGTAAGCTAAAGATAATACCCACAAAATGATAATGCACAGTTTGCAAGAACATGTGAAAAAAAAACACATTAAACACAATCGGAATGGTTGACTATTGGAGATGGGAAAGGGAGTGAGAGAACATTGGGGATAAAAGGGAATAAATAAACAAGCAACACAGGCAGCAGTGCGTTCCCAGGCTCTCCATAGCACTGCAGGATAAAAACATCCCCCAAAACATCAACTCAGAATGGAGGTAATTAGTAATTACTGGTTGTAATGTTGATAATTCACAATGGTGAAGTAAACTATTTCTATTAATGGTTGTCTTTTATGGGGAATTCTTTAGGAGTAAAATGCTGGCATTTATTAGATCAGTGTTTTCTCTCAAAGCCTATTCTCCATATCCTAGTCCCAAGAGATACTCTGGGCGGAACAGGGGGGAAATGTTCTGTGGTCAAATAAACACTGCATCCTAAATTTCTCACTTGGAGATTGTCGAAGGACATTGTTGCATGAAAGGTTCAGAGTCATTCTACACTGAAGAGACCTCTGTTCCTTTTGCTGTTCCGCATGTAACAATTTTTACTGTCAGTGGAAACGATGGTCTCAAGGACACACTGTGGGAAACACCCCATTCGATTGTTAGAGGATGGGAGGCGGAGATTCCAGATTCCAGGCATACCCTGGAGCTCCCATTCCTCTCTCCTCCCTAAGGCAGCTTCCTGATCCTCTGAGTGCTTCATTCCTAAGTCACCTTGGACCCAATGTCTCCTTAGCAGCTCTGCCACGGTCTGAATGTTTGTATCCATCCCCCTGACAAATTCATATGTTGAAATCTTAAACCCCCAGATGACAGGATTAGAAGGCGGGGTCTTTGTGGGGGCAAATGGGTCATGAGGGCAGAGCCCTCTTGAATAGGATTAGCGCTCTTATAAAGGAGGCCCCAGGGAGCTCTTTCACTTCTTCCACCATGGGAAGGTGCAGTGAGAAGGCGCCATCTGTGAACCAGAACGTGGACCTTACCAGACAATGAATCCATCAATTCCTTGATCTTGGACTTCCCAGTCCCCAGGACTATGAGAAATAAATTTCTGTTGTTCATAAGCCACCCAGTCTATGGCACTTTGTTATAACAGCTTGAACACATGAGGATGAGGACAAGCTCCAACGGATTAAGAAAAAGATAAAACTATCTTTGTCTTTGCCCCGTTCAACCTCCTAATTATGGTGGAATCACCATATTGTCTCCAGGATTTGAAGTCAGCATCAGTGATTAATGTTGACTCATCTCTTATTTGTTACAATCAATGACTTGCTATGTTTTTCCTACAGGACATTTTCTTTTCTTTTCTTTTTTCTTTCTTTCTTTCTTTCTTTTTTTTTAAAGACAGGATTATAGTGACATCATCTCAGCTCACTGCAGCCTCTGCCTCCCCGGTTCAAGTGATCCTCCTATCTCAGCCTCCAAAGTACCTGGGACGACAGGTGCACACGCCACTATACCCAGCCAATTTTTGTATTTTTTGTGGAGATGTGGTTTCACTGTATCGCCCAGGCTGTCTCAAACTCCTGGGCTCAAGCAGTCTTCCCACCTCGGCCTCCCAATGTGCTAGAATTCCAGGCATGAGTCACCACACCTGGCTGCTACAGGACATTTTCTCTATAAAATTCTCCTTCTTTTCCTTCCATTTCTGATAATCTAAATCACTCTTATCACTCTCACCTGTGCTATTGGAATGTCTTTTGGTTTTTAAAAAAAATTAATTCCATCCTCCCCCTGCACCCCTTCTCCACTCTGTACTTGCACAACTTTCGTCAAATGACCCACCTCCTTAGCACCAGTCCTGAGGTCTATCTCATCTGCCACTGCCAAGGTTGTCCTCTCTACTTGTGCCCCAAACATCACATTTTCCTAGCACACATTTGGCTTCTACTCTTCTTCTTTCTATCTCAGCCAAAACCTCTGAACTTTCTCCCATGCTTATGTGCCTGAATACACTCTTCTCCACAGACCACCTGCCATCTGTCCGTTTTTGGATAGGTATAGTGTGAGCTGACCTTTCCCAACGAGCACACACTCAGTGCAGAGACTGTGGGGTACAAGAGGGTAAATCAACATGTTATGAATAGTCATGAAGCTGGAATGTATGCCCTGTGAAACAGTGGAAAGACTGTAGGAAAAAACCCAGAGAAAGAAAATTGAGAAGCCACCAATTGCAAGAGCAGAATTTTGACAAATTACTCAAGGTAGGAAGCCCAGAGATTGAAGGGTCAGTTCCAGGAAGAGAAGGAACAGTGTAGACCCAGGGAACAAGGAAGCAGAAGTCAGTAAGAGCTTCGGATACAGAAGACAAAATTTATGTGAGACACAAAGGCCACGGTGAGCTGGTGGGAAAGAGGAAACTTGGAGGGGGCTGAAGGCAGAACCGAAAGGCAGGCACATAAATTGTAAAGTGTTTGGCAGCCAGGAGTGAGATAAGAGGAGAAGGAGCTCCGGGTGGGGACTACTGGGAATTTATTAAAGCAAACTGAATTTATCATGCAGTGCAAGCATTTGTTGATAATGGGGTGGTTTGGTTAAAAATGCACCCACTGGCCTAGCCAAAAGGAAGTTACAGGAAAAGTCACTGAGGTCATCCATTCCAATTAGAAATGTGTGGTTCACCTTGACCAGTTGGGATCCAGGGCACAAGGGGAAGTGTAAATTTCACCTGAGTTCACTCTCAAGGTTTGAAAACAAGAAGTAATGGCCACATAATCATGGTGAAAAGGGGACAAAAAAGCATTGCTATGAAATGTACTCCAGAGGTGAAATGGTATATGGTCACTATGGAAAACAGTATGATGGTCTTCAAAAAGCTAAAAATAGATTTACTCTGTGATCTGGCAATTCCACCTCTGCATATATACCCAAAAGAACTAAAAACAGGGTCTCAAAGAGGTATTTGCACATCCATATTCAAGTAACATTATTCACAGTAGCTCCGCCATCTACAAACAAATAAATAAACAAAAGGCAGAATATGCTTACAATGGAATATTACTTAGCCTTAAAAAGGCAGTAGTTCTCCCATGTGCTACAACATGATCAGCCTTGAGGAAATTATGTTAAGTGAAATAAACCAGTTACAAAAGGAAAAATACCACGTGATTCCATTTTACTGAGGTACTTAGAGTAGTCAAATTCGTAGAGACACAAGGTAAAACGGTGGTTGTCAGGGCCTGGGGGAGGAGGGAATGGAGAGTTAATGCTTAATGAGGACAAAGTTTCAGCTTTGCAAGATGAAGAAGATTCTGGATGTGAATGATAATGATAGCTGCACAACAATGTGAAGGTACTTAATGTAACTGACCTATACAATGACAAATAGGATAGCATATTTTATGTTATGTGTATTTTAACACAATAAAAATAATGTCCTCCAACCAAAAGTCCTTCATGTTATTCTCAATACCTAGATCTAACCGAGAAGTGGGAGACCATCAGTTCTGAAACCGTGGGTCACAGTGTTCCTCCTGCCGGCCAGGTTGTAGAGGCATGAAAACCCATCCCATCTACTCATATGAAACCTTTCTCCTGTGGGTGTTAGCTGTGGGTTCTCGGGCCCTGAAGCCCTGGTATTCATGAACAGGTATGGATTTTGAGCCAGGCAGAACTCAGGATGCTAAGTATCCATTCCAGATTGGACATAAAGCATCCTTATGGGCTCCTATGCAGAGGAGGATAAAGAGCTGAGGCTTCTTGCTCATGGGATGCTCCAAAGAACTGAAACTCTAGCAGAGAAGTCTAAGCCTTTGGTGGAAGCAGCTAACAATCTTTAGGCTGGAGTCTTTGGGAAGAACCTGGTGGCCATGTCAATCATCAGTCACAAGCTGTGGTCTGGCAGTGAGATGAAGAAGAGAACTTGAAGAGTTAACAAGCAATCTTCAAAGGCAAATGGAAGAGTGATTCAACAGTTGCCTCTTTGTGGTGGATATGCACCAGGCATTACATTAGCCATGGAAAAGATGGAGGCAGTACAAGCCAGGGAATACCTGGGATTTCCTTCCTGAAGCAGCCCTGTTGTGAAGTGCAGTAGTTTTGATTTAATCCTGGATGCCCACATCTCCAGTAGGCCAAGTGGTATCAAGAGGTGCTGGTGGGTGTTTTAACACAGAAGACCACAATCACTGCATCGAACTAACATACTATGACAAGCCATTCACCAGCCATAGATTCTGGGCAAAGGTTAATAGATTCCTTTTTAAGATGAGGCCAAAAAAAAAAAAAAAAAATCATCTGCAAAGAGTGGTTAATGTGGGGAGCCTGGAGAACATGTCAGAGAGTCAGACCTTTATAAATAGGCCAATAAACTGACAGCCTTACTCAGGGTGGAAAAACTTCATAGTGTGGGTTGCAAAATTCTTGCAGCTTGAGGGTGAGATGGAAAGAAGTTGTTAGGAGCACGGTCTTGAGATGCGAAGAATAATCAAAGAACTTATTTTCGTAGTTAAGTTTATATTATCTGCCCTAGGCAAGCAGGCATCATAAAACTTGGCGGGGCCTTGCTAAGGAATTACTTTGTGTGCTATAGAAATGTTACACATAAGACTGATCAGGAGTAATTGGAATGCATAGTAAACAACCCAAACTTTAAAAGATTTAAAGATCCTGGCCGGGCGCGGTGGCTCAAGCCTGTAATCCCAGCACTTTGGGAGGCCGAGACGGGCGGATCACGAGGTCAGGAGATCGAGACCATCCTGGCGAACACTGTGAAACCCCGTCTCTACTAAAAAATACAAAAAACTAGCCGGGCGAGGTGGCGGGCGTCTGTAGTCCCAGCTACTCGGGAGGCTGAGGCAGGAGAATGGCGTGAACCCGGGAGGCGGAGCTTGCAGTGAGCTGAGATCCGGCCACTGCACTCCAGCCCCGGCGACAGAGCAAGACTCCGTCTCAAAAAAAAAAAAAAAAAAAAAAAAAAAAAAAAAAAGATTTAAAGATCCTAAGGAAGAAAGAAGAATATGTTCCAGTTCAATGGCAAACGTCAAGCATTCAAAATTTAGTAGAATTCCAAACATGTATGTGGTGGTGTATGACTTTTTTGCTTGAAAGTTCACACTAGTATCTGGAGTTAATTTGGTTTTAGACATTTAAATTCCTTTACCTTTTGCCCTATGTGAGTAGCAAGATTTAGAACTAGTTTTTAATCAAGCAAGGATTTCTAAGAACTTGTTTGGAAAAAGTTTCTCTGCTCACAAAATAGTGATGGAAGAGGAACTTTAAGCTCTAGGTGAATTGGGAACTCACTGCTTTTTCTAATTTAGTAATAATTTCTTTTAAATTATGAAATCAAATATGGCTTGTCATTCTTCTTTTTAGATAGAATAGGAATGCTATTTGCATTCTCAATCAGAGTGAAGAGTCCTAAAAATTGGGTAAATGTGTGCACTTTTTGAGACTGTCTGTGCAAAGTTCTTGACAAAAGATATATGCATAAAGCCATGTGCTTTCTGGACCTACTTCCAGATGGGAGAATGTCTTGACAAATGTCACAGTGATTCATGACTATTTCACATCCTCTATTATGCATTTTGGGTTGAACAACTTGGATTTGTTGCAGGTACACTTCAATTAAATATGGAATTTATTATTTGAAGATATTAGCTTGAAATAGAGCTTTTATGCGACTTTAATTGAGACATTCTATTGATTGGGAACACATCTGTGCAGAGCTGTCACTTAGAGAATAAAGAAGGTACTGAAGCTCTATTTGATAGTTACTGATGAGGAATGAGTTAGTTCCCTTCCACCTTGAACGTGATACACAGTTCTCCATAGTAGATTTTGGATGTGAATATCAAGGAATGCAAAATTAAAAATCTGTGGCTGACGCTCCAGCCGCTGCAGTCCTCTCTCCTTTTCAGCCAGGTGCTCTGTCCCTCACCTGCAGACCCAGCCCTGGCCCCAGAAGCAGGAACAACCTCCAGCCGCATATCATGAGACTGGATGCCTCCCCGGCATGGATCTGTTCCAACCACAATGGACCTTTCCTCCCTGACTGATATCGGAGATTAGGTCTGGCTTCTGAGTCCTGGGCCTCACATGATGCTGTGAGTCTTAGAACTGAATGTCAATCCCTGATTCGTCCCCAGACCCCTCCCCACTGAGACCCTGCTGTACTACCTCAACTCCTTTCTCAGGGCTGGGGGCTTCTCAGTTTCCTGAACCACCCACCAGTGGGGCCCTGGTGTCCACTGACAGCCGCCTCAAAGCTGCTTTACTGTATGCCTGACTACTGTCCAGCTGACACCTTCCCGGTGCAAAGCTCTCTCCTGGACTGTCCACTGTGGCCAGTGTTTGCTAGAATGAGGAGCACCGTCTTAGTCTTTAAATGCTGCCCTTCACCCACAGCAGGAAGTAGCAGGAAGCTGCTCTCTCGGTACCCACAGCCTGGTCAGTTTTCCATAGCTAGCTTACGCTGGCAAATGGGATTATTTCCAGTTTCCAGACCATTCCTTCCTGCTGCTCCAACTCCCTGGGAATAAGCAATCAGCTGGCCACACCTACCTGGGAGAAGATATCCACATCAATTACTTAGATATTTACACCCAATGCAAAAATCTTACAGACAGATGTCTTAAATGGTCAATTAATATATTTGTGTTAGCTTCTTAGCATGATTCTGAGTTAAGGCTTGGAAATAATTTCAATAATAGTTGAACTTGTGATTTTAAAGAATAAGAAGGTGCTATAGGGTGGGAAGTGCCCAGCCTGGGCCCACAGTCAGGTGCGGGAGCCTGGTCTCTGCAGGAGGAGTGCTTCCGCTGGAATTCGGCTTCAGCGGCGAACAGTGGGCTTGTAGTGATTTTGTCAGAGGTTTGTCAGAATCTTAAACAACAAAGAGGCAAACACAAGGGCCTCTAGCAATTTTCTGATGCACCCTGATAGGGACTGTGTCATTGGCTTGTTGTCATCCAGTTTACGACTGGAAAGGACTTCAGATATCATCTGGCCCTTTGCTTCTCAGATTGCTGATTTTGACTCACTAGTGGTCATGAAATCAATTTAATGGGCTGTGACCAGCTTGTAAATGTTTTGTTTTTTACGGATAGAATACAATACAATAGAATAGATCAAAGTGGTTCTTATACTGTGAATAAGGTATTCTTCTGTAAAACTTTTACTTCAAGTGTATGTATGTGTATCAGATAACAATGTGGTTAATATATTATTTACTGAGGTTCATGATTAAACAGTGTCAAAGTCACCGACTTAGTCCAAATCCCACCTTTTACATCTAAGAGAGCTAAAGCTGGAGAGGGGAAGTGATTGGCCTAAATCCATTAAGGTAACAAGCAGTAGAGAGAAAGAAAGTTGAAGCTGGGATTTTGACCGCAGATTTCTATTGTAAGCTATCATACCCTGTTGGATGTTTCTACCCAAAGAAGAGGGAATTAATACAGGTTCTTGATCTTTGTGAGAGTCACAAAGACTTGGACAGCAGTAGTCATTAAAATATGCAACAACCATCACACACATGCTGTTATAGAAAGAGGATGGAGGGCCTGGCTAACACGGTGAAATCCCGTCTCCTCTAAAAACACAAAAAATTATCCGGGCGTGATGGTGGGCACCTGTAGTGCCAGCTACTCTGGAGACTGAGGCGGAGCTTGCAGTGAGCCAAGATCACGCCACTGCACTCCAGCCTGGGCAACACAGCGAGATTCCGTTAAAAAAAAAAAAAAAGAGGATGGGGGAAATGAACTGGTATAAAATAAATGGGCTGAAACAAGAAGTCAGAAGTCCAGAAAATTGGATAAACTTCAGAAGGGCCTTTGAATCAAGACTAGGAAAGAAGGTGGTCTTAAATCATAAGAAAGCATGGAAGTTTTGTAGTAATACACTATTTGGTACAACGAGATCATGCTGGTAGCAGGTGAAGAATCTATGAATGGTTCATTCAAGAAAAGTGGGACTCAAATCAAATTCCTACATCTTTTTGGTCTAAGCCACTTATCTTTGGACAACTGTTCCTTTGATAATTCCACCTATTGGTCAGAGTGCTTGGCTTGGTGATAGCTGTCCTGTGGACAACTTTCCTCCCATTCTCCAAGGCCTCCTAAAACATCAGCACACTAAGTCGGGGCATTCACTTTTAGAGAATAATGGCCCCCTAAAATGCAATATTGCAGTTTAGTGAATTCCAGTCATTTAAAAAATGTGCTCTTACAGGCTTAGTGTTCATGATTAAGCTATTTTGACCAGTGAGAATATTGATATTTCACTCACTGAATGATGCTCAATAATTATGACCCGCACACCATCATGATGGTCTCACATGAATTTTGCTTTCAGATTCACATTATTGGGAACTGTGATGCACAACTTTGCTTTCCATGCTTTCATGAAAGCCAGCTTTCACCAAGCTAGGGGACCCAAATATTGCCCACAGTTTGGCCTCATGGCCAGAGATGTTAGGATAATTCAGGACTTCTGTGCTTAATGCCACTGTTTCAAGGCTATTGTGTTTTCTCAATGATCATAGTATATTTTCATTTTCATCAATTCCTCTCAGAATTGAGCCACATTTTTGGGTCAAACATTTAGTAAATGAGCCTCATACTGAGGCTTGCACTTTATATCAGCTGAAAAACCTAAAGTTTGACTCCTTAGCATCAGTGTCTGGGATGCTCTTATGCAATGGTGGCTTAATTTCCACCATTGTTCAACATCTACGATTCTACTGAGCTCAGTCCAGTTTAAAAACAAGTGCCATCTCTAGGTGTCAGCTGCCCAATTTGAGTCTAAATACTTGTCTTTTTTTGGACAAATCAGCAATAGTTTCCACCCTACCCTGTCCTCAACCATGTTTTCAAGCCCAGTGAATTCAGATGTCTCATAATTTCTAAGTCAAAGATCAAGCACATCCAACAGGTGAGTCTTTCAGAGCCCTTCTACTCCTGTGGTTCTTGATCCATAGTGGTAGGCCAGGAAACCTCCCACAGTGGATGACATAGCCATCTGCCAGTATTAAAGTAAACCATCTCTATGCTGTTCTTCAACCTCATCTAAATAGTACATAAACATGATGGTTAAGCGCAATTACATGAAAAGTGTTCACACCTTAGTCACTTCCGGAACACAAACTCTCCTAATGGATGGCACCATGGAAGCTGAGCTTTAAAAAGTATTGAAACGACCTTGTTATTTTGATTGCTGATGCCACATGCTTTTCCTTATGTATCCCAAAGTTCTCAACTTCCTCACTGCCTGGTAACAAGGTGCTATTAGTTCATGCATGCTAGCTAATTACATTTAAAAAATGGTGCTAAAAACCTCCAACTTGGAGGCATATGAGACACCTCCCCCTCCTGTGGTGTGAACTTTGAAGCTAAGTGTCAGGCCCTTTATACCAAAGGCTTATTTATTTGCTAAATTGATTTTTTTTTTTTCAGTATGGGACCTAAGGTTCCTTGGGAGACAGATTGCTTCAGGCTTTGATATTACAAAGATGTTCTTAGAACACCCTACCACAGCTAGGTACAAGAAGCTACAAGCGTGACATCCAAATGAGGATATTCAGTGCAGCCCTGGCTTGTGATTAAGCAGTACAACAGAACAGAGAAGTCAGAAATACACCTAGGAATTAATAAACGAGAAAAGTGACATTCCAAATCAATTGGAAAAGGATGAATTTTCAGATGGAACTCTATCCTCTGGGGGGAGAAAAGGGTGAGTCCCTAACTCCATCTTCCAAACAAATTCCTGATATGTCAAACATTCTATGTTTTAAAAATACAATTTAAAAAACTAGAAAAATGGAAGTTTATGAAAAAATATCCTTGGTGGAGAAAACCTTTCTGAGTAAGATACAAAATGTAGACACTGCTAAAATCAATGAAAGTCAACAACACAGAAACAAATGTTTTCTGACTGGAAGAAATATATAATAAGCAAAGTCAAAGACAATGATAAAGAGGAGAAAATATTTAAGGCATATTAAAGGCTACTTTCTTTAATATGCAAAGAGCTTCTACAAATAAAGTGGGAAAAGATCAATAACCCAACAGAGAAGTGGCAAAGGATCCCTCACAAAACAAAATACACTGCATTTTAAACATAGGAAAAGATACTCAAACTTGCTCATAATTAGAGAAATGCACCTTGAAATTGCAGCAATATACCATCAAATGGTACAGATTTAAAATTGTGACCACACATTTTAGTGACAAGTATGGAAGGAACATATGCATATTTATGGGAGTCTAAACTGATATAATCCCTAGAGAGAACAATTTGGTCATATTTATCAAAATTAAAAACATAGACCATCTTTGACCTAATAATTCCATTTCTAGGAATTTATCTTGCATGCTAACCCCAGACATCTATGATGTGTATATGAAAATCTTCACCGCAATGGTGTTTGTAAAAGTAAGAGATGGTTATCAACTGAGAATTTGTTTTAAAACTTAGGATACATTCATACAAGGAAATCCTTACAAATACTACATAATTTAACAGGAATGAATGAAGCAAAATGGGACAATTTCCTAAATACCATTAATGAACAAAGCAAGGTAAGGAACAGCATGTATTATATATGATCCATTTGACTATAAAGAAATGTTTAACAGAGGTTGCCTCTGTGAAGGATCAGCTATGCCCTAGGGTGGGAGCAAGTGTACTTTTTTCTTACATTCATTTGTGCTTTATGAATTCTGAACAAAGTTCATGCTTACCTACTACCTACAATGTGATGCTCCGATGGGAGTATATGAGGTTATGCAACAAGGCCGGCATCATGAAGGGATCCAGGAACGCAGGTGCCACTTACCAAAATGGAGCGGCATAGGTGATGGATGCCAGGAAGTGTGAAAGTCAAGTTCAACAAGAGGGAGCCAAGATCAAAACTAAAGTGATGTGGGGGGAAGAAGAAATGGGGATGAGGCTAAGTAAAAGTAGAACAATAGAGCGAGCATTTAAAAGACAATCAAATAGGCTGGATATGTTGACTCACGCCTGTAATTCCAACATTTTGGGAGGCTGAGGCAGGTGGATCACTTGAGGTCGGGAGTTTGAGACCAGCCTGGCCAACATGGTGAAGCCCTGTCTCTACCAAAAATACAAAAATTTGCTGGGCATGGTGGCACATGCCTATAATCCCAGCAACTTCATGGGCTGAGGCACCAGAGAATCACTTGAACCTGGCAGGGGGAGGTTGCCATGAGCTGAGATCGTGCCACTGCACTCCAGCCTGCATGACAGAGCAAGATTCTGCCTCAAAAAATCAAAACAAAAAAAAAAAACAACACACACACACACACAACAATGAAATAAAGGGAAAACGAGCTTTGAATGGGGGCCTTTAGGAGTTGCTAATGATCTAAACTTAGGGTGCTGTGTAAGTATTTATTCTTACTTAACTATAAGTAATTAATAAAGGCTTATCATCTACTGGGTTACAAAGTCCAGCTACAAATTGAAGGGGATAGAATCTCTGTCCAAACAGGATATATTGAATATATATCAATATATGTTTATATTCAATATTGATATATATTGCACATAAACCATATTCAATCTCCAATGTATGACAATAAGGTTGGTTCTGTTCTTACAGAGTTTGGGAAGGAATATAAATCCAACTTGGGGCTCATTCTCAGCCTGAAGGAGATAACAAGTAATCATTAATCAATGAAGGTTATCAAAAGCAATAAAGCCTTGCCTTCTTTGTGTTATGTGGCCAGGCTGCTGTGCAATTCAGGAGAGTTTTTTTATCAGGTACCCCCACGACTCATAGCTGTACAGGTATCCACGCCAGTCCTCCTGCTTTACATTCAAGTTCAGAGAAGGCAGAGACACCATGTGTAGTTTTATTTACACAGAACCTGGCAAAGCAGGCTACATAAGTAGACACTTGGTGAAGATATTTTGTTCTTGATGATGGTGGTGGTGATGGTGGTGGTGGCGGCAGTGTTGGTGGTAACGATAAGCATCGATGTTATCTGCTCATCTTGATGGAAACCTTCTCCAGCCCTATTGTCCCCATGGCAGGGAGCGGGGGAGGGGATAGAGTAAGGAGTCAGTTTCCAGTTTTGAGCCTCAGACTCTGAGTTGCTAGGGTGACAACCAGATAATAAGTATACATTGTCATCATATTTGGCTTTCCAGTCTAGAGCAGTGAGATTTGCCCTGCCCATTTTTCTCCCAACATTCAGTGCCAAGCTGTCATCTAAAGGCCCTATGCATCTCTACATGACATCAACAGTGTAGTGTGGCATTTCACTTGTCAAATGATGAATCAATCTATTATTTCAGTTTTTAAGAGGATCAAACTGGGATTGATTATATTTCCTAGTAATAAAAGTAGCCTAAAAACTAATGTAATTTAAATTAAATTGTTCTCTGCAAGAAGGGTCTTTGTTGTTCATTGAGCATAGTCCATTCCCAATCAGTGAAACTATGTTGATAAAATTTAAGCAGTAAGAAAATAATATTTAGAGTTAGGAAAGACATTCGACTTAGACTGGTTCAACCCTTTCATTTTTACACCGCCACCATATTGCCTCTAAATCTGGGAGTAGACACATTTAAAAAGAAGTCAGCGTTTTATGGCTCATCTTTTTTTTCCAAAGGAGGAAAGTTGATAGCTTTATAGGAATAAATTATGCCATCACCTTTCTTTTTTCCTTTAAACTAGAAGTGGGAACAAAGGATGGAGATGATACTGCAATTTTGATCTCTATAACCTCATTTGAAATCATTCCCTATGATTTAGGTTTTCTTGAAATGAAAAGGATAAATTGTGTTAACTTAGTTAAAGTTGGAGGAAAAAGTTGATTGGATATCCTGTTGTCAAGGAAACCAGTTCGCTCCACCTCTCTCTCCTCTCTCTCTCTGTCCTTCTCTCTCTCTCTTTCTCTCTGTCTCTCTCTCCTTTTCTCTCTTTCTCTCTCCCTGTCATTTTTTCTTTCTCTCCTTCTCTCTCTTTTTCTCTCCTTCTCTCTCTCTCTCTCTCTCACACACACACACACACACACACACACACAAACACAACTGGTTCATACAGTGCCCTTTAAACTCTTCATCTGGCATTTAACAATTATTTTTAAATACCCAAAGGCTCTACTTTGGATATCTGTACAAGAAGCACTCAAGAAAAGTGGTTCCTAGAATTCAGACTCGATCAGGACTTTTTCTGATTCTGGTGAAGGCACCGTCATTCTGAGTCAGTGCTGTGTCTCAGAAGCACATGAGACAGTCTCCAAGTCATTGCCAAGTCAGCTGCAGAATGAGACTGTTGGAAAGAAAGAGCTGGAATGAGAAGCTTTAAAAAGCAATAGGCCGGGCGTGGTGGCTCACACTGTAATCCCAGCACTTTGGGAGGCCAAGATGGGCGGGTCACTTGAGGTCAGGAGTTTGAGACTAACCTGGCTAACATGGCGAAACCCCGTCTCTAGTAAAAATACAAAAATTAGCCAGGCATGGTGGCAGGCGCCTGTAATCCCAGCTGTCCGGGAGGCTGAGGCAGGAGCATCGCTTGAGCTCAGGAGGCAGAGGTTGCAGTGAGCCAAGATCGCACCACTGCACTCCAGCCTGAGCGACAGAGCAAGACTCCATCTCAAAAACAAACAAATAACAACAACAACAAAAAAACCAAACAACAACAACAAAACAAAAAAGCAATAGAACCACACAACGGTAAGAGAAAGGTAGACAGTTTACTCTCTTCAGCCTTTATCGAGCACCTATCACACTGAAAGCAAGAAGCTATGCACTAAAAAGTAAAAATTAAAAAGGAAGTGAAGGCCAAGTTGAAAGAGATCTTAGGGAGTGCAGTAGGGCTGCTTGTTATTTAAAGACATACCTTGCCTCCCCACTCATCCTTCTGAGGAGTACACCTCCCTGCTCCATGAGTGTCAGACTGGGCCAGATGTCTTGCTTTGGCTTCAAAGTGGCCACAGTGCCCTCCTACCCACATCTTGGGTTTAGCCATGTGACTTGGTTTGACTAATAGGATATAAGCTGAAATGATGCAGCAGAAATGTATAATGTTCTTGCACCATCAGGCTTCCTCTCTTGAGTCTTTGCCTTTACCATGAGAACTTGCCAGCCGAGCTTACACTTCCAAGGAGGATGAGAGACATGCAGAGCCTTGATGCCCTACATGAGACCTCCCCAGCAGATACACCCAGAAGTCCAGCAGAGCCAACCAGCCAAGTGCAGCTTAGGCCAGCCAACTCCAGCTGACCCTTAGACGCATGATAAATCATAAATTGTTGCTTATGTCACTGAGTTTTGGGGTAGTCTATTATGCAGCAATGACTAATACAGAGAGCATCTTAACATCTTAATTTGTTACTTTTTCAGGGCCACATAGCAAACCAAAAAGTAGGTAGAAGAACTTGACCAAAACTATGGGCCTCCTAGGTGGGGCCATTTCCCTAAAGAGGACAAGCCAATCCCTTTCAAACACAGGTATCAGGAGAACAGACATCACGAATCCTATGGAGACAGGACCCCCAAATCACTGGAGCCCATTGGAATGTACATCAGCAACATAGGAGAACTTTAATGCACCTACAAAAGTGATCGCTGACCCAGAGGTCTAGGAAAAGCTGCAAAAAAATCGCTTAGTGGCTGAAGAGAAGCTGTGTGAAAACCGACTGAAATGATTAGGACTTCAGTGTGGGAAGACACATGTTGAGAATCAATGCAATTCAAGCCTGTTAAATCTTGAATAGAGTAAGTGGTCTGAATGTGTGTTTGCTCACCAGAATCTGGAATTTTAGAAATAAAGGAGCATAAAAAGGAGAAATTCAGGGAAAATAAAGAGAAAGGCTATATTACTTTACACGGCCAAGAACTAGGGTGACCATATGCCCCAGCATATCCGGGATAGTCTTAGTTGACACAGTCATCCTGGGGTAGTTATTAATAGCACTTCCTTTCACTTTCAAAAGGGAACTGGACTAGGTGATAAATTACACGGTCATGTTGCTGGCAGCACACTTTCCCCATGGGCTGAAGGACCCGAGTCTGAGTAAGGTTCAGATATGCTCATGGGATACGACCTGCTGCGCACTTTCAAGGCAAGTTGGACAGTTTGTGCTCCGAGACAAGGGGGCCACCACATCCCGTGGCAACAACCCTCAGCACAGCAGGGGGAGATGATGTTGTGCCCGGCCCAGCAAGGCTGCAAAGCCTGGAAAGTGGTATTCTTTCAGGCCAGCACAGTTCCCCCATGGGCAACCCCAGGGTCTTCCCTAGAAGCCTTGTCTGTACTGCAGGACACCCTCTTTGGGCCGTTTGGAAAATAGAAACATATACAAATTCCTAATCTTGACATGTCTTCCATATCAGTTCAACATGTGAAAATCAAAATATCATACATAATAGAAACGTTGAGTTTCCTTCTTACCCACACAGAGGTCCATACAGCTTTCTGAGCTCCATTTGGCTTTCCCAAAAACCCTAAAGGAAACACAGCGCTATAGTAAGAATAAGATTAAGCAAAATTCCAACTATTCAAACTTATTCAGAAAAAAATCTGGAACAGCAAGAACACAATTACGGAAACAATAAAAAAGAATGGAAGTTACATTGCTTTCAAGTACTTTGAAATATTGTAATAAACAAACGGCTTTAAAAAATGGCCATGTAAAAGTCTTGGACAGGAGAGATCACCAGTTCTTAAACTACTTATGTATACTTGCTGCTAAAATATTCAAAAAGTTTGCTTTCTCAACTATAACATTGCCCTCTGAAATTTGATTTAGCATTATCATATGGCCCTTTTTACTGCCACTATATGTAACTTCTACTGAGTCTATCAAAATTGTCACAAATTCTGAATTATCATGATTCATTCAAGTTAAACTGTAATTAAATTCAACATGTTTGAGATATATAAGACAAAATGCTAGACACTTTTTTTTTTTTTTTTTTTTGGAGACAGTTTTGCTCTGCCACCCAGGCTGGCGTGCAGTGGTGTGATCTCGGCTCACTGCAACCTCCACCTCCCAGGTTCAAGCGATTCTCCTGCCTCAGCCTCTTGAGTAGCTGGGATTACAGGCATGTACCACCACACCCAGCTAATTTTTGTACTTTTAGTAGAGACAGGATTTCACCATGTTGGCCAGGCTGGTCTGGAACTCCCGACCTCAGGTCATCTGCCTGCCTCGGCCTCCCAAAGTGCCGGGATTACAGGTGTGAGCCACCGTGCCTGGCTAGACACATTTTATAATGGGAAAGAAGTGTAGCTGGGTTGAAGGAGGGGTGGAAAATGCTAGATCCACTGTGTGGTGGGAATGGACTAGACCTGAAAATACTCATGAATTGGGGTGGGGGTGGGGGGTGGCAAATGGTAGATTTGTGTTGTGAGAATGGAGTATGCAGCGGATACATAAGGGGTGGAATGAAGGTGGAAAGTTGGGGGTTAGAAGTGTGGATGTCCTGCATGGAAACACATGCCTTTCTCACTAAATCTACTGAATTCTGCAGTGTAAGCTTGCCATACATCAAGGAAAGCATATATGAATATAAAAATAGTCACTGAAATTACTATGTTCTAGAAAGAACTTGGCAGGGCTTGTAGCTGTGAGGATGGCGGGCTGCAAAGGAGCATATGTGGAGGCTCTCCAGAGGCGGGAGCACAGCGTTCTCCTCACATCGACAGCTACGCTGTTTTCCTCAGAATGTTAATACCAAATTAATTACTCCACGGAATACAACTGATCGTTTCCCCCCAGAAATGTGTGAAATGCATTTTCTTTAGCTTTCTGATCTGGTTTGTTGTTCTATCTTGACACTTTAAAATTTCTTCACACTTGTTTCAAGGGGCTAACAGGAAGCCTCACTGAGATTGTTGTTTGTGAGCTTAAAAGTTGTGAACTGCCCACCCCAGAGAGAGAGATGAGAGGAGAAAGTGTTTAAAAACACTAGAAAGACAGAAACAACATGACAAATCATGGAAAAGGTGATGGACACAGAAAGGAATGGAAAAGAAATAATTGAGAAGGTGGGGGCAGAAAAGGACAGAAAGAGCTGCTTTCTTTTCTATCTAGTGCCAAGGACCAGCCTTTCCGGAGGTAGGGATGGGGGAAATTCTAGAGATGTTGAAGAGATATTATCAGAATTGTCCCAAATTTAGTCTTCCTGCCTTTGTTTGGCTTGGTGGTTCTTCCCATGCAGGGTCTTCTGGCTCCTGGTGTTGGGTCTGGAGTCAGTGTCCCCGTGACTTATCTGAATAAGCCATCACATGAGAAAACCGAATGTGAGAAAAAATAACTGTAGACCATAAAGTCCTGACCTATATCTACAAATGTCTGCTGGCCATTTCCACTGGCATGTCACTCTGGCAAAAACTTATCTTCTCCCTGAACCACTCCCCCGCCCAACGTTTTATTTCTGTCAACCCATGGCCATTCTCCCCGTTCCCCTGGCTCAAAGCTTAGACTTATGTTTGACTCACTTTGCCTTGAATTCTCTACACGAATTTGTCACAAGAGTTCTTCATTTTGCTTCCAATTATCCATCTCTTCTCACTCTCATCACAGCCTAGACCGAGCCATCGTGGCTTCATCCCTGGGATTCAGCACATTTGGGTTCTACAGCACTAACCTATATTCTTCTTCCCTGCAGAGTGTTGTCCATTTCAAAGTCCCTCTCCTTCTCAAAAATGTTAACACACAAATAGTTCTTCACTTGCCTTCCTATCCTGTAAGCATCTAGTCCCCCTTTCTCTCACCCAACTACATTGCCCAGTGCACCCTAACATTTGGCCTCTAGTCAGTCCAGGCTGCTGGTCAACCTGAGCCGTCATTCTTATGTTGGTGCACTCACATATATGGTGCCACCCACCTGGCGAGTGTATCCTCGTCTCTATGTCCACAGCCCCTGAAGGACCTCCTTCTTCAGGAAGTTCCCTAGGATGATTGTAGCCCTGACAGATCACCCTCTCCTCTGACAGAAGACCACAGCTACCGTCTATACTACCCTATCTAGTGCTAGGATGTATCTCATCTGGTGTTGCATGCCATCATTTGACGGTGCACTTGAGGCCACAAGTAATCTCTTCTTCTACACTCTAGGGTCTGTATATTTAGACACGCAATTACATAGCATTTGGGGGAAATGGGTAAGTGAATGGATGACAGGACTCAATACATATTGATAGTGATAAGAGATAGATTCTTGCCATCACATAACAATTCATATTAGTAGAGGAGGGATCATGGCATCACAGAATACCTTTACCACTCAAGGTGTGGGGACCTGGACAAGACCAACGTTTCATGCAGAAAGCCTGTCCCGGGCTCAGCATATTTTATATTTTATTTTATTTTATTTTTTGAGATGGATTTTCGCTCTTGTTGCCTAGGCTAAAGTACAATGGGGCAATCTTGGCTCATTGCAACCTCCACCTCCCGGGTTCAAGTGATTCTCCTGCCTCAGCCTCCCAAGTAGCTGGGATTACAGGCATGTGCCACCAGGCCCAGCTGATTTTTCGTATTTAGTACAGATGGGGTTTCACCATGTTGGTCAGACTGGTCTCGAACTCCTGACCTCAGGCGATCCACACGCCTCGGTCTCCCAAAGTGCTGGGATTACAGGCATGAGCCACCATGCCCAGCCCTTAGCATATTTTATGATGGAAGCCAAAGGAAGACAGCGCTTACCTGGCGGAAAAACATCAAATTTCCAATAAAAGGAGAAGGCTTGGGATGTCTGAGGCCTAACTTCTCCAGTCTTGAGAATGCTGACGTGGAGTACCTGGAGGGAAAAGCAGATTTCAAAAGCTGACAGATGAAGTTGCATTCATGCTTTAGGCTCTATTAGGAACTGGAAGTACTGAGATCTCTGGAAGTAAAGGTAAAAGAAGAGGTTTCCAGTCACCACATCTAAGAAACGAAAAATAAGAGGCCTAGAGTTGAGTGAGTAGAATAGGAGTCCAGTCAACCTCCTGTTGAGTGACCGGCTGGAAATCAAGGAATCCTGAAACCTCTGAGCTGGAGATGCCTTAGAGATGAGGTAGTCCAACTGCCCATCTCTGACCTAGAATTCCTCTTAATCAATTGTTTTAAAAATGCCCCTCTCTCCAGTTCCTTTCCTTTGCCTCTAAATCTATCATGAGCAATTGCTCAGAAGGCAAGGTAAAAAAAAAAAAAAAAAAAAACTAAGAATAGCAAAAGCTCCTTGTGCAAATGTGGGTATTTTCATGGTCAAGACTAACCCCTCCCTGCCACCCACATAATTTGTCCCTCACCACATTCCCTGGCCTTATAGAGAATATGAAAAATAGGAACGGAGGGAAGGCGCCAGAGGAGAAGACCTATCACCAAATGCTTACAACCTCTTTAAGTCTTTGTTTTCTCGGCCTGCAACCATATGGGAAGCATATTTTCTTAACCAAAAATCAGGAAGCGTGGTCCGACAGATTTCTGTGCCACTTTCCAGGAGAAAGCGGCAGTCTGAGAAGAGCGTGTGGCTGTCAAAACATGGGAATTACTACGGTATTTCAACAGTTTATAGGAACAGAGGGATAACACAGTTAAAGTCAGAACTGGCTTAGAAAAACCTGCACATATGGCTCTGATCCCTAACCAGCAGCCAATTAGGTCAAAAGTTCAGTTAGTTCAGTAAAATTAATGAGTCAAACTGGTGGTTTAGCATCACGCAGAGCTCAGTCAAATCACAATTTAAGGGCAAGGAAAAACATGGAGACGATCAGTACAATCTAGCTTTCTGTGTGTATTGAAACTCAACTATTACTGCTATAAGAATCACTCTTTTTCGAAGGACAGAGTATTTGCTATAGTCTTTGATCTTTCCCACCTGCAGTCAATAAAGAGTACTTAAAATAAAAATACTCAAATATTCAGGGAAAGGAAACCCAGCTTAAACGCTGGTTTGCATTATTCTGAACAGTGTGCTATTTACTTCTTTAGAGACAAGGTCTCTTTCTGTCACCCAGGCTGGAGTGCAGTGGAGGCTCACTGCAGCCTAAAACTCCTGGGCTCAAGTGGTTCTCCTGCCTCAACCTCCCAAGTAGCTGGGACTACAGGTGTGTGCCACCACTCTCAACTAGTATTTCAGATTCTTTGTAGAGACAGGGTCTCTCCATATTGCCCAGGTTGGTCTTAACACTTGGCCTCAAGCGATCCTCCTGCTTGGCCTCCCAAAGTGCTGGGATTAAAGGCATAAGCCACTACACCTGGCCAATGAGTCAATTTTTAAAGTGGTCACAAAGGAGAACCAGGGCAGAACAAGAAGGCAGGATGTCCTCTATCCCAAGCTGTCTTAAGATTTCCACCGGATGGCTCCATTAATGGGTTTGAATGAATTCCCAGTACATCACATTTAGGTCCATGTTCAAGTGTGATTACAAACCACACTCAAGAGCCACGCGTGAACGCCATGGATTAGTCATACCAACACTCCTCTTCATTAGTGTGAGTACTGAAGGTTGACAGCACAGTTGGTAAAAGTTATTCTTTCAAGTGAACTATAATGTTTTAAATAATTCCCCTTACAACTGAGAGGAAGGACCAAAGGCAACTTACCAGCCCACTTAACACTTTCTTTAACATCCTCAAATCAATGTCTATGTTCATTTCTTCATCAACTTTTTTTGAATTATTCTCTAAATGTAATCTCTAATGGGTAGAAAAAAAGATGTAGACCTTGGACCACATAATTACATCTTAATTTTGTAATTAGATGTCTTGATTGTCTAAAGGACAAGAAGTCTGTGCCTAATTACACATGCTAATTATTATGCAAGTCCATGCCCTAATTATGTAACTCCACTTATGAAAATACTGCTAGTGTGTCTATGCACAAAATTCAGACATTTTCAAACATATGGCGTCAGCAGAGAGTGTCCTGGACACCACCACAAACTTCCCTTTGTAGCCTCGACTCAAATCTGGAACTTGAGCATCTTCAACTGGAAACTGGCCAAATATTGCCATCAGTGACTCAAGTCCCTGCACCCAAATCTGCAGGGAGAGATCATTGCCACCAAATTTATGGGCGAAATAACAAAATGGGTTCCATTTGTCTTGCTACCACTTCCTTCTCTGTACTCTTGTCTCATACCCTCTGGTCTCAGGGTCCCCTGGCTGCCCTCAGACTGTCTCAACATGTTCTTAACCCAAAATCCATGAACCCCAGGTGTAGTGGGTTGAATTGTATCACCGTCAAAAAGGTAAGTTGAAGTTCTAACCTTCAGAAGTCCTCATCTCAGACTGTGACCTTACTTGGAAATAGGGTCACTGCAAATGTAATTGGTTAAGATGAAGTCATATAGGCTGGGCATGGCAGCTGATGCCTGTAATCCCAGCAGTTTGGGAGGCTGAGGCAGGCAGATCACTTGAGGCCAGGAGCTCAAGACCAGCCTAGCCAACATGGTGAAACCCCATCTCACTAAAAATGCAAAAAATTAACCAGGTGTAGTGTTGCATGCTTGTAATCCTAGCAACTCGGGAGGCTAAGGTAAGAGAATCTCTTGAACCTAGGAGGAGGAGGTTGCAGTGAGCCAAGATTGTGCCACTGCACTCCAGCCTGGGCGACAGAGTGAGACTCTGTCTCAAAAAAATAAATAAATAAAATAAAGTCACACTGAAGTACAGAGGCCCCTCAATCCAGTATGACTGGTGTCCTTATGAGAAGATGGCCGTGTGAAGACAGAGATTCACAGGAAAGTGCTGAGTGACTATGAAAGTAGGGAGAGGTGTCAGGCCACTGCAAGCCAAGGTATGTCCAAGATAATCAGCAAACCACTAGAAACTAGAGAAACTAGGAAGAGGCAAGGAAGGATTCTCCCCTATAGATTTCCTAGGGAACATAGCCCTGTAGACACCTCAGTTTCAGGCTTCTGGCCCAGAACTGTGAAACAATACACTGCGGGTGGTCTAGGTGTGGTGGCCCATGCCTATAAAACTAGCACTTTGGAAGGCCACGGTAGGACAATTGTTTGAGCCCAGGAGTTTGAGACCAGCCTGGGCAACACAGCAAGACCCTCATCTCTACAAAGGATAAAAAAAATTAGCTGAGTGAGCCTGGTCATGGGGCTCATGCCTGTAATCCCAGCACTTCGGGAAGCCGAGGCAGGTCGATCACTTGAGGTCAGGAGTTTGAGATCAGCCTGGCCAACATGGCAAAACCTCGTCTCTACTAAAAAAAAAAAAAAAAAATACAAAAATTAACTGGGCATGGTGGTGCGTGCTTGTAATCCCAGCTACTCAAGAGTTTGAGGCATAAGAATTGCTTGAACCCAGGAAGTGGAAGTTGTAGTGAGCCAAGATTGTGTCACTGCACTCCAGCCAGGACGATGAAGCAAGACCCCGCCTCGAAGAAAAAAAAAAAAAAAATTAGCCAGGTGTGGTGGCGCACACCTATAGTCCCAGCTACTTGGAAGGCTGGGATAGGAGGATCACTTCAGCCCAGGAGTTTGAGGCTACAGTGAGCCATTTTTGTGCCAGTACACTCCAGCCTGGGTGACAGCAAAACCCCATCTCAAAAAAAGAATAAATAAATAAATAAATAAATTCTGGAGTTTTCAGCCGCTCAGTTTGTAGTACTTTGATATGGCAGCCCTAGGTAAGTGGTACACTAGGGACACCTATGAGTGAGTCTTACAGGGTCAATGAAAAGTTGTTTTTTTTTTTTTGAGACGGAGTCTCGCTCTGTCGCCCAGGCTGGAGTGCAGTGGCGCAATCTCGGCTCACTGCAAGCTCCGCCTCCCAGGTTCACGCCATTCTCCTGCCTCAGCCTCCTGAGTAGCTGGGACTACAGGCGCCCGCCACCGCGCCCGGCTAATTTTTTGTATTTTTAGTAGAGACGGGGTTTCACCATGTTAGCCAGGATGGTCTCGATCTCCTGACCTAGTGATCCGCCCGTCTCGGCCTCCCAAAGTGCTGGGATTACAGGCGTGAGCCACCGTGCCCGGCCGAAAAGTTGTTTTTAAATATCTTCCTGTTACTTTAGAAATTGTCATTGTAAAAAAGAAATCCTTTTATGCCAAATTGTGTCATTAAGTCCTGTGCCAATTTAAAAAGTGCAGGTGGCCAGGGATGCTACTGTGTAAAGCAGGTAATATGCAATGATCAGGCAGTCACCATGTTCTGATGTTTACAATGGGTTTCCTTTGATGTGAATCAATGCAAATGTATCCCACAATTATGGTTATGGACACCTGTCATTGTTTACATCAAGGATACTTAAGTTGGAAAATGGCAACGTAAAGTATATATAGCTTCAGACAGCATCTTTTGGTTTTATTTTCACAACGATAGAGGTCATTAAATGCTACAGGACACAAATACTGCAGTGCCAGCAGCACAACTTACTGTCCATTCTCAAAATAAATCGGGCCACTGGATCATTTCCAAAATCAGGTTCAATTTGTAAAGGCTGGAAAATTTCCTGTATTTTATCTTCCTCGGCCTTCTCTTTATTTATTTATTTATTATTTATTTTTGAGGCACAGTCTCACTCCAGTCTACCCAGGCTGGAGTGCAGTGGCACAATCTCAGTTCACTGCAACCTCCTTTTCCTGGGCTCAAGTGATTCCCTTGCCTCAGCCTCCCAAGTAGCCAGGATTACAGGCGCCCACGACCATGCCAGGCTAATTTTTGTATTTTTAGTAGAAACAGGGTTTCACCATGTTGGACAGGCTGGTCTTGAACTCCTGACCTCAGGTGATCCGCCTGTCTTGGTCTTCCAAAGTGTGGGGATTACAGGCGTGAACCACTGCACCCCGCCTAAAACCTTCTCTTGATAGATTCAACACGGGTGCTTAGCCCATTGTTTAGCCAAAGAAGCCACTCCTGATAAATTAGGGGTATTTTGATGAATCATATATTAAGGAGATGGTCAAACTGATTGAGGTTTGGAACAAAAGAAAACAGAAATTATCTTCCTCCAGGAATTGGCTTCTCCTGAATTGTGCGGGAGAAGGGTATAGCCAGGGCCTCCGTTTGGTCATTACATCCTCACTGTCGCTACCAAAGAATTCCTACTTGGTGCACTGCTTTCAAAAACTTCAGTTGATGTATTTGAAATGGTGAAAGGTTCCCTTGGCAAACAGCGCTTCTCCGGGGTTGAAAATTGTGATGCTCCAAGAACAGGTGAAGCCCAGCGGTGCCAGGTTGCCCACTGTCCTGCACTTTGGAGAAGAGAAGCCCTTTGTCATGGTTACTCTATGGTTTCAACATGCATGGCCCTCGTGGGCTTTGCCAGCAATTCCATTACACATCATGGCCACATCAGAAGCTTTATTAGAAATAGATCCTTAAATTGATGCCTTTTCAAAAGGTTTTGTTAAGAAATGGAAGCAGAGGGTGAGGATTGCTGGCTTTCCGAGACACATTTTTAAGTGCTTCACAGAAATTTGAACACAAAAGCTAGAACTGTCAGGGAGAAAGCCTACTCTCTTTCTATTGTCACTCTCTCGGGTTTTTTTCTCTGTGTATTTTTTATATGTTTGCTATTACATTCTCTCTATAAATTTTTCCTATATCTCTATTTTTTTCTTTTTCTTTTTTTTTTTTTTTTTTAGCAGTCTCACTCTATTGCCCAGGCTGGAGTGCAGTGGTGTGATTTCAGTTCACTGCAGCTTCTACCTCTCAGGCTCAAGTGATCCTCCCACCACAGCCTCCCAAGTAGCTAGGACTACAGGTGTGCGCAACCATATGTGGCTAATTTTTTTTTTTTTTTGTAGAAACAGGGTCTCACTGTGTTGCCCAGGCTGGTCTCAAACTCCTGGGCTCAAGTGATCTGCCTGCCTCAGCCTCCCAAAGTGCTATGATTATTGGCAAGAGCCACTGTGCCTGGCTTATTTCTCTTTCTGTTTATCCAGATTTCTACCTTTTTCATTTAACACAAGGAAAAACATCTCCATGTTATTAATCCTTTATAAATATCATTTTTATGGCTGCTTAAGAATGCTCTTATAGGCATATTATAATTTACTAAGCCATTCTTATTGTCAAATACTTAGGGTGTTTTCTATATTTTAGCTATTTTGAGTTATGCTGCTACAGTTAGCATTTCTGTGCATTGAGGTTTTCCCACACTTTGTGCATGAAGATTTTCTTGGCCTGCGATCCATGAGTCACTGGTTTTAGACACTGGTATGTAATATCTAACTGCTTTCCATAAAGTATGTCCCAGCTAGTCCTACTGTAGGTGTGTCCTTTGCACCAAATGCTCTCATAAAACTTTTTTCTAATTTGGTAGCTACAACAATGTATTTTGATGGCTGCATCTATTTCCTTATCAGAGAGAGAAAACACATTTTCCTATCATTTCTTTCTCATTCTCAAAAATATTTCCCAACTTTGACATTATTAACTAACTTCCTTCCCTCCTTCCCTCCTTTCCTTCCTTCCCTCTCTCCCTTCCTTCCCTCCTTCCCTCCTTCCCTCCCTCCCTTCCTCCTTCCCTCCCTCCCTCCCTCCCTCCCTCCCTCCCTCCCTCCTTCCTTCCTTCCTCCCTTCCTTCCTTCCTTCCTTCTTTCCTCTCCTCCTCCTCCTCCTCCTCCTCCTCCTCCTCCTCCCTCCTTCTCATTCCCACAGTATGTTTATCTAGGTGGCAGGCAGAATTATGCTACACTAACTGATTAAAAAATTAGTTGGAAAATGAGCAATCATTGATAGGTGACTGCAAGCTGACTTCACGCACATATCTGGGTGTGAAGAGGAAGATAAGCAGATAAATCTGAATAGTTTTCATTGACTTAGCTAATAGCTAACCACAGCCTTGTTAGTTGACTGTAAATTCCATTCCCTTTATCCTTGTCCCATTTCTCACCCACACCCACAACCAGAGAAACTGTAAGGATTGAAACTACTTAAATCATGCCTCAAGGCAGATGTTCCTGGGGGGGTGAGGGGGGGGGGGGGGGGGAATGGTGCAATACAGACTTTACACATGAGATCTTCTCAGTTTCCCTTTTAGCACTTCATGTCCACCCTGGCATCCTCATCCTCATGTTCAGCCCCCTCTCCATTCCCTTAAGACCTCGGTCTCAGTTTGCCCTCAAGGCTGGAAATCATCTGATGCACACTCACTCACATGTCAGTAGTAGCTAGGCTAGCTCCTAAAATACAACCTGCAAACAAGACTGTTCGTTTACAAATTTATAATGGTGAGTATTTTTTTTCCAAGCAATAAGAATTGGACATCTCCTTCTTAGAGTTCCTCCTTTCTGGGTACTTGAGAAGACAAATCAATCATCAGAGGGTGTGTTGAGCCAGATCCTACAATGAGAGGTGGCTCAACAGATTTGGGATCTCAGTGGGACCCTGGTAAAATAATCCTGTCCCACAGCCGATTACATCCCTCCAAGGGGTTGGCAAAGGGACAGTGTGCCTGCTGCACTGCTCCCTTTTTCCCACTGATTTATAATGTCACTTCCATCGTGCTCCTTAGTAGTATAGGGGCTTGGATCTATTCTGATCCATTTATCTAGCTTATGTTAATACTTCACTATTTTAATTATTACAACTCTAAAACACACAGTTTTTTTCTCTTTTTTATAGATTTCTTCTTTTTATTCTCTTTTTTTTGTCTTTTTTTCTCTTACTCAAATTCCTTTTACCATAAAATACATTTTTATAACTTACGTGTTCATATTAGTTTTAGAATTAGTCCGATTTGATGAAAAAATGTTATTTGGATTTTTTTGGAACTGCATTACATTTATACATTAATTTAGAACATACCAACATTATTACAACATCAATTTGTCTCATCTATGAATGTGTTGTATCTCTCTGTTGATTTTATTCTCTCTGTCCTTCAGTAACACTTAAGATTTTGTGCACAGAAGAGTATCTTTTTGCTATTTACATACATTTGTTATTGGTGTTGCTCATTTATAGGAGCACCTTTTTTTTTAATGCCAGTGTTGTAATCAATGATCCTTCTGAACTTTCTGATTAGTTTTATTGGTTTACATGTGGAATTTCTTTGATTTCCTATGCTGATAATTATGTTTTATGCAAATAATATCAGTCCGTTCTCTTTAATCCTTTTGTCTGACTTCTCATTTTCTTTTCTTATTACATTGGCTAAAATCTCTAGTACAAAAAGGAAGCAGGAAGAGTAAGCATCCTTTTCTTGTTCTTGACTCTGCAGAAATGCAGCTAATGTTTCAAAATTAAGTGTGAGGTTTTGCTTTAGAGTTTTCATAGATATCCTTTATTGGGTTGAGGATATTTCCTCCTACTCCTAGTCTGCCTGGAAAAGTTGTTCTTGATTAGTCATGCTATGGGTTTATCTATTTTTATTTATCTTTTCAAAGCACCAACCTTTTCTTTGTTGATCATTTCTGATTTTTGTTGTTTTCTAGTTCATTGATTTATGCTCATATTTTGATTGTGGACTTCCTTCTATTTTGGGGGGCGGCTGACACTTTGTTCCTTGTTGTTGTTTTCTTTTAGCTTCTTAAGTTAACAGTTTAGTTCACTTGCTTTCAATGAATGCATTTAAAGCTATAAATCTTCCTCTAAGTAGTTCTTTAGCTGCATTCCATACATTTTTTAATGTAGTGGTTTTATTGTGTGGTAGCTGCATTCCAATAGGAAACTTCTGAATATTAATGTGCTGTAAGATGCACACATGCAAACCTCAGAAGAACAGATATGTTCGAGTTACAAGACCTTCCTATTGTTTTTTCAGTTCTATGCAGCCCCATATACAAGATTTATGAATGACAGCCATTATAATTTGTTGCCTAAGGCCTAGAAAAAGGGACCGCTTATAACCTTTGCCCCTCTGGAAAAAAAATAGAAGACTACTCAGTAAATACATAAATATCTGGCTGGTGTTTAGTTCTTTCACCAATAATGTAGGTACCACAAAGACATAGTCATTGCAGTCATTAGCCTGACAATAACTTTGTCACTGCACAAGAAAAATATATTATACATGTATATTGACATACAAGAGTTCTACAATCATTACTATTATTATAATTTACAATAGTTTTTAGTTTCCTGTGTCTCAGGCACTACGCTTAGTACTTTTTATATACTGTCTTGTACAAGCCCTCCAATAATCATATAAGGATAGAAATAAATACTATTCTTATATTACTGATTAGGAAATAAAAGCTTAGAGAGGTAAATAATGTACCCAAGGTGCTGCTAAGCAATTGAGTCAGAGTTAAAACGAGGTCAGCCACATTTCAGACAAGTGCTGTTATTCACTAACCCTACTTACTGTCCCTTCCTGTCCTCTAGGCTAAGACTTTGTGGATAAAGCACCACATGAGAACATGCAGACAATATGCTGAGAACAAAGGCAGGTTGCTTAGAAACCAAAAGTGTATTAATAACAGATACTAACGAACTGATGATCGTGATGAGAGAGAGAGAAAGAGGGAGAGAGTTTTTACCTATCTAAAGCCAATCTTGATAGTTTTAGTCCTTGTCCTTACTTATTATTCTCAATTATTGATCCTTTCTGTTGCATTGATTTCTCCATTTCTACTGGATCATTCCTATCAGCATCCATATTCTAGTCTCTTCCATCTTAAAGGAAAAAAGGCAAACTCCTTGGATTCAGCCATTACTTTATTTTTCTCCATTGCTTCCCAGTAAGACTCCTTGAAAGCATTGTCTAGACGGCTTTCTCCCCTTCTGTGCCCTTAGTCTCTCCTCCACCCACTCCAACTGAGCTTCTGTACCCACAACTTCCCCGGGGCTGCCCTTATCAAGATCATTGATGATTTTGATCTTATCAATCCCACGATTTCTTTACTGATCCCTCAGTAGGATTTTGATAGAGATGAACATTCCTCCTTCCTGAAGCACTCTCTTCTGTTTCCATGACACCACTCTTCCTACCTCAAAGACTGCTCCTCCTCGTCTTTGCTGGTTCCTTTCCTTATGTTGACTCCCATCACTTCAATACCATCTATAAGTCAATAATTCCACATCTTTAACTCTAGCTCCATTTTCTCCACTGAGCTCCAGTCCTCTTTATCCAACTTCCAACTTGATGGGTGCTTTGACTATCTGCTAGGCATTTTACACTTAATCTAAATCTCATCTTAATTTTCCCTCTAAATCTGTTGTCTCCCAATCATATCTACATCACCATTGCAATCACAACCCACCAACTCCTCAAGTCAGAAACACTTGAGACACAGCAGATTGCATAATGGGTTAAGACACGGCTGTCCCTCCCAGTTAGAGGATTATACATCATCAACTCATTTACTTTGGGCAACATGACGCCTAGAAGCAGAGATTAGAGTGAAGCAACTGTGAACCAAGGAGGCAAGAAACCAATATTCCCTTGGATCCCCCAGAAGGAACCAGCCTGCCTGATACCTTGACTTCAGGCCAGCAAGACTGATACATGGACAATTTGCTCAATAAAATAATAATTGCAATGGATCAAAACACATCAAATATATTTTGAATCCATGAGTTCACAACAACACAAAAATAAAATGTATCACTGTTGTCAGGTGTTACGCACTTAATTCATGATACCATGTTTGGTACTTCAGCCACGTGAATGCCTGTGCAAAACTTACATCGATTTTGAGACTTGTTAATTGAATCCTTTGCCATTAGAATTATTTTAAACGGGCCAGGCACAGTGGCTCACTCCTGTAATCCTATCCTAGCACTCTGGGAGGCCAAGGATCACTTGAGGTCAGGAGTTCAGATCAGCCTGGGCAACAAAGTGAGGCGCTAAAAAAAAAAAAAAAAAATTCTAAAGAAAAAAAATTAATTAGCCAGGGGTGGGGGTGCATGCCTGTAGTACTAGCTACTTGGGAGACTGAGGAAGGAGGACTGCCTGAGCCCAGGAGTTCACAGTTACAGTGAGCTATGATCGCACCACTGCACTCCAGCCTGGGCAACAGAGCGAGACCCTGTTTATATGTATAGTAAGTGTCTTACATAATAGATCAATATGCAGAATCCTCTCAGAAGTGAAGGGTTTTTGTTTGTTTGTTTGTTTTTGAGACAGAGTTTCGTTCTTGTTGCCCAGGCTGGAGTACAATGGCATGATCTCAGCTCACTGCAACCTTCGCCTCTCAGGTTTAAGCAATTCTCCTGCCTCAGCCTCCCGAGTAGCTGGGATTACACGCATGTGCCACCACGCCCAGGTATTTTTTGTATTTTTAGTAGAGATGGGGTTTCACCATATTGACCAGGCTGGTCTTGAACTTCTGGCCTCAGGTGATCTGCCTGCCTCACCCTCCCAAAGTGCTGGGATTACAGGCATGAGCCACCACGCCCGGCTGTGAAGGAATATTTTTAGGTGAACTTATATTTCCCAGCTGTATTAATTTTCTATTTCTGTTGTAACAAGTAGCCACAAGCTGAGGGATTTAAAACAACACAAATTTATTCTTTGACAGCTCTGGAGGCCAGAAGTCCAAAATCAACCTTGCTGGTCTACAGGCAAGGTGTCCGCAGAGCTGGTTCCTTCTGGAGACGGTAGGGGGTGTCCACTCCTTGTCTCCCTGGCTCATGGTCATAACCATCCAGCTCTGCTTCCAGTCCTCACACTGTCTTCTCTCACTCTGACTACTCCTGTGTCCTTTTTATAAGGACCTCGTGATTACATTTGGGGCCCACCCAAACAATTCAGAATACTTACCCCATTTCATGACCTTCAGCTTAATCACATCTGCAAAATCACTTTTGCCATCTAAGGTTGCATTCACAAGTTCCAGAGGCTAGGATGTGGACATTTTAGGGGGCCAATATTCAGCTACTACACCAACTTATATTGTATATAGATCCTGATTTTGTTTTGAAAGGTGTCTGAAAAGAAGAAGTATCTGGGCTGGGGACTGTGAGTTACCCTGAGCTTCCCGTTTCTACAGAACTGAATAGTACATGGTACAGTTGCAGGGGATGGAGTGGGGAAGGCCAGCCTAGAGCTTACCAGCACCCAGCCTCTGCCTTGGGCAGCACTCAAGCGGGCTTTGGTAGCCCCACCACTGAAACAGCCAAGAATATATGTTTTTTAGTTTTGTTGTTGTTGTTTTTGAGACAGAGTCTTGCTCTCTTGTCCAGGTTGGAGTGCAGTGGCACAATCTCATCTCCCAGGTTCAAGCCATACTCATGCCTCAGCCTCCTGAGTAGCTAGGACTACAGGCACGCACCATTGTGCCCAGCTAATTTTTGTATTTTTAGTAGAGGCAGGGTTTTACCATGTTGGCCAGGCTGGTCTTGAACTCCTAACCTCAAGTGATCCACCCACCTCGGCCTCCCAAAGTGCCGGGATTACAGGTGTGAGCCACCACACCTGGCTAAAGATATGTTTTATAAAGAAAATATTGCAATTCCTTTAAAAAGGTATCTAATTGATGGTTATTGTATTTCAGAGAGTTAACTAACTTTTCCATTTTTATCCTAACCTTTCAGGGCAAGAAAGACAATTGAGGCAATAAGTCTCAGTGAGTATTAAGGCCTTAATCTTCTAAATTCAGTTATTAGTATAACACCTTTATAATTTTGGCCATATCTGCAAGTTGCCTGTACTATTACTTACTTCCCAATTTCTTTTAGATAAACTGAAATGAATTCATTTTAAAAGGAAATTTTATGTCATGATCATATGTGAAAATCAGTATCACTTACATAAATTAAAAACTGATGCTAAAAAATGAATGCTTTGGGTTAGGCACAGTGGCTCATACCTATAATCCCAGCACTTTGGGAGACAGAGGCAAGCAGATCACCTGAGGTTGGGAGTTCGAGACCAGCCTGACCAACATGGAGAAACCCCATCTCTACTAAAAATACAAAATTAGCTGGGCATGGTGGCACATGCCTGTAATCCCAGCTACTTGGGAGGCTGAGACAGGTGAGTCGCTTGAACCCGGGAGGCAGAGTTTGCGGTGAGCCGAGATCATGCCATTGTACTCCAGCCTGGGCAATGACAGCAAAACTCCTTCTCAAAATAAAATAACAATAATAATAATAAATAAAATAAATAAATGCTTTATAATGAAAGATTTTTAAAGTCCATGTGCCTTCTAAAGTGATCTCACTCACCACTCACAGTCTATGGGACACTGCCAAGAAGACATGACTCTCAAGGATGGTCCAAGCAAGACACAATCAAAATGTGGTCTGCTAGGTTGCTTGGGCTCAGCTGATAGTTTAAAGCCATGGCCAGAGAACAGATACCAAGAATGGTGCTGGGGGAGTGCTGAGTTCCGGGTACCAGGATGCTGCAGGGACCATGCCTATATGCCCTTGCCCTGTGGCACTAATAGCCTAGTGGACCAGACAGACATTCAATGGCTACTGACAAACAGTTAATTAAGCATTTATATTATGATCCTTGTGGCTAAGAGGCATCCCCTGTCACTCGTCAGTGCCAGTTTAAATACATGCTTTCTATTTTGATCACTCTTCTGTCTGACTATTGGATATTTGTTGAGCCTTAAAAAACAGTAAATGGTCTCCGCTTATTATGTCCCCCAAAGTTAATCTGGAAAAAAACCAAAACAAAGCAGGGCCCTTCAAGAAGTTCCCATCCCCAGAACAATCATTAAACTGAGAACAGAGGTGTCAAAGCTGGCACAATAAATGAGAGCCATGTTGTGGTGCTATAGCAGGTGAAGGCACTGGAAAGGCTGCTGTCTTGGAACAGATGGCTCACCTGGAGCTTCCCGTTTCTACAGAACTGAATAGTACATGGTACAGTTGCAGGGGATGGAGTGGGGAAGGCCAGCCTAGAGCTCACCAGCACCCAGCCTCTGCCTTGGGCAGCACTCAAGCGGGCTTTGGTAGCCCCACCACTGAAACAGCCAAGAATATATGTTGGAAGAGTGAGCATGGGGTTGATGTGTGGGAGGAAGCACTGCAAAGAAACTGCCTTAAAATGGAGTATGTTCTACTTTCTCAAGTGTGCTTTAAAATGCCCATCCCATGCCAAGAAAATTCAGCCCAAGGCCAGGTGTGGTGGCTCCCAAATCCCAGTGTTTTGGGAGGCCAAGGCAGAAGGATTGCTTGAGGCCAAGAGTTCAAGGCCAGCCTGGGCAACATAACAAGACCCCACCTCTGCAAAAAAAATTTTTTTTTTAATTGCCAGGTGTGGTGGTTTGTGCCTGTAGACCCACCTATTTGGGAGGCTGAGGCAGGAGGATCACTTGAGCCCAGGAGGTAGAGGCTGCAGTAAGCTATGATCACACAGCACTCCAGCTTGGGTGACAGAGAGAGACCCTGCCTCTTTAAAGAAAAATAAAAAACTAAGAAAAGAAAATCCAGCCAGCCAATCCCAGGATTCTGATCCTGGGAAAGTGTCTTGCCCTTCTGTCCCAGTGAGAATTAATGAGAAGAATGATGAAGGCACAGCAAATGGTAGTGCCACCATCCAAACATACCCACAACCTGTGTTTCTTCTGTAAAAATAGAACAAAGCAATTGATGTACATCATAAAACTCTTGAAGTGACTGATATTTATGAAGCACTTCAGGAGTGGCTTTTGTTTAAGTACTGGTTATTTGACTGAATTTAACCAGACAAAGGTGCTCCACCTTTCACCAGAAAAACCAATGACATACATCCACGCAGCATAAAACCTTCCCCCAAAAACTGTTTTCTAAGATGGAGAGGGAAAAAAAAGGGTAATGGCTTAGTTAAATGTATAAAGATAAATCTATTTAAATAGAAGATTATATGACTATATATTTTAAAATGTAAAAAGCTGCCTCTTGTATCTGGTCTTTGAATTCCTTATGTGTCAGGGGACAGTAAGCCCAGATGTAGCGTCCCACGGAAGCCCAAGGACAGCTTCCAGGGGCCGGAGAATTTGCCTCTTGAGTAGGATGTTTGCTTCTAGAACTTGTAAACGAAAAACAAAATCCTAAACCCCCAACTGACTGAACGGACCATCTCTTGACCAAGGGGTCCCCAGAGGAAACTTGAAAACTGAGTTCTTGGCCATGATGGGATGGGGTGTCAGACACACTCCTTCTACCCCTTCCTCACTAGCCATGATTACGCTTTCTCCCCTAAGGGCTAAACAGAAAGCGGCCTTTTCAAACCCTCCATTGGCGTTTACGCCATATCGCCCTGAACGCGTCTGATCTCAAAAGCCTCCACCTCTGAAGTCAACCTGCCGCCTGCTGCTGCCGCTTTCTTTTGCCTGATTAGAGATCCCCGACTATGGAGTGATTCTGGCCATTGCATAGAGGATGCACAGTGAGGGTTTTCCTGTCCTCTGCTTCACTTTTTGAAGTCAGAGGGTCGAAAACTCCACCCTCAGATTATGGTAAGGCCGCCATTTTTTCTACATGGGACCCAGGAAGGCGCATGAAGCTCAATTGCGCATGCACATGTTTCTCCTTTCATAAATATTCATGACTCCTCCTATAGCTTATTGAATATGTATATTTGGCCTCCCTGCTCTGCATAAATTCCCATTCCCTTTTCCCCTCCATCAAAGTATCTTCCTAGCCTGTCAGAATGGCCACCCTGAAGGCTACAACCCTTTATGAGAAATAACGCTCTCCTTTTCAATTTTATGAACCTCATCCCTCTTCTGTTGACAGACTCATCCCCCAGTTCTGAGTTCTGTGTCCTGGCCCATGGTAACGCCAAGTCAATGGAATCACAGGTGGGTTCTTGGTTCTAGAGACACAGGTCACCTAGGCTTCATTTTGCCTGGTGGAAAAATAACTCCATCACCCCAGCTCAGCAGGAGCATTGCCACAACACATTTTAAAGGACTCTCGCTCCTCCTAGAACAAGTAAGGGTTGAAGCCACAACCCTGTGGTCCATTTCTGTCTCTCTGTCCGCCAGTTAGTAGACTGGGCCTCCCCGATAATTGTGGTCTCAAGATAATGGCTTATTTAAGTAATTGATGACGTTGTCCTCATTGGGGGATCTTAGCACATCAAAAGATGTTGAGAAAGCCAAAATTTACCTAGAGTCTGAATTAATCACTTTGTCAAGCACAACAAAGGCTCTCTGCTTTGCTAATATCCCAGATGAGGTAGCAACCCTCAGTTAAATAAGGAAACTGTGGTGCTTTTAATTAATGTTTCAAAGTACTCAGACTTGCTTTTTTTACTCGCTTTATTTTCATGAAAATGGAGGATAGTGAAGGCAGAACAGATGTTTTCTAAACTTCTCAAGTTCAGGAAGAATGAGACCTGGCTTCATTGGAGTTCACAGAAAAGGATCTGGGGGCTCTGGTTGACCACAAGTTCAGTGTGTTGTTGCCTGTGTCAGAGGAAGTTAGTCCCATTGTATGGTTCCAAATGCTACCCTGTGGTCTTAGTACTTCCCCTTGCTCCAGATATGGTTTCTGGGATGACAAAACCTCCCACTTCCTCCTAGAACTGCTGAATCAGCCTTTCTAGGCTGCAGCTTAGAAGCCTTCTAGCCTGCTCTCTGGCTGACATTCTGATCCCAAATTGTCTTTCATGAGGCCCACTTCACCTGGCAGCTCAAGCCTCCCCAGCCTCCTGACACCCCCCACTCTGCTTGACCTTCACCTCACCCCTCTCACTACTTCCCAAAGCCCCAGGGCAGCCCACGCCTGACATCCAGTCACACTTCAGGCTTCAACTCAAGACCATCAGGCCAAGTCAGAGCCCCAGGTCCTGTGTGTTTAGAATGGAAATTTGAACACATTGCTGTGTTGGTCTGATCCCAGCTACACAGCCATCTTTAAAAGGACTTTGATACCTGTCTTAGTTTGTTTTCTGTTGCTTATAACACAATACCTGAACCTAGATAATTTGTAAGGAAAAAGAATTTATTTCTTACAGTTATGGAAGCTGAGAAGTCCAAGGTTGAGGGGTTGCATCTGGTGAGAGCCTTCTTGCTGGTGGGGACTCTGCACAGAGTCCATTTATGATAGCTCTGCCCTCACGATCCAGTTACCTCTTACAAGCCTCACCTCTCAACACTGCCACATCGGGGATTAAATTTCAACGTGATTTTTGGAGGAGACAAACATACAAACAATAGTAACACCCCTAAGGCCACTTGAAAGCCAATGAGCAGGATGGGGAGGTGTGAAAGCCACTTAATCCAGTTCAGAGATACTTACAGAGTAGATATCATACAAAAATAAATAAGATACATCCTGGCCTCCAGAGAGTTTATCTAACGGAAAACAGGAGAACTAGGGATTTACCTCATACTTGGGGAAGCTGAAATCACTGCCTTTCACATGCTTTGTATCTTGTCTAATAAACCCTCTTGGCTTCTAAATTGATCACCATCTTTGAAACTTCATACTATCTTTGACTCTTTCCTTTGATCCTCATCTGCAATCAATCACCAAATCCTGTCAGTTCTGCCTTCAAAACATCTCTTGAGTGAGTTCTTCATTCTTACTCCTAACTGGCACTGCCCTATATCAGGTCATCATCTCTCCCTTGGGCAGAGTTTTCAGTAGGGTCCTGAACTGGCCTCCCAGCCTCTAGTTTCTTCTATCATCCTCCAATCAGCCCTCCACATCAATGCCAGAAGAATCTTGCTGATATGCAAATCTGACCATGTTGCAGCCCTGCTCAGAATTCTTCCTTGGCTCTCTGTCACTTTCAGTTCAAGCGTTAACCTCCTTTATTTGGCACCTAGGGTCTTTGGTGATCTGGCCCCAGCCTGACTGCTAGCCTCACTGTAAGTCATCTCTGTCCCTAATTTAGACTTGGGCAATCTTGCATGACTCACACATTCCTAGTTATGCTATGTCGTTTCACCCTTCTGGGCTTTTTCCCAGGCTTTTCTCTAGGGCCAAGACTAAGGTGGGGCAAGAACAAATCTAGGGTACAAAATTTAAGGAAGCCCTCACTCTCAGGGCTGTACAAGTGCTACCCCTGCTCTTGTACAACCCTGAGAGTGAGGGCCTTCTTAAATTTTGGGCCTAGGTGCTTGCTTCCTTCTCTCACCCTTGTCCCAGCCCACTCTCCTCTCTGCTGATGCATCCACTCGCTTTCTCCACTTGCAAAGGCCAGATTGCTCTTCAGTTTTCTGCTCAAGGGCTGCCTCCTCCAGGAGCCCACCCAGGCTATCCTGGGCACATGGAGATGTTTTCCTTGGCCACTCAAAGAGTTCCACTGATTCCCTACTGGGGATGATTGCCAACGAAGAGCAGGAGAACACAGTGTATTGTTTGTAGGAATCTAATCCTGTCTACGTTCATTATTTACTGTACCTGGTTCTGTTTCCATCATCTGGGCTTAGTCATCTGCAGTTAATCCTTTGTTTTTATGAAGTCCTTAAAGAACCCTTGGGACTTGTGGTGAAAGAGGGACATCCACCTCGGGTGAACCCCAACAGATAGTTAAATTAGAGCCCAGAGGGGTCAGCTGGGGCTGCCCCTGCCTCTGGATCCTGCATAATAGAAGGAAACAGTTACAGGATGCTTCCTGTGAGCCAGGAGCCCTGCTAAGTGCTTCCCACATTCTGTGTGGAACATGCTGTTATTATCATCTCCATTTTGCAGATGGGAACAGTGAGGCTCAGAGAGATTAAGTAACTGGCCCAAGGTCACACTGTTAGTGAGTAGCACAGCTGAGATTCGAACCCAGGCTGTCTAGCTCTGGAGTCTGTGCTCTCCATTACCAGGCCCTACTGTTTCTTGTTTTGCATTTGCAGAGCAGCCAATTGCCCAGAATCCAACCTATTTGTAAGATGGGGGATGCAAAAAGCCCCTCTTTGTTCAAGTCTTTGGGTTAAGGGCTCTGAGACCCCTGTGAAAAGGCAGACGCTATTTTACAGGACTCTATCCCCAGGGTTCAAGTCAGTTGATCAGATGAGCCACTAAGTTAACAGGGCTTCAAGACTCAAACTAGGGACAGACAAATATGAAGTGAAGACCTGGCCTGTGTAGGGCAGACAGGCTGCTTCTTTGGCCAGCTGAGTGTGAGAGTGTGAGTGTGTGTGTGTGTGTGTATTGGAGTAGCCAAGGTTGGTACACGGGGGCACTGAGCACTAGTAGTGAGTGCTCAGAATAATTCTAGGTTCTTTTTCACCCAGTCAAGCAGGCATTTAAAAAAATGTTTGCCGGCCGCGTGCAGTGGCTCAAGCCTGTAATCCCAGCACTTTGGGAGGCCGAGACGGGCGGATCACAAGGTCAGGAGATCGAGACCATCCTGGCTAACACGGTGAAACCCCCTCTCTACTAAAAAGTACAAAAAACTAGCCGGGCGAGGTGGTGGCGCCTGTAGTCCCAGCTACTGGGGAGGCTGAGGCAGGAGAATGGCGTGAACCCGGGAGGCGGAGCTTGCAGTGAGCTGAGATCCGGCCACTGTGCTCCAGCTTGGGCAACAGAGCCAGACTCCGTCTCAAAAAAAAAAAAAAAAAAAAAAAAAAAAAAAAAGTTTGCCAATTGGATATGTCTTCATGAACCCAGCCAATATTTCCACCTTTCTATTGCACTATGACCTGTCCAAAAGGCCTGGGAAATACGAATTCTGCCTTTGAGCTTGGCAGACAGCTCAAAGAGCTTGGGCAACTCAAAGTAACAAAAGAATATTGTAAGTGTTTCGAAAAATATTTATAATCCCCTCGCATTATGTTTGTTCCTGTAATCCCCCAGATCTCTGTCTTGACCTAATTCTTAGCAAGCTTAGCCACTGACCTTTGATCATCTCTTAGCTACAATGATCATTTGTGGGTCTTGCTGGAAATTGTACAGAACAAAGTCAAAAGGCCAGAGTTCCAGTCCAAGAGCCTTGAGTCTCAGTGTCCGTTGTTCATCAGTGTGTTTGGTTCTGGCTCTCACCTCTCTGGGTTCTGGACCAGAGCCACAGGTGGAGACCCACGGAACCCACCTGATCTCTGAACAGCCCACTCTTGCCTGCCCCCTGCAGCTTCTAATCCCTTCCATTATTAGAGACCTCGGTCCTGGCCCTGGCTGGTCCTAGTCACTCCTATCTCAGCACCTATATTAGTTATCTATTGCTGTGTCACAAATTGCCCCTAGACCTAAGTGACTGAAGACAACAAACGTTCATTATCTCACAGATTCTGAGGGTCAGGAGTCTGTGAGTAGATCAGCTAGGTGCTTTGGGCTCAGGGTCAAGCTGGAGAATGGCATCCATGCTCGCTTACGGAGCTGTAGCTGGCTTTGCCATATGAACCTCTCTCTATAGGCCTGCTCAACACAGCAGCTGACTTCCCCAAAGTAAGCAATCCAAGGGAAAGAGCTGGATGGAAACCCCTGTCTTCAATGATCTAATTTTGGAAGTGAGAACACCATCTCCTCTGCTTTATTCCATTGCTCGTGCTAACTGACCCTGGTACAATTGGGGAGGGAGCTATGCAAGGGTGTGAATTCCAGGGCAGAGATCCAGAGGGCCCTCTTGGAGGCTGTCTACCACATCACCTGTGCCCTAGTGTGAACAAATGTGGTGAAATTACATCCCTTTCCAAAGTTTCACCTTGAGTGTATCAAGCTGGTTACGAAGCCTCATAAAAATCTGTAAGTTATTTCCTCCTTTGATTAGATATTGAAACAATGTAGTTGTTCCATTATTTATTCCATAAAAATATACTTAGTGCCTACTCTGTGTCAGGCACTAGCCCAGATGTCATCGTACATCACTGAGAGAGTAAATAGGATCCGCTATGCATTTACTGGAAAAGAAAAATCAGGGAAACTTCACACTGGGGTGGATAAAAATGGATTTAAAGATTTCAGAAAACTGTATGTTTAATAATCGCTAGCATTTATTATTAAGCACTTGCTCTGGGTCAGGCATTGTACTGACCCACAAAATAAAATTATAAACACACTTTATAAACATCATGCCCTGTAATCTCTACCAATATCCTTGTTGTGTCCATTATACAGATGGGGAAACCTAGACTTAGAGCCCGGCCACAGGAACTGGCCCGTTGGTCAGTGGGCCACAGTGGCCCAGCCACAGTCCAGGCCTCCTGATCTGTCTGAATGAAGGGCCTGAGCCTCTATCCAGGCCTCTGGCTTCTCTGTCAAGTAAAGATTACTGCAGCTAAGAGATGATCAAAGGCCGGTGGCTAAACTTGCTAAGAGTTAAGTCAAGACAAAGATCTGGGGGTTACAGTAACAAACACAATGCAATGGGATGCTTTGGCTCAGTAAGGCCAATGCGGGCAAGGAGACTGGACTAGTTTCCCAGGGCTTCTCTAACAAATTGCCACAAACCGGGTGGCTTAAAACAACAGAAATTATCCTCTCATCATTCTGGAGTTGAGAATTCTGAAATCGAGGCCTCAGCAGGGACATGCTCCCTCTGAAGACACGAAGGGAGGCTCCTTCCTTGTGTCTGTCCAGCTCCTAGTAGTTGCCGGCAATCCGTGGTCTTTGGCTTGTAGATGCATTGCTCTAATCTCCTCCTTGCTCATCACACAGTATTCTCGCCTGTGTGACTATATCTACATATCGTCCTCCCTCTGTCCATCTCAGCATCCAAATTTCACTCTTCTTACCAGTCACTGGATTAGGGACCACCCTCATCCAGTAGGACCTCATCTTAACTTGATTATGTCTGCAAAGACCCTATTTCCAAATCAGGTCACATTCAGAGGTTCTAATGGACATGAATTTGGGGGTGGGGGATGCTACTCAGCCCAGTGCAAAGACCATCAGAACAGGCAGAAGTCCCTGGAAAAGGCCCAAATAATACCCCACGTGTGGGTGTGGGTGGGGAAGGGTCTTCCACACCACCCTAGGGTTACAAAGGATGTGAGATGGAGAGAAAATGACCTTGATGAAAGAAGACACTAATTCAAAAACATCTTTTTTTTTTATGTTGTGCTTTGTTTTTCTATTTTGTTTTTGCTACTTATTGTTATTACACTAACTAGTCTATATTTTGGTTGTTTTAATCGACACATCTTTTTTATGGGAAGAAAGGAAATGAGATTTTGTGGCTGATTCTGGATTGCAAGAAACCTCCCTGTTCACATTCCAGAGCAACTTACTGGAGGTGAGCGGGCAAATGTGCAGGACAAGAAGGAGCATGGAGGCAAGACAAGAGTCTCCTTTTATCTTTGAGAACCCAAGTTAAATTCACCATGTGTAATAGCCCTTGTGATACAGGGATACACCCTTTCTTCTGACAGCCACTAGCCAGCACAAAAGGGTGGTTTCCGGAAGGGCAAGAGATAAACATATTTTTTCCTTAATAACCCAGAGGGCCTCCAGCACCCATGAGAATATTTAAAACAATTCTGGAGCTATTTATGTTTTCAGCCATATTCCTTTCTTGGCATAACAACATCCATAAATTTACTGCCCAGTGTAGAACAATGAATTTGTCTTCAGCAATACAGCTCACAATCTACAAGAATGTCCCCTGGTTGCTGTATTTCAGGACATGGTGAATAAGCTGAGCTTTCTGCATTCAGGTTTCCCCTGGTCTTCTGGACTTCAGACATGCCTTCCCTAAGTCCTGCTTTTCCAGGCTGGAGTTGAAATCTTAGGCCCCCGCCCCATCCCATCCCCCAGATCAATTATTTGCCCTTCCTAGAGTGTGCTCATGCTCCGTCATCAGTCAGACCCTTCCCTCTATTGCTTATTTGGCTAGAAATTCCTAGGTTTGTCCCCAGGTTCAGCCCAGGACCAACCTGGCCCCTACACTGAGCTCTGGACCCTGCTTCAACATTCCTGAAGCTATGTTAACACTTCATAAGCAAGATCACCATGACTCACCGTGTCAGTGTCTCAGTGGGCAAATTCTCCATTTCTGTTTTTTGGTTTGGTTTCTTTTTTTCTTTTCTTTTCTTTTTTTTTTTTTTTGGAACAGGGTCTTTGCTGTTGGAAGTGCAGTGGTGCGATCTCGGCTCACTACAACGTCCACATCCTGGGCTCAAGTGATCCTCTCACTCCAGCCTCTTGAGTAGCTGGGACCACAGATGCATGTCACCACACCCGGCTAATTGTTGTATCTTCTGTAGAGATGGAGGCTTCCTGTGTTACCCAGACTGGTCTCGAGAATTCCTGTGCTCAAGTGATGCTCCTGCCTCAGCCTCCCAAAGTGAGCCTCCCAAAAGAATTATAGATGTGAGCCATCACACTTGGCCTGTTGCTTTTTTTCCCCAGAAAGTCACTGTTTTCACTTACAATAAAAGTTAATATGTCCATTCACTTTAAGCTTTTGTTCATTTATTTATTTTTTGTTATGGTTTTGTCTTGTCACTTGTGGCCTCTAGATTCTGCTTTGCCAAAGATCAGAATCCAGCTGTGTAATCTTGGAGCATGGGGTAGAGTGAATCACTGCTCCTGATGCTTCATGCCCCATCTGTATCAAAATTCTAGATCAATGCCCTTTGCTCCATGACTGTGCAGTGCTTCCCACTATAGTGGACAGTCTTCTTCCCCACCCCATGAATGTTAAACTGGGGCATGTGGATTGCTTAGCCAATAGAATGTGGATAGGAATTACCTTAGCAGTTTCCAGGCTGAGGCCTCAAGAGATATTACTGTTTCATTTTACATTTCTTGCATCCCTGTGACCTGTCAGGAGTAGCACTTCCCTAATATTCTCTTCAGCCTGGGTCTCATTACAAACATGTGGAGCAGATCTAAACCCCACCATCAGACTGGAACAAAGCTACCCCAGCGAACATACAGACCATGAGAAAAATAAACATTGTCATTTGCCAATGAGTTTGGGGTGTTTTGTTACACAGCATTATTGCAGCAATAGCTGACTAATACATATCAAATCATGTAATTTCTCTGGACCTTCATATTCACATCTGTAAAATGGGGCCATTGCATTATACTCAATGATGCACAACTTTTTTTCTACCCCTGCATAACTGACAGCTTCAACATATACCCAAAATTAACATAATCAAATGCTGCAAAGTGGCCAGGCATGGTAACTCATGCCTGTAATCCCAGTGCTTTGGGAGGCCGAGGTGGGAGGATCATTTGAGCTCAGGAATTTAAGACCAGCCTGGGCAACATAACAAAATCCTGTCTTTACAAAATAATAATAATAATAATAAGTAGATAAAGAATAAAATTAGCCAGGTATGATTGCATGCACTCATAGTCCCAGCTAAATGGGAGGCTAAGGTAGGAGGATCTCTTGAGGCCAAAAGCTTGAGACCAGTCTGGGAAATATAGTAAGACCTCATCTCTATAAAAAATTTAAAAATTAACTGGGCATGCTGGCACATGTCTGTAGTTCTAGCTACTTGAGAGGCTGAAGTGAAAGGATCACTTGAGGTCAGAAGTTTGAGGCTGCAGTGAGCTATGATTGCACCATTGCACTTCAGCATGGGTGACAGAGCAAGATCCTATTTTAAAACAAACAAACAAACAAACAGCAAACATTGCAAAATGCCAAAGGAAGAGAAGGATCAGAAACTGTTAATTCAGTTTAGGTACTAGAGACTTACTGGTGGCCTTGAAGAAAGCCGTTTCAGTACAGAATGGAACAGAGACCTTATTGCAGGGATCAGGGGTAAATAGGAGGTGAGAAAGTAAGCAAATACAAAGTCCTCTTTCAAGCCACTAGGCTGGGAAGAGAAGGATAAGTGGAGTGGTGCCTGGGGTGGACCATTCAGTCAAAGAAGAGGTGGTTAGTGAGTTGGTTGGTAGGTTGGTTGGTTGGTCGATTGGTTGGTTAGTTGGCTGGCTCAGTTGTTTGTTTTATGATAGGAGAGAATTGAACCTGCAAAGAAACATTTGCAGTGACACCATCTTGAGGTGTCACTGAAAATGATGAGGGTAAGGGCTTGGATGAGAGTGAGCAGGAAACAAAAGGTCTGGTCAACGGGAGAGAGTAGAGTATGGCTTAGCGGGGTTTATTTACTGATGTGCTATGCCTCATTGATACTTCAAGTTCTCAAGTCCAAGGGCAAGCAATGTCAACCAATGAAGCAAAGACCAAATGAAAATTAGAATGGTACTCTTACTGTTAAAATCAGAAAGTAAATGTAAATTTTGTCATGGGAAAATTTGAAAAATTTCTGGAAAGCAAATTGAGTTTAAAGCTTGATTTATTGTGCACTTTTCAAGAAATAGATTTTCTTTAATTTTTAAACACCTACAACTGAGAGATAAACAGATGCCATCAATAGACTAATAGCAATATATGTTGGTGTAAGGTTTATTGCTCACAAGCGCTCATACTTCCTTTCAAGGAGACAGGGAGAGAATGACTATCTCCACTTGACCGTATGGAAAAGTGATCAAGCTCAGAGAGGTGGCTGACATCTCCGACCTTGAAGAAAAGCCCACAGTCATCTTTTCATTTGCCCTCCTTCCCCATCATTTCTTTTTTCTTTTCTTTTTTTTTAACAGAGTCTCGCTCTGTCATCCAGGCTGGAGTGCAGTGGCGTGATCTTGGCTCACTGCAAGCTCTGCCTCATGGGTTCAAGCCATTCTCCTGCCTCAGCCCCCTGAGTAGCTGGGACTACAGGCACCCGCCACCACACCTGGCTAATATTTTGTAGTTTTAGTAGAGACGGGGTTTCACCGTGTTAGCTGGGATGGTCTCTATCTCCTGACCTCATGATCCGCCCTCCTCGGCCTCCCAAAGTGCTGGAATTACAGGCTTGCGCCACCGCGCCTGGCCCTTCCCCATCATTTCTAAACCTGCGGCACTGTGGCTCTGTCCCCACCACACCATCGGTGACCATCCCCAACATCCCCGAAAATGCCTCAGCTACTAAGTCTAATATGCATTTTTAAAACCTCATTTTACTTGTTCAAGGTCAAAAGCTACTTAGTGGTATAAGTCCAAGATTATTCAAAATGAGGCCACTTGTTTGAAGTATGCCTCTCCTCACTTTTCACTGCAATGCATTCCTGGGGATCAGGTGAGAATTCAGAATGATGTTTACAAAATAACTAGATAAGCAAAATAAAAACCAAGATCTAGCTGCCCAGCATCTATGCAGTTTTTGTTGAATATAAGCGTGCAGTTATCAGATAACACTAAAAGCTAATGTTTATCGAGCCTGAACTGTGCCATGTACTGCTCTAAGTCCACCTTGTGTTCTTACTCATGTAATCCTCCCAACATGCTAAGAGGTAGGTACTGTTACTATCCCTATTTTACACATGGGGAAGCTGAGACACGAAGACCTGACATCCATTGCTTAAGGTCACAAGGCTAGCCAGAGTTTGAATCCAGGAGATCTGATTCCAAAGCCTAACCCCCAGCCCATTATAGAAAGTGTGGAAAGGTGGAAAGACTGAAGTGTTTTTAGTGTGTTTTCAAGGGATCGTTGATCAACTGGAAGACTAAAGTGTTTTTAGTGTATTTTCAAGGGATCGTTGATCAACTGGCAAGCTGCTGAAGTGTTCGGGAGTAGTTTATTTTCCTCAGTGGGTTGAGCTGTCACCTTTGCACAATGATTTTGGTTAGCAATCCTTTCCTTCATAAATAGCACAGAGATGAACTTCAACCCACAGCCCAGCCTAGCCTGACTTCTAAAGAAAAAAATCTTTTATTAAGATTCAGAGTTCCCAGCCTGGGCAATGTGGCGAAACCCCATCTCTACAAAAAAAAAAATACAAAAAAACAAACAAACAAACAAAATACAAAAATTAGCCTGCTGTGGTGGTGCTTGCCTGTAGTCCCAGCTACTCATGCAGCTGAGGTGGGAGAATCCCCCAAGCCTGGGGAGGTTGAGACTGCAGTGAGCTGTGATTGTGCCACTGCACTCCAGCCTGGGCAACAGAGTAAGACCCTGTCTCAAAAATAAAAAACAAAAAACAAAAAACAAACAAACAAAAACAAAACAAACAAGCAAAAAAAACCCTAGAGTTCAATTCAACTATATTTTGTTATATGACAAGTTGGGGTGATAGCTGGTTGCAGTGGCACACAACCAGAAATGAATAGAAAATCTCTAGGATGATACCCATAGTGGCGAAGAACAATGCATATGCCACACAAAATCCTGTAGGTCATCTCTTCTAATGCAGTTTGGTTCAACAAGTAACTGAGTGCCTATTGCTCAACAGAAATGTATTGATTCCCCTGGGCACAATGCTGGGTGCTCAGCTAAAGCTGAGGAATGACCAATCCTGCCCTTGGGGAGCCAGGTAAGTGATGAGAGACAGGGATGGTACCAGGTACATTGGGGCAAGAACCCAGGAGATGCAGAAGAGGCTCCTGGAGAAGCTCTCACCTGAATGAAGGGGGAAGGACATGCAGGTAGAAGAAAATAAATTGGCAGTGAACTGCATGGTGCGCGGGAGGAGCTGTGAGCACCTGGGAGCCAGGTGCCAGGTGAGAAGTGATGGGAGCCGAACCTGCAGAGGGGCACGGGACCAGGTCAGAGGGGACTTCAGGAGCCAGGCCAGGAACACTCACTTCCTTAGACAGGAGGACCAGGGAAGGGTTCTATGCAGAGAAGCAGCAAGCTGGTGGCTGCAGTTGCAGGACAAATTTGGGGAGCACAAGATAGAAGCCAGGGAGACCCATGGGAAAGCTATTTCCAGCCAGGGAGTGATTTTGAAGTCCTCAACTGCAGCAGAAGCAAAGCAGATAGAGAGAGGAACACTTAGGAGTCAAGACTGGCCAGACTGTGGAGGGTTAACCGTTAGGGTGAGAGCCAAGAAAGGTGTGAGGCTGATTCCCAGTATAGCCTGGGGGGCTGGGTGGAAAATGTGCCAGTGCCAAGAGGCAGGTGTCCCAGCCCTCTCTTACCAATGAGGAAATGAGCAAGGAGGGAGTGGCTGGCCCAAGGTCACCCAGTGGAAAAGGTGTGTCTGTCCTTATACTGTAAAGGCCTGGCTGGTTTCCACAATGCCACACTTCTCCTGAGAACCTCCCAATTGCCTCCTTGTATGCACCCTTAGATCATGAGATGATGCTACCAATTTTGGTCACTCTCTGTGTACAGATGTGGTTAAAATCCTTAAGGTACAACTGACTGCACTCCCTCTTCACTGCTTTACAGCCTGGGGTTCCCAGGTGCCTACTGATTTATGAAGGTAGGAAGAGGGTACATGAGATGTTTTCAATATTTCAAAGAGCCTAATGTAAATCGTGTATTTATTGACAATGCGATGGTGCAGGTTAATGAAAATGTCGAGTTTCTTTGCTTTGGAGTGGAATTATAACTTGGTACACTAATGCTGGTTATCTCATTGATCAGCTATTCTCAACTGGCAGAGCTTTCCAATTAGCTTGACTTTGAATAATTAAAATGAGAAAATTAATCAATCATTACTTAAATATACATTGTTGCTGGGACAACAGAACATGGGATCTATGGGGGAAATCATATTACCAGTGGATGTTGGGGAAGAGTTGAGATACTATTGCTTCAGACTGTGGGGATTTGTGCTCAATAGAACAGTGAAGGAGAAAGTGTCTGTTCTTTGATGCCTCTCTGCTGGAGGTTGGATGCCTCCTGTCCCCCCAGTCTGGTGTCAGGATACCCCACTCAGACCTTGAGTGCTCTATGTACCCCCATGTACCACATATTCCAAATGGCTGGGTCCTTCATTCCATCATCCCCTCCTTTTGCAGTCTTGCTCTTCAATTTCAAATGGGCCAGTTCCTCTATCTATCTGAATTCATGGGAATGTTATCCACAGCACACCAATGAGGTAGAACCAGCTCACAGCCTAGAAAACCTTCAGCATTCCATGATTGCATGAATCAAGATTTATTTCCCCTTTCAATAAGCCATGTGCAAAGCATTCTGCCAGGTGCTGGGAACACAGTACCACTAGTGTGCAATTAGGGGAAGACTGAGCCTACCCTCTTCCATACACAGGCATGCATACACACACACATTGTCACAGTGATCATTTGGAAATAGTGCTGCTATCTTGGTTACCAGAGGCGTAATCATGATCATTAGCATTTATTGAGCAGCAATTATGTGGAGGGCACTCACTGGCTTAAGATGTGGGCCCTACCCTTAGGGGCTTACAGTCAAGCCAAGACGATAGGCCACATACATAAACTATCAAATAAAGTGGGCTGGGCGTCGTGTGGCTCATGCCTGTAATCCCAGCACTTTGGGAGGCCGAGGTGGGTGGATCACCTGAGATCAAGAGTTCGAGACCAGACTGGTCAACATGATGAAACCCCATCTCTACTAAAAATACAAAAATTAGCTGGGTGTGGTGACACGCACCTGTAGCCCCAGCTACTCGGGAGGCTGAGGCAGGAGAATCACTTGAACCCAGGAGGCGGAAGTTGCAGTGAGCTGAGTCTACACCACTGCACTCCAGCCTGGGTGAGAGAGTGAGACTCCATCTCTAAATAAATAAATAAATAAACAAATAAACAAACAAAGTAGTAAGTGCCGAGATAGCCAGAGAGATAGGAAGCGAGTCCACAGGAGGCAGGACTGGTTGAGGGCTGGCCTGGTGGAGGAGACCTTTATGGAAGAGTGACATTTAGACAAAATTTTGAAGGTTAGGCAGGAGTTCAGTTAAACCAAGAGGGGAGAGCATTCAAGCAACAGGGACTGCGCTGTGCAGCTTGGAGGGAACAGGCATGTCTGTGCAGGAAGGAGGGAAGCACATATGAGGAGTTTAGGGCATCTTTCGGATCAGAAAGTGGAGGCAGCTGCTGGTTTGGGAATATGGCACTGGCTTTCCGGGGGGAGAGTGTGCAGTGCGCAGGGAAAAAAGGCATTGGTGGAAGTCACTATTTGTAGAGCTTGGCTTTGCTTTCAGACCGTCTCTGACACAGTTTTTTCTAGACACCTTCGAGGGGAAAAAAGGGGCTGGCCTCTTTCTGAGATTGTGTTCTGGAACTGGCTGACACAATCACTGAGGCGAAACCTAAGAAGCACACCTTTGGAGGACATAGGGGAAGTTTAGGAGGGCCCCACAGCGTGGCTCAGGGCCAAACTCTGCACTGAGGGCTGAGGCTGAAGGCAACAGAGAGAGCCAAGGGCTCCAGGGAATTCCCCTATCGGCCGACACTCCCCACCTATCCACCAGGAAGTTGTGCAACAGCACCTATCTCTGGTAAACCAGGAAAGAGGTGGCTCTTAGTAATTGAAGCACCAATGAATACCAGTGTGAGCATCTGCCCCATCCCTTTCTCCCCAGTCTTATTCCCATGTCCAGATGCATGCTATTCCTGCAAGTAAAAAACAAGTCCGTATAAGGCTACAGGGTTCCCATAGACAGCGTACTTCCCTTCGATGGCAAGCGATAGTTGTTAGGTTTGTTGTTATGATGGCATTGGGGGTAGGGGAAGAGTTCATTCAATCATTGTATTTCTGGGAGAGTCATTTCCTCCCAGGGAAGGCAGCGCTGAGCACCCATTCACGCAGCTCAGTAATGGACACACATCAATCTGGTGTTTTGCTTTGCTTATACAACAAATAAGATTCTTCTTTCATCTCTGCCCCCAAAACAGATGCTACCAGAAGCCTGAATTCCTTACTGGATGAGAGAAGGTATGACCATAAGTATTAAGACCGTTGCTATTGTTTTCTTTAAAAACCAAAACCAGCTGGGAGCGGTTGCTCACGCCTGTAATCCCAGCACTTTGGGAGGCCGAGGCAGGCGGATTGCCTGAGATCAGGAGTTTGAGACCAGCCTGGCCAATATGGTGAAACCCATCTCTACTAAAAATACAAAAATTACCTTGGCGTGGTGGCTCATGCCTATAATTCCAGCTACTTGGGAGACTGAGGCAGGAGAATCGCATGAACCTGGAAGGTGGAGGTTGCAGTGAGCCAAGATCAGGCCACTGCACTCCAGCGTGGGCGACAAGAGTGAGACTGTGTCTCAAAAAGAAAAGAAAAGAAGAAGAAGAAAAAAAAAACCAAAACCAAAACCGAAAACCAATTCCTACGCCAATGAGCGTGGCCCCTCAACAAAATTCCCAGGCTTCCAGAACTGGTTCATACCCCTTTTTTGCAAGCTCTGCATTGTTTTATAATCACAATTTTTTATATTGCAAATAATATTACTCTGTTTAATCATCTATTTGCCAAAATGTGGACTGTTTTTTAAAAATCAATCCATTCTCCACAAAGATGTGTTGCCTTGAGGGCTTTCAAAGGACTGCATCTAGGCACCAAGAGCCATTCCCACAAAAAGTGCTAGGAATATGTTTTCTGATAGTGGCATATCTGCAGTAAGGGTTGAGCCTATCAGGAAAATGCCTTTGAAGGTCATAAAATTCATTTGGCTGTATAAGTACTGGAGTGTATGCTAAAATAATCAGTCACGTTACTTTATAGTCATACCTCGTACTCTTGTTCTGGAAAATCAATAAAGTGAGGAGAAGGATAGGGATATTGTGTATAACCATTTAAGAGCGAGAAAACAAAAAAATAATATTCTGTAGAAACGGTCCTCAAGGAAGCCACAGACCTAGTTTTCATAGCAGGCTCAATTTTATCTCCAAGCTCATCACTGAGTTATTAAATCGAAGTACCCATCACATCCTAGACAAAAATACAAAAAAATAAAAAAAGGGAAATAGCATGCATCCCTCTCTAGATGCTTGGAGGCACTGAAAATTATCCATGGCCTTTAAAATGTATTTCTAAACCGTGTCTATTATTCACACTCCTAATGTTTTGTTCCAGCAAATGTTACAAACTCTCATGTTGCTTTTGCCTGGGATACTTCCCCACCTGAAATTTTCCCTTTCCTCTCCTCTGCCAAGTCAATTCTTCCCTGCATTTCAAGACCCCGCCCAAGACCTTCTGCTTCTCAAAGGAGAGTCTGACTGGCTGGTGATCCGGAAAGACCAAGAGGCCGGGCCAAGAGAGGAGAGAAAAAGAGTCAGGCATGAAGCTACCACGAGGCCCGTAAAAGCCGCTTCTGTATTTCTGAGCTCCTCGCCACCCTCACACCTAGGAACTACTGCTGGGGATGATGAGGTGCCCAGGTAGAAGAAGTAGCAGCCGCCATTGGGTCGCTTGTATGGCACCTGACTTGCTTTTCCTGAGCGGCAGCAGAGACTGGCCCCTTGCAAGAGCGCCAACGAGCGTAGAAGTCCAGATCGGGAAGGCCCTCGGTGGCCTTCTGTACCAGCTGCTCATGCCTGGCAGCAAGGGCTTTGTGGCATTCCTACAGATGGTGAGGGACACTCACGACCTCCGAGGCGCTCTCTTGCCACCTTGCCAGACAGCTGTGGGTAGTATTCACTTTCTTTGGTGTAAACCTGGACCACTCCTACGCATGCGCCCTGCTTCTGTTCGCTAGACTCCATATTTTCTGTGCCCTGAAGGAAACAAGACATCAACTGTGGAACCTCAGAGCTTGCAAAGGGGCAATCTGAATGTTTTATTCCTCTGTCTTGTGGCCCCTCCATTTCCACTGGTTGTGCAGCCACCAATTCATCCGACTGCCCTTTTCAAGGGACCATCTCAGCGGGTCCCTTGCCCATCCCACCACGGCCATAGGAAGCAGCACTTTAGCAAAGACCCTGGGAAAACACTGGGTTAAATAAAGCTGAACAGGTTTCTTTATTAAATAACCTTTCAGGGCCTTTGCTATGCTATGAATCTCCAAGAAGGGCTTGATTTAGACTTAATTTCCCAAACACTTTTAGGAACAGAAGTTGGGAAATGGTGAGCAAATTGATCTTCAGTCCCCACATGCTAGAGGCGGGATGCCTTTTCCAGAGCTCACCTCTCGTTGTGCCAGGGAATACCTACACGGCTTCTTCCTCTTCAGATTTCTCATCTTGGCTCCCATATTCCATCCCAATGCTGCCTTTTAAATATAGTCTGGAGTAGATGTGGGTCTAGAATTAAAGTCCAGTTCTCACATGTAGACCAAGCTCTCTGGAAAAGGAACTTCCAGGGATAGTGGTAAACTTAAGTCTTAATAATCTGTGACGGTCTTAAATCTTAATAATCACCAATCACATTTCAATTTAAACTGGTCTTAGAATGGACTTGATCAGAACACTAACTTATTCTAAATCTGAATTCCTTTTTTTTTTTTTTTTTTGAGACAGAGTTTCACTCTCATTGCCCAGGCTGGAGTGCAGTGATGTGATCTCAGCTCATTGCAACCTCTGCCTCCTGGGTTCAGGTGATTCTCCTGCCTCAGCCTCCCAAGTAGCTGGGACTACAGACAGGATCTTGCCCTGTGACCCAGGCTGGAGTGCACGTGTAGTGGTGCAATCACAGCTCATTGTAGCCTCAACCTCCGGGGCTCAAGAGATCCTCCGACCTCAGCCTCCCAAGTAGCTGAGATTACAGACATGCAACACCACACCTGGCTAATTTTTAATTTTTTTTTTTTTGGTAGGAACAGGGTCTCTCTTTGTTGCCCAGGCTGGTCTCAAACTCCTGGGCTCAAGCGATCCTCCCGCTTTGCCCTCCCAAAGCCCTGGGATTATGGGCATAAGCCACCACACCCAGCCTGAATTCCTATTTTTGATGTCGAATTGATTACGTACCTCTGGGTCTTGGTACCTGAGCCTTAAGCGCAGCTTGTTACTACAAGACCATCCAGGCCGTGTTCACATACTTGGTTAGATAGCTACCCACCTTCCTCGCCACTTCATCAGCCCTGTTACTCCAAATCCTTTCAGACATTCTACTCCACTGGAAGAAATAGTTAGACTACAGTCCTGAAACCTCACACCTAAAGCATGAAACTGCTTTCCCCTTCGCCACTAGAAAGGAGCAGTTTCCCATTCTTTTTAGTAAAATTTCTCTTTTTTGCTAAATATTCACACTCATTAAAGAAATACAAAAGATGCAGAAAGACTAAAAGAAGGGAAAAGAAATCACCCAGAACCCCATCCCAGAAAGAAATCCACTAGTGCTATCTGAGCTATTTCTTTACACTGGTTCTTAAAGAATAAAGCAATCTTTATCCTCCTCACAGGAACCCAGCTGCCAGTCCTTAGGTGTTGCTTGAAAGATTAAATACGCTAGGACTTACGGTTGCCTCGAGCAACATTCAACTCATACAACTCATTTCTTGTACATCAAATCTCTTCCAGAAGTAAGAATTTTAAACCATTTTATATGGGAAAAAATTAGTTTTTAAAATGTGTTATCTTGTGTGTTAATCGTCTTAACATGTGCTCCATGTACTTCCAGCTAATACAGTCTCTATCCCCAGCTCCATCTCCAGCCTGGTGGTGCAGCCCTGATCCGCTGATGCCCCAGTTCACACAGTTCAGCCACACACTGGTCAGTTTAAATCAAATAATCATCATGGAAAAATGGTGTCCAAGGCAGTTTTGGGAAAACAATCGAAGTGTACTATGCCTAGTTTAAAACAGTGTCTTTTTAAAGGAAAGAATTCTTTTTGTCTTTTTTCCAAATTCATGCATACACCTAATAATTAAGAAGTGTGCATTAAGTACATGGCATGGTGTCTGCTCTACAGGATAAGAAGGGACACAAAAACAGTCCATCTACAACGACTGGGACAGTGCATGCCAAATTGACACAAACTGAAAACACAGCAAGCTTTCAGGAAAGGAAGTGGGTCACATGGGCAAGAGAATTTAGATTTGTATGGAACCGTGAAGGCCAAGAGAAGAACCACAGGAAGAAAGCACCAGGCAGAGCTTAGAGGTTGGAATTAGCCTCCAGTCAGCATTTACTAGGCACCAACTATGTGCCAGGCATTGTGAGAGACAGAGATGGGATAAAAGCAGGGCTGAGAGGGGGCTCGTAAGTCGTAAGTTCCTTTGGAAACAGAAAACACTTCCCTGAGGAACCTCCTCTGAGCCTGGAGTTGAAGGAAAGAGGAGGCCTCATACAGCAACAAAGGACCATTCACAGCACGGCAAACAGCGGCGCTCCAACCCCAGCCCAGGTTGTTGGGGAGAGGGCGGCAGGGGACCCAATGAAGGAGCAGGAGCCCCACGGTGAGTCCTGGGGTGGGGCTGATGGATGTGGACTTCTTAACTTTACTACCTTCAACCACATGCTAGCAGAGCATCCTTGCCATTGGCAGAAGATTCCAGAACTGTAACCAGATAAGAGACCTGGCCCCTGCCCTTGGAGAACTCACCGACTGGTTGAGAGCACAAGAAGCAACCTTGGTGTGCCTTTTGCTTTTTAGTTTTTTTTTTTTTTTTGAGACAGAGTCTCACTCTGTCTCCCAGCCTGGAGTGCAGTGGCCTGATCTCAGCTCACTACAACTTCTGCCTCCCGGGTTCAAGCGATTCTTCTGCCTCAGCCTCCCAAGTAGCTGGGACTACAGGTGCCCGCCACCATGCCCAGCTAATTTTTGTATTTTTAGTAGAGATGGGGTTTCACCATATTGGCCAGTCTGGTTTCGAACTCCTGACCTTGTGATCCGCCCACCTCGGCCTCCAAAAGTGCTGGGATTACAAGCGTGAGCCACCACGCCCGGCCTGTTTTTCTTTTTTCTTTTTCCATAAGTTGTTGGGGTACAGGTGGTATTTGGTTACATGAGTAAGTTCTTTTTTTTTTTTTTTTTTTTGAGACGGAGTCTCGCTCTGTCGCCCAGGCTGGAGTGCAGTGGCCGGATCTCAGCTCACTGCAAGCTCCGCCTCCCGGGTTTACGCCATTCTCCTGCCTCAGCCTCCCGAGTAGCTGGGACTACAGGCGCCCGTCACCTCGCCCAGCTAATTTTTTGTATTTTTTTTAGTAGAGATGGGGTTTCACCATGTTAGCCAGGATGGTCTCGATCTCCTGACCTCGTGATCCGCCCGTCTTGGCCTCCCAAAGTGCTAGGATTACAGGCTTGAGCCACCGCGCCCGGCCGAGTAAGTTCTTTAGTGGAGATTTCTGAGATTTTGGTGCAACCATCACCTGAACAGTATACACTGAACCATATTTGTAGTCTTTTACCCCTTGCCTACCTCCCATACTTCCCCACAAGTCCCCAAAGTCCATTGTATCATTCTTATGCCTTTGGATCCTCATAGCTTAGATCCCACATATCAGTGAGAACATACAGTGTTTCGTTTTCCATTCCTGAGTTATTTCACTTAGAATAATAGTCTCCAATCTCATCCAGGTCAACAAATGCTGTTAAGTCATTCCTTTTTATGACTGCATAGTATTTCATAGTATACATATACCACAGTTTCTTTATCCACTCATTGATTAATGGGCATTTGGGTTGGTTCTATGATTTTGCAATTGTGGATTGTGCTGCTATGAACATGCATGTTCAAGTATCTTTTTCAAATAATGACTTATTTTCCTTTGTATATCTTCTTTCGAGAATTATCTATTCATGTCCTTAGCCCACTTTTTGATGGGATTTTCTGTTTTTTTCTTACTGATTTGTTTGAGTTCATTGTAGAGTCTGGATGTGAATCCTTGGTCAGATGTACAGATTGTGAAGATTTCTTCCCACTCTGTGGGTTGTCTGCTTACTCTACTGACTGTTCCTCTTGCTGTGCGGAAGCTGTTTAGTTTGATTAGGTCCCAGCTCTTTGTCTTTGTTTTTAAGGCATTTGCTTTCAGGTTCTTGGTCATGAAATCCTTGCCTAAGCCAATGTCTAGAAGGGTTTTTACAGTGTTATACCTAGAAGTTTTATAGTTTCAGGTCTTAGGTTTAAGTCTTTAACTCATCTTGAGTTGATTTTTGTAGAAAGTGAGAGATGAGAATCCAGTTTCGTTCTCCTACATGTGGCTAGCCAATTATCTCAGTACCATTTGTTGAAAAAAGGTGTCTTTCCTCACTTTACGTTTTCATTTGCTTTGTTGAAGATCAGTTGACTGTAAGTATTTGGGTTTTTTTTTGCGGGTTCTCTATTCGGTTCCATTGGCCTGTGTGCCTATTTTTATACGAGTACCATGCTGTTTGGGTGATGATGGGCTTATAGTATAGTTTGAAATCAGGTAATGTGATGCCTCTAGATTTGTTCTTTTTGCTTAGTCTTGCTTTGGCTATGCAGGCTCTTTTTTGGTTCTGTATGAATTTTAGGATTGTTTTTTCTAATTCTGTGAAGAATGATGGTGGTATTTTGCTGGGGATTGCACTGAATTTGTAGATTGCTTTTGGCAGTATGATCATTTTTTTCAATATTGATTCGACCCATCCATGAGCATGGATGCGTTTCCATTTGTTTGTGTCATCTATGATTTCTTTCAGCAGCATTTTGTAGTTTTCCCTGTAGAGGTCTTTCAACTCCTTCGTTAGGTATATTCCTAAGTATTTTATTTTATTTATTTATTTGTTATTTATTTTTGCAGCTATTGTAAAAGGGGTTGAGTTCTTGATTTGATTCTCTGCTTGGTCACTGTTGGTGTATAGGAGAGCTCTGATGTGTGTACATTAATCTTGTATCCAGAAACTGCTGAATTGTTTTATCAGTTCTAGGAGCTTTCTGGAGGAGTCCTAAGAGTTTTCAAGGTAAATGATTGTATTGTCAGCAAACAGTGACAGTTTGACTTCCTCCTTAGCAATTTGGATGCCGTTTATTTCTTTCTCTTATCTGATTGCTCTGGCTAGGACTTCCAGTGCTATGTTGAAGAGGAGAGTGGTGAGAGTGGACATCCTTGTCTTATTCCATTTCTCAGAGGGAATGCTTTCAACTTTTCCCCATTCGGTATTATATTGGCTGTGGGTTTGTGATAGATGGCTTTTATTACATTAAGGTAAGTCCCTTGTACGCTGACTTTGCCGAGAATTTTTTTTTTTTTTTTTGAGATGGAGTCTCGCTGTCTCCAGACTGGAGTGCAGTGGCGTGATCTCAGCTCACTGCAAGCTCTGCCTCCAAGGTTCACGCCATTCTCCTGCCTCAGCCTCCCTAGTAGCTGACACTACAGGTGCCCACCACCATGCCCAGCTGATTTTTTTTGTATTATTAGTAGAGATGGAGTTTCACCATGTTAGTCAGGATGATCTCGATCTCCTGACCTCATGATCCGCCCACCTCAGCCTCCCAAAGTGCTGGGATTACAGGCGTGAGCCACCACACCTGGCCGAGAATTTTAATCATAAAGGGATGCTGGATTTTGTCAGATGCTTTTTCTGCATCTATTATCACATGATTTTTGTTTTTAATTCTGCTTATGTGGTATATCACATTTATCGACTTGTGTATGTTAAACCATCCCTTCATCCCTGTTATGAAACCAACTTGATCATGGTGGATTATCTTTTTGATATGTTGTTGAATTCGGTTAGCTAGTATTTCATTAAGAATTTTAGTATCTATGTCCATCAAGGATATTGGTCTGTAGTTTTCTTTTTTGGTTGTGTCCTTTCCTGGTTTTGGTACTGGGGTGATGCTGGCTTCATAGAATGAGTTAGGGAGGGTCCCTTCTTTCTCTATTTTGTGGAATAGTGTCAAAAGTATTGAACCGGCCGGGCGTGGTGGCTCAAGCCTGTAATCCCAGCACTTTGGGAGGCCGAGACGGGCGGATCATGAGGTCAGGAGATCGAGACCATCCTGGCTAACATGCTGAAACCCCGTCTCTACTAAAAAAAAATACAAAAAACTAGCCGGGCGAGGTGAAGGGCTCCTGTACTCCCAGCTACTCTGGAGACTGAGGCAGGAGAATGGCATAAAGCCGGGAGGCAGAGCTTGCCGTGAGCTGAGATCCGGCCACTGTACTCCAGCCTGGGTGGCAGAGCGAGACTCCATCTCAAAAAAAAAAAAAAAGTATTGAACCAATTCTTCTTTGAATGTCTGGTAGAATTCTGCTGTGAATCCTTATGGTCCTAGACTTTTTTGTTATTGTTGTTGGCAATTTTTAAATTACCATTTCAATCTCACTATTTGTTATTGGTCTCTTCAGGGTATCTAATGCTTCCTGATTTAAGCTAGAGGATTGTATTTTTCCAGGAATTTATCCATCTCAACTAGGTTTTTTAGTTTATGTGCATAAAGGTGTTCATAGTAGCCCTGAATGATCTTTTGTATTTTAGTGGTGTCAGCTGTAATATCTCATGTTGTGTTTCTCAGTGAAGTTATTTGGGTTTTCTCTCTTCTTTTCTTGGTTAATCTTGCTAATGGTCTATCAATTTTGTTTATATTTTCAAAGAGCCAGTTTTTTGTTTCATTTATCTTTTACATTTGTGTGTGTGTGTGTGTGTGTGTGTGTGTCTTTCAATTTCATTTCGTTCTGCTCTGATCTTGGTTATTTCCTTTCTTCTACTGGGTTTGGGTTCAGTTTGGTCCTGTTTCTCTAGTTCCTTGAGGTGTGATCTTAGATTGTACGTTTGTGCTCTTTCAGACTTTTTGATGTAGGCATTTAGGGCTATGAGGTTTTGATAGGTTGTGTCATTATTGTTATTCAGTTAGAAGAATTTTTTAAATTTCCATCTTGAGTTTGTTTTTTACCCAATGCTCATTCAGGAGCAGGTTATTGAATAATTTCCATGTATTTGCATGGTTTTGAAGGATCCTTTTGGAGTTGATTTCCAGTTTTATTCTGTTGTGGTCTGCGAGAGTGCTTGACACAATTTCAATTTTCTTAAATTTATTGGGGCTCGTTTTATGGCCTCTCATATGGTCGATCTTGGAGAAAGTTCCATGTGATGTTGAATAGAATGTGTATTCTGCAGTTGTTGGATGAAATGTTCTGTATATATAGGTTAAGTCCATCTGTTCCAAGGTATAGTTTAAATCCATTGTTTCTTTGTTGACTTTCTGTCTTGATAACCTGTCTAGTGCTGTCAGTAGAATATTGAAGTTCCCAACTATTACTGTGTTGCTATCTATCACATTTCTTAGGCCTATTAGTAATTGTTTAATAAATTTGGAAGCTCCAGTATTAGGTGCATATATGTCTAGGATTGTGATATTTTACTGTTGGACAAGGCCTTTTACCATTTTATAATGTCCCTCTTTGTCTCTCTCTTTTTTTTAATTTTTTGAGAAAGAGTCTTTCTGTGTCACCCAGGCTGGAGTGCAGTGGTGTAATTTCAGCTCACTGCAACCTCCATCTCCTGGATTCAAGTGATTCTCCTGCCTCAGCCTCCCAAGTAGCTGGGACTACAGACACCTACCACCATGCCCTGCTAATTTTTTTTTTCTTTTTTAGTAGAGATGGAGTTTCACTATGTTGGCCACACTGGTCATGAACTCCTGACCTTGTGACCCAAAGTGCTGGGATTACAGGCATGAGCCACCATACCCAGCGCCTCTTTGTCTCTTTTAACTACTGTTGCTTTATGGTTTGTTTTGTCTGATATAAGAATAGCTACTCTTGCTCTGCTCGTTTTTGGTATCCATTTGCATGAAATGCCTTTTTCCACCCCTTTCCTTTAAATTTATGTGAGTCCTTATGTGTTAGGTGAGTCTCCTGAAAGCAGCAGATAGTTGGTTGGTGAGTTCTTATCCATTCTGCAGTTCTGCATCTTTTAAGTGGAGCATTTAGGCCATTTACATTCAATGTTAGTATTGAAATGTGAGGTACTATTGCATTAATTGGGCTCTTTGTTGTCTGTGTACTTTGGATTTTTGTTGTTGTTTTTTGCTTTTGCTTTTTAGCTTGTATTTTTGTTGTATAGGTCTTGTGTGATTTATGCTTTAAAGAGGTTATGTTTTGATGTGTTTCCAGGATTTGTTTCAAGATTTAGAGCTCCTTTTACCAGTTCTTGTAGTGGTAGTTTAGTAATGGCAATTCTCTCAGCATTTGTTTGTCTGAAAACGACTGCATCTTTCCTTCATATATGATGCTTAATTTCACTGGATACAAAATTCTTGGCTGATAATTGATTTGTTTGAGATGCTGGAGGACAGGGCCCCAATCCCTTCCAGCTTAGAGGGATTCTTTTGAGAAATCTGTGGTTCATCTGATTGGTTTTCCTTTACAGGTTACCTGGTTCTTCTGTCTCACAGCTCTTAAGATTCTTTCCTTTGTCTCAACTTTGGATAACCTGATGACAACGTGCCTAGGCAAAGATCTTTTGGGGATGAATTTCCCACGTGTTCTTTGTGCTTCTCATATTTGGATGTCTAGGTCTCTAGCTAGACTGGGGAACTTTTCCTTGATTATTCCCCCAAATACGTTTTCCAAGCTTTTAGAATTCTCTTCTTCCTCAGGAACACCAATTATTCTTAGGTTTGGTCATTTAACATAATCCCAGACTTCTTGGAGGCTTCTTTCATATTTTCTTATTCTTTTTTCTTTGTCTTTGTTGGATTGGGTTAATTCGAAGACCTTGTCTTTGAGCTCTGAATTCCTTTCTTCTATTTGTTCAATTCTATTGCTGAGACTTTCCAGAGCATTTCACATTTCTAAAAGTATATCCAAAGTTTCCTGAATTTTCTATTTTTTTTCTTTAAGCTGTCTATTTCTTAGAATATTTCTCCTATTCAATATTGGGGGAGTGTGTTGGGAGAGGAGGGTCTCCCTTTCCCACCTCTGCAGTTGGGGCACTCAATATCTGGGGTGTCTCCTGGGTCATGCAGGAGCAATCCGCTTCCTTCAGAGGGTCTGTAGGTCCCCTCAGGATTGATGGTTTATTCTTGCAGTCGATCTGGAGCTAAAATTCACCATGGAAGCCTCCAGATGCTGCTCTGTCTGGAGCTGCAATCTAGTCCTGTCTTCTGTTCACCATGATCCCCTCCATCCTTCTGTTTTTTTTGTTTGTTTGTTTGTTTGACAGAGTCTTTCTTTGTCACCCAGGCTGGAGGGCAGTGGCGTGATCTCAGATTACTGCAGCCTCTGCCTCCCAGGTTCAAGTGATTCTCCTGCCTCAGTCTCCAAAGTAGCTGGGATTACAGACACCTGCTGCCACACCCAGCTAATTTTTGTATTTTTACTACAGATGGAGTTTCACCATGCTGACCAGGCTGGTCTCAAACTTCTGACCTCAAGTCATCTGTCTGCCTTGGCCTCCCAGAGTGCTGGGATTACAGGCATGAGCCACCACACCCAGCCCATTTGATTTCACCTTCTCAGGGTATAGGTTCTCCGCTGCCATCTCACCTGGCTGGATGGCACATATAGCACTTAAAGCAAAGACTAATGTGCTGCAGTGTTTAACCCACTCCCCCTGCCAGTTTCTCCTGCAAATGTCTCTATACCTGCATCTTTCCTTGCCTATGAATCCTCTCACTGGAGGACAAGCACCCCATCTCTTCCACATATATCCTTTCAAGAGAATGTAACAGGAAAGGGGCCTTGCCTCATTCAAGCTGGTGGCTGTTGCTTAGTGGCTGACTAGGGTCTCACCTGGAACAGAAGGGTTGAAAGCCCAAGGGTGGTTCCCTTTGCACTGAATCAAGGGATGGACCCAAAAGCACCAGAGCCAGGGCCACGACCTCTCTCCTGCTGCCTCCGCTCCTTCTGCAGTATCCTCTCTAGACATCGAGCTCACCCCCAGAACCTCTGTGTCTCCCCTGCCTTGGGCACCTTCTCCAGATCTCCTGCTCCCTGACCGTGTACCAGGGTCTCCCCAAGATTGGGCACACATTAATAGGTTAATACATATTTTTGCGATAACAAATAGAAGTCAGCTCTCAATTCCTATTTACCACTTCTGCTTGGTACGTTTATCTTAATCTCTGCATCTTTGAACCAGGTTATTAATATGGCCCAAGAATAGACAGCAAACACACAGCTGCCCTGCTGAATGGTGTGGTGTTCCTACATGCCAGGCACTGAGCTGGGGGCTCAGACACAACAAAGACTGAAACAAAAGTGTAAAAATGTGTCCACTTTGAGAACCACAGTCAGAGCACAGCTATTGATAAGACTGATATGAATAAGCATGTTAGTAAGAAATTAAAAATAAACCTAAACCACTAAAGACTTATTTTCTTTTAGGTTACATAGATGATAGATAGTGAATTATAGTAGCTGACATCGACTAAGCACTTTCTACATGTCAGACACTTTGCTTCGGGCTTCCCGGAGCATAAAAACACATTAAGATGGATTACTGGGGGCTGGGGGCAGGGAAGGGGCTACCATTTGCTCTTGGTTTTACATGTGGCCAGTTTCAATCCAAGATAAGCTACAATGAGATAAAAAAGTTCAAAAAAAATAATTAAACCAGTTAAAAAGAAAAACAGCACTGGGACTGAAGCTGGGTTTCAGAGCCAATTTCCAAGAAGTAATTTCATCATCATAGAACATCAAACGTGAATTCCACTCTCAGCTATGCAAATTCCAAAAGAATAATACCTCACATTTGCATAATGCTTGATGCTTTTCAAAGTGCTTTCCCAGTTATTAATCTAGAGAAGGCTTTATTACTACCGAAAACATAATTAAAATTCTGTTCGGACTCCAGTTCTCCATTATTTTTCCCACTTTGCCCTCAAAAGCCAGAGCCGTCTAAATCCAGGTGCTTTTGATTGAATGGGTAACTCTAATAAGTGTAACTGGCAGGGTGAATATGCATAAATGTAGCATATTATGAGGCCTTCGATCTACAGACACCAGAGTCAGGCTTAGGAAAATCTGCTGTTGAATTAACAAAACCACAGAGGAGCAACTCGGAGTTCAAGTGTGAGATCCTTTCAGGGTCTCGAATTTTGTGGGAACTGCACACAATATGTTCATCAGAATCCATCTCCCTCTATCAAATATGAGAAATTAGATCTACCACTTTGTCCTTAAACCTACAGAAATCCCCCTCAATGACTTCCCGCAAAGAGGCCCACATTTGCCAAACAGCTCCTAAGTCTTGTTTTGTTTTGAATGTAATATGAACCAAGAGGCTGAATTCACTGTAAATCCAACAAGGACAGAGGATTTTAGAAAAATGAGGTGAGGAGATATGACGGGGTTCAAGGAAATACTTCTACCCAAACCTAATGCCTTTCCAATTTGTTTCTTTTTCCATCTCTTTCAAACTTAATTATGTGTAGCGTTCTCAGTCACTGAATCACCAGCCTTTCCTGACACTTCAATCTCATGCATTTTAGCAAAAGATTAACCTGGCTGTTTGCTTTTAATTCTGAAGCTGTGCTAATACTCACTCCCGCTAGATTAGAAAAGAAGAAAAACACACTCCCGCATACCCCGCCATGGCACCAGCAAGGCTCCAGGGTGAGACTGCTGACGCTGTCACAGTCCCTAGGGCTGGCTGCACTTACCACTTCAGAAGGGCCAAGAGAGCCACTGACAGGACCACCGTCACCATGGGGCCATTCACGTCCAATTTTAGAAACCCCAAGGCTTCCATCATTCCTCTGAGACCCCAGAGTGGTGGTCTTCCAGATGAGACAGGAGGCTGATCCCGCTGCCCTTAAGGGAACCGTGCTCCGCGGGTAGAAAAGGGAACAGGCAATCAAGAAAACATCACATGGAGTGGGACCCCACAGTGTGCTCTTTCTCAGAGTATCTCCCTATAAAGAGGAAGGAAGAGGAGGGCACAACAAAGGGTTTCAGTGTAAAGGAATGAATCAGCAATTTTAATCCTTGATGACCGCACTGACAATAAACATTTATGTTAACTTCCTCAGAGAGGAAAAGCAGACTTCCCCATGTTTGCTGAGAAACAAAATGGTTGTAACCATGGACTTGTACTCTGAAAGGAAGTCTTCAAAGAGAGAAGTCTATCTATATCTATGTCTATAATCCCTGTATCTGTATCTACATCCATCTGTAATTTTTAAAATTCATAATTAAGTGAAGATACATGTCAAGAGACTCTGAATATCCCAGAACAATATGGGATCAGACACCATCCTGATAAAAATGCTGGCTGCTTTGAGGACAACCATCCCACCAAGTCCATTAGGTGCTGGGTCTGAGACCTCTCTGAGTGTCTGGCTGTTGGAGCCAAGCAGAGATCACGATTCGGGTCAGCGTTCTCACGGTGAGTTGGAGGGTTTCTCAAGTGTCTGAAGGCAGATCCGTAGGCTCATATATGGGTCCTTTGTTCTAGCTTTGAGCATATCTGATTAAAGTAGACAGAGAGATGGAGGGGATCAGAGTGGATGGGTGGCAGGACTAGATTGCAGCTCCAGACAGAGCAGCATCTGGAGGCTTCCATGATGAATTTTAGCTCCAGATCAACTGCAAGAACAAACCAGCAATCCCAAGAGGACCCACAGACCCTCTGAAGGAACCAGACTGCTCCTGTAGGACCCAGGAGACACCCCAAATACTGTGAGTGCTTCAATTGCAGAAGTGGGAAAGGTAGGCCCTCCTTTCCGGAATAGACACCCCCAGTATTGAATGGGAGAAATATTCAATGAACTAGACAGCTTAAAGGAAAACAATCAAAAATTCAGGAAACTTTGGATACACTTTTAGAAATGTGAAATGCTCTGGAAAGTCTCAGCAATAGAATTGAACAAATAGAAGAAAGGAATTCAGAGCTCAAAGACAAGGTCTTTGAATTAACCCAATCCAACAAAGAATAAGAAAATATGAACAAAGCCTACAAGAAGTCTGGGATTATGTTTAATGACCAAACCTAAGAATAATTGGTGTTCCTGAGGAAGAAGAGAATTCTAAAAGCTTGGAAAACATATTTGGGGGAATAATCAAGGAAACGTTCCCCAGTCTAGCTAGAGACCTAGACATCCAAATACGAGAAGCACAAAGAACACGTGGGAAATTCATCCCAAAAAGATCTTTGCCCAGGTACGTTGTCATCAGGTTATCCAAAGTTAAGACGAAGGAAATAATCTTAAGAGCTGTGAGACAGAAGCAACAGGTAACGTATAAAGGAAAACCTATCAGATGAACAGCAGATTTCTCAGCAGAAACCCTCTAAGCTAGAAGGGATTGGGGCCCTGTCCTCCAGCATCTCAAACAAATCAATTATCAGCCAAGAATTTTGTATCCAGTGAAACTAAGCATCTTATATGAAGAAAAGATACTGTCGTTGTCAGACAAACAAATCCTGAGAGAATTCATCATTACCAAGCCACCACTACAAGAACTGGTAAAAGGAGCTCTAAATCTTGAAACAAATCCTGGAAATACATCAAAACAGAACCTCTTTAAAGCATAAATCACACAGGACCTGTAAAACAAAAATACAAGCTAAACAACAAAAGCAAAAAACAAACTAACAAAGAAGTACACAGGCTACAAACAGCCTGATGAATACAATGGTACCTCACATTTCAACACTAACATTGAATGTAAATGGGCAAAATGCTCCACTTAAAAGATACAGAACAGGCCGGGCGCGGTGGCTCAAGCCTGTAATCCCAGCACTTTGGGAGGCCGAGACGGGCGGATCACGAGGTCAGGAGATCGAGACCATCCTGGCTAATATGGTGAAACCCCGTCTCTACTAAAAATACAAAAAAAAAAAAACTAGCCGGGCGAGGTGGCGGGCGCCTGTAGTCCCAGCTACTCGGGAGGCTGAGGCAGGAGAATGGCGGAAACCCGGGAGGCGGAGCTTGCAGTGAGCTGAGATCCGACCACTGCGCTCCAGTCTGGGCGACAGAGCGAGACTCCGCCTCAAAAAAAAAAAAAAAAAAAAAAAGATACAGAACTGCAGAATGGATAAGAACTCACCAACCAACTATCTGCTGCCTTCAGGAGGCTCACCTGACACATAAGGACTCACATAAATTTAAAGGAAAGGGGTGGAAAAAGGCATTTCATGCAAATGGACACCAAAAACCAGCAGGGGTAGCTATGGGCTTCCTTTATTGTGCCCCCACAGGTCTTAGGATGGTCACAGGTACATTTGTTACAAAAGGTTGTGGCCACAAGTACAGATTCCCTGGAAAGGAGCGAGAAGAAAGACAGGGAGGGCACACAGAAGGCTGCTGCCTTCACCCAGAGAGAAGGGATGCTTGGCTAGAGAAGGGAGGGAGGTGGGAAGAAGTAGACGGACTTAAAATATATTTTGGGGCCGGGCGCGGTGGCTCAAGCCTGTAATCCCAGCACTTTGGGAGGCCGAGATGGGTGGATCACGAGGTCAGGAGATCGAGACCATCCTGGCTAACACGGTGAAACCCCGTCTATACTAAAAAATACAAAAGATTAGCCGGGCAAGATGGCGGGTGCCTGTAGTCCCAGCTACTCGGGAGGCTGAGGCAGGAGAATGGCGTAAACCCGGGAGGCAGAGCTTGCAGTGAGCCGAGATGGCGCCACTGCACTCCAGCCTGGGCGACAGAGCCAGACTCCGTCTCAAAAAAAAAAAAAAAAAAATATATATATATATATATATATTTTTTTTGGGGGGGTGGACTCTTGTGCTCTGCAGAAGTTCCTGGTGGGGTGCATATGAAAGGGAAGGGGAAAGGAGGACCACACCTGACCCTTAGGTTCCAAACTTGAGCTACAGGTATATCAGGTGCCATTCACTGAAACAGGGAGCCTGGGAAAGGTGGGGTATTGTTGGGAAAATCAAGAATTCTGATTCAGTTTTGTTAAGCCTGAGATGCCCTGGAGACATCTGAGTGGAAGTGTCAAGCCAGAGAGGACTGACGGCTGAAAACATGAATAATAACAATTGATCATGATCATGTCATTTATGAGTGCTTACTATGCACTAGTTATGATTCTAGGAGCTTTCCCATATGTCAACTCATTTAATCCTCATACACACACCTAGCAGGTAAATCTTATGGTTTACTCTATGTTACAGAGGAAGAAACTGAGGCATGGGCCATATAACTCTAAAGCCCATGCTCTTCCTCGAAAGATTATATTCAAACACAGAACCTATCGACATAAATTTGGTATTTAAATCCAGGGGAAGAGAGAAGTTACAGCCACAAATAAGATAGTGAACCGCACGGGTGCCAAGAACCTTGCTTTCCTTCTGACCATTTGTCCTGCCTCCCTGTTTTTAACAGACGTATTATGAAAATTATTCCTCTGTAGTTCCCCGCTTATTAGTGTCCCTCCATGTTATTCCTACTTAGTGTCCCCCAACTGCACCACCCCACTGGGTGCTCCTGGGTGCAGTTCAAGCCCTTTTAGACTCCCCTCCCTTCTACTTTGTCATTAGGCTACCTCTCCTTCATCCCATGTCACTGGGATCTGTACTGAGAGGCTAACCCATTCTCTCTCACAAAACAGAGCTTTGTCTTTCCAGGGATCACCTGAAATACTCCACATTCAGCTGCAGGAACACTGCAGGATGACGGCCAGGCAGCATGGTGGGGGGGTGGCATGGAGACTGACTCATCGTGGTCATGGATTCAAGGAGTGAGAAGTGACTGTGGATAACACTTAATTCAGTGCATGTATCACCAAGATGTTCAGAAAAAAATATTTTAAAGGATGCCAAGGTGAAATAAACATGAGAAATGCTGGTATAAGCATCGATAAGTAAGTTTATTTACTGCCAGACCTTGGAGACGCTAACCTGCTAACATGTGTTGGGAATCTCCAAGAGCACGATGCAGACAGCTGCATTTCTCAAGTGTATTTTACCACAAAAGCCTCTTCAGGGACATTTATAACATATCCCAGATGTAGTTTTCCAAGGAGAGTGCTTTGAGAAACACTGACCAAGTCTTAGTCTTTTATACAGAGGTGGAAATGCAAACCCAGAAAGGGAAAGTGACTAGTACTTGGTCCCATAGTTGTCTAGGGACAGGATCCAGGTCTATGAAGCCCTTTTCAGGCACTTCATCTAGAATGTGCCCCTCATGTCAACCTGTGGACATGGCACTGCATCCAGGACAGCTCCCACCCTGGTCATGGAGAAGCTATGGAATGTTGGTGGCCAGCTTGGAGACGTCCAGCTTTCTTGGGGAGTTGCCAGCTTCCCCACAGACTCTGAGTTAACTTGCTCATTTCTCTAATATTCTTGGAGCCCTTCCTATGTGATTTGTGGTTTGTAGAAACCATAAACGCCATGGAGAGGTTACCATGCCCATTCCGTGGCTGCGCAGAGCAGAGACAATACTCTGTGAATTGTGGACAGTAAATTAGCCAGGATAGAGTGGAAGGGAAGAAATGAGAGATGCTCAGGGTTTTCACTGGGACAGCAGCATGATGAAGAATGTATTACAATTTTGGTATCTGTGATGCAATACAGGGACACTGATCAGGGTTTTTCTAGGATGAAGGTCAGACAGTTGCTGTATTTCCCGTAATTTCACTATTTTCTGTGTATTTTTCTTTTATTAATATGTCTATTAAAAACAATAAACTCAGGCTGGGCTCAGTGACTTGTGTCTGTAATCCCAGCACTTTGGGAGGCTGAGGCAGGCGGATCACCAGAGGTCAGGAGTTTGAGACCAGCCTGGCCAACATGGTAAAACCCGTCTCTACTAAAAATACAGAAATTAGCCAGGCGTGATGGCAGGTGCCTGTAATCCCAGCTACTTGGGAGGCTGAGGAAGGAGAATCATTTGAACCCAGGAGGTAGAGGTTGCAGTGAGCCAAGATCGCGCCATTGCACTTCAGCCTGGATGATAGAGCAAGACTCTGTCTCAATGAAAAAAGAAAGAAAAGAAAAAATCAACTCTACAGAACTATACAGAAAATATCCTATAATCCCAACTCCCACTGACAAACTCTGGTCACAAATTAATACCTATCGTCTCGTGTTTTTCCACGCACACACAGACATAGGTGTACTTTTAGTTTTTATGGAAACAATATCATCATACCTGTGCCATCCTGCAACTGGTCTTTCTCACTTACTGTATAATGAATATTTTTCCTGTTCATATTTAGAGACATGCGTCGTTTGCTATTTCAGGCTCCACTGTACAGACGTGTTGTAATTTGTTTAGCCTGTCCTCTGCTAAACAGCATTCGAGTTGTTTCCAAGTTTTCTCAACTTCAAATGAGGCTTCAGTGGACATTCTCGTATATATTATTGTGCCCTTGCCTGAGGCTATCTCAAGCGACATTCTTAAAAGTGGAACAGCTGGGCTCAAAGATGTGTGTTTCCAAAATGCTGGGAAGTGCCACCCGGGTACAGGCAGGACCGACTTTCCGTCTCGAGCTGTGCGGGGAGGTGCCCACTTGCCCCACTTTGTAGGGCTCCCCACAGAGCTCTGCTTCCCCTGTCTCCACTCACTCCAAGTCAATCTTTTTTCCCCTCCTACCTCCAGGCAGACATCTCCCCGAGAATTGAGTCAACTGTTTTGACTTCAGACTTGTGTTTCTTTTTAAAGCTTTCACTCCATAAATTCTGTGGTATTTCCTTCATGCTCCCTATGTTTAAAAACTACCCGTGCAGATGTCTAAGCGGTGCCTTCCTTCTCTGCTGAAGGCTCCCAGCTGCTCTGTGCTAAGTCTGACGTCTCTGGCGAGGACTGAGGCAGAGGCTGAGACAGAGGCTGGAAGAGGTGTCAGCAGGCACATTCTCTTTGCCATGAAAGATGCTGGGTAAAGGGACAATGGAGTTTCCTCAGCACCATACAAGTACCAAGAAATTGTCCATTTAACTTTACTCAGCCTCAGAGCAACCCCAGGAAGTAAGTGACCAATACTTTTCATTCCCAGGTTGATAAAACTGGAGCTCAGAGATGTCCCACGACTACCTGAGGTCATACATGTAACACAACCTAGAGGCCAGGCTCAAGCCCCAATCTTTTGGCTTTACGTGCAGTGTTTTTTTCCCCACTAAATCTAAGATCACATCTTGGTTTAGAATATTCACAGTTCACCGAGCCAGCCCACGGTTATGATATCATTTATTCTGGTGTTTCCCTCCAGGGTGCAGAGTGGCTGGAGGGAAGACAGAGGATGGGTGGTATGTGCTTGGGGTCTGCTTCACCTCCTTGCAAAAGATATTAGGGGCCCTTTGGAAGCCTGAAAACCTCGGCTACCCCCAATGCAGTCCAGTCTCTTCAATATGATCCTTTTATGGACTCTGTTCCATTTCTGAGAGTGGGAGATCAGGTTAGGAGGACTCCTCTGTTCCTTCACTCCTTCTTCTAGAAAACATTTATTGAATAATCACTGGGGACCTGGCAGTAGATGAGAATCCCAGTGTATAAACCCCACATCTCTCCAACAAGGAGCTCATTTTCCAGGATAAGGAAATAGACATATAAACACCTAAGTTCCATCTGTCTTATAGTTATGATGGCACAAATACATGCAGGGCACAGAGGGGACACAAACAGGAGGACAGGAGATTGGTAAAAGGTTTGAATCTAATAACATCTGAGCTCAGACTGTGCAGATGAATTCACCAAGCAGAAGAGAGTAGGACAGATGTGCTTCTCAGAGGGAGCATAGCTGACACTTGCTCAAAGGCATCATAAGCTGGGGTGAGTGGGGAGGACGGAGAGAAACGCAGAGGCCGGATCCTGCAAGGCACTGTGGGCCATGCCAAGAAGTTCATGCTTCATGCTAGGGTCAGGGAAAGCAAGAGTAGGAGGTAAAACTGAGCAGCAACGTGATCAGATTTGCTTCTAGAAATATCACTCAGGAGGTGGATTGGATGCTTTCTACCTGACATGAGGACCAGCCAGGAGGCTGCGGGTCAGCTAGGCGGGAGATGGCAGCCTGAATAAGGCAGTGGACGTGGAAATGAGCAAGAGAGAGCTGGTTTTTAAGATCACTAGGAAGGCAGAATCCATAGTATTTGGTTGCTGACTGAGTGTCGGGGTGAAGAAGAGAGGGACATCAAGGATCACCCCTGAATGCCCGGCTCTGTTAAGTGAGCCCATGATGCTGCCATACAGCACGACGAGGACTCGGGGAAGGAAGGAAGTGTTAGGAAGCTATCATGGCTTCAGTGTTCTGCACACTGAGCACGAGGCCTCTGGTGACCCCACAGATTAAGATGCTCAAGAGGTGGCCAGATCGGTAGAGGTCAGGAGAAAAATCTGAAGTAGGGAAACAGTTTTCATTCTGAGAGCCATTTACTTGTGGATGAGGCAAAGCCATAGAGATAAAAGTGGGCTACAGAGAACAGGTAGAGTGCTGAGAAGGGAACCACGGAGTTGGGGGTTGGGGAACCAACGCCAAGAAGAGCAGCCTTGCAGGGAGATACCAAAGAGATGTGTGGAAAAAGATTGAGCAGATATAACCAGAGAGAGAGAGAAAGAGAAAGAGTATAGGAGAGAGCGAGCAGACAACAGAATCATTAGAGGGACCTTATTTTACTGCTTAGGGATGCAGCTTTTTGTTTTCAAATGACCTGTGTTCAAATCCTACCCCTTCTGCACTCTAGCTTAGACGACCTTAAAACACAAATTGATCTCGCTGAGCCTCAGTTTCTCATTTCTGAAGTGGCAATAACTGTCCACACTGCCTAGAGTGGTTGAGAGGAAAATGAGTTCCTCATGTGGCCTGATTAGTGGAGCTCTGGCTCATAGGGAGTGCGCGATACACAAGGTCTGTGATTGTTTTCACTGAAGCCACTGGAGGATAGTTGCAAGAAGCAGGAAACAACCCAGAGTATTCGTGCCACAGAAAGGTCAAGGCAAAGTGGCAATATGGTCATCACGGCCACTCCTTCCTGGCTTTGGCAAAGTGGAGGGTGTAGAGAGACAAGACCTAGAGAAAAGGGGGTTTGGACAGAAAGGACTGATTCTGACGTCCCCCTCCCCACCCCGCTTCGGCCTCATGGACTGGCTAGAAGAATGGAATTTGCAGGTGCCACTCATTGTGGGTCCCACGGGGAAGAGGGAACGTCTCCTGCAGCGGGAGACTTGTGGGAGATAGCAGCCATCTGTGTGTTCCCCCTGCCTGTGGTAAGGGCAGAGCTATCGCTCTGCTTCAAGGTTGCTATGGAGATATGGATGGGCTCATAAACAGTTTTAAGGTCTATGTCAAATCTTGATTTTGTATTAGTCTTGAGGGCAAGGACCATATTTTATACATCATTGTACAACCACACCGCCTATCACATTGCAATCTCATCCATTCACTTGGCTTTGGTTAACATCACAGGCTGTTCACTCCCAAATCTATTCTCTCCAGCTCAATTCTCATTCCTGAGTTTCAGACCAGTATGTCCAGCTGCCCACTGGACCTCCTCTGACAACCAGCCTACAGATGCTACAGACTCCAAATCTCTAAAGCTAGACTCATTGACACAGCCTCCTTCCTCCATTAACCTCATCCCGTCTCCCCTGTCTCAGTAAATTGTACCTCCTTCCTTTCAGCTCCAAGCCAGGAACGTGGGATCATCCTTGACTTCTCTCAGCCCCCTCACCTCAACATCCAGTTAGTCAGCAAGCCCAGCTGGTCCTGCCTGTGAAGTCTCCCTCATTCTGGCCACTACTCCCTTTATCCATTCATTCTACTTCATTTCGTTGGTTCAACAAATGCCTTGGCATCTACTCGGCATGGGGGACTGTTCTAGGCAATGGGAAGACACTGGAACAGTGAACAAGCAAGGTTTCTTAGGGCTCAGATTTAGAGGCACCCACCCACATATCAGCTCCATGGTCTCTCACTAGATTGCAGCCATCTCCTGATTGACCTCTCATTTGTTCATCCAAGAATTATTTATTGAATGTGAACAGGGTGCCTGGCACTGTGCTGGGTGCGCATGAAGAATACAGAGAACACCAGCGTGGTTGGGAGGCATTGAGCAGGGGAAAGGGTAGGACTGGCCTACACAGGAGAGATAAGGAAGGGTCAGGACATCTAAGAACCAGTGGACCCTGTGAAAAATGCACCACTTCCTTCCAAAAGGAAAGGGAAGCACTTGAAGGGCTTTATATGCAGTGGGGTGACTTCATGCTATTTAGGGGTAACTGCAACCCATCTATTTTCATTGCTAAAATTAATACAGAGCGCCTCCGATGATAGCCCAACATCAGCATGTCAAGATCAATCAGGTGCCCCCATCACACAGCAGGGGAGTTGAATCAATGCCACCATTCAGACTTGGCTGTACGTGTCAGCAGAAGATGAGCAATGAGGTTGTCAACTACAGGTTGCTCTTGATGTTGCTAACCACACATGGCCCATCCTATCTCCTTCCCGTTTCAGCCTCTCTATCAATTTATGACACTCATGATCTCAGCTTGTCAGATGTTAGCACTTCCTGAGTTGTTGTCAAATCTCTCCCGCCCCTCCTCCTGGCTGGATGTGGCTACATGTTGATGACTAGACATAGTTCTCCTTGCAAAAGTGGAGAGTCAGCAGGCGGCTTGACTGCCTTAAGGCAAGTCTTGGAGCTTTCAGGCAAGCTAGTGCCTGAAACAGTCATTTTTCACCTCCTAGTCACTGGGAGTGGGAGTGGGAGCAGGCGTAAGGAGACAGACAGCATGCTCAAAAAGCAAAAGTTAGAATCCAGAGATTGATAGCAAGGTCACAAGTGGCATTCCAGGCAAGCTGTCAGGACCAGGAAGTCCCACTACAGAGCAAAGGGGGTGCTGTGACCCAGGCACAGGCCCAATAATAGAAACTCTCAAGTAGAAGATAATTCAAGGTTTTGGCAGCAGATGCCTCCAAAGAAATATGTCAGCAGGTGGTAGGGCCCCAGTCTCCACCTAGTATGGCAATACAGAAATAAGAACTGAGTTGGGGAGGCTGAGTGTGGTGGCTCATACCTGCAATTCCAGCATTTTAGGAGGCTGAGGCAGGTAGATCACTAAGGTCAGGAGCTTCAGACCAGCCTGGCCAACATGGTGAAAACCCATCTCTACTAAAAATACAAAAATTAGCCGGGCATGGTGGCGTGCGCCTGTAATCCCGGTTACTAGGGAGGCTGAGGCAGGACAATCGCTTGAACCGGGGAGGTGGAAGTTGCAGTGAGCCAAGATCGTGCCACTGCACTCCAGCCTAGGCAACAGAGTGAGTGAGACTCCATCTCAAACAACAAACAAACAAAAGAACTGAGTTGGGGGAAGAATGAATAGCATAAGTGTTGTAATGAGGGGCCCCCAAATCTCAAGAGCTTCACACTACAGAATTGTGTCTCTCACTCATGTAACAGCACAAATGTGTATGTTCAGTAGGCAGCCTTCCATGCAGTGACTCAGGGATTCAGGCTTTCTCCATCTTGTGAGCCTGTCATCCACCGTTCGGAACCTCGGATGCCTATGCTGGATCATCCACAACTAGCTGGCAAATGGAAAAAAGAAAAGAAGATGATGCGAGGAAGAATTTTACAGGCCAGGCCTGGAAGCGGTGTACACACTCTTTGGAAACATGACCACCCCTAATTGCAAAGGAGGCTGAGAAATGGAGCCAGCCCAGGAGGAGAAGGAAATACTTTTGGGAAGCACATAGCATTCCTGCCACAGGTAGGGTCCCATTCTGGGTATGTCCTCAATTCACCAATTCCTATGTAGGAAACAAGCCATTAGAACAGGCTGGAGGGTGGCAATTGCAGCTGTCTGCTAAAAAGCCCAGTAGCTAGTTCAGGGATCAGGGATGGAGAGGGACTAGCCTCTGAGATGCTGGTATGCCAGCATCTGACCCAGTCTTCCCAACTCTCTCCCAGGATGCTGAGCTGTTACTGGGGGTCTGCTCTAGATGTGCTGCCAGCAGCCTTCCCCAGCTCTGTGAAGCCACTGGAGCCGTCTGTGTGTGGTATTCATCTCACTGGCCCAACCGGACCCTCTGAGAACATGGTTTCTACTTGAATCAAGGCTCAATTCTCCACACTCCAATGAACAATGTAAATCAGAAATATTCACTCTGCCTGCAAAGGGGGGCACTATGGCCTAGGCACAGACCCAATAATGGTAAATCCTCAAATAGAAGATAATCCGAAGTTTTGGCAGCAGCTGCCTCCAAAGAAATATGTCAGCAGGTGGTAGGGCCCCAGTCTCCACCTAGAATGGCAATATAGAAATAAGAACTGAGTCAGGGAGGCTGGGCATGGTGGCTCACACCTATAATCCCAGCACTTTGGGAGGCCGAGGCAGGTAGATCACTTGAGGTCAAGAGTGGTGACCAGCCTGGCCAACACCTTCATACCTTGAACATTTTGCCAAGCCCCTGTCTTTACTGATCCCAGTTCTGTCCCTGTCTGTACTGATCTCTGTACTGAACCCCAGCCTGACTTGTACCTGCACCCACTTGAGTTACAACAGGCCCTGTGCCATCCTATACCTTCACCTTCCCCTAAAAAGGCAGACTCCTTTCTGTGCATTTTCAGGACTTAGAGTAGCCATTACCTCCTCAAGGAGCCCTCCAGGACCTCCCAGAGATGATCCATTGTTGATCTGTGTCCTGCCACAGCATCCCAATCCTACCCAGTGAGTTTGCCTCTACCAACACTCTAGATGTAAGTTTTTTGAGAAGAAGAGTTATATCTGATTCAATAATGTATCCCCAGTGACTGGAAGAATGCCTGCTTGTCACTCAGTGGGTGATCATGAAATGTTTCTGAAATGAATGAATGTACTACCGCCTGTGTTTTAGGTAGCTGCCATCAGGTAGCAATGGTGCTCTTCATCTTATGAAGGTAGGTGGCACCACTCTTTCTGCGAGAACACCTGACACAAATTAAGGTTTGTTTCCATGATCCAAGGACCTGGCTCATTTTCTATAAAATGTATCAGTTTATTAAAGTAACCATAAAATCATTTCTCAACCTAGATTTTCTAAGAAGGATATAATGAGTGAACTACCATAAAGAAAAGAAGAGGCGCAGAGAGAGCAGTGAGTTCTTGAGCCCTTGAGTCCTTAATTCAGTTCTCCACATCATCTCACTTTCATACTATTTAATTCAAAGACCCGAGTGTACCCATTCCCACCCCGGAGCACTTGAAGTTACTAAAGCTGTCTCCACTGGACACCCTGTGGCTGCCTGTACCTGTTCCGGGTTTATGGGCTCTAATTTTATTTGCTTATCTTATCGGGGTTTTACCAGTAGACCAGTTTGGCTGGAGCACAATGTTCATGAAGCAAGTTGGTGAGGGATAAGGTTGAAGTGGTAGGAAGGGGCTGGCAGGGGGGTCTCTGAATACCAGGCTGAGGAGCATGGACTTTACCCACAGGACAAGCCACGGGATTTGCTGGCGGCATCTTGTGGAGCAGGCACGTGTGCATGCATGTGCAGGTGGGTGGCGTGCCTGTGTCAAGCTCACATGGGAAGCATGGTGGAATAGGAAGGAACAGGTGCCAAGTGGTGTCGAGAAAGACAGCTGATGGGGCCTGGCAGGGGGAGACAGCAGCAAGGGAGACCCACTGGGAGATCCCTACAGGAATCTAGGAAGTAGGGCTGAGGCATGAGACTAGTGAGAAAATAGACAGTGATCAGCGGAGGAGGATTCAGATATTTCTTAATGAAACAGCTGGGAGCTTCGCAACTGATTGGGAAGGATGAGGAGAGGAGGGAGTCCAGGAAGCCCAATCATTGAACTAAACCCTGACTCTGTGCAAATTGAACCTTCCCCAGGACACTTGACTTCTACTTGCTGGAAAAATGTCTTGTCTACGCAGCTCACAGGTGACTAGTGCTGTGGAGTTGCCCTCCCCACCTGCTCTACACAGCCTTGCAAGGAAGCCTCCAGGGTTCCTAGCCTGGATGGGGTAGCCAAAGACAGAATTTCTTGGAGAATTAAGGAAGATTGGGGGCAGGGGCAGGGGTGGGAGCATCCTGAGGTTCAAACATCTCTATTGTAGTAGTTCAACTTCAGCAAATATCGGAATCACCTGGAGAACTCGTTAAATACAACACAGATTGCTGGGCACCACTGCCAGAGTTTCTGATTCAGTAATTCTGGGTTGGGGCCCTAGAATTTGCATTTCTACCAATTTCCCAGGTGATGCTGATGCTGCTGGTCTGGGACCATTCTTTGAGAAGAGTGTATTTCTCAACTCTACCTGTGCATTAGAAGCACCAGGGAGATCTTTTAAAATTCTAAAGTCCAAACCCTACCCAGACCAACTGAATAAGAATCTACACATTAGATTCAAAGATGGCACCTCTGGGGGACACCTGAGGTCTGAAGAAGCTGCTGTATTTGGGCAGCAGCATGGCAGCAACTCTTTGGATTCTGTATGAACTTCCCCCTATTCTGTCTCAAGCACGCTCCTCTGTTCCCCAGGAGAGACCCTGGCTTCCCATCTGTATTAGCCGATTTTCACACGGCTCTGAGGATACTACCTGAGACTGGATAATTTATAAACAAAGGCGATTTAACTGACTCACAGTTCTGCATGGCTGGGGAGGCCTCAGGAAACTTACAATCATGGCAGAAGGGAAGACAGGCACCTTCTTTACAAGGCAGCAGGAGAGAGAGAGAGAGAGTGTGTAAAGCGGGAAGAGCCCCTTATAAAACCATCAGATCTCATGAGAACTCATTCACTATCATGAGAGCAGCATGGGAGAAACCCCTCCCATGATCCAATCACCTCCCACCAGATCCCTCCCTTGACAAGTGGGGATTACAATTTGAGATGAGATTGGGGTGGGGACACAGAGCCAAACCATACCACCATCTTTCCCTGACAGGTGTACCAAATTGGCCAGAATTGTCCAACCCTCTCTGAGGATTGATATGAACTGTTTCCAACTTGGTTCTTTCACAATGAGTAGCCATCACTTTACTGCTTTCCTGGTCACTTGCTGCCTGGGGGTTGCCTCTTTCCCCCTCCTCCTCCTCTGAAGTGACCTCCTACTGAAGCCCTAGTCTTAACCCCTGCACTTCACCACCACCCAACTATTTGGAGTCAAAGTCTGTCTTATCTCCCATAGGATTCTTCAAGTTTCTGCAGGAACTGAGAGGTGTTCCTTTCTCTCAATATGGCAGTGGAAGATGAGGTAACATACGGTGTGTGTGGGATGGAAGTAAATATGGCTCTGAAACTTCACATAATTACATCATAGAGAGGTATTGCCAAGGTAAACTAATAAGAAAACAGTTGGGTGGTGTTTACCAACAAAATCAGTTTGGGCTGTGTTATTCACTGCCTTTGCTGTGATGAATGAGCTGCGGATTAGAATCATACATTTCAAACGAGGGAACCGCTTCATGGAGTTGACCAAATTATTCTTCCTACTTGATCAGGCTGCCTACGAACTTGGAAAATCCCTAAGATAAGTTCTGGGAACTCCATGGGGGCTCCTCTGCCCACTGGCTGCTTTACAGAGCACCCTGTTTGTCTGTCTGTCTCCCTCTCTCTCTTTCCATCTGTCCTGATCCCAGTGCTTCTCCTAAGGCCATGGAACAGCAAGGCCAGGGTTTTAGTCTCAAACTCACAGTCCTAATGTTGATTTTAAATTTATATTCTCTTAGATCAAAATCCTTGGGTAGCAAAATTGAGATTCAAATCCTATTTCTTATCAGTATCATGTAGATAGTTTGGATTCGAGACAGGACTTCAGCTCACAGCTGGGGTTGGAGGAGCCAGCGAGCCACCACCCCTTCAGGAAGCACTTGTAGAACACTCTTTAGGTGAAAGGCTCAGAAACAGGTGCTAGGGAAGGACAATGGTCAAGACCAGTGCCCTATGCTCAGGGAGCTCACCACCTACGGACCAGGACACCAGACCCAAGTTGAGACCGAGGATGCAGAAGCTGTTGAGGACTCCAGGTCAGTGCCAAAAACTACAATCTTTGGAAAAGTCTGATCACCACACAGAGGCTCTGGGCACCTAGTCCTGTCTTCTACCTTCATAACACCCCTGCACCTAGGCACCTGGTCTCTGCTTGAAATCCTCCAATTCCAGGGAGCTCACTTCCTCATTTGACATCCTTTCTCTTGTTGCTCAGCTCCAGAATCTGTGTCATATTTCCCCAAGGCCCTAATTCAGTGAGGCCTTGGAACTCTCTCATTGGAACTCCAGGGAACTATATTTTCCCACCTTGTATTAGGACTTCCACGTCTGTTCTTTCCTCCTATGGCAACAGCCACCTTGTGATTCCAGCAAAGTCATGTTGAGTGTCCACTTGACCAACCAGTTGCAATCAAGCTTGGCCAGTTCAGTGAACCTAGGCCAAGACAAGGCTACCCAACTCCTTGCCTGACACTGTTTTCATCCCAAAGCTCTGCCATCTTGGGGAGGGCATCCGAGAGTCCAGCTTTTTGAATCTGAAATGTATCATGCCAGCTAATTTTCCCAGAAAAACTGAGTGAGAGGTTGAGGGTTGGAACCGTGTACTCCACATTTTAAATCTTCGTGGAGAGCTGGGCACGGTGGCTCACGCCTGTAATCCCAGCACTTTGGGAGGCCAAGACGGGCGGATCACGAGGTCAGGAGATCGAGATCATCCTGGCTAACACGGTGAAACCCCATCTCTATTAAAAGTACAAAAAACTAGCTGGGCATGGTGGTGGCGCCTGTAGTTCCAGCTACTCGGGAGGCTGAGGCAGGAGAATGGTGTGAACCCGGGGGGGCGGAGCTTGCAGTGAGCTGAGATCCGGCCACTGCACTCCAGCCTGGGAGACACAGCGAGACTCCGTCTCAAAAAAAAAAAAATCTTCGTGGAGAACAAACCGATTGTCTGAGCCGTAGGCTGAGTTGATCGAGAAGTGAGCTGAGGGTCGATAGAGACTGTTCCTCCTGATACTACATAGCGATGTGGTTCAAAGGCTATTTCTTTCTACTTAGATGATTTTCCTGTAATGAAGAGATGGTACCATCTGTACAGTGGGGTGCTTCATGTAGGAGAGGCAGAAGCAAAGGCCATGCTGGGGGAAGACAGCATCAATGCCACACAAATAGTCCAAAAGAAAGTCAATCCAAAAGGGCCAGAAAGATGAAAACCACATACACATAACATGCAAGCAGCAGAGACTTGTGATTTTGTAGAGTGGAGAGGAGATGACACCTGAGGGCCGCCCTGTGCCTTCTCCACCTCATTCATCCTGGCTGCTTTGGGTACCAGGTCTCAAATGCATTAACTGATTCACACCTCATTTTGGCAGAAAAGGATACATACGCATTGTATGCCTGTCATCCCTGAACCTTGTATTTCTTTTTTCTTTTTTCTTTTTTTTTTTTTTTGAGACGGAGTCTCGCTCTGTTGCCCAGGCTAGAGTGCAGTGGCCGGATCTCAGCTCACTGCAAGCTCCGCCTCCCGGGTTCACACCATTCTCCTGCCTCAGCCTCCCGAGTAGCTGGGACTACAGGTGCCCGCCACCTCGCCCGGCTAGTTTTTTGTATTGTTTAGTAGAGACGGGGTTTCACCGTGTTCGCCAGGATGGTCTCGATCTCCTGACCTCATGATCTGCCCGTCTCGGCCTCCCAAAGTGCTGGAATTACAGGCTTGAGCCACCGCGCCCGGCTTATTTCTTAATGCTTAACACAGTTACAAGGAAGATCTGGAAAATTAACAGCCCTGTGTTCTAGAGTTGCTGAGTTCTAGAGCCACAGGTAAGGTGGATTTGATGACGATTACAGAAAAACAGTTACATGTGATTCGGGGACCCAGCCAAAGGTCTGAGAATAGGTGACCACAGCCTGTAAGTCTATGATGGATGTTATCATTCAAAAGAAGCAGAATATAACATAACCAAACATTTGGACAAACCTATGGAAACCCGAACTTATTCTTCCATGTGCAGTACTTGTCAGGAAGCCATCCTCAGTCTAGCGGACAATAGATTTTCTTCGGCCCCTTAACCAGAAGAGTGTTTCCTCAGCCAGGCAGCAGCCCATCTTTTGTGGCTGTGCAGAGCGAGTCACACTAAAGGAAGTGATCAGAGGTCTGCAGTCGTCAGTGGAGGTTACTCACATCCTGAAGGGACATCAGTGACCCAGCGGTCTCGGCTCACTGCAACCTCCATCTCCCTGGTTCAAGCGATTCTCCTGCCTCAGTCTCCTGAGGAGCTGGGATTACAGGCACCAACCACCACACCCGGCTAATTTTTGTATTTTTAGTAGAGACCAGGTTTTGCCGTGTTGGCCAGGCTGGTCTCAAACTCCTGACCTCAAGGGATCCGCCTGCCTCAGCCTCCCAAAGTGCTGGGATTACAGGCACGAGCCACTGTGCCTGGCCTCAGAGCACTTTAGATGAGGTACAGTGACCGTTCATTTCTCGCGGGAAGCTCTCAGGTGCTCCTCATGTTATCAATGCAAGACACAGGGGCTCACCACCTTTCCCCAAAACCTGGGGATAGGAATGTGGAGAAATGAATACATCCCATCCACTCCTTCTTGAAGGTATCCCCGACTCATTTTGAAACCGGTCTCTAAGAAGAGTACTGTCTTTAATTAGGCATAATCCACACACCATGACCCAAGGCAAAGGATGTTTTGCACGTGTACATGTACAGAAAAAGCAAAGGAGATTTTCTTCCTTATGTCTGTCTGAACTTCCAAAAATCTAGAATGAATGTGTATTACTTTTGTAACAGAGAAAAAAAGTTCTGGAAAAATGTTTGGTTGAGGGTGAAGCATCTGATAGGAAGATAACTGCACTGAAGGTGTATGTTTCTTCACCTGTCACCGAGGAGTTCACCCCAACATTGTGGGGTTAATATTGTCTCCCTGCATTTGTGTGTGTTTGCTCAGTCAGAATTCAGCCTCAACCACAAAGTGTGAAACATTTCAATCTAACTTTCTTTGCTTTGAAAAGAGTTTCTGTCTAGCTTTTTTATGGCACACAAGGAAAAGAGGAGTGTTTTACCATTTCTATACACTGCGGCTTTTCAAGCACGGCAATAAGAACTAAACATAAGATGCTGCACTACCACCTGTGGAAGACTGTTCCGTGGCATGGATGCCAAGTTCTGCCAAGGCCAGCATTTCAGAGCCTTGAATTTGGGAGCTGGAAGCCATTGAGGCCCGGATTTATGATCCTTCTCATGTCTCAACCATCTGCTCCAGGCATGCTCCTGAAATTTATGAAATGCAATTGCTTGAAAGGGTACAGGCCAGGAAGTGCAGGGTTGAAATATTCTACCTGGCCAGAGTCACTGTCATGTAGACTAATTTAAGGCTTTGCTCATTTTAAAGGGGGCATTTCTCATTCACAACAGAGTACATTCCATGCCATTTGAAGTGTTATAAAGCAGTCAAATCCAGCTTTGAATGTTCAGAAAATATCCCTCACCAAAGGTCATTTTCTATTTCCATCTTTAGGGTTAGTCACTCATGTGGTTCTTACCAGAGTGAAAAACTCCTTTTGTCTTCTTTCCCTTCTCTTTTTCCTTTATCTGTTATTGAGCCTGAAGATCACGTTAGACTTTCCTTCCAGAAGTTAACTCCACAGTGTCTTTTCTAAGACACCCAGTCATGCCAGGGAACCATTTCTACTCCAGAATCATCAAAGACAGGTACAGACAATTCTCATAAGCAGTGTCTGTCCAAAGACAGGAGAGAAGAGCCTGTCCATGCCGTTTTGTCTTTCTTCAATGAGGATAATTTGGCTTTCAGACTAATTGTACAGCACAGCTCCTTTTGAAGCATCCAGTGAGAACAGCTCATCCCTCTTACCCACACCACAGCTTTGCTCATGAGTCTCAGACTCTCAGGAAACATCTGTTCACCACAAATGTGACCCATTATCAAGTGTGACAAAGAGTGACTGTATGTGCAGAGTATATATAGATTTGTACCCATCAAGGGCAAGAAATAATGTTTCCCTGTAGAAGGAGATATTGAGAAATCACAATATATTTCAGGTTGAATCCAGTCAAAAAATAAGCTATTTCAAACGCTACTTCCTCGAATTTGAATTAAACTCAGGTTAACTCAGTCTTCTGATTTTGCTTTTCAGACTGATATGTGTGTGTGTGGATAGAATGAGACCCTCAACTTTTATTTCGGGAGAGAATAAAATCTCTCAGGTTTCAGAAACATATAATTCCTACAATAGATGGACCCAGACTCACTGGCATAGTTTGGGTATGTGTGGTATTATTGGTTTTAGCTCTGTTACGATTTGCTTTTAAATATTTATTTTTGAAATATAAATCTTGCTTAAGATTGAAGTCTGCTCTGGAGAAGTAGCTGTTTCTTTTGCTGTTGCTTAATAGAACTGTTGAATCTTGTAGGAAAACAGAAAGATTCTGTTCTATAAATAAGTCATCCTAGTGAAGTATAAAATAATCCCAGAGAGTGCACTCCTACATCTTCTTAGTGAGGCTTGAGCTAAAGTTCTGTAGATGTCCGGTAAATTAGGCATTCTAAGAAAGAAGACTATGCAGTTAATTGTATACAAAAATATGTGTCCCTCTAAAAATGCTTAGAAATTAGAGCCTGTGTCATTAAAATGACAAGCATCCTGTTTAAAAACTCAAAAATCATTGTCAGTACCTTACAAATTCCTTTCCATTCATCTATCCCCATGGCGAATATAGCACCGGTCACACCAGAGACACTCAATCACTGTTCTGTTCAGCCCAAGAGATAGCTCTTCTTGGTGGACTACTCTGATATCCTGGCAGTCACAATGATGACTTAGAATGTTAATTTCCAGGCCGGGCACGGTGGCTCACCTCTGTAATCCCAGCCTTTGGGAGGCCAAAGTGGGTGGATTGTTTTGAGCTCACATGTTTGAGACCAGCCTGGGCAACACGGCAAAACCCCATCTCTACCAAAAAGAAAAAAACATATCAGGCATTGGTGGCTCATGCCTGTAATCCCAATATTCGGGAGCCTGAGGTTGGAAAATTGATTGAGCCCGTGAAACAGAGGTTGCAGTGAGCCGAGATCACACCACTGCACTCCAGCCTGGGTGACAGAGTGAAACCCTGTCTCAAAAAAAAAAAAAAAAAGTTGATTTCCACTCATTGAAAATGACCAAGCCTGGGCTTAAAGAGCTGCAGGACATCAAACAATGTCCTTAATGCCTTAAATTATCACTATGATGGTTAATTTTAAGTGTCACCTTGACTGGTTTAAGGGATGCCTAGATAGCTGGTGAAGCATTCTTTCTGGGTGTGTCTGTGAGGTGTTCCCAGAAGAGACTGGCATGTGAGTTGGTGGACTAAGCGGAGAAGATTCACCCTCAACACGGACAGGCCCCATCCATTTGGCTTTGGACCTGGATAGAACAAAAAGGCAGGTGAATCCACACTCACTCTCGGAGCTGGGACACCCTTTTCTCCTGCTCTTGGACATCAGAATTCCAAGATCTCTGGCCTTTGGACTTTGGAACTTGTACTAGCAGACCCTCAAGGTCTCAAGCCTTCAAGTTCTCAAGACTTCAGCCTCAAGTTCTTAAGCCTTCAGCCTCAGACTGAGAGTTACAGCATGAGCTCCCCTGGTTCTGAGGTTCCGAGGCCTTTGGACTGGGACTGAGCCATGCTACCAGCATCACTGAGTCGCCAGCTTGTAGATGATCTATCATGGGACTTCTAAGCCTCCATAGTTCGTGAGCCAATTCCCTGAATAAATCCCTTCTCATACATCTATAACTCTATCTCTATCTACCTATCATCTATCTACCTATGTATCTATCTCCTATTGGTTCTATCTATCTATTTATCTACCTATCTACCTACCTATCTATCTCCTATTGGTTCTATCTATCTATCTATCTATCTATCTATCTATCTATCTATCTATCTATCTCCTATTGGTTCTATCTATCTATCTATCTATCTATCTCCTATTGGTTCTATCTATCTATCTATCTATCTCCTATTGGTTCTATCTATCTATCTATCTATCTATCTATCTATCTATCTATCTGTAATCTATCTACCTACCTACCTACCTATCTCCTATTGGTCCTGTCTCTCTGGAGAACTCTAATACAACACTTTGCCAAAGTGATTAATTTGTATTCTAGAGCCACAGGCAGCATGAGCCATGATAGTCAGGGGCATAGAGACCCCATGTCTGGGGACTACTAGAGACAGCATACCCGTTGAATACACATGAGTAAACTGTTTATACTTAAAACTGCTCTAGTCAGCTTGGTGAGTTTATCCAATCAACAAGCATTTTTTTAAAATGGAGACCTGGCACTCTGTTTCATCTGCAGCCAAGAGAATTTCCCAAAGTGATTAGAAATAGAGACAGATGAGAAAAGAATGGTGCTAACAGAAAAGGCACCATCAATTCTTTAAATCATAATTCACCAAATGTGTACTATGTTCCAGGCGCTATACCGGGATTACAAAGATAAATGAGACACAGCCTCTGCCCTCAAGAAGTTCATGGAACAGGAGGTGAGACAGGTGTGTAAATAGATCATTGCAATGTGGGAGAGCAGCAATGGAGTGGCAGAGGGACACACTCCCAGTGTGAGCAGAGCTGACTTAAGGGAAGGATAAGTGTTGACCAGATGTCGGTGGAGACGAGGGATCTCTGGGAAGGACAGCAGGAGCACGCTGGAGCTGGCTCAAACCAGCTCAGGAGGGCCGCTCGCTAAGTGTTCAGGAATTTTGCCAGCAAGTTGCTGCATGTGGCCATTATTAATAATTAAATTATATAAGTTTACAATTAAATAAATTATATTTAAAATAAAGGTTACAAATACTAAAATATAAAATACTAAAGATAATAGACACTAAAAACATATCACTCTCTTACTTATTTTACTACCATTTACTGTTATCTATGCCCTTGAGGTTTTTGTTTGTTTGTTTGTTTTGAGACAGGGTCTCACTCTGTCACCCAAGCTGGAGTGCAGTGGTGTACTCTCAGCTCACTGCAACCTCTGCCTCCCAGGCTCAAGTGATTCTCCTACCTCAGCCTCCCAAGTATCTGGAACTACAGGCATGCACCACCACATCTGGCTAATTTTTGCATTTTTTTTGTAGAGATGGGGTTTTGTCATGTTGCCTAGGCTGGTCTCAATCTCCTGGGCTCAAGCAATCCACCTGCCTCAGTCTCCCAAAATGCTGGGATTATAGGTGAAAGCTACCACGCCTGGCTGAGGGTTCATTTTAGTTCTATTGTATCTGTAAGGTGGAAATATTGTCTAACGGTGGCTATTGAATATCTCTACCCAACTCCAAGTTCAATGAAGTTGTGTTAGTTAGTTTGAGATTGGCAGTGATGGGAATATTTACACCACAGATGTCAGTAAATGCTAAAGAGCAGAGATTATTCCCCTCACCAGAAGGCCATTTACCAGCAGACAGGGTCAAGGCCATGCAAGATAAACATAGGGAACTCCAAGCTGTGCAGAAAGCTGGGAAAATACATGGGAGGCTGAGGCAGGAGGATCACTGAGGCCAGGAGTTTGAGACTAGCCTGGGCAACACAGCGAGACCCTGTCTTGTAAAAAAAAAAAAAAAAAAAAGAAAGAAACAAATGGTTGGGTGCAGTGGCTCGCACCTGTAATCCCAGCACTTTGGGAGGCTGAGGCAGGTGGACCATGAGGTCAAGAGATTGAGACCATCCTGGCCAACATGGTGAAACCCCTCTCTACTAAAAATACAAAAAATTAGCCTGGTGTGGTGGTGGGCACCTGTAGTCCCACCTACTCGGGAGGCTGAGGTGGAGAATCACTTGAACCGGGAGGCGGAGGTTGCAGTGAGCCGAGATTGCGCCATTGCACTCCAGCCTGGCGACAGAGTGAGACTCTGTCTCAAAAAAAAAAAAAGAAAGAAAAAGAAAAGACAAGAAAAAATTAACTAGGTATGGTGGGGCACCTCTGTAATCACAGCTACTCAGGAGGCTGAGGCTGGAGGAGGCTAAGGTTGGAGGATCACTTGAGCCCAGGAATTCAAGGATACAGTGAGCTATGATTGTACCACTGCACTCCAGCCTGGGTGGCAGAGCAGGAAACAGAATCCAGCAAAGAGTAGAGATCAATGAGGTGAAAAGTAACCAAATCCTTGATGGCCTCTGAGACCACATGGAAGAGCTGACACTGGAGACTTTGGAGGACTTGAGGAAGGGAGAGATCATCTGCCCACAGCAGGGAGGATGGTTGGACTGGAGAGTGGCCAGACCAGAGGCAGGAATTCAGGATGATTCCCTGGCAAGTGGAAGGCACATTCAATGAGAAAAGGTGACCAGTGCAGTGTTCCATATGGGAGTGTGTGCTGTCCGGTTGCAAACCCCCTGGGTAGAAGTATTCGGCAGACAACCACCATTGAAAGGAAGCTTGGGAGACATCTGGGCTGGGGCCAGGGACCAAACACCAGTGTGGATGGTGGTGAAAGCTTTAGAGTGTGTGAGGTAACCAAGGAGGGCAGAGAGGGAAAAGAACAACTGAGGATGGAGCCAAGGAGGAATCAAGATGCAGACAGATGAGAAGGAGGATGGGGAGGGCACAGCCAGAGACCCTGAAGAGAATGCAGCAGAATGGGAGGCAAGGCAGAAGAGTGTTTCAGGAAGCAGGAGACAGAGAGGGAGACAGGGCAGAGGGAGAGACCTGGAAAAAGGGGAGCAGAGCACAGGTGTTCAATTCCCAGCCCCTAGAAACTCCTAAAAAGACCAAAATAAAAATAGGCCAGGCACGGTGGCTCATGCCTGCAATCCCAGCACTTTGGGAGGCCAAGGGGGACTGGATCACTTGAGGTCAGGAGTTCAAGACCAGCCTGGCCAACATGGCAAAACCCTGTCTCTACTAAAAATACAAAAATTAGCTGGGCATGGTGGCACACACCTGTTATCCCAGTAACTCAAGAGGCTGAGGCATAAGAATCGCTTGACTCCAAGAAGTGGAGATTGCAGTGAGCCAAGATCATGCCACTATACTCCAGACTGAGCAACAGAGTGAGACCCTGTCTCAAAAATAAAATAAAATAAAACAAAATAAAATAAAATAAAAATAAAATAGGTCAGGTACAGTGGCTCATACCTGCAATCCCAACACTTTTGGGAGGCTGAGGCAGGTGAATCACTTGAGGTCAGGAGTTCAAGACCAGCCTGATCGATATGTTGAAACCCCATCTCCACCAAAAAATGCAAAAATTAGCCTAGCATGGTGGTGCACACCTCTAGTCCCAGCTACTCAGAAGGCTGAGGCAGGAGAATCACTTGAACCCAGAGGTGGAGGTTGCAGTGAGCTGAGATGAAGCCACTGCACTCCAGCCTGGGCAGCAAGCTGTATAGAAAAAGAAAAAAGAAAAATGAAATCTAGGGATTTGTTTTAGACTTTTATTCTAGACATTAAGACGAGGAGGAACTAGAAGACTCAAAATTCAACTCACTTCAAAGAGTTGTGTGTCATGGGATGAAAGTGGAGGGGATCCCACTGAACACTCGGGTTGAGCCCACTGAGGAACAGGAAGCACTCCTACCTTGGAGGTTGTGGCATTGGAGCCCCAAGCCCAGGAGCAAGTGAGGCAATATAACCTAGAAGTTAAGACCATGAATTCTGGAGTCAGATAGTCTGGGTTTGACTGCTCATTCTGCTCATTATTAGCTTGGATAGTTTTCTTAACTGAGCCCTCAGTTTCCTCATCTATGTAGTGGGAATGATGATAATATATATACTCATAGAGTGATTGTGAGGATTAAACAAGGAAACACACATGCAATGTTCAGAATCAGGCCTGGCACCTGGCTAGTGCCACTGATGACTGTGATCAGGATTGCTGTTAGGATACTCCCAGCCCCAGGCTCCCTGCTACACCCATCTGCCTGATGGATCACTGAACTTATCTCAGTCCATCCTCCAATTCAAGATGGAAAAAGATTATTCTAATTGACTTTAGGTAAATTGTGAGAAATCCATTCACATTATTTTTGGGGGAATGCATAGCCAAGACAGATCTTTCCTCATTCCAAAATAGATTAAGAGGGAAAAACAAACATGTTGTATTAGTCCATTTTCATACTGCTATGAAGAAATACCAAGACTGAGTAATTAATAAAGAAAAAGAAGTTTAATGAACTCACAGTTTCCCATGGCTGGGGGGTCCTCACAATTATGGTGGGAAAACGAAGAGCAAAGGCATGTCTTACATGGTGGCAGGCAAGTGAGTACATGCAGGGGAACTGCCCTTTACAGAACCATCATATCCAATGAGACTTATTCACTATCATGAGGATAGCACAGGAAAAATCCATGCCCATGATTCAATTACCTCCCACTGTGTCACTCCCATGACACATGGGAGCTACAATTCAAGATGAGATTTGGGTGGGGACACAGCCAAACCATATAATTTTGCCCCTGGCCCCTCCCAAATCTCCTTTCCTCACATTTCAAAACACAATCATGCCTCCCCAACAGTCCCCAAAGTCTTAACTTATTCCAACATTCACCCAAAAATCCAAGTCCTAAGTTTCATCTGAGACAAGGCAAATCTCTTCTGCCTATGAGCCTGTAAAATCAAAAGCAAGTTAGGTATTTCCTAGATACAATGGGGGTACAGACATTGGGTAAATACATCCATTTCAAATGGGAGAAATTGGCAATAAAACAAAGGCGCTACAGGCCCCACCCAAGTCTGAAATCCAGTAGGGCAATCATTAAACCTTAAAGTTACAAAATGATCTCCTTTTACTCCATGTCTCACATCCAGGGTGCACTAACACAAGGGTGGGATCCCATGGCCCTGGGCAGCTCCACCCCTGTGGCTTTGCTGGGTACAGCCCCCCTTCTGGCTGTTTTCCCAGTTGAATGTCTGCAGCTTTTCCAGGTGTATGGTGCATGCTGTCAGTGGATCTACCATTCTGGAGTCAGAAGGATGGTGGCCTTCTTCTCACAGCTCCACTAGGCTGTGCCCAGAGGGGACTCCATGTGAGGGTTCCAATCCCACATTTCTTTTCTGCACTGCCCTAGCAGAGGTTCTCCATGAGAGCTCTGCAAACTTCTACTTGGACATCCAGACATTTCCATTCATCCTCTGATGGATGGTGGTTCCCAAACCTCAGTTCTCGACTTCTGTGCACCTGCAGGCTCAATACCATGTAGAAGCTGCTAAGATTTGGGACTTGCACCCTCTGAAGCCACAGTCCAAGTGGTACCTTGGCCCCTTTTAGCCATAGCTGGAGTGGCTGGGACTCACAGCACCAAGTCCCTAGTCTGCACACACTGAGGGCTTGGGCCTGGCCCAGGAAATCATTTTTTCCTCCTAGGCCTCTGGGTCTGTGATGGGAGGGGCTGCTGCAAAGTTCTCTGATGTGCCCTGGAGACATTTTCCCCATTGTCTTGGTGACTAACATTGGGTCTCTTGTTACTTATGCAAATTTCTGCAGCAGGCTTGAATATCTTCCCAGAAAATGGGTTTTTCTTTTCTATTGCATCATCAGTCTGCAAATTTTCCAAACTTTTATTCTCTGCTTCCTCTTGAATACTTTTCTGCTTAGAAACTTCTTCCATCACATACCCTAAACTATCTCTCTCAAGTTCAAAGTCCCACAGATCTCTAGGGCAGGGGCAAAATGCTGCCAATCTATTTGCCAAAGCATAACAAGAGTCACCTTTGCTCCAGTTCCCAACAAGTTCCTCATCTCCATCTGAGATCACCTCAGCTTAGACTTTATTGTCCATATCACTATCAGCATTTTGGTCAAAGCTGTTCAACAAGTCTCTAGGAAGTTCCAAACTTTCCCACATCTTACTGTTTTCTGAGCCCTCGAAGCCTTTAGGAAGTTCTAAACTTTCCCACATTTTCCTGTCTTCTTCTGAGCCTTCCAAACTATTCCAACCTCCGTCTATTACCCAGTTCCAAAGTAACTTCCACATTTTCAGGTATCTTTACAGCAGTACTGCACTTTACCAGTACCAATTTACTGTTTAGTCCATTTTCATACTGCTATGAAGAAATACCAGAGACTGGATAATTGATAAAGAAAAAGAGGTTTATCAGACTCACAGTTCCACGTGACTGAGGAGGCATCACAATCATGGCAGAGGGCAAAGGAGGAGCACATCTTACATGCCGGCAGGCAAGAAAGCATGTGCAGGGGAACTGCCACCACCTTCTTCTTTCTTCTTTCTTCTTCCTCTTGTTCTTCTTTTCTTTTGAGACCGAGTCTCGCTCTGTCACCCGGACTAGAGTGCAGTGGAGTGATCTCAGCTCACTGCCACTTCACCCCCCAGGTTCAAGCGATTCTCCTGCCTCAGCCTCTGGAGTAGCTGGGGTTATAGGCACCCACCACCACACGCAGCTAATTTTTGTATTTTCAGCAGACATGGGGCTTCACCATGTTGGTCAGGCTGGTCTCGAACTCCTGACCTCAGGTTATCTGCCCACTTCAGCTTCCCAAAGTGCTGGGATTATAGGCATAAGCCACTGTGAACAGCCAGGAACTGCCCTTTATAAAACCATCAGATCTCTAGAGATTTATTCACTATCAAGAGAACAGAATGGAAAAAACCACCCCCATGATTCAATTACCTCCCACTGGGTCCCTCCAACAACATGTGGGAATTACGGGAGCTACAATTCAATTGTGAGCTACAATCTCACAATTCAAGTGAGATTTGGGTAGGGATGCAGCCAAACTATATCACATGTAACCTATGCAACTATTCTGTAACGAGAAGATGGATACACATAGCACTCAAGAAGTGTTAAAATTGCATATTTTAAAGAAAAAAGCTACTGTAGAAAATGGAAATACATTTGAACAACACTTAAAACAACATTTAAACTACATTTGATGGAGGGACAGATAAAAATCTCAGACTCCATGAAATAAAAGGTAAGAATGAGACAAGCCAACAAAGTGATACGAGAGAGTTCACACGGTTAAGAAAATAATGTGACTGGACATGGTGGCTCACACCTGTAATCCCAGCACTTTGGGAGGTCAAGGTGGGCAGATCATCTGAGGTCAGGAGTTTGAGAACAGCCTGGCCAACGTGGTAAAACCCTGTCTCTACTAAAAATACAAAAATTAGCCAGGTGCAGTGGTGTGCGTCTGTAGTCCCAGCTACTTGGGAGGCTGAGGCAGAAGAATTTCTTGAATCTGGGAGGCAGAGGTTGCAGAGAGCAGAGATCAGGCCACTGCACTCTAGCCTGGGTGACAAAAGGAGACTCCATACCAAATAATAATAATAGGCCAGGTGCAGTGGCTCACACCTGTAATCCCAGCACTTTGGGAGGCCGAGCTGGGTGGATCACAAGGTCAGGAGATCAAGACCATCCTGGCTAACATGGTGAAACTCCGTCTCTACTAAAAATAGAAAAAAATTAGCCGGGCATGGTGGTGGGCGCCTGTAGTCCCAGCTACTCAGGAGGCTGAGGCAGGAGAATGGTGTGAACCCGGGAGGCGGAGCTTGCAGTGAGCCGAGATCACGCCACTGCACTTCAGCCTGGGCAACAGAGCAAGACTCCATCTCAAAAATAATAATAATAATGAGGCTGGGCGCGGTGGCTCAAGCCTGTAATCCCAGCACTTTGGGAGGCCGAGACGGGCGGATCATGAGGTCAGGAGATCGAGACCATCCTGGCTAACACGGTGAAACCCCGTCTCTACTAAAAAATACCAAAAACTAGCCGGGCGAGGTGGCGGGCGCCTGTAGTCCCAGCTACTGGGGAGACTGAGGCAGGAGAATGGCATGAACCCGGGAGGTGGAGCTTGCAGTGAGCTGAGATCCGGCCACTGCACTCCAGCCTGGGTGACAGAGCGAGACTCCGTCTCAAAAAAAAAAAAAAAAAAAATAATAATAATAATAATATAATGAAACATTTAATGACATGGAAGAATTGTAAATAAACTTAGCAACCACAGTGGTTAGAACTGGCAATGGAAGAGAATTCAATCAGTGAAAAGAAAGCTAAGCATGGGATTGTATTCCGTAATGCAAAAGAAAAGGACAAACATTAGCTGGGCATGGTAGCACGTGCCTGTGGTCCCAGCTACTTGGGAAGCTGAGGTGGAAGGATTGTTTGAGCCTGGGAGGCGGAGGTTGCAGTGAGCTGAGTTGTGCCACTGCATACCAGCCTGGGTGACAGAGCAAGAACCTGCCTCAAAAAAAGAAAAAAAAAAGGACAAAGAGGTCAAAACTATCAGAAACAAGGTCTAGATGTAGAAAGACAGGTGATAGAAATCTAGTTTTGAAGGAGAGAAGAAAAAAGAACAGAATAAATATTTAAAGATATTAGAAAATATTTTTAAGTTGAAGCAAGACCTGCATTTGTAGATCAAAGCTCATCATATGTTAGCCAAAATTAATAAAAAACAGACCTAGATTTAGACATATTCTAGTGAAACCGTTAAATGTTGGAGGGGAATTTAACATCAATGCTAAAAAGCCAATACAAACAAAAAATAATTTTATTTAAAAACATATAAATGGAAAAATGTGGTCTGTCCTTGATGAGGAAGAGATTTGATATTGCAAAGATGCTGATTTCCCTCAAACTAATTGATAAGGTTAATGTCATCCCTAGTAAAATGCCAGTGGCCTTATTTTTAAAACTGTCTAAAACTGTTTCTGAAATTATTTTGGAGTAATAAAAGATATTGATGGGGAGACACTGAATACAGGGAAGGAACAAATGAGACTAAGGAAATATAGTTAGGTATAAACTATTTGGTAAGAAGAAGAAAGATTGGATAGAGTTGAATCCGTTTTTAAAAGTGAAAACAACAAATAAGCAATTGATAATTGATAGGAAAAGACTAAAAACTTACATCAGGATTCCAGAGGACATGAGGAAATATGAGAAGGGCACAAACACCCTCAAATAGAAGGGATAATATTCCATCCAAAGAGTCTGAAATCATCAAGAAACAGTGATATTAAAATAGTAATTATAATAGCTAATATATTGACCATTGTGTCGACAGCTAGAGAAACGATGATTAACAAGACAAATACTCCAGGGTCTTTTGGAGCTTTGGGTATGGGGGAGGCAGAAAAAAGACAAGGAAACAAATATAATCATTGTATAATCATTGCAAATGATAAAAAGGTATGAAGGAAATAAACAGGTAATAAGAATAGTGGCGGGAAGTGGGAATGATACTGCTGAGGAAAGATCAGAAGGGCTTCACTGAAGATATTTAAGCCAAGACCTAGGAGATGAGAGGTGAAATGGATCAAAAAGCAGGGAGGAGGGTCATTAGGTAGAGAGCCTGGCTGGAGGTGGAAACGTGCTGAGATCAGTGCAGTCAGGTGCATTGAGGTCTTCGAGGAGGGAGGCAGAGGATAAGCCATGCAGGACCTTGGAAGCTACTATAAGGATTTTGGATTTTACCCCAGGTGCAATAAGAAGCCACTGGAGGCTTCTCATTGCACCTAGAAGCCACTGGAGGCATGATACATCCTGATTTGCATTTTTAAAGATTCTGGGCCACTGTGTAGAAAATGGATTGGAGGGGCCAGAGGGGAGCAGGAACTGTCAGGAGGTTCTTCCAGAATCTTAGTAAAGGATAGCATTGGCCTAAACTAGGGTGGTCAGCATGGAGAAAAGAGCTATAGGCAGGGAAACTCTGGAGATCCAATCTGTGGGACTTGCCGACGGGTTGTTTAAGGAAGTGAGGGAAGACAGGATGATCCACACATTTCTGGCTTGGAACCTAGAAGTGGAAACTCCCCACTGGATAAAAAGATGTGGATAGAGGGTGGTGGGATATGAGCAAATAAAGTGGTGATAAGGCTTGTGGGGATGGGCCAGGCCTGCTGCCCTAGGAAATTAGGAGGCCTCATAGACCCTGAGTCGGGAGCCAAGTGAAAGCCACGTTGAGGAAGTTGTTCTACAACGTGCGTGCTGGCTAAAATAGAAGGAGTCAATTGGGAAGCCATTATATGAGGACCTGGGCTTCATTCAGGGCAGCAAGAATGGCAAGGAAGGAACTAGGAAATCATTTGAAGAAAAATTTGGCAGCATATTGGGCTGGGCATGGCGGCTTATGTCTGTAATCCCAGCACTTTGGGAAGCCAAGGAGGGGTGGATCTTTTGAGCTCAGGAGTTCAAGACCAGCCTGGGCAACATGACAAAACCCCATCTCTACAAAAAAATTCAAAAATTAGGCCAGGTGTGGTGGCTCATGCCTATAGTCTTAGCACTGGGAGGCCAAGGCAGGCAGATTGCCTGAGCTCAGAAGTTCAAGACAAGCCTGGGCAACACGGTGAAACCCTGTCTCTACTAAAATACAAAAAAAATTAGCCAGTGTGGCAGTGTGCGCCTATAGTCCCAGCTATTCGGGAGGCTGAGGCAGGAGAATTGCTTGAACCTGGGAAGTAGGGTTTGCAGTGAGCCGAGAGTGTGCCACTGCACTCCAGCCTGGGTGACAGAGCAAGATGTAGCCTAGAAAAAAAAAAAAAAATTAGCTGGGGTTGGTGGCGTGCACCTGTGGTCTCAGCTTCTCGGGAGGCTAAGGTAAGAGGACTACTTGAGCCCAGGAAGTGGAAGCTGCAGTGACCAGGGATTGCACTACTGTACTCTGGGTGGCAGAGTGACACTGTCAAAAAAAAAAGCAGTATACAGAAGTAAAGAAGAGACAATCAAAGGTGACAATGGGAGAGGAATGGTGCCAATGTCTGAGGGCAGGTGGAGAAAGAGGCTGGTTCTGACAGTGTTTCAGAGTGATGACAGGGCTCCCAGATGGAAATGTCTGGCAGGCAACTGAAGTTACAGAACCGGAACTAAGATCTGAGGTCCAGGCTGGCTGGCAAAGGGGCCACATCCTAGATAATTGAGGGTAATTCAATCTTTCACACACAGAATCAGAATCTTCTAAAAAATTAGAATACACACTTAAAATTCAAACTGCATTTGCTAGTCATACCACTCTACATAATTCATTTTTCTTTGAAAATTCTGAAGTTTCCTTGGGTTCTTGTGCTTCAGGGTCATCATCAGGAACATGAATTATGGTTGTATGAGACAACTTTATCTGAAACAGAACTACCATGGTTTGGGAGCAAACGTTCTCTTTGAGCCTCGGTGTAGGAAACAGACAGAGATGCTGATCTCCTGCATAGAAGGTTTCTATTCTCACACTTCTCAAAACTCACACAGATCACTATTTTTCAGTGTTCGCCCAGCTGACTTGCATTTTGTTTCCTTCTCTCGTTTCCACGTGTACCTTGTGAGCCATATGTTAGGCAGTTAATAATGTAGTTTCAGGAACAATACACCTGGCTACCTCTGCTCACAGCACAGTGGAAACTTGGCTCCACCCATGCGGGAATCTCCCTGTTTTCTCCCCGGTTCTCCTCCCTTGCTGACAATCTCTTTCTCTCTCTCCTTGGCATCCGTTTCTCATCTTCCTACCCTTTCATGTTTTCTTCTCTTCCTGCTTCACTGGCTTCTTTCTTTCCCTTCTGGCTGGCGTGTCTCCTTCTTCAAGCTGCCTGCTTCATCCATCTTCTCCCCTACAGAGCTCAGAGATTCAGAACAGCACTTGCTTGAATCTCATTGTCTAAGCAATGACTGCCCTCCCTGACTTCTGTCTGTTAAAAAATAAAAATAAAAATTCTTATCATTTGAGCTTCATGACTGCCTGAATTCTTGATACACTAAGATTTATTGTGTGTACACAATGGCGACTCCCAGGCTAAGCACTTTGAATGCATATCATGAGTGTTCCAAGGAGAAGAATTTCAGGAAGCATCTCTTTGTTCTATTTGGAAAACATAATTTTTATAATTATTCAAGAGGGTAATGCATGGAATCAAATGAATGCTGTGGCCAGACCCATGGCTGGGGTCCAAGGAGTCACTGTGAGGGCAGCGTGGCTTTTTGGGGGGAAGTTTGAACACTGTATTTCAGCTGTGAGTGGACATTATAGTGATCAGCAGTGCTTACTGCCTGCGCACGGACCCTTTACTTCATTCTTCTACCTTTTCCTCCATCCCACTCCCAGCCCCTCACTCTAAAGAGTACACAGGAATGTAGAGTTGGTGAGAGTTGGGAGATTTGTTTGGGATAGGAAAGGTTGGCAGAAGAGGCCATCTTACAAGGTACTTTCTAGCCAACCAGCTGAGTCGCCACATGATGAAGTTAGTTTACAGTCTTCGTGAAGATGGATGGAATAACAAGACTTTGCAATGCTTCACTCCAACAATTCAGTCACTTTAATAACCAAACAAGATGTTAATACGTGAGGATCAATGCAGGGTCAGTGGCTAACAATGTGGCCAAATCCCTGCCTGACCTCAGAATAACCAATGCAAGCAGAGCCACAGGGGAGAAGTAACCCGGTCAGTCACCCAACTGTGTTCTTTCAGAGTTGAACACACAACACTGAACCTGGACCCATTGCTCCCTAAAATGATTTTCTGTGGCTCCAAATAATCATTCTGCTCCAGGTAGTTATGGCTCTTCCTCAAAGCTTCTGTGAAAATTACAAAAACAAAGAAGAAAGAATTCTTTTAAATGGCAGCAAGGTCTAGGTGGGCCTTCTTTCTATTTATGGGTAAAACTCACTAATTATATTTTAACGGATTTTCTTCATGTTGAAATATGTACATTAAATGTGGAGGCTTTCATTGACATTAGAATTGCCTGAGTACCATGAGAGCATATCCTACCAATTCTGTTAGTTCATTTAAAAATGGACAGTGTGTCGACATCACGTCAAGCAGCAAGTTTAACTGAGGCTAACAATGACGGATACAATTTTCAAAAAGTTAAAATACACGCATTGATTAAGGCATTGCCTCTTCTTATCCCAATGGTCATTAGAGGCCGCAGCCAAAATCGGAAACTACTCTTCTTTTTTTAGGTTAATAGACTTTATTTTTTAAAAGCTGTTTTACGTTTTCAGAAAAATGAGCAGATAACAGCATTTCCACATACCCCTGGTCCTCCTTCCAGTTTCCTCTATCATTAACATCTTTTATTTGTGTGGTACATTTATGACAATCAATGAACCAATATTGATACATTATCATTAACTCAAGACCATAGTTTACATCAAGGTTCACTCTTTGTGTTGTACATTCTATGAGTTTTGACAAATGTTTAATGACGTGCATCCACCATTACAGTACCAGACAGGACAGTTTCACTGGCCTAAAAATCATCTGTACTCCACGTGTTCATCCCCTCTGTCTCCCCTGAGATCCTTGGAAACCACTGTCTTCTTCATGTCTCCATAGTCTTGCCAATGACAGAGTTGGAATCACACAGTATGTGTGTTGGAATCACACAGTATGTAGCCTTTTTGGACTGGCTTCTTTCACAGTGCGGTATGCATTTAAGGCCCCTCCATGTCTTTCTGTGGCTTGATAGCTTATTTTTATTACTGAATGCTATGCCATTGCATAGATGAGCCCTAGCTGGTTTATTCATTCATTTTCATTAAATACCGCTATGTGCTCTACATTTAACCAAATTCTATGAGGATACCAAAAAATTCTACTATAGCTTTCTCCTCAAGGTTAGTCTAATTATGAAGACATGTATTAGGCAAAATGATATAAAAGTATATTTTAAGGCATTGAAGTATATGGTTAGTTCCAAACAAATGTGATCTAGGAAAGCAATGTTTTCATGGGAACACGGTCCTCTGAGATTAGACACATACTTTTTGTGTATACGTGTCCAGGGTCCAAGGCATTCATCACATTCTTAAGGGGATATAATATGCCCCCCACAAAATTAAGAACTACTGCAAAGATGAAGAGGGGTGCAAATGATCATCAGTTGCATTTGTAACTGGAGAAGAGCTCATGAAGGAGGTAAGGCTTGGTCTGAAAACAGAAGGGTGGTAGTAGGGCCTAGTTAGGTGGGCAGAGGAGCAGACAGCACCAGGAGAGGTGTGAAAGGGAGGCGGGGCAGTGAAACAGCCAGGAGGAACACATCTACTTTGAGTTAAGAAAGGGAGAAGACATAAGATTGGCTAGAAAAGGGAAGTCCTTCAAAGTCCAGGAGATGTTTACACTGGGATTATAAAGCACAAAATGTCTTGTTCATCCCATGCAGAAAGTGTCGGCCAGGTGTGGTGGCTCATGCCTGTAATCCCAGAACTTTGGGAGGTCAAGGTGGGTGGATCGCTTGAGGTCAGGAGCTTGAGACTAGCCTGGCCAACATGGTGAAACCCCATCTCTATTGAAAATACAAAAATTAGCCAGCATGGTGGCTCATGCTTATAATCCTAGCTACTCGGGAGCTGAGGTAGGAGAATTGCTTGAACCTGGGAGGCAGAGGTTGCAGTGAGCCAAGATCGTGCCACTGCACTCCAGCCTGGGCAATAGAGTGAGACTCCATCTCAAATGAACAGACCAAAAAAGAAAAAAAAAAAAAAAAAAAAAGAAAGTGTCTTGTGCCAACTGTTAGCAGACACACATACATGCACGTGTATTATACACACACCCACATAAGCATTAAGATGCATTTTCTTTAAGAAATATAGCTTTCTCATTCTCTTTGCCACTTCTTTGTAGAAGAAATCCACTATAAAAGGACTTTGGATTAAAAAGTCAATATGAAACCATGAACCCTGATCAGGAAAGAGAAGACAGGAGAGAGAGGTAAGAAGGAATGATTACTTTCTACTAAGTCAGATTGGTCTCAACACTTGGCTCTGAAAAGCTTGGCTTATTTTCACTCTGAATCATGAATGAGAAAATGCTCTGCAAACTGTAAAGCACTTTGTAAATGTTCTCATTATTATGCTATTCCATCTCATGTGAAATATGGTTCCTTTTCCTCTCTGCTTTTTTAAATCAAATCCATCCCTAAATGCCTGGCTCAAAATGTAAGCTTTCTTTGACTATTTCAGCAGACTATGATCTTCCCATCCCCTAAAAGTCCATCAAATTTATAACAAGAGTCTTTCATTTGGCCCCAGTATCACAAACTACACACCCTGGTTTGTTTTTTCTGGGTGTCTGTTTTGCCTTTTTAGTACAAAGGTGTTCACTGTTGTTTGCCACTCACTAAAATGGTGTTTGGCACAGAGTAGGTGTTCAATAAATACTTTTATTTTTTTTAATGGAGTCTCGCTCTGTCATCCAGGCTAGAGTGCAGTGGTGGATCTTGGCTCACTGCAACCTCCACCTTCCAGCTTCAAGTGATTTTCCTGGCTTGGCCTCTTGAGTAGCTGGGACTACAAGAGTGCGCCACCATGTCCAGCTACATTTTTTTGTACTTTTAGTAGAGACAGGGTTTCACTATGTTGGCCAGGCTGGTCTTGAACTCCTGACCTCAAGTGCTCTGCCCACCACAGCCTTCCCCAAAGTGCTGGGATTACAGATGTGACCCACTGCACTTGGCCCAATAAATACTTTTTAAATTGTATTAATGACACAGGATTTCTAGAGATATGTTTTGTAATATTTTTAGTTTACGCAATTCCCATAGTAGATAACCATTCAATTACATATCTAAAAACTGGTGACCTGGTCTGAACATTTTGTCTATTTAGCCATGAATCAGGCAGGCTGCAGACAAACAGCCACATGACCCTTCTTCACACCAAGCATTCTTATTGCTCTTCTTTTCCTTTACCATCTTGCTTTGTTTCCTATTGATGTTCTCTTACCTGGGCCTCAAATGATACTTATGACTTTAAAAGTGCATTTTCCAGTATATCTCTTTTGGAGGAAAAGGGTGAAAGTATACCCTCCTCTCTTTCCTCATTCACCCTTTGTAGTAGGGTTGACTTGGAGGTCTAGGACCCAGTGAAGAGCAAACTCAGTCTCCTATGAGTGAAAACAAACAGGGAGTCTGATTTCTGTCCCTGCCCACATCCCTGCAGATAAAGAGGACTGCCTATTTGTCCAACTGTGCCTCATGCCGTCCCTCAAGAATAACCACCTGTGCTCTATATCTGTTTGTTTTGTTTTCATTGTCAATAAACTGTATCTAGATGCTGAGTGGAGTTCTACAGAAAAATTGGACTTAAAAGGCAAACCTCTGGGAGCTGCAGAGAGAATAAAGACAAGTAGGGAAGTGATAATGCAGGCCAGTAAACAAACCACCAAGCCGACCACGGGTGAAGCTGGCTGGCTCTCCTTGGAAGGGGTGGATATTGGAAGAATGTCTGTAAAGCCAGGAGTCCACGTCTTAGCCTTGTGGTTTTGGTAACTCTGTTTTACTGGTTTACTCAGGAGTTGTCAGGATCTGATCTATTCCTACAAAACCTCAGACTGGCTTTATCTTTCCCAAATCAGAATATCAATATATTAATTTAGAATGAGAAGTATATCCTTTTAGGACAGGAATGTTCAGGTTCAGGGCACGTATGTGCACGATATGCACAAAACTGATAAAGTTTTAATGTGGAGATAACTTGCTAAACATGGAATCCATCTTGAGGTGTGCTTTCTATGGGATACGGCATACCCTGGAACACACACAAGCTCTGCTCCACTTGGAAAAATATCTTCCCGCAGGAAAAAAATATTACAGTGTGGGGATGCACAAACACATTCTTCTTCACTTCTTTTTTCTGAATTTCACAAAGACTACCACCCATACTTTAAAATTATACCTAAAAATTTAATTTCAAAGTAAGTATGAGATCACTGCAAGAAATGAAAAAAAAATTCCAAAGATATGTAAAGAAAAAGTTAATAATTTCATGTCTCTGCCACTCCCTCCATACCCAACTCCATGGTAATAGATGTGTGGGGCCTGGGGTATGCAGCCACCCGTACCTTTCACTAGGATTATACAAAGACACGCAGTATAGTTAGGGATTTTCACATTTCTTTTTATAAATATTACACAATACAACATACTCTGAAACTTACTCCTCTCACGAATATATCACAGACGCTTCCCCTTGGCCAATGGGTATAACTCAGACATTATTTTTAGCAGCTGCATCATATGTGATCATTTCCCAGCCTGCCTGTGGTTCGATGTAGCCATGTCACTGAGTTGTGGCCCATGGAGTGCAGACGGAACCAGCACTCCATGCCCAGGACTGGCCTCTAAAAATCTCCTGTGGGGGTATCCTCCATTCTCTCCTTCTATCTGCCAGCTGGAAGTGAAGGCCTCCAAGGCTCCCACTCACAGGTGGGGGAAGCCTGGGTCCCTGAATTACTATGTGGAAGGCCACTTGCTAAATCCCTATGCTGACTGTTGTCAGAGTGAGAAATAAACTTTCATTGTGTTAGGCTGCTGTTAGCGTTTATCTGTCACTGCAACCTGTGTTACCTAATTGAGGCAACGGCTTCCACTGTATTAGTGTTTCTGGGTTCTTTTTTTGTGAATAATCAGATATAAAATCCAAAACCTAAGCCCGGGCACAGTGGTTCATGCCTGTAATCCCAGCACTTTGGGAGGCCAAGGCAGGAGGATGGCTTGGGCTCAGGAGTTCGAGACCAGCATGGGTAACATGGTGAAACCCCATCTCTACAAAAACATACAAAAATTAGCTGGGTGTGGTGGTGGGTGCCTATAGTCCCAGCTACTCAGGAGGCTGAGTTGGCAGGAAGGCTTGAGCCTGGGAGGCAGAGGTTGCAGTGAACCAAGATCGCACCACTGCACTCCAGCTTGGGTGACAGAGTGAGACTCTGTCTCAGAAAAATAAAAATAAAAATCCAAAACCTGTATCAGTCAATCATGAAGTCACTTATTACACATTCCCCTAATATCTGTTAATTCATGCAAATGTAATATGGAATCCTAAGCATCTATCTTATCCATCTGAGTGAATTCACAGGGGCAAGAAAAACATGGTCTACCATTCAAATGGTTGCTTATTACTATGTACATTCATTTAGTTTGATCACAATGCAAGCTTGATTTCTTTTCTCTAAGAGTTTAAGGAGCAATTTTTCTTTTTGACCCCTGTCCTTTTGTTAACTGTCCCTGACTAATCACTCAAACGATATAGGTTTTGTTGTTTTGACAGAAGTGAAAAGACTTTCTAAATAATTATTTCAGTTTTTCTTGCTTTAAAAGTAGAATAAAGGGTGAACAGACAACAGTTAGGAAAGTGAAAGAAATGGGAATTTAAAAAAATTAGCGAGACTTGGATTGTTCTAGTTTTCAAAAATCATCATAATGCATTTAGTAGTAATAGTTGTAGTAGGAGGAGCAGCTTGAATGTTTCAACATGAAACCCAGAAGAGCCTCGTGGTCCCTACTTGCATTTTAAACTAACGCTCCCTCAGCTTTATGACTGAGGCAAATATTTAGTAAGCCTCAGATTGTGTTGCAGCAGTTTGGGGTAGAAAGACTGCCACGTGGTCACAGGTATGTATGATAAAGGGAAACTGTTGTATGTATAATGTATGGAGAGGAGGAAATAATGGAACATGGAAACAGATGACTTTGGTATTTTGTTCATGGGCCTAACTAATGATGTTGCTCAGATTCCACAGTTAGGGGTCAGTGTGAGTTGGTGACGGCATTGACCTAGGACTCCATGTACAGACCTAAAACACTCTAGGAGAAAATATGTTTATAGGCCGGGTGCAGTGACTCACGCCTGTAATCTCAGCACTTCAGGAGGCCAAGGCGGGGAGATCACTTGAGGTCAGGAGTTCAAGACCAGTGTGGCCAACATGGCAAAACCCCATCTCTAGTAAAAATACAAAAATTAGCTGGGTGTGGTGGCAGGCACCTGTGGTCCCACCTACTCGGGAGGCTGAGGCAGGAGAATTGCTTGAACCCAAGAGGCAGAAGTTGCAGGGAGCTGAGATTGTGCCACTGTACTCCAGCCTGGGCAAGAGAGACTCCCACTCAAAAAAAAAAAAAAAAAATGCTTACAGGATACAGTGATTCGAGGTCATACTAAAAAGACCATCAGATCCTAGCTGTTGGATCAGATATTTATTTCACTAATAAAAAGATTAAAAGCCGGGTGAGATAGTTCACACCTGTAATCTCAGCACTTTGGGAGGCTGAGGTGGGAGGATTGCTTGAGCCCAGGAGTCCAAGACTAGCCTGGGCAACACAGAGAGACCATGTCTCTACAAAAAAAATTTAAAACATAGCCAGCCATGGTGGTGCATGCCTGTTTTCCCAGCTACTTGGTGGGCTGAGGCAGGAGGATCGATTGAGCCTGGGAGGTTGAGGCTGCAGTTAATTGTGATTATGCCACTGCAACTGCACTCCAGCCTGAGCAGCAGAGCAAGACCCTGTGGAGAAAGAGGAGAGAGAGGGAGAGATTAAACACATTAAAGGTACAAGCATTTTCTACAACTTCTCAAATTATTATTTAAAAAAGGCAAAAAGTGACTATGTATGTCTGGTGGGGGTGCTAAACAAGGTGAGAATGACACCCCATCATACTAAGGACCTCCATTTACCAGACTGGTGGGTGTCATCCATACAGAATTGGAGAAAGGGTTATATCCTGCTTTTGCTAATGATTTATAAGGTGGGCACTTACACTCAAAATCTGATAGCCCTTATTTCCAGCCCTTCTTCCATTTTACCTACTTGGACTCCTGCTCAAAAATATCCAGTGCTTCTCCATTGCTTTTGGAAATAGATGTAAATACTTCTGCTGGGCAGTAAAGACTCTCCCCCGTCCAGGCCCGATCTGTTTGTCTAAACATATTTTGTATTAACTGTTGTCTAACACCTGGCCCCAGTCGGAGGCAGGGGCATCCCTAGGGCACGGCCATTCCACGTGCCATGTCCACTTTTCATTCCCAGCCCTAAGCCTTTCCTCTTCTCCTCCACATATCCAATCCCAGTGCTGCCATGGGCAGAACTCAGTGTCTCCAAGTCCACCTCCACATAGCAGTCTGGCTCCCTCCAAAGTTCAAGAGAATTGGTTGGTGGATGGTCTGACGGGTGCAGTTGCATGGTGCCCCACATTCAGAAGGACCATGGGTCTGGGCTCCTCTGTCTAGACTCAGATGCTGGTGCATTCTGGCCTTACTCATGTAACAAGTATTTACTGAACCGCAAGTAAGTGCCAGGCACTGTTCTAGACACACTCTCAGTGAACAAAACAGTATCAGTGAACAAAACAGACAATGACTTTGTGAAACTTACATTCTAATAGAAAGAATCAGACCATATAAAATGAATCAGACCATATAAAATGAACTTTAAAAACAAGTAAATAATAAGTGATGTTAGAAGAGAATAAATGCTATGCAAATATAGCAAAATAAGATAAGGGCAGGGATTCTTATCCTAGAGTTCCAGACTCATAGTGGGTTCATGGATAGAATTCAAGGGATCTGTGAACTTGGATAGAGGGCAAAGTGACACGTTTATTTTCATTAATCTTAAACCTTCAAACCTGACTGTAGGCAACCAACCTCAGAAGCCACAGCACTATCTATAACTTTGCTACCAATTGAAATCACAGATATTTTGTATCAGATTGACAATTGTTGCAGATTTCTTGAACTGTTGTTTACATTCATCACCACTTTGTAGCTATTGGACCTGTGGTTAAATCTTGATATGCAATGTATCAGTAAAGAAACATACATTCAGTAACTATTTCTCAAAATTGTATCAATAAAGAAATACACATTTAGTAACTGTATCTCAATATAATTAGCTTCTTTTGTAGTCTTATGTGTTTTTATTCAATGCATTTAAAAACATTATTCTGAGAGGGTAATCCCAGGCTTCACCAGACTGCAGAAGGAATCCACACGAAAAAGAAAAAAGGTTGAGAACACCAGGTAAGGAAAAATGGGGTGCAGTAGAGGACAGCGTGGGTGGAGGGGCAAGTTGCGATATTAAATAGGGTGGTCAGGTTAGGTTTCACGCCTAATGCCCTTTGGACCAAAGTTCCTACTGCTTGCTCTCCTTGGCCATCTCAGTCATTGCCTTGGCTTTGCACAACCATCAGACTCAGGAACCCGGTGGTGCCATCTTGTTAGTCACCACGCTCTCAGCTGCCCACCACCTTCCCCTCTCTGGCTATTTAACACAGGACTTAACATTCAGAAGTTTGTAATGAGTGTAATAATGTCAATAGAGCACAAAGAAATTCAAGGATTTTTTTTTAAATCTTACCTGTTGTTGTTCTGCCTTCTATTTAAACATCCAACTCAACCAGACAAACTATCTCAAATCAGCCAGGCGGTCCAGGCAGTACATGTCTCCTAAAGAAAAGATAAGCAAAGCATCAGCAGCTTCTGAAAGTTGATGAAGTGTACCACCTAGGGCAAGTGGAATGCGAGCTGAAGATATTGCCATATTCCAAAGGAAATTCTTTAAAAATTCAAATTCATCCCGGGAGGCGGAGCTTGCAGTGAGCTGAGATCCGGCCACTGCACTCCAGCCTGGGCGACAGAGTGAGACTCCGTCTCAAAAAAAAAAAAAAAAATTCAAATTCATGCATAAGAAAATCCTCAGAATTCTGACAAAAGATTCTTTGTGTGTTTTTTTTTAACTTACACTTTGAGGTTGGCGAATTATTTTTAAAAGATCTATACACAGACTGTGATAAAACACTATAAGGAAATCACAAAACTAAATTCTTCCTTAAAATGACTAAGATGTTGTTAGCTGTAGGTAATGGGATCCTTGCTAAAGGTGTCTTTGTAAAGACAGCTCTCTTCTCAATAAGGCTGGAGGTCAGTGGTTCCAAGGCCAGTTTACTTCCTCACCTGCAAGATGTCACTAATTGATCCCACCCAAAGCATCCCATCCTACTATGATATGGCTGAAGAAGAGGGAAAGGAAATGGACCGCCTCTTCCCGTGGAACACACCTTTGTGAGAAAGGAGACACTTTCTCAGAAGTCTCCAAGTTTTACCTTTTATCTCATTGGGCCACATGACTACCAATGGAAACATGACTGATTTGCTGCCACTGACTTAGACCAATCATAATTTCCTTTCTTGGGCAGGTACATTACTGCCTAAATAAAATCAGAGTCCTACAACTGAGGAAGAAGGCACCGAGCTAGGGAGCAGACAACCACATGTGTCTTCCACATAGAGTGAAAAGCTTCTGGATTATATGGGAAAAAAGAAAAGAAAAGAAAAAAGAACACTAGGCTTAAAAAATAAAATTAAGCTTTGAAGTTATTTGAAGTAAAAGGTCTACCTGTGAAACTTTTCACTAAAATAATAACAGGTAATCCCAAAACTAAATTCTTCCTTGCATTCTATCACTTAATTATTATATTCCCAGAACTGTTCAAAGCTGTCTAGAAGTATACCCTTTCTCATGGATTCAGTACACATTTATGATCTCTTTCATATCTGACACTATGGTGTTTTGTTGCCTTGTATAGTTTATCTTCCACTTCCTTCACATGAATAATTTCTACTGAAGAGGTAGACATTATTATCCCACTGTATAGATGAGAAAACTGAGGTGCAGAGAAATGAAATCATTTCCCTATCATCATCCAGTTAAAAGTGATGGACCTAATTTTCCTGATGGTCAGTCCCTCTTTCACTGCTCCCATAGAGGGAAAGGTGAGACATTTAAAAAACAAACAAACAAACAAAACCTGTAATACTAGATAGGAAAAAAACGAATGCAGCAGAAACAGACCTAAAATATGCTTTGGGGAGAATAAAGGATACATTACCTCTGGGGATGTGGGCTGGGGGACAGGAAGGGCTTCATGAAGAAAATAGCATGTGAACTAGGTCTTAAAGGATGGGGAAGACGTGGAGCTCAGGACACTCTGGGCAGAGAGGCTGGCGTGTACAAAGACAAAGATGTGCAGCTATTGTTTAGGGTGCATGAGAGGCAAGAGTGGGAAATGAGATTGGGAAGTGAATTTTGGGCAGATCACGATGGGATTTAGGTGATGAAGGTTATGAAGGTTATTGTGCAGGTAATATGGTGACTCTGAACATCTCTGAGCAATGGTATGCAGTGCGCAGGAAGACACTGTTGTCAACAATGAGTTATGTTAATTAAAGAAGAGGGACAGACTGGAGTCAGGAACACCTGTTAAAAAAAATAGCACACTAGCCCAAGGAGGAGGTGGGGATAGGCTGAATCAGGTACTGCCAGTAGAAATGAGGAGTGGCCTGTAATTCCAGCACTTTGGGAGGCCGAGATGGATGGATCACAAGGTCAGGAGATCAAGACCATCCTGGCTAACACAGTGAAACCCCGTCTCTACTAAAAAATACAAAAAAAAAAGAAAACTAGCCGAGCGAGGTGGTGGGCCCCTGTAGTCTCAGCTACTCGGGAGGCTGAGGCAGGAGAATGGCGTAAACCTGGGAGGCAGAGCTTGCAGTGAGCTGAGATCCGGCCACTGCACTCCAGCCTGGGCGACAGAGCGAGACTCTGTCTCAAAAAAAAAAAAAAAAAAGAAAGAAAGAGGAGTGGAAGAATGTGAAAAGCTCTCACAACAACAACAACAATAACAACACAATGGGTCCTGGCGGTTGACCTGCAATGGCTGGAGCTGAAGGACTAGGAGGTGGTTATTGTTTACCAGAAGCAGGTTTGGGAGGAGATGAGTTCCATTTGGTAGAGGTGTCCAGAAAGCAGGTGGAAACGTGGGACAAGAGCTAAGGAGACTATGTCAATTCAAATACCAGCCTCAGAGATCTAGAGATGAGCTTGCCAAGAGAACAAGCAGAAAGGGAACAGAAAAGAGCTTAGATTCAGTCCATCAAGAAAGAGGGTGAAGGGAGAAGGACATGGCCCCTAAATGATCAGGTCTCTCTCTTCTTAGTTCCCTCCTTTAGCCCCTTAGCCTCTCCCTCCACACCAGCAGTTATGGAACTGCTTTGTGTAAATGTATCCCCTAGGGAGTAAATTCAAAATACAGATTGCTGGGTGCCACCCCCAGAGATTCCTGAGTCAGTGGGTTTGGGGTTCTGCCTGAGGAGTCTGCGTCCTTAGAAGGCCCCTTCGATGCAGGCAGTCCGAGGACCACACTTCGAGAAATGCTGCCATGTAACCTCTCCCTGTGTGATCTCACCTCCTTCTGTGGATGAGCCACCCATTATATACTTACTGATGACTCAAAATAATCTCTATCTCCCATTAAAAACTCTTGGCTGAGCTCCAGTCCTGTACACCCACCTGGCAACTGAGTATCCCTATCTGAATATCTCATCGGTACTTTAGACTCAACATGTTCAAAACTGAATTCATTTTTCCTCACACCTGGTGCATTCAGAATACAGTACCAGTTCTTCAGCTTGGCATACAATCTCCAGCGTCATTCTCGACCACTGTCTCAGCCTTGCTTTGCGTGTTTAGCAATATTATAATTTCTTACAGATCCTGGACACTCATACCTATCCTATATGCTGTTCCCTGCTAGAACTCACAGTACCGGACACAGACGTGCCACTTCCCCTGCCCCAAACACACTCCTTGCCATTTGTCCATCTGTACTATCTTTTGACCATGTGCATCTTTTTTACTGCTGCACTCATTACAGTGTATCATGCTCCTTGCTTAGTGGTTTTTCTTTGAACTTGAGCTCCTTGAAAGCCAGGGCTATGGCTTATTCCCTTTTATACTCCCAGCTCCTGCTATAGAATCTAGCACATAGTAAGCTGTAGCTAAACATTTGGTGAATTGACTTTCTCGGGAAGAAAGAAAAAGAAAGAAAGAAAGAAAGAAAGAAAGAGAGAGAGAGGAAGGAAGGAAGGAAGGAAGGCAGGCAGGCAGACAGGCAGGCAGAAGGAAGGCAGGCAGGCAGAAGGAAGGAGGGAAGGAAGGAGGAAGGGAGGGAGGGAAGGGAAGGGAAGGGAAGGGAAGGGAAGGGAAGGGAAGGGAAGGGAAGGGAAGGGAAGGGAAGGGAAAGCAAGGCAAGGCAAGGCAAGGGAAGGAAAGGGAGGCCAGAAATATTGGGAAAAAAACCCAAAAACCTAAACAAGCATGTGAAGGGAGGAAGGACTAGAAATATTGAAAAACAAAAACAAAAACAAAACAAAAACTAAACAAACATGTGAAGGATGTGAAAGAGAAGGGACTGAGCCAAGAAGAGTGAGGTGATTAACAGCGTTTAACTCATGTTTGCTTAGAGATCAAGCAGAGGAGGAACTGAGAAAGGGCACCCGATTTGGCATCCAAGAAGCCACTGGCAACCTCAGAGCAAACAGTGAGTGCTAACTGCCCTCTGCCAGGACGGTCAAGCCCCTCCAGGGGTTGCCACATAGGAGCAAGCTCTTTCATGTCAGTGGGAGGAAACCTCACAACTGAAACTACACACTGCACAGAAACGCGCAGGTCCACTTATTCATGACTGAGGTAGGCTTAACTTGGCTTAACAGGACCTGTAGGCTTTCAAAAGAGCTCTCCTCGTTCTACCTTTATTTCTACCTCCACCCTCAAGCTGCTTTCTGCACCATTTCTACCTAGTCTGTCCAAGTTCAGCCTGGACCGCAGGTCAGGGAAACCAAACTATTACCTTCCTCCCATCATCACAGAAATTTCTCTGCAGGGTTGGGTTGCTTCTCTGAACTGCTTCTCGTGTGCAGATCCATCCTAATCTGCCATTCCCACAACCTCCAACAAAATCGCCCTACCTTCTGTGCATCTACATTACAGCTTCTTTTCATTCATGGGCTGATTTCACTTTTTTTTTTTTTTTGCCATAATTCCTTTCTGCTGAATGCTCTTACAGCATCGCTTTGCTTTTCCTGCACCCCTGTTCAGGTGTCTGATCATTTTCCTTCGAGGAGCAGAAGCAGAAAATGAATGATGTTTCCCTATTCCCCTGATTTTGCCAGTGTAATTTCTCCAAGACTGCCATTTCCACAATCAGATTCCCTTCACTCTGCCAAGCCTCGCTCTCCCCTTTGCCCTTAAAGCCACAGCTCTATTGTTCCTCATTTGAATGCAATGTCTACTCTTTTAAATTCTCTGTGAGTGTAATGTCTTGTCACTGAAGCTTTCAGTTAAAGAGTTTTGTTATTAAATACTACTGTGTTACATATTGTATCATTGAAACCGATCAAAGGTTTAAAGCAGAAAGACAAGGTAATTTCTTAAGAATAATCCAAACAAAAATAGGTCTCTACTATGACTTGTTAAGAAACAGAATTAAAAGAAAAAGAGAGGAAGAAGAAACAAAGAATGTATGGAAAAGATAGAAAGATACAAAGAAAAAGAAAATTAGACACATAGTCAGAAAGAGAAGAAAATAGAGATAGAGTAAGAGACCAAAAGAGAGGTGTGATATCAAAAGACAGAACTTGAGACAGTGACCTACCTCCCCCAGGCACATCCTCGAGAGATAAACCACAGGCTCGGACATGGAAAATAAGGAGCTGTCAGGAAAATAAAAGCAACATACACCAAGTGAGAATAAGATATGAGCCACACAGACATCATGCTAAGAATACCCTGAGAGTAACAGAGACATACACACCTAAATGCATACACCAAAAAGAGGGTTATCTCTATCCTGTGGCCTTGAAGATATTGTTATGTTGTGCAGCTTCACAACTATAGGCATACATGAAAAAAAAAAAAAGACCCTTCGTTCCATGTCCTGTAAGCAAAATGAACTTGAAATAAGGTCAAAGCTCCCCCATGTTCACTCTACCAACTCCCAAGAAAGATATGACTTGCACCATTTTGTAGAAAGGCAAATTAAGGAGAGGTAACGGTATAGATGGTTACTATATCCTTTCCAGTTTTCTTGCCTTTATTATTGTTCTTCAATGCACCCTGAAATTAAACGGTATTTTAGCAATGTAGAGTTCCATGTACTGTAAAAAAAAAAAAAAAAAGTGATTTTTTTAAATGATTGATTAAACTCCTTAGAACACTGACTGCTAATGTGTTTATTAAATAAATAAAATACAATGCACACTATCTCTAGCCAAATGGGACAGCTCCCAGAACCCTGTCATTGTCTCAGGCCATGACTGGCAATGCCCTCTCTGCTTGGAGTACTCTCTGGTTCTCTTTTCTGGTACCTCCCTAGCCCTCCCCATCCTTCTACTATCACCACCCATAAAACAGGACACATATTCAGGTGGAATTTAAGAAACCCGTATTTCCCTCCAAACTAGTTTCACCAAAGTCACTAATGCAATTCTCGTTGCTAAATCCAATGGATGCCTTTCTGCCCTCCCCAACCCCCCGCTTTTTTTTGAGGTGGAATTTAGCTCTTGTCGCCCAGGCTAGAGTGCAACGGTACTATCTTGGCTCACTGCAACCTCTGGCCCCTGGGTTCAAGTGATTCTCCTATTTCAGCCTCCCAAGTAGCTGGGATTACAGGCACCTGCCACCACGTCCAGCCAATTTTTTGTGTTTCTAGTAGAGACGGAGTTTCATCATGTTGGCCAGGTTGGTCTCAAACTCTTGACCTCAGGTAATCTGCCCACCTCGGCCTCCCAAAGTGCTGAGATTACAGGCGTGAGCCACAGCACCCAGCTGCCTTTCTGCTTTTATCTGACGTGGGCCTCTCAGTATCATGCAGCACTGTTGACCTCGCTGGGATGTTGAGGAATCCCCCTGTCCTGGCTGTCCTCCAACTTCTCTGCCATCTCGTCCATGTGGAGCTCTTTTTCCTCTTCCCATGCCTCAAATACTGGTACTCTCCAGGCTCTGTCGCAGATCCTCTCTCCTCCCAGCTCCCATGCTCTCCTTCAGTGACATTTCACTGTTAGGTTTATACCTTGCTGCCACTTGATTGCAGTCCCCAGAGGGAAAGGAGACAATTAGTATACTCAGTCTGCCAATTCATGAAAGAAAATCTAAGCTCATTTCAAGAATATTTTTCCATTATATCATACCAACTACGCTAGCTCAATTGAATGCATGTTTTGCATCTCATGGATACAGCTTCAGTCATAGCGGCCTGAAAAGAAAATAGGCCTCTATCCGTATGGCTCCATCTTGTTCCCCTTTCATGGGACTCTATTTCCTTGCCCAAGATGGTTCCCTTCTTATGGGGAGGAGACTACCTGTAAAATGTTTTCAGTTGACACAAGTGATATTCATTTTAAGATTGCCTAGAATCACTCACTGCTAGACAGCAGCTGGGATGGACTTAGAGGGCATGAACACTGGTCAGTGCTGAGTTTAGAGGCAGTCCTGTAAAGCAGGGACCTTGCTCCAAGACGCTGCCAGTCCAGTTATGAACACAGGGTACCTACACAGAAGACAAGAGTCAGCCATCTAGGGTAGGGGTATGCTGTGGACAACAGAGCGTGAGCAACAGGCAGGAAATATTCTGTGAGCCTAAGGAAAGATGAGACAAAAGTCAGTGGGGCTGGTCACAGGGAGGAGTCAGAATAATAATAACTTTTATTGAATCCCTACTATATGTCTGCCCTCTATACAAAACTCTCTCTGTAATCTAACCCAGCCTCAGGGGCTGTGAAGAGGACAATATGAAATGCCTTTTATCAAGTTCTTAGTGTTGTGCTGGACACAATGGGGCATGCAACAAATTGCAGCTATCATCCATTCAACAAATACGTGTGCAGTACTCACCATGCATTAGGCAATGCACAGTTACTGGACATACAATACAAAGCAAGAAAAACATGGTTTCTGTCCTTACTGAGCTTACAGTCTAGAGATGCCTTGTCCAAAATGGTAGCCACTAACCACCCATAGTTATTAAAATTAAAAATTCAGTTCCTCAGTCATACTAGCCACATTTCATGGGCTCCACAGACATAAGTGGCTACACTGCCATTATGGCAGCAAGTTCTAATGGTCAGCACTAGAAAGGGGCAGAGAGACATGTATGTAGGGTATGTATGTAATAGGGAGTTACATACCTGTCTGGTGAAGGCTATGATAGAGATTTATATATGCAAAAGGAGAACACTACTATTGTTCTCCTTCTCATAATCAATATACAGACACTGAGGCTCAGAGAGGTTAAGCAATTTGACCAAGATCACATAGTTAAGTGGAAGAGCTAGGATTTGAACCTAGGTCTGACTTACTCCCATGCTATCTTGGGCTGTTTTGTGGAGGAGGTGATCCAGGCACAGGTAGAATCTGGTTAAAGAGAGAAGATGGAGAAGGCACCCCTCTGGGAAAATGGGTGCGAAAGTGACAGCTTGGGCAAAGGCACAATGACAGAGATGGGTGAGGCTGGCAGTGGGCTACAAGTAAACCAGTCTGGCTAGAAAAGTAGTGACTTGCTGAACTCATGTCCTTAGAAAGCTAAGTCAGGACTCACCTGCCTTGATGAAAAGCCAAGGCGCTAGAAAACTCAGCCCCACCTGCAGAGCTTGAGTCCTTAGAGGATGTTAGCTAGGAGCGTGGCATGGCCAGAACCACATATTATGAAGATGGCAGTATTTAGGATGACCTGGGCCAAGACTAAAGTTAAAGATTGCAGGGAGGATAGAAGAGAAAGAGATAAATGACAGGTGTGGAGCAAAGAACACTAGAGTGGGAGCCACGAGACCTGTTCCTAAGCTTCAATACTGTGTGACATTGGGCAACAGATTTTACTTCTCTGGACTCCATTTCTTCCATTCTAAAAGGGTAGGGCTGGCCCAGATGACCTCTGAGGTCCCTTTTAGCAACAGTAGTCTAGGATTCTGCAAATGTGAATGGCATTAAGTTAAGAGAAGGGGTAGGAAGTGTAGCATTGATTATGGGGGCAAGGAAGATGGCAGAGTCCAAGATCACACAGACGAAGAGGTCGTGATGTGCCACTAACAAAATGTTAAAGAGTTTGCCTTTTTTGCTGGGGGGGGGGGGGGGGGGCGGGGCGGGAAATGGAGGATGGGAATGAAAGATGGAGACCGGAAAGGATAAGAAGTAGTGAGAAAATCACGGGGTTGTTTTTAAGAATGTCATACAGTATTAGAGATCATTATTTTACACCTTAAAAAGATAGCTTTTCAACTTTTTTAAACCCACGATTTACAGTCGGAAATAAAATTGACATCATGGTCTAGTACACTTGTCCAGTACCTATAATCGAAACAAAAGGTTTATGAAACAATAGTTGCCCTTACTAAGGGCAATGGACTCTAATATTTTCTATTGGATTCCATGTCATTCTTTTTGAAAGCCGGTTGCCTTCTGCTGCATTTATTTTATGATCTATTACTGTATCACGACCCACAGTTTTAAAAACAGTGCCTAAGAGGAGACTCAACAAGTCTTCCTAAGTTGGAGGGGATGGCAGGGCATCCTATCCAAGCATCCGGGAGGCAGCTGCAGAAGCAAACCTGGAGATGCTCCGGGCTGGGGAGAGTTTGGAGAGTGTTTAGCGAAAACCCTGATAGGAGAGAGCGCTGTGAAAAGCGAGGACCCAGACAGCTGTGAGCGCCCCTTCAGTGATGGAGGGGGGACCCTCGGGACAGTGAAGACACGAGGAGGCGAAGATCAGGGTGACGTCGAAGCCAGACTCCGGCAGGAACCCAGCGACCACCCCGGGGGCTGCATTTCCGCGGCGTGCACGGTAGGGCTTCGGTGCCTCTGACCTCGCGTGGCTTTCCGAAGCTCCTCCACTCACCCACCCTCCGAGCACGGCGCGCGCCCACTCCTTCATTCATTCATTCCACTTCTAACTCCGTGAGCGCCCACCGGCTGTGAGATGGGAGAGCCACTTTGCCAGCCCGGGGCTCTCTTTCGGGTCGGTTCCCTCCCCGCCAGCACACGCGCGCACCCTCGCACCTGGGCACACACGCGCGCGCGTGCACACACACACACACACACACACACACACACACAAAGTTCTGGGGGCCCCTCTGCGGACCAGCTCAGCTGCGCTGGGCTCGGAGCCCTGCTCCCGCCGGGTCCAGGCCGGCCCTCTCACCCGCTACCCGGGGCCCGCCCCGCGCCCAGTCCCCCCGCGCTGCGCGGCAGCCCCTCCCGGCGCGGTCCCCTCGGGCCGCCGGCGCGGCTCTGCCCTTCGGCTCGGCCTTCCCCGCCTCGCATCCGTGCCATCGGCGCTCGATTGCGCGCGGACTCCCTGTGGCTCTCCCGGCCCCGCGCCCCGCCCCCGCCCGCCGCCCCCCTCCGCCAGCAACTTTTGCGGAGCCCCCGCGCCCAGCCATGCTGAGCTGAGCCCCGCCGGCCCTGGCCGCGCGCTGCCCCCGGCTCCCGCCCCTCCGCGGACCCGCTCGGGGGCCGCGGCCGCTCGGCGCCTCGGCCTCGGCCGCTCCGCCCGCCTGGCCGCCCCGAGCCCCGAGCCCCGAGCCCCCCGCGCCGGGCCCGGGCGGCAGCGGCGGCGGCGGCGGCGGCGGCGCGCCCGGCCCCCTCCCCCGGCGCCGGCCACGGGAGGCGGTGATGCGGGCGCGGGCGGCCTCGGCTGCGCCGAGAGCGGAGACACAGGCTCAAGATGGCAGATTCCGACTGAGGCTGGGGGGGCCGAGCTCGCGCGCCGCTTTCCCGTCCCCGTTGCCATGAACCGCGGACACCCCGGCCCCGATGGCCCCCGTGTACGAAGGTAAGGGGCGCCCGGCCCCGCCGACCCCGCGCCCGCCGCCCGCCGCGGCCCCCGCAGCTTTGTTCTGCCCGCGGCCCCGCGCCCGCAGCCCCCGGCGCCCGCCCCAGCCCCCACCCGGGGCCCGAGGGGGCCGCGACCCCCTCCCTCGCCCGGAAGATGACCGGGACCCGGCGTCGGCAGGGTCCTGCTTCCAGGGCGGGGAGAGGGACCGGGGGCGCAGGAGGGGAGGGGGCGTGTGCGAGGGTGGGCGGCTGCCCGCGGAGGGCAGGGGCGCCGGGGAAGGCGGACCGGTGACTGTGCTTTTTATTTATTTGCGATAAATGAAGGTGATGCGGCTCAGCTTCCACCGCCCCCCCACATTACCTTTCGGAGCACCTCCTTTCCACTTCGCTCTCCGCCCCGCGCCCCTTCCCATTTCTCTCCGCGCCCACCCCACGCTCCTTTATTCTCCGCGAGCCTCCGATTTTGGGGGGGCTGTGGAATCGGAATGCACGGGGCTAGGTGGGGAGAGAGATGAAAAGTCCATGTCAGAGCCAGGCAGAACAATGAAATAGGCGAAAATCTCCCCGCATTAGCGTGTGGAAGGGGACGTGGACTTTGGGTTTTCCAGCCGGGGGAGCGGCGGAGACGTTTTTCTGGCTCGGTCTGGGTCGACCTGTGTTGTGCACCTTCACCTGGCGTCGGGGTGTTTTTCCCCATTTGCCTTTAGCAAGAAAGAAAAGAACGCAAGGCAGAAAAGCAGTAGGTCTGCCTCGCACACTGTCTTTCGTTTCTCTTCAGTCCGTTCTGTCAGCTTCCAGCCAGAAAGCAACCCAGAATCAACTAAGTTTTTACACTTCGATGTGTTTTTGTGTGCTTGTAGTAGGAGAAATTTTAAACCCAAGTGTATCTGATTTTTCAGTCGTTTCATCGTGTAAATGTTTGTCTCATGAAATCATTGAAATCACAGCCTTCACATACTTTTAGTGTGGGTCCCCCTGGCTTTCTTTCGGTTTTGTTCAGATATTCTGTGGATGAAATCGCAAATGAGAGGGGACAGGGTTTGTGTGGCACAGAGGAGGGCGCGAGGGGGGAATGTAATCCGCCTGTAAATCCGGAGAACAGTTGTGGCCAGTGAGACAGGGAAGGCGTTAATAGTTTTATCTCTGTTATAAGAGGCTGATTAAAAAAAAAAAAAAACTTATCTGAAAAGAAAATCTGTTATTAGAGTCAGGGCTCCAAATGAATTAGGTTTCTGGCCGGAATAAAGTTACCAGTCAGGCCCTGGATAACGAGGCTGTAAATAACCTATGGACTGTAAATATTTTTTTTCAGACTCTCTTAGAAACAAAGGGACTGTTTAGAAGGCAACAGAGAGATGTTATTCCAGGGGCTTTCCTCTTTGATTCTGAAGAACACAAGGTCCATTTAACCATTCGACAAAACAAAACGAAATTTCTGATCACTCCACCACGCAGAATAGAACATGCCGGTGGACATGTGAACATGCGGGAGAACCCATGTCGGGCGTTCATTGTTCATCTACGTCTACAGGAGGGGGCTACAGTCAATGCTCCCACTGTCTAGAGTGTTAAAATGAAACAATTTTCTCTTTATTAAGTACCTCCTTGAGACTCCCTCTGCTGGACACTCCTGGTGAGTTGCGAGAAGGAACTTGGCATTGAATTCAGAACTATAGTAAACGGCTGGTTTCCCTGTTACTAGGGACCGGGTATGTGAGTTGGGGTGTATTTTGTCAACTTTGTGGAAAGCCATCTTGGGAACTGCACTGTTCTCCTCCTGCTCCTTTCATTCTAAATCCACATGGAATGTAGGCCATGCCCCCGAGGCTGAGACTTGGCTCTCCCCGTTCCTGCTACATTGTTCTTCCAGTTCTTTAGGCCAGATAAGAATTGCAGGTGTGTAGGGTGTTACGGTTTAAGAATAATCATGGATCTCAAAAGTCTCGTGAACTGTTTTTATTTGCCAGCCTTCCTTCCCTGTCTCAGGTGACCTCCGTGGTGGCCTCTTTCAGCCCTCGGTTTCCCTCCATCTTATCCATGTGCCTTCTTCATTATTCCTGTGCTGTGCACCCTTTTACTCCGGATGTTTCTCTGTGCACCTTTATAATTATTTTTCTAATCTTCTTCCCCATCCCACCTCAACTAGCCCACATCACTCTTCCAAAAGCCCAGGCCTGGGTGTTTTTGAAAGAGATTGTTGGATATGCTCTACAACAGGTGACCTCTAGAATCAAGGATTAGGTTGCTAGGACCCGCATTCACTCACTGATGAGTGTGCCAAGACTCTGATGACCTCCTTTCTCCCGCCGTGGTAACATCCGCTGGGTTCAGGAAACCTGATTTTTCCCCTATCTCAATCAGAACACATGGACTCCCTGTGTGCACACTAAATGAGCAGAGCTTTTCCCGTAGATTTCTATAAGAAGAGGGATTCCTTGTGGATTTTGAGCTCCTCTGTGCATGATTCTTCTCAGGAAAAGTGTAGTGACACAAGGGGGAATTGTTTCAACGGGGTGCTGCTGCACCAGGTTGGAATACCAGGTGAAGGCCCAGATGCATTAATGGAGCTTTCTGAACTGCCAGAGATTTAGACAGAAATGCTGTTTTTGAAACAAGGGGTATTTGATAATACGAATTAATGGGTGGCAAAGAGAATCAGTCTTCCTGGGCTTTCTTGAAGAATAGGTGTATAAATAGCATGTTAGTTTTTGGTGGTTTGGAACTGAACTTCTTATAAAAAAGGTTTATTTTCTTTAGAAGGTTAAACATTTGCCTTGTGATTGTATTTCCTCTATCAACTTGCTTAGCAAGGCTTTTTCAATATCTAGTGCAAAGGCCAACAACCAAGGTCTCTATTGCCATGGGTTCTGAATGAGAGGAGCCTGAATTCCAAGTTATTTGTGTTTTCCTCTCCCTGAGATATGCTGTGTTGATTACTATTGGCTTATGTAAAGGAACACTTCACAGACTTCCAAAAACTGTTCTGCTGCAATTCATCATCAGATAGACCTGAAGATGCCTATCTACCAAGCTGTCTACCAAGAAATGAGATTCGGAATCATCTTCAGTTAGCAGAGTTTGATGATACATGCCCTAAAATATCTGTTCCTGTGTTTAGGTTTTATATTTTAAAAATTAGTAAGTATAAATATTGCTTTTCTTCTCACCATATTTGAGTAGTAAGTAAGGTGCCTTAATCTTATCCTTGATTTCAGACAGTGTGCTATGATACTTGCATCAGAGAAACCTGAGTTTGAATCTAGCCATATGACTTTGGGCTTTATTGAATTGTGCAGGAACTCCATTAGAAACTAGTGCATGTAAAGTCCCTGGCCATAGTAAGCATCTTCTCAGTGTGTGTTAAATCCCTCTATCTTCTGAGATGCTTACAGGCATGATGACTCCAGGGAAAGAATAACCCACAAATAGTTTAGAAAACCAATAATAGCAACATCTCAATTATTAATCTCCTGCGATTCCCTTTCCAGTTTGGGCACCAGCAACAATAAACCCCCTATAGCCATAGAAGAAAGAACCTTCTTTTTACCCCCTCTGTGACCTTTCCAGATTCTTTATTTGCATTGAGCTTCTGCTAGTTTCAGGTAGAGAATTTCTCTTCTATTGTGGCACTTTCTGTGCTACTTGAAAAATGTGGAAATAAACTGCTGGGGCAGAGTTTCAGGGGCTGCAGCTGTGCCTCTTGGAAAGTATCCCCAGGTATGAAAGACTTTGCCCTTAACCAAGATCCGTTCCTAAACAAGGCAGCAGGCTGGGCAAGGGAGCACCCAGAGGTGGTTCACCAAGGGCCTCCTCCAAGGGGAGGCTCGTCGCCCACCACAAGCCAGGGTCTGCCTCATCATGCATTAAACATCATTTTCCTACAAAAGGCAATTTGGTGCTTTCTGTAAGCTACAGCGGCTCAGATTCTTTGTATTTTATGTTTTATATTTCTCTCTCTCTCTCTCTCCCTTCCTCCCATAGAGACCAGCAGTCTTGGTGAACCACCTTTGAGGTTTGTATGGAGCAAAGTAGTGATGATCAAGAGGGTGTGATATGTGAGCATTTCTTATTGTTCTCTGACCATGTAATTCGCCCATGCTTTCTGGTAGTCTTATTGATGACAATTCAAGGACTTTGGGTTGGTATCAAAGACGGGCTTCAGAATAATGGCAGCAGACTTTACATAACCACCAATGGGATGTGAACTTGAAAGGCCCAAACTCGCAAGAGTTCCATTTCATATGGCAATTCCCTGTTGCGGGGTAAAAAGAAAAGGAAAAACTTAGAGTATAGGAAGATCTTTATTTTTCCTCTAAAAGAAACCCAGATGCTTGAGGGTCATGGTGATCTGGGTGACTTAGGCCATATTGACTTTGTGCTGTGCACCGCCCTGCACCCTTCACCCACATGAACTCACGTGTGCCACCACTTGACAGACGAGGGCCCATGTTTAATGCATTCATCCAGCAAACATTTATGTAGGACCTGCTGTATGCCAGGCCCTGTGGCAGGTTCTGGGTTTGTCGAAATAACAAAATCTTAATCGTTGTCCTCGACTTTACAGGGTGGGGGAAGTGAAAGAAGCATAGACTCATTAGACCTTGGGTCTGATTCAAGATGGAATTTTTTCTTCTTTTTTTTTAAGTGGCAGTTTGTACTTCTGACATGCCTGTGTTTTCTTCAGCTGGAACGGGAAGACTTGGCTAGGCACGGTGGCTCACACCTGTAATCCCAGCACTTTGGGAGGCTGAGGTGGGTGGATCAGGAGTTCGAGACCAACCTGGCCAACATGGCGAAAGCCCATCTCTATTAAAAATACAAAAAAAAAAAAAAAATTAGCTAGACGTGATAGTGGGTGCCTGTAATCCCAGCTACTTGGGAGGCTGAGGCAGGAGAAGTGCTTGAACCCAGGAGGCAGAGGTTGCAGTGAGCTGAGATTGTGCCATTGCACTCCAGCCTGGGCAGTGGAGTGAGGCTCTTTCTCAATAAATAGGGAAATAAATAAAGAGTGGGAAGACCCCATTTTCCTATTTTCTCTTTAAGTATTTTCTTTACGTGGACTCAGAAAAGTGTTTCTGAGTGTAGAAAATACTCATTACAAGCTTTCTTAGAAATGTCCTTAGATATTACTGTCTCTAACTTGCAAAATATCCTGTCTTCCTCTATTTGTTACTTAAATCTTATATCCTTGCCAATGCAAATATGTTTCTAATTTGCACAAGTTCTCAGAGATGTTCGTTTGCGATATTTGGTGTGTCGTAGGTTCTGTTGCGAGTGGACTCTTGCATCATACGTGGCTGTTGGAGAATGGATTCCCAGCCTTGTCGCCTGACTGAGACCTTGTATTCCAGGTAGTTGAGTGGCACTTGGTGGTGGGGCTGTAGATCAGGCGGTCACTCCAAAGCATTCAGTGGCTGCTTACACAGAGTGGATCATTCAGGGAATTGTGGAAAAAGAAAAGCCTGGCCTAGCTTCAGGGGCATAGAGCCCCAGAGCAGAAGACCTTGACAGAGATACAGTTCACCCCCGTCTTCAGGAAGGTGAATGTCCGTGACTTGAAATTGTCAGTTCATTAATTTCTTTTTTTTTTTTCCAGGAAAGGGCAGTTGGAACTCCCTGAGTGACCAATTCCAGTATTCTATTAACCTGATTGTCAAGAAATTCCTGGGCCTGGCTGAAATCTCGCCTGCTGTCATTCAAACTTGTTTTCTTTTACTCAATTCCTTTCTCTAAAACCTTTCATATACTTAAAGATAATAACTGGGTCTCTTTAGCTTTTTCCTCACAGAGCCTGTTTTGTGTCACTGAAAGCATCTCTTCTCCTCTGAACTCTCTCTAGTTTCTCCCTATTTAAAAAAATGGTGGCAGTTAAAACTGAATACAGCTCTTTAATAATGTTCTCATTAGTACCGTGTATAAGAGAAAAACGACTTCAGGGTTCTTGCATCATCGTGAACCCCTGGAGGGCAGGAACCATGTCTGATTCATCTTTGTATCCCCTACAATAGCCGTGCAGTTCCTTAAACCTAGTAGGCACTTCATAAATATTTGTGGAATTGACTGTTCCTTTTAATGCATCTAAGTTATAGCTTACGCAGCCCTGGATTGGTGACTCATCTGTAGCTCGCATTCATTTCGGCCGTGAGTCTTTATTTTTCTTGTACTTGTGTCTGGCATCCCTCACCCCAACAAAGCCACCTTCTGCTTAACTCCACTGATCACTTTGCATTTCACCCCTCAACTTCCAACTCTTTAGAATCTTGCTTAATTATCTCCTGTAGATCCGACAAACAGAATGCAGAGGCCATAAGTATGAAAACTTCTTGAACTACACTTGAAAGAAGGGTGAGCACACAGAAGAATCTTGATGATTCCGAGCAGTGTCAGGTCATCCTCATTTAGAAAGGACGGTTTGTCAAATTCTTTATAGATTCTGAGTCAGCTAAAGCCATACCTGTTTTACTAGGTTCTCCAAGGTGAGTGAGCTAGGTGTTTATGAGAGTGGTTACAAGTCAGACTTTCAGAGGGTAGTCCTCCCTGTCTTTGGTCTAAAGCCAATGGAAAAGGCAAAAGATGTAATGAACGACATCACTGCAGCTTGTGTTTTTTCTGACAGATATCTTTGCCCTTAGAAAGCAAGCTAGTAAAATCATTGCCAAAAAAAAAAAAAAAAAAAGGCAGCAAACATTTAAAACTCCAAAATAACTTCGTGGTTTTATAGCGACTTATTTCTGAACACAGCATTGAACAAATTTGTAGTGTTTTTGAAAGTAGTCTGTTTTAACAATTCTTGCCTAAGTACTTTTGCCTTAGTAGGTTCTGATCAATTAAATGCCACTGTGTTTAAGCAGAATTAAGATTGATCAGTTCTTCTGCATGTGTTAATGCTGTCGACTTTATAAAAACCTTTGTCACAAAAAGAATGCAGTCTAATACGTGAGTGGACAAGGGCATTTTCCTCCAGGTGGTTCTGTCCATCTGCAGTGAGAGATCACCACAGAACCTTCCATAACATTGACTACAAAAGCACTTCTGGCTCCACACAGTTACAGATTTGCATCTTGATGAACAAAGGGTTTGTTTGTGTATTTTTACCATTTTCCTTCATACTAATATTTCCCTGTTAATTCAACCTATGGAATTGTTATTTCGAAGTAAAATCATTCGTCCAAGAACTTATGTTAAGAAGCCACCTCCATACAATATAGAACTTATAGTTTCATAGCATTAAGGAAGCAAATTTTAATGGTGTTTGTGCCTGGATTTCTGTTAAAAGTCACAGGGTTATAATGCTGAGATTGTGAGTATTAAATTAAAAAATTTTAAAAAGTCACAGGGCAGGGAGATTTGGAAAACTCCAGCTTATTGCTGATTGTGGAAATATGTTCTTTTAAAATTTGTTTATTTTGTATCTAATGAAAGATTTATAGGGCTCTGACAAAAACCAGTAGGTACAGTTTTGAAATTGTGCAGAAAGACAGCACGTTACACCTTCCTGAATTCTGTGTCATGGCATCTACTCACCAAAATCTGAGCAGATAGCAGGGACTTCTGGAGGAAAGTAAGTGTCAGGGGAACTCGTGACAGGGAGAAGGAGCACCAAGAGAGAAAGCGCACGTGCTTTTGACCTTTTCCCCTGAACCACTCACCTCTGCAGCTCCAGCACAGTGTCATTACTATTATTCATTAAGTGTGACCTGCACCATCAGGAAAAGATTCATCAGTGTTCATTACATTCTGTTAACTGAGCCTGGGAGGTTCTCTAACGTATTACAGAAATGCTTCTGCTAGTCAATGGTTAAAGAAATTCTTTCATTTGCTGGTTACAGTGACTTACTCCAAAGAGGATTTAAGGCTGCTTAAATGGTTAAGTTTAAGGTAGAGAGGGAAATTAATTTATGTAGATCAATTTTGTGGATAGCTTCTTTCCAAGGATGTCGGATAAATGAGGTATTCCTGTAGAAAGAGACAACAGAAACAGGCAAAGCTCTTGTGTTGGCTTAACAAGGTGAATAAGCAGAGTGCATAATGGAATTCATTTGCAAAGTAATTTTTGCTTGGCTGGAGTGGTAAGCACAAAATAGACTAGCAGATGAGAATGGTAAGTGTTTGGGATCAGTTGTTAAAAGGTTTAAAAGGGGTTCTAATTCAAGTGACATTTTGTGGTGTGGAGAAGGGGACCGATATTATCAGAATGGTACTTGAACAAGGTAATTTTTACTGGCCTAGGTATAATAGAAGGAACCAGACAGCCAGGGGCAGGCCATGCTGGGAGGCCTTGTGGTGCAGTGAAAGGCACTGCGGCCATGGAGATGGGACAGGGCTCTTGTTGGTGTGGTGCAAGAGAACACACATCGAGCACTTGTCGGTTTGCCTGCCAGGGATTCAATAAATGTTGGTTTCTTTTTGCTTTCCTCCCCACACCTTATGGCAGTGATCTAGGATCAGGAAAACTTGCTGGGATTGGCAATACCATGATGTTCTGTTTTTCTAAAGCATCTCTTTTTGTAAGCTCACTCGCATTTCACAGGATCCGACTGGGTCGTAGTATAACCCTGGTGGGATCTTCGTGCATTAGTATTCAGTCTTTGACACATGAGGAATCTGAGGCCAGAGCAATGAAGATGCTGCCCCAATGTTATGTGTGCTGGGGGAGCAGAGCTAGGGCTCTTCCTCTCCCTTCCCCTGTAGCAGTATGCACAGAAGCCCCAGAACACTCCAGAATGCTGAGTGGAGCTTTGCTAGGCTGCACTGCCAGGTGGGGCTCCAGGTATACTGGTTCCTACCAGGTTGTCAGAGCCACTTCCTTTTTCCCCAGAGGCATACGGAAGCTCCTGAGTGCTGGTTCTCCCTGTCCCTTTGCAGCCCACAGTGCTGCACTGAGCCCCTCCTGCGGGGAGCATTTCCCTCTGTCCCAAGGAAAGCAAGGCCACGGTGCCCCCAGTGGTTCCTTGTGTTTTCCTGAGAAAGTTCGCAGCTTGTCACCATGATCTACTTATTAACAACAACAACAAAAATCACAGGAGAGAAGTCAGTACAATCATGATGAGTTTTACAGAACCTCAAAGCACTTTTAAGTCATTAAGCAGCTTAAAAAAAAAAAAAACTGATTTCCCAAGGTACAGTTTAAAGCCATTCTATCTCTTTGACATCACCAAAACTTGAGCCCTACCTCTTGTTTCTAGGCATGACAGTCTGACCTCAGATAGGCTCCTGTTGCTGTAGTCTTTGTCTGGGGCTACTCCACACCTGCCTGGGAAGCATTTCAGTCCAGATGAGCAGCCTTTGAAATTAGTTGAACACTCAGACGTTCACGCTTATAAGACACAAACCAGGGGGTGAGCTTGCCTTGACATTTGTGGGTCTTGGGTCAAGCGTGTGAAGCGAGGCCCCCGGTCTGCCATCCACCCAACTCTCTCTCTACTCCTGTTCTGTGTGTCCAAGTTGCGACCACTCCTGCCTCCCCTTGGGCCTGGGGTGCCTCTTGCCCACCTTCCAGGTCTACCTATACACCCACAGGCCCTGGGAAATGGCCTGGAAGCACGCATGAAGCCTTTTGGGCAGGGAATATCATGGCCCCGGGGGCCCAGAGCCTGGCCTTGAAGAAGAGAGTGAGTGCTCAGCCTATGGATGGGCACAGCTCCTGACCCTTGGGGAGGGGTGAGCTTAGGCCTTGACCTAATAAGGTTCAGGGCTTGACCCCTCATTTCCCTGTCCTAAAGGCAGTACTGATAAGGGGACACCTTGCTTCAAAAACTTAAGCAATAAAGGCAACCTGAAATGTTTCTTGTTTATATGGCTGGTGGTTGCATTTCTGCATCCTTTGCTCTCCTTTTCCTCCTCAACCTTGGTCTCATACATATGATTGCTTCCTAAAGCATAGTTGATGAAACTGACCCATTTCCTGTTGCTTGCCAAAGTAGCTTAGTAACCAGTATGTTCCTTCTGCTGGTGAAACCTGACAGAGAACCTGGTAAAGTTGATAGCTGTTGTGTTTTTTAGGTTTCAGCCACTGACTTCCATGGCCTCTCCTACCATCCTTCTTTGATGGCATCTCTCCTCTCTGCTTCCACCTATTTATATTTTCCCACATGTCTACCCACAGAGCCAGGCTTCCTTACCTACCTGTTTATTCTTTGACTGTGTGTTCCTTGTGTGTGTATTTGCCTTGTTTTACTTGTAGGCTTGAAGGTCTAAGTGGATGTACACACGGAACCATCTTTGGGGTGCATTTGTGTAAGGGACTGTGTAGAAGAAGTGGTTCTTCAACCTTTCTGCCCTTCAGGTCCCTGGAGGGCTTGTTACCACAGATTGCTGGGTTTCACCCCCAGAGTCTCTGATTCAGTAGATCTGTGGTAGGGCCTGAGAATTTGCATTTCCAATTGAGGACCATTGTTTTGGAGGAGTACATTCAGAACAAAAAGTCAGAAATATTTAAAATCAGATGGTGGTTGTTTTGATGAGAGCTTTTCTTGGATGTGAGAGAGTCAAGGACCTGGCATTAGCATTCTTCGCAACTCTACTGCCTTTTGTGACCATGACTTCCAGAAGCCACAGGCACGTGCAGATCCAGCCTCCAGCCTTCCTCTCCTCCCACCCGCCTTCACATCTTCTCAGGGAAGGTCAGAAAGTGCAGGAGCCACTTTCTCTTGTTCATCCAGAGCCAGCTTGTCTGTGTAGTTCATCCAGTTTGGTCTTGGGGCCCCAGAATAAAATGGACCAAATGTTATCCTTACAGTAATAATACACTATTATTAACTAATATTTAAGAGCTCTATGATTTTCTCCATTTACAGAAGAGGAAAGTGAGGCTTAGAGATATGAAATAACGTATGCAAGGACTCATAACAAGTAATTGGTAGAGCCAGAGTTTGAACCTCAGTCCACCTGTCGCCAGCGCATGCCCTTACCTTCACTGGCAGGCCACCCTGCTTCTCGCAGGTAAGTTAGAGTGATCCATGCCGTGTACAAGACTGACTCCACTAAGAAGGATCTGGGATCCTCCTTGGAGAAGAGGCAGTCAAGCTGGAGACCAAAGGTGCTAACACAGATATCTGTGATGCTCTTGTTCCATTTGTCGTGTTCATCAAACAGGGTCAAGTGAGGTGGTGCGTGGACAGCACTTGGACCCATGGCTGGCATGTAGGAGTGTGGTAGAGGGCAGCCAAACCACAAGTCCCCTTTGAGAATAAAACATATCAAACATTCAGGAATACTCTGAGACCTCTAAGGAAAAACATATTATAAGAAGATGATCATAACAGCTAATAATCACCGCACACTTGCTATTGCCAGTTCTGCGCTAAGATTTTACATGTGTGAATTCATTGAATCCCTGTAGTAACACTCAAAAGAGGTTCCACTTCCACAGTGTTACACAGAGGCACAGGCAGGTGAGGCATCTCCTGAGTGCAGAGATGGGATCGACTCTAGGCAGTCTGGGTCCAGAGCTCACTCCTGACCACCGGCTGCCCAGTGGAGAGTCTTACCCATCCCTCCTAGATGAGAGAGGGAAGCTTGTGAATACATTGGTTCTTCTCCAAGTATAAATGGTCTTTGTTTTCATCAAAATCTGGAGAAGTATTTTAAAACTTGAGAGACCGATTTCTGTTGCTCTTCTTAAAAGATAAGGTGGTAGGACATAGGTTAGGCATGGACCATAAGAGTGGTGAAGGGGTTAGCTCTAGCCAATGTCAAAATAAACCATAACACTTCAAATTTGGGACAAAATTTGACAGACCCATCCATAGGGCAGAAGAGGGGAGGCAGATTTCAGGTTCCATAGTCTGTGAGCATTTACCAGATGGTGGAGGAGGTGCCGTGAGGCCATGGGAAAAGGAAAGCTGATTATCCAAATGGGAATGGGACTGTATGAGAGCGATTTGAAAAATCTCAGTGGGTCTCATCACCTCACATCATTACACCAACGTAAATTCTGCCTGATTAAAATGGGAAGTTTGACAAAAATATGTTCAAAATACATTCAGTGTTCTGGGGACTCTCCTAGGTGCCAAGTGTACAGCATTGAGCAAAACGGATAAAACTCCTGCCCTGAAGCAGCTTGCGTTTTAGCAGATAAAGGCAAATATTCCACTTTCACAAAAGCTTGAAGGAAATGGAAGTGGATATTTATTAAACCTCTGGAGGAGTTGAAATTTCTAAGATTAGAAGCTAGAGATGAACTCACAGAGGAAAATATTGTTAGTCTTATAAGCATAAACATTCTCCAAATGTTAAGGTTATTTCCAGTTTTACTATCATGAGTTATTCCTCAGTGTAATTCTATGTAACGTTGAGGTTTGTCTAGATGTTAGGATAGGTCCTCCAAAGTAGATATCCTAGGTCAAGGGATTTGAACATCTGTTGGGTTCTAGATACATCACCAGGTTAATTTCCTCTCCAAAGTTTAATACTTTTTTTTTTTTTTTTTTTTTTTGAGACAGAATCTTGCTCTGTTACCTAGGCTGGAGTGTAGTGGCATGATCTCAGCTCACTGCAACCTCTGCCTCCTGGGTTCAAGTGATTCTCCTGCCTCAGCCTCCTGATTAGCTGGGATTACAAGCACCCACCACCACACCCGGCTAATTTTTGTATTTTTCATAGAGACGAAGTTTTACCATGTTGGCCAGGCTGTTCTCGAACTCCTGACCTCAGGTGATCCGCCTGCCTTGGCCTCCCAAAGTGCTGAGATTACAGGTATGAGCCGCCACGCCCAGCCTAAAGTATAATATGTTTATATTAAACAAATCAAACCACCAAGATGAAAAGTTAAATTAACCCACCTGTTTGGGTGCTTCTCTCATTGTCTGGGCCCTGCTGTCATTCTACCCTCTCACCAGGTGTCATATCATTCCCAGGTTTTCAATGCTCCCTCTATCTGTTAGGGAATCCTAAAGTTGTATCTTTACCTAGACTTCTTTTTTGAGCTCCAGAGTCATAAAGCCATCAAACTACTGGACTTCTCTCTTTGGATATCTCATAGGGATCTCATCCTTAACACATCCAAAGGAAACATCTTGGTCAACCCCTGAAATATACTCCTGTTCTGGAATTCTTTATTTCCATAAACGGCACCTTCTGTCACCCAGTAGTTCACATCAGAAACCCAGAGTCATCCTTGACTTTGTTTTACTTAACGTTTAATCCATCACCAAATTGTATAGATTTTTGCCTCCCAGGTGTAGCCATTCTCATCATTCACCGTAGCTGTGTTCTCTAAAGTCGCCAGGAACACTGAATTAGTGAATACTGAATCAGTCATTACTCCTAAGGGAGATACAGAGTTAGGTTCCTGTGAGCCTCTGGTCATATTAACATTGACTGATCAATACGTAGTATCAGTTTCATTGGTGTAATAATGTTGCATGTTGGTAGATGTTGTACGTTGGTATAGCATTACATACGTTGGTGTGATGATGTTTTATGTGTGTTTCTGTTTAAACATATATTTTAGCATATAGTTTTGATTAACATCAAACTCATGCCCAACGGCACTATAACTCATGCCTGAATGAGCTTATCTGACACATGCATTTCTCATAAGGCACATCACAGTCTTCTGGTGCTTAGGAGCACTAAACAGCACTTTAGCACTGTGCTTGGGGTCCATTTAAACAGCAAAATCACCAAGAAAATACACCAAAATGCAAAAAAAAAAAAAAAAAATGCGGCACTATATAGACTGTTGAAAGGGTACTTATTTATAGTATAAGAGCTGAAGCAGGAAGGCGGAATGTCACCATCGTGGAGCTCCGCTAGGAATGCGTGTGTTGGCCAGTGCAACTTTTTTGCTGCTCCGCGCATGCACAGGCAGGACCAAAAGTGCCCTGAGTGTTGACTTTGGGGTTACAAACACCTTTTAGTGAGTAGGTGAATTCGCAAATGTGGAATCTAGGAATAATGACGACAGACTGTTTATCGTGAAGCCATCCATTTCTGTCTCCACTGCCATCCCTTGTCTGGGGGTTGGCACACTTTTTCTGTAAAGGTCCACATGGTGCATATTTGAGGCTTTGCAGGCCATCTGGTCTCTGCCGCAGCTACCCAAGTTATAGAGTGAAAGCTGCACAGACAATACATACACGAGTTGCGCGGGGGGTGCGGAGAGGTGGGAGGGGGCGTGTTCCAGCAAAATATTATTCCTAAAAGCAGACTTGGGTTTGAATTTGGCGCCCAGCCTGTAGTTTGGATCCCCGTAGCTAGCCTAAGCCGCCATAATGTCTCATCTGAACTGGTTTCCTGACTTGTCCCCCCATACCTGTTCTTGACCTTCCCCAGCCAGTTTCCCATAGTGATATTAAGTGCACATTAGATCCTGTCACTATCTCACTTCAGATGTCCAACTGCGTCCCATCACACTTGGAAGAAAATCCTGAATCCCAAACAGCATGGGTCACAGCACAATCCCAGCTTGCTTCTCTGATCTCCCTGGACACCAGTCTTCCCCTCTGTTTGCCCCATCCTTTCCTCTTTCAGTTCTGTGACTGTTCCCAGCTGTTTCTTGCTTCAGCACCCTCTCCCACACAACAGTCTTCCCTTCTGGAATGCTCTCCTGCCTGGCAGCCTGGTTAATTCATGCTCACTCTGTGGTCACACCTCAAATGTCACTTCCTCCAGGAGGCCTTCCCTGATCCTCTAGCGTATATCAAATTCCCCTCTTCTCATCTCAGAGCACCCTCTTCTTTTCCTTCATGACACTTGACAATTTTCAGGAACCCACTTATTTGGGCATATTTGTTTTCCACTTGCCTTCCCCATTAGGCTGCAAGCTCCACGAAGATAGAAACGCATCTGTGGTTGTCTCTGTGTTCCCTACCCCGTTACCATCATGCACATTGTAGACACTTCCGAAAACTTGGCAAATCAGTGAATGATTGTACAACATGCTTTCGTTCATATAGATTTTTGTATGAACCTGCAATCGAGGAAATTGCCACCCTTTTAGAGTGTATAGTGTATCTTCAAAAATTGACAGTGATGATTAAAAGCAAAAGACATCTTGATAGGTGAGTTTGTAAATGGGTGTGAATGTGTATCTTTATTGTCAAAGGGTGATTCTGAGACAGACACTCTGCGAACAGGTATATCCGGTGTGAAGTTTTCTCCCTGGCACTTGAGAGCTGCATTCAATCCTGCTGGTTTTAGTTTTCCCCTAGAGCTTTGGAACTTGCTGGTAACATTTTCACATGAGGAAGTGGAGGTAAAGTTTGCTTTAGGAGGCATTTCAGCCCCCCTCTTAAAAATTGACTTTGCTCTCATTTCTTCGCTCAAACCATCACCCCATCTCTCTTAGACTTTGTTAGTGCAAGTTGTCGTTTCTACAGTGTTGCCCCATCTGGGGAAGAAATCTTTGATTTGTCAGAGAATCATCTAAGCAATGAAGTTCCAACTTAGGGATTGTTCCCAAGTCATTCCAGGAATCCTCCATGCCAGTGATGGATAAGCCACTTAGCATATTTTAGAAAGGTAACAGATCATTTCTAAGATGACCTTCTGTAGATTAGTAGTGAAATGTAAAGCCTTATGTGACTGCTTTTTTTATGTATTTAGTACAGAAATAACATTTTCTAATTAAAGGAAATTAGAAAATAAAGGCAAGCAAAACACTCCACATACACACAGTCTCTCTCTCTCTCTCTCTTTCTCTCTGTCCAGAAATGACCACTGTTACGTCTTTCAGGTATTTTTGTATGCATAGATATGTGCACTTTTTTTTTTAACCAAAATGATGTATTACTGTTTCATTATCTGCTTTTTTTGGATAACAATCTCCAACTTTATATTTCAATAAAGTTCATCTCATTTAGTACCTTGTTTCTATTCCAATTTCCATAACTGGCCCTCAAATATCCTTCGAGGCTGGTTTGTCAAAATCACCATCTAATCGAGTATCATGCCCTGTGTCTGGTTGTCACTTCCTTTTAGTCTCTTAATCCAGCACAATCTCTTATTGAAGCAGCAGATGAGTTGCTGGTCTTGCCTCCAGAATCTCTGACTTGCTAGATGTGTGAGGTTGCTTCCTTATGGTGGGGTTAGGCTTGTTTCTCCATCCTCTGATTTCCTGTATGGAAAGGCTTGCAGGATTCAAGTTGTTTTGACTAGATCTCACCAGAGCTGATTCAGTGTACTTCACTTGCTGTTATTAAAAAGGCCCACTACTGGGGATGCTGAGATTGACCCCTGGTCTAGGGCTGTGACAGCCTGAAGCCACCATCATCCAGTTACACTTTCCCCCTGGAGACCAGCAAGTGACTTGTGTGGTATAACTTTGCATACAAATCATTTACTTATTGGTTTTGTACCCAGTGGTCATTCTTGCCTGAACCATACCTTCCTTGGGTTTTGGGAAATGTTTCTGTAATTCTTTCATTTCTTCTATAAAGTAGAGCTTTCCTGCACTGCCTGGGGCTGTCTGGTTACCCTGACACATGGTTCCCACTGGAAAGGTAGGATCTCTGCTAATGCTTTCCCTTTCCCCATTAACTTTCAAAGTAAGGAGTTTAATAACTACTTCAAGTAGTGACAAATGTTTTTTTTTTTTTTTTCTGTCTTTCTAACATTATACATTCATGGATTTTTATTGATTTGGTGTGTTCTTATCATTATTCTTTTGTTATAACTTTTAGGCAGTGAGACTCCTTCAGCTAGCTCCTATGATGTTTTGACAGAATTTCCATAATCTTGAAAAGCTGTCTTGATTCATGACACAAATGCCCTAAGCTCATCTTGTGCTTTTCAGTGGTATTGGACAATGGTATTAGAGACTACAATCAGGGTATTGGGGTGATTATTGCTACAGAGGTGACTTGTTCCTAGAGAATGTCAATGGACAAAGTGGGAAAATATATACTGTTAAAATTTAAGAGTTCAGGTGGACAAGTCCAGTTTAGTTTTAAAATCCTTGTGCTCTCACTTTCCTCAATAATTGTTTTAACTCCCTTTTTCTGGTTTGGAAAAATCTTTATTTTTTTCTTTAACCTATAAATATAAAGAATATAGTTTCAAAATACCAATATTTATATTATTACCAATATGCAACTACAGAGGAAAGTTTAATACTTCTTTGTAATTTTCGTTTTGTTCTTAAAATGCATTCCACTAAGGGTATGTGTTAAAAATACTGTATTCTAAAATTCCTAAAAATAAATTCTTCCTCAGCAGGTATGCCACCCAGTTTGATGTATGGTTAGGCTCATACCATTCCATTTCTTTTCAGTTTAGGAAATTTTGAATGGAGCTTTTTTAAGATGGGTAATGCATTACGTGGCTGAAGGGTCAAAACTATATAGATGTTTAATCTAGATGATGGGTTTGTGAAAAATTGTTAAATCATTCTTTCTACATTTCTTCTGGTATTGGAAAGTTAAAATAATTAAACAATGTAGAGAAGTATACACAATGAAGTCTTAACCTGTGAACTGTGTTTTTTTTTTTCTTTTTTATTATTTCTGTTTTGCAGATGAGCCCCATGCACTTTGTTCCCTCGTAACCATTTTTCTTAGTATCTAGCTTAACCCTTTGAGTCTTTCATGCCTTTACAGGTTCTAGTGTGTGTATGGGTGTGTTGTTATTCTCTTACACAAAGGATAACATAACACATACAGTCTGTTGTTCTACGTCTTAACTTTTTTCTCTTAATATTCTGGAACTCTCCATATTTGTACATAGAGATTATCTTCAGTCTTTCTTATAACCTTAGAGTACTGCATTTTGTTGATGTGTGATGATAGCATAACAACATAATCTTGGATTGTGTCTAATCCTCTGCTCTTTTCAAGTCACCTGTAATAGATAACCTTGTAGACATGTCATTTAATACTTGTGTAGGTGCATCTGCGAAATGAAATCCTAGAAGTGGGGTTGTGTAGTCAAGGGACAGATACATCTGTTATTTTTAAAAGTTATTGACAAATTCTTCCTGTAGGGTTTATACCTTATTTTACTCATGCAAGCAATATGTGAAAGTGCCTTTTTCCCCAGAACATCACCCATGGAATCTGTTGTCAAACTTTCGGATTTTTGCTGGTAGGTGAGAAATGTTATTTTGTTATAGCTTTAATTTATATTTATTTTATTATAAGTGAGGTTGAGCATATTTTCATGTATTTAAATGTCAGTTAGTGTTTATTTTTATGTGGACTGTGTTTTGAATTTCGGACATTTTCCCACTATGTTGTTGGTCTTTTTCTTCTTTATTCTGAAAGCTCTTTATATATTGTCTTTGCTATGAGTTGCATTTTTTTTTTCCGGTTGATCATGCATGTTTTGATTCACTTAGTGGCGGTGGTTTGCCCTTTGGAAGTCTCTTTCATTTTATGTAGTCAAATTTATTTTTTTTATGGCTTCTGTATTTTTAGTCAAAGTTAGAGAGACTTTGCCTGTCTCCTATTTTTCAGTTCCTTTGGGTACTTTTGTAATTTCACTTTTTTCTGTTTATATCTTAGTGCATTTGGTGTTTCTTCTAGAACAGCAGACCCCAACCTTTTTGGTCCTGGCGACTGGTTTCATGGAAGACAATTTTTCCATGGACTGGGGGCGGGGGTGGTTTCAGGATGAAACCTTCGACCTCAGATCATCGGGCGTTAGTTAGATTCTCATAATGAGCGCACAATCTGGACCCCTCACATGCGCAGTTCACAGTAGGGTTCATGCTTCTATGAGAATCTGATGCCACTGTGATCTGACAGGAGGCGGAGCTCAGCTGGTAATGCTCACTCACCTGCCACTCACCTCCTGCTGTGTGGCCTGGTTCCTAACAGGCCAGAACTGCTACTGGTCTGCGGCTGGGCCAGGACAGGGTGGGGAGTGGTTGGGGACCCCTGTTTTAGAGTATGTTCTGAGGATTGGATGCAACTTTATATTTTTTCAATACTCAATTGTCCTAACATTATTTGTTTAAAAGTTTATATTTTTCCCATAGTATCATAATCCCTACTTTATCATATACTAAATTTCTGTAGGTCTGGGGTCTATTTCTGGACTCTTATGTTTTTCCATGGGTTGATCTGTTGTTAATTATTGAAATTTATATCATCTTTTCATATCTGAAAAGACTAGTTCTCCCTCATTGCTCTTCCCCTTTAGCCTTTTCCTGGCTATTCTCCATGTTTGTTATTCCGTATGAACTTTAGACCCAACATTCTTGATTCCAGAAAAAAACCTGTTGGTATTTCCATTGGGATCACATTAAATTTATAAACTACTTAGGAGGAATTAACATCTTTACCAGGTTAAGTCTTCCTGTCAAAGATCATGTTTTCTCTGTGTTCTCTTTTTGTGTGTACTTTAGTAATGTGTAAAAGTTTTCTGTATATAGGTTATACACGTCTTAAGTTAATCCTTGTAAATAATATCTTTCATTACCTCCTCGTGTTTGCATATGAGGACTATTTATTTCCACATGTATTTTTGACAGCTTTATTGAGATATAATTCACATAATTTACCCAAAGTGTACAGTTCAGTGGTTTTTAGGATATTCACAAATTGTGCAACCATCACTACTATCTAATTTTACAACATTTTTGTCACTCCAAAAAGAAACTCTGTACCAGTTAGCAGTCATTCCCCATTCTCAACCTCCCCCAGCCCCTGGAAACCGCTAGTCTACTTTCTATTCAGGACATTTTATATTAGTGGAATCATGCAATATGTGGTCTTTTGCAGCTGGCTTCTTTCACTTAGCTTGTTTTCAAGGTTCATCCATGTTGTAGCATGCCTTTTATAGGATAGCCATTCTTGTGAGTGCGAAGGGTACCACTGTGGCTCAGTTTTGCTGATTTCTATATGTATTTAGTTCTCTTTAGTGAGATTTCATGAGTGCAGGAGGCTGGCTTTCAATTCCAGATCCCCAGTGCCTCCCACAGTGTCTGGCAAATATTTGGTACTCAATAAATGCTTATTGAATGAATGATTGGATATAGTATACTTCCAGGCCACCTCTACATTTTAAAGTTAAAATGTAGCTTGGCATATATAAATTAATTTTTATCTTTTCCTAGGTGAAACATAATTAGAGGGTGAGTTTTTCCTCCAGGAAAGCCTGGTAAAAGCAATTTTATCTGATACGTGGTTTGTGATAGTCAATATTACTTTTTCTTACATTAAAATGAATGATTGAGAGTCTCTGGTACATATGTCTAAGTGTCTGTGTCTCATCTTTTCAGGAGGATGATGTTTAGCCCTAGATTCTACTGTTATTGAAAACTACTTAGTAATATGTGTAAGATAGAAGTGAGAAATTAGGTAAAGTTCTGGGCCTGGGAGAAGGGAGTTTTGAACGAGATGGATCAGTTCATATGTGTTTTACAAGTTCTAAGTTTACCAAGGGCTGTGTTCCAAAACTTCTTTTGTAAGCAAGTTGTGTGGACACATCACAGTTAACAATCAAGTGCTATCAGCTGAGATTTGGGTCTCACGAGAGAGTAGTTGATGCATGCGTGAGAGCAGGCAGTGTGTATGGGAACTCCCTGTACCTTCCACTCAATTTTGTTGTGAGACTAAAACTGCTCTGCAAAAATAAAGTCTGGCTGGGCGCAGTGGCTCATGCTTGTAATCCCAGTACCTTGGGAGGCTGAGGTGAGTGGATCACCTGAGGTCAGGAGTTCGAGACCAGCCTGACCAACATGGTGAAACCCCATCTCTACTAAAAATACGAAAATTAGCCAGACGAGGTGGCATGTGCCTGTAGTCCCAGCTGCTCGGGAGGCTGAGATAGGAGAGTTGCTTGAACCCGAAAGGCAGAGGTTGCAGTGAGCTGAGATTGCACCACTGCACTCCAGCCTGGGCAACAGTGTGAGACTCCATCTCAAAATATAAATAAATAAATAATGTCTAGTAACTTTTAAAAAGAGAGAACACAGCTGAAATATATATACTGTCTAGGAAAAGGGAAATAATTAAATATCAGAAAAATAATCTTGAAAAAGAAATATTTCTCTTTAATATCAGTGTTGGGAGAAAGGTATTTTAATTAAGTCAGATCGTGTGTGTGTGTACACGTGTGTGTATTTGCAGGAGACTTTTGGACACTATCCAAGGATTTTGAGATTGACAATATTGGATTTTTATATTACTCCAATTTTCTTTGAAAACATGTGACTGTTAACTTTATTATTACCCTTACATTATTAGACAAGTTTGGGTTGGGGATAGGAAAAAGACAGAGGGAGACTGATTGGTTGACTGACTCATTCATTCATTGGTTAAATGGGACAGATTGATTCCTCTTAACTGTCAGAGCCTGAGAGATGGGGAAGGTAGAACATGGCTCAAAAGAATATGCAATTCCTGTAAGAAAATATTTATCTGAAAGGAATGATAATAATTAAGAATCAAGCTGTATGAGATAGAAGCAGTAACTGAAGGGCAGATGGATGAAGGAAGGTAGCTGTGGTGCCAGTCGAATCAATGGCTGGAAAGCCACAGGAGGCAGACTTCCATCAGGCCCTAAGGAAGGACATCGTACCGAAGCCCTCCACATGTGGACAGCCGTGGGGCCCGCGATTTCTCCAGTGCTGGAGGTATTCAGGATGAGTGCCTTGTGAAGGGACTGCTGGAGACTGGGGTCCGGCAGAACATGGATGTGAGACCAGAGCATCTTTCAGGCTGCTTCTGAGAGAGGTTGGTAGTTCTGAGTGTGTTTACAGTTCCATAGAGGAGGAAGAAAGGAAGAAGCGGGGAAAAGAGTTAGGTGGGGATTTTCCCTGTCAGCTCAGGAGACCTTGTTTCTCTTCAGAGCGAGTACGACGGTAGAAAACAAATTGTTTTTTGTTTCATGAACTGTTTATTAGTAGATTATTGGTTAAGATGCTTTTAGCTTCAATAGCCAGAAACCAACACAAAGTGTATAAACAAAAGGGAAAGCTGACTCTTGGTTAACAAGAAGTTCTGAGGTCATCAGCTCCGGGGTTGGTTATAAAGAACCGACATTCTTCCTGTATTTCTGCCCCACTGTCTGTGGTATGTTGGTCTGTTGGCTGCCACAGTTCTAGGCATCACATCCCACTCGACAGTGTCCATGGGAAAAAGAGCATCTCTTTAGAGCAAGCAAACCTTTTCCAGAGGCTTCCTGCAGACCTCCCTTCACACCTCATTGACCAGGCTGATGGCATGTGCCAGCACCTAAGTCAAGTCATTGACAACAGGAAGAGCATGAGCCCTGGCTGAGTTAAACTGACCAGGATGTGTATCCCCACCATGCCAGACGTGAGGCCATCTTCCCTGAGAGTCGGGATCTGAACAGGAAGATCACCCAACACATGTTGTTGTTAAAGTGCTTATGGAGATCTCTGTGCCCTAGTGGTGTCATGCATATGAGCCATCCAGGCTGTAGTTAGAGAATCAGAGGCTCACTGTGTGATCTCCAAGAAGCCGTGTCACCCGTGTCCTCCGTAGCAAGACAGTGTGTTGGAAGGCCCTCCTAGCTTTGGAATTCCATCATTGTCTCTCTTTCTCTCCCTTTCAGCTCCCCTCCCACTGCCCCCAGAGGCTGCCCTGTGACAGAGGAAGTTTCTTATGAAGTCCTCAGTGATCTATGTAAAGAGATGGTGTTTTCCCAGGCCCTTAGCACTTTGTTCTGTTGGTTTCACAAACTAATTATTGTTCAGAATTTAGTTTTTAGAAAATTTTAATGACTTTTGTAAGAGGTTTAGTTAACATACTGCACACACACACTCTCTGTCTCTCTCACACACTTAGCTTTTCTATGTGTATGTGTGTACGTGTATCTGTATTCTAACCTGACTTTGGTGGAACCAGCTTTCTTGCTCTGTACACAGACCCCTTCCTGCCGCTCGTTTCAGCCCTGGTGTAGTGGAATGTGTCTGAAGCATGAGTTTCGAGGCCTTTTCCTGATAGCCACCACAAAGTGGTCTCGAGGGCCCTCAGTTCTGTTCAGCAGTAATGCAAAGTGAAGATGTTTCTCTGACTCAAAGTGAGATGACATTAATTGAGCGCCTACCATTTATGCTCCTTCTATAGGAGACTTAGATACAATACTTACCATGCTTAAAATGGCTCTGAAATTAAAGGGCAAGGCCTGAGGTGCAGTATCTCCTCTTTCCAGCCCTCCTGTTCAGGCCTGTTTAGCTGCTTTCTTCCCATATCCAAAGGCTGTCTCTTGGGGAGAAGCTGGACTGTCCCCTAAATTGGAACAGATAGCAGCCCAGGGCCTCGAGCCCCCGCTTCCCTTTGTGTTGTGCACTGGCTCCGGCATGGCGCCCATCTTTGAAGTCAGGTGAAAGCCCCACAGGCAGGGCTGCTGCCCTCCTGCTCTCTGGCCATTCAGCGCAACCTTTAGTCTAGGAAAAGTGCCAGTCTTCACTTCCAAGTATCATATCTCCCTAAATGGGGCAATCTGCTTTAAATGCCTTCTCCACTGGCGCCTTCCCCATCTCACAATTGGCGTAATTAAAGAGACAGGCTCACCTCCTTTGCTGCCTGTGTGTGCTGGGTCAGGGCGTTGGCTGGGGGCCGCTGGTGTGTGTGCACGCCTGCCCTCGCAGAGACGCTCCCTTGGCCCTCCAGCCCTTGAGTGGTCATTTTCAGAAGGGCTCAGAGCCACTCTACATGCATACACTTTACCTTTGCATTTTCCCTACTGTGCTCAACTCAATAACAGGCAAGCTGGTTACTATGATCCGTGAAGCTTTTTGTATCTTGCTGGAAAAAACTGCACTCTGAACTGAAAGATAATCTCCCTCGATGGTTCCAAGTCAGAATTTGCTTTATGACTCATGACATTTGGCGTCTTTCTCCATAAAGATTTTCCCCTTCTCATCCACTGCCAGCTTCAGGTGTGTGCGATGGTGTGGTTCATCCTTAAAGAGTCACCGCTGATCCGAAAGAATGGTGTGACATGTAGGAAGGCTCCCATGGTTGCTGGTCCCCTCTGATCTCCAGTTCAGCTGGCAAGCCAGCGCCCTTGATTAAGCTCCTTTGGAACCTGGGTAAATTTATTACCTGCCAGTCGGCTTAAAGCAAAGACCTCTCAGAGGGCATGCCTGGTATTGCTGCTGTCCTCTGTTCTGCAGAGGCAGCCTCAGTCTCCATCACCTGCCTCTCAGCAGTCAGTCTCTCAGCAGCAAGGGGGGCTCACTGTGTGCAAAGCCCTGGGCCCAGTGATTCAGCCAAGAACAGAATAGAAAACAGCCATGCCCATCTGACTGCTGTAAAGAGGGACAGGAGAACCTTGGGACAGAGGCCACACCTGTGCTTGCCCAAGCCTACATAGACCTCCCTCTTGTGGGATGTGCACTGGGAATTGATTTCCCAGTGGTGAGGACAAACTTGTGCTCATTTCTGCCTTGTTTGTCACCTAGATTCTCTTTATGATGACATCTAATGTGCAGAAGTCCAGCCCGTAGCAGCAGCATTGGACTAATGTGGGAAGTTCAGGAATTTTGAGCCTGGAAAGTCCGGTGAAGGAAAATCCCTCATGTTTCAGCAGGGCTGCATGGCCGGTTCTCCACGTGCTTCAGCAGAGTTTTCTTTTCTCTTTTCTTTTCTTTTTTTTTTTTTTTTTTTCAACTGTGAAAAAAGCAGTGCCAGCTGTTTGGTAAAATATGGGTCAGTGAGAAATAGGATTTGCTTTATAGAAGTTAACTTTGGAGAATTGTGTCCTCAAAAAGAAACGAAGCCTAAAGATAGGAGGACTGAGGGAATCCTGGGTGTGATGGTCCTAACCCCATAAGTTAGCTTGGGGTACTTTTAGGAAGATTTTGGTTTCTAGCAATTCGGGAGGGAGGTGGACATGAGTTTGTGCAGAAGGGGGAGAGATGCGGGAGAAAATCACCTGCAGACACGTTGAGTAGTGAGAAACCATGAGACAGACTCTGCACGGCCAGACAGAGGACATCTTATTAGAATAGAAAAGAATAGTATTTTATTTTGCCGTGAACAAGACAGTTTGGGGAGTGGAGAAGAGCTCCCAGGGTGGGCGATGACAGGCATCTGGGGGACACTGGAGCCAGCGGATGCAGCAGGCAGCTTGGACTTCAGTCTCTTTTCTAGCAAAGGAGCTGCGCCTTTGGGGTAGGGGGTGAAGAGGTGGTAGACCATTTGAAATAGTTTCTGAGCATGTGTGTGCACACAGGCACATGTGTGGCTGGTGTCTCTTAGAGAAAAGGCATTTAGAGAAAAGCAAGGTTGTGAGTGGCCTGAGAGCAGTTACAATTGATTTTGAAAATGGAAGGAATTCTACCTAATCCAGAGAATACACAAAGTATACTTTGGAAAGGGGCAGTAAACTTTTCTGACTGGCCTGCCTTCCTCCCTCCCTTTCTTCTTCCCTTTCTCTCTTCTTCCCTTTCTCCCATCCTTCCTTCCTTCTGTGATCTTTTGTGGAAAAGCAAGAGCTATTCGTATGTAGTGATACAAATTTGGTACTTACATATAGTTTCTCAACATGTTTCTCAGAGATTAACATGATCCCTGGGAGAATCTGGAAGCTCCATCTTTGGGGTGTCTTCTGAAGAAGATTGTGATTCTTATGGCATCTGCCTCCTCCAGCCCTTAGTCATTAATTATTTACTTATATATCTCAGTTTTGTGCCTAGCACTAAGTGATGGTTAGTGTGCACGGTTGGCCCAGTAGAAATATGTTTGTCCATCCATCCATCCATCCATCTATCCGTCCATCTATCCATCCATCGGTCCCTCCAAATAAACCATTCATCAAATAAGGGAACCTTCCCCAAAGGTCCCAGCTGTTCTCTCTCCCCTTCTCATAGGCTATAACTGGGTAACAAGCCTAACCCAGATCTTCACTCCCAGGCACAGCAAACAATTAGCTTAGACTAGCCAGGATTGGCTCTTGAGTCACATGAAGGGGAGGTGGAAGGAGGTGGGAGGTGGTGGTGGGGAGAGTGACATCTAAACTAAATCCTGTCTCTCCAGAGGAGAAAGAGGAAATGGCTGTTAGGAAGGCAACTTACAGTGTCTGCTTCAACATGTTCATTTTTTTAATGTTTTACTCTGATTGTGTAGTGTTTTTTAACTATATATTCTCTAAATTTGGCTATGTTTACTATGGTAATTATTTTAATTGAGTTCTATTTGATTATTTGTAATTCACCTTGTTCTACAAATATTTATTGATTTTATAGTATAAATACATATAATGTAATAAACCATATGATACATAAAAGAATTTAGGACAAGATCAGGATAAATGCAAATAAATATAGAAGTTCAAAGTCAGGAAGAAAAAGAATTACAGATATGCAGACAGTAAGTCCCTTACATTGTTATTTAGCTGAGCTTCATAACATCAAAGAGAAAAGGCAAATGTGGGCACTGCGGTAATTCTTGCTGTCAGAGAAGGAAGGTGTACCAGGTCCCCAAGAGGAGCAAAGATTTTTTTAGTTCTTTTCAACTAAATTTTGCATGTGGACTTTTATCTAGGAAGCACTGAGAGGTATCATGAACAGGGTGTTCAGCATCCCCACAACAAATGAAAAACCGGGTTCTTACAACTCTTCTCACAGCAGTCCTCATTGGAAGCTCAAGGCCTAAAATGAAAATGCAACTCAGCAAATATCATTCCCCGGAAGGCCAAAATAACTGATCTGAGTACTTCTTCTTATCCTTCTACTGATGAGGTTTGATGCAATACGAAGACCCAAAACACCCAGCAAGAACTGCCAGTCTACATGCCTATCAGACAGCCTTCAAGACCATTACTTTTTTTTTTTTTTTTGAGACGGAGTCTCGCTCAGTCGCCCAGGCTGGAGTGCAGTGGTGTGATCTCGGCTCACTGCAAGCTCCGCCTCCCAGGTTCACGCCATTCTCCTGCCTCAGCCTCCCAAGTAGCTGGGACTACAGGTGCCCGCTGCCACGCCCAGCTAATTTTTTGCATTTTCAGTAGAGATGGGGGTTTCACCGTGTTAGCCAGGATGGTCTCGATCTCCTGACCTCGTGATCCACCAGCCTGGGCCTCCCAAAGTGCTGGGATTACAGGCATGAGCCACCGCACCCGGCCTACTTTTTTTAACTGACATGTGCATGCATGTATGTGCGTATGTGTGTAAATATATCTGTATATTTATGAATAGATGTATGCATCCAAAATAGTATATATAGGAAGAGATCATTTGAGGATACGTTCCATTGCCCATCATGCTGTATTCTAGCTCACCAGTTGAGGCTTTAGGAATCGACCTGGTAAAGTTGACGTCTGTGGAAATTAAGGCCTCTATTTAAAATGCTCACAGAGGAGAGTTCTATTTTTGTAAATAGGATAATTGGGTGGAAAACTGTGCTAATGTCTGTCTTTATTTAACCACTCCAAGGGACAAAGCCTAACTGCTAAAACCATGAGGCCATAACCAAGACACCACCATTTACCCAGGGGCACTGTCATCTCTATACCGCAATTTTAAAAGAGTATGGAGGTCAGAAGCCAGACAGTTGGGTTCCATATTAATGTCTCCAGGGGATGAACAGAGGGTGAGAAGGAGCAGATAGACAGAGGCAGGTCTGGATGGGAGGTTGGAGAGTGGTCAGTGCTGTTCTCCCAGCTGTCAGGAATGTTATATGGGAAGAGGTTAGGGAAGAGAGTTTGGGAAAATATCAGATGAGGGAATGACTGTGTCCTGGCAGAGGTGTTATTTCCTCTAAATGACTTTTGATGATCTTCTGTCCTTGTGAAGATGTTGGGAGTGGACAGTGCCAGGACAGCATGAACTGTCGTGCGGCATGGCGGATACCAGAGGAGGGTGCAGCGAACAAGCATTTATAGAGCCTGCCACTATTTCCTCTGCTGACCTCCTTTGCGAGGCAGTAGTAGGAAATGGTTAGAGTGCAAGTATGTAATCAGAGGCTCTAAGCCCGAGTCTTCTCCCAGCAAATGAGGTAATAGTGGTGTCTTACCTCAGACCTGTTGGGAGCTGTCGTGAACACATCATCCACGCCCAGTAAATGCTAATTAACACAATGATACCATCAAGAGAGCTTTCTTAGACTGATATGAAGTAGATCTCAGGCTCTGCATTTTCCAGTGGGGTAAACTGAGGCATAGAGAGGCAAATTCACTTGTGCAAGATCTTTTATCTAGTAAGTGTCAAAGCTAGGATTCAAACCAGGCTTTCTAGCACTAAATCTTACTGGGTTTTTCTGTTCCATGCTGCCTGAATTTATCGGTAACTCACCTGTGTCTTATAACTCAGGCATGTGATGTGGGCCATGAACCCACAGCACCTTTCTGGATCCACTGTGCTGGTGGGTAGCTTTCTGTTTGTGATAATCACATTTGATGAGCTTGGCGGTGATTTGTACGATGACAGGGACACTCCGGCAGTGTGTTAAGGAGTCTGGGTCAGGAGGGACTTTTTTCATTTGTTTTTGCCACATCACCCAGCAGAGAGCATATGTGTAAAAGAAGGCAGTTTGGTGAACTTGGGAGGAACTCCTCAGCACTCTACTTGTGACCATGACAATTGTGACAGTTTTTCCTTCACACCCTATCCAAGGTCAGGTTTTTGTTGTTGGACCTTGTTAAATCGAGGATAGTGGGCTTGAATGGACTTGGTGTATCATAGAAATAGCCTCATGTGGTGTAAGCTTCTGCTTGGGGTCACCAGCTGCTGCCACAAAGCTGAGTAGCCAGTAATTTCTTACAAATCTTTTCATATTAATAGAAAAATGGAAGGCAGGTGGTGTGCCAGGAGGAGTGCTTTTTCTTTGAGGCTTTGAGGGCCTGTCAGGGGATGAATTTTGCATCCCCCTCCCCACTCACATGTTGAAGGCCTAACCCCCAGTACTTCAGCATGTGACCTTATTTGGAAATAGAGTCATTGCAGATGTGGCTAGTTAAGATGAGATCCCACTGGAGTAGGGTGGGCCCCTAATCTAGTATGACTAGTGTCCTCTTAAGAAGGGGAAATTCAGACACACGCCCACAGGGACCATGGCTCATCGGCACGAAAGCAGAGACTGGATTAATAGGCATTGAAGCCAAGGAACAGCAAAGATTGCCAGCATCCACCGGAAACTAGGAGAGAGGCATGGAACAGACCGTCCTTCACAGCCTCGGAGGGAGCCAGCCCTGTCGACACCGTGATCTTGAACTTCTGGCCTCCAGGACTATGAGATAATAAATTGCGTTGAGTATGCCCCCCAGCTTGTGGTGCTGTGTTATGCTAGGCCAAATAAAGTAACATCGGGCCCATGGAAAAACAGTGACTTACAAACTCCAGAAGAAAAGCAAGAGCCCCTCCTATGCTTTGGTTAAAGTTTCCATCGGAGCGTGGGAGTCTGGATGTAGGGCTGAGGGTTCCGAAAGTGTCATAGAAAGCAGAGAAGCGGCTCCAGTGGGCAGACCAGCTTCCGAAGAACACGGGTGTTCTGTGAAGGTCATTGCGTGGAGGAGACCTTTTACCTCACTGAGTTTTTTAGAGAAAGCAATTTTGTCCTTTCAGGTTGGAAAAATATTTTCTTCAAGACCACAAAGTGACAGTTAAAAAAAAAAAATTGGCCACCTGCAAGTCTAAATGTCACCATCTAGAACAGCTCTGCCTGATAGAGCTTTCTGTACCGATGTTTCTCTCAGTCCACCCTCTCTCCCATGGTAGCTACTTGCCCCGTGACCAGGAAGCACTTGAAATGTGGCCAGTGGGGCCGAAGAACTCAATGTTTTATTTTAATTAATTTAAATGTAAATAGCCACTTGTGCCTGCTGGCTGCTTCTGTGTTGGTCAGTGTGGCTCCAGATCACTAGAATAGCAGTGGACTGGGGCCCAAAGGAAGAACCGTGGGTGCCTGGATATCCAGTGGAGGCCACAGGAGGGTTGGGGCTGACTGATCACCCTGGCTTGGCTAGTGCCCTCATGTGTGGTCTTGTCCTCAGCGACAGGGACCTAGGTGGGAGTAAAAGTGAAGTAACACAGGCAGAATTTTCTGGATGCTTTACTAAAGAGATGCTTAATGTGAGGCTTTGTCTGCCGTTCCTTCTCTGAGCCCGAATTATCTTCAACTGGTTTAGTGCTCGGTAGAGACAGGGTAGATTAAGACACTTGAAGAGAAGCCAGGAAGCTGGGTCTCTGGATATGGGCAGACCGAGATGTTTCTTTACAGGTTTCAAGTGCCGGCCCTTGATGTGCCCAGAGGGGCCACTAGTCCCAACGCTAGGAAGGTGGGGATGTCCAGATGCAAACCACCTTCTCTGAAGCTGGGAGGGTCTCCCCTGGAGTCTGTTGTACTAGACTTGTTGAGTGCAGATGCCTGACAAAAGCTACTGAGGCTCAGCCACCTCTGCGTTCTTCACAGTTGCCACCCTGCCCCCAGCCGCTGAATCGACGGCTGCCACAGGGACTGTGACCAGAGGATGCTGTTTAGAGAGCGTGCGTGTGGGACATCTCAGAATCTGAGATGGAACCCCGACTGGGCAGTATTAGGCGCAGTTTCACACTGAAAAGGGGTCCCTGTGACTGATTTGGCCAGCCCTGGACAAATGAATGTTGTCATTGTACCACCGGCTTTGGCTCAGTGCCTGGTATAATTTAAAAATTGCCTCGTTTTCTAGCTCTACTTAGTTATCTGATTTCAGAAAGAAACAAATGGTTCACCAAGTCTTATAATATCTCTAACCCCAAGACAAGCAAGGGGTGTGAGGCAGAGACACGCTATGTCAGGCTAGAGCCTGCCTCTCCCCTGGCCCACGTCGCTCTGGCCGACTGGACTCCAAACAGTGAAGGGATGGCCTAGAAGGAAGGACTGAGTGGTGAGACTGGTGGATGTGCAGCTAGAATTCCTGGGCTTGGAGGGCAGGAGTTTTAGTTTGAGCAGAAGTTAGGAAGAGAAAGGAGGTGAGGGAAACCTGTTGTCAACCTCCAGCAGATTTGGTAGCTTGTGCTACATGTGCAGCATCATGCTTGGGGACTCGGGGGACATCAGTAAGTAGTCATAGCTGACAGTAGCTGATGCTTATATTGGTAGTGCCTATAGTGTGCCAAGCCCAGTTCTGAGCTTAATACTTTACATACATTAGCCCACTTCAGCACAGTCGCTGTCTTTTCCAAGCACTCATAAACTCATTGCAGACAAGATTAAAGAAAGCAACAAAAGACATCAAGTGATGCAGGGTAATACGTCATGAGCACTGTTAGGCACAAAGAGAAAACCCTAGGTCCCCAATGACCAGGGATGCATCATTTGATCTGGGATTTGAAGGAAAGGTGGCCAGGGAGCAAGCCTGAGGTTGCCCCACACAGGGGTGCAGAAGGCCCGGCTTGGGGACAGTGGGTATCTCACTTGGGCTGACTGGAACAAGTTACAGGTCACAGGTTTTTTCATTTGAATGTAATTATTTGACTGTAGTAGCCATCAGCAGATGGAGAGTTCAGAGGGACTACACTGAAATAATGAATAATTTGCAGATGCAGTCGGTAGCCCTGGTGTCTTGGTGTGCCGTTCTGTTCCAGCAGGATGCGTGCGAAGAGTGGCTCACAGCCCCATCTGCTCTGCTCCTCCTGGCTCGAGCTTTGCTTTAATAACCTCTCTGTCACCTATTTACATGAGGTCATCCAACTCCACTTTTTCTCCTTTTCTGTGTTGAAATAATCATGGCCGCTACTTGCTGTGAAGGACTTAACTAGTACTGGGTAGGATTGACCTCTCAATTCAGTAAACATTTACTGAGTCCTCAGGACAATGCTTGCAGTGAGCATGCAGAGGAGGAGGTGATTCCAGCCGGCAAGTGGAGGCAGAGCTTGAGCCAGCAGGCCTGGCCACTGCCTGGAAGTTGGGGGGTGAGGGGGGTGTGGAAGATGAGCCAGGATGCTTAGCCTCAGCCACTGGGGAATGCGAATGATAGTCCTGGGGGAAAGAGAAAACAAGAGGAGGAATAGATTTGTGGGATTGAGAACAGTGGGGTAATGAGCTCCATTTGGGACATTTAAGTTTGAGACAGGACATTCCCTGGAGACATTAAGCAGGCAATAAAAAGACCCCCAACTTAGAGGCCTCGAGGCCCTGCGGTTGCAGTGTGAAATAATCCGGCTTCGGCTTCCTTCCCTTTCCTTCTCAAGTCGTTTCCCATGGAGTCACTTTAGACTGGGGTGGAGGATAGTTGCTTCCTCAGTCTCCCTAGCCTTTATCCTCACACTTGAATGCTAAATCCAGAACTCCTCGTTCCTGCTAAGTAGTTCAAAAGCTCCAAGGGATCCTTGGAACAGTCGCACCCTGGTGGGACTTTTCAGAGCACTCCTGGGGTTAGAAGAGAAATTTCAGGGTAACCGCAGAATAATGTGAGCTATAACTGGCCCGAGTGATCTTCTGGCTGGGACCTGGATGTGAGGCTGGCATGTTTGAAGGTTGGTGAATGCCTGTTGACCCGCATGCCCCAACCGGGTGAACTCCTTCTACCTTTTGATTCCTAACTAATTGCAGTGAACAATACACCAGCTTGTCTTCTGTAAAATGAGAGGGTGACTATGCCCACCAGCCTTGCTGCTTTGGTTGGACAGGTCAGTACAGTGCCTTGAAACTCTACTTATTCATCTGTGAAATGAAGGGATTTGGTGAGATGCCGCTTAACGTGACTTCCAGCACGAGCATTTTATGTAGGTCAGTGATCCTTTGTTCAGGGAGTGATCTTTTTTCCAGAGGAACCGTTCTGCAGTTGCTGGTTAGCTTATCATCTTGGCAGGGAGCAGCATGGTGAAGCGAGCAGAACGTGGCCTCCGGAGTCAGCAAACCTAGTTAAAATCCACTTGCCAGAAGTCTGTCACGTGGCTTAGCAGCGGGCCTCTTGGCAATTAGCTGCTTTTCACCAGTCTGCAAGTTTCCTCACCTGTAAAATGGGATGATGATATGCATTTCAGGTCCAGTGGGTGAGAATATGTATCAGGCATCTACTTTTTTTTTTTTTATACTTTAAGTTCTAGGATACATGTGCATAACGTGCAGGTTTGTTACATATGTATACTTGTGCCATGTTGGTGTGCTGCACCCATCAACTCGTCAGCACCCATCAGTTCGTCATTTATATCAGGTATAACTCCCAATGCAATCCCTCCCCCCTCCCCCCTCCCCATGATAGGCCCCGATGTGTGATGTTCCCCTTCCCGAGTCCAAGTGATGTCCTTGTTCAGTTCCCACCTATGAGTGAGAACATGCGGTGTTTGGTTTTCTGTTCTTGTGATAGTTTCAGGCATCTACTTTTGTGACTATTTTTAAAATGGCTTTATTGAGATATAACTCACATACCAGAAAGTTCACTTTTTTGAAGTGTACAGTTCATCAGCTTTTAGCCTCTTCACTAAGTTGTACATAAGGCACCACTATCCAATTCCAGAACATTTCATCATCCCAAAAGGAAATCCCATTCCTGTTAACTCACTCCCTGTTCGCTTCTCCTCCTAGCCCCTGGCAACCACTAATCTGTTTTCTGTCTCTATGGGCTTGCCTGTCCTGGACGTTTCATTGAAATGGAATCAGACAATATGTGATCTTTTGTGTCTGGCTTCTTTTGCTTAGCATAATGTTTTTGAGGTTCATCCATGTTGTAGCAGGTATTGGTTCTTCATTGTTTGTATTGCCAAATAGTGTTTCACAGTATGAATATACCACGTTTTGCTTATCTGTTAATCATTCGATGGACATGTGGGTGGTTTCCACTTTTTGGCTGTTATGAATAATCCTCCTGTGAACATTTGTGGACACGGTTTTGTGTAAACATACATTTTCAGTTTTCTTGGTATCCCATTGTGTTTTTGATTTGCATTTCCCTAATAATTAATGATGCTTATTGACTATGTCTGTGTCTTCTCTGGCTAAATGTATATTCAGTTCTTCATTCATTTAAAACATTAGGTTGTGGTTTTATTGTTGAGTTGTAAGAGTTCTTTATATACTTTGGATGTTGTGCCTGGCTTTTAAATAGGCATACAACCAGTGTTAGTTCCCCATTCCAGGTCTCTCGCAGAACTCTATAATCTTTTAGGTGACCTCTAGAATAAACTGCCCAGATACTTAATCCTCAGCATCCTGAGTCTTAAACCATCCCCTTGTGTCTTGTTCAAAGCTCTTCTTAGCACAAAGCCCTGAGCCATTTTGATCCTGGAGCCCCAGTCTGGAACTTGGAACAGCAGGGGGATAGCTGGGGTCTGGAGATGGGCTCCAGCTGAATCCACGGGGCAGTGGCTACTACTAAGTCTCATTTTTTTTCTAGATGGAGGACTTAGGGGTAACTACAGATTTTTGGCTGCATGGAGTCCTCCGTCCTGTGCTGTGGACACCTGCATGTTGGGGCTGGGGTCCACAAAGAGGTATGTCTGAGGACACTGGCTTCTTTCCACTGCCACTACTAAGATGAGCAGCGTATTTTCCAAGAGTGATCTGGCAATTGTAAGTTGCATATAAAAATGTCCCAGGGAAAATCGTGTGTCTGTTTTAAAGAGAAGGGAGTTTTCTAGGAAACCTTTGACCTGGGCATTCTTCTCTATTCTGAGAACTGTACTCTGTGTCCCCAAAATGTGATCTGTACTTTGTTGCCCCTCTGCTTTTGTGCCCATCATCTTCTTCCTCTATTTCTCTTCCCTGATGTGTGCAGCCCTCCCTTTCAGCCAGTAAAGATCCAACCCACAGGGTCTGGCAGGGTCTCCTGTTCCTCCCCAAAAAAGCCTTTTAGGTTTTCTATGGCTGGGGCCTCTTCCTGCACACCTGGGGAAGAGGTGCCTGCAAAGCAGTGAAGGCCTTGGGAGTCCCACCTAGACTGTCCTCCAGAGAGCCATCTCCACTAGTTTGTGAAACTGCCATGCCATGTTTCTGTCCTAAAGACTTGGTCTTTCCTTAGACATGGATTTGATGGGTCGTGGACAGACGTTATTGATTCTTCCTTATAAGTCAGTCAAGGCAGTTTACAGTCTCTGTAATGCCCAGGAAATTTGCTTTGGAAGACAAAGCCAGCCCAGTGGCATTTGGATGATGCTGACTTATTTTAAAGAGGGGAAGATACCCCTAGATGTGCAAGTCTTTTATAGGAACAGCTGTCTATGATGAGTCCTCATGCTCCTTTTGCTTCTCTGAACATTCTGGCCTGCCCCTACCTAGCTGCCATTTTCTTGATTTCGTAGAGAAACACATTCTACCCTCAGAAAATCTGCTGTCCATTTGGAATGATAAGATAAATCAGAAAATTACCCATTGTTAGAGCTAAAAGATTCCTTAGGGATTGTCCAATCCATTATTTTCAATCTCCTATCCTGACAAAAAGGAGTATTTTGTATGGTGGAAAAAAAAAAAGAAAGTTTTCCCTTGGTAAATAAATTTGGGCCTCAGAGCATATTGTATGTCCCTCTTGGAGATCCACAGTGTGCACTGCTATAGCCAAGGCTCTTTGAGAAGTCCTGAAAAAAGAAAACCGCTTTATTTGATTTAACCCAGCATTTCTTAAACTGTTTTGACCTCATATTTTTCTTCTTTTTTCATAATAAATATTAGCACCTCACAGGACACTAAGCACAGTTTGGGAAGCATTGCCTCCTTCATGGAAGAGGAGATCTGTATTCAGAAATATTAAGTGACTTGCTCAAAATCAACACAAAGCCAGACTTCATGAAGCCAAATTTTCTAACTCCCACTCCATTGTTCTTTCTACAATTTATAACCATGTCATGGCTGAGTAAGGGTTTATGACTTTTTAAAATGTTGTCATTTACATTCCTAATGAAAAATGTAAAGGCTTTAGGGTCATACTGACATGTGTTTGAATTCAGGTCCTCTGATTTTACGAGCTCATGACCTTGGGGGAGCGAATCCTGCTAGTCTCTCTGGATCTCTTTCTTCTGTAAGGTGAGGATGATAATAATGACTTCCCAGGGCTGCCGTGAGGCTTAGATGAGAGAGTGTATGTAAAGATCAAGTTCATGTTCTTATCTTTGTTTTCTCTGACGTTTTTATCATACCAGGTTCTGTGCCACTTATCTATGATTTCAAAAGGCGAACCATATTACAGACACCAGAACATGAATCGTGGTGATCATACTGAGTATTATAAAATGGTGACTGAGAAAGTGAATGCGCAGGAGATAGGAGGAGTTACCTGTGAAAAATCAGAGCTATACTGAACTGATCAATATTCACGAAATTGGAGAAATAACAAAGGTGGGACAGGCTAGAGCATGGAGATTAATGGGGGCCGAGGGGACAGGCTGTGCACTGGTAGGACATATTCAGGATCTCAAGCTACCTGCCTGCCACTTCTGCATCCCCACCGCGTCAAACTGTGGTTGAGCTTTCTTTATTAAATATGTAGCAGTTTGTTTTTGAAATACAATATCTTCAAAAACAAAAATAATGCCAGGCCTGCCAACAAAGTTTGTCCCGAGGGGGCAAAGGTGAAGGACAAGTGAAACGTTGCAAGAGGACAGGACCATACAAAGGATGGGGTCCAGAGTGAAAGAAGGGGCCTACAGAGCTCAGCACAGTTACTCTAAGATGAAACCAAGTGTCTCCCCAGGGCACACACATGGAAGAAAAGTGCTTTCGAAGGGAACAAAAGAGAGAGCCAGCCATTCCAGGACTTCTGCTCTTCTCTGCAGAAATCCTCTTCTCCTCATCAACTCTTCACCAGCCTCTAAGCTTGCTTGACTAGCTTTGGAATTTGTACTTTGTATTTTTTGAGATGGAGTCTCACCCAGGCTGGAGTGCAGTGGCGCGATCTCAGCTCACTGCAACCTCTGCCTCCAGGGTTCAAGCAATTCTCCTGCCTCAGCCTCCTGAGTAGCTGGGACGACAGGCACCCACCACCATGTTCGGCTAAGTTTCATATTTTTAGTAGAGATGGGGTTTCACCATGTTGGCCAGGCTGGTCTTGAACTCCCGACCTCAAGTGATCCACCCACCTCGGCCTCCCAAAGTGCAGGGATTATAGGCTTGAGCCACCGTGTCTGGCTGGAATTTGTGCTTTTTGCCTGGTAATTTAGTCCAGTGCCCAAACATGAAGCACGAGCGTTTGTTTACTGCCAGCTTGGAGGAGACACACGCCTGATACTGACTCACCAGTTGCATTGGTGGTGGACTTGGCTACTTCCCTAGGCTTCAGCCCATGTGTGCACTAGTCTGATCCCTTGCTCTGGAACATATTAGGACTAACAGGTGTGCAGGCCCCGAAGGACCCGTCTCTTTTGATATCTGCCTTGTCTAGTTGCTCTCTGATTTCTCGTGGTCCTCACCTCCTCCAGGTCTTCTCCCTGCCAGTTTCTGAGCAGCACTTTCAGGAGCACAACGTGTGGGTGACAGTAAATAAGTCTCCTGAGGCCTTGACCAGGAGCACAGACAGCTTTGCCCTGGTGAGGGACAATAGAGAGAGCACCAGTTTGTGTCCTGCTGCAGCTGCACTTTGCACAGAGCGCCTCTTCATCTGGCAAGCAAGTGTGCATTGTGCCAACCCTCGTCTGCCATGCCAGGTGCTGGCTCTTTCTCCGGGGCGCTACCAGGCTAAGCATGCTGCTGGCACCGAGCGAGTCACAGCTTCTCTAATTTATTTACCTCAAATCAAACAAACCCTGACTCCTGCTTTGAATTTAGGCTGGTATTTTCCTGAAGGACAGAAGGGCAGCATCTCTGCAGAAGGCCTTCTGTGCGCTTTGCCTGGGATCTCTGGGGGGGTCGCATGACTCCTGGGGACTTCAGGAGGCCACTTTGGAAAACAAGTGTCAGGTCCTCAAAAGGTTAAACGTAGAGTCACCACATGACCTGGCAGTTCCACTCCCAGGTATGTACCCAAGAGGAATAAAAACACGTGTCCACGTGGTTGCAGTGCAGCAAAAAGTAGAAGCAGCCCAAGTGTCCATAAGCTGACGCGTGGATAAACAAAATGTGCAATAATATTCCACTGAATATTATTTGGCAATAAAAGGGAATGGAATGTTGATACATGCTACCACATGAGTAAACCTTGAAAATTTTATGTTAAGCAAAAGAAGCCAGACAAACGTACACAAATTGTGTGATGCCATTTATATGAAATGTCTAGAACAGGCAAGTCTGCAGAGATAGAAAATAGAGATTCATGGTTTCCAGGGGCTGTGGGAAGGGGGAGTGGGGAGTGACTGCTAATGGGTATGGTGTTTCTGATCATCAGGGTGATGATAATGTTTTGAAATTAGATAGCAGTGATGGTCACACAGTTGTATTCAAAACCACCGAACTATTGAACTATCCTTTTTTTTTCTTTTTTCTTTTTTTGGAAGAGGGTCTCACTCTGTCACGCAGGCTGGAGTGCAGTGGTACAATCTTGGGTCACTGCACCACAACCTCTGGCTCCAGGGTTCAAGCAGTTCTCCTGCCTCAGCCTCCCGAGTAGCTGGGATTACAGGCATGTGCCACCACACCCTGCTATTTTTTGTATTTTTAGTAGAGACAAGGTTTTGCCATGTTGGCCAGGTTGGTCTTGAACTCTGGCCTCATGTAATCTGCCCACTTCAGCCTCCCAAAATGCTGGGATTAAAGGCATGAGCCACTGCACCGGCCTGAACTATACATTTTTAAAACATGAACTTTATGGTATGTGAGTTGTTGTGTCCATAAAGCTGTTACTTTAAAAATTGCCCTGCTGGGGTTGGTGGCACATACTTGTGGTCCCAGCAAATAGGGAGGCTAAGGCAAGGAGAATCGTTTGATCCCAGGGGTTTGAGCCTGGACAACATAGTGAGACCCTGTTTCAAAAACAAACAAAACCTGCCCGAAACTTACCTTTGTAGCCAAGTCCTTCATGGTCATAGACAGGCTAGAGGTCAGATGGAAAGAAGTGAGAAAATTTATCTTGGGCGAGGACATTTATTCTGCCCCTGTGGGGGAAGCACCGTGCCATGGGTGTGGAGGAGCAGTGTTCAGAGAGGAGTGTCCTGTGACATCCATGATATTTGTTCAAAATTTGCCAATGTCTTGGACATCCTGAGTTCCAATCCCTGCCCATAAATGAGTTCCACTTGTGGCCTGGTAGATTTCAGTGATTAATAAATAAATGTTCATCCTTATGCGTTTAAAAACATTTTATTTGGAATTAGTGTCCAAGTTACTAAAATACTGCAAAAATAAAAATAGCACAAAGACTACCCCATACCCCATACCCAGATTCCCCTCTCTTATACCCTGTATCCAGATTTTTCTGTTATCACTTCACCTCGTTTGTTTTGTCATGCCCTTGAATGTACCGTCTCTCACTGTTGCTCTTTTGGTTGTCGTGTGTGTGCCTGTGGTGTATTTGTATATACAGACACACTAATGATAGTTATTTGACTTGAGGATAAGTTACAAATATCATGGCCCTTTATTCCGGCACCATCCAGAATGGTAGCTACTAGCCACAAGTAGCTATTTAAACTAAAACTAAACAAAACTTTACATTCAGTTCCTCAGTCACACCAGCCACATTTTCAAGGGCTCCATAGACACATGTGTGGCTGCCTCAGACAACAGAGACTACAGAACCTCTCCAGTAGCACACACAGCTCCTCTGGACAGCGCCGCGTTACCCCTGATGCTTCAGTGTGTGTTTCCCGAGAATAGGGCACTGTCATACATGGTACAGAGATCAACTTTAGAGAATGTAATACTGATACAATATTCTTATCCGAGCCACTGTTCGCATTCCAGTTTTGTCAGTTGACCCAGTGGAGTTCTCCTTTCTTTTAGAATGTAGGTCTTAGGTCTTGTTTGTGAGCCCAGATCTGCTGGTCTGTACGTGGGGAACATGTATAAAACAAGACTGCTAAGTCTTTAATTGAGCCTGTGCCTTTTCTATACCCTTTCTTTCCATAAACTCGAATCCTCCCTCTAACTCATGTGCGGATGGATCGGGTCTGGGCCCTGGAGCCCAGGTTGAATTTCCTTAGCTCAGAATTGTTTTAATGCTTTTGCCACTGGTTGAATAACTCAAGGTGCAGCTTCCTTCTGTGCTGACATTTGGTCTGTGAGCAGGTGTGGCTCTGCTCTTAAATCAGCAGAAAAGATTTCCTGTGAGTAAAAGGAAATTGGCCTTCCCAGCAACCACACTGTTTTTCTTTTTTCTAATCGTTTTCCCCAAATTTTAGCTTGCAACTAAGAAAAGGCTCATCTTGTTCTTTGTTTCTTATTTTATGGCTTAGTCGTGACCCTGTAGCTCTGAATCACTTCATGTGACCCAGGACCAATGGGGCATTGGGAGCTTCTGGCCCCAAACTCCTGGTGTAGCAGAGGCCAGATGTGCAGGGCCCTTGGCAGTTCATTTTCCTGCAGTCCAGGAGAAAGGTGGGCTTCTAGCGATTTTCAGCCATGGTTTGGGTGAAAAGCTGGGGTAATGAGCAGATTGCAGAGTGGTTTTTAGTCTTTCACCCACTGGTGTTACAGCTTATCCTCCAGGGGTTTCTGGTGACTTAATGGGATTTCATGGCATGAGTAGGTATCGAAAACAGATTCCTGGGTCACTGACTTCACTTCCATAGACATTCCCCATGCTCTAATAATTCTTAGGATTTTGTCGGTGTAAAAGCTGGCAAACAAGAAATCAACAGGCTTATTATTCTTGAATCCTTTCCTGTATTTCAAGTTGCCCCTTAGAATGTATCCTCATACTTCCTCCCACCTTTTTGTTTGGATTCAGCAAGTCTTAGAAGAGTAGAATCTTTAGCAAGGTAAGACCTTGGTAGGAATACTATATGAGCCACATAGTTTGAGCCAGGATGGAAAAGGGAAATGAATTCATGCAGAGAGAGTGGAAATGGAGCTGATAGCTTCATTTTCTGCTTAACTAAAACGGAATGAAAAGGGCTTGGCTGGCAGGGTCAGGACCACAAGGCGAGCTGCTGAGAGCCGTATGGTGCAAGACGGCAACAGAGTTTCTACCCCTTGACCACCTTTTGAGAACTGACGGGGAAGACTCTTAGCGCTGGGCCTGCATGGCTTGTTTGGAGGAGTAAATTGAGTATACTTGATGCTGGTGAAAGAACCAGAGAGCTTCCCTGCATCCAGCCATTGGAAGGAAAACATACATTCGGACATTCTCTGTTAATATCTTATGTGTAACATGAGGCACCCTAGTTGGGTAAATGGCTTTGATTGGCCTTTGTGGTTCCACAAGGGTTGCTGTGTTTTGTAGTATTGTAGTTCCTGTTGTACTCCACAGCGCCAGCCTAGGGATTTTTATGTTACTCAGTAGCATCCTCCCAGCTTCAACAAAGGGTGTTGGCCCAGGACAGTAACTCCTAGGAGTGTCTGAGAGCTGATTTTGTCTCAGGTCAGCTCTGGCCTTGGAGATGCCCTCACTGGGAATCAGGACAGAGCGGAGGGCATCTTTCCCAGGAGTGTGTGCTCTCTGCTTCCTGCTGTGGGAGTTCCCTCAGGGAAGCACCTTGGCCGCCCTGACACTGGTGTGTGCGGGCCTCTTCTGGAAATAGAGTTGCAGTGCCCCGGTGAATGCTCCTTCAGGGCATTGGCCCCTCCGCCTACCAGGTCATGCCTTCCTCTGCCACTTGAAGTCAGCAAGGGCGCCAAAGGGGACCAACCTTCCCTTCATTCTTGTGTCACCTGATCCTGCGGCTTCCACATTATCATGGTTCTTTTCCCATCTGTCAGTGCCAAGGTCTTTGGGTCATCCCTCGAGTCTCTTGTCTGCACCTTCCCTGCGGGTTTCCATCGCCTCTCAGATGCTCCTCCGTGGTGGGTGCCAGAGCCCCTGGCCACATGCATTCATTTCCCATTCAGAAGTGGTACCATTCCTCCCTCCTCTCTCAGCCACCTCCTGTGACTCCTCAACAGAACAAAATCGAAAATAGGCACCAAAGACCTGCCACGCTGACTCCAGCCTTTCCAGACCCTTTTGTCACTCGCTGCAAGAGCCCTCAACCACAGGCACAGTTTTATTCTTCCTGATGTTCCCTTAGAGGGGTTTGGTCCTGTTTTATCTTATTTTCATATTGTGCTTTGTATTGTATCTGCACACTATCCCAGGTCCTGTAGGCAGTGGATGGCTTATGAATCTTAAATAAAAATGGGTCTCATCTGTCCCTGGAACCCAGTGCTCGCCAGCCTCTGTTTCAGCTCACCCCTGGCTTCCCCTTGGGGTGCACTCTCGTGTGTAAAGCTGGCACTGACTCTGAAAGCACTCCTTCCGTTCTCTGAAGCCTGCACCATTCAATGGGCAGCAGTTGTGACTTCCTTCTGTAGTCAGTTATCTCTTCTCCCCTTGCTGCATCTCGTCATGTTGACCTCCTGAAAAGCAGGTAACCCTTTCTTTCACAATGCCAGTGGTCCCCTGCCACTCTTGGGGTGGTGCTTGGACGTCGTAGGTGCTCAGCAGATATTCCTGGATGCTGCTCACTCTGGCCTCTACAGTCCTCAGCTTAGCAGATTTGGAAATTTGACTCCATAAATGTAAGGATTATTGGGTTCTAAAAGACTGGTTCATACTAATTCTATAAAAGGCTGATGGATCAATCTGAATCATTTAAAGAGAGAATCCTACCATCCAGAGAAGCTAGGCCTACATATCTAGGTGTTTTCTCCTTGGTCAGAAGGTCCTCTCTGGAATCCCAGTAAGAGATGAGAAAGTTGCTGATTTAGCACAGAATTTAAGCAAAAGGCTTAAGTGGTCATGTACTTCTAAATGTATTTATAAATCATGAAAACATTCTCTGCTCATGGGATACTTCTCTTAAAGAACCTGCATGAGACATCTAGAATCAAAGATTCCCTTCCCCCCTCAACAGTGAAAAACCTATAACTTATTTCTAGACTTCACTAAGATTAGTGTTGATTATCTTTGTAACATCATCTGTCTTTATTTAGTGTGACATATCGTAGTTATGCCAAGTTGGTAGATACTCTCATTAATTACATTTTACGTCATTTTGGAGTGACAAATTAGATGGCTTGTCAAATCCTGGTTTTGTAATTTTTGAGGGTTCCTTCTTTTAGGATCTGCAGATCTCTATTTATAAATTAGTACAGCATAACACTCCTGTGAGGGAAATGATAAATATGGGTGCCTCAATTCTAGAAATCACAATCTAAACACCATACGAGTTAGGAGTCCACAATAGTGTGTATTTGGCCATTAGTGAATCAGTGGTCCCCTGGGTGTGTGAGCCATGCTATTTTTAAAACCATTGCTGACTTCAGTGATAAAGAGAGTACAGAATGTGCCTTCCCAGGCTTGTGAGCTTACCATGAGTAATACCCATGGTTATTATGATGTCAGAACTTAAATATTCTTTACCAAGAACACAACTGTGGCGTCATGGAGCACGGGAATGCATTTAGTGGGCAGGGTGCGGAAAGTCCATTTTTCCCAGAGAAAACATCAGCCCAGGGTAAAAGCTGATTCTCCCATGGGGGCACTTAGGCCTGTATGCAGCAGTGTCGGACTCCTGTTGTCAATGTGAAGGGCATCTTCCCATTTTATGGGAAGACTTTATCACCAGAGAGTGACTTGCGTTAAAGTTTGCAAACCAAACCAGAACATTTGTCACTGAAGATCCCCTGCCTTCCCCTTGGTCAGAAAAGTTATTAGGTGGGGGATTCGTGCGCGCACACTTGAAATCACTAACACTGGTGATGATGAGAGTTGTTTCAGCATTTGACACATTGATCTTCTGAAGCATTCTCATGGGGCGTGGAAGTGATGCTAAAATATGGAAGAAAGGGACTGAACTATTTTGGAATTTTAAAGTTGTCTTTAAAAACGTGTGCTCTGGTTTTGCTAGGTGAGCATCACAACAGCATTACACTGAACTACGTTAACTGTGACTCATTAGGGATGGCAGCATTAAGGAATATTCCAGCACTGGTTAGGATGGCCTAAGTTTTACAGCAGTAACAAACAACAGAGGTTTGCTTCACACTTGCGCCACATCTTGGGTCAGCTGGGGTCTCTGCTCTTTGTTACCCTCTTTCACTAACCAGGCGAAGGAGCTACTCCTCCCCGGACTGTGGTTGGTTACCGTAATATCAGGGAAAGAGGAGTCACACACTGGTCGGAAAGGCTTTTGCCTGGGAATGCTACTTCTCACGTACTTTTTTTTGTCCCAGGTGGATCATTTGGCCTAGACTAATTCTAAGTTACATGGCTTAGCTTACCTGAATTACAGCACAGCTTTTCAAAGTCAAGGGTGTAAGACAGTGTATTAGGATACAGACGAAAATTTGAATATGTATACTTTATCTCACTTTATCCTTTAAATTTTTCTGTATTTGTGTTTTTGGTTAATGATACTGTATTAGAAAGTAAAACATAGATTATTTTTAAGTATAAAAATCACATATATCAGGAGTGTTCTTTTTTTTCCTGATTAAGTGCTTAATCAAAAAAGTTGAGGTCATTGTTTATACAGTAGATACAAATCTGCAATAAGCATATTGTACATAGAAACTAGGTCTCAGTTATGACCAAGGATAGTGCTTTTGGTTAAAATGTTACATGGAAAAGAGATGCAGAAGCTTTGAAAGTAAATTCTATTCTGTGTTAGCTAGGCCTCGGGGAACTAGCTGACCACCCTCCCCTCAGTTTTCACTAAATGCTTGTTTAGGACTGTATTAGTCTGTTCTTATATTGCTATAAAGAAATACCTGAATCTGGGTAATTTATAAAGAAAAGAGGTTTAATTGGCTTCTGGTTCTGCAGGAAGCATGATGCTGGCATCTGCTCAGTTTCTGGGGCGGCCTCAGGAAACTTACAGTCATGGGGGAAGATGAAGGAGGAGCCAGCCTTTCACACGGCCAGAGCAGGAGCAAGAGAGAGCGAGGGCGGAGGTGCCACACACTTCTAAACCAGCAGATCTCGCAAGAGAACTCAGTCCTATTACAAAGACAGTACCAAGATGTGTGGTGCTAAACCATTCTTGAGAAGCAACCCCCATGATCCAGTCACCTCCCACCAGGCCCCACCTCCAACACTGGGGATTACCATTCGAGATTTGGGTGGGGACGCTGATCCAAACCATATCAGGGACTCATTATTATATATATATATATATAATATATGTATATATATGTAAAATACATGTATATATATATGCATATATACACACATAAAATATGTTCTATATATTATACATGTTATATATAATATGTCATGTATTATATGTAATATATGTTATATATGTATGTTCATTTACTCCTCACAAGGCCCTATGAAATATGGTTACTGTCTCCACTTTAGAGATGAGGGGATAGAGGCAGAAAGGGGTTAAGTAACTTGCCGAGATCACACATTTAGAAAGGGCAGCACTGGCATCTGACCTAGTTGTTGAGAATGCAGAAACAATCTGAAAATGAGCTCTTGGAATACAGACTCCTATGAAGATAGGGACGGCCTACATCACCAAATGCCATCCTTTCTGTTTTAAAGCAAGATATAGGAGAGCTATCAGACGTCTTAGATGTATGCCGGGAGGAAGGTGCCCCACTGCAAGAACCAGTATTATCTGAGTGGGCACCTCCTCCCAGCACTGGGTGTAAGTGGCTCAGTGCCATGGAGTTGTTGGGTAATAACGCCAGGACTGGCTTGATGACAGTGACTCACAGTAGAAAAATGTCCTTGCAGCAGACCAAAGAACCCACTTTAATTTGCACAGCTTAGAATGGGCCACTGGTTGCCCTGCCAAAGGATCGCTGTACCAGCTGATTTTCATATCCACAAACACACACACACAAAAGCAGCTATTTAAATATTGCAAATAATAGTGCATTGCATTTTTATTGTGCTTTATAGTTTACAAAGCACATTACAATGCTACTTTATTATTCTGAGTATGCTCCCAATATGATTTCACTTGCCTTCTCTCTTCTCACCTTTTTCTCATCTGTAGTTTCTTTTTCCTTTTCCTCTCAGCATCCCTGCCAACTTTCCCCACACTCCAGCTTTCTTCCTTTCGTTTCTTCCTGCTCTTCTCTCTCCCTGCGAGTTGTGGAGGTGGTACCTTTCCCAAAGTGATCCCTAATTGAGTTTAGTCAGATGTCAGTTAAAGGCAACTGAGGGGAATGAAACAATTCTCCAAGGAACAAAAGAGTTGTAACATGGAGCTCCTGTTGTAAATAGCAGTTGCTATTTACATTGAGTAAGAAGGATGGATTATTGTGCTTTAAGAGGGGGATGAAATGAATCCTGTATTTAAAGAGAGCCTGGGGAAAGGGTTATCTGCATCTCGCATCCCTGGCATCACTGTGTCTGCACAACATCTTTCACAAAGTTTTCTTTGTAGTTAGAGAACAGCCTATGAGAGAAATGCTCAGAGAAATACATAAACATGAGTACAAGGGGTGTGCAAACAGGTGTTGCACTGAGAGCAGAACCCAGATGGCGGCCCTTTGTCCTGGTTTCTTTATATAACTCAGCAAGAAGTTGAGGTTTAGAAAAGGCAGGTTTGAGGAAGTGCCGTCTGTGGCCTCTTAACGGTGGACGTCGCTGATGAGAACAGATCGAACTTTAGATGCCTTCCTTAGAATTTTTGTTGTTTTGAAGTCAAACCTCAATCACAATGAACAAATATATTTGCATAAGGAGTGGAGGTGTATAGTACCCTGGCAGGAATTAAGACTAAAACGTGGGAGTAAAGCTGTAGATGCTTCTGTTGCTTTTCAACCAAGAGGCCACAGACACAGGCTGGGAGGCTGAGAGGGCAACCTGCCATTTGGCCAGCACCACTTTGCAAATATTATAAATACTTTATCGTAGCTTGAGTACAGACATGCCTTTTCAACGAAATACATCCTGAGTTTTATTTTGCAGAGGGTACTCGTTTCATAGGGTGACTGTAACAAACTAACACAAACTGTTACTAGGTGGCTTAAAACAACAGAAATGTCTTCTCTCACAGTTTTGGAGGAGGAGTCGGCAGGGTCACGTTCCCTCGGAGACTCCAGACAAATCCTCCCCTTGCCTTCTCCCGGCTTCTGATGGCTCCCAACAATGCTGGGCATCCCTTGGCTTACAGCTGCATTGCACCAGTCTCTGCCTCTGTCGCTGTGTGGCCACCATTCTGTGTATATGCCTGTGTCTCCTCTTATAAGTACACCAGTCATATGGGATTAGGGCTCACCTTAATGACTTTATTGTAACTTGATTACCTCTGAAAAGACCCAATTTCCACAAAAGATCACATTCACAGGTACTGGGGGTGAGGACTTAACATATCATTTGGTGGGGGGACACATAGTAATAGAATCTACACAGTTTTTAGTATAAATGAAAATTAGGGCCAGGTGCGATGGCTCATGCCTGTAATCCTAGCACTTTGGGAAGCCGAGGTGGGTGGATCACCAGAGGTCAGGTGTTTGAGACCAGCCTGGCTAACATGGTGAAACCCCATCTCTACTAAAAATACAAAAATTAGCCGGGCATGGTGGCGCATGCCTGTAATCCCCACTACTCGGGAAGCTGAGGCAGGAGAATCATTTGAACCTGCGAGGTGGAGGTTGCAGTGAGCTGAGATCTCACCACTGCACTGCAGCTTAGGTGACAGAGCAAGACTCTGTCTCCAAAAACAAAAGGAAAAAAAAAAAAATTAGCAGTGACATGGTGACACCACCACCAAAATGGGAAAGAATAGAGTAGATTTCCAGTTCTGAGTCTGTGTGCAGCAAACATTTCTGAAGTAGAACCTGAGTTAGCTCAAAAAGGCACCTCAGCTGTGGACTGGGCAGGAAATGGGTGTTCAGTTAGTAAAACGCATCATTTTACTTTACCAACATAGTACCAGATATTTAAGGCTAACAAATTCACTTTTGCACAAAAGAGAAAAAGCCTACCAGATTTTTAGTCTTGATTTAGACTTTACCAAACATTTCTAAAGGATAGGAAAAGTCCATATGAGGCTTACCTTGTGTTGCCAGGCATACACCTGGCCTCACTATCTGCTGCAGGTCTGGTTAACTTGTCTCTTGAGGTGGTCAGTGAGGATTTTGAACCAGTAGTGAATGGAGGGACATTGGTATGTCATGTTAGGAAGTGGCTGAAAAATTCAGGGAAGGTGCTTTCGTAAAGGTTTGTGACTCAAACACCTGAAAACTAGTACTGCTGAAACTTTAACCATCCTTATTTAGAACATTTCAGGGACCAAGGGAGCAGCCTTCTAGATCTTTGAAAAAACCTGGATTTAAATGGAATTCCTCTGGGTTGAAACCAGAAGTACAGCTGATTTTGTTTTTATAGTTTGTGGGTGTTTGCCTTTTTCATCCCATCAAGTTTATTTAAAAGGTTGTCTTCTTGAGATCCTCCATTGGAAAGAAAATGCAGGGTTGAAAAATGGAACAATGTGGATGGCCTGTGAGAGAGGGTGTGTGAGGAAGGACCAAGTCAGGGCTCCTTCTCGATGCTGAGGGGCATGAAGAGGGGTGGCCTGACCTTGCCCGCCTGCTGCCAGCCACTCCTGAGGTGGCTTTGGGGACCTGCTTAGGTTCTGCCTCAGACACACACAGAATCACAACTGGAAACCTAGTTTTTGTGTTACTAATAAGCCACTCCCAATTCTCTCTCTCTGTCTCTCTCCCTCTCTCAGAGACAGGGTCTACTTTGTCACCCAGGCTGAAGTGCAGTGGTACAATCATAGCTCGCTGCAACCTCTACCTCCCAGCTTCAAGTGGTCCTTCCACCTCAGCCTCCCGAATAGCTGGGACCACGGGTGTGCACCACCACCCATGGCTAATTTTTTTTTGTTTTTTGTAGAGACAGGATTTCACCATGTTGCCCAGATTGGTCTTGAACTTCTGGGCTCAAGCAATCCACCCACCTCAGCCTCCCAAAGTGTTGGAATTACAGGTGTGAGCCACTGCACCTGGCCCCGATTCTCTTTTATACCAAAGTGAGTACAGTTGCCCCTCAGTAGATTGAGAGGTACTTTCCTATATGGCCTTTTTCAGAAGCGTTGTAACATCAACTCATGCAGAGCTTAATTTAAAATAGACACTATGCTTTTACTTGTTTCCACCTATGATATTAGACTAATTGAAATGAACTCATAGGTCCTTTAAGGCAAGATATAGAGAAAGCACAAAATGAAATGTCTTATCTCCGAAGAGACTTCTTTTGGAATGTGGTAATTATTTAACCTGAGAAAATTATACTTCAGTAAAATGCTTTTGGTTTCCTTAAAACTGTTGTTAGGGTTTGAATTGTGTCTCCCCCCTCCCAAATTCATGCCTTAAATTCCTAACCTTCCGTATCTCAGAATGTGACTTTATTTGGAAGTAGGGACTTTATAGAAGGAATCAGGTTAAAGTGAGGTCATCAGGGTGGGCCCTAACCCAATACAACTGATGTCCTTATTAAAAGGGAAATTCGGACACAGATACACACGGAGGGAAGGTGATGTGAAGAGGCGCACAGAGAAGACAGTCATCAGCGAGCCAAGGAGGGAGGCCTAGAACAGGCCCTTCCCTTCCAGCCCTCAGAAGGAACCAGCCCTGCTGACACCGTGGTCTTGGACTCCATCTTCTTGAACTGCAAGACAGCGTCTGCTGTTTAGGCTGCCCAGTCAGTGGTGCTTTGGTACCGCAACCCTGGCAGATTCATACGCTATGTTTAGAAAGTGGTGTTTTGTGTTTTTCTAAATAATTAAGGTTCTTAGCCCAGCCAGGCACAGTGGCTCACACCTGTAATCCCAGCACCTTGAGAGTGTGAGGCAGGAGGATCGCCTGAGCCCAGGAGTTTGAGACCAGCCTGGACAACATAAGGATACCCCGTCTGTATAAAAAATAAATAAATAAATTAGCCAGGCATGATGGCGCACACCTGTAATCCCAGCTACTTGGGAGACTGAGGTGGGAGGATCTCTTGAGCCCAGAAAGTTGAGCCTACGGTGAGCTATGATTGCACCACTGCACTCCAGCCTGGGTGACAGTGAGACCCTGTCTCAAAAAACAAAACAAAACAAAACAAAAAAACTTAGCCAATGCAACTCTTGTTTCAAAAAGGATTCTTTGAATTGTTTTATTTTCTTTTCATTGATCCCATCAGTTTCCTGGAGAAAGAAACTGAAAAAGCATTTGTGTCTTATTGGTGTTTGCTTCAGCACTGGATTGGATTGGAAATTTTCAGATTACTTATGAGCTCTTAACACCATGTCCTGTAGATAAACAATTATGAGTTGCCTGTACTCACCCACTACAGGGCAAGGCTGGCTCACCCACAGCGGTTGATGGTTTCATTCAGCGCAGTATAGCAAAGTTACCAAAAGGAGTTATTTGGGGCCAAGTTAGCAGCTTGCAGAAAGAGAATTAAGTCTGAACATGTAACTGACAAATAATGAGTCAATAGGTAGATAGATGTGTGGACAATTTGCAAATGTTAGGAAAGGGATGTTTTCTCAAAGAAACACAGCTTATGGTAGCATTTGCAGATTCTAGGCAGATGACATAAAAGATTTTGAAAGTTCTTAAGAGAACCACATTTCTTGGAAGAGCAGGAGGCGTGACATGGTGCATTTGGTTCTCTTCCCAGGAGAGCACCCCTTCTTTCCCTGCTCCTGACCCTGTGGGAAAAGAGGGCTATTGGCTCATTCCCAGCCAGGCTCTGCCACTCTTTCTCTGTTTTTGTTCTCCTGGATCAATCCCTTAATTGTGTTTATCATCATTTCATCCTTGATGTTTCCCTGTGACTCATACTGTCCTCCTCATACTATTTGACAATGTCTCTGCCCCCAAGGATTACTTGATTTGCCATCTGCTCTCCTTTCTACAGCATTTCTCCTGGGAAACAGCTTTACTCACGGGGCCTCCATGTCCACCCAGGTGTCGATGACAGCCTTCAGGTCCACATCGCCAGCCAGGACCTTGTGCCCATTCCCTAACCTGGCTTTTTTCTTGTTGCATGTAGAACATTTCCTCTTTGTTGTTACTAATGCCTAAAATAAAATCTGCCCCAAACCGAGCTCTTCTGGCTGACCTGTGCTCTTACCGTCCACAGCACCATTCTCTTAGCCCCTTTGGGGCATGAACCTTTGATTTAGCTCTTTTCCCCATTGGCTATTTCTCATTCTGTCCTGCTGGTCTTTTGGCTATGTCCCTCTGTCTTTGGCCTTACCCATGAACCAGTTCAGGATCACCTTGCTCTCTCCCCCTTCCAATTAATCCCATGCAGGCTCAGCCCATCCTATTGATTTCCATTCTCTTTTCAAAGTGGGTGATCGTCATTCACAATTCAACCTAGCAACTAGGAACTGGGTGCTGATTAGCAAAGACCATTAGCTCCTGACACTTCAGTAAATTAAGCAATTTCTTGCCTCAGAGTTTCAGTATGAATAGCTGAACACTGGACATTTCAACGTAGATATCCCGTTAGTGCTCTTAATTCAACTTGTTGAAAATAGATTCCATTCTCCCCTACCCCAACCCTTTAACTCCACTTCCCATCTTCCTTCTCACTCGTGGAGCCCCACTCCTTCTGACCCCCAAATGTGTTCTAGTCCCCTCTCTCCTTTGCTCTCACATCTCATCTGTCAGCATGTCTTATTTTTTTCCTCTGCAGAGTCTTACATTTCTGCTGCTTTTTATTCTCTCAGACAGTTCCTTTATCCACGTCCTCCTTACCCCTCTGGACCAGCCTTCCCATTGGCTGAGAACCTGCCCAAGGTCCCTTAGCCCAGCTCTTCTTACTCAAGACCAGTTCTCTGCACTGACCCCCTATGCATCAGATAAGCAGCGGTTACCTCTTTAAATAGGTAAATGTATTTTATTTTAATCATTTCTTATGGTCATATTTCTCAAATGTCATAACCAGAAGATACAGAAATGAGAGATGACTTAGGGTCATTGTTGTTGATATCCACTATTTTACCAGGTAACATATAGTCAGCTGTGTCCTGTAGTTTCAGTCTGTCTTCCTTCACTTATCAGCCCTCATCTTTGCTTTGGCTGGTGTGGGACTCATCTGGTTGTTTGGTGAATCTAGTCTGAGAACCTAAAGAATGAAGAAGTTTGGTTGGTGGCATGGATTTGGGAATCAGGCAGACCTCAGTTCAAATCCCAGTCCTGCTAGCAGTGGCATAGTGACTTTGGACAAATTAAAGCTCCATTTACTCATTTCTAAAACAGGGAAATGCTGTATTTTTGTTGTATCGAGTAAACACCTGGAGTCTGACGTATAGAGAGCAAAGGCAGGCAGGACAGTCACCTACCACTTGTTAATGGTGTATTAGATGGCAGCCAGTGAGAGAGAAGACGAAAGGAGAAATTAGGTGAGCGGCTGTCATGGTTGGGTTTCCTCCCAGCTCTCTGAGTATTTAGAAATTACTTCTAGAAGATAGAAGTTATCAGAAGATGACAATTCTGGATAACTAGGTAGTTGTGTACACAGTGCATGCTGGTGGTTATTTACTGCGTTAGCATTCGTTATTGTATTGCCACCATGCAAACACACCTCAGTTGTCTCCAAGCAAAGCCTGAGCTTCCTAGGACAGAGACCGCAGTGCTGGCTGCTCCCACCATGAGTGTCGCTCTCCTGGTGGACTGAAGTACACCCAGTTTGCAGGATTGAGAGCACCAGCCTTCTGCCCTGTCTTTCTAATTGCAGCTTCAGTCTTAGCTCTGCTGTCAAACCTTTCCTGACCACAACGCATAGTGACTCCTGCCTCTGAACTTCTAGTGTTTACTTTGGCAAGTTGTTTATGTTGCCTTAGAATTACCAGCTGTCCTTTTTAATTTGCATTGTACTTGGCAATCCCCATGAGATTTTAAACTCCTTTAGGTCAGTGACGATGTCTTAGATGGCTTTGTGTTTCCTGTTGTGCTCAACCCTAGTCTTTTTTTATATAGAGGACCCTTAATACAGACTTGATGATTGATTTTATTTCAGATTTTTTTCTATTTCTTTCAAATGCCCGGTGCTGCAATCAGTAGTAATGTTATTGTCATTATTGACAAAAGAATTCTGTAGAGCTTGTGGTTGATCCTAAGCTGTGCTCTGGTGGAATATACTATATATTTAACATTACACAACTAGTGGATAAACAGACATTGATTGAAAATGGCATAAAAGCCCCAGGGACATTCAGTATACACTGTTTTGGAAATGTATCATTTAGAATGGGCTAACCTGAAATTATCTTGGTACTCTTTGTGAAATATAAACTTGATAAGCAGGATTATTAAAACTCTATGAATATTATTTAGTATGTCAATGAAGGAAACTTTCCGAGTACTTTTTGACGCCCTGAGGTATTAGATCACCATGTCATCCAGGGTTCTCAAGGGTTATACAGATGAACTCTTTTCTAGGTGTTTAAAAATGTCCATTTGGATGCATATTTCTAACATTCATATATTTTTGACATATTCTATAATTTTATTATATCTTATGTGCATAATCTATATTAGGCAGATATGGCATTTCATTAAATATGGGAATTCTTCCTTTGAGTTCTTTATTATTAAAAAAAAAAAAAAGATCTGTAGCATCTAGCATCTATTAAGTACTCATTATTCAGCCAGAGCATGTATCCAAAAGATTTTAGGAAGTAAGGAAGTTAGTACCTCTTAAAATCAGGTGTTCATGATTCCATTGTCTTTAATAATACAACTGGATTCTGAGCGGTAATCTGTTTTACATCTGCTAAACCCAATTAAATATTATATACCGATAGAATTGGTGCCACTATTTTAGAGATCACCTCCCTGGGAATCAGAGCTTGAGCTTTGCTAGAATTCAGTGAAATTGAATTCAATTTTTTTTTTAATTGTGGTTGAACCCTCACTCATCCTTGTAGTCTGATCTTCCAGTAGATAATTTATTTAGGGGTGGTGAAATGGAAAGGAAATGTACTCAGATGTGAAGCAACTTTTCAGTTCATCTAATTGTGAAATATAAAGTCATGAAGAAACTAAGTAAATAAGTGGGGAAAAATACACTAAATGAGCCAATCCCTTAACAAATATCATTTTTTTAAAAAACGATATGAGTTGGCCGAGTGCGGTGGCTCACGCCTGTAATCCCAGCACTTTGGGAGGCCAAGGCGGGTGGATCACCTGAGGTCAAGAGTTCCAGACAAGCCTGGCCAACATGGTGAAACCCCATCTCCACTAAAAATACAAAAATTAGCTGGGCATGGTGGGGCACACCTATAATCCCAGCTACGCTGGAGGATAAGGCAGGAGATTCGCTTGAACTTGGGAGGCAGAGGTTGTGGTGAGCTGAGATTGCACCTTTGCACTCCAGCCTGGGTGACAAGAGCCAAACTCTGTCTCAAAATAAATAAATAAAATATAATTAAATGTTTAAAAAACTATGTGAGTTAAGACTTCAAGAAATCATGAAGATTTTTAGGTATTCTTATTATTACATTATTTGTAGCCCTAGACAAATGAATTTCTCATTAAACCGCTAAGACAAAGAGAAACCAAAAGGTGCATAGAATTAACATAGGTTTGAAGCCGGGCATGGTGTTATGCTCCTATAGTCCTAGCTACTTGGGAAGCTGAGGCAGGAGAATCATGTGAGCCCAGGAGTTCGAGGCTGCAGTGAGCTATGTTTGCACCACTGCACTCCAACCTGAACAACAGAGAGTAAGATCCTGTCCCTAAAAAAAAGAATTAGATCTGGATTCCAACTTCTGGGATCAGGGTCTGATGTTTTTCACTTATCACAGAAGCTTAAACCCATCACATGACTTCCCAGTTTTAAAAGTAGGACCTTTGTGAGAATGAAAGTAGAGAGGGTGCTCTTAATAACTGAATTAGCCTAACAGGATAAGCATATGTCCAACTGGCAGTGGGACATATGTTTACCCTGTCCATAAAACATCTGTCCTGGAGCCTGGTATGTACTTAATACTTAAGATTTTAAAACGTGGAGACTCAGGAGTGTTTTAAGAATCCTGAGGAATAGCAGATAAAGTCAAGTGTAGCATTTTATAGACATAAATGGCATCTATAATCAAGGCTAGAAGGCAGATGTTTTAAAAATAGTATTTTGAAATGCAGACTGACTTATACAGGCTTTTTGTAAATGCAGAATGAGAATTTGAATAAAGTAGCTAAAAGAAGGGTCAGAACCCTCATTGCCTTTAGCATATCAAAGTGCACCCTTAGTCTGGGTAACCTGTATTTGTTTTGGGCATGAGAGACTTTGTCAGCTTTATGGTAATAAGGAAAAATGTCTTACAAATAATGGATTTTAATTCTTCTAACTATAGGATATATTTTAATGTCAGTTTTATAGGTGCTATTTTTCATTTGTCATATGCAATGAAGAATTTATATATAGTTGTATAATAGAAGTTGTTTTAAATTTTAATAAATTTGTTCTTCAATGCTTTTTACTTACCACTTCTGTAGCATCTACATGAACTCTTGTCCGTATAATTAACAAGCACGTAAGACCCCGTGCATATCTGAGTTTTGGTGTTTATGACTTCCGCCTGTTTATGAGACAGAGTAGTATGGTAATAGGCATGCTACTTGTTAAAAGCTTTAGTTCTAGGTTATGGTGACTCCCTGTCCTTTAGTGAATGAAAATGTGGCCATTTTGACAGATTTTATCTTGGGAGGCCACTAAGGCTTTTGTGGAAAAGTCTGGGTCAGGTCATCCCTCTAGGAGCAGGTGTGGTTATGGCAGATTTACCCTACTGTAACCTCCTGGGTTCCTCTGGGCATGCTCCCCATGGGCTGAAAACCTGCCCTCCCAAGTACAGTAGCCTCCCTGGTCTCTCACCTAGGAGGAGTAAAGTCCGCCTTCTCTTTCAAGAGCCAACTAGGAAGTGCAGAGATGACTTAAAAAGTGATTGAGACTTTGCCATTGGGTCAAACTGACAATGTGCATGAAGCCTCTGTTTTTCCTGAAAAGGGTATTGACAAATGAGGCAGGAAGTAGCCTTGACTAGTCCAGAGGTCAGTACAGAAAGAAATGAGAGGAGACATTTAGCTCTTGCTTTCAAGTGGAAGAAAACATCGAGTCCCCCTCTGCACCCCCACTTTATTATCCCCACTTTAAGATCTGAATAAACAGAGAAGTAAAACGTTGTGGGCTCAACTCTCTGAGAGCTAAACTAATCGAGAAGGAAGATTTGTTCCAGAGAAATGCTCTCAAGGAGAAATGTTTGGAAATAAGTGTGTTGCCATAAGATTATTTTAAGATTAAGCTACAAAACCACCAACAGTGTCTTATTCCTTATGAAGATATTTCAGGGATTTAAAAAAGTATTACTGTTAAAGACTTTCTTTAACTATATCTTGTTTGAGCGTTTTGCTGCCTGAAGCAAAGTGGCCTCTGCTACAGAACAAAGGTAACACGTCTGCACTGGCCGTTGGGTCCAGTCGTTGGAATAGTGGCTGTTGACCTCATAAAGGGGCAGCAGGGGCCACACCAGGCCGGGCTGGAGTCTGAGGCAGCTGGCCGTGGTGCAGGGTGTTTCCAGCCATGCAGGCCTCCTCTCTGATCCTGGGCATCTGTCACCAGAGGCAGCCAGTGATGATTTCCACAATTTTATGACCCTTGGCTGTCACCCCAATAACAAATAAGTCATAAGCCACCCTCTTCCCCTCTGTAAAATTCCACTTCTGCATCCTGGACAGCCTTTCCACCAAAATCTTTTTGAAACAGTGAGAACACCTTCTTTATGTATGAACAGCATATTTCTGCTGTTGCCTTCTCTGACCGCCCCCTTCCAGGTACTTAAAGACTGAAAAATAAGCAGCAGGCTAGACATGAAAGGATGAAGGAAATGGCTGTTTTACTTTGTCTCTTCAGCGGCTAAGTTACTGAAAGCCAAGTTAATTGGTCATTTCTATATTTTATACAACATCTAGAATAATATGGATATTCACTTGATTCTGATAAATAGGGAATAGCCATATTCTGTGTTGTTCTTGAATAAGGGGGATGTTGAATTGAACAAAAAGAACAGTGGGAAGAAACGGGTGAAGTACGAATTCTGAATAAGCAAGCCAGAAGAGTCTTGTCAGGCATGAGGATTCCTACAGATGTGCAGTCACAGTGTGTAGGTGGAGGTCAGAGTTCAGGATTGAAGCAAGAAGGAAACACCCTTCAGCAGATCCATGGGCCCAGGGTGGAGGTGGGGCTCCGAGCAGGTGCTGGGTGTTAGCAGAACTGCCCCTAGGAAGTCAGGGCTGAAGTCAGATGGTGCATATGGTAAGTGCTGTAGGAACAGAGAGTTGGGAATGATCACTGGGTTAGAGTGGTCTGGAAAGAGAAGGAATCTAAGCTGGCTGGTCTTTGGATAAGTTGAGAAAAGCAGCAAAGGCAAGCCAGATAGAGGAACAGTGTAAGAGTGTGAAGGTAGGAAGTATAAGAGACATTCTAGAAACAGCGAATAGACCAGCTTCATTCAAGTTGAGCACCCAGGAAGGTTAGTAGAGCTGGAGCTAACCAGATTGTTGGAATCAACATGTAAAGGTGTCGAGTTCTCAGCTTTATCTCCTTGACACTAGGGAGCCACTGGAAGTTTGGAGAGGGAAGTGGCATGCTCAGAGATGTTTTAGAAAGATTAATCTGGTGGCCAAATATAGGCAAATTAAAGGGAGGCAGAGTGCTCAGGTAGATAAGATGTCTGGATTTGCTTTAGTCCTACTAGAAAGTGATAAATGCATTCACTATGGAAGTGGCAGCAACAGCAGAAATAAAGAATTGGATGCAAGAGATGTTTTGAAGGAAGGAGAAATTAATAAGGCTTAGCACCTTCTTGCCTATGAACGGAAAGAAGAACCATCATAGTTCATAGTTTTGGAGCCAAGTGACTAGAAAAATATTTTATAAACAGTCATGGAGATGTTAGGATGGAGGGTGAGATTTTTAGGAAAAAATAAGGGGTTCAGCTTTGGAAGTGCATCTTTGACATTGTAGCAGGAGGTAGCAATATATCACTGTAACCTCTGAGGGAGAGCCCAGCCTGTGATAAACATGTGGGGGTCACCTACACAGAGGGTGACGGCTTAAACTGCTTGAATGGATGATATCTGCCAGAGAGAACAGAGTCAAAACGGTGGAAATGCCAACATGTGAAAGGAGGAAGAGGGCTGGGTGCGGTGGCTCACACCTGTAATCCCAGCACTTTGGGAGGCCGAGGCAAGCGGATCACTTGAGGTCAGGAGTTTGAGGCCAGCCTGGCCAATGTGAAACCCTGTCTCTACTAAAAATATAAAAATTAGCTGGGTGTGGTAGTGCACACCTGTAGTCCCAGCTGCTCGGGAGGCAGAGGTTGCAGTGAGCCGAGATAGCACCACTGCATTCCAGTCTGGGCGACAGCAAGACTCTGTCCCAAAAAAATAATAGTAATGGAAAAAGAGGAACCACCCGAGCACACAATGTGCAATCAGACACGGGAGGGGGAGGTTACAGATTCACTGAAGTCCAGATAACAACATCAAGAAGGAAGTTGTGGTCAGCAGTATCAGATGTTGCAGAGGTTAAGAAGAACGGGCTGAAACAAGGCCATCGGATTAGGCAATTAGGAAGTCATTTACCTTCAAGAACACGAGCCTATAGTGCATTAACGAGTGGGGGGAGATGGATTAAGATGTGGGCATTGAAGAAAAGGGAGCATAAACCATTGATCACAGGTGAGAGGAGGGAAAGAATTAAGAGGGGGGAATGCGGCTGTTACTCCTTTTGCCTTCCACATTGGGCTTTTGTGTGTGCACACGCATGAAGGCAGAAGAAAAAGATGAGGGAATTGATTCATTTGGCCAGCCATATTAAGTTCCTACTGAGTACTTGGATCCAATTAAGTGCAGGGAGAAGTAGAAAGCTATGAGAAAAAGAACAGTGGTGGAAGCAGGTTCAAGAGAAAATGGGACAAATATGGATCATGAGAATCGGGAACTTTTTTAGTATTGGAAAAAAGCAACACTTCTTTCTCTCAGACTGGAGAGAAGGAATGAAGGATGGAGGATGATGTAGATTCAGGAATGTTCTGAAATGAAGAAGGAAATAAAGGAGGAAAGTAAGGCTGACCTCAGGCTTCTGGACAAAGTGGAAGTTGGGTCATCTACTGAGAGAGAATGCGGGCTAGGGTGATGGTCGATGGAGTAGAAAGCATGTTAAATAACCACTCTAGGTAATGCCAGGGGCTCAGAGAGACAGGAACACTAGGTTAGCCAACCACCAGCAGGGCTTGCAGAAGCTCCACTTCCTTGTGGCTTCTGTGAGAAACGTTTGTTGACTGTGGCTTAGAAGATGGGCAATGTTTGTTACTCTTTTAACTTTTAAGGAGTTATCCTTCTTCATCACCTTATTATTTTTGCTTAATACATTTTCTATGAATTTTTGTTTTAGTGTCACCATAATTTGTACAAGTGTTCCAGAATAATGGTCTTATAGGTTTCTAAGTTTATCTAAATCGTGGATGAGATGTTGGTATGAAATAATAGTACTTTTGGTCAGACATGGTGGCTCACGTCTGTAATCCCAGCACTTTGGGAGGCTGAGGCAGGTGGATCACCTGAGGTCAAGAGTTTGAGACCAGCCTGGCCAACATGGTGAAACCTCATCCCTACTAAAAATTCAAAAATTAATCGGGCGTGGTGGCGCGAGCCTATAATCCCAGCCTTGGGAGGCTGAGGCAGGAGAATGACTTGAAACCTGGGAGGCGGAGGTGGCAGTGAGCCGAGATCGTGCCCTTGCACTGCAGCCTGGATGACAAGAGCGAGACTCAGTCTCAAAAAACAACATCAACAACAACAAAAAATAGTACTTTCTAGAGAAATGTATTGATATATGAATTTAGCAGGAAAAGTGAGTGAATGGAGCCACAAATTGTGCTACCCAGTCCCCACCAGTAAGGCTAATAAAATGTTTTACGCTGTTGAAATGAAAAATAGCAGACCAACTGCTGATCCACTCAACCCTACAGAATTCATTTACGGTGACGAAGATGCCAGATGGTAATTAGAATTAGGGTTCATCCAGGATCCAGAAGATCCTGAGTGGCCTGGTGTTGGGGCCTGTTTGGGAAGATGTTTCCTCAAACCAGTGAACCTGACAGGGTCTGTCCACAAACCTGAGCTGATTATGTGGGCAACGAAGTACGTGACAGTTAGCATAGCCTCCTGAGTTTCAGTAGGAAGCAACCCAGGGAGAACTGAAGAAGAATCCATTTCTGTCACAAATAATGTTTATTTTTAAAAATGATTACTTATGTCCTGATATTGGAATTCTGTTTCTGAGTCTCAACTGTGTTGCTGGCACCTAATGGTGGCAGGTGGCACCCTGGAACCACTTGGTTCCACAAACTCAGTGACCAGAATGTGCTTCTGGGTGGAATAGATTGACTTTTTCAACCTTGTTTTCAAGTGGGAAGGAAACATTCTGTGTGGCCCAAACCAAGATGAGAACTGAAGGGAATCTGTTGAGTTTACTTATACCAAGCTGAATCCGATACTTACTTTTCGTTTTCCTTTCCTTGTAGGTATGGCCTCACATGTGCAAGTTTTCTCCCCTCACACCCTTCAATCAAGTGCCTTCTGTAGTGTGAAGAAACTGAAAATAGAGCCGAGTTCCAACTGGGACATGACTGGGTACGGCTCCCACAGCAAAGTGTATAGCCAGAGCAAGAACATTCCCCCGTCGCAGCCAGCCACCACAACCGTCAGCACCTCCTTGCCGGTCCCAAACCCAAGCCTACCTTACGAGCAGACCATCATCTTCCCAGGAAGCACCGGGCACATCGTGGTCACCTCAGCAAGCAGCACTTCTGTCACCGGGCACGTCCTCGGCGGACCACACAACCTAATGCGTCGAAGCACTGTGAGCCTCCTTGATACCTACCAAAAATGTGGCCTCAAGCGTAAGAGCGAGGAGATCGAGAACACAAGCAGCGTGCAGATCATCGAGGAGCACCCACCCATGATTCAGAATAATGCCAGCGGGGCCACTGTCGCCACTGCCACCACGTCGACTGCCACCTCCAAAAACAGTGGCTCCAACAGCGAGGGCGACTATCAGCTGGTGCAGCATGAGGTGCTGTGCTCCATGACCAACACTTACGAGGTCTTAGAGTTCTTGGGCCGAGGGACATTTGGGCAAGTGGTCAAGTGCTGGAAACGGGGCACCAATGAGATTGTAGCCATCAAGATCCTGAAGAACCACCCGTCCTATGCCCGACAAGGTCAGATTGAAGTGAGCATCCTGGCCCGGTTGAGCACGGAGAGTGCCGATGACTATAACTTCGTCCGGGCCTACGAATGTTTCCAGCACAAGAACCACACGTGCTTGGTCTTCGAGATGTTGGAGCAGAACCTCTATGACTTTCTGAAGCAAAACAAGTTTAGCCCCTTGCCCCTCAAATACATTCGCCCAGTTCTCCAGCAGGTAGCCACAGCCCTGATGAAACTCAAAAGCCTAGGTCTTATCCATGCTGACCTCAAACCAGAAAACATCATGCTGGTGGATCCATCTAGACAACCATACAGAGTCAAGGTCATCGACTTTGGTTCAGCCAGCCACGTGTCCAAGGCTGTGTGCTCCACCTACTTGCAGTCTAGATATTACAGGTAAGACTGTCCACAGGGAGACAGGAGCTGCTGCATGCCCAGTGGCACTCACAGAAAATGTGCAGCCTTAGTCACTGTGGTGAGATAAAATTATATGTCTACAGTTCTTGCCTTCAAGTGATCTTAATGTACTTAGGAAATTAGGACATGTGCACATTGCGATGTCAATTAGAAGTCACATTAGAACGGAGCCAGGTAAGATCCGTGGCATAGGTGTTCAGTTTTGGAAGGGCTCCCTGGGACCTGGGGTGCAGAGCAGAGGCGAAGCAGAAGAGTTCTGTCCTCCCGGATGGGTAGGATCTAGGCAGGTGGTGGAGAGAGAGGGACATGCCATCCACAGTCCACAGTCACACTAGTGGGAATTTACAGGAAACAAGAAGGACACCCGCCTGGCCGGAACAGTTTGTGAGTGGTGGGAGATGTGAGTGAAAGGACGGGTTGGAACCAGGTCACTGGGGGTCTTAAATATCAGATCACGGAATTTGAACTGTGTCCTCAAACCCAGAGCAAGTCCTGGAAACCTTGAACAACATAAGGTAATGGGGTGAAAAGGATGTTCTTGTCTATCCATGTGCAGAAGGGCTGGAGGAAGGGAGAGTCTAGTCTGGGGCCAGCTAGCTGGCTCCTGTGGTGAGGTGACTCCAGGCTTTGCGTCAGGATGATGGCGGAATGATAGTGTCTATGGCAGGGAAGTGTGTTCAGTCATGGACTCACACATGCAGTCATTCAACTAGCTTTGATTTCACTTCTAACATGTGCCAGGCACAGTGCTAGGTATAGGGATGTAGACAGGGCCCTTGCCATCCTGGGGTATCTGGAAGCTTTTCAGGGACCCCTGTATGCAGTCAGGATTGGAACTGCTGCCGACACAGAGCTGAGATGGGAGTGCTGGCTTTGGAGTCAGGAAAGGCCAGAGTGAACCTGGTCCCTCCTCTCCTAATTGCCTGATTTCTCCATGCCTTCATTTCCTAACCCATGAACTGGGAAAAATCCTCTCATCAGCCTCGTGGGCGGCTAGAGGGTAACACGACTGTAACATGGCTTAGGTGTGTCACTCCGTGGCCGGCCATGGCAGATGTGCAGCAGGGAGGTGGCAGGGATGGAAAGCAAGACCCTGCTCTGTGGAACCAGCCTGGGCATGTGTTTGGGGTGTTGCCGAACAGTCCAGTAGAGATAGAAGTCACAAGAAAGAAAACTGAAACTCCTGTGAGAAGATGGGACGGATGCACATTTAAGAGCATGCCATGTAGGCAGGAAAACCAGGGTCCCCGGAGGCCATCCTGCTGAGACCTCCTGCCCCACACTCGCTTGTGGGTGTGCTTTCTCCACGCGCCTTTCAAGGCCACAGAGAGAAGGCTGGAACACGCCCCAGTGCCGTGTCGACACAGCTGACCTGTCACCCATTCCTGGGGCTGACCTGGGCCAGCTTCCCCTTCTTGCTCCCTGTCTGGGCCCCCAGCCTGGCTGCAGGCAGAGCTGTTGCAAGTCTCTTCCCAGCCCCTCCCTCAGCCTGCTGGGCACCAGGCCCTCCTTCCCTGGGAGAGCAACAGCCCCTCCGCTTGGGTCCCCAGATGCCCTCCCACCTTCCACCCTGTCTCCTTTTATCCTAATCCTGAGTCACACAGGAGGTTTTGAGGCCTCTCCACCTATGCTGTTTCTGTCTTCCCTCTTCCCTTTAGGAGACATTTCATGAGTTAGAGCAGCTCTCTGCAAGCCTCTTCTCTGCCCTGCCCTGAGGATTCCTTTCCCTCTCATTTCCTATGTGCAGGAAAGGTCTCCACTGGCCTGTGCTTTCAGCACCAGGCCCTGTGTGGACAGACAGGTCTACTGCTGCCCCTCTACTTCCTCTCCACTCCCTCCTCCTGACCATGCTATCCAGTCTCTGCCCTGCTGGCCTCAGAGCCAATGGCAGGGAGAAGTAAGCCCCAGGCGGGAGCCCCCAAGGAAGGTGGGCACCTCCTTGTGTCCAGAGGAGAAAGATGGGCAGTGGTTGAGTGGATCTGGAGGTTTGGGTGCCTGGTACCGACAGCACATGTTCTCTGTAGAGAGTGCCTGGGCCTCTGAAAGCCAGCTCTAGTGGCCGTCCCGGGTACCAGCCCCACTGGGGGCTAGCTGGTGCTGTGCTGGCTCTCCGTTACCCTACACGGGAGGCCGCTGTGCCACTTCATATTTAGGTTGGTAAATTCAGCATGCCAAAGGCTGACTCTTTCTAGTTCTTGGCCTGAATTCAGGGTGAAGAGCCCCTGACTTGGCTGCTAGGGCTTTTATTTAGTTCATCTGAATTGCTGCATCATGAACACATACCAGTGTTATTAAAATTTACTAAAAGCTAGCATGGCAACTTGTAAAAAGACTTCAACAAACTCCGTTTAAAAGGCAGCACATCCTTAGAGCAAAACTTGGCGAATCGAGTAAGCTGAATTGGGGATTCTTAAGACCCCCTTGTCATCTTGCCTTCTGGTGCCCACGGGACACTTCCTAGAGCCATCCCTGCCCACCCCCTTGGACTCTGCAGTTTTTCTTTGCTTTCCTGCCCCTAGTGCTGGTGCCCCTAGTGCTGAGGAGACAGGCTGCAAAATCGGGGATCCTAGCTCAGGAAGCCTGCGGCAGCAGTAGGAGTTTGCCTGTGAGGGCTGGGGAGGGCTGACTCCTTCACCTGGACTCATGGCGATCCTCTCCTGCCCCACTCTGTGGGTGAGATCAGGCCTTTTGGACGCCTCTGGTGGGTGTGGCAGGCTGGTTTGCTGGCCGTTCCTGGGCCCTCAGGAGCCCTCTTCTCCCCACTTCGTGACAGGCACAGTCACATCTGGCCCCTCTATCCCTACATCCCTCTGAAGGACCCTCCGCTTAGTGGTGATAGTATCCTCTTTTCATCCCTGAAATCACCATTGCCTAAAATTCTGAGCAGAAAGGCCTCTTCCTCCTTTCTGTGGTCACCTTCAGGCCCTCGCGTCAGCCTGCCTATGTCCATCGCTGGTTCCAAGGATACGGTCAGCAGGAAAGGCAGCCGCTCTTCTGCCTGAAATGAGGCTTCATTTCTTTTTTTTTTTTTTTTTTTTTTTGAGGCGGAGTCTCGCTCTGTCGCCCGGACTGGAGTGCAGTGGCCGGATCTCAGCTCACTGCAAGCTCCGCCTCCCGGGTTTCCGCCATTCTCCTGCCTCAGCCTCCGAGTAGCTGGGACTACAGGCGCCCGCCACCTCGCCCGGCTAGTTTTTGTATTTTTAGTAGAGACGGGGTTTCACCGTATTAGCCAGGATGGTCTCGATCTCCTGACCTCGTGATCCGCCCGTCTCGGCCTCCCAAAGTGCTGGGATTACAGGCTTGAGCCACCGCGCCCGGCCGAGGCTTCATTTCTAAGTTGGCTCAATGTTCTGTTTCTCCCTCAGGCCTTGTCTGAGCCTTGCAGTGGTTTGCCACCATATAGATCGATCCGAGTTTTCGAGGACGGTCTCTAGTGCTCTGTCTCTGTTCATCCCAGCTGTGTGGGACAGCCAGCTCTAGGCCACACTTATCAAGGTTGTTTTCCTGATGGCTTTGCCTCTTATTAGGAAAGAGAGAGGACAAGAAAAGCTCTTTAACTGTCCATCGTTAAGGCCCATGTCCCAGAAGGAAGATGCTTTCAGCTGCATCTGCATCTTGAGAGAATGGCTATGTTTGAGCCGCCTGGGCTGGGGAAGTCATTGCGTGCTGTGCATCCAGCCTCCCAGCAGGCTGGCCTTCGTCCTGCAGGTGGTGGGTGGGGACTTTCTCCCCTCAGCCCCCTGTATCTGAGCTGGGCACATTATCATCCCAGGACATCTGACTTTCAAAAGGTAGAGTACTTATGTGTCCCTCTGTCATTTTACATGGGACTGGGCTAAGTGTCTTATCCCACCATTGTCCCCGCCTCATGACACAGAAATGGTGTGAGACAAGGATATGTTATACTCGCCTGGGGGACTTGGCAAAGGAGGTGGTGTCCCCAGAGCCAACTCTTTTCCCCAGCTCTCAGGCATGTGCCTGGCTGCAGTGCCTGTTGGTATTCTGTAAGGCAAGCCCACTGGTGTGTTTTTCAGGAAACAAAGGCTGCCTTTTAAGTTTTTTTCTGGAGTCTGAAGCAGGGGTATTCCCTTCCAACTCGAAGGTCAGTTATGTAGTTAACTGTCAGCTGCCCGGGTTCTCAGGTTTTACTGTGCATGGGAATCACCTGGAGAGGTTGCTGGGAACAGATTCTCCCTGGGAGTGCCCTGGGAGAAAGTCCACACCCACCACCACAGAGACTTGCCTCAGAGAACTGGAGGTGAGCCAGGCAGGGGGTCTTAGGACCAGTCTTTGAGAAACACTATTCTGAGGGACAGAGGGATTTTCTTAATGGTGTCACCTTTCAGGTATTCACACCCAAAAGAACAGAGTTGTAGGTAGTCCTTGCTTTTATTACTTCACCTTGGGCGCCCCTGCCCTTTCCTTATTTAATTCTACATTGATGCCAGTTCATTTTGTTTGTTAATTTTTTTTCTTTTTTCTTTTTTTTCTGGAGCAAGCAGTAAATTGGTACTGGGGTATTTCCATTATCAGCAAAACCAGCAAACTAAAAATAAGACCAAATATTAAACTTCACTTTCAGGAAAAACACAAACAAAAACATATGTCATTCAGGTAAAGAGTAATCAGTGATTAAAATATATGCATTTTTTTTTTTTTTGGTTTTTGCTCTGGATTATTCAAAATATTCTTGTCTAGACTTTTTGGAAACAGGTAAGACTGTTACCAGGACCCAAAAATTGAACATGAAAAATAGCAAATAATCCACTTTTTCAGAATAATCTAACCTTTTTTCTTTTTTTTTTTTTTTTTTTTTTTGAGACAGAGTCTCGCTCTGTCGCCCAGCCTGGAGTGCAGTGGCGCGATCTCAACTCACTGCAAGCTCCGCCTCCCGGGCTCACCCCATTCTTCTGCTTCAGCCTCCTGAGTAGCTGGGACTACAGGCGCCCACGACCACGCCCAGCTAATTGTTTTGTATTTTTAGTAGAGATGGGGTTTCACCATGTTAGCCATGATAGTCTCAATCTCCTGACCTCATAATCAGCCTGCCTCAGGCTCCCAAAATTCTGGGATTACAGGCGTGAGCCACTGCTCCCAGCTTTTTTTTTTATCTGATTCTTTGGGGTGCAGACACTCTCTTCAAGTTGATTTCATGGTGGTTTTAGGTGGGGGTATGTATTATTCCATTCTTGCATTGCTGTAAAGAGCTACCTGTGACTGGGTAATTTATTTAAAAAAAAGGTTTAATTGACTCACAGTTCTGCAGGGTGTATAGGAAGCATGGCTGGGAGGCCTCAGGAAACTTACAATCATGGAGGAAGGTGAAGGGGAAGCAGGCATGTCTTACATGGCTGGAGAAGGAGGAAGAGAGAGGTGGGTTAGGTGCCACATGATTTTAAACAACCAAATCTCATGAGAACTCACTATCACAAGAACAGCAAGGGGGAAGTGTGCCCCTGTGACCCAGTCACCTTTCACCAGGCCCCTCCTCCAACATTGGAGATCACTGTTCAACATGAGATTTGGGTAGGGACACAGATCCAAACCATATCAGGGTGGAGATTAATTTTCAGTTCAATTCATCAAACATTCATTACTGAGTGTCCCGTAGTAGATACATGCTCCAGAGTGCAGAGGGTAAGGCATGATCCCTAATCTTGCAGAGTTCACAGTCTCTTTGAGGAGATGGAAAACACAAACCCACTGCCAACACTCTAATTCTGATGCTTCAATATTTTAAATGTTTGGTCATTCAGCAGAGATTTATTGTGAACCTACTGTGTGCCAGACTCTAGGGAAACAATGATTAGAAAAGCCAGTTCAAGAAATTAAAAGTCAGTGAAAGATTTTGCAAGATGGGTTAATAGGGAAGTTAACATGAGATAGGGATGGGGAAGACTAGGGGTCATGGTGACTGGAATAAATAAGGGAAGATGGGAGAAATGATGATGACTCCTTAGACAGTGACACCTGGCAGGAGTCGAAGGCATGTACCGGTGAGTGAAGCCTGACAATAGAGAGTTTTGAATACAGGCTTGAGGGGCTTGGGTTGAGCCAAAGTGCCAGTGCTGAGAGCCACTGTAAATTCTTGAACAAAGGAGAAGTTTAATGAAAATTAATGATGGTACAAATCAATTGGAATGGCAAAGAAAAAAAAAGTTGTGGGCATGTGGGGAGAGCCAGAGGCTAGGAGACAACTGTTGTTACTCAGGAATGAAGGGACGAGGCCCTAGATGATAATGGGGGGTTCTACCTCCCTCGTAGTATGAATGTGGACATTGTTAGTGCATTTAGCTTTTCCGATGGTTTGATTGCAGAATTGACTTAGAGGGAATAGCTTTTTGTTTGTTTTGCTTTCTTTTGTTTAATGACCTTGCTGTCTCTAAGGCTCAGTTCTGAAGCTCCAGTCTTTCAGAGCCTAGTTTCAAATCCCACCACTGCTATAAAGAAACAGGCTCTGAAAGGAGAGACAAGAGACCTTAGCACCAGTCCTAGCCCTGCCCCAAGCTAACTGTGTTCCACTGAGTCATGGTCAGTAGAATGTCAGCTGTGACTGTCCACACTCCTCCATCTGGATCCCATTATGACCAGGGCCTGTGTTTACGAGGCGGTTGGCCAGAATTGGTGGTTCAGTCTGTGGCCAGGGAGCAGTTTTCTCTCCTGTGGGCTGACCTTGGCCTCATTAGCTGAAACTGGGAACCCTCCATAATCCCCTGATCAACAGAGAACAGGGCATATTCTAAAATGCCATGCCCTGGGCTGGAAATATCAGTCATTTCAAAAGGGGCATAGCTTTATAAAGCTATAAATATAAGTCATTTCAAAAATTGCATAACTTATGCAGATTATAGCGTATAGAAAGTGACTGACTAGAAGTTAGGTTTGATTGAAAACAGGGGCCCTGAAAGCCAAGTGCATCGCAGGCATGAACTTTTTAAATTAATGTGTCTTTTACTAATAGAAACAACAGGAGAAGGTTCTAGTTTGCACTTGAAGATATGAAGTGAAATATTCAACCCACTGACAACTTCATTTGCCCAGGCAGACTGTTATAAATACACATGTGTATGCGTTTCGGGTTGCAGCTTCTCTTCTGAAGAGAAGTAATCAATAAGTTATCTAGGCTGTTAGGTTATCTTCAAGTTTCCCTTATTCATCTCTGGGACCTTCAGCTGTATGGTAAAATACTTTGCAATTAAAATTTCTCCTAATAAGTATTATTATTTAATTATAAGTATGAAATAACTGAACTGGAATGCTCTGTGTATACTGCCCTGGTACTGCAGTCCCCTCTTCATGCACACGCACACACACACATGCACACACACATAGGCACACACACAGACTCAGGTGACACAGTTTAAGCCCATGCGTGACATGCAGGCATAGGTGTGCTTATGAGAACCATGGTGACCAAGAAGCTGATACTCAGCCCTCCATACAGAGCTACCGATAATGCACACACACCCACATGCCCACAAGGCACACACACCAAGCATGCGTGGACATGCAAGGGCACACGCACACACTTAAAGACCTGAAAATACCCCAGTGTCCCCAGAGACGAAGGGCCCGAGTGCAGAAGCGGTGTTCCTGCCCTGGAAACTTGGCCCAGTTTTCTGCCTTGCCACAGAGCTGCCAAATACATGTCCCTAACCTGAGGACAGTAGGGCCAGAACTATTCTTGGGCTCAAGGTAGAGACCAGTCATTTTCCAAGTGGGATCTGAGTGCCCTCCTGCCCCATCATGACCCAGGGTGCTTGCTGAAACAAACCTAATGAACCGGCCCTTTGGGGGTGGGGGCCAGGTGACATGCATTTGGACAAGCTCTGCAGCAAATTCTTAAAAACACATACACAGTTTATTGAGGTATGATTTACCTACAGAAAGCTGTACATACTTAATATCCATGACTTGATGGATTCGGGGCTAAGTATATACCCATGAAACCACCACAGCCTATGCCATAGGCATATCCACCACCTCCGAAAGTTTTCTCTGCCCTTTTTATTTATTTTATTATTATACTTAGAGAATTGTTGCTTAGATGGCATGGGCTCCAGAGTGTCAGCCCACAGGGCTGTGCTGTAGACCCTGTGGAGGTTAGAGGGTGCGGCCAGCATGACAGCCTGGCATCGAGCTGTCTGTCTGTCTCCCAAGTGGTTGAGAGCCTCTCTGCAAGGCCCGTTTGTCAGATTCCTTGTGGTCAGACCCTTTATGCCCTCCGGGGGAAGGGGGGCAACAGAGGAGATCCAGAATAATTGGGGGGTACCATAGGAGGGGTTGTGTGGGTTGGTGAACTGGCAAGCAGTGGGTGGTTAGGAGGGGAAAGCCTGGAACTTGGTGGGAGTGAGAAAGGTGAACAGCAGAAGAGACATGAACGTGCCTTCCTTCCTGCATGATTTACGATGGATAGCGCACTCACTGCCAAGGAGCTGCTGAACTCTCCCTGTAGCCACAGCTGGGTTTGGAGCCGTAACTCTCATATATGCATCCAACAGGTAATTTTTTGAATTCTGAAGATGTGCCATGCACTGTGTTGTGCTGAGGTTTCAGGATGTGAGTAGGAATGCCCTCGGCTATGCAGTATCTGTCCCCAGTCTGCAATGGAAGAGGCTGTCCCAGGGTAGACAGCCAGCCCCCACTGTCCTGGCCCACACTGGTCTCCCAGCTTGAACATCTCTCATTAAATTGAGAAGGCAGAGTTTGTCACCTTGAATCATTTTGCCAGTTCCTCTGGCTTTTAGAGCCACTAGCACGTCGGAGTCCTAGACGCTGCCCTGTGACAGCATGTCCCTGCGTTGCAGCAGTGCAAACAGGGCCACCCTTCTCTCGCTCACCAGTCTCCCCTGCAGGGTCTTATGGAGGGTGATTGAAGCCAGCAAACCCGAGGCCAGTACCAGATGAGCCTCAGGGCTTTGCGGATATTGGGCTTGTGGCCCTTGTTCCGGGACAGATTGAGATGGTGTTGTTATGGAAGCAACTGTCTTTCAGATTTCTCCAAGAGCAAGGGCTTGGGTGCAGTTTGGCTGTTTGGGAGATGATTACAGGCATTAAGGAATTGGGACAGTGATGCTGAGAGGAGTAAGCCCCATGATCTTGGGCTGATATACACACAGGTCTCCATCCCACCTCTGAGGAGCCTGCCCGAGGCCTCCAGGAATGTGCCTGGGAAGGGCCAGAGGCCGGGGCTCTGGTCACAGGGGTTGAGGGCTGCCCCAGGGTGTTAACTCCCCTGTGTCTTTGCTTGGGCAGAGCTTGTGCCAGGACTGAGGGGGCTTGAGCAGGGTCAGAGGTGGCTCTAAAGCAGAAAAGCAAAGCGATGCAAAGCAAAACTCAAAGCGGACTGGGGCCACAGTGTGGCTGAATCAGACAGAGTGTGACCCAGTGTGCCGGGGCGTCACTCTTTGCCCTTCCCACCAATCACGTGTGGCATTTGTAAATGGAAAGGGAATAAAAGGAAATGCCTTTATAGGCAAATCGGAGAATGCAGGCTAAGAATTCACAGTTGAGCTCTAAACGTTGTTTTGGAGGAGTTGGGGATCTCTACCTCCTGTGTGAGCAGGCAGGAGCCAGGCTGGGCTCTGAAATAGAACTCTGGAGCAGGGGAGGGGCTGAAAGCCGAAATACAAGCTCGCCACAGCAACAGTGGAAGTAGGTGGAGCTCAGCTACTCTCTCCCATGTTTTCTCCCTTCATGCTTATTAAATGTTGCAGACACCATTTCCTAAGGCTCATCCGTGGAATGAATGAATGACTAACCAAATGCCTACATGCATGAATGAATGATATGAGCAGCCTCACATGCCTTGTGGCTTAGCTCATCCCATCACCCACCAGAAACCCTTGTGTGCCCAGTTTCTTGTCATCTTTCATACAGGAACTTTCACTGCTGCCTACGTCCTGGGCCATGGCATCCAGCATCTCTGAACCCTGGATCACAGGGGCTGCCCGCATCCGCCTCTTGGGGAACATACACATCTCACCAAAAACATTTATTCCCTCCCTTCTAGTCTTTCCACCTGTGTGAAGTTTAGATTTAAGGCCTGCAGACAGCTGATTCAGCTTCAAACAGATCAGTTCCCTGAAATCAGCCAACATCTGTCTTGTCCCATTATACCTTCACAGAAAATGAGAGGCGACTTCCCCAGCATAAAGAAGGGGCCAAATGCAGCAAGACCTGGCTGAGTAACCTTGAGGATAGAAAGGCAGCGTCATCCCCGAGGCCTCGTAACCTCGCATCTGCTTTTCTGTTTTTGAGGCTCTGTGGACATGCTGCTCACGTTCCTTGTAACTTTGTCTTCGTACGTAAGAGCTGCGTGAACAAAGGCTTTCTGGAGAGAATAAGGCCAGTCAGCTGTTCAACCCATGCCTGGCACATAGTGAGCACTCCGGAAATGTTAGCTGCTTTTTTTTTTTCTACTAATCTTATCATCCTTGTTATTATTTGTATTATCGTTACTATCATGCAGCAGGCAGAGCTGGATTTGAATTCCAGATCTGCTACTTTCCAGCTGTGTGACTCCAGGCAAGTTCCCAAACCTCTCTGAGGCTTATTGTTCTTTTCTCTTAAAAGGGAAAGCTACTAGCAACTGCTAGTAGTTGCTAGTAGCTTTCCCTTTTAAGAGAAGATGAGGTTGGAAGGGACTGAATGAGATAGCTGCATGTGTTTAACTCACCCTCTGTCATGCCTGGCACATAGCAGCTCTGTCACAAATAAGCACCATGCTTTCCCCAGCCGCCCTGCCCAGGTCCATGCTTCTGTGACAGCATGCATTTTCCTTGGCCTGGTGTCATCATTCATGATTTGTAAGCCAGGCATCCCCAGTATTCCCAAGCTTCTTGGGGCTGTGCATCATTTCTTTTTCATCTTATAGACGCCTGGAGGCCCAGCATCGTGTATCAGACTCACTAGGTCCCAAAGGAACAAGGGCCTGGATGTTGGGAGTGTGGTCAGTGGGTTTCCTCTGGCACCAGGAAGGAACAGGGTCCAGCATTTGGGGAGAGAGGAGACACCTCTTCCCAAGGCCAGAGGAAGGAGTACAAATCTTGGTTGCTGTGGGGAGGAAGGTGGGGGTACACTTCCTGACTTGAGAGCTGCATCTCCAGGCTGCTCCTGCTGCTGCTGGCCCGGGAGCAACGCTGGAGTCCTGTGGTCTGAGGGTGGGGTGCAGGGGCCTCTGAGGAGAGTGGTAGGATGGGGCACTGGAGGCCTTGGGGGTTAAACTGCCTTTGACACCTGCTGATACCTCCTGCAGCCACGTGCATCACTATTGACATCACTAGGGTCAAAAAGCCAAGGCTGGAGTGATGCCAAAGAGCCTGTTTAAGACTCCCCTGAAGACAGAGCACGTCTGTGTGTATGGGGTGTGTGTTGGATGTGCTTATGTATGGTGGGCGTGTGTGTGGTGTGTATGTATGTGTTCACATGGAGTATGTATATGTTGGTGTGTGGGATGTGGGGGTGTGTTGGTGTGTGTGTGTGTTGGGTGTAGTGTGGGCACATGTAGCATGTGTTGGTGCTGTGTGTGTGTGTGTGTTGGGGGGTGTGTGTGTTGGGTATAGTGTGGGTGTGGGGGAGGTGTATGTGTTGGATATGCTGTGTGTTGGGTGTGATGTATGTGTGTGTGTGTTGGAGGGTGTGTGTGTTGGGTATAGTGTGGGTTGGGGAGGTGTTTGTGTTGGGTGTGGTGTGTGTGTGTATGTTGGGTCTAGTGTAGGTGTGGGGGGTGTTTGTGTTGGGTGTAGTGTGCGGTGTGGTGTGTGGTGTGTGTGTGTGTTGGGGGTGTGTATGTTGAGTATAGTGTGGGTGTGGGGGGTGTTTGTGTTGGGTGTAGTGTGTGTTGGATGTGGTGTGTGTTGTGTGTGTGTGTTGGGGGTGTGTATGTTGAGTATAGTGTGGGTGTGGGGAAGGTGTTTGTGTTGAGTGTAGTTAGGGTTGGATGTAGTGTGTTGTGTGTGTGTGTGTGGTGTGGGGTATGTATGTTGGGTATAGTGTGGGTGTGGGGAGGTATATGTGTTGGGTGTAGTGTCTGTTGTGTGTGGTGTGTGTGTGTGTGTGTGGTGTGGAGTATGTATGTTGGGTATAGTGTGGGTGTGGGGGGATGTATGTGTTGGGTGTAGTGTGTGTTGGGTGTGGTGTGTGCTGAGGGTGTGTATGTTGGGGATAGTGTGGGTGTGGGGAGGTGTTTGTGTTGGGTGTAATGTGTGTTGGGTGTGGTGTGTGTTGGGTGTAATGTGTGTTGGGTGTGGTGTGGTGTGTGTTGGTGTGTATGTGGTGTATAGTGTGGGTGTGGGGAGGTGTATGTGTTTGGTGTGGTGTGTGTGTGGTGTGGTGTGTGTGTTGGGGGTGTGTATGTTGGATAGTGTGGGTGTGGGGGGGTGTATGTGTTGGATGTAGTGTGTGTTGTGTGTGGTGTGTGTGTGTGAGGGGGATGTGTAGGGTATAGTGTGGGTGTGGGAAGGTGTTTATGTTGGGTGTGATGTGTGTTGAGTATGGTGTGTTGTGTGTGTTGGTGTGTATGTTGGGTATAGTGTGGGTGTAGGGGGTGTATGTGTTTGGTGTGTGTGTGTGGTGTGTGTGTTAGGGGTGTGTATGTTGGGTATAGTGTGGGTGTGGGGAGGTGTTTGTGTTGGGTGTAGTGTGTGTTGGTGTGGTGTGGTGTGTGTGGTGTGTGTTGGGCGTGTGTATGTTGGGTATAGTGGGTATAGTGTGGGTGTGGGGGAGGTGTTTGTGTTGGGTGTGGTGTGTGTTTGGTGTGTTGTGTGTGTTGGAGGGTGTGTATGTTGGGTATAGTGTGGGTGTGGGAGGGTGTTTGTGTTGGGTGTAGTGTGGGCATGTGTAGCATGTGTTGGGTGTGGTGTGTGTGTTGGGTACGTGTGCTGCTGCGTGTGTATCCAATGGCAGCAGGTAGACTGGTGCATGGTGTTCCCTGTATTTAGATCCCCTTCTTTGTCCTAATTCTCATGACTGGGGAAGTGTCATCCCCAGTCACAGCCTTATGTATGTGGACGTTGGCCATAAAAGTTCTTTGGCCAGAACACGAGGGAGAAACTGTTAGTGCCACTTCTTTGTCATCCTCTGACCTCCATGAAGGATTTCTTGTCCTCCTGTTTTTGTAAATTAGAACTTACATTGGCAAATAAAATGCACTAAGTACGAACCCCCAGAATATAAATAGATCTGGCACCAAGAGAGCCAGATGATGTCCACACTTGTGAAAGTCAAACATTCACCCTGAGCAGCATCAGAAGGTTTTAGGATGATGTGGCTGTTCTGTATTCCGAGTGTGGTGGTGGTGACACAAATCTATACATGGGCTAAAATTCATAGAACTTTATGTTTTTAAAATATTTAATTTTAAAATATTTTCAAAATGATTTTAAATCTATTTACCCCTAACAACCTCTAGGGAAATTGTTGATAATATTAAACCCATAAGCCTTACCGTGCCTAATTTTTCTTCCTGTTTTTGTTTTGTTGTGCTGTGTTTGGGTAAAAAAGATATCTTTGTTCATCCTGTCACAGGATGGCCAGGAGGGTAACCAGTCATTTCTGGAAACAGCCGGACAGGGGAACCTACGAAAACAACGCTGGGGCATAAACAGTTGCTGACGGCGGAAGCATTGATAGCATGCAGTTTCTTTAGTTTATGTGCTGTTTTGTGTATGTGGTTCATCAACTTGTCTTCCAAAAATTAAGGACTGACTGCTAGAAACATAGAAGTGACAAGCTACTACTGCTGAAATAGCAGGACTCTGCCAGTCCAGAGAGAAGGTGAAGCCTGAGTGGGGTTGTTGATCCAGCCTCCATGTACCCAGGGGTCCCCACCTTGCTTATGACATGATTATTTACGCCCACGGCCTGCATGCCCATGCATGAGACCTCATGGTTTTCCCTGTAATCGTTTTCTGAAAACCAGCTTTCCCCTGTGGCAACCCTCCCTCCTTGAGGGCATTTTCAAGCTTACTATAGAGAAGCAGCTGGCTTGGCAGGAAAGGTCTCCCCCCAGCCCGCAGGGAGAGCACTGCCTTTATCCTGGATGTCATGGGGTACCGTGTCCTCATTCTAAGTGCTGGGCCTCGGCGAGGGTCCCTGTGCCTGGAGTGGTCCCAGCAGCTTGACCCGGGACACGCACCCCAGTGACTGGGCTGTGGCCCAAGGCCACATGCTGGGCTCGGAGCCAGGATGCTTTCCCCGTCTCCACAGATAGGGGCGTTCACTTGTTTTTTTGGAGGAAATAAGAGGGTCAACAGCCTGTAAATGTCCTTCCACGGTGTCCTCTGCAGCTCAGAGCAGCCAGTGTAAGATGTGGGTTTTCAGGGCCGCTCCTGGCAGCGAGAGGCCCCAGTGTTTGCAGAGCTGAACTCACGATCAGGCTGCCCAGCCTCTCCTGCCACTGTCTCGTGCCCCAGCCTGCGCTGCTGGAGTCCGGAGCAGCACTGGGAGGAACCGTCCTTCCTTGCTGTCAAAAGACACCTCCTAAAGTGTGTTCTTCTTTCTCTGTTTCTCCTGGGCTCCCTGCTTGGCTCCCACGTCCAGATCCCTAACCTGGGATTGGAAGGTCTGGGATTTGAAGTCCTACTGGGTAGCCCCAGCCTGCCCCTCTGCCACTCTCTCCTCATGTGGCCTCCGCACCAGCCTGACCTGCTCACTGTCTGTTCCAACCTGCATGGTGCCTTTGGCATAGGGTGCCTTCCCTGCCTCCCCTGGCCCCCAGGCCGCCAAACCCAGCCCTGCCCCATTCCCCTTGTGAAACTCAAGTGCCACCTTTGCCATAAGCAAAAGAGATGTCTCCTTCCTCTAAATATTTGCATTTAGCATAATCCATTTTCTTATTCATTTATCCATTTGATCCCCAAAGAAGTGATACATTTCTTAGGCCCAGGGTCTGGCTCTTAGACCCAGGGAGAGAACCAAGGCTGATTTTATCCACTGGTTGTACGGTGAACATGAATGGCCTGCCACCCTTGGCCTAGACTGGGGTAGTGAGACTGAGAGACCTGGGTCTCAGCGTCCCGCCAGCTGTGTGAGTTGGGATAAGTCTCACCACCTCTCCGACATGACTTTCCCATGGCTCACTGGATGAGAGCTGATGTTCTAGGTGAGGGCTTTGGGAATGGGAAAGGTCTTGGTAAGTTTTAAGCCTCATGTCTAGCCTCACAGCCTCTTCACGTCCCGCAGGTAGCTGAGACTATAAATACATTATTATTTCTCACCGTGGACTCTCTGTCCCTGGCTTTTCCCTGTTCTCCTCCTCCTGCTACCTGTTTGTGTTTCTAAGATTCTCAGACTAATCCAGGTGGACACGTCGGAAGTAGATAGGGAATCTCCAGACACCGCTCGACTTAGACACTGGGCACAAAGAGGAGAAATTCCAGCCTCTGGAGCGATGCCAGTTCACTGCTTTACCTTCCTCCATCAGGGCTGTCCTTGCAAGAAAGGCATTCACGTGGCTCTCCGCAGGTCCCAGTTAGTTTAGATTTTGTCTGAGAAATGTGCTATTTTTTACTTTTTCCCAACTTTTTCTCTTTCTCTTACATGTCAAGGTTCGTATAGAAAGGTCTGTCTTTTCAGTCTTCTCCGTGCTTGGCTTTGTAAAGTTGATTCTGCAAGTGATTTTGAATACCTACTATGTTCCTGGCCCTGCAGAAGGAGGAGGCCGCTTTGGGTTTGAGGAAGGTGCTGGGGCTTCTTTGGAGAGGGACCATCTCTTCTGGGCACACCCCATTTGAGTGAGTGTAGGAACTGGAAGGCTCCAGAAAATGAGCCACAGTGCTGCCTGCGAGACTCGGTCCCACACGTACCAAAAGGGGAATTCTGCTGAGAAAGCCTCACGAGAGAAATGAACTGAGGAGAGGAAATATCGTTTATAGGTTGACCAGAGTGGGAGGGTTAACTGTAAACGTGCAGATTTCAGAGACTACAGCGTGGATGTACACAAAGGAAATACCCATTTAAGAAGTTGGGTGCATGACTCTCTATTTGAACTAAACATAAGAGTTTGTATTGAAGCAGGCCTTTGCTGATGATGGTGACTCACATTTTCTGAGTATTTCCAGGAACAGGCTTTTTGTGACTATCATCATAGCCCTGATGGTAGCTCTTACAACCTTATTGTCCCCATCACGTAGAGTACTGTGTGGTCAGTGCCTGGCCCCAGGTCACCCGCATGTTGGTGACCACTACAACAGTACAGCCTCTGTGTCCCACTCTGGCTAGATGATTCCTGCTCCATTGCAGAAAGCAGGCATGTTGAGGGTCTCCAGGCTTGGTGTGCACAGCAGGAAACCCCCGGCTTCTCTAGAAAGGCCTGGCCTCGGGCGCAGTGGCTCACACCTGTAATCCCAGCACTTTGGGAGGCCGAGGTGGGCGAATCACAAGGTCAGGAGATCGAGACCATGGTGAAACCCCCGTCTCTACTAAAAATACAAAAAATTAGCCGGGCGCGGTGGCGGGCACCTGTAGTCCCAGCTACTCAGGAGGCTGAGGCAGGAGAATGGCGTGAACCCGGGAGGCGGAGCTTGCAGTGAGCCGAGATCGCGCCACTGCACTCCAGGCTGGGTGACAGAGCAAGACTCCACCTCAAAAAAAAAAAAAAAAAGACAAAAGAAAGGCCTGGCCTCAGGCACCCTCGAAAACACGTCTGATTTCAGCAGTCTCACGTCAGCCCTCCCCTCCCTCACCTGGCACAGGCGAGTGCGCTGCCCTCTAGAGAGCGCCACTGAGGATTTGTTTTCCTGTCCTGTTGGGAACCGCGTGCTTGGTTAGCGCAGATGTCGTCTATCTGCATCACTGCTCAGTTCTGTCTGAGGCAATGATGATGCTGACCTCTCTGCACAGAGCAGCACTGCCCCTACTCCAGAATTAACGATTCAGTGCCCCAGACAAAGGCGGTGTGGTGTGCAGCCACAGGAAGCACGCGAGTTTCCAGGGTGTGCCTCCCGGGAGGCACATCTGTGCATTCACTCTGCATACACCCGGTGTGCGCAGATTGTGACCCAGTGCTGTGAGGGATTCAGACCTAGGGCAGCCTTGAATTGACCCTAAGAATGTCAATGGGAGGGATGCAGGTGACAGCCATGCCAGCCAGACAGCAGTCATCTCCTAAGATCACCAAAGGTGAAGGGTGAGGGGTTCTGCCATGGGAAAGGCCACCTTGTGCCTGGTGCAGAGGGACCCATGCTTTCTCCACCCTCCCCAGCTGCAGGCCCAGCCTTGCCTCCTGATAGCAGGGTGTACCTGAGGGGCTTACACTCTCCTGCTCCTTGGTGAGACTTTCCCTGGACAAAATGTAACTTCTTGCTGGGTTGGAGGCTGTGGAAGGCAGGTACGTGTGGCCTAAGCATGGTCCTGTTCCCCAGGTGATAGGGAAGAGGCGGGGAGGAAGCCTGTACATATTCATGTTATCCTCCTTTCCATCTAGCAAGTGAGACTCGCCACACTTAAATACTTTCCATTTCACCTGCACAGCGTGAGGATTGCTGAGTTTGTTTTGCCATAGAAATTGGACATTTCTAACGAAACATGACAATATTACCTTTCTTAGCAGGTAGGAAGGGAGATCTTTTTAGGAGGTGTACTCCCTGCGGCCCTGAGGAAATGAGATATTGCCCCGGGCTGGCGGGAGAGATGGCGAGTGCCACTCCCCAGAGTCTCTGTCTCACGGTTCTTGCTGCCCAAGCTACAGTGTGTTGGCAGCCAGCTGGGCCGCCCTCAGTAAAGCAGGTTGTTCGGATCCTGGTAGCCGTGGTGCTCGGTGCTCGGTGCTCTGTGCTCTGCAAGGGTCATCATTTTTTTAATTTATTATACCTGTCCTTCAAGGTCCTACTCAGGTTTCGTTTCTCTATTCATCTTTCTTTGGACACTCTGCTCTTCTCTGCTGTAAGTTCTTGCTGCATGTAAAATCTGTGGTACAATATATACCTCCTTGCATTTGATGGAACTTTTGAGCTTTGGAACTTTTGTTCTATAGCTGTGTCCTGGGTGTTAGTCCTGGGCAAGGAGTTAGACTGGAACCGTTCTGGGTATCTGTGCTGGTGATTAACATATTCCCTGTACTTGATGGGGGGGTGGGGTAAGGATTAGAGATTTCACAAGGCCTGTAAAAGGAAAGCTGTTATATAAATCCCCTAATCCTTTCATGAGCTACAAAGGTCAGTGTTAATGAAAATCATTTCAGGATTTTTTTTCATAAATTATGTTTAAAATAACTTTTTCAGGAACCCTCTTACATTGTTGGTATGAATGTAAAATGGTACAGCCACTGTAGAAAACAGTTTGGCAGTTCGTCAAAAACATAAGCATAGAATTGCCATATGATCGCTGCAATTCCATTCCTAGGTATACACCCAAAAGAAGTGCAAACAGGGGCTCGAACAAATACTTGTACGTGTATGTTCATAGCAACACTATTTACAACAGCCAAACAGTGGACACAGCCCAAATGTCCATCAGTGGATGAATGTATAAACAAATGGTGGTATAGATACAATGGAATATTATTTCACCATAAAAAGGAATGATGTACTAATATATGCTACAACATGAACATACACCCAAAATATCATGCTAAGTGAAAGAAGGCATACACATATCATATGATACTCTTTATATGAAATACGCAGCATAGAAAAATCCATTACGATGGCTGGACACAGTAGCTTATACCTATAATCCCAGCACTTTGGGAGGCCAAGATGTACAGAACACTTGAGGCCAGGAGTTCAAGACCAGCCTGGCCAACATAACAAAACCTCATCTACTTAAAAATACAAAAAACTAGCCAAGCATAGTGGCGTGCACCTGTAATCCTCAGGAGACTGAGGCACGAGAATCACTTGAGCCCAGGAGGTGGAGGTTGCAGTGAGCCAAGATCATGCCACTGCATTCCAGTCTGGGTGACAGTGCAAGACTCTGTCTCAAAAAAAAAAAAAAATCCATTAAGGCAGAATGGAGATTGGTGGCTGGGAGGAGGGGATAATAGGAGAAATTCTTAATAGATAAGGGATTTTACTTCCAAGTGATGAAAATATTTTGGAACTAGATAGACGTGATGGTTTGTACAACATTATGAGTGATGAGTGTATTAAGTGCCACTGAGTTGTTCACTTTAAAAAGACGAGTTTTAATGCATGCAATTCGCCTCAATAAATTATTTTTTAAACAGAAAAGGGAAAAACAACTTTTTCAGGCTAAGTAGGAATGAGATGAGATTTTTACCAGGAACTGAGATTCAGGCCCTTTTTGGTTTATTTGTACATGGGACCTCACATTGTTAGAGACGCCAGCTAGAATGCGAGTATCTTTGAGAGCCATGTTTGTGTCGTTGCCGTAGGAGTAGGAGCTGATTTTATAAATCCTGACAAAAGCAGATTTGCGAAGATGATTTATACTTTTCTGGCTGTAGGCTGAAACATGAAGGTAAATATTTTGTTTTCTCCTTCACTCGGAGAAAAAAGGAGCAGCTTTTCTGCAGCTCTGTCTGAGGCCCCAGCCACCTGTGTGTAAGCGGAGCTCGGCATTGCCCTGATGGACGTGGTGTTGTTATCTGAAGAACAGGTGTAGTGTGCACAGCGAGGCAGGAGGTGAAGTCAGACCAGCTGCCTCCTCTGGGATGGTGCTCTCTCTGTCTTACAAGAAGGACTGATCCCCGGCAGGGGGTTGGGGAGGAGGCGAAAGGGGGAGTAATTTGTCTATGATATTTCAATAATTCTAAAGTATATGGTATAGTTGGCTGTAGAGATGGTAAGCCTAAATAAAATTCCAGTTCTGCAACTGACTGACTGTGTGTCCTTGGCAAGTTACTTAACTTTCTGCACCGCAGCTTTCTGACCCCTAAATTGGGGATCATAACGCTGTATTATAAAGATTTTAAGGATTAGATGAAATCCACACATGCAGTGCCTGGCCCATGGAGATGCACAGAAACATTCACCTCTCTGAGGAGGCAATGCTCTGAAACATGTCACCGCTGAGTGTTGACGCCAGGGAAATGTGAGCGTTCCTTTCAGCCTGTGTGATTCTTCCCGCTTTACCCTTTTCACCCCACCCCCTTTACTTTTATGTCCCTTTCTTTGTGCTACCATTTAGAGGAAGTGAAAAGTATCTGCGTTTGGTTTTGTTTTATCATCAACTATCTTCCCTAATTAGAGAAGACTGCATTTTTCTTTTTCTACTTTTTTTTTTTGAGACAGGGTCTCATTCAGTCACCCTGGCTAAAGTATAGTGGTGTACTCGCAGTTCACTACAACCTCGAACTCCTGACCTTAAGCCATCCCCCTGCCTCAGCCTCCCAAGTAGCTGGGACTACGGATGTGTGTCACTGTGCCTTTCTAGTTTTTAAATTTTTTTGTAGAGATTGCCAGGGTGGGGGGGTCTCACTGTGATGCCCAGACTGGTCTCAAACTCCTGGCCTCCAGTGATCCTCCTGTCTCCACCTCCCAAAGCGCTGGGATTACAGATGGTGAGCCACCCTGCCCAGCCAAGACTGCTTTTTTTCTCTTCCCATTCCTGGTTTGCCACATAGATAATTATATTTCATTCTCACAGGCCTTTATGTAAGAAAGAAATGTGCATATTACCTCTGTGTATTTACATAGTTGCGTCCCCCTCTCTACTATCAGCAAAATCACCGACCTTCAACAAACATCACGTTATCAATGGCTTTCCGGGTACCTTCTCTTTGCCTTGGTTTCCTTCTGTTCATCTACAGCACACTTTTTCTCCCTCTGACCAGTTCTCCCAAGTCTTAGACATTGATTAGAATGTCTATTCTTCCTCAAATCCTGATTTGTTAATACCTTTCTTCCCCCCTTCCTTAATTCAGGAAACATTTATTGGACACCTGTTAGAAGCAAGGCAGGGTGCTATGATGAATCAGAACCAGGCCCTTCCCCCAAGGAGAGTCCAGTGCAGAGAATTAGACAGAAATCACTCTGATCACAGTTAAGCTGTGGGACAGGATTTTACTGAACTCTGGTTTTGTAGCCATTTCATCCCTGAGTGATGCTTCTTCCATAATTTTGGATAATTTGTCCAAAACATCTTTTGCAGGTTATAATTTGGAGCTATTATAAATCCCCCTTTCCTAAATTTTTGAGTGTGTGTTCTTTCTCCTCTTGGAAGTTTATATGGGTTTTAATGAACTGTTTGGCCTGTAAACCATTCCGTAGAGCAGTTCTGATTTGTTCTAATTCTTTGCTTTCCCCCGGCCTCTTGAAGAACTTTTTAATGTCCTTAAGCTCAAATATGTCTACTTCTATTCTCAAGTATAGAAGTTTCCTTCCCATGTAGCATTGATGTTGGGCAATCAGGTTGGCATTCTCGGCCTCATTTCCCAGTTCATGGTGGCCCCAAGAGATGGAGTGGCAAGCCCCCAAGCCTGTCTAACTAGCAGGTGGTGAGAGGCAGCCTCGGGCCACACAGTAGTCGTGCAGTTCCAGTGAGGCCTAACCCTCCATTCTGAGCCGCCCGCTGTGATGGTCACTTTGATGACAAGGACCACGGCTCCCTGAGAATCGGCCTGCAAGCAGCCTGCTCCTCTAATGATGGAACACATATGGCTGCTGGCAGTGGGAGACAGTATGAATATTAATAAACTATATTTCACTTTTATTACTTTTTCATTAGGTTTTCATGGAGATGGTGTTTGTGAGTAAAGTCCATGCACTGAGCTACAGACAGGCGTTTTGTTTTCTTGACAAAATGGCGAACCTCGCAGCCAGAGGCAAGAGCATGTTTAGGAGCAGCTAGCTAGGAAAAATGCCAGTAAACATTAGCAGGCCATATCATATGGGGCGAGCCTGTGGATTTCTGTATTTTAACTTTTCTGAGGCAGATAAATACCACAGGTTCAGCAGTTTTGCAGGATATTCCTCGTTTGACTGTTCCTTTTCTATTGTGATGTCTGCATGCAACTGTTAGGCTGTTGCCCTGCCCGATAAGTGGTTCCCAGCCACCTGTCCTGGGGTTAACAGGCAGAGCCTTGTTCTCCTGCCCACTCACTCTGCACCTTCCAGCACTCATCCTCCACCTTCCTCTGCTCACCTGACATCTTTCCACCAAACCAAAGCAGGCACTACTTCCCGCATTTATCATAGCTGAGTGCCTATCTCTGTTTTTATGTGACCGTGGGCCATGCGCACAGGAATGATCAGGCCACCAGGCAATAGTGGGCTTGTGTTGATCAGTGAACGTTGGCAGGTGGTGAGAACGCTTTGAGACCCAGGCAGACCAGAACAGACTCCCCATGTAGTTCCAGAGACCAAAGGTGGATCTGGGCTGGGGCAGGAATGACCCCTCAGCATGACAGTGCCCCATGCCTTTGGTCCTGCCTTGGGAGGAGACACCTCTCGGAACTCTGAGCCGTGTGTTGCTGGGATACATCATGATCATTGATCCAAGGTATCTTTGTGTTGGTGATGGGTGTCTGTCACTGGGCTAGGTGACAGAACCTTGCTCTGTTGATACATATCTGATGTCTTGTGGAGCGTTTAAGGACACACATGTCTCTGGCAGAGTGGAGTATGGCAGACTGTGAGAGTTACAGGAGGATGGATTAAAGTTCATCTGTTTATTTCATGAGTCAGAAAGAGCCGATGAATTTTTGCTAATTCGAAGTGTGTCTGTTTCAGCCAGGTCAAAAGAGAAATCTGAGAGAAACCTTCTGTACTGAGTAATGCAGACCCTTCAGACTTAACCTTTCTTGATGATTTATTGAATAGGAAAAAAAAAGTATATTTCTGCTTTTGCAGTTCCAAGTTTCTTCTCGGTTTAGAATTAATCACTTCAAGGAAAGACTGCACTCTTTATGCACATAGAAGTGGCTTATTTTTAGAGTTAGATTATCACTCCTTTCATGCGTTCAATTTGTAGCAAGCATTTATTGAGTGCCTACTGCCTGCTGGATACTGCATTTTAGTATCTGATAAATGCACATGTTTTTAGAAATGTTTACCTGAGTCACACATTATTGGATAATAAAGACATCGTGTGTATATAAATTTTCCAAGTGACTAAAACCCATTTCAACACCATACTTAAAATTTTTTTTTTTTTTTTTCTGGACAGAAATTTAACAGGAAGACATCGTAGTATCCCACACCTTCTGATACAGAGTAGAGGACAAAGGGGAATGAATAGTACTGGCATTTTAATGAGCATCTGCTAAAGGCCAGAGGCCTACATTTAATCTTTGGGACAACTCCCCATTTAGTGGGTGAGAAAATTGAGTCTGAGGAAACCAACTGCCAAGTGGCACAAGGGCTAGAAGTAGTGCTGCTGGGATTTGAACCAGGTGTGTCTGACCCCCAGACACACGTTTCTTCCACCAAGTGGTGCTCTCTGTCCAACTGAACCCCTACCTAATCCCTCGGAGTTATTGTGAACGTGATGAAATGTGTTCAAACACAGACATGCACTTAGATGCTCTATTTAGATGTTTAATTATCTTTGCTTCAGTTAAAAGGCTCCTTGTGTCTGTGTTCATTCAGTTAAAATTCTAACTCTAGCTGCCATTTATTAAGTGCCAATTATATGCAAGGAATTTTACATGCATTATCTCTGTTCTTCACAAGGTGTTTTTTCCATTCTGTAAATGAGGAAACCAGCTCAAGGAGGTTAAAGAACTTGCCCCAAATCCTGTCATTACTAAGTGATAGAGCCTTTGGAGTCTTTCTGCCTCTAACATCTTTGCATCTTCTCACTGTGGTTGGTCTCTGTTGCTGTCGGGGTTGGGAGCTGTTGTCAGTACGCCAGCCTCTTCCTGCAGTGGCTGTCTCCTGTTCTAACGTCATGTTCCCGTCTCTTCATGACCGCAGAATCAAGTCACCAAACCTGTTGGAGGTCATGGAAAAAATATTGGCATAGGAACCAAATGACCTGGCTTCCAGCCCCAAGCTGGGCATGTGACCTTAAGCAAGCCCTTGGCTCCTAGAATTGAGAGCCTTACTTCTTTTCTGCCTGGGATGGGCATTTGTCACGAATGTGTGAGAATCTGCATATGCTCCATCCACATAGTGGGTACAGACGAAATTATGTTTGAGACATAAGCATATAACTTTTTTTTCTGATGCATATAGATGCCATTGTGATTAATAAATTGGAATATGTGGCTTGGCTACTGTGGCTTGTTGGTATTTTGTATTTTCTCAATTGGAAGATAATAACAATGCAATTACTATCATGTGGGATCTAACCGTTCCCCCACCCCCACTTCTACAGATGAGGATAGAAACCCACTTCATGTCAGGGAGCCACAGTCACCCGTGTCTGTACACAGGAAAAGAACCTGTCCTGCTCCCTTAGTAGGATTGCTGTGCAAGTCTAGGATGTGGGAACATAGTGCAGGGTGTACAGAGCTGGCTCTATACCTTTGACCTTGGCATTAAGCAGGCTCTGAGGGAGGGCCTGACGCCCTCTCTGTAGCCAGTGTGCATGAGCTTTATGCACAGATTTTACAACATCTATTTTCAGTGCTCAAAGGCCTTTTTGAGTTCACTTCCAGGTTCTGGATTATGTTCTAGGTAGTTGCTGGTGCCAAATGAAAATGAGCTCCAAATGTTATTAAATGTATATATTTCTTTAAAAAAGAAAATACTGTTTCAGATACTTCAAAATTAGAAACTACACCAGGGTGTTGGTCGTTTCTTTGAGCACTGGCCTATTTAAAATTTTTAGAAAACCAAAAACTGTCCATCTACTGTCGGTCTACTGATATGCATGTAATGTAATATCAAAAACCTTTTACCCTAAATTTTACTTTTTAACATACGAATGTTTAAAAATCATCTTTTTATAAATGTCCTGGTTTTGGTGGATTTAATACCTTCCCTGAAAGGAGAAATAAGTATACCACATGTATTTCTATTCCCCAAGAACTCTGGATTTTTTTCATAGGCCGCAGTTTTTAATGTATTATTTATTTTTGAGGTATTAATATAATTTTGTACTTGACAGAGCACCATCATGTATACAGTTTCATTTAATCATCTGAGCAGCTCTGTTTCATCCCCACTTGCACAGGTGGAAGCTGAGAATCTGCCCTGTCCCTGGAAGCAGAGCCACGAAGGAGTCAAGCCAGCTGGTCCCCAGCCAGCTCTCTCCATACCAGGCTCACCTTCTTACCCCAGCTGGTTTCGCTGCTGTGAGGCAGCTCACTGTGCCACACTTATCCCATGTGGTTTATGAGGGCTCATGAGGTGAAGGGTCAGGCTTTCATTTTGGTCCAGTGTTTCACATAGAAATTGTGCTCCATGCAGCAGTGCCAGGTCAGAGTGTAAGTGAGTCTAAGCCACATGTTACTCTTGGGTGGGCAGGGAGCGGGGTTGCAAAAGAGCAAGACTTAATGACACTGGATATCTGCTATTATTGTCTTATTACATGAAAAGAGGGCCTAAGTTTGTTGTCACTCTCTCCGCAGATATAAACACTGAACTTTCTTAGTCATAATGGGGAGGGGCTCGTCAGAGTGCTACATTACTGGCAACTGCAGTGTTAATTTGATGTTCAGTTTTATCAGCAAGGGTGCCAGATGTTTGCACAATAGACGCTATGGAACTATAGGGACATATAAAGCAGCTCTGCAGCTAACCACATATAGAGCCAATACCACACTGTGATAATAAGGGTAGGGGGGCTTTTTCCTTTTGTCCAAAGAAAAGAGGTTTCCCACAGAATCTCAACACTGTGGCCCCGAAAGTGATCTTGACAATTATGTAATCTCACCTCCTTCATTACAGATTCTTGTTATTTATGTCAAATACATTCGAGGCTTAAGGCTCTCGGCCAGGTGCTAAAGGTGAGCATTTGCAGGCTTCCCAGGCCAAGATTGGCCGGGATCAGACACCCCGTTCATAGGACGTCTTAGTCCCTTTAGTGTTGCTATCAAGGAATACCTGAGACTGGGTAATTTGTAAAGAAAAGAGGTTTATTTGGCTCATTATTCTGATATCTGCAAAAGTTCAAGATTGATCATCTGAACATGACATGTGATCATCTGCTGCCACAGGCTGCCTCCACTCATGGCTGAAGGTGAAGGAGAGCCAGCGTGTGCAGATCACATGGCACTGGAGGAAGCAAGGCGGGGGCAGGGGAGTGCCAGGCTCCTTTCAATTTGTATTTATTTTATTTTATTTTTAAAATTTATTTCTATTTTTTGTAGAGACAGTGTCTCACTATGTTGCCCAGGCTGGTCTCGAACTCCTGGGCTCAAACGATCCTCCCACCTTGGCCCCCCACCCCAAAGTGCTGGGGCTGCCTCTTTTTTACAGCCAGCTCTCGTGGGAACAAACAGAGCAAGAATTCATTTATTACTGCAAGGGCAACACTAAGCCATTCATGAGAGATCTGTCCCCATGAGCCAAATACCTCCCATTAGTTCCCACCTCCAACACTAGAGATCACATTTCAACATAAGATTTGGGGGAACAAACATCCGGACTGTAGCATAGGGAAGCCAGCGTCTGTCCACAGCCTGCTGTATGTCCCTACTCTTCTCGGCCCTCTGTCCTCCCCTGACTCTGTGTGCAGTGTTCATACCACTAAATGGGGACCGATGCTCTAGCAAATGGCCCTTGTGTTGACGCATTTACCACCCCTTTACACTGGTGTAGTCCGGCAAGCAAGTGTTCGGGAATGGGTCTGGGGGCTTTCTGGGTGCAGCTCATTTCCCAAGCGCCTTCCCTTGGCACCCCTTTAAACCTGCTGTCAGCTGCCCCTCCCTACACCACCCCCCCACCGCTCCTCATGGACCTGCATTGATTGGGCCCCACCTTGAGGCTCCCCCAGTCCCATGTGCACACCGAGGTGCCCTGCGCCCTGCACCCTGCCTGAGCGCTCACTGTGGATGGTGAGCAAGGACGCCCATCCAGCTTTTTTCCCCCTCACAGGCTGCCTGAGGCCTTTGTCCTTGTCCTGTCAGGGAAGCTCTGTCTCTCTCCTGTTGATTGACTCACCGCCTGATTCCTTCCCACTCCTCTTTTTCGCATTTTAGAGTTAGAAGTCTCCAGACTCCAGTTAGTCCTGGCTCCTCTCTAGCAAAGCGCAAGCCATAGCTTGGGACTTCTGAGCCACATGATTACATGTGTGGCCAGACATGACCCTTGGACCAGTGGGAAGCTGTGTGTGACAGGGGTGGGCAGGTTTGTAATACGAAAGTTCTAGGCTGGGCTCATCAGGTGAGAAACATTTCTGCACACCTCCCCCAGAGCAGACCCAGTATTCTTCACCATCAACAGACGTAAGGTAATTGAGACAGGAAGGTGCTACCTATGAGGAACTTGCAATTTAGCTAATAGATATAAATGATGTTGTGTGAAAGTAATTCCGGGCTGTTTCACAAGAAATATTTATTTTCATTCCAAGTTGGATAGCAAGCCAATTCTTTCTTATAAGACAGCATATAACATACATAACTTCAGAATGACACACTTGTACTACCTAAATCTTAATCCTGAGAACGTCAAGGTTCCTTTTGGTATGTGGGCTTCATTGTGATGATTGAATTAGGTAGCCCCATTAACGCCAACAAAATGTGACCGCTTTTCTCTGATTGCATTTCCCAACTTCTAAGTTTTCCCCATAGCCGTTTTCCCTGCCAGCAGTTCATTTCTCCAGCCCTTGGGGAGGACTCTGTGGGGTCCATGGCTGCATTTACACCCCTGCCAAACGTGGCACTCACCGGTCGTCTCCAGGCTGCACAAAGATTCAACTTTAGCTTTTGCTCTTGGTCACCACTTGGCAGTTAGGAAAGTTTTCATTTTGAGAGTTTCTCTTCATTTGCCTTGTTAATATTCAGGTTTGACTTGTAGTGATACCATAAGGTATAAACTCTTAGTAAAACTGGTAATAAAATTGTGCTATTTTACTGTACATAAGCCCTTGAATGTACCCAGAAGTCTTATACGAGTTGTTGGTCACTTTGACTTTTTTTCCTCATGTTCTATACTGGTGGCATTAAATTCACATGCAGGCAGAATCCATCTTATAATGAACATTAGTATTTTTAAGTTTTGCTGTCTGGATTTTGGTTAGGTGGGAGGTGGGAAGAGGGAAAGTGATTTTACATGGGAACTCATCTCTGGTGTTAAAAATAGTCAATGGAGGCATATGATTGATACACAAATATTATCCTGTGCCACATTATTCAGGGGAGGACTTGATGCTAAAATTGTAGACTGTAGATGAAAATAAATAGCCTGCCAGCCCTCTGAGACATCTACCTTTAACTGGGATCATACCCGCAACCATAGCCCTTGGAAGAGAACCAGGCAGCAGCCATCAGCTCCTGCCTTTTGGCCCTTGACATTGGCCCAAACTCTAGAGTTGAGGGAGTGGGAAGGCCGTTCTTCCAGACCTTCCTGTGTCTTCCAGTCTCTAGCTGTCCTCAACTGCTTCTGATATTCAGAGGTCAAGTTATCATTTACTTGACAATCACTCCCAGTTAGGGGGAGCGGTAAGGAGAGGAGATTGAAAAGGAAAAAGTGGAAAAGTGGAGGAGACTGCCAGGCCAAGAGAATGAGAGAGGGAGTGCCTCTTGATCTCGATGAATGAGTCATCAGCTCCAGACTCTCATGGTCATGAAAGAGGAGGAGCTCACACAGGCCCGGTCTGGCCAGGCTTCAGAGGGCAAGAGGAGGGATGGGGGGTGTGTGTGTGTGTGTGTTTGTGTGTGTGTGTTTCGGCCCAGTGAATTGTCCCTGCAGGCCCAATGGGCTGCGTGTGTGTATATGTGTGTGTGTGTGTTGGCCCAGTGGATTGTCCCTGCAGGCCCAATGGGCTGCATGTGTGTGTGTGTGTATGTGTGTGTGTGTGTGTTGGCCCAGTGGATTGTCCCTGCAGGCCCAATGGGCTGCGTGTGTGTGTGTGTGGAGGGGGGGGGTTGGCCCAGTGAATTGTCCCTGCAGGTCCAGTGGGCCGCGTGTGTGTGTGTGTGTGTGAGTGTTGGCCCAGTGGATTGTCCCTGCAGGCCCAATGGGCTGCCTGTGTGAATTGGGGTGATAAGAATCCGTGCTGCTTGAGAACAAGGTTGAGCTTATCCCTGGATGTGCTCAAGCACAGCTTTGCAGAGCTTGGCCAAGGAGGATCCTAGAATCGGGTTCTTCCCAAGGATCTTTGCCTTCTTTCTGGGAAATTTCATCTCCTCTCATATCTGGATCCTTCTCCCACTCACCCATACATCCACCAGCCCCGACATTGCCCCAGAATATTATTAAACACAAATCTAAGCTGTTTCAGCCAGAATTTTGTTTAGCCTGGGACAGGAAGAGCTGGTTCCTCTGCCCTGTACTGCCTGAGGTTTGCAAGTTTAGGAATCCAGGAGACTAGTATTTTCTCCCAGATTCTTGGCATACTGATCCTAGTGAGGGGTGCCTGCTGAGGGACTTTAGACATGGGATAGGATGAGATGGGATGGGATAGACTGAGACAGGAATTGGGGGCAGCTTATCACCCATATCCAATTAAAACCAAAATTCTTAAGCAACATTAAATATCCTGTATTTACTATGTTAGTCTGTTTTCTTCACCAATGTATTCTATATCCCAACCACCTAATAATGCCTGGCATATTATAAATACCTCAGAGATATTGCAGGTTTGGTTTCAGACCACCTCAATAAAGTGAATATTGCAATACAGTCAATCACATGCATTATTTTAGTTCTTAGTGCATATACAAAACTGTAGTGTAGTCTGTGTGCAATCATTTGTATTTATATCATTTGTATGCTATATCTTATGTCTAAAAAAATTGCACATAATGAATTTTAAAATATTAGAGCTAATTTTAAAATGCTAGAGCTAGGCTTGCACCTGTAATCCCAGCTGAGTACAGCTGATTACAGGGAGGCTGAGGCAGGAGAATTGCTTGTAGTCATGAGTTGAGACCAGTCTGGGCAACATAGCAAGACACCATCTTTAAATAAATAAATGAATGAATGAATAAAATACTTTATTGCTAAAAATGCTAGTGATCTTCTGGGCCTTCAGTGAGTCATAATCTTTTTGCTGGTTGGAGGGTCTTACCTCCATGTTGATAGTTGCTGACTGATCAGGATGGTGGATGCTAAGGGTTGGGGTGGCTGTGGCAATTTTTTTTAAATAACAGCAGTGAAGTTTGCTGCAAACTTGACTCTTCCCTTCACAAAAGAGTTCTCTGTAGCATGTGATGCTGGTTGATAGCATTTGAGCCACAGCAGAACTTTCGAATTTGGAGTCAATCCTTTCAGACCCTGCCACTGCTTTATCAACGAGGCTTATGTACTATTATATTAGTCTGTTCTCATGCTGCTATGAAGAAATACCTGAGACTGGGCAATTTGAAAAGGAAAGACGTTTAATTGACTCACAGTTTCACAGGACTGGGGAGCCCTTAGAAAACTTACAATCATGGCGGAAGGTGAAACATACATATCCTTCTTCACACAGCAACAGCAAGGAGAAGTACAGAGCAAAGTGAGGGGAAAGCCCCTTATAAAACCATCAGATCTCATGAGAACTCATGAGAACAGCATGAAGGCAACTGCCCCCATCATTCAATTACCTCCCACCAGGTCCCTCTCACAACACGTGGGGATTATGGGAGCTACAATTCAAGATTAGATTTGGGTGGGGACACTGCCAAACCATATCAAATATTCTAAATCCTTTCTTATCATTTCAACAATATTCACAGCAACTTCACCAGAAATAGATTCCATCTCAAGAAACTACTTTTTTTGCTTATTCGTAAGAAGCAACTCCTCATCCATTTAAGTTTGATCATGAGAATGCAGCAATTCAGTCACATCTTCAGCTCCACTTCTCTTTCTGGTTCTCTTGCTATTTCTACCTCATCTACAGTGACTTACACCACTGAAGTCTTAAACCCTTCAAAGTCATCCATGTAGGCTGAAATCAGCCTCTTCCAAACTCCTATTAATGTTGACATGTTGACGTCTTTCCATGAATCATGACTGTTCTTAATGGCATCTAGAATAGCAAATGCTTTTCAGAAGACTTTCAATTTACTTTGGCCATATCCATCAGAGGACTCACTGTCTATGGCAGCTATAGGCTTACAAGATGTGTTTCTTAAATAATAAGACATGATACACAAAATTACCCCTTGATCTATGGGCTGCAGAATGCATGTTGTGTTAGCAGGCATGAAATCATTAATCTTGTACATCTCCATCAGAGATCCTGGGTGACTAGGTACATTGTCAATGAGCAGTCATATTTTGAAAGAAATCTTTTTGTTCTGAGAAGTAGGTCTCAACAATGGGCTTAAAATATTCAGTAAACCAGGCTTTAAACAGATGTGCTGTCATCTAGGCTTTGTTGTTCCATTTATAAAGCACAGGCAAAGTAGATTTAGCACGATTCTTAAGGACCTTAGGATTTTCAGAATGGTAAATGAGCACTGGCTTCAACTTAAAGTCACCAGCTGCATCAGCCCTTAACAAGAGAGCAAACCTGTCCTTTAAAGCTTTGAAGCCGGGCATTGACTTCTCCCCTCTAACTACAAAAGCCCTAGATGGCATCTTCTTCTAATAGACAGCTGTTTCATCTACATTGAAAACCTGTTGGCCACGAGTGGTGGCTCATTGAAAACCTGTTGGCGAGATGTGGTGGCCCAGCACTTTCGGAGGCTGAGGAAGGAGGATTGCTTGAGCCCAGGAGTTTGGGACCAGCTTGGGCAACATGGCGAAACCCTGTCTGCACAAAAAATTAGCTGGCTGTGGTGCTGCATGCCTGTAATCCCAGTTACTTGAGAGGCTGAGATGGGAGGATCACCTGAGCCCAGGAGGTTGAGGCTGCGGTAAGCTGAGATCATGCCACTTCCCTCCAGCCTAGGCAACAGAATGAGACCCTGTCTCAAACAAAAAAGAAAATCTGTTGTTTTGTGTAGCCACCTTCATCAATGATCTTAGCCAGATCTTCTGGATAACTTGCTGCAGCTTCTACATGGGCACTTGCTGCTTCCCTTCGCACTTTTATGTTATGGAGATGGCTTCTTTCCTTAAACCTTATGAACCAACGTCTGAGCTGCAAACTGTTTTTCACAGTTTCCTCACCTCTCTTAGCTTCCACAGAATTGAAGAGTTAGGGATTTGCTCTGGATTAGGCTTGACTGAAGGGAGTGTTGTGGCTGGTTGGATCTTCTATCCAGACCACTAAAAAACTTTCTCCATATCAGCAGTAAGTCCATTTTACTTTCTTTCTTTTTATGTATTTGTTTGTTTGTTTGTTTACTTATTTATTTAGAGACGAAATCTCTCTCTGTCACCCAGGCTGGAGTGCAGTGGCGCAATCTTGGCTCACTGCAAGCTCTGCCTCCCAGGTTCACGCCATTCTCCTGCCTCAGCCTCCCAAGTAGCTGGGACTACAGGCACCTGCCACCACGCCCGGCTAATTTTTTGTATTTTTAGTAGAGACGGGGTTTCACCGTGTTAGCCAGGATGGTCTCCATCTCCTTACCTTGTGATCTGCCCGCCTTGGCCTCCCAAAGTGCTGGGATTACAGGTGTGAGCCACTGTGCCCGGCCTTACTTTCTTATCATTCATGTGTTCACTGGAGTAGCACTTTTAATTTCTTTCAGGAATGTTTTCTTTGCATTCACAACTTGGCTGTTTGGCACAAGAGACCTAGCATTCAGCCTATCTCAGCTTTTTTTATTTTGCTAAGACAGTCTCTGTCGTCCGGGCTGGAGTGCATTGGTGCAGTCATAGCCTACTGCAACCTCAAACTCCTGAACTCAAGTGATTCTCCTGCGTCCAGAGTACCTAGGACTGCAGGTACACATCACTACGTCCAGCTAATTTTTAAAAATATTTTATTTGTAGAGATAGAGTCTCACTATGTCATCCAGGCTGGTCTCAAACTCCTGGCCTCAGGCAGTCCTCCCGCCTCAGCCTCCCAAAGTGCTGGGATTACAGGCATGATCCACCATTACCAGCCCTATCTCAGCTTTTGACATGCCTTCCTCACTAAGCTCAGTCATTACTAGCTTTTGATTTAAAATGAGAGACACGCAACTCTTTCTTTTACTTGAACACTTAGAAGTCATTGTAGGATTAGTAATTGGCCTAATTTCCATATCATTGTATCTCAGAGAAGAGAGAGGCCCGAGAAGAAGGAGAGAGATGGGGTAACAGCTGGTAGATGGAATACACACCACATGTTTGATTTAAGTTTGCCATCTTATATGGGTGCGATTCATGGTGCACCAGTACAATTACAATAGTAACATCAAAGATCATTGATCACAGGTCACCATAACAGATATCATAATGATGAAAAAGTTTGAAATATTGTGAGAATTACCAAAATGTGACACAGAGACATGAAGTGAGCACGTGCTTTTGGAAAAATGGTACTGACAGACTGGCTCAATGCATGGTTGCCACAAACCTTCAATTTGTTAAAAAAAAAAAAAAAACGGTATCTGCAAAGCTCAGTCAAGCTAGGGGCAATATAATGAGGTATGTCTATATATATATATATATATATATATGCCCCTCCCCAAATTCCAAGCCCATTCAACATTTTACAACTATTATCTGAAGTATTTCCTGCCCTTTAAAACCACAAGAGAGTAAGACCTAACTGTTGGTGTAATACAGAATAATGAATCTATCTATTTTACTCTGGAAAGGAAATAACCAGCCCTCATGAAACTGTATGACATGCCATTGCCTGCAGTGGTATGAATGCCATTGCCAGGGTATGACCGTGGCAGCCAACCTCCAGGAAGGCCCCTAATGACCCTCACCTCCTGGTATTCACCAGGATTGGTCTGTGTGACCCAGAGAATCTGGCAGAAATGACGGTGTTTTGCTTCCAAGATTAGACTCTGAGAGGTTCTGCAGCTTCTGTCTTGGTGTACATGTGTCTCTCTCTTTCTGGTATTTCTCGCTCTGGCTCCCGTGTTGTGAGCAGTCCTGTGGAGGCCCCCGTAGGGAGGAGCTGAGGCTCACAGATCACAGCCGGCGTGGGGAGCTTGGAAACATCTTGATCACAGCCTCACGAGGGACCCTGCACCAGACCCGGCTAGGCCGCTGCTGAAGCACCAGCCTAGAGCAACCATGAAGTAATGGTTATTTTAAGGCACTAAGTTTTGTGGTAGCTTGTTACACATTAACAGGCAGCTAATGCAGTCTCTATTCATGTTTTTATCCTCGTGTATGGCGTGCATCTTATACAGATAAGCATGAAGCAGGTCACGTCCAGGCTCTGAAGTGAGAGCCAAGCCCTTCCAGGTAATGCTAAATTTGTACAAACAGCAAAGTTTTATTCATCAACCCAGGAGTGACCTTACTGAGTGGTGTGTTGGTGGTAAAAATGCCTTATCTTTAAGAGAGGACACACATTCTCCTTTCTCTCCCACCAGAAAGTCTGGTTCTTGCTGCTCTGTCATTTCCCAGAAAGGACCAGCCTCTCTTGCTCCACCCCACTTCCCGTCTGTGGCCCTGTGATGCCAAGGAGTCCTTCACTGTCCTACAGAGGAGGGGACAAGGGGCAGGAGGGGCCAGAAACATCTCTGGAATGCACAAAGCTCATGAGCAGTTAGGCTTGCTCCAGCAGTCACATGTCCTGACTAGAGTCTTCCAGCACCTTCTGTCCCCTCCATTGGAAGAAAGGGGAATGCGGGTTCTTAACACAGTGCTTTTGGGAGATTGCCATTGACTCAGAGTCTGAGATTTACCGTTAGGCGCATTTGAAACAATAACCATGTGTGGAGCACTCACTCTGTGGCAAGACATGGTGCAGGGTGCCGTGGGGAGGAGATGAGTAAAGCAGGGTTCCTGCTCTTGAGGAGCAGCCAAGCACAGTCATTACAGCCCCACCCACCACAGGGACCCAGAAGACCGCACAGGCACACAGCTGGAGGATGAGGGAAAGCTTCCTGTAAGAGATGGTGTCCGCGCTGCCCCCGAAGAAGGTGGAACTGACATCTCTGTCCTTGGTGCCTCAACGGAGCCCTTCATTCCAACCCCTCATTGCACATGTATTGTTACAGGTCTGGCTACCCCTGCTCATGGATGAGTTTCCTGAGGCTAGAGATGGGTTTTACCCGGTGTTCCTGGTGCCAAGCCCGGGTCTTGACTCACTGTGGTCTCTCAGTGGATGTTCGATGAGTGAGTGAGTGAGGGAATGTGGTGGATGATGAGGCTGGAGAGGTAACAGGACAGAATCATAAGGACCTTGCCTATCGTGAATATTGAATGGCTTGGCAATATTCCACTCCTTCTAAGGAGTGGAAGCAACATGGTCTATAGTTTGCGCTAAGTGAGGGCAGAAGCTGGGGCAGTAGCCACATTGGCACCTCACCATGAGTCCTCTACATGGCCCAGTGTCTGTACCAGCGTGACATAAACTGTGTGCCAGTAACAGGAGTGTCAACCAGACCCGAGGGCTCCACTGTGATGCCTGCCCTGGAAAGGATAGAGCCCGCTCAGGCCATGCCATGATGGTGTGAGCAACTCTAGCACCAGGAGAAACGCTGTCCTAGAACCAAGGCCCCCAGTAAGTGGACAAAGAAATGTAGGAAGATTCGAGCTCAGAGAACGTCAGGTCTTCCGCTACCTGGAGCAGTGGTGGCTACGGTGGACCCAGGGCTTGGTGCATGGAAAGTCCAGGCTCTGCACCCTGTTACTCTCCTTAAAGTGAGAATATTTTTCCCAGGAGCGCAAGGGCCTTTCATGTGAGGAGCTTTAAATGTGCTCTCTGGTGGTAGCCACAGCATCCTTAATTTTCTGGTACAGCAAACAGTCTTCATTTGCAATCGCAGGAAAGGAGGCTTTGTTCTCAGGTGATGTTGAGCAGCCACCGGAGTGCCTCTTTCATGGTCACCTCTTGACACCCCACTGAGGCGGGGGAGGCAAGGGGAGTGCAGCGCTGGCACTGATTATAGAAAACAGCAGGGGATCCGGAAGAAGCCTTTGGCTTTGGAATTGGGTTTGTGCTTCCATTTAAATGTGGAGGTGCCAGGTGTTCTGATAATTCACCACAAAATTTTGAAATCACCTAATAAAGACTGTTCAAAAGGACCTGAGAAGTAGGCTGTGTCCTCCCTCCTCTCCCAGCCACCTCTCTCCTGCCACCAGCTCTGACCTGGGATGGATGGCAGCATGCTTCCATTATCAAAACAGGCCAAAGAGAAGAATGAAAAGCTAAAAGCAGGAAAAACTTCACAAGTTTAGATGAAGTTTTCAAGTGATTAAGTGCTGTGGCAGTGAAAACATTGACCCAATTGCAACTTGTAGGCTCCATCAGAGAGCTGTGGTTGACGGGCTCTCCTGTACATTTATATCAGGAGAGATGTGTTACCGGCTCCCTCAGAGTGTAAAGTATACCCAAAATAGAGCTTGAAGAGTGGCTTTATCATGGAGTGACTCAGCGCCAGCTAAGAGGAAAGATGAATATAGCGTGACGATGTTCTCCACAGGAAACCTGTGGCATGAAAACCAGGGATGGGGAGGGTGCTTATAGCACGGTGGCCCTGTGGCCTCCTCACTGGGCCCATGGCTGAGTAATGGGCTGACTGATGGCAGCCCTATGGAAGCTGGCCTCAAACAATGCAGGAAGCACGCTCAGATCGTCTCTCAGAGTCTGTTCCCAGATGGGAAGCCACCAACAAAAAACCCCAGTGGGCTGTGCTCTTCATGTCCTGGTTGGGAAATTCAGGAAGCACACGTGAACACACACATGCCACGGACGTGAAAAAGGTTCTGTCTTCTGAAGGCTGTCGGCTGATCTTAACATGAATTTTAAAAAATGATTTGCTACATTTGAGGCATTTCTTCAAGCCAGTTTTGGATACAATCCCTGGTTACTTTGTTCCTGGGGACATTCAGTACCAATGTCTGCCAAGCCCTGTCGTTTTGAAAACATCTCTGGCCCTCACCAAAGCCCTCATAAAACAGCATCCCCTCAAAACCCAAGGCACCTGGTAAGGAAAGAATTAAAGCCAGTGACATGATTTTAATGTTCAATCCCAAAACCAGAGTTGACTTGGCTTGCCTGGGTTGTTCACCCAGGGGAGGGCTCTCCTCCACAAGGCCCAAGCCCTACTGGGGCTGCTTGGGCACCAGCCACGCTGTGGGGAGGGTGTAAATCGTGACTGAATCGTGATTCCATGTGGGAAACAGTCCTGCAGTCGGGGGACAGGAGGAGCCAGACCGGAATCCAACACAAACAGTCCAGGGGCAGAGGGAACATTCCCGGGTACCTGTGTCCCAGAGTGACTTGAAAATGCTGAACTTATGCTAAATTCTGTTTAATGATCATTTTCGGGAGGGGGACAGGCATTCTTAAGAGATCAGTTTACCTTAGGAAATCCTGTACTCACCCTGCTTTCCGGCCTTCCGGCCTCCTTGTATCCTGCACACGCTATTCCTTTGCATACATTTGCAGCAAACTTTGCTCCCCAGGGTATCTGGCTTTTGGGATAAAGACTAATGTCCATGTCAAAATGATTCTTGATAAAAGCATCCTTGATGTTAAATATTTATTTTAAGCTAAATGTTCTACTTCTGAGAGGTTAAAAAACAAACGCCTTTTCATGCAGAGCCTTTTGCCAGTCAGTGTTTGAGTTTCTTTAGGCTTTTTTATTTGGCTCTGCAGCAGCTAGCTAACCAACTGCATTCCTGAGATGAGCTGACAAGGGGGAAGAAATGAAGAAATAAACAAAAAGCCGTGTTAATTTCAAGCTTCAGTAGGAATACAAAGAGAAATATTAACATTTGCTGAATGACAAATAATGAAATGGCTGGAAATTTTTAAGGCTTCTAGCATGCTTTTATAAGCTCTCCTGGAATTTCCCCCCCATCAGGTATTGCACATTTATAACCAGCAGTGCACCATGTGAAGGCAGTTCAATAGGTTGTTTAATTTAAAGATTGGTACTTCTGAGCATGTAGTGTTCCTAATGCAATTCCTAACCCCATTTACATGTCTCTGTCTACCCGAAGTACCCACATCTTCTTAGCACAATCTTTATAATTGTTTGTTGCTATGGTTTTAATGGGTCCCCTTCAAAATTCAGGTGTTGCCAGTGTGAGAGTATTAAAAGATGGGGCCTTTAAGAAGTGATTAGGCCATGAAGGTTTCTCCCTAGTGAATGGGTTTAAGGACCTTTAGAAAAGAGGCTTCATCATTCCCTTTGAAAACTGGCACAAGACGAGCATGCCCTCTCTCACCACTCCAATTCAACATAGCATTGGAAGTTCTGGCCGGGGCAATCAGGCAAGAGAAAGAAATGAAAGGTATTCAGATAGGAAGAGAGGAAGCCAAATTGTCTGTCTTTGCAGATGACATGATTGTATGTTTAGAAAACCCCATCATCTCAGCCCAAAATCTCCTTAAGCTGATAAGCAACTTCAGCAAAGTCTCAGGATACAAAATCAGTGTGCAAAAATCACAAGCATTCCTATACACCAATAAGAGACAAACAGAGCTCCAAATCATTAGTGAACTCCCAGTCACAATTGCTATAAAGAGAATAAAAGACCTAGGAATATAACTTACAAGGGATGTGAAGGACCTCTTCAAGGAGAACTACAAACCACTGCTCAAGGAAATAAGAGATGACACAAACAAATGGAATAATGTTCCATGCTCATGGATAGGAAGAATAAATATCATAAAAATGGCCATACTGCCCAAAGTAATTTATAGATTCAATGCTATCCCCATCAAGCTACCACTGACTGTCTTTACATAATTAAATTTCACATGGAACCAAAAAAGAGCCTGTATAGCCAAGACATCATAAGTAAAAAGAACAAAGATGGTGGCATCATGCTACCTGACTTCAAACTATACTACAAGGCTACAGTAACCAAAACAGCATGGTACTGGTACCAAAACAGATATATAGATCAATGGAACGGAACAGAGGCCTCAGAAATAATGCCACACATCTACAACCATCTGATCTTTGACAAACCTGTCAAAAACAAGCAATGGGGAAAGGATTCCCTATTTAATAAATGGTGTTGGGAAAACTGGCTAGCCATATGCAGAAAACTGAAACTGGACCCCTTCCTTATACTTCATACAAAAATATAAAAACCGTAGAAGAAAACCTAGGCAATACCATTCAGGACATAGGCATGGCAAAGACTTCATGACTAACACACCAAAAGCAATGGCAACAAAAGCCAAAATCGACAAATGGAATCTAATTAAACTGAAGAGCTTCTGCACAGCAAAAGACACTATCATCAGAGTGAACAGGCAACCTACAGAATGGGAGAAAATTTTTGCAATCTATACATCTGACAAAGAGCTAATATCTAGAATCTACAAAGAACTTAAACAAATTTCCAAGAAACAAGCAATCCCATCAAAAAGTGGCCGAAGGATATGAACAGACACTTCTCAAAAGAAGACATCTATGCGGCCAACAAACATATGAAAAAAAGCTCATCATCACTGGTCATTAGAGAAATGCAAATCAAAACCACAATGAGATACCATCTCGCACCAGTTAGAATGGCGATCATTAAAAAGGAAACAACAGATGCTGGAGAGGATGTGGAGAAACAGGAACGCTTTTATACTGTTGGTGGGAGTGTACATTAGTTCAACCATTGTGGAAGACAATGTGATTCCTCAAGGATTCCATTGTGATTCCTCAAGGATCTAGAACCAGAAATACCATTTGACCCAGCAATTCCATTACTGGATATATACGCAAAGGATTATAAATCATTTTACTCTAAAGACACATGCATACGTATGTTTATTGCAGCACTGTTCACAATAGCAAAGACTTGGAACCAACCCAAATGCCCATCAATGATAGACTGGATAAAGAGAATGTGGCACATATACACCATGGAATACTATGCAGCCATAAAAAAGGATGGGTTCATGTCCTTTGCAGGTACATGGATGAAGTTGGAAACCATCATTCTCAGCAAACTAACACAGGAACCGAAAACCAAACACTGCCATGTTTTCACTCATAAGTAGGAGTTGAACAATGAGAACACTTGAACACAGGAAGGGGAACATCACACACCGGGGCCTGTCAAGGGTAGTAGGCTAGGGGAGGGATAGCATTAGGAGAAATACCTAATGTAGATAAGTGGTCGATGGGTGCAACAAACCACCATGGCACATGTATACCTATGTAACAAACCTGCACATTCTGCACATGTATCCCAGAACTTAAAGTATAATTTTAAAAAATAATAATAATAGAAAAGTGGCTTCATGTAGCCGTTAGCTTAGCTTGCTCTCTTGCCCTTCTGCCTTCCACTGTGTGAGGGCTCAGCAAGAAGGCCCTCCCCAGACATCAAATGCCGGCACCTTGATCTTGAACTTCCCAGCCTCCAGAACTGTGAGAAATAAACTTTATGTTTTACCCGATGTCAGGTGTTCTCTTATAGCAGCACAAATGAACTAAGAGATTTTCTCACTAAATGAAGTCACTTTACCCAGTTAGAAGGATGGTCACGGGATCGTTGTTTTATTGTTATTGTTGTTTAAAAAATGTGTGTATATATATGTGTGTGTGTGTGTGTGTGTGTGTGTATGTCAGTCTCCATATATATTATATATATTATATATATAATATTGTCCCTCTCTCTTTCTACATACACACACACACACGCACACACACACACACATATTCCACATTAGAAATACTACAGTTTACGGCTGGGCGCGGTGGCTCAAGCCTGTAATCCCAGCACTTTGGGATGCCGAGACGGGCGGATCACGAGGTCAGGAGATCGAGACCATCCTGGCTAACACGGTGAAACCCCGTCTCTACTAAAAAATATAAAAAACAGCCGGGCACAGTGGCTCATGCCTGTAATCCCAGCACTTTGGAAGGCTGAGGCGGGTGGATCACCTGAGGTCAGGAGTTCGAGACCAGCCTGGCCAACATGGTGATACCCCATCTCCACTAAAAATACAGAATTATCTGGGCTTGGTGGCACATGCCTGTAATCTCAGCTACTCAGGAGGCTGAAGCAGTAGAATCACTTGAACCTGGGAGGTGGAGGTGGTAGTGAGCCAAGATCACGCCATTGCACTCCAGCCTGGGCAACAAGAGTGAAACTATCTCAAAAAAAGGAAGAAAAGAAATACTATGGTTCTAAAATTTGTATTCATGTGTCAGATGTATGGCACTATTAATTTCAATTTAATTCAGTTCAGTACATGTTTTTCGCGTACCTACTGTGTACAAGGAACTGTGTGAGGTACCCTCTGAGCACTTCACTTGCTCTCCAGAGATGCCTACTGAGTGTTGCATTGCAGAAAAGAAGTGCTATGGCATGTTGGAAGAAGGGGGACTCATATCTAGCTTTAGTCTGTTGAACCAAATAAACAGATCTTCTAACTGTCTGTTCTTCCCTGCTAGATCTAAGTGCTCACAGAAAAAGGACTGTCATTCACTTTGTTTACTCAGGACCTGGGAGGTGCTTGGCACATGGTGGGTAACCAACAAATATCTGTTAAATGGAGCACACTGGGTGAGCAGGAAGATGTGATGGAAGTCTGTGAGGCAGGCAGAGGCAAGTGTAGGACTCTGACTGTCAGTGATGGGTGTGAGGATACTTCTGGTAAGGAGACTATTGTGTAGGCTCAGACACCTGCAGGAGGGCAACCAGAAGTTCAGCATGGGTGAGCCCAGGGATTCCCTTGCCAGGGTTAGCAAACTAGGGTCCACGGGCCAGCCCCATCCATTCATGTACCTGTGGTCTGTGGCAACTCTTGTGCCATGTCAGCAGACATGAGTAGATGCAGCAGAGAGGAGTTGCAGTATATAGATAGCCTGGTAAGCCAAAAAGACTTAGTGTTTGTTTCTTTATGGAAAGAGTTTGCTGAACTCTGCCATAGAGGCATAGAACAAAAATGAGTGCAGTTACCTTAGGGGGCCCCATTGTAAAGTGGCGATGCATACTTGGTTCCCTTTTGATCGGGAGACTGACCTGATTGGAGATAGTATGGTTTAGGAAAGTTGACATGTGAGTGATTTGGTGGACTGGAGCTTTTGGGAAAGGGACCAAGTATAAGAAAACCAATTAGTAGGATATTACAGCCATCTGTTCAGGCATCATTGAAGAAAGAGCATCAGTTTGAGTCTTATCTAAGCATTGGGTTGGCATGTATTATCTCTTAGGCTAGAAACCCTTGCCCTTCTCCCAGTTCATGTCACTAAATTGGGGGTCCACCTCACAGCTCCAGAAACCTCAGGTCAACCCCACCCAACTGGTCACATGCTAACTTCCTCTCTGGTGATCTTTGCACAAACATTAACTCACAGCATGGTGTCTGGTTCTTGCTGACATCAACTTTGTAACTGTTTCAGATTATTTTTTCTTTTCTTCACAGTAACTCTCAGGCTTCTTGAGGTCAGAACCATGCGTTCTCGTTTTGCTCCTACCTCCCCACCTGCCTGCCTCCATGCTGTGTCAAGTCCGCACGTGAGAAATAAGACCAGAGTCACTGGCAGCAAAGTGAGTGCTGACATTTTTTTTTTTTTTTTTTGAGACGGAGTCTCGCTCTGTCACCCAGGCTGGAGTGCAGTGGCCGGATCTCAGCTCACTGCAAGCTCCGCCTCCCGGGTTCACGCCATTCTCCTGCCTCAGCCTCCCGAGTAGCTGGGACTACAGGCGCCGCCACTTTGCCCGGCTAGTTTTTTGTATTTTTAGTAGAGACGGGGTTTCACCGTGTTAGCCAGGGTGGTCTCGATCTCCTGACCTCGTGATCCGCCTGTCTCGGCCTCCCAAAGTGCTGGGATTATAGGCTTGAGCCACCACGCCCGGCCGAGTGCTGACATTTAAATGTGGAAGCAAGTCTGGGCCTCCGGACTCCAAGCACCCAGTGCCTTGTGGCCTTGCTCACTGTTTCTCATATGTTGTCCTCTGGTCTTGTTTGTAAAGTGACCTGTTGCACAACCTCTCAGTACCCTGAAGGGCTGTGACTGTGTCCACACCTCTTTGTGTTCTCGGTGGTTAGCATAATATTTTTAACATAACAGACCCTTTTTAAATGTTTGGTGATGACACAGTCACTGAGCAGGATATGCTGTAAGAAGAAAACATACTCTCCCTCAGTCTGTGAATTAGTCAGAATATATCAGGTTAATAACGGTAAGAGCAGGCATCTGTTGGTCTGATGCACCAACATGTATCAGATCAAGCAATTAAGCCCATGTCAGTCATTTTGGTACAACAGAACTAAAATTAGACACAGCATAAATACAATCAAGACATGAGCACGTTTCCCAGCATTAGCCTTACGATGACAAAGGCAAATGCAGAAGCATGTGGACCTCCAGGACAGGTCCAGAGATGGCTGTTCCAGAGAAGAGCCAGGGTGGATGGCAGGAAGCGGTGGCTGGGATGGAACCTCCAGTCCACATGTGGCGCCTCTTTTACATCTTCACCCTAAGCCCTACCAGGAGTTTGAAATGCAAAAGTTTTAGAAATATAAACCAGGTTTTACTTAGTAATATTTGTTAATGACCTAAACCAAGAGAGAATCTCCTACTTAATGAAGTGATTAATTAGCTCTGGGAATTCAAGTCGAAAACAGAAGACTAATTGATTAATAGATTACTGTGTTCGTTTTTCTTCCTTTCGTGGAAAGGAGCCAGAATTTGGTCCATGCCAGGTTTGCTGCTTTGGGCTAGCACCATGCTGCCTGGAATCTGTTCTCGTCTTTCCCATGTAGCCTGTCTGCTTCCCATCCTCGTGCCTTTCTTCCTGCCCTCTCCACAGATGGAAGGCCCTCCGTTTAAAACCTTGCTCTTTCAGGCTCAGTGTGCATCTCATCCCCAGGATGGATTTGCGCTCTTCTGACACTACCGAGGTCTCCTTTAAGTCACCGTTTTACCTAATCAATACCATATGGCTTAGCATTTAATTTTTCTTATTGCTTTATGTGTGGAATAATGAAAAAGAATTAAAAGATTGAAAAACCGGCCGGGCGCGGTGGCTCAAGCCTGTAATCCCAGCACTTTGGGAGGCCGAGACGGGCGGATCACGAGGTCAGGAGATCGAGACCATCCTGGCTAACACGGTGAAACCCCGTCTCTACTAAAAATACGAAAAACTAGCCGGGCGAGGTGGCGGGCGCCTGTGGTCCCAGCTACTCGGGAGGCTGAGGCAGGAGAATGGCGTAAACCCGGGAGGCGGAGCTTGCAGTGAGCCGAGATCCGGCCACTGCACTCCAGACCGGGCGACAGAGCAAGACTCCGTCTCAAAAAAAAAAAAAAAAAAAAAAAAAAGATTGAAAAACCAAGCATTTCCCCTCACTCGCATTGGGTGTGTGAAATCTGACCTCACTGAGCTGGTGAGAGGCGTTCCCAACACAGCTGTGAGCACCAAATGAGGTGATGTGGGGACGATTCCTTATAAACTAAAAAGTGCTGCACAACGTTTAGTTATTGGCATCATCATTATGATTATTTTATATATTGATCTTAGCTTCTCTACCACATTTGTACTTAAAATCTCCAGCCAAAAGTCAGCAAATTTTTCTTTCTTTCTTTTTTTTTTTTTTTTGAGACAGAGTCTTACTCTGTCATCCAGGCTGAAGTGCAGTGGGCTCATCTCACTGCAGCCTCTGCCTCCTCAGCTCCAACGATTGTTCTGTCTCAGCCTCCCGAGTTGCTGGGACTACAGGCGTGCGCCACCATGCCTGACTAATTTTTTTTTTTTTTTAGTAGAGATAGGGTTTCACCATGGTGGCCAGGCTGGTCTTGAACTCCTGACCTCAGGTGATCCACCTGCCTCATCCTCCCAAAGTTCTGGGATTACAGGTGTGAGCCACCATGCCCTGTCAAAAGTCAGCAAATTTTTAAACATCCCTTGTGAATGGGCTTTGCTCTGTGCCAATTTTAAAAAGTCGGACTTCTTCAAGTTACCTACCATCACTGTAGGTAGAAGGATAGGGAAGACCCCACATGAAACAGTTAGAGAACTTACATGATAATGGTAAGCACCTGGTGTCAGCCCAGTCTCTGTGTCCCTCTTCACAGCTCCCTCGGCCCCTGGGAGTCCTCACACAGATGTCTATGACAGCCCTCAGCCTCCAGGGGCTTCCCCAACCCACTTAGTGTTACAAAAAGAAGCAGAAGCTGATCAGAGAGGAGGTTGGGGGAATTTGGCCGTGTGCTCAGAGGCACTGGTAGCGAAGTGACTTTTTCCCAGACAGGCTGGTCTCCCGTAAGAGAGAGAGAGAACTGACAGATTACACAAGAGAACAAGGCTCTGCCACCGTCAAGGTCAGAAGCCTGCCGCTACTCTCGTTATGTGTTGCTAGCCAATACACTCTTCAGTTTGTTTCTAACTAATCATCTTTCTGTCTTCTGCCTTCCCAGTTCATAATCTGCGTTCTCTTCCCTCTCCATGGGCCCCAGAGCAGATAGATCACTTCTGTTGGTTTCAAATGCAATTTAGTGGCCATCTTCCCTCCCATCTTTTTCATAAAAAAAAAAAGTTCTAACCACTGCTTTTCTAATCACCACTGTTCTAGCCACTAGGACTTTCTCTCCTCCACAAACCTATTGCTGTTAAAATATTTGTTTTGATCGTTCCGGGTGGTAAATGTTGCCTTATGGGCTTTGTTCCAACTTGCATTACTTTTTGCAAGGAGGATACTAAGTCAGTTCTAAAACATTGAGTCATACCATGACTGAGAATAGTGAAAGTGCAAATTCTTTATTAATACAGAAGTTAAAGATGAGGTAGTCATGTAGAAAACAACCTGCATTGATTAAATAAACTATGATTCTGGTTTAGTGATTCCAATTAATCACCAGAGTTAATAAAAAATATTACTTGTGGCTGGGCACGGTGGCTCATGTCTATAATCCCAGCACTTTGAGAGGCTGAGGCGGGTGAATCACCTGAGGTCAGCAGTATGAGACCAGCCTGGCCAACATGGCGAAACCCCATCTCTGCTAAAAATACAAAAAATTAGCCGGGTGTGGTGGCAGCGCCTGTAGTTCCAGCTACTCAGGAGGCTGAGGCAGGAGAATCACTTGAACCTGGGAGGCAGAGATTGCAGTGAGCTGAGATCGCACCATTGTACTCCAGCTGGGGCTACAAGAGCAAAATTCCATCTCAAAAAAAAAAAAAAAAGTTACTTGTAATTATTTTTTTGAAGTCTTCATGTTCTAAGTCAAGACTTCAACTGACCATTTTTTTTTTTTTTTTTTAACAAATAGTTAATGGTTACTTGGTGTGACATATTTAGAACTTCCCAGTAGTTTTTATCATCTTGACTGGTCTTCAGTATGAAAGATATTTTATAATTTCATGCTAACTTACATAAATGTAGCATTTGATTTTCAAATAACTAAGTCACTAGCTAATCAATTCTACGTATCTTCAAGTGTTACGAGGTAGATGTAAATTCCATGAGGGCAGGGAGTCACCCATAGGCGAATCATCTACTTTATTCCCTGCATTATCTTTGGCATCTAAATCAGTGTTCAGCATACACTGTGGTCACTAGATAAATATTGAACAAATGAATGAGTGAGCTATAGATATAAACTATAAGAAACTCATAAAAATCTTTTATAAAAATATAGAATCATATATTATAATGTTACACTTCAGATGTATCTTTTTTTTTTTTTTTTTTTTTTTTTTTTGAGACGGAGTCTCGCTCTGTCGCCCAGGCTAGAGTGCAGTGGCCGGATCTCAGCTCACTGCAAGCTCCACCTCCCAGGTTCACGCCATTCTCCTGCCTCAGCCTCCCGAGTAGCTGGGACTACAGGCGCCCGCCACCTCGCCCGGCTAGTTTTTTATATTTTTTAGTAGAGACGGGGTTTCACCGTGTTAGCCAGGATGGTCTCGATCTCCTGACCTTGTGATCCGCCTGTCTCGGCCTCCCAAAGTGCTGGGATTACAGGCTTGAGCCACCGCGCCCGGCCCAGATGTATCTTTTTAAACCGGAGGTATAAGTAGCAAACAAATAGGAGGAATTAAAAAATTCTTTGTCTCGAATCTGAGCTATCACATTCAAGGCTTAGATTTTAGTGATGCCCATTTCTCATAAATGCATTAAAGTCACTCCATTAAAACTTGATTCTCAGCCGGGTGCAGTGGCGCACGCCTGTAATCCCAGCACTTTGGGAGGCCGAGGCAGGCGGATCACCTGAGGTCAGGAGTTCGAGACCAGCCTGGCCAAACATGGCGAAACCCCGTCTCCAGTAAAAACGCAAAAAAATTAGCTGGGTGCGGTGGCGTGCACCTGTAATCCCACATACTTGGAAAGATGAGGCAGGAGAATTGCTTGAACCAGGAGACGGAGGTTGCAGTGAGCTGAGATCATGCATTGCCCTCTAGCCTAGGTGGCACAGCGAGAGACTCTGTCTCAAAAAAAAAACTTTATTCTCAACTGAAAGTACCACCAGTGAGTCTAATCCATTTTGGTACACAGATCATATAAATATTTCTTAATCATCTTCAATTTTCTGATCTGCATTCAGCAGTGTTTACGGAGACTGATGTAAAGATAGGTGCAGGGCAATTACAATGTTAGAAAAAATGTCACACTAGAAGTTCTTTATAAGTAAGTCTATAAATAAAAAGTTCACCAGTGTTGTTTTCTATAAACCTGTCTTTGGTATAATTAGTATTTCTTTTAATTATTCTACTTTTTACCTTTAGAATCTTCTATTATTGTTTGACATGCCAACTTCAATTCCCTGAATTCCAGTTGTAATACTTTGTTTTCAAGTATTATAAAAATATCTTAATGTTCTTTCTGTAGCAGATCACTCTTTTGGTTCATTGTGTCCAGTTGTGGAGTTTTAAAGTGTTATTTTTCAAGTTGTAATGAGAACTAGAAGGTATTGAAACTTGGCTTTAAAAACCTATTTTGGGCCGGATGTGGTGGCTCACACCTGTAATCCCAGCACCTGGGGAGGCTGCGGCAGGCAAATCACTTGAGGCCAGGAGCTGGAGACCAGCCTGGCCAACGTGGCAAAATACTGTCTCTACCAAAAAGACAAAAATTAGCCAGGCATGGTGGTGCCCGCCTGTAATCCCTGCCACTGGGGTGGCTGAGGCAGGAGAATTGCTTGAATCCGTAAGGCAGAGAGGGCAGTGAGCTGAGATTGTGCCATTGCACTCCAGCCTGAACAGCAGAGCAAGACTCTGCCTCAAAAAAAAAAAAAAAAAAAAAAAAGGAAATAAAACCTATTTTGAATGATTGGGAATGCAAAGGTGGCAGCTACACACCTCCCTGTTTAATTGCTGCAGTCAACAGGAATCATAAATAATTACACAATTTTTTTTCTTCTTCCTTCACTTTTTTTGTTCTTTCAAGACAGGATCTTGCTCTGTCACCCAGGCTGGAGTGCAGTGGTGCGATCATGGCTCACTGCAACTTCAGTCCCCTTGGCTCAAGCGATCCTTCCGAGTAGCTGGGACTACAGGTGTGTGCCATCATGCCCAGCTAATTTTTTTTTAACTGATATTTTGTAGAGATAGGCTCTCATTATGATGCCCTGGCTGGTCTTGAACTCCTGGCCTCAAATGATCCTCCCTCTTCAGCCTCCCACAATGCTGGGGTCACAGGTGTAAGCCACCATCCCCAGCCACAGTTTCTTTTGACATATGAAGAGCTGGGTGCAATGTCCAGAATCTCAATTCAGAACGCAGATCAGGGGGACTCTTCAAGTCTGGCACCCCCGCCCCGCCCAGAAAAACGACTGTAGTATAGAAGAACAGCCTTGTAGGACTTGAACCTTCTCAGGCCCGCCTCTCAAAACAACATGACTCGAAAATGTTTAGTTTTTCTTGTATGGTCTCACTTGCCAAACCTCCGAAAGCAATTTGAGAGTAATTTCAACCAAATCTTTTAGCAGGCCTTGTGAAAAATAAATTTAACCTGTTAATTGTGTGCCGTTTTGATTTGTCTTGGCATTTCAATAAGTAAAAGGTTAAAATAATGGCCACAAGAAGTCAATAAAGCTTAATTATTCCAGTTGAAAATTCATCCATGGGTACTCTTGTGCCTGGCTTTCGTGTTGACCTCATTGCCGTATGACCACCATCAATAGCTCTTTATATTTAACCAATTTCCTAAAAAAGCCACACACACACATTTATCATGTTTGTAGTCTTTTTGTTCCATTATAGTTGATGTAGCCTAGCATTGTAGTTTTTGTGTGTGTGAAATATCTGACATTCTATGCTTTAGTACTTTTTACTTCATTACTTAATGTGTCCCCCCTGCCCGCGCCCCCAACCCCACTGACTGTGACAGTGTTTTTGCAAATGAAACAGTTCAGTGAGACCTGGGAATTTCCTATGGCGTTTATGTGGTCTCACGCTCGTCTCTATTTGCCAGATATCATCCGTGTGAGAACCATGCTCAGTAGATACATTTTGGAGGACCAGTTATCTCGTTTTCTCATTCACCAATGAGTCTTGAAAGGCCGAATTCAAGAAAACAAATTTTTAAGATCTTCCTCTCTCAGTCCACAAAAGAAAAAATTGGCTTATTACTGTCACCGCTGCCTTTAATTATGTACAGTCACAATACAATTATCTCCCTATTTGGGTGTTATCTCCCCTGCCAGATCACCAGCGCCTCAAAGTGAGAGAGCACGGCTTCTGTTTATTGTTCATCCTTTGAAATGACTTAAAAGGAAGCTGAGTACACAGTTGACCTCCTAGCCAAAGGGGATTGATCATGGTCTGGGGCTGGGGAGAGGACTCTGTGATTCTTCCCGAAAGGTCACTCTATCCAGAATGAAAAGTCCTCAATTTTTAGAATGTGGTTATTAGGTAAAGGGATTAATTCAAAGGAAGAGATTTTAAGACTGCATCATTGATTTTGTTGTTTTGGATAAGAACATGGAATTGGCTTTTCTGTAAATTGACTGCATTATATAATGCACAGGTTAAAGTGATCCTGCCACTTGAATTCTTTCATGGTTATTTGATTATTTTCAGAATATCTTGACATTTGAAAGGCATACAGACAAAAGCCAATCATGTAAATAATTACATTTAGAGGAGTAAAAGGCAGCCATCAGTCTTTTTTTACTTCACCATTTTTAACCATTTGGATTCAAAGCTGGATTTTATTTCAACTAAATAGAACAGTTATATCCAATTTAATGTGCAAATGTAACCAGTCAGACCCAGAAATTTTGAATAGCATTTGTTACTTTTAATCACAAAATTAATGGCATTAAACTCTAACAGAATAGATTCCATTTGTTAATTTTTTCTAATCAAACTTCAGATATTTATTCATGCCTCAGGTGAGAAATGTCTCACCAGATACCCAGTTAAATGAAAAGTAAATCATACCTTTTTTTTCTTTTTTTTTTTTTTTGAGGTGGAGTCTCGCTCTGTCACCCAGGCTGGAGTGCAGTGGCACAATCTCGGCTCACTGCAAGCTCCGCCTCCTGGGTTCAGGCCATTCTCCTGCCTCAGCCTCCCTAGTAGCTGGGACTACAGGCACCCGCCACCTCGCCCGGCTAATTTTTTGTATTTTTAGCAGAGATGCGGTTTCACCATGTTAGCCAGGATCTCGTGATTCACCCACCTCGACCTCCAAAAGTGCTGGGATTACAGATATGAGCCACCACGCCCGGCCAGTAAATCATACCTTTTTAAAATAGCATTTCACGTTAATTACACTTATTTAGTTAACATTGAAGTTATCTATTATTGCATAAGATACCATTGATTTTAGTTGCATATCATATGCAGGTAACTTGCTTGCTTGCTTTTTTTTTTTTTTTCTTTGAGACAGAGTATCGCTTTGTCGCCCAGGCTGGAGTGCAGTGGCATGATCTCAGCTCGCTGTAACCTCCATCTCCTGGGTTCAAGCGATTCTCCTGCCTCAGCCTCCCGAGCAGCGAGATTACAGTGCATGCCATCACGTCCAACTAGTATTTGTATTTTTAGTAGAGACAGGGTTTCATCATATTGGTCAGGCTGGTCTCGAACTCCTGACCTCAGGTGATCCACCCGTCTCAGCCTCCCAAAGTGCTGGGATTACAGGCGCACACCACTGCTCCTGGCCACAAGTAACTGCTTTCTTTGTTCTTACCTAAAAGATAAGCCAAAGTAAAATAGAATATATTTTGCTACTTAATACCTATGAAACTAGATTGTTCTAATGTATAAAGAAAATTGACTAATATGTTTTATATATTATACAAATGTACAAATATTTTCCTGAGAATCTGGCAATGTTTCTAAAAAGCAGCTCACTCTTTCCTGTTGTTTTCTGATGATAAAAGCCAGTGAGTCAGTGCCACTTCTGAAATGGCAGTTACTACATTAGGATCCTGCAGCAGTGATTCAGCACCAGGTTAGTGACACTCTGCCATGTTACCAGTTGTCACAAAGGGTGGATCAAAAATTATAAAATTAATTTAAAACTATGTATGTGTGCAGTTCTTCTAAAGGTCAGTTTTTCAAATCATAGCAGCAGCCATGAATATTTTTATATCCTTTTACCTGATAATCTCATTCCTTAAAATTACAAGTAGTTAATTTTTTAAAAGCTGTATGCATATATGTGATTATCCAACTGTTTCTAAAGATTAAATATTCAAAACAACCAAAATCAGCAAATGAGCAGTAACAAAGTTTGTAAGATGGAGTATTAATAATTGGTGGACTTGATTATAAGTAGAAAGACCAAAACTATGCAAAGGTAATTATAGGCTATCAAGTGACAAAATTATATGATACTGTGATTACAACTATGTATTTAAGGAGTTAAATGAAAATATATTGTGTTAGAGTTAGAATGTGTTTTTTTTTTATTTTTTATTTTTTTTAAGGGAATCTCACTCTGTTGCTCAGGCTGGAGCACAGTGGCGCAATCTCGGCTCACTGCAACCTCCGCCCCCCAACAAGGTTCAAGCAATTCTTCTGCCTCAGCCTCCCGAGTAGCTGGGATTACAGGCACCTGCCACCGCACCCAGCTAATTTTTGTATAGCAGCAGAGACAGGTTTCGCCATTTTGGCCGGGCTGGTCTCGAGCTCCTGACCTCAGGCGATCCACCCACCTCAGCCTCCCAAAGCACTAGGATTATAGAAGTGAGCCACTGCTCCCAGCCAGAATGTGGATTTTTTTAATTTTGTTTTTTTCGTGTTGTTACAAAGTTGTCTAATACATTTCTGATATGTTTTTGTTATATCAGTACTTTATGGAGGACTAGAAGGCATCAGTTCATATCCCCAAAATATGGTGTCTTGTTGTACTGTGGTGCCTCTTAACAAATGATTGCATTCATTTGTGGCATTCTAAAAGAGTGACTGCTTTACTGAGAGTCTCTGACCTACTCCCAGAAAGTTGTTTACTCTGTGGGACAGTTCGTTCTGTTGCATCTTATCTGAATACTTAAAACTCCAAGGAAGAAGATGATATTTACCAGTACATAAACTGACATTTTGGCACTTAATCTTTGACTTTAAGAAGCTCCAGAGGACCCTTGATGGTTCCAGTGAGCCCTTTGTCTTCTGTGCTTGTGTGGCGAAGGCCTCTTTCAGAGAACACACCATGGCAGTCCCTGCTCCTCAAGTCTCAGAAGGCCTGAACCCATGGTAGCTGGAAATAATAGCTTGACATTCCCACCTCACTTTAGACTGTGATTTTTTAAAAAAACACTCTTCTTGACCTTTTCTTTGAAGGAGGACCAAAACAGGTAAAACATTGCTCTTCAGTATACCAGTGAATTATTTTGACAATGGCAATCTCCCGAAACAGGCCACCATGTCATCCCTACCCTTTTCTTTTGGGTATCTTTGATTGGGTGTCACTGCCAGTCCTTATGGAAATTGGCTTCTGGCCCCCAACAGTCACTGTCTATTGGCAGGACCTATCACATAATTGCTATCTTGAAAGCACCATCTGGGCAGCTCAGTGTTTAAAAAAAAAAAACAAAAAAAACAAAAAAAAAAAACAGACCTCCTTATTGACTTGAAAGAGCTTACAGTCTAGTTGTAAATAGAAGACATGAAATGACTGAAGAATGTTCTCAAAGCTCAACATGAACAAGTCCCATTACAGACATTTGAACTGAACTGAATGCTGCAGGACCTTGAACAAATGGGCATCTGGGTCATAGTAGCCAGGTAGATGGCACTGGGTGCCCAAATGGAGTGAGCATGCATGGAAGGAAAAGTGAAGGGCCAGGCACTCATTTAGAGGGGAGGAGTTTGGTAATATAATGAGGATAAAGAACGCTTGCAGATTTCTGGTTGGTGGGTAGTAGAATAAAAATTGTGACTAAGCACCATGGATGGATGGATGGATGGATGGATGATGGATGGATGATGGATGGATGGATGGATGGATGGATGGATGGATGGAGCCAGGAAGCTGAAGGCAGGACTCTATCCAGGAGAGCCAGGTCAGTGCATGCATAGCTAGGGCATAAGCTAAGAAAATGGGGAAGACACAGCAAATTCCTGATACTTTATATAAAAGGAGTCTGTTGGGTTTTGTTTTAAAAGTGTTGAATGTGAGAGAAAAATGACGAAGGGTTGGGATCCCTAATGTAGATGAATAGCTTTGTTTCAGGTCCGCCCTGCTGGGCACAGCAGGTCACACCTGTAATCTCAGCACTTTGGGAGACCAAGGCAGGAGGATTTCTTGAGCCCAGGAGTTCAATACCAGCCTGGGCAACATAGTGAGACCCCCATCTCTGTAAAAAATTCAAAAATCAACCTGGCATAGTGGCATGCAACTGTAGTCCCCACTACTCAGGAGGCTGAGGTGGGAGGACCATCTGAGCCCAGGAGGTCTAGGCTGCAGGGAGCCATGATGGTACCACTGCATTCCAGCCTGGGTGACAGAGCAAGACCCTGTCTGAAAAAAAAAAGAGAGAGAGAAAGTATGAAGAAGGGTAACCAAGGAAAGAGCTGCAAGGAATTTTAAGCCTTTAGAAACCGTTGTTATGGTGGTGTTAGGGACACTCTGTATTAAGGTCAGAGGAAGGAGTCTGAGCTGCTTGTTGGTGTGTAGTAAATAGCTGGTATCTGTAGGATGTCTATGCAAATGATTAAGGTAAAAAATTAGGGAGCAGTTAGAAGCAGAGATTAGGTTTTTTGATCATTTCTGCTTTGGCTGAGTTAATATGCGGAAGGAAAAGGTAGCTGAAAGTCAAAGGGACACCTTAGTTAATGGTGGAGAGCGAGAAAGGAGACAGCAGAGAAATTGAGGGCTACACTACAGCTTAGAGCCACTCACTACCAAAAGAAGAGACCAGCGGAGATGGCCCTCATTGTCCCCTGAAAGGGATGTTGCACCACAGCAGGAAGGGTGGAAGCCATGTGGGAGGAATAAAAATCAAGAGTTTGCGGGAGAAAAATCCTCAAGCTACTTTTTTTTTTTTTTTTTTTTTGAGACAGTCTCACTGTGTTCCCCAGGCTGGAGTGCAGTGGCGTAATCTTGGCTCACTGTCACCTCCGACTCCCAGGTTCAAGCGATTCTCCTGCCTCAGCCTCCCTGGTAGCTGGGATTACAGGCACCCACCACCACGCCTGGCTAATTTTGTATTTTTAGTAGAAACGGGATTTTGCCATGTTGGTCAGGCTGGTCTCAAACTCCTGGTCTCAAGCAGTCCACCTACCTTGGCCTCCCAAAGTTGCTGGGATTACAGGCTTGAGCCACTGTACCCAGCCCCTCAAGCTACTTACTGTAGTTGAGAAAGAAGGGTGCAGATGACAGGAAAAATAAGTCGTTGAATGCAAAGTGAGATTAAGGTGAGATATTGGGTGGGTTGGTTGGTTGGTTTGCTTGCTCGTTTGTTTGACTTCAGGAGAAACCTGGATCAGATTGGGCATGAGGGGCGGACACTGAAGCGAGATGACCAACTATGAAAGGAGGGTCGTCAGGGACTCAGGGAACCAAGCGTGGGGGCAGAGTCCTCCTTGAAGAATGGCCCCTTGGCTCAGGCCTCTGGGGTTTGTTCCCTGGTCAGCCTGTATGTGGACACTGGCTTGGCAGAAGTCGAGGATAAGAATATTTCTGAGAGCTGGTGAAGGAAGACTCTTGGGCTAGCATTACAGGTGGGCTTCGGGAAAGCAGGAGATAGAATTGAGGAAGTTCCTGGCTAGTTCCTTGTCCTTGCTTAGTCTGTCTCCAGCTTCCAAGATCAGCATTGTGGAGAATGCTAACGTCTCAAGGTTAAATTTTACCCCAGAGTCTAATTGAATTTAACTTTTACGTTTTGTTTGTTTGTTTCTAATGTCTCAAAACCCTGTTTTTTTTTTGAGGCAGAGTCTCGCTCTGTCGCCCGGACTGGAGTGCAGTGGCCAGATCTCAGCTCACTGCAAGCTCCGCCTCCCGGGTTTACGCCATTCTCCTGCCTCAGCCTCCCCAGTAGCTGGGACTACAGGCGCCCGCCACCTCGCCCGGCTAGTTTTTGTATTTTTAGTAGAGACGGGGTTTCACTGTGTTAGCCAGGATGGTCTACCCAAAGCTATTTACAGTTTCTGTTGGGTTGGGATCCCTAACATAGACGAATAGCTTTGTTTCAGGTCTGCCCTGCCTGGAGCCCCTCCTTCCCACCAGTTACCTTTATGGTTACATACGGTTTGGCTTAGAATACCAGTAAAACTCCAGTAGACATAGCTGAGGTGCTCTTTTTAGTTTCTGAAGGATTTTCAGTGTAGTGTCCTATCCCAACGTCAGGACAGTGGAGGAAGCCCGTGAGGCCTCCAGCTCATCGGTGGCAGAGCCGGCGTTCAGGGCCCCTGTGGCTCTCCGGCTGCATTGACTGCTGCCTTCCTACTTAGGAAGAAAGCTGAATTAGGTGACCTCCAGTCCAGCCTTCCAAGTAAGGCTTCTGTGAATCCATGGCTGTAAGCATTTGAATATCGTATAAAGAAGGTGAAGGTCAGTGGAGACCAGAACCTGGAGGAGAAGCTTCATGGTGGAGGGGACTTGAAGTGCACTTTGAAAGGTTCGTGAGCATGAGAAGGGCAGGATGCAGGGAGAGTTCCTGGGCTGAGGTAATTGTGAGCAGGAATTAGTATCGAAGGTCGAAGGTCGTGGACAGAAAGAGGGTGGCCTGAAACCCAGACCGAGGCCATAGCGGCCAGTGGGAAGGTGGGGTCTGATGACAGAGAACCCTGATAGTCAGAGACAGGACTTGGATAGTGTCAAGAATGTCTGAACAGCAGGGCAACCTGAAGAAAGTGGCATTTCAGGCCGGGCACAATGGCTCACGCCTGTAATCCCAGCACTTTGGGAGGCCAAGGCTGGCAAATCACTTGATATCAGGAGTTTGAGACCAGCCTGGCCAACATGGTAAAACCCCATCTTTACTAAAAATATAAAAATTAGCGGGGTGTGGTGGTGTGCCCCTGTAATACCAGCTACTTGGGAGGCTGAGGTACGAGAATCACTTGAACCTGGGAGGAGGAGGTTGCAGTGAGCCAAGATTGCGCCACTGCACTCCGGTCTGGGTGACAGAGCGAGACTCCGTCTCAAAAAAAAAAAAAAAAGAAAGTGGGTTTTAGGAAACTTCGCCTGGCAGTCGTACACAGGAAAGAGAACTAGGGACAGGCTTGTACAGCCCTGGTATATGGCCCGAGTGGTAAACTCAACCTGAATGTGATTGATTCCCAAGGAAATTTCTTACAGGATTTCTTTGGCAAGTGGTTTATAAGCAACTATAGAAAGACCACAGGGTACCCATGTGACCTCACTGAGGATAAAGGCATGCCAAATGAATCCCATTTATTTTCTTCATAACATTCTCAGAGAGTTCTGGCAGGGAAATAACAGACAAATCCTTACCTTTATACAGTGCTTTCCTGCTAAAAGTACATTGTAAATTTCAACTAGGCATTTGACAAGTGTGTGAAATTCTATGAGCAAGATGGAAAAACGCAGATTGGAGAGTGGTGCCGCTGGCTGGATTTTAACTAAGGACTGTACTCAAAGAGCATGGATTAAAGAGGGCGAGGTCCCTTGTAGATCCTGCAGAAATCTATGTGAGTGAATTGAATGAAGACATAAAAGGCTTTTTAGCACTTTTGTGGGTAACACCCTTTGGAAGAATAAATAAGATCCCAGATGAGGGAATCACAATTGAAAAAAATCTCAATAGAGGACAGAAGCGAAGCTGAACATAAAACATTTGGTGAGAATAATACAGTCTTAGCAAGTATATTTTAAAAATCAGTTAATGTGAAAAACCTGAAATGATATTAAAAGACTCTGGGAGGAGGGAAAGGCTTTGGGGGAGATAGTTGCATAAGGATGAATGGTTAGTATCAGATGGCTGTCAAAAGGGTTAATGCAATCTTAGGAGAGTACGAAAAACATAGTATTTAGAGCAAGCTTGTCCAGCCTGCAGGCTGCATGCAGCTCAGGACAGCTTTGAATGTGGCCCAACACAAATTCCTAAACTTCCTTAAAACATTATGAGATTTTTTTTTTAACTAATCAGCTATCATTAGTGTTAGTGTATTTTATGTGTGATGCAAAACAATTCTTCTTCTGATTAGAGCAAGGGAGATAATGGCTGCATTGTATTATGTTACATGTGGTACATTTTTATATTCATTATATTGTGGGAGGGCCGTTATACTTTTGATGTGAAGGGTAATAGAAGGATCTGGGGATGTGTTTGAGCATGGAGAAGAAAGGAGAAGACGCCAAGGTTCATGACCACTGTCTTCAAGTATGTAAAAGGTTGCCATGTTGAAGACACCACAGATGGGAGGATTTGTCCTGCACTTCTCCAGTGGGCGCACTTAGGGCATTCTAAGCTGGGCAGATGTTTGACTTCATGAGCAGCTCATCCGTGGAGAGCAGAACAGGTTTGGTGTACAGCTGTCAGGGATTCTGTAGAAGAGATCCTTATACTGGGTGTCGGATTGTTCTCAGGGTTTCCAGTGTGTTAAGTATTACCCAGTGGTGTGCCGGAGCCAGTTCATACTAGCTTGCAGGAGCTGGTTGTTAAATAATTGGGATTTTTAAGGGCTAGTAGTTAAAATGTTATTTGCTTGAAATGGGCCGTGGAGGCAGTATTTATACCAAGGAAATTGACAATAGATCAACCCCACCCCTCTCCCCCCAGTGTCAGCATGCCAGCATACCACCCGGATTATCCATAATAAAAAGGTGTCTATTTAGAAGCTGGGATTCTCTGGAATGTGGAAGAGCAGATGGGGGTGGGAACATCCATGTGCATATTCCTTGGAGTTTTCAGATTCTGTTTCCTTGTTAATGGTGCGTAGCTCCCCTTTGGTGCTCATACCACTTCCTATCTCCTGCCAAGATCTGGGGCCTGTGAGTTTCTCTGTCACTGGATCTGCCAGGAAAACGCAGATATCTTCTGTTGCTTGGAATAACTCTTTCCTTGTTACGCATCTAGACTGGCTAGCCCTCTGTGAGAGGCGCCTCCCACCTCATTCTTAGCACTAGCCTCGAGGACTGTGAATATCAGATGAATTCAACCAGTGAAATAGGATTTGGAAACACCTGGGCTGTTGAGAACAAGTGATTATCAGAGCAAGGTCCAACCCACAAATATAACAAAGCCCCGCAGGCCATATGGCAATAACAGCCCCACCGATGGGGACTTGGGGTTGACGTCAGATCAGCCTGTCCCCATGCTGCCTGGGCAGAGAGCAAACAATGACTTTATTTCTGTCATTTTTATCTCCCTTATTTCTTTGTAAAAAGGATTTAAATAAAGTCTGAGTCATGATGTAACCAAGAAAAGCAAATGCCCTGTGGTATACATGATAGGCAAATTCAGCTGTGGTCATGCAAATTGTATTTGAGTTTGGTTGAGGCTCTAATTAAAAAAAAAAAACAAAAAAACTGGTTGTTTTTACTTTTCTTAGTTGCCTACTGTGTTCCATTTGAAACCCTAAAGGCTTTGCTATTTTCCCCAAGGATGCCCACTTCCCACTCTTTCCTTTAGTAGTTTCCCAAGAAACAGACAAGAACACCCTCGACCAGTTAGGCTACAACCAGATAGGAGCTTCTCAAACTGCGGGAGGCCATTCCAGTAAAGTGTGTATTGCCAGCCAGTGAACTGTTTGTTTTTGATAAAAGGTTTTCTTGGCAAAACAACCCGCCCAAAGGTGATTTTTGAACCATGGAACAACTCTGAATTTCAAAATTCAAATTATAAGTAAGAGAGTTGAAGTATAGGTCTGCATTTAATATGCAGTTATATATTGGGAAGCTATAAATAGGTCTATTTTTGAAGAGACTAAACCCAAGTAAAGATTAGCTATATGCCTGTATGATGGTGGCATACGTAGAAGGGTCAGGGAGAACTGAATACAGAAAATAAAGAAGTAACCCTAATTTTCTAATAGGGTGTCAGGAAGAAAAGAGCAGAAAAGAGAGAGAATGCAGCTCTAGCCAGCCAGAAATTCATGGGCTGGAGACACACCCTTTAAAGGAAGGGTCTGTGGCATAGACCAAGGACAGGGAATAAAGAGAAAACTGAATTCCTACTGCAGAGACTACAGAATAGCAGCAGGCAGAGGTGACAGTGACGACCATATTAACTGGAGTCCAGACCTGGGACAGTAATAGCCCAAGCAGGAATCTCTCTCTAGCCATGCACAAGCTGCAGCTGCAGCCAGGGGTCTGTGCTGGGTCTTCTGGCCAGAGTTCTGACCCCGCAGCTCAGGGCCAGGGAACCCACTGAAAAGATGGACTCAAAAAAGGCTGCTACTACTTGAAGGGTGCAGAAAGAATCGGATGTCATTAAATCATGCCTGCTGAATCTTCAGCTGCTTGAAATGGCTTCTCTGTGAATGCTTTTAGAGTAGAAAATTTGGTCTGAATGGCCTAATTGTGATGCGTGGCAGGGAAAAGGTTAAGACAAGAGACAGTCCCAGGAAAGAAGTAGGGCAGTGAGGGACGTGTGGGCACAAGGGCCATAGAAAAGCAACTGAGTTCATTAAGGTAGTGCTCCTCAGTGAAAAATCCCTCCCGTCCCCCTTGCAGCACAGACAGGGCCCTATTGTTTTTGGTCAGCCAATACCAATACCACATGCCGTCGGCCTCAGTGAGAAATATGTCCATCAGTCAGTGTTTAGCCTTCCCCAATGAGGGTTCCCAGGGAGAAATAAGCCCTCCTGCTTTAAGACATCCATTGTAATGAATCGACTCCTCTCCTGGCCACTGAGAGTGGTATATAGGAAGGTTACAGTCACACAGATCGTTTTCTGTGTTCTTTTAGTTCGGATAGAAAACCCTGGTTGAGAAAGACTGGTAGTGCAGTGACCCAGAACTGGCCTTCCAATATAAAATCAGCACGCACTTCAGCAACCTGGGGTTTTGCCTGAAGGAGATGGCAGGAAGCAGTTGTAGTAAAAGGGCACTTGGAATTAGGATGTACAAAACAAGATCTTATCCCCACCTTCACAGCACCTGCCAACTCTGCCGCACCTACCAGAACGCTGATTGGCCCTCTTCCTACTTAGGTTATATATTGTCAAAGACTCTTCTGTGCCCAAATTTCTGGTATTTGGTTTATAAAATAAGTTAAAGTAGTGTGGGCATTAAATTAGTTTCTATGGAGAAAATTTTGGTTTCGCTTTCCTACTTCTCATGAAGTCACTTTCCATGAAAATAATTCAGTGGAATTGAAAACTCTTGACTCATCTTCATTTCATAACACGGCCATTTGTGTAGCATACATACATTGAATGATTTGAGTGAGTGAATGAGTTAATTAAATGTACAATGAAGTTTGTCAGATATGTCAACACTCTGTTGGTCTTTTCCCCTGGCCATTCTTTTTTTTTGAGATGAAGTTTCACTGTTGTCACCCAGGCTGGAATGCAATGGCACGATCTCTGCTCACTGCAACCTCCGCCTCCTGGGTTCAAGTGATTCTGCTGCCTAAGCCTCCGGAGTAGCTGGGACTACAGGCACACACCACCCTGCCCAGCTAATTTTTCTGTTTTTAGTAGAGATAGGGTTTCACCATGTTGCTCAGGCTGGTCTAGTACTCCTAACTTCAGGTGATCCCCTGTTAATTCTTAAGGTGATCAAGTGGGAATGGCTGCTACCATCTTACGACTGAGGGAACTTAGGCTCATAACATTTAAGTGACTCAACCAGGAACACAAAGTACATAGTGACAAGGTCATGTGGAGAACCCAGGTCTCCTAATCCCTATGCAAACCTCTTCAAGGGCATCTGGAAGGATAGTGGCCAGTCACATGGTATGACACAAAATAAGTCAGTTGTGTTTTCATGAGCACCTATTATGTGACACTGTGTTCAGTGATACAGCTGTCCAAGGAAAGAAGATGCTGTGTTTCTGGTTTTTTTTTTTTTTTTAATCAAGAAGCTTATAGCTTAATTGGAGAGATAACTGCTACACCTAGAAACAAGTGCCTGGCATGACTCTTATAGTTTAATGGAAGGTGTGTGAAGGGAAAGAAGAGCCTTCTGGAAGGCACCAAAAAGTTCCTCAGGAAGAACTGAAACTGAACATTGTGCAGAGATAGCACTGCGTCAATCCAGAGGCCAGCGAGAGTAACGGTCTACCCAGGCAGGGGATTATGGCCAAGAATCATTTGGGTGGAGGCAGAATGTGCTGGTCCTGTCTCTATCTGGAGATGTGCAGCTGAAGGTGAAGTCTGATAAGCTCAGCATAGATAAGTCCTAGGGATTTGAAAACCAACGCAGTGAAAAATCGAATGGATGAGGTCTGAAGGGACATTTGGGTCAACACAAGCCACCCTAACAGCGCAATCCCTACCTAGGATGCCACGGTGAACGCTGTCTAACAGAAGACTCTGACTGACATAGCACCTCCCACGGAGGGTCAGCGGCCAAGGTGGATACAGTGCAGTCCAAGGCTCTTGACTACAGCAGAAACCTGGGTGAGCTGTCGGGGGAATGCTACTAGAAGTGGAGGTAGAACTTGTAGGCCAGGCATGGTGGATCACGCGTGTAATCCCAGCACTTTGGGAGGCCAAGGCTGGAGGATCATTTGAGGTCAGGAGTTCGAGACCAGCCTGGCCAACGTGGTGAAACCCCATCTCTACTAAAAATACAATTAGCCAGGCATCGTGGTGCAAGCCTGTAACCCCAGCTACTCGGGAGGCTGAGGCAGAAGAATCGCTTGAATCTGGGAGGCAGAGGTTGCAGTGAGCCAAGATTGTGCCATTGCACTCCAGTCTGGGTGATAGAGCGAGACTCCATCTCAGGAAAAAAAAAAAAAAAGTGGAGGTAGAATTGAACTCTGAGGATGTTTAGGATTTGAATAAGAGAAGGAGAGAGTATCACAGATGAAAAAAGCAACATGCACAGAAGTGTCAAGTAAGGAGAATATTGCCATGGTGTGCACAAATGACAGGGAAGGGTCAGACCTAAAAGAAGAGGATGTTATGAACTGAACACGGAAAAACATGATGGGGTAAAGGAGGGCAGCTCTGGGGCCTTGGGAGTAATTAGAATTTGGATTCCGTGTGATAGGCAAGTTGGTTCTTGAGGGAACCTGTGGGATGATGAAAGTGAGTCAGGCAGCAGGCTGTAAATTGGATTGGACAGAGGGAAAGATTAGAGGCAGAGAAACTGGGCAAGAGACTATTTCAGTTATCTGGCCCACGCCAAGGGAGTAGTGGCATTGAGAATAAAGAAGAAAAAGTGACTATGAGGTACATCCCCAAAAGAAGGCAGAAACTCAAGAAATAAAGGCAAATGTGATAAGCAAAGATGACTCTTGAGCATCCTAATTTTGGAGATGAAAAAGTAATGGTTCTGCTGGAATAAGTGGGGTGAGCTGGAAAGGAGCCCCATTTTGTGGGGGTGGAGGGATGTGATGACTTCACTTTGAGGCATCCAATTAGAGATACTTAAGTCAATGAGCATATGGTCCTAGGACCCAGGGAGAAGTCAGGGCTGGGAATGCATCCATCTGGTGGTAGATGCCTGGCAGTCAATGAGTTCACCGTGGAGGTGGACCAGGGTACAGAGTGAGGGAGCGGGAGAAGGAAGAGGCAGAAGAATGATGGGAGAAATGAGCAGACACCAGCAAAACACATTAGCAACCCTAAGGGGACTTGGAAAGCGAATTGAGGTCAACAGGGTCAGTTATCAAAGAGAGGCAAGGCTGAGGATGAGAACCAAGGGAAGGCCCGTGGGTCCCAAAAGCAGCTTGGTGGTGATGTGTCAGTGCAGCCTCTCCAGCTTCCCTGGTGCAAGCCTCCTCATCCATGGTTAAATCATCATCCAATTATCATATAGGCCTCCTGACTCGCCTCCCCACCCCAAGCCTTCTTGACCTTAATTCATTCTCCAGTTGCCCATTACAAGGGTGCCCTTCCTTTAAAGTCATAACCACAATCCATCGTTATGTTTCCAAAATACAAATGTAATCATACATCTTCACTTGGACTTGTGGGATGCTTAGGAAATGAAGGAGGGGTGTGTAGACCCCTCACTTGTGCATCCATCAGTGCAGGGCAGCGAGCAGGGACAAGCAGTGCTACCTTAAAGGAAGAAGGAGAGAAAGGGCCAAGGAGAAAAGAAAAAGGAAGTGAGCGTATCAGAAGCAAGAGCCAAGAAGACCCTGCCATGTGGGATAAGCGGAAAGACTCCAGAGGAAGACAGAGTTGCTATGCAGGTTCCCACATGCCTTCTGTCTACAGCCACCTGCAGAACGGCAGGCAGCAGCCTCCTTGCCCGGCGGGAGCCTCTTGCACAGGGCCTGCCCATTCACTCTCTACTGGCTCCATTGCAGCTTACATCTTTGTCTCACAGGGAAGACTGACATTTCTTTGTTTATCGTAACTTGCTTCGCTTGCTCTGAATTTATTTGTGTGCCTGCTCAACCCTTCCCTGAACTATTTCCTGGTTTGTATTTGTCATGACTCTGGTCCTTTAACTGACTGTGATCCTCGTCATCAACTCTGCACCTTATGGGCACTGAGAATTCAGTAACTGGCTCATCAGTACCTCAGCTCCAGGTTGGGGACCCTAATTCCCTACAGACACTTTCTTATCCAAGCGAATTCCCCCCACAGTCAGAGCAGCCCTTCATATGAATTAGCTGTTTTCTATTGCTCTTTGTCGCTTATGAATATGTAATTGCATGGGATCGGGAGGAAAGCAGTGATAGAATCCTAGAATCGTGTGTTGGCAAGGACTTTAGAAATCACCCTATTCAACCTCCCACTCGCAGGAATCCCTTCAACAGCTTTTATTTAACTTATTAATAGCTTTTCTCTTGATTTAAAATGTTCCCAAAAATAAATATTGGGTAGGTGATCCAAGGAGTAGTTTGAGAGTTGATATTACCAGGAATATCATAATGAACAAGCCTCTTCTTAAGCACTCAGAATTTGGCTGGACTCGTGAGCATCCATGTTGCACTTTGTCCTTCCCGTCTGAGTTTTGTTATCTTGCTACTGACTGCACCCCCCCACCATGGAGACAGCGCTTGGAGTTTTCACAGGGGCTCGGTGAAACCTCAAGCCCATACCACCATAAGGACTCCATGCTTCCTAAATGCATTAAGCAGTTCCAAAGACGTGGTTTTGGGCTTGGGGTTTTTGGGCCGTTTATGTTTGTTTGTTTTTGAGATAGGGCCTTGCTCTGTCGTCCAGGGTGGAGTGCAGTGGCGTGATCATGACTCACTGTGGCTTGAACCTCCTAGACTCAAGCAGTACTCCTGCCTTACCCTCCCGAGTAGCTGGGACTATAGGTGTGCACCACCACACCTGGCTAATGTTTTGATTTTTTTGCAGAGACAAAGTCTCGCTATATTGCCCAGGCTGGTCTCAAATTCCCAGGCCCAAAGGATCCTTTTGCCTCCGCTTCCCAAAATGCTGGGATAACAGGCATGAGCCACTGTGCCTAACCTCAAATATGTGTTTTTAATGATGTTTAAGAGCCTCACTTGTATAGCAGCAGCTCTTATGTGTATCTCATGCTGTGAAACCTATAGGAACAGGGAACGGCCAGCCCCTGTGTCACTGAGGCTCTGTTTTGCTGCTTTATCATTCAACAAGCTGGGCTGCACATACACAAACCTGTCTCTGTAGTAAAGAAGCAGTATTGGCCGGACGCAGTGGCTCACGCCTGTAATCCTAGCACTTTGGGAGACCGAGGCGGGCAGATCACTTGAGGTCAGGAATTTGAGACCAGCCTAGCCAAGATGGTGAAACCTCGTCTCTACTAAAAATACAAAAATTAGCTGAGCCTGGTGACGGGCACCTTTAACTCCAGCTAGTCAGGAGGCTGAGGCAGGAGAATCGCTTGAGCCTGGGAGGTGGAGCTTGCAGTGAGCTGAGATCATGCCACTGCACTCCAACCTGGGCAACAGAGCAAGACTCCATCTCAAAAAAAAAAAAAAACAGTCTCGAGGAGGCCAGAGGAGCATGTTTTGTTCCCCCTACCTTTGGAAAGAAAAAAACATTGTACAAGTGGAAAAGCTTCACTAATACAACATAAAACTTGGCGATTCTCATCACACCGGGTCAACTAATCCCAGACTGTGCTGCTTGAAGCAGTGGAAGCTGATTTCCTTTGCTTGCTTATCACCTGTGCCTCTCAATGGCCTGTCTCTAACAGGAGGCAGAGGCCTCCTTCCAGAGGTCCATGGGTCAGACTTTCACCATACGAAGTGGCGGTGTGGGAGGTGTGATTTGCCCCATAAAATCTCTAAATCCACCACCCATTCTGTAACACTTGATAGTCCTCAGCACTACATTTTCCAGTTACTCATGTTTAGAGACAAATGTCCCTTTGTCTGTAGTTGCTCTCTGAAGAAATCAAAGAGCAGCTGTTGTCCTGCCTCAGCACCGTGGCATAGGAGGTCCAGAGTTATTATCAAGGATGACAGTGACGCTGTTTCTGCCCTGGTGCCACTTGCCCCTTGGTCCTGCTGTCCTAGCCCTTGGGTCACTTCCTTGTTCTCCTGAACAGTCTCTTTTTTTTGAGACAGAGTCTGGCTCTGTCACCCAGACTGCAGTGCAGTGGCGTGATCTCGGCTCACTGCAACCTCTGCCTCCCAGGTGAAAGCTATTCTCATGCCTCGGCCTCCTGAGTAGCTAGGATTACAGGCCCCCACTACCATGCCCATCTAATTTTTGTATTTTTAGTAGAGGCGGTCTTTCACCATGTTGGTCAGGCTGGTCTCGAACTCCTGACCTCAAGTGATCCACCCACCTCGGCCTCCCAAAGTGCTGGGATTACAGGCGTGAGCCACCGTGCCCAGCCCTGAACAGTCTTCTTTGTGTTTTCCTGCCTCTGTACCTTCGTTGATGATGTTTTCTTACCTGCAGTGCCCTCTCCCTTCTCTCAACTCTGAAGTCAGTGGTCCCTAATGATTCTATTTAAATTCTGCCTCCTTGAATTCTCTCCTGTTCTTCCCAGCCTGGAGTAGAGTTCACTGAGGTCTACTAGAGTTCAAGTTCCATGAGAGCAGAGACTGTCTTTTTTTGTTCACTGCCAAATACTTAGTGCCCAGCACCTAATGGATGCTCAATAAATGTTTATTGAATGAGAGAGATTGCTCCCTCTAATCATAGCTGGCATCTGACATTCATGATTTCTGTCCATATTCCTTTTTCTATACATGTACACAAGATGATAAGCTTCTTGAGAACAGAAACCATGACTTTGTATCACCTTCTAGCAGAGTCTTGAACATGCTGGGAGCTCAATAAATATCGGTGATTGAACTTACTACATAATCACTCAATAATCCAATCATGTTCTGCCAGCTCAGGGGAAGGGGGAGGCAGGCGGAATGCCTTCCTCCTGCTGTCTTATATAAAGCCACTCTTGAGCAGCATCTTATGCAAACACAAGGCCCCATTCTCCCCCAGCCCAGCACTTGCCCACCTAGGAAGGATATTCTCAAAAGCATGAGGCTGTTGACATCACATTCCTTTTCCAAAAATATGCAAAGGACTATAGAATTGTTCAAGAAGCAGTGATCCCGTGCTTGGCTACTTAATTCCTGAGTAAGCCACTCTGAAAACTGATTATGATCCTGTTTCAAATGGAGAATTGGGAGAAGGCCAATAAAGGGTATATTATTGTATCTTGTAGGAGGGAAGAATCCGGCAGATATTCACTGAGTTATGGCGCCAGAGCCTTCCTCTCTAATGTTATTGTAAATAATTGTTAGAGTAGAAAGCCAGATCGGCAAAGCGAGACTCCAGCATTGCACTTCCTCTCCACGGAGGTCTTATATAATGAAGCCCTTCATAAACAAACATTGCAGAAACTTAACATCGGATCTCTCCTATTACAGTTCACACTGTGTAATATAAAGTGGAATAATCGTTTTACATTCCTTGTAAGTTATAAGAAGTTCCTTCTGGGGCAGCTGTTTACTAACCCTTTTTTGTTTGTTTAATAAAAGAAAACAAGTTGTGTCCCCTCCTCAGTGCCCCCACTAGAGAGCGAAACACAGTAATTCCATATAAGTATTTCATTTGTCCCCCTCCAGCTCGCCTGTCTCCTAGGAGTCACGAATTCAAGTGCCTCCAGGGCTAGGCAGGCGATCAGTGAGCTAGTCATGGTTAAGGTCTGCATCTGGTGACACACACGTGCAGAGGGCAGTGTTGTCCAGCCCCAGGTCATTGTGGACATGAACTGACAAGTGGCCCAGAGTTACCAGAGCTTTTGATTTTCAGCAGGAAATCCAAACATTTAGGAATATCACCTGAGTTCTAAATGTTAATAGCTAATTGAAAAAATGTATTATCTATGCAGGCCAAAGAGTGTCTGTCTCAGGTTCATCCTGTGGGATAGCAGTTTGCAAATTTTATGCCATCCGTTCAGTCTTGCCTGTATTTGGGTGCTTGGAAGTCCTCCTCAGGTCTCATTTTCCTTGTGCCTGCTACCTTTTTAGAAAGTGCTTCGTTGGTTCCCATCAGAGCAGGGCAGGAGCTGGATGGAGGACCCAGTGCTGTGCTGGGTATCAGGCGGTGCTCACCTAAGGCTTGCCGGAAGCACAAGTCTAGAGCTTCTGTGCGTGCTCCCTCCCCTCTTAGAGATGTCCGATGAATATCTGTCACTGCATAATGAAGTACCTCAAAATTCCATGACTGACACAATAATCTCACAGTCGCTATGCTCCAGGAATTTGGGAGCAACATGACAGGACGCTTCCCACTCAAGTTCTGTCATGAGGTGGCAGTGAGCTCTCAGCCTGGGCTGCAGTCATCCAAGGGTGTGAGTGGGGCTGGAGAGTCCTCTTCCCAGGTGGGTCACTGTTGTGGCTGGTAAGCCAGTGCTGGCTGTTGGCCAGAGGCCTGGGTTCCATCCACATGGATCTCCCCACAAGGCCATTGATTGTCCTCTTCCGGAGTAAGTGATTCAAGACAGAGCAAAGCAGAAGCCACATGTCTTTTACAGCCTAGTCTCAGAAGCCACACGTTGTCATTTCTGCACTGTCTTATTGGTTACACAGGCTTGCCCTTTTCAGTGTGAGAGGGGACCACACCAGGGTGTTGACTTCAAGGAGGACTGGGTCCTCAGGGGCCATCTTAAGGGCTGGCTGTCACAGCTATAATCATAGCCCTCAGTCAGTCCCTTATAAACAAATGGTCCAACCCTGAGAATAGTTTAAAAAAAAAAAAAACCCAAGGGAATAAAATATATGTCATAGTGATTTGCACCTAATATTCAGCCCACTTACTATTGTGTTCCTGAGATCGGCCTCAGAAATGAAATATCCTTTTTTTTTTGAGATGGAGTCTCACTCTGTCGCCCAGGCTGGAGTGCAATGGCGCAATCTTGGCTCACTGCAATCTCCGCCTCCTGGGTTCAAACGATTCTCTTGCCTCAGCTTCCTAAGTAGCTGGGATTACAGGTGCATGCCACCACACCCAGCTAATTTTTGTATTTTTAGTAGAGATGGGCTTTCACCATGTTGGCCAGGCTGGTCTCGATCTCCTGACTTCAGGTGATCCGCCCACCTTGGCCTCCCAAAGTGCTGGGATTACAGGCGTGAGCCACCATACCTGGCCTAAATATCCTATTTTTTATATCCCATCTTAGAACCTCTTCCCTGAATGTATCTCAAATCACTTTTTAAAAATATATTTTAAAATCCTACCCATACCACCTCTTGAACGATAGACTGAGGTGTACCAAACAGAAGAACTCTTGCTTCTCAAGGGAACCCTTTCGCTTGTTGCTTACCCCTGTATGCTTCCAGGGGAATTCCTAGGTCTCTCAGTTGCCCGAGCAACCAAGTCTAACCAACTTCTCTACTAAACCTAATGCTGTGTAAAGATTTGAAAGGAAAATCATCCTGAACAAAGAGTAGTCCCTGCTTTGCTATACCAGAAGCACTTTTGAAGACAGGTGGCCTCAGAAGTTTTCTGGAACCCTCTGAATTGGTGGGAGAGGGGCACCAGTTAACCAGAGGCACAGACAGGGAGGAGCAGGGTTGCTCCTGTTCCTGCCACAGTATCCACCTCTGGGACCCACTTTCCAACCCACCTCCTAACTCAAACAGCAGGAGACACACACACACACACACACACCCCCTTGGGCTCTGCGTCACCTTTGCCTCCTTCAAGACCACCCTTAATATTCATTTTAACCAGATTTCGCCTGAATAAAAACGTGAAGGGGAAGGAAAGGTACCCAGTGTGTTTTCCCCTAGGAAAATGCTTACTGGTAACGAGTCTTATTTGCTCAATAAACAAAACCTCAGGCTGGGAACTGAAGGTCAGCATGGGCAGCATCCACGGCTGTGCGCCGGGGCTCTGGGGCCCTGTAACATTTGCATGTGGACCTGGGGGAAGGGGTGCTGCATTGGCCCGCCCCCCGCAGCTGCCCGCCGTGGCAGCGGTCACTGAGTCGGGGTGTGGGGAGGTGGAAATGAAATGCATAATTCATAGGCCGCGGTGACGTGCAATCTGTGGGAGGGGTGGTAATTACAGAACTGAGAAATGAGGCTGCAGTGGACAAGTCACCTCTAGGTTAGAGGCTGCTATGATAGATGGCCTGCATTGTTCTCTTTCTGACCTTTTTCTGAACTTCCCCTTAGAAGAACAGAGGAAATACAGTGCTGCCTTTTCCCATATTGTTTTTGAATAATACCTTCAGACGCCAGCTTTTAGAGTTTCTGTTCTTCCGTTTGGGGTTTTGTTTCCCGCCCCATGCTTTGCTGCTTTCCATAGAAAAATCGAATCACCAATGACTTTATCCTAGTATTAATGGTAAATACAGACTACACAAATATTTGTCCACACCAAACACAATACATTTGGGGAAAGAAAAAAAAACCCGCAGCACCCTTTCCCTCCCTCTGCTCCGCCCTCCACTGCCAAGCAAGACAGTCCCGAGAGCCGTCCTCCATAAGGATGCAGATGGGGCTGATAGAAGTGTGGGGGGCGTTGCTCGATAGGAAAGATGATGGAACCTAAGCCCCGGCTTGCGGAATAGACTCATTTTAACCAGACGTGAAGGTACAAGCAGGAACGATGCTCACTAACATTTAAGCTATGGATGGACTCCCGGGGGGAAAAGTAATAAGGCTGGGGACTGTGTGCCGTATTCCCTTCATCAGCCTTTCGACTGTGCAACCCGAAAGCTGCTACATCGTTTCCCTCCACACTTCTCTCTGCCGCTATTGATTGCCTGGTCTGAACTGTGACTCCCTAGTGATGGCCTGTAAGTTTGGGTTCTGTGATCATGTGAAGTCTATCAACCTCTATACAGTCAGGGAAACCCAGAAGAGGGAAGAGGGAAGACTTCTGTTTGATTTTCACACAAGCAAGAATTACTAAAGAGTTAGGCAGAATTGTTCACTTAGCCTCAAAACTGAATCTCAGTTTGAATCTTTGGGGTATGTGGGGTTGTTTTTGAAAAATGTACCCTTTTTGAGGCCAAATGAAAAGGAACTAGACAGTTCTGTGTCAGCGCCTTTCAGACTGGGGGTGGAATTTGGTTAGCTCCATTTAGCGGGTTAATGTTGATTAAACGCCTGCTGTGTGCACCACCCTGAGCTGTGTGGCAGCTGAGCACTTCCCTGGGAAGCAAATACAGGTTCTGTCTCCTCAAGGAACTTTTGATCTCTTGGGGGAATCCGGGACAAGCCTAAATACAGCCATACAAAGACCTACTTACACAGCTGACACTACAGAGACAGGCCTGCCAGGCAGGCACTCACTGGTTTCCAGTGATGCCACAAAACTTTTCTTCTTTAGCAAAAAAAGAAACTAAGCTGTTCATACCAATGATCACTGCCATCTTTCAAACATCTTACAGGCTTTTTTATGGGTTTAATTGCTTATGGGTTTTTTTTTAATTTTCAAAATCTCCCTAGCTGCCTATCTCCACTTATTCTCTCTTCTTCTTCAGGTAGATGAATAGTATCTCCTTTATCACCCACTATTCCTCAGCATGCATATATATATATATATTCCTCAGTATGTAAAAATACATATATATATTTTAAGATACAAACTCCCTATGTCTAGCTTCTCCTATTAAAAAGTGGAGCTTTATAGGTTTCTATTCAGATTTCACCATTGAAATCCTTATTATCATAGAAGAACTAAAAGAGCTCGCTCCCTACCACTTATTTCCTTTTTTTTTTTTTTTTTTTTTTTTTGAGACGGAGTCTTGCTCTGTCGCCCAGGCTGGAGTGCAGTGGCCGGATCTCAGCTCACTGCAAGCTCTGCCTCCCAGGTTCATGCCATTCTCCTGCCTCAGCCTCCCGAGTAGCTGGGACTACAGGCGCCCGCCACTGCGCCCGGCTAGTTTTTTGTATTTTTTAGTAGAGACGGGGTTTCACCGTGTTAGCCAGGATGGTCTCGATCTCCTGACCTCGTGATCCGCCCGTCTCGGCCTCCCAAAGTGCTGGGATTACAGGCTTGAGCCACCACGTCCGGCCTACCACTTATTTCCTTAAAAGTAAATAAACAGTAAGAAATCCCAGTTTTCACTTCTTCACACAATCAGTTACTCAGTTCAGCAAACATCTGTGTATTGGGTATTTACGGTTCTTAGCACAGTGCTTGGTGGTAGGAAAGAAGATGATGAAACCACAGTCTCTTCTAGCTCATGAGTGTGAACAATGACACACAATGTCTGTGGACACTGACCCTCTTACCCCAGTAGACAAGACTCTACGCTGGGTACTATGAGGTGTACAGAGATCAGTCATGCACAGGCAATAGCCTCGGGATGCTTCCAGTCTAGGAGCTGATTATAGATTATTCTCATTAAAAAAAAAAAAAAAACTATCGGTGCAAGGATGAGTGAAAGAGCTGAATTGGCAGTAGAGACATCGTTAGCAAAGTAGGAATAGAGCACAGGAGGGAGCCTCAGTCAGCAGGGAGTGCTAGAGCAGGTAAGGTTTGAGTAGAAAGCCTTGAAGGCTTCCCATGAGAGCCAGGCCAGATGTGCTTTCTACAGGGCCACAGACAGAGCTGTGGAGGGGAAGCCTGGGTGTACTCAGGGACAGTCCGGGACCACCAGGAGTCTCAGGTGCTGCCTCACTGCCCCTCACTCTTCCTTCTCTGGCTTCCCTCAAGAGTCCCTCCCTCCCTTCCTCCTGCCTTCCTTTCTTCCCTTCTCCACCTGAAGCCCCTGCTGATGTGGGACAGCTCCCTGATTCCACAGCTGGTTAGCTCAGTTGGCTGGAGTAGTGTTCCAGGCTCACGAGAACAAAATGAGCATTCTCGTCTCTTTTGCTGAATGTTGCTCCATTCCAGAGGCACTGTAGGAGAGTCCCTGCTCTTGGACTACAAAGAGGCCCCATTGTTAGGATAAGAAAACTGGTTTATGAGAAGATGGAGCAGTGGTATGCTCATCTGAACAACTTCCTTTTTTTTTTTTTTGAGACAAGGTCTTATTCTGTCACCCAAGCTAGAGTGCAGTGGCGTGATCACAGCTCACTGCAGCCTCGACTTCCCAGGCTTATGCCATCCTCTTACTTCAGCCTCCTGAGTAGCTGGGACTACAGGTGTGCACCATCATGCGTGGCTAATTTCTTTAAAAAATTTTTGTAGAGACAGGGTTTTACTATGTCGCCCAGGCTACTCTTGAACTCCTGGCCTCAAGTGATCCTCCCGCCTTGGCTTCCCAAAGTGCTAGCATTACATGGGTGAGCCACCATACCAGCCTTAAGGGAACCCTTTATTCCCTTACCCAGTGGGTCGCGTCCCTCTGTCTCCATAGGAGTTGAAGGTTCAGGTGGCTTTTGGAGCCTGTGTCTGCTGCACTTCAGCGCCCCCTAGCGGGAGGTGTAAAGAGCCAGCTTTGTCTTTCCTCTGTGACCCAAACACAAGGTGGCAAACTTTGGTTTGGTTTGGTTTGTTCTTTTTCAGCTCCTTTAAGAAAAGTTGAGTGTTGGAAGGTTTTCCCTGAATAAGCTGCCCTTGGCTGGAGACCTGGAGTTTATGCCCATTTTGTTTGACAAGACCTTCTTGTTCCTAACTCCTGCTGGAATAACCAACGAGTCACCGTGAGCGCTCGCTCTTGTCCGGACCACAGCAGGTCCTAACCGGGCGTGCTGTGAGCAGACGGGCCGTGGCCACATTTACTCTGTGGATGCTTCCTGCTCTAAAATTGGGTAAAAAACATGCCCTCAGTGAGTCCTGTTCTGCTGGTTTGATGGTGTGCATGTCTCCGGAGAGCAAGGCCATCCTCATCCACCTGGCTTCCCTCGCCCGACTCACACCTGCCTGCTTGGAGTCAGACCGCATCCTATACTTACAGGGTCAGAGCCTATCCATCGGCCAGGAGTAGTGGCTTTATTTGGAAACTTGCTTCGGTAGGGTATTGGTGGGTTTTGGCCCTGCTTTCTCAGTAGTTTTCCACCTAACACACAATGCAGGGAGGGAGACTCCTCAGACGATACCTGTTTTATTGGAATATCCCTTAGGCTGCAATGGAAATTCACTCTCTAACTTGTGTTTGACATTTTTACTCAGTGAGTTCCTTTTCATAGCTCAAGTTTCTGGCTTCTGTTCTCTTAATTGGTGTATCTCCGGCTGCTGACACTGAATGTATCTCCCTTTCAAAGAAGGAGCAGGTCTCTGTCTTTTATCCCAGACTATCAGCCATAAAGACTGGCTGTGACTTAGCTCCACAAGCCACATGATCAGATGGTGCTGTAAGGAAAGAAAATACCCCAAAGATGAGCCTTGACTATGGCACAGTCACTCGTCTGAGAGTTGGAGATTTGGGGCTTCTCCAGTGCAGGCACGGGGAACTTTGGGAAGGAAAGCATCGTTTCTTCTGCCTGTTGTTGGTTCATTCATTCATCCAGCAAACACTTACTGAGTACTCACCATGAACCGGTCAAAGCTGAATGTTGAAGCAATGAGTTTTGCATTTAAATCAGTAAAGTTGCACATAAATAATGTTACTTTCTTAGTATGCATCCATCTACAGTAGAGGGTGAACCTTGAATTAATAGGTCAGTGTGGAAGAGGGCAGCCTTTTTCCCAGCCTCACATCTCATGATCACTATAAGTGGGTAACATCACCAGGCTGAATACAGTGAAGATGCCATATCTGCAGTTGATCCACAGGAACTGAAATTCCAAATCCCTTGCCAGTGTGGAGAAAAGAGGGGTGGCCCCAGAAAGCTGAAAAGTGACAGCAGGTGACCGTGGGCCTTGGGTTAGGCCTTCCCGGAATCAGCAGGCTTCCCAACAAAACTCTGAATGCCCAGTTTCAACCCTCCGCTTCAGTCAACAGGCTAACAATGAATCGGAAGAAAAACAATCAACAAAAGGATCCATGGTGAGGACCATCATAAAAGAATGGCTGAGGCCTGGCTCCTTTCTCAGCCACTGTGTTGTGTTAGGATTCCCGGCCTCTGGCCTTTGCGCTCACCTGGTTAGGAGCCTCATCTGAGCGCAGTGGCAGAGCACAGCTGTGCTTCTGCAAACATTTGTTGAGCACATTCTTTGGCAAAAGTCACCAAGCATAAAGCCTGGCCTGGTGACACCGTAGTCTGGTAGAGTGCTGGCAGGCCAGAAAAGGCTTTCTCCAGCAACACAGAGCTTCATGGTAAAACCACCGGAGACCAGATTGGGGGATACTGGGCCACCCAGGCTGGGAATGGGTAAAGCAGGCACAGCACGTGTCAGGAGTATAAGGATCACAGGAATTACAGGGCAGCGTGAGTACCTTTGAAATGCCTCACCACGGAGTCCAAGCTGGTTCTTCTAGGAACCTTCCTCGTTGACATTACAATTTATGGTTTTCTTTTTTTCTTCTCTTTCCTTTACTTCCCTTGTTGCTTTTCTTATTTCACCAAGTCAAGTCAATATCGTTTAGGTGGATCCATGTCCCTGGCTGTACTTTCTTCACTTTATTCTACATGCACAAGCACATAACCACAAATTTAGAGGCCAGTATGCTCTGGACATCTGAGAACTGGTTTCCAGTTTACACCAACATCACTAGAAGCCTTTGGAGATTATATTCATTTCAGTTGCAGATGCAACCTTCTCCTCTGGCGTGTAAGCAAGTGAGTTAGATTTTGGTGCTACACTTAGCAGAGTTGGAGCAGGACTAGGAATGAAGGATCAGCGTGAAAAGTGTGTGTGCGTGCGTGTGTGTATTTAGTACATATTCAGAGCCAAGGTGTTCACTGCCAGTATGAATAGAAAAAACTGCCACTCTGATTCTAACATTATACAGGGAATGGCCAGTTGAATGAAGAAAGCCTGCATCCTTTAGGAGATTGTCCAAGTGTGACATGAGAATGATGTCAACATCTAGACCCAACTGCAATTATGTCAACCTCCATATGGATATGATGGTTCATTCTGAAGTCTTGAGCACTTCTATTGGTGATAGCTGAAGATACTCAATTATGACAGAATCATTAGTGAGGGTCTGAAATGATCCTCCTTAGCACACAGTTGGATGGACATCAGCAGCAGCCCCTTAGGTAGTACATCTCTGCAACGGTGGTGCTACGTGTGTTACATCAAACTGCAACCACCCACAAGTTTGAGTGGCATGTCTGTTCCCCCAGCTCTCCTTTTGGAGTCAGAACCTTGTTCTCTTGCAGCAGTTCTCCATCCTAATTTCTTCAGCTTCTAACCAGGCAAAAGTACCCTGCTGCAGAGTGCACAGAGATCTCGGGTCCACGATGTTTGGCTTGGCCATTCCAAGGATGGCTCTGCGGAAGCCAGCACAATGGGTGGGCCCCTTGTCAACCTCCCCCTGTGTTTTGGTTCTAGAGCTTCGTCTCTGGGTCCCTTTTTCCTTTTGCTTGTCTACCTAACACCCTAATCAAAGACAAAGCTATTTCTCTCTGGTCTCCTGTTTGCCTAGGAAGCTGTGTCTTTTTCAGAATCAAATCACAGGTTGACCTGGGATTAGCTCACCTCGATGGCCATCTGCATCTCCACTTGGACCCTCCAGATCCCCCCAGTCATGGTGTGGATTCATCCTGTGGGGAGGCTGCCCCTGTTTTCCCGGCAGGCTTGCCTGTGGTCACAGGGCATGTTGTCTCTCTATGCGGCTGCCCCAAGGTGCTTTCCAGCCCTTGCCTTTCTGACTGTCTTCTATACAGTTCTCTCTTACCTCTGCCTCCAATTCCTCTAAAATAGCCTCCTCCTCCTCCCTGCTCTTCAGATTTCCGCCACTGTTTCTCGGGTCCTGCACTGCTTCACTGTAATCCCTCGCCTCCCACTCCCGGTCACCAGCTCAAACAGCAGCTCAGAGCTCAAGACAGCAATACAAGTCTCCTTATTTTTGCAGTGGAAACATAAGATTTCACAACCCATCTGAAATACAATTTTACATTTTGATTGCTTCTGCCCCAACCATACTGAGGTTACTTTCAATCTACATATATTTGTGGGAACGGACTTCTTCACTGCAGTTCAATTCAAGTACACCTTATAATATCAGTGATTATAAAATACCATGGACTAATAGAGTCCCTCGCTTCCAAGGAGTTCAAACTGCTTTATAATTCTGCCAACCATAATTTATCTTCATAAGCTGCCGTAGAGACAAGAGAAAAAGCGAGATTAATAATCACATTTTATAGATGGTGAAATAAAAACTCAGAGAAATTGAGTAACATGTTTCCAGAAATGCACAGCTCTGCCTGTGCGCTCCGATTAGTGTTGCAGATTCATTGCCCAAGTTCGGAGTGGCAGAGAACCCTGCCCTTATTTTATCAGTGAACTGTGTAAATGAGCAAGACACTGACTCTGGTCTCAGACTTGCCCAAAGTGTTTGGGGTGAGCAAGGGACTGTACCCTGAATCCTGTGTCACAGCCCTTGTTGCCACTGATGCCATAAGCAGACACAGTAATACGGGTTGACTCTGCCTGCTGGGGCCCTCAGACCCACGGGACCACCCTCCCAAACCTATTCCCTGGGCTGTGTCCCCTGGGCATCACTCTGACCTCTAGCCTGGCACACTGTTAGGACTCCAAGCAGCCCAAGGGCAGGGCTGTCTTTTCAGTCTTCATTGCCTAGTGCACTGCATGTACCCAGCATTCATGTGAGATGAAATAAAAGGAACACTAGGTTACGGCAGTATTTCCCTACACAAGGAAGAAGCAAGAGGATTGTGGATATGGAGTTTTATTCCCTTTCTTTTTCTCGAGAAGGAGTCTCGCCCTGTCACCCAGGCTGGAGTGCAGTGGCTCAATCTCGGCCCACTGCAACCTCTGCCTCCCGGGTTCAAGCGATTCTTCTGCCTCAGCCCCCCAAGTAGCTGGGACTACAGGTGCGTGCCACCACGCCCGGCTAATTTTTGTATTTTTAGTAGAGACAGGATTTTGCCATGTTGACCAGGCTGGTGTTGAACTCCTGACCTCGGGCGATCCACCCACCTCAGCCTCCCAAAATGCTGGTATTACAGGCGTGAGCCGCCAAGCCTGGCCAGGGAGTTCTATTTCTAAAGCTAGGTGGTAGGAACTTCATTGTTGGTTATATTAATCTTTTCACCTTTTTATGTAAATAAATGAAACAGTTGTTTAGTGTATATGCTTTAATATATTTCAACAGAGTATTCCATATCAGAAAGTAAGTGGCTTCATAAAATGAGGAAGCTGGGTGCAGTGGCTCACACCCATAATCCCAGCACTTTGGGAGGCTGAGGCGGGAGGATTGCTTGAGCTCAAGAGCTCAAGAACAGCCTGGGCAACATGGTGAAATCCTGTCTCTACCATAAAATACAAAGATCAGCTGGGTGTGGTGGTGCATGTCTGTGGTCCCAGCTACTCAGGAGGCTGAGGAGGGAGGATTGCTTGAGCCCAGGAAGTTGCAGTGAACCAAGATCGTGCCACTGCACTCCAGCCTGGACAACAGAGCGAGACCCTGTCTCAAAAAGGAAAAAATAATAATAATAATAATAAGGAAGAGGGATGATCTGTTTATTTCATTGCTTTCACATGGACTTAAGATGTATTATAGACAAGTGGTAAAGTATTGCTCGGCTGCCTGCTCTATGCCAGGCCTGTGCAAGGTGCCCCTCTGATGCTCTGTTTCACGTAATCATCATGCCCGTACCCAGAAGTAGGTACACAGCCAGTACCTGACAGGGCTGGGATTCGACCCCGTGAACACTGGGATCCCGTGTGGGCCACAACCTCTTGACTTCCGCAGCCTCTACGCCTCCACTGGAGGCCATTCCCCTGCAGGGTCACATGATCTGGACGTGACCTGGGAATGCTTCTCAGTGTGTGCAGTCAAGAGAGTGAATGGAGCTAAATTATCAAAACTTCCATATTGATGGTGTCCAAAATGACAGTTGTTTTTCCTCTTTCTATAGAAAGATAGAATTTTCAGTGTCTTGCTATGAGAACGCTGGAAAGAAATTATCCCCCTCTTTCTTAGGTGCAGATTTTGTCTGACACTTCATGTGTGTTTAAAGTATTTTTGATGTCCCAAAATAGTAATGAGGCGATTCTTTAAGATGGTTCCATGGGGTGGAGCTATAGCAGGGAAGGTGAGGAACAGCAAACGAGAGATCAGTTATAACAGAACCTGGAGATGCCCACTCACCGCATTCAGGAACCAACAGCCCTACCTGCCTGAACCCGAACCGAGAACAGAAACGGCCCCCATGGAAGCAACTGAAATGGGATGATTAACCCAAAAACCCACGTAAACTCTGAAACAGAAAGGCCAAGCTGTCTGCCTCTCACATAGGAGGCACTGACAAGGTGGCACTGCCAGCTCCGAGGAAAACTGGCAACTGCTGGGGGTGTGCACTTGGCATAGATTCATTCCTTCTACAAATGTGTATGGAGCACCTGCATGCCCAGGCTGCATGGCCACTTACGAAGGCTCAGCTCAGACTCCTCCTGGGAAGCCCATCCTGCTTTCTGTCTCCTCCAGTTTCCCCCATCTTTGTGTACCGCGTACACACTTCACACACTGTATGTCAGATGTCACTCTGCTGCTACCTTGGTTAGACAGTGAACTCCTGGAAGAGCCACGGGGTCTGGTTTACTTTTTGATCTTTAGCACCCAGCACAGTACCTGGCCCAGAGGAAACACTTAGTAAATGGTGGTTGAATATTCTAATAAGTGAGTGAGGACAGCTTGAAACAGATTCTGGCTCAGAATGACCATCAGTAAGAATGAGCTTCCCTGAAGACTATGCATGCTTTAGCAACCATCCAACATGCTTCAGGTGGCTGGATGAAAAGAAACATTTTACGGCCGGGTGCGGTGGCTCACACCTGTAATCCCAGCACTTTGGGAGGACGAGGCAGGGGGATCATGAGGTCAGGAGATCGAGACCATCCTGGCTAACATGGTGAAACCCCATCTCTACTAAAAAAAAAAAAAATACAAAAAAATTAGCTGGGCATGGTGGTGGGCACCTGTAGTCCCAGCTACTTGGGAGGCTGAGGCAGGAGAATGGTGTGAACCCGGGAGGCGGAGCTTGCAGTGAGCCAAGATCCTGCCACTGCACTCCAGCCTGGGTGACAAAGCGAGACTCTGTCTCAAAAAAAAAAAAAAAAAAGAAACATTTTTAGACTTGACTTTGAACTTCTAGTACCTCAGAGCCTCATAGACTAGCAGAGGAGGGGGACAAGGCCTCTGCAAGATCAGATCACAGCAAAATGGTCTGAAGTCCCCAGAGATTCCCAGGGGCCAGATGGGGAGCTACCTCCCTTACCTGAGGGTTTATGGGCTGGGTGTTGAGCAGCTGTTTATGAAGCAGCTTCTGTGTGCCAAGCTGAGGATCAAGGACAAGTAAGACGCAGACCCTGCCCTCCAGGAGGTATAGTAGAGGCAGATATGCAAACGTATTTATGTGTCAAAAATGACAATTATTTACTCTCTTTCCCCAGAACAAGGATGTTTAGTGGCTTGCTTTGGGAATGTTGGAAAGGAATGAGTCTTCTTTCTTAGGTGCAGATTTTGTCTGACACTTCATATATATGTTTATTTTTGATGTCCCAAAATAGCGATGAGGAATTTCTTTAAGATGGTTCTGTGGGGCCAGTGGGTGCTCAGTTAGTATTTATTGGACCAATCTGGTCTGAGTATGTCACTGATCTTTGTATCCTTATCACCTAGTAGAGCCAGCACAGAGACAGTGGGCACTGTCTGTTTGAATAAGGAAGAATGGAAGGGGGCAGGGAGGGGGGCAGGCTGTATCCGAAATATGTCTCATGAGTACAGAGAAAAGGCTGCACCCTTAGGGATGGGAGAGGGATCCAGAGGGGATCGGAAAAGGTTCAAACCAAAGGCAAGAGAGCAGCAGGTGGCTGTGGTGAGGCCCAGGTGGAGGAGCACGTGATTTAGCATGTTGCAGTGGGACTGTGCGGGATAAAAAGGCTTCAACAGAAGAGCTAAGATGGAGGCTCTAGAGGGTGCAATGACAATGGCCATAAAATAAGAAGTTTGGGCTAAATCCCTGAGGTCCCAAGTCCTAACCCTGCATGACCCAGGTGCCACTTCCACCCCTCCTGCTCCTCCTGTCATTTTTACTATAATTCTTTCGTTGGCCACCTACAACTAGTTGTCCTCGGCACTCCTGCTGTCTGTCCTGGACAGGTGAGTGTGAGCCAGGATGCTCGTGCCCCTCTCTGGGCCTCAGCTTCTCCTCCTCCTCCTTGGGCTAAATCCTGCCCCCTCATGCCCAGCCTTGATTGCTGCATAACGATTCAGCCCTTCTACTCTCTTTTGTCTGCACTGCCTTAGAGCTTTGTCTTAATCCATATTTTAACACTTTTTTATATTTAGTAAGGGTTTATTTGATCAACAGATGCTTAATGAGTGGCTACCGAATGCCTGTGCTGCCCTCATAGACTTGGTCAGGGAAGACAGACAGCGAGCAGGTTAAGAAAGTGCTGTGAAGTGGCATTTATGGCACCCTATATGAAGACTAACTGGTGTCAAGGGAGGCCTGTCTGTAGCGTGACAGTTGAGCTAAGATTTGAGGGATGAGAAGGAGGCAGCCATGTGACAGCCAGCAGAGAGAGCATTTAAGGCAGAAGCAACAGCATCCCATGAAGACTCTAGCTCCAAAGGAGCTCCGGGTACTCTTGGAAATAGAAAGGAAACTGATGGGCCTGCAACATATTGAGCTAGGAGAGTGGTTGGCAGGGATGGTGGAGAGGTGGGCAGGGTCCCAGTCGTGGAGGCCCCATGGCCATGAAGGGGTTTAGATTTCATTCCAAGTCCAGTGGGGAGCCCCTGAAGGCTTAAGCAAGGGGAGTGCCATCTGTTCCCTGTGGCTGCCATGGAGGAAGTGGGCAGGAGGAAGGGAGAGACAAGTGGAAAGGCTGTGGTGGAAGCGCCAGGTAATGCAGGGGTGACCAGCTCCTCTGCTGCGGCAGCGGGGATGGAGAATCAGGGGCTGACTTGAGACTTTGGAGCTGGCCATGTTAGTGGATAGATGATGGGGATAAAGAAATCAAACATCTTTCCTGGATTTCTGCCTAAGCAGCTGGAGGGTGGTGATTCCATTTCATAAAATGAGGAGGACAGTGGAAGGAATATGTTTAGAGAGGGGGATCAGAGAAGAGTTCCCTTCTAGACTTGTAGAATTGGAGATGACTATGAGACATTCCAGAGGCAATACCAGGCTTCCAGAATGTAAATCTAGAGCCAGAAGGAGAATTCCAAGATGGAGACAAACCTGGAAATACAAATGGAATTTAAACCTGTGGAATGAGTAAGATGACTGAGTCAGTTTCCTAGGGCTGCTGAAATAGGTACCACAAAATACTGGCTTAAAACAAAAGACATCCAAAATCAAGGTGTCAGCAGGGCCATGCTCCCTCTGAAGGCTCCAGGGGTAGAGCCTTCCTTGTCTCTTCCCTCTTCGGGTGGTTCCAGGTGTTCCTTGGCTTGTGGCCGCATCACTCCAGTCTCTTCCTCACTTTTCACATGACCATCTTGCCGCTGTGTCAGTATCTATGTCCAGATTTCCCTCTTATACGGATGTGAGTCACACTAGATTAGGACCCACCTACTCCAGTACGACCTCATCTTAGCTAATTATATCTGCAACAACTCCATTCCTAAATAAAGTCACATGCTGAGGTGCCAGGAATTAGGAGTTCAACATAACTTTTGGGGGGACAGAGTTCAACCCATAACAATTATCTAGGGCAAGGGTAGAAGGAGAGAAGAGGCGGGCTTAGGACTTGGCCAACACACAGCAGTTGGGTAGAAGAGGGCGCGCCTACAAAGGAAATGGGCAAGCCACAAGCAGAGAGGCGGGACAGATATGGGGAGCAAGCGATGCCATGAAAACCAAGAATAAGTGTTTTAGGGCAGGAAGGAACGATCACCCGCATGAAAGAAATGCAGCTCCCAGTCACAGAGCTAAGAAGTTGATCAACGGATGTGACAGCATGGAGATCACTGCTGATCTCAGCAAGTGCAGCACATCAGTGATGCAGAGTGTCCAACTCCAGTTAGAGGAGGCTGAGCAAATGCTGTGAGGTGAAGAGGTGGGAACCGCAGGGGGAGATGACTCTCCAGAGAGTGGGCCTTGAAGGGGAGCCAAGAACTAGGGCAACAGCTGCTGGGAGACGAAGGGATTAGGAAAGGTTTGTGTTTGGGGCTTTTGTTTTGTTTTTTGTGTTCTGTTTTGTTCTTGTGTTCTGCTTTGTTTTCTAACGTGGGAGCCGCTAGAGCATGTGGTGTGCTGTGTCGGCTCGATTTTTATGTCTGTGTGTTTCTGTGACACACGTTTTGTTTTCGACTTGAGTTGTCCTGTGTGCTTTGATGTGGCTTTCCCAGCATCGGAGGCCTTCGTGGACAGTACTGTCTCCCAGCCACCTAGCCAGATGTCTGGGTATTTGTTCTTTATGGTCACAGCAGGAATATTCTGCAGCATGTATCATGGTACCGTGAATGGCTGCCATTTCATTTTCTTGGTGGACTACAAGCAATTTTCACAGGCCCCGTTCATGTCATGCCAGTCGTCAAAATCTGTCTGGTATTTCCTGCTAAAGAACATCACTAAAGTGCCTTTGTGTGGCCGTTTTAGTTGTTGCAGTCTGCCTTGTTCATCACTGGGGAATAGAAACTGGAAAACGAGGTTTCCATGGATTAGGAACAGCCTTCCGGGCCATGAGAACCATGTAACTAACCTGATAGGAAGAGCAGGCATGTAGTGGAGTTCAGAGAAGTCCCCCGGAGCCAGACTGGCCTCTTCCTAAGACCTGAGTGTCAAACATCCAGACCTACAGACTGGAGTGTCAAGCATCCAAACGTCAGGCTGCAAGAGGGCCGGGGCCAGCCAAGGGGCCAGGTGACAAGAATCGGGGGACAGAGGTGAGAATGTGCTTGATCCTTCAGCGAGCAGTCCAGGCCAAAACTCTCCTCCCATGAAGAGGCCTAGATCCATGTGAGAGGAGACAAGAGGCCACCCCTGACTCTAGAACAGGGAGGGCAGAAAGAAACAGGTTCTGACACCATAATACTTTTTTTGACTGTGTTCTTTTCAGATATTCCCTTCTTTTCTGGCCTGGTGTAGTGGCTCCTGCCTGTAATCCCAGCACTTTGGGAGGCTGAGGCAGGTGGATCACTTGAGATCAGGAGTTTGAGTCTAGCCTGGCCAACATTGTGAAACCCCATGTCTACTAAAAATAAAAAAATTAGCCAGGCCTGGTGGTGGGCGCCTGGAATCCGAGCTACCTGGAAGGCTGAGGCACAAGAATCGCTTGAACCCAGGAAGCACAAGTTGCAGTGAGCCAAGATCACACCACTGCTACTCCAGCCTGGGCAACAGAGAGAGACTCTGTCTCAATTTAAAAAAAAAACACACAGATAATCCCTTCTTTTCTAAGGGATGTGATTTTTTAAATAAACTGAAATGATCTCTAAAGGCACTGCTAGAGGCAATCTGGCAGTAATCTCATCAGTTACACACAATGGTGAGTGAACCTGGGGGCCCTGGTGTATGGCCAACACTGACACAGGTGGCCTAGGCAGGTGGCGGGCTCGTGGCCACGTGGAAGATAAGGTTGCTGCAGGGACATGTCGTGCCACCACAGGCATCCCCAGCTCATCAGTGCCGGTAAGAGTGGCCCCTGACGCTACATGCATGGTCCAATGTGGGGACCAAAGGAGACAAAGGCCAAAGAGGGGGTGAAGTGCCAAGCAGAACACTGGCAGCTGAAGATGCCCAGCAGCGAGGGATGGGGACAACAGAAGGCTCATTAAATAGCACCAAGGCAACTCGCTCCACCCCCCAGCGGTCACTCCTCCTGCTGCCCAGACCAGCAACTGTGGCTGGCACTCTAGAAGCACCTAGTAGCCAGTACCCAGTCTCCAGTTCTGAGGAAAGAACTCCTTTTTTTTTGAGACAAGGTCTTGCTCTGTTACCAGGCCGGAGTGCAGTGGTGCAAATCATGGCTTATGGCACCTGCAAACTCCTAGCTCAAGCGATCCTCCCACTTTAGCCTCCTGAGTAGCTGGGACCACAGGTGTGCACCTCCATGCCTAGCTAACTTTTTTTTTTCTTTTTGCAACAGACTCTCACTCTGTTACCCAGGCTGGAGTGCAGTGGTGCCGTCCCAGCTCACTGCAGCCTCTGCCTCCTGAGTTCAAGTGATTCTCGTGCCTCAGCCTCCTGAATAGCTGGGATTACAGGCGTGCGCCACCACACCCAGCTAATGTTTGTATTTTTAGTAGAGATAGGGTTTCAACATATTGGCCAGGCTGGTCTTGAACTCCTGACCTCAAATGATCCTCCCACCTTGGCCTCCCAAAGGGCTGGGATTACAGGCCCGAGCCACTGCACCTAGCCATTTTTTTTTTTTTTTAAGAAACAGGGTCTCACTGTGTTGCCCAGGCTGGTCTGAAACTCCTGGACTCAAGTGATCCTCCCATCTCACCCTCCCAAAGTGCTAGGATTCCAGGCATGAGCCACCACCCCTGGCCAAACTCCATTTTACATGTGAAAAATCAAAACTTTGGAATAAGACATTTTTGGGTTTTGTTTGTTTTGTTCTTTTCAATACTATTATATAAAGAAAAAAGATATCAGTGAGAATAAATTTGAAGGGGAAAGAGGAGATGCTTTTTCAGTAGAGAAAAATTCAGCTAGAAGATCCAAGACCAGTGGGGGTGTTTCTGATTGCCCCCTTCCTCTCCGCTCTCATGCTAGGTGGGTGAAAGGTAACCGAGAAAGGGCTCCCCAGCTCCCTTCACTCCCACTCCAGGCTGCAGAAAGGGTGGGAAGGTAGCCTCTTCTAGCATCGCTTAGTCAAGTGGAAAATTTATAGAGAAGACAAAAGTCAGGCTAATGCATTTCATTATCAGTAGAGTGCCTTGAGCCACTTTTCTTTGTTTGTTTTTTTTTTTTTTAAATAAAGTCTATCTCTGTCGCCCAGGCTGGAGTACAGTGGTGCAATCTCAGCTCACTGCAAACTCTGCCTCCTGGGTCCAAGCAATCCTCCCACCTCAGCCTCCCAGGTAGCTGGGACTAGAGGCACACACCACCACACCCTGCTAATTTGGGTGTTTTTGTTTGTTTTTGGTAGAGACAGGGTTTTACCCTGTTGCCCAGGCTGCTCTTGAACTCCTGGGTTCAAGCAGTCCACCTGCCTCGGCCTCCCAAAATGCTGGGATTACAGGCATGAGCCACTGCGCCTGGCCTTGAGACATATGTTTAAAAAAACATAAGCTGTGTTCATATCTCAAACTTTGAGCCTGGTTTTGTCCAAAACATACCCCTACCTAATCATGACCAATTCTTAGAAAAGAAGATGTAGCTGGGTGGTCTCTTTGGTGTTGATTACCAACTCCCTGTGAAATGTTCTCTTGGGGTTTAGGTGATTTCCTTGAAGGGACAGAACTCCTACATTCAGGAACAGGTTGGTCATGGAGTTTATGCTGGAATCCTGGTTGATACAAGACTCTGCATTGATGAATGGAGTTCTATAATTGTAATATTAGGTAACTTTTAAGAAGATTAGCTTTTTAGAAGTTAATAAAAAAAAAAAAGCAATGTTTTCTTAAGAAAGTATGATGTAAATTCTTAAGACAGGATAATTGGCATGAACAGATATTGGACTTAATCCCATCATTTTGGGAGGGGGCAGCTTGTTTTACATATTCCTGAAAATAGAATACCTTGAGTTGGGTGTGGTTGTGCATTCCTGTAGACCCAGCTACTCAGGAGGCTGAGGCAGGATTGTTTGAGTTCAGAAGTTCAAGACTATAGGAGCTATGATCATGCCTGTGAATAGCCACTGCACTCCAGCCTAGGCAACATAGTGAACTCCCATCTCTAGATAGACAGAAGAAAATAGAAGACCTGCATTTCAGAATTGCTTTGTAAAAACCAGGCATTCTCTGAAGATTAGTTTCCCAGACTTTCAGCTACAAAAGATGACTTCAGAATATCTCTAAAATGGTTGTTAGCTCATCTGATTGGCATGTGAAAGTACTGAAGTCAGTAGGTGTGGTTCCCTGCAGGTGTGTTCTAAAGACAGACTTACCCTTCATCTCGGCCAGCCTTTTAAGCGGGTCCTCCACTAATGGAGGGGACGAAGCCAAAGTAGCACAGCGCCTCTCCTGGGAGCCACAGGCCCTTCAGAAGAGGAGGCAGTAACGGCACCCCAGGTTTGAAAATAGTATTCATATAGAAACAGCTGCCTGCATTTCCAACTTGCTAATGGTTTCTTCCATTCTTCATTTTCAGGGCCCCTGAGATCATCCTTGGTTTACCGTTTTGTGAGGCAATTGACATGTGGTCCCTGGGCTGTGTGATTGCAGAACTGTTCCTGGGCTGGCCGTTGTATCCAGGAGCTTCAGAGTATGATCAGGTGGGTCCAGATGACACAGATATTCACAAGACCTCATTCTTCATCTGGAAAATAGCCTGGATTAGCACCGCGTTGATTACATGACAAATGGGCGGGACTGTGGAATGTCACGTTGTCTCCCAAACCTTGCTTCCCTTAACCTTGCCATTTTTTCTTTCCTCCTTTCTCTTTTCCCTTTTTCTTTTTTCTTTTTGTTAACTTCTTTCCCTACAAAAATTGTCATTTTCATTTTTCTCAAAGCCAGCAGAGCCATTAGTGTACCATATGTATAGTGACAGGAAAAGCCCTGACCTCATTCTTATCTTTTCTTGCAGATTCGGTATATTTCACAAACACAAGGTTTGCCTGCTGAATATTTATTAAGCGCAGGGACAAAGACAACTAGGTTTTTCAACCGTGACACGGACTCACCATATCCTTTGTGGAGACTGAAGGTAGGAAGAGCATCCCCTCCACTCCTCACGGTGGCCCAGCGCTTAGGGAAGAGGGCCATAGATTTATTAGTGGGGAGCTTTTGATTCAGTCAGCAAAATGAGGGCGTTGGGGTGCTGTTGTTAATACACGGTGTGACTGAATCTGAATGCTCAGAAGCCCCTCTTTCCCTGGGCCTATCACCGCCTGTGAGAGTCCCACATTATGACTGCTGAATTCCCAGGATTTAATCCGATAAGCCTTGATGACTGTCTGATTTGTGCTAGAGAGAGAAACAAACCCCACTCTGCCCTTCAGAGCTGGCAGTTCCAGCGGGAGACAGGACCATGTGCCACAAGCTCCCGCCCCTCTGTAATAAGGGCCCTGTTCCTGGTCAAGAATGGGTGTGGGTGCCAAGGGGAAAGAGCATTTAGTTCTGCCTGCAGCAGAGGGGAAAGGAGGAGCGTTTGAACTGGGCACTGAAGAATGAAGAGGGAGTGCAGTGTCTTACGCCTGTAATCCCAGCACTTTGGGAGGCTGAGGCCAGCAGATCACTTGAGGTCATGAATTCGAGACCAGCCTGGCCAACACGGTCAAACCCTGTCTCTACTAAAAGTATAAAAATTAGCTGGGCATGGGGGCATGCGCCTGTAATCCCAGCTACTCGGGAGGCTGAGGCATGGGAATCGCTTGTACCTGGGAGACGGAGGTTGCAGTGAACTGAGATTGTGCCACTGCACTCCAGCCTGGGCGACAGAGTGAGACTGTGTCTCAAAAAAAGAAAAGGAACAATGAAGCGGGTTTGCCCAGTAGAGAAGTGCAGGGTGGCGGCTGGGGTGGAGGGGGTTAGGGAGAGGGATTCCAGGCAAAGGAGGCTGCCTGATGAACCCATGGGAACATCCTGAGGCCCAGGGAGGCGTCTGGTTCACTCTAGTAACCATAAACCTGAAACTCCAGGGCAGGTGCTTCACTTTAACAGAAACATAGTTTGCTTTCGCTTTGATCTGTGCCTAGCAATTAAAATCAAAGTGTGTTCCTGGTAAAAATGAAATAATAAAGTCTTAAATATGTTTCATTTTAGGTATTTCTTTTTGTGCAGCAGGGTGGGTGGATGTTTATTTTGTTGTTGTTTTGGGTTTTTTTTTTTTTTAATGGAAACTGCAGCCAAATTCTAATATGGTTAAAAGATAATATATATCCACTAGTCACAAAAGACTGAGAAAAGAGATTTGGGAACTGAGCAAGCACTCAGGCTATTGATGGGAGACCTGGCATTTAGCAACTGTGAGGGTGAGTGTCCAGTAAAAAGAGTCCTCCAGTGGAGGAGGGTGAGGCTGGAGTTCGCTGCTGGGTTTTATTGAAGAGCCTCAGTCCCACATGTCCAGCTGTTCCCAGGACTTAAGCCGCTCCAGGTGTGCTGTCCTTGAGTGAGATTTTAAGGATTAATTACCGCTGGATTACCTCATGGAAGAGTCCAAAAACCCATAGTAATTGGAAGCAGCAGTTTCCCCAGCCATTTGGGGAATGTATGTCTGTGTCTCAGCCGCCAATAGAAGGGCAGCCCAACCACAGACTCTGGGACCAGCTGCCACCTATTGGCCATGTGACCACAGCAAGTGCCTTGAGTTCTCTCTTCCTGTTTCCCCATCTGGAAAATGGGGATAGTAATTGTGCTACCTAATGTGGTTGTCAAAACTATTAAATGAATAAATGTGCTTTAGAACAATGTCTGGCACGTAGCAAGAGCTATGTGCATAAGGGTTTATTAAATAAAATTGGAAAATGCATGGAAAAGCCCTTTGCTTTTCCACAATGGAATCTTGTCTTATTCCTTAGACTCAGAGAAGGCTGTAAGCTGATCAAGGATGTAGCAGACCTTGATCAGCTTGTGGTATGGAGCAAGACTGCTCCGTACCTGACTGACAGCCGGCCTCTGACACTTGTGCATGGGAAGGAGGAGGGATGGATTGGTGTGGATGAAGAGAGAAAGGAATTGCAGGTATGCAGGCCACTGAAGAATCAAAATCTCTTCTGAAAGGTGGGAAAGAGACCCTCTGTGAGACACAGGAATTCCAGGGCTTGAGTCCCAGTGATGAAGAGCTAAGTCACATTACCAATTGGCTTTTGCCTCTCTTGGCAGACACCAGATGACCATGAAGCAGAGACAGGGATTAAGTCAAAAGAAGCAAGAAAATACATTTTCAACTGTTTAGATGATATGGCCCAGGTAAGCTTCATGGGTGAGTATGAAATGTAAGCCCTTTAAAACCAAGGGCAGCAAGACTTCTGCAGTAGTAATATAAGATAATGGGTTGAAATCCACATTATTCAACTGCAGTGGTTGACCTTGACCTTAAACAGTTACAGCCAACCTTAGTAAGAATACCATTTGGTGTGTAAAACGTTTTTGAAACATCATACCAGCTCCATAAAAATCATTCCATTTGGCTGGGCATGGTGGCTCATGCCTATAATCCCAGCACTTTGGGAGGCTGAAGTGGGTGGATGACCTTAGGTCAGGAGTTGGAGACCAGCCTGGCCAACATGGCGAAACCCTGTCTCTACTAAAAATACAAAAATCAGCTGGGCATGGTGGTGAGTGCCTGCAATCTCAGCTACTTGGGAGTATGAGGCAGAAGAATCGCTTGAACCCAGGAGGCAGTGAGCTGAGATCACGCCCCTGCACTCCAGCGTGGGCAACAAGATCAAAACTCTGTCTCCAAAAAAAAAAAAAAAAATCATTCCAGTTTATTAGTTCCCACTTGTAATATAGTACTGGCCAATCTTCCTGATGTTATCGTGAGAAGAATTCCAGCCCATTAGTACCCATGGATTTAATGCTCATGATTGAGTGTGTATGTTTCCTGGGGCAGCTGTTAGAAGGTACCATGAACTGGATGGCTTAAGACAACAGATTTTCACTCCCCCACAGTTCTGGAGGCCAGAAATTGGAAGCTGGGCTTCAGCAGGCCTATGTTCACTGTAAAGGCCATTGGGGAAGAGCATCCATGTCTGTCTCCCAGCTTCTGGCAGCTCTGGCAATCCTCAGCATTCTTTGACTTGTAGCTACATCCCTCTGATCTCTGCTTCCTTCTTCACATGGCTTTTATCCTGTGTCTTCTCTGTGCTTCTGTGTCCACATCTCCCTTGCCTTGTCACTGGGCCCACCATAATCGAGTATGACCTCATCTTAATTTGATTACCTCTGCAAAGACCCTATTTCCAAATAAGGTCACATTCATACCTACTGGGGACTGGGACTTTAATATACTTTTAGGGGGATACAATTCATTCTGCTACACAGTCTCAGCTCACTGGCAGGGACCACAGGCTCTCACCTTTGTGCCCCAGAGAAAATTCTAGAACTTCAGCTATTTTTAGTGTGAAAACTAGTCTGAAACCAGGACAATCCAAAGTGAATTTTCTCTTTAAAGCAATGAGAAACAAAGCCATACATCATTCTCAGCAAACTATCGCAAGAACAGAAAACCAAACACCGCGTGTTCTCACTCATAGGTGGGAATTGAACAATGAGATCACTTGGACACAGGAAGGGGAACATCACACACCGGGTCCTATTGTGGGGAGGGGGGAGGGGGAGGGATAGCATTAGGAGATATACCTAATGTAAATGACGAGTTAATGGGTGCAGCACACCAATATGGCATGTGTATACATATGTAACAAACCTGCACATTGTGCACATGTACCCTGGAACTTAAAGTATAATAATAATAATAATAAAGCCATACATCAGTAAACACTTAGCATCCCTCTTACTGTAGATGAGTATAACCAAAAATCATGATTCTGAATAAAGTGTGCTTGTCAGTTGATTAGTAACTTAGATTGTCTGAGAAAACTGAAATTAGTTTCCAGACCATGTCCTGGAAAATATACAAATCACCACAAAACAAGCCTTTTAAAGGCGATCGTAGTATAGACTCACCCTTGGAAGAAAAATCCTGTGTTCAGATATCCTGCCTGTCTTGGCCAGAGGTGACTCCACTGAACACAGGGACTAAAATAATTCTGGCCCTACGTGGGGGAGCCATGAGAAGGATGATATGCTGTAGGTGGAGGAGGGGCAAACTCAGGCCCTTCCACTTCCCTCTAAAGGTTAAATACATACATACATAGACTTTTTTGCATCTTATTTCTACTGCTTGGCTGTGATTCTTTTTTAAAAATTGTGGCAAACACACACACAGCATAAAATTTATCATCTTAGCCTTTGTTAAGGGTACAGTTCAATAGTATTAACACTCCCATTGTCATGCAGCAAGTCTGCAGGACTCTTTTCATCTTGTGGTTATTTTTAATGAGGAGTGATGAAAGCTGCATTTCAACTTAACTGATGAAAGCAGGAGCAGTTTACATCCTGTCATTCAGCTATATTTGCAGGTCCCAGCAGCAGCCCTCTCCCCTTCCTGGGGCACAGGCCCTCTCTGCCTTTCCTGCAGAGAGAAAAGCCACATCCTGTGGGCAATGACAACATGTGGGTGGTGCCTCCCATGGGGCAGAGTTCCTGGGAACTGAGAAAGGGGGCTTGAGAGATCAGGAGGAAGTTACAGGGCAAAAAATAAGGGGAGCCAGGAGAGGGGAGGCATGCTAGGGTCGTCCTTGGTAACCTGTCCTTACTTGCGTCCAGGTGAACATGACAACAGATTTGGAAGGGAGCGACATGTTGGTGGAAAAGGCTGACCGGCGAGAGTTCATTGACCTGTTGAAGAAGATGCTGACCATTGACGCTGACAAGAGAATCACTCCAATCGAAACCCTGAACCATCCCTTTGTCACCATGACACACTTACTGGATTTTCCCCACAGCACACAGTAGGTGTCCTGTTTGATACTTGGATCAGCAAACTTTAAAGGCCCAGACACTACATATTTTAGGTTTTGTGGCCATAAGGTCTCAGTAACAGCTACTCTGTGCTGTCACTGTAGCTGAGAGCAGCCACAGATGCAATACATAAACAGATGAGTGAGGCTGCATTCTAATAAAACATGTATGTAAGTGGGCAGGGCCGGGCATGGTGGCTGTAATCCTAGCACTTTGGGAGGCCAAGGCAGGTGGATCACCTGAGGTCAGGAGTTTGAGACCAGCCTGGCCAACATGGTGAAACCCTGTCTCTACTAAAGATACAAAAATTAGCTGGGTGTGGTGGGGGCACACCTGTAATCCCAGCTATTTGGGAGGCTGAGGCAGAAGAATCACCTCAACCCGGGAGGCGGAGGTTGCAGTGAGCCGAGATTGCACCATTGCACATCAGCCTGGGTGACAGAGCAAGACTTTTGTCTCAAAAAAAAAAAAAGAGGCCGGGTACGGTGGCTCATGCCTGTAATCCCAGCACTTTGGGAGGCTGAGGCAGGCGGACCATGAGGTCAGGAGATTAGGACCATCCTGGCTAACATGGTGAAACCCCGTCTCTACTAAAAATACAAAAAATTAGCTGGGCATGGTGGTGGGCGCCTGTAGTCCCAGCTACTCTAGAGGCTGACGCAAGAGAATGGTGTGAACCCGGGAGGCGGAGCTTGCAGTGAGCCAAGATCGGTCCACAGCACTCCAGCCTGGGTGACAGAGCAAGACTCCCTCTCAAAAAAGAAAGAAAGAAAGTGGGCAGTGGCTGGATTGGGTCCCTGGCCTGCAGTTGGCTTCACACTGAAAAGGAAGGAAGAGGAGAGCACAGAGCTGGATGAACTTGACTCTGGGTATCTGTGCAGGAAGAGAGGTGCCAGAAATGGTAGTCTCTGTAGAGCAAAACCAGTCTCAGGGCCAAAGGTTGCTCCCAGAACCGTCCCAGAGTGGACCCAGTCTAGTTTGGGTTTGGATTTGTTCATTCATTTCTTCAGTGTGCTGTGTGCTGGGGTACAGTGGTGAGCAGAGCAGACGGCCCTGCCCACTGGAGCTTGCAATCCACAGGAGACAATGGTATAAAACAAGTGATGCCCAAATCAGCAGGCTGCTCCCAGGAAAGGTATCAGGTGTGATGAGAGCATACCACAGGGGAGCATCATTTTGGGGTAGACCAGGAAGTGGTCTGTGAAGGATAAGGAAGAGGATGGGCATGAGCAGGCAGGGCATTGCCTGTGTGGACAGTACACTCCCCCATAGGCAGGACCATGCACCCATCCCAGAAGGCAGTAGGTGAGACAGTGAGGCACCCAGTCAGCCAGGGCAGGCTGTACATGTTAAGGTTTTTAATCTTGATCCAAAAAGCAAAGGGAACTCATTAAATGATTCTTAAGCAAGGAAATAGCTGGTTAGATCTGTGCTGAGCAAAGATCTGTCTGCTGCCACACAAGTGAAATGAGTCTGGGAAAAAAATGTCCATTGGGTTTAACAATTCGCAAGTTGTCAGTAACGCAGTGGCAGCCATTCAGTGGAGTGGTAAAAGCAGAAACCAGTTTAGCAGGTTGAAAGACCAAATGAGAGGTGAAGAAATAGCAACCTTTCATGAAGTGAGGCTATGCAAAAGAAGAAATAGAGGGGTGACTGGGGAGGGGTCAAGGGGATTGTTTTTTAGACAGGATTCAGAGCACAGGGATGGGCCAATGTCACTGGAAGGATAGATGGAGGAGGGGCGTGTGGATGCAGCGTATGTGCTGGTCTAGTGGAGAAAAGTTGAGGGAGTCCTGTCAGACAGCTTCTGCTTCTCAGAAGTAGGCAATGAGGTTATCTGTTGAGAACAAGGTGGAGGGTGGTTTAAGAAGGGTAGAAAATTTAAGTAGCTGGAGCAGAAGGTGGCAGAGCAAACTGACCAGAGAAATACGGTGGAATTGTTGAGCCCTGAGGTTGGACATGAATCGTTTATGGTGTAACTGATCTCCCCAGGTGAAGGCATAGAGAAGACAGATCAGTCTCCTGATCTGGGTTTGTCCAGGTGGAATTTTTGCCAGGCTGATAAGAGAAGAAGACAGATTGACAAGGAAGCTGATGAGGCTAGCCAGACAGTAACTGTAATCCAGAATGATGGCTATTGGAGGCTTTGCCCAAAGGGAAAGGAAGTGAAGATGGGAGGGGATCCAAGTAAACGCGGTATTCTAGTCAATGCAGAGAAGGGTTATCATAGTCATAGTGGAATGAGCCGGATGGAGGAAGAATGTGGCTGGGAAACAGGATGCTTGAACTTAGTTTCTGGAGGTGGAGCAATTTAAGGTTTGACAGTCCAGAGAATGAGTTGCTGTACTGGGTTGAGGACAAGAGTCACTGGATATGAGAAGTAAGCAGGAAGCTAGGGTGTTTGACAAGGAACCTGTGACTTCTGAAGCCTTCCTGGCGAGGTAGGGAATGGCTTGGAGTGGAAGATCCAGCCCGTGGCAAAGGCCTCAGTGAACGAAGGGGAGAGGAAAGGAAGTCATCACCGGGCGCAGTGGTTCACGCCTGTAATCCCAGCACTTTGGGAAGCCAAGGAGGGCGGATCACCTGAAGTCAGGAACTTGAGACTAGCCTGGACAACATGGTAAAACCCCGCCTCTACTAAAAATACAAAAATTAGCCAGGCGTGGTGGGGAGCACCTGTAATTGCAACTACTGCGGAGTCTGAAGCACAAGAATCGCCTGAACCCAGGAGGCGGGGGTTGCAGTGAGCTGAGATAGCGCCACTGCACTCCAGCCTGGGAGACAGAGCGAGACTCCGTCAAAAAAAAAAAAAAAGAAAAAAAAGGAAGCCATTGGTGGATGGGAAGGTAATGGAGGGTCTCACTTCAGCCTCTCAACCCTGAGGTACTTGGGATGTGAAAGAATAAACAAACACATCCTACATCTGCAGGGAAAAGGGGTGTGCTCAAGAGAGCAACAGATTCTGTAAGGATCAGCAGGGGAAGGGAATCCTGTGAGAAGAGCCTGGAGATGTGAGAATTGTGCGTATCATGGCAGGCCCTGCTGTCTCCAGAGTCAGAGGGGGCTGGGTCTCAAGGCTGGACCCGTCCCTTCCTGGCCTACAGGAAGTGAGTGGGCGGCACCACCACGGATAGTGCTGCCTCCATTTCAGTTTTGTGTCTTACTCTCAGTGAGGCAAGTCAAATGGCACTGCAAGAACCAGATAGTGCCTCTTTAATGTAAAAGGATGCTTGAAACACCTAAACTTCCATACAAAGAAGGAATCTGGACCCATCCCTCCCTACTCTTGTTACGGGATTTTTCCTGTTTCTTTTTTCTTTTTTTTTTTTTTTTTTTTTGAGGTCGAGTCTTACTCTTGCACAGGCTGGAGTGCAGCAGTACGATCTCTGTTCACTGCATCACTGCAGCCTCCACCTCACAGGTTCAAGCGATTCTCCTGCCTCAGCCTCCCCAGTAGCTGGGACGACAGGCACACGCCACCACGCCCGACTGATTTTTGTGTTTTTAATAGAGACAGGGTTTCACCATGTTGCCCAGGCTGGTCTCGAGCTCCTGACCTCAGGTGATCCGCCCGCCTCGGCATCCCAAAGTGCTGCGATTACAGGCATGAGCCACTGTACCCGGCCTGGATTCGTCCTTTTTCCGAGTGCCATAGGGGTCAGCCACATAGCTGTCCATCTGTACCCAAGAAAGGCAAACTTGGCAATTTACTGGATAGGGCTCCCATGAGTTCTGTCTTTTGATATCAGGGGTAAAATGGGATGACTGAGAAACAGCTATGGATAGGAGACTGAGGGTGGGGGTGCCCTCTACAGAGGTCCTGTTAGTCGTCTGCACCAACAGTCAGATAGCCACCCCCAAAAGCCTGGGGCTTTAATGACCTCAGAGTCCATCCACCTCTGGATTCTGTAAGGAAGCACCAGTAGAGTGTTTCATGGCTTGGTCACATGGAGATGGTGAGTGAGCATCAGCAACCGATTCAGAACTTCGTCTGGGACCCAAGAGGGGCACTGGCAAGTTAGAACTCAGAAATGAGCCTAAGAAGGAAAGGTGGGTCTCTGAACACACCTAGGCTTGCCTGAAAGTAGGCCTGGTCCCTAAAGTTCTCTAGAACTTGCTGGGAAGACCTTGAAGAACTCCAGGGCAAGGATAAACCTCCAGGCCCGTGCTGCTGTAGCACCCCAACCCTGGGAACTGAGCCACAGCTACTAGGTGAAAGAGAAAAGAGACCCCACTCCTTTCTCCATACCAGGATTCCAGTGCACAATTTTTTTAAAACCAATTTTCTTATAAACCGAAAGTGAAAGTACTTGCCCTTTCCTAAAACCCAAAACTTGAAATATTTCAGTTAGAAAATGCTGAAGGAGTATGAAAGTTTTGTGTTGAATTGTCACCAAACCATCAAATGCTTTAAACCCAATCCAAAAAGAATACAAAATGCATTGGTTTTATGCTACAGCCTCCATGCACAGGACCTTGGTGCTTAGTAGGAGCTGAAAACACACTGGCATTAACAGCATTGTTAGGAGTATTTTTAGCTATGGGATACCGTGCAATATGTTTTCTTTTCTCCCCAGCATCATCAGTTGGTAAATGGTTATGTCATGTGCATGTCGCCGGCAGTGTAAGTGGTCAGAATCTTAGAAAGAAGTAGAACTCTGTAAGTGGCGTCTCAGTCAGTTGTTTGAAACTTGGAATGCATTTTTCACAGCAAGGATGTTTGGGAATAGCCCACAGACACCTGCTTAGCCCCAAAGATAGCATACGCACAGAGTGCTGAAGTAGTACATGTTTGTAATCCTAAAATAGTAGAAAACTTTTATTTTACTTTTATATTCAGTTATTACATTTTTTATAAGTAAAATCGACATTTTGAATTGAAAATTAAATGGGATTTTTTTCTTTTTCTTTTTCTTTTTTTGAGACAGGGTCTTGGCCTGTCACCCAGACTGGAATATAGTGGCATAATCATGGCTCACTGTAGCCTCGACCTTGCAGGCTCAAGTGATTCTCCGACCTCAGCCTCCTAAGTAGCTGGGACCATGAGCATGTGCCACCACACCCAGCTAATTTTTATATTTTTTTATAGAGAATGGGGTCTCCCTATGTTGTCCAAGCTGGTTTTGAGCCCTTGAACTTCTCCCACCTTGACCTCCCAAAGTGCTGGGATTAAGGCGAGAACCACCCCACACAGACTAAAAGGGATTTTATTATCTTGAATATTAGCATTTGAGGAAAAGTAAGTTTAACTACAAGAAATCAATGAGAAGTGCTGTATAAATTCTGAAGGACACTTTTTGGTTGATTTTCAAGAATTTGGGTGGTTGAAGCCACTTGTGGCTTTCCTTTTCCTTGATGCTGGTTTCAGCACCAATTTTATACTTTACTTTTGTAGTTGGGGTTTTGTTTTGATACACAGATGCAATGGGGGAAGAAAAGGAGAAAATTTATATTTCATGTAACAGGACAAGACTTAGACAAGAAAATGAAGGCTGAAGTTGGTGAAAGAGTGCGTATGTGTATACACAGAAGTAGCCAGTGATTACCTGTCCTCGGGAAACTACCTACCTCCCTAAGCTTCCGCCTTACTCGTAAAGTAGGGACGAGAATCATGTCTCTGTCTTATTGATGTCGCTGGACCGAGTGAGAAGTTGCAGAGTATTATTATTAGGACACTAATAAATGTTAACCACTCTTATTAATTGTTAGTATCATTACTGTTTCCATTATCTACCTGCACAACTCCTGCGGGAGAAAGCATAGCAATAGGGTCACCATACTGGGTTGGAGAGTTCTTTGGCCGTCCCCTAGGTGGTGCTGGTGACCCAGGGTCGCTGAAGAAGGTGACCACAAGGATTGTGTTTGGGAAAGGTGGCGGCGGGTTATAACGGGTTGTAAGTGACTACTTAATGTTCCCATTCAGAGAGCTTATGCTTTGGTTTATGGGCCAGAAACCAGGCTGAGAGTTGAGAGTGAGCAGTGACGCTGCAGGTGGATCTGAGTGAGAATGCAGTTGTGGGCCGGGCGCGGTGGCTCAAGCCTGTAATCCCAGCACTTTGGGAGGCCAAGACGGGCGGATCACGAGGTCAGGAGATTGAGACCATCCTGGCTAATACGGTGAAACCCCGTCTCTACTAAAAAATACAAAACGAGCCGGGCGACGAGGCGGGCGCCTGTAGTCCCAGCTACTCGGGAGGCTGAGACAGGAGAATGGCGTGAACCCGAGAGGCGGAGCTTGCAGTGAGCTGAGATCTGGCCACTGTACTCCAGCCTGGGTGGCAGAGCAAGACTCCGTCTCAAAAAAAAAAAGAATGCAGTTGTGAGCAGTCAGTTTTGTTGTGATGTATAGAACCTATGTGGAGAAAGGGTAGTAAGGCATTGGAGGAAATTCATCTAAATAACCGTGCCTGTTGCAAATGCACAGACTTTGCACAAGCAATCCAGGAAACTTAGACCTAAAGTTTAGTCCCCGTGCTTGTCCTGTTTCCTGAATGAACCCTTCTCTCCTTTTCTTTCTCTGTTTTCTCCCCTTCATCCCATGTTACCCTCTTCCCCTTCCCTTATGTCTCTATATGCCTCTGCCTTTTGCATGAACAGCGTCAAATCATGTTTCCAGAACATGGAGATCTGCAAGCGTCGGGTGAATATGTATGACACAGTGAACCAGAGCAAAACCCCTTTCATCACGCACGTGGCCCCCAGCACGTCCACCAACCTGACCATGACCTTTAACAACCAGCTGACCACGGTCCACAACCAGGTAAGTGGGGAGCAGAGGGGAAAGAGGCGGGGCTGCACGGTGTGAGCCTCAGAAGTTGTGTTTTCCATCATACCTAGTCAGGAGACCAAATTCCTGCTGTCATATTCAACAACTGAACAAACTATTTGCATCCAAGGTTATTTCCTTTGAGGGACCCAGGCACATTTTGTGTTGACTACGGGCCCCATTGACAGGTCCCAGAAAGGACTGGTGAGGGGCATTCTCTCTGAGATGGTTCCCCTTACTGCTTTCCTCTGACCTGATGTGAGAATAGGGGGAAGGGGCTGCTATCATCCTTTTATGCCTGATACCTGCCTCGTAAAGAATTCCAGAACTGGCCAGGCACAGTGGCTCATGCCTATAATCGCAGCACTTTGGGAGTCAGGGTAGGAGGATCACTTAAAGCCAGGAAGTTCAAGACTAGCCTGGGCAACACAGTGAGACCCCGTCTCTACAAAAAATACAAAAAGTAGCTGGGTGTGGTGGTGCATGCTTATGGTCTCAGCTACTCAGGAGGCAGAGGTAGGATAATTGACTTGAGCCCAGGACTTCAGGGCTGCAGTGAACTATGATTATGTCATTGCATTCCAGCCTAGGGGACAGAGTGAGACCCCGTCTCAGAAAACAAAGAAAAAGATCATGGAAACATGGATTTAATCTAAAAAAAAAATAAAGATTCTAGAACTGGGAAGGACTCAGGGAATCACCCAGTTCAGGCCCTTGCCCTCATCCCCACATGGCTGGATCTACCTGATCTCCTTTTGGGACAGATAAAACCTGTCCTTTCTCCGAGTCATGGAGAAAATCAGTTCATCAGCCTGTCACCAGAATCCCAGCAGCTGGAACTAAATGGGATCAGGAAGCTAAGGTTTTCTTCCCCCAGATTTCCAGGAAATTGGCAGAACGAGCAGCTAACATACTGCTTGAAACCTGGATGACACCCAGGCAATATTTATTGAATGGATAATCTCCAAGTCCGAGCTGAGACTGCCTCTAGTGTCTAAGAAACTGTAACTCCTACTCCCATGTTTCAATCTTCCTGGTTCCCCCAAAGAAGGGTCCCCAGATTTTTGGTCTTAATGTCAATCTGGAATGACAAGACTTCTGTGTGGATGTGTGTGTACCTGAAATGTGAATACCTTATGTCCATTCTTTTTAAAAGGTCCCTCCTGTCACTGAAGAGTCAGTGCCACCTGCTTTTCAGCCCCTCCCCTTCCCACCCTTTTTCCCTAGGCCATCCTTGTGGCACATTGCCCTGCTCAGGCCTAGCTTTTCTTCCCAGCCTGCCATCTCCCTTTGCCCAAATTCTAGGAGAGCCACCTGGAATCTGCTGCCCCCTGCGGGCCGTTTGCATCCTTGAAGCTCTCCTTAGGGTGAAAGAGCTGTTGGGACTCCGAAAACAAACCTTGCCAAGCCCTAAGGCTAAGGTATCCATAGCCAGACCTGTGAGCTTCTTGACAAAAATCAGCATGGTTTTGTTCACTACCTCCTTGAAGATATTTGTTTTTCCCACCAGCCCTCATGAGACACCTGATCTTAACTCCCTAACCCCAAACTACCTGTCCCCATCTGTCATCTGCCCCATCAGGTATCAAAGGCATCTGAGAAATAGGAGGAAGGAGCACCCCTCTAATGCAGGTGTCATGTCAGGTGAAGTCTCCCCAGCAGGCTGTCCTTCCCATGGATGTCTTTCTGCCAGGCTGGAGAACTGTGGTCCCTGACCAGACGGCGGGGGGCGGGCCACCGCCATCTTGCTGGTCATATGACAGCCAGCATATCCACTCCAAAGAGTGTCACAAAGGCTCTGCAAAACTAAAAGCGTTTCTCATCAAAAGGCAGTTGTCAAATAAGAACACCCCTCTTCTCCACAGCACTGAGACCATCCAGATCTGGCTTGGGACTGGGGTAAAGTAGAAGTAGCTGGTAACTTAGTGTGATGGTTGGGCCAGAGTTGTGGGTAAGGGAAAATCACATCCCACAAAAGCAACGGGTCCAAGAACAGGATTTCCATTCTCTCGCATTGCATTCTACTCCCTACTTTCGAATACATCAGAAAAAAAAAAATGACTCAGGACACACCTAGCCTTAAGTTCTAAGGCATGCTGTCCCTCCGCTGATAATGTTGTTAATAAATAACATCACTACTAATAGCTAACATTTATTATGTGACAGGCTCTACTAAGTGCACCATAACTCTTAATCCTCCCAGCAAGGTTGTGAGATAGGTTTTATTATTATCATTTCCATTTTAGAGGAGGAAACTGAGGCACAGAGTGATTAATTCTCTTACCCAAGGCCCTTTCTTGTTCATGAGAGATGGGCTTGGGCTTTACAGCCAGCAATCTGGCTTCAGAGTCTGGACTCTTAAAATCTACATACACAGCAGCATAAGTAAGTCTTAAGTAAGTCTTATGAAGGTCCCCAAATGCCTTTCCTAGATGATGTCTGCTCTTTAAATCTAACAAGACTTCTTTTGTTCATTGCTGGTTCTAGTAGCTTGCTTTCTACATGAGTTCCTTGGAGCTGTTTGCCCATTTAGATATTTAGAAGCAATAAAATATATGCATAGTTTTATGTTAGAAGTTGAAGGACGTTAAACTACTTAAAGAATTTCTTGCTGTCTTTAACATATATCCAGTAGACTAACCAAAGAACCATTTCCCAAATGATCATGAATCTACAATCCTTTATTTCTCAAGGAAGCTGGTCAATAATTCATAACCCCTTATGTCTCAGGGCAGCTGACTTCCTCTACTTTCTAAAACTTTCAGGTTACCCAGTTGGTAACATATTGAATAATAAGTCTTCTCTTAGCTATTCCTTGTTTATCATGTGTGTTAGCCACTTCTCTGACATCTCCGTGGAATTCTATTATTTGGACCTAGTCTTCTACCAAGAATTTGAATTTGGGTTTATAGACCAAGCTCAAACCCCTTCTTTCTGGAACCATTTGAAACATCTACTAAAACTGCTTCCAGGAATCACTTCTTTCATTTTTGGAAAGCCTGTGTCATCAATAAACTTGCTTTTTCACCAGACACAGTGGTGCACACCTGTAATCCTAGCTATTTGGAAGGCTGAAGTGGGAGGACCACTTGAGTCAGGAGTTCAAGTCCAGCCTGGGCAACATAGCAAGACACCAGTCTCTTCATTTTTTTTAACTTGCTTTTTCTTGTTATTACTATTTGTCAGCTGCAAGAGCTCTTCCCAGTTCTCTATGTGCTCCTCTCTGGCAATGATAGGCTAGTTACCTTTCTGAGAGCTACAGGAAGATCTACAGAAGTAGAAAACTTTTTGTTGCCCTCACATGGGCTTCTTCAACTGGTCCTTAAGCAGGGTTAGAAACTGAGGGGAAACCGTAGGCATGTCTGATGGTCACTCTGGAGACGGTGCCATTTGTCCTTGAGTCTACAAAGAACTGGAAGATTCAGCCTCTCAAGGAGCTTATGGTCCCCATGGTGAGACAGGCTGAAGCAAAAAGAAAAAGCATTCTTGAAACTCTCCTTAGGGTGAAAGAGCTGTTGGGAGTCTGAAAACAAACCTTGCCCAGCCCTAAGGCTAAGGCATCCATAGCCAGACCTGTGAGCTTTATTAATCAAAATGTAGAATAGCATGCACTAGGGGCCAGGTAGACAAACAGATTATGTGTTACAGAATCGAAAGGAAGGAGAGTCCACTGCAGGCTGGAGGAAAACACCACTAAGACACAGCCCCTCCCTCCCAGGAGACTTTAGGCTGGAAAGACCAACTGTACTGTAAGGCAGATTGTGACAGCAGCTGGGCTAGAAAGCTATATTGTACTGTGCGATAGCAAAGGAAGGAGCAATTCATTTCCATTAATGGTGTCCGAAAGGCTTTCCCAATGGGGCATATGGGACCCAGGCTAGGCCTTAAAGCACAGAGGCTTGGAGAGAATGCTATGGGTCAGAGAACTTGTATGAGGGGAAAGGCCTGTGCTCACAGTATGCTTGGAAAACAATGAGTAAACTAATCTTGGTGTCAGAAGAGTGAGGGGCAGAGGGAAATAAGTCTAGAAGGTAAGGTTGGCCAAACCAGGGAAAACAGGGCATGCCAGACCAAGGCGCATATCATGTTCATCAAGTTGTAATTGGGACTTTGGAGCAGGGGTGCTGACATGCACAAAGGTGTCTTTTGGAAAGCATGATCTAGCCTCTGTGCTCAAGAAGGCCGGAAGGGAAGTAGAGACCAGAACATTTCTAGTCAGGGCCTTACAGGTCCCAGGCGCCAGGAAGTCGCAACTGAAAAAAGTCAGTGGGTTCCAGGGACATCAGGAAGGAAGCAGCAGGAGCAGTGGCTGGCAAGAAGGTAGAACCACCGAGCACAAGTTTGGGGACTTAGAGGATACAGGTCCCTGGACCCCCAGCAGGGACACCCACAGGGGCTACAGGCTGGGGCAGTCTAGATATGAGCACACCATGGGGAATGTGGAGGGTTGAGGGGGAAGAAGCCTCCGGAAGAGATCGTGATATGGAGAAAACAGGAAATACAAGTCATGTCATCTGACAAAACACAGACACTGATGCGCACATATGTGCACACGTGTCCCAAGCAGACTATGTGATGCTGCAAAAGCACACCCACTTTAAAACATGTGGCTTTGGCTGGGCGCGGTGGCTTACGCCTATAATCCCAGCACTTTGGGAGGCCAAGGCGGGTGGATCACGAGGTCAGGAGATAGAGACCACGGTGAAACCCCGTCTCTACTAAAAATACAAAAAAATTAGCTGGGCTCAGTGGCGGGCGCCTGTAGTCCCAGCTACTCGGGAGGCTGAGGCAGGAGAATGGCGTGAACCCGGGAGGCAGAGCTTGCAGTGAGCCGAGATCGCGCCACTGCACTCCAGCCTGGGCTACAGAGCAAGACTCTGTCTCAAAAAAAAAAAAAAAACGTGGCTTAAAATCAGACATCTGTGCCACTCAATTTCATGATTATTTTCAAACAAATCAATTTGCTTTGCAATGAAATTTAGCACAAAATCTTTCTAAGTATAGAAAACATATGTAAAATAAGACTTGGTCCTTTTTATCAAATGTGACACATACACACGCTACTTGAAATTCTATTTGTGTCCAAGATATCTTCGTGGTTTCTTCCTCCATATTCCCTGGTCCTTGCAACTTCTAGAGGCAAAAGCTCTTGTAGACAGTGCTGAATGTAAAACCACTGGTAACCTCCACTTACCTTGCTAAAGGATCAGTATGAAGGCTAAGATGGGGGAAACTGGAGAATTCCAAAGTTAGAATTTGTTTTCCTTCTACAGCCTCATTTTGCATGCAAGTTCAGTCTCAAGTGATGTCTCTTTCTGAAGGAGAAAGGCGAGAGGACATAATGTCAATGGCTTGTATTTGTCAAAGCTACCTCCATTTCAGTTATCTGGACTCACCAGCATCTTTTCTATCTGCCAGGCTTCATCACTGCATACCAGCATGAGTGCATGGGATACAGACACAAAGCCCAGGCTCAGCATGTCCCTCTCCCTCTCCGCATACGTCTCCTGCACTTCTCTTAGCAGTAACCTGCTTTGCAGCCATCTAAGGACATCTATAAACAGTACTGCCCGTAGACCTGAGCCCGTCCTCGGCCCTGCTCTCTGCCTGTTGCATGTGCTTCTGTGCCAAGCTCTGGGTACCTGAGACCATAGTTCTTTAGGGCCTGCAAGAGCCTCCCCCTGGATTTGTCCTCCCACATGTGGACTGCACCCACCAGGCCTGAGGGGAGTGTGAGCAGAGCTTGAACGTGCAGGCTGGCAGGTCCAGGCACTCAAAGCCCATCGTGTTGTGGAATGGAATGGGGCTCGGCAGAGAGAAGGGGGGCAAGGTCAGCTCCCTCCCCGTCACCATGCGCCAGCACAGAACCCAAGGAATCCCAGAGTGCTCAACTAACGCCTGGTCTTCCAGGTGATTGAGAAGTTGTTTTTGTCAAAATGAAAAGGCAGAACATTTTATTAAACAGGTCTCTAGCTTTATTTTTAGGCTTTTCAGCATTTAGACATATGGTAGCAGGCATCCATGTGTCTTCTTGTCCGGGCCCCACAAATGTCAGGAGGAGGTCTGAATGTGAACACCAAGGTGACTGTCTCTCAGGCCTTCAGGGACCTGCTTTTCCCTGTGACTTTCAACTGTGTTTCCACTCCTCTCTGCTTTTGCCTTTTTGCTCTTAGTTTTTGTTGGTTTGTTCTTCTTTGAGTTCATTTATTTGATTTAGATTCGTGTCTCCCAACATACCACCTCCCTCATTTTTTATTTTTGTTTATTTTTGTTTAATCCCCATCACTCCTTTAGGCTCCCTCCTCTACCAGTGCCACTGTTTCCTTAGCCAATCCCGAAGTCTCCATACTAAACTACCCATCTACACTCTACCAGCCCTCAGCGGCATCCATGGCTGCAGTGGCCCAGCGGAGCATGCCCCTGCAGACAGGAACAGCCCAGATTTGTGCCCGGCCTGACCCGTTCCAGCAAGCTCTCATCGTGTGTCCCCCCGGCTTCCAAGGTAAGGTCGAGCAGCCACAGCCTCTCACCTGCTCCTTACAGAATGGCCTCTGGGGCTTTGGCACCTGCAGTTTTCTGTCACGCTCATTTTCATGAAGAAGGGCCCTCCTCGTTTCTTCCAGTGAGAGCGCTGGTATCACTGAACTTGAGGGCTCCTCTCCTACTGTGGCCAACCTAGAAACAATAGGGCTTATGCCTCAGCACCAAGTCAATTCATTGTGACTCTCACACCTGCCAGGGACTGTGTCCCTGGCCAGCTGTCTGTAAATAAGTACATTGTTTGTGTTTTCATTGTTATGCTGATGCCAGCTCTTGCTTTTCCTTGCATGAAGTATCCTCTGTGTGGGTTATCTATAGAAAACTGCCAATCTCTGACAGCCAACGTAGTCCCAGCTCCCATAAAGAATATCAATCAGTCTGAAAAGTACTTCCCTGGAACCCCTCCTCCAAATGATTCTTTGGCCATGACCCCAGCACTTCTCTTCTGTAGACTCTAAGAAGCTAGACTGTGCACTTTGTTACAGTTTACCCAGAAAGCTTAAGAATTTATTTTTGCAAGCCTCATGGTGTAAACTGTGTGGTTATAGTCAGTGCAATTCCAAATGGGTTCATACGTCTCCCCAACACCCCTTATTTTGACATACACAAGTACATCTTGATGGTCAGAAGTCCTTGTTTTCCTGTTGTAATCTGTCAGCATAACTGTCCTACTTTTGGCCTTACAGCCTCCTTAATTTGACCTTCTAGCCTTTGAAAACATTCAAGATTTCAGGAGGAGTTTTGTTTTTTAATTTGTTAGAAGCTAAGGGGAGACTTCCCAAGGACCAGGCAATACCTGGTTATTGTCGGTGACCAGTGCAAAGGGAAGCTGAAAGATGACGTAGCTGGCTAGGAAGGTTTTCTTCATCCAGCAGTTCACAGCCTCTCAGCTAACCCTTCTCTCCCTCACACTGTCTGGAACAGGCTTGCAGGCCTCTCCCTCTAAGCACGCTGGCTACTCGGTGCGAATGGAAAATGCAGTTCCCATCGTCACTCAAGCTCCAGGAGCTCAGCCTCTTCAGATCCAACCAGGTCTGCTTGCCCAGGTAATTCTTTCTCCTTTATTATTACTGGTATTACCATTACCCATGTTAATGTTGTTCACAAAAGATATAACTTTCCACTCCTTCTCTCCCTAGTAATGAGTTAGGTGCTTCTAGTCATTGGAATGTATCTGTAATATTGTAAATGGTCCCCAAATGAATTACCTTCCTAAGTATCTGCTTACAATTCCAAGAAGAAATTTAGATACAGGGAGAGTCTGGGGAAATTATTATTATTCTATCTTTGAAATGCAAATTAATCTGGGAGACCTAGGTTTTAATCCTAACTGCTAGTAACTTGTCTATGACCTAAGGCAAGTCAGTTAATATCTCTTTGCCTCAAATTTCTTTCTTGTAAAATAGAAATGAGTTTTTAGAGCCAAAAGGAGCCTTGGCAATTATCCTCTCATTTTATAGTTGAAAAACCAGGCTCAAGGTAACTGTAAGCTGGAACCTTCGTTATCTATCCATGTAGGTGCTTTGACGGTAGAATGAGGTGGCAGAGATGAAAAACGGTTGAAAATTTGTGAAGTGTTATGTAAACATAAGGTAACAGTAGTGATGCAGTGATAACAGTAACAATCCTTAATGACACTTGAACCCTAATAACAAATGCATCATCATTACACCAGGGCACTTTACAGTTGTTAATTGATTTAATCCCCACAATGCCACAGTATTTGTCTCCATTTGACAAACAGGGAAACTGAAGCAGAATAATTTGCTCATCAGAGTTACACAACAATTAGGTAACAGAACCAGGACACACACCCAATAAGTCTGATGCCAGCATCTGTATTTCAACCACCAAAAGCCACTACTTTTGTATAATCATTTCTACTATCGAGTAGCTTGACCTTAATGTTATTAGTTTAGAAGCAACTTTATTTTTAAATAAGATAGGTTCACAAAGTCTTTTCCCAAAGACACTATTTGCGCTGTCTTGTTAAATGGAAGTTGTTTTTGTTGTTGTTTAGTTTTTGTGTAATCAAATTGCATCAGTTTGTTCTGCACTCTCTTCTATTCCATGGGCTTCTCTAATATCCTGTTGTCTTAACCATTGTAACTTTAATCTGTCTTGGTATCTAGTAGGGAAGCCCTGTTACCATAGAGTTCTTCAAATTTTCCTTGTCTGTTCTTGTCCCTTCACGTTTTCATGTGAATTTTAGCATCACTCTTTCATAAGAATTTTAGTTCCAGAAACAAAAAATTGCTTTATATTTATCAGATATACATTGAATTTATATTTACTTCAGGAACAACTGACATCTTTAAACATGTAAGTCATTTTTATCCATGAACATGGTCTAACACTCTGTAATGGGTGTGGTGGTGCACACCTGTAGTCCCAGGCCTGTAGTCTCAGCTACTCAGGAGGCTGAGATGAGAGGATCACTTGAGCCCAGGAGTTCAAGGCCAGCCTGGGCAACATAGTGAGTCCCCATCTCTACAAAAAAATTTAAAAATTAGCTGGACATGGTGGCACATGCCTATAGTCCCAGATGCACAGGAGGCTGAGGCAAAAGGATCACTTGAGCTCAGGAGTTTGAAGCTGCAGTGAGCTATGATCACATCATTGCACTCCAGGGTGGGCAACAGGGTAAGACCCTGTCTGTAAAAAAAAAAAAGAAAAAATTAATAAAAACACTTTATTATGATTAAGTTTTGTAATGAATATTGAATTAAATCAAATGTTCTTTCTGTATTTATTGAGACACTCATATGCTTTTTGTTCCTTATCTACTAATGGGATAAGTTATATTAATATATTTTGTAATATTAAATGACCCTTTTATTTATGAGATAAACCCCATTTGCTCATGTGCTTGATATGGTATGCTTTTTAATATTGGATTCAGTTTGTAAATACTGTAGTTAGTATTTTTATATCTATGTTCATAAGTGGAAAATGGCATATAATTTCCCTTTTTATAGAATCCTTATCTGATTTGAGTACAAGGTTACACCAGGCTCATAAAATATCTTCTTCTTCTTGTTACCCACACGAGTGGGTTTGGTCACTTGACAGGTACCACTCCAATGACCACAGCCAAGGAGTATTTAGCAAGGGGATTTTATTACTTGTAACAAGTAAGGAGAACACTGGAGATAGTTCCCAAAGCAGTGTCTCTGAGCGAAGGGCTGGGTCAGGTTTTATAAGCATAGGATAATGAGGCATGATCTGATTGGATTTTGCAATGAATTGATATGAGAGGCATGATCTGACTGGATCCTGCCATGCGGTGATGCCAGAGCTCGATCTGATTGGATCCTGGATCCTGCCATGTGGTATCCATTTCTAAATTCCATCCACTCGCCTCAATCCAGGCACTTAGGTTCTGCCTGTGGTTGCATACCTGGTTCACCTGGGCATGCTTAGGTTATGTGACCTTTAACCTGTGGATCCATGGCAAATGAAAAACAAGTCACAACTTTGTTACACAGAAGTTGAACCAGACTGCTGTGGTTACATTATTATCTATTCTGTTTTCCAGAACAGTTTGTTTAAGATTGATATTAAACATTCTTCATCTCTGTGCTTATGTCCAGAATGACACTGTGCAGTTGACCACTAACACCAGTGACCACTAACACCAAGGTAGCACACAAAGTTTTGTCTTATTGAAAGTGTGTAAACAGAGAACCTTTTGTATTTAAAACAGGCCTTCTCTTCCTTCCTCTCTCTCCAGTGGGTCCTTGTAGCTTCCTTTTATTTGCGTAGTTCAGTAGCGGGGAGTTCAGAAAAGGCCTAGATAGATCAGAGAAAGAACTACAGCTCAGTCCAGGGGCAAAAAAGCTTGTTCATACTTTATCTGAGTGGCAAAAATCCACACCAGTCTGCCAGTGCTCCACCTTTGTGAGCCCAAATCTACAGAACTCGCATGTACCTTTAAAGGATAATTACAGATCTTTTTTATGTTTGCATACTTAACCCTAGTAAGCCAGGAACCATCTCTGAAAGAAATAATAATTAGCATCTCTTATTAGCTAAAACAGGGATTCTTCATTGTTCAGTTTGGTGGAACCAGAAGACTCAGCAGTCAGAATTTGTTTCAGTCCTTTCATCGTAGCAGGGGAGAACTTTACCTTTTGCTTCCTTGAAAGAGGGTCCCTAGAGTTTTGTAAATCTCCAAGTAGATTTAACCTAAAGCTGTAATTAGGAAAGTGAGCAAAAAATATATGTGTAAGGATTTTAATTGCTACTGTGTTTATAACTGAGATTGTTGGAAGAAACTTGAACATTCGTCAGTAGGGGATTGGTTAAATAAGTTGATGCATACATAAAATAGAACACCATGTAGCCATTAAAAGAACATGGTAGACCTATGTGTCTTGACATGCAGAGATTTCTAAGATATGTTAAGTGAAAAAAATCCTGCCCTATCCAGTATCGTGTTGTGTCTTTTTGTCTGTTGCTTTTTATTTTTCTCTCCGGTTGTCACTTAATCCATGCCAATATGTTAGCCTGTTGAGGTGGGCTCTCTCCTAGATATTTTTAAACATTCCCTTCAAAGGACAAAAATAAGTTAATTTATAAAACTCTTAAGGTGGCTATAAAAAAGCAACAATTAAGCATTTAAACTGAAGCCTTCATTTTTCTACAGTTAAATTTCTAGGCACCAGGCAGAGGCATTCCAAATACTATTATTTGACATAAATGTATTCAAAAAGTTGGCATTGTTCTTTTTCTCTAAATATTGAAAATCTTTTAAAGGATTTTACTTGTGAGCACTTAGAGATGGGATCTTTGAATCCACTCCTCATGTTAATTTCATTTTCTTTGCCCTTTTCCTCCCCACCTCCCAGCAGCATCACATAAAACTTTCAGGGCAATGAGCGTCTGTGGGGCACCCAGAGGATGTGTGCATGGCAGGTGGAAATGGTAATCATTCTGCTTATGTCAGTGATATGGGAGTGATCTTTGTGGATCACCTTGCAACAAAAGCTTTTTTGGTACTGCCTAAAAGGAGCTGTCATCTCCATCCTCACAAGCCCCACGCCACAGCTAGCATCTTGGCCACCAACAGAAATTGTGAATGAGCAGGTAATAGTGGAGAGATGGGAAGCACAGTTCTTGATTGAGACAGTATTGAATTTATCTCACTTGTGAAATGGCAGGATCTAAAATCTCCTTTACTAGCAGCGTTAGAGAAGAAATTCAGAAATGCCAGATCACTGTAGACTCTACACTTCCATGAAGTGTTTTGCATTCTTCTAGCCAATCAAATCATATCACCTGAACCTCTTTTTTTTTTTAAGGTATTTATTTTTTGGGCTCATATTTGACCAACTGAACCTTTAAATGTTTCCCTAAAAAGAAACTGTTGTCTTGAACCCTTTAAACTGTTCAAAATACAAAACTTTAATGTTTCTCACTCAAAATTTCCTCTGATAACATTTTCAGCAACCAGTCTTTGCTACCGTTGTCCTGCTGTCTGCCTCTCTCTTGACTGGCACCTGATATTGTTAGAGAATAAGGAAGACTTGTTCATGCCACCTTTATGCAGTTAACCACCAATGCCTGATCCTCAATAGGGGCCATTATTTTTGTGTATTATCAGCACAAGGAGAGGTAGTATATTGGCTGAAAGCATGGGCGCTGGAATTAGGTTGCCCACATTCAGATGGCTGCCTCACCATTGTATGGCTGTGTGGCTTTGGGGAAGTTATTTTTGAAATTTAAATTTAATTCCTTTTCAAGGTAATACATGTACATAATTTTTAAAAGTTAATAATACCATAAACTTATAGGAAGTTATAGTCCTCTGCTCTATCCCATCCTTAATGTCTGCTCCCCATAACAATACATACATTGTTACATTATATATGTGTATATGTGTGTGTATATATATACACACATATATTATCCCTGCTATATATATATTTTATATATATAATATGTATTACCCCTGAAAGTTTATATGTACACACACACACACATATACACACACACACACACACACACACACACACACATTTTTTTTGAGACATAATCTTGCTCTGCCACCAGGCTGGAGTGCAGTGGTGCAATCTCAGCCCACAGTAACCTCCGCCTCCTGAGTTCAAGCAATTTTCGTGCCTTAGCCTCCCAAGTAGCTGGGATTACAGGCATGTGCCACCATGCCCCGGCTAATTTTTTTGTATTTTTAGTAGAGACTAGGTTTTACCATGTTGGCCAGGCTGGTCTCAAACTCCTGGCATCAAGTGATCCGCCTGCCTTGGCCTCCCAAAGTGCTGGGATTACAGGTGTGAGCCACTGTGCCCTGCCCATAACAATAATCTTTAACTTAACTGTTTAATCTGTTCTTTAACTCTGTGTTTCTAAATAACATGCTTAGACTGCTTTTTATGGATTTTTTTCCATTTTAGGTATTATCCATTGACTTCCTATTATGGAAGATGAAGATTTAGCTTTCTAACCCACTGCCATCCCCATAACACACACACAATTTCTCTCCTGTTCCTCCTTTCACTCACTCTTTTCTCCTATTCCTCCCACATAATTTTGATTCAACTACTTTTTAATATTTATGTAATTATCAATATTATACAATATTATTCTCAGTTGAGCCTTATAATATACCATGATTATGTTTCCTTTCTTACACATCTTTTTGTTTTTCCTAGAGTTAATGATTGCCTCATTTTTCCCATTGGGTTAGTTTTCTATATATCTCATTATACAGCCCCAAACCCTTCCAGAGCTATAAAAGGTTTGTATGTTTGCTGTGTTGCTGTGTTTGAGCACACTTATCTCAGTATATTATTTTTTCTTTCTCTGAAAGCTTTTAAGACTTTTTCCTCATCCACATTGGACTCACATTTCATGACTACATGCCTTCTTTTGGGTCTTTTTTCTTACATTGTCCTGAACACCCTGTTTGCCCTTTTAATCTGGATTTTTTTTTCCTTTGATAATTTCTTCCCCTCCATTTTCTCTGTTTCTCCTTTGCAGTATTCTTACTAATTGAGTGTTGGTACTGCTAAATTGATTTTCTGATTTTCTTATCTTTTTTTCCCCTCTATTTCCTGTATATCCTCTGTCTGCACTACTTTCTAAGAGATTTCTTTTTTTTTTTTTTTTTTTTTTGAGACGGAGTCTCGCTCTGTCGCCCAGGCTGGAGTGCAGTGGCCAGATCTCAGCTCACTGCAAGCTCCGCCTCCTGGGTTCCCGCCATTCTCCTGCCTCAGCCTCCCAAGTAGCTGGGACTACAGGCGCCTGCAACCTTGCCCGGCTAATTTTTTGTATTTTTAGTAGAGACGGGGTTTCACCGTGTTAGCCAGGATGATCTCGATCTCCTGACCTCGTGATCCACCCGTCTCGGCCTCCCAAAGTGCTGGGATTACAGGCTTGAGCCACCGCGCCTGGCGAGATTTCTTAAACTTTTTAAAAACCTTCTTTTGAATGGTTAATTTCTGTTGTCATAGTTCTGAGAACTCTCTGCTCCCTCCCCACCAAAAAAGAGCATGTTCTCTGAATATAGATATTGATTCTTTATATGATCTTGTTTCATAGATATATTTTTTAACTCTGCACAGCATTAATTATAGATTTTAGAAAATTTTCTTCTGATTCCCACACTGTTTTTGTTTCCTCTTTCTTTTGTTTGCTTATTTTATTCTCTTTAGGTTAGAAGCTTCCTTTACTGTCTGGTGTTCATTAGCTATTCATTCCTATTTAAAAGTAAAGCACTAAAAAACTAATTGGAAAGCTGGAGGGCAGGGTAGAGACTATTGAATGTGGGCTTCTCTATAGGCTGAAAAGAGGTAAGTCCAGCATTTTCACTGGCAGATCCCCTGATCCTTAAATGTCATATCTGTAGTTATTTTCTCTTGGACTAGTCATTTCCCCTAGAGAGAATCCTCTAGCCTCCTGCTTTGGGGCGGGGAGTGGAGGGTGGTATAAGCAGGTACACCAAGAATCTGGGAACTAAGGGGAAATGAAGACCTGACCTGAGATTCCTTCAGTCTGTTAATTCACTTAGTAATCCTCTATCAGTTTTTGAGCTTCTAAAATGTTATTAATGGTGATTGCCTCTGTCCTACTCTCTTTGCCTTTATGAATCTGTATTTTTTATTCCTTTACTGTCATTTTAGTTGAGTGTAAAGAAGGCAATAAATGTGTATGTTTGATTTACCATATTTCTGGGCAAGTTATTAATAATTAACCTCTCTGTGTCTCAATTTATTAATCTGAGAAATGGAAGAAAATAACAGTCCCTACCTCACAGAACTGGTGTTAAGAAGTCAGAAAAAAAAGAAGTAGTCAGAAACCCATTTATGACTTAACTCTGTGTTTGGCACACAGTATGCATTAAGAAATGTTCGCTGCATTCTTGGTAGTAGTAATAAATTATAAAAATGTCTGATGAAGTGTTGTCACAAATGAGCCAAGCATATCAATCAGTGAAATAAGTCAAAAATAGTCTTTCTACCCCATCTCTTTGAGGTAAAATGTTAAAATCCATTTCAGGGAAATAGAAGAAAAATGATAACCTTAGCTTGATATCAAGATTTATTTTTTTAAATGACATTAGTTAAAACTAATGCTCTTCATGAGATCTGAAATGAGTTCCAGGTGGCTAAGTTAGTAGAAACCTTACAGCAAACAAAATTGTTATTCATTTAATATTTGGAATTTGCAACTGTTTTAATCAATTAAATTATGTTTCTGCATTCTGTGAATTAAGTAAACCTGAAATACAATTAACTGCAGTTAATAGCCTTTGTGGAGTTGCTTCTTTCATTTTATCAACAGATATTAAGCACTCATGGTATGAGCTATGGTCCCTGAGCTTTCTGCCTATATCAAAAGCAAACAAACAGTATCAGAAACATCTAAGAGATCTCACTGGGCCTCAGGTGCAACATGAAAATAATGGAATAGGTGAACTGGTCCACTCAGCTCTCAAATGTGATTCTATCATTTTTATAAGCATCAATGTTTTTTAAGCCCTGACTCAAATCCGTAATCCATTTCCAGAAGTGCTTATTTGTACATATAAAACACCCACATTGAGCACATGCACAGTCTGTGAACACTGCATTCAATAAATTACCCAATGTTAGTCACATCCACTCTGATAGAAAGAGAGGTAGCTAAGATATCAAACCTTTAAATATTTGATCTGTCCAAAAGGTATTTTACCTAGTGACTATCCTTTAAGTGTCCAACTTTAGGCAGTGGTATTCAGTCTAAATCATCTAATGACCAAAGACAAGCAGAATAGTGATCGTGGATAAAAAGAGCTTAAAACACAACATACACACACACACACACACACACACACACACACACACCAGTGAATCTATCAAGAATTACAAACGTTCATTTTAGATTTCTAGAAAAATTAGATTCAAGCAGTGACTTCCACCTGTCTCATTTTTGCTTTGAGAAATCAAAGTAATTCTCAATTAAGCTATAGTCACAGCTAAGAATTTTACTTCATACTTGCTTGCTCTCAGATGTAGATTCCAGATATTTGGTGATCTTAGAATTGTGTAAACTTAGAAGACAATACAAGCTGGAACCTAGATTCTAATTGATAAATCAAAGGTAAAATGTTAAATAAAGGACACTAGGCAGAAAGCTTCTTGAGGGCCAGCAGTCACCCTCATCTAGCCCAACTCAACTACCCTAATCCCCTGTACATGGTTGTGGGACAGAACAAGTAAATAAATAAACTTTGAGAAACTTCAAGCATTGCTCATTAGAGCAAATTTATAAAGAAATCATTCTTCAACATAAATGAATCCCTTCCATACAGATGTGTCCCTGTACTTAATTATCTTGTACTTAGTTCATATATGTTCTTTTTTTTTTTTTTTTTGAGACAGAGTCTCGCTCTGTTGACCAGGCTGAAGTGCAGTGGCGCCATCTCAGCTCACTGCAAGCTCCACCTCCCAGCTTCACGCCATTCTCCTGCCTTAGCCTCCCGAGTAACTGGGACTACAGGCGCCCGCCACCACGCCCAGCTAATTTTTTGTATTTTTAGTAGAGACGGGGTTTCACCATGTTAGCCAGGATGGTCTGGATCTCCTGACCTCGTGATCCACCCACCTCAGCCTCCCAAAGTGCTGGGATTACAGGCATGAACCACCGCGCCCAGTCTGTATGTTCATTGTTTATCTCCCTTACTTTAGTTTTTGAGGCCAGAGACCAGGCCCTCACTCTCACACCCATAAGAATGTCTAGCACAACCCTAGGCACAGAATAAGTGTGGATTCATGCAAATCAATTATGTGATTAGCAAACATGGTCATTGCACATGTCCTGTGTTCTACAGCAGGCTTGGCCAAGTGGGACCCAGCAGATCCTGCTTCCCCCAGCATGGCAGCAGCTGACTGGAGTGGCCACCCACACATCAGTGCAGCACGCCACCGTCATTCCTGAGACCATGGCAGGCACCCAGCAGTTGGCGGACTGGAGGTAAGCAGGAAGCCCGTCTAGGGTGAGTGGGTGTGTCTGGGATGAGAGGCATGTCCACTGCAGACACAGGGCTGCCAGGCCGGCCTATACTTGAATTCCCTGGTTTGTAGAGAGCTTTTTAAAGCTTTTAAAAATATTGTGTGGACTATGAGTGCAGTGTAACAAGAAGCAATTTTTAAATAATATACCAGGATACAAGAAAACCTGCTTCATTAATTTATGCTCAGTTGTCATTCCCACCCAGAATTCAGTTATATCATTTAATCATCAGTGTAATTCACCAGACTTGGTTCTGGATGATGTTTGGTAGTTTCTCAGAATTAAATTCCACGTTCAGAAAACAAGTCTGTCACCAGTGAAAGAATGCAGAAGAGGGTCCCCAAAGCCCTAAGCAATTCTAGAAAGTGTTCTGAAGATGTTTGAGATGGGGGTACTCTAGAGTCTATCTGACCTCCCACGGGAAGATTTGACAGAATGGGGTTTATTTGGAAGGGTAAATGCTGGCATATTTGCTGAGTGTGCCTCTTCAGTTAATAGGCATATCTTACAGATTAGAGTCTACTTCCCACACACCCGAGAGGCATCCACCTGACTGCCTGCCAGCACTGCATACCCCCTGCATCTGTTTCCAGAACTCTTCCCTGTCCAACTCATGATTTCCTCATAGATGCACTCCTCTGTTATTTTTATGGCTAGATACCCTTGTACCTTCCCCCCAACACCACCACAGTGGCCCCCTTCACCAGTGCAGAGCCAGATGGCAGCCCTCCAAGTTGTCCCCAACTCCTCACGGCCCTTTTGGGCTATCTCTCATTCTGCACGAATATCAGGGCAGGTCACTCCCCTCAACCCCCTGACAGCCTCCATATCACCCAGGGAGCCTCCCACAGTTCTTATTCTGACCTACACGGCTATTGTGAATTAAGATTTCTCAGGGGCCGGGTGCGGTGGCTCAAGCCTGTAATCCCAGCACTTTGGGAGGCCGAGACGGGCGGATCACGAGGTCAGGAGATCGAGACCATCCTGGCTAACATGGTGAAACCCCGTCTCTACTAAAAAATACAAAAAAAACTAGCCGGGCGAGGTGGCGGGCGCCTGTAGTCCCAGCTACTCGGGAGGCTGAGGCAGGAGAATGGCGTAAACCCGGGAGGCGGAGCTTGCAGTGAGCTGAGATCCGGCCACTGCACTCCAGCCTGGGCGACAAAGCGAGACTCCGTCTCAAAAAAAAAAAAAAAAAAAAGGATTTCTCAGGGAAAAGTAGAAAGGTGGTGATATAAGCCCCCAGTCAGACCCCTACTGCAGCTTCCTCCATTCCTCCACTTCATTTTCTGCCTAGTACAGAGTATCTGGGCCCTTCCCCACAGTCCCACTCACTTCCCCACTGGCAACACCCTCATGCCACCACTGCACTCCAGCCTGGACAACAGAGTGAGACTCCATCTCAAACCGTGTAGAGCTGAGTTCAATCCTGGCTCTTCATGACCTGGGGCAAGTTAACCTTTATGCACCTCAGTTTCTTCTTCAATAAAGGGATACTAATGCCTACTTCACAGGATTGTTGGGAGGTTTAAATTGAGATAAAATACAAAGCACTTGGCCTGTATTTAACATGTGCCATCACAGTGCCTGGTACATGACAGGCATTAAATAAACCTGTCATCTTCCCTCCCTGCTATCACATCGGCCCATGCTCAGCAAGATCGCCTTTCCTCCTCCAGTTCATTAGGAGCAGCCAAGTGGAAAGCTGTCTGACCAACTGGGTTTTTTTTCCCTCGCCCCTGTTTCTCCTAAAAGACCCCACACGTAACATATTCCTTTTTTCCCCCTTTGTTTTTCAGCATTGATAGCTCATCTAATTTCAGAAATACACATACACTTACTAATTCCTACATATTTCTTATTTCTCCTCCCTCCTTCCTTTCTTTTTGACATCTCTTACCTAGTGACCACAGAAGACATCCAAAGCCAGCATACTCTCTTCCTGGTCTCTCTCCATTTCTTGTGCGAGCCAAAGAATATCTATTATTGTGGCTAAGAAACAGAAGTACCAGTGCTGGGCCTGACTCAAAGGAGAAAGAATGCCATCTGTCTATGGGAGAAAGAGCTACAACAAAATAAAGAAGCCATAATATCAGTTTCTTGGCTCACGCCTGTAATCCTAGCACTTTGGGAAGCCGAGGCAGGCAGATCACCTGAGGTCAGGAGTTTGAGACCAGCCTGACCAGCATGGCCAAACCCCGTCTCTACTAAAAATACAAAAATTAGCCGGGCGTGGCAGTGCACACCGGTGATCCCAGCTACTCAGGAGGCTGAGGCAGGAGAATCGCTTGAACCCAGGAGGCAGAAGTTGCAGTGAGCCATGATTGTACCACTGCACTCCAGCTTGGGCAACAGAGTGAGACTCCATCTCAAAAAAGAAAAAAGCCGTAATGAGTTTCTAAAGTCCATGTAAATGCCCAAAAGACGCTATCAAAATCCCTACAAAAGTATTCATCTACTTTTTTTTTTTCCTATTCATCCTTTTCCCCATGTTGCAACAATAGGTTCTTATAATTTTTTTAAATTCAAATGAATTATCCTTTAGCTCTGAATTTTATTATGTGTTAAATGAGCTCTTATGGGCAAATCTTTGAGTCAGTCACCACCTTTAACATTTCTGTGGGAAAACAAGGCTTTGAGCTTCATACAACCCAGATTATAAGAATTTTGAAACATAACCCATTTTTAGGATGAGGGCTGCCAGTATTTCTATCATGACTGTTATTAATTTTGATTTAATACCAACTTTATACTTGTCTAGTCAACCTTCAGTTAATCTAATTGTTCATTCAGCAAGCGTGTAATTAATTGATCAGCTGCTACATGCCTGAGCATTGTTCTAGCCACTGAGGTAATTCAAAAGAACGTTAACACTTCCTAACACACAGAAGCATATGGCTCCCAGGCTTCAAAGTTTGTTTTTCACGTAAAGTACTATTTCTTCATTAATGAAATGGTATTGCTAAGATATCCTGCCTTCATCACAGTGGAATAAAATAACTCATTGAAGACACTTTGTAAATTCCACTTTTTCTTCATTTAAAAATTATTTTTATAAATTAAGGTGAAACCTTTTTTTTTTTTTTTGAGACAGTGTCTTGCTCTGTCACCCTGGCTGGAGTACAGTGGCACTATCTCGGCTCACTGCGGCCTCTGCCTCCCAGGCTTAAGTGATCCTGCCACCTCAGCCTCCCAAGTAGCTGGGCCCATAGGTGCACATCACCATGCCCAGCTAATATTTTCTATTTCTAGTAGAAAGGGGGTTTTGCCATGTTGCCCAGGCTGGTCTCGAACTCTTGAACTCAAGCCATCAGCCTGCCTCGGTCTCCCAGAGTGCTGGGATTACAGGCGTGAGCCACCATGCCTGGCCTGTAAATTCTAAAATAAAATATTGTTCAGGATAATCACCTACGTGCTCAGGGACTTTAAAAGTTGGAGGAAATATTTATCTCCTGTCCCTAGAACTTAAGAACTCGGAGCCGGTGCACTTGGCATTCTTCCCACTTGAAAGTCCTCTTTCTCACTCACAACCAGTTGTGTTTCTCCACTCCTTATGAGTAGAAGAAACCCACGCAATGAGCACACATGGCTCATCCCTTTAGCAGCCGCACAGTTAGTGAAATAACCAACTGCAGTCAGCATTTAACTGGGGAGGAAGCTTGATCTTACAGAGGAGCTCTGCTTTTAGAACACCTCTAAGGCACCATGTTGTCCCGGCTCCCTTTCAGGAACACGCATGCTCACGGAAGCCATTACAATCCCATCATGCAGCAGCCTGCGCTATTGACCGGTCATGTGACCCTTCCAGCAGCCCAGCCCTTAAATGTGGGCGTGGCCCACGTGATGCGGCAGCAGCCAACCAGCACCACCTCCTCTCGGAAGAGTAAGCAGCACCAGTCATCTGTGAGGTAGGTGGTGAGAGCCACCCTAGGGAAGAGAAATCCAAGGAGATGTGAGTGCTAAAGAAACGTAGTTTAGGATTAGGGAATATCAGCACCCGCTCTGAACATGGGACAGTTGCATGGGACGGGGGCACTCCTCTTCCTGCAGTGGTTAGTAAAACATCCAGTACCACATGGACTGGCCTAGGGTTTGCAGGAAGCACTTGGTTTAAGACCGTGGTAATAGTGTAGGGGTGGATGCAACGGAATCTTGCAGTGGGCAAGAGAGATTGAGCTCAACTCCATACAGTATGGGCAAGTGAAAATTTATAGCCAAGGTGGGGTTGGGGAGTGTGGGTGGATGGGAAGTTACTAAGAGGAAGCATCAGGGTAAGGGAGATTCTGCCTCAACTGACCTAACAGGATTCTTGCTAATGACAGGCCCAGGTGATCAGACATCACACCTGGAGATGGAGGAACCTAATCAAACATCAAGGGTGATCAGATATCAAGGATGGTGGGTTCTTGCTAAACTGACTTAGCAGGGTTTTTTGCCAAAAGGAGATTGTACAGCAGAGTGCACAGTTAGACCTAGGAGAAGGTTCACAAGCCTGACTAAAGTTTGGTGAAGCAAATGATCTTTTGTCACTCTCTACTTGTCCAGAGAACACTCAGCCTCACCTGAAGTTTCATTTTGGAAACGATTTACCGTAATACTTGTTTAAAAATGTTTTAAAATGTTGAAGGTGTTAAAAAATGTTTTAAAAATACTAAAGAAATGTGCTTTCTCTGTATCTAAGATCAGAAGTTTAACTGATGTAGCACCTTGCTTAAATATAAGCAATGGCTTGTTTAATACCAGACACTAACCAGCAGAACATGAATCTTTCCCGTTCCCTTTAAATCCATTCTCATCTCAATGAACACTTTAAAAAATCAGGGTCAACAAAAGGCTGCATGCTGTGTGATTCCATTTATATGGCATTTTGGAAAAGGCAAAACATAGAGACAGAGATCGGATCGGGGCTTGCCAGAGACCAGTAGGAGAGGAGGAGATTGCAAAGAAGCCTGAGGGAAAAAGCTCTAAGTCTGGATTGTAGTGGGGGGTTATGACTGTGCATTTGTCAAAACTCATCAAACACTTCAAAGGGAGAAATGTTACTATATGTCAGTTATACCTTAATAAACCTGACTTGTTAAAAAATAGAGATTTCCAAGCCAGACAGAGAGAGTGAGAGAGAGATCGTGTGACTACAGGATTGCTCCTACATCTCTTCCTAATGGCACAGCTTTGAGGTGCTTAATTGCTTATTTGTGATAAGTTAATCAAGAGAAATCCGGTTTAAAAAATGTCTAGTGGTTTTGGTTTTCTGCTTCCTCATATAACTGGATACCAGAAACTAGGCCTTCTTCTTTTCATTCTCATTCAAAAATTCATCCAAGGGCTGAAGTTGTCATCCTTCAAGATTCCTTATTTGGGTGTTTCTGACGACTCAGGAAAATTTATCTCAGATCATTGGCAGCTTTCCAGAACGCTTTTGTGTGGCAGCCTTGTGACAGCTCACCCATGTCATTATTAGACTGGGTGGCAACAAAGTCCACTGTCTCGATCCTCATGGGCTGTCATGCCCAGCAAGGTCACATGGAACACTAGTCTGTCCTAGGACTGAGTTTAGCATCTTTGTGGTTCACCTTGGCTGAGTAGGGGCAGTAGAACCCTTAGCCTCCCAAGCTGTTTAGCAAGTCCCTCCTTTTTGTCTACTCACCACCCAGCTGGCCTCATGAAGGCTCATTGCCAGTACATTTCAAGATCGATATAATTATAGTGAAAGTTATGTATTTGCTTATTTTTAAGACCAATGCCTTAGGCAAAACAGTCTGAAAGACCAGTAGTCTCTCCCTTGTTGTGGATGTGGCCAGGCATACTTTTCCTTAACAATGCCAAGTGGAGATATTAAAACCATTGGTAGTGAAAAACATAATCTTAAAATCGTAATGTATTAGCAACAACAAATACATAGGTTTATAGTAAGTACAGACAATGGTACAATCTTACCAGTGAAACGTATTACCAGTCCCTAGGAAGGAGCAAGCAATGTATCTGGCACTAGCTAGATAGAAAAATAAATCCACCTTTATTGAATTATTTTCATTTTACTGCCATCCCTTTAGCTAGAAGGTGCTAGAATCTCTAAAGACATATAAAAGTCTGAGTTTCATTATACATTGGTGTTAGTCCCTCACTGCATAGATACTACAGATTGAGCATCCCTAATCCAGAAATGCAAAATTGTCCCAAATTCAGAACTTTTTGTGGATTGACATGATGCCAGAAGTGGAAAATTCCACACCTGACATGTGGTCTCAGTGAAAACTTTGTTTTATGCACAAAATTATTTTAAAATAATGTATAAAATGACCTCAGGCTATGTGTATAAGGTGTATATGAAACAGAAGAATTTTGTCTTTAGACTTGGGTTTCATCCCCAAGATATCTCATTATGTATATGCAAATATTCCAAAATCTGAAGAAAAACAAAAATCCAAAACACTTCTGGACCAAGCATTTCAGATAAAAGATGTTCAGCCTGTGCCAGAGTCAGTGAGGATCTAATGGGGAGGGGAGAAAGTATTTTTCCCCTAAAGTTACCAAAAATCACATTGGTTAATTTGGTAAGGAATTTCAAGTTGATCAAAATTAAGATTAAAAGGTCTCTTTTTAAGAGTGCTTTTTCCTCTTACACTTTTCCAAATTTTCTATTACAATTTAGACTGAGCCTCCCATGAGGCTCCACGAGACAAAATCCAGAAAAATCATTTTTAAGGTTTTTAGCAATTATATGCACACAAATACTTTTGATGGTCATGTTCTTTTTCCAGAGGAGGAAAGAAGGAAAACTGAACCATTAGTCACCAAGGTTAGGTCCTTTAGATCCTGAAACTCTTGGCCGGGTGCAGTGGCTCACGCCTGTAATCCCAGCACTTTGGGAGGCTGAGGCGGGCGGATCACGAGGTCAGGAGATTGAGACCATCCTAGCTAACACCGTGAAACCCGTCTCTACTAAAAATACAAAAGATTAGCCGGGCATGGTGGCCGGTGCCTGTAGTCCCAGCTACTCAGGAGGCTGAGGCAGGAGAATGGTGTGAACCCAGGAGGCAGAGCTTGCGGTGAGCTGAGATCGCGCCACTGCACTCCAGCCTGGGCCACAGAACGAGACTCTGTCTCAAAAATAAAATAAAATAAATAGATCCTGAAACTCTTAAGGAATAAATGTTTCAGTAGAATAACCATTAGCAAGGAAACCAAAGCTTGATGTGGCAAACACCAGTTCTTCCACCACCCCCAAAACAAGACTTAAGTACCTTTGAAGGGATGACACAAGACAGAGCTCAGAAGTAGGGCCTTGACCCTGAAGGCAAGGGACTGTGTTGGAGCAAACACAATTGGAATCCTGGCATGACATCTGCTCCTACAAGACCTGTAGAGACTGGGGCACAAGAGCCCCCTCCCTGCTCTGAAAGTCCCGGCTGCTCGCTTTGTCCTGCTGGGAGCAGGCATGTAGATCCAAACCAGAGCCCAGAGAAGGCCTGTGTAGCCGCTTACTGAATGATCCCATTCCCAGTCACAGATGGAGACTCATTGTCCAGCCGCTGACTTGTTTTACAGAGATTTGGCAAAGCAGGTGTTTCTAGGCAATTGGGCTCCTTCGAAGGACTTGTGGGGCCTGACCTTCCTCTGTGTGCAAGTGTGGTTTTCTCATTACAGAAATGTCTCCACCTGTGAGGTGTCCTCCTCTCAGGCCATCAGCTCCCCACAGCGATCCAAGCGAGTCAAGGAGAACACACCTCCCCGCTGCGCCATGGTGCACAGTAGCCCGGCCTGCAGCACCTCGGTCACCTGTGGGTGGGGCGACGTGGCCTCCAGCACCACCCGGGAGCGGCAGCGGCAGACAATTGTCATTCCCGACACCCCCAGCCCCACGGTCAGCGTCATCACCATCAGCAGTGACACGGACGAGGAGGAGGAACAGAAACACGCCCCCACCAGGTGAGGCGGTGCCACCTTAGCCTTCCAGGAAGGAGCCGGGAGGGTTTGCATTGTGTGTGGGTCTGACCATCTTCCATCATCAAACATAAGGATCCCTCTCTTCTGACCCCTAAAGTTTGGTTTTGCCATCTACTGTGGTCCTAAAGTTATTTCAAGAGAATGTCAAACAGGTTTTCCATAATTGTTTAAAACCAAAATAATGTTGAATCACTTTGGTCTTAAAAAATAATTATAGGCCCTATACATTTGGGGAACTTGAGACCATAAAAATCGGGCTAGTGAATTTATTCCCAGTTGGTCAGGATATTTCTCTGACATTGCCTTGGCTCACTCAGAATACGAAGTAATTGTCCAATTAATCAGAAATTTCCCTTTGTCTGATTAACCTAATCTTTCAAAATTGCCAGTTGGCTCTTCACCCGGAGAGCATTACTGTTTATCCCAAAGTAATAATAATTCATTTTAGTCTTTGTGTGCTTCCTGGGGAGAGGGAGGAAATCTTTATTATATTTACAAAACTATTAACCCTGGCGCCAGAGCCTCTTTTTCTGTACTGCCCAGCCAGACTTCGGTAAAATGTGGTTTTTGTTTGGGCCACTCAGCTCAGGTTCTGAGCAACCCTTCTAGAACAGTTGTCTTCCTGGCCTTCTGCACCCCTAGAGTCCCTGTGGCCTTGTAGAGCCCAAAATCTCATGATCCCACCCTACTGGCTCCTTTGCATTGAGACCGAGAGCCCAGGAAGGGAGGCCTGCCCCTCCCAAGCCCAGCACTGCCAGTCAGTACACATCCCGCAGCGGGACGTGAACTCTAATTCACAATTAGGCTCGAATTATTAATTCCTGATTGGATACAATGTAACTAATTAGTAATCACAAATCCTTTGATTAGATAATAAATTCTCACATTTGAAATCATTACAAAATGCATAGAGAGACTGATGAAAGCATTCTCATTATAACTATTCCTTCATGGGACATTCCCTTCCCTCTTTATAATGAAGTCGAGTGGTTTTAGTTTGTTTCCAGGTGGGGTTAGTACATGTCTCTTTCAAGTGTCCTCTTCCCACCAATTAGGTACAGCCTAATTGTCATTGTCTTTCGGAGAAGAATGTAGTGGAGCACTTGTGGCCGCAGCATTGTGCCAGGTGCCAGAGGAGCCCCAGGTCAAAGGTCCAGGCACAGCACTGAATACGTTGGCAGCCCAGGACTGCCTTACTCCCCAGCTGCCTAGTCCAGAACTGGCCTCAGGTCCCTTTTTAATGACAGCCTCAAGTGGAGTCAATGGGCCATTCTCTACAATGCCCCACCCCACCACTCAGGAATACTGTCGGTTCAGTCCTCACGTGGGCTCAGCGGTCTCTTCACAAAGGGGATGGCCCTGCCCAGCCCCAGACCAAAGCCTGTCCTGGAGCAGCCACCCACACGTGGGTAGCCTTGGTCATCAGAAGGGCCTAGCAGCCTTGCCCAGCCCTTTGCCACAAATGGAGGAAAGCAAAAGCAATTTAAAATCTGACAATCAGCTAGATTGGAATCTCATTCCTAACGTATGAGATCTGAGTTGACACAGACTCTCCACATCTGTGCCCAGGAGAGAATTGAATAGCATGTCTGAGAAGGAGGATGAGAGAGCCGCCTCTCCAGCAATCAGACAGCTGACAGGGCTGAGAGCGGAACGCAAAGCCAGAGCATGGCCCTGCCTCCGTGGCAGCCCCTAAGGCCCCCAGAAGGAAATGATAGAGCCAAGAGGCTGGGCAGCAGATGAGGACCTTCATGGGAACAACTCAAAGAAACCTAGGAGAGAGAGCCAGGTGCACAGGTGAGGGACAGCCACAGACAGTAGCAGTGGCCACTGAGTCCCACAGCATCCCGCAGTGAAGAGTGGCAGGGACTGCCAGCCTGCCAGCGTCATGAAAATGTGCCGGACACATCAGGCTGAATAGGGAAGCTGCAGACTGAGGCTAGGGAGTCATCCAAAAGGCTTCAGCTGTCCGCAGTTGTGACTGGGAGCTCCCAGAATAATGTTTTCTAGAGAGATCCAATGGCTATTGCCTTAGAAAATGTCTTCACACTCAAGAAGGTAGGAAAGTGTATTTGAGTCTGAGTAGGATAAAACAGAAACCAGTAGCTGTTTTATTTATAGAGAAACCACTGTGTAATTGTGATCACATTATTGTGACTACATTTTGGAATGAGAAAAAAAATGTGGGGAAATATGATTACTTGTTCTTAGAAGTCAGAATTATCATAAAATTTAACACAGTCAGTATTTATTGGCCCCACTAGTGTAAGATATTATGCTGGGAACTGCAGGTGTTACATAAATAAGGTAGACAGTCTGTGTCCTCATGAGGTTTGCAGGGTAATAAGCAAGACGAAACACATGCAAATCATTATAACACAAAACAGAGTATCCATCCCATAAAAATGAGCAAAGTACCACGGGGGACTCAAAGGGAAAATAGCTTAAGGGAACAGCAGGGGAGGGGGCTTTGAAGGCCAAAGGTCTCGCAGGTCCACACCGTAGAGGAGGCGGGGTTGCAAATTCAAGTGAGGGGATTGATGGGGCAGAGCCTCTGAGGCAGGCGAACAGGATCAAGAACCCTGTGCAGGAGCTTATCCAAAAGGGGCTTCAGGATGGAAAGGGGGTTGGGAGGGAGCTCCCCTTAGATGAGGGTGGTCAGCTTTGTCAGGAGATACTGAGGGGCTCAAGGGGAAGCATCAGTCCTGGGAAAACAAGGATGCACCCCCAAGTGCAGCCACATGGAGGGGTCACCTGGTCCCTCTCCAGCTGAAGAGCTTCCCCAGCCCTTCTGTGTCCCAGCTGGAGCAACGGAGACCTTCCCTCCTACACGTTGATCATCCTCGTTTCTGAGTCTGATTTCTCCTGTGCCGTGGGCATGTTGATTCCCACCTTCTGTGTTCCCAGCCTCGTTTTCTATTTGCTACTTACCCCAGTGCCAATGCTGTAGCTTTGCCTGAAATGCTGGTTGATTCCCCTACATGGCTCAGCCTCAGCTTGGCAGCCAGAGTCAGGCAGCCGATGACCTTCAGAGGGACGGCAGTGCCTCCACCACCAAAGGGACTTTTAGACCTGATTGAGGGTGTCACTAAACCTCTAGGACTAGACGATACAGCCTAGAATTTTTAAAAGAAAGCCAAGGCAAAATGATTATTCCTGACCCCACGTATGTGGCGCTGTTAGTTGCACAGCAGACGGCTGGCCAGCAGCTCCACTCGTGAGAACTCCAGGGCATGTGGCAGGCAGGTGCTGGGAGCCCCTGAGCTAAAGACAGGAGAATCATAGCAAACATCCACCGGATGTTGCACCCGCACTAGCTCCTCCATCATTTGATGGGGCACACGAGGCTGGTATTCCTATTCTCATTTGATAGATGAAGAAACTGAGGCTCAGGAAAGGTAGGTGACTCACCCAAATTGATAAAGGTTCTAAATAGCAGAGTTGGGACTCAGGTGCCATGCTCTTGAAGAAATGGCAAACTTAATAACCTGCAAAAAATAACTGATTTCAGTCATTCATTCAACAAATGCAAATTCCATCCTGCTCCCTCCCGTGACTACCACCATGCCGTGGTGGCACCCACTGTGTGCAGGGCACCATGCCAGGGCCACAGGGAGTCTAGAGTATTGTCCACTGAGCCCCCTCTTGGTGCTGGGCATTTGTCAGGGTGCTGGAGCCATGGCACTGAGAAGGGCGGAGTCAGCTCTTTTAAAAGTAGGAAGGTCAGGGAGGAGCCAGGGACTCCTTTTCAGTGAATTACTGTGGACAAGGGGACTCTGGTCATGGCTAGAGAATTGGCCAAAAGATGAGACAAACAGATATTGTTCTGGGTCCCCCAGGATTAAGTAGTAGAACTGGTCTTCTTTTAAATATTTATAGACAATTTTGATTAGAAAAGCATTTAATTGTCTACACATACTGAACAAGCCGTCTTTTCTCTCCTGGACTCTCTTGGACGGTTTATAGGTACATGTCTCCTGATCCAGAACCCCCTGCTAACCTTACCTTGCGCTGAAATGGTCTTGTAAAGGCTGTAGCATACAACCTTTAGTCATTAGGGTAATTTTTTTTTTTTTTTTTTTTTTTTTTTTGTAAGAACTGGAGACAGTGTCTCACTATGTTGCCCAGTGTGGTCTTGAACTCCTGTGCTCAAGCAATTCTCCTGCCTTGGCCTCCCAAAGTACTGGGATTACAGGTGTGAACCACCATGCCTGGCCGAGAGTAATTTTTTAAGTGTGTAAACCAAAGTGGCTTGTGTGAACTGATCAGCTAGAAATGATTTTGTCCAGCTCCATTATTCACTCATGTATCCACTCATTGAGTTACCTGGATGTTTCTGGTAGGTGGGTTGTTTTGCTTCGGTCATCAAGGCCCTCCTGCAGGCTGCACTTTACTGTGCCTGTGTAAGCAGCCATTGTTTCAGCCACCGTTACCAAAAATGAAAACTTTAAGAAAAATGATTCATAAATATCAGTCAGTATTTTAGATATAGAAACAGTTACTTAGGTCACTCTTAACATGTTTATATATAAAAAAAATTTGACCCGAAATGTTTTCCTTCTTTATACTAAGTTGAAAGTCTAGAGAAATTATTACAGATAAAGCAAGGTTAGAAAACTGATAAACTGCTGCTCAAATTACTTTGGCCTGAAAAATTAACATCCATTTAACAGAGAGAGCAAAACCCACACACACTCATTTATTATTGCATGGGCAAAAAACCCAAAGTGGGATTAGCCTCCATTGCTACCTATAACCATGTAGCTTGCTCCATCCTGCCATTGGTTGAGAAGCTACTTACAGCCAATCTCCTGCCGTGCTCATGGGGACGTGGGAATCAGGCTTGAGTGAAGGAACAAAGGAACCCAAACACACAGTGCCATTTGAAGGGACTTTGGTGTCTCTCCATTTTGAGTACAGTACATCCCCAGTTGAAAGATACTTCAGTCATGTGACTCATCTGGAGAGATGATGGAAGGATCTTTTGTCCAGCTGATTTTGCCACACCCTGTTTACAGGGCTCCGTTTAAGACACTCCAGTGGGTTGAGTGGAATGGTTTAGGGGTATATTTTGAAGAAGAGACACTCCACCCTACTGTCCCCAGCTGCTGTCACATTACAAAGCTGTCACTGATGTGCCACAGCTTCCTGGTTTGCTCCTTGCTTTCCACAGGGAAGAGGGAGGAAGAGGGGTGGGAGAGGGTTGGATACCATAGGGCAGAGTGGTGCTCAGTGGATAGATTGAAGGTGATTAGGAGAGATGAGTCCTAATCACCCAGGCCAGTTGGGAAGAGAGAGACTGGGCTTCAGAAGAAGATGGAAGGAGAGCAAACACTTCCTTCCGCTGCATCTGATGGGACAAGGACGAGGTGACTACTCCTGGCTCCTTCCGCAACCCTGTTTCTGATTTCTTTAGAAAGTAGTCATAGGAAAAATGATCTTACTGGTGATATATGTGTGTTTATATACACACGTGTAGACATAGACATAGACATAAATATGCAGATAATACAATTTGAAAGGAGGAGCCAGGCATGGTGGCTCACACCTGGAATCCCAGCACACTGGGAGGCCAAGGTGGGAGGATCACTTGAGGCCAGGAGTTTGAGACCACCCTGGGCAACATAGCAAGACCCTGTCTCTACAAAAAAAGGTTTTTTTTTTTTTTTTTTTTTTTTTTGAGACGGAGTCTAGCTCTGTCGCCCAGGCTGGAGTGCAGTGGCGCGATCTTGGCTCACTGCAAGCTCCGCCTCCCGGGTTTACGCCATTCTCCTGCCTCAGCCTCCCAAGTAGCTGGGACTACAGGCGCCCGCCATCTCGCCCGGCTAGTTTTTTGTATTTTTTAGTAGAGACGGGGTTTCACCGTGTAGACCAGGATGGTCTCGATCTCCTGACCTCGTGATCCACCCGTCTCGGCCTCCCAAAGTGCTGGGATTACAGGCTTGAGCCACCGCGCCCGGCCAAAAAAAAAGTTTTTTAATTCCCCAGGCACAGTGGCACATGCCTGTAGTCCCAGCTACTTGGGAAGCTGAGATGGGTGGATTGCTTCTACCCAAGAGTTCGAGGCTGCAGTGAGCTCTGCTCACAACACAGTACTACAGTCTGGATGGCAGAGTGAGACCCTGCCTCTAAAAATAATAATAATCATTTGAATGGAATGTATGTGCCATATTAAAATGAAGATTTTTTTTTTCTCTCTGATGACTCTAAGTCAGCAGGTATCAGGAAGGGACACTCTGGTCTGGAGGCACGCTGGAATTACCAGCATGAGCCGCTGTGCCCAGCCAAAAGTAGTCACATTCTTTACCACATCATCTTTCCATGATGACTAAAGGAGATAACACATATAAAGCACTTTAAGCCGTAGTTAGTATGCATCCAATAAATGTTACCTGTACTTAATAATCAGCATCATAGTAATAGAACATATATCATTGACTATGAAATCAGAAAGGTGAAAGAAGTTATTGGAGGAGATGAGTTTTGACTCTGGTCTTGAAGGATGAAATTGACTCAGATTAGCAAATAGAAATCAGAGACACATTCCAGATAAGACCCTACAGGGAAGGGGTCACAGGTTATATCTGATCTTCTCCCAGTGTTTTCTCCTTTAGGGATTTCTTTACTTTTTAGCTCCTTATTTATTTTCATCATTTTTAAATGATGAAAATTATCTATTGCCATGACAACATACTGCAATTGTGAACTCTGACAGCTTTGTTCTTTATTCAGAAGTGATGTTCTTTCAAGCCCATTTCAGCAAATATTTCTCATTCTGCTCCTATCGCTCTCTCTCTCACTTGCATTAACCAACTCATAATGGGATTGATAAGCTGTCAATAATAATTAAATGCAATCATGGGATGAATTTCGGTAGTATCGATAGATACGAGCCTAAAGAATCTGCAGTAGTCATCTCAAATGTGTGCTCATTTCTAAAGTGACTCATTTAACAGCTTCCCATTAGTTCTCTAATCTGCATAGTGTGTTCAGGTAGAGCGCAGAGCTTTCTAACAATGGAAGAGATGAAAAACAGCTAGCAAATGAATTCACCTTCTGCAAATAAATGTGCCACTTGTAAATCCAAAAAGGCAGGCAAATCAGCATCAAGCCGTGCCGTACATATTTGCTCATTAAGCTCGGGGCTCCCCAGCTACAACAAAGGGATGGGACCCGGGAAGGGTTTATAAAGGTTTTATCCCACACTCCTTGTCGATAACTAGACGCTGACATTCAGATTCTTCAGTCTCTTTGGTGGGAGGCTCACTACCTGTTGGGTTTCCATCAAGTAGATGGCCTTCAGTTCTCACAGGTCACCCAGGCCAAGCTGTCCGCTCTCACAAGACTCATGCCAGGAAGCCATTCTTCAGTGACAAGAAGCTCAATGACTCATGAAGTGGCTATTGTGTCTTGAGATAGTTCTAGTTAGAAAATTCTTTTTCACATTAAGCTGAAGCTTCTCCACAATTTCCACATTGGAGTGAAGAGCTCCAAATATGCCCAATTGGAATTTTACTCAAGGACAGATTACAGTTTTGCCAAAATTAGTGTGTGTTTTTGTCTTTTTGTTTTTTAAAATATTTCTCATTTTCTAAACTACTCACATCCTAAGGAAGATATGATCAGCAAGAACTGCCAGATCTGGGTCCATATGTAAAGTACATCTACTAAAAGGATCTCTTTCATCCCCAGATTAGGGCTAGACCATTCCTATTTTAAAATGTCTCTAGAAATCTTTCAGAGGTCCTCACAGTGGCTCCTTTAATGCCATGAGTAATCTCTCTCAATGAGTTTCGGAGCAGGTTGGAGCTGGATGGATGTTACAGGTTATCCAGGACACTGTCCAGAGCCACACCAGTAAAGGAACATCAGAGCTAGGACTGCAGCGCCAGCTCCCAGGACACATTTGGGAGTCAGCTTCCATCCTCACCTGGGGTCCTCTGCCCACAGAATGTGCACCTGCAACAGAACATGTCTGCGTTTCGTGAAATGACCAGAGGCATGTTCATCATTCAGGAGTAGCTGTGCCTGAAACAGAGTGAAGGGCAGGGCAGCGCCATCTCCTCCTCACCACCCCTCAGGAACCAGCAGCTGCTCCCAGTCATGGCTCCCAGCTCTTCCCCTGGCCCTCAAGCACTTTGAAACAGTGCCGGGTGGGAGGAGTTCCCTTATTACACAAGACACTGCAGCAAACCAGTTGTTTCCCATTACTCCCCATCGCTCATCCCAGAAGACAACTGCAGGTTTCACTGCCCTTGTCTTGTTAAGGCAGCTCTCCTTCCCTCCTGCTCCCTCCTTGTCCTCAGCTTCCCGCGTCTCCCTGCTCTCAGATCCCTCCTCCCTACCTCCTAGCTCAGAGACCTCCTGGTGTCCCACTTCCTAATTTTTTTTTTTTTTTTTACTTAATTTATATTTATAAAATATGTTGAGATACTGTTTTTTGTGGTTATTGGTAGACAGCAATCTTTTTTTTCTTTTTAAGATGGATTCTGGCTCTGTCACCCAGGCTGGAGTATAGTGGTGCGATCTCATCTCACTACAACCTCAGCTCCCAGGTTCAAGCAATCTCCCACCTCAGCCTCCCAAGAAGCTAGGATTACAGGCATGTGCCACCACACCCAGGATTTTTTTTTTTTTTTGCGGGGGCGGGGCGTGGTGGGCAGAGTCTCACTGTCGCCCAGGCTGGAGTGTGGTGGTGCGATCTCCGCTCACTGCAACCTCCACCTCCCGTGTTCAAGCGATTCTCCTGTCTCAGCCTCTCTAGTAGCTGGGATTACAGGTGCACACTGCCACGCCTGGCTAATTTTTGTATTTTTAGTAGAGACAGGATTTTGCCGCGTTGGCCAGGCTGGTCTCCAACTCCTGACCTCAAGTGATCCGCCCACCTTGGCCTCCCAAAGTTCTGGGATTACAGGTGTGAGCCACCATGCCCAGCGGATTTTTTATTTTTAGTAGAGACAAAGTTTCACCATGTTGGCCAGGCTGGTCTCAAACTCCTGACCTCAAATGATCCGCCTGCCTTGACCTCCCAAAGTGCTAATTACAGATGTCAGACACCGTACCTAATTATTTTTATTTATTTTTAATTTTTTTTTTTTTTAAGAGTGTGGGTCTCTTTGTCACCCACACTGGAGTGCAGTGACATGACCACAGCTCACTGCAGCCTCAAACTCCAGGGCTCAAGCCATCTTCCTGCCTCAGCCTCCTGAGCAGCTAGGACTTATAGGCGCACACCACCATGCCTAGCTAATGTTTTTATTTTTGTAGAGATGGGATCTCACTGTGTTGCCCAGGCAGGTCTCATATTTCTGGCTTCAAGCAGTCCTGCCACCTTGGCCTCCCAAAGTGCTGGGATTACAGGGCTGAGCTACCACACCTAGCTCCCACTTTGTAATTCTTGTACTGGATGTCAGTGCCCTCCCACTCTCTAGGTGTCTCCACTGAGCCCTGATGTACAGCTGCAAAGTGCCCAAGACTCTCAATCTCTTTTGCTTTTTTTTTTTTTTTTGTGAGACGGAGTCTTGCTCTGTTGCCCAGGCTGGAGTACAATGGCACAATCTTTTTTTTTTTTTTTTTTGAGGCGGAGTCTCGCTCTGTCGCCCAGACTGGAGTGCAGTGGCGCAATCTCGGCTCACTGCAAGCTCCACCTCCCGGGTTCACGCCATTCTCCTGCCTCAGCCTCCCAAGTAGCTGGGACTACAGGTGCCCGCCACCTCGCCCGGCTAGTTTTTTGTATTTTTAGTAGAGACGGGGTTTCACCATGTTAGCCAGGATGGTCTCGATCTCCTGACCTCGTGATCCGCCCGTCTCGGCCTCCCAAAGTGCTGGGATTACAGGCTTGAGCCACCGCGCCCAGCCAATGGCACAATCTTGACTCACTGCAACCTCTGCCTCCTGGGTTCAAGTGATTCTCCTGCCTCAGCCTCTGAGTAGCTGGGATTACAGGCACCTGCCACCATGTCCAGCTAATTTTGGTATTTTTAGTAGAGACGGAGTTTCACCATGTTGGTTGGGCTGATCTCGAACTTGTCATCTCAGGGGATCCACCCACCTCAGCCTCCCAAAGTGCTGGGATTACAGGCATGAGCCACCTCACCCGGCCTGGACTTTGTTATTGATGGAGATATAATTCATGTACCATCCTGTACAGTTGAATGTGCACCATTCAGTGGTTTCAGTCTATTAATTTTTAATTGTAAAATATATATAACAAATTTGACATTTCAACCATTTTTAAGTGTAAATTCAGTGACATTAATTATACTCATAATGCTGTATAGTCATCACCATTATCTATTTTCAGAACTTTCCCATTGCCCCAACCAAAAACTATACCATTAATCAGTAATTTCCCACTCTCCTCTCCCCTAGCCCCCAACCTCTGGTAACCTCTAATGTATTTTCTGTCTGTATGAATTTGCCTATTCTAGGTATTTCATATATGTAGACTCAAACAATTTGTCCTTTTGTGTCTGGTTTATTTCATTTAATGTTTTCAAGATTCATCCATATTGCAGCATCTATCCGAACTTTTTTTTTCTTTTTTTTTTTTTTTTTTGGAGACAGGGTCTCACTCTGTCACCCAGGCTGGAGTGCAGTGGTGTGATCGCAGCTCACTGCAGCCTCAAACTCCTGGGCTCCCACCTCAGCCTCCCAAACAGCTGCAACTACAGGCACACACCACCATACCTTGCTCATTTTTTTAATTGTTTGTAGAGGTGGGTTCTTACTGTGTTGCCCAGGCTGGTCTTGAACTCCTGGCCTCAAGCAGTCCTCCCACCTCAGCCTCCCAAAGCACTGAGATTACAGGCATGATCCACCCCTCCCAGCGTTCATTCATTTTTATGACTGAATAGTATTCCACTGTATGGATACACCACATTTTCTATCCATTCACCAGTCGATGGACATTTGGGTCGTTTCCACCTCTTGGTATTTTTAATAGTGCTGCAGTGAACATTGGCTTACCTGTATCTGAGTACCTGTTTCCAATCCTTTAAGTACGTACTTAGGAATGGAATTGCTGTATAGTAACTCTGTGTTTAGCTTTTTGAGGAACAAGCATATGGACATTTCACATTTAAACTGTCATAACTGGGAGGTGTGGGTCTGTATTAATTAAAATGTATCTACTTTAAGTTAACATGAAGAGCCATAAATATATGCAACCAATTCATTCCTCACCTTCTTTTGAGTTCTTAACAATTATCATCTGTACGATTCATCTGACAGTTAATCACGGAGGCTTTGTGACATCCATTATTCTCTCTAACTGGTTATTTTAAAGCTTTTACTATTTAACTTGTCATGTTTTTATACAGTCCTCCACTGAGATTTTGATCTCCTCGAGGGCAGAGACACATATTTCTTTGTATAGCTATTCCCTGTAGTACCCCGCATAGATCTCCAAGATATCATGAGTTTTAATTTTCTTTCATTTCAATCTTCTGGTTTAGTCATAGACTAGAAAAAAGGAAACTTTTCCAGCAAGTCCTCACCCTGATAGAATTCTCTTTGCCTAGATAAGTTTTTTGCAAACCTGTTTTCACATGGTAAATAAGGTAACACAACTTGTAAGAAGAAGAATCATAGCAGCCATTATGGAATACTTATCATGTGTTGTGTATCGTTTAAAGCACATGTGCTTTCTCACTTAGTTCTCAAAACAAGCCTATGATATAGGTCGAATTGTTACCTACCTTTTACTGATGAGGCTGCTGAATCACTGAGAGGTTAAATAGCTGCCCACCGCCCTGTCACCAGCACATGTTGAAGTTAGATAGCTGACTGCAAGTTTCATGTTCTCACCCACAAACACGGTTAGGCACCCTGAACCAGGGAGGACAGTGTCCAGCCACTGGAAGAATTATCCAATCTAGATGTCAGGAGCGCTGAGCGTTGGGGAGCAGGGCCAGCGCCTCCTGGGGACTGCACCTCACAGCTCCCCCAGCCTTCCATAGCTCAGCAGCAGGGCTCTGTTCTTCTGTCCCTCCTGCCTGGCTGCTGTGGACTCTGGAACTTGCCCACTTCCCTGCTGCCCCTAGGGTGGTGGAGATCCATCATGGGAAGAGCCTGACCTCGCTGTGTGGCCTCAAGCAATATACCCAGAGGTGGCTGTGACTCTATGAGGCTCTATCAATACCAGCGGCTTCTCTCATCCAATTAGCTGGAAACTGACCAGCTTGCCTAGGCAATTTTCATTTCTTAAAAATAAATGATCAATATCTAAAAATAGATGCACACTCATTTTTAAAGCCTTATATAAGCACACACTAAACAATAAATTTCACATCCATCATACCAGCAGCCTCTCACTGAGTTTGAAAACAGACAGAAGTAAACATCTCTGAACAAACATGCTGGCCAAGAGCCATCCAAAGCCAGTGCCTCCCTATTGTATGAAGTTCCACATGTAAGATGAAGGCCAGGGCGTCAAGAGTGGCTTTCACACAGCATCAACGTGGCAGGGGCCTTCCCACCAGGCCCCAGTACAGTACCATCTCCCCTGATCCTTGGCCCAGGCAGTGGAAAAGCCACAGGTGGGCCTGGCTCCTGAAAAGGGGAATGCAGAGGTCCTAGTGGCCTGCACACAGCCCACAGAGCACACTCAAAGCAAGGAGGCGGAGGGTGTCATCTCCAGCTCTGCATTCTCCACGGCACGTCTGCACTGTGCTGTGTGGGTGTAGCCTCCTCAGAGCCTCACACTGCATCCCATTCCTTGGACATTCTGTTCCCTCCTGCATAAGCTTTGCCAGGCCACAGGCACCAAACCTAAACTTATGACATTCTTCTCCCAGCAAGGTTTACTCCTAAGCCAGGTCCCCAGGTTGCTGGGTTCTTGCTGGTTTTCTCCTTGCTCAGATGTTCCGTTCTGGTGGGCCCACGGGGGTTGTACACAGCTCTGGGCTGCAGGTGCCTCCCCTGCAGCTCTGCTGAGCTCTGCTGCACAGGAAGAGCCCAGGCCAGCCCGGAAGCATCGCACTCCCTAGTTTCCAGAAGCACCTGTGGGTCCAGCACCAGCCCCGTCTCCATGTCTTCACATGTCCCCCTGCTGCCGGCTACACAGGGGACATTTGCATGCCAGCCTCCCCAGCGGGGTTAGGGTGAGCAAAAGCCCTGTTCCTGCCCTCTCCCCTCTGCCTCCCTCCCCTGCCCCAGGGCATGAAATGCTAGTTGGGTGTCTCACCTCATGACCTTCTCCCACCTCTGACTTCTCCCTTTGCATTTTCAGCACTGTCTCCAAGCAGAGAAAAAACGTCATCAGCTGTGTCACGGTCCACGACTCCCCCTACTCCGACTCCTCCAGCAACACCAGCCCCTACTCCGTGCAGCAGCGCACCGGGCACAACAATGCCAACGCCTTTGACACCAAGGGGAGCCTGGAGAATCACTGCACGGGGAACCCCCGAACCATCATCGTGCCACCCCTGAAAACCCAGGCCAGCGAAGTATTGGTGGAGTGTGATAGCCTGGTGCCAGGTAATTTGGGGCCAGGACAGGACAGGAACATCTCCCTGGAGAGCGGTTTTCCTGTTTTTCTGCTGCTAGAAATGTTGCTGTATGGGAGCTAGTACAATAGAAAGTGTCCAGCCAGTGACTGCAGGCGATCCTTACCGAGGATTTTACTGAAGTAGCCAGGGGAGGCTTCTGCTTAACAGCACATTGTATAAGCAGTGTTTTCCTTCTTTAATTCTGTAATCAATACCTCTCTGCCTTTACAATGGCTCTGCTTCCAACTAGGTTGATTAATAGAAAATAAAAGCCTCCTGGTTCTTTATGCCCGAGCCTGGAAGAATACCTGGTCTGGGGAGTTTCTGGCTGACATCTAGCACTGCTCCCTTCCAGGAAGCCCTGGTGGTCAGGTGGGCTTCTTGTGTAGGAAGAACCTCCTCCGAGTCTTGCTAGGGAAGGGTGAAATCGGCCCCTCCCAGCCCCTCCTTGGAATCAGCTGCCGGGCAGCAAGACCAAGCCGTGCGTGTTTCTCTGCTCACGCGCTGCTCTCTTCAGAGGACTCCTCCTGTTCCGCAAAGGCTTGTCCTGAAAATTGGGCCCTGGAATAAAGGCTGAGAACATAACCTTCTGAATAAACTCAGCGGCTCACCGTAGATTTTGTAGCATCTATTTAGCATTTCCCTTGCTCATGCTCACAGTGGAATAATGTGGGGACTAAACCAGAAGAAATCTGCGCATCCCGCTAATTCCGCCACGAACCGCACCCAAGCCAGCCTGCACCTGCATGATGGCGCAATGGAAAAGGGAAGGAAAGGGAACGCCAAGAAGCTTTTGTCTAGATGTGAGCAGCTGTTACTTCTCAGGAGGACCTCACGTCTGACACCTGAGGTCGCTACAGGAACTGGGAACTCTTCCTGGGTGGTGACCGTAAGGCCCAGTGGGTGCAGGCCCCATTCAGGGGCTGCTACTGCGGGTGAAGAGTGGAGGCAGGATGGGGTCATTAGGACTTTTCCAGCCCAGTGCCTCAGGCCAGCCTGCACGGTGAGGGTCAGCGCCCTGGGACGCTCTCCCAAGAGCTCATGGCATTGCCTGGGATGGGGCCCCTTTTGCTGAGAGGCTCTGCCTGAAGGGGAGATGGTGACAGCTGCAGGCTCATGCTCCCTGCCGTCCACTTCCCAACCCAAGGCAGCATCACCCTTTCCGACATTTGTATCGGAAGTTCTTTTTCCCTGACTTTGGAGTTACCCCAGCTACCTTTCCTCTGAAGAAATGCTTGTGAAACGCGGCTTCTCAGCACCCTGCTAAAACATCTCCGTTTTCAAGTCCTGGTCTGTCCCCAACAGTACCATCGTGACAATGCAGCCTCCAAGCAGCTTTGACGTCAGAGCCAGCGTTCCTGTGGGCCTGGGGGCAGGGGATCGTGGTGCCCACGGTGTCCTGGCTGCTCCACAAGAAAGACACACAAGCAGCACACAGCTCACACTGTGCTCTCTCGGAAGGAGACCTTACCTTTGGGAAAAATGGAGCCACAGCAGTGCCACATGACAGGGCGAGCATTCTGGTTGACAGGGGCCAGAGTGTACTTACTGCTAGGGTCTGGTGACCTGGGGACAGAGAACCAGGCTGGAGCCCTCCCAAAATTAGGCACCTCTCTGAGGAAAAGAAAATGAAGCTGTCCCTTCCACAGGGCTACAAGGACATCTCTCTCCAAAAACCATCTTTTTCCACCCAGGCAAATATTTTGGTGGAAACCCTGCCAGGAAGCAACATTCTCTAGCAGTAACCAAAGGCCCTGGGAGGCACCCGAAGTCATTCACACCAGGAGCCAGGATTCCTTAGAGAGAGCTGCACGCTTTTCAGCTCAGCTATCCTTTAAATATTGTTTAAAGCTGTATGCAGCACACATTTTTAAGTTTAAAGATTTGCAAAGGATAGCATTTGTCTTGTATCATTTAAGTTCCTTAAATACATGTTTGTGCAAACCTCGAAGCTGCAGACTGAACTCATTCCATATGCGGGAGTGCTGCCTGTGCCCTCGCGAGCAGGGGCATTCCTCGTGTGGTGCCTGCCCTTCCCCAGCCAGTGGCGTTCAATACTCATACACACCTTTAGCTGCAGAACCATCCTAGGCTTGGAAAAGTCAGGAAAGCAGCCTTCCTCAGCTCCCTGGGGTCCAGTGATGCACACAGGCCAAGGTAGAGTCAGTAGCAGCTACCCCAGCTGCAGCGCCCAGAGCATGGGAGAGTTCAGGGCTCCCTCAGCCCTCTTAGGCCAGGATATGCGCTGCTGTTTCTCCGCCATACTCAGCCCCTCCTGTGGCTCTCAGCCTTTCAGTCCTTCTCAGGTTGGGGTTAGGAAGTTTCTTTTGGAAGCAACAGAGTGAACTCTACACTGGCTTAAGACAAACAACTTACTGGAAGGATGCAGGGCTAAGGGGAAGTTCAACAACTAAATCCCAGGCAGGGCAGGAGCCAGAATCCCTGGGACCTGAGCCCTGGGGGCCAGATGCCTGCTCTCTGAAGCTGCCTTCACCCAACTCACAGCCAGCAGCTCCCAGGCTCCCAGTGTCCCATTTCCAGGAGACCAGAATTGATTGTCCCAGCTTGGAGAGACACCTGTTTTTTTGTTTTTTGTTTTTCGGAGAGGAGTCTCGCTCTGTCGCCCAGGCTGGAGTCCAATGGCACGATCTCAGCTCACTGCAACCTCCGCCTCCCGGCTTCAAGCAATTCTGCTGTCTCAGCCTCCCGAATAGCTGGGACTACAGGCATGCACCACCACACCTGGCTAACTTTTTGTATTTTAGTAGAGATGGGGTTTCACCGTGTTAGCCAGGCTGGTCTCAAACTCCTGAGCTCAGGCAATCCACCCGCCTTGGCCTCCCAAAGTGCTGGGATTACAGGCGTGAGCCACTATGCCTGGCCAAGACACCTATTTTTTGAGCCTCAGCTTTAACCAGGAGACACAGTTCAATAATGACACCAACAGTAGCTAAAAACTTAAATGCCAGATACTCAATACCTAAGCCCTTAGATGCCAGATACTAAGCGTTCTACACCTGTTAACTTGTTCAATCCTCATCACTGCCCTACCTGGAGCTGCCATGATTTTCCCAGTTTTCCAGGTTAAAAATGGAGGCACAGAGGGGATGACCAGCCTTCCCAGAGCCATGTGGCTGGGCCTCCCGGAGGTCTGGCCCTAGAGCTTATCTGTGCTGTAAGCAACCCGCCCCGCAACTCACCTAGTGCAGACAAGGCCGCTGTAGCCGTTCTCAGGACAGGGGATCATGGAGAGTAGCTGGACAAGGCATGACTGGAAAACTCTATAGAATGTTTCCTCACTGTTCCAAAGTGCACATTAGGAGGTTGACCTTCAGCATTAGCCCATTGTCGCTTTGTCCGTCACCACAGGAGGAGTTACTGTTATACTTTAATCTCTTGGTCCCCTTCAGGACGTCCTCCCTTACTCGGGGCTCTCGTCCTCTGAGAGCTTGGCAAGCTCTGACCCAACCCCCATCTCCTGTCCCCATGCTGACGGTAGCATCAGGGTTGCATCACGCCCATTTCAGCTAACATTCCCTGACCCCTTCGCTGATGCCTCGAGCTCAGTGTTTCTCCCTCAAATCTCATTACCACAAAATGCCCAGGAAGTTGGGATAGAAGTAGGTGACATGCGCAGCAGAGCCCAGCAACCCGCTGCAGAGCAGGAGTGGGACTTCCCCCAACAAAGTAGCAGTGTGGCTGCGGAAGGTGAGAAGCAGGCTCTGCAGAGCCAGTGTTTGCAGCTCTCTATTTTTTTTTTCTACATTGAGTCCACAAAAATCCCTCCATCCGCCAGGTTTTGGGGGACATTGGAGTCTAACGGGTTTGGCTTGGGCACAGTGTTGGGTCGCAAGGCCCTGATTCCCAAATGCAGGTCTGTTCAGCCAGGGCCAGGTGGCTCTGGAGTCCTGGGAAGCTTGCTAAGAATACCAATTGCGGATTTCCCACACCTACCCAAGGAATTCTGATTCAGTAGATGGGGTGGGAGGGGCCCCGGGCACTAATGCACGGTTGGATTTGCGGCCTCTGAGTTGCACCCACTGCGCCTGTCCCCACTGAGGCAGCTCACCCTTCACTCAGAGCAGGGGGCTCTGTGGGTTTTGGGGTCAGGAAGGCCCCCTTCCACCTGCAGTGTGCACCAGAATCTCCTGTCCCCAGGTTTCCGGTTTTCCTTTGACCTTCTTGAGAGGCTGAGACCTCTAGAGGCACATTTCTCTCTTAATCAACAATTAATCAGCATTCTCTCCTGCTGGGCTTCAGCCTCAGGCATCTCCTCTTTGACTTTGATTTCATCGCCCTGGGATTTGTAATAGAATTGATCCAACCGAATTCAATCAAGGGCCTGGTCGTTTCCATGCGTGGCTCATTAATATTTAGCACTCTCTGCCCCAAGAATGACCAGATTCTCTCCTTTTACACTAACCACCCACAGGATACTTCACTGAGATGGTATGAGCCTTCCGGTTCACCTAAGATGCTCAGACCCCAAAATGAATGCTCCGAATTCTTGCGTCTGAACATGGGGTGTAGACCTGTCTTTGGACATCTTACAATATGTTCTTGCTGCCTCTCCCTTAATATGAAACATTCTACCTGATTCATCCTTTGAACACCCCTACTTTGGGCAGCTTCCTCAAATATGAACAGCTTTAGAGTTGGGGCTCTGTGGAACGACAGTGCTGCATTTTGGCGGCTGACCGGATTCCCTGGCCAAAGCTCTTTCCCATACTCAGTTATTTCATCTTTCCTCTCCTAGGGCTTCCTTACACTTTTCAGTGTCACCAGGCAGTAATCCTAAAGTACAGCAAGGTTTCCAGAAAATATAAATCACAGAAATATAGCTGTCCTCAGCTCAGCATGGTGGCTCACGCCTGTAATCGGAGCACTTTGGGAGCCCAAGATGGGCAGATCACCTGAGGTCAGGAGTTCGAGATCAGCCTGGCCAACATGGCAAAACCCCATCTCTACTAAAAAATACAAAAATTAGCCAGGTTTGGTGGCACGCACCTGTAATCCCAGCTACTCGGAAGCCTGAGGCTGGAGGATCGCTTGAACCCAAGAGGCGGAGGTTGCAATGAGCCGAGATTGCGCCACTGCACTCCAACCTGAGCAACAGAGCGAGACTCCATCTCAAAATAAAAAAAGGGATTTAGCTGTCCTCCATGGAAAGTCAAGGTAATAAAAATATTTCAAGCACATTCCAGAAACTTAATGAAGAAAAATAACTGAGTACAAGATCCAACACATAAAGTGCTCAGATCAACAAAGGACAGTGGCAAGGAGGTCACTCATTACCTTTCTGTCTTAAAATGTGCTCGCTTTTTCCTGGGGAAAGCCTTCCTCAGTCTGGTTCTTAGACTAAAAATCAGTACCATGGCTGGGCACGGTGGCTCATGCCTGTAATCCCAACACTTTGGGAGACCGAGGCAGGCAAATCACTTGAGGTCAGGAGTTCACAACCAGCCTGGCTAACATGGTCAAACTCTGTCTCTACTAAAAATGCAAAAATTAGCAGCTGGGCGCAGTGGCTCATGCCTATAATCCCAGCAGTTTGGGAGGCCGAGGCAGGCGGATCACAAGGTCAGGAGTTCGAGACCAGCCTGGCCAATATGGTAAAACCCCATCTCTACTAAAAATACAAAAATTAGCTGGGCGTGGCAGTGGGTGCCTGTAGTCCCAGCTACTTGGGAGGCTGAGGCAGGAGAATTGCTTGAACCCGGGAGGCAGAGGCTGCAGTGAGCTGAGATCATGCCACTGTACTCCAGCCTGGGCGACAGAGCGAGACTGTCTCAAAAAAAAAAAAAAAAAAAAAAAACAATTAGCTGGGCGTGGTGGTGCATGCCTGTAATCCCAGCTACTCGGGAGGTTGAGGCGCGAGAATCACTTAAACCTGGGAGGCAGAGGTTGCAGTGAGCCAGGATCACACCACTGTACTCCAGCCTGGGAGACAGAGCAAGACTCGATCTCAAAAAAAGAATCAGTGTTGTCTCTGTGCACGTCTCACCTCAGCAGGACTGGTTGCCCAAGGAGGCGGGACAGCCCCCGGCCCCAGCACCAGGCTCTTGTTCATTCCCTGGTCTGCCCTCCCCTTCTTGGTGGGGGACCATCTGCCTGTCTTTCCACCTGGAAGATGTTTTCTTTTCCATTAACTCTACTGTTCTTTAGCTTTTAAGGAACAGAAGCAATGCTTGTTGTAACTATGGTTTCTAACGATACAAAACAAACCACACAGTCTTCAGGCTGCTTTGTCGTAGCCTTCACTTACTAAAGCCGTCTTTTTCTGCTCCCATCGGCATTGAAGTTAGAGAAAGGTGTCTGGAATTTTCTCCCTGCCACACTTTCCTAGGCTATTATGCAGGTTTGCTCCTAAAGAAGCCCAATGTCCGCCAGGCACAGTGGCTCATGCCTGTAATCCCAGCACTTTGGGAGGCCAAGGGCAGGTGGATCACCTGAGGTCAGGAGTTTGAGACTAGCCTGGCCAATGTGGTGAAACCCCATCTCTACTAAAAATACAAAAAATTAGCCAGGCGTGGTGCCGGGTGCCTGTAATCCCAGCTACTCGGGAGGCTGAGGCAGGAAAATCGCTGGAACCTGGGAGGCAGAGGTTGCAGTGAGCCGGGATCGCACCATTGCACTCCAGCCTAGGCAACAAGACTGAAACTCCATCTCAAAAAAAAAAAAAAAAAAAAGCCAGTATCTTCTCACCAGTCTGGGTCTGTTTGTTGCTTTTGCCATTACAAAAGTGCTTGCATTTAATGAAGGGCTATGGCTGTGCATCTGGGTGCATTTGATTTGAAATTTCACTTCGGTCTGTATTAATACTGCACTGTGTTAGGCGGCCCCCTTCTGGAGGAGAGCTGAGGTAGTAAAGCATCTCTTCAGCTTTTATCAAGGGGCGATGGTCCTGCCTGCAGAGCTCCACCACCCAAGGTGGGGAGATGACCCCCACTCAGCAGCAGAACTCTCGCCCTGTGGGGCTCTTGCCCCTGCTGGGCTGGACACTCATGCCCTGTCCTGCCCTGTCCTGTTCTGGTGGCCTCCCTGGACTTGGGCTGTCCCTGCCTGTCAGCATCTTCACCTGGTTTATCCTCTGGCCTCGCCACCTCATCTGTGTGATCTGTGATGCCTCCTCCTCATTCACACTTTCAGCATTCTCCCTGCCACCCCCGTCCCTGGTGGTACACAGTCACTGTCCTTAGCACACAGCAGGAGCTCAGAAAATACTTGTTGGATGAGTTAAAACCACTGGGCTCTGAAGAGGCTCCTGTGGCTCTCTGGCTGGGTAACATGGAAGCCATCCAGCTCAGGGTTCAACCTGCCTCTCTCAGAGCCCCTGACTACTCAGAGCGTGGTCCACTGCCCAGCAGCACTGGCACTCCCTGGGAGCTTGTCAGAAATGCAGATGCTCAGGCCTCCCAGAGCTGCTGGCCAGAGTCTGCACTGAACAAGATGCAGGAATTACATTTGGGAAGTGTTGATGGAGCCACCTGCTGACCATGAGGTCACCTCTGGTGGGTCACAGTGTTTCTTCCACTCTTCAGCCCCCTTGGCAATAACATGGAAGCCATTTTGTGCTTGGCTGTGTTTGGCTCACAGGGCCACTCCTGGATGACTTAGTCTCATCCTGCCTAGAGGCAGGTAACTAGACCAGGTGACTCTTAGGGTTATTTTAGCTTCTAGTAGTTCATTATGTCCCACCACAGACACTGTCTCCTCTGATACCCACAGTCACCCACGGTGGGGACCAAGCAGGGATCCTGTCTTAGTCTATTTTGTATTGCTGTAACACAGTACCTGAGACTGAGTAATTTATAATCAATAGAAGTTTATTTGGCTCACAGTTCTGAAGGCTAGAAGTACAAGAACAGGGTGCCAGCATCTGGCAAGGACCTTTGTGCTGCATCTTCCCAGCACAGAAGGCAGAAGGGCAAGAGAGCATGAGGGTGAGGGGGCCAGACTTGTTTTCATCAAAAAAGCCAATCTCTCAATAGCTAACCCACTCCCGAGATAACAACATTAATGCACTGATAGGTCATACACTCGTGAGGGCTCTGCCCTCAGAAGCTGACATCCCTTACTGGCCCCACCTTAAACACTTGCATTGGGGACTAAGTTTCTAACACAAGAACTTCAGGGAACACATTCAAATTATAGCAGATCTCTCCCACCCATTTTCCAGAGGCTGGAAGTCACACCTGCCAGAGGAGCAGCACTGGGCCTGGCCTTAGGCTGCCGGCCCACCTTGCCTCTCCTGATTCTTTTCTGCTTTCCCTTCTTCATCCCCTCCTACAGCCCCGTCCACCCTCCCAGCCAAGCGAGTGAGCCAGAGCCCCACTGCATCCAGAGTCAAAGCAAAGTCCTAGTGGGTCCAGAGGAGATGAGGCTGATTTGTGATTGCCCAGCTTCAGGCACATGTTTCTTCCTGGAATACCACTTTTCCCTGGTGGGGTAGCATCTTCTGGGCAGCCGGGACCCTGCTACCCATCTGACCTCTTTCTCCTCCTGCCACAGTCAACACCAGTCACCACTCGTCCTCCTACAAGTCCAAGTCCTCCAGCAACGTGACCTCCACCAGCGGTCACTCTTCAGGGAGCTCATCTGGAGCCATCACCTACCGGCAGCAGCGGCCAGGCCCCCACTTCCAGCAGCAGCAGCCGCTCAATCTCAGCCAGGTAAGCCCCACGGCTGGCGCCCCAGGCCAGGCAGAGCCCCATCCCCTCATCCTTCCGCTTCAGAGAGGATCACTGTGGCGGCCCCTCACCCACCTCACAGGGCTGCAGTCCTGGCCACAGGTGGCAGCACATGCCCTTGGTGACCTCTGGTGGCTTCTTCCACCACAGGTCACCCTGGGGGAAGTTGATATCACCGGTGTACAGAGAGCTGGCCCAAAGCAAAGCAACTTGTCTAATGTTACAAAGCCCTTAGTGACATGGTGCTAGAGCTTAAAAATAGGATGGACCACATATTGCTGTTTCAACCCAGCAAAGGGTAGAGCACTGTGTCCTGCCCCTGTCGGCCTGGGACTCCAGGGACAGACCTGCATCCGACTCATTGCAGGGAGGGCCCACACAGCCTCCAAGTGAAGGTAAGAGTTGTCCCAGGACCTGGAGGAAGGGGGGTGGGTTGAGGTGAAATGTGAGTGACCCGAGTTTCTGCAGGCCTGTACAGGGCTGTGTCAAGGGCTCTTCATCAGGCCTGACTCACACGGTGGACTCAGGGCCCCTGTTTCTCTAGAAACAAGATGAGATAAATGGGGTGTTTGTGTTCAGAGCTTCTTATCCGAAGCGCTGCACCAGGTCATCAGTGGATCCTGTGTCTCTGTCATGTGACTTAGGTTCTCCAGGTAGGAGAGGGCTATTTTATTTGGACTGACAGAACTTCGAACAGCAGTGCTTCTGAGAGCCAACCCTTTTTTTTTTTTTTTTAAACAGGGTCTTTTTCTGTCACCCAGGCTCAAGTGCAGTAGCACAGTCATGGCTGTCACTGCAGCCTCTGCCTCCTGGACTCAAGTAATCCTCCCACCTTAGCCTCCCGAGTAGCTGAGACTACAGGCATGAGCCACCACACCTAGCTAATTTTCAAAATTTTTTGTAGAGATGTTGTGAGAGCCAACAATTTTGAGAACAAGATTTTACAGTGAGTAAGAAAGCAATTGCTGCTCAAAGAGTGTCCTGGCCGGGTGCGGTGGCTCACTACAGTAGTCCCAAGGCAGGGGGATCATTCTAGGCCAGGAGTTCAAGGCTACAGTGAGCTAGGTTCATGCCACTGCACTCCAACCCGGGGCATCCTGATAATGCCACGGCGTCTATGTGTCCTGGGAGAAATACTTTCTCCTGTAACTTTGCAGCTGGCTTTTCGTGTATCACCCCAGCCTGGTGAGTGGCAGGCCAAGTCGGGACTTTCTCAATCCAAGTGATTTTTTTTTTTTTTTTTTTTTTGAGACAGAGTCTCACTCTGTCACCCAGGCTGGAGTGCACTCGCGTGATCTCAGCTCACTGCAACGTCTACCTCCCAGGTTCAAGTGATTCTCGTGCCTCAGCCCACCGAGTAGCTGGGAATACAGGCAAGGCACATGCCACCATGCCCGGCTAATTTTTTTGTATTTTAATAGAGACGGGGTTTCGCCATATTGGCCAGGCTGGTCTCGAACTCCTGACCTCAGGTGATCCGCCCACCTCTGCATCCCAAAGTGCTGGGATTACAGGCATGAGCCACCACGCCAGGTCCCAGGTAAATTTTTACTTTCTCAACACACAGAGGGAAGCCCTTTCTGTCACTTCTGGCGTCTTTCCCTTCTCTTCCTCCTTCCTGCCCCTCCTCCCATTCCTTCCTCCCCATGTGTCAGCCCCTGACGTCTCTCTTGGTGCCTCTCCTCCCCAGGCTCAGCAGCACATCACCGCGGACCGCACCGGGAGCCACCGACGGCAGCAGGCCTATATCACTCCCACCATGGCCCAGGCTCCCTACTCCTTCCCGCACAACAGCCCCAGCCACGGCACTGTCCACCCCCACCTGGCTGCAGCCGCCGCCGCCGCCCACCTCCCCACCCAGCCTCACCTCTACACCTACACCGCACCTGCGGCCCTGGGCTCCACCGGCACCGTGGCCCACCTGGTGGCCTCGCAAGGCTCGGCGCGCCACACCGTGCAGCACACTGCCTACCCAGCCAGCATCGTCCACCAGGTCCCCGTGAGCATGGGCCCCCGGGTCCTACCCTCACCCACCATCCACCCGAGTCAGTATCCAGCCCAGTTTGCCCACCAGACCTACATCAGCGCCTCGCCAGCCTCCACCGTCTACACTGGATACCCACTGAGCCCCGCCAAGGTCAACCAGTACCCTTACATATAAACACTGGAGGGGAGGGAGGGAGGGAGGGAGAGAATGGCCCGAGGGAGGAGGGAGAGAAGGAGGGAGGCGCTCCTGGGACCGTGGGCGCTGGCCTTTTATACTGAAGATGCCGCACACAAACAATGCAAAAGGGGCAGGGGCGGGGGGCAGGGGAACGGGACGGGACACCAGTGAAACTTGAACCGGGAAGTGGGAGGACGTAGAGCAGAGAAGAGAACATTTTTAAGAGGAAGGGATTATAGAGGGTGGGAAATCTATGGTTTTTATTTTTAAAAAGAAAAAGGAAAAAAAAAGTCAATTAACAAAAAACAGCTCAAGAACCCATTCTACGCCAAACTGGAAAGGAGAAGAGAGCAACAGGAAGATTCCAGAAGCGGGGGGCCCCAGTTTTTGAAGAACTTTATGAACTTTTCAAAGATTATTTTCATATGGCAGCAAGTGATACGGAAGACTTTGCTGTCAGGGACACCTGATATGGAAATCAAATAGATTTTTAATTAATTGAACATAAGATTTAGGGATTTTCCCAGAACTCGAAAGGGTCAACAGCTCTCCAGAACGTCAGGCTGCAGCCTGAGGAGGCTGATGTTTGGAGCTGGTGTGGGGCTGCGGAAGCCGAGTCCAGGCTCCCTAGTCAGGAAAGACGGGGGACGGCCAGGCTGCTGGAAGGCCCCCGGGGGCGCGGGGCGGGTTTTCTTTTTCTGAGCACTCTGGATAAATCCCTAAGCAATGTTGTTCCTCAAATGTCATTAATAATGTGTGTTGCAAACTTTAGGGTTTTTTTCTTTTCTGAAAATGTATTTTCTCTTTGAATCCACCCCTAGTCGCATAGCGTAGGGCTAGCGGTCGTCACGGACACCCTAGTAGAATGTAGCACTCAGCACCCTTGTCTCCTACCTTGTGTTCAACTCCAATGATACCAATAGAATATTCCTCAATGTAATTGCACAAAAAAAAAAAAGCGATATAACATAGGCATGTAACCAATGTGGCGGTGCAGGTGTGCGGGTGAGCGAGCGCGTGTGGGTGTGCACGCGCCGCCCTCCCCGCGTGGCCCTCGGCGCCGCCACCCTAGCTGGCGCAGTCTTGACACTGCATCCTTCCCTCCTAGTGCCTTACCGAGCGACGCGGCGTGAGGGTTTACTTCCACTGGTACTCCAAGAAACTGAGGCTAGTCAGACACAATCTCAGCTCTTCTGTTGTGCTGTTGTAACAGTTTACTCTGGCCTTTTTTTTTTTTTTTTCTTTTTAAAATGTTAATGCCCATTGTCTTTCCTGGGCTGTTCGCTAGCGGAAGGATGCCAGGGAAGCCGGCAGGAGCTAGGAGAGAGTCCGTGGATCTTGAAAGAAATATGGGAGACAGATGCCTGGCAGGTGCGTCTGGAGATGGGGACAGCGGGAGTTGAGTTGTGGCAGTAGTTGAGTTGTACTTTGTGGGCGGAGGCCCAGAGAGACTCCCCACCCTTCACCCCTGCCCCACTCTGTCCCCAGCTCTGCCATTTGTGAGGCCAGAGGTTTCGGGACTGTTGGCCTTGCCAGGCAGCTGTCTCCCGCCCTAGGCAGCACCCTCTAGTCCCTCCCACCATGAGAGCCTGGAGCTCTCAGCCTCGCCCGGGACTCCACTCTCTCCTCCGACTCCCTGGGCTATTTTGCTCTAACCATCTTGCCAGATCCCTCCCTCTGTAGACAACCACCAACCTCTGTTTGCTGTTGAATTCTCTCCTCACATTACCCAGGTCTACTCAAGACATGATTTTGGTTTTGGTTTCCGAGGGTTCTGGTGGGCAGAAGGTTGGAGGGACACTTACGAGGGTGACCGGGGATCTGACGCTGCACTTTGGAAAAATTCACACAGACAGTTAAATTTCCAAAGAAATCTGCCCTTTGCCCTCTTTGCACCTTTGACACATTCTGGAAGTTTTCTCAGGCTTTGGACACTGCTGGGGATGGAGGTGTGGAGAGGTGGGGAGTTCTCTGTCTTCATAGTAAATAACTCTGAAATATGTGAATGTGATTGGCAGGAGAATCTGGCCAAGGATGGGGCCGAAAAGGGTTGTTCTAATTGTTTGCTTCTGATGTTGAGTCCTTAGCTGACCCCACAGGCAGGTTTCCAAGGTGCAAAAATATCTTTCCCGAGTCAGCGGCCCCATCCTTATCCTCCCGCCCTTTACTTCCTCACTCTGCAGTCTCCTTCAAGGATCTACTGTGAAAGGTGTGTTTGTAGTGATATCCAACTAACTCAGTAACGAAGCCGTTACTTAGCTCTTAGCTGTGAAATAACTCTGGAAACTTCCCCACCCCAACCATAAATTCTCACTTACAAAGAAATAGGTCCCCAAACTGGAAACAGCTTAGTCCAGCGAGAAGGAAGGACACCATGACTGCTCGATGCTGGACACAGCTGGGCAGTCTTGCCAAGTGCCCACTGGAGGCTGAACAGGCAAGAGGCCTACAGCAAGGAGATGCCCTCCCCTCGGGCCATTGTCAATACCATCTTTATCTGGAGGTGGGGAAGTGCAGCCCTCTGAGACAGCAGGACAATGGTCAGTTCAGAGAGGGTGAGAGCAGCAAAGGTTTCAGAGGACACAAGCCAGAGGACCCTCTGCTCCACAGCTGGGTCAGCCTGGAAAATCCATCTGTTAGGGACTTTTTGGCAGCCAGATGGCAGCAGTAGCCCATTAGGTCTCATCCCGAGTTCCAAGTCTTGGCTGCAAATGAGCCTCAGTTCGCCTTATTGGAGAGCACCCCCAGACTCCGGGCACAGTTCAGGTCCAGCCCTTTCTAGATCTGATCTTTTAGGGGGAAAGACAGCTTAAAATGTTCTTTTTGTTTTAAAGAAAATTCTTCTGTCTGCTTAAGTTGGAGGCTACTTTCACCTGACATTTTCTTTCCTTTTATTCTTCCAGATCAGGAATGAAATTTCCATGCTGCTCATAAAGATAATATTGTACTAATTATTTTTATTACCATTGTAATTATGATCATTATGTTGATATTTTAGTCAGGGTTTTAAATGCACGTTTATTCCAAGTATCTTTGTGTTTTCTCTTTAATATTTAAACTTATTCTCTCTGTGAGTATATGAGTAGACTGGAGGGACATCCAGATGTCCAGTTTTGTCAGGCAAAAAAAAAAAGGAAAGACTTAAGAAGTAGGAAAATTGTTTCTGTCATCTCTATCCCACCAAGAGCCGTCAAGAAAGATCCACCACAGAACAAAAGTTTAAAGAAGAATCAAAGCCTTGATTGGGCTTCTGACAACATGGTCACCATCAAGGTTGTCATTTCCTAGATCCCAGCGAGCTGGGATGCGACGTCAGGTGGCATCTCGTGGGCTCGGGGAATGCTGAGTCACTGACTCTCCAGCCCGTAGCTGGCTTCTCTCCCACATCCTCACAGTTCTCCTGTGCTTCTGAAATCTGTTAATTAAATCTTTGGCTTGCCTCTGATATTGAAGCAAGAAAATTCCCTCCCAGAGGTGAGCCCAGCTGCGTCCCCACACATCCACCCTTTTCCCATCTGCGCACCTGGGGCGTGGTTAGATTCTTCACTGCAGAAACATTTGCCCCCTCCCAGAAGCTGCTGGGCACAGTGAGGTGGCGTAAGAGTGACGGGCAGGTGGTACCTCCCCCAGGAAATTTCACCACACCACCCAGTTCCTCAGCCTGCCCCCTCCCCCTGTGATGCGTGCTCCCAGCACCCAATTCTAGCCAGCTGGAAGTGGGTGGAGGGATGGCAAGAGGCCAGAGAAACCCTGAACAAAGCTGGGTGGCTGCTCAGGCATCGCAGGTTGTGCCCCCTCTGAAAGTGGGCTCCGGCCACATCCTCAGTGCACTGTGCTGTGTGTGCTGGGTGCTCACATGCTGTCCCCAGACCCACAAAGTGCTAGGCCCCAGATGAAGAAAGGGGTGAAATAGCCGGCTTCACCAAAGGGAAGGGAAGGGAAGTATTGGGCGATGCCAGCCCCACAGATGCTCAGCAGACATTAGTGCACATCCTCCTAGTCCTCACCCGATGGCCTCCTCTCCCCCGTGCATGGAGCTGCCACATCAGAAGCCCCAGGAGAAGCTCCCTGCAGGAGAGGCCAGCTCCCTGAAAGCCCATTTGCATACCTGGCCGAATCTGCCATGTGGTCACCTTGGCAAATAGGCTGCTGTCACTAGGACCAAGCTCTCAAGCAGAGGGATGCCAATCTAGTCCTTTCTTAGCCCACAAATCATCTAGAGCATCCTCTAGTCTTTCGTGGGCTCCCTCCTTCCCTTTTGAAGAAACATTGTTCAGAGGAAGAGGGGAAGATTTGAAATGTCAGGTCATGGAGGAATGTTTAATTGGAGCCTGGTGAACCGCAGGGCGATTTGCTTCTGCTCACTGGGTTCTGACTGGCCCGTCTGGACGTGGGCCCCCATGTCTCTGTGCTTAGGGCCTCTTCATGATGTTCTGGATGTTTCCAAGGGAAGTGGGTGAGCAGATCAAGGGGGTGGGAGAGTCGAGGCTTGATGCCAATTAATACTGTGAAGTGGAGCGTGCGGTCAGTGGAATTCAGAGGAAAAAGAAGGGTTGGAGCAAAGCGGCATTCATCTCCTGGACTGTTAGCCTTTCTAGTCTTCCTGGTGGCTGACGTGTTCGCAGGCTGGGGAAGCCAGCTGACCTTTGTCCTCTTCAACCTAGAAGACAGCCTGCCCAGACACCAACGTGTGAGACGAATGGACGTCAGGAAGGGAAGGGGAGATTAGCCCAACTGCCGACAGAACGATTTCCCTTGGTTGGACCTTGGGAATGGCAAACACTTATATTGGAACAAGCTTGGGGTGGAAGATTTAGGCCGTGTGAGCGTGTGTGAGTGAGTGGAACAAACTTTCTTGGAAACTGGAGGGAGGAGATGAGGAGGCTTCGGGAAGTATTACTGATGGCTTATGGTTGAGAGAGCGACATGGGGCCCCGGCTCGCCCCAGCTTTCGTCCCAGGTTCTCTTTGTCTGATGCTGAGGGCAGGGTGGGCTGTGGGACCACCACTCTTGCTGGCCTGTGAGGTAGCCACTAGGACAGAAAATGGAAAGAAGGAAATGACTCAGTGCTGTCAACTAGCAGAGAGAATTCGAGAGAGGCGAGGGTTCCTTCCGCAGGCCAGCCTGGGACTCCACAGTGCCAGCAGGAGTGACTTTGCCACGAGACATTCCAGCCCAAGGGACTTTGCAGGCTTCATTCCCTGTCTGTCTTTTCCTTCTGATGTGTGTTACAGATTTCTGACGGGGAAGCTTCAAACTTGAGCAGGCCAGAGATGTCCTTACCAAATTGGAAAGGAAGGTGGAGCTGTTCCTTTCTTTAGCCAAAGAACCCTTCTCAAAGATGCCTCCAGAGATGGACAAAATGGCCTTCCCCTCCTTCCTTTCCAGGCAATAATGACATCATTAGTGATGCAATTCTGTTTGTCTTTCTCTTTCCTCTCTGTCCTTTTTTTAAAAAAAAAAAAAATTATATTTGTTTCAAAACTGTGCTATTCTTTTAAGAGGAGTGGAGCAGACCCCTTGGATGCTGCTGCTACTGGGAGACAAGGAGCCGTACCAATAGGTGGGCTTGACTAATCCCGGGCCACCATGGGAGTGAGCAAAGCAGAGCTGCCAGGAGTTCAGCTGCATCAGGGACGTAGAGCGCGTGGGGGCTGGGCTCGGAATAGCAGTACTTTTCCACTTGGATGCCTTAGAACTCTCACTTCTCATCTCCACAGACCAGACTCAGTAAAATCTCAGGCCACTAGAGAATGGAAGGCGGTGAAACAGGATTTAAATGCAAAAGAAACCTATTGGAGGCTTTTGGCACCGTGGCTCACTAGAGGGACCCAGCACAGTAGAGGTTTCTCATGTCTTTGTTGCAGCTTCCGAAAAGTTCAAAAAAGAACTCCAGGCCGTTCTTTGCTCAGACCCAGTGAGAGTTTGTGGAGAAGTGCCCCCCGCAGGTCTCCTGTCCCAGAACACCAGCACCACAGGGGGTCTTCCTGATGCCCCCTGCTGGACTTGCCCAAGCCTATGGGAGCCCCTCATCTCAGATCCCTGTGCTGAACATGGCACCGACTGTCCCTTATTTGTTAAAATTTGCAATATCTCTCAAGTAAATACTAGCCAACATTTGTTGAATACTTTCACGACTCCCAGGCCAAGGCCTTTATGAGCGTTGTCTCAAGGGGCCCCCACTTCCACCCCACAGGGAGGCGGATAACAGCCCCCATTTATACATAAGGGAGCTGACCAGATGCTCCGAGAAGTGGCAGGTGTTGAAGGAGGGATAAAGCAGTGATGGGCCAGAATTCCCAAGGTGCCGTTTTTTGTTAATGAGGCCCTTCCTGAGATGTGATCTTTAATCTTTTAACTTTTTAAATTAATAGCAATGCGTGGCCTCATATTTCTATGAACCATTTAGTGATACTCCCGCTTCCTGCGTGCCACACACTGCTGGGAATTGCTCATGGGTCGTCCTGTTTCATCTTTTCAGCAGCCCTGTGAGATCGGCAATATTAGTCCCCCTACAGCCGAGGAAACTGCCCAGAGCCACACAGCTCATGAGGGGCAAGGAGGGCTTGAACCTGAGTCTGCCCAGCTCCAGAACTGAGCTTGCAGCCATTGGCTGCAGCTGTCTCCTGCGTGTCTGAGCAAAGAAAGGCCTTTACACAGCATCACCCTGTGCCATCCCGCGCCCTGTAGGACTCAGCTGAAGGACTGGGCAAAGAGGGGGCTCCTGAGTTGGATTTAGGCAAAAGGGGCAGAATTAGTTTGATTTTTAGAGAAAATCTCTGGAGAGTTTCTTTTGATTCATAGTAGAATTCCTTTTAGATTTCTTTCCAGCATACCAACTAGCTTTAGTAGTGCTGCTACAACCAGCTCTTATAAGTAAGAGTGAAAAGGAAGTATTCTTTTCTTCTTTAAAAAATAATTTTTTCTTGCTTATAGTTAATTCTAGAAAGGCAATACTAAAGGTATATATTTTTTTCAAAATGCTATTTTTTACTGCACTTGATAATTATCCTGACAGCTCTGATCTCTGTGATAGATTCACTCTTCAGCTCTGGGCAGAACCAGAGGCAGGGTTCACACCAAATTTGTAAATACCATATGTGGGTCTGGTGTCCAGGAACTTTTTTCTTTCTGTTAAAAAAGAAAAAAAAGAAAAAGAAAAAAAAAAAGAAGTAGAGGTGGAAGAAAGACAAGACTTAGAGGAACAAAAGAACGTTTTCTTTTGAGATAGATACTCTTCTCAAAGAAATAGCAACAATTGTACAAACAGGAAAACCAGCCAGCTTTCATGATAAAAGGAAGGAGTGTCTCTTGCCCTGGTATGAGATTAACAGAAATACAGATGCATTTTTGTTTTGGTTGAAAGATGGTGAGAATTTAGAAATGCTTAGGACTAGATTTTTAATTTTTTAAAAGAACTATTCTCATTTATTATGAAATATTTGTTCAGTTGTTTTCAGTGGGTTTCTTGTTCCTTTTTTCGTTTAAAACCTTCTTTGTTGACTGGCTCCAGGCTTGTTTGCCTAAATTCTTAGGTAGTTTACACAAGTTCTAGAATCTTTTAGAACTTTAACTCCATTGGAAGCAAACCCAGCTAATCGGAGTTTGAAATCCTGGTTGGTTTCAATAGGTATTCTGGAATTCTGGCAGAACACCTAAAGATTTTTTTTTAGAAGGTTTTAGATACATTATCTTACACAAACTGTGACCTAATGGCAATAATTACCTCAAATGTGGGCATTCATCCTGGTTTTAGCCTTTTTTGAAATCATGTAGCCAGCTTGATCTTGGAATTTAAAGACTATGAATTCTCTGTGGGCTGAAAATAATGATTACTTCATACCCCGGTCATCGTTGCTTAAGTGAATTCTGAAAATAGCTCATCTTTACAACAAAAATGAAACCAAGGAAGAGATTATTCTTTGTGTGTTGTACTCAAATGTGATGTTCAAATGCACGTTAAGTATATATGTTTTCAGCTACTGTAAAATGCTGTTAGCCTTCTAAAGCTATCAAGAGAGTCACATTTTAAATGAGTAAACTAAACTATTGACTGTGGATACTTAAGCATATTTCTGGCTACGTTTTATAGTTAAAGTGTTTTATAGTTTACATTTAGACTGGTACTTTTTAAAGAAAAGTTCTGTTTATAACTGACATCTGCAAACCCCAGCGAATGCCTCTTAGTTGCAGGCTGCGTCTCCCCCAGGCAGGTGTGTTGTCCCAGACTCTTCTGTAGTCCAGCATGTGCACTGCCCTCTGGATTCTTAGTTTCCATGTGAACTCGAGAGAACGTGAAAAGCAATCCAGATGGAGGGAGAAGGTGTGAGTCCGCAGCCCGGGCCAGATGCGAAGGTCTCACGCATGTCATCTAAACACTTGAATTCAAGACCTTCTCTCTGACGTCTTGGAAAAGTCATTGAGAACAGTTAACCTGGTTCATTGGTTTTTGTCTTGATTTGAATATTTAACTTATTAATAGATCCACTGATTTCCAGGCACCAGGCAGTAGAAGAGACTGGGAGTCAGGTGACCATAAAGGCGCAGCTGCTACTTCTGGGCCTGGGGTGATATTTGGATCAGTGTTTTGTAGGGGAGGACCATATACCCTATTCCCATGGTCGCTGGCTGGGTTTTCCATGTATCTGCTGTCATTTATTCGTTTTCCCCTTGAAAGCAAAATCAGTGTAAAAGGCTATGTTTACGTTTTACTCATTGTCCAGCTTAGACTCAAAGCCTAGTTCGGTGGGAGGGGGACCTTAGCATCCTCTCAGAGATGGTCAGGGCTGAGCAGGAGAAGAAGGTGGAGACGGGGACAGCTCAGCCTGGTCCATTGAGACCTACTCTAAACAGACATCATGTTTGGAACAAGAGAGATGCTTTGAGTTGGGGATGGGCCCCACTGTCACGCAGAAACAGACTGGGGGGATGGCAGTTTCCCTGAATCTTGGTTTCTTTTGCTTTCTCTTGTGCCACCACCAAACTGCAGAGGACCTGCTGTGACCTAAAGGGCATTCCTTTAGCAGATAAGACCTTGAAAACTGCAAAACACCTGGGACCAGGGAGCTTTTAAAAAATACAAAAAATATACCACTTTTGCTTTTTCCCTGTGAACTGCATTGACAGTGTGTTCTTACGACAGTCTTTTGGTAGAAATGTTACCGTAAAATAGTTTTCATCTCACCCCTCCTAATCATACTCCCACTTTCCTGTTTGTGTGGTGATGGTGGTGTTTTTTCCTTTACATGAATTAACCAAATGAATTTTGTGTCATTGTTTTTGGGGCTTATATTTTTAAAACATAGAAATTGCCTTTTTGTTCATTTGAAAAGTAAGTATGTTGTATCTGAAAAAGGGCTCTGCCTCTGCTCGCCCTAGCTTCCTTGTAACCAGTCTCCAAATGAATCTCTCCTGGCCCTGCCCCCTTCCTTATATAGGGTCACTGTCCCCAGGGCCACCTCTGCCTCCACCCTGCTGTCACCACTCCCCTGGGCCAAGGCACCCAGGACTCCCAGAAAGCGCGAGAGCTGGCAAGAAGGCCCCAGTCAGCCTTGAGACTGGTGGTCACAACTGTCAAGAGTCGCCTGCTGGGCTGAAGGGGCAACGGATTGTCATTGTTGAAATTGTTTGGCTCAGGTTATAAGGAGGAACTTGGGAAGTAGAAAGTGACTTGACCATGCACATCCCTGGTAGCTTCCTGTAACTAATGAACAGAGAGCGCACCCCCACCCCGCCCCATCCTGCCCCACCCAGTCCCCAAGCAGATGTTCCCGTCTGCGCTGCCGTGAGTCAGTCAGTCCCCCGTTTCAGCTCTCCTCCCTTTTGTGTTCCTGCTCACTTCAAGCTTCTTCCATGGACTTTCCAGGGCACAATCATCTCTGGCCCCCAAATCATCTCTTCATCCTCTTTGTGTGCATTTTTTTAACCAAATGAAATAGACAAGAAAGTCATACTTTGGGGCAGCAGAATTTCTAGTTTAGTAGAATCACTGTATAGAGATAGATATTGATATATATGTTTGTGTATATATATCAAACCAAATTTGATAGGAGAAGTATAGCTTTACGGATGAGGAGGAGAAAGAGCTCTTTAGAGGTCGGTGTTAGCACTGGTGTCTTGGACGTGCATGGGCCTTGTCCCAGGCCACTCCGCACACATGGGGCTGAGGCGTGGCGCCAGGCCCTTGTCATCCACCTCACCGTGGCAGAGCCAGCGGGCCCTGTAGGGTGCCCCTGCTCTCACCAGGTCCCAGCTTCAAGCGCATCGGTGGGCGACGGGGGCAACAAATCAGAGTGACTGGAATTTTCCATCCCATTTTGCTTTGACCACATGTATTGAGCTGCAGCCTCTGATAATTCTATCACATTTCCAAAAATGGTATCCATTAGGATAGAAAGAGAGCAGATCTGTAGAAATGTTTACCTTTCAACTGCCCATGAATTCAGGACACTGGATAGAAAGACTCACTCCCCAAAATGAGAACAGGGAAGAGGAGACCTGGTGACACTAAGTCGCCAGGTCCCAGGAACGTGGCTCCCTCCCCAGGGTCATCTCACCTAGATCTTTCTCTCCCAGGTCATCTCAGCTCAATCTCAATAACCCTATGAAAGCCCTGGTCTGTTGTGTTCCTTCACCGTACGGTTTCTGTAATAAAAAGTGTTAATCCATGTTAATCTGTGTGAAAATTATTGCGTGCAACAGTATTTTCTCGTGTACCTCTTTTTCCTATGTGAATTGTCCCTCTTTTTTATTTATAAATGTCTACTTTTGTTTTTTTAAAGACAAACCAATGTGTTGTAGGCCTATATGTAACCTATTCCTTAGTCTCATATTATAGGTATGTTATAAGAATGAATATTTTACTTGGCTTTAGAATGTTTTACAAGAAAACTAATTCTTAACTGATCAAGTCCTTGCTACTAAAATGCTTGTGTTTTTCATCATGACGTCGTGTGCTTCTAAATTAATCATTTTCGTTGTAGAAAAATGGAGTGAATTTATATTAGTCTTGGAAACTAATAATAGCATTGTAAATTTATGAGATGATTTTAACAGAAAAAATATAGAAGAATATAGTTATTTTAATTGTAATATTACTAACTGTAGGGTGAGAAAAGGGGGGTCCCATTGTGGTGAACTATGTTATAGCTTGTTACTCACAGTTTCTTTTTGATCATTTTTTCGGTCTCCGAGGTGAAACGACTTATTAATTAAAATTTGTAAACTCACATATGCATATTGTATATGTGTAGAAATGTAATCACACTTTGTCTTGAAATTACATTAAACTGTTTGAAATCACTGTACACCTGCCTGGCATGCTTATTTATCCTGGAAACAGACCTGTCATAAGAGCGAAGAGTTTATTGTTACAAGTAATGTATTTTGGCTTTGTTTGTTTGTTTGTTTATTGAGACAGAATTTTGCTCTTATTGCCCAGGCTGGAGTGCAATGGCACGATCCCGGCTCACTGCAACCTTGGTTCAAGCGATTCTCTTGCCTCAGCCTCCCAAGTAGCTGGAATTACAGGCATGCGTCACCACACCCAACTAATTTTGTATTTTTAGTAAATACGGGGTTTCTCCATTTTTTGGTCAAGCTGGTCTCAAACTCCCGACCTCAGGTGATCCACCTGCCTCGGCCTCCCAAAGTGCTGGGATTACAGGCGTGAGCCACTGCGCCCAGCCGAGATTATTTAATGGCTCTGGAAATGTGTAGAAGCCACCACTGCATTGAAAATTTGCAGAGAGAGGGAGGGCCTTGAGATCACGTTAGTCCCAATTCCCATGCAGCTGAGTGGGGCTAAGAGTCTCCCAGCTTCCTACTGCCTCTTCCAAGCCATTTCAGCCCCATCTGCCTCCAATCTCTGTCCCTGACACCTAAGGTGTGGCTGTCACCTGCTGTCCTGGAAGCTTTCCAACATGCTTCCCGGATCCTCCGCACCCAGGCCCTGCCGTCTCACCAGACACCATCAGCACCCACAGCCTCGTGGCTTGCTAACCCATCACCAGGGCTCTTGTCACTCTGCACCTGTGCTCCACAGCCCCATCCAGCCCTGTGCCTGCAGCAGCTCCACCTCAGCAAGCCTAAGAAACTCCACATCCTGCTGGAACTAGGGTTTCCCAGCCTTCTGACACTCTTTTTGTCTTAAATTATGGTAAAATATACATAATATAAAATTACCATTTTAACATTTTTAAGTGGACTGCTAGCAACCTTAAATACATTCACATTATTGTATAGCCGTCACCACTATTTCCAGAATTTTTTCATCATCCCAAACACAAGTTCTGGCCCCATTAGCAACTCCCCATTTCTCCCTCCACCCAGCCCCTAGCAACCACCCTTCTACTCTGTCTCCATGAGTTTGCCTATTCTAGATATTTCATGTAAGTAGAATCATCTATTTGTCCTTTTGTGTCTGGCTTATCTCACTTAGCATAATGTTTTTAAGGTTCATTCATGTTATGGCATACATCAGAATTCCATTCTTTTTCATGGCCAAATAATATTCCATTGTATGGAGAGATCACATTTGGCTGATCCATTTATCTGTTGATGGACATTTGAGTTGCTTCCACCTTTTGGCTGTTGCGCAAATGCTGCTGTGAACATTGGTGTGCAAAAGATCTGTTCAAATCCCTGCTTTCTGTTCTTCTGGTAGTGTACCCACAAGGGAATTGCTGGATCGTACAGCAATTTTAAGATTAACTCTTTGAGGTCCCATCATTCTGTTCCCCATAGCAGCTGTACCATTTCACATTCCCACCAGCAATGCACAGGGGCCCTGTTTCTCCACCCAGCACTCATCCTGGCTTCCATTTCCAGGATTTTCAAGTCTGGGGAGCTCTGGGTTCCAAGCCCTCAGTCTTCTGTGCCTCTAGGTTGGCCAGGCTAAACTCCACAGCCCTTTGTTCCACCCACCTTCTCCCCTACACCCTCAACTCACTGCCTTTTGCCTCTGCCACACCCCCTCACAATGGCTCAGTGATTCTGCCCTCCACCTCTGCTCCGAGGGCTACTGGGGAGGACCACCAAGCTCTGAAAACGAATGACCTCCAGCCTCGCTAGGCCTTCTGTTCCAGCAGCAAATTCTGTGGCTAATGGGAAACACCAATCTCTCCAGGCCCTGAGCCACACTCTCATGAGACCTCTACGCCCAGGCAACCCAAAGAGGTTCAGGCTGCTGGACAGAGTGCTCTCATCCCCCTCCTCCAGTCCCAGCGGCATCTGCCTTGCTGCCTCGGATCCCTTCAGCCACAGGGGAGAAAGGCCCTGTGCTTCCCCCGTCCTTTCCTGTCCCCCCAGGACTCTTTCTCCTTCAAACGTCTCCTCCCTCTTTCAGACCTTCAGCCGTGCTCCCAAATGTCCTTCAAGAAGCAGCCTGAGGCCGGGCGCGGTGGCTCAAGCCTGTAATCCCAGCACTTTGGGAGGCCGAGACGGGCGGATCACGAGGTCAGGAGATCGAGACCATCCTGGCGAACACTGTGAAACCCCGTCTCTACTAAAAAAATACAAAAAACTAGCCGGGCGAGGTGGCGGGCGTCTGTAGTCCCAGCTACTCGGGAGGCTGAGGCAGGAGAATGGCGTGAACCCGGGAGGCGGAGCTTGCAGTGAGCTGAGATCCGGCCACTGCACTCCAGCCCTGGCGACAGAGCAAGACTCCGTCTCAAAAAAAAAAAAAAAAAAAAAAAAAAGAAGCAGCCTGAGTCCCCTCTCTAGGGAGCTTGCCCTAACGCTCCTGACTGAGGCAGGCAGTCCCCGTCTCGGTTCCCAGCGCCTTGTACATTGTTCTCATTAGACCACACTGTCAACATTGTTTCCCTTATTTTCCTTCCCCACAAAACCCTAACATTCTTTCAGGTAAAGATCTGTCTTTCCATTCATACAGCCAACAGACACATGAAAAAACGCTCATCATCACTCGCCATCAGAGAAATGCAAATCAAAACCACAATGAGATACCATCTCGCACCAGTTAGAATGGCAATCATTAAAAAATCAGGAAACAACAGGTGTTGGAGAGGATGTGGAGAAATAGGGACACTTTTACACTGTTGGTGGGATTGTAAACTAGTTCCACCATTATGGAAAACAGTATGGCAATTCCTCAAGGATCTAGAACTAGATGTACCATATGACCCAGCCATCCCACTACTGGGTATATACCCAAAGGATTATAAATTATTCTACTACAAAGACACATGCACACGTATGTTTATTGCGGCACTATTCACAATAGCAAAGACTTGGAATCAACCCAAATGTCCATCTGTGACAGACTGGATTAAGAAAATGTGACACATATACACCATGGAATACTATGCAGCCATAAAAAAGGATGAGTTTGCGTCCTTTGTAGGGACATGGATGCAGCTGGAAACCATCATTCTTAGCAAACTATCACAAGAAGAGAAAACCAAACACCGCATGTTCTCACTCATAGGTGGGAACTGAACAATGAGGAAACTTGGACTCAGGAAGGGGAACATCACACACTGGGGCCTATCATGGGGAGGGGGGAGCAGGGAGGGATTGCACTGGGGAGTTATACATGATGTAAATGACGAGTTGATGGGTGCAGCACACCAACATGGCACAAGTATACATATGTAACAAACCTGCACGTTATGCACATGTACCCTAGAACTTAAAGTATAATAAAAAAAAAAAAAAAAAGATCTGTCTTTCATCTGCTTCCGGGGCATCTATTACAATGCCAGGCACAGAGTGTGTGGTCAAGGCATCTTCAGGTGAATGAACAAACCCCTCAGCCCACCTTCATCCAACCCCCAACCCACCTTTCCACTCTCCAAATTCAGCATCTCCCAGAACTCCAGTAATACAAACAAAACCCTGAATGTGGCCCACACTTCAACTCAGATTAAATTCAACTCAGCTAAAATGTAAACTACGTAAAATCCACGCAACACATTTGGACAAAGCTTCAGAATTCTTCCATCATGCATTTTGTCATTTTTACGACAAATGCACTGAGAGGAATCACATCATGTGGAAACGGAAAGGGAAGTAGATTCTGCACACCAGTGAGGTATGAGTGGGCCAGGCCGGCGCGGGGTTGGGGGGATCACCTGAGGTCAGGAATTCAAGCCCAGCCTGGCCAACATGGTGAAACCCTGTCTGTACTGAAAATACAAAAATTAGCCAGGTGTGGTGGCGCATTCCTATAATCCCAGCTACTCGGGAGGCTGAGGCAGGAGAATGGCTTGAACCCAAGAGGTGGATATTGCAGTGAGCCAAGATCATGCCAGACTCCGTCTCAAAAAAAAACAAAAACAAAAAAGAGATACGAGTGGGTCAAAGGGGAAGGCAGTGTAGCTGTATCCAAGGAGCTCACATCCGTGCACCACAAAGTTGTTTAAGTCTAAAATGAAAAGATAAACTTACTGTTGTCAATATTTCCCTTAAGCATATTTAATATTGGGGTAATAAAATTGATAAGCTGCTTACTTGCCAAGGCGGCCCCTAGAGAAAGACCAAGTAAACAAGTAAATGGCGCCCTCATTTGGCAGCCAGGTTGTGGTGGTCCCTGCTGCGGCTTTGGCTCTAGACGGGATGCTCCTGCATTGCAAACTTGCTTTTAGGGCACATGGCTGGGTTTCAACAGCTATGCCCTAGCCTGTTCCAAACAAGTGTAAAGTTTTTTATGACAGTCTAGCTTATAAACGTTTTCTAACCACTTACTAAAATAGATAACTTGAAGCAAATATTAAGTATAAAAGCAGAGCATACATTAAGAGCAAAGTGTAGATGAAACACTATTAGCGTTGGATATCCTCATGTCTCTTAACTTTCATTTTCAGTCCTTCCTTTTTGCCAGCATTCAGCTTTAAAGAAGGAATCTGTGCCACGCGCGGTAACTCACGCCTGTAATCTCAGTTACTTGAACCCAGGAGACAGATGTTGCAGTGAGCCCAGATCACGCCATTGCACTCCAGCCTTGGGCAACAAAGCGAGACTCTGTCTCAAAAACAAAAGGAATCTGGGACCCTTTCTTTCACCCACCTCACACATTTTATATTCAACTTGGACCACACAAACTTCCTCTTAGGAAATTTATTTCCTTCATGACTTCCCATACACTGTCTTGCACTACTTGAAGATGAAAAACATCCACTGTTCAGCATCAACCCCAACCCTCATTCTATACGGAAGAAACTGATAGCTAGAAACTAGACATTTCATCCAGTGTTGTGAGACCATCAATTCCATTTTGTAAATGCGTGTTGTCCATGTACAGAGATCTCTAGGTCTATGGTCTCTTCTACAGGGTCACTCCTCATTTGCTGCCACTTCTAAAGCAATGCTAGATTACAGGTAACCTTGAAAAGGACCACTTGACGTCCACTTTTATGTCCTCATGTATATTCTATTTCTTTTTTGTTTGTTCCTTTGGTTTGGTTTGGTTTTTTTTTTTTTTTTTTTTTTTTTGAGATGAAGTCTTGCTCTGTCACCAGGCTGGAGCACAGTGGCGTGATCTCGGCTCACTGCAATCTCTGCCTCCCAGGTTCAAATGATTCTCCTGCCTCAGCCTCCTGAGTAGCTGGGATTACAGGCACGCACCACCACACTCAGTTAATTTTTTGGATTTTTAGTGGAGACAGGGTTTCACCATGTTGGCCAGGATGGTCTTGATCTCCTGACCTCGTGATCCGCCTGCCTTGGCCTCCCAAAGTGCTGGGTGTGAGCCACCACGCCCAACCTCATTACTTCTATTCAACATTTTTTATAGAAGTTAAAAAAAAATACAACAAAACACAAGATTGTATAATATGAAACACCATATAACAAAAATATTGAAAAGGGAGAAGTAAAACTGTCTTTATTCAGAGAAAACATGATTGCATACAAAATCCTAACCAATCTACATAAAAACCTACTAGGGCTAGCAAGTCAATCTGGCAAAATTACAGGATAAAAGGTCAGTGTACAAAAATCAATCGCATTTCTTTATCCTAGCAACCAACAATTGGAATATTAAATTTTAAAAACAATACCATCTGTAATAGCAACAAAAATAAAAAATATTTAAGGATAAATTTAACAAAATATATGTAAAAGCTTATCCTTAAAACTTGTAACACATTGCTAAGAGAAAATTTTTAAAATTGTAAATGAATCCAGAGCGCCACCTCGTTCATTGATTGAAATACTCATTGTTAAAATTACCTCTCTAAACTGATTTATAGATTCAATGCAATCTCAATCAAAATCCTAGCAGACTTTCTTTTTTAGAATTGACAAACTGATTACAAAACTGTATGTGAAAAATTAAAGAACCCAAAGAAGAGTCAAAACAATTTTGAAAAAGAATGAAGTATAATATTGTTGTCAAGATAAACAAATAAATTAATGAAACAAAACAGAGAGTATGAAAGTAAATCCAGGCTGAGGAAGGCAGATCGCTTGAGCTCAGTAGTTCAAGACAAGTCTGGGCAACAAAGTGAGATCCTACATCTACCAAAAACACAAAAAATTATCTGGGCATGGCAGCACATGCCTGTAAGTCCAGCTACCCGGGAGGCTGAGGCACAAGAATCACTTGAACCTGGGAGGTGGAAGTTGCAGTGAGTGGAGATCATGCCACTGCACTCTAACGTGAGCGCAGAGCCAGACCCTGTCTCAAAAAAAGAAAGAAAGAAAGAAAGAAAGAAAGAAAGAAAGAAAGAAAGAAAGAAAGAAAGAAAGAAAGAAAATAAATCCACACTTACAGGGTCAATTCATTTCAACTAACGCACCAAAGCATTTCAATGGGAAATAGAAAGTTTCTTCAACAAACGGCTATCTATATGGAAAAACTGGCTGTCTATATGGAAAAAAAGGAACTTTGATCTATACCTCACAACATATACAATGACCAATTCAAGATAGATCATACACCTAAGTGCAGAACTTAAAACTATTGAGCTTCTAGAACATATAGCAGAAAAGTATCCACAATCTTGGATAGGCAAAGATTTCTTAGGACATAAAAAAGCAAGATGTGCAAAAGAAAAAACTAACAAAACTGAGTGTATCAAAATTAAACTCTTCTGTTCATCAAACATCATCATTTAAAAAATGAATAGATAAGTTGTGGACTGGGAGAAAATGTTCACATACATATACCTTGGAAATAAATGTATCCAGAATATTGCATAAGTTCACAGCTCCTATGAATCAAGAATAAAAAGACAACCCAATTTTTAAAAATGAGTGAAATTTCTGAACTTTCCCTTCACAATGGAAGATAGACAAATGGCCAATAAGCAAATAGAAAAGTACTCAACAGTGCTATTCATCAGAAAAAACGTAAATTAAAAGAATAACGAGACATCTCTACATACCTGTGGAGCCAACAACAGTATTTGGAGCAAATGAAACTCTGATTCTTTGCTGATGGGAGTGTGAAATGGAACAGCCACTTCGGAAATTGATCTGACAACTTCCTATAAAGTTCCTATGAACACCCTATGACCCAGCAATTCTACTTCTAGGCATTTATTCAAGAGAAATGAACACATACATACATAAATACACTTCTAAAAGAATGTTCATAATAGATTTTTCTTTTACACTTTATTAGTCCGTTTTCATGCTGCTGATAAACACATACCTGAGACTGGGCAATTTACAAAAGAAAGAGGTTTGTGAGACTCACAGTTCCACATGGCTGGGGAGGCCTCACAATCATGGCAGAAGGCAAGGAGGAGCAAGTCACATCTTACATGGATAGCAGCAGGCACAGACAGCTTGTGCAGAGAAACTCCCGTTTTTAAAACCATCAGATATCATGAGACCCATTTACTATCACGAGAACAGCACGGGAAAGACATGCCCCCATGATTCAATCATCTCCCACCAGGTCCCTCTCACAACACGTGAGAATTATGGGAGCTAAAAGATGAGATTTGGGTGGGGACACAGAGCCAAACCATATCATTCCACTCCTGGCCCCTCCCAAATCTCATATCTTCACATTTCAAAACCAATCATGCCTTCCCAACTGTCCTCCCAAAGTCTCAACTCATTTCAGCATTAATTCAAAAGTCCACATTCCAAAGTCTCATCCAAGACAATGCAAATCCCTTCTGTCTATGAGCCTGTAAAATCAAAAGCAAGCTAGTTACTTCCTAGATACAATGGGGTAACAGGCATCAGGTAAATACAGCCATTCAAAATGGGAGAAATTGGCCAAAACAAAGGGGCTACAGGCCCCAGCCAAGTCCAAAATCCAGCAAGGCAAATCTTAAAGCTCCAAAATGATCTCCTTTGACTCCAGGTCATGCTTATGCAAAAGGTGGGTTCCCATGGTCTTGGGCAGCTCTGCCCCTGTGGCTTTGCAGGGTGTGGCCTCCCTCCTGGCTGCTTTCACAGGCTGGCATTGATTGTCTGTGGCTTTTCCAGGCAAGCAGTGCAAGCTGTCGGTGGATCTACCATTCTGGGGTCTGGAAGAAGGTGGCCCTCTTCGCAAAGCTCCACTAGGTGGTGCCCCAGTAGGGACTCTGTGTGGAGGTTCTGACCCCACATTTCTCTTCCACACTGCCCTAGCAGAAGTTCTCCATGAGCTCTGCCTTCCCCCACAGCAGCAAACTTCTGCCTGGGCATCCAGGCGTTTCCATACATCTTCCAAAATCTAGGAGGAGGTTCCCAAACCCCTATTCTTGACTTCTGTGCACTCCCAGGCTAACACCACGTGGAAGCTGCCAAGGCTTTGGGGTTGCACCCTCTGAAGCCACGACCCAAGCTCTACATTGACCCCTCTCAGCCACAGCTAGAGCAGCTGGGATGTAGGCCAACAAGTCCTTAGGCTGCACACAGCACAGGGACCCTGGGCCCATGAAATCATTTTCTCCTAGGCCTCTGGGTCTGTGATGGGAGGGGCTGCCTGAAGACCTCTGACATGCCCTAGAGACATTTTCCCCATTGTCTTGAGGATCAACATTCTGCTCCTTCTTACTTATGCAAATTTCTGCAGTCAACTTGAATTTCTCCCCAGAAAATGAGTTTTTCTTTTCTATCACATTGTCAGGCTGCAAATTTTCCAAACTTTTATGCTCTGCTTCCCTTGTAAAATGGAATGCCTTTAACAGCATCCAAGTAACCTCTTGAATGCTTTGCTCCTTAGAAATTTCTTCTGCCAGATACCCTAAATCATCTCTCTCAAATTCAAAGTTCCACAAATCGCTAGGGCAGGGCAAAATGCCACTGGTCTCTTTGCTAAAACATAACAAGAGTCACCTTTGCTCCAGTGTCAACAAGTTCTTCATCTCCATCTGAGACCACCTCAGCCTGGATTTTATTGTCCATATCACTATCAGCATTTTGGTCAAAGCCATTCAACAAGTCTCTAGGAAGTTCCAGACTTTTCCACATTTTCCTGTCTTCTTCTGAGCCTCCAAACTGTTCCAACCTCTGCCTGTTACCCAGTTCCAAAGTCACTTCCACGTTTTTGGGTATCTTTTCAGCAACACCCCACTCTACCAGTACCAATTTACTGAATTAGTCCATTTTCACACTGCTGATAAATACACATACCTGAGACTGGGCAATTTGCAAAAGAAAGAGGTTTATTGGACTCACAGTTCCACGTGGCTGGGGAGGCCTCACAATCAAGGCAGCCGGCAAGGAGGAGCAAGTCATGTCTTACATGGATGGCAGCAGGCAAAGAGAGAGCTTGTGCAGAGAAACTCCCATTTTTAAAACCATTGGATCTTGTGAGACCCATTCACCATCATGAGAACAGCACAGGAAAGACCTGCCCCCATGATTCAGTCATCTCCCACCAGGTCCCTCCCACAACATGTGGGAATTATGGGAGCTACAAGATGAACTTCAGGTGGGGACATAGAGCCAAACCATATCATTCATGATAGCTAAAAATTGGAAACGACCCAAGTGACATCAAAGGAGAAAAGATTAAAGAAATAATATATCCATACAGTGGAATACAACTAAAAAAGTAGAATGCACTACTAATATATGCAACAATATGCATGAATGTCAAAAATATTATACTGACTGAACAAAGAGAAACACTCAAGAGCACGTATTGTGTGAGTCCAGTCAAAACTAATCTATAGTGAAAGATATTGTAACAGTGGTTGCCTTAAGGAGTGGGGACTGACCTGGAAGGAACATGAGCAAGCTTTCTGGAATGATGGAAATGTCCTGAAAATTGATAAGAATGTGGGCTTTATGAGTGTATGCAATTGTCAAAACTCATTAAAGTGTACATAAGATCTATGCATTTCCATGTATGTAACTATACCTCAGAAAATAAGTATTATAAGACATAGGAAGAAGCAGGAAAATAAATAATCAATATAAGCAGTAGAAGAAATAATCAGTAGAAACAGACCCACAGGTATCAGCAGGCAAAGACTTTAAAATAACCATTATATCTCTGCAGGAGCATTAAAAATAAAATAAAATAACTATTATGAATATGTTAAAGAAAAAGAAAAAATATATTTGGTTAATGAAAGGATAGATAATTGAGCAGAGAAATGGAAATTGTAAAAGAACCAAGAGGAAACTGAAGAATTGAAAAGTACATGATCTAAAATGTACTTTGAAAAATTTTTATCTATTGAAAAATCTACAACAAACTAGACACAGCAGAAGAAAGTACCACTTAACTCAAAGATTTGTCAGTAGAAGATATTCAAACTGGCTAGGCATGGTGGCTCACACCTATAATCCCAGAACTTTGGGAAGCCGAGGCAGAAAAATTGCTTGAGCCCAGGAGTTCAAGACCAGCCTGGACAATGTAGGGAGAGTATGTTCTACAGTAAATTAAAAATTAGCAGGGCATGGTGGTACATGCCTCTAGTCCCAGATACTTGGGAGGCTGAGGCAGGAGAATCACTTGAGCCTGGGAGGTCAAGGTTGCAGTGAGCTATGATCACACAGCTGTACTCCAGCCTGGGTGACAGAGTGATATCCTGTCTCTAAAAAAAAAAAAAAAAAGAAGGAAAAAAAATATATACATATATATATACACACACACATATGCATACACACATGTATATAACAGCCCTAATTGGAATCTTGGAAGGAGAGAAGAAACAGACGAGTATAGCAGAAAAAAATGTTTAAAGAGATAAAGGTGGAGAATTTTTCAAAATTGATGAAAGACATACACTCAGAAAATCAAGAATTTCACTCCACACAGCATGCACTAGACTCTATTTCTCAGCCTTCCATGACCAGTCTGGCCAATAAATGTAGGCAGAAGTTTTGTGTGCCACCTCCAGATCTGGCCCTTGTCTAACATAGGTTAAGATATACCATAGCAACAAACTCAAAATCTCAGAGCCTTTATTTCTCACTTAAACAGTCTAAGCCAGTCAGGAGCGGTGGCTCACGCCTATAATCCCAGCACTCTGAGAGGTCAAGTTGGGCAGATCACTGGAGGCCAAGAGTTCAAAATCAGCCTGACCAGCAGGGCGCGGTGGCTCAAGCCTGTAATCCCAGCACTTTGGGAGGCCGAGGCAGGCGGATCACGAGGTCAGGAGATCGAGACCATCCTGGCTAACATGGTGAAACCCCGTCTCTACTAAAAAATACAAAAAACTAGCCGGGCGAGGTGGCGGGCGCCTGTAGTCCCAGCTACTCGGGAGACTGAGGCAGGAGAATGGCGTGAACCCGGGAGGCAGAGCTTGCAGTGAGCTGAGATCCAGCCACTGCACTCCCGCCCGGGCCACAGAGCAAGACTCCGTCTCAAAAAAAAAAAAAAAAAAAACAAAATCAGCCTGACCAACATGGTGACATCCCGTTGCTACTAAAAATACAAAAATTAGCCGAACATGGTGGCAGCTGCCTGTAATCCCACCTACTGGGGAAGAAGCTGAGGCAGGAGAATCACTTGAACCAGGAGGCAGAGGTTGCAGTGAGCTGAGCTCGCTGGGTAACAAAGCGAGATTTCACCTCAAAACAAACAAACTAAAAAACCAATCCAAGCAACTCTCCAGGAAACCTGTCTGCCACATATTGGCTTAGCATCCCAGGATGCTTCCGTATTATGGAACCTCCAAATCAATCACTGCAATGGGAAGGGAAAATATGAAGCAGACATTGGTTCTTAAATGCTTGCACCTAAAAATGGCATGTGTCACTTTTCCTTGGTAAAAGCAAGTCACATGGACCCTTAACTTCAAGAGGCCAGGAAATATAGTCCTTCCATCTGCCTGGAGACAAAGAAAAGTGACAAATACTAGTGCAGGTCATATCTATCGCATCCCTTAATGCACATCTTGTGTGAATGGCTCCTAGTTGGAGCCAAGAGGTTCCTATCATTGACCCACGTTAGTCTGTGGTGTGAGCAAGAAATACAGTTATCCCTCTGTATCCATGAGGGATTGGCTCCAGGACCCCCATAGATACCAAAATTCATGGATTCTCAATTCTCTTATATAAAATGGCATATGACCTATGCATGTCCTCTCATACACTTTAAATAATCTCTGAATTACTTATAATACCTAATACAATGTAAATGCTATGCAAATAATTGTGGGTTTTGTTTTTGTTTTTGTTTTTTAGACAGAGTCTCGCTCTGTGGCGTGCAGTGGCCCGATCTTGGTTCACTGCAGCCCCCACCTCCCGGGTTGAAGCAACTCTCCTGCCTCGACCTCCCAAGGAGCTGAGGTTACAGGCATGTGCCACCACGCCCAGCTAATTTTCATATTTTTAGTAGAGACAGGGTTTCGCCATGTTGCCCAGGCTGGTCTCAAACTCCTGACCTCAAGTGATCCACCTGTCTTGACCTCCCAAAGTGCTAGGATTACAGGCGTGAGCCACTGCAAATAATTGCTATATTGTGTTCTTTTATTGTTTGTTTTTCAAATAGTTTCAATCCATGGTTGGTTGAACCCATGGATGCAGAACCCGTAGATGTGAAGGGCCAGCCTCTGAAATTTGGGCATTAGTAGAGAAGCTAGCACAATGCTTTGCACACCTAGTCCATAATAAGCTCTTAATTCATGTTGTTATTGTTATTCCAATTTATTGCTACTCTTCTTCCAGGTATTGCTATTCCAATTTCGTCTTAGTTGTATATTTATCTGCTGAAAAGGAGTCTGTCCTCAAAAGCACAGGACCCTAATAGATATCCTAAGTGGCTGGGCATCTCATTTATCTTTTTCTCAAAACCATCTGCAAGTTTCCTACTTTGTGGGCAGCTGAATTGGAAATATGGGTTTCTAGGATCACAGACAGCATGGCGTAAAGAAAAGAGCATTTGAACTAGGAGACAAGATCAGTTTAATTCAACACACAATTTATGGAGCACCTTCTGTATGTACCAGGTGCTAGGGCCACACAGGAGTGTGAGACTGGATCCCTGCTCTCTAGGAGCTCACACCTCTGCATGAATGATGGACTAGCAAACAAATCAACAAAACATGACACGTGCAATAATGAATATAAACCAGAACAGGAGAGCCACACGGCCTGAGTGATGTGACTTAGGATGTGTTACTTAACTGCCCTGGGCCTCATGGATAGTGAGATGGGGTAGATCATTTCTAGCTCCTGAAATACTAACATTTACAATTCTCAAAGCCCTGTGAAGTCAGCAGGGCAACTATTATTCCAACTTTATAGACAGATGGAAAGCCTAAGGCCAGAGAGGTTTCATATGGCAGCCGGAGTTACACAACTGCTTGCTGGTAGAACCAGACCCAGATCCAGGCAGGCCTTGGGACTGTGTAGAGTGCGTCTACTCCAGGCTGCCTTGGCAGAGAGCGGGGAATCTCTGATGGGCGTGGCAAGGGGCTTTCTTGTTACTCCCAATTTGAATCCCATACTTACAGTTTGGAGCTGGCCACAGACCAAGAGGAAAGAGGCAGGTACCTCTCCACCCGCTCCTGGTGCAAGCACTCAGCAGAGAGTGGGCATTTCTGAAAACCAGGTCACCTCTCACAGAACAACACAGTGATATGATATGGACAGGATTTTGCCAGCGATCACAGGACCCTTCAAATGCCGACCCCAGTTACTGATGACAACATTCCTGGGCCTGGCTTCCTCTCAGCTGTCTCCTTGTCACTGGGCTTAGTGTGTGATGTAAAGGACACTCGGGAGATGAAGGCAGCTTTCCCTCAGCACTCCTGGACTTTTGGGCCACCCCACCCTCAACCCGTCCAGCATGTGCTCACTTAGGGAATATGAATGAGCTCATTTAACATAAACAAGGGGTTCGTGTTGGCTGTGCCTCTGAAATCATGCCATGCCACCAAAGCCAAAAAGATGAGGCTCTGGACAATAGCCAGCCATCACTACCTCCCACCATGGCAAATAGTTCACAGATGACACTCCAGGCGATCTGATTATCATACACAGCAATTTTTGAGCATCTGCTATGTGTACTACAAAGAGACCAACAATGGAATCCCTGCCATCTCGGGGCCACTGTGGAGAGGCTTATCATCAGATGACAGGAGTGGTCAGCTGACATAAAGAGAAGAGTCACAAGATGACAAGCCACACAGACACAGGGTCATGTAAGAGGCTCAGTCTTAAGAGGCAGAGACGTTGGGCAAAGGGAGTGGTCATGAGTGCTATTGCTGCCAGGGAGGCATTCCAGGGAGGCTGGAACTGGACCTTAAAGGAAGAGAAGGACAGAAGTCATTCTTCACATCACGCACTCTCCATGGGTAATTCACATGAATGTCGTGTGATGAAGATAAAGGCATCCAGAAAAAGAATTGCCCGTGGGCATGTAGATTTCCTTTCCCAGGGTGGCCCCTTCTCAGCCACTGGCACACACAAACACTTCCCACCCTTCCTCCCCAGAGCTGGCCAGCGCAGCAGGCAACTCGCCTGCCACACATGCAGCTGCCCGACTGCGCTGTGGGGATGGGTCTGGGTTCAAATCCTGGCTTTGCCACCTCCCAACTGTGTACTACGGGGCAAGTCCTGTAGCCCATGAGCTGGGCTGATCATTCTGACCTGGCAGGGCTGTGAGGAAGATGCATACAACACTAGTTAATCCTCTAGGACAGCACCAAATGCTACCACCCAGTCAAGCTTCTTAAAAAGTCTTTCCTAGGGCCGGGCTCAGTGGCTCATGCCTATGATCCCAGCACTTTGGGAGGCCGAGGCAGGAAGATCACCTGAAGTCAGGAGTTTGAGACCGGCCTGGCCAACATGGCAAAATCCTATCTCTACTAAAAATATAAAAATTAGTCAGGCATGGTGGCACTCACCTGTAGTCCCAGCGACTTGGGAGGCTGAGGCAGGAGAATCACTTGAACCCAGGAGGCAGAGGTTGCAGTGAGCCAAGATTGCACCATTGCACTCCAGCCTGGGCGATAGAGTGAGACCCTTTCTCAGAAAAACAAATAAATAATAAAATAAAATAAAACCCAAAAGGCACAGGTTACCCATTCTGTGTCCTCTCACATTGCTTCCCTGAACCCACAGGGCTGGAGGAAAGCAGGGCTCTGAAGCCCTCGGCCACGTGGTTCTCAGGACCCTGGCAAGGTAATTTACTCACCTTTGGCAGCATGACCTGCCTCCAGCATTTCTGCGAGAATTAAGGGAGCTGCCATACCTAAAGCAAAAAGTACTGAGGCTTTTGAACTTCGCTGTCTTTGAGGGGTGGATACTGGTGAGAAACACAGGCTTATACATAACTGAGAACAGGTGGGAGTGTGGGACTCCCATTCGAGAAGCGGCAGCAGCTGACCACTTCCTCAACCCTCAACCCCTCACAGCCATCCCTACAGGCCCACCACCACCAGCTGAATTCCCTTAAGTACTTTATTGTATACTCAGATCCCCAACTGGCCTCCCAGTGACAGCAAAATATAAAACCACAAACCACCTGTATTTTACAAAGTATCTGGAAAGCATGCAGAAAATATAACAAACCCAAGTTGGAGGTTTTGTCTGAAGACTATAAAACCAGTACTAGGACTGCGCAGAGCACAGCAGGACCCGGTTTCTCTCTCCAAGCTATTTTCTGAAAGTGGGCCAGGACCCAAATGCACGCACTGGGCTCCCAGGCAGGCCACCCACATCTCATCAGGAGGCCAGAGAGGCCCGGGATCCACTGCAGCTTGGTGCTGGAGCCTCAAGTGTGTGGGGTGGAGAGTGTGGAGCCCCTACAGGCCCGAGGGCACTGCCTGCCAACCCCATGCCCCCACCACTTCCTCCCCAAGCAGATCAAGGGGGATAGGAAGAGGCCATAAGACCTTCACAAACTCTTTTCCAGCTCAATGTGAACACCACCTAATCTTCCCGTTCACTTCATTCCATCCTGCCCCAATGCAGAATAAACCATCCCTTGACTGTGTTCCAGAATGTTCTAGCACTTTCTGAGCTGTTTCCTCTGCTCTTTGTGTGCTTCTTAGGGGATAAGGCCATAGATCCCCCATGTCTGGTGTGGTGTCTGGCTTGTGGTAGGTGTGAATAAACATTTGTCATCTTGAGGTGACTAGCAATGAAGGAGCTGGAATGGCCACCTAAGAATACCTTAAAGGCTTAGCAACGTGAAATGATGCCCTGAGGCCAGAAGGTGCGTTTTTTCATCCTCACACACCGCTATCTGCTGCACTGGAACAGGTGAATTTTGTGGTGGTCCCCACAGACTGGCACCCAGAGATGTGCCCCTCGCTATCCCTCCCCAAGCTCTGACTCTGGAACAAATGGCAGCAGACTTCTCTGGACACGAGTTATTAACTCTTTATTCCGTTAGTGACCAATACAACAGCACCACGGACACAGCAGGGGCCCTGCCTGAGAACCTAGGCAAGGCAAAGAAGGGGGACGCAGGGGACCTCTGGGGCCCAGGGCTGGCCTGGCCTAGGTGAGGGGGAAGCTTTCCTAGCCTGCCTCCGCCGGCAGCCATGAGAGAAACCACTGGGGAAGCGGGGCTACTGAGTGAACAGTCAAACCACCTGTCAATGCCCCTCCTTCCCCAGAGCACCAGGGCTGCAGTGAGGAGAGGGCTTCTAGGGGGCCAGAGAGAGATCTGTGGGGTGGCTCAGGGTGGACACTGAGCTTCAGAGGGGACAGTGTCTGTGTGTGCGTGTGCGTGTGCGTATGCATGTGTGTGTGTGCGTAGGTGGGCAGATGCCTACACTACTTAGCATATGGGATTTAACTGCTGAGCCACACGACCTGCCTGGAGACAAAGGAGGCCAGGAACCAGGGACTCAGAGCGCCAGGGCCTGGGAGAGGGGCCTGGGGCAGAGGCCACCCACCCCACTGCTTTGTCTTGCAGAGGGCAGGCGGCTCCGCTGGAGGCAGGTCTCGGGCAGACACCTCCCACAGGCCTGGGGGGAGGGGCCACCTCCGGCCCGACCCACCTCACGTATAGGCCATCTTGCTGCACACCCAGGGCCGGGTCATCAGACACTCCGTCGACACCAGCCTGGTGGGCTCCACGAAGACACACTCCCCTGAACCTGCGATGTTGAACCTGTGGCCAGGAGAGAAGACCAGGCGTTTATGATCTGGGACATTCAGCCCAAAACCCAGTGGCAGGGGAGGCCATGGAGGCCCTGAGGCCTATCCCTCCCTCACTTCATCACTGGAGCTGCCTTCTAGGACATTTGTGCTGACAGACTGTTCTAGCTTGGCATCCCATTGTCTTCCTACTCTGTGCACCGTAGCTTCAGCCGCCCCGGCACCCTGCTCAGGCACTTCCTGGACACACACACACTTCCCCATTCTCCATGTCCTTGCAGAGGTGGCTCATAGGTCCCAGGCTCCATGACACCCAGTTCAGGGCCACTCTCTGCCCACCCTACATCCCCACAGTCCTCTGCCTGCTCTGTGGGGCACTCCCACAGTCCCCGGGGTCTCTACCTGTCTGTCCACACAGGTCCCCAAAGCAGCCAGCTCCTGAGCAGCGAGCTCTGTGTCCTCTCATCTTGGCCCCCTGCAATGCGCAGAGTTGAGCACACAGGAGGGGCTCCGCAGAGCTGGCTGAAGTCAGCTACCCCTCACAGGTTAGGGGCAGGCGGCAATAACCCCAATATGGGCTAACTGAGGCTGTGCTGCCCAGGAACTCATTGACATCACACACAGATGTGTGCGGTAGGAAGATTCCCCCCTACCTAAAATCACCCCTTTCCAGCCTCAGAGGTTTCTTCTTAACCTTAGTTGTTCACCCAGACCTCCGATCCCTGCCAAGGTTCGAGGGCATTGGAAGGACCCCAAGAAGGAGTGCAAGGGAAAGAACCTCTGCGGTGTCTGAGAAATGTGGCCAAAGGCCCCTTGGTTGCCAGGTGGTCAGGACGCCACAGACGCCAACCTGCAGGGCTCTGAGAGCAAGAAGCTTCCAGAAAGGCAGGGAGAGGGGTGGAAAGTGCAAGACCTGCTCAGCCACTCTGAGAGCAGGCCTGAGAGGCGGACAGGAAAGGGGGTGAGAAACAGAAGGGGCACTGAGGTCAGAGTAAGGGGCAAAAATGAAGAGTGCTTGAGATAAGGAGGGTGAGGGGAAGCATCATGAATGCCCCCTGCCTCCAGGGCTGCCACGGGCGTGACTGCCTAAGCCACCCTCAGGTGGGAGCGCAGCTGATGGCCACCTCTGGCAACCAGGAGGATCCGAGGGTCTCAGATGCCCTTCTGCTTTAGCCCCTGCCTTGGGGACGCTCACGTGTCATCATCATCGGGTTGGGAGCTGTGTTCCCCACCCCACCCCATGCCCTCCCGCTGGCACCTCAGAGCCTATTCCTCTAGCCACAGGGTCTGTTCTGAGGGTCCCACTCCCCTGTACGCACTTCCCTGCATTTCTCTAGACCTAGACCACTCCTTTCCCCATGCCCCACACAGTCCCCACTGTACTGCCACGGCCACACATCTGCCACCCACTTCACCCACGACCATCACCCCCACACCACACACCAGACCCTGCATCACACACTCATTTCCACACCACGTGAGTCTTACAAAACCACCACGGCACACGCCACCACCTCAGCAGTGCCCCCTCCATCAACAGATGCGTTCGCCTGGAAAATGTAGCCTAGAACACTTCCAGGTGCCTGCCTTCAGATCCCCTTTCTTCCACAGCTACGTTGCTTAGGTGCCAAGTGGCTGCCCAGGACGGAGGCGCATCTCCCATCCTCCCTTGCGGCCAGGTGTGGCCATGTGACTAAGTTCTGGCCAATGGGGTGAGGCCATCCAGGGCCCTCCCTCCCATTCGCTGTCCTGTTGGGGCTGAATGGGATGTGGTTGTGCCAGAGTGGAGCACCAGGCTGCATAGATCGGGGACTCAAGGGTGGAGAGACCCTGGGCCAGACACTGGGAAGCTCCGATGGCTTCACAGGACAGAGCCACCAAGCCAGGCTGGACTTTTGTGAGAGAGGGAGAAGTACAGGCATTTTCATGACTGGGTCTCTGGCGCACGCTGCGGGACCCCGAGACTAGTATCTCTAGCTAGCACAAAACCAAGGGCTTCTCTCTTCGGGAGCTGTGTCCAGGGGGTGAGTCAGGCCTTTCTCAGACTAAGCTCAGTGGCCAGAAGATGAAGCCTCAGCTCACGTGTCTGGATCAAACGGGTCCCCGTTGACCCAGTGGAATTCGTCCCCAACTCTGCGTAGTCCAATCCAGGGCTCCCTCCGCGTGAACTTGAACATAAATTCCTGCACCGAGGAAAGAGGGACACCTCAGGGTCAGATGCGGTCTCCTGACTGCTGTCACATCCCAAGACAAACCTCAGCTTGGAAGATACTGGCTCTCGGGAGGTACAGACGCCAGGAGAGTGACTGCTGTCTCGCTGCATCCCGAAAGTGAGGAGCTAGGCTTACAGGGTCCTCTGCAGTCACACTGCCAGAGTTCGGCTCTGAGCTGCTCACTGACCTCACAGCAATTACCTCCGACAGCTTGAAAGGGACCCTGGCTCTGTGTCACGCCCACTGGCCAGGAAGGCTCTAGAGGGCTTGCCCTCCTAGCTCAGCAGGCCAGCATTCCTGATTTGCAGGAAGCTTGGGGATTGCCCACTGGATGGAGGATCTGGGACAAATCTCAATGCTCAGGTTGGTTGTCCTACCTGCAAATTTCTGGGACTTTCCCTGCAGACTGGGGATATCATACTGTGTATCAAAGGCAAACAGAAGTGATTTTTAGATTATCTTCTATTTTGGTTAACACCACTGTTAACCTCAAAATCCAAAACGGCCAATAGACTCCATTAATTGTGTTTCTTTCACGTTTCTGTTGCTAAAACTGTTTTGGATGTTAAATGAGAGACCATATCCTGATTTGGATCTTTAGAAAATGACAATGTGTTTTTACATTTCACAATGCATTTATAATTTGTAATTCTTTTTTCCTTTTTTTTTTTTTATTTTTTTGAGACACAGTCTCGCTCTGTCGCCCAGGCTGGAGTGCAGTGGAGCGATCTCGGCTCACGGCAACCTCCGCCTCCCGGGTTCACGCCATCCTCCTGCCTCAGCCTCCAAGTAGCCGGGACTACAGGCGCCTGCCACCACTCCCAGCTAATTTTTTTTTTTTTTTTTGTATTTTTAGTAGAGACAGAGTTTTTTTTGTATTTTTAGTAGAGACAGAGTTTCACAGTGTTAGCCAGGATGGTCTCGATCTCCTGACCGTGATCTGCCCACCTCGGCCTCCCAAAGTGCTGAGATTATAGGCATGAGCCACTGCGCCCGGCCAATTCTTTTTTTTCTTAAGAAACAAGTCTTGTGGCTGGGCACAGTAGCTCACACTTGTAATCCCAGCACTTTGGGAGGCCTAGGCAGGTGGATCACTTGAGGCCAGGAGTTCGAGCCCAGCCTGGCCAATATGGTGAAACCCTGTCTCTACTAAAAATACAAAAAGTAGCCAGGCGTGGTGGCACACGGCTGCAGTCCCAGGGACTCAGGAGGATGAGGCATGAGAATCTCTTGAACCCAGGAGGCGGAGGCTGCAGTGAGCCGAGATTGCACCACTGTTCTCCAGCCTGGGCGACAAAGTGAGACTGCCTCAAAAAAAAAGAAAAAGAGAGACAAAGTCTTGCTATGTTACCCAGGCTGGCCTTAAACTCCTGGGTTCAAGTGATCCTCCTGCCTCAGCCTCCTAAGTAGCTGGGACTACAGGCACGCTCCACCATGCCCAGCTAATTTTCCTTTTACTTTTTGTAGAGCTAGGGTATTACTGTGTTGCCCAGACGAGCTTCCAACTCCTGGGGTCAAGTGATCCTCCTGCCTCAGCCCCCGAGTAGCTGGTACTAGAGGTGTATACCACATCACCAGCTTTATAATTGGTAATTCTTATGGTTTATAATACTAAGTGACCTCAACCAGTGGGCCTTGGATTGAAATAGGTGGCCTTGACAATGGAAGTGGAAACTGGAGCCACTCATTGACGTGCTCAGACCGTGAGGTCTTCCTGCACCCCCAGTGGTTATGCAGCAGGTGGTAGCTTTGGAGACGTGTCACAGGGAACACTGCATCCTTTAGGGTGTGACTGTCCCCTAGAGTCAAGGTTGGGGGCCCTGAAGTTCCCTTCCCCCGCCCCCCTTCACCTCGGCACACTCACCAGCTCCTTCTGGCTCTGAATCACAGCCAGCACTGCCTCGTGGGTGTGGCAGTACTGCCTGCCTGTGTTCCAGTCTCTGGGTTCCTCAGAAAAGAAGTAACACTTCCTTCCATAGAGCAGCCAGTCCTCTGGGCAGGGCGCTTCACACTTGATGCAGCCCTTGGAAGCTGCAGGGAAGAGACCGGCTTGGCCCTGCCCGCCCCACTCCCCGGCCAGAGTCCCACTCTGCTTTCTATGGCTCCCTCCCCTGCCTCAGCTTTGGCATCCTCCAGGGACACTGCAGGCGGGGCTGTCCTCTCTGGTGAGCACCTCTCCTGGTGCCTGGAGGTAAAAGGGTGGCCACTAAATGAATGAGAAAGGGGACAGTGGGAAGCCTGGCAGGCGTCACCGCAAGGGGACATGACAGCGGTGCAGCCACTGGGTTAGGATCTCCTCTGTCTCCAAACTCCCAGAGGCCTGGAACGCCAGAAACTCAGACTGGGAAGAGACCTGGCAGCTACGTGTCCTCTCTTTCCAGCTAGGCCAGGTACCAACAGCAGGACAGACGGCCCGCTATCATTAACCATGCCCACGTTAGCTACCAAGGCTGCCATTCCACCACTGAACTGCTGGGAAGTTCTTTTCATTTTTTATTTTCTTAACCCCCTTGCTGTTAGTGTGCATGGAACGTTCTTAAATGTTGAGTCCCAACCTGTCCCCCGGTGACCGAGACCTGCTGGTCTAGGATCTGGCCTCTGGAGTGACCCAGAGACACCCGTTCTGTCTTCTACCCCCTACTCAAAGAAGCACACCAGCCCCCCTCATCCAGGTTGAAACAGATGCCATGTCTCCCAAGATTCCTGGCAAGGGTTGCTCTCCATCCTGCCTGCTCACTGCAGTGTCCCCAGGTTACCACTGAATCGCTGCCACCAGGACAGACCGGGACACATCAGATGTGGCTCTACCAGCAGCAGCAGTGACCACCATGCTGTCTTCCAGTTGTCACGGGATCTCCAGTCTGCAGACTGCTTCCAGGAACAGATCGGCGGGTATGTGCATACATGGACTTTTCTGGGAAGGTAGCCCGGAGCTTCTCAAAGGGCCTCCTTGCCAAACGGAATTAATCCACAATCTTAGATTGTTTTCATATGATCTGATTCTAAGCCAGGTCTCCCCCAGTGTCAGAACATGTGAAAATAACTTCTTAAATCCAAATGCAGAACCTTATATTTATTTCTTCCACATTTATCTCATTCACTCTGGCTCATCATTTGAGTTTTTCAAGATACATTTTAATCTTGATGTCTTTCACCCATCTGTCATGTGGGATTGTGTTTTTGGATTGTGTCAGCTGCAAATTCCATAAGCATACTTTTTGTTTGTTTTCATACAAGTGATTGATTAAAATGTAGACCAGGACAGAGCCAAGAACAGGCCTCTGGTACTCAAGCCCCTAGGGATCTCCAGCCACACAGACATCAATTCATTCATCGACACCCCCGGGCATATATATCTGTTCAATGAGATGCAGGCCGGGCGCGGTGGCTCAAGCCTGTAATCCCAGCACTTTGGGAGGCCGAGACGGGCGGATCACGAGGTCAGGAGATCGAGACCATCCTGGCTAACATGGTGAAACCCCGTCTCTACTAAAAATACAAAAAACTAGCCGGGCGAGGCGGCGGGCGCCTGTAGTCCCAGCTACTCGGGAGGCTGAGGCAGGAGAATGGCGTAAACCCGGGAGGCGGAGCCTGCAGTGAGCTGAGATCTGGCCACTGCACTCCAGCCTGGGCGACAGAGCGAGACTCCGTCTCAAAAAAAAAAAAAAAAAAAAAAAAAGAGATGCAAGTCCACCTGGGAGTACTGACCATGGTGTGGCTACATCTCACATCTCAACTGCTTTTCCGCAAGGATCTCCTAAGAGACTGTTATGCTTTATTGAAATCATATTAGCTATGTCTACACATTCTCTGGCCTCCCAGCCTAGTAAGAGGATAAAAGAAAACTGATGTAAGAGGATAAAAGAAAACTGATTCAATTTGTAGGAATTACTCTAGGTGAATTTAAGCTAGGCCCAGTGGTTACCCTTTTTTTGTTTGTTTGTTTGTTTAAGACAGAGTCTCTTCTGTCGCTCAGGATGGAGCGCAGTGGCACAATCTCAGCTCACTGCAACCTCTGCCTCCTGGGTTCAAGCGATTCTTCTTCCTCAGCCTCCCGAGTAGCTGGGACTACAGGTGCACACAACCATGCCCAGCTAATTTTTGTATTTTTTGTAGAGACAGGGTTTCACCATGTTGGCCAGGCTGGTCTCGAACTCCTGACCTCAGGTGATCCACCCACCTTGGCCTCCCAAAGTGCTGGGATTACAGGCTTGAGCCACTGCACCCAGCTGCCATATCCATTTCTAAACACTCAGAACCCCTGTCCTTGTCATACAAGCCCTATAGGGGAGGGTTTGGTAGGAATTGATAATTTTGGTGGAATTTTCCCCCATTTTATGGATTCCACCTCTGGTCTTATGGCATTTCTCAAAGATCAAAGACAGAGGCACTAATATCATTTTTGGAAACCCTTCAGAACCTACAATACACTTGTATCTGAATCTCTTAAAAGTAATCAGATTCCCTGTTCATATAGCCTCACACGTTCTTAGCTGCAGTTTCTACCTTTTTCATGTATCCAACCCTGTCAGTTCCACACACACTCTATGTTTCTCAGGCCTCTCCCACTTAGAATGTTCTAGTACCTTGATAGGGTCCAGAATATGCCACCCTAAAATATGCCACTTTGACATATAGATCATTTTAAGCTGAAGGCAATTCAGAATCAACAGGAAGAGTTCTCTACCCTCTCATCTGCCAGAAAGTAGGGCATAAATTTCCCTTTGGGGAGGGAGCTGCCCTACTCCCCATCCCTCACCCCATACCCTCCCATACCCCCACTGCCCACCCTAAACCAGGGAGGGAAGAGTGACCCATCATCAAACATGCCAAGGAATCAACACCAAGATTAGTTTGCATAAGCAAACCTTATTAAAATAGCCTTTATCTCCTGTTGTTCCTCCGTGTGTGTCCTAGTCACTTCCCTTAATTTACCAGCCCTTGAAACCCAAGCCCTCTTTCCTTTGTTCAAAAGGTATGTAAGCCCCTGAGTCTAAATTCTTCTTTGAGTTTCACTTATTATCTGTGAACTCCCATGAACATAAATATTAAGAAACATTGGGTACCTTTTCTCCTGCTAATTTGTCTTTGGTAGTTTAATTTGCAGGCCCCTAGACACTGAACTTAAGAGGGCAGAGGAAGAGCTTTTTCCTCCCTAGCACTCTCTACCTCCTAATCTCTGGGAAGCTCCTATTCAGTCTTCAGGGTTCAGTGTACATGTATTTTCCTTCTGGGAAGCCACTGGGCAGTAACACCTCTATTATTGCACTTAGCCCTGGACACAGGAGACAGTGTCATATTTGTCTTCTTTTTAACCCTAGCACTTAGCCCAGAGCTTAGCACACAGCAGCACTCAATAAATGTTTGCTGACTGAATGTGATATGTGGTGTTTTTTTTGTGGTTGTTTTTTGTTTTTGTTTTTGTTTTTGTTTTGAGACGGAGTCTCTCTCTGCTGCCCAGGGTAGAGTGCAGTGGTGTGATCTCAGTTCACTGCAACCTCTGCCTCCCAGGTTCCAGCAATTCTCCTGCCTCAGCCTCCCAACTAGCTGGGATTACAGGCACCCACCACCACAGCTAGCTAATTTTTGTACTTTTAGTAGAGACGAGGTTTCACCATGTTGGCCAGGCTGGTCTCAAACTCCTGACCTCAGGTGATCCACCCACTTCAGCTTCCCAAAGTGCTGGGATTACAGGCGTGAGCCACTGTGCCTGACTGAATATGATCCTTATTCCCAAACCATCTCCTCCGAGAAGCACTGTCTTCCTAACCTACCCCAAGTTTGTTCTGAGTTCTCACAGCACTTAAAAAATAATGCCTAAGTAACATCTCCACTCTACTTGCATGGCTTAATAAAGGGGACATGTATAGTCTGTGTGTGAATATATTATTTTAAGCTAAAATCTCAACAACTGACACTATGTATTTTCTACTTACTTAGTCCCCCACAGGATTCTTGGAATGTCTAGAATCTTTCTTTAACTAATTAGATGTGCTTTTAACAAGGAGTGTGCAAATTGAATTACATAAATGCTCTGACATGCATGCTCACCCAAGATGCTCATCACCACCAAGATGGCGAACAGAAGGACCGCGATGGCACCCAGCAGGAGACGTGTGGTGGTGTCTAGGAGAAGAGAGAGGGGTTCAACATCCCACCGCCTGTCCCACTGCCATCCCACCACCAGCCCCATATCCTGCTAATGAGAAACAGGGGGAGGTGGAGCCCAGCAAACTGTGTTTTGTTGTTGTTGTTGTTGTTTTGAGACGGGGTTTCACCGTGTTGGCCAGGCTGGTCTCGAACTCCTGACCTCAAATGATCTACCTGCCTCAGCCTCCCAAAGTGCCGGGATTACAGGTGTGAGCCACGACACCCGGCCAACAAGCTGTGTTTAAACAAGCCCTCCAGGTGATTCTGATGCAGGCTGGAGTTTGCGACCCACTGCTGTAGAGCACAGTTCTGATTCTGTGACTCCCCAGCTTGAAACCCTCCCTGCCGGGCTACCCACTGCTCACAAAATCTTCAGTGATGGTCAGAGCTTTCCACCTTGAATCTCCTGCTCTTCTCTATGTGGTCACAGGTTTCAGCCACATGGGCTCCTCAAAATAACCCATTCAGCCCTCACAGCCCTGCTACTGAATCTTTGCTCCCGAAGTCTCCTCCTCCACCTCCTCCATAGATACTTTCTAAAACTCGCCCACCTCTACACCATCCGTCCTCTTCCTGATCCTCTGGGTTCTCCCTTTGTTATTTTCATTTATTTATTTTATTTTGTTATCATTTAATATTCTCATTTTATATTTAATGAGAGAAACCTTTTAGACTTTAAACCTAGGGTATTTTAAGAATTTTTTAAGTTGTGATGAAAATATATAACATAAAATTTGCAATTTTAACCATTTTTTAGTGTACGGTTAGTGGCATTAAATACATTCACAATGTCGTGCAACCATCATCACTGTCTGTTTGCAAACTTTTTCATCATCCCAGACAGAAGTTCTGTCCCCTTAAACAACTCACATCCCTTCCTCTCCCCAGCCCCTGGCAACCACCCTTCTCCTTTCTGTCTCTATGAATTGGACCACTCTAGGAAGTTCATATAAGAGGAAACATCCAGTATTTGTCCTTTTGTGTCTGGTTCCTTTCACAGCATGTTTTCCAGGCTCATCCATGTTGTCACATACGTCAGAACTTCATTCCATCTTAAGGCTGAATAATGTTCCATTGTATAGCAAGACCACGTTGTGTTTATCCATTCATCTGTTGGTAGACATTTGGGCTGTTTCCACCTTTTGGCTATTGTGAATAATGCAGCTAAGAACATGGTGTATGAGTATCTGTTCAAGTCCTTGCTTTCAATTCTTTTGGGTATATGCTTAGGAGTGGAGTTGCTGGATCACATGGTAGTTTTATTTGTTTTGTTTTTTTACTAAAGAACACTTATTTATTTTTACCAAAACTTTATCTTGAGGACATGGCTAAACTGTGTTTCCACCCTCCGCCCCCCAACTTGAAGAAGGGTTACTACAGTGAATGTTATGCATTCCAGCTGAATGGACTGGAACCCAGTTGGAGACTGAAGGACTGGAACCAACATTAACTGACAAAGAACAACTTCCATCTAAATCATCATAAAAATGTTTGAGTAAAAAAAAAAAGAAAGAAAAGAAAAAAGAGGGGGTAACAGGGGTTTCTGGTTGAACAAGATCCTCACATTTCATCTAACACAGTCGATCTTGGCTAGAGTATAACCAAATGGAAACAGGATTCCTATGATACAAAACTTCCACTACAGCACACTATACACACCAGTGTTCCAGGCCCACCCCATCCCCCAATGCTTCCAACACAGTTATTTCTCAGCCTGTTGAGCCTGCCGATGAAGAAGCACTAGGTCTTCTCTTTAATCCAGTCTTTTTTTATAAGGCTGGTATGTCTGGGTATCAGCTCGGTAAACCAGGCAGCTGAGGTCTGCCAGATCATTGATGAAATCAAACAACTGACTGATGTCATATGTGATAGAGGGACTGTTGGGATTCATTCTTTTCACATGTCTTCATACATTTCACAAACGCCTTCCATGCATTCATTCACAGATTCGTAGTCAGCATAAGTTCTGCCTTCTGGCCTTTTGGTAGTCTGTACCAGCAAAATGGTGTGAGACATCGCGCCAAACTCTCTTCGTTACAGCCGCTGCCGACACCGCCGCCGCTCCCAGTAGTAGTTCTTTCTGAGGAACCACTAACTCCATCACTGGTTGCATAACTTTACATTCTCACTAGCAATAGACGAGGGTTCCAGTTTCTCCACATCCTCACCAATACTTGTTGGTTTGCATTGTTTTGATTACGGCCCTCCTAGCAGGTGTGAAATCCCTTTACAACTTTGTTTGGATTTTTTTTTTTTACCATCTTAACCATTAAGTGCACAGTTAAGTGCAGTTACATTGTTGTGCACCCATTTTGAAAGTGTTTTTTTAGTCAATGTTATACATAAATCATAGATGAAAACAGTGTCTTTGCAGTTCAGTGTTTGTCTGTAAACTGTTACTTGTCCATCATGATAAAAGTGCCAAAATTGAGAGGAAGAATCTGTAGCAATTCAGCATTACCCGATATCCAAGTGCTTGTTGCTCATTATTCATTTGTATTGTATTTTACAAAGGATTTTGAAAAGAAACTTGTTTCCTTCACCAAGGATAGTCTGAAAAGCACAGATTTAAGGAATCAAGAAATTCTAATAGGCTTCATTTAAAAAATAATAGTGCAGAGCGCAGTGGTTCGCGCCTGTAATCCCAACACTTTGGGAGGCTGAGGCAGGCGGATCACTTGAAGTCAGGAGTTCGAAACCAGCCTGGCCAACATGGTGAAACCTTGTCTCTACAAAAATTACAGAAATTAGCCGAGTGTGGTGGTGTGTGCCTGTAATCCCAGCTACTCCATAAGCTGAGGCAGGAGAATCGATTGAACTCAGGAGACGGAGGTTGCAGTGAGCCAAGATCACATCGGTGTACTCCAATCTGAGTGACAAAGCAAGACTCTGTCTCTAAAAAATAATAATAGTAGCAATAACATTGCTCCTTCCCCAAAGCCAACCGTTTTCAACTCTTTTAGCTGACTCTTTTGGTATTAGCTCCAAATGTCTAAATGCCATGTGTATGTAAATACTTCTAGATTTTTTTCTGTTTTAGATATAATTTATTGACTTCCCATTATAGTGATGCAGACTTAATTCTCTGCATTATCACTCTACCCTGACCACTCACTCCCTGCCCTCTCAATATCATAGTTTGTGTTAGCTTGATATTTTGGTGTTATATTCTTAGGTCAGTGTAAACAGTACTCTCAGCAAAGCCATGCCGTGTGCTATGATCATGTCCATAGAACTTCTTGTTTCCCTGTTAATCCTGGTCTTCTTTTCCCTTTGCTCAGTTTCTGTATGCATATCATATTTCAATGCCAAAACTCCTCTTTCATGATGAGACAAAATCGGAATTTCTCTTTCACTTTGGTCTTAGTTCAGTCTGCTATAACAAACTGTCATAGACTGGGTGGCTTAAACAACAGACATTTATTTCTCCTGATAGTTCTAGAGGCTGGATCAGGGTGCCAGCATGGTCAGGTTCTGGTGGGGGCCCACTTCCCGGCTTGCTGACAGTCGCTTTTTTACTGTGTCCTCACATAGTGGAGAGAGGAAGTTCTGGTGTCTCTTCCTCTTCTTATGAGGGTAGTAATTCCATCATGGGAGCTCTCCCTCATGACCTCATCTAAACCTAATTACCGCTCAATTACCCACCTCAATATCATCACGTTGGAGGTTAGTGATTAAACCTATAAATCTGGGGAGGAAACCAACATGCAGGCCATAACCACCATCTTGAAGAAATGTCCCTTGGAACTTTCTGACCTGCTCGAATCTGACCAGTTGCCTTCTAAGCCCAGCTGCCATCCAGGGTCTCCCCACACCGGCAGTCTGAGGATTTATCTGCCTCTCTCCTATGTTGACTCCTCTGTTCCTTTTCTCCCATGCCTTCCCCTTCCTTGGTTTACTCCCTCATCTTGGTGAAGCACATCATCCAATGGCTGCCTGAGGAAGGGTAGAGCCAAAGCACTGCACTGCACAAACCTGAGGAGCAAAGATTCTCATTGTGTTCCATGGTGCACTGGTGAATGTTGCTCGTGAAATTGTGAACCCAGAGGGCTAAGTATTATAGATCGAGAATAATTTTCCTTCAGAATTTTGAAGGTATCACTTAATTGTCTTCTAGCTCCAGTGTTGCTTTCAAAAAGTCTAGGTCCATTCTCACCCATGATCCTGTTCAACTGCTTAATTATTTTCTTTCTAGAGGCTTTTAGGGTCTTCATTGCACAATGTTCTAAAATTTCATCATTGTGTGCCATGCCTTGGTTTGGTCTGTTTCATCTACTCTAGTAGGCCCTTTCAATCTGGAAAGTGGTATTTTTTCAGTTCCAGGAAATTTTCTTTCTTTCTTTTTTCTTTTCTTTTTTTTTTTTTTTTTTTGAGACAGAGTCTCGCTCTGTTGCCCAGGCTGGAGTGCAATGGCATGATCTCAGCTCACTGCAACTTCCACCTCCTGGGTTCAAGCAATTTTCTTGCCTCAGCCTTCCAGGTAGCTGGGATTACAAGTGCCTGCCACCACACCTGGCTAATTTTTTGTATTTTTAGTAGAGATGGGGGTTTCACCATGTTGGCCAGGCTGGTCTTGAACTCCTGACCTCAGGTGATCCACCTGCCTCGGCCTCCCGAAGTGCTGGGATTACAGGCATGAGCCACTGTGCCCAGCCAGGAAATTTTCTTTAATTACATTATTGATGATTTCCTCTCTCCCATGTTTTGTTTTCTTCTGGAAGGCATAGTCTTCAAATGTTGGATCTCCTAGATTGGTCCTCCAAATTTCTCATCTTATTTTCCCCCCTTGCTTGCCATCTCTTTGCCTTTTTGCTCTATTTCCTGGAACATGTTATCATTCTACCCTTCTACTGAGTTCTTAATATTTTTAATTCCCAAGGTTTACTTGGTTTTGTTGCTGCTGTTCTATGAATACCCCCTCTTAAAGAATCCTATTCTTGTTTTAATGATACAATACTTTCTCTTATCTCTTCTCTCTGAAGATATGACTGACAGGTTTTTTGGAGGGGTGGGGAAAATGAGCAGAAAGATTATTTCCCCCTGTATAACCTCTGTTTTGGTCTTGAGCTTCCATGTTAGAAACTTTCCTCAGTGGTCTGGGGACCACAGTTATCTGTTCATGATTAAGGCAGGAAGACTAATGACTTTGTTGGAGCCTCCAAGCCCATGAGATGGGGGCTTATTAGCTGTGGGGGACATTATGTTTTTCCTCTTGGATGGATGAGAGTCCATGGAGGAGGCTTTTCTGTTTTCTCCCCTAGAGAATACGGGGCTAGAAGAGGCTGGGACGTTGTCCTCAGCATTCAATATGTAAATGTTGGCTTTAGTTGCTTGCTCTCAGGGTGGTGCTGTCTTTCTCTTTCTTTCTTTCTTTTTTGTTTTTTCTGAGACAGAGTCTCACTCTGTCACCCAGGCTGGAGTGCAGTGGTGTGATCTCGGCTCACTGCAACCTCCTCCTCCTGGGTTCAAGCAATTCTCCCACCTCAGCCTCCCGAGTAGCTGGGATTACAGGCGCCCACCACCATGCCCAGCTAATTTTGTATTTTCAGTAGAGACAGGGATTCACTATGTTGGTCAGGCTGGTCTCAAACTCCTGACCTCAGGTGATCTGCCTGCCTCGGCCTCCCAAGGTGCTGGGATTACAGGCGTGACCCACTGTGCCCGGCTGAAGCCCTCTTGAGAGATTTCACCCCAGGTTCCTGCCAGGGCTGGGGAGAATCTGTACAGAGTAGGAATCTAAATCCTCCTTAAAGAAATTTTCAACCAGTCCTCCTGTTCTCAGCCCCATCTTCAAGCACTGCCACCAACCCCCAAGCCTTAGGAGTCCTCCCATGAGGCTCAGGTGGCTCCTGTGCTCTCTGGACTTTCTCAGGTGGGGTGAAGTCAGTTACCATTTATCCACTTGCTCCCTAGCTCTCCATTTTGTTGCTGTTTTCTCTCTTATTCTTGTCCTTATGGCCTTTTAAAAATCCCTTTGCTGTTTGGTTTGGTTTTTTTTTTTTGAGATGGAGTCTCGCTCTGTCACCCAGGGTGGAGTGCAGTGGCACAATCCCAGCTCACTGCAATCTCCGCCTCCCAGGTTCAAGCAATTCTCCTGCCTCAGCCTCCCGAGTAGCTAGGATTACAGGCACGTGACACCATGCCCGACTAATTTTGGGTTTTTTTTGCTCACTGCAACCTCCACCTCCCAGGCTCAAGTGATTCTCCTGCCTCAGCATCCTGAGTAGCTGAGATTGTAGGTGCATGCCACCATGCCCGGCTAACCTGTTGCATTTTTAATAGAGTTGGGGTTTCTCCATGTTGGCCAGATTGATCTCAAACTCCTGACCTCAGGTGATCCACCCACCTTAACCTCCCAAAGTGCTGGGATTATAGGCATGAGCCACCGCACCTGGCCCCTTTACTGTTGTATTAGTGGGCTTCTGAAGGAAAAAAGAAAAAATGCATGTGTTCAGTCTGCCATCTTGATCTGCAAGTCCAACAAACATTTCTAGTCTTTCCTATGGGCAAGGTCTATGTTGGCAAGTGACGGGGAGTCCTGGGTGGGTAGCTTCAGACATAGTAAGAGCAGAGGCTTCAGCCTGCACTGGACTGGGCTCTCTCTGTTCCTGCTCTGCTGTCCTTGGTGGCAGCTTCATCACAGTTCCCTGGAGCTACAGGATGGCTGCCTATGGTGAGCATGCTGAGTGCATCCTTCTTCTCCCTTCTATTAGCCTCTTCTCTATCATTGATGCTGCAATCCTTTGTGCACTGAAGATAAGAGCATAGCATCTGACATCACTTTGCCTGGGTTCAAATCCCAGCTCTGCCACCTTCTAGATGTGTACGGATGGTAAAGTTTCTTAGCCACTATTGTAGTTCATTTTTCTCATCATGAAAATGAGGTAATGATAATATCTATCTGTCTCTTAGAGTGTTATAGGAATTCAGTGTACAGTGCTTAGCACAGTGCCTGGTGTAATAAACTCTACTCAATCAACTTGCGGCAATTATGCAGGCCATCAGTGTGATGACGACCATCAGCCCTAGGCTCCTTTGGGGTAAGGACTGTGCTTTACTCACCTTCAGATTCCCTGAAATAGGGCTGGGTCATTGCCTTGCATGTTACAGAGCACCCACTGGGACTCAAAAACTATGAGAGAAATTTAGTCACACCAAATGACAACATCCTTGGTCAACCTTAAATTCAACTGAGTTTGTAGGAAAGACCACACAGGGAAGAGGGATCGGTACATGTATCTCCAACACTGCCAGACCTGAGGTGCCTCTTCATTATGTCTCAGGGATAATTTCTCTAGATGCTGCACTGGACCATGCTTCCTCTGACTCTGCAGGGACTCCTTCCTTGCCTCTTCCTAGTGTCCAGTGGTTACTGACGGACTTTGGCACTCCTTGGCTTGCAGCCGCATCACTCCAATCTCTGCCTTTATCATCACATGGTATTCTCTCGGTGTGTCTTATGTGGTTCGACTATGTGCCCACCCAGATCTCATCTTGAATTGTAGTTCCCATAGTTCCCACGTGTCATGGGAGGGTCTGGGTGGGAGGTAATTGAATCATGGGGGCAGGTTTTTCCAAAATCATGCTGTTCTTGTGATAGTGAATAAGTCCCACAAGATCTGATGGTTTTATAAAGGGCAGTTCCTCTGCACACACTCTCTTGCCTGCTACCATGTAAGACATGTCTTTGCTCCTCCTTCACCTTCCTTCATGACTGTGAGGCCTCCCCAGCCATGTGGAACTATAAGTCCATTAAACCTCTTTCCTTTATAAGTTACCCAGTCTTGGGTATGTCTTTATTAGCAGTGTGAGAACGGACTAACACAGTGCCCTTGTCTTCATGAGACCATCTTCCTATAAGAATTCCAGTTCACACGGGATTAGGGCCCACCCTACTCCGATCTGACCTCATCTTTACTACAAATAATCTGCCAGACTGTATTTCCATATGCAGTCACATTCAGAGGTACCAGAGGTTAAGACTCCAACATCTCTTTTTTGGTGGGGACACAATTCAACTTCTAACAAATGTCTAACTCATTTCTTGTTCCCTACTATGCCATGGCCCATATTAGATGGCATTTAAGGGTGCAGTTTATTTAGGTTTCTAAATGTGTGTGATTTCACCTAATATTAGAAAGAACAACTGAAAAAACCTGACTCCCAGGCCCAGACAAAACTCCCATCATCCTCACACTCATATCCCAAAAAAGGCCCATGCTGCTGTCTCTAAGTCATCGGGGACACAGCCTGGCAAGCATAATCTTGACTTAAAAACTACCAAATGAGAAGTTTGGTAATTTTTAAATTTTTAAGAGGCTAAAAGCATGTGTGTGGTTTTGATCAGGAAGTTGTGGGTTTTTGCCTAATCAAGAAACTTTCAACATTAAAAATTCAGAATTGGTGAGCACTGAAAAAATCTATAGGCTGAGGCACGCAGGCTCACTCTGTCCCCTCTCCCGTACCCCCAGGCCACTCCGGCCCACTGCCATTCTCAATGCCAGAAATATCCCCATCTCAAATCACCTCTCTTGTTCCCAGAACCCAGGCGGGCTCTCCGGGTCACCTTTTCTAGCCTTATACCCCAGGCTGGAAGGAAAGGTTCATACCTACAGTGAGAGAAAATACTTGACTAAGGCAACTTCTGTTTGACTTCCTGTTTATAAAGCTAGTTATGCATCTCAGAAAAGTCTTAAAGACCTGGGCTGTAATCCCAGCTTTCTGATTTAAGAAGCTCTCTGACTCATTTAACCCATAAGGAGGGAAAAAACGTCAATGCTGGAGGTGGCAGGGTTGTCTGGGGAGCAGGGGGAGGAGAGGCTATGTGTGGGAATTTGATGATCCCCAGCTAGCCTCACCAAGGCTGATGTCCTTGGCCATGCAGGAAGGGGTCAGAGCCTTCACAACAGGGCTTTGGGATGTCCTTGGGCAAGACACTCAGGCTCTCAGTCTCGGCTCCCTCGTCTATGAAACAGAACACTCTCCAGCCCCTTGCAACGGGGAGAGGTGAGGACTGGGATGATGACTATGAAAGCCCTAGGACGGCTCCAGCATGTAGCAGGTGCTTGATGTGCATTGGAAACCTGGCGATAAAGGAGCAGAGACTTCTTGGAGGGTTCAGCTTGGTCAAGTCAGGAAATGTCCCATTTCTCTCAAGACAGGTGCTTGGCTAAGCAGGGGCAGTATAACCCTTGGTCCCCAAAGGGACAGATCCCTCCTCCCACTGACAGTGTTTCATTACGTGAACTCTGGACTCAGGTTTGGGGTGGGAAGCAGAATCAAGGGAGGCTGACCAGAAGTCAAAGTGTTGCAGTTGCGTGTGGGCTCCCCTGGCAGAGCTGCAGGAGGCCAAGTCCAGGCAGTTGGGAAGAGGAATCACCGTACACACAGCCCACACGACAGGGCCTCTGTCTACTGAGAGGTAGAAATCATGACCTGACTTAGCAGATGCGGAAACAAATGCTCCTAGAAGTTGGAAAGCCCACCAGCCTGTGGCAATGGAAGGCTCTGACCCAGCTTTACCAGATGCTCTGCTTCCTGCACCTCCCCACACTGTCTCAGGCCCTGTCTTGGAACCTCTGAGAGAACACAAATGTGCCCAGGGCCCAGATTGGTACCTAGATGTTGCAGAAAGAATGAATGCATGACGGAGACCAGTGCAAAAGCCAGCACTGGGCCATTGCAGCAGTACCCTGGAGAGGACCAGCTCTGCTCCTCGAGCTCCTCTCTTCTGGGTCCTCCAGAAGAGGACCCGTCCTTCCATCTGGGTCCTCCAGACCTGTCTCTCTCCACCCTGCCCCACCCCCAGTACACCTGGGCTTAGTTCCCACATGGGACAGACTAGCTCTGGCCACCTGGCCCGGAACACGTCGTGCTCTGGGTCTGGGACACCTCTCCCTCTGTCTCCTCTCAGGCTCCTTTTCCAGGCTCCTCTCAGAAGAGAGGAGAGAGAGGAGCTTGGGGGTACCCAAGGAGACCTTCAGAGAACTGGCCGAGGGGAGGCCCCTGGTCAGACTCAGACTCCAGATCCTAAAACTCCTGCAGGAAAAGAAAGTAGGTCTGAGATGCTGAGCACCCAAGGACCACAGGCCATCAGGAGCGGGACTGCTCCTGGGGAGTCCAGGGAAAGGAGGAGGAGGGGACTGCAGGTGGCATGAGTCAGAGAGCAAGGCAAGGCAGGAGGCCATGGTGAGGCAAGGCTGGACCACAGGAAGATGCTAAGCATGGGAGTGGGCTTGACTCAGGGTCCCAGGCAGCCTCTGGGTGACCTTCCAGCTTGGTGTGTGGTCTCTTCTGCAGCCTGACTGGCAGGTGGGCAGCCCAGCCACAGTGGAGAGGAGGAAGCCCAAGGGGGTAGAAGTCAGGGCAGGAGGTGGACGGGAACAGCAAGCAGGAGGCATTGAAGAGCCACAGCAGCCCAGAAGCAGCGCTATCATGGAGGCTTCGGTTAAGGTTAGGGCAGATCCTTCAGCAATGCTGACCAACAAATGAATGAAGAAACACAGGCAAGAGGAGGGAACAACTTCAAGAAATAGCTTTGGCAGGAGGGAAGCGTGGGAACACAGGGTCACTCCAACAGTAAAGCCGGAGACAGCGTCACAGGGAGCTGTCCCACCACCTCCATCCATTCCACACAACTCTTCACAACCCACAGCTCTGCTACAGCTCTTCTCCTCGGTGACGCAACATCTTCGCCTCCTCCGTCCCTGCCACTGTCTGGGGGTCCAGCTTCAGAGTCGGCACAGCCCTTCCTCGGACAGTGCACGTCCCCTGGCCCACAGCCTTTGTGCAGAAGGCTGGTATCACCATCCCCACCTCACCATCCTCAGCAGCCCCCACGACCTATCTTGGCCCAGTTGCTGGTTATGTCCCTCCTGGTGCACTGCCCCACCCCCTCCCTGACCTCGAGCCTCAGCCCCACCCCTCTGGGCCACCACCAGTCTTCCAAAGGCAAACCCACTGTCTCCACCCCTCAGTAGCCCCTTCAGAGCAAAGTCCAAGCTCCTGGGCAAGACCTGGCTGGCCCTTCACCGTCTGGGTCCTTCAGACCCGTCTCTCTCCACCCTGCCCCATCCCAGTACTCCAGGGCTCAGTTTCCACATAGGACAGACTAGCTTTGACCACCTGGCCCGGAATACATCGTGCTCTGGGTCTGGAACACCTTCCTCTCTGTCTCCACGCCCGCTAAGAGGTCACCTACTCCAGGAAGCCCTCCTTTTCTGACACTGCCTCCATAAGGATGAGCGATCCAGGCTCCGGGTTTCCCTAGTTAATGCTGCCCAGGTCCTCCTCGTCCCTGGATTCAAGGTGCCAGGAGCACCCTGAGGAACACCCAAAGGGCCAGCCACCCTCTCGCTAACTCCAGCATCTCCCACACCACACGCCGCCGGCGGTAGCTAAGAACAGTTTCCTAAAAGAGCTCATGAACTTGAAATGAATTCTCCACTTGGGTTCCTGCCCCCGCGGCAGGCCAGGGGTCCCTCCCCGAGGCAGTCTGATGGCGAAGTAGGTGTGACCCCTGACCTTGCAAGGAAGAGCCTCTCGTGGATTCTCCACCCCTGCCCTGCCCTCCCCACATGCCCCACCAACACGGGGTCCCCGCGGCTCTCACAGGGGCGTGCACCACCTCTGGGGTCTCCAGCTTTCTTACTTTACTTGAAGCATGTTCACGGCCACAGATTCCGCCACCCTCAGGTGGGTGTCAGGCAGTGGCTGTCCCCTTCATGCGTGAGGAGACGAAGGCTCAGAGCGTGAAGCGCGCTCCAAGGTCAGACAGGGAGTCGCAGCAGCGGCGGGGTCGAGGCTGTGACTCGCGGTGGCCCCCGGTTCCCTCTCACCCCACCCCATGAAGCGGCGTCTGGCCGCCCTGAAATGAATGACTCCGCCGCTTCCCGGCGCCGCGCTCCCAGCGCTCCCCTCCTGGACAGCGGCCAAGGTGACTCTGACCGCCTCCGGTCCCGGGTCGGGCCTGGGCAGGGGTCCCTGGGCCGGGAGAGGGAGGCCGCTCCGCGCTTACCCTCCAAGGCCGCCTTCCAGCTGGTGCTGCCCTCGTAGCCCGACCCGGATCGCCGCAGCAGCCCCTCGGGGCCGCGGGCCTCAGCCTCTGCGGGCGAGCGAGGCCTGGGGGCGGCGGGGGCGGCGGGGGCGGGCGCGGGGCGCGCGGCTAGGGGTGGCGGCGGCCGGGCCCGCGCAGGGGGATCCCGCGCCGGCTCCATGCGGGGCGCTCCGCCGCGCCGCGCCCGCGCTCCTGCACCGGGGTGCGGGGCCCAGCCCGACGCGCACTCGGCGCTCCGCGCGCCCTGCGGGCCCCCCAGGCCGGCCTCGGGTGGGCTAGGACCGCGGCGCTCGCAGGCCGGGGCTGAGCCCGGCTCCCCGCGCCGGAGCCTCTGCGCCGGGTGCCGCCGCCGTGCGCTCAGCGCCTGCCCCGCCGAGCCGCAGCCTCCACGCACAGCCAGGCTGGGGAGGAGCGCGAGGCGGCGCGCGGGAGCCGGGAGCCGTGGACTCGGGCGGGGCGGGGCGGGCGCGGAGAGGGAGGAGGCGTGGAGGAGCGGGGACAGCCGGGTCCCCGACCCCGCCACCTGGGCTGGAGGCCGTATGCTGCCGAGCTGGGAGCGCAGTCTTGGAACCCGGAGACCTGGTTCTAACTCAGCTCCACCTCCCCAGCCGCCTGCTCATCATCTGTGAAAATGGGAATAAAGTTCACGGGGACAGTGCAGGGAGGCTCAGGGAAGATGAGCGCCTTTCTTCCAGGCTGCCCTGGAGCCAGAGCAGAGAGTGGTAGGGGCTGTCACTTGACTCTCAACCTCTTGATAAAGGAGAGAAACGTCCGAACGATGAGCACAGAGAGAGTAGAGTCTAAAGGAGAGAGCGAAGCAACGTTGCAGATTCAGTTAACATTTCTTGAGCACCTACTAAGCGCCAGGGACTTTCACATATCTTAGCTGACAGTGTCCCCAGGTGAGGCTGAGAAGTGGAATTTTGAGGTCAAGGACATTTCCAAAGGCGGCGCCAGGCAGGTATATGTTGGCGGGTGTCTGACTCCGGAGTCTTCACTGGCCCCTTGCCTCAGCTGACCTCGCGTCGCCTGAGGCCCTACGCCTCCAGCCCTGATTCTCTTTCCTCTCCACCATTCTCACTCCCACCTCTGGTTCCTCTCTCAATCTACAGTTCTTCATCCGCAGCTCCTCCTGCTCCCTCCCCCAAATCCAATAGGCCACTGACTCTTGTGAATTCTCCCTTTTAAAATATTTTTATTTTTATTTTTTGAGGCAAGGTCTCGCTCTGTAGCCCAGGCTGGAGTGCAGTGTCAAAATCACGGCTCACTGCAGCCTCGGCCTCCCAGGCTCAAGCGATCCTCCCACCTGCGTCTCCCAAAGTTCTAGGATTGCAGATGTGATCTGCGGTGCCCGGCCCCTTTTAAACTCTTAGTCTGCCCATTGCACTCCATCCCTCTAGCCACTGGCCAAGTACAAGCCAATGCCTTCTCTTGCCCGACCACAGCAGCAGCCTTCTAAGAGGTCTCCCAGCCTCCACTCTTGCTCCCTCCTTTCCAGCCCCTCCCGCTCCGCACCCGCAGCATCTCCCTAAAGTGCAAACTCACCACTCCTTCAGGGATCCCTTTACCTGTGGGTTAAGACCATCTTTTTACAAGGCCTGAAGGTCCCTCATGGTTGAAGTCCTGCTCCTACCTAAGGCTTCCTCTCCTCCCACCCCTTCTCTGCCATCCCCAGACACACCCAACTATTCTGACTCTTTCCTCTGGGCCTTTGAACACTCTTCCCTCTGCCTGGAACACATCTCCTCCTTGGTCCTCTAACCCTCCTTGTAGCCCCCATGCACCTTAGTTCGCCTACCAAATTTCTGCTAATGCTTCTGATTGCACAGTCTCTAGGATACCTCATTCATTCAGATTAGGTTCAGCAGAATACAACAGAAAACCCCAGTAAGAGTTTAATTAGAAAGAAGGGTTTTTTGTTTGTTTTGTTTTGCTTTGTTTTGTTTTGTTTTGTTTTTTACCTGAAAGAAGTCTACAGATGATCAGCCCAGGGCTGGATTGAGAGCTCCAAGATCATCAGGGACCCCAGTTCTTTCTCTCTTTCTGCTCACCATCATCCTTAGTATATACCCTACATCTTCAGGATTCCCTCATGGTCACACTATGGCCACTGTGGTTCCAGCCATCCCACCTGCACACCAGATTACAGAAAGTAGGAAAAACCAAGGGGTAAAGGGCATGCCTCTTGTTGAATCAGACTCCTTTAAAGAGTTTTTCTGGAACCCCCAGTGATTTCCACTTACCTTCCACTGGCCACTTCTATCCCAAGTAAGTCTGTGGAGTATAGGGGTAATTAGCTAAAGCCATTGCCACGCTCAACAATGCAGAGATTCTGACAGGAAGAAGGGGAGAATGGAAAATGTGCATGACCAGCAATCCCTGCCTCGTAAGCCTCCTGTGATCCCAGACTGTGGCACCTGTCCTTTGGGCCTTTGGAACACTCTCCACCTCTCTTCCCATAGCACTTCACACATCCTACTGTCATTGCTTGATCCCCAACCAGATGACCAGCTGTGGTGCGAGGGCAGAGGCACTGCTATATCCTGCGTTCCTAGGGCAGTGCCCCATTGGAACACCAGGCCCAAAGCTTCAGACTTCACGTAGGCACAAGGAAGCATCAAAGATGTTTGAGCAAAGAAAGGTCATGATCACACCATGCTTTAGGAAAATTAACTTTGGTACCAGGTACAAAGCAGTTTGGGAGCAGATCAGCAAAGAAACTCTTGAAATAAACCATTGACATAAAAAGGAGTACCAAAGGCGTGATACCAATGCATTGGCAGTGGAGCTGACCTTAGGAACTTCCCAGTCAATCACAATACTCCAGGACCTATTGGAAGTAGGATCTAAGCCTCCCAGAGTCCCCGTGTGCCCTTGTCAGCTTCCCTGCTCCCCTCCTGATGCTTTCTGTGATCACTCCCCAAATAAATTGCTTGCACTTAAATCCTTATGTCAGGGTCTGTTTTGGGGGGAACCCAAAAGATAATGACCCTTAGGGGTGTGAAAGGGTCTGCTTCCTCAAGAAAAAGGTGCTCATGAAAATGGACACCATAATTGAGATAAAACCCATCAAGACCCCCTGCCCTAGGCCAGGGTTGGTGGCTCATGCCTGTAATCTCAGCACTTTGGGAGGCCGAGACGGGCAGATGACGAGGTCAGGAGATCGAGACCATCCTGGCTGACATGGTGAAACCCCATCTCTACTAAAAATACAAAAAATTAGCCGGACGTGGTGGCGGGCACCTGTAGTCCCAGCTACTCGGGAGGCTGAGGCAGGAGAATGGTGTGAACCCAGGAGGCAGAGCTTGCAGTGAGTGGAGATCGTGTCACTGCACTCCAGCTTGGGAGATAGAACAAGACTCCGTCAGAAAAACAAAACAATACAAAACAAAAACCTGCCCTCTATCCCTGAGCAATTGTAGAGTTTCTAAGACGGCTGTCCTTGAGAAGCTTGGGTGACAGGCTGCACCAGCTGTACTCCCAGGAGCAAGCAGTGGATGTAGGGACCCAGTTTTGTCCCACGAGGGTGTAGCAAGTAGTAACCTGTCTGATTTCAAACTCCCTCAGATTCATAGACTCTTACAGTGGACACCTACAATTCCCCAGGGAACCCCAGCATGTGAACTTCCATGTCACATGCTGTCAAGGAGGCCCAACAGGAAACTTGATCAGACTTAGAGTGAGTTTAAGTAGAGGTCTGGGAAGATTTCAAATGCAGCCTGGCCAGCACCAGTCTTCCCTTGGTCTTCTGGGCAGGGTTTTTGTTTGTTTGTTTGTTTGTTTGTTTACTACTTTCTAACAAAGTGTATGTCCCCATCTCTGAATGGCTCTGTCCTGCCTTCCCCTGTGTCTCAGGATATTGACTCCATCTCCTTTTCTTAGAGTTATAGAATAAGCGTGATTCTTGGCCCACAAATTAAGAGGTTGAAAAATAATGACATGTTCTTTCCTTCTTTTAAGTCAACTGAATTGTATCTTCAGGTCACCATCCCATTATGGGGGTAGAAAATACCACCAGACTGGGCGCAGTGGCTCATGCCTGTAATCCCAGCACTTCGGGAGGCCGAGGCAGGTGGATCACTTGAGCCCAGGAGTTCGATACCAGCCTGGCCAACATGGTGAAATCCTATCTCTACTGAAAATACAAAAATTAACTAGGCATGGTGGCGCGCGCCAGTAGTCCCAGCTACTCGGGAGTCTGAGGCAGAAGAATTGCTTGAACCCAGGAGGCAGAGGTTGCAGTGAGCGGAGATCTCGCCACTGCACTCCAGCCTGGGCAACAGAGTGGATAAGACTCCGTGTCAAAAAAAAAGAAAGAAAGAAAAGAAAATTCCATCAAAGATTTTTAAAATATTTATTGAACTAAAATCTAAATAACATAAAATTCACTATTTTAACCATTTTAAAACCCACAATTCAGACTTTTAGTATATTCACAACCCTCACCACTGTCTAATTCCAGAACATGCTCACACCCCGTAAGGAAATCCTGCGCCCGCCAATCAGCCACTCTCCATTTCACCTCACCCCCAGCCCCTGGCAACCACTAATCTGCTTTCTTTCCTTTTTCTGTATTACTATTTTTCATTTACTACTTATAAGTAACCACTAATCTACTTTCTGTCTCTCTGAATTTGCCTATATTGGACATCTCATATAAATGGAATTGTACAATTCGTGGTCTCCTGAGACTGGCTTGTCACTGAGTATAATGTTTGCAAGGGTCACATGTCATAGCATGGGTCAGTTCTTTATTCCTTTTCTTCTCAGCCAGTTTTGAGGACTCCTCATTTTTTTTTTTTTTTTTTTTTTTTTTTTTTTGACAGAGTCTCACTCTGTTGCCCAGGCTGGAGTGCAATGGTACAATCTCGGCTCACCGTGACCTCCGCCTGCCAGGTTCAAGTGATTCTCCTGCCTCAGCCTCCCAAGTAGCTGGGATTACAGATGCCCACTACCAGGCCCAGCTAATTTTTGTATGTTTAGTAGAAACGAGGTTTTACCATATTGACCAGGCTGGTCTCGAACTCCTGACCTCAAGCGATCCATCTGCCTCAGCCTTCCAAAGTGCTGGGATTATAGGCGTGAGCCACTACACCTGGCAGAGGGCTCCTCATTCTTCCAAGGCTGTGTCAGAATCCCCAAGGCTTAGGAGGGAAGGTCAACTGTGGCCATGGTTGACATCAGATTAGTATGTCCCTTAAAGCCCAGTAGGGGAGATATGGAGTCTTTGCTGGTGCTGGGGTTCTAGGGGCAGAGTCCTGCCTCTCCTGGCCACTCTGCCGTGTGGTCCCTTTCCGGAGGCTATCATTAAGTAGTGGATGGCCTTGTGGCGCTTAAGGGGCCTCAGACCTCTCTGCTCTTCTTAGGCAGGGTGAGGCCCCTCATTTCACCACCTCTCCAAGGCTGTTTCCCTTTTCCTCTCCTTTTCCAGGACAGCCTATAATCTCCTAGTGGTCTTAGGTTTTCAGTACAGACCAGCCTCATTCTCAGGCTGCTTTGCTGTCTGCCCCACTGAAATCCTGTAGGAAAAGAAGCACAAAGCCTGCCAAATTGCTTACAGTTAGGAAATATGTAGAGAGACAAAAAACTTTTTTTTTTTTTTTTTTTTTGAGATGGAGTCTTGCTCTGTTGCCCAGACTGGAGTGCAGTGGCATGATCTTGGCTCAGTGCAGCCTCCATTTCCCAGGTTAAAGTGATTTTCCTGACTCAGCCTCCCAACTAGCTGGGACTATAGGCATGTACCACCATGCCCAGCTAGTTTTTGTATTTTCAGTAGAGACAGGATTTCACCATGTTGGCCAGGCTGGTCTCAAACTGCTGACCTCAAGTTATCCACCCACCTCGGCCTCCCCACCCGCCTTTTTCTCCAAAAACTTTTATATCAATAAATTCTCCTGCCACCTGCCAGAGTGTGGTGCTTACACCTGAACCCTTTGTCTTTCCCCAGTGGGTCCTTGAGCATTTCTGGAATGTTGGTGTTTACTGGACCAGGTAGGGGACAGCGTTGCAAGTTGAAATCTCCCTAGACATTTTACAGGAAGGAGTCAGTCCCCCAACCTCTGCTCATGTCAGCAGGTCATTAAAATCACTGCCCCACTATTACCAGAACTTTCCAGTTTCCCAAAGGAGCTGGGAATCTGAGTTGTTACATGAAACTGCAAGTTTGAATGCCGGCAAATAATTCAGATTTTTAATATAAAATGTTGTTTTGAGCCCAAACAAAACAAAATGCATCTGCAGGATGGATTCAGCTCCTGAGCTGCCAGGTCACAATCCCTGATTTAAGCAACACATTCAAAGGCAGGGTGGCAGCGGCCCCGTAGAGCACAAGATGCTGTTGGGGCGATGAGGAGGCGCAGAACGGGGAGGATGCCGGGAAAGGTATTTGCATATGAGTGAGAACTTAGCCATAAGTGGGTGATAGGTTTCTCAGTCTATTCCTTTGGCCTGTGCTTGAGAAATCACATACCCTTCCCCCCAGTCTGCCACATGTCAGAAATTAATGAAACCACCTAAGATCTGCAACCAGGTTGCCCTTGTCTTCACGTTACTGTAGGACGCCAGGGAGGACTTAGTTCTTGGGAGAAAGGACTAGGAAGAGGTGACTTATAATAACAAATATATTCAACCCAGGAGGCGGAGGTTGCAGTGAGCCGAGATTGCACCACTGCACTCCAACCCGGGCGATAGAGCAAGACTCTGTCTCTAAATAAATAAATAAATAAATATTCACTACATTTTAATAAGTTAATCAAGTGAAACAAATTGTGAAACCACGACAAAGAGCAGGAACACTAAGTACTGGAAGTGGAAGATGTTTTGTTACGTGATCGTATTTTGACATGTTCTCCTTCCTCACTCTATTCTTGACTAACAATCCAATCCACGGGGAGTGGGGGACAGAGAGAGTTGCTGGTCAAAGGGCACAAAGTTTCCCTTAGGAGAAGTAAGATTTTTGAGATCTAGTGCACAACGTAGTGACTATAGTTAATAATAATGTACAGTATTGTATATTTCAAATGTTCTCACCACAAAAAAGTAAGTATTTGAGGTGATGGATGTGTTAATTAGTTTGAGTTAATTATTCTACATTGTTTACATATAATATCACTTTGTATCCATAAATATATGCAATTATAGGCCAGGCGCAGTGGCTCACGTCTGTAATCCCAGCACATTGGTAGGCCAAGGCAGGAGGATCACTTGAGACCAGCAGTTCCAGACCAGCCTGGGCAACATAGCAAGACACCATCTCTAAAAAAAATTTAAAAATTACCCGGGTGTGGTGGCACTGCCTGTGGTCCCAGCTACTCGGGAGGCTGAGGTGGGAGGATTGCTTGAGCCCAGGAGTCGAGGCTGCAGTGAGCTATGACTGTGCCACTGCACTCCAGCCTTGGCAACAGAGCAAGACCTTATTGCTAAAAAAAATTTTTTTTAATTAAAAAAATTCCAGCCTGGCCAATATGGTGAAATCCTGTATCTACTAAAAATACAAAAATTAGCCAGGTGCGGTGGCAGGTGCCTGTAATCCCAGCTACTCAGGAGGCTGAGGAGATCGCACCATTGCACTCCAGCCTGGGCAACAGAGCGAGACTCTGTCTCAAAAAAAAAAAAAAAAATTTATATATATATATAATTTGTCAGTTTATAATAAAACAATTTAAAAAACAATCGGGGGGAGCGGGGAGGGATTGCATTGGGAGTTATACCTGATGTAAATGACGAGTTGATGGGTGCTGATGAGTTGATGGGTGCAGCACACCAACATGGCACAAGTATACATATGTAACAAACCTGCACATTATGCACATGTACCCTAGAACTTAAAGTATAATAATAAAAAAAAAGTGAATGAGAAATAAAGACTTTCTTAGGCAAACAAAAAATAAAATAAAATAATAAAAAATAAAAATAAAAAACAATCAAATTCCCATTGCCAAGACCATGTGAGTATCACTATATGACCTACTGCTCTGCTTGGAGCCATGGAGGCTTCAAGGCCCTTCTTTCTGGGGTTCAGGCGAACACTGTCCTTTCTGTGGAGTCGCAGTGGGTGCTGCCGTCTATTGAAGAAATGCCTCTGCACTGGTGCAAGCCCATGCCTCTGTAAAGCCTACCTCTGCTTCCCTCTGGATGCTGGCTCTTCTTGCTAGAACAAGTCTCCCCAGAAGTTAAGGACCACTCCTGGGTCCTGCCTTTGCCATGGGTTCCTGGTGATGTAACTCTTCCTCAACTCATTGCTCTCATCCTCCTCCCAGGCCAGGTGAAGACACAGAAGCCTTTCCACCCTCAGCCCAACCCTGATACACAGCCTCTATGTGCAACCCCAAGTAGGGGACACAAATAGATCACTCAAAGCAGAAAGAGCGGGGCTCATCAGAAGACTTGGGCCAAGAGCTGTTCAGATCCCAGAGTTAACTGTGGGAAATGTCGTCAGTGACACTATAGCCCAGGAAGTGAGCCTTGGCTGGGTGAGTTCTTGGATCCACGCACATCAAGTGGTTTGAATCAGCAGATAATTTCTCATGGTCGAAAGTTTCCCTCAGCTGCTGCAATGATTTTTCTAGAGAAGGAAGAGTCTGCAGGATTTAAAGGGTGTGGGAATGAGGGAAAGATCTCCTGAGGATGGGCAAGGTGACATGTCTTGTCTGCAGAGCCAGAGGCACAGCCTGCTCCTCGTTGGTGCCACAGGGCTTGGAGATGACCCTGTGAGGTTAGCAAACCCCAGCCTTTGTGAACCAAATGCCAGTTCCTCTGCCCGCACAATTCCCTTAGGATTTCAGGGCTACCCTGGCTATTTGCTTCCAGTCAATGCCGTGGAGCCATCACAAAGCCAGAGATCTTGGCAAGGGACAGTGTTTGATTCCAGCATCCGCCCTGGAAACTTCCATGTCTTGAATCAGGCCTCAGTGCTCTGATCAATCGCTAAGGATCCCCTTCTTGGTCTCTGCCTTGAGGTATTGGTAAGGAGGTGTTTAGAAGAAGCAGAAGGGGCCGGGGGCAGTGGCTCACGCTTGTAATCTCAGTGCTTTGGGAGGCCGAGGTGGGTGGATCACTTGAGGTCAGGAGTTCAAGACCAACCTGGCCAACATGGCAAAACCCCGCCTCTACTAAAAATACAAAACTTAGCCAGGTGCAGGGGTGATGCACCTATAGTTCCAGCTACTCAGGAGGCTGAGGGACGAGAATTGTTTGAACCCAGGAGGTGGAGTTTGCAGTGAGCCAAGATCTCACCACTGCACTCCAGCCTGGGCGACAGAGTGAGACTCCATCTCAAAAAAAAAAAAAAAAGAAGAAGAAGAGGGAGAGGGAGAGGAAAAAGGAGAAGGAGAAGGAGAAGGAGAAGGAGACGGAGACAAAGAAGAAGAGCCCAGGTGTTGCAGAACCCACGTGGTGCAAAGGTTAGAAGCTCAGGCCTGACCCAGACTGACTGGGGCACAGCCTGGCTCTGTCACTTACTGAGTCAGGATGGATTCATTTAACTTCCCATGACTTTATTTTCCTCAGCTGTAGAACAGTACCAACTTCATGGGGTGTTATAAGAAATAGATGAGGTCATATATGTAAAAGTTTTTCTTGTTTTTGGTTTTGGTTTTTTGGCAGAGTCTCGCTCTGTCACCCAGGCTGGAGTGCAGTGGCGCGATCTCAGCTCACTGCAAGCTCTACCTCCTGGGCTCAAGCAATTCTTCTGCCTCAGCCTCAGGAGTAGCTGAGACTACAGGCGCCCGCCACCATGCCCGGCTAATTTTTTGTATTTTTAGTAGAGACGGGGTTTCACCGTGTTAGCCAGGATGGTCTCAATCTCCTGACCTCGTGATCCGCCTGCCTCAGCCTCACAAGTGCTAGGATTACAGGTGTGAGCCACCGCGCCCGGCTGTAAAACATTTATAAGACACGTTGAAATGTTATCATCCTTATTCTCCTAAATTCCATCCTTCTCTCTTGCTGTGTTTTCTGCCTCCCAGGCTTTGCTCACAGTAGATTTAGCGCACTGCAGATAATTCCACTGTCCTAAGGCAGCATCGCTAGACAGAAAGGGCCTTTCTTAATAAAGCTGCATTTTCTCCCTTCTATGTGTTGTTGTTGTTGTTTGTAAATTGTGATAAAATACACAGAACATAAAATTTACCATCTGAATCATTTTCAAGCGTACATTTTAATGGCATTCCTTCAGTATTTTCATATTGCTGTGCAACCGTCACCATCTCCTAAACCCTTTCATCTTGTAAAACTGAAACTCTGTCCCTGTTAAACAATTCCCCATCTCCCCTTCTCCGACTCTCTTGGCAACCACCCTTCTCTTTTCTGTCTCTGTGAATTTGACTACTCTAGGGAGCTTGCATAAGTGGAATCAAACAGTATTTGTCTTTTTGTGGCTGGCTGATTTCACTTAGGATAATGCTGAGATTCAACACGGTTGTAGCACAGGTCAGAATGTCCTTGAGGTTTGTTTCTTTCGTGTAAGATCTTACCCAAAGTGACAGGAAAAGCTCATCAACTTCATCTCTTCAGCCTCCTAGCTCTCCCGCATTTGTAAACACCTGGTTTGAGGGGCAACAATTTAATTTGTTGCTTCATTGTTACATAACAAGAATCACCAATATGCTAGCCAAGGATAGAAGGGTCTTCATCTTACCTTGATTCAGCCAGTTCTACACTTTAGGGTCACTGCAATCCTCCATTATTTTATTTTTCCTTATTTTCGGAAGGGAGACAGAGTCTTGCTCTGTCACCCAGGCTGGAGTGCAGGGGCGCAATCTCGGCTTACTGCAGCTCCCGCCTCCCAGGTTCAAGCAAATTCTCCTGCCTCAGCCACCCGAGTAGCTGGGATCACAGGTGCATGCCACCGCGCCCGGTTAATTTTTGTATTTTTAGCAGAGAGTGGGTTTTGCCATGTTGGCCAGGCTGGTCTCAAACTCCTGGCCTCAAGTGATCCTCCCACCTCAGCCTCCCAAAGTGCTGGGATTACAGGCATGAGCCACTGTACCTAGTCAATAATCCTCCATTCTTTATGGCAGTTTCTATATCAGGACTCTTCCCAGGGTAAGCAACAGAAAGCCTAACTCACGTTGGCTTTGGCAGAAAAAAAAAAAAAAAGAAATTCATTGCCTTATGTAACTGAAAGTTCAGAGTGGAGAGGAAGAGTTCCGAGTACTGACTGAACTAGGCACTTCGGCTGTGTCGTCAAGACAAGCTCCAGGCCGGGCGCAGTGGCTCACACCTGTAATCCCAGCACTTTGGGAGGCCGAGATGGGTGGATCACAAGGTCAGGACTTCGAGACCAGTCTGGTCAATGTGGTGAAACCCCGTCGCTACTAAAAATACGAAAATTAGGTGTGTTGGCGGGCACCTGTAATTCCAGCTACTTGGGAGGCTGAGGCAGGAGAATCACTTGAACTCAGGAGGTGAAGGTTGCAGTGAGGGGAGACTGCGCCATTGCACTCCAGCCTGGGCAACAAGAGCGAAACTCTGTCTCAAAAATAAAATAGAATAAATAAAAATTAAAAAATTAAAAAATTAAAAAAAAAGTAAGACGAGCACCGTCTCTCTTTGTTCTTCACCATGTGAGCTTTATTCCTGGACTCCACACCATAAGAAATTGGCTTCCAGCACTCCAGGTCAGTATCTCCTCATGTGTGAAGCCAGCAGAAAAAAGAGAGCTTCTCTTCCTTTAATACTTCGAAGAAAGTCCTGGTCATGATTGGCACTGCCCCAGCATGGGTTCTGTGTCCATCTCTGAACCAATCATGGTGGTAAGGCCTGAGTCATCTGCCCAACCCTAGGTCACCTCCACCTAAATCAAAGAACTGAAAATGGGGAAGACATGATTCCCCATCAAAATTCAGGCTCCTATTATGAGAGGAAAGGGGAGAGCTTCCTGGAGAAGAAAAGGCCACATATACACTGGAATAGTATGCATCTGTGTAAAAGGAATAATGCTGATGTGTGTATCCTGATTTGGAACAATCTCCAAGATACATTAAGTTAGAAAAAAGCAAGGTGCAGAAGACATGTGCGTGTGGATGAGTGTGTGTGTTTGTATAGGCATGAAGATTTTTGGAAGGATACACAAGACATAGTTAATGGTGTTTATCTCTGCAGCACAGACCTGGCTGGGTACGGTGGAATGAAGACTCTTTTTGTTTTCTAGCCTTCTGATGTTTAACTGCGTACATGTGCATTTTCAGTGAATATCAACTAGCCAGGCCCAGTGGTTTAGTTCCATTCAGAACATCTATATTAGAATTTTTACCCCTACAGAGAATGGAGAATACCACTAGGTAGGTGTGTGTAGGTGTAGGTATGTGGAGTCTGTGAACTGGAAGAGATTTTGATAGCAAAGCCCCTGCATCACATTTTTTTGGTTGGGGGCAGAGGCTGGGGATACCTTCAGCTGAAAATGGGAACATGGGGCTCAGCCGTAAGAGCTCAAGTCTGGGGATAGGGAGGGCTAGTCTCTGTGCACGCCTGGATTTGGGGTCCAATGGGCCTTTGGAGGAGCTCAGAGCACTGCAAGCCCACCCAGGCCCTTCCTTTGTGCCCTGGCTGCAAAGCTGCCCTGGAAGTGCTTATTTTGCTTTGGCCGTTAACTCCACTCACCATTGCTTATGGGAGGTGATTAATGTTTATATGTGAGGTGATTAATGTTTATGTCTAGCTACTAGGTTTTTTAAATAAAATTATTTTCTTTTCTGTTTTGTTTTGTTTTGTTTTTTGAGACAGTCTCACTCTGTCGCCAGGCTGGAGTGCGGTGGCACGATCTCGGCTCACTGCATCCTCCACCTTCGGGTTCAAGCGATTCTCCTGCCTCAGCCTCCGAGTAGCTGGGACTACAGGTGCGTGCCACCACGCCCGGCTAATTTTTTGTATTTTAGTAGAGACGGGGTTTCACCATGTCGGCCAGATGGTCTTCATCTCTTGACCTCGTGATCCGCCCGCCTCCACCTCCCAAAGTGCTGGGATTACAAGCGTGAGCCACCATTCCACACCTATTTTGTTTAAAAAATAAAATAGAGACAGTGTCTCACTATGTTGCCTAAGCTGGTCTCAAACTCCTGGGCTTAAGCAATCTGTCCATCTCAGCCACCCAAAGTGTTGAGATTACAGGCATGAGCCACTCCACCAGTTCTATGTCTAGCTATCACGTAGCAGAAACATTCTGGAAATTGCTAAGAAATGTCAGATCAATTCCTGGGTATTGTTTCTAAGCTCAGGCCCAGGCATGGCGTCTGCTCCTATGTGCTGATGTCATAAGGTGCTTCTCAGGTGGCAGGACCCTCTGAGCGTAACCTTACAAAACGGGGACCCCTGGAGGCAAGTCTGGACTCACTGGCCAGGAACTGCAAGCCATCCTCACTGACACCCCACTTCCCTAGACACACGAGAATCAAGCTGACAGGGCTCAAAGATTCCTTCTTCCTTCCACAAATTCATTCAACAATTAGCGTCAGCTGTGCATGAAGCACTGTGCTAGGTACCGGGAATGTAAAGATGAATGACGTACCCAGTTCAGGCTCTCAGCTCAGTCGCCTGGTAGGCTCTTGTTCTCATTAAAAGTTCCTGAGGGAGAGACCCTACGCCTCACTCATCACAAAGGTAGCCTAGGAACCAGCTCTGCGAATCAGAGGGGAATATGTTTAGCATTTCCTGATGGAAACAAAATCTACAGTCAAGAAAAAGCTGGGCCTGGCTGAAACATTGACTTTTGGAGGACAGTGATGCCTTCAGCAAGCATCCTGCCAAAAACCCTGCCTCGTGCATTAGCCTTCTCCCTGGAGGGTAACAGGACCCGCGAGTCACAGAAAACTCAACTCATACCGGCTACGGAAAAAAAAAACCAAATCTGATCGGATTTTTTGTTTCTATTATACAACAACAGAAATAAGCACAGATTTTCTTATTGTAAAACTAACATGTAGGCTGTTTTCATGTAAACAATATATAAACGTTTAAAATAATTTTTCTTTAGAATTTGGCATACTATTTACATGCTTCTAAGCACTTTTTAAAAGTATGCAAAATAAATACTTATGAACTTGTTTTTCACACAAATGGGATGACTTCATACACTCTGCAAACTTGCTTCTTGTGTCACTTCATATAGCTTCATCACATTCTTTTTTTTTTTTTTTTTTTGAGACGGAGTTTCGCGCTGTCACCCAGGCTGGAGTGCAGTGGCCGGATCTCAGCTCACTGCAAGCTCCGCCTCCCGGGTTTACGCCATTCTCCTGCCTCAGCCTCCCAAGTAGCTGGGACTACAGGCGCCCGCCACCTCGCCCGGCTAGTTTTTTGTATTTTTTAGTAGAGACGGGGTTTCACCGTGTTAGCCAGGATGGTCTCGATCTCCTGACCTCGTGATCCACCCGTCTCGGCCTCCCAAAGTGCTGGGATTACAGGCTTGAGCCACCGCGCCCGGCTTTGGCTTCATCACATTCTTGACCTAGAATTCCAGAGCAGGCCAGCAACAGTGGCTCACACCTGTAATCCCAGCACTCTGGGAGGCCAAGGTGGGAGGTCACTTGAGCCCAGGAGTTCAAGACCAGTCTGGGCAACATAGTGAGACTCCTGTGTCTATTTTATTATTAAAAATAAAGGAAGAAAGAAAAAGTAGAATTCTAGAGTATGGAGTTACCACAATTATTTCATTATTCTATTTTGTTGTTGTTGTTGTTTCTTTGTTTTTTGAGACAGGGTCTCACTCTGTCACCCAGGTTGGAGTACAGCAGAGCAATCATGGCTCACTGTAGCCTCGACCTCTTGGCCTTAAGCCATCTTCCCGCCTTAGCTTTCTGAGTAGCTGGGACTACAGGTGCATATCACCATTAGCTCCATTGCTGACTTTTAAAAATTATTTTTTGTAGAAATCGTGTCCCACTATGTGGCCCTGGCTGGTCTCAAACTCCTGAGCTCAAGCAATCCTCCTACTTCAGCCTCCCAAAGTGCTGGGATTACAGGTATGAGCCACTGTACCCGTCCTATTCTTCTATTGAGGGACATTTAAATTGTTACTTTTCTTTTTTTCTTTTTTTTCTTTTTTCTTTTTTTTTTTTTTTGAGATAAGGTCACCCTCTGTCACCCAGGCAGTCTGGAGTACAGTGGTGTGATCACAGCTCATTACAGCCTTGACCTCCCAGGCTCAAGCGACCCTCCTGCCTCAGCCTCCCAAGTAGCTGGGGCTATAGGCAAGTGCCACCATGCCCAGCTAATTTTTGTATTTTTTGTAGTTATGGGGTCTCGCTATGTCGCTGAGGCTAATCTCAAACTCCTGCCTCAGGTGATCCTCCTGCCTCAGCCTCCCAAACTAAATTACTACAATGCTGCAATGAACATCCTAGCACATACACTTCTGCACCCTTGTGGAAGTATTTCTGTGGAAGAAATTTCCAGAAGTGGGATTACTGGGTCAGAAGCTGTCTGAAATTGTAGAATTTGATTTTGAGGTAAAGAATACCCTATGAGTGAACACTCTGCAGACCAGAGGGGCAGAAAATGATACACATGATTATTTATTCATAGTGAATTGTGAAGTGTGCTGGAGGGGATGCCGTTGGCAGGCCTGCTCAGAAATGTTCCAGTCACTGCCTTCCTGCTAGGACAGGAAATGTGCAGAGAAGGATCCTGGCTCAGCGTGTCCCTGATCCCACTGCTAGACCTTCAGAAGGGGTTTTTTGGGGGTTTTTGTTGTTGTCTTTGTTTTCAAGACAGGGTCTTACTCTGTCACCCAGGCTGGAGTGCAGTGGTGCCATCTCGGCTCACTGCAGCCTCTGCCTCCCAGGTTCAAACAATTCCCCTGCCTCAGCCTCCCGAGTAGGTGGGATTACAGGGGTGCACCACCACGCCCGGCTAATTTTTGTATTTTTAGTAGAGACAGAGTTTCACCATGTTGGCCAGGCTGGTCTCAAACTCCTGATCTCAGGTGATCCGCCCGTCTCAGCCTCCCACAGAGCTGGGATTACAGGTGTGAGCCACCGTGCCCAGCCTCGGGAAGGGTTTTGATGGTGGCCTCAGGAGTAGTCATGAAGTGAACATACCACACACTGTGAACACACAGATGATAGAGAAGCCCTCGGACTCACAGCAGGTGCTGCTCTGTAGAAAGAACAGCGCCCCCAGGTGTCATGCAGATGCCAGCACCTGTTCTCACGCAACCCGCGGCTGGCCTTTGCCTTTAGAGGAGAAAGCAGGGTTCAATTTCTCTTCTTCTGAAACTCGCCAGCAAATGTTTGCTGTCTAAACTTCTTTTTTTTTTTTTTTTTTGAGACGGAGTCTCGCTCTGTCACCCAGGCTGGAGTGCAGTGGTCAGATCTCAGCTCACTGCAAGCTCCGCCTCCCGGGTTCACGCCATTCTCCTGCCTCAGCCTCCCGGGTAGCTGGGACTACAGGCGCCCGCCACCTCGCCCGGCTAGCTTTTTGTATTTTTAGTAGAGACGGGGTTTCACCGTGTTAGCCAGAGATGGTCTCGATCTCCTGACCTCTTGATCCGCCCGTCTCGGCCTCCCAAAGTGCTGGGATTACAGGCTTGAGCCACCGCGCCCGGCCTAAACTTCTTCTTAACTACTGTTAATACAATATGACACAATAAGACTCCAGGAGAGTCTTAGTGAGTGAATGTTCTCATTTTGGGAGTGACCAAAGGCCCACGGTATGGAATGGTGAAGGACATTCCCAGAGCTAGCAGATGAGCCTCCCAGTGAGTCAGTGTCCACATGTCACTGCCGTTTCACTGCTGCACCCGCATTACTGAACTCTCCGTGCTGCTCTGAAACTGATAGGAACTGGCACAATGGCTTGAAAAATGGTCAAGCAATTGGAAAGTTTGTTGGAAATGGAAATGCAAAGGTGGTCACCTGCTGTGCAGTAGAACAGGCAAAGGAACAACTCTAGACTGCAATTTTTTTTTTTTTGAGACGGAGTCCCAGTTTGTTGCCCAGGCTGGAGTGCAGTGGTGCAATCTCGGCTCACTGCATCCTCCACCTCCCAGGTTCAAGTGATTCTCCTGCCTCAGCTTCCTGAGCAGCTGGGATTACAGGCACGCATCACCACCCCCGGCTAATTTTTGTATTTTTAGTAGTAACCGGGTTTTACCATGTTGGCCAGACTGGTCTCGAACTCCTCACCTCAGGTGATCTGCCCACCTCGGCCTCCCAAAGTGCTGGGATTACAGGTGCCAGCCACCATGCCTGGCCTGGACTGCGATTTTTAAAGGAGCCAAATAAACATTCTCATATTTCAAGCTTCCTCAACTTCCACACTCTCCATATTTTGGACTAGAAACTTCCTCATTTCAGGGGGCTGTCCTGTGCATAGTCCCTGGTGTCTACCCACCAGCTGCCAGTAGCAACCCCTGGCTTCCAGTTGTGACAACCAAAAATGTTTCTGGAACCACTTCCATATTTGAACGTTTGGTTCAGGAAGGTCTTGAGAAGTAGCTCTCTGGAAGGCCAAGCAGCAGCTGTGTGTCCTGCCCAGAACAGTAGGAACCTCTTTGGATTTTGGTAACTATTTTTTTATGTGGAAATAATATGAAACATTTATTAGATATACTGGACAAAAACAGAACTAAGTACTCCAACTCTACTGCAGCATTACAAAATCCATCCCTTCACCACAGTGTAAGGTTTAAGGGCAACCTGCCCAAGGATGCTTGTTTTGTTGTTGTTGTTGCTGTTGTTTTTGAGACAGAGTTCCGCTCTTGTTGCCCAGGCTGGAGTGCAAAGGCGCGATCTTGGCTCACCACAACCTCCGCCTACCGGGTTCAAGCGATTCTCCTGCCTCAGCTTCCTGAGTAGCTGGGATTACAGGTGTGTGCCACCATGCCTGGCTAATTTTGTATTTTTAGTAGAGAAAGGGTTTCTCCATGTTGGTCAGTCTGGTCTCAAACTCCCTACCTCAGGTGATCGCCTGCCTTGGCCTCCCAAAGTGCTAGGATTACAGGCGTGAGCCACCGCGCCCAGGCGGATGCATGTTACATAAAACACAGCAAGATTGCTGTGGCCCTGCCAAGTACTTCCAGTCCCTACCCAGGTCCTACTGAATACTGGTGGTCCCAATTAGTTTTATTGAAATAATTTTTTTTTTTTTGAGACGGAGTCTAGTTCTGTCTAGTGGGATGACATGATCTCTGCTCACTGTAACCTCTGCCTCCCAAGTTCAAGTGATTCTCTAGTTCTGTCTAATGCAATGACATGATCTCTGCTCACTGTAACCTCTGCCTCCCAAGTTCAAGTGATTCTCCTGCCTCAGCCTCCTGAGTAGCTGGGATTACAGGTGTGTGCCACCATGCCTGGCTAATTTTTGTATTTTTAGTAGAGACGGAATTTAACCATTTTGGTCAGACTGGTCTCGAACTCCTGACCTTGTGATCCACCCACCTCAGCCTCCTAAAGTGCTGGGATTACAGGCGTGAGCCACCGTGCCTGGCCTGAAATAAATCTTTAAAGGAAAAGATAAAGCATTTCAAAAGACAAGTCAAAATGCTTCGGGAACCACATATGCAACACAAGCTTTATCCTCAAATGAGTTATGTTTGCCTCGCACTAATAAACTTTTATTTCACTCAGTTAGAGCAATAATCTTCCATACATAAGTATCTCCCTTGTCCAATAATTCAAAGGAAAAAGAATCCAAAATGATTAGTAAAGAAAAATATAAGAATTAACAGACCCTTTAAATTTGTTTTAAGTATTTTTAAGGTTTAAAAAGTGTTTAATGTTTGTAATTCCTAGCAGAAAAACATTATCTGAATGAATACCCTAATGGCAAACCTCTGTAAAATGCTTCAGCTGCATTTGGAGAAGAGGGGTAGGGATTATCTTCAAAGCATCCCAGCTCTCTTGATGAGAAGGTCAGAGATACACTGGCTTGTATTATTGCGACATCCATAAGGTAATCTAGGTTACTTTTCCTTTGGCAAGGGTTTTTTTTCTTTTTTCTTTTCTTTTTTTTTTTTTTTTTAACAGAGTCTTGCTCTGTTGCCTAGGCTGAAGTATACTGGCATGTGGTCTCGGCTCACTGTAACCTCTGCCTCTTGGGTTCAAGCAATTCTCCTGCCTCAGGATCCGAGTAGCTGGGATTACAGGCATGTGCCACCACACCCGGCTAATTTTTGTATTTTTAGTAGAGACGGGGTTTCACCACATTGGTCAGGCTGGTCTCGAACGCCTGACCTCGTGATCCACCCGCCTCAGCCTCCCAAACTGCTGGGACTACAGGTGTGAGCCACCACACCCGGTGTAAGGGCTTTCTTTATCAGAAGAGCATTACGCTTGACTGCCAACTTTGGCTGATAATTTACTGATAAGATTCATAATCTTTGGGTTGCTCTGGTATTTTGACATGTTTGCTGGGTCCTGAGCCACATCCTGGAAGGCCACCATAACTTCTGGATCCTGCATGGCTGCAAGAACCTCTGGATCACTAAGAATTTCATTGAGTCCAGGGATTCCGGCCATTCCAGCCATGCCTCCTCCCATTCCAGACATTCTTCTGGGAAAATGACCAGGCACTCCCCCAGGAAAGCCACCTGGAAAAGAGCCATACTGTGCTCCTGACTGTCATCTGGCTTCTTCCTCCCTCTGGGCTCTCTCACGCTCTTCTTGAGCCTTCTTAACTGTTTCTATTCTTTCTTTGATCTCTTGCTCTTCACGTTTTCACTCATACTTTCTCCGATGTTCTGCAATTTTCTCTGCCCAGGTTGAACTTCTTTCAGCATTCCACTGGCATCTTCATCATAATCCAATATACAGGCAAGTCTGTGTGCTTTCCCTCACCACTTGCAAGGCTGAGCTGAATCAGGATTTCTTTCTTTTTTTTTTTTTTTTAGATGGAGTCTTGCTCTGTCACCCAAGCTGGAGCGCAGTGGTGCAATCTTGGATCACTGCAACCTCCACAACCCGGGTTTAAGCGATTCTCTGCCTCAGCCTCACAGGTGCTTACCACCACGCCCAGATAATTTTTGTATTTTTAGTAGAGACGGGGTTTCACCTTCTTGGCCAGGCTGGTCTCGAACTCTGACCTCGTGATCCACCCGCCTCGCCCTCCCAGTGCTGGGATTACAGGCATGAACCACCGTGCCTGGCCCAGGATTTATTTAAATGGCTCTATCACAGTCTCAGATGGCAGGATTTGGCTTCTATAATTTGACAGACACTGGCCCTCTTGACATACAAAATGGCCAAGTGAGGATTCAGCTTGATGGCATCTGTGAACAAGTCAATGGCTTTCTGCAGTTCACCATCATTTAGGGCTTCAATAGCAGTCACTTTCTTATCATTTGCCTGATCCATCATCTCCTCTTATCTCTGCATTCTCATCTCCCATTTCTTGAGGGGCATCAGTGCCTGTTTCAATCACACCTTCATTATCAATTTCTAGATCACTTTCCTCGCTTGATGGTTTGTCTGCCTTTAAGTCTTCCTCCACCTTCTTACTGTCAGGTGTTTCTTCCTTGGTATTTTCTTCTGATTTAGCTTTCTGAGTAGCAGGTGGTACTTTACCCCCATGCTCTCCACCCACTCCCTCAGGAAGCGTATTTCCTCAGTGTGCAGAACGCTCGGATCCTGCTTACACATTTTCACAAAGGCCCGAAGCTTGTTCACTTTGCTGGGGTCCACAGTCGGGAGGCGGTGGGCAAGGCTGAGGAGCTGCAGCCCGGTTCCAGGCCCAGGCGCTGGCTTGGCGTGACCATGCAAAAGGTGACTTTTGGTAATTATTATTAGGCGTTTTCCCTCATCCAGACCTGAGGACTGGATTCAGCCACCATGGGGCAGAGTGAGACACCATCGACCTCATGGAGTTAGTTCAGGGCTGCAATTAAATGATACACACGAACATGTATTGCAAATGAATGTAAGAGGTAAAGGCTAGAGAAAGCTACCTCCAGATCGATTTTCAAATACGCCCAGACCTTGATTCACATTTTAGGGGATAAAAGCAGGGTTCTTTTTTTCTTTTCCTCACATTCTATGATCCAATTAAATAGGTTTCTAAAGTTGTATGAATAAGCATTGTTTCCTGTAGTTTTTAAAACTGTATTTTCATTTTGGTTCTTTTTTTTTTTTTTTTTTTTTTGGAGACAAGGTCAGGCTCTGTTGCCCAGGCTGGAGTGCAGTGGTATGATCTCGGCTCACTGTAACCTCTGCCTCCTGGGTTCAAGCGATTCTCCTGCCTCAGCCTCTCAAGTAGCCGGGATTACAGGCGCGGGCCACTAGGTTCAAATATTCTTTGTATTTTTAGTAGGAATGGGATTTCACCATGTTGACCAGGCTGGTTTCGAACTCCTGGCCTCAAGTGATCCACCCGCCTAGGCCTCTCAAAGTGCTGGGATTACAAGCGTAAGCCACCACTCCCGGCCTTGTATTTTCATTTTGATTGGGGCAAAAATACAACCTTTAAATCTTTTTTATCTCCCAACTGTTATTTTAGATTCAAGGGGTACATGTGCAGGTTTGTGAGTTGGACATATGGTGTGATGCCGAGGTTTGGGATAAACATGATTCCTTCCCCCAAGTGCTGAGCACAGTATCCAACCGTTTTTCCACCCTTGTCCTTCTCCCTCCCCCATCTAGGAGTCCCCAGTGCCTACTGTTCCCATCTTAATGTCCATAAGTACCCAATGTCTAGCTCCCACTTATAAGTGAGAACATGCAACCGGCCAGGCATGGTGGCTCACGTCTGTAATCCCAGCACTTTGGGAGGCCGAGGTGGGCGGATCACTTGAGTTTGGGAGTTCGAGACCAGCCTGACCAAAATGGAGAAACCCTATCTCTATCAAAAATACAAAATTAGCCAGGGGTGGTGGCGCATGCCTGTGATCCCAGCTACTCGGGAGGCAGGAGAATCTCTTGAACCCGGGAGGCCAAGGTTGCCGTGACCCGAGATTGCGCTATTGCACTCCAGTCTAGGCAACAAGAGCGAAATTCCATCTCAAAAAAAAAAAAAAAAAGGTGAGATAATGCATATTTAGTTTGTTTTCGGTTCCTGTGTTAATTCACGTAGGATAATGGCCTCCAGCTGCATCCTTGTTGCTGCAAAGCACTCCACATCTTTAAATCTTTATTTTCCCCGGTTTGGCTTTGGAAACAACAGCTTACAGCCTTTCTGAAGCCCCATCCCATTCTTCACTCTTTCCCAGTTTATTAACCAACAGGTGACAGCAATGGCCTCTGACAGCCTCGACCCTGGAATCCTGAGCAGACGCCCAGGAACCTGTGGCCCGGCACATTCGCAGGGCAGAGCGAATTCACATCAAGCTCCCAAACACACGTTGTTGTTGTTGTGTTATGTAATTTTAGTCATTATTTCGTTTACAAGCTGTGAGTACACAGAGCCACTCTGGTTCCGCCCTTGGATCGCCGCTCGCGAGCTGCGGAGGCCCACCTGGGCATCCCTAAGTGCTGGGATTACAGGCGTGAGCCAACGCCCCCCGCCGGAATGCTTCTGAGTCACATCTCCCGAGTCTCCTGCTCTCTCCAGCCTTGCGTTGCCTTCGTGGCCTCAAGGCACCCGCCTTGGAAAACTTCCGCGTCCCCTCGCTGCCTCTGCAAGCCTGCGTGGGAGCGCGGTCCCGCAGCGCTTTGCTTTCCTGTTACGCGCGGTCGCCCTCTAGTGACAACAAGGACGCACTGCTACGTTCGGACGCGAAGGCTTCTACCGCGGCGGCCCCGGAGCGCATCTCATCCGGGCCCTGGTGAGGCCCTTGGCTCTTCGGCAACACGCGGCCTGGGGCCGACTCCCCAGCGGAAGCCTGGTCTAATGCAAACACTGGATCATGTTGACTGAATCCCCAGCGGCTCCAAAGCAGACTTGTCTGGAAGTCCTGCGGGCTTAGGAAATCATCGTTTGTTGGCAGGTGGGAAAAGTGTTCAGAGATGCGGCCGGGTGCGGTGGCTCACGCCTATAATCCCAGCACTTTGGGAAGCCGAGGCGGGCAGAGCACTTAAGGCCAGGAGTTCGAGACCAGCCTAACAAACATGGCAAATCCCCGTCTCTATTAAAAACGCAAAAATTAGCCCTGTGTAATGGTGCACGACTGTAATACCAACTACTTGGGAGACTGAGGCAGGAGAATACTTTGAACCCAGAAGGTGGAGGTTGCAGTGAACTGAGATCACACCACTGCATTCCAGCCTGGGCAACAGAGCCAGATTCCGTCTCAAAAACAAAAACAAAACTGTTCAGGGAGACAAGGATATCAGAGGGGGCTCCACCACTGACTAGAAGGCCTGTCCCCTGCCCTCCCTGAGGGCACCTCCATTATAGACCCTGAAGACAGGGAGAGCAGAACTCCTAGGTCCCAGAACAGTCTCTTCAGAGCTATTCAGAACTACCTCGCTCCCCACCACCCTTCCCACAGGCACAGCCACCAGGAGCAAGCACCTTCTGCACCCAGCAAGCATCCAGGCAGGGGACAGACTCCCAAGGGGAAGGAGGTTTTGGTGGCCAAAACAGACACTGAGTTAGCTTAGTGGCCAGAGAAACTGAGATCTGCAGAAGGCCAGGTGGGCCTGGTCAGCGCGCCTGAGCCGCCACAGGCCTTGCCGAGGTCACTCCTTCAACTTTGGAAATACATTTTCTGCATCATCATTGTGAAGATCTCTCAAAACTGACAATAGCTTCAATACCAGTTTTTTTGTTTTTGTTTTTGTTTTTTGAGACAGAGTCTCGCTCTGTCGCCTGGGCTGGAGTGCAGTGGCCGGATCTCAGCTCACTGCAAGCTCCGTCTCCCGGGTTTACACCATTCTCCTGCCTCAGCCTCCCTAGTAGCTGGGACTACAGGCGCCCGCCACCTCGCCCGGCTAGTTTTTTTGTGTTTTTAGTAGAGACGGGGTTTCACCATGTTAGCCAGGATGGTCTCGATCTCCTGACCTCGTGATCCGCCCATCCCAAAGCAACGCCTGTTTTAGTTGATGTGTTTTGCTTGCAGAAATGTGAGAGTTTTCTGCCTGAATATCACAGTGTGCCATTCTCAAGCGCTATGATCAGACTAGCTCTCATGCTGGCTCAGTCAGGGTATTTAACTCTGGTATTAAATCTGGATAAAAGCCATCCATCATCTCAGTTTGGGGCTCTGAAGAATTGGTTAGAAAACAGCCTTCCCATGCCCTGTGAAAGCCTCCTGGGCAAACAAGCAGCAGACTCAGTAAGCCAGCTGGTAGAGCTCCCGCCTGGAACCGGGGCTCCTTCTATTGCCCATGAGTGGGCTTCAGGTTGTGACCCCCTGCAACGGAAATGTATAGGTATTTACTAGGGAGAAGTTTCCCAACTTTTACTGGCGTTAACAAGGAATCTAGATACAAACCAATTTGGAACTACTTCCCTAGAAACTCCCATTACCCACTAGTGAAATAGTGAACCGATTTTTCCTGAAGTGTAAAAGGTTCATCACGAAACTAGAATTGTTAGCAATGAAAGCAAAAGCTTTAAACTTGACAATGGTCGATTTCCCAAGCTGGGCCTTGGAATTCCCATCAAGGTTACATATGTGAATTTATAAAGTGCAGTCTGAACCCCTGTGATCACAAAATGGCAAATGATTTTGTCCTCAGGGTCCTGGTGTCTCTGATGGGTACTCAATAGTAGGAGTGTCTATTCCCTTAGGGAGGAGGGTGGACCTTGGCAGATCCATGGACTTGGTCCCAAGATTGTTAGAGATGTTAGATTTGTCCCTTAGAAGGTCACCTCTGTATGTCGGAGGTAGTGGCTCATGCCTGTAATCCTAGCACTTTGGGAGGCTGAGGTGGGCAGATCACTTGAGCTCAGGAGCTCGAGACCAGTCTGGGCAACATGGTAAAACCCCGTCTCTACTTTAAAAAAAAAAAAAAAATAGCCTGGTGTGGTAGCACACACCTGTAATCGCAGCTACTCAGGAGGCTGAGGCATGAGAACCATTTGAACCTGGGAGGCAGGGATTGTAGTGAGAAGAGATTGAGTCACTGGACTCTAGCCTGGGCAACAGAGTAAGACTCTTGTCTCAAAAAAAAAAAAAGAGAGAGAGAGAAGGTCACATCTATAGGTTTTTGTTCACTTCAGCCAGAGCTAAGTGATGGCTGACAATTTCCACTTGGCTGATGCACTCACGATGTTTTTTTGTTTTTGTTTTTGTTTTTGACGGGGTCTTGCTCTGTCACCCAGGCTGGACTGCACTGGCACAATCTCGGCTCACTGCAACCTCCGCCTCCTGGGTTCAAACAATTCTCCTGCCTCAGCCTCCTAAGTAACTGGGATTACAGGTGCCTGCCACTACGAATGGCTAATTTTTGTATTTTTAATAGAGGTGGGGTTTCACCATGTTGCCCAGGCTGGTCTCAAACTCCTGAGCTCAAGTGACCTGCCCACCTCAGTCTCCCAAAGTGCTGGGATTACAGACAAGAGCCACTATGCCTGGCTTCAAGATGTTTTTGATTAGGACCCAAACTGTCCAACTTTCTCTTTCTCCCATTCATCTGACCCTGATCGTCCTCTACTCTTCACCCTTAAAATATTCATATCTGCTTAGACTTCAGCAAAGCGAAACTCTGCATCCTGAAAACCTCAGCAGACATTTTGGGCCACATGTTCATGGCAACATAATATGGATCATACTCATGGGGTCTATGGTAGGGAACATTCTCACTTTGCATTAAGAAAAGGACAACCAGATACCAACTTTTATAGAATGAAATTAGGAAATTTTAGCAAAGCATTTAAACTATTTCCTTTTTTTTTTTTTTTTTTTTTTTTTTTTGAGATGGAGTCTCGCTCTGTCACCCAGGCTGGAGTGCAGTGGCGCAATGTCGGCTCTCCACCTCCCAGGTTCAAGCAATTCTCCTGCCTCAGCCTCCTGAGTAGCTGGGACTACAGGCGTGTGCACCATGTCCAGCTAAGTTTTTCCTATTTTTAGTATAGATAGGATTTCACCATGTTGGGCAGGCTGGTCTCGAACTCCTGACCTCAAATGATCCACCTGCCTCGGCCTCCCAAAGTTCTGGAATTACAGGCACGCACCACGGCGCCCAGCCTAAACTATTTTCTGAAGTAGATTTCCCCTGAAGCCAGAGGCTCCTCATCAGACATTTATTCTTCTCTAACTGACGAATGTGGCTTTTACTCTGGGGAGAAAAGCCTCTTTGTGGGCTGTGACCATCTGCCTCCAGCCACCTGGCTCCTCGTATTTGACAGGCTGGCAATCATGTTATGCTTGTATCACAGAGGACTGTGCAGATATCTGACCAGATATTCTCACTGCTTGAAAAGCGCATGTCTGATGCAGCCCCGCCTGATGCCGTGATGAACCCTCCTCCCCAGCCAAGCCGTATGCATGGATGTTAGTGTTGGTGTGCTGTAGTGTCATTGTGTGCCCCCAATCTCCCTTAAAGACCACGGTTATTGCCAGAGTTATTAACCTGGGCCAAGGAGGAACTCCTACAACTCCCACTTCCAGGGAAGTGAGGGAATTTCAGGCTTTTTCTGGGCCACAGTTGATTTGCACCCTTGAGGGTGGTCCCAACAGGTACAGAAGAGCTTGGCACAAAATGCCTATGGATAGCAAGTCCTGGCTGGGGGGTTCTCCCTGCCATTGCCAGTTTTGGGTCAATAGGGGCACTGAGGGCTGGAGGTGAGGCAGGAGGCAGGATGTGACACTGAGCCCCCAGAGAAAAGGGACACATGGTTTGGATTAAGGCCCAAAGGAAGATCTGGCCTTGAAGTGTGCTGGTTTCATGGCCTGCAGGACGGAGTGACTGCGATTTGGGAGCAGGGTGTGGAGAATACCTGGATTCTAGGGCTGCTCCCTTTTGGGGTGTGTGAGTGTCCCTGGAAAGGCACGGTGGTCATGTGAGCCCCCTCCTCTGTTTCACATGGGCAAGTCCTTGAGTATTCAGGATCCTCCCAATATCCGACAGCTCTCAGGAAGCATCCCCTCCTGTCCTGAGGTGGGCAGAGGAGATGGAGAGAACAGGTGAAGGCAGGTGAGGGGGAGCCGTCACAGAAGCAAGACAGGATTGAGATGCACCAGGGCCTGGCTGGATGGTGAACCTCAGACTGAGGACAGGCAGAGGCAGCCAGGCCAGTTCAGTCCCGATAGAGCCAACGCCAGGGCCTGAGAGACCATCAGGCAAAACTGAACCCCAGAGAGCTGTGGCGCCGCTGGGGCTTTGCATCTACCCTTTAATCCGGGGTAGCCCAGACTGCTCGCTGCCTCCAGCCCTGCCGTCTAGCCTGACATCCAGCTTTACTGCAGTGGACTGACTTCCCTGGGAGGACCACTCTCTTAGATCCAGGTGGAACCAGAATCTGGTGGGTTTGAAATGGATTCAATCTCTTTGTCCTCACTGAGCTCCACATAGTCAGGCCAAAGCAGGTAGTCTTGTGAAGAGACCCCCAAGTCTTCCTCTGCAGTCTAGCAACCCACTGGGGCCTGGGCACAGGCTCTAGGAGAGGGGCTCTTCACCAGGGCTGTGCATTCAGCAGAGCAGGCTGTGGGCTGCTTAGCCCCAGAGAGTGCCATTCACCCAATGCAGATGTGAATGACATCCCTGGAGCTCAGCCACTCATCATCCCCGCTCCTAACAGTGACAAAAACACCCCGCTGATGGCTAGAGAGAGTCTGGTTTAAAATTAGCCCTTTCACTTTCCTATTGAGTCATTACCCAAAAAAAGAGAGATTTTCTGCTTCCTCCTCTGAAGAGGGCAGTTGAACTTTTTATCCTGAAAATGGAAGTGTGCCTAGCCCCAGGGGAGAGTTGAGTGTTTTGTTTTTAAAAGCCTAGACTCATAAAATAATAATAATACAGGAGGTTTGGAATCAAGGAAGCCTCCATGGACTGAGAGCTAAAAATAGCCCAAAGATGGAGGAGGCTGATGGGACAGGTGTTCCCAGAGGGTCTGGGGAGGTGGCAGGCCCCCAGACTGTGGAGGGTGTGAGTGAAGGCTGCCTGTAGGGGGTGGTCCTGAAAGTGTGGGCAGGTGCAATGGCTGTCAATGCCACATAAAGGGCATCTACATCCTAAAGAGTGAAAGACCGGTGCCCGGAAACTACATCTACCTCAGGCAGAAGCAGCAGCAAAATTCTGACCCACAGCCCAAGAGTGAACATCCTTTTTCAGGACATGAATAAGCCCTGGGGTCCTTGTTTACTCTCTTGGGAAGAGGTAGCACCAGAATGCACACATTGTGAAGTTCTCATGTATCTTTATAAATGAGGCCTGGAGCTGGATACAGTGTAACTCGGGGAAATAAGGAAGGTGACATTTCTCATACCTGAGTGTTAAGAAGCACATTGCTACTCATCAGTGACTTTTAGGAGCCGTGTCCACCTAAGGGACAACAGTAATGCAGAAATAGGAGAGGAATTTGATAGGATTCAACCAACAAATAGTTCATCTCCAAAGCTGTTTCCTAAGGTTTCGTGGGGTTGGACTTTAAAGAAAGTGAGGTCGGGAGCCAGGCGTGGTGGCTCATGCCTGTAATCCCAGCCCTTCGGAGGCTGAGGCAGGCAGATCACTTGAGGTCAGGAGTTCGAGACCAGTCTGGCCAACATGATGAAATTCCATCTCTACTAAAAATACAAAAATTAGCTGGGCATGGTGGCACACGCCTGTATTCCCAGCCACTCAGGAGGGTGAGGCAGAAGAATCGCTTGAACCCAGGAGGTGGAGGTTGTAGTGAGCTGAGATCCTGCCACTGCACTCCAGTCTGGGTGACAAGAGCAAAACTCCATCTCAAAAAGAAAGTGAGATCAGGGACATCAGGGATAAGCACGCTGCAGACATGATGGTTGAGCTAGGAGATCTCCCTTTAAAAACTCTCCCTTGGCTGGGCAGGTTGGACAATACCTGTAATCCCAGCATTTGGGGAGGTCAAGGTGGGAGGTTCGTTTGGAGGCCAGGAATTTGGGACCAGCGTGGGCAACATGACCAAGACCCTGTCTCTTAAATTAAAAAAAAATAATAATTAGCCAGGCATGGGCCAGGCGCGGTGGCTCACGCCTGTAATCTAAGCACTTTGGTAGGCAGAGGCGGGTGAATCACAAAGTCAGAAGATCGAGACCATCCTGGCTAACATGGTGAAACCCTGTCTCTACTAAAAAATACAAAAAAATTAGCCAGGCATGGTGGCAGTCACCTGTAGTCCCAGCTACTCAGGAGGTTGAGGCAGGAGAACGGTGTGAACCCCAGAGGCAGACCTTGCAGTGAGCCAAGATTGCCCCACTGCACTCCAGCCTGGGTGACAGAGCAAGACTCAGTCTCAAAAAGAGAAAAAAAAAAAAAAAATTAGCCAGGCATTGTGCTATGTCCCTGCAGTCCCAGCTACTCAGGAGGCTGAGGCAAAAGGATTTCTTGAGCCCAGGAGATAAAGGCTGCAGTAGTTATTATGATTGCACCACTGAGCTATGATCACACCACTGCCCTCTAGCCAAAGTAACAAAGCGAGACCCTGTCTCTTAGACATAAATTTAAAAATAAATTTTAAAACTCCCTTAAAAATCTCTTGCTTAAAAAATGAAGCACGTGGGCTGGGCACAGTGGCTCACGCCTATAATCCCAACACTTTGAGAGGCGAAGGCAGGTGGATCACCTGAAGTCAGGAGTTCAAGACCAGCTTGGCTAACATTGTGAAACCCCACTGTACTAAAAATACAAAAATTAGTTGGCAGTGGTGGCATGCACCTGAAACCCCAGCTACTTGGGATGCTGAGGTGGGAGAATCACTTGAACCTGGGAGGCAGAGTTTGCAGTGAGCTGAGAGCATGCCACTGCACTCCACCTGGGTGATACAGCGAGACTCTGTCTCAAAAACAAAAAACAAAAAACCAAAAACAAAACAAGGCCAGGCACCATGGCTCACGCTTGTAATCTCAGCACTTTGGGAGGCCAAGGCGGGCAGATCACTTGAGGTCAGGAGTTCAAGACTAGCCTGGTCAACATGGTGAAACCCCGTCTCTACTAAAAATACAAAAATTAGCCAGCCATCGTGTCGTGCGCCTGTAGTCCCAGCTACTCACTTGGGAAGCTGAGGCAGCAGAATTGCTTGAACCCAGGAGTTGGAGGTTGCAGTGAGCCAAGATCACGCCACTACACTCCAGATTGTGTGACAGAGCAAGATGCCATTTCAAAAAAACAAAACAAATAAAAAAGCCAAAGCAGATGGTCACCAAATCACACATATATCCAAATACAAGATCATTCATATAAGGTGGGGGAGATACTGCAGCACAGCCTCTCCTTCTACCTGCAGGGAGTTTTCTGAAGGGAAGAAAGAGCCATGATTAGGTGGAACAGGAACTGGAGAAATCACAATAGATGAGGGGACCCTAATAGTGAGGCAGTAGCACTAAGACTACAGGAGAATAGTAAACTCTAGACCAAGCAGGCAGGATCCGGTCTAAGGGGCAAGGTTGAGTGGATGGTTTTCAATGGCAGGTTTTCACAGCAGGCTAATTGATTCAGCTTTAAATGAGAGGGAAAAAGGGAAGGGAATGGCCAGGAGCTATGTTGGGACAGACAACTGGGCCAAGCTTCAGGTGAGACTGACCTAAGGAGAGTCTGGCAGGAAATGGAGTCCAGGACCTGGGCAGACTGGCCCTATGCTCAGGGGTTAGACAGGGAAGCTGCTGTGTATTGAGTGTATTCACCAGAATTCATGTGTTAGAAATTTGGTCCCCAGTGTGGCAGTGTTGGGAGGTGAGGTTAGTAAGAGGTGAATAGATCATTAAGTGAAATCAGTGCCTCTCTTGAGAGCATAAATGGGTAAATTATTCACTCACTTGCCCTTCGCCTCTGCTGCCATGTTATGATGTAACATGAAAGCCCTTACCAGGAGCTGCCACCATGCCCTTGGACTTCCCAGTCTTTAGAACTATAAGAAACAACTTTCTTTTCTTTTTTCTTTTTCTTTTTTTCATTTTTTTGTTTTTTCGAGACAGAGTCTCGCTCTGTTGCCCAGGCTTGAGTGCAGTGGCATGATCTTGGCTCACTGCAGCCTCTGTCTCCTGGGTTCAAGTGAGTCTCCTGCCTCAGCCTCCTGAGTAACTGGGATTATAGGCGTGTCCCACCACACCAGCTAATATTTGTATTTTTAGTAGAGATGGGGTTTCACCATATTGGCCAGGCTGGTCTCGAACTCCTGACCTCAAGTGATCTGTCTGCCTTGGCCTCCCAAACTGCTGGGATTATAGGCATGAACCACTGCACCTGGCCTTTTCTTTTCTTTATGAATGACTCAGTCTCAGAATACCTGGCAGGTGTTGTGCTATAGCAACAGAAAATGGACTAAGACAGAAGCAGCGGAGAGACTCTCAGCCACCTGCACGTTAGTGGTGAAGGACCCCTGATACTTCCCAGGCCAGCTCTCCCTCCCATATTGGCTTAGGGCTTCAGTGTTAGGAGCCTGGCAGTGGGTGGCATGGATCAGGCATGGGTCCCCTGCATCTCAGGGAATAGAACATCTGGTGGCTCTCTATCTTGGGCAGTGCTAGAGAAACTTGCCAAAGTCTTGTTATTTCAGAGACCTTATATTCTACTCTTTTCTCCACTGCTCCCCACTTTTCCCTGAAAATGATTGCTTCATGGCTTTTTTTCCTGATTATATAAATAATTACCACCTTTGTCTTAAAACACACATGAACACATAGCTATTAATATATTTGATTAGACTACAATTTTCTAAATTTAGTCATGACTTTCTGGTGGTGTGTTCTAGGCCCTTTAATTAGATGTTTGCAAGGCCTGTTTGATATGGGGGATACCTAGGCCTCAAGACTCTTGGACTAGCAAATCTCATTCATAATGATTTAGTTCAAAGGAGAAGAGAATACTATTATCCTTAAATATGGGGCCTCTTCACCAAGGTGCTCCTGGGCACTTGTGTCTCCTCCCTTTGCTACCCTCAGTCTCTGGTGACAAGAGCCCCACACAGCCTGGCAGGAAAAGTCTGTTACATACCTGTGATGTGAGGAAGTGCTTTTCCTGGTCTTGTATGTCCAAGCCCAGTCCTACTCCATTGCTCCCCCGGGTCTCCTGGTCCTTCTGCCTGCTCCCATCTAGGTCTTTCCAAGTGCTGAGCCCCAGACTCGGCAAAGTCACCTAAGGCTGGGGACACTAATCCAGAGGAGAGCTAGGTCTGCCCCCCATATCCCTGAGTCACAGCTGTCTATCCACACCATTACAATCCCACAAGTGCTGCACTGGACAGGAAAAGATTCTGGGGATGGAGCTCCTAAAAGGGAGGGTTTTGTTTTGTTTTGTTTTTTCTTTTGAGATGAAGTTTCACTCTGTCACCCAGGCTGGAGTGCAGTGTCACCATCTCGGCTGCCTGCAACCTCCACTTCCTGGGTTCAAGCGTTTCTCCTGCCTCAGCCTCCTGAGTAGCTGGGATTACAGGCGCCTGCCACCACGCCCAGCTAATTTTTGTATTTTTAGTAGAGACAGGGTTTCACCGTGTTGGTCAGGCGGGTCTTGAACTCCTGACCTCATAATCCGTTTTGGTTTTTTGGGTTTTTTTTTTTTTTTCTGAGACTGAGTTTCACTCTTGTTGCCCAGGCTGGAGTGCAATGGCACAATCTCGGCTCACTGCAACCTCTGCCTCCCGGGTTCAAGCGATTCTCCTGCCCCAGCCTCCTGAGTAGCTGAGATTACAGGTGCATGCCACCACGCCCAGCTAATTTTTGTATTTTTAGTAGAGACAGGGTTTCACCATGTTGGTCAGGCTGGTCTCAAACTCCTGACCTCATGTTCCTTTTTTTTTTTTGAGATGAAGTTTCCCTCTTGTTGCCCAGGCTGGAGTGCAATGGCGTGATCTCAGCTCACTGCAACCTCCACCTCAAGGGAGGGTCTTTGTTTCAACATGCAGATGTCTCAGGGAGCTGTTTTCCTGCTGGGCCACGGCTCTTCTCCAGTTCTCCCAGGATAAGCTTGCGTGCATTCAGGTGGAATGTTTTCTCAGTTCCTGCCTTACCCACACTCTCGACCTAAAGCCACCTTTTGTTCCTCTCCTAGAGCTGCCTAGCTGTCTCTGCCTCACGCAGCTGCAGGTGGATCCTTCACTAAAATGAGGTTGCCTCGTCACTCCCAATGGATGACTGATGTCTCAGAAAGTTACAGGGGTGTGGTGTGGCTGAAGGAACTGGAAAGCGAGGCTTAATCTGCTGAGTAACGGGAGCAACATCTATACCTCTGCCCCAGCCCATGACCTGCAAGGACTCAATCAGTGGGAGACGGGATGAAACATTCGGGGAACCAGGAGGACTAGGGGAGCATAAAGCAGCAAAAAGGGAGAAAAGATGTGTTTGGGAGCCAGAGCTGCCCAGTGACGTGCTGGCGTTCCCACTTGGGAGCCATGCAACCCTGCACGAGCTCCTCAACCTCTCTGAATCTCAGTTTCCTCACCTGTGAAGTAGGGATTTTAGTTATTATAAAGAGTAAATGGACCTAATGAATGTAATGCGTGAACCCTGATGGGAATCTGATTGGAAAAAAAAAATAGAAAAATTTAAATTTGGTCTCTAGAATATCACCTAGCTCGGCATTACTGTTAATTTCTTTGGTGTGAGAATGACATTGTACTTAAGGAAAACACGTGTATTCTTAGCAGATGCACGCTGAAATATTGAAGGGTGAGGGTTCATGAGGTCAGCAGCTCACACTCAGATGGTTCCATAACAACAGAGAGAATGTTTGTACAGAGATGGAGAGAAGGACAAGAACAAGGTGTGAAATGCTAACTGTTGAATCAAGGCGGAGGGTGTTCGTGTGATCACCATTTATTCTTTCCATTTTTCTTAATGTTTAAAAATGTGTCAACTAAAGATTAGGGGGAAAAAGACCAGGTGTGTGAAGCACTCTGCACAATGCCCCATTCAGCATAATTTATTTAATAAATATTCACTAATTTCCTGGTGGAGATGTCAGTCAAGAACCAGGGATGGAGTGCCAGATACTGATCTGGGGATGCAGTGAGGATTTCTAGGGGGCCAGAGACAAGCATTAAAGGATGAACAACCATGTGTACGTGTTGACCACAGACAGTGGAGAGTGCTAGAAAGACAGCTGACAGGTGAGAGACCAAGGTGGGGGCTTAGGCAGGGTGGGGGATGTCATACTGACTTGGGTACCCTCTGAGCCTCTGAGCAGGTAGAATGTGAGCTGGGGACGGGCCGTGCCAGGGAGATGGCTGTGCGGAAACCCCTTTCCTTCCTCATGTGTGTCTCCAGGGCCCCTAAAGGGGCCCAAGATGCCACGGGATGACATCAGCCAAGAACCAGGAGTGGGAATGTTTTCCTGCTCTCTGGGGAATTAAGCTGCAGTTTAATTTATGCTTGTAGAACTCCCCAGTCTGTTCGGACAGACCAGATACCATCAGCCACCCTTGACCAGTGAACTTCATGGTGTGGGGCAGGAAAAATGACGATGATTCCTGCAGGGCCACCTCCTGGAACCACCCAGTGATCTGGAACTGGCATTAGAGGAAATTTTAGTGATATTTTACCCAGGCTCTGACAGTGTCCAAGATACTTCTCAGTAGCACAATTAACAAGTGAAACGATGTTCAGCTTCATTCATAGTTAAAGAAATGCAAGCTGGAATTCAATATTTTTGCCCATCAGATTGGTAAGGACTAAGAAGATTGATGATACGGAGCGATGGGGCGGCCATGGGAACAGCCCTCTCATCCTTTGTTTGTTGAGACTCTTGCGGGTAATTTAGCAGTACCCATCACATCCGAAATTCTGATCACCCTTTGGCTCAGCAATTTCATTTTAATGATTCTATTCTGAAGATATTATCAGAGATGTGATTTTTAAAAACAATATATACAAGGATGCTCACTGAATTATACCTATATCATGCTCAGCATTGCAGTAGTTATGTCACCCAAATGGAAATAACTCAAATGTCCATCAATAGGAGACTTCTTAAATAAATTACATATAGGAAAACGTTTAATATGAGTGAAGTTTTGGAAAAAAGATATTTATATATATAACAACAGTACAGGTTAGTGTATACATTTGTTTAAAAATCTTGAAGACTGCATACCAAAATGTTAATAACAGGGCGTAGAAAACAGGTGACCTTTATTTTCTACAGTATGCACTTTTGTAATATCTACATTTTGTATTACAGGCATGCATCGCTGTTGCAAGCAGAAAACAGGATTTTAAAGTGAGGAAAAGCGAGAAAAGGATGAAAGGAAGGATCACAGTAGATAATTGTTCCCTTTTGCCAGCCAACGTCTGAACCTCCTTGAAACATTTGGGTAATTCACCTCTCTTAGGATGTCCACTTTAGAAGTTGTAAATGGCCTTCTGGAGCCAGGCTGCTGTGCTGTGTCACAGGAGGTACAGAGAGACGTCATCGAAGCCTGGCCCTCACCCCAAGAGAGACGTGGAGCCCAGTGGGACTTGGGTTTTCGGCCACTTGCAATCAGAGTCCTCCTTCCTTCCTTTTATCCACCTTCCCTTCCCTCCCTCTCACCTTCCCCTTCCCCCTCCCCCTCCCATTCCCTTCCCCCTCTGCCTCCTCCTCCCCCTCACCTTTACCTTATCCTTACCCTTACCTCCCCCTTCCCTTCACCCTTCCCTTCCCCTCCCTTCCCTCCTCTCCCCTTTACTCTCTTTCGGTCCTTCCTTCCTTGCCTTCTTTTCTTTTTTTGAGACAGGATCTCATTCTGTTGCCCAGGCTGGAATGCAATGGCATGAGCACAGCTCACTGCAGCCTCAAACTCCCAGGTTCAAGCAATCCTCCTGCCTCGGCCTCTCTAGTAGCTGAGACCACAGGTGCACGCCACTGTACCCAGCTAACTTTTTGCTTTTTTAGTAGAGACAAAGTCTCCCTCTGCTGCCCAGATTCAAACTCCTGGGCTCAAGTGATCCCCCTGCCTTGGCCTCCCAAAGTGCTGGGATTACAGGTGTGAGTCACCATGCCTGACCCAAAGTCTTAAATGATAAGGCAAAAAGTGGAGGTGGTATGGGAAGGATACTCAGGGTCTCATGAAATCCATAGAAGTGAATAAACAAGCTTTAGGAAGGGCTGAGACTGGACAAACTCTGGGGCCCAGAGCCGGAGTTTCTGAGCCTTCTCTCTAGGGAGCTGCCCTACTAGGAAATCTGACAACACTCAGCTCTGGGTCTTTCAGATCTAGTGTCAAGTTCCTGCAAAGAAGAACCTAAGCTCAGGAGAAAGATCTGGGCTTGAAGGTCACTCACATATGGTGGGTGAGAAGCTCTGCAGCAACTTTCAAAGGAACAACCAGGGAGGCAGAAGGAGAGCTGGTAGAGGTGGTGTCAGGAAGGCCACAAGCCACAGATGAGTGGGTTTTGAGAGGAGGAAGAAATGATCATAATGTCAAAACCTGAGATAAAACAAGCACTGAAGAGCATCTGCAGGCCAAGCACAGTAACTCACACCTGTAAGCCCAGCACTTTGGGAGGCCGAGGCGAGAGGATGGCTTAAGACCAGGAGTTCAAGACCAGCCTGGGCAACATAGCGAGACTCCCCCATCCTTATTTTATATATATATATATGTATTTTTTTTTTCCAAAAAGGGAAAAAAAAATTTGCTGGGTGACTGGTACCCTTGCCAAGGAAAATTTTGGCAGACAAATGGGGACAATTACCTTGTTAAAGAAGGTTGGTCATGGCCCGGTGTGGTGGCTCGCGCCTGTAATCTCAACACTTGTGGAGGTTGAGTGGGCAGATCACCTGAGGTGAGGAACTCAAGACCCTGTCTCTACCAGAAATACAAAAATTAAGCAGTTGTGATGGCGCACACCTATAATCCCAGCTACTTGGGAGGCTGAGGCACGAGAATTGCTTAAACCCGGGAGGCCATGGTTGTAGTGAGCCAAGATCACACCACTACACTCCAGCCTAGGTGACAGAACAAGACTCTGTTTCCAAAAAAAGGTTGGCCATTGTCAGGCCTCTGAGCCCAAGCTAAGCCATCATATCCCCTGTGACCAGCACGTATACATCCAGATGGCCTGAAGTAACTGAAGATCCACAAAAGAAGTGAAAATAGGCCAGACGCAATGGCTCACGCCTGTAATCCCAGCACTTTTGGAGGCCGAGGCAGGCAGATGACAAGGTTAGGAGATCAAGACCATCCTGGCTAACACGGTGAAACCCCGTCTCTACTAAAAATACAAAAATTAGCCGGGCGTAGCGGCGTGCGCCTGTAGTCCCAGCTGCTGGGGAGGCTGAGGCAGGAGAATGGTGTGAACCCAGGAGGCAGAGTTTGCAGTGAGTCGAGATCGTGCCTCTGCACTCCAGCCTGGGCAACAGAGCGAGACTCCGTCTCAAAAAAAAAAATAAAATAAAAAGTGAAAATAGCTTAACTGATGACATTCCACTATTGTGATTTGTTTCTGCCCCACCCTAACTGATCAATGTACTTTGTAATCTCCCCCACCCTTAAGAAGGTTCTTTGTAATTCTCCCCACCCTTGAGAATGTACTTTGTGAGATTCACCCCCTGCCCGCAAAACATTCCTCCTAACTCCACTGCCTATCCCAAAACCTATAAGAACTAATGATAATCCCACCATCCTTCACTGACTCCTTTTTCGGACTCAGCCCGCCTGCACCCAGGTGAAATAAACAGCCTTGTTCACACAAAGCCTGTTTGGTGGTCTCTGCACATGGACGCATGAGACAGCCATGACAAGGAAGAATAGAGAGGGTGTTAGCAGGAGGAGGGTGTTGGGCCCAAGGAGGCATTTAAAATTTGAGCATGTTGAATGATGCCCTTGACTGATGAGGAATGAGCAGGAGCTTTGTGGTGGTGGAGAAGGACCCTCTGGTGAAGCTTTTCGGGCATTTTTCTGCTAAAGCTTTGGCTTTCTCAAAACACTCTCATGATAAGCAGATGTTATTGCTCTTTGGCCCTCTAGAAAGCCAACAAGCAAAATGCCTTGAGCCACCCAAAAAACTGTTGCCGTGACTGTGACTTCTGCTCTTGACCTGTCCACTTTTGCTGTGACTGGGCCACTTCCACCTCTTGGGAGCCATTGCTTTGTGCTTTGTCTTCAGGATCCTACTGGTAAAGCCATGTTCCATCTCCTGTTACAAATCTTCAGAGAAATGCTTCAGGATCTTGATCCTACTTGTTTTAAATTTCCATTGAAAGTTCTGCTCTTGGCTGCAGTTGATCTGGACACAATGGTTTTCCATAGAGTGGAAACTTTGCTCAACTTTAATTTTTCAGTCAGAAAAGTGTAAGCTGAACCAACTGAGACGTCTTTGGTGTTGGCTGTTGTTTGTGCTGTTAATCATTGGTCCTCTTCATTAGGGCACAAACAAGATTAATTATTATTATTATTTTTTTTTTTTTGAGACGGAGTCTTGCTCTGTCGCCCGGGCTGGAGTGCAGTGGCCGGATCTCAGCTCACTGCAAGCTCCGCCTCCCGGGTTTACGCCATTCTCCTGCCTCAGCCTCCGGAGTAGCTGGGACTACAGGCGCCCGCCACCTCGCCCGGCTAATTTTTTGTATTTTTCAGTAGAGACGGGGTTTCACTGTGTTAGCCAGGATGGTCTCGATCTCCTGACCTCGTGATCCGCCTGTCTCGGCCTCCCAAAGTGCTGGGATTACAGGCTTGAGCCACCGCGCCCGGCCAGATTAATTATTTTACTCAAAAATTGACGTGGATGGTCTGCCACTGAGGGTTTTATCCTCAGCATTGTCTCATCCCTTCTTTTTTTTTTTTTTTTTTTTTTTTTTGAGATGGAGTCTCCTTCTGTCACCCAGGCTGGAGTACAGTGGCACAATCTCGGCTCACTGCAACCTCTTGCCTCCCTGGTTCAAGCAATTCTCCTGTCTCAGCCTCCCAAGTAGCCAGGATTACAGGCGCCCACTATCACGCCCAGCTAATTATTTGTACTTTCAGGCACCCGAGTAGCTGGGACTACAGGCGCATGCTGCCACGTCCAGCTAATTTTTTGTATTTTAGTAGAGACAGGGATTCACCGTGTTGCCTGGGCTGGTCTCAAACTCTTGAGCTCAGGCAATCCGCCTGCCTCAGCCTCCCAAAATGCTGGGATTACAGGCGTGAGCTGCCGTGCCTGGCCTAATTTTTGCATTTTTAGTAGAGACAGGATTTCACCATGTTCGAGTTCCTGACCTCAAGTGATTCACCCACCTCAGCCTCCCAAAGTGCTGGGATTACAGGCTGAGTCACCGCACCTGGCCTCATCCCTTCCGAAACGAGTTATCCATTTGCAAACTGCTGGTTTCTTTGGGCATTGTCCCCATGAGCTTTTCATAAAAACATCAGTGATTTCGCCATAAATGTGATGGCTATTCTTGTTTCAAATTTAGCAGAATTCTTGTTGCTCTGACAGGAGCCCTTTTCAAACTGATGTCTTATCCTTCTTAGTGCTTCAAACTAGATCTCGTTCAGACATGTGATAACAAGTTAGTACAAATTTATTTTGGTGCCAAAAATTTTTGAAATCCATGCATAGTTTTTTTCATAATATGCATTTTCCATGAACCTTTTGAAGACCACTTGTATAGAAAAAAACAGTATATATAGGGTTTGGTGCTACCCAAAGTTTCAGGCAATCACTGGGAGGTCTTGGAACTATCCCAGTGGATAAGGGAGGACTACTGTGCTAAAAACTATCCCTTGTTTAACTGAAATTCAAATTTAACTGAGTGGCCTGCATTTTGTCTACCAACCCTATCCTGGGGGCACCTAAAAATATCAGAGGCCAGGCCAGGTGCGGTGGCTCACGCCTGTAATCCCAGCATTTTGGGAGGCCGAGGCTGGTGGATCATGAGGTCAGGAGATCGAGACCATCCTGGCCAACATGGGGAAACTCTGTCTCTACTAAAAATGCAAAAATTAGCTGGACGTGGTGGCGTGCGCCTGTAGTCCCAGCTACTCGGGAGGCTGAGGCAGGAGAACCGCTTGAACCTGGGAGGCAGAGGTTGTAGTGAGCTGAGATTGTGCCACTGCACTCCAGCCTGGTGACAGAGCAAGACTCTGTCAAAAAAAGGAGGAGGAGAAGGAGGAGGAGGAGGAAGAAGAGGAAGAGAGGAGGAGGAGGAAGAAGAAAGAAGAAAGAAGGAAGAAGAAAGAAAAAGAAGGAAGAAGAAAGAAGGAGAAGGAAGAAGAAGGAAGGAGAGAGAAGGAGAAGGAAGGAGAAGGAAGAAGAAGAGGAGGAGAAGAGAAGGAGGAGGAGGAGAAGGAGGAGAAGAGAAGGAGGAGGAGGAGGAGAACAAGAAGAAGAAGAAGAAGAAGAAGAAGAAGAAGAAAGAAGAAAGAAGAAAGAAGGAAGAAGGAAGAAGGAAGAAGAAGAAGAAGAAGAAGAAGAAGAAGAGGAGGAGAAGAAAGAAGAAGGAGAAGAAAGAAGAAGAAAGAAAAGAAGAAAGAAGAAAGAGAGAAGAAAGAGAAGAAGAAGAAAAGAAGAAGAAAAGGAGAAGGAGAAGAAGAAGAAGAAGAAGAAAGAAGAAAGAAGAAAGAAGAAGGAGAAGGAGGAGATGAAGAAGAAGAAGAATTGCTTATCCACGCTGTCTGTTTCTTTTATCTTAGCCTTACTCAGTGGGGGAGTCCTCCCAGGTGTGGTGGAGAGTCCCTTCTAAACCCTACTGGATTGTTAGGACAACCAGCTGGGCTACTTTTCCACAGGCCGCCCCAATTCCTTTGGGTTCTGGTTTCTCTGAGGTCCCAGGATCCAGACAGGCTTGGCCAATCCTTCCCCGCCCAAACTGTAACTCTCAAAACCAACACCCTGGCATAGGGCCGGAGGGGAAAATGGGTGAGGTCAGAGACAAAAAAGAGGGAAGGGTCAGATGGAGCTCCGGGTTCCCTGCCACACGCCTCCGCTCGCGTTCTGCTTTTCTTCGGAGAGCTTCCGCCCACCCTGCAACCCTCGCCTAGCCCCGCCGCCCTTGCCAGCTCACAGTGCCTTGTGGAGGCGGGGCAGCAGAACCGAAGCCACAGCCAATCACAGCGGGGCCCTTCGAGGAGGGGCGTGGCCTGACAACTTCGGCGACCCGGCTGGAGCAATCTGGACGCAGGAGAGCGAAGCTCCTCTGCACCTGGCCCCAGGTGCGCCCCTCAGCGTCCCCGGCTCGCGGGGCGCGCGGGATGGAGCGGGTTTGGGAGGCTGCGCCCGGAGGCCAAGCCGGGGCGGAGCTCCCAATGGAGCCCGTGGGAAGCCTGGTCCCCGGGCTGGAGCAGGCGCAAGTCCCCGAGAAGGCGCGACAACCTGAAGGTCCCGAAAGCAGCCCGAGTCCGGCCAGGGCTATGAAGAAGGCGGCGGGCGCAGGCCGGGAGCCCTCGAGCGAGAAGCAGCTGCCTTCGCCTCGCCCCGGGACTCCGCGCGTGCCGCCGCTCAGCCTGGGCTATGGCGTCTGCCCCGAGCCGCAGTCGCCGGGACCCTCCTCGGTCAAGCTGCCCCGGAATGGCGAGGCGCCCGGGGCTGAGCCTGCGCCCGGCGCCTGGGCGCCCATGGAGCTGCAGGTAGATGTGCTTGTGAAGCCCGTGGGCGCGGCCGGCGGCAGCCGCACGCCGTCGCCCAGGCCCTCCACGCGCTTCCTCACGGTGCCGGTGCCCGAGTCCCCCGCCTTCTCCCGCCAAGCAGACCCATCGCACCAGCTCCTGCCGCGCACATCGTCCTTGGGCGGCACGTGGGGACGCGGCTCGACGCTGGCTGCAGCCGGAACGGAGAGCGGCCGCGACGCTGAGGGCCGGGCCAGCCCAGTAGAAGGAAGCTCCCCGGGCTCCCCCACGTGCTGCCGCTGCAAGGAGCTGGGGCTGGAGAAGGAGGATGCGGCGCTGCTGCCCCGCGCGGGGTTGGAGGGCGAAGAGAAGCTGCCCCGGGCAGTAACGCTTACCGGTGAGTGCTCACCTGCGCCGGCAGCCGGCGCCGCCAGGTCGGGTGGACGTAGCCGAAACCCCCAACACCCGCCCAGCCCTGGACCGCTGGGTAGCTGACCGACTAAGGGACCCAGTCGGCCATCCAGATCCCCCACCCGATCTGGCATCTCGGGCTTACAATCAATAACATTCCTGCCTACCTAACTGTAATCCACATTGTGGCGGTGGCTCACGCCTGTAATCCCAGCACTTTGGGAGGCCGAGGCAGCCGGATCACCTGAGGTCAAGAGTTCGAGACCAGCCTGACCAAAATGATGCAACCCTGTCTCTACTAAAATTACAAAAATTATCCTGGCGTGGTGGCATGCACCTGTAATCCCAGCTACTTGAGAGGCTGAGATAGGAGAGTCGCTTGAACCCGAGAGGCGGAGGTTTCAGTGGGCCGAGATCACGCCATTGCACTCCAGCCTGGGCAACAAGAGCGAAACTCCCATTTCAAAAAAAAAAAAAAAAAGAATGAAGCCCTTCCCCTTCTCACCCTCCCCTACTAGCACTCCCGAACTTTCGAATTCCCTCTTGGCATGCGCAGCACCTTTGAGAAGTAGCGCTGGAAGGAATTCTGGATGAGGGGAAGTCATTCAGGATCAGGTGGCAGGGGTGGCAGCTCGGACCCTCCCCCATCCCTGCACTGCCAAGGACCTCTGGAAGGTCCAGGCTGCTGCTTGCTTTCCACCACACTAGGAGCATTTAGCCCCAAACACTCGTCCATTCAGTAGATACTGAGTGGGACCACAGGGTAGATGTGCCAGTAGTGTGTGTGGCTAGATTTTTATTTCGTGGTGGTGGGGAGGGGGAGCTTGACACAGAAGAAAGAACCCACAAAAAATACAAACTGTCCTGGACAAGGAGCCTGGAGGGAGTAGTTGGTGAAGTTGGGGGCATGGGAAAGCCACATTTGTTTTTCTTTTTTCTTTCTTTCTTTTTTTTTTTTTTTTTAAGACAAAAGTTCTGCTCTTGTCGCCCAGGCTGGAGTGCAGTGGCGCAGTCTCGGCTCACTGCAACCTTCGCCTTCTGGGTTCAAGCAATTCTCCTGCTTCAGCCTCCTGAGTAGCTGGGATTACAGGCGCCCGCCACCATGCTCGGCTAGTTTTTGTATTTTTAGTAGAGAGGGGGTTTCACCATGTTGGCCAGGTTGGTCTGGAACTCCTGACCTCAGGTGATCCACCCGCCTCAGCCTCCCAAAGTGCTGGGATTACAGGTGTGATCCACTGGGCCAGCCAGTAAGCCACATCTTGAAAGGTGAGTAGGAGTAGCCGGTGGTAGAGATCCCTGCTAGATAGAGAGACTGGAAGGAGCAGCGACCAGGAGGGGTCAGAGCCCGGACCCAGCAGGAAACTGGCAAAAGCTTAGCTGAGAGGCAGGCCAAGCCCACCGACAGGCACCAAATTCCCAGGGCCTCTACTTGAGAGGTTCTTAGACAGGGCTAGAGTTCAGGGACTTGGATCACTCAGGAACTTCTGCAGAGTTTGATGTGAGCGTATTTTCTGTGTGATGGAATATTAGTTTTCTATTGCTGCTGTAACAAATTACCACAAACTTAGTGTCTTTAAGTGACACAAATGTATTATCTTACAGTTCCATAGGTCAGAAGTCTGTAACGCCGGCTCACTGGTCTAAAATCGAGTTTCCAGTGGGGCTGCATTCCTTTCTGGGGGTCTAGGGGAGATTCCCTTTTCTTGCCTTTGCTAGCTTCTGGGCGCCACTGCTTTCCTTAGGTCAAACCCTTCTCTATATTAAAATCCAGCAATGTTGGCAGTCCTCTTGCTGCTACCTCTGATGCTCACCACCTATCTTCTTCTTCCATGTATAAGGATCCTGAAGCTGGCTGGGCACGGTGACTCACGCCTGTAATTCCAGCACTTTGGGAGGCCGAGGCGGGCAGATTACTTGAGGTCAGGAGTTCCAGACCAGCCTGATCAACATCGTGAAACCCCATCTCTACTAAAGATACAAAAATTAGCCAGGCATGGTGGCAGGCACCTGTAATCCCAGCTACTTGGGAGGCTGAGGCATGAGAATTGCTTGAACCCGGGAGGTGGAGGTTGCAGTGGCATGCCACTGCACTCCAGCCTGGGTGATAGAGTAAGACTCGGTCTCAAAAATAAATAAATAAATAAATAATAAAAGGGCCGGGCGTGTTGGCTCACGCCTGTAATCCCATCACTTTGGGAGGCTGAGGCAGGCAGATCACAAGGTCAGGAGTTCGAGACCAGCCTGGCTAACATGATGAAACCCTGTCTCTAGTAAAAATATAAAAAAAAATTAGCCAGGCATGGTGGTGTGCACCTGTAATCCCAGCTACTCAGGAGACTGAGGCTGGAGAATTGCTTAAACCTGGTAGGCGGAGGTTGCAGTGAGCCGAGATCGCACCACTGCACTCCAACCTGGGTGACAGAGCAAGACTGTCTCAAAAAAATAAAGAAAAAGAAAGAGGCCGGGCGCGGTGGCTCAAGCCTGTAATCCCAGCACTTTGGGAGGCCGAGACGGGTGGATCGCGAGGTCAGGAGATCGAGACCAACCTAGCTAACACGGCGAAACCCCGTCTCTACTAAAAAATACAAAAAAACTAGCCGGGCGAGTTGGCGGGCGCCTGTAGTCCCAGCTACTCGGGAGGCTGAGGCAGGAGAATGGCGTAAACCCGGGAGGCGGAGCTTGCAGTGAGCTGAGATCCGGCCACTGCACTCCAGCCTGGGCTACAGAGCGAGACTCCGTCTCAAAAAAAAAAAAAAAAAAAAAAAAAAAAAAAGAAAAAGAAAGAAAGAATATCTGACTTCTTTCTCCAGAATATAAAGTTGGAACTTAAATGTTGTGGTTTATGTTGGCATCCCAGGCTGAGGGGTTGGGTGCTGGGGTGAGGTGGGTGCGATGCTGGTGTGCTATGTCTGTGGTTCTGAGTTGGGTTGGTTGAGATGGTCTCCACTAACCTGACTGTCCTGTTTGCCCCTGTCCCAGGGCTGCCCATGTTCCTGAAGTCCCTGTACTGGGCCCTGGCGTTCATGGCTGTGCTCCTGGCAGTCTCTGGGGTTGTCATTGTGGTCCTGGCCTCAAGAGCAGGTATGGTGTCCCCCCCAGTCCTCATCCCCTCTCCCTGCTGCTCCACTGCCGGGGCTGTGTTTCCAGCCCTTAAAACACCTTAGAATTCGGAAAAGACACTGGGAGATGCAACATGAAGACATGGTGCTTGATGAGCAAAGTGAAGGAAAACTGGTGCCTTCCTCCCACTGGACACAGCTTGTGCCCTGATAAGCAATCAGATGCCAGCCATCACCCCGGGGACTTTGTGCACTGCACAGACTATAAAGCCTCCCTGGGGCCCTGCCCACCCTGAGGTTTGCCAGTTCCATGCCCCTTCATTTGAGGTGGCAGCCAGGCTTTGTTTATTTAATGCGGCTTCCCCTGCAGCTCACCAGCGGTCTCTGTGCTTGCAGGAGCCAGATGCCAGGCATGCCCCCCAGGCTGGGTGTTGTCCGAGGAGCACTGTTACTACTTCTCTGCAGAAGCGCAGGCCTGGGAAGCCAGCCAGGCTTTCTGCTCAGCCTACCACGCTACTCTCCCCCTACTAAGCCACACCCAGGTGAGAAGGGGGTGGCCAATCTAGGGGGGTACAGATCCTTCTAGACCACAGAATCCTAGCACTGGAAAGAAGCTTAATGATTGAGTCCAGCTCTTCATTATAGAAGTCACTAAGATGTAGAGGAATAGCATGACCATAACTTCGTGTAGCCTCAAACTCCTGTGCTCAGGCGATCCTCCTGCCTCAGCCTCCCGGGTAGCTACAGGCATGTGCCACTACGCCCAGCTTTTAAAAAAAAATTTTTTTTTGGCAGGGCACAGTGGCTCACACCAGTAATCCCAGCACTATGGGAGGCCAAGGTGGGCGGATCACAAGGTCAGGAGTTCTAGACCAGTCTGACCAACATGGTGAAACCCTGTCTCTACTAAAAATTAGCCAGACATGGTGGTGGGAGCCTGTGATCCCAGCTATTTAGGAGGCTGAGGCAGGAGAATTGCTTGAACCCGGGAGGCGGAGGTTGCAGTGGGCCGAGATCGCGCCACTGCACTCCAGCCTGGGCAGCAGAGCAAGGCTCCATCTCAAAAAAATAAATAAATAAAAATAAAAATAATTTTTTTTTTTTTTTTGAGATGGAGTCTTGCTCATCGCTCAGGCTGGAGTGCAGTGGCGCGATCTCGGTTCACTGCAACCTCCACTTCCCAGGTTCAAGGGGTTCTCTTGCCTCAGCCTCCCAAGTAGCTGGGGTTACAGGCATGCGCCAGCACACCTGGCTAATTTTTGTATATTTAGTTGAGACAGGGTTTCACCATGTTGGTCAGGCTGGTCTCGAAATCCCCACCTCAGGTGATCCGCCCACCTCGGCCTCCCAAAGTGCTAGGATTACAGCATGAGCCACTGCATCCAGCCTTTCTTTTTTTTTTTTTTTTTTTTTTTTTGAGACAGGTCCTCACTCTGTTGCCCAGGCTGAGTGCTGTAGTGCAGTCATGGCTCACTGCAGCCTTGAACTCCCAGGCTCAAGCAGTTCTCCCACCTCAGCCTGCTGAATAGCAAGGACTACAGGCATGTGCCACCACAACCGGCTACCTTATTTTTTTAGAGACCCAAGTCTTGCTATGTTGCCTAGGCTGGTCTCAAACTCCTGGACTCAAGCAGTCCTCCCACCTCAGCCTCTCAAAGTGCTGGGATTACAGGTATGAGCCACTGTGCCTGGCTTTTTTTTTTTTTCCTATTTAAAAAAATTGTGTTAAAATACATATAACATAAAATTTACCATCCTAGCCATTTTAAGTATACAGTTGAGTGATATTAAATACATTCATAATGTTGAGCACCCGTCACCACTATCCATCTCCTGAACTCTTTTCATCTTGTACAGCTGAAACTCTAACCCCTCTAAACACTAATTCCCCATTGCTCCTGTCTCCAGTCCCTGGCAGTCACCATGCTGCGTTCTCTCTCTCTCTTTGGTTTGGACTACTCTAAGAACCTCATACAAGTGGAATCACACAGTATTTGTCTTATTGTGACTGACATTTCTTTTTTTTTTTTTGAGATAGAGTCTTGCTCTGTCACCCAGGCTGGAGTGCAGTGGCGCAGTCTCAGCTCACTGCAAGCTCCCGCCTCCCGGGTTTACGCCATTCTCCTGCCTCAGCCTCCGGAGCACCTGGGACTACTGGCGCCCGCCACCTCACCCGGCTAGTTTTTTGTATTTTTTTAGTAGAGACGGGGTTTCACTGTGTTAGCCAGGATGGTCTTAATCTCCTGACCTCATAATCCGCCCGTCTCGGCCTCCCAAAGTGCTGGGATTACAGGCATGAGCCACCACGCCTGGCCATGACTGGCTTATTTTACTTAGCATCATGTCCTCAAGGCTCACCCATGTCATAGCCTGTATGAGAATTCCCTTCCTTTTTAAGGCTGAATTATTTTCCATTGTATGTATGTGCCACATTTTGCTTATTTATTCCTTGGTCAGTGGACAGACGCTTGGGTTGCTTCCATGTTTGGGCTGTTGTGAGTAATGCAGCTATGAATTTGGGTGGACAAATATCTCTTCGAGACCCTGTTTTCAGTTCTTTTTTTTTTTTTTGAGATGGCATCTCACTTTGTCCCCCAGGCTGGAGTGCAGTGGCACAATATCCGCTCACTGCAAGCTCTACCTCCCGGGTTCACGCCATTCTCCCGCCTCAGCCTCCCGAGTAGCTGGGACTACAGGCGCCCGCCACCACGCCCGGCTAATTTTTTGGTATTTTTAGTAGAGATGGGGTTTCACTGTGTTAGCCAGGATGGTCTTGATCTCCTGACCTTGTGATCTGCCCGTCTTGGCCTCCCAAAGTGTTGGGATTACAGGCATGAGCCACCGTGCCCAGCCTGTTTTCAGTTCTTAGAGTATATACCCAGAAGTGAGAATTACTGGATCATATGGTAATCCTATTTTTAATTTTTTGAGGAATTGCCATACTGTTTTCCACAGGAGCTGTGCAATTTTACATTCCCAGCAATCCTTGGCTTAATTTTACCTGGGGGCAGGTGCCAGGAGTTTATATTAGCTGTTCTGGTACGTATGAAAACGCAGCATTCCTTCTGTCAGTGCTTTAATGAGTGTGTATTAAGCACTTACTCCGTGTTTGGCACGGGGGATTCAGTAATGAGCCAGAATAGCACAGCCCCCACCTTGACAAAGCTAAGAGAGCAGTGAGGGAGGCAGACATCAATCAGGAAATCATAGAGATAGATGTTTAATGACCACACTGATCTGTGCTGTGAAGGGGCGGTGCACAGTGCTACAAGAGTAAATGACAGGAGGATGTGACCTGAAGGTCAAGGTGAGCAAGGCAGCATGTGCCTTTCAAAACACTTTCAAGAAAAGATAGGCCAGGCGCAGTGGATCACACCTGTAATCCCAGCACTTTGGGAGCCTGAGGAGGCAAGCGAATCACCTGAAGTCAAAAGTTCAAGACCAGCCTGGCCAACCTGGTGAAACCCCATTTCTACCAAAAATACAAAAATTAGCCAGGCGTGGTAGCATACACCTGTAGTCCCCACTACTTGGGAGGCCGAGGCATGGGAATCGCTTGAACCCAGAAGACAGAGGATGCAGTGAGCCAAGATTGCGTCACTGTGCTCCAGCCTGGGTAACAGAGTGAGACTCCGTTTCAAAAAAAAAAAAAAATAGTGACACTGGGCCAGACAGCCTCCTGGAATCTTCTCTTCTGTGTTCCAATCTGGACCAGTTGCTCGCCAGGCCTGCTGCACAGCTGTTCCGGAATTTCTATTTACCTGCATCCTCATTATGCCTTTTGCCTCTCTCCTTGGTGGGATTCCCTGTTTCATAGATCGCTTGTCTTTTCATTGGTTTCACGTCAGTCTCCTGAGTAGAGTCAGGGTTTTGCCACCTTGCCCAGGCTGGTCTTGAACTCCTGGGCTCAGGCAATCCGCCTGCCTCAGCCTCCCAAAGTGCTAGGATTACAGATGTGAGCCACCATACCCGACCTCAATTTCTTGAGCCCGTTTGTGCTTAAAGAACTTTTATTCTAACCTCCAAGCTACTAATCGCTTGGCTGGTATGTAGGAAAAACACTCAAACTGTCTTTCCTCTGCTCTCACACAACCACCACCATCAACCCAGAAGGCTTCTGTGACCAAATGTGCTTTTTTTTTCTTTTTTCTTTTTTTTCTTTTTTTTTTTTTTGAGACAGAGTTTCGCTCTTTTTGCCCAGGCTGGAGTGCAATGGCGCGATCTCGGCTCACCGCAACCTCCGCCTCCCGGGTTCAAGCGATTCTCCTGCCTCAGCCTCCCGAGTAGCTGGGATTACAGGCATGCGCCACCACCCCGGCTAATTTTGTATTTTTAGTAGAGATGGGGTTTCTCCATGTTTGTCAGGCTGGTCTTGAACTCCCGACCTCAGGTGATCCACCTGCCTCGGCCTCCCAAAGTGCTGGGATTATAGGCTTGAGCCACCGCGCCCGGCTTTTTTTTTCTTTTATGCACCAAGCATTGGGCACCAGCTGGGTGTCCTGTGATTTAATTCAACTCCGATGCTGTCTTCCTGGAGCTAGCTTCAGATCCCACAGTTTGAGGGCTCAGTCCCTAAGGCTGCCCAGCTTCAGACACCAGTCACAGGTCGAGGCCTCTGGAACTTCTGACTGGCTGGCTTTAAGTTTGGGCTCCCACGTTCCCCCTTTGGGTTTGATTAATTTGCTCTAGCAGAGATGGGCCAGGACCCTCCCTGGAATAAGGTTTTATGACCCACAGCAGATTAGAATCCTGCCTTGGGCAGAAGGTCAGAGAGAGAGAGATTCTGTTTCCTAGGCCTGGGACTGCATCTGAGGCCTGGAGTACCACAGCATTATAACAAATCATGTGGCAAGGGCTATGGGAGTTATGAGTCAGGAACTGTGGACAAGAACATTGTTTTATTTTATTTTTTATTTTATTTTATTTTTTGAGACAAAGTTTCACTCGGTCACCCAGGCTGGAGTGCAGTGGCGTGATCTCAGCTCACTGCAACCTCTGCCTCCTGGATTCAAGTGATGCTCCTGCCTCAGCCTCCCAAGTAGCTGGAATTACAGGTATGTGCCACCATGCCTGGCTAATTTTTTTTGTATTTTTAGTAAAGATGGGGTTTCACCATGTTGGCCAGGCTGGTCTTGAACTCCCGACCTCAAATGATCCACCTGCCTCAGCCTCCCAAAGTTCTGGGATTACAAGTGTGAGCCACCATGCCCAGCCAAAAACATTATTTTAGTTAGAGATACGGAGATAGAGACATAGATATTATAATATCACATCTGAGTATAGAATTCTAGGTAGAAAATCGCTTTCCCCCAGAATTCTCCGTGACTGTCAGCTCTTAGTCTTGCCATTAAGAAATCTGAGCCAAGGTCAGGCACAGTGGAAAATTATTAGCTAGGCATAGTGGCGCACACCTGTAGTCCCAGCTACTCGGGAGGCTGAGGTACTAGAATTGCTTGAACCTGGGAGGCAGAGGTTGCAGTGAGCCAAGATTGTACCACTTGCACTCCAGCCTGGGCGACAGAGCAAGACTAGGTCTCAAAAAAAAAAAAAAAAAAAAAGAAGTCTGAGCCACTCTGATTCCCAGTTCTTTGTATGTCACTCATTTTTATTTCTTCTCTGGAAAACTTCAGTGTCTTCTTTGTTCTCAGTGTTCCGAAATTTAATAATATGCCCTGTGGGTCTTTTTCTTCATTTACATTTTTGCTGCCTTGTTTCTAATTTTCAGAACTCTTTTGACCTTCCAAATGTCCCTTTTTTATGCTGTCCTGTTCCTGTTTCATGGATGCTATCTTTTCAGTCTTGAACTCCCAACCTCAAGTGATCTGCCTGCCTCGGCCTCCCAGAGTGCTAGGATTACAGGTGTGAACCACCACACCTGGCTGATGCCATCTTTTCTTATCTCATTGTGGATGCTGGTGTTTTTGAAATTTCCCTCTGCTCCCTGCATTAGCTCTGATTTTTTGTACGTACTTTTTATTTTATTGTCTTTTTCATGTTAGAAAATTTCCTCAAATGTTGTGATCCTCAGCCGCTGTCATTGAGAGTAAAGCACTAAATTACAGATTAAGTGTTCTATGTCAGGTGGGAGGGTGGGGGTGGGGCTGAGCTTTTTTAGAGGCAGGCTTTACCATGTGGGAATCAGGCAGGGACGCAGTCATTTTCTTAGTGAGTGCTGAGCTGTCATCATTCTGGGGGTAGGAGGGGGTGGTTTCACCTCTTAAGTGTGTAGCACTTAAATATCCTTCCTATTTATTTATTTATTTATTTTCCAGACAGTCTCGGTCTGTCACCCAGGCTGGAGTGCAGTGGAGCAATCTCAGCTCACTACAACCTCTGCCTCACAGGTTCAAGTGATTCTCCCTCCTTGGCCCTCTGAGTAGCTAGGATTACAGGGTCGCACCACCACACCCAGCTGATTTTTGTATTTTTGTAGAGATGGTGTTTTGCCATGTTGGCCAGGCTGGTCTCAAACTCCTGGCCTCAAGCGATCCACCCACCTTGGCCTCCCAAAATACTAGAATTACAGGCATGAGCTACTGCATCCCCTTCCCTTTTTAGTATAAACACCTTCACCCTTAGCTGAACCTGGTATCCTGGATTCTAAAAGCCTCTGTGGTTCATCTTTCCAAATAGCTCGCTCCATAGGGAAGATGAGTGGATCTTTGGGCTGGGGGTGGAGGATCCTGACTGCTTCTTTTACAGGCTTTCAACCCTTTTCCCATACTTTGGCCTTCAGAAGGACCTGTTGTCTCTAATACTTAAGTTTTGGAAGCTTCTCAATACAAATTGGGGTATTTCTTGGCTTTCTCTCAGCTGTCTATCTGTCCTTTCCTTGAAAACTCCTGAGCTTTCTCAGCTCTGTGAGGCTGTTACAGTTGTCCAGCTTCCAAAATGTTGATGTTTCTCATCTGATATTGTCTCTTCCCATTCTTTTTTTTTTATTTTTTTCTTTTTAATAGACACAGGGTCTTACTATGTTTCCCAAGCTGGTCTTGAACTCCTGGGCTCAAGTGATCTTCCTGCCCTGGCCTCCCAAAGTGCTGGGATTACAGACATGAGCCACCGCCCTCAGCCTGTCTTCCCATTATTTTTGTCCTTTTTTCTTTTTCTTTTTTTTTTTTTTTTTGAGACGGAGTCTTGCTCTGTCACCCAAGCTGGAGTGCACTGGCCAGATCTCAGCTCACTGCAAGCTCCGCCTCCCGGGTTCACGCCATTCTCCTGCCTCAGCCTCCCGAGTAGCTGGGACTACAGGCGCCTGCCACCTTGCCCGGCTAGTTTTTTGTATTGTTTAGTAGAGACGGGGTTTCACCGTGTTAGCCAGGATGGTCTCGATCTCATGACCTTGTGATCCACCCGCCTCGGCCTCCCAAAGTGCTGGGATTACAGGCTTGAGCCACCGCGCCCGACTATTTTTGTCCTTTTTTCTTTCTATTTTTATCATTTAAAAAAAGTTCTACTCTTATTTAAGAGTTTTAAATATGAATGAGTTTAAATCATTGAATGCTTTTTATGCATCCAGTGGGATGATGATATCTTTTTTGTTTCTCCTTTTAATCTCTTGTGGTGGTTTGTTTGTTTTATTCCTGGCTTCTTGTGATCAAGTCTACTTAGTCATGATTTTTTTCCCCAAATATTTCTGGACTTGTTAATATTTCACTGAAGATTTTTGCATGCATGACATTTTGTCGGACTGTCCCTACCTGGAGTCAAAGTTGTTCTGCCCCACACAGTGGGGAGGGAAGGGAGTTCCTAGCTTTTTTTTTCCTGTGGGATTGTTCCTGGGAGTGCCTGCCATGCATTACAGAAGGATTAGGGGTCCAGGCTCTGCCCTGGGATAGGGGTCAGGAACTGCCACATGTCAGGTGACAGCTCTGAAACAGTCTGTGGTCTGGTATCCCCACCTTCTGTATTGGGCTTCCCAGCCCTTTATCCCACCCACTTTGGCTGTCATATCCACACCTCTCTGAGACACACACCTCCTCTGAGACTCACCTCTGTTCTTGTCACCTCGCCTGGGGACAATGAGAGTGAGAGTGGAGGGACAGAGCCCTGAAGAACTGGCCACTGGGCCTGTCCTGTCAGCTGCCTGGAGTGCCTGATGTCTCTTGCTCTGGAGGAGCCAAGAGGAGCCCTTCTGAGAACCCCTGGGGACCCTTGTGAGAGCAGGACAGGAAGTGAATTCTTTTTGTTTTGTTTTGTTTTTTTTTTTGAGACAGAGTCTTGCTCAGCCGTTCAGGCTGGAGTGCAGTGGCGCAGTCTTGGCTCACTGCAACCACCGTCTCCCAGGTTCAAGCGATTCTCCCATCTCAGCCTTCCAAGTAGCTGGGATTACAGGCACCTGCCATCATGCCTGGCTAAATTTTATATTTTAGTAGAGACGAGGTTTCACCATGTTGGCCAGGTTGGTCTTAAACTCTTGACCTCAGGTGATCTGCCCGCCTTGGGCTCCCAAAATGCTAGGATTACAGGCGTGAACCACCGCTCCCAGCCAAGAAGTGAATTCTTGAACACACGTACCAGTATCTCTTATCGCTATATATTTTTCTCATTATTAAGTAATATGTTCACTGCAAAAAGTTTGGAAAACATAAACATTTAGAAAGAAAATAAATTTTACTCATTATCTCATACCTAAAGATAAGCACTAACAAAATACTTTGGAATATCTACTTCAAGGCTTTTTTCTATGATAAGTAACTTTTTTAAAAAAACAAAAATGGAAGACCAGGCCCGGTGGCTCACGCCTGTAATCCCAGCACTTTGGGAGGCCGAGGCAGGTGGATCACCTGAGGTCAAGCGCTCAGGACCAGCCTGGCCAAAATGGTGAAACCCTGTCTCTACTAAAAAATACAAAAATTAGCCAGGTGTGGTGATGGGTGCCTGTAATCCCAGCTACTCAGGAGGCTGAGGCAGGAGAGTCGCTTTAACCTGGGAGACGGGTTGCAGTGAGCCGAGATTGGTGCCATTGCACTCCAGCCTGGGTGATAGAGTGAGACTCTGTCTCTTAAAAAAAAAAAAAAGAAAGAAAGAAAGAAAAGAAATGTGCTGTTTCATAATCTGGTTTTATTTTGTTTTTTTGTTTTGTTTTGTTTTGTTTTTAGAGACAGGTCTCACTCTGTTGCCCAGGCTGGAGTGCAGTGGTGCCATCATAGCTCGCTGCAGCCTCAAACTCTCCTGGGCTCAAGCAATCCTCCTGCCGCAGCCTCCCGAGTAGCTGGAACCACAGACATGTGCCACCACACCCAGCTAATTTTTTATTTTTTGTAGAGATGAAATCTTACTATGTTGCCCAGGCTGATCTCAAAATCCTGGCCTCAAGTGATCCTCCCACCTCAGCCTCCCAAAGTCCTGGGATTGTAGTCATAAGTCCTTGTGCCTGGCTAATTCTTTTTCTAACTTTTGTTTAAATCTTAGTTTGACAGGGGAAAAGGAAGACTGGCTTTGCATTTCTTGTATTTCCACATAAGGCCAGACCACAGCTCATACTGGTTTGGCTGTCTGGGAATAGTCTTAGAATTGCTTATCCGTAGCTGGGTGCAATGGCTCATGCCTGTAATCCCACCAATTTGGGAGGCTGAGGCGGGCAGATCATGAGATCAGGACATCGAGACCATCCTGGCCAACATGGTGAAATCCCATCTCTATTAAAAATACAAAAAAATTAGCTGGGCATGGTGTCATGCACATGTAGTCCCAGCTACTTGGGAGGCTGGGGCAGGAGAATCGCTTGAACCTGGAAGGTGGAGGTTGCAGTGAGCCAAGATCACACCACTGCATTCAAGCCTGGCAACAGAGCGAGACTCCAGAAAAAAAAAAAAAAAATTGCTTACCCATGCCCTGTCTGTTTCTTTTCTCTTGGCATTACTCAGTCTTTTTCTTGTTGGTGTGTAGGAACTCTTTCCTTTGGTTGTCCGCCTGTTATATAGGGAATATCTTTATGCCCTTAGGCACACTTGTGCCATAAGGAATCTCTACTCAGGGGCCGGGCGCGGTGGCTCAAGCCTGTAATCCCAGCACTTTGGGAGGCCGAGACGGGCGGATCACGAGGTCAGGAGATCGAGACCATCCTGGCTAACACGGTGAAACCCCGTCTCTACTAAAAATACAAAAAAACTAGCCGGGCGAGGTGGCGGGCGCCTGTAGTCCCAGCTACTCCGGAGGCTGAGGCAGGAGAATGGCGGGAACCCGGGAGGCGGAGCTTGCAGTGAGCTGAGATCCGGCCACTGCACTCCAGCCTGGGCGGCAGAGCGAGACTCCGTCTCAAAAAAAAAAAAAAAAAAAAGGAATCTCTACTCCTTATGCCCCACAGTGTCCTGACCTTGTTCTGGGGAGTGGGCATGCAGGGATGCGGAAGGCATGGCTGGGCCTCACGGTCCAGCAGGAGCCCTCAGATCTTCCTCCTAGTCCTGTAGTCTTCCATTTATTAAAGAAGTGAAACCTTTTTTCAAATTTTACTGTATTAGTCGGGCGTAGTGGCTCACGCCTATAATCCCAGCACTTTGGGAGGCTGAGGCGGGTGGATCATCTGAGGTCAGGAGTTTGAGACCATTCTGGGCAACATGGTGAAACCCCATCTCTATTAAAAATACAAAATTAATGGCCGGGCGCGGTGGCTCAAGCCTGTAATCCCAGCACTTTGGAGGCCGAGACGGGCGGATCACGAGGTCAGGAGATCGAGACCATCCTGGCTAACACGGTGAAACCCCGTCTCTACTAAAAATACAAAAAAACTAGCCGGGCGAGGTGGCGGCGCCTGTAGTCCCAGCTACTCCGGAGGCTGAGGCAGGAGAATGGCGGGAACCGGGAGGCGGAGCTTGCAGTGAGCTGAGATCCGGCCACTGCACTCCAGCCTGGGCGGCAGAGCGAGACTCCGTCTCAAAAAAAAAAAAAAAAAAAAGGAATCTCTACTCCTTATGCCCCACAGTGTCCTGACCTTGTTCTGGGGAGTGGGCATGCAGGGATGCGGAAGGCATGGCTGGGCCTCACGGTCCAGCAGGAGCCCTCAGATCTTCCTCCTAGTCCTGTAGTCTTCCATTTATTAAAGAAGTGAAACCTTTTTTCAAATTTTACTGTATTAGTCGGGCGTAGTGGCTCACGCCTATAATCCCAGCACTTTGGGAGGCTGAGGCGGGTGGATCATCTGAGGTCAGGAGTTTGAGACCATTCTGGGCAACATGGTGAAACCCCATCTCTATTAAAAATACAAAATTAATGGCCGGGCGCGGTGGCTCAAGCCTGTAATCCCAGCACTTTGGGAGGCCGAGACGGGCGGATCACGAGGTCAGGAGATCGAGACCATTCTGGCTAATACGGTGAAACCCTGTCTCTACTTAAAAATATAAAAAAAACTAGCCGGGCGACGAGGCGGGCGCCTGTAGTCCCAGCTACTCGGGAGGCTGAGGCAGGAGAATGGCGTAAACCCAGGAGGCGGAGCTTGCAGTGAGCTGAGATCGGGCCATTGCACTCTAGCCTGGGTGGCAGAGTGAGACTCCGTCTCAAAAAAAAAAAATTAGTGGGACATGGTGACGCATGTCTGTGATCCCAGCAACTTAAGAGTCTGAGGCGGAAGAACACTTGAACCTGGGAGGCAGACGTTGCAGTGAGCCGAGATTGCGCTATTGGGTGACAGAGCGAAACTGTCTCAAAAAATAAGTAGGCTGGGCATGGTGGCTCACACCTGTAATCACAGCACTTTGGGAGGCCAAGGCAGGCAGATCACTTGAGGTCAGAAGTTCAAGACCAGCCTGGGCAACATGGTGAAACCCTATCTCTACTAAAACTACAAAACTTAGTTGAGCATGGTGGCACATGCCTGTAGTCCCAGCTACTCGGGAGGCTGAGGCAGGAGACTCACTTGAACCCGGGAGGCAGAGGCTGCAGTGAGCCAAGATCGCGCCACTGCACTCCAGCCTGGGTGACAGAGCGAGACCCTATCTCAAAAAAATAAGTAAATAAACAAATCTTATTGTATTAGTTTGCTGGGGCTGCTATAGCAAAATATTCCAGACTGAGTAGCTTCAACAAGCTGACGTTCTCACAGTCCTGAAGGCTGGAAGTCTAAGATCAAGGTGTCAGCAGGTTCTGGGTTTCCAGAGGCCTCTCCTTGGCTTTCAGGTAGTGGCTCTTCTCCCTGTGTCCTCACCTGGCAATCCTGTGCCCTCCCATCTCTGGTGTCTCTTGGTATGTCTAAATTTACTCCTCTTGTAACAACCCCAGTCACATTGGATTAGGGGCCACCTGAATAGCTTTATGTGCATTTAAGCACTCTTTAAAGGCATGACTCCAAGTACAGTCACATTCTGAGGTACTGGGGGTTAGGGCACCCATGTATGAATTTTAGGGTGACAGAATTCATCCCATCACACTTACGGAATCCCAACGCTTAAAAGACTGACACACGTGACATTTTGATATGATTGAATTGTTTTATAAGTTCAAAAGAGAACACTATCCTTTTCACTCGCGTCCGTGTGAAGAGACCACCAAACAGGCTTTGTGTGAGCAGCAAGGCTGTTTATTTCACCTGGGTGCAGGCGAGCTGAGTCCGAAAAGAGAGTCAGTGAAGGGAGATAAGGGTGGGGCTGTTTTACATTCCGGTAGGTAGTGGAAAATTACAGTCAAAGGGGGTGTTCTCTGACAGGAAGGGGAGGAGTTCACAAGGTGCTCAGTGAGGGAGCTTTTGAGCCAGGATGAGCCAGGAGAAGGAATTTCACAAGGTAATGTCATCAGTTAAGGCAGGAACAGGCCATTTTCACTTCTTTTGTGATTCTTCAGTTACTTCAGGCCATCTGGATGTGTACCTGCAGGTCACAGGGGATTTGATGGCTTAGCTTGGGCTCAGAGGCCTGACATTCCTGTCTTCTTATGTTAATAAGAAAAATAAAATAGTAGTAAAGTGTTGGGGCGGCAAAATTTTTGGGGGGTGATATGGAGACATAATGGGTGATGTTTCTCAGGGCTGCTTTGAGCGGGATTAGGGGCGATGTGGGAACCTAGAGTGGGAGAGATTAAGCTGAAGGAAGATTTTGTGGTAAGGGACAATATTGTGGGGTTGTTAAAAGGAGCATTTGTCATATAGAATGTTTGGTGATGGCCTGGGTGTGGTTTTGTATGAATTAAGAGACTAAACAGAAGACACAGGTCCAAATAGGAGGAGAAAAACAGGTATTAAAGGACTAAGAATTGGGAGGACCCAGGATATCCAATTAGAGAGTGCCTAAGGGGGTTCAGCCTAATTACTTGCTTGGTTGGCAAGTTTTTAGGCTCTATCTTTGAGCGTTTTTTTTTTTGTTTGTTTGTTTGTTTGTTTTTTTTTAATGTTGTCATATACCAGGCCAGATTGATTTAGGTAAAAACAGCACTCTTCATTTAAAAATATACAGATTCCCTTTTTTTTTTTTTTTTAAGCAGTAAGTCAAGGCCTTGGTGATTTTGGAGGAAAGAGAAATGCAAAGCCAGCAACTGTTTGTTAAAGAAGGATTAAGGCCAAGGCGGGTGGATCACAAGGTCAGGAGATCAAGACCATCCTGGCTAATATGGTGAAACCCCATCTCTACTAAAAATACCAAAAAATTAGCCGGGTGTGGTGGCAGGTGCCTATAGTCCCAGCTACTCGGGAGGCTGAGGTAGGAGAATGACATGAACCTGGGAGGCGGAGCTTGCAGTGAGCCGAGGATTGCACCACTGCACTCCAGCCTGGGCGACAGAGACTCTGTCTCAAAAAAAAAAAAAAAAAAAAAAGGATTAAAAAATGGCTAGGATAGTGAGTGAGATTGATAGTGTGGTGAAGATAGTTGGGGAGAGGTAGAGGGTGGCATAAGAACGGAAATGAGAATAAGAGTGAATATAAAATTAAGAATAGGACTTCATCAGGGTGAAAGTATTGGAGTGTACTTTGTCACTGAAGATCTTCTATCCACTTAAAGAGAGACTTAAGGGTGCAGTTTGAGGTAAAACCAGGCGCCACTGAATACCAAGAGCCTGAGAAACTGCTTGGGTGGTTTGACTAATAAAGGCTGGTCCGTTATTGGACTGTATAGAGGTGTGGGAAGGCCAAACCAAGGAATTATGTCTGACAGAAGGGAAGAAATGACCGTGGTGGCCTTCTCAGACCCTGTGGGAAAGGCCTCTACCCATCCAGTGAAAGTGTCTTCCCAGACCAAGAGGTATTTTAGTTTCCTGACTCAAGGCATGTGAGTAAAGTCCATTTGCCAGTCCCGGGCAGGGGCAAATCCCTGAGCTTGATGTGTAGGGAAGGGAGGGGGCCTGAACACTCCCTGAGGAGTAGTAGAATAGTAGATGGAACACTGAGATTTTTTGAGGATAGATTTTTACGATGGAAAGGAAATGAGAGGTTCTATGAGACGGGCTAGCGGCTTGTAACCTACATGGAAGAGGTTATGAAATGACGACGGAATAGAATGGGCCTCTGAGGCTGGAAGGAGATATTTTCCTTGGTCCAAGAACCATTTGCCTTGTGTGGGAAGAGATTGATAGGTGGAAGTCTGAGTGGGGGAGTAGGTGGGAGTGGCCAGATGAGAAGGAGAAAAGCTGCCATGAGGGATAGAAGTTGGAATGCTAGCTGCTTGTTTTAGCTACCTTATCAGCATATGCATTGCCCTGAGCGTTGGGATCTGATGCCTTTTGATGGCTGCTTGCAGTGAATGACTCTAGCTTCCTTTGGAAGTAAAGTGGCTTTGAAAAGAGTTTTTATTAAAGAGGCATTAAGGATGGAGGACACTTGCATAGTGAGGAAATTTCTTTCTGCCCACATAACAGCATGGTGGTGCAGGATATGGAAGGCATATTTAGAACCAGTATAAATATTGACACGTAGTCCTTTTGCAAGAGCAAGGGCTCGAGTTAAGGCAATGAGTTTGGCTTGTTGAGAGGTAGTGGAGGGGGGCGGAGCGGTAGCCTCAATGATAGGTATGGAAGATATGATAGCATAGTCTGCCTTTGCTGGTGAGTGGCAATTAGGCCTGGTGGAACTGCCATCCACAAACCAAGTGTGTTCAGGGTGAGGAACAGGAAAGAAGGAAAGATGGGGAAATGGAGTGAATGTCAGGTGGATCAGAGAGCTACAGTCATGGGGGTCAGGTATGGTATCAGGAATAATATGGGAGGCCGGATTGAAGTCCAGGCCAGGAACAATGGTAATTGTGGGAGACTCAACAAAGAGTGAGTATAGCTGAAGGAGCCAGAGGGCAGAACGTATATGCATCAGGTGTGAGGAAGAAAATAGATTTTGGAAGTTAAGAGAACTGTAGAGAGTGAGTTGAGCATAGTTTGTGATTTTGAAGGTCTCTAAAAGTATTAAAGCAGCGGCAGCTGCTACATGCAGACATGAGGGCTAGACTAAGAGTAAGGTCAAATTGTTTGGACAGAAAGACTACAGGGTGTGGTCCTGGCTCTTGTGTAAGAATTCTGACCACAGAGTCCTGCACTTCAGCTGTGTGTAATGAAAAAGATTGGGATGAGTTAGGAGAGCTAGTGTGGGTGCAGCTTTTAGGGCTGTTTTCTAAGGAATGGAAAGGGGAGTGGGGAAATTATTTAGGATTTATGGGGTCAGCTAGGTTTATCTACAATAGAATAATGGGTTGCGGAGGGAGGTATTGAGGATAGGAGAGTATATGGGTTTGGCACCACAGGATGGATAGGCGAAACAGTTTGGTTGATAAGATGCAGATCCTGAACTAACCTGTAAGGCTTGTCCAGTTTTTGGACAGGTAAAATGGGGGAATTGTAAGGAGAGTTTATAGGCTTTAAAAGGCCATGCTGTAACAGGCGAGTGATAACGGGCTTTAATCCTTTTAAAGTGTGCTGTGTGAAGGGATATTGGCATTTAGCGGGGCAAGGGTGATTAAGTTTTAATGGGATGGTAAGCAGTGCATGATCAATTGCCAAGGAGGGAGTAGAGGTGTCCTATACTTGTGGATTAAGGTGGGGAGATCCAAGGGCAGCAATGAGGTGTGACTGTAGCCCAGGAATAGTCAGGGAAACAGATAATTTAGTTAAAATGTCTCGACCTAATAAGGGAGCTGGGCAGGTGGGGATAACTAAAAAAGAGTGCTTAAAAGAATGTTGTCTAAGTTGGCACCAGAGTTGGGGAGTTTTAAGAGGTTTAGAAGCCTGGCCGTCAATACCCACAACAGTTGTGGAGGCAAGGGAAACAGGCCCTTGAAAAGAAGGTAACGTGGAGTGAGTAGCCTCCGTATTGATTAAGAAGGGGATGAACTTACCCTCCACTGTAAGAGTTACCCAAAGCGTCTTTGATGGTCCGGGAGGCTTCCAAGGTGATGGGGCAGCGTCAGTCTTAAGCCACTAAGCCGAGAAGATCTGGAAAGGAGTCAGTCAGAGAGCCTTGGGCCAGAGTTCCAGGGGCTCTGGGAGTGGCTGCCAGGCAAGCTGGACAGTCTGATATCCAGTGGGGTCCCATACAGATGGGAAATGGCTTAGGAGGAATCCCAGGCTGCGGGCATTCGTTGGCCCAGTGGCCAGATTTCTGGCACTTGAAGCAAGATCCTGGGGGAGGAAGTCCTGTAGGAATCCTTGACTGCTGCAGCTTAGGCATTTTGAAGTTCTTGTGTGCTGGAGGTGCGGCTAGGTTTTGTCTCACAGCAGAGGTAAGTAATTGTAACTCAGAAATGCGTTGCCGTCTGGCTGCCTCTACTCTATTATTGTACACCTTGAAGGCGAGGTTAATTAAGTCCTGTTGTGGGGTTTGAGGGCCGAAATCTAATTTTTGGAGCATGTTGGGAGCGAATTGGGTAATAAAATGCATATTGAGAATAAGACGGCCTTCTTTTTGACTTTTCAGGGTCTAGGGCTGTAAAGCGTCTCAGGGTTGCTGCCAAACGAGCCATGTTGGCTGGGTTTTTATATTTGATGAAAAAGAGCCTAGGCCGGGCATGTTGGCTCATGCCTGTAATCCCAGCACTTTGGGAGGCCGAGGCAGGTGGATCATGAGGTCAGGAGATCAAGACCATCCTGGCTAACATGGTGAAACCCCGTCTCTACTAAAAAAAAAAAATACAAAAAATTAGCTGGGCATGGTGGTGGGTACCTGTGGTCCCAGCTACTCGGGAAGCTGAGGTAGGAGAATGACATGAACCTGGGAGGCGGAGCTTGCAGTGAGCAGAGACTGTGTGCCACTGCACTCCAACCTGGGCGACACAGCGAGACTCCATCTCAAAAAAAAAAAAAGAAAAGAAAAAGAGCCTAAACGCTAACCAATTTGAGAGAGATCAGATAAAGAAAAAGGAGCATTAACCTTGACTATGCCATCAGCTTCAGCCACCTTTTAAGAGGAAATTGCTGGGCAGGTCGGGGAGGGCTAGTTGCAGAACGAAGCTGTAAGCCAGACCAGGTGTGAGGAGGGGAGCAGAGGCTGAGGAAGAATTGGGACCTGGTTCGGCCTGGCGAGGAGCAGCCTGGGGAGGAGGGGAGAGGTCAGATGGGTCTGTAGAAAAGGAAGATTGGAAAGACTCAGCGATACTTGGGGTTGGAACTGAGGGGACAGGTGGGAGGGAAAGAAGCAAGATTTGGGACTAATTGCATTGGGAACAGAGACTAGGGAGGGACCGATGTGTAAAAGAATGCCTGGACATCAGGCACCTCAGACCGTTTGCCTGTTTTACGACAAGAATTATCTAGATCTTGTAGGATGGAAAAATCGAAAGTGCCATTTTCTGGCTATTTGGAACGACTGTCGAGTTTGTATTGGGGTCAGGCGCTATTGCAGAAGAAAATAAGGCGTTTAGGTTTTAAGTCAGGTGTGAGTTGAAGAGGTTTTAAGTTCTTGAGAACACAGGCTAAGGGAGAAGAAGGAGGAATGGAGGGTGGAAGGTTGCCCATAGTGAAGGAGGCAAGTCCAGAGAAAAGAGAGGGTGGAGACATGGAGAGAAGGGGTGGGGGGTGCTTGCCCCCCAGAAAAGCAGTGCTTGCCGCTAAGGGTGAAGGACGAAGGCAGGCGTCCCTGCGTGATCAGACACCTCTGAAACATGGGTGAATAATCAAGCAGGCATCCCCACATGATTAAACATCAAGGGAAGACTGTCTTCCCGAGTCCGTGACCGGTGCCAGAGTTTTGGGTTCACGGATAAAACGCGTCTCCTGTCTGTACCAGAAAAGCAAAGGAACTGAAATTAAGAGAAGGGAGAGATTGAAAGATAGTGCCAAGATTGAAAGGAGAAAGAGGTTGAGGGATAGTGAGAGAGGTTGGAGAAGAGAGTAAAAAGAGGCCGCTTATCCAATTTAAAATTGGTGAGATGCTCCTGGGGCTGGTTGGTCTGAGGACCAGAGGTCGTAGGTGGATCTTTTTCACGGAGCAAAGAGCAGGAGAACGGGATTGATCTCCCAAGGGAGGGCCCCCGATCCGAGTCACGGCACCAAATTTCACTCACATCTGTGTGAAGAGACCACCAAACAGGCTTTGTGTGAGTAGCAAGGCTGTTTATTTCACCTGGGTACAGGTGGGCTGAGTCTGAAAAGAGTCAGTGAAGGGAGATAAGGGTGGGGCTGTTTTATAAGATTCGGGTGGGTAGTGGAAAATTACAGTCAAAGGGCGTTGTTCTCTGGCGGGCAGGGGCGGGGGTCACAAGGTGCTCAGTGGGGGAGCTTTTGAGCCAGGATGAGCCAGGAGAAGGAATTTCACAAGGTAACGTCATTAGTTAAGGCAGGAACAGGCCGTTTTCACTTGTTTTGTGATTCTTCAGCTACTTCAGGCCATCTGGATGTGTATGTGCAGGTCACAGGGGATATGATGGCTTAGCTTGGGCTCAGAGGTCTAACAGTTCAAGCAGCCCTGTGATGTGGAGATGATGGTTCCTTTTTCTCTTTCATTGATAAGGAATCTTGTGGCAAAGAAAAGCTGAGTAACTTGTGCTTGCTCAGAGTGTCAGAGAAGATATTTGCACCAAACGCCTGGCTCAGAAGCCCCACCCCAACACTGCTGCTACAGTTTCAGTGTGTCCCCCCACATTTCTCTTTTTCTCTCTCTCTCTTTTTTTTTTTTTTTTTAAAGATAGAGTCTGGCTGTGTTACCCAGACTGGAGTGCAGTGCTGCGATCTTGGCTCGCTGCAACCTACCTCCCAGGTTCAAGCAGTTCTCCTGCCTCAGCCTCCTGAGTAGCTGGGATTACAGGTCCCACCACCACGCCTGGATAATTTTTGTATTTTTAGTAGAGACAAAATACAGGCTGGTCTCGAACTCCTGACCTCAGCTGATTCACCTTCCTCGGCCTCCCAAAGTCCTGGGATTACAGACGTGAACCACCTCACCCAACCTCTTTCTCTTTTTTTAAATTGACACGGACTCTTGCTCTGTCACCCAGGCTGGAGTGCAGTGGCAGGTCACCACTTGGTTCACTGCAACCTCTGCCTCCCGGGTTCAAGCAATTCTGGTGCCTCAGCCTCCCAAGTAGCTGGAATTACAGGCTTCCGCCACCGCATGCAGCTAATTTTTGTACTTTTAGTAGAGGTGGGGTTTCACCATGTTGGCCAGGCCGGTCTCAAACTCGTGACATCAAGTGATCTGCCTGCCTCAGCTTCCCAAAGTGCCGAGATTACAGGTGTGACCCACTGTGCCCAGCCCTCTTTTTTTCAGACAGGGTCTTGCTCTGTTGCCCAGGCTGGAGTGCAGTGTGGTGATCATGGCGTGCTGCAGCCTTCACCTCCTAGGCTCAAGCAGTCCTCCCATCTCAGCCTCCTAAGTAGCTGGAACCATGCCTGGCTAATTTTTTTGATTTTTAGTAGAGACAAGGTCTCACTCTGTTGCCCAGGCTGGTCTCAAACTCCTAGCCTCAAGCAACCTTCCCATCTTGGCCTCCCAAAGGGCTGGGATTATAGGCATGAGCCACTGCACCTGACCCAGTCTCCAAAACTGTAAGAAGTAATTTATTTTCCTTATAAATTATCCTTTCTGTGGTAATCTGTGACAGCAACAAAAAACAGACTAAACAGACCAAGACAATGACATTGGAGCCACCACCAACGCTGGGGCCAGGTCCCCTCATGACCCCTATGGCAGGCTCAGGAAAGGGTGGCTGGTATCTTCCCATTTTTCCCATATAAGAATCTGCTGGAGGGCCAGGCGCAGTGGCTCACGCCTGTAATACCATCACTGGGAGGCCAAGGCGGGCGGATCATCTGAGGTCAGGAGTTAGAGACTGGCCTGGCAAACATGGTGAAACCCAGCCTCTACTAAAAAAATACAAATATTAGCCAGGTGTGGTGGCGCGCGCCTGTAATCCCAGCTACTCAGGTGGCTGAGGCAGGAGAATCGCTTGAACTCAGGGGGCGGAGGTTGCAGTGAGCTGAGATTGCACTACTGCACTCCAGCCTGGGCAAGAAGAGTAAAACTTCTGTCTCAAAAAAAAAAAAATCTGCTGGAGGTGATTTTTGTTTTGTTTTGTTTGTTTGTTTTTTGAGATGGAGTCTCGCTCTGTCTCCCAGGCTGGAGTGCAGTGGTGCGATCTCGGCTTAACTGCAAGCTCTGCCTCCCGTGTTCACGCCATTCTCCTGACTCAGCCTCCTGAGTAGCTGGGACTACAGGCGCCCACCTATTATTTGCATTTGTAGTAGAGACGGGGTTTCACCGGGTTAGCCAGGATGGTCTCGATCTCCTGACCTCATGATCCACCCGCCTCAGCCTCCCAAAGTGCTGGGATTACAGGCGTGAGTCACTGCACCCAGCTGGAGGTGATGTTTTACAGTGAGCACAGATTACTGTGTAACCAGGAATAACATTTATTTCTAAATGTTCCACAAATAATATAGGCTATGATTGGGGGAATATGCCAGGGCACAAGTAGCCTGTGAGGGCAAGAGGAGCTCAGTAGAGAACGGTTTCTGCTCAGACCCTGGGCTGGGCTCTGAGGTGGTGTCATTGAGATGGGAATGGGCTGTGCAAAGAAGGTGCCCCAGGCTCCTGTACCAAATGACCCAGACTGGTTGTATCTGCAAATTGAAGGCCTAAAGGAATGTAGGTGGGTCCAAAGAGGGTCTCCAGAGTGCCTGGAGGTGGGGCCAGGAGCCAAGCAGGGCACGGATCAGATTGTTGCAGGGACATAGTTTATCCCATGACTTACTTATGGAATGCCATCGCTTAAGACTGATGAACATGGCATTTTGTCCTGAGACAGATCAATTGAGCACAGCAAATGCCAACAGGAAGCCAGTAAAACGGGCCTCGCGTCAGACAGGTTCACCTCAGATGATTTTAGACCTCCTTGTTGCCAGTGGGAGGAGGTGGGTTTAACTATCCAAATTGGAAACAGAACCTGAGATAAAGAATTTAACAAAAAAAAATGCATACAGCATCAATCATTTGAAACATAAGTAAATCTGCAGAAAACGTATCATATTCTGGGTAAACCCCTTCCCTGCAAAAAGAACAACGCTAACATTCAAGATCCAGGCAGTTAAAATCTGGAATATAATGGTTGTGGAACTCTGGAATTTTCCTGAGTTCTGGACAAGGACTGGAAGCTCCCGAAGGTGCTGAGGCAGGATGGGGAGGACAGGACACACACATAGAAGCAGCGCACAGAAACCCCAGGAACGCACCAGGGCCAGGGCGCCCAGGGGTATAGGATAGACGTGGCTCATCTTCCCCAGAAGCCTGTTTTGCTCAGGATTAGTGAAAAGTAGGAAGTTGTAAGTGCTCACCATTAGTTTAATAACAGCTTTGCTTTGCCGAGTGGAGGAGGGAGGAAGCTACCTTAACAGCACATGTTGAACTCGAGCCCGATCCTAATTTCAAAAAGTTTAAACCATGAATACATATACATCCTAGGATTAAGAAAAGTAATTTGAAACATTTTAATATTCAAACAGACATGGGTGAAGATAGAGAGTGGAATGGCGGTTGCCCGGGCAGCAGGGGATGGAGAGTTGTTTAATGAGGACAGCTTCAGTTTGGGGAGGTGAAAAAGTTCAAGAGATGGATGGTGATGACCGTTTCACAACAATGTGGATATGCTTAATGCCCTTAAACTGAACACTTACCATGGTTAAAATGGTAAATGTTATGTCATTAAACTTTTTTTTTGAGTCAGGATCTTGCTCTGTCACTCAGGCTGGAGTACAGTGGTGGGATCATGGCTCACTGCAGCCTCGACCTCCCGGGGACAAGCCATCCTTCGGCCTCAGCCTCCTGAGTAGCTGGGACTACAGCGGTGTGCCACCACACCTGGTTAATATTTGTATTTTTTGTAGAGACAGGGTCTCACTATGTTACGCAGGCTGGTCTCAAACTCCTGGGCTTGAGTGATCCGCCCTCCTCAGCCTCCCAAAGTGCTAAGACTACAGCTGCGAGCAGCCATGCCTGGCCATGAATCTTTTATCACAATTTTTTAAAAAGAAACGTATGAAGGCATAGGAAATAATTTTCTATAATTTTGAGATGTAAAAGATGAGATTTTCAGTCCATTCTGCTCAGGATCACCTTCCTTCTCCCCATATTAGTGGCACAGTTGGAGAATCCACAGTTTAAGGAGGCCTCAGGATCTTTTGCACAGAGCAGTCCTTTTAGCCACAAATTACTTAGTAGTTGCTGGAGTTTATTTATAACTCTGAACAATACCTTCCCCACACCACCATTTTTGCTAACAGTGAGATCAAGAGTCTCAGCTGCAAGGAAAAGAAGAATGGAATGGAGTGGGTGGGTCTAGGTGGGGTTGGGGCTGGGGGGAGGCCTTCAGCTCCTGTCACCAGGAGGCCCAGAGGGGAAGGGAGAGAGAGGCAGATGGCTTGGGGCTCTGACAGAAGGCCAGGGTCCTCTTGAGGTTGCTGTAAGCATTAAAGGGGCTCACGTGTGTCGGAGGCAGGTCACAAGCTTTGCCCAGCACACATCAGAGGCAAGAGGACATGGGATGAGTATGTACTAGGTGGCCCTGGCTTTATGTTAGTATCTCAAGCCTCATCACAAGCATCCTCATTTTACAGAGGACCACGCAGCGGCTCTGAAAGGTTGGGTAACTTCTCTAAGGTCACGTGGCTCACAAGTCATGGAGCCAGAATTTGCATATGGGGTAGCCTGGCCCCATCTCAGCCCTGGAGAGGCACTGAGCCCTGGTGTGCCTTCCCAAACAGGCAGCTGAGCGCTCCCAGGAAGACGGTGTTGGGCCGCTCAGCCCTCTGACTCCCACCTCAGAGCAGCTTGGGGCCCTCCCATCCTCTCTAGGGTTCCCCGCCCAGCCCCATCCCGGGCCCCAGTGTGTCCCCGAAGCACCAGCCAAGGAACAGCTGCCCAGTGTACCTTCTCTGTTCCGCCCACTCACCACTCTCCATTTCCTGTGTGCTCTTTAGGATTCAAGAAGGATAAGATTAGCGACCTTCAGCCTGGAAGTTGCCCCTGGTTTCTCTCTGGGCTGCTGACTGACTGGTACTAACCTTGAGGGGTAGAAGATGGGTTTTCCATGACACTTCTGGGACACGCAGTGGCCTGATGGCCTGGGTTCACTGTGGCTCTTGCTGATTCTTGGCAGTGAGCATGGGGAGGCAGTTTCACTGAGCTGACCTACTGTGTGCTGGGCTATCATAGTGTGATGTTGAGTAAGACAAGCTCCTGGCCTGCACCAGGTTCACCATCTAATACAGGAGAGTGACAAGGAGGCAAGCCATTAGGAGGTAGCACGTGAGTGCTGGCACGTACCAGCAGTCCCAGCTACTTCGGAGGCTGAGATGGGAGCATCGCTTGAGCCCAGGGGTTCAAGGCCAACCCGGATAACTTAGTGAGATCCTGTCTCTTAAAAAATAAAAAAGAGAGGCTGGGTGCGGTGGCTCATGCCTGTAATCCTAGCACTTTGGGAGGCCAAAGCCGGTGGATCACCTGAGGTCAGGAGTTCAAGACCAGCCTGGTTAACATGGTGAATCCCCATCGCTACTAAAATGGGCATCATGGCAGGTGCCTGTAATCCCAGCTACTCAGGAGGCTGAGACGGGAGAATTCCTTGAACCTGGGAGACGGTGGTTGCAGTGAGCCGAGATTGTGGCACTGCACTCCAGCCTGGGCAGCTGAGCAAGACTCCGTCTCAAAATTAAAAATTAAAAGAAATAAAAAAGAGGCAACTTTATTCTATGAAAGTTGTGGAAACCGAGGGGAGAGAGGAGCACCTAGTTCACCTGGGAGAGGGTCAGCCCAGTGTCCGTAAAAAAAGCAAGCTTTAGCTCAGATCTGAAGGATGGAGGAGGTGGCAGCAACGGGACAATCATCACTCCAGTGCTTGCTTTCTGATTCCCAGGGCTTGTCTTTGTTGACCTACACCATTTTCTCAGGGAAGAAGAATTCAGCATGCGCGGAATTCATGTACACCACTCTGCTCCTAATCTGCCTCACGGTGAACATGTGCGTCTTGACATTGTTGTGAGCGATATGTACTTTCTAGTGTAGTCTTTTTTTTTTTTTACTTGGCATGATTTCATATTTACATTTTCCTGCATAATGACATTTTCTATACACTTGTCATTTTTAATAGCACTATAATTTTCCATCACGTTGACATCCTATAATTTACCTCGTTATTTCTCGGTTGCTGAGTGTTTGGGGAGTTTCCGGTTTTTCTTCACAAATGGCACCATGTTATCTTTAGATAAGTTCATTTTTCCCTTTATATTCTCGGATTTATTTCCCAGTGAAATCACCCATTGGAGCAGGAGCGGTGGTGCTGCTCTTGTTACATAGCACCAAACGACATTTCAGAAAGAACAAGCTGATATGGGCTGTGCCGGCATCGCTGCCCCTCCACCACGTCCCCGCCCTGGGACTTAAAATATTTAAACTTTTTTTTTCCAAGTTAAAAAATCTTAGGCCGGGCGCGGTGGCTCAAGCCTGTAATCCCAGCACTTTGGGAGGCCGAGACGGGCGGATCACGAGGTCAGGAGATCGAGACCATCCTGGCTAACACGGTGAAACCCCGTCTCCACTAAAAATACAAAAAATTAGCCGGGTGAGGTGGCGGGCGCCTGTAGTCCCAGCTACTCGGGAGGCTGAGGCAGGAGAATGGCCTAAACCCGGGAGGCGGAGCTTGCAGTGAGCTGAGATCCGGCCACTGCACTCCAACCTGGGCGACAGAGGGAGACTCCGTCTCAAAAAAAAAAAAAAAAAAAAAAAAAAATCTTGGCTGGGTGCAGTGGCTCACACCACTAATTCTTTTTTTTTTTTTTTTTTTTTGAGGCGGAGTCTCGCTCTGTCGCCCGGACTGGAGTGCAGTGGCCAGATCTCAGCTCACTGCAAGCTCCCCCTCCTGGGTTTCCGCCATTCTCCTGCCTCAGCCTCCCGAGTAGCTGGGACTACAGGCGCCCGCCACCTCGCCCGGCTAGTTTTTTTGTGTGTTTTTAGTAGAGACGGGGTTTCACTGTGTTAGCCAGGATGGTCTCGATCTCCTGACCTCGTGATCCGCCCGTCTCGGCCTCCCAAAGTGCTGGGATTACAGGCTTGAGCCACCGCGCCCGGCCTCACACCACTAATTCTACACTTTGGGAGGCTGAAGTGGATAGATACTTGAGGCCAGGAGCTCCAGACCAGCCTGGGCCAACATGGCAAAACCTGTCCCTACTAACAATATGAAAATTACCTGTGCCTGGTGGTGCATACCTGTAGTCCCAGCTTCTCAGGAGCCTGAGGCAGGAGAATGGCTTGAACCTGGGAGGCGGAGGCTGCAGTGAGCCAGGATTGTGCCACTGTACTCCAGCCTGGGTGACAGAGCGAGGCTCTGTCTCAAAAAAAAAAAGAAAAAATCTTAAATATATACTTTAAAACATTGTCTTTTTTGCTTTAATTCATTGTTAAAAATAATGTGACACTGAGGGCAAATATTTAAAAGAAAAAAGTCTCCTCTAGTACCTCTCCAGCATACTTTGGTTTTTGTTGTTCCTGCACGTCTGCATGCATTATTATTATTATTACTATTTTGAGATGGAGTTTCCCTCTTGTCAGCCCAGGCTGGAGTACAGTGGCGCAATCTTGGCTTACTGCAACCTCTGCCTCCTGGACTCAAACGATTCTCCTGTTTCAGCCTCCCAAGTAGGTGGGATTACAGGCACCTGCCACTGTGCCTAGCTTTTTTTTTTTTTTTAAATAGAAACGGGGTTTCATTATGTTGGACAGGCTGGTCTCGAACTCCTGGCCTCAGGTAATCCGCCAGCCTCGGCCTCCCAATGTGCTGGGGTTATAGGCATGAGCCACCGTGGCTGACCACCTCTCTTGCTTTCTGAGCTTCCTTGTTTCTTTGCCCATTCAACGCCCATTGAGCATCGCTTAGTAGTGTTCACATCCCTTTGGCTGAGACAGGGTCACCCTCATTCTGGCCCCCAGCCCTGAGCACAGCGCCTGGCACCCAGCAGGCATCCAATCCAGCTTTCAAGGTGGTTTTGTTCTGCAAGCACTGGCTTGAGCGGATCCTTCTGGATTGGCCAGGTGGGACCCTGTGGAACCCATACACCCCAGGTGAGCCACACCAGTGTCCAGGGGAGTGACCAGCTTACTTTTCTCCCTCAGGACTTCCTGGGCAGATACCCAGTCTCCAGGCACTCCTGGGTGGGGGCCTGGCGAGGTCCCCAGGGCTGGCACTGGATCAACGAGGCCCCTCTGCCGCCTCAGCTGTGAGTGACCAAGGGCTTTTCTCCCTCCTCTGCTGTTCTGGACCCTCCATTTGTCCCAGGGCCCACCTCCTTGCTGCTCCCCTAACCTGGAACGCCACTCGGAAAGCAACCCACGTCCATGCTTGCGGCCTGGCGCCTGATTAGTCCTTGTCACTTCTTATCTGGGTTCCCAGCACGTTCACCCAAGCAGGGTTGTCACCCCCGTTTTACAGATGCGGGTTCAGCTGCCCAGGGAGGTTTGGGGATTCATCCAGTGTCACGTGGCTGACCAGTGCAGTGACTCACTCAGTGCGCAGGCCGGTAGAGGTGACAGGCACACAGGCTAGAAGGTCTGTCTGGGAAGTGAGGCCCCGGCACCCTAAACACCTCTCCTCTTTCCCCTCCCACCCTTCCCCAGACTCCCTGAGGACGGCAAGGACAACCTGGATATCAACTGCGGAGCCCTGGAGGAAGGCACTCTGGTGGCTGCAAACTGCAGCACTCCAAGACCCTGGGTCTGTGCCAAGGGGACCCAGTGATCTGGGCTCTGCCTGTCCTCAGCCTGCCAGGCGGATGCAGCACCCCTACAGGGGAGGCCAGTTGAGAGCTTGGGCAGCCTCTTCCTGGACCCAGGCATCCAGGTCTCCCTGCTCTGTTCAACAGGGCACACACGAGCGAGGCTAGGAGCTGGACTTCAACCCAGGAAGATGCATCCGAGGGAAAGGAGATTTTCTGTGGCCTCAGGCCTGAGTGCCAATATTAGTCTCCAGCTTCTGTGGATGATTGGTTCGATGACATTGGGATGGTTGTTTAGCATTTCTGTGCCTTGGTTTCATTAAAATGACAATTTCTCCCTAGAGGAAAAAGACAGGGTTAGCAACCACAGCTGATTCCAATCTGGGTTCTCATTCCGACTCATGGAAACGAGTCTGCTGTTGTTTGGTGGCAGCGGGACTTGGCAGGGATAACGTCATTGCTGTGAATTCTGTTCCAGGCAGCTGGGTGTACGTCGGACACAGCCTACCGACAGCCTCTGTGGAAAATTAACCAAGGAAAAGGAGCGGTCAGCCCTGGGAGGAGGGGAAAGAGAGGTTTTCCTTCCCCACCCTGAGAGTTGGCAAAGGGCAGACAGAAAGGTTCTGGGTGGAGATCCCACATGTGGGCTGGCCAGCCCCTGGCAAGCTGATGCCCAAGGGTGAGACAAGACAGAGAGGACAGGGCCACCTGGCAGGAGAAGCCAGGAGAGCACCCCAGCTTGGTAAGTGGAAGCTGAGAAGTCTGAGTGAGAAAGGAAATCAGAGAAATGCGGGCAGGTTCCAGGCAGCTCTTCCACCCACAGCTGCACAGACGACCAGCCTGAAGATGTCTCTGTGCTGGGGTGCGGTGAAGACCTTCAGGCTGGAGGAAGTGGCTGACAGAGTTGTGTAGTCCCTTGAGTCCAGCTAGACCTCCAAACAGCAGGAGCCTGGGCCTGCGTCTTAGCTTGGTGCTGAGCACGCACTCAACTGGCCCTTGCAAGCCAGCCTTCCCTCTAAAGTCAGCCCACGCACCCAGATCCCTCCTAAACAGAAATCCTTATTGGTGCATTTGAGCCAGTAATGGGCTGTCTGGGAGAATGGGATGGAGAGTCCTAGATGGAAGAAATTTCTCACACTCTTTTTTTAAATTAGTATTATTATACTTTAAGTTCTGGGGTACATGTGCAGAACGTGCAGATTTGTTACATAGGTATATACGTGCCATGGTGGTTTGCTGCACCCATTAACCTGTCATCTACATTAGAAACTTTTCCTAATGCTATCCGTCCCCCAGCCCCGCACTTCTCACACTCTTGAGACGTAACAACAAAAAGGGAAATGGAGGCCAGGTGCGGTGGCTCACACCTGTAATCCCAGCACTTTGGGAGGCTGAGGTGGATGAATCACAAGGCCAAGAGTTCGAGACCAGCCTGGCCAACATGGTGAAACCCTATCTCTACTAAAAACACAAAAAAATTAGCTGGGCATGGTGGTGGGCGCCTGTAATCCCAGCTACTCAGAAGGCGGGGACAGGAGAATTGCTTGAACCCGGGAGGCAGAGGTTGCAGTGAGCCAAGATTGCACCACTGCACTCCAGCCTGGGCAACAGTGCAAGACTCTGTCTCAAAAACAAAAAAAAAGGCCGGGCGCGGTGGCTCAAGCTTGTAATCCCAGCACTTTGGGAGGCCGAGAGGGGCGGATCACGAGGTCAGGAGATCAAGACCATCCTGGCTAATACAGTGAAACCCCGTCTCTACTAAAAAATACAAAAAACTAGCTGGGCGAGGTGGCGGGCGCCTGTAGTCCCAGCTACTCAGGAGGCTGAGGCAGGATAATGGCGTAAACCCGGGAGGCGGAGCTTGCAGTGAGCGGAGATCCGGCCATTGCACTCCAGCCTGGGCGACAGAGCCAGACTCTGTCTCAAAAAATTAAAAATTAAAAATTAAAAATTTTTTAAAAAAAAAGGGGGAAATGGAAATTCCCTGGCTGGAGGTGAAATGGGTGGCTCGGATGGGGCAGATGCCAATCAAAATGCATCCTATGTGGGCAGGAAGCTGTGTATGTTACCGCTCCCACCCGCTGCCATGTGTTCCCAGGGTCTGTCCCTGGAGAAATGACACATCTGTAGGTTATGAGTATACAAAACCTTATCTAGCTTTCTCAGTACCTTTTAGAGAAGGGAAGTGTTGTACTTAAAGTCACCCAGCTAGAAAGTGCAAGATCTAGAATGAAACCCACTTGCTGTCTGACTCCAAAGGCCACACTCTATCACAGCACACAGTAGAGGAATCTAGAAAGGTATTAGTAGCAGCTGAGTGGGAAGCCATCAGGTGGAGTGAGGGAGAAAGGAGGTACCAAGTTATTTCACACTTGTGATAATCCACACCCTCGGTTATCTGTTGCTTTATAACAATTTTTTTTTTTTTTTTGAGACAGAGTCTCGCTCTGATGCCCAGGCTGGAGTGCAGTGTCATAATCTCAGCTCACTGCAACCTCTGCCTCCCGGGTTCAAGTGATTCTCCTGCCTAAACCTCCTGAGTAGCTGGGATTACAGGTGCCCACCACCATGCCCAGCTAATTTTTGTATTTTTAGTAGAGATGGGGTTTCGCCAGGTTGGCCAGGCTGGTCTCAACTCCTGACCTCAGGTGATCTGCCCGCCTTGGCCTCCCGAAGTGCTGGGATTACAGGAGTGAGCCACAGTGCATGGCCTGCTTTATAACAAATTGTCCCCAAACTTAGCAACAACTATTTGCCCCAGACGACTATTTTCCTCCCCCTCATTCTGTGGATTGACCAGGCAGTTCTGCTTTAGATGGTATTGGATGGAGTCCTGGAATGGCTGGAAAGTCCAAAATGGCCTCACTTGCTTAGCCAGCAATGTGGTGCAGGCTCCTAGCTGGGGGCCTTAGTTCTCCTGCACGTGCGGCTCTCCATGTGGCTACTTGGGCTTCCTCATAGCATGGCAGATGGATCACAAGAAGGAGCATTCCCAAATAAAGGACAGCACAAGCTGGATCTCTGGAGGGCCAGCATCAGAAGTCACCCAGTGTCACATGGGCCACATTTTATTGGTTACAGTGCCAGCCAGTTTGAAGGGGAAGAGAAATATGTCTTTATGCTGTATCCCATGCTAGCCCTTGCTACCTGCTCTCCCAGCCCCAGTGCTCAGGGCAGCACTAGCAGAACCGAAGTACTTACGGAGTTAAAAACAGCAACATCCAAGAAAATCATTAACTTTTAAAACTGTCTCCCATTCCAGTAGGTATAGCTTAAAAAGTAATAATAAAAATAAAACTGATTGTGTCTGAAATATTTCACAATTTAAAAATGGCTTTGTAAACCTGTGGGACTTCTGAATTCATCAAGACAATTGTTAATATGGCTGGGCACAGTGGCTCACACCTGTAATCCCAGCACTTTGGGAGGCCAAGGTGGGCGGATCATGAGGTCGTTTGAGACCAGCCTGGCCAACATGGTGAAACCCCATCTCTACTAAAAATACAAAAATTAGCTGGGCATGGCAGCGTGCGCCTGTAATCCCAGCTACTCAGGAGGCCAAGGCAGGAGAATCACTTGAACCCAGGAGGTGGAGGTTGCAGTGAGGCAAAATCGCACCATTGCACTCCAGCCTAAGTGACAGAGTGAGACTCCATTTCAAAAAAAAAAAAAAAATTGTTAATAGAAAAAAGCCAAGAATAAGGATATAAAGAAAATATTTTTGTACAGGTGTATAATATTTGTGTTTTAAGCTAAGTGTTATTATAAAAAAAGTCAAAAAGTTAAAAAATTATGAAGTTACAGTAAGCTAAGATTTATTATTGAAAAAAAATTACTTTTCATAAATTTAGTATAGCCTAAGTGTGCAGTGTTTATAAAGTCTCCAACAGTGTGTAATGTCCTAAACCTTCACAGTCACTCCCTACTCACCCAGAACAACTTCCAGTCCTATCAGTGCCCCATACAAGTGTACCGTTTTTAATTTTTTTTTTTTTGAGGCGGAGCCTCACTCTGCCCCCCAGGCTGGAGAGCAGTGGCACAGTCTCCACTCACTGCAACCTCCGCCTCCCAGGTTCAAGTGATTCGCCTGCCTCAGCCTCCAAGTAGCTGGAATTATAGATGCCTGCCAACATGCCGGGCTAATTTCTGTATTTTTAGTAGAGACGGGGTTTCCACCATGTTGGCCAGGCTGGTCTTGAACTCCTGACCTCAGATGATCCACCCACCTCTGCCTCCCAAGGTGCTGGGATTACAGGCGTGAGTCACCACACCCAGCAATTTTTGTTTTTGCTTTTTTTTTTGTTTGAGATGGAGCCTTCCTTCTGTTGCCCCATCTGGAAGGCAGTGATGCCATCTTGGCTCACTGCAACCTCCACCTCCTGGGTTCAAGCAATTCTCTGCCTCAGCCTCCCGAGTAGCTAGGATTACAGGTGCTTGCCACCATGCCTGGATAATTTTTGTATTTTTAGTAGAGATGGGGTTTCACCATCTTGACCAGGCTGGTCTTGAACTCCTGACCTTGTGATCCACTCGCCTCAGCCTCCCAAAGTGCTGGTATTACAGGCGTGAGCCACTGTGCCCAATTTTTTTTAATTTAATTTTTAAACAGCGGCCATGCTAATCTCTGTATTGTTCCAATTTTAGTATGTGCGCTACTGAAGCAAGCACTATTTCTCTTTTTTTAAAATTTATTTTATTTTATTTTGTTTTATTTTATTTTATTTTACTTTATTATTTTTTTGAGAAGGAGTCTTGAGTCTTGCTCTGTCGCCCAGGCTGGAGTACAGTGGCGCAATCTCGGTTCACTGCAACCTCCACCTCCCGGGTTCAAGCAATCCTGCCTCAGCCTTGAGTAGCTGGGATTACAGGCGTGAGCCACTGCGCCCAGACTATTTCTCTTTTACACCATATTTTACTGTACTTTTTCTATGTTTAGATACACAAAACCATTGTGTTACCGCTGCCAACAGTATTCAGTGCAGTATATTGAAGTCAAAATTAAAATATAGAGATGAATCCCTAAATTTCTCATGTTATTTGGGATACCAGAATTGCAACTTCAGGCATACAAACAGACTGACTGGTCTTCAGTATGTCCAAAGAACAAAGAGGAGGTTTTATAAAAAGGAGAAATGTTGGCCAGGTGTGGTGGCTCACACCTGTAATCACAGGACTTTGGGAGGCAGAGGCAGGAGGATCGCTTGTGCCCAGGAGTTTGAGACCAGCCTGGACAACATGGTGAGACCCCATCTCTACAACAAAATAAAAAATAAGCTGGGTGTGGTGGCCCCCAGCCTGTAGTCCAGCTGCTTGGGAGGCTGAAGATGGAGGATCGTTTGAGCCTAGGAGGTTGAGGCTGCAGTGAGCCATGATTGTACCCCTGCACTCCAGCCTGGATAACAGAGCCAGACCTGTCTGTCCGACAAGAAGAGAAAGGAGAAATGCTATGCATTGTTTTTCCAGAAAGTCCATTAGCACCAGTAGAGTGTTGGGTAGCTGGCACGCTCTGATTGGTAAGTGGCTTCAGTAGGTAAAACTATATTTATAGCGGTAGCAGGATGTTTCAGAAGCCATTAGGTAAAACTGGTTTCAGGTGAGAGCAGGCCGTTTTGGCCGCCAGGCTTGCAGAGAATTGCATTCTTGGAAATGTGTTATGTGCTCTAAGTGCTTTTCCCCCTGGCTTCTCAACTGTTTTAATTGGGTCCGACAAGAATGACCCAATTCAAAAGGCCGGGTGCGGTGGCTCATGCCTGTAGTCCCAACACTTTGGGAGGCCGAGGTGGGCAGATCACTTGAGGTCAGGAGTTTGAGACCAGCCTGGCCAACATGGTGAAACCCCCAGTCTCTACTAAAAATACAAAAATTAGGGTATGGTGGTGGGCAGCTGTAATCCCAGCTACTTGGGAGGCTGAGGCATGAGAATGGCTTAAACCCAGGAGGTGAAGGCTGCAGTGAGCTGAGATTGTACCACTGCACTCCAGCCTGGGTGACAGAGCGAGACTCTGTCGCAAAAAAAAAAAAAAAAGAATGACCCAAATCATATAATCAACTTTCACAAGTAACATGCTGTACAGGTTTGTGGCCTAGGAGTAACAGGCCATACCATAGAGCCCAGGTGGGTAGCAGGCGCTACCCTATAGGTTTGTGTAATTAAATGATGTTTGCACAATGATAAAATCGCCTAACCACAAATTTCTTAGACATTTCCCTGTTGTTAAGTGACACATGACTATGTAAAATGTATTTGATCTGAAGCTATCTCTTTCGCATGCTATTTTATTGGATTTTAATGTTATGCTGACTTCATTAAAAGAATAAGGACTTTCTGTCATCTAAGCTCTGGAGGAAACACCAGTGATGTGTTTGGCAGGGTAGGCAAGGAAGTGCTCAGAGTCTACCAGGCCCTGTCAAAAGAACCGAGGACGAACCTGAAGAGGCTTTCACTGACCAAAGGCAGTTTTCTTTTTAAATTAATTCATTTTTGCTTTAAAAAATCTTTTTTCTTAGGATTACTGTGATTAAATTAAGGGTCTTCAGATGAGAGGAGCCTGGGTTACCCAGGTGTACCCAGTGTAATCACAAGCGTCCTTATAAGAGGGAGGCAGGCGGGTCAGAGGGTGCTGGAGGAGGAGACTGGATGTCAGAAGCCGGGTTTGGAGGGGGAGGGGGGGACTCAAAGATGCTACACTCTAGCTTTGAAGGAGGGGACCAGGAGCTATGGACTGCAGGAAGATTCCAGAAGCTGAAAAAGAGGCTGGGCGCAGTGGCTCATGCCTGTAATCCCAGCACTTTGGGAGGCCAAGGACGGCGGATCACTTGAGGTAAGGAATTCAAGACCAGCCTAGCCAACATGGTGAAGCTCCGTCACTATTAAAAATACAAAAAATTAGCTGGGCATGGTGGCAGTCACCTGTAACCCCTGCTACTCGAGGCTGAGGCATGAGAATCGCTTGAACCCAGGAGGTGGAGGTTGCAGTGAGCCAATATTGCGTCACTGCACTCCAGCCTGGGCAACAGAGGGAGACTCTGTCTCAAAAAAAAAAAAAAAAAAGCCTGGAAAACTCAAAGAATGGATTCTCCCCTCAAGCCTCGGGGGGAACATGGCTCTGCCGACACCCTGATTTTGGCTCAGACTGCAGACTTCTGGCCTCCCCAAAGGTAAGGTACAAATTTTGCATTCTTTTGAGCCTCTAAGTTTGTAGCAACACTATCAACTGTATCACAACTTTAAAAATATTTTAGACCGGCCATGGTGGCTCACACCTGTAATCCCAGCACTTTGGGAGGCCGAGGCGGGCGGATCACCTGAAGTCAGGAGTTCGAGACCAGCCTGGCTAACAAGGAAACCTCATTTCTACTAAAAATACAAAACATTAGCTGGTTGTGGTGGTGCACGCCTGTAATGCCAGCTACTTGGGAGGCTGAGGCAGGAGAATTGCTTGAACCCTGGAGGCAGAGGTTGCAGTGAACCGAGATCGTGCCATTGCACTCCAGTTTGGGCAACAAGAGCCAAACTCCGTCTCAAAAAAATAAATTTAAAGAGCAAAATTGTCTTAAAAAACATATATTAAGGGTCTTCAGATGAGAGGAGCCTGGGTTACCCAGGTGTACCCAGTGTAATCACAAGCGTCCTTATAAGAGGGAGGCAGGGGGTCAGAGGGTGCTGGAGGAGGAGGAGACTGGATGTCAGAAACCAGGGTCGGAGGAAGGACTCTAGGCAGATTACCAAAGGGGTCCGTGAAACCAAAAAAGGTTAAGAACCCGTGATCCATCTGCCCCCTGTGATTTCACCCTGTCTCATGGCATTAAATACCATCAATAAGCTGATGACTTCAGAAAGGCATCTGTAGGCTGTGCCGCTCTTCTGAACGTCAGATCTGGTCCCCAGCCCGGCTAACAAGGAAACCTCCTTTCTACTAAAAATACAAAACATTAGCTGGGTGTGGTGGTCCCCTGCCGCCTGTCAGGCCTCATGTCCCTTCTTCCCTGGGCTCGCTCCCCTCCAGCTGTTTCTCAAGCCCACCTGTCACTTCTCCTTCCCTCTTCATCTCCTTCTATGGCTGAAATCAGCGGCTTGAAATCATCTGTGTGCTTGGTTATGCGTAAGCTCCACGAGGACAGGATTTGTCTATACATGAATCCAACCTTGGTGCTTAGAATGATGCCAGCCCAGCCTCACGCCTGTAATCCCAGCACTTTGGGAGGTCGAGGCAGGCGGATCACCTGAGGTCAGGGGTTCAAGACCAGCCTGGCCAATGTAGGGAAACCCCATCTCGACTGAAAATACAAAACATGAGCCCAGCACAGTGGTGGGCACCTGTAATTCCAGCTACTCGGGAGGGTGAGGCAGGAGAATCACTTGAACATGGGAGGCAGAGATTGCAGTGAACCGAGATCACACCACTGCACTCCAGCCTGGGTGAAAGAGTGAGAGACTCCAACTCAAAAAAAAAAAAATAGAAATAGTGCCAGTCCATAGGAAATGCTTAATTCCCCTTAGTGGAAAAGAGGAAGGGATGAACCTTCCTGAATCTCTTTGTGTTTGGGTGAATCTCGTCTCTTATCCACAGTTTATGATGGTTTTGCTTCATTATTCAATCTAAGACTTCATAGGAAGATTAGCCCATTTTTATACTTATGGATAGAAGAAAATATGTTTGGTTTTAGCGCTGTCTGCATATTTATGTTCAAAATATCTCACTGTTTAATCTGTTTGCTCTGTAGGGTGTGTATCTTATAGTTTGGGAGTTTTGTGTCATTGTACCAGTGACTATTTTTATGTTGCATTGGCTGCTGATGGTGCCATAACAATATACCATAGACTGGATGCAAGGTAAACATAAACCACAGAAATGTATTTTCTTCCAGTTCTGGAGGCTGGAAGTCTGAGATCAGGGTGTCCACAGGGTCTGTTCCTGGTGAGGGATCTCCTCTTGCCTTGCAGATGGCCACCCTCTCACTGTGTCCTCATGTGGCACAGAGAGAAGGAGCAAGCTCTTTAGTGTCTCTTATGAGGTCACTAATTCCATCATAGAGGCTCCTCTTCTTGACCTCATCTAAACCAAATTACCGGCTGGGCGCGGTGGCTCACGCCTGTAACACCAGCACTTTGGGAGACCGAGATGGGTGGATCACCTGAGTTCAAGAGTTCGAGACCGGCCTGGCCAACATGGTGAAACCCCATCTCTACTAAAAAGACAAAAATTAGCCAGGCCTGGTGGTGGGCGCCTGTAATCCCAGTTACAGTTAATATTGTGTCAACTGGATTGGATTGAAGGATGCAAAGTACTGATCCTGGGTGTGTCTGTGAGGGTGTTGCCAAAGGAGATTAATGTTTGAGTCAGTGGGCTGGGAGAGGCAGACCCAGCCTCAGTATGGGTAGATACCCTCTAATCAGCCTCCAGCATGGCTAGGATAAAAGCAGGCGGAAGTTGAAATAGCAGACTTGCTGAGGCTTCTGGCCTTCATCTTTTCCCCGTGCTGGGTGCTTCCTGCACTTGAACATCAGACTCCAAGTGCTTCAGCTTTTGGACTCTTGGACTTACACCAGTGGTTTGCCAGAGGCTCTCAGGCTTTTGGCCACAGACTGAAGGCTGTACTGTCGGCTTCCCTACTTTTGAGGTTTTGGGACTTGGACTGGGTCACTACTGGCTTCCTTGCTTCTCTGTCTGCAGACAGCCTATTGTGGGACTTAACCTAGTGATAGTACAAGTCAATTCTCAGTGAACTCCCTCTCAGGCCGTGGCGGGTGGATCACAAGGTCAGGAGTTTGAGACCAGCCTGGCCAACATGGTGAAACCCCGCCTCTACTAAAAATACAAACATTAGCCAGGCGTGGTGGCACACACCTGTAATCCCAGCTACTTGAGAGGCTGAGGCAGGAGAATCGTTTGAACCCAGGAGGTGGAGGTTGCAGTGAGCTGAGATCACGCCACTGCACTGCAGCCTGGGTGGCAGGGCGAGACTCCATCTCAAAAAATAAATAAACTCCCTCTCATCTATACATACATCCTCTAAACATCTAGTTCTGTCCCTCTAGAGAACCCTGACTAATACACTGGTCATACTGTTTCATTTTTTCCTAGGGCTTGGTATATACCTTATCAGTATGTTGATCCAAGTCATTTTTTTTTAGAAAGCCCTCTTGGCTTATTTTCTTTTTTTTTTTTTTTTTTTTTTTTTTTTTTTTTTTTTTTTTGAGCGGAGTCTCGCTCTGTCTCCCGGACTGGAGTGCAGTGGCCGGATCTCAGCTCACTGCAAGCTCCGCCTCCCGGGTTACGCCATTCTCCTGCCTCAGCCTCCCGAGTAGCTGGGACTACAGGCGCCCGCCACCTCGCCCAGCTAGTTTTTGTATTTTAGTAGAGACGGGGTTTCACCGTGTTAGCCAGGATGGTCTCGATCTCCTGACCTCGTGATCCACCCGTCTCGGCCTCCCAAAGTGCTGGATTACAGGCTTGAGCCACCGCGCCCGGCCGGCTTATTTTCTTTCTTTAAATTTCTTCCCTGGCCAGGTGCCAGTGGCTCACTCCTGTAATCCCAACGCTTTGGGAGGCCAAGATGGGTGGATCACTTGAGATCAGGAGTTTGAGACCAGCCTGGCCGACATGGTGAAACCCTGTCTCTACTAAAAATACAAAAATTAGCCCGGCATGGTGACATGCCTGTAGTCCCAGCTACTCAGGAAGTTAAGGCAGGAGAATCCCTTGAACCTGGGAGGCAGAGGTTGCAGTGAGCCAAGATCACACCACTGCACTCCAGCCTGGCAACAGAGCAAGACTTCACCTCAAAAAAAAAAAAAAAAAAAAAAAATTTCTGTTCTATTATTTTTGTTTTTGCCTCCAGGAATATTAACTAAATGTATATAGTACTTCTTGGATCTTCATGTCTATCATTTTCTGTGTATTCATTTTAAACTTTATTCTACCTTGTTCTTTACTATTTTTCTCAATCCCAATATATTGGGTTTTTTTCTTCTCTTTTTATGATTTCAGGATTACTTCTTTTCAGTTGTGCTGCATCCACTGTGCCTGGCTGGCTGTGATGGCTTTTGTTTTGTTCTGAGGTGGGGTCTCACTCTGTCACCCAGACTGGAGTATAGTGGCATGATATTGACTCACTATGACTTTCGCCTCCTGGGCTCCCTCGATCCTCCCGCCTCAGCCTCCTCATTATGTAACTACAGGTGTGTGTGCCACAACGCCTGGCTAATTTTTGTATTTTTTGTAGAGACAAAGTTTTGCCATGTTGCACAGGCTGGTCTTGAACTTTGGAGCTCAACTGATCCTCCCACCATGGCCTCCCAAAGTGCTGGGATTGCAGGCGTGAGCCATCACGCCCAGCTAAGTTTTGTATTTTTTGTAGACATGAGGTCTCACTCTGTAGCCCAGACTGGTCTTGAACTCCTGGACTCAAGCCATCCTCCCACCTCCGCCTCCCAAAGTGCTGGGACTACAGGTGTGAGCCACTGTGCCTGGCCTATCAGTCATCTTTGAATGAGGCAGCTCTAGACCACCATATGTCAGGAGTTGAAGGGCCTGGGCTATGCTCTAGGAGAGCAGCATCCGCATGAGTGGATAACCTTCACTCCTCCTGTCCGCCGAGCTCATCAGATTCAGGCTCATGGTGGACAGTTGCTCCTCTCTGCCCAACCTCACCTGCAGATTCCTTCCTTCAAACAAGGCTGTCTGTGTGACTCCGCATTCAGCCTCACCTCCTGTGTTCACTCCAGCTCCTTGCCTGGGTCTGGGCAAGTCCCCACCTGAGCATCCTGTCATGCTTCACTCCCTGGCGTGTCACTGACTTTGGAGAATTATGCTCAGATGGCTGCCTCCAGGATGCACCCCTCTCCTTGCACCCGTTTAACATTCAGGGCAGTTGGCATCCCTTCCTCAGACTTTCGTGGCTGAGGGTTTCAGATGTCTCCCAGTTTCCTTAGTGCCAAGGTCTGGATTTCTGCTGCTTGTTCTCCTTGCTGCTTTGGGGTAGATTTGGAGAGAAGCAGCAGCATTCTGACATTTTTAAACAGGAAGTCTTCTGCTGTGTGCTGCAGCCTGTCTAAACAGCCAGCCTCGGTTCAGAGCGTGGCAGCCAGAGGAGAGCCCTATTCAATAGATGAATCAAGAGATTCAATACACTCATTTTTGCTCTGTTGCCCAGGCTGGAGTACAACGGCATAATCTTGACTTGCTCCAACCTCCACCTCCCTTGGCTCAAGGGATCCTCCTGCCCCAGCCTCTCAAGTAGCTGGGACCACAGGTGTGCGCCCCCATGCCCAGCTATTTTTATTTTATTTTTTTTTTTTGAGACAGAGTCTCACTCTGTCGCCCAGGCTGGAGTGCAGTGGCGTGGTCTCGACTCACTGCAAGCTCCGCCTTCCGGGTTCATGCCATTCTCCTGCCTCAGCCTCCCAAGTAGCTGGGACTACAGGTGCCCACCACCTTGCCCGGCTAATTTTTTGTATTTGTAGTAGAGACGGGGTTTCACCTTGTTAGCCAGGATGGTCTCGGTCTCCTGACCTCATGATCCACCTGCCTGGGGCTCCCAAAGTGTTGGGATTGCAGGCATGAGCCACTGCGCCTGGCCAATTTTTTTTTTTTTAAAATACTTGAAGTTCTGGGGTACATGTGCACAATGTGCAGGTTTATTACATAGGTTTATGTGTGCCATGTTGGTTTGTTACACCCATCAACTCATCATTTACATTAGGTATTTCTCTTAATGCTATCCCTCCCCCAGTCCCCTACCCCCCTGCCGACAGGCCCCAGTGTGTGATGTTCCTCTCCCTGTGTCCATGTGTTATCATTGTTCAACTTCCACTTATGAGAACATGCGGTGTTTGGTTTTCTGTCCTTGTGTTAGTTTGCTGAGAATGGTGGTTTCCAGTTTCATCCATGTCCCTGCAAAGGACATGAACTCATCCTTTTTTATGGCTCCATAGTATTCCATGGTGTATATGTGCCACATTTTCTTTATCCAGTCTATTACTGATGGACATTTGCATTGGTTCCAAGTCTGCTATTACGAATAGTGCCACAATAAACATGAGTGTGCATGTGTCTTTATAGTAGCATGATTTATAATCCTTTGTGTATATACCCAGTAATGGGATTGACGCCTAGCTATTTTTTGTATTTTTTGGTAGAGACAGTGTTTTGCCATGATGACCTGGCTGGTCTTGAACTCCTGACCTCAGGTGATCTGCCCACCTTGGCCTCCCAAATTGCTGGGATTACAGGCATGGGCCACCATGGCCGGCCTCAAGACACTTATAAAAGAAATATAATCTGCACAGCTGATGGTTGTCAGTTGAAGCTGACAGACTGCTAGATGAAGGTCATATAAATAAATAAAATAGAGCCTGCTGTTATAGATTGTGTCCCCCAAAATGTTGAAGTCCTAATTCCCAATACTTATGAATGTGACCTTATTTGGAAACGGGGTCTTTTAAGATGAGGTTGTGCCAGGCACTGTGGTGCATGCCTGTAGTCCCAGCTACTAGGGAGGCCGGAGGGGAAGGATCACTTGAGCCCTCGGGTCTGAGACTAGCCTGGACAATATAGTGAGATCATATCTCTATTTAAAAAATAGATGAGATCATTAGGTTGGGCCCTAATCCAATTTGACTAGTGTTTTTATAAAACACACAAATTAAGTCAGCTATGGTGGCTCACACCTGTAATCCCAACACTTTTGGGAGGCTGAGGTAGGAGGCTCAGAGGAGTTCGAGATCAGCCTGGGCAACATAGGGAGATCCAGTCTCTACTAAAAATACAAAAAAATTAGCCAGGCGTGGTGGCACATGCCTGTAATTCCAGCTACTCAGGAGGCTGAGGCACAAGAATCGCTTGAACCCGGGAGACAGAGGCTGCTGTGAGCTGAGATCATGCCACTGCACTCCAGTCTGGGCAACAGAGCAAGACTCTGTCTTTAAAAAAAAAAACACACACACAAATTTGGACACAGAGGCAGACATGCCCATAGAGAGCACATCATGTAAAAAGACACAGGGAGAAGACAGCCAAGGGACACCTGACACTACCAGTTTCTAGCCAGGAGACAGGCCTAGAAACAGATCCTTCCTCCGCACCATCAGAGGGGGCACAGGCCCTGCTCGTGCCTTGGTTTTGGACTCTGACCTCCAGAACTGTGAGAGAATACATTTCTGGGTTTTTGTTTTTTAAAATTATTTTTAATTATTATTTTTTAAACAAAAGCATCAGGTTGGTGAAAAATTTCTGTTGTTGAAGCCACCCAGTCTGTGATCCTTTGTTCCCATAGCCCTGGGAAACCAGCCCACCACCCTTGTATCTGCTATTCCCAACCAACATCCGCATCCCCTCCTGTGCCAAGGCGGGGGTCCAGGAGGTTTATGTTACCCCGCAGGCTTTAATGTTTCCAGAGTATCACGTGCCGGAAATTGGGGAGGAAGCAGGGAACTACTAAGTGTCTTAAGAGATGGCAGCTTGGGCAAAAAGGGGAAGACTGAGTCTCTGGTCCAGCCTGGAACCCCCATGAGTGTCGGCCGCTGTGCTCAGGGTAACAGCCGAATCAGATCATGCGCGCAAGGCTCTTGCCGCTTGGCCTCGCCCACCTTTCAAACCTATAACTGCACGCCCTGGTCTCTCCCTGCTCCAACCATCTGAACTGTTTCCCCTTAACAGCATCCCAGAAAGCTCCCTCAAGGCCCTTCCCCGTGACCTCACACCCACTCCAGAGACAAACACTGTCCTGATGTGTTCCACCGCATCCATCTTCCCTGCTGTAGAGTTCGTAGAAGTGGAGCCACAGAGCATGTGTGTTGCATGCGGCACAATGCTTCTGGAAATTCACGTTGCACTTCCCAGCAGCTCATTCTGTTGCATGGATACACAGTACTACAATGTGTTTATCCATTCACCAGTTGATAGACATTAGTCTTGTCTCCAGTCTGGGGTGGTTATGAATTAAGCTGTTATGAACATGTCAGTACAAGTACATGTATGGAAGTGTTTTCATTTCTCCAGGATTCCTGGGGATTGGATCACTGGGTCATATGCTAAGTACATAGTTCACCTTTTAAGAAATTGCCAAGCCGGGCGTGGTGGCTCACGTCTGTAATTCCCAGCACTTTGGGAGGCCGAGGCGGGGAGATGGGGGGGGGGATCACCTGAGGTCGGGAGTTTGAGACCAGCCTGACCAACGTGGAGAAACCCCGTCTCTATTAAAAATACAAAATTAGCTGGGTGTGGTGGCACATGTCTGTAATCCCAGCTATTCAGGAGGTTGAGGCAAGAGAATCACTTGAACCTGGGAGGCGGAGGGTGCAGTGGGCCAAGATCGTGCCATTGCACTCCAGCCTGGATAACAAGAGCGAAACTCCGTGTAGGGGGAAAAAAAATGGCCAAAATGTTTCCCAAAGAAGGTGTATCATGTTCTGTTTCCACCAACAATGCATGAAAGTCCAGGTGCTACATACAAGTCCTCACCAACACTTGGTGTTGTCTTTTTACTTGAGTCCTACTGATCGGTGTATAGTGGTATCTCATTTAAAATTGCATTTCTGGTCCAGTGTCGTGGCTCACGCCTCCAATTCCAATACTTGAGGAGGCCAAAGCAGGAAGATCTCTTGGACCCAGGAGATCTGGACCAGCCTGGGTAACAAAGCAAGACCCTGTCTATACCAAAGGAAATAGGGCATGGTGGCACATGTCTGTGGCCCCAGCTACTCAGGTGGGAGGATCACTTGAGCCCAGGAGTTCAAGGCTGTAGTGAGCTACACTGACACCACTGCACTCCAGCCTGGGTGACACAGTGAGACCCCTCCATCTCAAATAAAAATAAAGAAAATTGCACTTCTGAATAGTACACGTTTATTTGGCTGGCTCCACCAATCTCAGCTGGGCTCCCCTGCATCTGCAGGTTGGCTTGGGTGGGGCAGCCCTGTTCTGTGTATCCTTCATTGTCCTCCAGCTACGGGGATGGGGGGCATAGTCTTGTGACAATGGCAAGAGAGCCAAAAGAAACACGCAAGGCCTTCTGAGGCCTAGGTCAGAACTGACACACCATCCTTTACCCAACAGGTCACTGGCTAGAGCCATGGAAACAGCTAAACTCAGCAGGCAGGGGTCGGGGAGTCCAGCTGGTCCTGGAGTAGATGGAGTTGCAGGCTCAGGTGGAAAGGGCATGGATGCAGGGACAGGCAAAGAACTGGACCAGAGATGATCTCAAACACACAATCCTTTCTACAGATGTTTCACAATTTATGCCTAATAACTTGTAGAAAAATGACTAATGATGGCCAGGTGCGGTGGCTCATGCCTGTAATCCCAGCACTTTGGGAGGCCTAAGCAGGCGGATCACCTGAGGTCAGGAGTTGGAGACCAGCATGGCCAATGTGGCAAAACCCCATCTGTACTGAAAATACAAAAAAAAATTAGCCAGGTGTGCTGGTACATGCCTGTAATTCCAGCTACTCAGGAGGCTGAGGCATGAGAATTGCTTGAACCTGGAAGACGGTGATTGCAGTAAGCTGAGATCATGCCACTGCACTCCAGCCTGGGCAACAGAGCTAGACTCTGTCTCAAACAAAAGACGATGAATCTTTTTTTTTTTTTTTTGGACGGAGTCTCCCTCAGCTGCCCAGGCTGGAGTACAGTAGTGTAATCTTAGTTCACTGCAACCACCGTCTCCCAGGTTCAAGCGATTCTCCCATCTCAGCGTCCCGAGTAGCTGGGATTACAGGCACCAGCCATCACGCCTGGCTAATTTTTGTATTTTAGTAGAGATGGGTTTCGCCATGTTGACCAGACTGGTCTTGAACTCCTGACCTCAGGTGATCCACCCGCCTCAGCCTCCCAAAGGGCTAGGATTACAGGCGTGAGCCACTGCGCCCAGCTGAATCATTCATTTCTTGAATGTAGGAAGAGTCTAGAGGCTGGGTCAGTCAGTTCTGCACAATGGCGTCTTTCTCACAGACGGCATTTCCCACTTCACAGAGTCTTAAGTTGTTCTTTGTCCCCTGTCAAGTCAAGCTCCGGCCTTGCCTCAAACCCCTAAGGTCTTTGCACACATGGTCCTGGTGAGGCTGTGGCTATCCAAGGACACCGAGTGAAGTGAGGGCAGCAGGACCCAGTGCCTGGTCATTCTAGCTGGGATCGTCTGCCTGGCAGTGTCGTAGCCACCATCTGTGGCGACTCTGCCATGCCGCAGGTAGTGTGCGTGAGTAGTTTATGTACAGAGTGCGTGGAATTCCCACAATGACCCAGTACATTAGTGGGTTAGTTTGGACTCTTTGGGCTTTTAGTGACAAAAACCCAATTCCAAGCTGCCTAAGCAAGAAAGAGAAATGATTAGAAGACTCAGGAGGGCCTCAGGCCAAGAGTAGGGATACAACTGGGCCTGGGACTGGCTAGAGCCGGGCTCCTTGCCTCTTGCCTCGACCTCTCTTCCTGTGACTGGGTCACTCTCTTCTGCGGTGGTCAGCTTTATCTGCTCCTGGAGAACATGGTGGCACATGGCCACTAGCAGCTTTCCACTTCCACGACGTCCTCAGTTCAAGAGAACAGCCAGTCCAAGTTAGAAACTAGTCCCAAGGAAGGACTGGGATTGTTTTAAACAGGCTTAGGCACCCGCCTCTGGACCACTAAGCTGTCACTGTTACCAGTGTGGAAACGTCGACATTGACTAAAACATTCGTGTGACTGCAGAGGTGTGTGTGGCGGGGGTGGTGGGGGGTGGGTTCCCCAGACAGTGGGGGAAAGGCAGATGGAACAGCAGCAGTCTTCTTTCATGCTTGCGTTTTTATTTTCACTTAGTAGATGAGACTCAAGGAAAACGCGCAGATAGAGTGTGCTGGTTAAGAGTACAGACCTGGTCAGGCACATTGGCTCACGCTTGTAATCCCACCACTTTGGGAGCCTGAGGGGTGTGGATCACCTGAGGTCAGGAGTTCGAGACCAGCCTGGCCAATATGGTGAAACTCCATCTCTACTAAAAAATACAAAAATTAGCGGAGTGTGGTGGTGCGCACCTGTAATCTCAGCTACTTGGGAGGCTGAGAGAGAAGAATCACTTGTACATGGGAGGTGGAGGTTGCAATGAGCCAAGATTGCACCATTGCACTCCAGCCTGGGAGACAGAGCAAGACCCTATCTCAAAAAAAGAAGAAAAAAAAGATTACAGACCTTATATAAGATCTGAATAGACACTTCACCAAAAAGATATACAAAAAGCAAATAAACACGTAACGGTAAGTGGATAAGCGGCGAGACACCCTTACAATGGATTCTACTCAATGTGAAAAGGTGGGATGTGCTGATGCACACAGCCCGGGTGAGTCTCAACAGCAGCATGTTAAGGAAGCCGGCACGAAAGTCTGTATGTCAATAACTCCATTTATATAAAGTTCTAGAGAAGATAAAGCTCATGCTAGAGAGATCAGTGGTTGCCGGGGCCAGAGGTTTGCGGAGAGGATTGGGAGAGGCCAGAAGAGAATTTGTGGGGAAATGGAACTATTCTATATCATGATTGCAGTGGTAGGATACACTTGTCAACTTACCATATGCTTAAAATTGGTGATTTTTTTTTTGAAGTGGAGTCTCGCTCTGTCACCCAGGCTGGAGTGCAGTGGCGCGATCTTGGCTCACTGCAACCTCCACCTCCAGGGTTCAAGCGATTCTCCTGCCTCAGCCTCCCGAGTAGCTAGGATTACAGGCGCCTGCCACCATGCCGGCTAATTTTTTGTATTTTTAGTAGAGATGGAGTTTCACCATGTTGGCCAGGCTGGTCTCCAACTCCTGACCTCAAGTGATCCACTCCCCTCGGCCTCCCAAAGTGCTGGGATTACAGGCTTGAGCCACCGCGCCCGGCCCCTTTTTGACTTTTTAAGCCTCAGCAATTTCATCTGTAAGTCTGGAGATGACAACTTCTAGCTCATAGATTTACTGTTGTGAAGGATGAAGAGATGATGTGGATAACTCCTCAGCGCTGGGGTTATCTAGTCTGACTTGGGTAAATATATTATTATTGCTGCCTAAGGGCACACAGCTTCTAAGCGGCAGATTTAGGGCTCAAACCGAAGTCGGTTTCCAAACCCTAGCTCCTGGCCGCCGGCGCCGCACCGCCTCACTAGCGCCCTCTTGTGCTAGTTCTATGCTCCTAAGCACACTTTGGATTCTTCGACTTCCCCTCTAAGAACACAGCGTTGCTGATCAACAAACAAGAGCATGTGATTCTATTTATAACTCTAACTAGAAAATTGACATTCAGCTTTTATAAATACTTTTTAAAAACAGGAACAGGCTGCAAGTCTTTTGATTTGGAAACTCTGAGTAGCAAGGAGAGGGCTCAGAAGGCCACAAGGAATCCACACGGCTTAGGGAGGGAGAGAGGGAGGGCAGACTTTGGCCCCAGCAACTCATCAAGATGACGCTGTGTAAAGACTATTGATGCCCCCAGCCAAGGAAGGAAGGTAGGTGGCCAGTGCCTCCAGCTGTAAGCAGAAGCTCGGGTGTCACTGGTTGGGAGTAAGAAGGAGAATGAGAACAAACCATGATGATAAATTGGTTCTGAATTATGACCAGGCAAAGGGTGGGAGAACTGTGGCCACATTTGAGCTCTGATAAGAGCAAAGCTGGAATCTTAAATATTTAGATACAGAGCCTTAAAGGATGTACTTGACAAGCAATAAAAATCTTAGAAACGGCCGGGCGCGGTGGCTCAAGCCTGTAATCCCAGCACTTTGGGAGGCCGAGACGGGCGGATCACGAGGTCAGGAGATCGAGACCATCCTGGCTAATACGGTGAAACCCCGTCTCTACTAAAAAAATACAAAAAACTAGCCGGGCGACGAGGCGGGCGCCTGTAGTCCTAGCTACTCGGGAGGCTGAGACAGGAGAATGGCGTGAACCCGGGAGGCGGAGCTTGCAGTGAGCTGAGAGCCGGCCACTGCACTCCAGCCTGGGCGGCAGAGCAAGACTCCGTCTCAAAAAAAAAAAAAAATCTTAGAAACATTTTAGTGATTCTCACCGCTTGCTGCTGATTTCAACTGCAAATCAACCTGGCAGTCTGAGAACATATTCGATTTTAACTTCCAAGCTCCTCTCAGCAAACATCCTGTGTCTGGGACATCAGGAGCCTTTCAGCTCCTCTCAGCCTCAGGGCCAAGTACCGCAGGCTCAGGGCTCCCCAGGGCCAGGTGCTGGCTGGAATCGCCTGTGAGGTTAAAAACGCAGGTGATGCTGGGCGTGGTGGCTCACACCAAAGTGCTACCAGCACTTTGGGAGGCGGGGGGGTGGGGGGGTGGGATGCGGATCACCTGAGGTCAGGAGTTCGAGACCAGCCTTGCCAACATGGTTGAAACCCTGTCTCTACTAAAAATGCAAAAATTAGCTGGGTGTAGTGGCAGGCACCTGTAATCCCGCTACTCAGGAGGCTGAGGCAGGAGAATCACTTGAACCCGGGAGGTGGAGGTTGCAGTGAGCCAAGATTGTGCCACTCACTCCAGCCTGGGCAACAGAGCAAGACTCTGTCTCAAAAAAAAAAAAAAAAAAAAACACTGGGCGCGGCGGCTAATGCCTGTAATCCCAGCACTTTGTGAGGCCAAGGCAGACTGATCACCTGAGGTCGGGAGTTCGAGACCAGCCTGACCAACATGGAGAAACCCCGTCTCTACTAAAAATATAAAATTAGCCAGGTGTGGTGGCGCGTGCCTGTAATCCCAGCTACTCGGGAGACTGAGGCAGGAGAACTGCTTGAACTCTGGCGGTGAAGGTTGTGGTGAGCCGAGATTGTGCCATTGTATCCAGCCTGTGCAACAAGAGCGAAACCACATCTCTTAAAAACAACAAAACCGCAGGTACCCAGACTCCTCCCAGGTGCAGGATTCAATCTGAGTAAGCCGAGGTGGGGGTAGGAGTGATCCCGGGGCCTGTAAATCTGGAATGTTTTTGCTTTACTTGGTGAGGATGGAGACTGAGTGAAAGTCTGGTCTGCTGTTCGAGAAAGTTACTATTGTCCCAAGTTGGCAAGCCAAGAAACAGCAGTATAAACATTATTTAGAACTATAAAAACAAATACAGGGGAACTGCAGAAAGCACCTAAAGTGGTTCTAACCAGTGGTGTCCGAAGTTAGAATAGTGATTATCTTGAGAAGCGGGTACTATTAGCTTGGAAGGAGCATCAGGGAACTTTCTAGGTGCTGGAAATGGTCTGTATCTTGATCTGGGTGGGAGTTGGGTGTTGGCCCTCCCTATCCATGGATTCTACATCGGTGAATTCAACCAACCTTGGGTTTAAAGTATGTGGGAAAAACATTTAAAAAAATACAAATAATATACAAACAATGTAACAACTGTTTATGTAGCATTTACATTGTATCAGGTGTTATAAGTAATGTAGAGGTGACTTCAAGTATACAGAGGATATGCATACCTTATGTGCAAATACCACACCATTTTATAAGAGAGACTTGTGCACCCTCAGATTTGGTGCTTGAACCCAGGAAGCAGAAGCGGAGGCTGCAGTGAACCAAGATTGCGCCATTGCACTCAGACCTGAGGAACAGTTAGATTCCGTCTCAAAAAAATTGGGGGATCCTTCAATCAATCCCCCATAGATACTGAGGAATGACTTATGCATATATAAAAACCCATCAAAGCCGGGCGCTGTGGCTCAAGCCTGTAATCCCAGCACTTTGGGAGGCCGAGACGGGCGGATCACGAGGTCAGGAGATCGAGACCATCCTGGCTAACCAGGTGATACCCCGTCTGTACTAAAAAATACAAAAAACTAGCTGGGCGAGGTGGCGGGCACCTGTAGTCCCAGCTCCTCGGGAGGCTGAGGCAGGAGAATGGCGTAAACCTGGGAGGTGGAGCTTGCAGTGACCTGACATCCGGCCACTGCACTCCAGGCTGGGCAACAGAGCGAGACTCCGTCTCAAAAAAAAAAAAAAAAACAAAACACCATATTCATGTCTCCTTTGATAAAAATAGAAATTAGATGTTTTAAAAGGTCCACAAGAGTCTGGTGTACAGCCTGGGTTGAGAAGTTCTGACTTCAGAAATGCTTCCTGCGATTGCTTTTTAAAAATTGCTTCTAACCCTTTCTTTCACCAAGGTAAATTCTCACGAGTTTCAGCCTTACTTTAGAGCGTATCTTTTGCTTTCTACAAGCAGAAGTTTAAAGAGAAGAGCTACACAGCAGGTTGGTCTGCATGGAATTCCTCTACTAGTCTCTTTCCACCACGCACTGCCAGCTATTGTTTGAAACTGACACTCAACATTACCACCAGCCCCAGTTTAGGTAGTGGAGCTTTTGAGGTCGGGCTGTGACTCAGGATGGCCTAGCGGATCTCTGGCCACAGAAGAGCAGCTCTGGATATTTGGTTTTTCAGTAGCTCAGGTGTGGGATGGGGGTCCCCAAACAAGATCTTTCCCAGTTTTCCTGGCAATTCTGATGCTGGTTGGTGGTCCAGAAGCCATATTTTGAGCTACCCTGCCTAAAAGAGTCCATACTGCCAAAAAAAAGTGTATATATTTTCAATCAGATTTACTGAGGCATAATGAAGAAAGTGTACCCATTTCAAGACTGCCTTTTGACAAATGTAGACACCCATATAACCACTGCCAATCAAAATATGGAAGATTTCCAACACGCAAGCAAGTTCCCTTGTATCCCTCTGCCGTCAATCCTTGATCCTCTCTGAGCTCTGGCCCCAGGCAAACCTGCTTTCTGACCCCAGAAACCAGTTTCGCCTGTTCGAGGATTTCACATAAAGAGAATTGATTGTACAGTATGTGTACTCTTTTGTGTCTCATTCCTTTAGCTCAGCTTTTGATTTATTAGCTCCGCTTGTTGTAAAGGTATTCATGTTGCTGCTTGTGTCAGTAATCCCTTCCTTTGTAGGGATATATCACAATTTATCTTTTTATTTTTTTTTCGTGAGGCAGGGTCTCACTCTATCACCCAGGCTGGAGTATAATGGCGCAATCTCGGCTCACTGCTGCAACCTCAACCCCCCAGGTTCAAGCGATTCTTCTGCCTCGGTCTCCCAAGTAGCTGGGATTATAGGCACCTGCCACCATGCCTAGCTAACTTTTGTATTTTTAGTAGAGACAGGGTTTCACCACGTAGACCAGGCTGATTTCGAACTCCTGACCTCAAGTAATCCACCCGCTTTGGCCTCCCAAAGTGCTGGGATTAGAGGGGTGAGCCATCACGCCTGGCCTGTTTTATCTGCTTTCTAATTGATGGATATTTCTGCTCTTATGAATACAGCTGCTATGAATGTTCAAATACAAGTGTTTGGACGTAAGTCTTCATTTCTCTTGGGCACCAATGAGGATTGTTGGGCCATATGGTAAGGATATGCTTATTTGCAAGAAGTTGCCTGTTTTCCAAAATAGCTATACCATGTAACACGACCACTAGCAAATGTGAGTTCCAGTTGCTCCACATCTTCATTCACACTTAGTGCTGTCAGTCTTTTTACTTTTGGTCATTCTAGTGGATGTATAATGGGATCTCATAGTTTTAACTTTTTTTTTTTTTGAGATGGAGTTTCGCTTTTGTTGTCCAGGTTGGAGTGCAACGGCGTGATCTTGGCTCACCACAACCTCCGCCTCCCGGGTTCAAGTGATTCTCCTGCCTCAGCCTCCCAAGTACCAGGGATTACAGGCATGCACTGCCACATCTGGCTAATTTTGTATTTTGTATTTTTTTTTTTTTTTTTTTGAGACGGAGTCTCGCTCTGTCACACAGGCTGGAGTGCAGTGGCCGGTTCTCAGCTTACTGCAAGCTCCGCCTCCCGGGTTTACGCCATTCTCCTGCCTCAGCCTCCCAGTAGCTGGGACTACAGGTGCCCGCCACCTCGCCCCGCTAGTTTTTTGTTTTTTTTAGTAGAGACGGGGTTTCACTGTGTTAGCCAGGATGGTCTCGATCTCCTGACCTCGTGATCCGCCCGTCTCGGCCTCCCAAAGTGCTGGGATTACAGGCTTGAGCCACCACGCCCGGCCTTAATTTTGTATTTTTAGTAGAGACAGGGTTTTTCCATGTTGGTAAGGCTGGTCTCGAACTCCCGACCTCAAGTGATCTGCTCACCTCAGCCTCCCAAAGTGCTGGGATTACAGGAATTAGCCATCACGGCCTAGCCATCACGCCTGGCAGTTTTAACTTTCATTTCATAATGACTGATGATGTTGATTCTTCTTTGATGTGCTCATTGGCCATTTGAATATTTTTTTTGTGTGATTCTGATTCAGAATGTTTAGAGATCGTATTTTGAGGAACCCTGCCTTAAAAACACCCATATATATGGCCTCCAGAAAATAACGATGTAAAGTTATGATTTATTTACTTATTTTTTGAGACAGGGTCTTGCTCTGTCATCCAGGCTGAAGTGCAGTGGCAAAATCTCAGCTCACTGCAACCTCCACTTCCAGGATTAAAGTAATTCTTGTGCCTCAGCCTCCTGAGTAGCTGCAACTACAGGTGCGCACCACCACACCTGGCTAATTTTTGTATTTTTAGTAGCAATGGGGTTTCACCATGTTGGCCCGGCTGGTCTTGAACTCCTGAGCTCAGGTGATCCACCCACCTCAGCCTGGGATTACAGGTGTGAGCCACCACGCCTGGTCTAAAGTGATTATTTAAATGGAAAATCTGAGTTCCTTCCCCCAACTTTGTGAAAATTTTCAAAAATACACAAAAGTTGAAAAACTAATGATCTACTTAGATCTAACAGTGAACAATTTGTTATACTTTCTCTTCATATGTGTTTAGCAAATTGTTGAACCATTTGAAAGCCACAGACATCCAGATGCTTCATCCTTAAATACTTTAGCACTTATCTCCTGAGTATTCTTCTATGTAATTGCAATTCCACCATTATACCTAATAAAATATATTCATATTCAATCATATCCTAATTTCTCCAGTTATTCCAGCCTTTTAAACAAACATCCAATCAGAGTTCAAGCCCTTTTACTGATTATCATCTCTTCAGTCTCCTTTATATTTCATTACCCAGTAGATTTTTGTACTGATTTCAAGCAATTTGTATCAAACTTTGTGAACAAAAATTTCAGGAAATCAAAAAATGTAACTGGCCAGGCAGGGTGGCTCATGCCTATACTCCCAGCACTTTCGGAGGCCAAGGTGGGAGGATCACTTGAGCTCAGGGTTTTGAGACCAGCCTGGGAAACATGGCGTGATCCCATCTCTGCAAAAAAAATTTAAAAATTAAAAAAAAAATTAGCTGAGTGGGAGGGTGGTGGGTGGGGCTGGGGCTATTCAGGAGGCTGAGGCAGGAGGATTACTTGAGCCCAGGAGGTCAAAACTATAGTAAGCCATGTGCACCACTGCACCCCAGCCTGGGCAACATGGTGAGACCCTGTCTCAAAACAAAAAACAAAAAATGGTAACTCCTATATACCATGTTATTTGGATAACTATGGGTTTATCTGTTACAATCAGCTTGAGATACTATGAGACTAGAATAAAAGGTGCTGGAAATGGGACAGTACTTGCAGTTATCATCCTGCTTCATTCATTTCAGTCCTTTTTGTGATGGACATTTCTGTTGCTCCTGTCTTGCCACTCCCAGCTGAGACCTACCTATCACAAGACTTTATGCCAGTAAGAGCCTTGGACTTAGAATCAAAAAGCTGTCGGCTGACTCTGTCCTATTAGTCACTCAGCATGGCTCAGCTTCCTACTCTGGAAAACAGGCATGATGGTGATAGAATATGGTCCCTTCGAGTAACCACAGGATTGCTGTACAAATCAAATGAGATCGTGTGGGTTAACATATGTTGGACACAATGAGGCACTTCATTAATTCATTCCACATTCATTGAGCATCGTCTACGTAGGTCTCTGTGCCAGGGACAGAGATGTGAGAAGAAGGCTGCGAGAGGTTCTGGGAAAAGTTGCCCTGCCTTTTTTTTTTTTTTTTTGAGACGGAGTCTCGCTCTGTCATCCAGGCTGGAGTGCAGTGGTTGGATCTCAGCTCACTGCAAGCTCCACCTCCTGGATTTACGCCATTCTCCTGCCTCAGCCTCCCGAGTAGCTGGGACTACAGGCGCCCGCCACCTCGCCCAGCTAGTTTTTTGTATTTTTTTTTTTTTTTTAGTAGAGACGGGGTTTCACCGTGTTAGCCAGGATGGTCTTGATCTCCTGACCTCGTGATCCACCCGTCTCGGCCTCCCAAAGTGCTGGGATTACAGGCTTAAGCCACCGCGCCCGGCCTGCCCTGCTCTTAAGAGACACAAGATGGAATGGTTTCTCTTCATATGGATATAGGGCTCAGGTGCTAGTCCAAGATATGGAGCTGGCATGCAACTCAATCACATGAGCTGCTAAGATCCCTTCAGAGTTTAAGCCCATTTGAGCATATTTTCTTTTACAGGTGGCCAACAGCATCCAGAGACAGGTGTGAACAGCATTTGAGACTTGAAGAATCAGCCTCCCAAAGGATCGTCAGAGCAGATTTTGATGCTGGCACCAGCCTTTGACTTCTGCTTGGCTGGCCCCATCTCTTGGATCCTTGCTTGACTGATAGCCCAATTCTGTGAGTCTCAATGCCTTGCTTCAGCCTAAACCCTCCATTGCTGGCCATTAGCTTGTTCTGATCCCCAGATATGCCTACAGACCCCAAACCTCTAACACCCTAATGTTTCTGCTGCTACCTGGAGAACATGCAGGTGTGCTGCCTGCTGACCATAGAGCCTCCAAGGCCCCACTCAGGCATGGCCCCAGTACTACTCTGCTGACAGAACCCTGCCTGCTCTCCCCTACTTAGCCTCTGCCTAGGGAAACCCTGTTCTCTCAGTTCTCTAACCTTTCCTAACTCCCCTGAGGGAGAAAATGCTTTTTCAAATAACAGGCAGTACAGAGAAAAGTACTGAGAAAGGGCAACTTTGTATTGCCTTATTTATACCCCAGGAAATTTTAATTATCAATAGTTAAGATATAATAAAATCATGACGTAGGCTGAGGCAGGCAGATCGCTGGGGCTCAGGAGTTGGAGATGAGCTTTGCCAACACGATGAAACCCTCTCTCTACTACAACTAGCCAGGCATGGTGGTACACGCCTGTTGTCCCTGCTACTCGGGGGCCTGAGGTGAAAAGATCGCCTGAGCCCAGCATGTTGATGAGACTGTAGTGAGCTGAGCTTACGCCACTGCACACCAGCCTGGGCAACAGAGCGAGACCTTGTCTTAAAAAACAGAAAAACAAACCCTACAGCATTTATTTGAAAAAAAACTTAAAAGGTAGATAACCATTACCTAAAAACCATTTTTGAAAGAAAATCAGTATTACATCAAATAGCTTCTGCTTTTTCAGATACAAAACAGACAAGAATGTGTTTGAAAATATTTAAGTCAGTATAGCATGTGGTAGTGAACTAATGCTGGAGGTTCCTGGCTGTGCTTGCTGGTCTTGCGTTGGGGGGCAGGCACTCAACTAGCCCAGGGCAGTAGGTAATTTACCAGTTGAAAGGACATGTTTCAATGGTTTCACAACTGGGATAGCCGTAACAGCTGAACACCCACATTAGGTATGTGTGGTCTTTTTTTTAGATATGTAGTATTTGCTTAGAATTTTAAAGCTAAAAAATCAATAAATGGGCTGGATGTGGTGGCTCATGCCTGTAATCTCAGCACCTTGGGAGGCTGAGGTGGGAGAATTGCTTGAGCCCAGGAGTTGGAGACCAGCCTGGGCAATAAAGCAAGACTCCATCTCTACAATTTTTTTTTTTTTTTTTTAGATGGGAGTTTTACTCTTGTCGTCCAGGCTGGAGTGCAGTGTCATAATGTCAGCTCACTGCAACCTCTGCCTACAGGGTTCAAGTGATTCTCCTGCCTCAGTCTCTGGAGTAGCTGCGATCACAGGCACGTGCCACCATGGCCAGCTGATTTTGTTTTTTTTTTTTTTGAGACGAAGTCTCACTCTGTTGCCCAAGCTGGAGTGTGATCTCGGCTCACTGCAGCCTCTGCCTCTTGGTTTCAAATGACTCTCGTGCCTTAAGCCTCCCAAATAGCTGACTACAGGTGTGTGCTACCACCCCTGGCTCCTTTTTTTTTTTTTTTTTTTTTAAGTAGAGATGGGGTTTCACCATGTTGGCCAGGCTGGTCTTGAACTCCTGACCTCAAGTGATCCACCTGCCTCGGCCTCCCAAAATGCTGATATTACAGACATGAATCACCACACCCGGCCTGTACAAATATTTTTCTTTTCTGATTAGCTGGGCATGGTGGTACGTGCCTATAATCCCAGCACATTGGGAGGGTGAAGTGGGAAGATCACTTGTGCCCAGGACATTGAGGTTGCAGTGAGCTAAGATCATGCCACTGTGCTCTAGCTTGGTGACACAGCAAGACCTTGTATTAAAAAAAAACAAAACAAAACAAAACTATAAACATTTAACAATTATAACCAGCATTTATTTGGAAAAATTTAAATGATATACATAACCATTACCTAAAAACCATTTTGAAAGAATTTACTACATCAAATGGGAAAAGTGTTTGTGGAAACTGTAATGCATACTTGGTGATGGCTCAAAAGGCCAATGTTGAAAGTCATCACTAAAAATAGATTCTTAAAATGTAACATGGAGGGGAAAGAGGGAACTTGGAAAAGATAAAGGTATACTGGTTTTAGGTCTAATAATCACGGGTAAAGTCTTTGTTTAAAAAACAAGCCTGGCAGGGGTATGGTGGGGAGGGTTGCTCATGCCTTGTATTCCCAGCACTTTGGCAGGCCGAGGTGGGCAGATCACCTGAGGCCAGGAGTTTGAGACCAGCCTGGGCAACATGGTGAAACCCTGTCTCTACTAAAAATACAAAAATTAGCCAGGCGTGGTGGTGCACATCTGTAATCCTAGCTACTTGGGAGGCTGAGGCAGTTGAACCCAGGAGGCAGAGGTTGCAGTGAGCTGAGATTGCGCCATTGCACCCCAGCCTGGGCAACAAGAGTGAAACTCCATCTCAAAAAAATAAAATAAAATAAATTTAAAAACGTACCTATTAAAGGAGGCTTTTTTCCTTAGTTTTAGTTGGTATTGATAAGCTCAGCAAAGGAGCTTTAGGGTAATACTTGATGACAGCAAAATGAGGGAAACCTTACTGAAGGTAAAAACCTAGCAAAACACTCCCCAGAGGAACAAAAGTTTTTTGCAAATACGATATACTTAGTTATGCTTTCTACCAGTCACCAACACAGAAAGACCAAAAATTGTGTATGAGAAAGTGTTCATATATGAAGATCTGAGATTTTATTCTAATTCAGTGGCATCAGTCATGTAAAGAGCCATGCAGCTGAAGTGGTCCGGTGTGGCACGCAGCCCCACAGTGACAGTGCACTTCATGCCCTGTTCGTGCTGGGGCAGCCTGTACCACCTAGAAACCACAACTGCAGTAACCATTGATACACAGACCTGTGTTACTTCTACAAGTGTTCCATTCCAACTGTATATATGCTTTAGAGTTCAAAAGCTAAGTCCAGATACACTATTATAATGGGCCAGGTCCCAGACATTCTTTCTCACACCAACCAGTTAGTCCTTTTGATTTTACTCCAAACCCCAATGTATGAAATCCGAAGTGCTTGTAAGGATTTAGAACAGCACAGACGACCAGGAACAAAGCAGATACAAAACATTTCTCAGCAACCAAAAATAAAAGAAGGGAAATGGGCCACTGAGGCAGATGGGTCTCTCAGATTAAATGTCATATAAATTGCATGTGTGGAACCAAATCCAGTAGAAAACCCTCAGTTAATGCGGCATAGCTTGGTAAATTGGGAACTTGATGAGGCTTTTTTTGTTTTTTGTTTTTTTTTAATGTAATCTGGTATCACTTAGAATGGCCTTAGTTTCCCATTCTCTCACCACCTTCACACAGGCCCACATGCCTGTGACATCAAATCTGTCAAACTTGGGGACGAAGGACATTAACAGTTCTTGAAAGGTGACCTTACCCACAGATACTAATTTCATTACTTAAGGAATTTTTCTTCCTCAGAATTTCTAGAATCACAAGTGATACCCGCCAATTACAGTTTAAGTTACTAGTGGATATACACCTCTTCAATGCAGAAACTTAGTCTCATTATGTTGGTTACATATACTGTTTTTATTTGGGTTTGTTGAATGAGAATAAAAACACCCCGGTTTCTTCTGCAGGTCCAGTCCTTCTCTCTAATGGTCATTACAAACAACCCTGAAGTGGCTGGAATATAGTCAGCAAGGGGCCCACGTGAACAGCTCATCTGGAATCTTTGCAAGTACATAATTATGTCCTTTGGTGCCTTGCACAGTAAGGCACTGTTAATGACGTAACAGAATAGAGGAAATGCCCACAGCAAATAGTTCTAGTGACAATTTACTAGACAAGTTACAGTTTAATAATGGTGGTGGTGATTGTTTCTTTCATTTTATTATTATTTTTTACAATAAGGGTGTAGCCTTCATACTCCACACACACAAAATAAAACAAGTGCTTATTACGAAAAGAGTCCCTGCCCCCACCCCCCAAGAACATCCTGAACATAGCAATTCAACAGAACAGAAAAATCAAGACAAGTTTGATTTCAAAATTTCAATAAAAAAGCAAAAGTATGTAATGCAACAGCTGTTCAACTTCCAACTCTAAATAGGCACCATTAAACAAACCCCAGTATTTTAAATTTCTCCAGCACACATTCCAGGATCAATGCTCTGAACTGTAATCAGCTGGTAATTCATGACAGGAATACAGCCTTAGAATGGAAGCCATATTGCTTCCCTGCCCCCTTTCTCTTACAATTGGAGAGTGTAGGTATTAAAGGATACAAAGTCAGAGGAAGAAGAATTAAAAAGAAAAATGCCCAAAGCTGCAGCTGTTTGGACTAGGAAGACAGCATTTTACAAACGTTCAAAAAATCCCAAGGCAAGTAACACAATTTGTTCACTATCACTCTTACTTGAAAGAATAAAGAGATCAGCATCTTATTATATAAAACTGTACTTTCAGAACTGTATTACAGGTTCACCAGAAACTATGGATGTAGTTTTAGGCATCATCAAGGAAAACAGGTTCAGTTCAGATAAAGTTAGATACTGTATATCTAGCCTAGCTGGATCTGGTGTCTGGATCTGCTCACTGTCACCCTGAACAGCTGTGAACTAAACAATAGTATGTAACTCCATAGGAAGCTTAAGGATTGAAGAAATATACACAGCTAGTTAGATCTCCCCTGCTTCGCGCTCTTCAGAGCTCCTCCTGTCTTCTGATCTGCCATTAGCACTCTCATAGGACCGCTTCTTATCTTTCCGATCTCTGTCACGAGGTGATCTGTCTCTTGAACTCCTGTCTCTGTCACATGATGCTAAGTCTTGGTCTCTGAATCTTTCTTTTGAGGATCTGAAAAATATTAATTTGAGGAGCAAAATATGTTGGGTAACCCCAAAACCCAAATTAAATAATAGGATAAATATTAAGCTCTTGATAGCTGAAGATATATAGAAGAATATACCCATGACAGAGGAGTCAGTTTTCTGACCAAATACTGAGCACTACCATAGCTGATAAGGGCATTAAAACAAGAAGACGGGTGAAAAACAAATAGCTGAGGGTCAGAAGGCTAAAATAATTTCTTATAGGCTACTCTCATTATCTCAGAGACAACAGAGTTTCTCCAATTCATAAAAGGTATTTCAATATAAAAACTAATACATAGATAAAAGCTTTAAAAAGTGAAAGAAAGGTATTGTCTTAATTTTAAAATGGCTTAGAATAGGGGCCAGATGGTGACTATCTGGGGTGCTGCAGGTCCATGCAATCTTTGTGGCAGTGTTCTTTTCTTTTTAGAATGTAAAAACCATCCATAGCTTGCTGGTTGTACAGGCTGCCGGCCAGATCTGGCCTATCGGCAACAGTTTGCCAACATCTGACTTAGATAAGAGAACTACTCAATTATTAATATGAATTTAAATAACCACTTTTAAAAATCGACTCATACTGAGTTAGCTTATTCAACCAACAAGGGGAAATAAAAAAAGACAAAGATGCTCACACTAATAAATCTTGATTAGCCGTAACTGTTTACTACCTTCTCCATTCTCATACTCAACTTCAATAAGAAAGGTAAATAACAACAATCAGAAGGAAAACCAAACATATTATGGAATCAGAATAAACATGGAATCTTCTATACTTCCAACATCTAAAATCCAACAAATTACATTTATTTGGTTCTTTACAGGTGACACAGTACTTTTACATAATTATCTCACTCAACCCATATTCAAAATTAGGATCTGAGGCACTACCAAGAAGCTGAATAATTAATACTTTCAGGAAAATAAAAAATATGACTGTTCAGTTTTAGAAATAGAGTTGAGGGTTAAAAAAAGGTTCTAAAATAATGTAAGCTTTGAACATTCTACTTAATGTTTTAATAAACTTAATTTTAAAATGATATAAAAAGACTGGGCACGGTGGCTCACACCTGTAATCCCAGCACTTTGGGAGGTCAAGGCGGGCTGATCACTTGAGGTCAGGAGTTCGAGACCAGCCTAGCCAACATAGTGAAACCCCGCCTCTACTTAAAATACAAAAAATTAGCTGGGTGTGGTGGTGTGCACCTGTAGTCCCAGTTACTCGGGAGGCTGAGGCAGGAGAATCACTTGAACCTGGGAGGCGGAGGCTGCAGTGAGTGAGCACAGATCACATCACGGCACTCCAGCCTGGGTGACAGGGCGACACTCCATCTCAAAAAAAAAAAAAAATTCACAGTGCCAAGTCTAGTGATTCCACGTCTACATTAGTCCTATCCATAGCCTTTGTTGGAATAAAATATGAAAAGAGATGGTAAAAATGATACCTAAAAAGACACCAGCTGCTAAACAGTCCCAGAGATCAGTAATAATAACTGAAAAACTATGATTATCAACTATTATGTCCCACACATAAGCGGTTTCCATATACTATTTTATTCAAACTACCAATAATCTTAAAGCAGGTATTCTTACTATCTCCACTTAGTAGATGGGGAAAGACAGTTGAGATAGTTAAATTACTTAGCCAAGGCAGGACATGGTGGCTCACGCCTGTAATCCCAGCACTTTGGGAGGCCAAGGCGGGTGGATCACCTGAGGTCGGGAGTTCGAGACCAGCCTGGCCAACATGGTGAAACCCTGTCTCTACCAAAAATACAAAAATTAGCCAGGTGTGCTGGCCTGGGCCTGTAATCCCAGCTACTTGGGAGGCTGAGGCAGGAGAATCGCTTGAACCCGGGAGGCAGAGGTTGCAACGAGCCAAGAACGCGCCACTGCCCTCCAGCCTGGGTGAGAGAGAGAGACTCTCGTCTCAAAAAAATAAATTACTTAGCCTAAACCAATGAACCCAAGTAATCTGACTTTGGAGTCTGCACTAAACATGTTTGAACACAGCAAAAAGAAAAATGCAAATGGTCCTCATTTACACGGGGTACTATTGCCAGGAAGAGGTCACAAAGACAATCTACTTATATCAGAGACCAGTATTCTACAGTAGGGAAAGGAGAACAGCAAAACATAAAAGGCTTTCAATAAGAACTTTTACCTTGAAAAATTAAACCCAAATATGTAGCGATAACTTGATGTTGTATGAAATACCAAGTAGGTTTTAACAATAATCATCTGATAATTTTTAGTAAAAACAAAGAATGATGCTTTAGAAGAGAATAATTTCAATTCAAAGATGAGAAAGTGCTCGAGAAAAGCAAAACTTTTAATAGTTTTACAAAAATAATCCTCCTTATGAACATGCTGACATCTTAGATATGATCATGTATCATGTATGGTGGAAAAATTCCTATACAACTTCATAAACGCAGGAAGCATCAGGGACTAAAATAACACAATCTCAGATGAGGGGACTTCACACCCATCCTTCCCATACCCACCACCAATAAAGACATTTAAGAGTTCAGCAACAACAATGACAATTGGGCAGATTGACACAAGAAAATGTCTAAACCTTCCATCACCTAGCAGGATAATTCTGAAAATTCATTGTGCAGATAAGACAGGTAACTTCTTTTAAAATGCTTATTTCTGAACACTGCACTGAGGGTGGACCCCCAAAATCAGTTTCAAGAGCGTGAGATAAGAGGCCTACAAATCACTCTGTCCTTTACAAACTCCCTGCTCATTCTCTGCATTTGCCTAGGATATTCACTCTATTTCCTAGCTGATTCTACCTGTTTAAATTGTATCAACTACCTGAAGCCATTTTTGATTACTTTGCTATTTGCCTCATCTGAACTCTCAGATCATTTACTCTTATGATATGCAGTTCAGCACTTTATAACACGTGGCAGTCTTATGCCAGTCTAATTATTGTCAAAGATGTAGATCCTGTGTTCTAACTCACATAGGAAACTTTTTTTTTTTTTTTTTGAGAGACGGAGTCTCGCTCTGTCACCCAGGCTGGAGTGCAATGGTGTGATCCTGGCTCACTGCAACCTCCACCTTCAGGTTCAAGCGATTCTCCTTCCTCAGCCTCCTGAGTAGCTGGGATTACAGGCATGCGCCACCATGCCCAGCTAATGTCTGTATTTTAGTAGAGACGGGGTTGGTTGGCCAGGCTGGTCTTGAGCTCCTGATCTCAAGTGATATGCCCATCTCGGTCTCCCAAAGTGCTGGGATTATAAACACGAGCCACTGTGCCCGGCCTCACATAGGAAACTTCTTAGAGCAACTTAAAGTTGTTCAACTATGTTATATGTCTTTCTTATGTTTTACTAAGTCTACTACGGTAAAACATATATAATTATTATTAAAATCACCTTAAGGACTACTAAAAACAAGGCCAGAATATAAGAAATAAAATATTGAGAGCCTATTAACAAACTCAGCTTGTGAGTGATTTCAGGGACTGGAAAGTTGAGTCAAAAAAAGGAAAGATTTTAACAGCTTTCTGCGGATTTTATTATAGATTTTATGTGGAGTAATCCACAGAATATGTAAGACTAGTAGGTACTAGGCACTCAAAAAATGTTTATCATACATATACTTTTGAATAGTTGTCAAGAAAAAAGCAATTTTAAACATGGCTTACATTACACAGAAATTACCTGGTTTAAGGGCCATCATGTGACCTGAGAAGTTTTGAGAGCTTGATCTATACAGACTGAATGCTAAACTCTTCTACCACATTATAATCCTTTGTCTATTCTTAATAGATATTCAAGTCCTCAAACATACCTTACCCTATGCCTGCACCTTTTGAATGTTCTCATTAAACCAAGGAAGTCTTGGAACTTCCTTAAGATTATGAGTCTGCCATGCCAAGCTAAAGGTATGTAACAATACATATCTATAGTGCAGATAAAACCAGAATACACTAGAATGTGTCTGCTCTGAAAAAGCATCCCAGCTCAAATAAGTTTAGAAAACAATAAATCAAAGCTAAACAACTCTTTTAATGAAAGGACTTCTCAGAGCCCCTAATTTGCTGATCCATACTAAGGGCATTGGTATTTAAAATTATTTACCTGTAAAGAACTTTTTTCCAAGACACACTAAGCAGAGAAAAGCAATAACCTCTGCATGTATTGGTTCCAATTTCTTGCTCTGGCTCATAAGTATATTCTTTCAAAACTACCCATATAATCACAGAAAAATGTTGTACACCCACACACAAATGTGTACATATTACCAGATGCAAAAGTTTCAAACCAATAATCTGAACTCTAAACATAAGTAACATAAGTAAACATAAACAACTCTAAAACATTAAGGGAGCTCCATATCCTCTGATTGACACATCAATACCTCCTCTTGGATCGTTCTCTGCTCCTATCTCTAGAACTGTGCCGACTTCTCTGGTGGCTACGGCTGCGGCTACGGCTGCTGGAGCGGGACCTGTGGCGATGGCGTTTCTCCCGAGATTTGGATCGAGTTCTCCTCTTGCGTTCACGTGACATGGAGCGAGATCGATGTCTGCGATGCTCTCTGGACCTGGATCTACCAGACAAGATTAGATTTTGTTTTTACCTTTGTAATTACTACATTTCTCATTTATTAAAGCCTTTTCTTTAAAGAAAAACTTTTTTTCAGTAGTCTTAATGTCAATTAGATTCCAAGTCAGCTAAATCTACACTAAATTGCTGGTGTTAATAACTACATACTAGAATTCAAAGTAAAACTTAGTAATTCTCAGCCAGGCACCGTGGCTCACATCTGTAATCCCAACCCTTTGGGAGTCTGAGGCAGGAGGATCGCTTGAGCTCAGGATTTTGAGACCAGCCTAGGCAACATGGCAAAACTCTCTCTCTATAAAACATACAAAAATTAGCTGGGCACAGAGGCACGTGCCTGTAGTTCCAGCTACTCAGGAAGCTGAGGTGGGAGGATCACTTGAGCCAGGGATGTCAAGGCTGCTGCAATGACCTGTGATCATACTGCTGCAGTCCAGCCTGGGCAACAGAGTGAAATTCTGTCTCAAAAACAAAAACAAGACACTGATAATTCTCAGAGATCAATCAGTAATGTATAAATTTATATCAGAAATAGTTTTTCAAGTGAAAACAACTTTCGAACCACTACTATATGCCAGGGACTATATTATCTAGATACGTTATGAATTTAATTGCACTTAAATATCCTGAACATTTTTTGTATTCTCTAGAAATTAAATATGTACCTGACAGACCTGGATAGAAGGGAAGAGAAGAGATGACGAAGCATACGTCAGGATAAATTACTCTCTCTCTCAATTAGAAAGGTGAGATAACCATAGAAATACGTTTTTAATGCCCACAATATGCATGCCTAGTCACAGTGTAATCAAAACAGAGTAAGGGCCAGGGGTGGTAGCTCACGCCTTTAATCCCAGCACTTTGGGAGGCTAAGGCAGGATGATCACCCAAGCCTGGGAAGTCAAGGCTACAGTGAGCTGTGTTCACACCACTGCATTCCAGGCTGGGCAATAGAGAGTAAGACAAAACACAGTAAGACAGTTCTCTATTCAAGGAGCAAAGAGTTTGGGAGAAAGAAAACTTGTGAAAATCATTTTTGAAAACTTGACTCAGACTGCAACAACAAAATGTATTTCTAATGAATATACAGAAATAGAGAAACGAAAAACATTCTGAAAACCCAGAAGATCTACGATCAAGGTGCTGGCAAAATAAAAACATTTTTTGAAAAGAAACCCACAAGGTAAGACACTTTTATAGCCTCCACCAGGTCACAAACTGACTTGTGGGGTCGGTAGGGGTACGTGGTGAGGGTGGAAATGGCATGCAGAGGACATAAACATTTGACAGAAAACAAGGGGAAACAAAGGCATTCAACTTTGTTAGAAGAGTCACTTTATGATGGAAATGTTCTCAACTGGATTATGGTGATAGTGCACAGCTTTCAATTTGCTAAAAAATCACTGACTTCAGAGTAAATCATTTTTAATACCTCAATAAAACTGTTAAATTTAAGTCACTTTAAGAATGTGAGGTTTGCGGCCGGGCGCGGTGGCTCAAGCCTGTAATCCCAGCACTTTGGGAGGCCGAGACGGGCGGATCACGAGGTCAGGAGATCGAGACCATCCTGACTAACACGGTGAAACCCCGTCTCTACTAAAAAATACAAAAAAACTAGCCGGGCGAGGTGGTGGGCGCCTGTAGTCCCAGCTCCTCGGGAGGCTGAGGCAGGAGAATGGCGTCAACCCGGGAGGCGGAGCTTGCAGTGAGCTGAGATCCGGCCACTGCACTCCAGCCTGGGCGACAGAGCGAGACTCCGTCTCAAAAAAAAAAAAAAAAAAAAAAAGAATGTGAGGTTTGCTCATAATTTGATACAGCAAGTTCAAAATCATATTATACATAGGAGATAGTTTACAAATACAGTTTATGTTCAACTGATGGTTATAGACAATGCTTAAAAGTATTCAGCTTATATCAACATTATAGTCAAACAAAGGTACATGACATGGATGTAGTTTTAGCCACTCTTAAAAGGAGTATTTCTGGCTGGGTACAGTAGCTTGTGTCTGTAATCCCAGCACTTTGGGAGACCACAATGGGAGGATTGCTTAATCTTTAAACGGAAGGAGTTCAAGACCAGCCTGGGCAACATAGGGAGACTCCATATCTACAATAAATTTTTAAAAATTAGCTGGACATGGTGGAACATGCCTGTGGCCCCAGCTAGTCAGGACAGAGTGAGACCCTGTCTCAAAAACAAAACAAAACTAAAACAAAAACAAAACGTATTTCCACAGATGAAATAATTCCAAAAGGAAGCAGAGGGAAAAGATATAAAACTCTTTCAATATAAGTTTTATCAAATTATATTTCGTTTAACTACTCATTTTGAGTTATTATGAATGCTTTTTCTTCCAATGTGTAACTTTATTCATCTTTTAAAAAATTCTAGGTAATTTTTTCATCCAAAAAATATTCACTAGGTATTTTTGCACTGTTCTAGGTACTACGGGAGGTTGAGAAGCAAAATAAAGTTACTGAACTAAACTTAGTGCTTATACTATAGAAAGGGATATACAGGTTTGTAGGCAGTAAATAAAGGTATGTCAGGTGGTTAAAAAAAAAAAAAATCTATTGCTGGACACGGTGACTCATGCCTGTAATCCCAGCACTTTGGAAGGCTGAGGCAGGCGGATCACTTGAGGTCAGGAGTTCAAGACCAGCCTGGTCAACATGGTGAAACCCCCTCTACACTAAAAATCCAAAAAAAAAAAAAAAAAACCTAGCAGGGCATGGTGGTGCGTGCCTGTAATCCTAGCTACTTGGGAGCCTAAGGCAGGAAAATCACTTGAACCTGGGAGGCGGAGGTTGCAGTGAGCTGGCATTGCACCACTGCACTTCAGCCTGGGTGACAGAGCAAGACTCCATCTCAAAAAAAATTAAAAGAGGTATTACGTTGGGTGGAGAAAGAGAAAAGAGTGGAACTATTTATACAGAATAAGCAGGGAAGGCTTTTCTGATAGGGTGGCACTGAAGCAAAGCTGAAAGAAGAAAGGCAACAAGTGAATCAGCCATCTCAGAGAGGAGTGTTTCAGGCTGAGGGAACACAGATGCAAAGTCCCTGAGGTGGGAAAAAGCTCAGCATGTCGAAGGAAAAGACCAGTGTGGCTGGAATGAAGTGAGCAAAAGGAAGTAACATCAGGGTCTTACAGGCAGGATGACCAGATACTTCATCATTCAAACTAGAAGGCTCTGAATAAGTTACTGAGTGTAATGAGAAGCTATTAATACATATTCTGAGATAAAAGACATAAACCAGAACTATCCCAGGGCAGTTTGGGCTATGCCAAGCTTGTCCAACCTGCAGCCTCCAAGCCGCATGCTGCCCAGGATGGCTTGGAATACAGCCCAACACAAATTTGTAAACTTTCTTAAAATATATTATGAGATTTCTTTGCAATTTTTTTTTTCAGCTCATCAGTTATCATTAGTGTATCTGATGTGTGGCCCAGGGAAGCCAAAAGATTAGACACCCCAGACCACACCGTCACCCTATGTAAAAGCTTTGGTAAAGATGTTAACTTCTCTTATGAATGAGATGAAAAACCTTTGGAGAGTCAGAGGGCTGACGTGACATATTTCATTTTTTTAAAGGGCTTATCCTGGCTGATGTGTGAAAAATAGAATGAGGTGAAGAAGGGGAGTGGGCAAGCACAGAGAAGTAAGGAGCCCAGTTACAAGGCAAACGTACTATCTAGGTAACAGGACTAGAGGAGGAGAAATTAAATATCTGGCCCAAATATCTAAAGATGTTCTATGTGCAATACTTCATGTTTTCAACAAAGGGACCAGCTTATATTAATCAAACAGTAAACAAGAACAGTATCACAGTTTAATGTTTCTACTTATGCTAGATCAGAGAAATTCACCAATAATAGAAATTAACGGACACAACAGGCCCCACTTATTATTGTTCTTTAGTTTTTCAGTGTTTTAGGCAGAAACACCATTGAAAGATTTAGCTAACAGAACCATAAGTTTTTTGGTTTTTCTTTTCTTTTTTTGAGACAGTCTCACTGTCACCCAGGCTGGAATGCAGTGGCACAATCTCCGTGTACTGTAACCTCCACCTCCTGGGTTCAAATGATTCTCCTGCCTCAGCCTCTCAAGTAGCTGGGATTACAGGGACCTGCCACCACATCCAGCTAATTTCTGTATTTTTAGTAGAGATAGAGTTTCGCCATGTTGGCCAGGCTGGTCTCTAACTCTTCACTTCAGGTGATCTGCCTGCCTCAGCCTCCCAAAGCGCTGGGATTATAAGCGTGAGACACTGCGCTCAGCCAGGTTTTTCCTTCATAACAACAAATTCTCTACTTTTTAGGGAAAAGTTCTTGGGAAATAGTCTCTAGAGCTGAGAACTCAGAAGATTTCTAAAAGAAGACGTGATGTGAACAAGAGGAATAGTTGAATTTGGAAAAGACTGAGAAAGGGCATTCTAGGTGGGATTGGATCCATGAAGAAAAGCTCAACGACTAGAATGAGAGTGGCAAGTGAAGAATTGAGAAAGAATGAAGTACAACACATTTCCCTGCCTTTCTCAGACAAAATGTGTCACCAACTAGCAAAAACGATAAAGAAAGGCTTCAAACCCCAAATATTAATGCTGAAAGTCAAAATAAAGTATTGTCTTGCTCTTTAAGGCTGCAAATGCCTCAGAAAGCTTTCTGTGATCACTGTATAAAGGAATGGGTAATAAACTCACATAAAGTCAAGACTGCAGGGTATACTAAACATTTTGGTTTTGCTTAACCTATCAATCAAAATTTTCTCCAACTATTAACCTACTTATGTTTTCAACAGCTACAACCTCTTAGAACATGTTTCCTAAATGTACCACCCAAATCGATTTTTAAAAAATTAATCCTTTTACATCTCTACTCTGAGCATCTAAACGATTTAAATTTTTTTTTTTTAAAGAGTCCCGCTCTGTTGCCCAGGCTGGATTGCAGTGATGCAATCTTGGCTCACTGCAATCTCTGCCACCCAGCTTCAAGCAATTCTCCTGCCTCAGCCTCCTGAGTAGCTGGGATTACAATCGTGCATCACCATGCCCTGCCAAAAAGAAATTTTTTTTTTTTTTTTTTTTTTTTGAGACGGAGTCTCGCTCTGTGGCCCGGGCTGGAGTGCAGTGGCCGGATCTCAGCTCATGGCAAGCTCCGCCTCCCGGGTTCACGTCATTCTCCTGCCTCAGCCTCCCGAGTAGCTGGGACTACAGGCGCCCGCCACCTCGCCCGGCTAGTTTTTTGTATTTTTTAGTAGAGACGGGGTTTCACCATGTTAGCCAGGATGGTCTTGATCTCCTGACCTCGTGATCCGCCCGCCTCGGCCTCCCAAAGTGCTGGGATTACAGGCTTGAGCCACCGCGCCCGGCCCAAAAAGAAATTTTTTTAAAGGACCATTTAATCTGTTTACCTTTGAAAAAGACAACTTCACTACTTATACTTGTCTTATGTAATACACCTACCTTTTCGGATTCTTGCTGTGTGATCGGGACCTAAAAAAAGAGTATGTATTTTTAGAAAAGTGGCTATAAATAAGAAAACAGTATAATGTTACATTATATTCTTCCTGATTTCTAATGTTTACATTAATTTTATAAATACAAGGCATGTACCTATGCACATAAAATTTTCCAAAATACACCACAAACGCGGCAGATTTCTTCACCTTGCAGGGTTTGCTTAACTCAGAATACTTGGCTCTTAAAGAATATGCTCCTAGGAGATTAAAACACAGTACGGGTTGAGTACTCCTCTGAAACGCTAAGGATCAGAAGTATTTTGGATTTTTTCTGTATTTTTAAAATTTTTACATTTTTTGTTGCCCAGGGTGGTCTTGAACTCCTGGATGCAAATGATCCTACCACCTTGGCCTTCCAAAGTGCTGGGATTACAGGCGGCCGAATTTTTTTCAAAATTTGAAGTGTCTGCATTATAATTCACTAGTTCAGCATCCCTAAATCCAGAAACCAAAACCTGAAATGCTCTAATAAGCACCTCCTTTAAATGCTGTCAGCACTCAATAAGTTTCAGATTTTGAGGCTCACTGGATTTGATTTTTTGGATTTGGGATGCTCAACCTATATATCACAACTTGCTAATTTTTCAGAAACCACTTAACTGCTTGGAAAAAATTATTTTATATCTGTCATTTCTTTTTTCCCTTCTGGGAAGAGTGAAATTCTATGGTCTGAGATCTATATACTCTTGGAGCTACAACCTCATACTATAATGTCTAGAACACCTAGTTCAATTTTACAACATGTTTCTTCAAATGAAATGAGATACTCTACATAAGGCACTTGTCACATTTCCTAGCACACAGTTAACACTCAATAAAATGTAAAGTGAATATTATGGTTAGAACACCACAGGGATTATTTTTTTTGGATGATACATAGCATTGTTGAAAGCATGGCTTTGAGATCAGCCAGATGAGTTTTATTTCTGGTTCTACAATTCACTGTCTGTGTGACCTGAGTAAGTTATATATCCTCTCTCAGCTTAGTCTCTGTCACTAGCAAAAGAGGGATACTAATACAAATTTTACCGGGGTGAAGTGGGGGTGGGGTTTATCAAGATTAGATGAATATGGACAAATTCCTTACTACAGTGCCTGGCATACAATAAGCACCCAGTAAATGATTATGATTTTTTTCGTTTATCCCATCTTGTATAATTTTATACTAGTTTCTAATTTCCTCATCTTCCATACGTCCATATTTCTTTAAGCTCAGATTCAACAACTTATTTTAACATTTCTGAAATTTGCATTGTATAATCACTGTCAAAAGAAACTTGCCATTTGGCAAAGGAGTAAGATGTGATATACTTTTTCATCATCTACAAATGTGAAAATGTAGTCCTGCAAAGAAATTTTGTTCCATGTTACTGTCACTTCAATTGAATCTTAAAATGAGATTCCCAATATTACTGAAAATTCCACTTATATATTAGAATAGTGGGCAACATTCCCGTAAGGACTTAGTGTACACAAAAGAACAAGTAGATAAAAGCTCTGAGGTAAACTTTATGGTAAATGAAGAACTCTCTCTCTCAATAGAGGACTGACATCACTTCCCTTGAAAAAGGACCATATAGACATGTAGTTTTGTTTCACTGTCATTATGGTGCAAAAAGATTACCTGATTATAAGCCATGTAACATAAATTCTGTTTAAACTTCTTGAAATATACTGAGTATTGGCTGGGCGCGGTGGCTCAAGCCTGTAATCCCAGCACTTTGGGAGGCCGAGACGGGCGGATCACGAGGTCAGGAGATCGAGACCATCCTGGCTAATACGGTGAAACTCTGTCTCTACTTAAAAAAAATACAAAAAAAAAAAAAACTAGCCGGGCGACGAGGCGGGCGCCTGTAGTCCCAGCTACTCGGGAGGCTGAGGCAGGAGAATGGCGTAAAACCCGGGAGGCGGAGCTTGCAGTGAGCTGAGATCCAGCCACTGCACTCCAGCCTGGGTGGCAGAGCAAGACTCCGTCTCAAAACAAAAAAAAAAAAAAAAAGAAATATACTGAGTATTATATGCTCAAAGATTGAAGGAAGTGAGCATAACCTAGTACTACAAAGGGTTTTAATTAGCTTAAGTACATCTGCTAACTCTGAAGAGAAGGTATTTAACTTTCAGACATTTAAATGTAATATGATTCAGGGAACACTATAAATTAGGACTACAGGCAAATCCTTTGTGATATAACTGTCCATCCTAAAGCTGCTGAAAAAGTTATAAAAATGAGTTACAAAAAAATGTTGCTACCATGATGCTATGTGACTTTAGCTGCCAATGCGTAAAAGTGACTCAGAAGAATGTTTAGACATTCCAAATACTAAGAATTATAAGATTTTATCAATTAATGAATACCAATGTAAGAGGAATTATATACGTTGAGGTATTACTAATAGACTTCTTAACAGTTTACGGCTCCTAGAATTGAGGAAATAACGAACCAAATATCAATGTAAAAAAAACCCTTCAATGAAACAACCACCCTTAAACCTTTTATTCACAAAATACATCATAAAAAAATAATTCTATGCTAACCTGGTGCAAATCTAGCCCAATATGAAAAATCAAAGGGCTAGAAAAGGATTTTGTTATAATTACAAGATATGAAGCATTCTTTATTCACTCTTCCACACATTTTAAAGGAAACCACATTCCGTTACATGGCCAAGAGTTATGATACTTGTATAATTAAACATTTATATAATTCGCACAGTAATATTTTTTAAAGTAAGCAGAAGTTTCCCACATCCCATAACAGATTTATCACCATCTAAAATTTAAAATCAATTATATCTCTTTTTCGAACCAGAGATTCAACTTCAATTACTTGGCCCATTACTCCATACCTCCTCAGCTTCTCCCTTTCTTCTCTCTCTCTTTCTTCTCTTCGTTTCAGCCGTTCCTGGTTTCTTTTCTCCTGCTTCTCAGCTACGACTCTCTTAAAAATGGTAATAAATGAGGAGCATATTTACTGAGTCCATTCTTAATCAGCTTTATCCTAAACTTTACATTATCTGGTTTCTAATATAGTATAACTGCTGTCAAAATCTGTTTAATAACAATTCAATTTGAATTATTGCCAGAAATAATCATTAGGCTTACAAGTCTTCTTTCCATCATATTTCCCCACTTCGTGGAAAATGTGTAAAATTTCACTTTTCTCCATGATTTCTATTTTTTTTTTTTTTTTAATGAAAACAAATTATTTTAAAATAGAGACAAAATCTGGCTATGTTGCCCAGATTGGTCTACAACTCCTGGGCTCAAGTGATCCTCCCACCTCAGCCTCCCAAAGTGCTGGAATTAACAGGTGCGAGCCACTGAGACCGGCCTATGATCTTACTATTATTTTTGTTTTAGAGACAGTCTTACTCTGTTGCCCAGACTGGAGTGCAGTAGCACCATCTCAGCTCACTGCAACCTCCACCTGCCAGCCGCAGCCACCTGAGGAGCTGGGATTACAGGCGTGCGTTACCACACCCAGCTAATTTTTGTATTAATATTTTTTAGTGGAGACGGGGTTTCACCATGTTGCCTGGGCTGGTCTCCAACTCCTGGCCTCAAGTGATCCAGCCACCTTGGCATCCCAAAGTGCTGGGATTACAGGCATGAGCCACCATACCCAGCTCCATGATTTCTTTCTTTTTTTTTTTTTGAGACAGAGTCTCGCTCTGTCGCCCAGATTGGAGTGCAGGGGCACAATCCCAGCTCACTGCAACCTGCAACCTCCACCTCCCGAGTTCAAGCGATTCTCCTGCCTCAGCCTCCACAGTAGCTGGGACTACAGGCACGCACCACCACACCCAGCTAATTTTTATATTTTTAGTAGAGACGGGATTTCACCATATTGGCCAGGCTGGTCTCGAACTAATGACCTTGTGATCCGCCCACCCTGGCCTCCCCAAGTGCTAGGATTACAGGCGTAAGCCACCGCGCCTGGCCTTTCATGATTTCTTAATGACATTTCCAAGTCACTTCTACAAGATTTTCCTCCTCTGTTTTCTAGTATTATTTTGTATTTTTTAAAAAAACATCAACCATTATAAATCATTGCAAGTTCCCATGCCCTGTGATTTCTAATATGGAAATGTTTAGGTCACTTCCAATTACCATCCTGATGCTGCTGCTTTTAAAGATATGAGTAAAATGCTTGAGTTCTGTTGCTAGGTCTGTATGTGCAGACTCCCAAGTAGGAACCACTGGAGTTTTAACTTGGAGCCCAATAACTGTTTGCTATAGTGACTCTTTTCGAAAATTTTTTAAAAATTACTTGAGATCACCCTAGCTACTCAGAATACTGAAAAGAGCCCACTGTTACCTGTGAATCTGGAGATGTCCATAGGCATTTTCTGATTCTACATTATTATTTTTTTTTTTTTGAGACGGAGTCTTGCTCTGTTGCCCAGACTGGAGTGCAGTGGCCGGATCTCAGCTCACTGCAAGCTCTGCCTCCCGGGTTTACGCCATTCTCCTGCCTCAGCCTCCCGAGTAGCTGGGACTACAGGCGCCCGCCACCTCGCCCGACAAGTTTTTTTTTTTTGTATTTTTTTAGTAGAGACGGGGTTTCACTGTGTTAGCCAGGATGGTTTCGATCTCCTGACCTCGTGATCCGCCCGTCTCGGCCTCCCAAAGTGCTGGGATTACAGGCTTGAGCCACCGCGCCCAGCCTACATTATTTTAAATGCTATGGACCTTGAGTTAATTCCAGTGATAACAGTTACAAAGAAAATGACTATCCCATGTTTCCCATCTGTCAGCTAGTCCGCAATTCATGGAAAAACACTACAGTGCCACAATTCTTAAAAAGCTATCAGCATATTAAAAGGTAAATAGATTATATCCACCAACACTCATCTTTATCACTTCAGAAATACCACCATGCTTTTTGGTGTTTATCCCCTCTAAACAAGAGTAAAAACTGTGTTGTCTTCCTCACAAAAGCCTATATATTTAATAGTGATTGTCCCTTTAAAAAAAATATAAATTTTTTCATAAGTCCTTTCTGAAGTGGAAGCAGGAACGTAAAATAAAACTAGAGATTCTGCAAGCTTGTTATTTAGTAAAGAATTGCAAAATATTTCAAATTAATATTGGGCTCATTTTCTCAAACTTCTTATAAATATTTTATTAATATTACATTCTTATTGACCTTATTGAAAAGAACAATAATAATGAAATTTTACAGGACTCTATTAGAAACTAGTTTGAAAGATTCCTAACTCAGTGTCATATCTAACATAAAATGGTAACTCCCAAAATAACAGAATAATATTTAAGTCTGTTTCTCAGGCAGCATCCATTAAACCAACTTGAATTTCCATCTGTAATCCTACACTGTTTAGTATTCATCATTAGACACTATATTACTGAATCATAGTCAAGAATATTGTACAAAAAGACAACTGATACAGATCAAAAGAACAAGAGGATAAAGTGAGGAATATTTTACCAATGTACCTTTAATTCTTCAAGCTTCTCTCTTATTTCAATAAATCCCAGGTGTAGTTTACCCCCAAAATGATCAGCCAGTCGTCTGTCATTATCATGAAGTCCTAAATAGGCGGAGCAGACTTCACAGACTCGAAGTTTCTGCTGTTGAAAACTGGAAGCTGGCATAGAATTCCGATAAACTTCCTAAACAAAAGTGAGAAAAACAACTGACCATATAAATCTTACTAAAAGTCATCCAATTAAATAAAGTATACTATGCTTATACCAAAATGTTTTCTAAAGAATACACAAAAGCAGCCGGGCATGGTGGCTCACGCCTGTAATCCCAACACTTTGGGAGGCGAGGAGGGTGGATCACGAAGTCAGGAGTTCAAGACCAGCCTAGCCAACATGGTGAAACCTCATCTCTACTAAAGATACAAAAAATTAGCCAGGCATGGTGTTGTGTGCCTGTAATCCCAGCTACTCGGCAGGCTGAGGCAGGAGAATCGCTTGAACCTGGGGAACGGAGGTTGCAGTGAGCCGAGATCATGCCACTGCACTCTAGCCTAGGTGACAGCGCGAGACTCCAGCTTCCAAAAAAAAAAAAATTACACAAAAGCATGGCTATTTTGTTATGAAAATTATAGGTTCCCTTTATCCCCATCCTCTATCCTTAGGGCCTCTCTCCACTGGAGTATAAGGAAAGAAATAATAAACATGAACAGAAATCAATGATACAGAAAACAGTAAGATCAGAAGACTGGTTCTTTGAAAAACAAAATAAAACTGACCAGCTAGATCAATCAAGAGAAGACACGAATTGCAAACATTCTACAGATATTGAGAGAACATTATGAACAACTTTACAATCAATAAATACAACTTAAGATTTTGTGAAACACAAATTTACCAAAAGTAATTTTAAAAACAACAACAACAACAAAAACCGGCCAGGTGCGGTGGCTCACACCTGTAATCCCAGCACTTTGGGAGGCTGAGGTGGACAGATCACCTGAGGTCAGGAGAGCAAGACCAGCCTGGCCAACATGATGAAAGCCTGTCTCTACTAAAAATACAAAAGATTAGCCAGGCATGGTGGTGCACGCCTGCAGTCCCAGCTACTCGGCAGGCCGAGGCAAGAGAATCGCTTGAACCTGGGAAGCAGAGGTTTCAGTGAACTGAGATCGCACCACTGCACTCCAGCCTTAGAGAGTGAGACTCTGTCTTTAGGGAAAAAAAATGGCCTAGCACGGTGGTTCACTCCTGTAATCCTAGCACTTTGGGAGGCCAAGGCAGGTGGATCACCTGAGGTCGGGAGTTCAAGACCAGCCTGACCAACATGGAGAAACCCTGTCTCTACTAAAAATACAAAAATTAGCCGGGTGTGGTAGTGTGGGCCTGTAATCCCAGCTACTTGGGAGTCTGAGGCAGAAGAATTGCTTGAACCCGGGAGGCAGGGGTTGCGGTGAGCCAAGATCGTGCCATTGCACTCCAGGCTGAGCAACAAGAGCGAAACTCCATCTAAAAAAAAAAAAAAGGCTGGACTTGAACTCAACTCAAGCGATTGCCTCAGCCTGTGGAACAGCTGGGACCAAAGGCACACACCACCACAACCAGCTTTTTCTGTGTTTTGTTTTTGTCTTTTAGTTCAACTTCTCTTTAATAACTGTTCAATAATTTCCATTCAAATACATGTTCTTAGAGAGGTATAGATATTAAAGTTTCATCTACTACTTTTTTTTTAAGTCTTACCAAATTAAGCAGAATTCGTCTACTACTATTAAAAATTTACCTCTGCTTCTCTTTTCTTTGCCCGTGCTTTCTCTACTTCATCCATTACTTTCTGGGATTCTTCCACATTCCCTTCAGCTCCTAGTTGTTCCACCTTGGCTAACAATTTACCAATTTCTTCATTTAACTCATGAACACGTTCTGCCTAAAAAGAAATAATAAAAGGTCATGAATAAACAAGAGAATGAATTTTAAACTTCAAGGTATTTCAGAACTGCTGAGAAGAGACTTGTTATCTAAGGCAATATGAGGTTAAAGAATGCTTTCGGAGCATATCCCAAATGAACTGAGACATCAGGATGTTCTGAGCCTGCCTGCCTTACCTCAATGAAGTCAGGGCTACTACTGGGCCCAATATAACTTTCTGTCCTCTGGCGAGGTGGTGTATTCCTCGTTTAAAATACCGTTTCTTCCATGATCTGGCCCTTTGTACTTTTCTAAACCATCTCTTGCTACTCCTCTACCTCACAACATAATCTATAGTTTCCCAAACTTACCCTGTTGTTTTCTACCTCTGTGACTTTGCATATACTCTTCTTTCTGGGATGGGATCCCTTACCTCTCGTCTGCCTACTGAATGTTCACTCATTCCAATAAGATCCAACTCAAGGGTCATTTCTGTAAAGCATTCCTAACATTCACCGCATCCCAGCCCCACTTAAACACATCAGCAAAGATGGCCATACTCTCTCCTTTGTGTCACCTTTGTATCTTTTTTGACAGTTCCTTTCATAAATATCATACTACTTTAAGGACAATTAGCTGTTTTTCCCATCTTTGTATCTCCAGTGCTCAGCAAACAGCCTAGGCTCAAATATGAGTTAAAGAAATGAATTGGTGGAGCAAGCTCAGGAGTCCAACAGATCTGACTTATTGCTAAATCAATTACTATTTGTGTAATTTTGGCCACATTACTTATACCTGAATCCATTTCCTCATCTAAGAAGTACAGACAGTACCTATCCCACAAAGTAGTGAGAAATGAGAAAATACGCCTTGTATGGACACTGCATAGCACCTTGCTGATTTTCAGCATACTCGCCTGGCAATTCCACTCTGAGTTCTTAGCTTTCCACTGAGATTAACTCTTGCCTTGGGAAAGAATACGTTCCTCTTCCTTATCACTATCATCATCCTAGCAAATTAGTTCATTCTTACTGTTCTAATGGCACATAAAACATACATATAATCATTATCTTGGGCCACAAAGTCTTTGCTATATGGCCAATTATGTTAGCAAAGAAGGTTTTAATTTTTTGTTGTTATTGTTGTTTTTGAGATGGAGTCTTGCTCTGTCCCCAGGCTGGAGTGCAGTGACACGATTTCAGTTCACTACAACCTCTGCCTCCTGGGTTCAAGCGATTCTCCTGTCTCAGCCTCCCCCATAGCTGAGATTACAGGCATGCACCACCATGCCTGCTAATTTTGCAGTTTTTGTAGACAAGGTTTCACCATGTTGGCCAGGCTGGTCTCAAACTCATGACCTTAAGTGGTTCACCCACCTTGGCCTAACAAATTGCTAGGATTACATGTGGTAGCCACTGCACCCGGCCGAAGGTTTTAGTTTGGTATGAGTTTCCTGTCCCAACAAACCAGTTTACTGGTTTAATTAATAATCTTTACTTCTCAAATATCCTTCAACCCAAGATATTTCTTCTCTCAGTGAGAGTCCTAATTCTATCATCACTATCCTCCCTCTCTACCAAATGGTACTTTCCTTTAAATACATCACTGAACGACTAAACTGTTGTCCAAAACTCTTTTTCCCTGTATCCATGTCCTTGACCATGTTAATTATGTACCATCGTACTCTGACTCTGAATTTGGCCATGAACTTGTTTTGGTTGTTGAGATGGTAGCAAACATGACCAAAGGAGAGGCCTGTGTGATGGGGCTTGATGCTTCTGTACCTCTGCCAGCACCATGAGAACACGGCCAGGCTAGCCTGTTGGGCATGGCTCTGCATCCTCCAGCGGACTGCAAGGCATGTGAGTAAGCCCAGCTGAAACAAGAATAACTACTCAGTCAAGTTCAGCCTAAATCATCGACTGCAGAGTCACGGGCTAAATAAATACTTACTGTTTTAAGTCACTGAGCTTTGAGGTGGTTTGTTATACAGCATTTCTGTAGTGATGGATAACCAATATAACCAATACAACGCGGGCTCACTTACAGATCTCTTCAACCATGAGATACTAGATCCTTTGTACTTCAGGATGCCCGTCTTTCCAGTCCCCATCTTCAGAGAACTTTTAAGAAAAGGCTGACTAAAAGCAACCCTTTTCTCAAACGATGGAATCTATTTTCATTTGCATATACATATCTGAACACCATATTTTAATACTGTCATCTAAACTCCACCTGGGTAACTCTTTTTCTCCCATTCTGCATTTTCATAAAACACACTAGATCATACTGAATGGAATATAATTATGTTGTAATAAGTCATCAACAAAATGCAATATCGAAGACCTTGTTTGGATTCTAATAACAAATCAACTCTATATAAGAAAAATAAACATATACTGGATAACATTAAAAAATTACTGTTAACTTTATGTATGTATTACTGTGGTTATAATTTACAGGTGAAATATGACATTTAACATTTGCTTTTAAAAGCAAATAAAAATACCATGGTATATCTGTACAATGGAGAAATAAAAAAGAATGAACTGATACAAACAACTTGAATGAAAGTTATATGGAATGAAAAAGGCCAAATCTCAAAAGAGTACACAGGATTTCATTTATATAACACTCCATGAAATAACATAACTACAGAGACAGAGAATAGGTTAGTGATGGCCAAGGTGAGAGATGTTGGATGGAGGTGAAGATGGATGTAGCTATCAAAGGGGTAACATGAGGCAGCCTTGTGGCAATGCTATAGTTAAGCATCCTAATTGTGGTTGTAATTACACATGTGATTAAACTACAGAGAGCTGGCCAGGCGTAGTGGCTCATGCCCATAATCCCAGCACTTTGGGAGGTCAAGGTGGGCAGATCACTTGAGGCCAGAAGTTTGAGATCAGCCTGGCCAACATGGCGAAACTCTGTCTCTGCTAAAAATAAAAAAAAAATTAGCTAGGAATGGTGACGCACACCTGTAATCCCACTTACTCAGGAAGCTGGGGCACGAGACTTACTTAAGCCCAGAAGGCGGAGAATGCAGCGAACCAAGATCACACCACTGCACTCCAGCCTGGGCAACACAGCAAAACTCTGTCTCTCAAACAAAAGCCAAAAACAAAAAAACTGCACAGAGCTATACAAACAGACATGCATACACAAACAAATGCATGCATAACTGGCAAAATCTGAATAAAATATAAGGATTAGACCAATGTCAATTTATTTGATATTGTACTACATTGTGTAACATGTTAACATTGGGGCAGACAAGACAGTATACAGAATTCCTCGTATATGTCTTTGCAATCTCTTGCAAATCTAATTATTTCAAAATAAAAAGTTAAAAGGAGTCAAAACAATACTTTGTACTAATGAAATGATTAAAACTCTTACCTTTGCTGCTACTTCAGCACTAATCTCTTCTTGAGTTTCTGCTAATCTTTTCTTGGCCACTTCTGTTCTACGATCACAATCTGCAATGAATGACTGCAGATGATCCATGGCCTACAAAGTTTAATTAAAGACAATTACTGTCAGAAAGTCGACTTTATTCAGAAATATCTTCATACAAAAATCACACTTTGCTTTTTAAAATGCTACCATGGTGGGGCATGGTGGCTCACATCAGTAATCCAAGCACTTTAGGAGGCTAAGGCAGGCAGAACACTTGAGGCCAGCCTGGCCAACTTGGCGAAATCCTGCCTCTACTTAGAATACAAAAATCAGCCAGGTGGGTGGTGCACACCTGTAGTCTCAGCTACTCGGGAGGCTGAGGCAGAAGGAACACTTGGGCCCAAAGAGGTTGAGGCTGCAGTGAGCCCTGATGATGCCATTGTACTCCAGTCGGGGTGACAGAGCGAGGTCATTAAAAAAAAAAGCAGCAGCAGCAGCTGGGCGCAGTGGGTCTTGCCTGTAATTCCAGCACTTTGGAGGCGGAAGCAGGTAGATCATCTGAAGTCAGGAGTTTGAGACCATGCTGGCCAACATGGTGAAACCCCGTCTCTACTAAAAATACAAAAATTAGCCAGGCATGGTGGTGCGCGCCTGTAATCACAGCTACTCAGGAGGCTGAGGTGGGAGAACCACTTCACCTGGGAGGTGGAGGTTGCATTGAGCCAAGATCGCACCACTGCATTCTAGCCTGGGTGACAGAATGAGAGTGTCTCAAAAAAAATCACTTGAGGACATGGAGAAATGTTCAGGATTCATTTGTAAGTAAAAAGCAAATTATAAATGTTATGCAGTAAGATCCCAATTTTGTAAAATAAAGACAGAAAAATCTGCTGCAAGTCTAGATCTGAATGGACAAAAATATGGAAAAAATGGAAAACTATACAAAATGCTAACAATAAGCACTTCTGAACATTTTTACCCTTTTTTCTTTTAATTCTCCAAACTGCTTTATAATTTTTTCTTTTTTGAGACAAGAGTCTCACACATCAGGAAAACTTATCTTTTTTCAGAGAATAAACCATTGGGAATTTTCGCAGTATCTACACTATAAAAATTCGATATTTATATAAACGACATTTGTGAGGCACATATTAATGTCCATAATTAATAGTTCATTTAAAAGTAAACTTTAAGAATTCATTCTCAAGTTTGGACTTCTAAATCTTACTGTACAGAAATATAACTAATTCAAGATACAAATTTTTTTTTTTTTTTTGAGATGGAGTCTTGCTCTGTTGCCCAGGCTGGAGTGCAGTGGCCGGATCTCAGCTCACTGCAAGCTCCGCCTCCCGGGTTCCCGCCATTCTCCTGCCTCAGCCTCCCGAGCAGCTGGGACCACAGGCGCCTGCCACCTCGCCCGGCTAGTTTTTTGTATTTTTTAGTAGAGACGGAGTTTCACCGTGTCAGCCAGGATGGTCTCCATCTCCTGACCTCGTGATCTGCCCGTCTCGGCCTCCCAAAGTGCTGGGATTACAGGCTTGAGCCACCGCGCCCGGCCAAGATGGAAATGTTTAACTTTTTAAAAATACAAATTTATGGGGCTGGGCGCGGTGGCTCAAGCCTGTAATCCCAGCACTTTGGGAGGCCGAGACGGGCGGATCACGAGGTCAGGAGATCGAGACTATCCTGGCTGACACGGTGAAACCCTGTCTCTACTAAAAAATACAAAAAACTAGCCAGGCGAGGTGGCAGGCGCCTGTAGTCCCAGCTACTCGGGAGGCTGAGGCAGGAGAATGGCGTAAACCCGGGAGGCGGAGTTTGCAGTGAGCTGAGATCCGGCCACTGCACTCCAGCCTGGGCGACAGAGCCAGACTCCATCTCAAAAAAAAAAAAAAAAAATACAAATTTATTCAGCACACACTGAATTCCAAAAATAGCTGGATAACCCAAGAATTTCTTCAATGTGAAAAGCAATGAGGATCTTTTTTTTTTTTTTTTTTTTTTTTTTTTTGAGACGGAGTCTCGCGCTGTCACCCAGGCTGGAGTGCTGTGGCCGGATCTCAGCTCACTGCAAGCTCCGCCTCCCGGGTTCACGCCATTCTCCTGCCTCAGCCTCCCGAGTAGCTGGGACTACAGGCGCCGCCACCTCGCCCGGCTAGTTTTTTGTAGTTTTTAGTAGAGACGGGGTTTCACCGTGTTAGTCAGGATGGTCTCGATCTCCTGACCTCGTGATCCGCCCGTCTCGGCCTCCCAAAGTGCTAGGATTACAGGCTTGAGCCACCGCGCCCGGCCGAGGATCATTTTTAAAAAAGCTTTTATCTGTGATAACATAAAAATAGTTAATTAATTTGAAATTTACTTTTAAAATCACAACAGAAATCTATTCAAATTTCCTTACGTAAAGATAAAGGTGGCATCTCAAAGCACTGAGAGAAAAGATGGACTAATTAGCAAATAGTGTTGGGTGACTAAGTAGCTATGTCTGGTTGGGGGGTGACTAGATCCATATCTCAATTCCTTAAACCAGAATAAATCCGAAAAGTCTATAAAATGAAGCCAAAATATGCCAGAAGAAACCACAGTAGAGAACTCTTAGCACCTCAGGAAAAGAAAAGCCTTTAGAATTAACAAAATAGATTTGGTTTTTCTGCTTGTTTTTTGAGACGGAGCCTTGCTCTGTCCCCCAAGGTGGAGCACAGTGGCACGATCTAGGCTCACTGCAACCTGACTCCCGGATTCAAGTGATTCTCCTGCCTCAGCCTCCCAAGTGGCTGGGATTACAGGCACCCACCACCATGCCCGGCTAATTTTTGTATTTTTAGTAGAGATGGGGTTTCACCATGTTGGCCAGGCTGGTCTCGAACTCCTGACCTTAGGTGATCCACCCCTGCCTTGGCCTCCCAAAGTGCTGGGATTACAGGCGTATGAGCCACCACGCCTGGCTATAGATGTGTTAAAGATTGATAAATCAGACAATATAAATATAAAAGTACTCCGTAAGGCCAAAAACCACCAAAAAAGTAAGGAAAATTTGTTGTAAATTGTATTTCCGAAAACAATTTCATTTCCATTAGCAGAAATTCTTGGATATTCAGAAGACAGGAGGACCTGTTTACTGGTTTATCTCCTAAAAACTAAATTTAAAACATCTATTATTTCACTAATAAAACGTATCATAAGATTATGCACATTAGTATGTTTTATGTAATGCTGATTGTTATGCTTTATATATATGCAAAAAAGGTTTATTTTTATGCAAATGATTTTCATGTAAAAGCAACAATATAAAGTTACATTTCAGGCTCTTTTAGGTATCTAAATGGTGTCTTCCATTGCTTGGTTTTTCATTAAAAACATCGTCCTTGATAACCCCCAAACAGCCGGGTGCGGTGGCTCATGCCTACTATAATCCAGCACTTTGGGAGGCCAAGGCGGGCAGATCACGAGGTCAGGAGATAGAGACCATCCTGGCTAACACAGTGAAACCCCATCTCTACTAAAAACACAAAAAAATTAGCCAGGTGTGGTGGTGGGCACCTGTAGTCCCAGCTACTCGGGAGGCTGAGGCAGGAGAGTGGCACGAACCCAGGAGGCGGAGCCTGCAGTGAGCCGAGATCTCACCACTGCACTCCAGCCTGGGTGACAGAGTGAGACTCCGACTCCAAAAAAAATAAATAAATAAAATTCCCCCCAAACACCTGTACGCATGTCCCTCACTATCTGTGCGAGATTGGTTCCAGGATACCCAGTGGATACCAAAATCCATGAATGTGCATTTTTTAATATAAAATGGTGTAATATTTGCATATAATCTCCCATTACACAACCTCTCATATACTTTAAATTGTCTCCAGATTACTTATAATACCTAACACAATGTAAATGCTATGTAAACAGTTATACTGTAATGTTTGGGGAATAACAACAAGAACAAAATGGCTGTACATGTTCAGTACAGATGCAACAATCCCTTTCTTCTGCTAAATATTTACAATCCCCAGTTGGTTCCTTCTACAGATTCAACGACAGATATGGGGGGCCAACTATACATACATGTATATATATCAGTAGATACAAAAATAAATATGAATGTAAAAACTCGGTATATTACTAAAGATATGTCCTTATATACACTATTAATTAGTTGCTTACATTTGTTTGATATTTCCTTAATCATTACTACTTTGTTGGGAAGAATATGCTTAATTTTCAAAAGAATATATGAATCATATGACTTTTACACATTTTCTTAAAATACAGTCTCACCTCATATTTTTAAAAGAGTTGTCAAGAAAGTACATGATCTTACTTGAGTCTTACCCTTCATATAACCACAGAGGATAAACTGCTAAGAGTTTTTCTTATTAAGAGATATTAATCCACATGTTTTACAGCAAAAGATAACAACAAACCATTAAAGCAAAATCACATACGTCAAGTTCAAAGAAAAAATCTTGTTCTTTGGATGCAATTTCATAATCTGCTCTTAAAGCCAGGTCATGGACTTTCAGACATTCTCCAAGATCCATTCTCTGGAAGGGAAAAAAGACATAATATTAAAACAAAAAAACATGTTTTTTTAAAAAATGCATCAACAACCACAGTTCTTTTCAGAATACATATTAAGTCATACAGATGCTTTTTTATGTAGGGACTTCCAAATTACAAAATTTCATAGACAAATATAAAACGTGGTGTCAGAAGAAAAAAATGGCACCAATTCTGTCTACCAACAGATGGGAACAGGGATCACTTGTACTTAACAATAAATGGATATGGAAAAGCTTTTCAGAATCTGAGAAAAGCTTCTAGCTTCTATATCACAACATAGTTCATTTAGCTCCACAACACAAAAAAGATAAAGTTAATTTTAAACCAAACTAAAAGAATATATAAATTGAATCGTTGCGATGTCAATGTGCTTTGAAGAACATCCTATTTTTCAAATAAAGATGGAGTCCTCAAAAAACAGACTGGTGGCTGGGCATGGTGGCTCATGCCTGTAATCCCAGCACTTTGGAAGGCCAAGGCAGGAGGATCGCTTGAGCCCAGGAGTTTGAGACCAGCCTGGGCAACAAACTAAGACCTGTCTCAATTTTTAAAAATAAAAAATAAATTTAAAAAAACCCAAAACAAAATAGACTGGTGACTTTAATAGTTTTGTCTGGGGACAAGACTAATAAACTAGTAAAGAGATGATTTACTAATAATACCCAATATAAGTGCACAGAGAACAAGCATTTAACTCCACTTACAATAAACATGTATCAGGGAAATACTCTTACTGAACCTAGGGTCGTTCTACTTGGAAACTCCAATTAGGTGTTATTTACCAAACCAGAGGCTTTTCTCGTATCTGAGACAAAATATCTAAAAATCTATCCATTTGTACATGTATCTAGGCAACTGATAAGATCTTTCATGAAACTTTTTTGGGGGAAAATATGAGGAGAAAAAATTGACAAGATGCAAGGATCATTACAGTTATGATTAATTGGTGATCAAAGCAAGGCAGAGATTTTCCAACTGGAGGTGTGACCACCCTTGGAATACCTCAAAATCTCTGGAGGGTTGGTAAAAAGGGAGTACAAGTCATTCTCCTTCCTTTGACTATTAAGGTCCCACTTGTGGCAAGCACTATCTTAGGTGCTAGGGATATAGAGTTAAGTGACAGAGACAGTCTGACTTCATGGAGCTTACATTCTATCTGAGGGGAAACAAATAACAAGAATCATGTCTATGAACAAAGTTAGATGATGTAATAAAATAGCAATGCTCCCCATTATTATGGGGGGCTACTTGGGATGAGCTAGTCAGAGAAGACCTTTCTGAAGAGGATACAATTAAACTGGATCTCAAGAAGGAGAAGCAAATGAATCTCAGGAAAAGGCAAAAAGTAATGTTCCAGGTTGTACAGAAGATTTAGAAGGCAGATCTTTAAAGTGTTTACTTATTTATATGCCACTATTAATCACAGGGAAGTTCATGGTAACAGGGAACAGGAATAGAGTATGGCACACAGGTCTGAGTCTTAGCTTTGTATACAGTATCTAAAAATGAGTCTGCCTATTTAACTTGTCAACAATCTAAATATGTATAAAACAAAAGTACGATAATTAATTTTGTAAAATATCCCAACTAAAAAGCATAGTTAATTCACGAGATCAAGATTCAAAAGTATTAACAGACCAGATAAAATTTAAAAGAAATAAATACGAAGTCCTATAGTTACATATCCAAGACAATAAATGTACAAATAAGTAGGTATGAGCAGAGAATCAGACAATTTAAAAATTTAAGTAGTCAAGAGTAACGGTTACAGTATGGCACAACTGAGAAAAACCTATTGTCTAAAACTAACTCCAAGAGGACACAGTATAAACAAAGTAGGAATTCTCTACTGAAGGCTGGTTTTAAAAGCAAACCACTGCTCTCCAAACACACATTCTATGTACTAACACATTTCAAAAGGGATATGAGAAAATTAGACATAAGTATCTCAAAACCAGGCTATACAAAAAAGCCAGGGAACAGAAATAAACAAAGAAGACAAAAATAAGATTGAACCAACTTCAATCAACTGAGGAATTTTTCATAAAGCAGCAGAAATAGATTTGTTTTATTATGGGGCCGAAGGGACTTCAGTGAGTCAGACTTTTAACTCTCTGAATACTTGTTCTTCCTTTTTTGAGACAAAGTCTCACTTTGTCACCTAAGCTGGAGTGCAGTGGCATGATTATGGCTCACTGCAGCCTCCACCTCCCAGCTCAAGCGATCCTCCCACCTAAGCACCCTTCCCTGACAAGTACCTGGGACTACAGTCCCCCGCCACCATTTCCAGCTACTTTTTTTTTTTTTTTTTAAAGTAGAGACAAAGGGTGCTATCTTGCCCAGGCTGGTCTCAAACTCCTGAGCTTGACTGATCCTCCCACTTCAGCCCCCCAGTGCTGGACTACAGGCATGAGCAACTGCACCTGGTCAAGAAAATATTTTCAATAATCAAAGTTTTCCGAAGGTAGAACAAACATCCTCAGAGTTAGTGAGTTCCCAGATAAGTGAGGTGTTTAAACACTGTTTTGACAACTCTTTTACTAGGATATTAAGGAAAGAATTCAACCATCAGGTAGTTTTTTTCTTCCTTCGGACTCTTAGATGTTGTGACTATTAACAACAACAACAACAAAAAACCAACGTTTCTGGCCACAGTGGCTAATGCCCGTAATTCCAGCACTTTGGGGGGGCCAAGGTGGGAGGATCACTTGAGCCCAGGAGTTCCAGAACAGCCTGGGTAACATAAGACGACCCCATCTCCACAAAAAGTAAAAAAGAAAAAAAGGCCGGGCGCGGTGGCTCAAGCCTGTAATCCCAGCACTTTGGGAGGCCGAGACGGGCGGATCATGAGGTCAGGAGATCGAGACCATCCTGGCTAACACAGTGAAACCCCGTCTCTACTAAAAACTACAAAAAACTAGCCGGGTGACGTGGCGGCGCCTGTAGTCCCAGCTACCCGGGAGGCTGAGGCAGGAGAATGGCGTGAACCCAGGAGATGGAGCTTGCAGTGAGCTGAGATCCGGCCACAGCACTCCAGCCTGGGTGACAGAGCGAGACTCCGTCTCAAAAAAAAAAAAAAAAAAAAAAATTATCCAGGCATGGTGGCCTATGCTTATAGTCTCAGCTCCTCAGGAGACAGAGGCAGGGGGATCACTTGAGCTCTGCAAGTCAAAGCTGCAGTAAGCTGTGATCATGCCACAGCATTCCAGCCTGGGTGACAGAGCTAGACCCTGTCTCAAAAGTGAAAACAAACAGAAAATGTTTTTCTGTAAAACTCTATTACCTTCGGTTCTTAATTACATAATGGAATGAATGGGAATGTATAAATTCTGCCCCCAAAGTTATCCTTTGGGAAATAATGAGGATTCATCACTGTTATAAAAGTCCTCATCATGCTTAGTGTTTAATATTAAAGTACTGTACTGTTACTGAGTATGCTGAGATTTTCCCAGGCTCCAATTCTTACCTCCAATTTATTAGTCTGGTTTAACAAGCTAAGGAGTTTTTCAGTGACAATAAACCAAAAGTAAAGCTTTCTATGGATGTGCAGAAATTCAAATTTAAAAGGTGCTCATTAAACAACAATTATTAAGAAAACGCAGAAAAACTTAAATATTCCTAAGAAAGAATTCCAGAAAACATGATAGGTATGAAAGAAGCTAACGACAGAAGGAGGCTGTCATTGTCTTTGATATGCCAGGCAGTAGGTTTCTGAAATTAACAATTTCTAAACATCAATCATGACAACAACTTCCTTACTATTTTATTTCCACAGCTATAGCTGTTCACACACTACATTTTATTTCATAAAATGCACAGTTGGAAAGGCTTTTTGATCCACTGTGGTTCTCAACCTAGACCTGGGGAACTTTTACATAATATTGATGGAAGCTTTTTTTAAAAAGTCCCAATTTCTACCTCCCAAAGACTGACTGAATTGTAAAAGCCTCCCAGGTACTTTTAATGTGCAGTGTTGAGAACCACTCACTGATCTACTTTTATTCCCATTCTTTGCACAGAAAGAATGACTTGCTCAGGGTGCTTATCAGAGAATCTCGTTAGACTGATTCCTAGTCTAATATTGCTTCCACTTTACCATGCTAGTTCCGGTTATTTTAGTACTAACTTACCTTCCAATATTTTTCAGTAAGTCATTCCCCACAACATCTAAAGAAGCTCAAGGCAGAGATTCAAAGCAGCTGTCTACTTCCTTTCTTCTGTATCTCCTTTATCTTACTTTCATCAGTTCCCTGATCAACTACATTTCCAATCGTATTTAACAAAAACTTAAAAGTAACACATAAATTTTGCCTCACTGTTTTTAACCTAAACAATCCGTCTCTATTGCAAGAATTCTAGGCTCCCTGCCTCCAATCTTTAAAGTTACATCACACAACCAACCAAAGGAAGAAAAGCAACTATGTAGACCAAGAACAAAATGAATACAAGAAAAGATACAACTTTACCACTATAGTAGAGGTGGACTTCTCCGTGAGAGTAGCCAAAATTTTGGCAAAGGCACGCCACGGGAAGATTTATGAGAGGGTTGTAAGATTAACTCACTAAAATGTGACTTCCATAGAGCAAGAATTCTTCTGTTTTATCTACTATGTGCCTATGCTGAATAAATCAAACTGAAAAAAGGGCAAAGAAGAACATTTGGCACAGGGGGGCTTATTAACAAGCCAGAGTGTTCAAGATGAATTCCAGATGATCTGGGCTCCTGGAGGGGAGGTTCTCCTTAGCCTCCTCCTTGGATTATCTCCTTTCCTTGGACTCCTTACTTCTTACGTGTTTTGAGCTACTCTTCTTTTTTCCTCCAAGAGGCAGGGCTTGTCACTTTCTGAACTATGAGTCCTTGCGAGTTTATAGTCTAGCCTGCCTCACCACAAGCCCTAGGACCAAGGGCCTAATTATAATAAAGAAGGCTTTTTTATATGTGGAATATCCTCAGTCGTTATCTCTTCAAGGACCTAGTGGGACAGTAGGTATAGCCAAGGCAGATTTTCAGAATACGAGGCATCTATGTTCCTCTGTCCATACCATGATGACTACTAAGCATCTGCTCTGGCACTGTGCTATGCACATGAGGAGTATTTAAAATTTAAAACAAGGTCAGATGCAGTGGTTCACTCCTGAAACCCCAGTACTTTGGGAGGCCAAGGCAGGCAGATCACCTGAGGTCAGAAGTTTGAGAACAGCCTGGGCAACATGGTGAAATCCCATCTCTACTAAAAACACAAAAAAATAGCTCGATGTGGTGGCAGGCACCTGTAATCCCATCTACTCAGGAGGATGAGGCACAAGAATCACTTGAACCCAGGAGGCAGAGGTTTGCAGTGAGCCGAGATTGTGCCACTGCACTCCAGCCCGGGAAACAGAGTAAGACTCTGTCACAAAATATATATGTGTGTGTGTGTGTATATATATATATATACATGTGTGTATATATATATGTATTATTTATTTTTACTTTTTCAGAGACAGGGCCTCACTCTGTCCCCCGGTCTGGAGTACAGTGGCATGATCTCAGCTCACTGTAACCCTGCCTCCCAGGGTCAAGCAATCCTTCCGCTTCAGCCACCTGACACCTGAGTAGCTGGGACCAATAGGCACACATCACCATACCTGGCTAATTTTTTGGAGATGGAGTCTCACTCTGTTGCCCAAGCTGGAGTGCAGTGGCGTGATGTCAGCTCACTGCAACCTCTGCCTCCCAGGTTCAAGCGATTCTCCTGCCTCAGCCTCCCCAGTAGCTGGGATTACAGGCATGCACCACCACACCCAGCTAATTTTTGTATTTTTAGTAGAGATGGTGTTTCACCATGTTGACCAGGCTGGTCAAACTCTTGACCTCAGGTGATTCAACCACCTTGGCCTCCCAAAGTTAGGATTACAGGCCTGAGCCACCATACCTGGTCCTAAAACTATTTTTTAATTTAACAAGCAGCTGCTGGGAGCGGTTGCTCACACCTGTAATTCCAGCACTTTGGGAGGCCGAGGCGGGCAGATCACTTGAGATTAGGAGTTCGAGAACAGCCTGACCCAACATGCAGAAACCTCATCTCTACTAAAATAATACAAAATTAGCCGGGCGTGGTGGTGCATGCCTGTAATCCCAACCAACTACTCAGGAGGCTGAGGCAGGAGAATCGCTTGAACCCAGGGGGCAGAGGTTGTAGTGAACCAAGATCACTCCAGCCTGGGCAACCAGAGCGAAACTCCATTTCAAAAAAAGAAAAACAAAAAACAAAAAAAACAGGTAGCTTATTTCATAATTAAATTCTTTCCACAAGTTTATTCTTGGTTTTTAATTTTTACATCTAAATGCTTAGATTGTAGTTTGTTTGTTTTTTTTTTTTTAATGCTTATTTGTAATTAAGTTCAGCTCTGCATTTTGTCTTCTCCATTCTGAATCCATTACTCCATGAAATGTTGACCAAATAACTATAGCTGATCCTGGTAACTTATAGCCCCACAGCGTTTTATACTGTTTTACCAACAAAGGTAACAAAGCTAAATCGTCAAGAATTTTTAACTTTTCTTTTGAAATTCCAAAAGTGAATGTTGTTTCCCCAAATAAACTCTAAGCTTCATTAGAAAAACCGTCTGTTTCTCTTACTTATCCCTCCAAGGAGACCAAGTTTTGCACAAACCATGACTATTGAATAAACCTGATAATTTGACTAAGGAATTCTATTTCTAAGGAATTAATAGTGAAATAATTATAAAAAGATAAATGGAGAATAAAGTTTAACAATGTTTTTTAGAAAACAAGAAATATTTTAGGAGCCTCTCAACAGAGGTTTGGTTGATTCAGCTATGGAACAGCTATACAGTGTCTATTTAGTCTTTAAAAATGATGTTCTTGATATACCAAGTGGAGAAAAGAGAAGCTGGCAAAGAAAGACGTAATAAAATATGTATTTTGGAATTTACAAATCTGTATTACTATGAGAGTTGTTCGAACTTTCTGGTACCGGGTGAATTATAAGCAATGAGCATGTATTATTATTACAATTAGAACAATCAATGAAGCCAGGCCAGGCGAGGTGGCTCACACCTGTAGTCCCAACACTATAGAAGCCTGAGGCAGGCAGATCACTAGAGGTCAGGAGTTCGAGACCAGCCTGGCAAACATGGTGAAACCCCATCTCTACCAAAAATAAAAAAATTAGCTGGGCATGGTGACATGCCTGCAATCCCAACTACTCGGGAGGCTGAGGCAGAAGAATCACTTGAACCTGGGAGGCAGAGGTTGCAGAGAGCCAAGATCATGTCACTGCCCTCTAGCCTGGGTAACAGACTGAGACCAGACCCTGTCCCCTCCTCCAAAAAAAAGAAGCCAATTTAATGTTAGAGAAAAAAAAATTGAGAGTCATGTGAAAACTATACATTAAAATTAACGAATAGAAATATTACGGTAGAGCAAATCAAAAGGTTGATTCATACATTTTGAGTGTACTGCTAAGTGTAAATTAATAGTAGTAATATGTTAATATATAAACGATAGAATTTGGCATAGTAATAGCTCCTAGTAATTGTAAATATACCTGCTTTGCTATGTGTTTGAACATTTGTTCAGTTCTATGAACCAGATCGTGAACAAAATTACAGAAGAGCATGAGAATATAATTTCTACAATCAAGGAATTTATATTCACAATGGAAATCAAGACATTAAAGCAACAGCTGCAAATGTCTACAAAGATGTACATACAAGGACTGGACTGCCACAGTGTACACCAAAAACAGAAACAAAGACTATTATTAATACTCACTGCATATAAAGGATAAGAGAACAGCCACACTACAAAATATTATTCAGGCATTTTTTAAAATGCAGACAACTGATACGGAAACCTCTCCAAGACAAGTGAAAAAAAATTCAAACAATATAACGCCATCTGTTAAAACACACAACCTTGTGTAAATGCATAGAAAGGAGAGTGAAAGATGTACAGTGAATAGTTGACAAGGTTTAGATCTGAGAAGGAGGGTGAGGTATAATTGGAAACATTCATGTTTTATGCTTTATTCTCTTGTACTTAAAAACTACATTGTCTAAGTAATAAGACAGACTAGGCCAGGCGCAGTGGCTCAGGTCTGTAATCCCAGCACTTTGGGAGGCCGAGGCAGGTGGATCACTTGAGGTCAGAAGCTTTGAGACCAGCCTGGCCAATATGGCGAAACCCCACCTCTACTAAAAATACAAAAATTAGGCGGGTGTGGTGGCATGTGCCTGTAGTCCCAGCTGCTCAAGAGGCTGAGGCAGGAGAATCACTTGAACCCAGGAGGCGGAGGCTGTGAGCCGAGATGACGCCACTGCACTCCAGCCTAGGGGACAGAGTGAGACCCTGGTCTCCAAAAAAAAAGAAAAGAAAAAGAGACTGGGAACTGGACCATATCAAAACATCTCCCTTTACCTTGTATTATCCATTTGATCCTGAGAAATTCACTTAAACTCTGAACTTCCAAGCTAGGGTGCACTGGCACGACCATAGCTCACTGTGGCCTTGAACTTCTAGGCTTAAGTGATCTTCCTGCTTCAGTCTCCTCAGTAGCTAGGACGACATGTGCATGCCACACCGAGTTAATTATTTTTTTTTGTTGAGATGGAAGCTTGCTGTGTTGTCCAAGCTGGTAACTCCTGGCCTCAAGTGATCCTGCCTGTGCCAGCTGAACTTCTGTTTTCTCAAGTACTTCAGGATTGCTGTTCAGATCAAGTAAGATGTTTCTAAAAGCACTCTGAAGGCAGGCTGTCAACCTAGTTATTTTGCATATTGATTGCAATGGAATATAAGCTCAACGAGGGAGGAACAGTCTTTCTTGATCATTGTAACAGCCCCAATCAGATAACATTGTTCACCACATAATGGGTACTCAGTATTCTGTTATATAGTATGACATAATATTATATTACAGCTCAATTATTTGTTCAGTGAAGAACTTATTTCCTTGGCTCATAACTTTACATACTTCTAATGCTTCCATTTTCAAGTGAATTCACAAAAGAGGGCTATCTTTATTAAATATCAGTGTGTATGAGGAAGTTTCTAGGACAAGTGGAGATAATTTACACAGAAGACACAGAACAGAGGGAAAGAGCCAGAGCAAATGCTTCAAGGGAGAATACAATATTTCCCATCAGGAAAATAAAGAGGAACAACTTACCGGGAACGAGATGATTTCTACTAGAAGATAAAGGAAAATGATGGGGGGGAAAGAGGATGTAGGATTATACTGGCCCACAGGCCACTAGTTTACAGCCTCTGACTAGATTGTGAAAGAGTCTGAAAATGAGTCAAAAAAATGTAGAATTTATTCTGTAGGAAAAGAATGCTTGACTACTTAGGCAGAAATATGACACAATAAAATCCATGTTTCAGAACAATTAACACTAGACAGATTGACTAGAAGAAAGAGACAAAGGACAAGAGAAGATATTACAAGAACCTAGGAATAAAGCCACTGGGGTCAAATTAGAACAGAAACGAGAAAGCAGGTGATAGAGGTATATCAGACTGCCGAAGAATTAAAAAAACAAAAACAAAACGCCCCCCCCTACACACAAACCAACAAACAAAAAAACCATTTAGGCCGGACGCGGTGGCTCAAGCCTGTAATCCCAGCACTTTGGGAGGCCGAGACGGGCGGATCACGAGGTCAGGAGATCGAGACCATCCTGGCTAACATGGTGAAACCCCGTCTCTACTAAAAATACAAAAACTAGCCGGGCGAGGTGGCGGGCGCCTGTAGTCCCAGCTACTCGGGAGGCTGAGGCAGGAGAATGGCGGGAACCCGGGAGGCGGACCTTGCAGTGAGCTGAGATCCGGCCACTGCACTCCAGTCCAGGCGACTTAAAAAATGTGAAGTGTCTCTGGAATAATGAATCCCATCACACCTTCTTACAAATGCAGAAATCAAGTCTCAGATCAACGTTTGCCTAAGATCATAAGCTAATGGCAGCAGAGTAAAAATCTCAACAGGTCTTTAATATAGCTCAATATTCTTTCAATAACACAATCACTTTCAACCTACATGTATTAGCTAAATGGAAATTAAGTGTGGAAAGAAAGAAAAAGTCAGGAGTCTTTTCAGGGTTTCAAGCATTTCAAACATGAGGAAAATGATGCCACCAAGAGAACTGACTAAATCAAATGGAAAAACTGTTCTATGAGGAAAAATGTCTTGCTCTGGACAAGACGATTTTGATGTAATAACAGGAAATCTAAGTAGCAGCATCTAGTATGATACAGATATATGACTACATTCACTACAGGCTTTCTTTATTCAAGTTTTCCAGGGTGAAAGTTTTACATATTCCTCCCCAGAGTTACAGCTCAAGCATTTTTCCAGAAGACTCTCTAACAAATTACACAAGAACACAGAGTCTGATCTCCATGTTAACAACTATACCTTAGACATGAGTATAGGGTGAAGAGAAATGGGGCACATTGTGCATATATAACGTTGTTGGTTTTCTACCACTTCCCAATTTCTTAACTGCCTCTTTCCACTTGTATATGTTCCACCTCCAAACCTATTTTTCCCAGAGTAAAGATAAATCATGATATTTTTCTACTTTTTTATAATTTTTTTAAGAACGTAGGAAATATTTTTGTATCCATTTCTGACCCTAGATGTGCAAAGAAAACTAGAAAAAGTTAAAACAAGAGGTCTTGTCGCACAAAGACTATGGTGTACTACCTAACTGGAAAGAGAGAGAGAAAATGAGACTATATACACAAATGAGATAAATAACACATTTTTTTTCAGTAGTACAGAAAGCAGGTGCTATACTGGGGTTGAGAGGCTAAACTGCTACAGGGTAAGGCAATCACATATAGTAAGCCAGACAGGATTTAAATTTTTAGTGAGGAGAAAGAATATTGCAAGCAGAGGAAAAGAGTATAAACAAAAATGAGAAGCATGCGAGGGAAAGAAAGGAGTGAGACGACAATAAGCAAATCAGTTTGGTCAAACAAGGGAACCAGGCCAGGCACGGTGGCTCACGCCTGCAATCCCAACACTCTGTGAGGCCAAGAGTTCCAGGCTTCAGTGAGCTACAATGACACTATTGCACTTCAGCCCTGCGTGACACAGGAAGATTCTGTCTCCAAAAAAAAGAGGAAAAGAAAAAACAACTCACACTATTTAGTCATTCAAGGGAGAAGTATCCTGGGTAAGTATTTTAGATTTTTCAGTACAGGTATAAACAATAGAGAACTACCACAAGTTTTGTGTAGGAACAAAATGGCAAGTTTATTCCCACTCAGAAATGACTACCTTCTTCTCCACATTCGGATCTCTTCAAATGTCACTTCATCAAAAATTTTCCCCATTAGAAAACAAGAGTTCTCATATAAAAAATAAAATAAAAATTTTCAGCCAGGCGCAGTGGCTCACATCTGTAATCCCAGCACTTTGGGAGGGGTGGGTCACTTGAGGTCAGGAATTCAAGACCAGCCCGGACAATACGGTAAAACCGCGTCTCTACTGAAAATACAAAAATTAGCTGGATGTGGTGGCGCATATCTCTAGTCCCAGCTACTCGGGAGGCTGAGGTAGGAGATCACTTGAGCCTGGGAGGTGGAGGTTGCAGTGAGCCGAGATCGCACCGCTGTACTCCAGCCTGGGAGACAAAGTGAGACTCCGTCTCATAAAATAAAGAATTTTATTTTATTTTTTTTTTATTTTTTGAGACACAGTCTCGCTCTGTCGCCCAGGCTGGAGTGCAGTGGCCGGATCTCAGCTCACTACAAGCTCCGCCGCCCGGGTTTACGCCATTCTCCTGCCTCAGCCTCCCGAGTAGCTGGGGCTACAGGCGCCCACCACCTCTCCCGGCTAGTTTTTTTTGTATTTTTTAGTAGAGATAGGGTTTCACCGTGTTAGCCAGGATGGTCTCGATCTCCTGAACTCGTGATCCACCCGTCTCAGCCTCCCAAAGTGCTGGGATTACAGGCTTGAGCCACTGCGCCCTGCCAAAAGAAAGAATTTTAAAAAGTAAATAAAATTTTTCTCCAACAACCCTGCCAGAGTAGCTCCTTGGCCTTGGCCCCCTCTCCTACCCCATTCCCACCCCGAATTACCAAACTATGCTTTTGTGTCATAACACTCATTACTACCTAAAATCACAGTATTTGTTTTCATATTTGGCTGTGTGCCTCCCACATTATAATGTAAACTCCCACCACTGGAACAGACACCCAGGTCCACATCTGTATTCCCACCACCTACCACAGCACACATAGTAGGTACTCAAGTATTTAAGTGAGTGAATGAATGATTGCTAACTTCTGCCATCAGCAATACCCTCAGAGAGAGAAAAAAAATAACAAATTATTTCAATTAGTAATTTGAAGTAATTTGTTAAAGTAATTTTTATTAGATTTTAAATGTAAAAGCTAATTTACAATTAGTCTTTATTTGTTAAAGTTAGTCACATGAGTATCTGTTTATGATGCGACTTCAGAAATTACAAAACAAGTACTGTGAATTATCTTCACTTTCTCTATTCAGACCTTATTAATCTGATTCTTCTTGATCACCCTTTTCTATTTCTTCCTCTGCTTAATTCCAATTATCACTTAAATTTGATCACTCTAAACATTTTTGTAATAAATATAAGGAGAAAAACACAAAAACTTATCTAAACTTAGAAGTTTTACAAGTCACCAGGCGTGGTGGCTCATGCCTGTAATCCCAGCATTTTGGGAGGCTGAGATGGGCGGATCACGAGGTCAGGAGATCGAGACCATCCTGGCTAACACAGTGAAACCCTGTCTCTACTAAAAATCCAAAAAAATAGCCGGGCGTGGTGGCGGACACCTGTAGCCCCAGCTACTCGGGAAGCTGAGGAGGAGAATGGTGTGAACCTGGGAGGCAGAGCTTGCAGTGAGCCGAGATCACGCCACTGCACTCCAGCCTGGGCAACAGAGCTAGACTCCGTCTCAAAAAAAAAAAAAGAGCAAGTTTTACAAGTCATATTATCTGAGTAAAATCAACACACATCTTTATTTTTGATCCTGTAAGCCAAACAAGTTTATGAGACCATTTATTCTCAAAATGCTTTGGCTAGGCACAGTGGCTCATGCCTGTAATCCCAGCACTTTGGGAGGCTGAGGTTGGCAGATTACCTGAGGCCAGGAGTCCGAGACCAGCCTGGCCAACATGGTGAAACCGTCTCTACTACAAATACAAAAAATTAGCCGGGCATGGTGGCACGTGCCTGTAATCCAGCTACTTGGGAGGCTGAGGCAGGAGAATCGCTTGAACCCAGACGGAGGAGGCTGCAGTGAGCTAAGATTGAGCCATCGCACTCCAGCCTGGGGAACAAGAGCAAAACTCGGTCTCAAAAAAAAAAAAAAAATTAATCCTTTAATCCTATACAGGTTAAAGTAAAACACCAATGAGATTTTAGAAGTTCCCTTAATGAGGAAGAATCAGCTAGAAAGCATGTAGGTCCTGCCTAAAGGTAGAACTCATCACATGTTAAAAAATATTTCCAGTGACAGAGAATTTGTAATTCTTTGTAAATTTGTTTGATGTTTGTGATTAATCGCCTATATAAACAATATTTTTAGGCTGGGCACAGTGGTTCAGGCCTGTAATCCCAGCACTTTGAGAGGTCGAGGCAGGTGGATTACTTGAGGCCAGGAGTTAAGACTAGCTTGGCCAACATGGCAAAACTCCATCTCTACTAAAAATACAAAAATTAGCCAGGCGTGGTGGTGGGTGCCTGTAAATCCCAGCTACTCAGGAGGCTGAGGCATGAGAATCACTTGAACCTGGGAGGTGGAGGCTGCAGTAAGCCAAGATTGTGCCATTGCACTCCAGCCTGGGAGACACAGCAAGATTCTGGTCTCAAAAAAAAAAATTATCGGTTTCAAGTTTTCATTTCTTACTATTGTGTTCAATGAACTACATCCTCCAAATGATGCATTTATAACTCCATATTCCCTTTTTCAACAAACAGTTTCAGAGAACACGCTTGTTTCCTTAGAAGTGTTAAAATACGGCCGGGCGCGGTGGCTCAAGCCTGTAATCCCAGCACTTTGGGAGGCCGAGACGGGCGGATCACGAGGTCAGGAGATCGAGACCATCCTGGCTAATACGGTGAAACCCCGTCTCTACTAAAAAAATACAAAAAACTAGCCGGGCGATGAGGCGGGCGCCTGTAGTCCCAGCTACTCGGGAGGCTGAGACAGGAAAATGGCGTGAACCCGGGAGGCGGAGCTTGCAGTGAGCTGAGAGCCGGCCACTGCACTCCAGCCTGGGCGGCAGAGCAAGACTCCGTCTCAAAAAAAAAAAGAAGAAGTGTTAAAATACAGTTAATAAAACTACTTATCTCTAAAAAACATCTGGAGGGTCCAGGAAATACTAAGAGAATAATTCCTGATTCTTAGCTAATAAGCATTTATTGAGACTCATTGTACAAATAAATCAACGTGACACTGAAATATATTAACCAGTACTAGACTATGAAAAACAATCTGCTTCAATGACTCCCAGACCTCCTACTTTATTTGGGAATAACTGGTCTTTACTACTCTCTTTAAGTTCAAGAGTCATCCTACAGCGAGTACAGTTGTTCACATCCATATCCCAACACGTTTGAGAGGCCCAAGCATGAGGATCCTTCAAGGTCAGGAGTTTGAGAAGAGCCTGGACAACATGGCAAGAGTTTGTCTCTACAAAAATTTAAAAATTAACTGGGCATGGTGGCATGAGCCTGCTGTCCTTGCTACTTGGGAGGCTGAGGCAGGAGGATCACTTGAGCCCCAGAGTTCAAGACTGCAGTGGCTACGATTATACCACTGCACTCCAGCCTGGGTGCCCGAGTGAGACCATTTCTTTAATAAAAAAAAAAAAAAAAAGTCGTCCTAACTGATAGTTTCAAGACTTTTGAAGATGTACTTCAAAAAAAAAAAAAAAAAAAAAGCTGCAGGGGGAATATACGTGATTATAAATAAAATAGTCTGTGTGTAAAATATTTCCTGAACCTGGCTGATGGGTACATGGAAATTCATTAAATAAACATCAACACAACAGTCCGCCATACCCATATGAACGTATATCTGTACTTAATCATTAATACAAGTAATACACAAAAGTGCTAACAACCCTCAACTAGAAACAAAGACTAAACCAGAACAAGGTATTACTTACTATACATGGTTTATGGGTCACCGTGGGGAAAAATATTACCTACCTCCATAAGCCTGAATTGTACTATTTTAAATAGTATATAAAATAAATGATCTAAGATTATTCAGAATAGAGCCAGATATGGTGGTGTGCATCTGCAGTAGTCCCAGCTACTTAGGAGGCTGAGTTGGAAGGATCACCTGAGCCCAGGAGTTCAAGGCTGTAGGGCACCATGATTGCTCCTATAAATAGCCACTGCACTCCAGCCTGGACAACACAGTGAGACCCCCAACTCTTAAAAAAATAATTATTATTCAGAATGACAGAAATGGACTATTTCCAAAGGGCGTAAGTACCCCAAGTTGAATATTTCTGAGTATTCTTGTTTCTATTTGCCAAAAATGCTTTAAACGATTAAAGCCTTGGTTTTTAAGATTTAATAGTAAAATTTTAATTATTCACTGACAATCTTTTAAAGTGCTGTTAACTTTCTGGGCACCAAATGCATTTTGTATTTAGACAGTCTCTAGAAACAGTTAAGAGAATGTATATTTTTGTAATAGACTGAGAACAATAAAATACAGCAAATCTGCTTAAAATAAGAATACAACACACTTCAAATCTAAATTTGGAAATTAGCTAGTCATGGTGGCGCAATCCTGTAATCCCAGCTACTCGGGAGGCTGAGGCAGGAGAATCGCTTGAACCTGAGAGGCAGAGGTCGCAGTGAGCCGTGATCTCGCTACTGCACTCCAGTCTGGAGTATATATGAAATATATATCATATATATATATATATATAAAAAAAACTAAATATCAAGCCAATAATCAGGGTTAATGCCAAAAACATCAGATCTCCACATTCAGATCTCTTCAAATTTTAATCTTAGTTAAATAATACTTAAACCTTTAAATAATACCAAGGCAGCCCAAAATAAACTATTTATAGGAAAAGATTTAAACAATTTACAGATTGATTTTTCACACTTGCACAGGTAACCACTGGTGTCATATTTTGATAAGAACTCTAGGCCAGGGTCAGGCGAGATAGCTTACGCCTGTAATCCCAGCGCTTTGGGAGGCCAAGGTGGGTGGATCACTTGAGGTCAGGAGTTCGAAACCAGCCCAGCCAACACGGTAAAATCGTCTCTACTAAAAATACAAAAAAAAAAAAAAAAAATTAGCCAGGCATGGTAGCAGGCACCTGTAGCCCCAGCTACACGGGAGGCTGAGGCAGGAGAATCACTTGAACCTAGGAGGTGGAGATTGCAGTGAACGGAGATCACGCCACTGCACTCCAGCCTAGGCCACAGAGCAAGACTACGTCTCAAAAAAAAAAAAAAAAAAAGACATCCAGGCCGGGCGTGGTGGCTTGCATCTGTAATCCCAGCCCTTTGGAAGGCCGAGGTGGGTGGATCACCTGAGGTCAGGAGTTCCAAGACCAGCCTGGCTAACATGGTGAAACCCTGTTTCTACTTAAAATACAAAAAATTAGCCGGGCATGGTGGTGCGCAGCACCTGTAATCCCAGCTACTGGGGAGGCCGAGGCAGGAGAACTGCTTGAGTCCGAGAGGCTGAGGTTGAAGTGAGCCAAGATCCAGCTTGGGCAACAAGAGCAAAACTCCGTCTCAACAAAAAAAAAAAAAAAAAAAAAAAGGAAATTCAATAAAACCAAGATACTCTCCAGCTCCGTATCTGTTAAATGTTAATCCTTTTGCCATTAATGACTGTTAATTTTTGAAATTCAAAGTTGGTTTTTGAAATTATGTAGCATTCTACTTTTGGGTGGACTGATCATTCATCTGATACAATAAATAGACCCTGTTTGAGATGCTTTGGATATAGCAGTAAACAATACAATGTCCCCACCCTTATGAACCTACATTCTAGTGGCTGGTTGAGAAAATTTTGTGCAAGTCTACTTCTCAGCACTTATTCTGTATTTCCATATTCTCATGGCTTTTGTATATGACTATTAAAGATATTTCAGGGCCAGGAGTGGTGGATCATGCCTGCAATCTGGGCACTTTGGGAGGCCGAGGTGGGCTGATCACCTTAGCTCAGGAGTTTGAGACCAGCCTGGCCAACCAACGTGGTGACACCCCACATCTACTAAAAGTACAAAAATTAGCCAGGCATGGTGGCATGCGCCTGTAATCCCACCTACTTGGGAGAGTGAGGAAGGAGAATTGCTTATACCTAGAAGGCGGAGGTTGCAGTGAGCTGAGATCACACCAGTGCACTCCAACCTGGGCAACAAAGCAACACTCTTTCTCCAAAACAAAAAAAGATATTTCAGCAGTTTTTAAAGTTTGGGTTTGTATGTACCCACGTAGCTGATTTTCAGATCAGACTTTAAAAGAGTCAGGGAAGCAATAAAAAAAGGAGTTTCAAATATAAAAGGTGCACCTGGGATAAAACCTGGAACCTACTGGGGCACCACAAAATTTGGCTGGAATATCTGACAACCAGTAATCCCATCCAATCACTTCAAATAGGCAGATAAATTTTTACTTTAATGACTTTCAGCTGGGCATGATGCCACACTCCTGTAATCTCAGCACTTTGAGAGGCCTAGGCTGGTGGATCCCTAGAGCCCAGGAGTGTGAGACCAGCCAGGACAACATGGTGAAAGTGAAACTTCGTCTCTACAAAAATCACAAAAAATAAGCCGGGTGTGGCTGGGCATAGCTGTTGTTCCAGCTACTTGGGAGACTCAGGCAGGAGACACTTCAACTCAGGAGGCAGAGGTTGCAGTGCGCTAAGATAACACCACTGCACTCCAGCCTGGGCGACAGGGAGAGACTGTCTGAATAAATAAATAAATAAGACTGTGACAATATCAAAGTCTCCAATAAAAAGTAATATTGACTGTGACAATATCAAAGTCCCTAACCCCATCTGTAAGTATTTTTCAAGATTGGTTCTTTTTAGGAGGCTGAGGCAGGCAGATCACTTGAGGTCAAGAGTTTGACACCAGCCTGGGCAACATGGTAAAACCCAAACTCTATTAAAAATACAAAAATTAGCCATGGGCAGTGGCTCACGCCTGTAATCCCAGCACTTTGGGAGGCCGAGGTAGGCGGATCATGAGGTCAGGAGATTGAGACCATCCTGGCCAACATGGTGAAACTCCAACTCTACTAAAATACAAAAATACAAAAAATTATCAAGGCCTGGTGGCGCGCGCCCGTAGTCCCAGCTGTTCGGGAAGCTGAGGCAGGGGAATCACTTGAATCTGGGAGGCTGAGGTTGCAGTGAGCCGAGACTGTGCCATTGCACTCCAGCCTGGTGTCAGAGCAAGACTCCACCCCGAAAAAAAAAATTAGGCCGGACGCAGCGGCTCATGCCTGTAATCCTAGCACTCTTGGAGGGTGAGGCGATCATCTGAGGTCAGCAGTTTGAGACCAGCCTGACCAACATGGCGAAACCCCATCTCTACGAAAAATACAAAAGTAGGCAGGCATGGTGGCATGTGCCTATAATCTCAGCCACTTGGGAGGCTGGGGCAGGAAAATCACTTGAACCCGGGAGTGGGAGGTTGCAGTGAGCCGAGATCATACCACTGCACTCCAGCCTGGGCAACAGAGCAAGACTCCGGCTCAAAAAAAAAAAAAAAAGACTAGCTGAGCCTAGTGGCACACATCTGTAATCATAGCTACTTGGGAGGCTGAGGCAGGAGACTTACTTGATCCCAGGAGGCAGAGGTTGCAGTGAGCCAAGATGGCATCACTGTATTCCAGCCTGGGCAAGAGTGTGACCTTGTCTCAGTAAAATAAAACAAAATAAGTAAAATTCCAGTTGAAACAGAACGAACTAGCCTACTCCCAAATCCTTAGTGCATGAGATGCCTCCAAGGATGTTTCAGAAACATCTGAAAGTCACTGCCCTAGGTAACTGAATTACCTAAAAAACTAACAAAAAATTGTTTTAAGTATTTCTAGATTTAAGATTCCTAAATGGTATAGAATACTGTGGTTTTTTTATTGTGAGACATTTAACAGCACAATTTCTCTAAGCCTTAGTTTTTCTCAACTGTAAAATGACTTTACACTAGAAGATATGAGGGTCTATCTATGGTAAAGTTACACTATGATGAGGGCTACAATAAAATTAGTGGTGCTGATTTCTGAATTTTGAACAGGCACCCTATGAGAGTATACATTTTCCACATCCTAAGATCTTAATTTCAAGTTTCTGTTAACATCTTTGCTTTATATTTAAAGCCTTCTATAAATTATTCGTCATGTATCTTTTTTCAAGATGACAAGGAACTAGATGGAAATATTTTTTAAAGCTATCAATTTCCTTATCTTTCCTCAGGGAAGATATGTACCAGAAGAAATGTGTTGGGGAAAAAAATGACAACTTGGTTTAGGTTTTTCTGTTTTGCCTAAATCTGAAAGGGCATACTGCCTACAGTGAATTCAGCAGGGAGAAAGTGGGCCAAAATGAGGAAAAGAGAGAGACTACAATATGAAAATATTCTAGAAGAATAGAAAAGTAATCCAAGCTTTTTATTTTTTCTTTTATTTATTTTTTTAAACAGAGTCTCGCTCTTTTGCTCAGGCTGGAGTGCAGTGGCACAATCTCAGCTCACTGCAACCTCTACCACTGGGGTTCGAGTGATTCTCCTGCCTCAGCCTCCAGAGTAGCTGGAATCACAGGCACCCGCCACCATGCCCGGATAATTTTTTTGTATTTTTAGTAGAGACAGGTTTCAACATGTTAGCCAGGCTGGTCTAGAACTCCTGACCTCAGATGATTCCCCCGGCCTGGCCTCCCAAAGTGCTGGGATTACAGGCATGAGCCACTGCAACCAGCCACAAGCTTTTGAAGTATAGTAACTTTCTGAGATAAAGAAAATATTCATATTTCTTATAAAAATCATTAAACAGCCGGGCACGGTGGCTCAAGCCTGTAATCCCAGCACTTTGGGAGGCCGAGACGGGCGGATCACGAGGTCAGGAGATCGAGACCATCCTGGCTAACACGGTGAAACCCCATCTCTACTAAAAATACAAAAAATTAGCCGGGCGTGATGGCGGCCGCCTGTAGTCCCAGCTACTCGGAGGCTGAGGCGGGAGAATGGCATGAACCCAGGAGGCGGAGCTTGCAGCGAGCCGAGATCGCGCCACTGCACTCCAGCCTGGGCGACACAGCGAGACTCCGTCTCAAAAAAAAAAAAAAAAAAAAAACTTTAAACATAATTATTTCGATCCTCTGTTCTGTCTTACTTCCTCTGATTAATTTATTATTTATTTATTTATTTTGAGACAGTCTTGCTCTGTCACCCAGGCTAGAGTGCAGTGGTGTGATCTCAGCTCTCTGCAACCTTTACCTCCAGGGTTCAAGTAATACTCCTGCCTCAGCTTCCTGAGTAGCTGGGATTACAGGTGCAGGCCACTACGCCTGGCTAATTTTTTATATTTTCAGTGGAGATGGGGTTTCACCATATTGGTTGGTCAGGCTGGTCTGAAACTCCTGACCTCAAGTGATCGGCCTCCCAAACTGCTGGGATTACAGGCGTGAACCACCACACCCAGCCCTAATAAATTTATTATTTTAAGAATTAGTTATGCCAGACCAGGCACGGCGGCTCAGGCCCATAATCCCAGCACTTTGGGAGGCCGAGGCGGGCGGACCACCTGAGGTCAGGAGTTCAAAACCACCCTGGTGAACTGGGTGTGGTGGCACACGCCTGTAATCCCAGCTACACGGGAGGCTGAGGCAGAAATTGCTTGAACCCAGAGGTGGAGGTTGCAGTGAGCCAAGATTGTGCCACTGCACTCCAGCCTGGCCCAAGAGAGTGAGTCTCTCAAAAAAAAAAAAAAAAAAAAAAAAAAAAGCATTAGTTATACTAGAGTAATGAAACGTAAAACGTTTTCCGTGCATTTTCATGAAACTCAATTGCAAAAAATTCCAAACTAACTGTCAGTTATGAAGAGAATTTTTAGAAATCACACTCTCCATTTCTAAGTGCTTGATATAAAGTTCCAACCTCTTTACAATGAAGAAAAGGCAGGAAATGCATTTCTGGATACTTTTTTCCTTTGTGACAGTCTTACTATGTTGTCCAGGCTACATCTGAAATCCTGAGTTCAGGCAATCTTCCCCACCTCAGCCTCCAAAGTAGCTGGGGCTATAGGTATGTACCATCATGCCTGGCTTTTCTGTATTCTTTTTCTAAATAATCTAAAATACTGGTAAATCATATTCTGCTGCAAGTGACAGATCTTAGACACAAGGTCCAGAAAACTAAAGGGCAACCTTTAGTCATACGATCTTTAGGTACACAAGAAAAAGCATCATAAAGTCAACAGTTAAGGCCAGGCACAGTGGCTCCTGCCTGTAATCCTAGTGCTTTGGGAGGCTGAGATGGGAGGATTGCTTGAGTAGTGAAACTTTCAGAATTTAAGCAGAGATTTGAGGACTAGGTAAAGGATGCTGTAAGACTCCAAAAGTGTCATACAATGGTGTACTTAAGGACCTGAAAAACTTAACAGTTCACCCTGTGTACAAATAGCTTGTAATTACAGAGCTATGGCTTTGTAGCAGTCATTCCCTATAGAACAAATGCTTTTTGGGACACAGTGTGATAGTTCACACCTCTTTATGTTCAAGATGCCTATTTCTACTCTGCTGTTCAAATGAAGAATGAAAAACACTGAATTATAACTGTTGATTCTTATTTCCTTTTTTGTTTTGTTTTGGTTTTTTTTTGAGACAGGGTCTCACTCTGTTGCCTCGGTAGAATGCAGTGGTGTGATCATAGCTCACTTGGAAGTCTTGAATTCCTGAGCTCAAGCAACCCTCCTGTCTCAGCTTCCCAGACAGTTAGGACTTCAAGAAGTACCACTATGCCAGGCTAATTTTTTTTAAAATTCTTTTTGTAGAGATGGGGCTTCACTATGTTGACCAGACTAGTCTCAAACTCCTGGCCTCAAGTGGTTTTGTTTTTTTTTTTTTTTTTTTTTGAGACGGAGTCTCGCTCTGCCGCCCAGGCTGGAGTGCAGTGGCCGGATCTCAGCTCACTGCAAGCTCCGCCTCCTGGGTTCACGCCATTCTCCTGCCTCAGCCTCCCACGTAGCTGGGACTACAGGCGCCCGCCACATCGCCCGGCTAGTTTTTTGTATTTTTTAGTAGAGACGGGGTTTCACCGTGTTAGCCAGGATGGACTCGATCTCCTGACCTCGTGATCCGCCCGTCTCGGCCTCCCAGAGTGCTGGGATTACAGGCTTGAGCCACCGCGCCCGGCCGTCAAGTGGTTTTGTTAATGTTGTTCTCAAAATTTATCTCAAGTGGTAATTTAGCCAGTAAATAAAAATTAAAAGTAAATTTTTAAAATAACTTTGACAGTTAAATTTTATACAATATTAAACACGGAGACTCACAGTATACTACAGACAATCATAGATTTTATAGATTTCAGATGCAGTATAGCACGGTATAAAATAATTATGAAAATGTTAGAAAGTAGACAAGGGAGTTTATTATGGCTGGGTGGTGTGGTTCACGCCTGTAATCCCAGTACTTTCGGAGGCTGAGGCAGGAGGATCACTTGAGGCCAGGAGTTTGAGACAAGCCTGGGTAAAATGGTGAGACCTAGTCTCTACAAAAAATACAAAAATTAGTCGAGCATCGTGGTGCGCGCCTGTAGCTCCAACCACTCAGGAGGTTGAGGTGGGAGAAACTCTTAGAGCCCAGAAAGTGGAGGCTGCAGTGGGCAGTGTTCATAGCCTGGCTGATAGAGCAAGACCCTGTCTCAAAAAAAAAAAGCCAGGTGGGGTAGCTCACGCCTGTAATTCCAGCACTTTGGGAGGCCAAGGCAGATGGATCAAAGGTCAGGAGTTCAAGACCAGCCTGACCAACATGGTGAAACCCCATCTCTACTAAAAATACAAACATTAGGGCCGGGCACGGTGGCTCATGCCTGTAATCCCAGCACTTTGGGAGGCCAAGATGGGTGAATCATGAGCTCAGGAGTTCAAGACCAGCCTGGCCAACATGACGAAACTTCAGCTCTACTAAAAATACAAAAATTAGCTAGGCGTGGTGGCAGGTGCCTATAATCCCAGCTACTTGGGAGGCTGAGGCAGGAGAATCGCTTGAACCCAGGAGGCAGAGGCTGCAATAAGCCAAGATCAGGCCACTGCACTCCAGCTTGGGTGACAGGAGCAAGACTCCATCTCAAAAAAAATAAATAAATAAATAAAAATAAAAATACAAAAATTAGCCGGGCATGGTGGCGCACGCCTGTAATCCCAGCTACACCGGAGGCTGAGGCAGAAGAATTGCCTGAAGCCAGGCGGTGGAGGTAAGAGTGAGCTGAGATCACACCACTGCACTCCAAGCCTGGGTGACAGAGCAAGACTGTATCAAAAAAAAAAAGTTTAGAGTTTATTATATTTATTATCTGCCATAGTCCTTCCAAATTCCTGTTCTCAGAAACTGGATTTCTTGCCTTGTAGTATTACACCTTTTTTTTTTTTTTTTTTTTTTGAGATGGAGTCTCGCTCTATCGCCTAGGCTGGAGTGCAGTGGCACGATCTTGACTCATTGCAAGTTCCGCCTCCCGGGTTCACACCATTCTTCCGCCTCAGCCTCCCAAGTAGCTGGGACTACAGGTGTCTGCTACCACACCCGGCTAATTTTTTTTTTTTGTATTTTTAGTCGAGACGAGGTTTCACCATGTTAGCCAGGATGATCTCGATCTCCTGACCTCGTGATCCGCCTGCCTCAACCTCTCAAAGTGCTAGGATTAAAGGCGTGAGCCACTGCGCCCGGCCAGTATTATACTTTAAAATAAACCTAGGCTCTTTTTTCCCATTAACATAACACAGTTTCAACTCTCTTTCCCACTGGAAAAGTCAAAGGTGTTTCCTGTTGCATATGCCTTGATACATATCTCTTTGGGGCATGTCCTTAATTTTAACTCTTCCTATCAAAGAAGACACCACTCATTTGGCTAAGAAATTCATTGCTTCTGAAAAGGCAAGTCAGAAATCTTTCTTCATTTCAGTAGTTTCTGGCAAATGAAAACTAAAGTCAGCTCAAGGTTTAGCCCCTACTAGCTCCCCACCAGCATCAGATGCAGCTATGAAGGGAAGCTACTTGTAATCATTTCAACCAAATCCAAAAGTCAGAGAATCAAATTATTTGTTCCATATTCCAACAGGTCCATCATTATGCAGTTTATCTTCCAAATTAAAACAATGATACTCTAAGATCAACATCTCTGCAGACATAGAATCAAAATTGAGCTTTACATTATTAGCAGGAGCAATATTTTAAGTGATAATACTCCCAAATTAAGCTGTGTGGATATAAGTATTTAGTAATATATTTCCCCACTGATTCCACAATATAAGTGTGTAAAAATCTTAACAAAAATGTATACTGTACTAGATAAAAGTCTATTCTGTTTAACAGTAAAAGGAATTACTTTAAAAATAATTTTATTTCTGAACTAACAGTACAAATGCTATACAACTACCTCTGTGTTCCAAATAAAACATGCTTTTAAAAAATTGCTCTAAAGAATGGAAAATATTATAAAACAAAACATATCAACCACTTTTGTGAGGAAACCCATTACTGAAGATTTAAGTAATCATCCTGAATAAACAAACAATAAACGATGCAAATCCCCCCTCACAAGTCAATTCTTTTGACACAGAATTAAAACTTTATCAAGTAGTTCATTACTGCAGCATATCAGTAATCAAACAATACATTTAGTAAATACATACAGTTCCAGAAAGGACATCATGAGGACAACAGTTGAGAAGGTGACTCTTGCATACTCTGTCATCACTGAATTTGATTCGTTGACGAGTAGTATCTCCTGTAATATAGAAGAGTTAATAACATTCAAGGTTAGACAACTGGAAAGTATTATTCTGAGAGCCCTACTATTACTAGCTTTTTATGTGTGGCTATATACACACATTATAAATCAGCTCAAGAGGGATTAGTTTTTATATACAACCTATAGAAAAACTATTTTAGACAACATGCAGTTGCAGTAAGTGTACTGCATACATAATTCAAATAGTCAAAGTGAGAAAGCAATGCATTCTGTTAAATAGAGTACTTCAGAAAAGCATAGGATTTTAGAGCAGGAATGGACTTTAAAGATTATCGAGTCCAACTCCTTCATACTGCAGATGAGAAAACTGAGGCCCCGAGTGGTTAAGCAACTTGCAGACCCACTAAGAGAGTTTATACTGGTATACAATGTTCCCTTCTTGACACTAAGCATTGATACATTTTTATTTACAGTAATTGAAAAACATAAAAAATAATCTTGCAAACATTGCATACACACTGCGAATCCCCACTGAACCCCAGACGCCATTTCTTCCACTATTTTGTTCCAGCTGAAGTGTCTCCCTTTTGCTGCTGGGAGGAGTTAGAGAGGGTAGAATAACGCGTTTAAGAGCGTACAAACCTGGAAGAAGGACTTACACACCAGTCAAACAAAGGCACATTGCCTAAAGAAACGTTAACTTTAATGTGTCCAAAGGTTCCATACCTCCAAGTTTTATGTAGTCTGAGATTTTCTATACTGCCAAACTGGGTATATTTAAATTCATTCTGTCTTCATATAACACAATACACCTACCTCCTAAGCAAAAGAAGCATCCAACCTGCTTATCAAATATGGCTATCTACTCAAAACATTAAAGAATCTACGAAAAAGAAAGGTAACTAGCTCCAATAACAAAATACAGATGTTAGTTACAATTTTTTTGCTTGGAATCTCTTCGGAAAGACAAAAGAAAAAACTCATAAGGATGTTTCCTTTCTATACAGAATAAGCCCTAAGAAATGTAGGTGTTTTATCTTAGCCTTAAACTGATATACTATCGATGAATGAAAACCTACTGGTGAAATACTGAAGCGAGAACTATTGGTGCCAAAAGAGATATAAATACCTCTGTACTTCACATGATATGCCTGGAGCACTGCAAAAACTTTCGTGTAGGATGTGATTCAATCATTTAGTTTCTGTATTTTCACATGTAAGTAACAAAAAAGATTAAAATTTTACCCCTTTATATGGTCATATACTAAACAGCTTAACTTAAATTCAACTAAATACTATCATTTTTAGATGGGGTAAGATTTTGTTCAAATTGTTTTAACTTGGTTAAAGATATTTTCAAAACATTCTAATTTGCAACCAGGGTATATAAAATTTTAACAACAGTAATTTATAGTTAAAATGATGGCTTCAGAGCAGTTCAACAATAGGTTTTCTAGAAGCTCGTCTCTAGTAGGTTATTTTTGACACAATTTGGAATATTCAGTTTAGTGTTTACGCCTGCTACTATAATGAAAGTTATTTTGATGGTCCTTTTTCCTTTTAAACACAACTGCTTTTGTTCCACATTCATTAACACATCTGAAAAGTTAGCGATAACTCACGGCTTGGCGAATGCGGGGCCTTTCTGACACTCCCTTGCAGATTGAGGTAGGCAGGCATAGATACATTGAACCTTTACAAATAAAACAAGGGGCCAGATTGTTCATTTTGTATAGAATAAACTCTGCCAGCAATTTCAATACAGCATCTAGAAGTACATGTTGACTGTAAAGATTCTTTTATATAAAAACAAAAGTGAACAAAATCAGGGTGTTTCATTTTTAAAATACTGACTTAACAAGCACAACCCCAGATAACTGTATGACTGACTACAGGTAAAAGTCCAAAGCTGGAGCTCTGGACAATGTCTTTGAACCAAGTGGGGTTTTAAAAAATTATGTCTTTAAAAAGTATGTTTCATCAAGACTTTGGTGAGGACCTCAAGCTCATGTTAGAAAGGTACTATGATAAGCTCATGTCAGAATGTCAATGCTATTTAATTACAGGCGTTTTGCTTCCTACCATTTAAGAAAAAAATTTCATTTTAAATCAGTACCCTAATTATATTAAGGAATTTTAAAATGAAAATTTTAAAGTTGAAACAAAAAACAAAACAAAACAAAACAAAAAAACCCTTATGTATCTATTAGTTTTCCTGCTAAAAGTTATCTAAATGTTTTGGTAATGCAACAGCAGAATCATTTCAGTGCTCTGTTAAACTAATGGCTCAGGCCTTAGAATAAAATCAGTATTCATGAAGTTTTACTAATCAAACATTTCATCAACTAGAGTAACTGATTGCTGCTTAACAACTTACATTCAAATATTAAGTTAATTGTGCCCTGAAGACACAGCTATCAGTTAAAACATGAACAACTCCTAATAGGAATATAGCAAACCAGCAAGTATCCCTAGTGAGTTTTTTCGTGTTTTTTTAAATTTTTATGGATACATAATAATTGTCCATATTTTCCCTGGTGAGCTTTTAAAATCAGAATCTGTTTCTATAAATGCCAAAAAGCATTTTAAAATAACTCCTCACCGCAAATGAATGGGTACTCCGTAAATATTTGATAACTGTAGCAAACACAACAAATACAGCTATCAAATAGCAGCCATTATAGAAATCGTTAAAACAATGATATAATAAAATGCTTAATAATTTGAGATACAGAAATACTCTGAGAAGGAATAGCAACTGACTGTTTAATGATATTTTTAAAGTTCTGCTTAGGGACTTTAATAAAGGTTGACATTTTAAAACAATCTGGCTGCATAACCATGCAGTACTTAACAAATTTATTTGGGCTTATTCCATGGAAGTACAATTCAGCTAAATCAACAATGATTTTTAAAAGAAACATGCTGGTAATTTGGTTTCTGTCAAGATATCTGGCCCAAACCATGTTTTTCGTAACAAACTAGGTAAAACAGCGCCTACTTTATAAAAAGAAGAAAGAACTGCAAATAGGAACCAAATCACCTTATAATACAAGAAATTATTTTCAATTTAATGTGTTTTTATCTTTGGGTTTTGTGGGCATAAAGTCATATAAAAATAACCTAAATTATGGGGGGGAAAAAGTATCCTGTCACACTGACATTGGATCCAAATCACAGAATCAAACCTACCAGTGACCACATCTGCTGTGCTAGGCAATGGAATTACAAAGGGGCATATAAGACAAGCTCTCTCCCCACAAGGAGCCAATGATTTTGCTAAAGAAATAGGACATATTAATTTTTTAAATTTTTTCAATTTTTTTGTAGAGACAGGGTCTCACTATGTTGCCCAGACTGATCTCCAACTCCTGGCCTCAAATGACCCTCCCTCCTCGGCCTCCCAACATGCTGGGATTACAGGCAGGAGCCATTGCACCCGGCCGAGGATATGTTAATGGAGTAATAAGTTATAATACAAGATAACATGATCCAAGTATCAAATGTATGTTTCAATTAGGTAGTACTTCAGGAATTCTTTTCTTTTTTTTTTTTTTGAGATGGAGTCTCACTCTGTCGCCGGGGCTGGAGTACAGTAGCCGGATCTCAGCTCACTGCAAGCTCCGCCTCCCGGGTTCACGCCATTCTCCTGCCTCAGCCTCCCGAGTAGCTGGGACTACAGGCGCCCGCCACCTCGCCCGGCTAGTTTTTTGTATTTTTTAGTAGAGACGGGGTTTCACCATGTTAGCCAGGATGGTCTCGATCTCCTGACCTCGTGATCCGCCCGTCTCGGCCTCCCAAAGTGCTGGGATTACAGGCTTGAGCCACCGCGCCTGGCCCGGAATTCTTAGACTAAAGTTACCACCAAGAATGGAGATACTGGGAAAAGCTTCATGCAGTAAGTAGCCAAAATTTGAAGGAAAGACAGGACTTAGATCAAAGGAAAGTAGAAAAACAAGTACTACAACCTGGAGTAATAGCTTTGACAAAGCTTATAGAAACAAGGTTTGGGGGAACAGTCCTAAATAAATCATATTTGGCTTTGGCAAATGCCTTCATGTAGAAGAATTGCAGAGTTGGGATCAGAACAACACTTTTTGAGTAACATTTGATTTCTTACAATTTTCATTTTTTAATCCAAAATTTTAGTGTATAAACAAAAAAAAAATTAAAATAATGGAACAGAAATCAGACGAAGTTACTTCTGTCAACAACAAAAAATATCCCACCTATAAAACCATGGAGCTCTGTCCTATAACCTCTGCAATAGTTAATCAGGCCTTTTATATAATTACACAGCCAAGTTTTTAGAATTAGAAACTTGATTTAGAACTCTAGCAAGTGTTTTTCATTTTAATAGTAACATCAACTTTTCTATTAATTCCTATTTCTACCAAGTTCTCTACCAAGCAACAACTCTCTTACCTCCCTCTTTTGTTCAACCCCTTCATGAGTTTCATGAATTACAATCTTTGAGAACACCTGAGTCACAAGTACACAATAAAAAGGAGGATGCGTATTATTCATCTCCAGGTCTGTCACCAATGTATCAGGGCCTAAGGTGGTACTGAGGCAGTCAGTTCCACTCAGGGAATATGGACAGGTCACTTTTAAAAAGAGGCCTCCTCTCTAAATTTGACTCAAATACTGCTATTCTCAAAATCCCCTTCCGTATGTCAGGAGGGAAAAAAATAAGCCCACTGTAATTCCCAACACTTCCATTCTATGGTCCTGCCTTTTCTGAAACTTATATTAACACTTAAATGTTATTAGTAACATGACAACCTTAGCCTAGGTAGTATCTGACATGATTTTATACGTTGCATGCTATCTTCCCAATATCCACCCCCTCCCCCCAGTACTACCCACCCTCTCCCTCCCATACAAACAAGAAACCAAATCAACTTTCATAGATTTAGGTGCTATTTTAAAAACATCAAAATTTTACTTTACCCATTCTCTCCGATGCTCCCTGTATTTTTTTAAGCTGTGAGTGGATGACCATGCTATGTGATCAACAACTGTGAAGGCTAAGCAAAAGTGAACTGAGTTTAGTATTGTAATTTCAAAAGAACCTTAAAGTTTGTAATATTTGACATATTTAACGGTATGCAGAATCCTATTTTACTGTACATTATCAGGCATTCATGGCAAGCAATTAATAAAAACAATCAGTATTTATTTTGCACAGAATTAGCTTAGAGCTTAGCTTAGGAAAAACAAAGAGGGAAGAGAAAATGCAACAGCATACAAAGCAATGGAGACACTCCCATGTCTATAAATGGGGGCAGGGGAAGGGAAGCCCTCCCACATTCTCTAGTGTGGCAACTGAAGCCCTCCCCACAGGTACACTAGTTAAGGGTCACGTGTCACAGTGGGCTTGGGACAGGACAGTTTCCTTCCCTCTGAAATAAGATCCATAACCCTTCAGTGAAAAGAAAGCTAGAGCTCAAGAGGTGTACAACCAAAAGGTTAAAGCTTGTTTTCCTGACCCCCTGAATCCCTAAATGCAGAGGAATGTTCCTCCCTCTTTTTCCCTCCAATTTCCTCCCTCCATTTATTCCAACATAAGCTGCTGAGTTCACATAATAATGTGGGAACTGTATAAAAGATCCACGGCCAATTTCTAGTCTAGCCCAGGGCAGGAAGAGATCTAAAGCAGTGCACAAGTAAAATCTTGTGTCACTGGGCACGGTGGCTCATGTCTGTAATCCCAGCACTTTCGGTGGCCAAGGCAGGCAGATCACCTGAGGTCAGGAGTTCAAGGCTAGCCTGGCTAACATGGTGAAACCCAGTCGCTACTAAAAATATAAAAATTAGCTGGGTGTAGTGGCACATGTCTGTAATATCAGCTACTCAGGAGGGTGAGGTGGGAAAATCGCTTGAACCTGGGAACTGGAGGTTGCAGTGAGCTGAGAGCGCCAATGCACTCCAGCCTGGCCCACAGAGCAAGGCTCTCTCTCTGAAAACAAGCAAACAAAAAACCCTTGTGTCTTCATGTGGAATCAAAGTAAAAGCAATGACTACTGCTGCACAGTAACTATTATACTAAGGAGCCAATCTGATCATTTTTACACCTTCCTCAAACTTTCTCACCCACTCTACCAAATTCTCCCACCTACCTTTGTTGTTCCTTTAGAATTCAGCTTAAAATCCACCTATACAAATCCTTTTGTAATTAACCTTTTAAAAAAACATTACTCCCTTACTACATGTTCCCTCGTTCATACATACACTCAGTTTAACCCACTGTATATTTAAACAGTCCAAAATACAGGGTTCATTTTACAAAAGGACTCATCACCATGTCTTAACATAATAATACAGATGCTTTGAAAACATTTAATATGTCTTGATCTATGTAAAACTTTCCAGGCATATATTTATTACATAAGGGAAGAAAGATTACTATGCCAAAGATGGCAATGGGAAAAAACAATTATGACAGTCTGCCTTCCAAATGTGACATCAAGTAATTTCTAATAAAACAAAGCAGCTTTCCTTTCCTCCAGAAAATGCAAACACAAGGGTGCCATACAGCTCAGAAAAGCTATCCTTCTTAATCTTCTGGTTCATATGGTCCCACAAGTTTATAATCAGAAATAAGTACTAGTATCACCCCCCACCATAATCCCCACGACAAGCCGAACATTTTAAAAATGCAATGCCCATTACAGAAGAAATTTCCAGAACAAGTTTATTCTTGCTAGATAAGATCAAAGATTAATAACGTTTTTAAAATGTTAAAAATCTGGCCCACTTGTCTGTGAAAATCCATATCACAAGATTATAAAGAATGAGACTGGGAAACAGCCTTGATAGTAGAGGAAAAAGCTTGTAGGATCTTTTGAAGCTAACCAGAATGATGATGATGAAAATGTGAGAACAGGAATACTAAAGAATCTCCATTCCAAGGGCTCTATTCCATGCCCTGCACCTATCTTCTCTCACTGTATTAATACAAGCAAAAGGTCTTGGCAGCTGGCAGGGATCAATGCCATCATGTTTTGGGGGGTACCTGCTTTAGGAAATCTATCAGCTTATTTCTCTTCTTAAATTTACAAGAGACAACAGAAAAGCCTGAATAGTTACTTTAAGTCCTAAAATGGGTTATAAAGAATTTAAGATACATGGCATAAAAAGTTGCAGCCTGCTAAATTTTTTATGTTGATACTTGCAGAGCTGCAATTCTGATATAGTAACAACTGCACTGTGGATAGCTGGTGCCTTCTATCATCCAGAACTTTCTATATACAACATTAGAAGTAATGAAAGCGATCTTTTGGCTACCAAGCAATAGCTGAAAAGATTCAAAGAAAAAGTGACTGGCTGATTTATCTATTAAAAAGGACAAGTTCTCATGAGCTGGTGATAGTTACAGAAGCCAACTAGAGCCTCCCTAAATCTAAAAAGAAAAAAAAAAAAAAAAAAAAGATGAGGATATCAAAGGACAGAGGTGATAGACAACCCAATGATAAAGGAAGAAGTTAAAATGAAAAACAGATTACCATGAAGGAGACGTGCGCCTTAAAACTAAACAACACAGCAGAAATACCGCGTCACAGTGAATATACAACAAATTTACAAAAAGGGTTGCCTCTGGGGAAAGGACTGAGACCGTGAAGGGGACCACAAAAGACTTTATTTGTAATGCTTTATCCACTTCTTCCTAGTTTTTGTTTTTTTTTTTTTTTTGAGACGGTGTCTCACTCTGTCGCCCAGGCTGGAAGTACATCGGCACCGTGTCGGCTCACTGCAACCTACGTCTCCTGGGTTCAAACAATTCTTCTGCCTCAGCCTCCCAGGTGGCTGGGATTACAGGCACCCACCACCATATCCAGCTAATTTTTATATTTTTAGTAGAGACGGGGTTTCACCACGTTGGCCAGGCCGGTCTTGAACTCCTGACCTCAGGTGATCCACCCGCCTTGGCCTCCCAAAGTGCTGGGATTACAGGCGTGAGTCACAATGCCCGGCCGCTTTATCCACTTTTTAAAATTTGACAGAAATATGCAAAATAACATTTGTTCAATCATATAGATGCTTGTTCGACCTCTGTACTTTTTAAAACATTTTTTTCAAATGCAGACACCTATAATCAGTATCACAGAACTTATTAAACATTCAAGTGTAATTATTCATTCCCATTAGATTTTTAGTCAAAACATGACAGAAGCAAATTATGTCTATAATCGCTAAGAAAAGGAAATAAAGATATAACTAAAGCAACTCAGCAACCTGGGGATACTATGGAAAGGTAAGAATCTATTGCTATAAATAATTACTATACCCTAAAGCACACCAACCAATAAATATATAGAACACCATGTGCAGGGAAGCATTCCCTCTAACACAGTGGAGTAAATTAAATTGTAACAGGACTTTTTCAAATATTCATACATGGTGTCCAGACTCAGGTGAATCGACTGCTTAGTCCTAGCAACATGCCCTGCAGCTCTGCTCCCGTCGGTAATGCAGACTCACAGCCACTTCCCCTAGCATTTCTATCAGGCCTCTCTTTGATAAGCAGCTTCTCCCACAGTGGGGCACCTTTTACCATTCCCATTGTGGAACCAGTTGGTGAAATCCTGTGGAACCATCGACCCCCAGGACCAAAGCACTAAAGGAGAGGTGAGAAATTGAGCTAAATGAGGTAATTTCACCCTGGAGGTCTAGATGGACCTCTCTAGAGATCTCCTAGATCTCTCTGTCTCACAGGCTTGTATTTCTGTCCAGTCATTTCTGCTTACTGGCTTGGGTATATATATAGTTCAAACAGCTTTCCTTTCACATGAATACTCTATGGAACAGTAATTTCCAAAGTATGAGATGTGCACAAAAGATGACTTTAAGTGTTACATGATTTTGTCAACATAATGTTTAAATACCACTCACTTAGAAAATTAGTAATCACAAGTCAAGAAAAAAGTTCCCATTTTGCAACAGTACTTGTTTAATAAATTTAACAACTTCTAATTCTTAGCACAGGAACCCTAAGTGACAAGAGTCTAGTTAACAAAACACATGGCCGGGTGCGGTGGCTCAAGCCTGTAATCCCAGCACTTTGGGAGACCGAGACGGGCGAATCACAAGGTCAGGAGATCGAGACCATCCTGGCTCACACGGTGAAACCCCGTCTCTACTAAAAAATACAAAAAAACTAGCCGGGCGAGGTGGCGGGTGCCTGTAGTCCCAGCTACTCGGGAGGCTGAGGCAGGAGAATGGCGTGAACCTGGGAGGCGGAGCTTGCAGTGAGCTGAGATCCGGCCACTGCACCCCAGCCTGGGCGACAGAGCAAGACTCCGTCTCAAAAAAAAAAAAAAAAATTCTATACTTTAGGGTATAGTAATTATTTTGTTTTCATTGTATTTATTTTTATGGTGGTATAAACTTTCATTTTAAAATTAACTTAAAATTTTTAGAAAGTGAGTTGACATAAAGGAAAACATTAAATAAATAGAAAACAGTAAAAAATAATAAAGGCAAGGCCAGGCATGGTGGCTCATGCCTGTAATCCCAGCACTTTGGGAGGCCAAAGCAGGTATATCACTTGAGGTGTTTGAGACCAGCCTGGCCAACATGGTGAAACCTCATCTCTACTAAAAATACAAAAATTGGCAGGGTGTAACAGTGCACACCTGTAATCTCAGCTACTCGGGAAGCTAAGGTAATCACCTGAACCCGAGAGGCGGAGGTTGCAGTGAGCCAAGATCAGGCTGTTGCAGTGAGCCAAGATCAGGCTACTGCACTTCACGCCTGGGTGACAACAGACTCTGTCTCAAAAAAATAAATAAAAATAAATAATAATAATAAAGGCAATAAGTGTGACAAATATTTAGGAAACATTTATCTAGAAGAGGGTTTCTCAAACTTTTAATGTGTATCAGAATCACCTGGAAGGTTTCTAAAAACATAGATTACTGGGGCCTGTTCCCAGAATTTCTGACTCAGTAGGTGGATCCAAGAATTTGCATTTCTAACAATACAAGGTGATGCTGTGGTGGTGTTGATTTGCTGGTCCAAGGACCACACTTTGAGAATAACTAAACGAGAACAGTGACCAACAAGGTTTTTTTTAAAGAGTCAAATGGTAAATGTTTCAGGTTTGCAGGCCATATGACTCTGTTGCAACCATTCAACTCTGTTGTCCTAAGCCAAAGCAGCCACAGACAATATGTATATGAATCAGCACGGTTGTGTTCCAATAAAACTTTATTTACTAAAAGCAGGAGGACATAGTGCCAGTCCCTGATCTAAAACATACCCTCAAGTAACTTTAACTATTAGTTAAACTATTAAAGTTACTTTAAGAGAAGAGTCTACCGTTTAAACAAATAGCAGGGCAGAATACAGAAAAGAACAGCCAGGTAATTACTATAGATACTATCCAATAATTATCAGTTAACTCTTAAAAGAAAAAACTGGGGTCTGCAGAAATCTAAGGTATTAAGAAGATTAAAAACAAAAACCATTTACCATATTCAGGAGACAAGATTCAGCAAGGGCAGCTGGTTAAATTCCTTTCATGTTGAGTCAAGTAAGTCAAACATCAGTTGTACATGGTTCACAACTACATTGGAACATATGGGTCAATACTGAGTGCTTTTTGGAAAAGAAGTTTTAAAGATTCTTTTCTATGCTAATAGCAAAATATGACATTTATTCAGTTGAATGGACTTCATGTTACTTTCTGACAGCTTTGACTTCTCAAAGTCCTAAGTTATTTAGTTCAAACAAAAACATGGAGCTGCAGTTGATTTCAGAGTTTTTACAAATTACTTTTCTCTATATCCTCAATAATCTAGCAAAACTGATCTATTTTGGCCCTGCCTCCCAATATCTACTCTAGCTGCTGCTAGTGCATGAGAACCTAAACAAAAAGGAAACAGAATAGCTTTTCTGCAAGTTCTGAATTCACAAGATGCCAGTCAGAAACTTACCCTCATTTACTCCCTCACTCTTTTTCCAGCAAGATGTTCCAACTTCCTTCATCTTCTTATAGTTTCTTAGTAGACTGATTAGTAGTTATGTCAACTGCTTATTTCCTCAAGAACTCTCTACATACTAACAGCAGCAGGCTTTAAGGATTCAGTCCTCTTCAAGCACTTTTCTGAAATTCCATCTTTGGGGAGTACCTGCCTCCTTTAACTAGTCTTGCCCACTTACTGACCTTTAGTTTTAAACCATCTGCCCGTCTTCTCAATCCTCCTGCTTGCTGAACTCACAGCAACTTTAAGCTTCAATGCGTTGTATGAACCACCTGTTACTGAAGAGTACCTGATTCACTAAACCTGACCTTGATCCATGACACCTCATGGCCATTGAATTCCTATTGCCCATCTTGAACATGTAGAACACTACCGTCTATCTTTATATGACAACATCCAACCTAAACGAAAATAAAGAATTTACTTGCTCCTTATAGAACTGATGCAGAAATAGACAAAATGATTTTTCTTTGTTTTGCTTATATTTACCTGAAGTAAAAGAATGTCTCAGAAGCATATGCTTACTTGAGGAGAGCTAAACAACTGTAGAGAATCCAGGAACGATGCAATGTTATATGAAGTGATACTTTTATTGTTTTCTGGGCTGCTGTGTAGATAGAAATATTATTCAGAGTTCAAAATGCAAAATGAGGAAAACTTTTCTTTTTTCATTGATTCACTATGCAGGTGCTTTCAGTGTTTTGGATATACCTGAAACTCTGATAAAGTTAAACAGTTAACTGAAACTCACAGAAACTACTGTTTAATCCTATAGAATTCCTTATATTAAAGAATTTACAAGCTCTAGACTAAGAAACATCCTGTTGTTATTTCAAAAATGTCTGCTTATACATTAAAGGCTCCGCCTCCTTCACTTAAAATGAACAATCCAAGTGGAATAAAAGAATGGCTTATAACTGACCAAAAAATGAATATGGTTCATTATGTTAATGAGAAAAAATTAAGAGAAAATGTTTTCAATGTTGATGAAAAGTCAAGGAACACAGATTACAGTAAAGATGATTTTATAAATAAAATCCATTAAAGAACGCACTACTTCAAACTTTGGTTCAGTAATTTTGCAGAAAGGCACAAATGTCATACTATCCTACAGATTATATGGGTATGTATTACTAATCTTACATTAGCAACAGGTAAATGGCTTTCCTAACTGTATTTTCCTGGGTATGAGGATGAGTGTGAGTATCCTTTCAGTTTTATATCCCACAAACTATAACTACTGTACAACCGATCAGCAAAAACATTATGATTAATATATTAAATGAGGAAGTATATCCTACAATTTAGAAAGATTACCTACAATTTAGAAAGATTAACATTTAAAATAGTTAAAATTATTGAAAGTTTTAACTTGCCCAAAACAGTCCCTAACCATAAGGGACAACTAATGATGCTATAAAATTCTATCTAATGTTCCTAGTCTACTTGTTGTTTTGGAGGGCAGGCTGCCATTCCTGGCCTATTTTAATCTTTCAAAGGTGGTCTCTGCTCCCATTTAAAGGTAAAAGCAATTAAGAGACACAGAACCCTCAGAATTACCTTCTGTAACTTACCTAATTTCTAAGCTTAAAATGTAATCTAGGCTGGGAGTGGTGGATCACCTGAGGTCAGGAGTTCGAGACCAGCCTGACCAACGCGGAGAAACCCCGTCTCTACTAAAAATACAAAAATTAGCCAGGCGTGGTGGTGGCCATCTGTAATCCCAGCTACTCGGGAGGCTGAGGCAGGAGAATCACTAGAACCCAGGAGGTGGAGGTTGCAGCAGTGAGCTGAGATTGTGCCACTGCATTTCAGCCTGGGCGACAGAGACCCTATCTCAAACAAACAAACAAACAAACAAACAAACAAAAAAGTGTAATCTAAATCCACGGCCTCAATTTTATTTAATTCTTATTGCATGCATCTTCCTAGACTTTGCTGGGATCAAGACCAGAGACTTATGACCAAACCATATTCTTTGGCAAAGGGGCTTTAGCTAAGGAACATCCTTGCAATTAATCCAACTAAGCAAAAATGATCCTAGTCTGTGTGAGGGGTCTGGGTTCTTCCAACCGTCACACAGACAATTCTCAAACTGTTTCTTGGATTTTCCTGTGCACCTCCTCCCTGCTTTCAAATAGAATGAATATGTTTAGGGAAAACAAATTATCCCTCTCCCCTCTGCTAATACTAACAACTAAAACAGAGGTATTTATAAAACGTAATGAAGCATAAATAAGATAAAATAAGATACCAGTAATTACTATCTACTTACAGCTCCTCCTTTCTAAAAAAACTTAAAATATATTTATTTTTCAACATTTCTGAGTATAACATAGGAAATTATTTGGTTTCCCATATAACAAATTACAGATTTAACTTGAGGCAAAAAAGGTTAAGTAAGTGACTTACCCAAGGTTACAATTAGAGGTACAGCTGGGGCTAGAAACCAGGTCTCCTGAGTCTCAGCCCAGTGCTCTTTTCCTTAGCCCATGATGCCTTATCAGAAAAATCCAAATACAGTCAGACCCCCAGTTATATGGGTATGAGTTACACTGATTCACATATACAAACTTTATATAGTGTGACCAATGTTTCAACTCACGCGGTACCCTGCTTCCATTTATGCAGTATGCCAGGCATCGGCACGATTTTCAGTGGCACACAGGCGGTTGCCACCACCAGGGCCCTAGGCAAAATTGCAAAGAAGGCAGAGTTTGTCTTTGGCCCTCCCACTTCCCTTATGCATTCCTCTCCCACCTCCTGGCAGTCCCCCTGCCCAGCCTCCCGGCACCATCATGCTGCCCTCAGATCGTCTAAAGCCCCCAACTTCCACCACTCACCCAGGAATGCCCTTTCTGGAAGTGCCCAGTGATCCAAAATTACCTCTACAATTCTCTGCTAACAAAATTCCTACTCCTAAGGATTCCAGTGAAGTTTAGGTAATCTAAATGATTAATTGCTTTATGTAATTCAAGTTAAGGTATATTTAACAGACTTAAATCTCCAATGAATTTTAAAAGGAACTAATTAAAAACTGCTGGGAAGGGGAAGGGGAAGAAACCTTGAGCGGGTGAGGAGGTAATGTTTTCCCAAAGCCCCAGGACTCTGTGCCACTTCAGATTCCTTCACAGACGGGACACTAAGGGCTGAGGGGATCACCGCCACTTTGAACCCCACTACCAAAAAAGAGAGTAGCTGTTTTATAGTCTCTGGAATTTTTTTTTAAAAAAAGGACAGAGTTGCCTTAAATACCCTCCTACCTACCTTTTCCATCTCTCTCCCACCTCCTGGATCCCCATTTCCACCTCTTAGTGCCAAAGACACCCAACAGCGTTCCCATAAGCTGTTTGTGTGTCCAATACAAGGCTTCCCATTAAGTGGTTTCAAATTACATGGTGTTATTCAGGGGACGTTTCCATGTTCCCCTATCCCTGGGTAACTTGAAGTTGACTGTATGCTAAAAAAGAACAATCCTAATTATTAAAAGTCCTGAATCATAAAATGATATATATAAACTCATTAAATGGTAAGAAAAAAAAAAGTTCTGATTCTTATTTTGCATATATAGGATTTTGATATCTAAAAAAAACTCCACTCAATTATTTTTCCTTGAAAGTAGAATACTTTTTACTTCTGACCCAATACAACAGTGAAAATCCAGTCATTTCAGCTAAACAATACTGTGGACTCGTAAATATGAGTTCAATCATAAATCCTCTAAGTCTGAAGGTCAAAAAAAAAAAAATTCCAGTAACAGACACATAAAAAAATACACAAAATGGATTTTAAGAAATCCATGTTTCTGCTGACTACACACACAGAAATATATATATTTAAATTTAGCTTTGCAATACTAGACGGGCTGCCTAATTCAGAAACTTATCAGGAGATGGTTTACCTTGATCCAACTACCCTCCCAGTAAAACTAAGAAATCCAATCCATGAAGAAGATCCCAAAAATGGTATCCATCAAGGATTAAAAGGATCATGTAAAGCAAGTCTTAAATAATTTCTTTAATTTTATTACACAGATTAGTTACTCTGTTAGCTAGGATCCAATGAAGCCCGTTCCCAATACCCTCTCTCATGTTGGAAAAGGAAGAATGTTAAGACATGCTGCAGTGATAAAACAACCATTCTTATCTAAACGTGAGAAATGGTAACAGTTAAAAGTTTCTCCAGTGGCATTTTAACTTAATGTTAACTTTCCATACAAAACTAATTTCCTTCCCAATCTTTCCTCTCTACACAACAAGTAGGTTTGCCATCTACACCTATTTGTCCATATGTTCTACAAAGAAAAGTTCCCAATATGGGTTTTTATTAGAACTGAAAATGTGAACACTGAAAAGCCACTCTATGCGCTGCTGAAAGATATGAATGCAATGAAGTTTTTAAAATCTACTCATATTTTGCTGTAAAGCCCTCATGTAAATTAAAAGAGTAACTTAAAAACTAAATTTAAGATGTGCCTTTTCTCTCAAATCAATACACTTAAATAACCTGTCAAGAGAAAAAGCATTTCCTAAGTGGGTAAGAAACTATCTGCCTCAACAAACAACACATAAAAACTACCAAAGATTTTGCTGTGTTAAGAAAGTAATGAACTAGACCTTTCCTACATATTTAAATGGATTTAAGTTGAATTTGAGAGTACATTACTAATTATCATCACCAAAAAAGCAACAGCATTTCATCATTTTATTTAGAAATTCTCTTTATGACAAAGGATAATCCAGCAATTAAGGGCTCTCTATACAGAATCTAAACTAAGCGCCTGAAAGGATCTTTGTTCTCCTCAATTCTACTTCACTGGGTACCAAATTTTCAAAATCGTTCTATTTGGGGCACATGCAAGATTTGTCAATATTTACTGAACAAAGCCTCTATTAAATTGTCTAACAAAATGGAGGTCTCTCGGAAAAACAGGCCATAACATGTTCCTTCTCACAAAATGGGGCCAAACACACCCACTTAAGAAACCATGGTTTGGGTCAGATTTTCCATAAAAATGGTTGTTTCTGTGGGGCTCGAGGGTGCATCTCTGGGACTGGGTTAGTAATAAAGGTTTCCTCCTGACCCAGGAAGAGGAGGAGGGGGAAGCTTCTCTCTAGGTACTCTGGAGGACGGCGGCGAGGGATGATCCCAAAGCTCTGGGTTAAGGAATCAGATCGGGGGTGGAGGCCTTAGCCGTCCGCAGGTACCTAACCAGCGACAAAACGGGCCCCCCACTACGCAAGAGAGACGCGGGCTCTCCCGTCCCAGCCAAGTCAACATTAAAAGCACAAACTCTCCTTTCTGCCTCCAGGCCCCGCCTCACCCCATTGGCAGTAATTCCCGCCAATCCGCATGGTCACCGCCCCCCATGCCCGCCTGCCAAGCCCTGATTGGATGGGACGGGGGCCGGGGACCTCGTGTTACCAATCTGGGAGCCCCTTACTCAGCCACACGCGCGCGCCCAGGTGCGCCCCCGGAACCCCTTCCCTTCGCCGTCCCCGTCCCCTCCCCCACCCCCAGGGCCCTAGCAGAGACTTACCGTCCCGGGAGGTGCCCATCAACTGGTCCAGCATCGCGCGCATCTGGGCCTGCGCCGACATGGCGGCGGCGTAGCGGGCGGACGGGCGGGGGTGGGGCGCAGACCGAGCCCTTTTGGGCGGGGGAAGAAGGGGAAGGGATGGGGGAAGGTGCGCTGCTGTCTCGGTGGCCGCCGCCGCCCCGAGGCGTGCGGAAAGGGAGCCGGAAGGGTTGCGAGAGAGTCCGGACTGCGCTCCTCACGACGACGTGTACGTGGAAGACGACAGCCCCCGACAGCGACCCTCGTGCCCTCACTCTCCGTCCGGTTCTTGGGACAGAAGCGACACAGGCCAAACGAGCTCTCGCCTTCAACACCGCCACCCGCCAGAAGCCGTCAACCCCCCCTCCAAGCTCTGACGCTGCTCGCCGCCACCGTCGCCACGACGGGAGCGCGCACGCTCCTCGCGCTTAGTCGTTTCCCGCGGGGTCTCCACCAACTGGCATCCAGCTGTATCGCTCCGCCCGCCCCTCCCGAGTGGAGTTCCACCCTAACGGCTCTGGGCGCGTGCACGCGCGCTCCTCCCGCTCCCTTACCCTGGATCTCGCGATATTCTGGTTCCTTAACTGACTGTCCAAGCTGGATCCGCCCCGAGGCGCCAAACCTTAGGCTCCCTCTGGGCTGTAGGGCTGGCTGCTAAGGCTGCGCGGCCCGCGGTGATGGCGATTCAGACCCAAATTAGCAAAATGCGCTAGAGGCTTAGCCTGGGCATAAAGTAAGTAGAGACCATGCCCATTGCAGACCCGACTGCGGTCAGCCTCCTTGGCGTCTGAGGTGGGCGTGCTCGGGGCGAACGCCCGCCCCGAGTGGCGTGGACGCGTCCTGGTTCTCGTGCGCCTTTGCCGGCCGGGAGCAGCCCTGTCTCGCCGCCGCCGGGGCCGCGTTTCTTCCGTTGCGTGGGGCTTTAAGGCTCCTCGGCTGGGAAGTGTCAACTTCAGGAGAAAGCATCCGAAAGTAGTACCCTAGGAAACAGGCGCGCCGACCCATTCGGATTCATCGTTACCTACAAGGTCACGAGCGGCTTAGTCTGAATGTGAAACCATCAAAACTCAGCGTATTCTGACCTACTGGAGAGGCGATCTCGTGGAGCAGGGAGCCAGCGGCGCTGACCGCGGGGAAGCCTGGGTTCTGAAGCCCGGCCCGTGACTGACTGGGGCTTTGGCTTTAGTTCTACCCCTCGTAGGATTCATGGAGGTGGTCACACGTCTCCTATGGCGTGGCTGTGAGAACAAACTGGAATAAAATACTTAGCCCAGAGCCTTTCCCTGGTGTTTCTAAAATCTGTTTTAGTGAAATATTTATTCCTTGCTGGGCGCGGTGGCTCACGCCTGTAATCCCAGCACTTTGGGAGGCCAAGGGAGGCGGATTGTCTGAGGTCAGGAGTTCAAGATCAGCCTGGCCAACGTGGTGAAACCCTGTCTCTACTAAAAATATAAAAATTAGCCGGGCGTGATGGCGGGCGCCTCCCCAGTTACTCGGGAGGCTGAGGCAGGAGAATGGTTTGAACCTGGGAGACGGAGGTTGCAGTGAGCCGAGATCACGCCACTGCACTGCAGCCTGGGCGACAGAGCGAGACTTCATCTAAAAAAAAAAAATCCTTAAGTAAGACATATAGGTCAGTGTGCAGGAAGAAAAGTTGCTTAAAAAGAAATTTAAAACGGTAAGAAAAATTAATGAGTTAATAAAATCAAATGTTTAAGAAGACAAGCACTTTCTAGATACTTCGAAAAGAAATAATAGAGATTTGTGTTCCGTTAACATTATATATTCATTGCCTTGGAACTGTTATTAGCAGATCATTAAAAAACATGAATAGTAGTAATAGTCCCAAAATTCCTTTAAATGTATATTGCAGCTGGGAGCGATGGCTTATGCCTGTAATCCCAGCACTTTGGGAGGCAGAGGCGGGCGGATCACCTTGAGGTCAGGAGTTCAAGACCAGCCTGACCAACATGGTGAAATTCCATCTCAACTAAAAATACAAAAATTAGCCGGGCATGGTGGCGCGCGCCTATAATCCCAGCTACTCCGAGGCTGAGGCAGGAGAATCACTTGAACCCAGGAGGTGGAGGTTGCAGTAAGCCGAGATCATGCCACTGCACTCCAGCTTGGGGATAGAGCAAGACTCTATCTCAAAAATAAATGCATATTGGGCCAATAAAAATTTTTGAGGCGAGACGTGGTGGCTCACACCTGTAATCCCAGCACTTTGGGATACCAAGGCGGGTGAATCATGAGGTCGGGAGTTTGAGACCAGCCTGGCCAACATGGTGAAACCCTGTCTCTACTAAAAATAGAAAAAATGAGCTGGGTGTGGTGATGTGCGTCTGTAATCCCAGCTACACGGGAGGCTGAGGCAGGAGAACTGCTTGAACCCAGGAGGCGGAGGTTGCAGTGAGCCAAGATGGCGCCACAGCACTCCAGCCCGGGTGAGTGTTAGACTCCATCTCAAAAAAAAAATTTTTTTTTAAATCACGTTATCTTTAGTGATAGACAAAATAGCTTCTCTCCAGTTATTCAGAGAACTCTGAATTCCAAACTCCGAATACTAGGATATCCTTTGGGAACTGATTACAATAATAGAAAAATGTGGAAATTAATATGTCTTGGAGGGATGCACTATTATGTACACAATGTGATCTGACCCTGAAAAACAATGTATTTAGGGAAATACACTAAAACGAATAATTATGTTTTGGTGAAGAGATTTGAGTTCTTGTTTATATTTCAGATGTCTCTTATAAATAGCATATAATTGGGGATTAAAAATAGTCTATACAATACGTAATGATCAAAACAGGAGTGAAATTGAGGAATGAATTAAGTGATGTTCACTCTTTGAAGCATTATTTATACTCATGTAATTACTCCTGCGTTTGGGTTTAAAACTCTTATTTTTGTCTATTTGTCTCACCTATTTCTTATTTTTGTCTATTTATCTCACCTATTTCATGTTTTTCTCATCTTTCTTGCCTGATTTTTACTCATTCCAATTTTTTCGACTCTAGTAGTGTGGAAGTTTCATTTTATTATATTTTTGTTCTTTCAGTGATTACCCTAGAAGTTATAATGTGTATCCTTAAGGTATCAAACTCTAATTTAATCAATACTTTTATACCCCCCTCCGCCAAGAGAGGTAATACAAGAAACCTAGAAAACTAACTCCATTTACTCTCATCCCAAGTTACATGCTCTAGTTATCAGGTCTTATTTTTTAAAACCAAGTTTTATATAATCAGTGTTCTTTATTTACCACTTATTTTGCTCTTCATTCCTTCGTAAATCTCTGCCTGTCCATCTGGGTTCATTCCCCTTTTGTCTGAAGTTTATCCTTTAGCACAGGAGTCAGCAAGCTACAGTCCACAGGCCAAATGCAGCCCACGGCCTATTTTTGTGAATAAAGTTGCATTCGAATACTGTCAGGCTCGTTCATTTACGTATTGTTATGGTTGCTTTTGCCCCACAGTAGAGTTGAGTGGTTTGTGAGGGATCCCATACTGTGTGGCCTACAAGACTCAAATATTTACTATCTGACTCTTTTTTAAGACGGGGTTTCACCATGTTGGCCAGGCTGGTCTCAAACTCCTGACCTTAAGTTATCCACCCACCTCCGCCTCCCAAAGTGCTGGGGTTACCGGGGTGAACCACTGTGCCCGGCCTGACTATAAAGTTTGCCTCCCTTGCTTCAGGGTTTGCTTTTGTGTTGGTCAGCTAGTTGGGAGAACGCTCCCATTTTGTTTATCTAAAAATATCTTTATTTTGCTTTAAATTCTAGATGGATATTTTTATCAACTAAATCCGAGGTGTTTTTTTTTTTGGTGATAAAGTCTTGCTCTGTCACCCAGGCTGGAGTGCAGTGGCGAGATCTTGCCTTGGCTTGCTGCAGCCTTGGCTTCCTAGGCTCAAGTGATCCTCCCACCTCAGCCTCCCAAGTAGCTGGGACTGCAGGTATGCACCACCACAATGAGCTAATTTTTAAAATTTTTCTTGTAGAGACAAGGTCTCCCTATGTTGCCCAGGTCGGTCTGGAACTCCTGGGCTCAAGCAATCTGCCCACCTCAGCCTCCTGAAGTGCTGGGATTACAGGTGTGAGCCACCACGCCCAGTGGTTATTTTCTTTAGGCACATACATTCTACCTGACCTTTTACCCTCCACTGCCCCTAAGAAGTTCTATTTTTCACTCTTTTAAAGATAGCTGACTACTTTATCATGCTGTGGACTCATTGAACAATGAGCCTTCATTCATTCATTGAGAATCCATCAACATCTTTTATCAATTTAGGAAATTCTTAGCTCTTACCTCCTTAGATATTGCCTCTCTCATCAACTTCTGGACATTCAAATACATGCATATTAGATAGTTTTCACTGTATCCTCTCTTATCTCTTTACTCTCAGTTTTGCACTTTTACCTTGGTCTTTCAAAGCTGATGCCTTTTTCTGACAAATTTTATAGTTCACTAATCTTATTATAGAGCTGTATCTAATTTGTTAAATCCATCAGTTGAATTATTTTTCAGTTCTAGAATTTGTATCAGGTTCTTTATCAAACTTATAATGTCATTTTATAGTTTCTGGTTCCCTGATGAAATTTTCAAGCTTGGGTGCTGCTTTTTTTTTTTTTTTTTTTTTTTTTTTTTTTTTTTGAGACAGAGTCTTGCTCTTTCCCCTAGGCTGGAGTGCAGTGGCCGGATCTCAGCTCACTGCCAGCTCCACCTCCCTGGTTTACACCATTCTCCTGCCTCAGCCTCCCGAGTAGCTAGGACTACAGGCGCCCGTCACCTCGCCCGGCTAGTTTTTTTTGTTTTTTTTAGTAGAGACGGGGTTTCACTGTGTTAGCCAGGATGGTCTCGATCTCCAGACCTCGTGATCCGCCCCTCTCGGCCTCCCAAAGTGCTGGGATTACAGGCTTGAGCCACTGCGCCCGGACTTCGCTGCTTCTTTGACCTTAGTGAACAATTGTTGTGTAATCTGGGTTGGCCAGTTCTAAGGTTTTTTGTGGTCTGTTTAAGGATTTTTGTGGTCTGTTTAAGGTTTTTTGTGGTCTGTTGTTCGTGTTGGTTCTCACATATGAAGTCTTTTCTTCTGTGTCTGGTTTTCTTTGTGTGCTGAACATGTATTTGTAAAAAAAAAAAAAAAAAAAAAAACAGGTATAGAAATAATATAAGCCCTAAGTATAGGATATAATCCTTTCTTCCTCCAGAGAGGATTTTTATTTTACTTTGTTAGGTAATTGAAGAGATTAATAGTCAGGAACCACCATAATACAGGTTCAACGCCTCATTTTGTCTTGACCAACAAATGACAAAAATCTAGGCGGAAAGTCTGGCTAGGAGGCTGGGTGGGCACCATGGCTCACACCTGTAATCCCCACACTTTGGGAGATCCAGGCAGGAGAATCACTTGAGGCCAGGAGTTTGAGACCAGCCTGGGCAACATGGAGAAACCCTGTCTCTACAAAAAGTAAAAAAAAAAAAAATTAGCAGAGCATGTTGTGCGCCAGTAATCCCAGCTACTCAGAAGCCTGAGGCAAGAGGCTCTCTTGAGCCCCATGTGGTCAAGACTGCAATGAGTCATGACCTTACCACTGCACTCCAGCCTCGACAACAGAGCAAGACCCTGTCTCAAAAAAAAAAAAAAAGTCCAGCAAGATTTTTTTGTTTTGTTTTATTTACTTCCAATTCACATTTGGGATTGAATTTCCGGGTCCAAGCTTCAAGTGGGTGTGATTTATTAGAGTCCCTACCTTTGTGAGCCTAAACTGCTTTTTTTCTCAGTCCTACAGCCCACTCAAAGTGCAGCTCGGTTTCAATACTGAAGCTATTTCTACTAAATTGACAAATGCTGGCAGGGTATGGTGGCTCATACCTATAATCCCAGCACTTTGGGAGGCCAAGGCCAGTGGAGAACTTGAGGTCAAGAGTTTGAGACCAGCCTGGCCAACATGGTGCAACCCCATCTCTACTAAAAATAATAAAAATTAGCCAGTTGTGGTGACGCGTGCCTGTAATCCCATCTACTCCGGAGGCTGAGGCAGGGGAATTGCTTGAACCGGGGAGGCAGAGGTTGCAGTGAGCCAAGATCATGCCACTGCACTCCAGCCTGGGTGACAGTGAAACTCTGCTTCAAAAATAAATAAATAGACAAATGCCATCCAGCCAACAATGTGTCTTTGTGTGCTACACTACTTGTCTTGGTTGTCTTCTCCTATGTTCTGACCCAGCATTTCACTACTAGTTTTATTAGCTCTTTAATGATTTTAAGAATTTTAAAAATTTTTTGACTTTTTTTTCAGTTGTCTTCAACAGAAGGGTCACTCCAAATTACCTAGACTGCCATTAACAAAATTGGAAGTTTGTTCTCCTGTTTGTACATTTTTTCAATTTTTTATTTGATTTTACTTTTTTGAGACCGAGTCTCTATCACCCAGGCTGGAGTGCAGTGGCGTGATCTCTGCTCACTGCAACCCCCGCCTTCCAGGTTCAAGTAATTCTCCTGCCTCAGCCTCCAGAGTAGCTGGGGTTACAGGTGCCAGCCACCATGCCCAGCTCATTTTTTGTATTTTTAGTAGAGACGGGGTTTCACCATGTTGCCCAGGCTGGTTTCAAACTCCCGAGCTCAGGCAATCTGCCTGCCCACCTCGACCTCTCAAAGTGCTGGGATTACAGGTGTGAGCCACCATGCCTGGCCTTCAATTTTTTTTTTTTTTTTTTTGAGACAGAGTCTTGCTCTGTCACCAGGCTGGAGTGCAGTAGCGCAATCTAGGCTCACTGCAACCTTCATCTTCTGGGTTCAAGCAATTCTCCTGCCTCAGCCTCCTGAGTAGCTGGGACTACAGGCACCTGCCACCATGCCTGGCTAATTTTTGTATTTTTAGTAGAGATGGGATTTCACTATGTTGGCCAGGATGGTCTCTGACCTCGTGATCCACCCGCCTTGGCCTCCCAAAGCAAAATTTCTAAATGTTGTAACTATGTATTCATCTTAGCATCTGAAAAAGAAAAAAAAATCTCTGTATGTCTATGTCTACATTTTAGCAATGATAACCATTCCTCTTCCAGGAACAAGGTCTCAGAGGGAAACAAAATCATATAAAGTAGGGTTGAACTATACATTTAAAACTAGGTAATTAAAACAGAATAGGTACAAGTAACATGTTTTGCTAGCTGTCCACAACAGACAACTCTTCAATTTATTGTAATTTATAAACTAAATATGGTAAATAAAGGCTATTTCATACAAATTAATATTGCAGTTATATTTGGGACATCAGTACATACAATCAAATTTTATAAACATGGTGCCTATTAATTTTTGAGACAGAGTCTTGCTCTGTTGCCCAGACTGAAGTACAGTGGTGTGATCTCCGCTCACTGCAACCTCTGCCTCCCAGGTTCAAGCGATTCTCCTGCCTCAGCCTCCCGAGTAGGTGGGATTACAAGTGCCTGTCACCAAGCCCAGCTAATTTTTGTATTTTTAGTAAAGACAGGGTTTCACCATGTTGACCAGGCTGGTCTCAAACTCCTGACCTTAGGTGATCTGCCTACCTCAGCCTCCCACAGTGCTGGGATTACAAGCGTGAGCCACCACGCCCGGCCGGTGCCTATTAATGTAGATTTTAAAGTTCAATTTTTTTGAAAATTACTATCTTTTAGTCAGATTAAATTAAAACTTACTTTACAGACTGCCTTGGATTAACCTGCCTTTAGTTCAGAGCAACACAGATTACTTTTCCCACCACATAATCCTAGTATGTGAACATCTTGTTCTTATCACATGTTCATATTTGTATATCTAACACTTAACCAGACAAGGAACTCAATACTTTATAGCCAGAAACATCCTGAGTTCTGGTGAAAATGTATTAATATCTGAAGCTTGTAGAGAGGAGAAATGACAAGAGCCAAACCTAAACCAAAAGAACTAAGTAATTGGCTTATTCAAGACGGGAATTAAAATCAGTAAGCATACAAACTATATTGCTTGAAAGAAACTTTTAAAAATAATTTATATCTTTGAGATGGGGTCTTGCTCTGTCACCCGGGTGAGTACAGTGGCACAATCGTGGCTCACTGCTGCAGTCTCGACCTCCCATCCTCAAGGGATCCTTCCATCTCAGCGTCCTGAGCAGCTAGGATTACAGGCATGCGGCACCATGCCCAGCTAATTTTTTTATTTTTATTTTTGTAGAGAAGGTGTCTACTTATGTTGCCCAGGCTGGTCACAAACTCCTGGCCCCAAGCCATCGTCCTGCCTCAGCCTCCCAAAGTGTTGGGATTAAAGGTGTGGGCCACCATGCCTGGTTTTTTTTCTTTTGTAGAGATGGTCTTTCTCTGTCACCCAGGCTGGAGAGCAGTGGCTATGATCATAGCTCACTGCAGCCTCTAATTCCTGGGCTCAAGTGATCTTCCTACCTCAGCCTCCTGACTATTGGGGCATGCCACCATACCTGGCTAATTTTTACATTTTTTCTAGAGACAGGGTCTCATTATGTTGCTCAGGCTGGTCTCAAACTTCTGGCCTCAGGCAATCCTCCTATCCAGGCCTCCCACTGTGCTGGGATTACAAACAGGAGCCACCTCCCCACATGTTTGTTTTAAGAGTGAAAAGGTAAGGGTAGCTAAGGTAGTTTCACTCATATAGTAGACATTCGTAGATCTTTGTTGAAGGAAGAAAAGAGAGAAAGTGAAATTTAACCTGAAATCCTGAAGAATGAATAGAAAAGAGCTACTGAAGGGGAGTATGATTGGAAGAACTTTTCCTGTATAAGGAACAGCAAAATGTTGAAATCAAGACCATGGCTCCCAATAACTGAATTTCTGTATTGAGTTCTAGCTGGACTGTCAAACACAGAGAATAGAGATGAAGCTGAAGAGGTCTGGCAAAGGCCAGGCCCTGGAGGTTCTTCTTACTTTGAAGGGTTCTGAGTAGAATGACAAGATCAGATCTGTGTTGCACAGGGGAAATTGGACTTGAAGAGAACACAATTGGAGGTAAGAGGGACCAATTAGGGAGGGCAGTGGTTAAGGGAAGAGATGTAAGAGGTCTATACTAGGATAGTAGCGACAAAAATGGAAGGCCTTATTAGGAGGTAAAATCTGATTTAGTGATTGTTTAACTGAAGATATGAAGGAGAGAAAGCAGTAAAGAATAACTTAGATTTCTGGCTTTAGGGACTGAGTGAAAGTGTCATTGAACTGATAGAGAGGGAATACCAAGAGAGATTTGTAGGGGAAGATGAGGAGGTTCCATTTTGGACACACTGAATTCGAGATATCTGAGTTACCTAAGTGGTGTCATCTGCCAGGCCATTGGACATCCAGGTCTTCACCATGCCAGAGGAGCCTGAACTGGAGTTATCAGCATTTTGAGAATAACTGAAGTCATGAAAGTGGAGGTGATCGCTCAGGGGAAACCATGTAGAGTGTGACATAAGGACCTTGGTCAGGACCCTGAGGAATACCCAACATGTAAGGGATACAGAGAACATGACTGAAAAATGACTAGAGTAAGAAAAAATACAGAAGAATGTGGGCCGGACGCAGTGGCTCACACCTATAATCTCAGCACTTTGGGAGGCCAAGGTGGGCGAATCACAAGGTCAGGAGTTGGGAGACCAGCCTGACCAACATGGTGAAACCCAATCTCTACTAAAAATACAAAAATTAGCCGGGTGTGGTGGTGGGCACCTGTAATCCCAGCTACTCAGGAGGTTGAGGCAGGAAAATCACTTGAACCCAGAAGGGGGAGGTTGCAGAGAGCCAAGATCGCACCACTGTACTCCAGCCTGGTGACAGGGCAAGACTCCATCTCAAAAAAAAAAAAAAAAAAAAAAAAAAAAAGAAGAATGTGGTGTCATCAAAGCCAAGGGAAAAGCAGGGAATTGCCCATAGTGTCAAATGCTCCCTAGACAACAAACAAGATAAAAAATAAATAGGATCCACGGGATTTGGTGTCCTGAAGGTCATCTGTACTGCTGGGTGGCAGTTTTGATGGTAGTAGAGGGGTGGAAACCAGACTGCAGTGCATTGAGGATGAGTAAGTGGTGAAAAATGCAGAAAATGGATACAGAACAACATGGATTACTAACAAGATAAGGTGGCCAGGCGTGGTGGCTCACACCTATAATCCCAGCACTTCGGGAGGCCGAGGCGGGCAGATCACGAGGTCAGGAGATTGAGACCATTCTGGCTAACACAGTGAAACCCCGTCTCTACAAAAAATTACAAAAAATTAGCCAGGTGTGGTGGCAGGCGCCTGTAGTCCCAGCTACTCAGAAGGTTGAGGGAGGAGAATGGCATGAACCCAGGAGGCAGAGCTTGCAGTGAGCCGAGATTGCGCCACTGCACTCCAGCCTGGGCGGCAGAGCAAGACTCCATCTCAAAAAAAAAAAAAAAAAAAAAAAAAAAAGGTTAAGGCTCAAAATCAGTATGCTCAACAAAAGAAGCTGCCTCAAAAGAGTGCATACTGTATGGCTGCATTTGGATAAAAAACTAGAACAGCCAAATCTATAGTGACAACAAGCAGGTCGGTGGTTGCTGAGACCAGGTGTGGGGAAGGGGAATTGACTGCAAAGGGGCACAAGATAACTTTTGGGGGTGATGAAAACGTTACATTGCTTTACTGGGCTGTTTATGACACAGGTGTATGCATTTGTCAAAATTCATTGACCTGTACACCTAAAATGGGTATATTTGTTATATGTAAATTTACCTTGATACAACTTATTTTAGAAGTTTCAAAAATATAGTAAGTGAATATAATTCATTCAAGTCTTTGAATAAATTCATTCATTTGTGAAGAGGAACAGCGGGTAGTAGCTGAAAAAGCATTTGAAATAGAGGCAGAGTAGTTTTTAGAAGGAAAAGCCTTAAGCATATTTAAGTATTATTAAAGGAAAATCCAGAGAGGGGGAGCAGCTGACATTAAAGGAGGTGAGCAAGAGACAACAAAGTGAAGAAATGCAGTAAAGTACTTACCACTAGTGCTTTATCACTTATCACTAGACTAGTAACCAAACCTCAGGATTCCCAGGCTGGGACCTTCCAGTATAGAAAGTTTACTGCCAATACAGTTTGTGTTCTAGAATCAATTCTAACACTGAGTTCAGCTGATTATTGATGGTGCAACTATGAATAGGAGGTACAGGTTGGTTATAATGTGAACAGAAATGGCCTGAGAAAATTATTTAAACCATAACAACATAATATGTATATACTTCTGAAGACTGGTGGCAGTAGGGCTTAGAAAAGGGTTCATGATAAAAGGAATGAGAGTAAAGTAAAAAGATGAAAACAGTAAGATTTTCTTTTTGTTGAATACTCATCATGCACCATGCAAGTGTTTGATTTTTTTTTTTTTTTTTTTTTTTTTGAGACGGAGTCTCGCTCTGTCACCGGGACTGGAGTGCAGTGGCCGGATCTCAGCTCACTGCAAGCTCCGCCTCCCGGGTTCACGCCATTCTCCTGCCTCAGCCTCCCGAGTAGCTGGGACTACAGGCGCCAGCCACCTCGCCCGGCTAGCTTTTTGTATTTTTTAGTAGAGACGGGGTTTCACCGTGTTAGCCAGGATGGTCTCGAACTCCTGACCTCGTGATCCGCCCGTCTCGGCCTCCCAAAGTGCTGGGATTACAGGCTTGAGCCACCGCGCCCGGCCGCAAGTGTTTGATTTTTTTGTTTGCTTGGTTTGTTTCCAAGACAATCTTGCTTTGTCGCCCAGGCTGGAGTGCAGTGGCGCCATCTCAGCTCACTGCAACCTCCGCCTCCCGGGTTCAAACAACTCTTGGGCCTCAGCCTCCAAAGTAGCTGGGATTACTTGCGTATGCTACCACATCTGGCTAGTTTTTTTTGGTGGTTGTTTTTTTTTCTGAGACGGAGTCTCTCTCTGTCGCCCAGGCTGGAGTGCAGTGGCGCGATCTCGGCTCACTGCAAGCTCCGCCTCCCGGGTTCACGCCATTCTCCTGCCTCGGCCTCCCAAGTAGCTGGGACCACAGGCGCCCGGTACCACACCTGGCTAGTTTTTTTTGTTTTTTTTTTTGAGACGGAGTCTTGCTCTGCCGCCCAGGCTGGAGTGCAGTGGCCGGCTCTCAGCTCACTGCAAGCTCCGCCTCCCGGGTTCACGCCATTCTCCTGTCTCAGCCTCCCGAGTAGCTGGGACTACAGGCGCCCGCCTCATCGCCCGGCTCGTTTTTTGTATTTTTTAGTAGAGACGGGGTTTCACCGTATTAGCCAGGATGGTCTCGATCTCCTGACCTCGTGATCCGCCGTCTCGGCCTCCCAAGTGCTGGGATTACAGGCTTGAGCCACCGCGCCCGGCCGCAAGTGTTTGATTTTTTTGTTTGCTTGGTTTGTTTCCAAGACAATCTTGCTTTGTCGCCCAGGCTGGAGTGCAGTGGCGCCATCTCAGCTCACTGCAACCTCCGCCTCCCGGGTTCAAACAACTCTTGGGCCTCAGCCTCCAAAGTAGCTGGGATTACTTGCGTATGCTACCACATCTGGCTAGTTTTTTTTGGTGGTTGTTTTTTTTTCTGAGACGGAGTCTCTCTCTGTCGCCCAGGCTGGAGTGCAGTGGCGCGATCTCGGCTCACTGCAAGCTCCGCCTCCGGGTTCACGCCATTCTCCTGCCTCGGCCTCCCAAGTAGCTGGGACCACAGGCGCCCGGTACCACACCTGGCTAGTTTTTTTTTTTTTTTTTTGAGACGGAGTCTTGCTCTGCCGCCCAGGCTGGAGTGCAGTGGCCGGCTCTCAGCTCACTGCAAGCTCCGCCTCCCGGGTTCACGCCATTCTCCTGTCTCAGCCTCCCGAGTAGCTGGGACTACAGGCGCCCGCCTCATCGCCCGGCTCGTTTTTTGTATTTTTTAGTAGAGACGGGGTTTCACCGTATTAGCCAGGATGGTCTCGATCTCCTGACCTCGTGATCCGCCCGTCTCGGCCTCCCAAAGTGCTGGGATTACAGGCTTGAGCCACCGCGCCCGGCCTTTTTTGTATTTTTAGTAGAGAGGGGTTTCACTATGTTGACCAGGATGGTCTCAATCTCCTGACCTCAAGTGATCCACCTGCCTCAGCCTCCCAAAAGTGCTGGGATTACAAGCGTGAGCCACCAGGCCCAGCCCTAAGTGTTTTATATAAACATTATTCTCATTTATTACAACCACCTTTTTGGCCTTCCCATTTAATGTAAGAGGGAAAAAGCACAGGTCAACTAAACTGCCCAAGATCATACATCTGGTAAATTATAAAAGAAGAATCACAATGTAAATATTTCTTTTTTTCTTTTTTTGAGAGAGAGTCTCACTCTGTCACCAGGCTTGAGTGCAGTGGTGCGATCTTGGCTCACTGCAACTTCCGCCTCCTGGGTTCAAGTGATTCTCCTGCCTCAGCCTCCTGAGTAGCTGGGATTACAGGCATGCACCACCATGCCCAGCTAATTCTGTATTTTCAGTAGAGATGAGGCTTCTCCATGTTGGTCAGGCTGGTCTCGAACTCCCAACCTCAGGTGATCCGCCCACTTCCCAAAGTCCTGGGATTACAGGCGTGAGCCACTACGCCCGGCTTGAACTGCTTTATGAATAGTTCTGTTGCGATTGCACCTCTCCGAGTGGAGCTAAGTTATGTATTCAAAAACATTTAATACATGCAATTTGTAAGTCACTGTGGAAGGTGCTTTGGAAACTGCAAAGATCATGAATGAGACATAGTCCAGGAGAAAAGAGGTTATCTATCTACCAGAAGAAACTGATATATACCATAAAGGAGCCAAAGGTAAGTAAGTGTTGGAAATTCACAGAAAGAGAATGATTTTTGAGGAAATAAGGATATAAGAAGCAAAGGGACCCTTTAGGAGACTATTTTATTGGTTCAGCCAAAAGATTCTCAGTGCTTGAATTAGGACAGAGGCAGTGGAGACAGAGGGGGAGAAGGTTATTAGAGCTATTGCAGAAGCTGAAATTGCTGAATAATTGTGAAAAATAAGGAGAGAGGGGAATACCAAATGAAGCCCAAGTTTCTGTCTTGGTTAGCAAGTGCATGGTGGAGCTATTCGCCCAGATAGGGAGTTCAACAGGAGGAACAACTTGACAAGATTAGAAGACAGAAAGAGATGTCAATGTACTCATCCATCCCCCTCTGTGGATTACAGCTGAGCTGTGGCCATGTTCCTCAACCCAAGGGCCTGCACTGGTCAGGCCTGGGGAGGTGAGAACTCTCCACTAGAGAGTCTCTCTTAACCTATTCTGGTTTGACCCTGCCCAATTAAAACTAAAAGATAAAAAGACCTCTCTACTACTGAGAACCCCTAAGAGCTTCACCATCTCGACCTTAATTCGCCCACAGCTTTATGTATCCCTTTAACTCTTCTCAATGGCCCTATCTGAGTGTGTCACCTATTTCCTGCCAGGACTGTAACACATCATATTTATGTATTTTTAAATGAAGTATGTATGTATAACTGTATATGTATAGGAAAGATCTGGAAAGACGCACATCAAACTGTTAGTAATAGTGACCACCTGGTAACGGGGACAAGGGAGGAGGAACAAAGGAAAAGAGGGCTTCTCTTCTTTTATAACATTTGAATTCCTTAAACAAAAGGCTTGTACTACTTTTTTGTTGTTGTTGCCCAGGCTGGAGTGCCAAGGTGCGATCTCGGCTCACCGCAACCTCCACTTCCCGGGTTCAAGCGATTCTCCTGTCCCAGCCTCCTGAGTAGCTGGGATTACAGACATGTGCCACCACGCCCAACTAATTTTGTATTTTTAGTAGAGATGGGGTTTTTCCATGTTGGTCAGGCTGGTCTCGAACTCCCGACTTCAGGTGATCCACCTGCCTCGGCCTCCCAAAGTGCTGGGATTACAGGCGTGAGCCACCGTGCCTGGCCAAGGCTTGTACTACTTTTTAAATTAAAAAAAAAAAATTTTTTTTTTTTTTTTTGAGATGGAGTCCCGCTCTGTCGCCCAGGCTGGAGTGCAGTGGCCGGATCTCAGCTCACTGCAAGCTCTGCCTCTCAGGTTTATGCCATTCTCCTGCCTCAGCCTCCCAAGTAGCTGGGACTATAGGCGCCCGCCACCTCGCCCGGCTAGTTTTTTGTATTTTTTAGTAGAGACGGGGTTTCACCATGTTAGCCAGGATGGTCTCGATCTCCTGACCTCGTGATCCGCCCGTCTCGGCCTCCCAAAGTGCTGGGATTACAGGCTTGAGCCACCGTGCCCGGCCAAAAAAAATTTTTTTAAGTAGAAAAACAACATTAGTCTAGTGCAAAAAGTTCAGAGTAAAAAAAACAGAGTAAAGATGAAACCTCCACTTAATTCCCGTAAGAACTAGTAAACAAAATTACAAAGAAAAATCTTAAACTTAAAAAAAATTTAATGGTAAATACATATTGATAGAAATTATTCAGTTCTCCTATGAATGTAGCATCCGAGGATACTCTCCATATTCACGGCTCCCAGCCCTTCCCTCCAGGCTGACAGGGCAACGTGAGACCCACCAAGCCAGCAGACTCTTCCACTGAGCGCTCACCCTTGCCATGAAATTCCTGATGTAAGGCCACATGTTCCCGGATGCTACGCAGGAGGCAGAGATAGGTGGCAGCTTGGAAATGAAGCTCATGTTGGGCTCTGCACAACTTTTCACTGGTGACCTAGAGAAGCAGCAAGTCAGAAACTCTTAACCCAGCTACAGATACAGGTCCACAGAGACAGATTTAATAAATAAGCATTCACTAGAGTGAAAGTAAATTGCACAGAGGAAATACAGACATGTATGTATATACACATATACTTAATACATCTATAAAGGCACTCTATAATTATTAGTAAAGCTGACCTCTACTACATCTATAAAGGCACTCCATAATTATTAGTAAAGCTGACCTCTACTTCGGATTTTTAAAAGGAGTTGCATTGAATGTTCCTGTATTTCAGTCAGTACTGCAAGAAGTCATCTAGTTTCAATTCCTTCATTTTACAGATGAGGAAACTAAAGCTCAGAGATGCTCAGAGGTTGGTTAATGGTAGATATGGAAATTATAATTAGGTCACTGATCATTAATGTCACCTAAATAATATAATGTAGAACTTTCTCCCTTTCAAGCAAATAAAGGACTGCTTTATTTATATTTCTGTGACTTTAATTAATGTGGCATATACCTTTCATTACAATGAAAACTGAAAACTTGGCCGGGCGTGGTGGCTCACGCCTGTAATCCCAGCACTTTGGGAGGCCGATGCGGGCAGATCACGAGGTCAGGGGATCGAGACCATCCTGGCTAATACGGTGACAACCCCATCTCTACTAAAAATACAAAAAAAAACCCAAAAAAACAAAATTAGCTGGGGGTGGTGGCAGGTGCCTGTAGTCCCAAATACTTAGAAGGCTGAGGCAGGAGAATGATGTGAACCCAGGAGGCAGATCTTGCAGTGAGCCAAGATCAGGCTACTGCACTCCAGTCTGGGCAACAAAGCAAGACTCCATCTCAACAACAACAACAACAAAAAGAAAATTGAAAACTTACTTTGTCTGAAAAATGATAGCTTTGTGCTAAATAGTAACAAATGAAGGTTTTATGTATAAAAGTAGTATGCTTATGTTCATATTACTTATTACAATTGGCCCCCCATATCCATGGATTCTGCATCTTTGGATTCAATCAACTTCTGATCAAAAATACTAAGAAAAAAATAAAAGGATGATCATGTCTTACCAAACATGTTTTATCATTATTCCCTAAACAATGTAGTATAACAACTACTTACATAGCGTTTACATTGCACAAGGTATTATAATCTAGAGATAACAAAGTATACAGGAGGATGTGCATAGGTTATACTGCAAACACTACAGCATTTTATCTCAGGGACTTGAGCATCTGTGGATTTTGGTATCCCTGAGCGGGGCTGGGGGGTGTCCTGGAACCAATCCCCAGAGTTACTGAGAAATGGTTGTTCTTGCTCTCACCATTTGCTTATCCATCTGAAAAATCTGGACTCATGACTTTAAGAAGCTAGAAATTCCATATCCATTCCAAAGTCCCCAAATGACTCCAAACCTTTTTTCTTCATCATACTTATGAGATTCACTGCACTCTCTTTGACTAGTTCTGTATTCAAGGCTGTGAGAAAGGGGCAGGAAAAGTGAGATGGGGATGTGTACATAGCTCTGAGTGACTAAAGGAGCCACGTCCAAGTGTGGATTAATCTGGGCACCACTGCCTACATAATCCCCTCCCCCACCTTTTTTTTTCTTTTTTTCTTTTTTTTTGCCACAGAAGTACTTTAATGGATGCTGGTCCTTGTTTTCATTAACAGAAAATATATTTACCATTAAAAACAAAAGTTTTACCACCTTTTTTTTTCTTAAGACAGAGTCTCACTTTGTTGCCCAGGCTAGAGTGCAATGGCGTGAACATGGCTGTTGATCTCCCCAGCTCAAGTGATCCCCCTGCCTCAGCCCCGCAGGTAGCTGAGACTACAGATGCGTGCCACCATATCCGGCCATTTTTTATGAAAACAGGGTTTTACCATGTTGCCAGGCTGGTCTTGAACTCCTGGGCACAAGCGATCCACCCACCACCTCCTCCCAGAGTGCTGGGATTACAGGCGTGAGCCACCGCTACTGGCCTAATCCCCTTTCTCTATTTGAATATCTAGTGTTAGAATCTGAAAACTAGAATGTGTGTGGCTTCTTGGTTTTTGAAACAGAGTCTCGCTCTGTGGCCTATGCTGGAGAGCAGTGGTATGAACATGGCTCACTGCAGCCTTGATTGACTTCTTGGGCCCAAGTGATCCTCCCACCTCAGCTTCCCAATTAGCTGGAACTAGAGGATGAGACACCACGCCTGGATAATTTTCAAATTTTTTGGAGAGGTCTCACTACACTATATTGCCCATGCTGTTAGAATGTGGATTTTAAGATCTGCAGATCATGTTGAAAGCAACATTCGTTAGCTGCTTAAAAACATTATTAATCTGCTTTAATACAAATTTAACTTTTTAGTAATTAAAATTTTATGAGAAATCAACACCAATATCAAGCATTAACAAATCATAGCATCCATTTCTATTAATATATAAGCCTAAACGTGTGGAATTTGACATGGGAATTCTAGGTTAACGTAGGATAGAATACTGCCCTTGATTTGGTTGAGCCTGAATCATGAGGACAGAAGAGTCAGCAATAGACAGGAAACAGTAAATAGATCACAAGAACATAAAAGAGATCAAATGACATAGAACACTGCATTTTCCCTATGAAGGGAGGTTTCTCCCTAATAGAATCCCTTCTCCAGAGGGAAAGCATAGAGAAAATGGGATGGTTGAGTTAGCTCTGAGCCTGAAGGAAATAGAAACCATTTCCCCTATGCTCAAGGGCATTCCAGAGTGGTATTTCCGGAATGTACCATGAATTTCAGAACCATTACCAAGTCTCTCTCAAGGGTAATGTTATCCCCATAAGGTACAACTATAATCATGTCACCTCCTTAAAAATCTTAGAATGGGGCCGGGTTCGGTAGCTCACGCCTGTAATCACAACACTTTGGGAGGCTGAGGCAGGCGGATCAGCTGAGGTCGGGAGTTCAAGACCAGCCTGACCAACATGGAGAAACCCGTGTCCAAGAAAAATAAAATTAGCTGGGCATGGTGTCGCATGCGTGTACTACTTGGGAGGCTGAGGCAGGAGAATCGCTTGAACCTGGGAAGCGGAGGTTGCGCTCACCCGAGATCACAATCTTAGAATGGCTTCCCATTACACTTACAAAAAAGTTTAAATTCTTGTTCGGCCTACCACCTCATCTATCTCCACTTCACCCACCACACCCTAGGGCTAAACCACTCTCAATTGGCAATTGTTCTCCCCTTTGGCTTTCAATTGTTTAGCTTTTAAATCTGGACCCTAACCCCAATTTACTTGCTAACTCCAAATTAGTCTTCAGGTCCCTGATTAATTTCCTCCGGAAAACCTTCCCTAACTACCCCTTCTTTATACCCCAGCCCCTGTTGTCTACACCTTGAGCACTTATTTATCCTAAGTGCTTTACTGTATGGCTCCTCAGGTGGGGAGCAAGCTTCTTAAAGGACAGGACCCATGTGCATCTGATTCTTCCTATTTAGACTAGGTTCCTAGCACAGCCCCTAAGTTGTCACCTTTTAAAAACTAGGTGAATTTGAGTTCTAAGATTTTACATTCTGACGTCCATGGCTCAGAAATTCGACAGTTGATCGTTCTCCCTTTCCCAACATTGCTCAAGGGCAGCAAGTTTCCTTCCCTAAAGCCCAGTTTTTTTTTTCCGTCTCAAAAAGAAATGCTTCTTGGAATAACCTTTCTAGGGGACGGATGAGGAGATTGTTGGCCAGATGCTGTGGCTTTAAATCTAGTGACAGTACACCCTTCAAGTCCATCTTCATTCTTTAACCCCCAGCATTTCCTCTATTCCACTTTCCTGACTTTACCCTCCACAAAGGCAACAGACCAGCCAATGAAATCCTTCGGGACGGGTCCGCCCCTCTGCAGGACAGACTGACGTCCTCAGAGCGGCTCTGCGCCCCCGCCGGTCCTTTGGTCCCCGAGTTTATGCCAGAGCATGGAGCCTAGGGCCTGGGTTGGTTTGGTCAGAACCAGGGCTCCGTGGGAGGGCTGGCTTCAGAAATGCAGGAATTAGACACCGTGCTCCCCATCCCAGCCCAGACCCGACTCTTCCTCCCTCCCCAGCACGTGGAGAACCTGGGACGTGGCTCCCGTACCCGATGTGCACGGAAAGCCTTCACAAGGTACCGATAGGCCGCGGTGTCGCGATAGGGTCGGCCGGTGGCCGCGCTCAGGTAGCGCAACTCCCGCAGAAGTCCTCGCAAAGTGCGCGCCGGGGACCCTAAGGCCGCCATTTTCCTGTCCTTCTCCGAGCCTGGTGCCCGACGGCGTCCTACGACCCTGCAAAACCCCTCCTCCCGCCCAGGCGCCTAATGGTACGGTCGGACAGACTACAGGCTCCTCCTATCGACTGACTAGCAGTGGAACCGCTCACTTGTCCGTTGTATCGAGCCTTATTAATCGAAGGCCGAGGGGCGCCCTAACAAGAAAAGCAAACGAAACCCGATCGTTAACTGACGCTACCAGGTCCTCTAACCCAGAACAAGGATTTGGGTAAATATGGGCCTTTCTTCACGGCGTCATTTAAGATGCCCGTTAGCCGACCAACCGCTGAGTCTCAGGAGGAGCGGGCCCGGCGCGGGGTGTGGGTGTGGATTTGATACGGAACACGCTGAGAAGACCTTTTAAAATGATTTATAGAAGGGGTATCAAAAGTCAACGTATTGACGTTTCCCCAAATCCCAAGGCACCTGCGGCTCAGAGAAAGGACGTGGGAGTGTGCAGATTCTCGAAAATTGCAGCTAGTAAAAACACAAACACACGCGCTTCCCATTTAAAAAAAAGAAAAAGTAAAGTTGGCATATTTCGCTTTGTTTAGAAAGTGAAAAAAGTATTTTAAAGGCCAAAAACTTGAGGTCACCCCAGATGGGACTCGAACCCACAATCCCTGGCTTAGGAGGCCAATGCCTTATCCATTAGGCCACTGGGGCTTCTGTGAGCGACGCGCTCAAACAACATATTCAATTATTTTCGTCTTTGGTACGTCATCGTCATTTCATTTTTGCCTTACCCTATCCCACGAAACCACACCTAGCGCCCACGTGAGAGGTGACGTATGCTGGGACTTGTAGTTAGAGAACAAAAGTCCACATTACTGCGCCAAACGCTTTACCCTCGAAACTGCACCGATGCTCCGGACGTTGAACGGGCGCGCGCACGCATCTGCGTAGGCGCTTGCCTGCGCAGTAGTCCCTGCGCCTGCGCAAAAGCAGGCATGCGTCGTCGCGGAGCACAGCGCGCTAGGCAAATTGGCCGGATATTCGAGACTCGCCCTCTGAACGTCATCTGTTGGGTTTTTACCGGAAACAGACGGACCTTTTCCGGTGTTGCGACTTTCCGGGTGGAATTTGCTCCAGCGGCCGTTAGGTGGTGCCTGCCGCGGTCAGTTTCTGCTTCCTGTTGAAGCGTTGAGGCCATTTCCGCAGGCGGAGCGCGGTGGCTTATGCCTGTAATCCCAGCATTTTGGGAGGCTGAGGCGGGCGGATCAGCCTCGGATCATCTTAGGTCGGGAGTGTGAAACCAGCCTGACCAACACGGAGAAACCCTGTCTCTGCCAAAAATACAAAATTATTGGGGCGTGGTGGCGCATGCTTGTAATCCCAGCTACTCGGGAGGCTGAGGCCGGAGAATTGCTTGAACCCTGGAGGCGGAGGTTGCAGTGAGCCGAGATCGCGCCATTGCATTCCAGCCCGGGCAACAAGAGCGAAACTCCGTCTCAAAAAAAAAAAAAAAAGGAAACATGTGCCATGTCCTTTGAATTGGTGGGTCAACGATAAACATGGGACAGCGGGGAAGTAATAGTACATTGATTAAAATTAGCAGTTCATTTTTTGGTTCCGTTCCTAATTGTATAACTTGAACAAATCACTTCAGAGTCCCAGTAAACTTACCCTTACTTACAGTATCACAGGGGCTTCCCATTGTCCGTAAGTTCAGACGACATAAATTGATCCTCGCTTATATCTTAATCTTCATCTCTCACTTCGCTTCTTGTCACCCTCTGCTCCAGGTATCTCCACTTTCATTGTCTCTTCCCCACCACACACCTTACATGTTACTCCCTCTGCCTGAAACTTAACCATTTCTGTTAATGTGCCTCTTTACCCTTTGGGCTTCAGTTTACTCCAGAAGTCTAGGTTAGACGCATGTCTAGGCCCTTGAGGTCAATACGGCGAGGTGAAAATTACTCATTTCACCTCCTCTGGTCCCCTGTTGCTCCCTTTATTTACTCATCATAAATAACTCTTAATGTAGGTACATGGCCACTACTCTGTGCTGTAGTTGTCAGTCTCCTCCATCAGACTGGGAAATTGTTCAGCTCCGAAAGCCCTGTGCCTAACAGAAAAGGCTGTTTCTTCACCAGGCTTTACTCCTTGGTAGGATAGTCATAACAGCTTAGTCTGAAGCTCCTAAAGGAATTGGCACTGTCTGGCCCCAATGGCTAGGAGACATAAGCTACTGAGCAGGAATGACAAACAAATGGAACATCAATTGTTCATTAATGAGGAAAGCTGACTTGGTTGGAAACCTGGTGAACTGGACAGCACCTAGCCCACCTGTCCAGGGGGCAGCCATTACTCACCTCCACTGATTGTTGCCATTTTAGGAAAGCAAATCCTTTAAAAAAATTATTTTTCAGGAAACTCTGGAAATCTGTTTTAATGCTATAGCTTTCCTTCTAAATATTGGCTACTAATGAATACTTTAAAAGTACTACATGCCGCTGGGCACGGTAGCTCACGCCTGTAATCCCAGCACTTTGGGAGGCCGAGGTGGGCGGATCACCTGAGGTCAGGAGTTCAAGACCAGCCTGGCCAACATGGAGAAACCCCCATCTCTACTAAAAATAAAAAATTAGCAGGGTGTGATGGCGTATGTCTATAATCCCAGCTGCTTGGGAGGATGAGGTAGGATAATTGCTTGAACCCAGGAGGCGGAGGTTGTGGTGAGCCAAGATCTCGCCACTGCACTCCAGCCTGGGCAACAAGAGCAAAACTCTGTCTCAAAAAAAAAAGTACTGCATGCCAAACAGAACAGCCCCACAGACTTCTAGTCTGTAAAGAAAGAAGGAAGAAAAAAAAAAAGGGCGGTAGGATTCAAAGTTAAGAAAAGGTAAAAACATGGTGTGCCTACTTCATGGGAAAAAAAGCTGCTTTGATGATTCTGCCTTTTTATTTTTTCTTTTTAGAAAAAATTTTAAAACTTTATTGTCTTTTTAAGTTTTTAGATGATTTTCTTCTTTCCTGTCATCTCCTTAGCCTGATACCCTGCCTTATCTTTAGGGAAAAAATGCTCCTGAAAATAAATACAAAATGTAGTAAACTCATTTGTATTAACATGTAAGATTCTGTTCAAAACCCAGTCTCATTATAGGTCACTCTTCAGCACCCTCAGCTGATTACCACACTGGCTAAATTAAGGAACTTTAACATCTTAAACAGCTTTCTCAAGATTACCATTTTAAATGTTCCCCACTCTTGGCCGGGTGCTGTGGCTCATGCCTGTAATCCCAGCACTTTGGGAAGCCAAGGTAGGTGGATCACTTGAGGCCAGGAGTTCAAGAGCAGCCTGACCAACATGACAAAAACACATTCTCCACTAAAAATACAAGAATTAGCTGGGCGTGGTGGTGCGTGCTTGTAGTCCCAGCTGCTCTGGAAGCTGAGGCAGGAGAATTGCTTGAACCCGGGAGGCAGAGGTTGCACTCCAGCCTAGGTGACACAGCGAGCACAAACCTGTCTTAAAAAGAAAAAGTTCCCCGCTCTTACGTATTTTCAGATACTCAGGGTTTTCGGATAGTACTTTTTGGCTAGACACACCAACTAATTATTTAACTGAGTGTACAGTGATAGCCAGCAGCCTGGGCAACAAAGCAAGACCCCATCTTAACAAAAAAAAGATCACTGTATATATGGTGGTGCGTGACTGTAGTTCTAGCTACACGGTAGTTTGAGGATCACTTGAGCCCAGAAGTTCCAGGCTGCACTGAGCTATTATCTCTCCACTGTATGGCACGCTAGATGACAGCGAAACCCTATCTCTAAAATAATAATAATTGTTATTATTATTATAACAATAATCCCAGCACTTTGGGAGGCTGTAATCCCAGCCTGTAATCCCAGCACTTTGGGAGGCTGTAATCCCAGCCTATAATCCCAGCACTTTGGGAGGCTGTAATCCCAGCCTATAATCCCAGCACTTTGGGAGGCTGAGGCAGATGGATTGCTTGAGCTCAGAAGTTTGAGACCAGCCTGGGCAACAGCGAAAACCCACTTCTACAAAAACAAAAATAAATTTAGCCAGGTGTGGTGGTGTGTGCCTGTATTCCCAGCTACTTGGGCGGCTGAGGTGGGAGAATTGCTTGAGCCTGTGGTGAGCCTTGATCACACCACTACACTCCAGCGTGGGTATCAGAGTGGGACCCTGTCTCAAAAAAATTTTTTCTTTTTGTGAAGGTTTTTCTGTTTTGTTTTGTTTTGTTTTGTTTGAGATGGAGTCTCACTCTGTCGCCCAGGCTGGAGTGCAGTGGCACGATCTCAGCTCACTGCAACCTCCACCTCCTGGGTTCAAGTGATTCTCCTGCCTTAGCCTCCCGAGTAGCTGGGACTATAGGCGCATGCCATCATGCCCAGATAATTTTGGTTTGGTTTGTTTTTTGAGACGGAGTCTCGCTCTGTCGCCCAGGCTGGGGTGCAGTGGTACAATCTCGGCTCACTGCAAGCTCCGCCTCCCAGGTTGATGCCATTCTCCTGCCTCAGCCTCCCGAGTAGCTGGGACTACAGGCACCCCGCCACCAAGCTTGGCTAATTTTTTGTGGTTTTAGTAGAAACGGGGTTTCACCTTGTTAGCCAGGATGGTAATTTTGTGTTTTTAATAGGGATGGGGTTTCACTATGTTGGCCAGACTGGTCTTGAACTCCTGACCTCAAGTGATACACCCGCCTTGGTCTCCCAAAGTGCTAGGATTACAGGCGTGAGCCATCACACCAGACATTTTGTTTTTTCTTTTTGAAGTGGTTTATTTATTTATTTTTGAGACAGAATCTCTCTCTGTCACCCAGGTTGGAGTGCAGTGGCGCAATCTCAGCTCACTGCAATATCCGTCTCCCAGGTTCAAGTGATTCTCCTGCCTCAGCCTCCGGAGTAGCTGGGATTACAGGCGTGCACCACCACACGCGACGAATTTTTGTATTTTTAGTAAAGATGGGGTTTCACCATGTTGGCCAGGCTGGTCTCGAACTCTTGACCTTAAGTAATTTGCTCGCCTTGGCTTCCCAAAGTGCTGGGATCACAGGCATGAGCCACTGTGCCGAGCCAGAAGGTTTTAAAAGAGTAAAAACATTAAAACATAATAAAATAATCATTAAAACGAATGAATTAAATGAAAGCTATCACCCAGAGAGTTTGGTACCTATTTGGGTCATGATGATGATGTAATATAGCTCCCATGTGGAGCTATGTTCTTTGGGGCTGGCCCTGGAATAGCTGATCGCCACGATAGAACCTGCAAAGTGCTGTTAGCTTTGTTTGCAGATGGTCCACCATTATGGAATATGTCGTACCTGAGTGATGATATCTTGAGACAGCTCTCTCAGTTGCCATCATTTTTCCAGTAATTGTCAAATAGAGATGGCATAGAACCTCCAGGGGGACAGTTTTCCTGAGACTCTTAGAAATACGGCCAGGCGCGGTGGCTCAAGCCTGTAATCCCAGCACTTTGGGAGGCCGAGACGGGTGGATCATGAGGTCAGGAGATCGAGAACATCCTGGCTAACACGGAGAAACCCCGTCTCTACTAAAAAATACAAAAAACTAGCCAGGAGAGGTAGCAGGCGCCTGTAGTCCCAGCTACTCGGGAGGCTGAGGCAGGAGAATGGCGTAAACCCGGGAGGCAGAGCTTGCAGTGAGCTGAGATCTGGCCACTGCGCTCCAGCCTGGGCGACAGAGCCAGACTCCGTCTCAAAAAATAAATAAATAAATAGAAATGCTGGGCGTGGTGGCTCATGCCTGTAATCCCAGCACTTTGGGAGGCCAAGGCAGGCCGATCACCTGAGGTTGGGAGTTCAGGACTAGCCTGACCGACTGACATGGAGAAACCCTGCCTCTATGAAAAAAATAAAAAATTAGCCAGGCATGGTGGTGCATGACTGTAATCCAGCTACTCGGGAGGCTGAGGCAGGAGAATCGCTTGAACCCAGGGGCGGAGGTAGTGGTGAGGCGAGATCGCGCCATTGCACTCCGGCCTGGGCAACAAGAGTGAAACTCCATCTCAAAAAAAAAAAGAAAAGAAAAGAAAGAAACCTAAACAGTTTACTTCTTTAGTTCCTATTTGCTATGCTGTTTGTAATAAGAAGACTTGAGGGAAAGTATATGATTTACTGAGGTGAAACCTGACTATCAGGTTGAATGCACCTAGCATGATGAATTTAATGACAATCATTTGGTACAGTCACAATTCTGAATTGATTCAAATGACGTAGAAGTGACCTTGGAATTCATTTAGGTGCTACTTTTATTTTATATGAGAAATCTTAAGTTCAGTGAATTACACAAATTCATCCTGCTAGTCATTTTTTAGTGCATTTTTGTTGTTATGACATGTGACTTAAGATATCATTATGGAAGCCAGGTGCAGTGGCTCACACCTGTAATCCCTGCACTTTGGGAGGCCGAGGTGGGTGGATCACCTGAGGTCAAGAGTTCAAAACCAGTCTGGCCAACATGATGAAACCCCATCTCTGCTAAAAATACAAAAAAAATTAGCTGGACGTGGTGGCGGGCACCTGTAATCCCAGCTACTCAGGAGGCTGAGGCAGGAGAATCACTTGAGCCCGGGAGGTGGAGGTTGCGGTGAGCTGAGATAGTGCCACTGCACTCCGGTCTGGGCAATAAGAGCGAAACTCCATCTCAAAAAAAAAAAGAAAAGAAAAGAAAGAAACCTAAACAGTTTACTTCTTTAGTTCCTATTTGCTATGCTGTTTGTAATAAGAAGACTTGAGGGAAAGTATATGATTTACTGAGGTGAAACCTGACTATCAGGTTGAATGCACCTAGCATGATGAATTTAATGACAATCATTTGGTACAGTCACAATTCTGAATTGATTCAAATGACGTAGAAGTGACCTTGGAATTCATTTAGGTGCTACTTTTATTTTATATGAGAAATCTTAAGTTCAGTGAATTACACAAATTCATCCTGCTAGTCATTTTTTAGTGCATTTTTGTTGTTATGACATGTGACTTAAGATATCATTATGGAAGCCAGGTGCAGTGGCTCACACCTGTAATCCCTGCACTTTGGGAGGCCGAGGTGGGTGGATCACCTGAGGTCAAGAGTTCAAAACCAGTCTGGCCAACATGATGAAACCCCATCTCTGCTAAAAATACAAAAAAAATTAGCTGGACGTGGTGGCGGGCACCTGTAATCCCAGCTACTCAGGAGGCTGAGGCAGGAGAATCACTTGAGCCCGGGAGGTGGAGGTTGCGGTGAGCTGAGATAGTGCCACTGCACTCCGGTCTGGGCAATAAGAGCGAAACTCCATCTCAAAAAAAAAAAGAAAAGAAAAGAAAGAAACCTAAACAGTTTACTTCTTTAGTTCCTATTTGCTATGCTGTTTGTAATAAGAAGACTTGAGGGAAAGTATATGATTTACTGAGGTGAAACCTGACTATCAGGTTGAATGCACCTAGCATGATGAATTTAATGACAATCATTTGGTACAGTCACAATTCTGAATTGATTCAAATGACGTAGAAGTGACCTTGGAATTCATTTAGGTGCTACTTTTATTTTATATGAGAAATCTTAAGTTCAGTGAATTACACAAATTCATCCTGCTAGTCATTTTTTAGTGCATTTTTGTTGTTATGACATGTGACTTAAGATATCATTATGGAAGCCAGGTGCAGTGGCTCACACCTGTAATCCCTGCACTTTGGGAGGCCGAGGTGGGTGGATCACCTGAGGTCAAGAGTTCAAAACCAGTCTGGCCAACATGATGAAACCCCATCTCTGCTAAAAATACAAAAAAAATTAGCTGGACGTGGTGGCGGGCACCTGTAATCCCAGCTACTCAGGAGGCTGAGGCAGGAGAATCACTTGAGCCCGGGAGGTGGAGGTTGCGGTGAGCTGAGATAGTGCCACTGCACTCCGGTCTGGGCAATAAGAGCGAAACTCCATCTCAAAAAAAAAAAACATGTCATTATGGTATAAGATGAGTGTAGGAATGGTCTGCTACGGCATCTTGGCAACCATGCATGTCTCCATGTAGGCCACATATATTGCAGTTAGGCAGCCCCAAAATCTACTTCCCCACTTTTCAGCAGAAAGCCCTGTGATTGCTCCTGATGCAAAAAGGGGATATGCCTGGTAAGGAGCTACTGTAAGGCAGTTTCTCATCCCTATTTTTTGGGAGACTGCTACAGGGCCATTTCTTATCAACTTCTCTAATGTCAGTTGAGCACAGAACTTTCCACTTTATTCTAACTTTATGGTACAGCTGCAGACTTCTGCGTAAGTTTATAAAATGCCTTGGCTGCAGTTGGATTTGGCTCCATGACAGAGCAATCCACCACTTAAGCTATCATTTGCTTTCTGTGATTCATCATCATCCTGCTGGACTGGGGACATGGGAGCAGACACCATCTTGCTTTTGCTGTCTGTGTAAATAATAAACTATCTGAACCTATTGGACTCATTGTCTCCTTCTTGACTGGGTCTGTGGAAGTTTAGCAAGTGAGTCTAGAAACTGCTGCAGTGTTGGGCACTGAGCTGTTGCTTAGCGACTGCTTGACCACTTGAAAATGAGGTGAATATAAAAGAAATGACATCACATTTGGAGTCATACTCAGTGTGTGAATAATAGACTCATTAAAATGTCCATCAACAGGGATGAATAAATAAAATGTAGCATATCTGCAGTGGAATACTACTCAGCAATAAAAAGGGACAAATTACTGATGCATAACACGGATGAATCTAAAGTCATTATCCTGAGCAAAACCAGACACAAAGCCTACATACTATATGATCCATTTATATAAAATGCAAATCAATCTATAGTGACAGAAATCTCATTTGGGGTAGTGGTTTCAGTTATATAAAAAACCATTAAATTGTATACTTTAGCCGGACATGGTGACTCACGCCTGTAATCCCAGCACTTTGGGAGGCCGAAGCAGGCGGATCACTTGAGGTCAGGAGTTTGAAACCAGCCTGGCCAATATGATGAAACCCCGTCTCTACTAAAATTACAAAAACTAGCAGGGCTTGCTGGTGCGTACCTGTGATGCCAGCTACTTGGGAGTCTGAGGCACAAAAATCGCTTGAACCCAGGAGGCGTAGGTTGCAATGAGCTGAGATTGCACTATTGCACTCCAGCCTGGGTGACAGAGCAAGACTCTGTATGAAAAAAAAAAAAAGAAAGAAAAGAAAAAAGGCCAGGAGCAGTGGCTCACGCCTATGATCCCAGCACTTTGGGAGGCCGAGGCGGGTGGATCTGGAGTTCAAGACCAGGCTGGCCAACATTGTGAAACCTCGTCTCTACTAAAAATACAAAACTTTGCCGGGCGTGGTGGTGGACACCTGTAATCCCAGCTACTCAGGAGGCTGAGGAAGGAGAATCGCTTGAACTGGGAGCCAGAGGTTGCAGTGAGCCAAGATCGCACCATTTCATTCTAGCCTGGGCAAGAAGAGCAAAACTCCATCTCAAAAAAAATAAATAAATAAAAATTGTATACCTTAAGCAGATGAAGTCAGGTCAGAACACTCTGTGTATATCAGTTGTCTTCTTTCTGAACTGATTTCCTATATGTATTAATTAAAGGCTAAACTGCTATAACAAAGAGACCTCAAACACAGTAGCTTAAATTAAAAATTAAATAAAAAATATTTATGTTACATAATATTCTAGAAGTGGTCATTCCAGGTTAGTAGGGCAGCTCTGCTCTAAAAAGTCATCTAGGGACTGAGCTTCCTTTTGTAGCCGTGGGACAAGCTCAAGCTGATTAACCATTGCTTAAGTTGTGACAGGTGACATGGAGCCAAAATTGTCCAGGCATGTGCAATAGAAAGGGCTGTAACCTCCTAATTGTTACCACCACTAGCCTGGCAGACCAGCTGCATTGGCATCACCTCGGACGAGATGGCCAGGCCATAAAAGCTGGACCCACCTGTAGACTGGAGAGACAAGTTTGGCTGCTGCCTCCCTCCTATCTCCTTGCCAGTTGACTTGTGATAATAAAGCTTTTTTTCCCCTCAAAACCCAGTGCCATAATATTGGCGTCTATGCAGCATTCCCCAGCACATTAGGGGCGTTTTCAAACCCTTGTAGTTTCACTCTGTGCCGATTCAGTAGTTCCCCCTTATCCGAAGGCTGTACGTTCCAAGACCCTCCGTGGATGCCTGAAACTGCAGATAGTACTGAATCCTATATAGACTGTTTTTTTCCTATACACACATACCTATGACAAGGTTTAATTTATAAATAAGGTACAGTAAGAGACTAATGACTAATAAAATATAACAATTATAACAGTATACTATAATAAAGTTTATGTGAATGTGGTCTCTCAAAACATCTAACTGTACTGTACTCACCCATTTTCAGACATCGGTTGATAGCAGTAACAAGCTGGAAGGTGAAACCTCAGTGAAGGAAAAACTGTATTCCATTAGATCCACTTTTCTTTTCTTTTCTTTTTTTTTTTTTTTTGAGACAGAGTCTCACTCTGCTGCCTAGGCAGGAGTGCTGTGGCACCATCTCGGCTCACTGCAACCTCTGCCTCCTGGGTTCAAGAAGCAATTCTCCTGCCTCAGCCTCCCAAGTAGCTGGGATTACAGGCATATGCCACTGCACCCAGGTAAATTTTGTATTTTTTGGTAGAGACGGGATTTCGCCATGTTGGCCAGTGAGGTCTTGAACTCCTAACCTCAAGTGATCCACCCACCTTGGCCTCCCAAAGTGCTGTGTTTACAGTCATGAGCCACCATGTCCAGCAGATCCACTTTTATTTATTTATTTATTTGTTTGTTTGTTTGTTTATTTTTGAGATGGAGTCTTGCTCTGTCACTCAGGCTGGAGTGCAGTGGCACCATCTCCGCTCACTGCAAGCTCTGCTTCCCGGGTTCACACCATTCTCCTGCCTCAGCCTCCTGAGTAGCTGGGACTACAGGGGCCCGCCATCACGCCTGGCTAATTTTTTTGTATTTTTAGTAGAGATGGGGTTTCCACCATGTTAACCAGGATGGTCTCAATCTCCTGACCTCGTGATCCACCCGCCTCGGCCTCCCAAAGTGCTGGGATTACAGGCGTGAGCCACCACGCCCAGCCCAGATCCACTTTTCAACAGAGTAGCTCACTCACAAAAAACCCTCTCATCCTTTCTCCACAACCCTCCTAATTGCCTGCCCTGGTTTCAGTGGAGGGGAAATACTTTCTCTTCCTGAAAGCCATGCCTCTGTTGCGAGAGGAGAGAGGTTATAGATTGAGTCCATCAGCAATGGCCAATGGTTGAATCAGTCAGGCCTACATATGACTGTGTATGAAACTGCCACTAAAATTTCTATACCACAGGGTTTTGGGAGCTTCGGGGTTGGTAATGCATTGAGGTGCTAGTAGGGTGGTGTACCCAGAGAGGGCACAGAAGCTCCACTTATCCCGTCCCCATACTTTGTTCTATGCATTTCTTCCATTTGGCTGTTCCTAAGTTGTATCCTTTATAATAACCTGACGACAGTAAGTAATGCACTTTCCTGGGTCCTGTGAGTCATTCTAGCAAATTATCAAATCTGGGAGGATTGTGGGAACCCCTGAATTTATAGTTATGTCAGACAGAAGTGTGGGTAACTTGGTGACCCAATGCTAGAGACTGGCCCAGGTCGTATAAGTGAAGGCAGTCTTGTGGGACTGAATGCTTCAACCTGTGAGTCTTATAGTAACTCTGGGTAGTTACTGTCAAAATGAATTGAATGGTAGGATTCTCGGTTGGTGTCTAGAGAGTTGGAGAATAGGTTGGTGTCAGGAAGGGAAAGAAACAACTACCCTCATTTGGTGTTGAAGAGGTGTGAGAAAAACCCAACAGTGGTATTGTAAAATGGTGCAACCGCTATGGAAAACTGTATGGCAGTTCTTCGAAAAATTAAAAATAGAACTACCATAAGATTCAACAGCCCCGGCCGGGCGTGGTGGCTCAAGCCTATAATCCCAGCACTTTGGGAGGCCGAGACGGGCAGATCACAAGGTCAGGAGAGCGACACCATCCTAGCTAACCCGGTGAAACCCCGTCTCTACTAAAAAATACAAAAAACTAGCCGGGCAAGGTGGCGGGCGCCTGTAGTCCCAGCTACTCGGGAGGCTGAGGCAGGAGAATGGCGTGAACCCGAAAGGCGGAGCTTGCAGTGAGCTGAGATCCGGCCACTGCACTCCAGTTTGGGCGACAGAGCGAGACTCCGTCTCAAAAAAAAAAAAAAAAAAAAAGATTCAACAGCCCCACTTCTGGGTATATATCCAAAAGAATTGAAAGTAGAAACAGATATTTGTACACCCACATTCATTCATGGCAGCATTATTCGCAATAGCCAAGAGGTGAGAACAACCCACGTGTCCATCAATGGATGAATGGATAAATAAAATGTGGTCTATCCATAGCATGTAATATTCAGCCTTACAGAGGAAGCAAATCCTGTCACATGACAAACAACATGACTAACCTTGAAGACATTACACTAAGTGACATAAGCCAGTCACAGAAGGACAAATACTACATGATTTCACTTACATGAGGTATCTACAGTTGTCAGAGTCATAGATAAAGAGAGTTGAATGGTGGTTACCAGGAGCTGGAGGTAAGAGGCAAAAAGGAGTTGTTTAATGAGTACACAGTTTCAGTTCTACAAGATCTGGAGATCTATTTTACAACAATGAAAATATACTTAACACTTAAAACATATTTAAGAATGATAAATGTTATGAATTTCTCATACACTTAAAAATTGAAAAATTTCTCTGACACTTAAAAAACTGATTTTGTTTGATTTTTGGCCTCTATAGATACCCCAAACTTGCATTAATTGAGGTCATCTAAGGTGATGTACATTTGAAGCAAATAGTTATTTTTCCAAGTAAAGTAATTGAGAGGGCACCCTATAATATGAGAGGTGTTATAAGGGCTTGACTACAAGACAACTCTTTTCTGGGGATTTTTGGTGGTGGGGGAGTTGGGGACTTCAGGCTCATATGGTACCTTGCCCAGAGTGCACAACTTGTGGACCTTGTGGAGCCAGCATGAGAACCCAGGACTATCTGACCCCAAAGCTAGAGTTCTTAATCATTGCACCTTGGTACCTTTGCAGCCATGGCCACAGCTATTTGGTGAATTAATTGAACAGGATTTGGGAGAATGTTTTTCTGCTTTTCCTTTCCAGTTATGTTAGTGGCCCCAATCCTTGATCCCATTCTCAGTTTGTGGGTGCTAAATCCTGGTCTGGGGGCAGCCAACCAGCCTAGAGCAAAGTTGGATTCCAAAGAAGGGTTTGGCCCTCATTTTGAATAGCTGTACAAGTAGAAACATACTGGCACAAGATAGTCTGAGACTTCTGGAGCTCCTACCTCCATTGCCCACGTAAGAATGCTCTCCTGCCAGTTCCTGTGGGTTTGGAGCTATGAAAACTAAAAACTCCTATGGCTTAGAATGGAACAACCTTCTCTTCTCTGTAGTGGATTAGTTCTGTTTCAGTGGGAATGAAAGTGTCAGGCCAGTGGGGCTCAATACTGAATATACATTAGAATTACCCAGGGAAACTTTCAAAAACACCAGTGACTGGGACCTACTCCCAGAAATTCTGATTCACAAGTTGGGCTAGGGTCCAGGCAACAGTAATTTTCTTTTTTTCAAGCTTAATGTGTAGCTGGGGTCAAGAACTGCTGTCTCAGCAGATGAGCAACTGGAACAGTGGTTGACTGGGGGAGTCACAAGAGTATCCCCATTTCTCCTTTACCCTTCTTGTCAGGGTCCAAATTGTTCAGAGACATCTCTGAGGCAAGGCCCCTGTAAGAAAAGAAGAAACAAGTCTTATTTTTGAAAAAAAAAAAAAAATTTGCCACAGCAACTGGCCATACTGACCTCTAAATCATTCCCTGGCTTTATTTCACACTAATTTCTGCCTTTGGCCTTGAAGTTTATAATTACAAAAAAAAAAAAAAATAGAGATTGGATCTTGCTGTGTTTCCCAGGTCGGTCTCAAATGCCTGGGCTCAAGTAATCCTCCCATCTCAGCCTCCCAACATGCTGGGATTACAGGTGTGAGCCACCACAGCCTGCCTGAAGTTCATTATTTTTAAATTGCTGCTAAAAACCTCTGCGTTTGAGTTTAATCTTTAGTTTCTATTGACAGGTTTCTAATTTATTTTCCTTTTTTTTTTTCTTGAGACAGGGTCTCAGTCTGTTGTGGAATGCAGTAGTATGATCATAGCTCACTGCAGCCTCCACCGCCCCAGCTCAAGCAATCCTCCTGCCTCAGCCTCCTGAGTAGCAGGGACTACAGACATGTGCCACCATACCTGACTATCTGATTTCTGATTTAACATGTTTTTGTGAGTTTCATAATGCTGATGCTGGTTCATCTTTGGTGTGAGTCATGATTCATACTAATTTTCCCTGGACTCTTTCCCAGTACAAGCTAGATGACCTATGTCTCATCTTCCACGTGAGCCAGGATGCAACTGCTCAGAGTCAGGACTTCTCACTCTAGCAGCTCTTCTGTCCTAGGTCCCTGTCAGGGTCCACTGGCTCTAGCTGTGGCCCCTGATATGCTTTGGCTCTGTGTCCCCACCAAAATCTCATGTCAAATGGTAATCCCCACACGCCAAGGGAAGGGCCTCGTGGAAGGTGATTGGATCATGGGGGTGGATTTCCCCCTTGCTATTCTCATGATAGTGATTTCTTACTAGAGCTGATGGTTTTAAAGTGTGGCATCTCCCCCTTCACTTTCTCCCCTGACACCATGTAAGCCGTGCCTTGCTTCCTCTTCACCTTCCATCATGATTGTAAGTTTCCCAAGGCCTCCCCAGCCATGTGGAACTGTGAATCAATTAAAGCTCTTTTCTTTATACATTACCCAGTCTCAGGTAGTTCTTTATAGCAGGGTGAAAATAGACAAATACAGCCCCTTTTGATATAATCTTTCAAACCCTAGCTGGAATCCTGACACTCTCAGAGTCAACAGAAGAGGAAACTATATAACTTAAGGATAATGAATTAATCTGTCCCACTCACACTCATGTTTATCAACCTCTAGTTCACAAGTATATGGTTTTAAAGGGCAAATACACAGGAGGGATTAGGGAGAATTCTATCAGTTATTCTCCTTGTGATAGAAATTTAAGCAGTTTTCTAAGATGCAGCAGATTTTAGCCAGCCCTGAAGAAATGGGATAATTTTCTGGAAATAAGTCTTCAATAACTGTTGTGGTAATGGGTGATAAGAATTCTGGATTTACTGAACTGCCAGAAGACTCTTACCTTCCATTCTATGCTATTAGTTCATTCAGGCAGAGTGCTATGGTTTTAATGTATCCCCCAAAGTTCATATGTTGGAAACTAGGTTCCTAGTGCAAGTGTTGGGAGGTGAGGCCTAATAGGTGATTAGGTCATGAGGACAGAGTGCATTACTATTGTTATTGCAGAGTGTTCGTTGTCACTAGAGTGGGCTTGTTATAAAAGTGAGTTTGGGCCCCTTTTGCTTTCTTGTCCTTCTGCCTTCTGACATAACACAAAGGCCCTTACCAGATGCCAGCACCTTGATATTGGACTTCCCAGCCCCCAGAATTATGATAAATAAATTTTCTTTATAAATTACCTAGTCTGCGGTATTCTCTGATAGTAACACAAAATAGACTAATACACAGAGTAAATAATAAAATGTTGGCTCTGGGCTGGGTATGGTGGCTCACGCCTGTAATCCCAGCACTTTGGGAGGCTGAGGTGGGCGGATCACCTGAGGTCGGGAGTTTGAGACCAGCCTGACCAACATGGAGAAACCCCGTCTCTACTAAAAATACAAAATTAGCTGGGTGTGGTGGCACATGCCTGTAATTCTAGCTACTCAGGAGGCTGAGGCAGGATAATCGCTTGAACCCGGGAGGCAGAGGTTGCGGTAAGCTGAGATCGCGCCATTGCACTCCAGCCTGGGCAACAAAAGTGAAACTCCGTCTCAAAAAAGATAAACAAATAAAATAAAATAAGAAGAAAAGAAGAAGAAGAAAATACGTTTGTTAAAAGGATGCAGGGTGCTTCTCACAATTTTATGGTAAGGCTAGAGACCAGGCTTGGGAGTGACATAGCCAACAACCTCACCCAAAATCCTGCCACAGATCTGGTCCAGTGAAAACATCCCCAGGCACAGTCACCACAGTTTGCAATGCTGACACAGTGGCCCTGGCCAGACCTGGACACCTGCACCAAAGCTACTGCTGCAGCACACTGGCAGTGGCTGGCTTCTCTGCTCCCACGTGCGCCAGGATGAGTCTAAGTCATCATCTGGGTCATGTTCTCAAGTGGGTGGTTCTAATTGGCATGGCCTGGGTGATGTGCCCATGTCTTGGCTTCAAGGAAGCCTGGGAAGGCAAATATTTTATCATTCAATGAATTTTACTGCACACCTGCTATGAGTTAGGCGCTCTTTTAGGTGCTAAGGAAATCAGAGCAAGCAAAACAGGTAAAAGTTCCTATCCTCACAAAACTTCTGTTCGAGAGACGGGCAGATAATGATAAATAACAAGTAAAACAAAGTTTGTCAAAGCGTGATGTGTGCTATGGGGAAAATAAAGCCAGGGCTGGGGACTGGACCTGCTGCTTTGTAATGTGTTCTGGAGGTCCTTCCTGAGAAGGCGATATTTGAGCTGAGAGGCAAATGATAGGAGGGTTCTGCCATTTTCAACATGTGTGTGTCCATATGCTGTATGGGGCAATGCCCATTTTTTGTTTGTTTGTTTGTTTTGAGACAGAGTCGGGCTCTGTTGCCCAGGTAGATCTTGGTTCACTGCAAACTCTGCCTCTTGGGTTCAAGCGATTCTCCTGCCTCAGCCTCCCGAGTAGCTAGGACTACAGGTACATGCCACCATGCCCAGCTAATTTTTGTATTCCTAGTAGAGATGGAGTTTCTCCATGTTGACCAGGCTGGTCATCAAACCAGTTAATTTTTGTACTTTTAGTAGAGATGGGGTTGCTCCATGTTGACCAGGCTGGTCTCAAACCCCTGGCCTCAAGTGATCCACCCCACTTAGCCTCCTAAAGTGCTGGGATTACAGGCATGAGCCACCGCGCCTGGTGCAATGCCCATGTTTTTAACTAGAGAAACCCTACCTTCACTCCCCAGCCATTGTCAGGTCTCCTCCATCCTGTCCTTCAAGCTTTGTGTGAAGGTAAAGGAGTTCTGGGACAACAGTTTACTATGCCCAGTGAAACTGGGACAGCAGTTTACTATGTCCTGCGGACAGACTCCGAGGGCCCAATCTTTACTCTTCAACTACAGCAAGGACTGGCAACCTGGATGTGCTACCATAATTGGGGGGAGATTTTGGTGGGCAAGTGTCAGGACTGATGAAAATGAGTATACATCAGAGTATATGTGTGTGCATGCATTTCTGTTGAGTGTGATGCTATAGATGTTGTGTCTGAAAGCAGTGATTTTGGCCAGGCACGGTGGCTCATGCCTCAAATCCCAGCACTTTGGGAGGCCGAGGCAGGTGGATCGCTTGAGGTCAAGAGTTCGAGACTAGCCTGGCCAACATGGTGAAACCCCATCTCTATTAAAAATACAAAACATTAGCAGCCGGGCGCAGTGGCTCAAGCCTGTAATCCCAGCACTTTGGGAGGCTGAGACGGGCGGATCACGAGGTCAGGAGATCGAGACCATCCTGGCTAACACGGTGAAACCCCGTCTCTACTAAAAAATACAAAAAACTAGCCGGGCGAGGTGGCGGGCGCCTGTAGTCCCAGCTACTCGGGAGGCTGAGGCAGGAGAATGGCGTAAACCTGGGAGGCGGAGCTTGTAGTGAGCTGAGATCCGGCCACTGCACTCCAGCCCGGGCCACAGAGCAAGACTCCGTCTCAAAAAAAAAAAACAAAAAAAAACAAAACATTAGGCGGGTGTGGTGGCGGGCGCCTGTAATCCCAGCTACTCAGGAGGCTGAGGCAGGAGAATCAGTTGAACCCAGGAGGCAGAGGTTGTAGTGAGCCAAGATCATGCCATTGCACTCCAGCCTGAGTGACAGAGCAAGACTGTCTCAAAAAAAAAAAAAAGATTTCTAAACTTTTAAATTATGTACTCGTATCAGTAAAAGTCTTGTCCCTCCCCTGTAAGCCTTTGTATTTATTTTAAAATTATATACATTTACTACTGAAGCATTATAAAATATGAAAAAATAGAAATGTTTTAAAAACACTTATTTTGAAAATATTTTTATCAACACTAAAAAAAGTCCTAATTTCTCTCAGTAAAGAAAGATTATGATTGTGCATTTTATTGACAACAACGTAATTCAGCATGTTTCATTGTTCTGAAAAATCTTATTTGTTTATTTATTTTTTTGAGACATAGTCTCACTCTGAGGCCCAGGCTGGAGTGCAATGGCGCAATCTCGGCTCACTGCAACTTCCGCCTCCCAGGTTCAAGTGATTCTCCTGCCTGTGCCCGGCTAATTTTTGTATGTTTAGTAGAGACAGGGTTTCGCCATATTGGCCAGGCTGGTTTCGAACTTCTGACCTGAGGAGATCTGCCTGCCTCAGCCTCCCAAAGTGCTGGGACTACAGGCGTGAGCCACCGCAGCCAGCCATATTCTGAAAAATCTTTAGCACATTATTTCAGGCAACAAAATTGCACAGTGATAAACATTTCTAAACATTCATTTTTCAAATTTCTCTCTTCATAGTATAAGTTTCTTTTACAATTGGCAGTTAATGTCTAATTAAACCTTAAAAAAATTTTTAACTTAAAGAGACCCATCAAGGATCTCCATTTTTTCCCAAGTATCAGCTAGGTATCCATATTAGTCAGGGTTTAGCAAGAAAAAGGGAACCACTGTAGGCCTTTCAAGCAGACAGGAATTGAGTGCAGGGTATTTAAATGCTTATGACATCATAAGAACAGCAGCGGGAATTAGGAGCTAGGGGAAGCCTGCCACCACACAGTGCTTCAGAGTACGGGAGCTTGGTTGTTTCTATCACCCAGGTCAGGAAAATGCAGGAAACCTCTGTTGATGGCAGAGGCCCCAAAGCACTGAGATGGGGCTAATGGATCACTTGGAGGCTACTGTGGGATTTTAGGTCTACCATGGCCTCCAAAATAATAATACCACTTTTTCCTTGCACATATGAGAACTTGCATGAGTACAAAAAAATCACATCTATTCGAGACCAGCCTGGCCAACATGGTGAAACCCCATTTCTACCAAAAATACCAAAATTAGCCAGGCGTGGTAGCGGGCACCTGTAATCCCAGCTACTCAGGAGGCTGAGGCAGGAGAATGACTTGAATCTGGGAGGCAGAGGTTGCAGTGAGCCGAGATCGCGCCACTGAACTCCAGCCTGGGTGATAAGAGTGAGACTCTGTCTCAAAAAAAAAAAAAAAAATCAGTCCAGAAGCTTGCAGGCAAGAGAAATTAAGAAATGCAGTTTCCATAATTCTAGTCCCTGTAATACGGAAAGTAGCATATAAAAATTTGGGAACGAAGCCTGATTGCCAAAAATATGCTGTGAACCTCAGGGCAGCACACTCCTGACAGCCTCTTGTCATCAAAGGAGAGGTCAGTATATGAGAAATGCTTGACTCTTTTGTAAAAGAAAACTAGGTGATTAATTTTGACATTTGACACCCAGCTGATTTTTGTATTTTTTGGTAGAGACGAGGTTTCACCATGTAGGCCAGGCTGATCTTGAACTCCTGACCTCAAGTGATCTGCCCACCTTGGCCTCCTAAAGTGCTGGAATTACAGGTATGAACCACTGCACCCGGCCAACAATTCTTGTATATGAGATTTTCATGGCTTCTTTCCATTACATAGTAGTTTCTGTTATTTGAACGTCTTGCTTTTAATCAAGTTAACCCACTGATGACATCCTGCGGCATGGAAACTGCAGTACATGATAATACTCAGAATATTATGAAACCCATAGCAGGCAAGTTGGACCTGCTGGATGCAAGGAGAGAGTGAGTGATTCCTTCTCATCACTGCCACTTGTCAGCAAGTGACTGGTTTCTGTCCTGTGTGACTTCTTTCTGTCCTGTGTGAAACTGGGGGTGGTTTACACAGCCTTTCCAGGAAATAGCAGGATAATCTTCCTCTTTGGTTTTTAAAAAAAATCCAGCTGAGCGCGGTGGCTCACACCTGTAATCCCAGCACCTAGGGAGGCCAAGGCGGGCAGATCATGAGGTCAGGAGATCAAGATCGAGACCATCCTGGCCAACATGGTGAAATCCCGTCTATACTAAAAATACAAAAATTTGCTGGGTGTGGTGGGACGCCACAGCACTCCAGCCTGGCGACAGAGTGAGACTCCGTCTCAAAAAAAAAAAAACAAAAGTCCAGATGGTATAACATGAAAACTCCAAAGTTCCAATGAAACATCTTCCCATTGCTGGCTTAGACTGCCCCGGCCTGGAAGTGGGCCAAGAGGGCCAGGGGACATGGCCCACCTGCTTCCCTGACCTGTCCTTCTACACTCCCATGCAGCCTTTTGCTGAAGGAGCTAAGGTATGAACAAAAAACAACTTTGCTTTCTCAGGAGTGCCCCTACAAATCAGTTGTAATGATATGTTCTTTCCTAGGCCTGGATGACATTTATAGTTTTTCCAGCCTCTTTTGGGTAACAAACAGGTTAAAGAGTTTCTTGTTTTGTTTTGTTTTTGTTTTCTTAAAAAATAGTCTTGGCTGGGCGTGGTGGCTCATGCCTATAATCCCAGCACTTTGGGAGGCTGAGGTGGGTGGATCACCTGAGGTCAGGAGTTCAAGACCAGCCTGGCTAACATGATGAAACCCCATCTCTACTAAAAATACACAAATTAGCCAGGCGTAGTGGCACGTGTCTATAGTCCCAGCTACTCCAGAGGCTGAGGCAGGAGTATCACTTGAACCTGGGAGGGAGAGGTTGCAGTGAGCCGAGATTGCACCACTGCACTCCAGCCTGGGTGACACAAGATTCTGTCTCAAAAACAAAAAAAGAAAAAAAGAAAAGTCTCTTCTTCTAGGTATTAGTCAGTCTTATCCAGTGTCATCTCAAAACTTCAAATGTGAATGACTTGAAAGCCTCTCTCCTTCTCCAGCCTGGAGTCTGTGGGGTCACGGTCAGTGTCATTCCTCTTTCTCATACTGCCTCCTCCAGCCTTGCTGGCTGCTGTCCCTGGCCTGCTGCTGTCCTGGGGAAGCAGGGGAAGAAGGTCAGGTTTCACTCCATGAGTTGAGTCTGGGAGTGACAGATTCCAAATGGTGCTTCTTTTCTCCTAGGTGTCTTCTCATGGGTTCTGGAGAGTCTCCACCCCCAGGCCACCTGCTGTCCCCCGGAGGCTACACCTTCTCTAGCTGGACACTAGGATACCTGTCCAGCCCCTTAGGCTCCAGAAGTCCTTCCCTCCCTTGAGGTTATCCCATCCCTCCAGTGTTCCCTTTGGCTGGAATAAGGCTGCCTCCCTTTCTAGAAAACTACGGCAGGCCTGCAGGAACTCTGAGAGTGCAAACCATGCCAAAGGCGGCCATCTCCAGGGGCTAGCCACCGACAGGGAGTCAAATCCCAGTCCACGTGTCCCTCAAACCCCAGAAGACATGTCACACTTTCCAAAAGGTCCTCTTGAAGTGCTCCATTATTTAGCATGAGCTGAAGATGAGGCACCCACCCCCTCCTGCCTAGGGAGAAGGGCCATGTCCAGCACACAGACAACTGCTCCAAAGCAATCCTCTCACATTCCACCAAGGCTGGGATGTGGATGCCAAGCTAACCCTTCCCAATGTGGAGCTAATGGTTTTACAATCTCAGCATGAGCTGCGAAGGTGATCTAGCTCCTCCTGCCTTTAGAATGTGGAAGTACTTGGCACCTACTGTTTTGTTCTCAGCCTTTGGGGTCTCTGGTGAAACTGACACAGAAAGAGTCCCATTTTAGTAAAAGAAATTCTCATTATAAAAAGTAACCCCTTCCTCACGCCAGCATACCTGATGTGCCACAGGTGCCTCATGACAGCCTGACTTAGGAAGCGGGCTGTGTGAAGGCATAGCTAATACAGAATTATTACATATTTATATATTACATCCTTATGTTAATATGACCTTTTATACAAAATATATAGAGGATGTTTTTCTTTTCTTTTTCTTTTTTTTTTTTTTTGAGATGGAGTCTCACCCTGTCGCCCAAGCTGGAGTGCAGTGGCATGATCTTGGCTCACTGCAACCTCCGCCTCCCGGCTTCAAGTGATTCTCTTGCCTCAGCCTCCTGAGTAGCTCGGATTAAAGGTGCACACTAACACACCTGGCTAATTTCTGTATTTTTAGTAGAGATGAGGTTTCACCATGTTGGCCAGGATGGTCTCTAACATCTGACCTCAAGTGATCCGCCCACTTCGGCCTCCCTAAGTGTTGGGATTATAGGCATGAGCCACTGTGACTAAAATCCCAGCACTTTGCCAGAATTTTTGTTTTTGACATTATGGATAATTAGATGTGCAGATAAATCTCTGTCAATATAGGCTACCTTAAAGTGTTGGGTGAAATTTTGTTTTGGTTTTGAGACAGAGTCTCTGTTGCCAGGCTGGAGTGCAGTATTGTCATCTCGCCTCACTGCAACCTCCGCCTCCCAGTTCAAGCGATTCTCCTGCCTCAGCCTCCTGAGTAGCTGGGATTACAGGCACCCGCCACCACGCCTGGCTAATGTTTGTATTTTTTTTTTTTTTGAGACAGAGTCTCTCTCTGCTGCCCAGGCTGGAGTGCAGTGGCCAGATCTCAGCTCACTGCAAGCTCCGCCTCCTGGGTTCACGCCATTCTCCTGCCTCAGCCTCCTGAGTAGCTGGGACTACAGGCGCCTGCCACCTCGCCTGGCTAGTTTTTTGTATTTTTTAGTAGAGACGGGGTTTCACCGTGTTAGCCAGGATGGTCTCGATCTCCTGACCTCATGATCCGCCCGCTTCGGCCTCCCAAACTGCTGGGATTACAGGCTTGATCCACCGCGCCCAGCTAATGTTTGTATTTTTAGTAGAGACGGGGTTTCACCATGTTGGCTAGGTTGGTCTCAAACTCCTGACCTCAGGTGATCTGCCCGCCTCGGCCTCCCAAACTGCTGGGATTATAGACATGAGCCATCGCGCCTGGTCAGAATTTTTGTTTCTGAAATTATGGATAATTAGATGTGCAGATAAATCTCTGTCAATAGAGACTACTTTGAGTGTTGGGTGAAATTTTAATAAATACATAAAAAATACTTTAAAGCATGACTGAGCTAACAGGGAAGTAAAGGAGACCAGAATAACTGGAGGTCAGAAGGAGGAGGACCTGGAAGGAGAACAGGAACAGCAGTGTTTGCCTTGAGGGCCTGTGGTAATCCCTGGTGGCCTAGAGGCTGGAATTTTTTTTATCATTTTTTATTTTTTAGAGATGGAGCGTCTGCTATGTTTCCCAGGCTGGACTTGAACTCCTGGGCTCAAGCAATCCTCTTGCCTCAGTCTCCAAGGTAGCTGGGACTACAGGTAGGCATCTGCGCAACTGGCTTTAGAGGCTGGATTTTTAATTTGCCTCAGGCAACTAAAAGGAAAGAAGGCCCCAGACAGGCATGGTGGGACAGCAGATCAAGGCTCATGCCTGTAATCCCAGCTCATGTCTGTAATCCTAGCACTTCGGGAAGCCAAGGATGGCAGATTGCTGGAGGTCAGGAGTTCGAGATCAGCCTGGCCAACATAGCGAAACCCCATCTCTACTAAAAATACAAAAATTAGCCAGGCACAGTGGTGCCCACCTGTAATCCCAGCTACTCAGGGGACTGAGGCAGGAGAATTGCTTGAGCCCAGGAGGCAAGAGGTTTCAGTGAGCTGAGATTGCACCTCTGAACTCCAGCCTGGGCAACAGAGCAACATTCCATCTCAAAAAAAAAGATTCTTGCACTCTTGCCTAATGCTGGGGCCCCAGAGACAGGAAATTGCTGAGAATGAAAAAAGCATCCCTGACCTTGTTGAGAAGAAGCTTTTCTGTCTTCACTGCAGTGTTGGGGGGGTGGGGGGCAGAGTGGAAAAGCCCCCAACAAGAGTCCTTAACCACCAGCCGGAGAACCGCCCACAGGAGTCCTTAACCACCAGCTCTTACCACTTGCATGAATGTGTGGCTGAAATCCATCCTAACTTCGCGGCCCAGAGATCCTAAGCTGAAAATTAATTTGAAAGGGTCAGCCTTGGGTCAGTAATGTCCCTAGGAACCTGGAAGAAGCAAAGCAAGTCCTCTCTAAAGGAGAGGACTCTAAAGTAAGTCCTTTTTTTTTTTTGAGACGGAGTCTCGCTCTGTCTGTCGCCCAGCCTGGAGTGCAGTGGCCGGATCTCAGCTCACTGCAAGCTCCGCCTCCCGGGTTTACGCCATTCTCTCGCCTCAGCCTCCCGAGTAGCTGGGACCACAGGCGCCCGCCATCTCGCCCGGCTAATTTTTTGTATATTTTAGTAGAGACGGGGTTTCACCGTGTTAGCCAGGATGGTCTCGATCTCCTGACCTCGTGATCCGCCCGTCTCGGCCTCCCAAAGAGTAAGTCCTTTCTAAAGAAGAAATCCTTCTTCTTTAAATCCAGGCCTCAAATTAAAAAAAAAAAATTAGTTGGGTGTGGTGGCACGCACCTGCAGTCCCAACTATTTGGGAGGCTGAGGTGGGAGGATCACTTGAGCCAAAGAGGTCAGGGCTGCAGTAAGGAATGATCATGTCACTGCATTCTGGCCTGGGCATACAGTGAAACACTGTCTTAAAAACACAAACAAAGAAAATATCCAGGCCTCAAGGAATGTCCATAAAGTTCTTAAGTGCAGGGATATATCACACAAAAATCACTAAACACACAGAGAAATAAGCCACCATGAGCAAGTTAGTAGAAAACAGTAAACTGCACAATCAGACCCACAGTCTAAGTTCAGGTCTGACTCAGGTGCCTGGAAGTTTGCGCTAGGAAAGGCTGCTGGTGCTCCCGGCCCACTTGCTAAAGCACAAGCTGGGGGCTGGACCTTGCCCATGCCCCTGACTTTATGTCACCAGCTAAGGAAGCTGATAAGCTCAGGGAGAAACAAGCTCGGAGGTTAAAATCACCAGATATTTTAAGAGTACAATCACATCAAAGGAGACAAACTGTCCTACACAAATCAGGACTCTAAAATAAGCACAACAAAGATCCTCAGAGAGATAAGAGGATGGTAACGAGGAACAAGCAGTGGCACAGAATCCAGTGGAAACACTGATATGAAGTTGGTAACAAACTCAGTAGAGTGGATAAAAACAATAATAGTTGGGCTGCATGCGGTGGCTCATGCCTGTAATCCCAGCACTTTGGGAGGCCGAGGTGGGTGGCTCACACAAGGTCAGGAGTTTGAGACTAGGCTGGCCAACATGGTGAGACCCCATCTCTACTAAAAACGCAAAAATTAGCTAGGCATGGTGGCAGGTACTTGTGATCCCGGTTACTTGGGAGGCTGAGGCAGGAGAATCACTTGAACGCAGGAGGTGGAAGTTGCAGTGAGCCAAGATCGTGCTACTGCACTCCAGCCTGGACAACAGAGCGAGACTCTGTCTCAAAAAAAAAAAAAAAAAAAAAAGCCAAAACAACAAGAATAGCTGAAAAATGAATAATGATCTAAATCAGCTGAAGAAATTTTTCTAGAAGGTACCGAAAAGTAATAAGGATATGGAAAATACCAAAGAACGTTTAAGAGATATGGAAAATATTAGTGTCAATATCTGCCTAATATGAGTTCCAGAAAAAGATAAAATGGATGTAAGAAAGAGAATGTATTAAAAAATTGTAAGTGTGTGTATTTCATGTTGGGAGTCAAAAAAAAAAAAAAAGAAGAAGAAAAAAAGCTTAAGTGTGAAGTTTTAAAGATTAATTTTGAGACCAGACTGGGCAATGTAGTGAGACCCCTGTCTCTAAAAAAAATTAAAAATTAGCTGGGTGTGGGGGTGTGCACCATATAGTTCCAACTACTTGGGAGGCTGAGGTGGGAGGATCAGTTGAGCCTGGGAGGTGGAGGCTGCAGTGAGCCGTGCACTCCAGCTTGGATGGCAGAGCAAGACCCTATCTCAAATAATAATAATAAAGATTAATGATAAAAAGATCGCAATGCAAAGGTCTTGTGGAACATCAAACAGAATAGAGAAGGAAAAATCTAAACTTTGACATACTGTAATGAAATTTAGGAACACTGGCCTGTAGTCCTAGCTACTCGGGAGGCTGAGGTGGGAGAATTGCTTGAACCCAAGAGGCAGAGGTTGCAGTGAGCCGAGACCACACCATTGCACTCCAGCCTGGGTGACAGAGTAAGACTCCATCTCAAAAAAAAAAAAAAGAAATTTAGGAACATTGAAGACCAAAAAAAAAAAAAAAAAACAAAATTCTAAAAGCTTATAGAAAGAAGGAATATAGCTCACAAAAGAATAAAAATTGGATTGGCATTAGTCTTCCTAACAGAAAAATTAGAGACAAAAAAGCAATGAAACTATATATATATATACACACACACATATATATATTTTAATATTTTTTATAATTTTTATAATTATATATAGAGATATATAAAATTTTTTTTTTTGAGACAGAGTTTCACTCTGGCCATCCAGGCTGGAGTGCAGTGGCACGATCTCTGCTCATTGCAGCCTTTGCTTCCTGGGCTCAAGCGATTCTCTAGACTCAGCCTCCCGAGCAACTGGGATTACAGGCCCCTGGCACCATGCCCAGCTAAGTTTTGTATTGGTAGTAGAGATGGGTTTTCACCATGTTGGCCAGGCTGATCTGCTTGCCTCGGCCTCCCAAAGTGCTGGGATTATAGGCATGAGCCACCGTGTATGGCCATAAAATTATATTTCTAAGTGATGAAGGAAAAGAACCTAGAAAATTACATCCCACTAAACTATTATTTAAATGTGAAGAAGCAAAGATGATACTTTCAGACATACAAGGTTTTAACAAGTTTAAAACCAGCACAGAAGCCTCTTTGAAAACTCTCCTGGAATAAGTACTTTTATACTTCATATATTATACTTAATATACTAAGAACTTACTAAGCACATGAAAAGATGTTCAACACCATTAGTCATTATGAAAATTCAAATCAAAAGAATAACAAGATACCACTTATACCCACTGGGAGATGATAGCCATAATTTAAAAAATGAAAAATGACAAATGCTGATGGGAATGTAGAGGAACTGGAACTTTTTTTTTTTTTTTTTTTAGATGAAGTCTCGCTCTTGTTCCCCAGGCTGGAGTGCAGTGGCGCGATCTCAGCTCACTGCAACCTCTGCTTCCCAGGTTCAAGCAATTCTCCTGCCTCAGCCTCCCCAGTAGCTGGGATTACAGGCACCTGCCACCACACCCGGCTAATTTTTGTGTTTTTAGTAGAGACAGGGTTTCACCATGTTGGCCAAGCTGGTCTTGAACTCCTGACCTCAGGTGATCTGCCTGCCTCTGCCCCACAAAGTGCTGGGATTACAGGTGTGAGCCACCGTGCCTGGCCTGAGCCACTGTGCCCGGCCAGAACTGGAACTCTTATACATTGCTGGTGGGAACGTAAAATGGTTTGGTTACTGTGGAAAAGAGTTTGGTAATTCCTCAAATGAAACATAGTTACCATGAAACCCAGCAATTCCGCTCCCAGGTCTATACCTAAGAGGACTGAAAACATATATCCACATAAAAACTTGTGCACAAGTGTTAATAGGAGCATCATTCATAATAGCTAAAAAGTGGAAACAGTCCAAGTGTCTGTCAACTGATGAATGGGTAAACTGTGACATATTCATACAACAAGATATTATTTGGGGTATAGATATCTAGATATTAAATTTAATACCAGACAGGGAAAAAGTCACAAAGAAAAATGAGGGACATCATATTGGTAAAAGAACATTGTATCAGTGCTCGCTTCAGCAGCACATATACTAAAACTGGAATGATACAAAGATTAGCACCGCCCCTGCACAAAGATGATACACAAATTCGTGAAGCATCCCATATTTTTAAAAAGATATTATATCAAAAAGATATAACCATAATGAATATACATGCATCCAAAAACATTCATGGTTCTTTGAAAAGTTATTGAGAAGGAAGAATGGCAAGACTGATTAAGAGTAAGATGATGCAGCCGGGCGCGGTGGCTCAAGCCTGTAATCTCAGCATTTTGGGAGGCCAAAATGGGTGGATCACGAGGTCAGGAGATCGCGACCATCCTGGCTAACATGGTGAAACCCCGTCTCTACTAAAAAATACAAAAAACTAGCCGGGCGAGGTGGCGGGCGCCTGTAGTCCCAGCTACTCGGGAGGCTGAGGCAGGAGAATGGCGTGAACCCGGGAAGTGGAGGTTGCAGTGAGCTGAGATCCGGCCACTGCACTCCAGCCTGGGCCACAGAGCGACACTCCGTCTCAAAAAAAAAAAAAAAAAACAAAGAGTAAGACGATGCATCTAAACAAAGCACAGCATGAAAACAGAAACAAACACACAGGAGATTACAAACAATTAAAAACTGGCCGGACATGGTGGCTCACATCTGTAATCCCAGCACTTTCAGAGATCAAGATGGGCAGATCCCCTGAAGTCAGGAGTTTGAGACCATCCTGGCCAACATGGTGAAACCCTGTCTCTACTAAAAATACAAAAATTAGCTGGGTGCGATGGCACATGCCTATAATTCCAGCTACTTGGGAGGCTGAGGCAGGACACTAGCTTGAACCCGGGAGACAGAGGTTGCAGTGAGTTGAGATCATACCATAGCACTCCAGCCTTGGTGACAGAGTGAGACTCTGTCTAAATAAATAAATAAATAATTCCACAAACACACTTTTTATTTTATTTTATTTATTTTTTTGAGACAGAGTCTCACTCTGTTGTCCAGGCTGGAGTGCAGTGGCGTGATCTCGGCTCACTGCAACCTCCGCCTCCTGGGTTCAAGTGATTCTCCTGCCTCAGACTCCCCAGTAACTGGGACTACAGGCGCCCACCACCACACCCAGCCAATTTTTGTATTTTTAGTAGAGATGGGCTTTCACCATATTGGCCAGGCTAGTCTCGAACTCCTGATCTTGTGATCCACCCGCCTCAGCCTCCCAAAGTGCTGGGATTAGAGGCATGAGCCACTGCGCCCAGCCATAAATACACTTCTAAAATAATTTCTGGGCCAGGTGCGGTAACTCATGCCTGTAATCCCAGAACTTTGGGAGGCTGAGGCAGGTGGATCACCTGAGGTCAGGAGTTCAAGGCCAGCCTGACTAACATGGTGAAACCCCATCTCTACCAAAAATACAAAATTAGCTGGGCATGGTGGCACGCGCCTGTAATCCCAGCTACTTGGGAGGCTGAGGCAGGAGGATCGGTTGAACCCGGGAGGCGGAGGTTGCAATGAGCCAAGATCGCGCCACTGCACTGCAGCCTGGGCAACAAGAGCATAACTCTCTGTCTCAAAAGAAAAAAAAAAAAATTCTGTCAGTGTTGATCATATATAGGTATTATGGGAAAAGCACTTGATCGAATTCAACTCATGCATATAATCAACCTTCCCAGAAAATTAGGAATAGAACTTTAAGTTCATAAAAACTATATACCAAAAATCTAGAATAACACCATACTTAATGGAGACGACTTAAAATACGGAACACAGTTGCCACTTTCCCCATTACCGTTTAGCATAGTATTAAAGGATCAGTCTAATGCTCTAAGACAAGATGTAAAATGTGAAATTGAAAGAGGAGATAAAACTGTCATTATTTGTACATTATATGATCACTTCCATTGAAAAGCTAATAAAATAACCAGATGAGTTATTAGAATAACAGTTTAGCAAAATTGCTGGATATAAAATCAACTTTAAAGGATGAACAGCATTCCTTAGTACCGACCACAAATCAGAAAACAAAGAATAAGATACAATTCACGGAAGCAACAGCTATAAAATACCTAGAAATTAATATATAAACAAGACCTTCGTAGAGAAGTTTTAAAAGCTTTATTGGAAGACACACAAAAGAATCTGTAACTTAAAGATTCTATTATTCTCCTTAAACCACTCTACAGGGCTCAAAGAAGGCGAATTCAATGCAAATTCAATCCTAATCAATATTTCAACTGGATTTTAAATGGAAGTGGAAAAGTTTATTCTAAAATTTATATGGAAGAATAAAAATCCATAATTAGCTGGGCCAACATAGAATAACAAAGATGGGACTCTCTTTACTAGATATTAAGTCATATTGTTAAGTCTATGGTAATAGAAAACAGTAAGATACTGGTGTGGAAATAAAAAAAGCAATGGAACAGAACAAAGCTCAAAAATAGATCTTTCCATATACGAGAACTGGGTATATGATAAAAATGGTACCACAAATGAATGGGAGAAGTATTGATCTGTTAGGTGGCATTGGGAAAACTGCTTCACTAAACATAGAAGAATAAAGTTAGATCCCTACATTACACAATATACAAAGGTGGATGCCAGATGGATTGTAAATGAAAATGTGAAGGCAAAACTATAACGCTCATAGGAGAAAATTCTGGAGGATATCTTTGTGGTGTAGGACTAGGGAAATATTTCATGAGTAAACTGTCCCAAACACAAACATAAGACAAAAAGTAGATTAATTAAAAAGTAAAGATTTCTGTTCAATAAAGGATGTCACAGGCAAAGTTAAAAGACAGGTAACAGACAAAAGTAACTGACACATCTAAAACTGGTAAGAGATTAATATCCGTAAGACACCAAAATGCAATTGCACAATGAGCAAAGATCAGCACCCAACTGACAGAAGGGAAGACTAACTATCACCTTGTTTTTGGTAATAAGGAATTGAACATAACCTAGTTATCCACTGTGAGGGGAACAGGTGTGTATAACGTGGTGCGTGCACACTAGGGAATCTGTGCAGCAGTAAGAAGCAACACCCCGAATGGACGCATAGCAACATGCATGCATCTAAGTAGAAAACAGGAAACATGGCTATCACAGTACCATTGGTATGAATTAAAATTGTATACATAAACACAATACTACTTACTTTGAAGAATGCCTGCAAAACAAGGGGCGCATATCAAAAAAGTAAGAGTGGAGACTATGGGACAGAGCAGAGTGGGGACTAAGGAAGAGGAGAAACTTAATGGATAATGAAGTGAGGGAATGAGTTCTCGAGCTGACTGATGATGACAATGTGCTATGAATCAAGGCATATGATTCATGCATTACTTTGCATTTGAGTACAAAGTAGAAAGAAATTATCCACAGCACATACTCACATATAGTTTGAAACTAAAGCAGGCATTTGACTACAGACAGACAGACTGAGGCTATCATGGACTCCCTGCGGAGCCAGGTCCTTGGAATGGCAGAGCAGACAGAGCTAGATCTTGGTGACACGGAGTCACTCCATGACGCTCTTCAACTAAACCATGTATCTGTAAGACCACTCAGATGAACCAGAAGATTCCCTTGACTTTTTCAGCCAGGGGTTTCTGATACCTGTGATGAAACAATTTTAACTGCTATCTATCTATGTCTGTACTTTAAGCAATAAATACACCAGATTTTTAAACAACACTATAACTTCACTTCTATACTTTTGGGAAATTAGGGGACCAAGAGGAAGCACACATTTAAGAAGTAAAAAGACAAGAGACAGAATAATAGTAGCCACCATTTATAAGCTCTTATTATGTGCTAGGCACTGTGCTAGGTGCTTTCCATACCTTGTCTCTAATCCGAAAAACACACCCATCTCGGGTCCCATCCCTGTGCAGATGAGGAAATGCGCTTGAAAGGGAAAGCGTCTTGTCTAGAGTGACACAGCTTCACAATGGGGTCCTGTGAACCCGTCTGTCTGCTGTCAACCTGTTCTTCACACCACGCCACCCTACTAGAAAAGATGATGGAGAAATGAAGAAGGGACAAACACAGAGACACAGAAGAGGCAAATAAACAGAAGGAGAAAAACCAAACTATGCCTAGGCACATATGGAGGACCGATGTTTTCTGAAGTAAGGACACTCATGACATGTCAGAGTATGCCTGCCTGAGAAGAGACTGTCATTGCCCTTTGAAAAGTGTATGATCTCACGATTAACCGAACCCTTACTAAATTCAAAGGCATCTCTTCTGCCTGTTTCCAATTATCAAAAATCTTAAACAAAAGACTGATTTTCTCAAGTATTTCTCAAAGCTTTGTATGTATAGGAAGCAGTGGTACAGATTTCAGACAGACTCAAATCTAGTTAGATCATTTATTGTCCATGGCAAAGCAAACTTTTGACTGTCCATTTGCATTATATACAGATGGCAAATATATAAAGGATATTGTGGTTTACCTCTGATAGTAACCTAATCACCCATCAATAAGTGGTATCACAACTATAGAATACTATGAAGCTGTTCAAAGAACCAGACAGACCTCTATGTACTGTGAAATAACCTCCAAGATTAACTTAAAAATGCTAGATACAGTGTATATGGATGCTAAGTATATGTATTTATTCATTTTTGAGATGGAATCTCACTCGGTGGCCCAGGCTGGAGTGCAGTAGCATGATCTTGGCTCACCACAACCTCCGCCTCCCAGGCACAGGCGATTCTCCTGCCTCAGCCTCCTGAGTATCTGGGATTGCAGACATGTGTCACCATGCCCGGCTGATTTTTTTGTATTTTTGGTAGAGATGGGGTTTCACCATGTTGGCCAGGTTAGTTTCAAACTCCTGACCTCAAGTGATCTGCCTCCCTTGGCCTCCCAAAATGCTGGGATTACAGGCGTAACCACTGTGCCCAGCTATGTATGCTTTTAACTGGAGAAATTGATAGGTGGTTGCTCTGGGGAAGGAAGATGGGACCGTGGGTAGGAAGATTTGCTTTGCACGCATTATATCCCCATGGACTTTGTACTTTTTTTCCCTACCAAATACAAACTTTTTTTTTTTTTTTTAAAGACACAGGGTCTTGCTCTGTTGCCCAGGATAGATCACTGCAACCTTAACCTCCTGGGCTCAAGTGATTCTCCCACCTCAGTCTCCCAAAGCAAAACACATCTTTATTTATTTTTTTTTGAGACGGAGTCTTGCTCTGTCGCCCAGGTTGGAGTGCAGTGGCGCGATCTCGGCTCACTGCAAGCTCTACTTCCTGGGTTCAAGTGATTCTCTTGCCTCAGCCTCCCGAGTAGCTGGGACTACAGGTGCCTGCCACCACACCCAGCTAATTTTTGTATTTTTAGTAGAGATAGGGTTTCACCATGTTGGCCAGGCTGGTCTCGATCTCCTGACCTCAAGTGATCCGCTCGCCTCTGCCTCCCAAAGTGCTAGGATTACAGGCGTGAGCCACTGCGCCTGGCCAACACATCTTTATTTTCAATCAAGCAGTTTATTGTATTTTCCCTCCAAGCCAAATCCAGTGTTAGGATCTACTAAGGTCTGAGTGGAAGAAATATATTCCTTCCTTTCCCCTTCTTCCAGTGATGAGGCAGGGAGAGGCCCCTTCCCATTTCTTTCTCCCTCTTTTCAACCAAAAAGTCACCTATTTGTTACACAAAACAATACTCACGTTATCCATGTTCATAGAAAATATATTTAAGTAAAAGGAAAAATAAGAAAAAGTACTGATACCACCACTCTACATTTTGGGGTGTATGTTCTTTTGTGTATTTTCTAATGCATTATGTACACACACATGTATTTATACTTACAATCACCCAGGATGGAGGGCAGTGGCGCAATCTTGGCTTACTGCAACCTCTGCCTCCTGGGTTCAAGCGATTCTTGTGTCTCAGCCTCCTGAATAGCTGGGATTACAAGCGTACGCCACCATGCCTGGCTAATTTTGTATTTTTAGTAGAAGACGGGGTTTCTCCATGTTGGTCAGGCTGATCTCGAACTCCCAACCTCAGGTGATCCACCCGCCTTGGCCACCTTTTAAAATTTAATGTTAGGCCGGGTGCAGTGGCTCAAGCCTGTAATCCCAGCACTTTGGGAGGCCGAGACAGGCGGATCACGAGGTCAGGAGATCGAGACCATCCTGGCTAACACGGTGAAACCCCGTCTCTACTAAAAAATACAAAAAAAACTAGCCGGGCGAGGTGGCGGGCACCTGTAGTCCCAGCTACTCGGAGGCTGAGGCAGGAGAATGGCATAAACCCGGGAGGCAGAGCTTGCAGTGAGCTGAGAACCAGCCACTGCACTCCAGCCCGGGCGACAGAGCGAGACTCCGTCTCAAAAAAAAAAAAAAAAAAAATTAATGTTAATTGGAATTACATTAAAAAAGTGTCCCATGCCAAATACTCGTGGTAGAAATGTGTTTTTTAAAAAAATTTGTTTAACAATGACACCTTTATATGTTTACAAGATGGTGAAAACATGGTTAAGTACAGTTCAATTACATAACCACAGGATTTTCTAGTTTTGTCAAAAATCATCTTGAGGAGTACTGCTGACAAGAACACACTTTTGCAAAACTGTTCTTAAATGATAAAGGCACTTACAGTCCCCCTCATCCCCTAATGTATGAGGTCTATGCCTTTTGAATTTCTTAGTTCTTTTCATCTTCATGACAACACACTGAAAATACACTTAAAAGGAAAAAATAAAAAGCACTCACACCATCACTCTATATTTTGGGGTGTATGTCCTTTTTGGTATTTTTTCCTACAACCCCATTTCAGCAATAACCTTTTTGATATTTTCTATGCAGATCACACATACACTTAAAAATAATGAATTACCCACTTTCTCTGGCAAGTTGCTCTCTCTCTCTTCATCCTTCTCCCACCCCTTACCTGAATTTCTTCTTTTTTTGTGTTGAGACGGAGTCTTACTTTGTCACCAGGTTGGAGCGCAGTGGCGCGATCTCGGCTCACTGCAACCTCTGACTCCCTGGTTCAAGCGATTCTCCTGCCTCAGCCTCCCAAGTAGTGGGGATTACAGGCATGTGCCACCACGCCCAGCTAATTTTTGTATTTTCAGTAGAGACGGGGTTGCATCATGTTGGCCAGGATGGTCTCAATCTCCTGACCTCATGATCCGCCCGCCTCTGCCTCCGAAAGTGCTGGGATTACAGGCGTGAGCCACTGCGCCCAGCCTCTTACCTGAATTTCTAAGGTTGATTATTTTTGTATGATTCCCCCATCTACATTTCAAGTCCTAACCACAGTAGCATCATCAAATATACACATACCCTATTACCCAAAAAACCCAGAGTGAGTCACAATCAAGGACTCCCACACTCTGCCTTCCTGTGCTTGTCCAAACATGCCCCTCCCAGCAGATGATCTACCTTCCTGATTTGGCCAAATTCCACCAATTCTTGGAGGCCCACCTCAAATGCCATCTGTCGCACTGAGTCTTCCCAGATTACTCCAGTCCCATTTCTTCCCCACTGTGAACTCAGATGTCAGGTGGCAACAGACCACGCCTTTGTGACAAATTTTGAACCATTATCCTTTAACTTATCATGTGACTGCAAATTGTGAGTATACTGGGAGGCAGGAGACTGTGTCCCTTACTTCTTGTGCCCTGTAAGCCTAGCACAGTGTGATATGGGCAGGAGATACTCCCCCAGAGCTGAGAGTGTTTTGTTAGAACCCAAGGTAACTCAATAACACAACAGACACGAGGGTAGTATGTACATTCCTCTTTATTTAATACAACAACAAACACGTAACATATACAAAAAGAAAAAGCACTCATTAGAAGGCCCTGTCACAAAGGTAGACAGGAAACAGCTACACTGGATCAAATAAGGCTCTTGCTTCAGAAACAGGGGGTTGCTAGCTACACCTGGAATAGGAGCAAGGCTGTTGCAAAAAAATCAAAAACAAAACAAAACCCACAAAAATCCCTGCACTGAAGGAGTATATTCATGGGAGTAATTTACTAAATTCACTGGTCCATATTTAGGAATGTTTATGCCCTCTCACCTATCCAAAATTCATCAGGGTTTTATGAAATGCGTGATTTTGGTTAAAAAAATTTACCTGTCCTTCTTTTTTCTTAGGAAGGAGTGATAAGAGCTTTCTAAAAACTAGAGACAAGCAAACCACCCAAAGTTTGAAATGTTTTACCATTAAAGTTCAAAGGGCACGTAGAACTGAGAATGCAAAGGCAAGATGGCAGTGGGAAGAAGAACGTGACTTCTGCGTCATTTCCTGGTAGCTAGCGTTTAATTAACCAAATGGAAATACCTCGGCTCAGTGCAGGGTTCAGTAGCAGCAGTTTGTCCATATTCCTGCTCCGATTTGAGCTGGAAATTAAACAAGCACCAGTTCATCTCAAAAGAGCCTTATACAAACACACACACACACATACCCACACCCATTCACATGTCATCACCACCCCCTTTTATTTAAATTTATTATTATTATTTTTTTACTAAAATACAAAAAAGGGAGACAGGTATATTTACAAAAATCCATGGCTGGTACAGTACATAATTTTTAAGACACACTAAATGCTACAATCTTTCAGGTCCTGAGATTATTACAAATATCAACTCAAAGCTTGTGTTCAGGTCCAGTTTTTAAAGGAGGAAAAAAAAATCCCAAAATATTAAGTCACACACTTATTTGAAATACAGTATATCCCTTCAAGTTAGCAAAAACACACCTCCATAGAAGCAAATGCAATACAGTTATTCGTGCCTTTCACCTAGAGGACCATCAACTCTTTAGGCTCCTTCGAGATTGGTTTTGAAACATGTTGGCACCTATGTCAGATGTGGAGGTGGCTAATGTTTGAGGAAGATGTAACTGGAGGGAAGTTCCTCTGCAGAGTGAACATTCACTGTATAAACACATCCTGTTTTTCCTTGGGCTACCAAACAAGTCTTTCCCTTATCAAAATTCACACCATAAGGGTTAGAAGTATGTGCTCACCTAGACTAAAAATCAGAATCATTATTTCCAATCAGTTACAGCAAATAGGCCTGGAGTTCTGTAATCATTTTTACAACTGCAAATAAACTTTCTTGCTTGTAAGAAAAGAGAGAAAACACCCATCACTTAGTTACCTTGGTAGATTTGGATTAATATATTATGGGGGGCACAAAACTGTCACCAGCTGGAGATTTATTTTCTTAAGTTTGAGGGTGTTTAACAAATGAAATGTAAGGGCAAGCCCCAGATTTACATACTCTCTGAAAGATCAATTTGGTATTTTTGATACTTTCTAAAATAAAGTAAGTTTTCAGTGACAACCAACAAAAGGGCAGTGCAAAGCTTGAATCTTTTCTCTGGAGGCTTGCCATGGATCACAGGAAATTATTTGTAGGTTGGGAACCTACCTCTAATGGGGAAGGGCCCATTGATTATCTGAAGGTCTCAGAAGGTATATGTAATTAATTACAAAGGCATAGCCAAGACTCAAAAATAGGTGACCAAAGTTGGCCAACTTTCCAATTAACTATGTAAAACAGTAATACTTCTGTCAACTGAGAATACGTTCTTTTTAATTCCTTTACACACTATTGGGGTAACCCTTGGTAATTTTGCAGGTACAGTAAAGAAAACCCAATTTTCTGACAGAGAGCACACTAACCCTACAAACAGCAGGGATAAGCAGAAAAGCAGGAAAGCTTATGGCTGCAAGCACAGCGAACACAAGATAGCTAAGAGCTGACAACTGATGGGCAGGCTGTCACACAGAAACACATGTCAACTGGCTGGTCTTGGTTGATACACCTAAATGTGCTTTGAGGGCAGATGGTGTTGTTAACTTCAAAAACAGAAGTATTTCCATGTTATCTTGGGTAATAGTCATCTTGCTTGTATTTATTAGGTTTTCATTAGTGTTCTATTATAAAATATTTAAAACACAGATTTACAATAAAATCATTCTATTATTATTAGCAAAGTGGGAACAAATAATGTATAGAAAATTTTGTGAGGAACAAACATAAAATTTGATTCATATGGCCTGTTTGCAAAAGTAGGCTTATTTCAGGGGGAGTATGAAAATAAGCAAGGCAGACTGTTATGAGAAACAGCTCCTAATAAAGATCTCCATCTCTTTAGAATAACCTTGAAAAAGTAACAAGAGGAAGTCATGAAATGCCACATTATACAGTAGCAAAACCTATTTTTTAATACAAAGGAGAAGAGGAAAAAAAAAAACCCCTCTAGTCCCAGTGATGACCACTGATGACTGTAAGTCCCAGATACAGAGACCCTAATACTACTACTGCGATTCTGAAAAGCATTCCTGACTTAACAGTTTGGAAAAGTGTCGGAAGTTTAAGTACTAACCCACTATGAAATGGAGACACACAGGAAAGACAGAGAAGTAGAACTATTACAATATGAGGAAATTAAAGATCACAAGTAGCTACTTTCAAGCAAGTGGTACTTTGAGAGTCTATGAGAAAAATAAAATTTAATATCACATTATTCAAAGGCAGTCTGATGAAAATCCTAAGAGAGTCCCTGCCCGAGTCCTCTGCTGGGATGTAAACAGTCTTCTAAAGCAGGCCTGCACAGGGTTTTACTTTTCAGTTCTATGGGCACACAGGATAGGTTGCCAGAGTGAGTGAGAAGAGGATGTAAAAGACAATTCAACCTTTCCTCCCCAGACTCCTAATATACAACTCATATTCTAGAGTAGCAATATGATTAAGAGCTCTGAATAAAGAATGAAGACCAAAGGAAACCAAGAAAGAAGAATTCAACATTAATATTCAAAGCTATTTTTAATTAGAGTTTGACCACCCATTCAGCTCTATAAACCTGAACATTGTGTCATATAATCTAAAACTCTCAGAATTGAACACTGGGATGATTTTATCATTAACAACCCAAAGACATTCCACGATACTAACTACAGCTTTGCACCAGTGAAAGGATCTGTAGATAGTTTTTGAATGCAGAGTTCACATTTTAGGATAGATGAACACACAAAGTATCTCTATTTTATGCTTCTGTTAATTTTCCCTAGAGGAACAAACACACATTCAACAAAAACCCTTATGCCTTATTTCTTTGGGTCTTAACATTTGTTATCTGAGAATGGAAAAGACAGGGAAATGTGGGAAAAAAAAAAAGGAGTATGTTTGTCTGCATAGTTGATATTTAGAGGCTACTAACTAAGGCCTTATCTGGAAAAAGCAACAAAAACCCAAAAAGTCACACACACACACATACACACACACACCCCCCCCCCACCCCATCATTAGAGATTCAATGGACCTTAGCCAATTCTGGAAATTAACCAGATGCTTTGTCTGCTTGGACCTGGTGCTTTCTACTGACTCACTTGAACCTGATATAATTGGTTCCTCATCCCCCACATTCTCCTTTCCTGACCCTGAATATGTGCTACAATTTAAATTTACACACACACTCCAACAATCATTGCTCAGCATTTAGCCCCAACTAAAACTGCAGCATCCATTTTTTTTCCTGTTGTTACTATTTTCAATGATAATGGGAAAATTCTATGTAGTAGTACTACTTAATATGCAGGCATGGAAGGTGGGATAAAATGATCTTCATCTCTTCCTGGGAGCTGGGAGAAACATGTTTCCTTCTACCCTGACCTTCCCCACCCCGACCCAGTTAGAAAGTGAATCCTGCCTTCCGTCTCCCATTTTCTTACAACCTGAGCAGCTGATGGCTCCACCTCTTTCACGGGTTGAAGAAGCATGAATTACAAAGGTGCAATGGCTACAAGAGTACCCAGCTGGCTGTGTGTAGTGTTCACCTCTTCAGTGCAGAGCTGGATACACCTACAGTTAATGGAATTAGTACACAATCTCTGATTTGCAAGAATGAGGAGACATCCTACTCATTCTTAGAAAGTTAAAAAGCTTAGCTATCCGTCCCCAAACAAGCAATAAAAGGAAATTAGACTGAGAGGATGGGAAAGTGAGGCAGTTAAAACTTCCAGGATCATTTATCAACTCCAACAACCAAGCATCATAACTTTATCTAACTTTAGCTCCATAACCTTGACAAAAATCACAATAACACCGTAAAAGGCTAAAAAAAAAAAAAAAAAAAAACACTACTTAAACTTAGTGTTATCTCTCTCCCTTGTTAACCTGAAACTAAACATTTTATCCCACTGCAAAGATAATGTTTAAATAACAAATACGTATCTAAATTAAAATTCCAGTGATTTTTTAATTTAAAAATCATAGGGTGCTTTTTATACTTATTATAAGGAAAACATTTTTTAGCCTCTGCAGGAAGATGATAATACTATTTTTAATTATATAGGACATTTTACAAAAACTCAAAATATTTTTGAAATAGTAAAGTCTCTGATATCCCTGGGAGGTAGGTGAATATGATTATACCCAATTGTCTAATGGGTAATCTGAGGCACGAAGGTTAAACGATATTCCCCCTAGACATAGTCATTCAAGAATAACACTTGTGAATTCCAACTGCCTGTCAAGTTTTGCTATCAGGTAACACTACCAGGAGCTTCTGCTTTTTCCTTTTAAGCCACTAGTCTCTTCTTTCCAATTAGAATGTATTGAAAAGGGGGCACTTACTAGGTATATTAGTACTGGGTTTGAGGGATGGTTCAACTTGGTCTCCCTTAACATGTCTATTTGTTTTCAACAAGAAATCGATGAATCTCAGATACTGAAAATTATGTTATTTTGCTCAAGGGAGAAATCTAAATAACAATAAAATCAGATTAAGCCAAATGTAATTATCTAGCAAATAAAAAGCAAATGGAAAATCTCTCAAGAATGCTATAGATTATATGAATGTTTTCCTCAGCATCTGAAGTCTTTCTACTTCTGAGTTTAACCTTTTAACAGATAGATATGCAGCTATATGATTTCTTCAAAACTCATTTTCCAGAAGAAAATGATACATTTTTAACATTGCAAGTTGCTGACTTCCTTCTAAACTTATTTAGATACCATACCATGGTTCTAACGCTAGCCTTCTCACATATTTAATCTAGCGCACCCTACCAATGTGACTTGCAAGGTACTCTTGTTATTCCAATGCTTTCTCCTGTATTACTTATGCCAAGATTAAAGAGCAAAGAAAAGTGGGTTATATCTAAGAATAGTCCGTGATTCACTAAGTTTATTTTACTTGTAGTAACTGACGTGTGTGTGTGTTATTATTGTTAACTTCTACAAGCAGATATTCAAAGGGCAAAGATGGACTCTTGTGAAAAGATACTTTTCTTTTTTTTTTTTTTTTTTTTTATTTGAGACGGAGTCTTGCTCTGTCGCCCAGGCTGGAGTGCAGTGGCACGATCTCAGTTCACTGCAACTTCCGCCTCCCGGGTTCATGTCATTCTCCTGCCTCAGCTTCCCGAGTAGCTGGGACTACAGGTGCCCGCCACCACGCCCAGCTAATTTTTTGTATTTTTAGTAAAGACGGGGTTTCACCATATTAGCCAGGATGGTCACGATCTCCTGACATCGTGATCCGCCCGCCTCGGCCCCCTAAAGAGCTGAGATTACAGGTGTGAGCCACCTCGCCAGGCCGAAAAGATACTTTTCTAATCCACCCACTTGAATCAACTAAAAACAATGGAATAAACAAGGCAGAAGTTTTGCAAACATTGAAAGGGGAGTATTTGGAAAGGATGCAATGGTACAGCAGCTCCTAGTTTTATATATATGTAATGTATGTATCTTACATATATATCCATATACATAGAAAGAAAAGGAAGAGGGTTACAGCATGACATGACGTTGGCAAGTGTGAGATTCTTCCTCCTCAATCCCCTGACTTATCAGTCTGTACTTTAAGATAATCTGACAACGGTTTCAAAAGAGGGGAAAAAAGAAAGAAAAAAGGCACTTAACAAAGACAAAGGCCTGAATTGAGCATGTTTTAGAGGAGTAATATAAGCATTTTACCAGAGCTAAGAAATGATTTACAAAGAGTTAAACTTTTCCCCTTAAAATTTTATAAAATAAAATTGCATAACATGTTTGTGATCAGTCATTTATCTACTACTGCATTTTTCTTCTGCTTCGTTATTACAAACACAAAAGTCCCCCCAAAAGCAAAAAACAACAATCATACATGCACAACAGAAAGTAAAAGTGCCTCTTTTGAGAACATTAGGTCAGCAGAATTACAGTGCTGAAGCACAGGACAGTTCTCAAGTTTGGCCTGATTATAGATTTTTCTCATTCTTCTATTTCCAACTTTAAAAAAAAAAAAAAAAAAAGCAAACAGAAATTCCAAACCTAAATAATAAAAACAACATAGGGACCAGTGTGCTTTTATGGTACACTCCTAAAATAAGTATCCTAATTCTATACATGAGTCAAATTAGAGGACAAAACATCCTAGAAATAAAGAACTGTAAATTAGATTAAAGTCAACCAATACAGGCAAAGTTCATTTTACAAATGTAGCAGCAAATATGATAGATCACTGGAGTTCTAAGAGATGATCCCAAAGGACACAGAGTTCTCATAACCAATGGCAGTTTGAATAACAGTAGAATTTTTGTTTCAGAAAATGTCTTGAACCAAGTATAGGTGGAAAGGGGTGTGGGAGAGGGCAACCAGAGGAGAAAAGACTAGATAAGAGGTGCCTGCCCTTTCCAACCCTGGGTAGTAAACAATTTAGATCTGCTTTGGGAAAAAAATATCCTGGGTTAAAAATCATGTCCAATAAGTTGTTTTCAACCAGGTGTCAAACCCACAGTATTCCAACACATATGTGCCCGGTTCTTCCCCTTACCTTCGTGATTCAATAAACCCTATTCAATGTCCATGATATGAAAAATGTAATTTGGGCTAACAACATCCATCAGAGGGGTGGTGGGCACGAAAGAATGCACTATCACCATCTTCTAATTCCCGCAAAGTTATCAGAATTTTATGACTACAGATTAGCCTCATTTCCTTTCCCAAAACCTTTTCCTTCAGGCTGTTTTAAAATCATGATTTCATTTACCCTCCAACCTCAAAAGCATATAAGAATTATAATTGACTTATAGTGGAAATTATTGCTTGCATTTATTCTGGATGCTCTGAATGAGCTTGACACTTTGCTCCCAGTCTCCAACTGAGGCTCAGCACAGCTATCTCCGAGGACAACTCTGCTGACTGTTATTGCTTGTGAATACTGAGGATTAACTTGTATGTACAGTAACAGCTTATATATCAGTGAAGGCAATTTAAAATATAAAACAGTTGAAAACAAACAGCTTAATCTTCCTGAATCAAGAATCCCGAGGAGTGGGATATAATCATGTGTGCTAATTATTTTTGCATTTGGATGTTGCTAATGCTCTTCAGAAATACACGTTGCTCTATAGATATCCTTTCCAATGACTCACCGTTTTAAAAAATAACATAATTTGATTTTTAAGTGCAAAAATACAGTATGAGTCACAAGTCTCTGTGCTAAAAAATAACCAATTTATATGTTTGTTTTTAGTAATAAAAACGGTAAAGACAGGTGACCATAAAGTATGGGCACCTTTTTCAATGTTATGATCTAGAAAAGAAATAGATTAGTATTTACATGTAGAAACTCTCTGATCATACTTTATCTATACAGAAATACAAGGATGTTTGACTGATTCATACAACATAAAAGAGGGGTCCTGACTGAAATGAATGTAAGTTGTCAATGCAGATGGGGGTTTAAAGTAGGGATCTGACAGCAGTCCTCAAGGAATCAAGACTAAAGAGAACACAGAAGAATCTCCATATTATATTCTTGGAGCCAAGGGCCTTCAGATATTTTTATTGGTTAGTATAAAATGTTACAGGGAAAAGAACTGATTATCCTGTTCATTAGAAAATAATGATGAGAGTCACCAGGGATCTTCACATGGCATGATTCAGAATTGATGGTTTTAAGAAAGTCAAATGATTTTTTGACTCAAACTAGTCATTTATATGAATATGTGTGTATGTATATATACACACACACATATATACAAGTATTCCGGAAGAGAGATTAATATGCAGTTCGACTTCTCTTGTGGTATGAGAAGTAAAACAAAGGTTACCTTCCCAAAGGAAAATCTCATCACTTCCCCTAGTATTAAGCAAAGACCTTTTTATTCAATTTTCATAAAAGCAAGAAGTCCACTACATTTAAAAAAATAAAAAAATTGGGCAAGCTTCCCTAACTGAAACCAAGCAAATCTTCATCAAACGTATTGAATTCAAGTCAAACCTCTGCGACATCCTTCCAGTATCCTTCCAAAATATCTACTGGGGTTCATACTATATCCATATTTGTTTTATTGATAAACTAAATTCTTAGAGTCAAGAAATTATATCAGTGATTCCTTTGAAATAATCCTTTCCCTTTACTGTAACAAGTTCTTGGAAGTAAAGTTTTCAGTTATTTATTAACTTTTTTGCTAGGAAGCAAGCCAATGTGACTTTGAAGTCAAAATATAGGCATACAGATCTAAACAGATCTGTGGTTATTTATTCATAGTCCTGTAGGATATCTGGGACTTTTGCGTATAAAAGAAAAAAGGGCCTGGTTAATACTCTTAATTGAGTAATCTAACGGCATAGGGTAGTGTGTAATAAACACATACGCAAGAAATGTTGCCACTACCAGTCTATTGTTTTTTTAGGTTAGTGTGTCATTATAAATGGATCAAGCTTATACCATTTAGAGTTTACACCATTCTCTGACACAGTTTGAAAATATAGAGAAGCTTAAAAAACTAGAATAATACAGCAAAAAAAAAAACACAAAAAAACATCAAATCAAATGCATCCAAGGAGAACCATAAATTTTTCCCTTAACATCCTTTGTTGAATATGCTATTTGCATAAGGAAGCTATAATAACTAAGGAGTCTTATTTGCTGCAGATTTACTCACATATCAATACACTGAGTAAATATTAGTAAAGCTTTAGGATCTCAAATGCTCCAAACAATTTCACTACACTGGATACAAGGAGTAAAAATACATTGTGATTGTGATCCTAATGTGATTCCTCCCTTTAAAATACCATCTTAAAAATTCGAAAACTATATTCATGCCATTTGAATGACCAATGAAGAAACATAGTGTACACTTCTACCTGTTTATACCAATAGCTAATAATCACCTGAAGGACCACTAGCTAAAAGAACAGAAGGAGAAGTTGTGAAGTTAGATGAATTGGGGAAACTTAAGAGTTTATGTTGCTGCAAGGGCTGATAGCAGCAAAGCAATAACCCTGTAAAGATCCCCATTTCTCAAGAGAAAAATGTGAACACAGTCACATTTTAACATCAAGAATGGAAATAAGAATTAACCAGTCAATACTAGATGCACAAATCACCTGAAGAAAAGAGTTAAGTACCTGCTTCTGAATGGAAGATGAAATTGACCCTTTTACAAAAAGGGGACATCTAGGTTTCATCTCTTAAGAGCAACAGGCTCAACTTCCTGATTTTTAAAAATCTAGATGATTTAATAATATATATCACTGTGCTAAAATAACTTTCCTGAAGGATCTTTAGTCCACTGATTTAGGGGAGTTGCTACACACTGGAGAGGATTCAAGTTTGTTCAGGATTTTTGAGGGTATGGTATTTCTTCAGCTACTGTATGTCGGAGATAGAATCACTATTGTTATTATTTTTTGTGGCAAATTTGCTCCACAGTCCACTCAAATAGACATGATCGTTATTCCTGACAAACTGGCCTAATTCCAGTTTTTAATGCCTTTTATTAGCAATTATGTCTATTAAGTGTTCAGATCCAACCCCCAGGATGGATGGAGTTTGCCCAAATTCTCTTGACTTCCTTCTTCCTCCCCCGGGAAAAATCAAATTTGTATTTCTGTGGGTTTGACAACTGAGTCTCTTTCAAGTCTATTAATACGGTAACTTTGTCATTCTTTAGAAGAGACCAAAGCTCACTAACTTTGCACAAAAGCATTTCTTCCTCCTGCACCTGGCTTTGCTCAAGTAATGTTTTCTTTTCTTTTTCCTCCTCACCACAGTGCTTGGGACGAGAGAATGTAAACATCGACAGAAACAGCAGCCCTATGACCACATTGTACTTTCCCATCAGGTAGATTCCATCAGTCAACTAAACATTTCGTCTCCTTTGCTTGCTGGGCAGTCACTGAGATTTCCGTGGTAATTTAGAGTCCCCTTTACTTTGGCCTCCATCTGAGAAAAAGAGATATTAAATTGGTATGGGTCCATATGTTTAAAAAAACCAGGTAAGAAAAACAAAGCAAAAAGAACAATTAACTTTTATCTTTTGTGGATGACATCTCGGAAAAGATGTAACTTTTAATATCTTGCATGCCATATAGCATTATAGAGGTTGATAAAACATCATGGAGATAAAAACTCAAGAAAAATGATCCTCTTCTCTCAAATGACTGTGGTTTTCAATGTTCTATAAATACCATTTCAATAAGTTTTTATTATTTACGTCCCCGCCAATTGTGTCAAATGCTGTAAGAGGGTTATAAAGGAACCAGAAGACACAATTCCTACCTCAGAGGGACCCACTACATCTTTCAATTCCTTTAGAAGACAGGTCAACTTCATTTTTTTTTTTTGTAAGTGAAATAAAATTTCAAGCCAGGACACAGCATTTCATAATTCCTGACTGTGTAAACAAACGTAGCAAACTTTTAATCTGTAGTGAAAAACATTCAGCTGAGTCTGTGTGCTCATTCTAACCTAGCTTTAAGTGACAGGAAAGTCTGCTAATGGGACAATGCTCTTTCTTTTCTTTCTTTTTTTTTTTTTTTTTTTTGAGACGGAGTCCACTCTGTCGCCCAGGCTGGAGTGCAGTGGCCGGATCTCAGCTCACTGAAAGCTCCGCCTCCCGGGTGCACGCCATTCTCCTGCCTCAGCCTCCCGAGTAGCTGGGACTACAGGCGCCCGCCACCTCGCCCGGCTAGTTTTTTGTATTTTTTAGTAGAGACGGGGTTTCACCGTGTTAGCCAGGATGGTCTCGATCTCCTGACCTCGTGATCCGCCTGTCTCGGCCTCCCAAAGTGCTGGGATTACAGGCTTGAGCCACCGTGCCCGGCCTTCTTTCTTTTCTTTTTTTTGAGACGGAGTCTTAGTCTGTTGCTCAGGCTGGAGTACAATGGCGCGATCTGGGCTCACTGCAACCTCTGCCTCCCAGATTCAAGCAATTCTTCTATCTCAGCCTCCCAAGTAGATGGGATTACAGGTGCGCACCACAACGCCCGGCTAATTTTTGTACTTTTAGTAGAGATGGGGTTTCACCATGTTAGTCAGGCTGGTCTCAAACTCCTGACCTCATGATCCACTCACCTCGACCTCCCAAAGTGCTGGGATTACAGGCGTGAGCCACCACGCCCGGCTGTTTCTTTTTTAAAGAGAGAGTCTTGCTATGTTTTTCCAGGCTGGAGTGCAGTGGCTATGCACAGATGTGATCATAGCACACCACAGCCTCAAATTCCTGGGCTCAAGCGACCCTCCTGCCTTAGCCTTCTAAGTAGTGGGACTACTGGTGTGTGCCAGCTCAAAATAATTTCTATTTTTACACACTGCTGTTTAAATGCTTGCAGAAAAAATGTTGATTATTGCATTTAATCCTCAACTAAATTACCTACAAAAACTGGCCAGGAGGAGAGGAAAGGGGGATACCAGGGCAAGGGTAGGGCCCCATGACCTGGAGAGCCAACAGAATATGGAGAAAGTCTCCAACAGGTCATGGCCTTAGCAAGAAAAATGAGGCCTCAAAGACAACCCAGGTCTGACAGCAAAGGACAGGGAAAGGAAACCTTTTATTCTGAGGGAAGAGGCATGAATGGCAGAAATACACAGGTGAAAAGGAACAAATCTGAGCAGGGTTTGGCAAACTACAGCCCATAGGCCAAATCTGGTTCCCTGCTTGCTTTTGTATGTAAAGTTTTATTTACAGTCATACTTATTTGTTTAAATACTCCTTATGGTTGTTTTTCACTACAATGGTCAGTTGAGTAGTGGCGACAGAGACCATATGGACTGCAAAGACTAAGATATTTACTATTTGGCCCTTTACAGAAAAATTTTACTGAGCTTTTACACTAGATAAAATTAATTAACATTAATTGAGCTCTTACTATGCACCAGGTGCCATGCTAGAAGCTTTAAATCAATTATTTTTTATTAAATTCTCATATGAAGTCATTAAAAACATTTGTTGTCTCCAGTTTACAAGCAAGAGAAAGTGATGTTCAAACAAGTTAAACCTATTCAAACTGGTAGTTCTGTAATTCAAAAATCCAAGTCTGATCCTCAAGTTCAGTGACTTATACTTTAAAATGTTTCTTAGGGGAAAAATTTTAAATTCTTTTTTTTTTTTGGAGACAGACTCTCACTCTGTCACCCAGACTGGAGTGCAGTGGCATAATCAGGGCTCACTGTAGCCTCGACCTCCCAGCTACAGGTGATCCTCCCACCTCAGCCTCCCGGGTAGCTGGGACTACAGAGGCACACTACCATGCCCAGAAAATTTTGTGTAGAGATAGCATTTCACCATGTTGACCAGGCTGGTCTCGAACTCCTGGACTCAAGCCACCTGCCTGCCTTGGCTTCCCAAAATGCTGGGATTACAGGCATGAGCTACCATGCCTGGTTGAAAAATTTTAAACTTTTTAACTTTAGTTATTTGGAAAATACTGATAATCGTATTTCCTTTCTCCCTCTGGAATAGCAGTGCTGCATTGATAAACGAGATAGTTCATGAAAGAGCGAACACTAGGGTCTTTCTGAGCCATGAGAATCCTGCCTGTTTAATTCCTTGCAGGTGGCCACATTCATGCCAATCTGCTCATGAGTACACTACCCTCAGCTGGATTCATTATACCAAGCAGTTGTCTACACCCAGGGAGGAACTGCTTTAGTCACAGGGCAATTCTCTTTAGATATTTAAACTAGTCAGAGTTCAGGAAGATTGGGATTGCTGACATTTGTGCCACGACTCTCTGTTACCCATTTTACATAACTGTGGTTTTATGCTCATTCTCAAGAATAAGACTGGGATAGCTCACCACTTAGTTCTTTCGGAGGATTAATGGCAATCTGTTGCCTCAAGATTGCTCCTCAGTTCCCATCTCTGTACTGTGGTTAATGTAAACTGGTTCAAAGATCATTTTTATTTTGATTCAGTGGCCAAAAAAAAAAAAAAAAAGTGAGGCCTAGTCAACTTCCAAAGTTAAGAGGGCAGCTGAGCAGTTATTTCTGCTCAAAAGATCCTGAAAATGGGCTTCAGAATAATATCAGCGCCTATGGAGGTCAACTGCTGGGGAAAACGAGAAGCTGGAGCCCAGTGTATTTGGCACACTGCCTAATCTGACTGCCTAATATCAGATTTCAGAGCGATCTGGCTGCCTACAAGGACATAATGCATACAGCTTGGATCATATTAATTTTTCTTTTTTGAGACAGTCTTACTCTGTTGCCCAGGCTGGAGTGCAGTGGCGTGATCTCGGCTCACCGCAACCTCCACCTCCCGGGTTCAAGCAATTCTCCTGCCTCAGCCTCCCAAGTAGCTGGGACTACAGGCATGTGCCACCAGGCCCAGGTAACTTCTGTATTTTTAGTAGAGACGGGGTTTCACCATATTGGCTAGGCTGGTCTTGAACTCCCAACCTCAAGTGACCTGCCCACCTTGGCCTCCCAAAGTGCTGGGATTACAAGAGGGAGCCACTGTGCCTGGCAGGATCATATTAATTTCATCTCTGCTAAAATGCTGAGACATTTAATGACTAAGAATACAGGTCATGGAGTCAGACTTCCTGGGTTTGAATCTCAGATCAAGCATTTGTTATCTGGGCAAGTTGTGTATTATCTTGGGCAAGTTGCTTAGCTCTCTGATTCAGTTTCGTGATCTGTAAAATGGAGACCGTCATCTAACGACTAAGTTAGCTATCCATGTAAGCTGTCATAGGACTATGTGGCATTTAGCAAGCTTTCAATAAATGTAAACAATTATCATTACTATACATAACTTTTAACCATCTTATGAATCCTCTCAGTCATCATTTCCACATAATAAACACCTTCAAAAAGGCTTTTAGGTTACAGAAGATCTCGTTTACCTATTTCCTTTCTCTTAAAAGGAATTAGTTGCTAATGAGGAATGAGGATTCAGTCTATGAAAATTTGCATTTTCCAGCCTTTGTGATTCAATTCACATTGTTTTCAGAAAAGTATAATCTGTATCTACAAGCCTATACAAATGAGAAAGAGATGAAGAAGGAGATGGCGTCCTCACCGTGAAATGCTTGCTGTGAGTGTGCAGGCAGAGGTGAGTGGGAAAGCGCTGCTGCATGCTGGGCTCCTCCTGGCTGTAAACCCTTGAGTAAATCTGAGAGGAAAACAGACTTGTCAGTCATCTTTAAATTCAGATTGGAGCCCTTTTAGTTCAAAAATGAAAACTGATTTATGTAATGCAGGCACAGCACCTGACTTCGAAGGCCTTCTAAAACTAGAGCACGTTTTTAAAAATTTACTTATTTTAATGTATGTATGCGCACATAACCCAACACAACTGACTTTCTCTTAAAAATTTCATTAACATGGAAATGTGGTATAAATAGCTTAAAAACTGTATATAAAACCCCGGTGTCCAATAATTTTACTTACTATATATATATAAACTGCATTTCTTAAGAAAAAACTGTAATCTTCATTAACTCCAACTGGACTACTCTTAATTAGAATAAATTTGTAAGGTTTCCTGTTCTGTCAAGCTAGACAGCCCAAGCAAACAGAAGAGCCCCACTTACTCTGAGTTAGGCTATGGTGGAAAGCGGCTGAGGTAGATCCCGAGGTGGTTGTCACTCCAGCTGTGTCCGTTCCAAAGCCAAATATCTCCAAGGGAAACAAGGGCATGGTCACTGGAACAAGGCCACCCAGCATCCCAAAAGGAGTCACATTTTGATTTGTTACAGACAAAGGTGATGTCATGAGAGTCAGAGGTGAGGCATTAGCCAATAATGATGCTCCTGCTGTGGACTGTGCAGAAACCAGGGGTCAAAATACGTAAGAAATAAAGTAATCCAAATTGATTTATTTTCTATAATATCCTCACAGATGCAAGACTGTGCTTTACATCTGCTCTGACAGAAACGTTGAGACAGGCTCTTCATTACCACCGTAGGTTCCTCAGATGCTGTTATTTTAGTGGCACTTATATGAACACTCACGCACTCTCTCAATCTACTAATTCCCAACCTTACACTCGCACTCCTCCACTTTTGCCTCCTAGCCCAAATACCTGAACCATGAGTAAACAATCCCATGCAATTTCGGCTGGGTCTCTGAAAATGCTCACTTTACTATTTTTTTTTTTTTTTTTTTGAGACAGTCTCACTCTGTCCCCCAGGCTGGAGGGCAGTGGCCGGATCTCAGCTCACTGCAAGCTCCGCCTCCTGGGTTCACACCATTCTCCTGCCTCAGCCTCCCGAGTAGCTGGGACTACAGACGCCCGCCACCTCGCCCGGCTAGTTTTTTGTATTTTTTTAGTAGAGACGGAGTTTCACCGTATTAGCCAGGATGGTCTCGATCTCCTGACCTTGTGATCTGCCCGCCTCGGCCTCCCAAAGTACTGGGATTACAGGCTTGAGCCACCGCGCCCGGCCCACTTTACTATTTGTCTCATCATCTTTCCTGCAGCGGCTGCTCTAGACTGCTGCTTTCAGGGCCCTACCCAGGATCCTTTACTGTCATCACATCAGCTTAGAGAGACCAGGCCGAGGCATTCTTCCTCGCCATGAGCCTCACCTGCCCTTCTCCAAAGCTAACCACCTGACTTACACCATGAATTCTCACCGTGTAGAACTTTATGTACAAATATCTCGTACTGCACCTTTTCCATGTTTCCTCTGCCTTCTCAGATACAGAAACTTATTATTTCTTTTTATAACCATGCCGTTATTCTAGCTCTTCCTCGACTCCTAGCCACTATCTAATTTGTCTTCCTTTTATTATCAAACAGAATGACAGACTTCAGTTTCCTTAGTTCTAGTCACTTAACTCCTGAAAGCGGTTTTCACTTTATTACTTTTCTGAAATTACACTTCTTAAGGTAAAAGATAAACTGGACAGTGTTTTCACACTCCCCTACCTGGGCTTTGATGCCATGTTTACGAACACTGAAATCAGAAATATGCTAACATATTTGGACTGCAGGGAGGACTTTAAAAAAATAAGAAATATGCTGACCTGGATGGGCTTTCACAGAGAACTTACTTAAATATATTCCCCCTGCCCAAACTCCGCCCCCTTTTTGAGACAGGGTCTCCTGTTGCCCACGCTGGAGTACAGCAGTGCAATAATAGCTAACTGCCATCTCAAACCTCCTGGAGGCTCAAGTGATCCTCTCACCTCAGCCTCCCGAGTAGCTAAGACTACAGGCACATGCCACCATACCTGGCTAACATTTTTTGTATTTATTAAACACAGGGTTTCACCATGTTGCCCAGGCTGGGCTTGAACTCCTAGGCTCAAGTGATCTCCTCACTGCCTGTGCCTCCCAAAATGCTAGAATTATAGGGTGAGCCAGAACGCCTGGCAAATGTATTCCTATACCTAGTTTAATTCTTTGAACAGTTTTCTACACAACAATTAAATTTTTTCCATTTTGATTTTTTTTAAAAAAGATTATTATTTTTTGAGAGACAGGGTTTCACTCTGTTACCCAGGCTAGAGAGCAGTGGCACAATTGTAGCTCATGGCAGACTCAAACTCCTGGGTGCAAGTGATCCTCCCACCTCAGCCTCCCAATTAGCTGGGACTACAGGTGTGTGCCACCAGACCCAGCTAACTTTTTTAAATGTTTTTGTAGAGACGAGGTCTATGTTGCTCAGGCTACCCTCGAACTCCTGGGCTCCAGCAATCCTCACACCTAGGCCTTCCAAAGCACTGAGATTATAGGCATGAGCCACCATGCCTGGCCAACATTTTTCTTTTCTATGTGCGCGCCAACAGGGAGTTGATACAATCAAATTTTCTCATTATCATATATTATCTATGACAGTTTCTGTCATTCTGAGATTTCTTTTGTAGTCTTATTTTACCAAATCCAAATTTTCCTGGTCAAAACTTTGTATTTTGTTTGTTTTCTTTGTTTTGTTTTGTTTTTTTGAGATGGAGTCTCACTCTGTTGCCCAGGCTACAGTGTAGTGCTGCGATCTTGGCTCACTGCAACCTCCACCTCCTGGATTCAAGCAATTCTCCTGCCTCGGCCTCCTGAGTAGCTGGGACTACAGGCATGTGCCACCATGCCCAGCTAATTTTTGTATTTTTAGTAGAGATGAGGTTTCACCATGTTGGCCAGGATAGTCTTGAACTCCTGTGCTCAAGTGATGTGCCTGCCTTGGCCTCCCAAAGTGCTGGGATTATAGGCATGAGCCACTGTGTACCTCCAAATCTAAATTTGATCAGGAAAATTGAATTTGTTGACTATTTTAAAAATAATAAATGTTAGCTCTTTCCAGTTTTATTATGTGTATCAATAAGCATTATTAATTAAGGACTTATAATTTTAAAAATCTTTGTCCTTTTGCTGCTGGTGGGGTATTTCTTAAGTGTATAAGAAAAATGCAGACAATCTTTCCACACACACATGCCACATAACATTACATATATTTATATACTTAAGACGTTATGCCACTGCTGAACAAACAAATGAAGAATATCCACAAGCAGCCTTCTTTCTGGTTCTTTAACTGCCTCCCTCCCCTGTTCTCCTTTATTTGTTAATAAAAATAACAAATTTTACAACTGAAATTTATATCCGTAGTTCTGGCCTCTCATCTCAGTTTCCATCCTGTATATCTGAGAGTTAACTGAGTAATTCCGCTTGAATATCTAGCACCGACTCGACATATCCAAAGCTGAAATCATCTTCTCCAGTGGGTTCCCCCATCTTCTGTCAACTGCTTTCACCAGGGAATTCCATTCTTTCCAGTCACTTAGGCTTGAAACCTTAGTTTTCAGGTATCATAAAATGATGACATTATAGTCAACAAACCCATTCTTTCTTTTTTGCCAAAATTTTCTCACACGTAAGTACAAACCTTCACCACTCCATGTTTGAACCTGACAGTTTTTATTTGCCAGTCTTTTCCTGTACTGTGCCAACTACGATATACAAAATGGGTGCATTTAGGAAAAAATTACCAAGTTAGAGATAATAGTATCTTAATGCAATCAGGATAGAAAAGATCCCGCATCAACTTAAAAATGAACCAGTGGCCGGGCGTGGTGGCTCAAGCCTGTAATCCCAGCACTTTGGGAGGCCGAGATGGGCAGATTACGAGGTCAGGAGATCGAGACCATCCTGGCTAATATGGTGAAACCCCGTCTCTACTAAAAAATACAAAAAACTAGCCGGGCGACGAGGCGGGCGCCTGTAGTCCCAGCTACTCCGGAGGCTGAGGCAGGAGAATGGCGTAAACCCGGGAGGCGGAGCTTGCCATGAGCTGAGATCCGGCCACTGCACTCCAGCCTGGGCGGCTGAGCAAGACACCATCTCAAAAAAAAAAAAAATGAACCAGTGTTGGCCAGTGCGGTGGCTCACGCCTGTAATCCTAGCACTTTGGGAGGCCAAGGTGGGCGGATCATGAGATCAGGAATTCGAGACCAGCCTAACATGGTGGTCTCTACTAACTGTCTCTACTAAAAATACGAAATTACAATAATTAAGTAATACAATACAAAAATTAGCCAGGTATGGTAGCACATGTCTGTAGTCCCAGCTACTCTGGAGGCTGAGGCAGCAGAACCGCTTGAACCTGGGAGGCGGAGGTTGCGGTGAGCCGAGATTGCGCTACTGCACTCTAGCCTGGACAACAGAGCAAGACCCTATCTCGGGGAAAAAAAAAAAAATTAATCAGAGTTGCTTCTTCTTTTAATCATAATTCTACTGCAGTGTTGGAATGATAAAGAGTCTCCAAGGCTGTGTGCCCCAACTGGAGTTCCCTAGTGAGGAACATTAAATACTGTCAATAAAAGGAATCTTTTAAAGCTTTTCTGGAGGAGTGCAATTGAAGCATTAAAATAGATGCAAAATGAGGCTCAGTCACTATGGCTCACTCCTATTATCTCAGCGCTTTGGGAGGCTGAGGTGGGTGAATCACCTGAGGCCAGGAATTCAAGACCAGCCTGGCCAACATGGTGAAACACCGTCTCTACTAAAAATACAAAAATTAGCCGGGCATGGTGGCGCTTGCCTGTAATCCCAGGTACTCGGGAGGCTGAGGCAGGAGAAGTGCTTGAACCCTGGAGGCGGAGGCTGCAGTGAGCCAAGACCACGCCACTGCACTCCAGCCTGGGCAACAGAGCGAGACCCTGTCTCAAAAAAAAAAAAACAAAAAAGGCAAGATGTAAATTAGGCAGGGCAATTTCCAAAATTAAATAACTCAAGTAGAGCAATAAAAAAGTGATACTATGCCATAAATGCCTAATATTTTACACTTTCAAGTAACTTCTATATCCACTTTGTTTATAAATATAAATGGAAGCATCAGATAATCTAAATGTGACACGGGTATTTGCAAATCTCTCTATCCTAAAAGATGGAGACCTTTCAGCAGTGGGGTGCTCCAATGTTGACATAATCTGGGATCATGCACAAGAAGTCAGCATGAAGCAGCTAAATAGTTCAGGATTATGCCCCATAGTCAAAAATAGTTTCCGTGACCGCTACATTTTATTCCCAGGGGAAAAAACACTGAAGGGAAACCTTGCTCTTCCCGTAGTGGGCATTAATCTTTTTTTCTTTTTTTTTGAGATGGTGTCTCCCTCTGTCGCCAGGCTGGAATGCAGTGGCACGATCTCAGCTCACTGCAACCTCCGACTCCCAGATTCCAGTGATTCTCCTGCCTCAGCCTCCCAAGTAGCTGGGATTACAGGCACATGCCACCACACCCAGCTAATTTTTGCATTTTTAGTAGAGACGGGGTTTCCCCATGTTGGCCAGGATGACCTCGCTCTCCTGACCTTGTGATCCACCCACCTCGGCCTCCCAAAGTGTTGGGATTACAGGCGTGAGCCACTGCGACCAGCTGCAATTAAATTTTTTTTAAACCACATCCTCTACTTTGGTGAGTGCACTGATCCCCTATTTCCCACAACACTCAGAGTAACCTTTTGAAATGCAAATCAGACCATACCAGTCCCCTGTTTAAGAAACTCCAATAGCTTCCCACTGCACAGAGAACAAAATCCAAAGTCCTTACTGTGTCTCACAAGGTCCTCCATGACATGGTTCTGGTCTCTCTCTGATCTTACCATCTACCACTCTCTCTCCATGGTCCAGCCATGCAGGCCTTCACTTCAGGCTCTTTTCCATCTCAGTGTCTTCATACAATTGTTCCCTCTGGCCTGAACTATTTTTCCCCTCTTTTCTCCACATGGCTGGCTTCTGCTCATTCAATTCTCAGATCAAATGTTACCTCCTCAAACCTTCTTCACCTTCTTTATGCTGGCAGCAATAACTCTTTATCATATTATCCTACAAATTTTATTTTTTCATAAAACTTGTATTTTTGCTTGTCTTCCTACATAGACTATATGCTCCATGAGAGCAGGAATGCAGAGTATGCTGTTCATCCCTATTTCCCCAGCACCTAGAAGAGTGCCTGGCACATAGTAAACACTCAATAAACATTTGCTTAATGAATGAATGATGTTTGGAATTATAAAGTGGCAAGGACAAGATTCAAAGAAAATCAGTCAATTGAAGGGTAAGAAACAGGAGGAAACCCCTGTGTGGAAAGTTATTAAATAGAAAGCAAGCAGAGCTAACAACCTGAACCCAGAAGGAGTTTACCTTTTGCCATTTGTTAAAGGACCTGTCATTTTCACTCTGCAAATGAGTAGACACCCACAGATGCCTTTCAGACAGAAGGTGAATGCTTTACAGGCATAGATAGGAAATCTGTTTTCAGTATTGGAGAGCTATAGACAGGTTCTAGAGGCCATAAGATAGCTGGTAAGACTTCACTGAGATGCTATGTTAGAACAAAAAGAACTTTAGTTTCGTCAAGGGATAGAAATGACCTTAATGAATTATTAAACTTTTCTTCAGTCAAACCAGTAAGACAGAAAAAAGAAAAAAAGATCAGATATGAAGATAGGAACACTTCAGTCTCCAAATCATAAAGCCACTTGGGAGAGGAAGAAAACCAGGAGGGAGTAGCTAGTCTTCAGAAATGCATATTTTGCCAAGTAGCCTCCATACTGACAAACCAATTATTTGTTAGACAATACAGGGGTTCTTTTGCGATAAATGATCAAATACAGGAAGATCTTTGGGAACAAAACAGAACTGATAGATTGTAGAGATGACAAAGGATGAAGAAAGATTTAATCTTAAGTTCAAAGAAAATGAAGCAAATGAAAATAAAAAGGAATTTTTAATTCCAGAAATAACTCCCCAAATTTTTATAAAATTGATAAAATTAAGAGTTTTCCATTTATTATTCTTATTTAAAAACACAAAGAAGAAAATGCTGAAAAGGTTAAAAGTAGTTAACCCTAGGAGGAGGATACGGGGCAGGGAACTACCATTTATGCTATCTTTTTACTTACTCCTTTGATCAAATTAAGAATCTTAACAAGAGTAAACTTTTTTTTTTTTTTTTTTTGAGACAGAGTCTTGCTCTGTCGCCCGGGCTGGAGTGCAGTGACCGGATCTCAGCTCACTGCAAGCTCTGCCTCCCGGGTTTACGCCATTCTCCTGCCTCAGCCTCCCGAGTAGCTGGGACTACAGGCGTCCACCACCTCGCCCGGCTAGTTTTTTGTATTTTTTAGTAGAGATGGGGTTTCACCGTGTTAGCCAGGATGATCTCGATCTCCTGACCTCGTGATCTGCCCGTCTCGGCCTCCCAAAGTGCTGGGATTACAGGCTTGAGCCACCGCGCCCGGCCAAGAGTAAACTTTTTAATAATGATAATATAGACAGTAATGCAGACTAACTCCAATCTTCCACATACTTTTTTTTCATAAGGGAAGGCCTTTATTCATTCATCTCTATATACATTTTAACATATAATCCCTAATATCAATTTGTTTTTATTATTTTATTTCTGATGAAAGTAAACATACATACACATACAACATCAGTTAATCCTAGATTTCAATTAATGAATTACCAGTTAGCTGAATTTGTTCTTCATTAGAATTCTGGCATCTAGTCATTCCTATGCCTACATCAGTGGCAGAATGATGATCTGAATATACATATACTGAATGTATGCAATGTATATTGAATATCAACCCCTAGACTGTATTGAACAGCAGGAGCCTTGACATACAGCAAGGGGAAACTCTTCTCGTTAGACGTTGCTGTTCCACATAAATAGGAGGCAGTACAAAGAGCACTTCCTCAGACAACACAATTCCATCAATCAATAAAAGTTATGTGTTCAAAGAATATTTAAGAACCTAAGAACTTGCATATCATAAAATGGTATTTTTTTTTTTTGGTCAGTTATAAAATGAAATATATAAAACACATTTTGTTGAAAAAAGTCTTAAAAAGTACCTACAAGGCATAAACAGTGTTGGATTAATAGGTGATTTTTATTTTCTTTTTTCTAAATTTGCCTTCAATGAACACATACTACTTTCAGGGGAAAAAAGGTTAAAGAATCTAAATCATTAACATAAAGGACAAATCTGAGAAAGTGTCAGAATACAAAGAAGTGGCAGAGATTAAAACAATAACAGAAGAGGATATGGAAGACAGAGGGACGAAACATAGGCTGGGCGTGGTGGCTCATGCTTATCATCCCAGCACTTTGGGAGGCCGAGGCAGGCGGATCACTTGAGGTTAGGAGTTTGAGACCAGCCCAGTCAACATGGTGAAAACCCAACTCTACTAAAAATATAAAAGTTAGGCTGAGCGTGGTGGCTCACGCCTGTAATCCCAGCAGTTTGGGAGGCTGAGGTGGGTGGATCACCTGAGGTCAGGAGTTCAAGACCAGGCTGGCCAACATGGCAAAATACTGTCTCTATGCATGGTGGTGCGTGCCTATAATCCCAGCTACTCAGGAGACTGAGGTAGGGAGAATTGCTTGAACCCGAGAGATGGAGGTTGCAGTGCGCCGAGATCACACCACTGCACTCCAGCTTGGGCGACAGAGGAGACTTGGTCTCAAAAAAGAACAATAAATAAATAAACATACAAAAATTAGCCAGGCATGGTGGCAGGCACCTGTAATTCCAGCTACTCGGGAGCCTGAGGCAGGAGAATCTCTTGAACCCAAGAAGCGGAGGTTGCAGTGAGCCAAGATTGCGTCACTGCCCTCCAGCCTGTACAACAGAGCGAGACTCCATCTCAGGGAAAAATTAAAAAAAAAAAATAATAATAATAAATAAAGAGTTCTCAAAAAACTTACAATAAATGGATCAGAAACAGTAATCAGACACATAATACAATAAAATATTCTTGATCTAAATAAAATAAATAACCAGGTCTGAGATGGAATGCTATTATTATGTTCTAGGTATACAACTAATGAAAACTAGGCAGAGAAAACACATTAATGATAAGGGAACAAAAGGAGAATGAGAAAGAGTCTGAGAATGGTCTCAGACTTCTCCATAATCCTAAATACTAAGCAAGAGTCAGTGGAAGAGTATTTACAAAATTTGGAGTGGAACAGTTAGTGCCCCAAGAAGGTTATGCCTACTCAAGTGTGATAGCACAGAAAGAAATTACCAGGTGCACATGAGCTAAGGTAAAATAGCATTCATGCTACCCTTTTTAAAATTTATTACTTTTTTTTTTTTTTGAGATGGAGTTTCGCTCTGTCACCCAGGCTGGAGTGCAATGGCGTGATATCGTTCACTGCAACCTCTGCCTCCTGGGTTCAAGCGACTCTCCTGCCTCGACCTCCAAAACAGCTGGGACTACAGGCATGCACCACCATGCCTGGCTCATTTTTTTGTATTTTTAGTAGCCAGGGTTTCACCATGTTGGCCAGGTTGGTCTTGAACTCCTGACCTCAAGTGTTCCTCCTGCCTTGGCCTCCCAAAGTGCTGAGATTACAGGCATGAGCCACCACGCCAGAATACTCTTCTTAAAAGGACTGCTTGAGTGAGGCACTCAGCTAATTGAGAGATAAGTTTAAACTAAAAATTCATGAATGGGAAAACTGTGGTATAAAAGGACAACTGACACTAATTTGACACAGAAAATTATATAGCACTATAAAATTAATGCAAAATAAAAATTTTGAGAAGATAAATGATTAAAAAATAACAGGAATGTATAAATTTGATTTAAAAATAAGAAAGCTGGCAGGAGAAAAAGGGAAGAGCTAAGTGAATGTTAAATTCCTAAGTTACTACTTTGTTCTGAATTTTGATAAGAAAGTTTGAAATACGCATTTTAGTTGTGCTTTTTCAAATAATTTTAAAGTTGATTTAGTGATAGTTGCTTGTAACGAAGACATCGTTCTGTCGGACAGCTGAATGCTCGTGCACCTTTGTTACTTTGTTTAAAAAAAAAAATCCACATCCCAACAAACACCTCATCTACAAGTGTGCCTACCACTATGATGTCAGCATCAGGAATATTCCATGGCCGCAGGCTGTAATAAGCCTATTGAGAACAATCCACATATCATAAAAAGCTTATTAAAGTTACCTACAAGAAAGATGACACTATGCAATCTTACAGTTTATCACATGGATGTACAGAACATACATACCTGCACACTGGCTGTTACCACTGAAGACCCTGAGGCAGTGGATGGTCTATGTGGAGTAGACAATGGTTTGGTAGCACCCTGTGTTCCACTTCCTGTTCCCCCAGATAGACTAGTCCTATTAGCTCCGCTTGAGTTAAGGTTGCTACCTCTGCTGGCAGGTACATTCATTGCAATTCCACTCAAGCTATTCTTCCCAACAGTTCCAGTGGATGATGAGTTTGTTAGCTTTGAGGGGGCCTGAAGATTTTTTGTAGATGGAAGGCCTGAAGTGCGATTAGAGGGCAATAAATTCAAGGTGGGAGACTGTCTGCTGATGTTCATTCCACTGGGCTGTTTATGGACCGGGTTGTTAGTGCTGGAGTGGCTACTCTGGGCTACTAGTGCATTTGGACTGGAACTACTTGGGGATACAGTAGGCTTGGGAGTCGAGTTGGATTTAGAAATAAGTTTAGTTGATACCGAAGGCTTAGCTGACAGAGAGGGCTTGGGTGAGGCAGAAGGCTTAGGCGAGGGCAGGGGTTTAGGAGATGTGGCAGGCTTGGGAGATGCGGCAAGTTTTGGGGAGGCAGCCATCGAGAAGGGAGATTTGAAACCCTGTGTGGAGATCTGTGACACCATAGCCTTGGCTAAATAGTTACTGGAGGTAGTGGTGCTAGGTACTGTCCTAGAAACCAGGGGGTGGGACCCTTGAGAACCATTTCCAGGTGAGGGGGTAGATAAAGGAAGGCGGTACATAGGTGGCTTATCTGAAGTCTTAATAAGCGAGGAGGGACAGGAGAGTTGGGGATTATTACTTAACTTCACCACAGGGTTGGTCTGGGATTTACTGATGGTGGCCTGTAATGGAGACACATAGTTCTGCTGGACAGCTGAATGCTGGTGCACCTTTGTTACTTGTGTTAATGAAGAAGCATCTTGGGCCTCGGATGTTCCCAGAGCATGAGAAGAGGCAGCAATTTGGGCTTGGGAAGAAGAGGAGACGTGGGTCTGTGAAGAGGAAGAAGTGTGAATCTGGCTTGACCTCTGAAGTCCTTGTTGAAGTAGCCTGGCTGGCAAAGGTTCTAAAGAAACTTTAGGGTTCTGAATGGAAGAACCAGCAATAAGGCCTGAAGAGATGCCAGTATGAGCTAAATCCTGGGGTTTCTTTGGTACTGGCCCTGTGTGACCAGCAATAAGACTTGAAGAATGTGTAGGCTGAGTAGAATCTAGTTTTTTGGGAGTAGCCAGTGGCAGCTTACTCATGATACTAGCTAATTTTTCTTCTCTCAGTCCTGAACGAGGCTTTGTGGTTGGCATGCTTATCCTTGAGCCAACAGGAGGGCCCTTGTTCCCATTGTTGATAACCGCTAAAGCTTCAGAAACAAGATCCAGTGAAGGTGAATGGAAAGAAAGGTCTTCATCTAGTGAGTCGTCAAGGCAGATGGTTTCTTGGGCTGGTGCAGAGCTAGAGCTGGCTGCAGCAATGGCAGTTGTGCTGGAGCTCGTTGGAGGACCGCTAACCGAAGCCACCAGGGATGCCGGAGTTTTCTGGTCCTTTTTTGGACTATACTCCTAATGTAAAGTATCATATGAAAAAAACAGAAATGGTGAATAAAAAATTACAAAGTTAATTTTAAATAACTAAGAGATTTTCATGACAATTAAAATTGTTTTTCTACTGGAAATGTTTAGAGACTATCAAAACAAAAATAATTTTTGAGATGACAGAGCTCCTGATTGAGCTGTCCTCACAAGACAAAGTATCTGATATATTGCACATAGCTGTCATACCTTGGTAAGCTTAACACCAAGTGGAAGGAACATTCATATACTAGTAACATTACTGATGAGCCTCCCTCACCTGCATCAGATCTTCACATCCTGCTCCAAATCCATCTGTTCAGATTATTCTCTTTTTATTCCCCTGCACTCAGGAGAAATTCTGCCTTTATATTAAGACTCTCCCCTTCTCGTCTGGGATGGTTTGCTAGGAGGCTGACCTTCACTTTCTGCTTCCATGCATTTCTGCCTCTTTGTATGCCCTGTCCTGCAGCTACCCTACAGCCAGTACATAGAAAAACTGGTACGTCAAAGTGGCAGATGATTCAATCCAAGCATATATAAATTATGCTATTTGTTATGGTGAATCTGTAATTTATTTGTAAATTATTCATTTGTCATTTATCCAATATATGTCCATTAAGTGTCCACTGTGAACAGGGCTCTATGCTAAGAAAACAAGGGTATTAAGAATTACAACTCTGAATACCTAAGAGTTGTTAGAGTCTGTTTCTCAAAGAATCAACGTTCTTAATATTTAAGGAAAATAACTAGAGCACAGTTTATAATATTCAAAGAGCAAAATAATTAAAAAGCATCTATTTATTTTTAAAGATAAATATAAAGTATTTGACTCATTTTATTGAGAAGCAAAAACCTATTACATAAAAGTCATATCAAAGTCTCCTCAATTAGTTTCTTAAACAAACCCAAACAAACCTAGAGTGTTATATTATATACTGATTTATACAACCATAGCACTTACCTTAAGCATAGTGGGGAAAGAATGGAGAGGAAGGGTCTTTACCATCACCTCCTAAGGTATTACATAAGCAAGCTGTTAAGAATACTGTTACACTCTAACTTCCTTAGTATTTTTTCTAAGCTTTTATTCTAAAACCCCTGATTAAAAACCTCTGCCTATTGGAAGTACAAGTGTACTACATTAAGGTCACAAATGTCTGCTAAGAAGAACAGGTAATTACAAATGAGACACATTTGTTTTGATGTCATCCACTTACATAATTAGTGAACATACCATTATAAAAAGTACAAAATAAAGGGTGGGAAATGTATCCAAATGTTGGAAGTATTACTAGTATAAAACTGCTGTTTTAAAGTGACTTTTTGATTATTAATTTTTATTTATAAAAACATTAAATGCACTCTAATAGAATACTGTATAGATTTATACTGGCAGAGAATTGTTCAGGATATACAACTGAGTCAAAAAAGCAGGTTGTCCCATTTATATAAAAGACTAAATAAATGGATAGCTAATTGGATAGATGGATGGATGGATGAATGGAAGGGAGGGAGGGAAGAACAGAGTTTCAGAGGAAGGGAAGGAAGATGTGTCCTAGAAAGTTAAGAGCTTTTACTCTCTCACTGAGGAGAAATTTATAGATACTTTTACTTTTCTCCTTACTTTTCTGTGTTATTTGCATTTTCTATTATAGGCATTTCCTTACCTTAACCTTTGTAACTAGCAACAGTATGGGGAGTTACAGTAGGAAAAAAACCACATCAACAATATAGCTTTTCCATTTTGGGAAAAGGAAAAAGTAATTTAACCATAGAGAAGGAAACAAACAAAAAAACTGATGACTCCCCCATATCATTCTAACACATCCAGTGTTAGAATTTAATAAATTTCCTATCCAATTATTCTATTAATCATATGTTTGAACAGATGTATCAAAATGTAACCAATCCTTTATGGAGGCTATTAAAACTTTAGTATTCTAATAAAAATAAAGTGAAGTGTCAAAACAAAGTCCAAACTCAAGAGATTTAATGAAGGATTGGCTCAATATTATTTGGATCAGAAGACAAAGTAGTAGGTTATTAAGAAAAAGAGGACTATTGGCTGGACACGGTGGCTCACGCCTGAAATCCCAGCACTTTGGGAAGCCAAGGCAGGTGGATCACGAGGTCAGGAGTTCGAGACCAGCCTGACCAACACGGTGAAACCCTGTCTCTACTAAAAATACAAAAATTAGCCAGGCGTGGTGGTACGTGCCTGTAATCCCAGCTACTCAGGAGGCTGAGGCAGGAGAACTGCTTGAACCTGGGAGATGGAGGTTGCAGTAAGCCGAGATTGCACCGCACCACTGCACTCCAGCCTGGGTGACATGGCAAGACTGTCTCAAAAAAAGAAAAAAAAAAGAAAAAGAAGACTATTCACCCTGCATTTAAAGAGGCTCTAACACCAAAAAAGTCAGGAAGGCCACAGAATAATAAATATTGATCATCTGGACACAATCTTATAAGCAAAGAAACTCATCTATTAAAAACAACAACAACAAAAAACCAAAGAGACAAAGCCTACAGAGCAAAGTGTAAAACCTAAAGGGTATGGGCTTTCATTAAAATTTTAATTTCAAATGATTATAGTTTTTACTTCTAGAGGTTATATTTTGATTCTCTTTCAAATCTACTTTGTCTATTTTGATAGGATATCTTTGATTCCCTTTTCTATTTCTCTAAATATTAAAAAATTTTAAGTAAAATTATTTTATGTGCTAAATTCCATAAATACACTACTTGTCTGTCTTAGGGATCTAACTGTTGTTTATTGTTCCTACTGACTCTCACTCGTAGTAACTTATCCTCTCATGTATTCTGTATTTCAGACTGCAGGTTCAGGTCTGACGTGGTGTATAGGAGGAAGGCCTTTGAGGCCTCTGAAGAGGGCACATTATACCACAGAGAATTTACTTTTGCCAGAGGCCCTGGGTTACTACTAATCCAATAACTAAGTTACTTTTTCCGCTTGGGGTTTTCTCAGATTGTAGAGGTAGTGTAACTTAAACTCCTAAGCCAAGAAAAATTTTCAGCAAGGACATTCTTCCTCCAAACCAGAACCCAGTCCAAGACAGCCACTTTTCTTTTTTTTTTTTTTGAGGCGGAGTCTGGCTCTGTCTCCCAGGCTGGAGTGCAGTGGCGCGATCTTGGCTCACTGCAAGCTCCGCCTCCCGGGTTCATGGCATTCTCCTGCCTCAGCCTCCCAAGGGGCTGGGACTACAGTAGGCGCCCGCCACCCACGCCCGGCTAGTTTTTTGTATTTTTAGTAGAGACGGGGTTTCACCATGTTAGCTAGGATGGTCTCGATCTCTTGACCTCATGTTCCGCCCGCCTCGGCCTCCCAAATTGCTGGGATTACAGGCATGAGCCACCGCGTCTGGCCAACAGCCACTTTTCTTAATGTCTCTGCTGGTGGCCGGATTTTTTTCTAGTCCTTTCTTTTACTAAATACATTATAGTTTGAAGGTCCAGCTTTACACAGATTTCATCCCAAGTTTTAACCTGTACAAGCCCAAGAAAACCCTAACTGCTATGCTCTGAGAAGAAACATAAAAAGAAACCATAAAGTGATGGGAAGAAAAGTGCCAAATGCCTCCAAGGGCAACCAAAGTTTAAGCAACAGATTAACACTGTCAGCTCCTTTTTTGTTTTTGGTCTTAGGAATTTTTCTTACATATTTTCAATCTCAGCTGTGCTATGAAAGAATATTTGTTATATTTTACCTAGCGTTTCCAAGTATTAATAAAGTTAAGCTTTATAATTGGCATATGCATATTTCCCACTGCTACACAGGAACCTATTCTCCCAAATACAAAAGTTCTAAGATTATTATGAAGTTGAAAACACCTATCTTATAGTGCCTACTGACCTCTGCTAAATACCATAAATCTTTTTCATCTTAGGAATGTATTTCAACATTCACCAACTATAACTAATTAAAGATTTTGTTTTAATACTTACCTTTACTTTGGGTTTAGGTGCAGGAATCACCTTTTTCTTTGCCCTAAGATAAAAAGATTTTAAAAGGCTATTTCAGTAGCAGTTATATTGCTCATTAGAAAATTATAATAAATAGCTTTGTAATTATGTGGTAAATAATTCCTTCTGCTATTTGGAAAGCTCTTTGAAGGAACCATATTTAAGTGCTCAGTTTATACTAAGTATGTAGCAACATTTTCCCCAATTCAGATTAACTGAAAGGCCAAACAAACAGTAAAACATGAAATGTAGATAATACAATTTTCTAAAAATTAAATGTAAATACATAAACTGTAAAACAACTCCCCTCCTAAAAGAGCTTTAAGGAACTTCAGGCTCAAATTAAACCATGCCAAGAAAGTGTGAATGAGATTTAACTTAACCAAAACAAAAAAAACCCTGAGCTTTTAAAGAAAAATTTTTGCAATGTAAAAATTCAAATAAAAAATGTCAAAATGACAGGGAGAAAAAGGGCAAGAAAAATTACTATGGAATCTTGGAAGTTTTGGAAAACTATGAAAAAGTTCAAAGATTAAAAAAAACTAACGAGTTCCATAGTAAGTCAAAGTATTCAAATGTTTGTTGAATAAGTGTTGACAAGCTAAAATACTTCACCTTGTCTACTTCACTTGGCTAAAATGTCACTAACTAGATTAACAAGAATCTTGATTAAAACTGTCAATTTACAACTTCATTTAGGCAACAGTAATTTTCTAAGTTTTTTTGATGAAGGCTATTTAGGGAAACGACCTCTAGCCCACTTATCCCATAGAGTCCTACTTTACAGTAGAAAACAAAACACAAAGTTAAACAAAACACAAAGTTAATGATAATAATGAAGATATTTTTAAAAAGGGAGAAGGAGGCTGGGTGCAGTGGCTCAAGCCTGTAATCTTAGCACTTTGGCCTGAGGCAGGCAGATAACGTGAGGCCAGGAGTTTGAGACCAGCCTGGCCAACACGGTGAAACCCCGTCTCCACTAAAAATACAAAAATTAGCCAGATGTGGTGCCTATAGTCCCAGCTACTCGGGAGGCTGAGGCAGAAGAATTGCTTAAACCTGGGAGATGGAGGTTGCAGTGAGTCGAGATTGTTCCACTGCACTCCAGCCTGGGTGACAGAGCAAGACTCCATCTCAAAAAAAAAAAAAAAAAAATGACAGAGAGGGAGATATCTTTTGTAAACACCTTTAGAATTAAAGGAATGCATTATTTGTACCTGAATTGTAATGCATATATGGCTTTGGAACGACAATAGCCCCCCCTTATCCACAGTTTTCAATTTCTGCGGTTTCAGTTGCCTGTGGTCAACTGAGGTCTGAAAATATTAAATGGAAAATTCCAGAAATAGAGAGAAACCACATTCACATAACTTTTATTATAGTATACTGTTAAACTGTTCTTTTATTATTGTTGTTGTCAATCTCTTACTGCGCCCAATTTGTAAACTAAAATCTATCATAGGAATGTCTGTATAGGAAAAAATAGTCTATATAGGGTTCAGTACTGTCTGCAGTTCTGGCATCCACTGCAGGCATCTTGGAGTATATTGTCTGAGGATAAGGGGACTACTGTACAGGGAAATTAAAGCCAAAAATACTACTGACACAAACATATACATATATATGTATATAAAATTTATTTCAAAGACAACAAAAACACTTGCAACAAGTAAACCTATAATATATGAAACCAAACTACTTAGAATTTATACTAAAAAAACAGTAAGAACCAAAAACCACAACCAACTCAATACATCCCTGATGATATACAGTTGACCCCTGAGGATGAAGACCTTTATGATGATTCATTTCCACTTAATGAACAGTAAATATAATTTCTCTTCCTTATGATTTTCTTATTAACATTTTCTTTTCTCTAGCTTACTTTATTGTTAAGAATACAGTATATATATGGTACATAAAATATACAAAATGTGTTCATGAACTATTCATGTTATCAGTAAGGCTTCGGGTCAACAGTAGGCTACCAGCAGTGAAGTTCTGGGAGAGCTGAAAGTTACACGTGGATTTTTGTCTGTGTGGGGTGAGGGGGTGAAATCCCTAACTCCTGTGTTATTCCAAGGGTCAACTGTAATAATGAAGTGTCCTTCCTAAAAACTAAAAAATTCCTATATAATTGCATACAAGGAGAGTAGGAATTTATAATGTTGTCCAAAAGATGTTAAACAGACCTCTCAGCAGAATATTGAATTAGAGTGTTCAGTAAATTCTCAGTAACTTGCTAATTTTATATTTTAATAACTCCCTTTTTTTCCCCTAGAAACAGGGTCTGCTTTGTCCCCCAGGCTGGAGGGCAGTGGCATGATCTCCACTATTACAACCTCCACCTCCCTGGCTGGCGTAAGCTATCCTCCCACCTCAGCCTCCTGAGTAGCTGGGACTACAGGCACACACCACCATGCCTGGCTAAGTTTTGTATTTTTTGTAGAGAAGGAGTTTCGCCATGTTGCCCAAGCCAGTCTCTAACTCCTGGGCAAGTGATCCACCCACCTCGGCCTTCCAAAGTGCTGGGATTACAGGTGTGAGCCACTCTGCCAGGTTTTAATCCTTAATGCCACCCTTGCAGGCTACAGAGAAGATGCCCTAACTTGTAGGGAAAAATAAAACTGTTCTGGAATTGACCAATAATCAACCAAAAAGGTGACCACAGAAAAAACTTGCTTTTTTTTTTTTTTTTTTTTTTGAGACGGAGTCTCGCTCTGTCACCCAGGCTGGAGTGCTGTGGCCGGATCTCAGCTCACGGCAAGCTCCGCCTCCCGAGTTCACGCCATTCTCCTTTCTCAGCCTCTCGAATAGCTGGGACTACAGGTGCCGCCACCTCGCCCAGCTAGTTTTTTGTATTTTTTAGTAGAGACGGGGTTTCAGAACCGTGTTAGCCAGGATGGTCTCGATCTCCTGACCTCGTGATCCGCCCGTCTCGGCCTCCCAAAGTGCTGGGATTACAGGCTTGAGCCACCGCGCCCAGCCTCAAAAACTTGCCTTTTTGTTTTATGTGGGTAAAAGATCTTTCTCTAGTAATCACTTCACTAAGGAAATACCCAGTTTTGAACAGAAGGAAAGACCTCAAGAGTCGGTTAATCTTGTGGAAAACACTCTGCAGCACAGCAAGGGTGGGTGTGCATATGGATCTGTCCTGGTACACTCAAGACAGCAGAGGGCTGTGGATTACAAATGCAGATGGACGTTAAGAGGTGGAGAAAAAGACTGGCAGGTAGAAGGCCCAGGAACAAAGGAAAACCCCTGAGCCTTCACGCTTCCCTACTACCAGAATCCGAGGCCATTATGTGTCACAGTATGCATTTAGTAGGTGTTTAGAGAGTAGCCTGACAATTATTTCAATAGATAAATGTGTTCTGAAATCTAAATAGTCAATGGTCAAAATGATCTTTTTAAGTCCTATTCCAACTAGCATTTAATAAATGATACTTTTGTTCACTAAAGCACATAATGTGAATAAATCAAGCAATCTGGAGTCTGCATTTACTCACGGAGCAGAAGTAAGATGATTATGAACACTCCGGCTTTCCTTAAAAAGCATTCTGGAAAAATTTAAAGAACACAATTACTATTTTTTTATAGCAGATAATAACATAATTGTTTTATTTTTAAAGCAATTTAATTTTCAACAGGCTATTACTTGCTTATTTACCAAGTAAAAGTTATAATGGTACAGTATACTCAATAATCTATTTTATGGAGAGTTTTATTCATAGCTCACTGTAACCTAGGCCTTCTGGGCTCAAATGGTCCTCCTAACTCAGCCTTCAAAGAAGCTGGAATTACAGGTGTGTGCCATCATGCCCAGCTAATTTTAAAACTTTTTGCAGAGTCAGAGATCTCACTATGTCGCCCGGGTTGGTCTTGAACCCCTGGCCTCAAGCAATCCTCACACCGTGGCCCTGTGCCTCCTAAAGTGCTGAGAATACAGGGGTGAGCTACCAGACCTGGTCAACAGATCTTTTCTGTTGATGTAAGATGGAGTAATTTGGGCTGGGCGCGGTGGCTCAAGCCTGTGATCCCAGCACTTTGGGAGGCCAAGACGGGCGGATCATGAGGTCAGGAGATCAAGACCATCCTGGCTAACACGGTGAAACCCCGTCTCTACTAAAAAAATGCAAAAAACTAGCCGGGGGAGGTGGCGGGCGCCGGTAGTCCCAGCTGCTCCGGAGGCTGAGGCAGGAGAATGGCATAAACCCGGGAGGCGGAGCTTGCAGTGAGCTGAGATCCGGCCACTGCACTCCAGCCCGGGCGACAGAGCGAGACACTGTTTCAAAAAAAAAAAAAAAAAAGATGGAGTAATTTAAGATCATGGGTAGAACCAGCCAAATTTAATTTTTACATTCTTTACTTAACTCTTTTTTTTGAGACAGAGTTTTTCTCTTGTTGCCCAGGTGGAGTGCAACGGCGCAATCTCGGCTCACTGTAACCTCTGCCTCCCAGGTTCAAGTGATTCTCCTGCTTCAGCCTCCTGAGTAGCTGGGACTACAGGTGTCCACCACCATGCCCAGCTAATTTTTGCATTTTTAGTAGATACAGGGTTTCACCATGTTGGCCAGGCTGGTCTCGAACTCCTGACCTCAGGTGATCCACCTGCCTCGGCCTCCCAAAGTGCTGCAATTACAGGTGTGAGCCATCGCAACGGGCCACATTCTTTACTTAATCCTTGAGTTTTTTTTTTTTTTTTTTTTTTTTTTGAGACAGAGTCTCGCTCTGTTGCCCAGGCTGGAGTGCAGTGGCCAGATCTCAACTCACTGCAAGCTCTGCCTCCCGGGTTTATGCCATTCTCCTGCCTCAGCCTCCCAAGTAGCTGGGACTACAGGCACCCGCCACCTCGCCCGGCTAATTTTTTGTATATTTTAGTAGAGATGGGGTTTCACCGTGTTAGCCAGGATGGTCTTGATCTCCTGACCTCGTGATCCGCCCGTCTTGGCCTCCCAAAGTGCTGGGATTACAGGCTTGAGAAACCATGCCCGGCCAACCCTTGAGATTTTAAACAGAGTGACTCTTAGTTTCTTGAGATACCTCTCTCCACTGAATATTTTATTTATTTACTTATTTTTTGAGACTGGTCTCAAACTTCTGGGGCTCAAAGTAATCCTCTCACTTGGCCTTCCAAAGTGCTGAGATTACAGGTATGAGCCACTGGGAACCTGGCCTACAATGACTATTTTCTTTCTTCTTCTTTTTTTTTTTTTTTGAGATGGAGTTTTGCTCTTGTTGCCCAGGTTGGAGTGCAATGGTGCGATCTCGGCTCACTGCAACCTCCACCTCCTGGGTTCAAGCGATTCTCCTGCCTCAGCCTCCAAGTAGCTAGGATTACAAGCACGCACCACCACCCCGGCTAATTTTGTATGTTTAGTAGAGACGAGGTTTCTCCATGTTGGTCAGGCTGGTCTTGAACTCCTGACCTCAGGTAATCCGCCTGCCTTGGCCCCCCAAAGTGCTGGGATTACAGGCATAAGCCACCGTGCCCAGCCTCTACAATGACTATTTTCAATAGAACCTAAGGCTATGTCTCTTTGTTTATGCTCTAATCCCGTATTTGGTTCCTTATCTTCATGTTACCCATATGAAATTCCTCTCCCAAACTTCAAAACCATTTGGGAGTCTTCTCTCATTTTCTCTACTAGCAAATTTGGGTGTTAAAAAAAATGTTAAGTAAAATATCACCTTTACATCTATCTCTGTGTATGCACGACTGTTTTGTCATTCAAGTGCTTAAGGTCTTCAAAGCAAGGATCATCTGAGATGACTATACAGCATGCTGAATACGTTAGGTTCTTAGCAAAATCAGTGTCACGTATGTGTATGTGTATCTTTAATAACAGCAATAATAATAAAATTAAATAAAATCCAGTAAGTTGCATTTCTTACCTTGCCTGCATCCAGCCCTTAGGCCACAGGGGCTTCACCTCTGTCTCCATAAAAGACTTAAGATAATCTTCAGCAGACTGGCTTTTATTTGGTTCTAACTCATAGCATCCCAATTTGATCTCAACAAGGTTACATAACAAAGTTCTAAACAGATTGAAAATTAAATTTGAAACTTTTTTTAGAAGAACATAAATTTGGCAGCAATAATACAGATTATGTGAAAAATTCAGAAAATAACAATTTCTAACATATATCATTCATTGCACCACAGTCAAACTCCCAATATGAAACAATTTCCTTTGATATCTTTAATCAAAGCACCAAAGATTGAAAGGGATGATTCTCTACTTGGGGTACAGAAACACTATTAAGATGGCTCAAGAAGAAATATGTTGAAAGTACTTCACCTTCTGAAACCAGTATGACTTACTCCATTATTAGATTAGTTTATAAAAAGTATTACAGTGTATATGAAAATAAAATCAATAATACTGTGAGGATAGTAGAGCCCAGTTAATCTTCTCTTGAATAATTTTTTCCTACACACTAATCTTTGGTTGCTTCCAATCTAGTTTTATATTTATTATAGAGTTTTTTTTTTTTTTTTAATGAGAATCTTACTTCTGCATTATACATTAAAAGTGAAAACGAATTAAATCTTACCTGATGGTATCATCCCAGTGGAATTTCTTTCTTGGTCCTATGACACGTTTTCCTGGTTTCTCATCATCATCTTCTTCGGATCCATTTTTTTCACGTTCTTCATCTGTATGCAATCTAAAAATGAAAAATACTTTACAAAACAAACTTTTAACCCATCACTGCCTATATAATATGCTCCATAAACACTTGTTGAATTGCTTAGTTGAATGTTAAAAGACAGGGTAAAGAGGGAATCTACCTTTCCACAAAATACTTCGAATTTAAAAGGAGTTATAAAGTAGTTTGGTAAATAAGGACTTCAAATTACAATCTAAAGGCACCAACATTCATCTTTTAGTTCAGAAAATACTTGCATTCAATCACAGCAAGTTAAGGTGGGGTTGTGAAATGTCTCAACAGTGTTAGCTCTTGCTTGATCACCTCCATACAATCCATTAACAAACACTTTTTGTCTCTGACTCCAAAGCAACTAAGTGCCATTTACAAAATACTCAATTATATCATGTCAGTGGTATATGTGGATTTCTACTTGAGAATGAGGTCCACTTAACATCAGAACAGCTAAAAGCACTTCTCAAATGCACGTCCAGACACGGTGGCTTATACCTGTAATCCCAGCACTTTGGGAGGCTGAGGCGGGTGGATCACCTGAGGTAAGGAGTTTGAGACCAGCCTGGCCAACGTGGTGAAACCCTCTCTCTACTAAAAATACAAAAATTGGCTGGGCGCGGTGGCTCAAGCCTGTAATCCCAGCACTTTGGGAGGCCGAGACAGGCGGATCACGAGGTCAGGAGATCGAGACCATCCTGGCTAACACGGTGAAACCCCGTCTCTACTAAAAAATACAAAAAAAACTAGCCGGGCGAGGTGGCGGGTGCCTATGGTCCCAGCTACTCGGGAGGCTGAGGCAGGAGAATGGCGTAAACCCGGGAAGCGGAGCTTGCAGTGAGCTGAGATCCGGCCACTGCACTCCAGCCTGGGCGACAGAGCGAGACTCCGTCTCAAAAAAAAAAAAAAAAAAAAAAATACAAAAATTAGCCGGGTGTGGTGGCAGGTGCCTGTAATCCCAGCTACTTGTGAGGCTGAGGCAGGAGAATCACTTGAACCCGGGAGGCAAAGGTTGCAGGGAGCTAAAATCGTACCACTCCACTCCAGCCTGGGCAACAGAGTGAGACTCCGTCTCAAAATACACACACACACACATACATACATACATACACTTCTCAAATACAAAAGCCAGTCCAAATAGAAGAGATACATACTTGGCACACTTAGCTTGACTACGAGCCTGGCAGTCCTCCTGGTATTTAAATAGCTGTTCAGGCATGACATTGCTAACAGCCAGTTTCAATTTTTGCAGAGGTTCTCTTAAACGATCATCCTAAAAAGAAAAACATACTAAAAGTTTTTATCAGACATATTTACAAAATTTTGTAAGCAGGTCCTCAAAAGATAAAAATCATGTTTTAGATACCAACTATAGATTTGAAATATTAGCATATCTAAATATGGACATTTCTCCTATGGCACTGACTTTTTGTAATACACACTAGATACACAATTAGACTGACATTTCCAAGTTACCCAAGAAGAATCCCAGTTTTTCCCTGTTGCCCAGCATAGTTATTAATGGTATTCCATTACACTCTTAAAAATGCCCCATGGGCCGGGCGCGGTGGCTCAAGCCTGTAATCCCAGCACTTTGGGAGGCCGAGACGGGTGGATCACGAGGTCAGGAGATCGAGACCATCCTGGCTAACACGGTTCTGAAACCCCGTCTCTACTAAAAAATACAAAAAACTAGCCGGGCGACGAGGCGGGCGCCTGTAGTCCCAGCTACTCGGGAGGCTGAGGCAGGAGAATGGCGTAAACCCAGGAGGCGGAGCTTGCAGTGAGCTGAGATCCGGCCACTGCACTCCAGCCTGGGCGACAGAGCGGGACTCCGTCTCAAAAAAAAAAAAAAAAAAAAAAAAACAAAAATGCCCCATGGACACTTTCTTTTTTTTTTTTTTTTTTTGAGACGGAGTCTTGCTCTGCCGCCCAGGCTGGAGTGCAGTGGCCGGCTCTCAGCTCACTGCAAGCTCCGCCTCCCGGGTTCACGCCATTCTCCTGTCTCAGCCTCCCGAGTAGCTGGGACTACAGGCGCCCGCCTCGTCGCCCGGCTAGTTTTTTGTATTTTTTAGTAGAGACGGGGTTTCACCATATTAGCCAGGATGGTCTCGATCTCCTGACCTCGTGATCCGCCCGTCTCGGCCTCCCAAAGTGCTGGGATTACAGGCTTGAGCCACCGTGCCCGGCCGACACTTTCATATAGATAACATAAAACAAAATCATTGTCTTCTACTTGTATAGACTACTACTGGTTAATCTCCATTATGATGGGAAACCAGTGCCCTAAGAAGAGACACTGCTCTGGAACACGAACACACGTGTTTGGTTTGGGTGACTACCAACCGGATGTTGGTATCCTATTCTCTCAGTTACGGTTAGTAATTCTGACTTAGGCTGCAAGTAAAAATGCAAGGTCAAGGCCAAAGTGAAAGGAACCCGAAAACTCTTATTCACGTGGGTTTTCCGGGCAAAAAAGAAAGTAGGCTTGCATCTGACAGTTTTAATCAACCAATTTACTACTTTCACCTTGCAAGCAACCGTATCTATATATGTAACTACTTAAAACATACTTTTATCACCATTATAGGTGCAGAAATATTATAAGACTTTACTTTTCTTCACTGAAACAATTTTTTTTTGGAGACAGAGTCTCGCTCTGTCACACAGGCTGGAGTGCAGTGGCACCATCTTGGCTCACTGCAACCTCCACCTTCTGGGTTCAAGTGATTATCGTGCCTTAGCCACCCACGTAGCTGGGACTATAGGTGTGTATCACCACACCCAACTAATTTTTCTATTTTTAGTAGGACACGGTTTTGCCATGTTGGCCAGTCTGTTCTCAAAATCCTGGCCTCAAGTGATGTGCCTGCCTCAGCCTCCCAAAGTGCTGGGATTACAGGCGTGAGCTACCGAGCCAAAACAACTGTTTTTAAAATGTGATTTTTGGTAAAGAAAAGATTTTAAAAACACGAATATTACAAATAAGCATATTAACCTATTCCATGAACACCAGTAAATATTACAGCACATATAACGTAAAATCCTATGTTTAAAAATGTACGTATTAACCTATTCCATGAATACCAGTAAATAAATATGATAGCACATATGACATAAAATCTTATTTTTAAAAATGTGAACATCTGGCCAGGCGCAGTGGCCAGAAAAAAAAAAAAAAGTGAACATCCAGTATCATCGTTCCTAGATGATTACTTTTGAAGAATTACGTAGCTTAGACTATCTTCCCGGAAACAATCCAAATATCCATAAATAGTCAAATGGACAAATTAATTGGGATATATTCACACAATGGAACGCTGTCTACCCAGCAATAAAAATGAATGTATTTCCGACCGGGCACGTTGGCTCACGCCTGTAATCCTAGCACTTTGGGAGGCCGAGCTGGGAGGATCACCTGAGGTCAGGAGTTCAAGACCCCAGCCTGGCCAACACGGAGAAATCCCGTCCCTACTAAAATATGAAACTAGCTGGGCATGATGGCGGGTGCCTGTAATCCCAGCTACTCGGGAGGCTGAGACAGGAGAATCGCTTAAACCTGGGAGATGGTGGTTGCAGTGAGCTGAGACCACGCCACTGCACTCCAGCCTGGGCTGAGCGAGACTCTGCCTCCAAAAAAAAAAATTTCTGCTATATGTAGACATAAGATGAATCTCAGGTGCACAATATTGAACATTACAAACTACAGAAGAAAGCAGACAGTATTTCTTTATATGAAGCTCAAAAACATGCAAAACTAAATAAAATGTTTAGGGATACAAATATATGTGATAAAACCATATAAAGAAAAGCAAGGGTAAGATATCTTTCTTCCATAGCCAAAGGGATATTAAACAACTTCAAATTTGCCAGGGGTTCAAGACCAGCCTGGGCAACATAGTGAAACCCTGTCCCTACAAAAAAAATTTAAAAATGGCCAGGTGTGATGATGCCAGCCTGTAGTCCCAACTACTTGGGAGGCTAAGGTGGCAGGACTGCTTGAGCCCAGGATGTTAAGGCTGCAGTGAGCGCCATGTTCACGCCACGGCACTCCGGTCTGGGAAACAGGGAAAGACCCTGTATTAAAAGCAAAAAAAAAAAAAAAAAAAAAAGGTGAGTACTTATATTAAATCAATTAATGTGCAAAGGCCCCAAACAGAAACAAGTTGTCTTTACAGGTTATAAAACCCAAGATGTAGATATTATCGTTCTTCCTCTTACCTGGACATTGAGATGTAACTTCTTTAGACGTTTTACGAGTGTTTCTTTATTGCATGGCACAAAAGCTTCAAGGTGGGAGTAGACACCACTGCGAATGACGGGGCCTAGTTCTTGTAGCTGTAACTCAATGCTGGCCAAAAAAGTTAACAACAATGAACAATATACAATGTGTTTTAGGTGGCATTGTACAGACAAGAAAGCAAAGCCAGTTCTTGTTCTCATTTTATCTTTTCATGATTTCCTAAAGAGTATTTTTCTTGGGGAAAAAAAAAACCCATAGCAATAAATAGTTTGTTTATTTATTTAGAGGCAGAGTTTCGTTCTTGTAGCCCAGGCTGGAGTGCAATGTCGTGGTCTTGGCTCACTGCAACCTCTGCCTCCTGGGTTCAAGCGATTCTCCTGCCTCAGCCTCCCAGGTAGCCAGGATTACAGGCGCCCGCCACCATGACCAGCTAAGTTTTTTGTATTTTTAGTAGAGACGGGGTTTCACCATGTTGGCCAGGCTGGTCTTGAACTACTGGCCTTAGGTGATCCACCCGCCTTGGCCTTTGATCCCAAAGTGTGGGATTACAGGTGTGAGCCACTGCGCCCAGCCCCATACCAATAAACAGTAATGCTATAAAAGTATTCTATCAGTCTAAGAGTAGAACTTCTATAACCATGAACAAGCTGGAAATATTTTTTGGGTTACAGGGGCAAACTCTATGTTTTCAGGTAAAGCACAATAAATTTGTAATTAACCAAAAGCTCTTTTCCTCAAAGAGATATTATACTACCCCTCAGCCCAGTGGCAACTGCCCGCAGGTCAAGGCAGCAGTGCGCCATGAGCACATCACTACTCCGGCCTGGGCAACAGAGCGACACCCTGTCTCAAAAAAGAAAAAAAAAAAAAAAATTTATGAGCAATGTCTGTTCTAGGTAGTAGGCAAGGAAATCAAGTCAGCATGTTGTATATTTCTTGATCTAGTGTTCTGAGTAGGCAAAATTCAATCAGGCAAAAAAGGGGGAAGGGGGTTCCCTATTCCAACAAACTGATCTTTTTTTCCCCTAGTATAAGGAAGCAATGGCGAGGCATCACCAATACAACTGGATATCTTCACAGGAGTTCCTACTCTAAATAATCATGTTCCATATTCTCTTAGAAGGGCAACTCAATACAGAAAATAAGACATGTTTGTTTAGGAAAGTGGAAAAAGAGGCTGAGGGAATAAGAAAGTGACTAAAAGGGAAAAACTTCAACTCAGAACACTAGTACTTGTGAAATTGGAGGCATACCCTCTGTGAAATAAAAAGCAGATGGGCTCCAAAAAATGAAAAGATTCGTTTTAAGATAGACATGAGAGGAAGGAATAAACAGGAAAGCCTGCACATGGAATGCTGATATTCTGCTTATCTGAGAAGCTATGTCCCAAGGATGGTCTTTTGACTCTCCCGGGACAGAAACAGTTGCTCCCTTTTATAGAAGAGTAAAATAAAAAAGAACAGCCTCAGTCACAAGAGAAGGACCTGATCACATTTTGGGTTCACAGGTGGAAAGAAAAAGAAGAGTTGGTCAGATCCCTGACTATGGAATCTGGGACAGCTCTGACAAGTAATGGTTGCACTGTTCACTGAGTCTGGAGTCTTAAAGGGAACTAGGGAAAAGGAGCTGGTGTAGATGGCAGAAAGACTCCATCTGAAAATTCCTGGTTAAAATAACTAGGAACAGAAATGAGAAACTCCTCTGCCACCATACTAGCAGCAGACTAAGTTATATGTTTTCTGAGTCTATTTTTAAGCACTCCAAAATAATAGACTGTAATAAATTACAAGCATTATCAGAAGCGATGATTCAACCAGCCCTTCTTCACATCTCATGAGAAATTATCTCCATTATGTATTTAAAAGATGGCAATTACAGTATTATAAATACTACTTTCCTTTTCGTTTTCCCATTATTTCCCTTTTCCTTCTTTTTTTTTTTTTTTTTTTTTTGGAGACAGGGTCTCACTCTATCACCCAGGTTGGAGTGCAGTGGCACGAACACAGCTCACTGCAGGTTCAATCTCCCAGGCTTAATGAATCCTCCCACCTCAGCCTCCAGAGGAGCTGACATGATAGGTGTGCACCACTACACCTGGCTAATTTTTCTGTATATTTTATACAAATGGAGTTTCACTATATTCCCCAAGCTGGTCTCAAATTCCTCAACTCAAGTGATCCTCCCACCCTGGCCTTCCAAAGTGTCGGGATTACAGGCATAAGCCACCATGCCTGGCCTTTCCTGTGTCTTTCTATAATATATGACGCTACTAAATCACTAAGAATAAGCAAATATTATTTTCACCAGAGAGGTGAAAATTCGCTATTTTCCCCATGATTACTTTTTGACCAGTTCTGCATCCAATTATATACCTGATTCCTGGAAACAATGGTTAAAATCTAAGTCGAGAACAAGGTTTACAAGTTTGGTTTATTTGACCACAACCTTAGAACCTACTGCTTCATTAGTATCAAACTCTGAGTGCAAAATTATTGCTAAGTTAAATACAAAATTTGCTAATTTAAATACAATCTATATTATATATCCGCCTTCACCTTATTCTCAATCTAACTGCAATCTCCTCTACATTATCTCTATCCCACCTCACAACCACAATTTCTTTACAAAACTGTACTTTCCATTTGACTATAAAAGTTTGTACAAATTATAATTAACCTCACTAGGTGTCAGTGGAATTACTATTCCCCAGTGTAAGTAATAAAAGTAGATGGAAAATCACGCCAAATCCATATATAAATGCTCTAACATTTCCCAGAAAGACACTTTCACATAAGGTGACATGAAGTACTTTTAAGCCTAGCTAAATATCCAACCTGTACAGTGGTCACTTGCTCTGGCAGTTGTAACTATTGAAAGCTTTGATTATCCTAAGTGGTCCAAGAAAACCAATATATGCAGAAACATAATTTTGCTGAGAAACAAATGTGAATCATACATGCTGTAAGGCTTAAAGGGAAGAACTCATGCCCAAGACTTGCCAATCACCCAGTATCTCAAAGGCCTATTACATTTTTTAATGAATCATTCTTAATTTTTTTTTAAAGAAAATTACTTACTCCAGAAGAATATTATTCATATCCTGTGTAAAGAATTTTTTCCTTCCCTCTTCATCAAAAAGTTTGGCAGCCTAGAGAAACAAGAAAGATGGCCATAATTCAAAATAAGCCATTACTCTATTTTCTATTCTTAGGACACATGTTCAAAGGTTTTTTGGTTTTTGTTTTTTTTGTTCTGTTTTTTGAGATAGGGCCTCACTATGTTGCCCAGGTTGGTATCAAACTCCTGGGCTCAAGCAATCCTCCCACCTTATAGTTTCCCAAGTAGCTGGGATTATAGGTATGTACCACTGTGCCCTGCTGTAATAAACAATTACTTTGAGATTAATATCTAATGAAAAAAAAAAAAAAAAAAAGAAGCTCCTATCAGAACACCAAATGAGTTGTGATGAACAGACAGGCAAAGCCATTTGAGAGATTCAAGTTCAGCTGGGTATTGTGTAAGTTTCCTTCAGCTACTGTAACAAACTACAAACTTTTTGGCTTAAAACAAGAGAAATTTACCCTTCCTCAGTCCAAAGTACAAAGTCAGTATCACTGGGCTGAAATCAAGGTGTCAGCAGGCCCATGGTCCCTCCAGAGGCTCTTAACCTTGATGGGAATTGATCTTTTTGTTTTTCATATTCTTAGGCTCACAACTTTTACAGATTTTTAAAATATCGGCCGGGTGCAGTGGCCCACATCTGTAATCCCAGCACTTTGGGAGGCTGAAGCAGGAGATCAAGACCATTCTGGCTAACACAATGAAACCCCATCTCTACTAAAAATACAAAAAATTAGCCAGGTGTGGTGGCACGCGCCTGTAGTCTCAGCTACTTGGGAGGCTGAGGCAGGAATCACCTGAACCCGGGAGGCGGAGGTTGCAGGGAGGTGGAGGGTGCAGGGAGCTGAGATCGCACCACTGCACTCCAGCCTGGGGACAGAGCAAGACTCCATCTCAAAACAAACAAAAATAGTGTAGGATAAAAAAAAAAAAAAGGTCCAAATCGTGTGATCAACCCACATTGAAGCTGCAGACTTCTACGAGCAGACAAAAGAATCCGGTGCCATATCTAACTTGAATCCAAGAAGACAGACTCTATGACTCTGTCCTTAAGGAGTCACTGACATAATTATTATTTTACTTTTATTTTTATTTTTTTTTGAGGCGGAGTCTCGCTCTGTCGCCCGGACTGGAGTGCAGTGGCCAGATCTCAGCTCACTGCAAGCTCCGCCTCCCGGGTTTACGCCATTCTCCTGCCTCAGCCTCCCGAGTAGCCGGGACTACAGGCGCCCGCCACCTCGCCCGGCTAGTTTTTGTATTTTTAGTAGAGACGGGGTTTCACCGTGTTAGCCAGGCTACATTCCATGAGGATCGCTGACCAGGATACAGTCAATGATCCAGCTGAAATGGGTGGCTGGAGGCAGTATGCTGTATTTTGGGGAAAAAAATAATCTTAGATATAGTCAACAACAACAAAAAATCAGTAGAGTTGGTAATCTCTAAGAGGAAATTAAAAAGTCAAACGTAGTGAAAAAGTAATATGGAATCAATAGTACAACTGTTGAAATAAAGGATCTTTTAAAAGGTCATTTAACTGATGATTTGGTAAAGGCAAAAACAATATTTTTTAAAAAGTAATGTGAATAATAAATTAGTACTGCCTATTTTTAAATTCAATCACCATCACAGGTCATAAAAGGTATCAAACTGCAAATTAAGTTACAATGTCTTCATGATGCATCTATAGTACTTACCAAAGCCTAATGCGAATAAAAAATAGATTTCCTTTGAGTAAAAACACCTAGAAGAATTTCTGATGGAATTTTAAACTTTATAACCGCAAGACTTTTTATATGACCTAGCTATAGAAAATTAGATTTAGTCATCCAGTAGTCACACACGTATATAAACAAAAATGTCATACAACAATACTTTTGGAACCTACTTTTGATGTATTAGCACGTATTCCTATCTTTTTTTTTTTTTTTTTGAGATGGAGTCTTGCTCTTGTCGCCCAGGCTGGAGTGCAGTGGCAGGCTCGGCTCACTGCAACCTCCGCCTCCTGGGTTCAAGCGATTCTCCCGCCTCAGCCTCCCAACTAGTTGGGATTACAGGCGCCTGCCACCATGCGGGGCTAAATTTTGTATTTTTAGTAGAGATGGGGTTTCACCATGTTGCCTAGGCTGGTCTCAAACTCCCGACCTCAGGTGATCTGCCCACCTCAGCCTCCCAAAGCACTGGGATTACAGGTGTGAGCCACCGCACCTGGCCATTTTTATTTCATTTTTTAAAAATGCTGGCCTTTACCTTCTATTGTGATTTCCAACCCATTGATAAGTCTCAATCCACAGTTCAAAAAACAAGATACTGTTTCCATATCTATTTACTAAAGAATAAGCTCCTTGAGGGTACGGCTATAATTCACTTAACTTTGTATCCTTGGTATGCAGTTTGAGCGTTGAAATTCAGCATACATACCCTTCTCTTTCATATTTGATATACATACACATACAATACATATAATTTATCTTCCTAAATTCACAAAATGAGGCAAATACTTTGGATATCTTGTGTATTTTGATTATCCATAGGTTTATTAATTCTTGCTGTGATTTCCAAGGTAACAGAAAGGAGACAGAAAGGAGATGTCTCACTTTCTATACACGTTACTGTCTACCATGTGTCTGACTTCATGCTCATCACCATGTTTAACCTTCGTAACAAGGCCGGGCGCGGTGGCTCAAGCCTGTAATCCCAGCACTTTGGGGGCCGAGACGGGCGGATCACCAGGTCAGGAGATCGAGACCATCCTGGCTAACACGGTGAAACCCCGCCTCTACTAAAAATACAAAAAAACTAGGCGGGCGAGGTGGCGGGCGCTTGTAATCCCAGCTACTCCAGAGGCTGAGGCAGGAGAATGGCTTAAACCCGGGAGGTGGAGCTTGCAGTGAGCTGAGATCTGGCCACTGCACTCCAGCCCGGGTGACAGAGCAAGACTCCGTCTCAAAAAAAAAAAAAAAAAACCCTTAGTAACAGCCAAAAAAGTTGGTGTTGCAGTCCCTATCTTATAAATAAGGAACTAACACACAGGATTGGTTCTTGCTAAATAAACAATAAGCCATTATTAATAATTACACCTTGAAAAACTGAATTGCATCATTAGCACTTTTTTTTTTTTTTTTTTTTTGAGACGGAGTCTTGCTCTGTCACCCGGGCTGGAGTGCAGTGGCCGGATCTCAGCTCACTGCAAGCTCCGCCTCCCGGGTTTACGCCATTCTCCTGCCTCAGCCTCCTGGGTAGCTGGGACCACAGGCGCCCGCCACCTCGCCCGGCTAGCTTTTTGTATTTTTTAGTAGAGACGGGGTTTCACCGTGTTAGCCAGGATGGTCTCGATCTCCTGACCTCGTGATCCGCCCGTCTCGGCCTCCCAAAGTGCTGGGATTACAGGCTTGAGCCACCGCACCCGGCCCAGCACTTTTTAAAACCTAAAAGAAACTAAGATTATAGAGATGGGGCCACATGGGATAACAAAATACCTATGCCATCTACTCTAGAGTCAGGTGAATCCTATTTAATAATAAAAGAATCAACTCTATTGATGTTATCACTAAGATATTTCTATTTATTTATTTGGGTTTTTTTTCTTTTTTTGAGATGGAGTCTTACTCTGTCACCCAGGCTGGAGTGTAGTGGCACAATCTCGGCTCACTGAAACCTCTACCTCCCAGGTTCAAGCAATTCTCCTGCCTCAGTCTCCCAAGTAGCTGGCATTCTGTACAGGCACGCATCATCACGCCCACCTAACTTTTTTTTGTATTTTTAGTAGAGACAGGGTTTCACCATATTGACCAGGCTAGTCTCAAACTCCTGACCTCAAGTGGTTCACCCACCTTGGCCTCCCAAAGTGCTAGGATTACATGCATGTGCCATCACGCCCAGCCAGTTATTTCTATTTAAAAGAAAAGGTCTAGGCCTGGTGCGGTGGGTCATGCCTGTAATCCCAGCACTTTGGGAGGTGGAAGCAGGCAGTTCACCTGAGGTCAGGAATTCAAGACCAGCCTGGCCAACATGGTGAAACCCCATCTCTACTAAACATACAAAAATTAGCTGGGGGAGGTGGTGGGCGCCTGTAATACCAGATACTCAGGAGGCTGAGGCAGGAGAATCACTTGAACTCGGGAAGTGGAATTTGCAGTGAGCAGAGCACGCCACTGCACTCCAGCCTGGGCGATGGACCGAGGCTTCGTCTCAAAAAAAAGAAAGGTCTAAGAGGAAACACGGAAAATAAAAAGTTACAAAAATGTTGGGACTGTGGTTATTATCTTTAAAAAACAAAAGCAATTATATCAGTGTTATGTGGAAAATAAAAACAAACAAAAGCATTAATTCTCATGTTTGTACAGCAAATAAAAAGCAAGAAAATTATTACACTTACTACACGAAGGTCTTCAATACGTTTTTCAAGAAGTACAGGTAGACCCTCTGGGAGTGTAGGTACCACTTTGGGCATAACCTGAGAAGTGTAGGTTGGCTGGGTGGTGGTTCCATTTTCACCCCCCGATTCAGATAGGGGACTACCATCAGAAGCAGCATCTAGTAATCTGTCAAAGTCGAAATCATCTAGCATCTCTAGGGCATTTTCAGCTTCCTGAAACAGCTCATGTTCATTTGTGCTAACAAAAATGGGAAGGTCTGGATCAGTGCTGCTCAGATTTAAGTCCGGGACATCATTCCCCAGTGCTGCAGCAGCACATGGGGGTTTATTCAGAGAGGGGGTTGACAAGGTCACTGGGACTTTGGGGTTAGACTCCTTCTTTAATGCATCCTTCTCTTTCTGGAATTTTCTGATCATGGCAGCCAGAGAAAGAGAATCTTTGTAACGTTTCTTCTTTTTTTCAGACTTGTGTGAATTTAGAGCCATAACTCTGTGAAGAAAAAAATGATCAGTTAGGCTATGTGTGATTTTAAAGTGTCATATAAATAAGCAGGCACAGAATTAAAATAATCATTTGACAGGTGACAGAGCAGTTTTCTTAATTTCTTATTAACTTATGCCATTACAATAGCATCTTCTTCAGTATAATCTGGAATGTCACCCATGAAAGGCAAATAGGTAAATGGCCATTATAGTGAAGAAAATGTGGAAACAGCTCAGTTTAGCTATTACTTCCTCCTAGAAATCTTTTCTAAATCCTATAGCTTAAATGCTTCTATGTGCACTACAGAACCTAAAAGGTTATTAGCATCTTGAAGGCAGCCCCATGTTTCAGTCACTGTTACACAACCCAAACCCTACATCAATGCCTCGTATACAGCAGGGTACTTAATAAATATTAGCTGAATACATGAATAAGTTATAAAGTTGAAAAACAATACATTCAATAGAAGGGATTACTTGCAGCCCACGTTCCCAAAGAAGTCTACTTGTAAATAATGAACATTTAAGACAACCATTAGTAATACATACATTTTTTCTCCTAATTTTTTAATGACTGTAATCCCAAGTCTTAGAAGGGGAGAAATACTCCCTACATCAACCTTATGGATATTGATAACCCCAAATTCAGATGCGCCTCCACTGCTAAGTAGAGTAAGAAAATTCAGCCTCTCACAAGTGTCTTTCCCTTAGCTCTGTGAGAAAAGCCACAGAGAAGTCAAGGCAATTGGTAATTTTTGACTACATTATACAAATATTTTGTTCTTCTGATGTAAGGCTTCTGAGAAATTCTATTTCGTTTTTAGCAGCAATATCATTAATACTAGCTATATACTGGCTGTGTGCAGTGGCTCATGCCTGTAATCACAGCACTTTGGGAGGCGGAGGCTAGTGAATTACTTGAGCCCAGGAGTTCAAGAACAGCCTAGGTAACACAGCGAAACACCATCTGTACAAAAATATAAAAATTAGCCAGGCATAGTGGTACATGCCTATAGTCCCAGCTACTCAGGTAGTTGAGGCAGGAGGATCCCTTGATCCCAGGAGGTTGAGGCTGCAGTGAGCCATGATTGTGCCAGAAGACCCTGTCTCAAGGAGGAACAACAAAAAAAAAGGAACAGCTATATACAATCAATGAAAATTTTGGCTGCGTGCAGTGGGTGGCTCATGTCTGTAATCCCAGCACTTTGGGAGGCTGAGGGAGGTGGAATACCTGAAGTCAGGAGTTTGAGACCAGCCTGGCCAACATAGTGAAACCCTCATGTTTCACTACTAAAATATTCTCTACTAAAAATAGAAAAATTAGCCGGGTGTGATGGCATACACCTGTAATCCCAGCTACTTGGGAGACTGAGGCACGAGAATCGCTTGAACCCAGGAGATGGAAGTTGCGGTGAGCCTAGATTGGGCCACTATACTCCAGCATGGGTGATAGAGTGAGAATCTGTCTCCAATCAATCAATCAATCAAATCAAAAATTTAAATATTAGAACAACCATAAATTGTTTACATATAGGCTACTGCTAATCCTCATTCCCCAGGCATCTTAGTTTTAGTACCAAAAGATTAGAACCGTTTTTTCAATGTTTATAGTATCTTTTCAAATTGGTTCTTGTTGGTAAAAGTTATAATGAGCAAAATACTTAATGAACCAATCTATAAATTTCATCTAAAACACTCAGTCTCTAAGATTACAAGGCCTTCTACCTATGAACAAATACTACAGTAGTATTAAATGTAAGTCACTAATATTTGTCAATAACGTACTAAACTAGACTCAGCTAAGTTGAATTAGTTAATGGTAAGATATCTTTCTAAAGGGAGAGAGAGTCATACTGTGACACTAGTTCCCTTCTTAGGTTTAATTGAACGTACCCTAGTTGTTTGGGTACTTTTTTCCTTGGCTTCTTCTCCTTTTCCCCTTCCTCTTTCCGCTTCCGCTTCTTCATCTCGATATCATCTTCTTTTATTTTGGGGACCTGCAAAATGATAAAAGAATGATCATTTATGAAAGTATCAATGCTTTACTCTTTGATGTTAGCAATCCAGCACCAGCAGTGGTTTTTCTCAAATGTCAGTGTGCATTACAATCGCTTGTTATAAATGCAGATCCTTGGGGTTCAAGAGCACTCTCACCTCCGGTTTCGATTCAGTTATCTGGGTTAGGACCTTATAATTTGCATTTTAAACAAGCATTCTGGTGATTCCCGTATAAGTAAGTCTTTGGACCACACTTCAAGAAACATTTATCTAAGGACACTCTATCTTTCCCAAAGACAATGTATACAAATTCTATAGATTTTGTTACAAATGACATCTTAGGAAAGGTAACAGCTATTAGTCATTTCTATAGCAAGTCTCAACCTACCCGAGAAATATAACCTTCTCCCAGAAACAGTAAATTATTAGCCCACATTTGTAGAGAGAAGTTTTTCAAAGAAAATATAATTCTATGATGTAAATACCAATTTTCCCATATCCACATAATTTAATTTTAAAGCATGTAACTATATATCCATGACACAATGGTTTGTATTTTACTTTTCCTTACATTCACACTTGTGACACAAGTAACATTAAAAAAATCCTATTAATTGAACATTTTCATTACTGTTGCAATGTTTGATAAACTCACTTTGGGTGGCTTGTGCTTTTGGTTGTCTGTAATATCATCTTCTTCAGTATCTGAAGCTTGGCGAAACTGTAGAGTGCCAGTGTTGATATAAAAGCCTCCATATTTTGTTGTTAGAGAAGCGGGAACTAATTCATCATACTAGATTAAAAAAAAAAGTTTCAGCTATATCCTATTGTCTTTAACTCTATAAATGTCAAAGAAATTCATCCACCATGGCAGCATCTCCCTTAAATCCTAACTGCAACACAGACTGCAATGAGGATGTTTGTAAAATAAATTTAGAAAAAGTTACTATCTGGAATAAAAATTAGCTCTGATAATTTGGTGTAAGAAAAAAACTTCTGAAATAATAAAGTAAATTCTAAATATATCACCTGCTGAGAAAAATTTAAGGATCACTGCTACTATTCCTTTTTTTTTTTCCTTCCCACTGCTACTATTCTTAATGACAAATGGTTCTGATGAGAAATCAAGTTTAAAAAGATGACTAAGTGTCCAGATAAGGAGTAAATTTCATTTCCTACCATAAGGAGATTTTATAAAGAATAACAAAACTGGCTGGGCACGGTGGCTGGAGCCTATAATCCCAGCACTTTGGGAGGTGGAGGGAGGCAGATCACCTGGGGTCAGGAGTTCAAAACCAGCCTGGCCAACATGGTGAAACCCCGTCTCTACTAAAAATATCAAAAATTAGCCGGGCGTACGCCTGTAATCCCAGCGACTCAGAAGGCTGAGACAGGAGAATCCCTTGAACCTGGGAGGCAGAGGTTGTAGTGTGCCAAGATTGCACCATTGCACAACAAGAGCAAAACTCAGTCTAAAAAAAACAAAAAACAACACAACATTCTATTTAACAGAAACTATTTTTTTCCTGTCTTAGCCGTATGCTTTTAAGTGGAGAAAATTTTAAAAACATTTAATTTAGGCCAGGCATGTTGGCTCACGCCTGTAATCCCAGCACTTTGGGAGGCCAAGGCGGGCGGATCATGAGGTCAGGAGTTCAAGATCAGCCTGGCCAACACAGTGAAATCCCATCTCTACTAAAAATACAAAAAGAAAATTAGCCGGTGGGGTGCGGGTGCCTGTAGTCCCAGCTACTTGGGAGGCTGAGGCAGGAGAATCGCTTGAACCCGGGAGGTGGAGGTTGCAGTGAGCTGAGATCATACCACTGCACTCCAGACTGGGTGACACAGTGAGACTGTGTCTCAGAAATAAAAAGAGAAAGAAAGAAAAACAGCAAATACATTTTAGAAGAAGAATAGCACATATTTTAAAAGAAGAACAGCACAGAAAAACAACTGCCCTGTTCAGAAAGCACATACTTGAGGACCTAGAATGAGGAGGCACTTTGCTTGGAGAAAGGAACTCAATTTGTTTAAATCACACTTATGTACCCAAAGGCTGGATCTTAAGGTTTATCATTACCTCACCTGATAAAGATGGGTAAAAGGCAGACATTAAGTGAAGGACAACTTAACCAAATGAAGGTGTTCAAAGTAGGAAAGAAAAAAGGAACTTATCTGATTGCAGAAAGATATCTGTTACCTGGGATCTCCAGACCTCTACTTCCGAGGTTCTTCACATCATCTAACTAGTCTTTAAGAAAGTCAGATTTTGGCCGGGCGCGGTGGCTCAAGCCTGTAATCCCAGCACTTTGGGAAGCCGAGACAGGCGGATCACAAGGTCAGGAGATCGAGACCATCCTAGCTAACACGGTGAAACCCCGTCTCTACTAAAAAAATACAAAAAACTAGCTGGGTGAGGTGGCGGGCGCCTGTAGTCCCTGCTACTCGGGAGGCTGAGGCAGGAGAATGGCATAAACCCAGGAGGCCGAGCTTGCAGTGAGCTGAGATCCAGCCACTGCACTCCAGCCTGGGCGACAGAGCAAGACTCCATCTCAAAAAAAAAAAAAAACAAAAAAAGAAAAAAAAAAAAGAAAGTCAGATTTTTAGGGAAACTTCTTTGCCATGGGCAAGGAATATACATACCCCATTAATTACTATAAGAATATTAAGGCTAACTACAAAAGCTGTAACTTTAACCTGTATCCTTTTCAATTATATGGAGAATGGAAAAAGGAAGAGGATCCAGTTCAATCACACTGAATTAAAAAGAAATAAAATGATTGAAGAAAGGTAAAAGAAAAAAATGAACTACCTTCTTATTGCTCTACTTGATACACTACTAGAAAAATCTACTACAAAGAGCTACACTATTATAAAGATCTTGAAGAAAAGGGGCAGGACCATCTGCAAATAAAGAAGTGATGTGAGGAGTGAAGGATTAAAAGTGAAAAGACTGTAATAATTCTGAAAACTAACTGTGACAAGATAAAAACACCTGTACTCTTTGCCTACATTGTTTTGTACCATGTTTTATAATTTTCAGTACTTCTTCATATAAATTATTTCATTTGGTCCTCATGATACCCTTGTGAGGTAAAAAAGGCAAATATTACTCCCACTTTAAAAGTGAAAGCCAGGTAAGTACCTTACCAAAGCAATTCTATATACATGTTTATGGCAAAGTCAGTGGCTGCCTCCAACCCATCTACTATATCAAGCAGCTTCACGTGGGAGTGAAACATGTTCATCCCCAGGTATCCAGGGCAATTCTGATGTGCTCAAAGTCTGTTTTCTTATGCAGTATTCTGCTGAGCTTTTCCTATCCGAACACTCTTCAGGGGAATACACTCTTTATGAATATTTAGTTTAGCCATTTCAGTAGAATGTATTAAGAGGTAATACACTGAACTTAAGAATCCAAAGTCCTGGATTTAGATTCCTTGCCTATGACTAGCTACTATGACCCAGGGAAAATCACTTAACATCAATTTTAGACGGTTATAAAACAGGGACAATATTACTTCACAAAGTTCTAGTGAAATTTAAAAGAGATTATCTAAATAAAGTGTGATTCATGCCTGGTATCATTAATAATAAATAAAACATTTTCTTTCAGCTCTTTTACAATTTGGTAGCATAAATATGAGACTAAAAATAATCTTCAAAAGCATTTATTTTCAGGTATTTATTTTTAGTAATTAGTGCATGATTCAGAATATATCAAAAATATGCCAACATGGAAAGCTTATTGGCAATACGATAAATGAAAAGAACAAGAATCATTTGGTTTGACTATAGTTGTTTTATGTCTGAATTATCTCATAAAAAAAAAACAAATAATATATCAAGAGCAAAGACACTAAGTTATTCTGTAAGTCAAGCAATCTGCATTTCAGTTCAATTTGTTCTTATAAAACAGGAACCTATCTTGTTCAGAAACTAGTTGTATGACTAAACAATTTGTATCTACAAAATTCATCCTAACTTATTAATTAACAGTAGCTTTCAACTTTTCTTCACCACAATCCAAGTGGAAAATACATTATCCATCAAAATCTAGCACAAACATACACACACAATAAAAACTGTATAGTCTACCAATGATGTACTAATTCCTATTCTATTTGAGTTCATTTTCTTTAAAAATACCAGTCATGTCCTTTAAGTTGATGTATAATCCAATTATGGGTTACAAAAGTCAGCATGAAAATGTCCTAAATGCTACAAAAGGAGATATTGAAAATGTTATTTATAGAAGTTACATACTATATGATTTTCTCTATAAGACATTCTGGAAAAGGTAAAACTACGAAGACAGTTAAGACCAGTAGTTGCCAGTGATTAGGAGGGAAGGAGGAATGAATAGGCAGAGCACAGAAGATTTTGAGGGAAGTAATACTATACTTCTGTGTGATACTACCATCGTAGATATGTGTCATTATTCATTTGTGCAAACCCACAAAGTATATAACCCCAAGAATGAACCCTACTGTGAACTATGGACTTCGGTGACAATGATGTGTCACAATTCCGGGCTCATCAACTATAACAAATGTACTACTGTGGTACAGGATGCTGAGAGGAGGGAAGGTAGTGTGTGCATGGGGGCAAGGTGTTCATGGAAGCTCTGTACTTTCTGCTCAGTTTTGCTGTGACTCTAAAACTGCTCTAAGAAAATAAAGTTTATTAATTAAAAAAAGCTATTTAAGCTACTTAATAGTAGCTTAATCACATGTGAGTACATGTGATGCCCATTTATATATGGCTAAGTTCCTTCTTGGGTTATTTAGAATTCAAAATGTACACATAATATTAACACTTCTACTGATGCTTTGCACTTGCTTCACGTTCTTCAGCTAGTTGACATTCATTACCTTATTTGAGGCTCAATAATTCTGTGGGGTAAGCAAGTTACAGCAGAGAAAACCGGATAGCACTGAAAGACTTGCTCCTGGCTACATGGCAAATTAGAAACTGAATTAAGAGGCCGGGCGCGGTGGCTCAAGCCTGTAATCCCAGCACTTTGGGAGGCCGAGACGGGCGGATCACGAGGTCGGGAGATCGAGACCATCCTGGCTAACACGGTGAAACCCCATCTCTACTAAAAAATACAAAAATCTAGCCAGGCGAGGTGGCGGGCGCCTGTAGTCCCAGCTACTCCGGAGGCCGAGACAGGAGAATGGCGTAAACCCGGGAGGCGGAGCTTGCAGTGAGCTGAGATCCCCCACTGCACTCCAGCCCCGGCCACAGAGCGAGACTCCGTCTCAAAAAAAAAAAAAAGAAACTGAATTAAGATTATAATCTAGACCTCTTCACTGAGTTACAAATCAAGGTCAAGACTCTGGAAAACATTCCATGCCCTGATTTATTGGTTGACAACCTTTTTTGTAATACGAAGCCCATTTTACTCCAAAGGGCACTGGCAATATGTTACTTCTACAGACCAGGCTGCCTAGTATGGTAAATAAGATTATGTCAGGACACCAGAAGCAACTTAGGAGTTTGACAGAGTATCCAATGTGCCTCAGGTTGAAGTCCTTACTGTCATTCTACTACCTTTATATGTTCTGTCATCAACTTTATAAGCAAACACTGTAGCAACAGGAAAAAAGACATACTATATAATTTGTGGGGAGTGTAATAGTCACCTAGCATCACTTTCTGTATATCCTTAATTACTGCACATCGCAGAGGATATCACAATCCCAGGGATTAGATTACTCTAGTATATAGACAAGAATGGAAGAACATATACATTCTCTACTGCAAAACATGACTTGCTGTCTTTCATTTGCTATGTGATCAAGGGGCTGCTACAGTCCTTAAATGCTCTCCTAAATTCCTCTTCCTTTTATAAGAGACAGGGGATTCAAGGGGAAAAGCTGTAGGGCTCAATCAAAACAGACTGGTGATAAAGACTGGCATTCAATGTACCATCCTGGTAATAAGGCATGGCAGCAATAAAGAATTAAATAGGTATTAGAGATGTCTGCCAGATTAATTTCAACCTAGTAGCACCAATCTTTAAGACTGCATGGCTCTTATGTTGGAAGTCATTTAGAAACACACCTGCCCAAGTTTGGGAGTATCAGTAAAAATCAAGATGCAAATATATGCCCTTTGACCAATAAATTCCACTGTTAGAAATTTACCCTACCCATATAAATGCACTCTACAAATACCCTTCATACACATTTACTTAAGTAGATAAAAGCATCCAGATGCTCAATTATTTGTATGTACATAAAACCAGAAACAATTTAGACGTACATTAAACAGGACTAGACAAATACACTATGTACTTTAGGTATATTCGCTAACAGCCATTAGGATTATATCCATGTACTAATATGTATCACTGAAATTTCTGGACAACTACACAAGAAGATTTTTAGTATTTTTTTTTTTTTTTTTTTGAGACGGAGTCTTGCTCTGTCACCCAGGCTGGAGTGCAGTGGCTGGATCTCAGCTCACTGCAAGCTCCGCCTCCCGGGTTTACGCCATTCTCCTGCCTCAGCCTCCGGAGTAGCTGGGACTACAGGCGCCCGCCACCTCGCCGGCTAGTTTTTTGTATTTTTAGTAGAGACGGGGTTTCACCGTGTTAGCCAGGATGGTCTCGATCTCCCGACCTCGTGATCCGCCCGTCTCGGCCTCCCAAAGTGCTGGGATTACAGGCTTGAGCCACCGCACCCGGCCGAAGATTTTTAGTATTTACCTCTCAGGAGTGGGGCCTCTGGGTACTTTACCTTCTACTTCATAATCACCTTGTACTTTATTGTTGTTTTACCATAAGCATGTTAATCTTACATTAAAAAAACAAAAACAAAAACACTCAAATCTCTGTAGGCCTCACCTCCAGAAATCCTAATTCCTTTTTTTTTTTTTTTTTTTTTTTTTTTTTGAGACGGAGTCTTGCTCTGCCGCCCAGGCTGGAGTGCAGTGGCCGGCTCTCAGCTCACTGCAAGCTCCGCCTCCCGGGTTCACGCCATTCTCCTGTCTCAGCCTCCCGAGTAGCTGGGACTACAGGCGCCCGCCTCGTCGCCCGGCTAGTTTTTTGTATTTTTTAGTAGAGACGGGGTTTCGCCGTATTAGCCAGGATGGTCTCGATCTCCTGACCTCGTGATCCGCCCGTCTCGGCCTCCCAAAGTGCTGGGATTACAGGCTTGAGCCACCGCGCCCGGCCCCTAATTCCTTAAGTCTGAGTTAAGATAAGTGTACTAACATTCTCATCCTTGATTGAGAACCATTAGCTTAACATAATGTTTTTCAGCATTTGATTTTCCTTTTTCCTTTTTAAAAACTTATTTTTGTTCTCAGTTTGAGCAAGGGGTGATGATGGAGTCAACGCTATAATTAGACATCTGAAAATGAGCAACTATTACAGAATCCCAAGAGGTTCTTTCAGTAACTGGAAAGGAACAGAGCATATGAAAATAAAGACATTGTACAGAGTCAGCAAACATGAGATTCACTGGCCAAATCCAGCCCACCGGCTTGCAAGCTAGAAATGGATTTTACATTTTAAAAATTATTGGGAAAAAAAGAAATTAATATTTCATGACACATGAAAATGATATGAAATTTAAATTTCACAGACCATAAGTCAAGTTTCATTGTAATGCAGCCACACTAATTCTTTAGGTATTATCTATGGCTGCTCTCATGCTACAATGATAAACTTGTGTAATTGTAACAGAAACCATAGGGTTCACAAAGTCTAAAATACTTACTTATGTAGCCTTTTACAGAAAAAAGTTTCATAAAACTTGGTCTATTTTAACAGTGTAATAGCAACTCACCATAGACAAACCCGAAATTACAAAATTCTCAATCTGCAGTATTCTTAAAAAAAAAAAAAAAGGTAAAAAAATATTTAAGTAGTGAACATGGCTTTTAAAAGCACAAATAAAAACATTCACTGCACTATTTAAGTTACTTTACCCTTGACCTCTACTATCCCATACAAACAATGAATTAGCTGCTATATTAAAGATACATTACTCACAGCCTCTGAGTTATCAATAAATGGATCTGTCTCATCATAGCCAAAGCCTATATCAATTAAATCTTGTAGCCGATCCTTCCGGTGTTTACGGGGTTTCCCACCCTGCAAAGAACAGACATGTTAGACTGATTCGGTACTCATGCTGTTTTCATCAAGTTTAAAAAGACCTGTTAGAAGAATTCAATTAATCTTTGTAGACAATCCCCCTCTCCAGGAAGTTTAAGACCTCCCACACCTTGAGTGCAAGTTGCACTTAGTGACTTGTTCCAACGAGTATGAAAAGGGGCAGGACAGAGGAACTTCACAGTAGAAACCCTGGCCAACACTCCCTTACTAGGTGGTCACAGTCAGCATCAACAGGGACACATCATACTGACTGCACGCATCCACGATCTGTGACAAAAACTGCACTTCATCACCTGTGACCTTCTCAATAACCTATAACCCCAGCCTAACCCTGAGAAAACCATCAGACAAAACCAAATTCATGGGCATTCTATGAAATGAGTTACCAGTGTTCTTCAAAGTTATCAAAATCATCAAAAAGAAGGAAAATGTGAAAAACTGCCACAGTATAGATGAACCTAAGGGGAAATAATGACTAAGTGTAATATGGTAACTTGGCTGATTCAGGAACTGAAAAAAGACACTAGGGGAAAACTAGTAAAATCCAAATAAAATGTGGAGTTGAATGGTAGTGTGCCAATGTTGGCTCCTTAGCTGTAACAAATGTATACATTGCAAGATGTCAACAACACTGCAAGATGTCAACAACACTGCAAGATGTCAACAACAGGGGAAAGTGGGTGAATGCTGTGTGGGAACTCTCTGTATTGTCTTTGCAACTTTCCTGTAAACCTAAAATTATGCTTAAAATTATTATTATTATTATTATTATTTTTAAAGACAGGGTCTTGATCTATTGCCCATGCTGCAGTGCAGTGGCATGATCATGGCTCACTGCATGTTTGTTTTTTGAGATAGGGTCTCACTCTGTCACCCAGGCTGGAGTGCAGTGGCATGATCATGGCTCACTGCAGCCTCAAACTCCTTGGTTCAAGTGAACCTCCTGCCTCAGCCTCCTGAGTAAGTGGGACTACAGGTGCATGCTATAAAGCCCTGCTAATTTTTAATTTTTTTTTGAAGTGCTGGGATTATAGGTGTGAGACACTGGGTCTAGCCTAAAATTATTTGTTTTAATAATTAGAATTATACACACAGACATAAAAGAAAATGAAAAATGAGCGCATGTAAAAACTGAAATGAGTATGTGAAATCTGAGTTAAGATCTATTATCTAGTTAACTGTATTATGCCAATGTCAATTTCCTAGTTTGGATAACTGTAGATATGTAAGATATTACTACTGGGAGAAGCTGGGTTCAAGGGGCACATAGGATTTCTCTGTAATATATTTGCAACTTTTTGTGAGTCTATAATTCTTTTTTTTTTTTTTTTTTTGATACAGGGTCTGGGCCGGACACAGTGCCTCATGCCTGTAATCCCAGCACTATGGGAGGTCGAGGCAGGGGGATCACTTGAGGCCAGGACTTTGAGACCAGCCTGGCCAAAATGGCTGAACCCCATCTATACTAAATATATAAAAATTAGTCAGGTGTGGTGGCATGCCCGGCAATCACAGCTACTTGGGTGGCTGAGGCTCAAGAATCACTTGAACTGGGGAGGCGGACGTTGCAGTGAACTGAGATGGCACCACTGCACTTCACCCTGGACAACAAAGCGAGACTCTGTCTCCAAAAGAAAAAAAATGACACAGGGTCTGGCTCTGTAGCCCAGACTACAGTGCCATGGTATGGTTATAGTTCACCTTGATCCCGTGGGCTCAAGTGATCCTCCTGCCTCATACTCGCAAGCAGTCAGGACTGCAGTCACAAGCTATGGTACCCAACTTACATTTTCTAAGCATCTTCTAAGACTTCCCTGTCCCATGATTTTTTTGGTAGGGGAGCAGGGAAGAGGACGCTTGGAAAGAGAAGAGAAGGCCAGGTGCAGTGGCTCACACCTGTGATTTCAGCACTTTGGGAAGCCAAGGCAGGAGGACTGCAAGAGCCCAGGGCTTTGAGACTAGCCTGGGCAACATAATGAGACCTGTCTCTACAAAAAAAATTTTTTTTAAATTAGCCAGGCATGGTGGCATGTGCTTGTGGTCCCTGCTACTTGAGAGGCTGAGCCAGGAGGAACCCAGGAAGTTGAGGCTACAGTGAGCCAAGTTCATGCCACTGCACTCCATCATGGGTGACAGAGCGAGACCCTATCTCAAAAAACAAAAGCAAAAACAAAATCAAGAAAACAATGAGTGCAAAGGATTCTGCAAACCAATATGCCACCACTAAGCCACAGTGAGCCTCATAGAGAGCATGAGATGCAAGATGTAAATCTCTAGTCACCTCATTTGGTTTCAGCTCTCAAATCGCACACCTCTCAATGAAAAGTGTGATTCTAATGGTTAAAGATGAGTAAGTTGTATGTAACATGGCCCTTAAATAAAAGCAAATTGCTTTGTCTTGTTTCAACGCAAAGAAACAGTGATCTGTTCCAGTGCTTGAGGGAAAAAAGTTATGTCAAGGCCGGGCGCGGTGGCTCAAGCCTGTAATCCCAGCACTTTGGGAGGCCGAGACGGGCGGATCACGAGGTCAGGAGATCGAGACCATCCTGGCTAACACAGTGAAACCCCGTCTCTACTAAAAACTAGAAAAAAAAACTAGCCGGGCGAGGTGGCAGGCGCCTGTAGTCCCAGCTACTCGGGAGGCTGAGGCGAGAGAATGGCGTAAACCCGGGAGGCGGAGCTTGCAGTGAGCTGAGATCCGGCCACTGCACTCCAGCCTGGGCGACAGAGCGAGACTCCGTCTCAAAAAAAAAAAAAAAAAAGTTATGTCAAACTTACGAAAGACATCTCCAACATGGTGTCATCACTTTACAAAGTAACTTGCAAAGGCAATTCTGACTAGCTACTATTACATAGTGATGCTAAAAAAAACCTAACTCCCATATAAGCTGTGACTCCACTGTACGCTTTTTGGCGGACAAAACAACACGATTACAACACCATCACCACCAAGAAAGACATTGTGGTGCGAAATATAAGTAATGGCTCCCATATTTTTAGATTTTACAAGTTAGGTAAAAGTTTCAAGTACAATTCTAGGAACCAACATAGGGTGGCAACATCTTGCTAAATAAGGCCACTGAGGGTATAATCCCAGAACAATGACAATCCTCAAGAAATACCAGTTGGCAACCTTAAACAACATGCATACATATATATGTGTGTGTGTGTGTGTATACACACACAGGTGTAATATATATATATACACATATACACATATATACACACAACATACCCGTGTGCTTAGATGCAAAATACATATTAGATTGTCCTTATTTTTCCCATTTGGGCAGATCTGCAGACTGAGACCTTTACATTATGTTATAGAATTATGGTGAGAATCAGCATTCAGGAAAGGGAAAGAGAGAGGTTGGTAGGAGATAGTCTATTGAGAAAAAGTTACACACAAGCATTTAAGGACATGAGGGATGATTTCGTCCTAAAATGAGAGAGAGAGGAAGAGATCTAAGAAATATATAAAAATCCACAGACAAAACTAATGAAGAGGCCTAGTCCTGCCACATACGAAATATTTTTAAAGTTATGGGAGTTAAAATAGATGAGGCAGGAACATAAGAATAAAAAGATGGCCAGGCGCGGTGGCTCACACCTGTAATCCCAGTACTTTGGGAGGCCAAGGCAGATGGATCACGAGGTCAGGAGATCGAGACCATCCTGGCTAACACAGTGAAACCCTGTCTCTACTAAAAATACAAAAAAGGTGGCGGGCGTCTGTAGTCCCAGCTACTCGGGAGGCTGAGGGAGAAGAATGGCCTGAACCCAGGAGGCAGACCTTGCAGTGAGCCGAGATCGCGTCACTGCACTCCAGCCTGGGCGACAGAGCAAGACTCTGTCTCAAAAAAAAAAAAAAAAAAGAATAAAAAGATTAATGAACAGCACTGTTCAGAAACCTACCCTAGCATATTAACAATTAAAGACGAAAAAGGCAGCATTACAACTCAATGGAAAATGATCAATAAATAAGATTACAGTGAGATATCGATTTCCTCTATCAAATTATAAACCTTTAAATTCTGAAAAGATGGAGAATAGGACTGCTCAAACACTGCTGATAAAGAGTGTACCAATAAAACTCTTTTGGAAAGCAAACTGAAAGCATCTGCCAAGAGACTTTGCAATACTCTTACATTTTCTTCTTCTGCTTTTTATATGATTTCCAAATTTCCTATGAAGTATTACTGTTATAAAAGAAATATGCTAAAATAATTTTTAAAACTCTTCATCTTATTTGACCCAGTGATTCTACATAGCTTATTTTGAACCATTACTTAGAGTCAAAAATATCTGTTAAGAACTTATGCCATAGAAAGCAATATGTTAAAATACCAGAAAGAATTTAAGTATGAAACGTCCTTGTCTTCAGGTAACTTAAAACAAGATAATCTATTAAACAAACTTACTGAGCACTTACCATGTGCCAGCCTTCATGGATTTTTTAGTTATACACAAGAAGTACAGAGAGGGGAAGAGAAGGATTAAACAAATGACTACCGTAGTTATAAATGGTAGAAAGGAAAAAGGTCGAAAGGAGATCTTTTCAACAGAGGACCTAATCAAGGCTTCTTCCTAAGATAATCATACCCAGACAAGGACAAGTGGAGTTAAGCACTTACGGAAGCCACTGAAGGCATCAGCACAAGGAAGCAACTGACAAGATCAGTGTTTAATAAAATCACTCTGACTACTGGTATGGGGAACTAACACAGTTGGGGAATAAAACAGCCAGAAAGAAAAAAAAAGCTCAGATTTGCAAGAAATTCACAAGTCACTGGGGGCATAAAATATATATTTAAATACCAAGCTACCATTCACTGAATGCTAACCTTGCATCAGATCCTATACTAAGTACAATCATCTAATAGTTCACATTTGACAAATGAGAAAAACGAAGGCTCAGAAAGGTCAAGTAACTTATCTAAGGTCACACAGAAAGTAAGCAAGCCAATCTTCAAACTCATGACTGCCTAACTCCAACAGGCCATTCTTTTAAAAATTCTATATGAGAAGTTATAGAACCTATAGGGTCATTTTTTAAGTTGAAAACACCTTAAACTCTAATAAAGCAAAACTGAAATTAGTGTTCCCACTGTCATCTGTCTCCAAATTAGCTTCTTCCACTTGACATTCCTATTTTGTTCATCCTATTTTTTCTGCCTTAAAACTATCATTGGCTAAAATTAAGAGTGATGACATCAAATGCTAACATGGACATGGAGCAATTGGTTCTCTCATACATCACTAGCAAGAATGCAAAATTATGTGGCTACCTTGGAAAACGGTTTGGTAGTTTCTTTTTTTCTTTTAAAGCTCTCTCTCAGCGAATCAGGTAGTTTCTTACTAAGCATAGAGTTACCATTGGACCTAACAACCCCACTCTTACATGCACCCAAGAGAAATGCAAATGTGTATTCACACACAGACTTGTACTCTCATGTTTACAGCAGCTTGATTCATGGCAGCCAAAAACTGGAAACAACCCGACGGTCATCATCTGGTGGATGGATAAACAACTGTGGTACATAATCCACAGTAGGAATACAGTGGATTACTGCTCGGCAATAAAAAGGGACACAGGCAAAACATGGAGGAATTTCAAAAGTACTATGCTGGCCGGGCGCGGTGGCTCAAGCCTGTAATCCCAGCACTTTGGGAGGCCGAGACGGGCGGATCACGAGGTCAGGAGTTCGAGCCCATCCTGGCTAACACGGTGAAACCCCGTCTCTACTAAAAAATACAAAAAGCTAGCCGGGCGAGGTGGCAGGCGCCTGTAGTCCCAGCTACTCGGGAGGCTGAGGCAGGAGAATGGCATAAACCCGGGAGGCGGAGCTTGCAGTGAGCTGAGATCCGGCCACTGCACTCCAGTCCGGGTGACAGAGCGAGACTCCGTCTCAAAAAAAAAAAAAAAAAAAAAAAAAAAAAAAAAAAAAAAAGTACTATGCTAAGTGAAGCAGAAGCAGAAGACATGAGATTCCATTTACAGGAAACCCTAGAAAAGGCAAACAAACAAACACCAAAAAAGCCTAGAGTCACAGGAACCAGATCAGAGGATGCCAGGGGCTAAGTCTGGAGGGACAGATCTGTCTATAAAGGGAATTTTCTGGGGTGACGCAATTGTTCTGTATCATTATTGTAGTAATGGTTACAGGATTGTATGCATCTGTTAAAATCCATCCAACTGTACACTTAAAATGGATGAATTAAATTTATTTAAATTATACCTCAATAATGCTATTTCAAAAGTCTCTCATAATTTCTGCTTCCAAGTATCTCTCCCCACAAATCTTTGTTGCCATGATTAACCATATCTATAGCTTCCTTTCCATTCTGTCAATGCTAGAATGTTGGCCTTTGTTTTTCACTTAAACATAATGAATGTCTTAATTAGCCTCTCTTCCCTCAAATTGTTTTTGAGACGGACTCTCACTCTGCTGCCGCCCCGGCTGGAGTGCAGGGCATGATCTCAGCTCACTGCAACCTCTGCCTCCCAGGTTCAAGTGATTCTCCTGCCTCAGCCTCCCCAGTAGCTGGAACTGCAGGTGCACATTACCACACCCGGCTAATTTTTGTATTTTTAGTAGAGACAGGGTTTCACCATGTTGGCCAAGCTGGTCTTGAACCCCTGACCTCAGGTGATCCGTCCGCCCTGGCCTCCTAAAGTGCTGGGATTACAGACGTGAGAGCCACTGCGCCTAGCCTCTTCCCTCAAATTTATCCTACATAATTACCACCTAATTAATATTTTGAAAACACCCTATCATTTCCCCTGCTCAAAATGCTTCAGAAGCATTCCACCTATAAGAATTGAAAACCCTTAACATGGCACCAGTTAAATGCCTTCTACATGTTGACTCAAACCACCTTTCCAACTTTCTACTTAAAATTTTCCAACATGAACACTTCATCCATTCAAACTGTCTATCAACTTTCCCCCAAACACACCTTCTTACCATTCCTTGTGCTTTCTCCCCATCTGGGATAGTCTCCTGCTACTCCTCTTAATCCTCCCAGCTTTCACATATCAGCCTACATTTTCAATCTTTTCTCCAAGATGCTTTCTAATTAAAATCACAATGACAATGATCTTTATCTGCTCTCCTATCGTACTTTTTGTCTAGGCATAAACAGCTGCCTATAAGATTTACTTGGGAAAGCTAAACAAACACGTTCTGTTGTAATGGGCACAATCAGATATATGCAGAAGTGCAAACAATTTATGGGTAGTTTGAGATTTAGGAACATCTATGTCTAGCCAAAGTGACTAGTTTGTTGCCACCAGAAATCATAATAGTTCTGAGTCCATAATCTAATCTAAGCAGCAAAATGATTAGCATTGTTAAATAAGTATATATCTTATCAAGGGGAGCAAATAAAAGACTTAAAGTTTTATTTGATCATAATAGTATTAATCTGACCAAAATGCTTCCCCCCAAAATGATCTTACAAGTATAAGGTCTTCACCAAGCGTATCAATTATAAAAGTATAAATTATACAAACTACCACATATCTATTCAATGTTAACAGCCATTGAAGAATAATGTGGTAGGCTGGGCGAGGTTGCTCATGCCTGTAATCCCAGCACTTTGGGAGGCTGAAGCAGGTTGACTGCTTGAGCCCAGGAGTTCAACATCAGCCAGGGCAACATGGTGAAACCCTGTCTCTACCAAAAAAAAAAAGAAAAAAAAGCTGGGCATGGTAGTGCATGCCTGTAGTCCCAGCTACTTGGAAGGCTGAGGTGGGAGGATCACTTGAGCCCAGAAGGTCAAGGCTGCAGGGAGCTGTAACCACACCACTGCACTCCAGTCTGAGCGATGAAGACCTTGTCCCCAAAACAAATAAATAAGTAAATAAATTTTCAAAAATTGTGATAGAGAGTATTTATTAATATAGAGGGTAACAAGAACAGTTTCCTAAATGTTATGTACAGCTCAGGCTATTCACGAAAAGGTGCTATCAGTGTTCACTAAGCATTTGAAAAGGTCCTCAACTTAAATGGTAATTATGGAGACAACATCTAAATAACAAGATATTGTTTCTTCCACGATCATACGAACAGGATGATCTCATCTATGAAAAATAAAACATGGCCGGGCGCGGTGGCTTAAGCCTGTAATCCCAGCACTTTGGGAGGCCGAGACGGGTGGATCACGAGGTCAGGAGATCGAGACCATCCTGGCTAACACAGTGAAACCCCGTCTCTACTAAAAAATACAAAAAACTAGCCGGGCGACGTGGCAGCGCCTGTAGTCCCAGCTACCCGGGAGGCTGAGACAGGAGAATGGCGTGAACCCGGGAGGCGGAGCTTGCAGTGAGCTGAGATCCGGCCACAGCACTCCAGCCTGGGTGACAGAGCGAGACTCCGTCTCAAAAAAAAAAACAAAAAAACAAAAAAACATAGCAATATATATCTATAAATATGTATAAAATGCTCAAAGAATACACAACAAGCAGATAACCATGGTCATTACGATGGAGAAGGGATAGAACTGGAAACAGTGGTACAGGAAGACTTTGATGTACTATGTATTATTTGAATTTGTCTTTAATAAAAGGAACATATTCATGTATTGCTCAGGTGATCTAACTTTTTTTTTAAGAGACGGGGTTTTACTATGTTGCCCAGGCTGGTCTTGACCTCCTAGGCTCAAGACATCTTTTCTGCCTCAGCCTCCCAAGTAGCTGGGATCACAGGTGTGAGCCACCAGAGCTGGCTCTAAAAAAATTTTTTTATAGTGCAAGAAAGTACATATGTAATTGCACATGCATTTTAAAAATTCCTGAAAGGATATACTTTAAACCATCAAATTATTCACAGTGGTTCTCCTTGGCGGTGGACTTACAGGTGATTTGCTGATTTTTATTTTGATCTTTTCATTTATCTGTATTTATATATCCTCTTTCAGTGAACAGTAACAACAACAAAAAAATCTTTGAAATATGTGACTGCCCACATACACACAGCTCTCTGGGGCAAGAAACTGACAGGGTCTCTAAGGAGTGACCTGGTTAGCTGGGAGTAAGGAGTAGGAAGGAGATTTTCTTTTTATCACATGACCTTTTGTATCTCCTGAGTTTTATTAAGGACATGTACTACCCACTCAATAAATGTTATTTTATTAGGTTTGGCCCACCAAATGTTCACTACCAGAGTTTGGAACTCCTCCTCATTTGGCTCTACTTCTCAGTCCCACTGTGGGGAAAGAGTTTTGGATAACCTGTATTTGACACACCCATACCTGAGTACCTCTTTCTTGACTCACTTTCCAACAACCAGGGTTCCACAAGCATTGCTCCACTTATAAACAGATTTCTGCCAACTATAAGGCACAATCCAGTTTCCTCCTTCATCACAGAGGCCATTAGAGTACTTTTCTAGGTATAGTCTGCTTTTCCTCACTTGCAGTCTTCCTGGAAAACTTCTAACCCTGACCTGCCTCCTGCCTTACCACCCCATTTCTATTCTCCACCCTCCAGTTCCCTAATCATACTAAAATTCAATAATGCGTAAATTGTATAAGCTGGAACCAAACTTTTGACAGTTGCCAGAAAGGTACATACAAATTAATTCACAAATTTTTTTTTTTTTTTTTTTTTTTTGAGACGGAGTCTTGCTCTGTGGCCCGGGCTGGAGTGCAGTGGCCGGATCTCAGCTCACTGCAAGCTCCGCCTCCCGGGTTTACGCCATTCCCCCGCCTCAGCCTCCGGAGTAGCTGGGACTACAGGTGCCCGCCACCTCGCCCGGCTAGTTTTTTTATATTTTTAGTAGAGACGGGGTTTCACCGTGTTAGCCAGGATGGTCTCCATCTCCTGACCTTGTGATCCGCCCGTCTCGGCCTCCCAAAGTGCTGGGATTACAGGCTTGAGCCACCGCGCCCGGCCAATATTAAAATTTAACCTAAAGAAATTCAAGTTACATTGGCAAAGGATTATAGTGTCTTCCCTACTAGAAAGATCTCTGTTGAATTACTCTCTTTTTCAGTATCCTTACTGCAGCAGAATCAAAATCTTACTTAATTCTCTGAACCTCTGTAGTTGATATTACATAGTTTATAACTTAAGTAGATCTTTAAAAATCAAAACTTATTTTCCAAACAACAACAACAACAACAAAAAACCCTTGAATTTTGTTACACCTAAAGTGAAGAACCTCCTTCTTATCTACTCTTCTAGGCACTAGCCCGCTGTGACTCAGAAGAATATTCCTCACTGAGTCATTAGTACTTGCTTAACCTGACAATCGGTGTTTTAGGCCAATGCAGCCTCATTACACTGTAACACTAAACTGGAAAACAAACAAACAAGATGTTCTTAGTACTGGACCCCCTGACCCCGAATTGCCTCCAGCTAATAGTAAACCAAACTAAAAACCAACATTCATTGATCACCTCTAGTAGACAGAGCAAGAATGACCCTGATTGCTAAAAAACACTCCAGTCCTACAAGTGAGAAGAAAACATCCTGTCAACACAAGACTCCCTATTTGTCCCAGCCCTGCCACAATCTTATCTCTTTACATCTATGCCCATTTCATCAACCTACCAACAGAAAGGAGCTGAGTTTCAAAGCAGTGGAAATACAGCCAAGAGCTGACTACACAGCACAAAAATAGTATACACAATTTCTTTAATTACCACATATGGATACCAGTCCTTCCTCCTAAATACCCTAAAACTGCTGATTCTCAATTGTTCCTAAGGGATTAAGGAAGGCTGAAGAGAATTTATTCAATTCAAAGAGGCCAAGGAATTAAAAGGGCATGTCACAGCAAGTGATTAGAATTGGTAACTTCAATAAAGAAACTATTAATTTGATTTTTTTTTGTTTTTGTTTTTGTTTTTTTTTGAGACGGAGTCGCCCAAACTGGAGTGCAGTGGCCGGATCTCAGCTCACTGCAAGCTCCGCCTTTCGGCTTCACGCCATTCACCTGCCTCAGCCTCCCAAGTAGCTGGGACTATAGGCGCCCGCCACCTCGCCCGGCTAGTTTTTTGTATTTTTTAGTAGAGATGGGGTTTCACCGGGTTAGCCAGGATGGTCTCGATCTCCTGACCTTGTGATCCGCCCGTCTCGGCCTCCCAAAGTGCTGGGATTACAGGCTTGAGCCACCGCGCCCGGCAAGAAACTATTAATTTGAACTAGGAATTCCTCCTTGCCCTTTATTTAAGGCCCTCTCCCCTACCCCAGTTTGCTTTAAAAGATTATTTTATGTCTTTATTGTACATGTAATAGCATACTATTATTGGTCTATGAAACCCTAAATCCACTGGTATTTGTGTTTTGCAAGTAGGATTTACTTTGTGGTGGTGTCAACAAGTTTTCCCAAAGCTCTATACTGAGGTGATCCTTAGGGACCAGACCTAACATAAGGCCAAAACAAACAGGAAAACTAGCCTATGAAGTTCCCAAGGAAGCTCTAACCCCTCAGCAAGTGTGGATGATCAACCAATGAGTAATCGACTTCTTACAACTCCCGGAAACAGTACACAAATGCTTTCAAAACAACTACGTGGTATCAGTTTCACATTTGAAGACAGTTTAATCCATAATTATTTTAAGATAAAATTATATTTCTTTCCACTCAGCCGAGTAGTATTTACTGTGAAGAAGTTACTCATCAGAAATTAGTTATTCCAAGATACTGCCATTCTTTAAAACATTATCTGGAAAGAATCACTTTTACAACTCATACAAAAGAAAATCAAGACTGTTCATTTATATTTCTTGTTTGTTTTTGTTTTTTTTTTTTTTTTTGGGAGATGGAGTCTCGCTCTTGTCGCCCAGGCTGGAGTACAATGGCGCGATCTCGGTTCACTGCAACCTCTGCCTCCTGGGTTCAAGGGATTCTCCTGCCGCAGTCTCCTGAATATCTGGAATTACTGGTGCCCACCACCATGTCCGGCTAATTTTTGTATTTTTAGTAGAGATGGAAAGGTTTCACCATGTTGGCCAGGCTGGCTGCACTTCTGACCTCAGGTGATCTGCCCACCTCGGCCTCTCAAAGTGCTGGGATTACACGCACAGGTTACTTCACCTGGCCTATTTTATTATTCTTATTCTTATTAGAGACAGGGTCTCAAGAAAATCAAGAGTATTTAGAAGAATAATTTGTCTTTGAGTAAAAACAGTGTTATTCCATTTGGTCAACTGTTTCACTTATAAGACTGCTCAGAATAACTTTTCTATTATCAAATCTACCCTTACCCTTCTTTTTAAAACAAATATGAAACTACTAGGGCTCTGAGAGTCCAAAACCACATAGAACCAAGCGTGAAAGATGGTATTCAATGTCTATATAGCACAGTAAGCAGATTTTAAAGTTATAATGTGATTTCATGAATATTAATAAATGTCTGGCAGAATATACGCCTTCCTATTCAGAGTCGTTCAGATTCAAATAGTCTTAACTGAGCCCCTGCTAGGCACAAGGTATTGTGCTAGGTGCTTTCATTTAGATTACTGAATTTATATCCAATTCTAAGACAGCATGATGTTTCAGAATGGCTGGGGTAATGGGGTGAGAAAAAAATCACTAAGAGAAATCTTTCAACAATTATAGGTTATCTTATGTCCTAGAAGGCCAAGAGAACAAGTCTATACCCATCAAATAGAAGCACCTTACTCCAGAGTATAGAGTAGAGAGTACAGGTGGCCTCATAAAAGGTATATATTACCTAGAGACCATCTAAAAACTGAATTGAAAACCAAGATGTTTCGCCTAAACATTCTGGAGCCTTAACTGGGAATAAAGAGAGGTATGGGAGCCTCTTTTACCTGTATCCTGCCTCCTTTCTAACCATCAAGACGAATCTGGAGCCTACACGGTTGTAGAAACGTCAAAACTTGGACTTAGCTATTTAAAAAGATTTATGTACAACAACCAATTTAGTATAATCTAGGTAAAACTAAGTACTTAACAGTCATATTGGTCTTTTTCCAAAAAACCATTTAGTAATTGATGTTGAATATGAACTGTCACATTACCTGAGCATAAGAACAACATAACAGGAAACAGAACATGGCCATAAAAATAGGACACAATGGAGGGGGGAACTCCATAAATTCAACGCAGGGTGCCCTTTTTACAATTTTATACTCCCTATAATTTTTTTTTTTTTTTTTGAGACAGAGTTTCGCTCTCCTTGCCCAGGCTGGAGTGCAGTGGCGTGATCTCGGCTCACCACAACCTCCGCCTCCCGGGTTCAAGCGATTCTCCTGCCTCAGCCTCCCAAGTAGCTGGGATTACAGGCATGTGCCACCACGCCTGGCTAATTTTGTCTTTTCAGTAGAGACAGGGTTTCTCCATGTTGGTCAGGCTGGTCTCGAACTCCTGACCTCAGGTGATCCGCCCGCCTCGCCTCCCAAAGTGCTGGGATTACAGGCATGAGCCACCCCGCCTGGCCTATACTCCCTATAATTTCTGATATCATTGATTTTCAACTGCTGCAACACCTGCCCCAAACACCAATGAAGATTATTGTAGTTGAAGAGAGATTTTGTGATAGCCTAGAGCTCTAGGCCTATAGCACCTAGCAGGACACTCTATCTTCTCTCAGGTCACTTTTGGCCTGATGATTTTCTTAAAAGGTTCCAAATAATTACCATATATATATTTATATATATTTAGGCTGGGTACAGTGGCTCACACCTGCAAACCCAGCACTTTGGGAGGCTGAGGCAGGTGGATCGCTTGAGCTCAGGAGTTTAAGATCAGCCTAGGCAACACAACAAGACCTTGTCTCTACCAAACAAGTAAATACACACACATACACACACACACACACACACACACTTAATGCTCATAGATATAACACTTGGGCATGCTTTTTGGTTAATGTACATAATATCTCTAATTAGAATGGAAATAAGAAAGTAAGTTACCAAAATAAAAATCCAGAGAAGAAATACAGCCCATTAATTTAGATTATAACAAGAGTAATATTTTATCACTGTAAATAAAATAACAAGGCTTGAATATATCTAAGTCAACTGAAACTCAGTTTCATGCATCAAATAACTTCTTCAGAACGTTGGTCTTTCTATGCCAGATGCTATCCTAGGGTTAACTAAGAAGACTTAATGCTAACTTTAAGGTACACTGAATCACTTTACTTATAGGATTATATAGAGGAATTTTTCCATTTGCAAAGGGCAATTCTAACCCTTGATTTTGTAACCCACGGCAAAATAGACACTCTAGGCTGGGTGCAGTGGCTCACACCTGTAATCCCAACACTTTGGGTGGACAAGGTGGTGGATCACCTAAGGTGAGGAGTTCAAGACCAGCCTGACCAACATGGTGAAACCCTGTCTCCACTAAATACAAAAAATTAACTGGGCGTGGTGGTGCATGCCTTTAACCCCAGCTACTTGGGAGGCTGAGGCAGGAGAACTGCTTGAACCTCGGAGGTGGAGGCTGTAGTGAGCCGATACTGCGCCATTGCACTCCAGCCTGGGCAACAAGAGTGAAACTCTGTCTCAAAAAAAAAAAAACAAAAAAAAACCCCCAAAAAAGACACACTCTGATATAGTGCTGGAAGGAGTAGAACTGGTAATTTAGTAATATATACTAAATATATATATATGTATAACATATATTTTAAATATATATTTATTTTAACTATATATTATATATAATATACATATATATTTAGTAATATATACTAAAATTATAAATGCATAAATCCTCCGACCTGAGTCGTCTACTTTTAGGAATCTGTCCTACAGATGAACTTGAAATTGTGTAAAATGCCATTTTGGCCGGGCGCGGTGGCTCAAGCCTGTAATCCCAGCACTTTGGGAGGCCGAGACCGGAGGATCACGAGGTCAGGAGATCGAGACCATCCTGGCTAACACGGTGAAACCCTGTCTCTACTAAAAAAAATACAAAAAACTAGCCGGGCGAGGTGGCGGGTGCCTGTAGTCCCAGCTACTCGGGAGGCTGAGGCAGGAGAATGGCGTAAACTCAGGAGGTGGAGCTTGCAGTGAGCTGAGATCCGGCCACTGCACTCTAGCCTGGGCCACAGAGCGAGACTGTCTCAAAAAAAAAAAAAAATGCATTTTACAGACTAATTTACTGCAGCACTATTAATAAGGGCAAATTTTTGAAAACAACCTAAATCATTTGGGGACTGGTTACAGTGTGAGAGTTCCATGCAATGAAACAGCAATGGAAGGCCGGGCGCGGTGGCTCAAGCCTGTAATCCCAGCACTTTGGGAGGCCGAGGCGGGCGGATCACGAGGGCAGGAGATCGAGACCATCCTGGCTAACACAGTGAAACCCCGTCTCTACTAAAAATACAAAAAATTAGCCGGGCGTGGTGGCGGGCGCCTGTAGTCCCAGCTACTGGGAGGCTGAGGCGGGAGAATGGCATGAACCCGGGAGGCGGAGCTTGCAGTGAGCCGAGATCCCGCCACTGCACTCCATCCAGCCTGGGCGACACAGCGAGACTCCGTCTCAAAAAAAAAAAAAAAGAAACAGCAATGGAGAGAAAGCACTTTGTCCTGATATGACCTCCCGCCCAAACATACTAAGATGCAGTAAATAAAAAGCAAAGAGCTTAAGTGTGTACAGTATTCTATAATATGTATAAAAGGGGGGTGGGAAAGGAATAGATGTGTATGTACAGAGATATATCTCTAGTACCACAGGAATGTTACTTGCCTAGGAAGTGGGATTCAATGGGTGGGCAATACAATAAAAGGAAGATTTTTAATTTTTGAATTTTGAGCTACTTAAGTGTACTAGTTGGTTAAAACATTAAGTGTAACCCATGTATAACTTGTATAAAAAACACAGTATTTTAGGATTTATACATGCTAGGATTTTAGGATTTATACATTCTATAGGATTTTATAATTTATATATCATGATACAATATAGTCTCAAAATATTACATTGAAATTAAATACTACAAATTAGTGTAACAACTTTTGCTATTCCTTCTATTTAAATGCCCATCAGTCCATCCCTAAATTTATTATTATATAGTCACAGAGCAGAGAACCAGAAGGGTCTCTGAAACACCTGAATCTCTCAATTTATAGGTAAGAAAACTGGCCTTGGCCAGGCCCAGTGACTCACACCTGTAATCCCAGCTCTTTGGGAGGCCAAGGCAGACAGATCATTTGAGGTCAGGAGTTTGAGATCAGCCTGGCCAACATGGTGAAACCATCTTTACTAAAAAAAAAATGGTGGTGCATGCCTGTAATCCCAGCTACTCAGGTGGCTGAGGCAGGAGAACTGCTTGAACCCGGGAGGTGGAGGTTACAGTAAGCCGAGATCACACCACTGCACTCCAGCCTGGGTGACAGAGACTCTGTCTTAAAAAGAGAGAGAGAGAATTGTAGCCCAGAGCTAAAAACCTCACCAAAAGGACACAAGTAGAAGATGGCCAAGTATGGCCTAGGACCTGATTTCAATTCCAATCTATTCTCATCTATTTCTTCTACCCTCAAATGGTTTCTTAATTACAAGGAGCCAGCATGATTGGGTCAAGATCCCAGTGGTATCTTGAGGGTAGTATGAATGACAAGGCCAGTGTGAGCTGATATCCTTCCTCTCGTGGGATAATTTTCCATGCTCACAGAGGAATCAGAGGGGTAAAGTGCTGCTTCTCAACTGGGTTATGTTTTAGCAAAGTGCCAAGAGTACTTAAAGCCATAGTGTAAATGTGAGGTGAGGAGTGGGGCTTTCTACAAAGTCAGTAATACTAGAAAATTTGAGAAAAATGTTAAGCAACTTAATCAGGTAATTAAAAATTATTTTTGTATTCAAACAAACACCAATATATTGTGGCACTGAATGTAAAATGTACATGAATATTTAGCATAAACCAGACACTTTCAAAGAGGTATCATGCTGGTTCTGAGTCTGATGCTACAGGCTTAGAAGTACACATATTCACTGTCAAACTCTTAAGAGGCAGAAAGGCTTGAGAACTACTATATCAAGGGAATTAAAATAGCATTCTCGATGGTGGCAGAAAGCGAATAGAGTTAGAGCTACATAGACCTGGACCTGTAGCTTACTTTTGCCACTGTGTGACGTTATATCAGTTACTTAATCTTGAACTCAGAGCCTCAGTTTCCTCATCTGTAAAATCTGGTCAATATTACTTAGCTTGTGGTTTTGTTACAAAGATTGGAGATAATATATGAAAAGCAAACCGCCTGGACTCTAGAAAGACTATAATAAATGATGGCTACTTGGCAGGATGGATCACTTGAGGTCAGGAGTTCACGACCAGCCTGGCCAACATGGTAAAATCCCGTCTCTACTAAAAATACAAAAAATCAGCTGGGTGTGGTGTTGCCCCTGTAGTCACAGTTACTTGGGAGGCCAAGGCATGAGAATCGCTTGAACCTGGAAGGCAGAGGTTGCAGTGAGCCAACACTGCACCACTGCACTCCAGCCTGGGTGCCAGAGCGAGACCCTGCTTCCAAAATAAATAAATAAAAATAAAAATGAATGATGACTACTTTATCACAAGCCTACTGGAATCTTTATTTGACTATCTAACCATTCACTTGGTTTCAATTTGTGAGAACAAGGTAAGGCAGGCAACGAATATTTATAGGCCCTCCCGACCAGTCACAGAAAGGAAACAGGTCAATAGGATTAAAAACAGTGATCAGTTTATTATACTCACATATTTCATTTCAAATTTCTTAGCCAACATTTCCACCTCTTGCCTCTCCTGATGTTCATCATTAAATGGGTCTTCTGTGTGAATGAGCTTCTTCTGATTCAAGGTGAGTGGGAGAAGAAACAGAAGTATCCATTAGTATAACAAACAGTATTATTGTTTATTTATTTATCATTATGTATGTAACAAACACTTCAATTCTATTTCAATAAATGTGATCCAAAAGGAAATAAACTAGTGAGAATATATAACATATGTTATACAATTACATTATTCAGAAACTATATTTTAAATTTAATCAATAAGAGACAACTTTTCCTAATACTAACAAGTAAGTCAGAAGTATTAAAACTAAAAAAAAAAAGTTGGTTCATAGCAAAAAATATTTACAGTTGTAATGGAATCATATATACTTCATAGTGTTTTGATGAGTAAGAACAATCCAAATTGTCTTCACCTGCAAAATGATCATATGGTCACCTCATCCAAAATACAAGGAAAAAAATCCCCAGGAACAGTAGCTAAACATGAAAATCTCACTTATAACTCTAGATTGATATCTTCACTAGCAAAGATTAACTGCTTTGATCAGGAAATGCTTCTAAAAGGAGCTCTAGATTATTAATTAAAATCAACACTTTATCATCTGCCTGTGAGTTAACACTGTGTATAGCAGCTAAGGCTTTCTGTTGAGGTCCAGTATCAACAACCATTTATATCACCAATATCCTGTCAATGGATATCCATTCAGGGAATACACACTACTTTTTTTTTTTTTTTTTTTTTTGAGACGGAGTCTGGCTCTGTCGCCCAGGCTGGAGTGCAGTGGCCGGATCTCAGCTCACTGCAAGCTCCGCCTCCCGGGTTTACGCCATTCTCCTGCCTCCGCCTCCCAAGTAGCTGGGACTACAGGCGCCCGCCTCGTCGCCCGGCTAGTTTTTTGTATTCTTTAGTAGAGACGGGGTTTCACCGTATTAGCCAGGGTGGTCTCGATCTCCTGACCTTGTGATCCGCCCATCTCGGCCTCCCAAAGTGCTGGGATTACAGGCTTGAGCCACCGCGCCCGGCCTACACACTACTTTTAAACAAAGCTAGAAAAGAGAAATAGCTGCAAAAAGATTACATTACCATGCCTTTCTTCTAGTAGGGGAGAGTGAAAGTTTATTATAATACATGGTTTAAAACACACACAGAGCTAAAAGCCCACATTAACTATCTATTTAACAAAACAAACAAAAATAGCCATCACATCCTTAAGTCTTCTACTTTAGTATACAAACATATATATGGTTTTCAATGCACAAAAAAGCCAAAACAAGGATAAAAATACTACTTTTATCCAATTTCAGACAACTGACTGAGGTAATTAAAAATTAAGGTATACTACAACTGAAATACTGATACAGATTCAATGGACTCTGAAGGGCAAGAAAAAATGCAGAAGGAAGGAAGATTTGCACACTTAGAAACTGAGATACTTCATCCTGGATATAAAGGTTGATAAGTGATCGGTCTAAAAAACATGATAGAAAAAAGTGGACAGAATGAATACGAGACAATTCATCACATTTGGGACATTAGAATAAAGGGATACTTCTTTAAAGGAGTTAACTTTAGAATCAATTTTTTAAATCATTGTAATAAGTAATAAATTTATAGAATACTTCACCCCAATAGAAGTTACCAATGAAAGGCCGGGAGCAGTGGCTCATACCTGTAATCCCAGCACTTTGGGAGGTCAGGAGTTCAAGACCAGCCTGGCCAACATGCTGAAACCCTGTCTCTACTAAAAATACAAAAACTAGCCGAGTGTGGTGGCACCTGCCTGTAGTCCCAGCTACTTGGGAGGCTGAGACAAGAGAATCGCTTGAACCCGGGAGGTGGAGGTTGCAGTGAGTTGAGATTCTGAGATCGCACCACTGCACTCCAGCCTGGTGGAGACAGACAGAGACCTCATCCCCCCTCAAAAAAAAAATTTACCAATGAAAAACAAAAACATGATCCAAAAAGGAATAAACTAGTGAGAATAATAAGGAATCCTAGGCATGTCCAGGGTATAGCCTTGTTTATTTGTTTTTGAGACAGAGTCTTGCTCTCTTGCCCAGGCTGGAGTGCAGTGGCACGATCTCAGCTCACTGCAAGCTCTGCCTCCTGGGTTCATGCCATTCTCCTGCCTCAGTCTCCAGAGTAGCTGGGACTACAAGCGCCCGCCAACTTGCCTGGCTAATTTTTTGTATTTTTAGTAGAGATGGGGTTTCACCGTGTTAGCCAGGATGGTCTCGATCTCCTGACCTCAAGATCCGCGCACCTCGGCCTCCCAAAGTGCTGGGATTACAGGCGTGAGCCACCACGCCCGGCAGGTATAACCTTAACTAGAGGCTGAGGTTAAGGTCAGTGAGCAATCGCCATGTCTATTACAAACTGCTCCCTTGTGCACTGTGAAGCCCAAATACTTACTCTGTGGTATGACTCATTTTATATGTATAAATATAAACCTATGGATCTATATTTTTAGTAAGAATCACCTTATATACCACTCTAAAATATTTTATGTACTTTATGTAGGTATCAAAAGTACAGCTTTTATTTTCTCTTGACAGCCTACAAAAACAAATTTAAGAAAATGGATTCACTTTTCTTTTACAGTTAAGAATAAACACCCTTCCCCAATCAAGACTAAGCTTTTTTGTTTTTTTCAGGTGAAAAAATATCTGAAAATTATCAACTACCCACATGCAAAACTGATGCAGTAATTTTGTCCTTTGATCTTAACTTATCAACACCATTTTCAGGAGATTCTTTCACAAATTTTATCCAAAATATGCAAACAATGAAATGCCAAGGAATTCTCAAATAGTACAGTTATATTAACATACTATAAACACTTATTTTTCTTTTCACAGTAAATGTTCAATTAAGCATGTTCACAAATGGGTGTTCTGGTTAACTGATTTTTCTGGTTTACTAAGAGTTAAACCTTTTTTTGTATATCAATCATTGCCAAAATTTATTTCTAAAATGCACTATTATCCTTTAGCCAGAAATGGTGACCAAATTAATCTTTCAGGATAGAGATGATTCCAATGCCGGTCATCATCCTAAACCACCTCAATCACAGCACTATACTGCATAGAGACAATAAGGTTAAAGGTTTAGCTAACCTGTGGTTTTGTTTTTTGTATTTTCCCAGCACAAATTATTTAATTGTGCTTTTCGCATTAAAAATAGAGCACACAAAAATTTCTGATTGTGTTTCAGTAAATCAAGGTTTTACTGTTCACTTAGTATTTACAAAGGGAACTGATTTAAATGCACCCATATGAATGGTATCCATATGTAACACACCCTTTGTTTTGTCTTTCTTTTTAATAGCCCCACATCTACCAATTTCAGCATCTGGCGCTAAAAATCTTATTTACTGATAGACAGCTATTTCAAAAATGTAGAGTCCTTCCTCCTCTAATTCTTCTAATTTTGGGAACCACCAACTTTCCAGACCAATTCTAATGTTCGCATTTTGCTTTCTGATGGTCTCTCTTGTAGGATTTCCCTTCATGAAACCATGACAATTTTACTTAAACGTATGTTTTCTATGCTTTCTTGCATAATAAGGGTATTCACTGGCAGCAATCACAGGAAAATGTGGCAAATCTTTGTTGCAAAAGTGATTGTATACAATGGATTTTGTTTTGTTCAGAGGTATATGAAAAAAGATAGAAAGTTGATATACAACGAGAAAACTGGGCCAATAGACACCTACACTGTTAACAAGTAAACGAAAAAATTAAATGGAATTATTCCTCTTTCTCCTATTACACGAAAGTAGTAGTTCTGGTGTTATCAAGTTAACAAAGCTAGGGTGTCAAACTTTTTTATAATTAAATGATACACATCTATTATTAATTTGCCATCGTGTGAATATTACAGCATAAACAGGGACATAATAAAGGTCTTTGTATTTCTACCATGACTTACATTTTACGTCATTTTGGCAGAATCCTCTAAACTATATGAGTTAATTTTAAGAAATTTTGTTTTACTAAGAAATTGTATCACTATGGAAAGAAGTACTAATAAAATTACATACGTTTGTAAAGTGAGGATAATAGTTTTTACCCCATGGAGTTCTGTAGGACTACTAGAAAAACCACGTGCAGTGCTTAGAACTGTGTCTAGCACACAGTAAGAACTCGGTAAATGTAGTTATTGCTATGTATTTTTTACACAAAGATAATGCTTTTCTCCTGTAACTTATGAAAATTACAAAAACTGCAAACCAACTTAGATTAGCAGCTCAAATACAATGTTTAGAAAATGCTCCAATCCAATATTTTTAATATTCTTTTGGGAAAAAAGTGACATCACATTTATAAAGAGGGGACACTCAAGTTGAGTCTAAAGAGCAAAATGTTATGTGGAAGTGACCAAAGTGATCTCTACCTTTAAGCAATTCATTTTGGTTTAAAACATTTTGTAATGATTTGACCACACAACATTTCTAAATAATGATCAAAATATTAGCTGGCCATAAAGTAAACAAAATCTAGTGAAATTGTTCAACATGATACTTTGTGACTAAGCAGTCAGTCATTTTGACCATAAACGTAGTCGAAGATGAAAAAACAAGTGACTTCTGGAGTCCATTAGACCCAAGCTAAAGCAAAGCCTAATAACGGGCATAACTGCTAAGCAACAGAGAAAACTGTTCTCTTTCTTTACTGTTAATCTATCATTTCCTTTTCTAACGTACTTCTGAAGATCCACCAACCCACAACAATACAAATTACAATTACCAACATAAGCCCTATCCTTTCTCCACTGTTCACCTCTTACATTATAAAGCATACCTATATATTTTCAATTGTTTTAAAAAATTCAAAGCCGAGATTTTTCTCATCATCCTCCGAAAATTACAAAGGCCGAGTACAATGTTCTTCTATAAACTAATGATAATACATTTAAATAATATGACGGGTAGGTGTCAAAACAGGAGACACCTTCCCATTCAATTACAATATGAACAAACTCCACAAAAAAGGAAAGCTAAAAAGGTTTTCCAATACCAACACGAGAGAAAAATTAGTAACCAGATTATCTAACTCACTTCTCCATTCCTAAAGTGGGATCCTTAGTCTCTGAAAACCTTTAATTATTCTTAAATTCCCTTCGATTAAGAAAAATATCACAGGCACGCAAGCACACCTCAGCAGCCACGGCGCCCAGCAAAACAAACAGTGATGAGGATGAGGATGATACGAGAGGGGTTACACAATCTCTCTGCTTCAGACTGGGGGGCGTGTCCCCCAAGGTTTTCTCTTCCTTTCTACTGGAACGACAGCTGTAGCGCCACAGGGAGAACCCAGCCACACGGCCTGCAGGGCCCCAGGATTTTGTGTGGGGAGCAGAAAGGAAAGAAGGAAAATCTGAGGTTCCGAAAAGTGCACAAGAAAACAGGCTCGGCGCGGCGTTGGGAGCGAGTGCCGGGAGTTTGGGGATTCGGCGCAGCCGGGTGAGAGCCTCGGCCACCCCAGGGAGTGGAGGAAGCAGCGCTCACCGCCCCGTCCACCCGCTCGGCCCCGGCCCCCCGCACCCCACCCTCGGGGCGACCCGGACGCGCTCGGTGGGCGTCCCAAGGTGCAAACCAGCTGGGGAAGACGGCGGGTCCTGAGGCTCTCGGGGTCTGGGGCAGGAGGGAGGAATCTTCTGTACCCGTTGTTCTCCGCACAGCAGCAGCTCCGGGTAACTGAACTCCACGCAGCTCTCGTCGGTGGGGTCCTTGAGCACCAGCTCCAGGCGCACCGTCTCCCTCGGCGGCCGCGGCGGCTGCTCAGCCCGGGAAGCCGATTCCCGCGGCGGGGGCGGCTGCAAGGGCAGCTGCGGGAGCGGCGGCGGCGGCTCGGGCCGCGGGGGCTCGCGCTGCAGCGACATGGGCGGCTCGGCGCGGCTGACCTCGCGCTGGGGGAGCGGCTTCTCCCGCGGCGGGGGCTGCGCGTCCGAGCGGGGGGCAGGCTCCCGCGGGGCCGGCGGCTCCGCCCGGGCCGGCTCGCGGTACGGCTGTGGCTCCAGCCGGGGGGGCTCGCGGGGGTACTCGGGCTCGCGGTCGGGCCCCGGGTACTCGGCCTCGCGTCGCCGCACCGGTGACAAGCTAATGAACGCTACTCTGCGCGGCTCCGCCATCCCCACTGTTCTGGCCCTCTGCTTTAGCTCGAGCCGGCGCTCGCTTCTACGCCGCGCTGCGTGCCTGCCCGCCCTTCCTCTTGCTCTCCGTCGCTTTTCTTCCCTCCACCACCCTCAGCCGTCTCCGCCGACGCCACGGTGAGTGCGGACCGTGTCCCCTTCCCCGCTACTACGTTCTGATGGGCTTCACCGCCATCGCCAGGGTCGCCGCGGCCGCCATGTTGGATCCCCCACATAAATAGAAGCAGGCCGCTGAGCGGGCGCATGCGCACAGAGGAGACGCTCGCGTCCACTGTCGTGGCTGTTGCTCAGTTTTCCTCTTTTCCTCCCAACAGTCTGGCGTCCAGACAGGTCGGCGGAAGTGACGACATGGCTCGGCCTGTTTCCGTGGAAACGGAGACGCCGTCTGCACCCTTTCTCAAAGGGAGGGTTCTGGGGTTTCCCGAGCAGCTTCCTATTCGTACCCGGAAACCAGAGGCGCTCCAGGAGCTTCCCGGGGCGAGCATCGGGATGTGCCTGAGACCGACCTAGCCATGGCGCCGGGTCTCCCGCGCTGGGTTCAAGGGAATTGGGGTTGTTAGCTGATTATTCAAGGCGGACTCTGGGCAAAGGTAGACAGACGTGCCGGCCGTTGTGCCTGCCAGGCGTGTGTCCCCGTAGCCTTAAGTATCGAGGGAAAAAAGGAAGTGCCCACCTTCAGCTCAGCTAGCCCCAGCGGCCCGAAAGCGCAGGCCTCCCCTTCCTCGACCTACTCTGGTTTCCCTCGCCAGGCCGCAGTGGGCGTTGCGTGGGGCAGGGTCATTAAATGTTCAATAACGCTTTGCAGTTGGAAAATTAACAAGCAGGTGAAGAGTTCTGGGCTCATTCAGAAGGCCTAAACTGTTGAAATCACAGAAAACTTCTTAAGAGGGTTTGGTGGTTTAAAAGAATGCTGAAGGATCCATTTCAGCATGGGGAAGGAATTGATTGGGCACGCCCCATAGGCTCACTGGTAATTAATTAATTGGAAGTCAGGTCTGAAAGGATGAGAATTACTGGCCATTTTAATCCATTGAATAAAAAGTAAATTTGAGGGGTCGCCCTTCACATCCAAGCCTTCTGTTAATTGCATTAACTGGATTAACTCATTTATTAAGTCAGTGTGACGTCATAGACAAATTCTGAGAGGGTACAGTTTTTTCCTCTCCTGTTACTTTCCCTACTTGGACGAAGATGATGATGAAATCTATGATTCCAAAGGTCTCTCCCAACTCTAAAACCCTATCTTTTCTCGTTAGCACCATGTTTTACCTCCATTATCTCCTTCCCCATTGCTCCTTTTCTGATTACGAATTCGGGTCTCATTTTTAGATTGTCTTTGTGATACTTAAATGACCTGCCTTCAGTCTCTATCCCCGCCAGTCTTGAGACGGGGTCATATTAATGTCTCTAAAAGAGTTTTTATTATGTCGTTCTCTGCTCTGGCTGCAAGTTACCTACAAACTGAGTTCTATGTATGTATACTCATTCAATATCCTCCACAGTTTAGCTCAGAGACTGCAAACTGGTGGTCTGTGGGCCAAATCCTAGTACAGGTGTGTTACTTGTCCAACATTATCTTCTAACTTCTAACCCACTGAGTTTTCCAACTTTTTGATCCACAACCCACAGTAAGAAATTTTACGCTGTAACCCAGAATGTACACCCCATATATACATAACACATGTGCATATCTGAAATACAAGTTTCACAATACTTACCTACTGCTTAGGATAAAGTAAAAGCAACAGACGCAACAGAGTTAATATAAAATATTTTATAATACAGTGTAGAAAAAAATGTTAATATCATATAGAAGCAAATTGGGAAAGATTTTCTTTAACGCCCTGGAAGTTCTTGCCTGTTCATAGGTTTATTGCACTCCAGTATTCATGAGGACAGTGGTACATGAACATCTGATCCACTGTGGCGCCTGATCTTTTCCTTTTTTTTTTTTATTTTTTTTATTTTTTTATTTTTTGAGACGGAGTCTCGCTCTGTCGCCCAGGCTAGAGTGCAGTGGCCGCATCTCAGCTCCGCCTCTCGGATTTACGCCATTCTCCTGCCTCAGCCTCCCAAGTAGCTGGGACTACAGGCGCCCGCCACCTCGCCCGGCTAGTATTTTTTTTTTTTAAGTAGAAATGGGGTTTCATCGTGTTAGCCAGGATGGTCTCCATCTCCTGACCTCGTGATCTGCCCGTCTCGGCCTCCCAAAGTGCTGGGACTACAGGCTTGAGCCGCCGCGCCCGGCGGATCTTTTTCTTTTCTAAACTGATCAAAATTGAAAACCCTAGTTCAGATATATAGGCTGTCGTGAATAGTAATAATGCATATACATGTTCTTCATAGCAATAAATTCTTCTTTAATCTTAGTCCAACATCATGATAAATTTCATACCTCACAATCATTTTTCTGTGTAAATGAAGTACTAAGCTGTAATAATTTATTCTCTTCATAAAATACCAAGTTTAATCAAATTAATTTTTTAAATCAATAAAAATGATCTGGTTCACCCTATTAACTGCCCAACAAACTGAAAACTCTATGTTCTTTGTTTTTGTTTGTTTGTTTGTTTGTTTTGAGGTGGAGTCTCGCTCTGTCGCCCGGACTGGAGTGCAGTGGCCGGATCTCAGCTCACTGCAACCTCGGCCTCCCGGGTTTACGCCATTCTCCTGCCTCAGCCTCCCGAGTAGCTGGGACTACAGGCGCCCGCCATCTCGCCCGGCTAGTTTTTGTATTTTTAGTAGAGACGGGGTTTCACTGTGTTAGCCAGGATGGTCTCGATCTCCTGACCTGGTGATCCGCCCGTCTCGGCCTCCCAAAGTGCTGGGATTACAGGCTTGAGCCACCGCGCCCGGCCTGTTCTTTGTTAAAGGGCAGATTACAAGAAGTGTTTTCCATGTTCTTAATTTAAAAAACAAGATTCTGATATAATGAACCTAAATCAAAATTCACAAATGGTGGCTGAAATCCTGTTAGAGTACAACATAAATCCATAGTTATTGTGCATAAACAATTCAAAATTAGTTTATAAAGGAAACATCAAGTCATATAAACACCACACCTTATTACTAATGCGTTCCACCATGCTTCAACCAGGCACAGCAGATATAAACATGTAATAGACCGCTCAGAAAATTAAAGCTATTAGAGCTGTAAATAAGGAATGCTAAATATAAACATAGCAATGCCAATACATTGGTGCCATTTTAAAAAGTGAATAAGATACAATGTAAACACACCTGATAGTTCCCTCTGTAAGCCACTTTCCCACTGACTTATAAAGTTATGGTTCTATAATTCTTTTAAAAAGGACAATTTTTCTACACTGCTGCATGCAGTAGTTTCACTGTACGTTCTTGATTACAACGCAGTCTTCAAATCCTCTTGAAGAGCTTGACATATCAGGATTTCTCCAGAAAGTTAGCTTGTCATGTTTTCAGCAGCCTTTAGTGCTTTGGTAGTCTTTCGAAGCTCCTTAATAACCAGTGATATTTCCTTGATTATTAATTAATTCTGGGTTAAGTCCTTGCTCACAAAGCTGTACACAAATGGCCAGAGTTTCCAGTAAGCCAATATTCAGAATTCTTGAAATCTCTTTTTTTTTTTTTTTTTGAGACGGAGTCTTGCTCTGTCGCCCAGGCTGGAGTGCAGTGGCGCGATCTCAGCTCACTGCAAGCTCCGCCTTCCGCGTTCACGCCACTCTCCTGCCTCAGCCTCTGGAGTAGCTGGGACTACAAGCAGAATGTCCACGATCTCCCTCACCGCATTCTGATCACTGCTGCCGCTACTACTTGCCGTGATGGAGGCCAAGGGAACTATTTTAAAATTCTGAATATATTTTTCTCTATACAGTCAATAATTCCTCTATAAAATTATCTTGCTACACATATCTGGCATAAAAATATTATGCAACTTTCAGTATTAGTACTCTTAGCAAGTTGGACTGTTACTACATCATAGTTATTGTTGCTGTAAATATTCTGTGGTAGGTAATACACTGATACTGTGTTTTTGCCAAGAAGTATAGTTTTTCATTTATCAGCTGATTTGTTGCTGAAAGCATGTGCACCATACCCATAAATACTGGATGAAGTTTGTCAGCACTTACTATGACCCATATTTCTTTTGCACACTGATTGTCTTTCTCCTTAAGATTTGTGGAATAGCACTCTGAGCTGGGTCATAGTTCACGGTGACATGGCTGAACCAAGAAGTTGGAATCGTTGGTAAATATAGGACCCGCTGTGGGGCCTCCCTCCGGAAAATGGTGAAGAAAATTGAAATCAGCCAGCACTCCAAGTACATTTGCTCTTTTCTGTGGCAAAACCAAGATGCGAGACGAGCTGTGGGGATCTGGCACTGTGGTTCCTGCATGAAGACAGTAGCGGTGTCTTCATGCAGGAGCCACATTGTCTGGACCTACAACACCACTTCCGCTGTCACGGTAAAGAACACCATCAGGGCCGGGCGCGGTGGCTCAAGCCTGTAATCCCAGCACTTTGGGAGGCCGAGACGGGTGGATCACGAGGTCAGGAGATCGAGAACATCCTGGCTAACACGGTGAAACCCCATCTGTACTAAAAATACAAAAAATTAGCCAGGCGAGGTGGCGGGCGCCTGTGGTCCCAGCTACTTGGGAGCCTGAGGCAGGAGAATGGCGTGAACCCGGGAGGCGGAGCTTGCAGTGAGCTGAGATCCGGCAACTGCACTCCAGCCTGGGCGACAGAGCAAGACTCCATCTCAAAAAATAAAAATAAAAAAATAAAAAATAAAAATAAAAAAATTAACCAGGCCTGGCACACACCTGTAGTCCCAGCTACTCAGGAGGCTGAGGTGGGAGGATTGCTTGAGCCCAGGAGATTGAGGCTACAATGAGCTGTGATCGTAACATTGCAATCCAGTCTGGGCAACAGAGCAAGACCCTGTCTCAAAAACAAACAACAAAAAAAAGAGTTTGGATCTTACTGTAAATGAAACCAGAAGCCATTGGGAAAATTTTAAGTAGAAAAGGGACATGATCGCGGGGCACGGTGGCTCAAGCCTGTAATCCCAGCACTTTGGGAGGCCGAGATGGGCGGATCACAAGGTCAGGAGATCAAGACCATCCCGGCTAAGACGGTGAAACCCCGTCTCTACTAAAAAATACAAAAAACTAGCCGGGAGAGGTGGCGGGCGCCTGTAGTCCCAGCTACTCGGGAGGCTGAGGCAGGAGAATGGCGTAAACCTGGGAGGCGGAGCTTGCAGTGAGCTGAGATCCGGTCACTGCACTCCAGCCTGGGCGACAGAGTGAGACTCCGTCTCAAAAAAAAAAAAAAAAGAAAAGTGACATGATCTTACAACAAACACATTTCAAGAAAGTAGGAGTAGCCAACTAACTGTTGAATGCTACCAAGAATTCTAGTAAGATGAGAGCAGAGAGATTGGTGACTTTAATGAGCTTTTTATTTTTAATTTTCACTTCAGGCAAAGAAGGTTGAATTAATCATATTTCACAGTTTGTGGCACATTATCATCATCAGTCTTTCTCTCTCTCTTTGAAATTCCTCTTTATTTCCATTCACTGCCTCCAATGGCAAAAATTCTACAATTTCAACTTTTTTTTTTTTGAGACAGAGTCTCACTCTGTCGCCCAGGCTGGAGTGCAGTGGCGCAATCTTGGCGCACGGCAACCTCTGCCTCCTGGGTTCAAGCGATTCTCCTGCCTCAGGCTCCCGAGTAGCTGGGATTATAGGCATTTGCCACCATGCCTGGCTAATTTTTGTATTTTTAGGAGAGATGAGTTTTCGCCATGTTGACCAGGCTGGTCTTGAAATCCTAACCTCAGGTGATCCGCCCACCTCAGCCTCCCAAAGTGCTAGAATTACAGACGGGAGCCTCTGCGCCTGGCCAATTTTAACTTTTTGTATGTGACCTTGTATATACTATTATTTTACATGTATATATTTTAAATTTGTAAATTTGTTATTGTGTTATATATCTCATTGTTTCCTTTTTTGCTCAACACCATATTTTGAATATCCACTCATGCTGCTGTGTATAATATATTCAGTTTACAACTTTTTTTTTTTTTACAACTTTTGAGTAGTAATCTGCAATTGCATATTTTGCCTGTTTACTTCCTCAGTGATGGATGCTTGGATTGCCTCCAACTACCCCCTGGCCCCACCACCACCACAGTGCAACTATGAACATCCTCAGTCATGTGCTCTTTGAGTCTATATGAGAATTTACTTCGGACACAGACCCAGGAAAGAACCGTTGGATCTTCAGGCATGCATACAACATTAAGAGACTGTTCTCCAAAATGGTCATGCCAGTGGTGTTAGGGTTCCTGTATCACCTCCTCTTCTCCCACCGTATTGCTACCAATAAATACAGTTTAATTTCTGCCATTCATTATTATTTTAATTTGCATTGCTCTGATGACTAAGGAATTGAGCATCTCTTCATATATCTGCTAGTCTTTTAAGTTTCTTCCTGTGTAAATTGCCTGTTTATAATCATTATTCATATTTCCATTATGGTTCCTGTCTTTTTCTGGTTGAATATACAAGGATCTCAAATCAGTGAGGAAAGTTTAGATTATTCAATAAATGGCTTAAGACAAATAGATAATTATCTAGACTAGAATAAAATTGTATCTCACACCTTACAAAAGGATAAATTTCTAGTGAATAAATGTTTTAAATATAAAAAAGTCATAATATTTCTAGAAGAAATTGGCTGAGATTAAAAAAAAATAGACTAAGAAAGGCCTTTCCAAGTATGATTGATAATTTCAACTGCTTAAACAGCATTAATCAAAAGACTAATGACGAAACTGGAAAAAAAATTTACATTTCACAAAGAGTAAATTTCCCTAATCTATAAAGAACACCTGCAGATCATAGAAACAACAACAACCTCTTAGAAAAAATGGCGAAAGATATGAACAAATAGTTCATAGGAAAGGAAATATAAGGCTCTTAAACCAATGAAATATGTTCAACCTAACTCAATTGCCGAACGGAATAATATGTGTATTTCCAACTTGGATAAATTGCCTTCCATAGAAAGTACTGATTTATATTCCACTGGCAATAATAAGGGTCTCTATTTCCCAATACCCTTGGCAACTTATGTTATCAAATGTTTTAATCTTTGCCAAAAACTAATACATTTCAAAAAATGATTTTGGTGTACATCTCTCTTATTTTGAGTAAATCCATGCAATCAAATTCTATGCAGTCTTTTAAAACGTTGATTACCAAAATCTATTCTTAAGTGAAAAAAGAAATATACAGACTATTATTTAATATACTACCATTAGGATAGAAAGAGGAACATTTTGTTAAAAGGGAGAACTAACGTATTATTTGTATATGCATGTATGTATGTATGTGTATGTATATAAGAATTTATTTTTAAAAATCTCTTCATGTATATTCACAACACTGAGAACTGATCTCAAAAGCGATATTACGTGGCCCAGTTTTAGAAGCAGAAGACAGACCCACAGATTTAACTATGGAGACAGCCCAGCTGTGCTTGTTTAGCCTTGGGGCAAACTCTCATAGCAGAACATTTGCATCTTTTAAAATTTTTAGGCAGGCGCAGTGGCTCATGCCTGTAATCCCAATACTTTGGGAGGCCAAGACGAACTCCTGAGGTCAGGAGTTCAAGACCAGCCTGGCCAGTATGGTGAAACCCCATAACTAGTTAACACACACAAAAAAAATAAAAATAAAAAAACTTGGTGCAGTGGCTCACGTCTGTAATCCCAGCACTTTGGGAGGCCGAGGCAGGTGGATCACGAGGTCAGGAGATTGAGACCATCCTGGCTAACACAGTGAAACCCTATCTCTACTAAAAATACAAAAAATTAGCCAAGCATGGTGGTGGGCACCTGTAGTCCCAGCTACTCAGGAGGCTGAGGCAGGAGAATGGCATGAACCTGGGAGGTGGAGCTGACAGTGAGCCGAGATTGCATCACTGCACTCCAGCCTGGGTGACAGAGTGAGACTTCATCTCAAAAAAAAAAAAAAAAAAAATTAGCCTGGCATGGTGGCTTGCACCTGTAGTCCCAGATACTTGGGAGACTGAGGCAGGAGAATTGGTTGGGTGGAGATTGTGCCCTCCAGGCCTGGGTGACAAAGTGAGACTCTGTCTAAAAAAAAAAAAAAAAAAAGGGATTCTAGACATACAGAAGATGCACACCACTTGGTGAATTTTACCCTTTGCACACATTCCTTTAACCACTATCCATTCAAGATGTATAAGATTTCCATCACTTCTAAAGGTCCATCTTTCCCTTTCTGTTCCATATGCTCCCAGAGGTAACCTCCATTCTGACATTCATCACCACAGATACGTTTTGCCTGTTCTTGAACCTTATGTGCATGGAATCATTGCAGTATGTATTTATATATCATGTCTGGCTTCTTGCTCTCAACACAATGGTTTTGAATTCATCCATGTTACTGCATATCATCAGTCGTTTATCCTTTTTCCTGCTGTATAGTATTCCATTTATGAATATACCACCATTTGTTTATACTGTGAACTTATAATGGACATTTTATGTACTATTCCGGTTTTATGCTTATAAAGTACAATAATTTTGTTTTTTAATTAATGTTGAACAGTTCCCTTGAGCAAAACTTGTTTTGTTGCAAATTGTGCTGGAATTAGTGAAATAATAAATTAATAGTAGATTTAGTCCTTTTTGTTTGTTTTTTTTTTTCGAGATGGAGTTTCACTCTTGTCACCCAGGCTGGAGTGCAATGGCGCGATCTTGGCTCACTGCAACCTCCGCCTCCCAGGTTCAAGTGATTCTCCTGCCTCAGCCTCCCCAGTAGCTGAGATTACAGGTGGCTGCCACCACGCCCACCTATCTTTTTTTTTTTTTTTTGTATATTTAGTAGAGACAGAGTTTCGCCATGTTGGCCAGGCTGGTCTTGAACTCTTGACCTCAGGTGATCCACCTGCTTCAGCCTCCCAAAGTGTTGGGATTACAGGTGTGGGCCACCGCACCCAGCCGATTTAGTCTTGAATAGGTTCATGAGATTGTAACCATGGGTCAAAGCTGTGGGAATTTCACTGCAGAAGCAGGAAGACTAAAAGATTCCATGTGAAATTCACTCAGAGGCTTGAGATTTAAAAAAGCTTTGAGAATTATTTGGCATAGTGGGGGTAACATTTTTCAGCTCTTCCAATATATAAATGCAACATGGAAATTCAGAGGAGGGAGAAATCAATGAAATTTAGAATAGTCAGGGAAAACTTGGTGGAGGAAACAGGGACTTAATGAGAATATGGACAAATAGAAAAAGTCAGGCATGGCCAGGCACAGTGGCTCACACCTGTAATCCCAGCACTTTGGGAGGGCGAGGTGGGTGGATTACCTCAGGTCAGGAGTTTGAGACCAGCCTGGCCAACATGGTGAAACCTCACCTCTACTAAAAATACAAAAATTAGCTAGGCATAGTGGCACATGCCTGTAGTCCCAGCTACACAGGAGGCTGAGGCAGGAGAATTGCTTGAACCCAGGAGGTGGAGGTTGCAGTGAGCTGAGACCATGCCACTGCACTCCAGCCTGGGTGACAGAGCGAGACTCTCAAAAAAAAAAAAAAAAAAAGAGAGAAAGAAAAAGGCAAGCATGACTATAGTGTTAGAGACGAACTCTAACAGCCAGGGAAGGTGGAGTGAGCTGCACCAACAGCACAGAGCCAGAAGAGGGGCAGTGGGAATTAGAACTGAAGAATATGTTAGAATTTTTGGTTGCATGCACTATAAATCAACTTAAGCTAGTTTAAACAGAAGAGTTTGTACAGCAGAGGTCGGGATAACTCCCAGAATCCAAGGGAAGGATTGCAGTCAGGTCCCAAGAAGATGGAACCAGAATCAGGAACTAAAAAGTCACACGGATTCCAGGCAATTTTGTCTCTGTCTCATTTATGCATCTAAGATCTACTTCATTCTGTTCCCCTTTCTGTGGATTAGTTTTCTCTACTCCCCAAGTTACATGGTTAAAAATATGGCCTTGTTATAATTAGCAATTTTTAAAAATACCTTCTTTACTGAAGAGACCAGTACAGACTAAGACTGGAAACCCTTACACCTACCTCCAAAATTCTAGGGAAGGATCTGTGATTGACCTATTTTGGGACAGGTGCTCATCCCTAGGTCAAACAACTGTGAGGAAAGGTATGGCTACCAGGAGCTTCTGATTAGGTGGAAGGGGCGTAGGGAGCAGGATGCCACTCCAAGAAAGGGTAAGGGGCCTGTCAGGCAATCCACCTGATGTTTACAACATGAGATAGCAGAACAAAACAATGCAGGATGGGCCGGGCACAGTGGCTCACGCCTGTAATCCCAGCACTTTGGGAGGCCAAGGAGGGCAGATCACTAGAGGTCAGGAGTTCTAGACCAGACTGGCCAACTAAAACTACAAAAGAAAATTAGCTGGGCCTGGTGGCAGGCACCTGTAATCCCAGCAACTAAGGAGACTGAGGCAGGAGAATTGCTTAAACCCCGGGGGCGGAGGTTGCAGTGAGCCAAGATTCCATTGCACTTCAGCCTGGGGGACAGAGCGAACCTCTATTTCAAAAAGAAAAAAAAAGGCCAGGTGCAGTGGCTCATGCTTGTAATCCCAACACTTTGGGAGGCCAAGGCAGGTGGATCACGAGATCAGGAGTGTGAGACCAGCCTGGCCAACATGGTGAAATCCTGTCTCTACTAAAAATACAAAAATTAGCCAGGCATGGTGGCAAACACCTATAATCCCAGCTACTCAGGAGGCTGAGGCAGGAGAACGGCTTGAACCTGGGAGGCAGAGGTTGCAGTGAGCCAAGATTGCACCACTGCACTCCAGCCCAGACGACAGAGTGAGACTCCATCTCAAAAAAAAAAAAAAAAAAAAAAGATGCAGGATGCTTTGTTGTAAAAAATGTGAATTACAGTGATGGCTTATCCATAAAAAAGGATAACAAAACTGGTTTCAGAAAGGACAGAAAATCCAGACCAGTTACTATAGAAGAAATCAAGAATGTTGCCCTGTATTCCCAGCACTTTGGGAGGCCAAGGCGGGAGGATTGCTTGAGGCCAGGATTTCAAGAGCAATCTGGGCAACATAGCAAGACCCTGTCTCTACAAAAAAAATTTTTTAAACTGTCCAGGCGTGGTGGTGCATGCCTGTAGTCCTAACCACTTGGGAGTCTGAGGTGGGAGGATCACTTGAGTCCAGGAGTTCAAGGCTGCCGTGAGCCGTGATCGTGCATCAGCACTCCAGCCTGGGCAACAGAGTGAGATCCCGTCTCAAAGACAGGACAAAACAAAACGAAACAAAAAAACTAGGACCAGACAGTTTCATAGAGGAATCCAACGAAGCACTTATAGAAAAATAGGTTTAATATTATTTAAAGTAATACAACATACATAATAGGAGAAAAATTTCCAACTTCTTATCATGACTCAAGCAAAACAGATTCCAATTCTGGCAAAGACTATAACCACAAAACAAAACAGAAAAAAATAGACATTTATCTATAATACTATACAGAGGCACTACCTTTCATCTTTTAGGTTGACACATTTTATTTTATTTTATTTTTGAGACGGAGTCTCGCTCTGTCGCCCAGGCTGGAGTGCAGTGGCCGGATCTCAGCTCACTGCAAGCTCCGCCTCCCGGGTTCCCGCCATTCTCCTGGCTCAGCCTCCCGAGTAGCTGGGACTACAGGCGCCCACCACCTCGCCCGGCTAGTTTTTTGTATTTTTTAGTAGAGACGGGGTTTCACCGTGTTAGCCAGGATGGTCTCGATCTCCTGACCTCGTGATTCGCCCGTCTCGGCCTCCCACAGTGCTGGGATTACAGGCTTGAGCCACCGCGCCCGGCCCTAAACACTTTATGAAGAAATCTTCCATGCCGGGCGAGGTGGCGGGCGCCTGTAGTCCCAGCTACTCGGGAGGCTGAGGCAGGAGAATGGCGGGAACCCGGGAGGCGGAGCTTGCAGTGAGCTGAGATCCGGCCACTGCACTCCAGCCTGGGTGACAGAGCGAGACTCCGTCTCAAAAAAAATAAAATAAAATAAAAATAAAAATGGCTAATACTGTGTTGCTGAACATGTGAGGAAACAATCGGTTCCATTCATTGCTGGTGGAGATGGAAATTGGAAAAATCTTTTGTATATGGCGTATCAGCAATATCTGTCAAAATTATAAATGTTCATACTCTTTAGCCAGGATTTTCCACTTCTGTGAATTTATCTAAGATCTAAAATATTTTGTATGTTTTCGTTTCTTTTGCTTGTTTAAAGCCTCTTCTGTTTTATTGGTTTACCTTTTTTTCAAAGAACCAGCTCTTTCACTTATTTATTGGTAGTACAGTTTTTTCTATTCATAAATTCATTAATTTCATTTTTCTTTGTGGATTCCTTATTTTTATTTCAATTATGTTTTTATAACTTCTTGATAAGATCCTTAAGTCACTCATTTTGTTGTTGTTGTTTATTAATATAAAAATTAAAGACCTTGTCTTCTGAGCTTTAACTCTAGTCCAGTATGGATTGTCTTTTACCCAAAACTTAAAAGGGAGTTTTTGTTTGTTAACTGTTTGTTTCTTTGGTTGATTGGTTGGTTCATTCATTTATTTTTTTCTTTTTAAATTTTAGGTGGCAGAGTTCTTAAGCTTTTTTGTTTTTACTATCAACTTCTGCTTTTAGGGCATTGTGATTAGAAACTATCTGCAGTGTTTCTACTTTGAGACCTTATTGAAAAAAGTCTCTGGCCTAGTGGTTAAGAGCACAGATTGGGAGTCAGGCTGCCTGGGTTAAACTCCAGCTCTGCTGCTCACTAGCATGCTCTCTGCAATCTTGGCAAAAGTGATGTAACCATTCTGTGCCTTAGTCTCCCCATCTGCAAAATGGGAATCATAATATATATACATGTCAAAGCTGTTGGTATTAAGTAAGTTAACATACATGAATTGCTTAGAAGGATGGCTGGGGCATAGTAAGCACCTGTGTAAGTGTTTAGTGTTGTTTTCTTTGTGACCCAAGGTACAGCCAGTTTTATTGAACATGCTATGGATCCTATTCTTTGTTTTCAAGGCGTAAGCTATATTTACAATCTATTCTTTATTATTTGTGATATTTAGATTGCCTATAAGATTTACTCCTTTTTCATGTCAACTCTCATGACTTGTAATCTTCTGTTTCTACTGTCCTTATGACTCTTACTATTTTTGTTTTTGAATATTGATGCCAGTTTCTTTGCTACATATTCATCATTGTTATATCGTCATTGAGAAATGGATCCTTTATCATTCAAAGTGTGTTTCTTTGACTTGCTTAATGATTTTGACCCGGATTCAACCTTGTTTGATTGTGACACCTGCTCTCTTTTTATTTAGATTTGCCTAATTGTATTAGTGCCCATCTTTTTATTATCAACATTTATGCATCACTCTGTTCTGAGTAGAAGTAACAGCACAGAGTTAGATTTTGCTTTGTGGTCCAATCTGCCAATCTTTTTCTTTTAATAGGTAAGTTAAGCCTATTTGCATTTTTGACCCCAGAGGTATGTTTGAGCATACATCTATCACATTATTTTATGTCATTCTCTCTCCTTTAAACCTTAAAAAAAATCCTCCATGAGTTTATCCATTTGCTTTATTTTGTGTATGTTACTTCCAACAATTTGGAAGGTTTATATTTTTGTTCTAGCGTTTATCCTTCATGTTACAAACAGTCCAATTATATTCTTTTTGTTATTTTAAAATGTACAATTATTATTTATTTTTTTGAGACAGGGTCTTACTCTATGCCCTTAACCTTTAATTTTTGGAAACACACCTATCATTTCACACTATAATTCAATTATGAAATTAGTGTTTTTTTCTACATTTTGTGTTTAACTTGGTATTGCAAAATAACCTCAGTCCTACTATTTGATTTATCACCTTTAAATGATATATATATATATTTTTTAGGCAGTTTCACTCTTGTTGCTCAGGCTGGAGTGCAATGGCGAGATCTTGGGTCACCGCAACCTCCGCCTCCCGGGTTCAAGTGATTCTCCTGCCTCAGCCTCCCGAGTAGCTGGGATTACAGACATGCGCCACCACGCCCGGCTAATTTTGTATTTTTAGTAGAGACGGAGTTTCTCCATGTTGGTCAGGCTGGTCTCGAACTCCCAACCTCAGGTGATCCGCCCGCCTCGGCCTCCCAAAGTGCTGAGATTACAGGCGTGAGCCACCGCGCCCAGCCCTAAATGATATCTTAAATGCATTAAGTTGGTGCAAAAGTCATTGCATTTTTTGTCAGTGAAAGTAATGGCAAAAACCGCAATTACTTTTGCACCGACCTAGTATCAGTGTACTAATACTACTTTCTACCTTTCTGTCCAATATGGTTTGGATCTGCATCCCCACCCAAATCTCATGTTGAAGTATCATCCCTACTGCTGGAGGTAGGGCGTGAAGGGAGGTGACTGGCTCATGGGGACTGAGTTCTCATGAATGGTTTAGCATCATCCCCTGCTTGGCACTGTGTGGTGACTGAGTTCTCACAAGATCTGGTTGTTTAAATGTGTATGCCACCTCCCCTGCTTCTCTTCCTCCTGCTGTGGCCATATCAGATGAGCCTGCTTCCTACTTCCCCCTTCGCCTTCCACCATAATTGTAAGTTTTCTGAGGGTTCCCCAGAAGTCCAGCAGATGCTGCCTTCCTCTACAGCCTGCAGAACCTCAAGCCAATTAAACCTCTTTTCTTTATAAATTACCCAGTCTCAGGTATTTCTTTATAGCAATGTGAGAACAGACTAATACACTGTCAGAGTAAAATGTTTGGTGATAGCTTTCCTATACATGAATATCCTAGTTATCTATTTTCTATTAATATTCTGTCCACCATTTGATTTTTTTGTTCCTTTCCCTTCTGGTTTTTTTTTCCTCTTCTGTTAATTTTCTATAGACTCTCAGCTGTGTTGTCTGTGTGGTTGCTCTTCTTTAAGGAAGAGTGTTCCTGGGCCAGCTATTTTGATGAATATACATGTAGGGGGACTCCACGGCTATGTGCCCACCTATTTAGCAGGCATTTACCTGACTTCAAATTTTGCATTTACTCTTCTCCATCTTATTTGATAAGCAGCTGTGGAACTGTTCACAATGATGTCTTCTCTTCTGCAGGGCAAAGTACTTCCTACAAATATGGCTTGTCTCTTTGACTCTTTGCTTTGCTCAGCTTCCTCTGCTTCTCAGAACTAAATATGAGAGTTTCAGTCTAAATGCATTGCATTTATCATATTGCAATGAAATATGAGGATTTGGTGCCCACACACTCTCTCTCACACACACATACCCCCCACACACGGATAGTTCCTATCTCCCCATCCTCCTAATACAGTTGGGTCAATTTTTGCTTGAATCAGTGTTCAGTTTTAGGACCAAATAAATAGTTTTTATGGCTGATCCATGAAGTATCTTATTAATACTTTTCCTTTCTTGTACACCTTCTAATTGTCTTCTCATTTGCTTAGTTTTCTATGTAACTCATCTCTGAATTCTCACAATGTTAATAAACATGTTATTGATGTGTTGATAAATGAGGTATTTGTGTATTTAATCTTGCTTGAGCCTATCTTGGAGCCTTCTGACCTGCTTCTGACCTGTCTTGAAATATGTCCCCACCATTAGTCAGAGTATTCCTTTCATCTCTCTCTCTTTTTTTTTTTTTTTTTTTTTTTTTTGAGACACAGTCTCGCTCTGTCACCCAGGCTGGAGTGCAGTGGCATGATCTCAGCTCACTGCGATCTCCACCTCCCTGGTTCAAGTGATTCTTCTGTCTCAGCCTCCTGAGTAGCTGGGACTACAGGCATGTGCCACCATGCTCGGCTAACTTTTGTATTTTTTTTTAGTAGAGATGGGGTTTCACCATATTGGCCAGGCTGGTCTCAAACTCCTGACCTCATGATTTGCCCACCTTGGCCTCCCAAAGTGCTGGGATTACAGGTGTGAGCCACCGCTCCCGGCCCCCTTCACCTCTCTTGTACTCAAGTTGGAGCCCTTGTTTCTTATACCACCATGTCTTTTTCCCTGAATTTGTTCCCATATTTTTGAGGGAGTACATTATTCAGCAAATAATTTTATGCTATATACATGTCTGAAAAGATATTTGTTCTACTACATATTTGAATGACAGTTTTTAGTTGGAAATATATTTTCCTCAGAATTCTTAAGGCATCACATCATTATTTTAGTGTCCAGAGTTGCTACTAAGAAGTCTGATGTTGGCCAGGCACGGTGGCTCACGCCTGTAATCCCAGAACTTTGGGAGGCTGAGGCAGGTAGATCACCTGAGGTCCGGAGTTCAAGACCAGGCTGTCCAACATGGTGAAACCCTGTCTCTACTAAAAATACAAAAAACTAGCCAGGCGTGGTGGCGGGTGCTGTAATCCCTGCTACTCAGGAGGCTGAGGCAGGAGAATTGCTTGAATCTGGGAGGCGGAGGTTGCAGTGAGCCGAGCTCGTGCCATTGCACTCCAGCCTGGGCAACAAGAACAAAACGTCTCAAAAAAAAAAAAAGTCCGATGTCGTTTGTCGATGTGATTTTTGATTGTTTGCAGCTTGTGCCCACCTCCCCCCATGATTGAGTTCTCTTTGTCTCTGGTGTTCCTATAAGTTTCTTTTTCAATTTCACTGACACACTGGAATGATACCCAGGTCTAATTCTAGTCTCTGGTTAGTAGTTGTGATGATGGAGAGTGAGCACTACTGAGACTGGAAAAAAATAAATTAAACCTGGGATTTAAAAAATAGTTTTAGGCCGGGCGCGGTGGCTCAAGCCTGTAATCCCAGCACTTTGGGAGGCCAAGATGGGTGGATCACGAGGTCAGGAGATCGAAACCATCCTGGCTAACATAGTGAAACCCCGTCTCTACTAAAAAATACAAAAAAAAAAAAAAAAAACTAGCGGGACGAGGTGGCGGGCGCCTGTAGTCCCAGCTACTTGGGAGGCTGAGGCAGGAGAATGGCGTGAACCTGGGAGGCGGAGTTTGCAGTGAGCCGAGATCCGGCCACTGCACTCCAGCCTGGGTGACAGAGCGAGACTCTGCCTCAAAAAATAAATAAATAAATAAATAATAGTTTTAGTTTTTTTTTTTTAATTTTTATATATTTAGGGAGTATAAGTACAGGTTTCTTTTTTATAATGTATAATTTTTGTGGGTACATAGTAGGTATATATATTTATGGGGCACATGATATCTCATACACAGGGATACAATGTGTAATAATCACATCAGGGTAAATGGGGGTAGTCATCACCTTGAGCATTTATCCTTCGTGTTAAAAACAATCCAATTATATTTCTTGTTATTTTAAAATGTACAACTAAATTATTATTATTTTTTTTTATTTTTTGAGACAGGGTCTTGCTCTATTGCCCAGGCTGGAGTGCAGTAGTATGATCACAGCTCACTGTAGTCTTGAACTCCAGGGCTCAAGGGATCCTCCTGTCTGTCTTCTGATTAGCTGGAACTACAGCCCTGCAACACTGTGCCTGGCTATTTTTATTTTTAGCATCTGTTGTGCTATCAAACACTAGACCTTATTCATTCTTTCTATTTTTTTGTACCCATTAACCACCCCCACAGCACACCCCACCCATATCCTTTCTAGCCTCTAGTAACCCATCATTCTACTCTCTGTCTCCATGAGTTCAAGTGTTTTAACTTCTAGTTCCCACAAATAAGTAAGAACATGTGAAGTTTGTCTTCCTGTGCCTGGCTTATTTCACTTAACGTAATGACCTCCAGTTCCATCCACGCTGTTGCAAATGATGGGATCTCATTCTTTTTAAGGCTAAATTGTCCTCTATTGTGCATATGTACCACATTTTCTTTATCCATTTGTCTGCTGATGGACACTTAGGCTGCTTTCAAATTTCGGCTATTGTAAATAGTGCTTCAATAAACAGAAGTGTGCAGATGTCTCTTCAATAAACTGATTTCCTTTCTTTTGGGCATATACCTAGCAGTGAGATTGCTGGATCACATGGTCATCCTGTTTTTAGTATTTTGAGGAACTTCCAAACTATTCTCCATAGTGGTTGTGATAATTTACATTCCCACCAACAGTGTACGAGGGTCCCTTTTCTCCATATCCTCTCCAGCATTCGTTGTTGCCTGTCTTTTGCATAAAAGCCACTTTAAGGGGGTGAGATGATCTCTCACTCTAATTTTAATTTGCATTTAATTTGCATTAAAATAAAATTTTAATTTTAATCATCAGAGAAATGTTGAGCACCTTTTCTTATACCCATTTGTCATTTGTATGTCTTCTTTTAAGAAATATCTATTCAGATCCTTTGCCCATTTTCAAATTGGATTATTACTTTTCTTCCCTATTGAGTTGTTTGAGCTCCTTCTTTTTTTTTTTTTTTTTTTTTTTGAGATGGAGTCACGCTCTGTTGCCCAGGCTGGAGTGCAGTGGCATGATCTTGGCTCACCGCAACCTCTGCCTCCCAGGTGCAAGCGATTCTTCTGCCTCAGCCTCCTGAGTAGCTGGGACTACAGGCATGTGCCACCACCCCCCGCTAATTTTTGTATTTTTAGTAGATACGGGTAAGGGAGGAGACCACACCTCATATTGTCTTATGCCCAATTTCTGCCTCCAAAGAAAGAAGATGTAAAAACTCAAAGGCAGAAATGAAATCCACAAGCAGACAGCCCGGTGCTGCACCCTGGGCCTGGTAGTTAAAGATTGATCCCTGACCTAATCAGTTATGTTATCTATAGATTACAGACATTGTATAGAAAAGCACTGTGAAAATCCCTGTCCTATTCTGTTCCATTCTAATTACCAGTGTATGCAGCCCCCAGTCACATACCCCCTGCTTGCTCAATTGATCACAACCCTCTCACATGGAGCCCCATTAGAGCTGTGAGCCCTTAAAAGGAACAGGAATTGCTCACTCAGGGAGCTTGGCTCTTGAGACAGGAGTCTTGCTGATGCTCCCGGCCGAATAAACCCCTTCCTTCTTTAACTCGGTATCTGAGGGGTTTTGTCTGCGGCTTGTCCTGTACATGGGGTTTCACCATATTGACCAGGCTGGTCTCAAACTCCTGACCTCATGATCCACCCACCTCGGCCTCCCGAATTGCTGGGATTACAGGCATGAGTCACCAAGCCCGGCCCTGAACTCCTTCTATATTCTGGTTATTAATCCCTTGTCAGATGGGTAGTTGGCAAATATCTTCTCCATTCTGTGGGTTGTCACTTCTCTTTGTTGATTGTTTTCTTTGCTGTGCAGAAGGTTTTTTCACTTGGTGTGATCCCATTTGTCCATTTTTGCTTTGGTTGCTTGTGCTTATGGGTTTTACTCAAGAAATCTTTGCCCACATCAATGTCCTGGAGAGTTTCCCCAATGTTTTCTTGTAGTAGTTTCCTTGTCTGAGGTCTTAGATTTAAGTCTTTAAGCCATTTTGATTTGATTTTTGTATAGGGTGAGAGATGGGAGTCTAGTTTCATTCTTCTGCATGCGGATATCCAGTTTTCCCAGTACCAGTTTTTGAAGAGACTGTCCTTTCCCCAGTAGATGCTTTTGGCAATTTTGTCAAAAATGAGTTCACTGTAGATGTATGGATTTATTTCTGGGTTCTCTATTGTGCTCTATTGGTCTACGTGTCTGTTTTTATGCCAGTACCATGCTGTTTTGGTTACTATAGCTCTGGGGTATATTTGGAAGTCAGGTACTGTGATTCCTCCAGTTTTGTTCTTTTCTCTCAAGATAGCTTTGGCCATTCTGGGTCTCTTATAGTTCCACATAAATTTTAGGATTTTTTTTTTTCTATTTCTGTGCAGAATGTCATTGGTATTTTGCTAGGGACTGCATTGAATTTATAGATTACTTTGGGTATTTTGGACATTTTAACAATATTGATTCTTCCAACCAGTGAACATGGCATATCTTTCCATTTTTGCGTGTGTCCTCTTCAATTTCTTGCATCAATGTTTTATAGTTTTTATTGTAGAGATATTTCACTACTTAATTCCTAGGTATTTCATTTTATTTGTAGTTATTATAAATGGAATTACTTTTTTGATTTCATTTTCAGATTGTTTGCTGTTGGCATGTAGAAATGGTACTGCTGTTGGCATGCAGAAATGGTACTGGTGCAACTTTATTGAATTTATGAGTTCTAATGGTTTTTTTTTTTTGGTGGAGTCTTTAGGTTTTTCCAAATATAAGATCATATCATCTGCAGACAAGGATGATTTGACTTATTCTTTTCTACTTTGGACGCCCTTTATTTCTCTCTTATCTGATTGTTCTAGGTAGGTATTCCAGTACTATGTCGAAAAACAGTGGTGAAAGTGGGCATCCTTGTCTTGTTCTAGATAGTAGAGGAAAGGCTTTCAATTTTAGCCATTCAATATGATACTAGCTGTGGGTCTGTCATATATAGCTTTTATTGTGTTGAGGTGTGTTCCTTCTACATCCAGTTTTTTTAGGTTTTTTTTTTTTTTAATCATGAAGGTATATTGAATTTTATGAAATTCTTTTCACTGTCAGTTGAAGTAGTCACATGGTTTTTGTCCTTCATTCTGTTGATATGATGTATCCCATTGATTGATTTGCACCTATTGAACCATCCTTGCATTCCTGGGATAAATCCCACTTGGTCATAATGAATGATCTTTTTAATGTGTTGTTAAATTTTGTTTACTGGTATTTGGTTGAGGATTTTTCCATCCATGTTCATCAGAGATACTGGCCTGTAGTTTTCTTTTTTTGATGTGTCTTTGTCTGGTTTTGGTATCAAGGTAATACTAGCCTCATATAATGAGTTTGGAAAGATTCCCTCCTCTTCTCCTTTTTTTTTTTTTTTTTTTTTGAGATGGAGTCTCGCTGTGTCACCCAGGCTGGAGTGCAGTGGCCGGACCTCGGCTCACTGCAAGCTCTGCCTCCCGGGTTCACGCCATTCTCCTGCCTCAGCCTCCCGAGTAGCTGGGACTACAGGCGCCCGCCACCTCGCCCAGCTAGCTTTTTGCATTTTTTAGTAGAGACGGGGTTTCACTGTGTTAGCCAGGATGGTCTTGATCTCCTGACCTCGTGATCCACCCATCTCGGCCTCCCAAAGTGCTGGGATTACAGGCTTGAGCCACCGTGCCCGGCCCCTCTTCTCCTTTTTGAAATAGTTTGAATAGGACTGGTATTATTTCTTCTTTAAATATTTGGTAAAATTTAGTAGTGAAGCCATTGGGTCCTGGGCTTTTCTTTGCTAGGAGAATTTTTATTATGGCTTCGATTCTGTTACTTATTATTGGTCTGTTTAGGTTTTGGATTTCTTCCTGGTTCAATTTTGGTAGGTCGTATGCATCTAGGAATTTGTCAATCTCTTTAGGTTTTTTTGCTTGTTGCTCACAGTAGCCTCTATGATCCTCTGAATTTCAAGTCCAGGTTTCTTACCTGCATATATTGCATAGTGGTGATGTCTGAGCTTTTAATGTACCCATCACCTGAATAGTGAATATTGTACCCAATAGTAATTTTTCAACCATCACTCTACTCCCTCAAAAATAGCTTTATTATACAAAGAAACCCACCTATTTAAAGTGTACATTTCTATGAGAGTTGGCAAATGTATACAGTCATGTAATGACTACCATATACATGTACATTAATGATATCCTCAGTCCTTTCCCAAAAGGACCTATCACCATTTACTCAGGGACAGTACACTAGGGAATACCCAACTATTTTGAGGATTATGAGACACAGGGTTTTAGTTAACATTTATACACAGAGACCATGTCATCCTGGTCCCCTTTGCTAGAGTGGGCAGATGAGGTAATAAATGCAGTCCTGGCCAAAGTCCATCTTACTGTGGATTCACTGGGTCCCCAAGACCGTTGGGTGGTCATTTCTCCTTCCAGGAACCTATGCCAGTAATCACCTACTTCCAGTCTTTTGGTTATACCAGAAGAAAATATCTTTTCTTCAGCTACTCTTAGATAGATGTATAATGATTATTAACAAAAGTCTAAATTTAACTTTTCATGAGCATCCTTCTTGATGTCTTTACGCATATACAGACAAATGTATATGCACAAATGAAATCACATGTGTCTTACTCCATTTTGTTCTGCTATAACAGAATACCTGTGATTGGGTAATTTATAATGAACAGAAAGTTATTATCTCACAGTTCTGAAGGCTGGGAAGACAACAATCAAGGCACCAGCATCTGAGTGCTTTCTTGCTGAGTTCTCCCATGAAGGAAGGCAGAAGAGCAAGACAGAGCAAATCCGCTCTCCAAAGCCCTTTCCATAGTGGCATTAATCCATTCGTGGGGGCTGAACCCTCATAACCTACACACCTCCCAAAAGATCCTACCTTTTAACAGTGTTGCAGTGGGGATTAAGTTTCCAACATAAGAGTTTTGGAGGATATATTCAAACTATAACAACAACACAAAGTTATTTTGTAACCTACTTTTAAGACTTATCAGTATGTCTTATAAATGTTTCTAAAGTGTTATTAGTTTCCTATTGTTGCTGTGACAAGTTATCACAAATTTAGTGGCTTAAAACAACACAAATTTATCTTACAGTTCTATAGGTCAGAAGTCTGAAAATGGGTCTAACTGGGCCAAAGTCATATTGTTGGCAGGACTTCATTCCTTTCTGGAAACTCCAGGGGAGAATCCACTTCCTTTCCCTTTCCAGCTTCTAGAGGAAGCCTACATTGCTTGGTTCATGGCTTTCTTCCTCCATCTTCAAAGCCAGCAGCTTCAGCTGAGTCATTCTCATGCTGCCATGACTTTGGTTCTCCCTCTTCCAAGGACCTCTGTGATTACACCACGTCTGCCTGGATAACCCAGGATAATTGTCCCATTTTAAGGCCAGTTTATTAGCAACTTTAGTTCTGTCTGAAACCTTAATTCCCCCTTGCCATGTAGTTGCATGTATTTTAAGGTTCCAGGGATTTGCCTATGGACATATTTGTGGGACCATTATTCTGCCTACCACAGTCATTAACTGTAAATCTACCTCACCATTTTTTAATGATTGCAAAGTATTATTATTTTTTGAAATAGGGTCTCACTCTGTCACCCAGTCTGGAGGGCAGTGGTGTGATCACAGATCTCACTGCAGCCTTGATTTCCTGGACTCAAGCAGTCCTCCCACCTCAGCCCTCTGAGTAAGCAGGACTACAAGCCTGGGCCACCATGCCCAGCTAATTTTTAATGTTTTTGTATCAATAGAGTCTCACTCTGTTGCCCAGACTGGTTTTGAATCCCTGGGCTCAGACAATCCTCCTGCCTTGACCTCTCAAAGTGTTGGGATTACAGGCATGAGCCATTGTGCCCAGCTTATGATTGCAAAGTATTATATTTTATAGATGCACCTGCATTTATGTAACCAACATCTTGTAGCTGGATATTCACTTATTAGTTCACCTAAGAAATATTCACTGGATACCTACCATATTGCATGTTAGGTGCTGGGGATATATTTGGGAACAATCATTTATATTGTTTCCCTTTTATACTACTATAAACAATATTTTAATCATCAGGTTTGTGCCTATATCTTTATGCATATATCTCCAACTATTTCCTTAGAATACATTCCTAGATTTGGAAATGATGGATCAAAGGATAGTCTACATTTTGATACATTTGTCATACTGCTTGCCAAGCAAAGGTAGTATCTATTTATTTTCTAATACTTGGTGCATGAGAGTTTTCTCTACTTTTTTCCCAGCTGGTTATTCTCAAATTTTTAACATTTACCCAATACAGAAGTGACAAAATTTATAGTTGCATATCTTTGCTTTCTAGTGAGACTGAATATATTTTTAAAATATCATCCTTATCCTGGAGATTGAATATTTTCTCATATGTTTATCAAAACTTTTAAATAAATTTGTCAGCTGGATCTTGGATTCCTAGGTACAAGTGCCTTAGTCATACAGGAAGGAAGAGGCACCTGTAAGAAACATTTTAAGGCCAGGAGTGGTGGCTCATGCCTGTAATCCTAGCACTTTGGGAGGCTGAGGCAGGAGGATCGCTTGAGGAGTTCAAGACTAGCCTGGGCAATATGGTGAAACCCCGTCGCTACCCAAAATACAAAAATTAGCCAGGCATGGTGGCACACACCTGCGGTCCCAGCTACTCAGGAGGCTAAGGTGGGTGGATGGTTTGAGCCCAGGAGGCAGAGGTTGCAGTGAGCCATGATTGTGCCACTGCACTCCAGCCTGGGTGACAGAGCCAGCCCTCGTCTCAAAAAAAGAGAAAGAAATAACAAAAGAAAGAAAGAAAGATTTTAAAAATCAATATGGACCCTAGCTTTCCTCAGAAGAATGAATGATTCCAAGTCTAGGGTAGAAAAGGAACAAGACAAGTCAGAGACAACTTGCGTCAGAGAGCGAGGAAATTATCAAAGACTGATGGAGTCATGTCAAAAGTCACAGGAAGCCAGGTACGGTGGCTGCTGTTGGGTACCTGCTTTGGAAAGCATTTGAATGATTCCATCTAAACACATCCTTATCTTTTTCTCACTGAAATAAAATGATCGGGGTAAAGAATTATTCTTTTCTTCTTGAGACAGAGTCTTGCTCTGTTACCCAGGCAGGAGTGCAGTGGCATGATCATAGCTTGTAGTAGCCTCGAACTCCTGGGCTCAAGCGATCCTCCCATCCCAGCCTCCCAAGTAGCTAGGACTACACACATCTGCCACCATGTAAGGGCAATAATTTTTGTTTCTTTTTTTTTTTTTTAGAGATGGCATTTTGCTATGCTACCCAGGATGGTCTTGAATTCCTGGGCTCAAGTGATCCTCCCACCTCAGTCTTTCAAAGCCCTGGGTTACAGGCATGAGCCACTGTGTCTGGCTGGTAAAGGATTATTAAAGATTCCTTTGTTCTTAGGTTACATTAAAAAGTACAATGTAGGCCGGACACAGTGGCTCATGCCTGTAATCCCAGCACTTTGGGAGGCCGAGGTGGGCAGATCACCTGAGGTCAGGAGTTTGTGACTAGCCTGGCCAACATGGTGAAACCCCATCTCTACTAAACACACAAAAATTAGCTGGGTGTGGTGGCATATGCCTGCAGTCCCAGCCACTCGGGAGGCTGAGGCAGAAGAATTGCTTGAACCCAGGAGGTGGAGGTTGCAGTGAGCCAAGATCATGCTACTGCACACCAGCCTGGGTGACAGAGTGAGACTCTGTCTGAAAATACAAACAAACAAACAAAAACAACAACAATGTGGATCCAGGCATGGTGGTGTGCACCTGTGGTCCCAGAAGGCATGGTGGTGTGCACCTGTGGTCCCAGAAGGCATGGTGGTGTGCACCTGTGGTCCCAGCTACTCAGGAGGCTGGCGTGGGAGGAAACTTCGCATCCAGGAGTTAGAGTCCAGCCTGGGCAACACAGCAAGACTCCATTCTCTAAAAACAAAGTTCGCAGGACAGGAGTGGGTGTGGATATTGTTTGGCAAGAGGAAAAGAGTTCTGGAAATTGGTTGCACAACAATGTGATTTTATTAAAACAACAAGGAGATATAACCTCATGCCTATTAAGATGGCTATTATCAAAAAGACAAGAGCTAATACGTGTTGGCAAGGATATGGGCAAAAGGGAACCTTTGTACACTGTTGGTAGAAGCCATTATGGAAAACATTATGGAGATTGCTCCACAAATTAATAATAGAACTGCCATATAATCCAGCAAGCCCATTTCTGGGTATATATCTGAAAGAAATGAAATCAGTATGTCAAAAAGGCATCTGCACTCCCATGTTCATTGGCAGCATTATTCACAATAGCCAAGACACAGAAACAACCTAAGTGTCCACTGGTAGATGAATGGATACATTGTTATATATATACATATACACATGCACACATGTACATATAGAGACACGATAGATTATTATTCAGTCACAAAAAGAAAATCTTGCTATTTGCAACGACATTATCATTATTCATAATAGCCAAGAATAAACCTTGAGGGCATGATGCTAAGTGAAATATGTCAGACAGAGAAAGACAAATACTATATAATCTTACTTATATGTCAAATTTTAAAAAGATGAACTCACAGAAAGAGTAAAATGGTGGCTGCAGGGGCTAAGAGGTAGGGGATATAGGGAAATGTTGGTCAAAGGATAAAAACTTTGTCATAAGATGAGTGAGTTCTGGAGATTTAATGTAGCATAGTGACATTATTTGATAATAATGTATACTTGAAATTTGCTAAGAGACTAGATCTCAAGCATTCTCATCACAGAGACAGACACACCTGGTAACTAGGTAAGGCAATAGATGTGTTAACTAACTTGATTGTGGTAGTTATTTCACAATATAGACATATATAACATAATCACTTTGTACACCTTAGTTTTATACAATTGTATTTGTCAATTATACCTTATAAAGCTAGGGGAAAAAAGAATATGGTGAAAGAAAGATTAATAACCATAAAAAGTCTTCATTAAGAGCTACTTCTTATTATAACTTTTTCTTTTTTTTTCTTTTTTTTTTTTTTTTTTGAGATGGAGTTGCATTCCTGTCACCCAGGCTGGAGTGCAGTGGCGTGATCTCGGCTCACTGCAACCTTTGCCTCCTGGGTTCAAGCCATTCTCCTGCCTCAGCCTCCCAAGTAGCTGAGATTACAGGCACCCACAACCATCCCCATCTAATTATTGTATTTTTAGTAGAGACAGGGTTTCGCCATGTTGACCAGGCTGGTCTCGAACTCCTGACCTCAGATGATCCACCTGCCTCTGCCTTCCAAAGTGCTGGGATTACAGGTGTGAGCCGCTGCTCCTGGCCTAACTTCTTTATTTTTTTAAGACAAGGTTTTTCTCTGTTACCCAGGCTAGAGTGCAGTGGTGCCATCATAGCTCATTGTAGCCTCAAATTCCTGGGCTCAAGCAGTCCTCCTACCTGGGCTTCCCAAAGTGCTGGGAATTACAGTTGTGAGCCACCACGCCTGGCCTATAACTCCTCAGGTTACTTGATAGCCTTATGCAGTTTTACAACACGTGCTAAACACAAATGAAGGGCAGATAAAAACATTATATTAAAAAACCCAATGTGAATGTACTTTACACCACTGAACTGTACACTTAAAAATGGCTAAGATGGGCCGGGCTCATGCCTATAATCCCAGCACTTTGAGAATCCAAGGCGGGCGGATCACCTGAGGTCAGGAGTTCAAGACCAGCCTGGCCAATATGGTGAAACCCTGTCTCTACTAAAAATACAAACATTAGCCAGGCATGGTGTCGCGCGCTTATAGCCCCAGCTACTCGGGAGGCTGAGGCAGAAGAATCACTTGAACCCAGGAGGCAGAGGTTGCAGCAAGCCGAGATCATGCCACTGCACTCCAGCCTGGGTGACAGAGCGCGAGTCTGTCTCAAAAAAACAAACAAAAAAAAATTTGGGAGGCCGAGGCGGGCGGATCACAAGGTCAGGAGATCGAGACCATCCTGGCTAACACGGTGAAACCCCGTCTCTACTAAAAACTACAAAAAACTAGCGGGGCAAGGTGGTGGGTGCCTGTAGTCCCAGCTACTTGGGAGGCTGAGGCAGGAGAATGGCGTAAACCCGGGAGGCGGAGCTTGCAGTGAGCTGAGATCTGGCCACTGCACTCCAGCCTGGGTGACAGAGTGAGACTCCGTCTCAAAAAAAAAAAAAAAAAAATTGCTAAGATGGGATTCTGGAAGAAACAAGAGTGTGATGTGAGTGTGCAGAGGCAAAAGAAATCAAGGAATTATGCAACCATGAAGCCAATGCTTAGTCTCAGACATCAGAGGCTTAAAGAAATGGATCGATTAAAACCTAAAAAGGAAGAAAAGAAAGATTGCAACATACTAAAGGAAAGAGAAGTTCCTCAACACCCTTCCTACTTATTTTTCCAGTATAATACACAGCTGGGCCAGCTTACCACATCCTTGTTGACACCAACTTTATCAACTTTTCCATTAAAGCCAAACCAGACTAAGTGCAGTCAATGATGGACTGTCTGTAGGCCAAGTGTATCCCTTATATAACCGATTGTGTAATGGCTGAAATTGAGAAATTGGGGCAGAAGTATTGAGTGGCTCTAAGAGATCTCCACGGATCCAAGGTTTGAATGATTACCGTGCACACACAAAGGAACCTATACAGATGACTACTTAGTACAGAGAGAAACTCAGCACAAATGTTACATCGTGGCCACGGTTGACCAGGACCTTAAAAGAAGAATCTCCAAGATTCCGGGAGTTCCTATCATGTACATTTCTAACCATAGATGCAACATCCAATGAATGCCAGATGATTATGGAATCCCTGGGTTCTAATTCTTACAAGAATTAGAAGGAAACAAAGTTTCCCTACCTTTCTTTTCTTTCTTTTTTTTTTTTTAAGAGATATTAAATGCTTTTATTTTCAATATTAAAAATCAATATTTTAAATATTAAAATGGCGCTAATTTTAACAAAATGGCAGGAAAAAACCCCAAGGTACAATCTACAGGGAAACTCATCTTGACGCCCCTCACCCCCCGCAACACACACACCTGACTAGGCCCCAGTTGCGGGTGCCCAGCAGAGCTCCCAGTCACATCCACGCCCACACACACACTGGGGCTGGGGACTGGCCCAGGAGCAGGTACCAAAATAGTTTTAGAAACAACTGTCCAGCTCAGGCGCTAGAAAAATACTCTTTGCAAAGGGAGGGGAAAGGACAGAGTGTGTGGAGCGGGAGGTGGCACAAGGTGCTGGGCCCCACCTGTCCCCTTCCTTAGGCAGCGGGCCCCCAGGGCAGCCAAATGCCTGCAGGAGGGCTCAGTTCTGGCCCAAGTCCCAGGCCCACACTCTGGGGCTGGTGCTGCTCCCGGGCCCTCCCTGCGTTTCTTTGACCAATTTTCCTCTTGTTACCAGTTTCCTCTGCCTTTCTTTGACCACTTTTCTCTTGCTGCCAGTTCATTAAACATGTAATAGCATGAATTATTATTCTATTCACCCATTTGCTCTATTTCACTTTTTCTTATGCTGTTTTGAAATTGATATTTTGTCTCATTTAAAAATTTTAAGGCCAGGTGCAGTGGCTCACGCCTGTAATCCCAGCACTTTGGGAGGCCAAGGCAGTTGGATCATTTGAGGTCGGGAGTTTGAGACCAGCCTGGCCAACATGGTGAAACCCTGTCTCTACTAAAAATACAAAAAATTAGCCGGAGGTGGTGGTGGGTGCCTGTAATCTCAGCTACTTGGGAGGCTGAGGCAGGAGAATTGCTTGAACCCAGGGGGCAGAGGTTGCAGTGAGCCGAGATCATACCATTGCACTCCAGCCTGGGCAACAAGTGCGAAACCCTGTCTCCAAAAAAAAAAAAAAAAATTTAAATGATAGTCAAGGTACAAAATCTCAGGAAGGATACGTTTTATACTTTGAGTTCTGTTGTACAGTATAGTGAATACAGTTAATAATAGAGTTTTTTTTTTTTTTTTTGAGACGGAGTTTCGCTCTTGTTGCCCAGGCTAAAATGCAATGGCGCGATCTCGGCTCACCGCAACCTCTGACTCCCGGGTTCAAGCGATTCTCCTGCCTCAGCCTCCCAAGTAGCTGGGATTACAGGCATGCACCATCATGCCCGGCTGATTTTGTATTTTTTAGTAGAGACGGGGTTTTTCCATTTTGGTCAGGCTGGTCTCGAACTCCCGACCTCAGGTGATCCGCCTGCCTTGGCCTCCCAAAGTGCTGGGATTACAGGTGTGAGCCACCGTGCCCGGCCTAATAATAGAGTATTATACATTTCACAGTTGCAAAGAGTAAATTTCAAATGTTCTCATCACAAAAATGTTAAGTATTTGAAGTGATGGCTATGTTAACTAGCTTGATTTTGTTATTCTACATTGTACCCAAAAATTATGACATCACTCTGTGACCCACAAACTTATACATTTATAAATTGTCAATTTACAATAAAAATAATTTGTTGCAAATAATGGTTAAGATGGTAACTTTTATGTTATGTGTTTTTTTTTTTTTTTTTTTTTTGAGACGGAGTCTCACTCTATCGCCCAGGCTGGAGTGCAGTGGCCGGATCTCAGCTCACTGCAAGCTCCACCTCCCTGGTTCACGCCATTCTCCTGCCTCAGCCTCCCGAGTAGCTGGGACTACAGGCGCCCGCCACCTCGCCCGGCTAGTTTTTTGTATTTTTTAGTAGAGACGGTGTTTCACCGTGTTAGCCAGGATGGTCTCAATCTCCTGACCTCGTGACCCGCCCGTCTCGGCCTCTGAAAGTGCTGGGATTACAGGCTTAAGCCACCACGCCCGGCCCTGTTATGTGTATTTTAGCACAATTTAAAACATTTTTTTACAGTTCACAGGAGCCAGTTTAAAGGAACTCTTGCTGGACAGCTCAAACATCAAAATAAATAATGTTTGCAATTAACTGATACATATAAAATATGTAACACTCCATGGTTTCTTTTTTTTTTTTTTTTTTTTTGAGACGGAGTCTCACTCTGTCGCTCAGGCTGGAGTGCAGTGGCCGGATCTCAGCTCACTGCAAGCTCCGCCTCCCAGGTTCACGCCATTCTCCTGCCTCAGCCTCCCGAGTAGCTGGGATTACAGGCGCCCACCACCTCGCCCGGCTAGTTTTTTGTATTTTTTAGTACAGACGGGGTTTCACCGGGTTAGTTAGGATGGTCTCGATCTCCTGACCTCGTGATCCGCCCGTCTCGGCCTCTCAAAGTGCTGGGATTACAGGCTTGAGCCACCGCGCCCGGCCCACTCCATGGTTTCAAGGCTCATAACCCCAGCAAGCAGGCAGATTGTTTGAGCCTAGGAGTTCCAGACCAGCCTGGGCAACATGGTGAAACCCTGTCTCTACCAAAAATACCAAAATTAGCCAGTTTCATAATCCAGTCTCAAAATAAATAAATAGATAAAAAATTTTAAATACAATTTTAAAATTAAAAACAAATAAATAAAAATTTTAAAAATCTCCATGGTTTCATGATACTTGAAAAAAAAAGAAAACCTTGTTGGTTACTATAGAAGGTTGCTAGGGCACTTGTTTATTTTTTTGAAAACTGATAAAAGAATTTTTCTTCCTCTCACCTTCCCTGTATAAACTGATTTTGAGAGTAATCAAATAGTTCAATGAGAAAATTCTTCTTTACAGAATTTCAGTCAAAAAGCAGATACAGAATGACAGAATTAGGAACTCACTATTTTGCAACCCTAAATAAAAGAAGGCCTCTCAGCATGATCATCATGGCTGCTCCAACAGTTAAATGAAAGGTCGAAGGCGAGCTTTGCAATGGAGGGATCAGAGGGAGCCGACTGATCCTTAGCACCACCTAAGAAGCATAAAGTAACTGAACTTGAGTCTACTCAGCCTTTACATCTAATTACCAGTGTAAAGGCAATCTGAGTTACATAGGAACATGTTCAACAATCCTACATGGTATCAGCCAACCAAATTTGTAACATGGGGCATTCTACAACACAAATGACTCAGTTTCTCCAACAAATCAATGGCTTGGGAGAACAGTGGGGAAGATATAGCCATTAAAAAAGTAAGTGGGCCGGGGGTGGTGCCTCATGCCTGTAATCCCAGCACTTTAGGAGGCTGAAGCAGGTAAATCACAAGGTTAGGAGTTTGAGATCAGCCTGGCCAACATGGTGAAACCTCGTCCCCACTAAAAATACAAAAAATTAGCTGGGCGTGGTGGTGGGCACCTGTAATCCCAGCTACTCGTGAGGCTGAGGCAGGAGAACTGCTTGAACCTGGGAGGTGGAGGTTGCAGTGAGCCAAGATCGTACCATTGCACCTCTGGCCTGGGCAACAGTGCGAGACTCTGTTTCGAAAAAAAAAAAAAAAAGTGTAGGCCAGGTACAGTGGCTCACAGCATACTGGGAGGCTGAGACGGGGACGATCACTTGTGGCCAGGAGTTTAAGACCACCCTGGCCAACATAGCGAGACCTCATCTCTAACTTAAAAAAAAAGTGTAAGGGATACAATAGCTGAATGTAATGTTGTACTTAGTTTGGATCCTAATTCTAGTAAACCATTTTGGAGACAACTGGAAAAATGTGAATAAAGACTAGGTATTAGATGATATGAAGAAATTATTTTGCTAGATGTAAAGATTTCTCTTTTTTTGCAGCCTGGGCAACATGGCTCTACCAAAAAAAGTAACAAAAATGAGCCAGGTGTGGTGGCACATGTCCATAGTCCCAGCTACTCCAGAGGCGGAGGTGGCAGGATCGTTTGGGCCTGGGAGGCGGAGGTTTCAGGGACCCAAGATTGTGTAACTGCACTCCAGCCTGGGCAACAGAACGAGACCCTGTCTCAAAAACAAAACCAAACAAAACAATTTTTTTTGATGATACAAATAACGTGTTGATTCTAGAAAAATCAGAAAATACAGAATACAGAAAGAAGAATATACAATACCCAGTTCCATCATTTGAAGATAATCATTGTTCTTATATTTAGGAGCGTTTCCTCCTAGTTATATATTTATAAACTTAGTTTTATTTTACCTCAGTTGCACAGGATTGGGTTGGTCATACTCTCTGGCTCAAGATGACACTCTCTCACCAGTGGCCCTCTTTTATTTAACTATTTATAGTTTTTTTAACAGTTTTTTTAAATAGTTTATTAAGGAATAAACCCCTGTGGCTCATCATCTACATGAAAACTAGAATCTGATAATAATCTAATATGGTATGATGAATCCTGATGATTATCTATGTGGCCTCCTCTCCATCTCAGCCCCTCCTCCCCAATTTAGTAACCACCATGCTGACTAGAGTTCATCATTCCTCTGCTTTCCTTCTGAGTGTATATGTTAGCTGTCTTTAACTTATAAAAGGTTATTGCTCTAAGGAATATATTGTTGCAAGAAGCTATAGTTCATTTATTCTATATAATATTCCTTTGTGACTTTACTACAGTTTATTTATCCATTCTCCTGTGAACGGATATTTGGGTTGTTTCTAGGTTTTCCTGGGAACAGTTCTGACAGGTAGTTAAATTTTATACTTCAAATTTCATCTTAAGATATACTACTTCCATACCACATGCCACCTTTTCTTTTTATTTCCATAGGTTTTTGAGGAACAGGTGGTATTTAGTTACATGAGTAAGTTCTTTAGTTGTGATTTGTGAGATTTTGGTGCACCCATCTCCTGAACAGTATATACTCAATTTGTGGTCTTTTATCCCTTACCCCCTTCCCACCCTTTTCCCAAGTCCCCAAAGTCTATTGTGTCATTCTTATGCCTTTTGCATCCTCATAGCTTAGCCCCCACTTATAAGTGAGAACATATGATATTTGGTTTTCCATTCCTGAATTACTTCACTTAGAATAATCATCTCCAATCCCATCCAGGTTGCTCCAAATGCCATTAATTAATTCCTTTTCATGGCAGAGTAGCATTCTATCATACCACAGTTTCTTTATCTACCTGTTGATTGATGGGCATTTGGGTTGGTTCCACATTTTTGCAATTATGATTTGTGCTACTATAAACATGCGTGTGCAAGTATCTTTTTCATACAATGACTTATTTTCCTCTGGGTAGATACCCAGTAGTGGGATTGCTGGATCAAATGGTAGTTGTACTTTTAGTTCTTTAAGGGATCTCCACGGTTTTCCATAGTGGTTGGACTAGTTTACGTTCTCACCAGCAGTGTAGAAGTGTTCCCTTTTTACTGCATCCACACTAACATCTATTATTTTTTGATTTTTAAATTACGGCCATTCTTGCAGGAGTGAGGTGGCATCACATTGTGGTTTTGATTTCCATTTCCTTGATCATTAGTGATATTGAGCATTTTTTCATGTTTGTTGGCGGTTTGTATATCTTCTTTTGAGAATTGTCTATTTATGTCCTTAGCCTAGGGTTTTCTTTTTTTTTCTTTTTTCTTTTTTTTTTTTTTTTGAGACAGAGATTTGCTCTTTTGCCCAGGCTACAGTGCAATGGTGCGATCTCGGCTCACTGCAACCTCTACCTCCTGGGTTCAAGTGATTCTTGTGCCTCAGCCTCCCGAGCAGCTGAGATTATAGGTGCCTGCCATCACGCCTGGCTAATTTCTGTATTTTTTAGTAGAGACAGGGTTTCACCATGTTGGCCAGGCTGGTCTCAAACTACTGACCTCATGATCCGCCCGCCTCCACCTCCCAAAGTGCTGGGATTATAGGCGTGAGCCACCGTGACCGGCCATCTCCTTCCTCCTTCACCACAACCACCAAATCAGCCCCTAGGTGTATTTGGTATTCAGATTTGATTTAAAGAAAAAGTTTTGATGGCACCAAATGTGCAAACTTCTCTACACACTCCACACTCAACTGATGACATTTATTTTGTTGTGTGCTGTCTTACATTCTTCTCATATTCCTGAAGCTCCGTGTTAAGGTAGTTTACAGGCACGTCACTAAGTCCCTCGCTCTGCTGCTCTGAGACCATCTTAACAGTCAGGAGTACTGTTTGAACATTATCATAAAGTACATACTGTAACCTTGAACTCTTGGTCTCAAGTGATCCTCCCTTCTCAGCCTCCCAAGTAGCTGGATGGCAGGAATGTGCCACTACAACTGGCTAATTAAAAAAAATTTTTTTTTTTTTGTAGAGACAGGGTTTTGGTATGTTGCTCAGGCTGGTCTCAAACTCCTGGCATCAAGTGATCCTCCCACCTCAGCCTCCCAAAGTGTTGGGATTACAAGCATAAGCCACCGTGCCCAGCCTAGAATTTTATAGGATGAAGAAAAGAGAGACAAGATGACTATTCATCTAAGAGAGAGATGTTCTTAATACAGGAACTAATCATTACTTCATTTTTGCCATTAGAAAGAAGATATAACTATTGTGATACCATGCCTGTTTGCTAGCACCTTTCTGAAAGTGCACTAAGCCATAGAGGAGGAAAGCAGTCCCTTGGCTTCCATCTACTTGGATGCATGTGATGTGTGTGGCACGCATGGCAGAGTCGTGGGCATCTTGTAGCTGTTGAGCTTTGGGATCCATTCTGATTGCTCCTCCCAAATGAGGCAGGATGCACCTCAATTCCATGGATATAAACATTCCATTGCCTTCTCTTATTGCTTAATACTTTATTTCCACTGATGACATCAATCACGTTATTGTGTTTAGTTGTGTATATTTCTTTTTCTTTTTCTTTTTTTTTTTTTTTGAGATGGAGTCTGGCTCTGTCACCCAGGCTGGAATGCAGTGGCCGGATCTCAGCTCACTGCAAGCTCCGCCTCCCGGGTTTACGCCATTCTCCTGCCTCAGCCTCCCGAGTAGCTGGGACTACAGGCGCCCACCACCTCGCTCGGCTAGTTTTTTGTATTTTTTAGTAGAGACGGGGTTTCACCGTGTTAGCCAGGATGGTCTCGATCTCCTGACCTAGTGATCTGCCCGTCTCGGCCTCCCAAAGTGCTGGGATTACAGGCTTGAGCCACCGTGCCCAGCCGGTTGTGTATACTTCTGTTAGAGTTCCTTAAGAGCCAGGTCTGTGCATTATTTATCTTTGCATCCTAAGTACCTGGCATATGCTTAGCACACAATAACATAATAATTAGATGGGAACTGAATATATGAAGTTAGATCTCAGAAGTCACTTGCTCTACCAGTTACTGTATGTTTAATTATTCAGTCAACAAGTATTTGAGAGCTTTCTATATGTGAGGTACTACACTATGCACTGGTGATATAACTTATGAATGGGTTATAATTCAGCATGAATGGGCTGTAATTCAGCAAAGAGCCAAGCCTAGTATGATTCAATAGGAACCACCAGCCTCTTTTTTTTTTTTTTTTTGAGACGGAGTCTCGCTGTGTTGCCCAGGCTGGAGTGCAGTGGCGCGATCTCAGCTCACTGCAAGCTCCACCTCCCAGGTTCACGCCACTCTCCCGCCTCAGCCTCCGAGTAGCTGGGACTACAGGCGCCCGCCACCTCGCCCGGCTAGTTTTTTGTATTTTTAGTAGAGACGGGGTTTCACCATGTTAGCCAGGATGGTCTTGATCTCCTGACCTCGTGATCCACCCGTCTCGGCCTCCCAAAGTGCTGGGATTACAGGCTTGAGCCACCGCGCCCAGCCCACCAGCCTCTTAGTGGAAAGAGCTTCTTGGGGAATACGTACTTTCCTCTCTTTTAAAGAGTAACTTGGCCGGGCGCGGTGGCTCAAGCCTGTAATCCCAGCACTTTGGGAGGCCGAGACGGGCGGATCACGAGGTCAGGAGATCAAGACCATCCTGGCTAACACGGTGAAACCCCGTCTCTACTAAAAAAAAAAATACAAAAAGTAGCCAGGCGAGGTGGCGGGCGCCTGTAGTCCCAGCTCCTCCGGAGGCTGAGGCAGGAGAATGGCGTAAACCCGGGAGGCGGATCTTGCAGTGAGCTGAGATCAGGCCACTGCACACCAGTCCGGGCGACAGAGCGAGACTCCGCCTCAAAAAAAAAAAAAAAAAAAAAGTAACTTATTGGGGTCCAAAACTTTATTTCTTTCCTTTCATTCTAGGGCTAGGAAAAAAAGGGTAGAAGGCACATGACGTACTTAGGTCCCACCCTCATCACACTCAACAGAATATCATACTAAGAATCAAATAATAAACTTTAATTTGAATAATACAGTAGAATATAATAATTATTTTGAGGTACAAAAATAATTATAAAATATTTTTCCCATTTGCAAGTAATGTAGGCTATAGACTATAAATAGTACACTGATGCTAGAAACTGTACATATTTCACTACATGCCTAAGTCTGGGTCTTCCTCTCTCCTCTATCATCACATGTAAGAAAACCAGCTGTGCAATACTACTTTGCAATCTTGAAACTCTGTTAAGACATTGCAGAAGTAGCTATCTTTAATAACAGAATGAGATGGTACCTTTCTTTATGTATGTTTTTTGGAGATAAAAAACATAGATAAAAAGTTTACAAAACTCAGATTTCTGCCATTTTTGGAATATCTGCTTTTTTTCCCCCCAAAAAAACAGGAAAATGTCAGAGAGAATCTAGAGCGTTGAATTCAACAAAAGCTCATTTGAAAGTAAACCTCCATCAATGGAAAAGCTTTTCGACTACAGGCAATTTGCAAATAATAGCAATTCACTGGAAGACAAATTTCACTGTGAAAACCTGCTGACAAGTTCTGCCTGTCTTTTTCTATTACTGTGTTTCCTAATATTTTAAGTGAGGTAAGAATTACAAGAATGATTCTAAAAATTATAGCAGGTTCTACCTAGATGGGACCCCATCTAGTTCCTAAGATGCCGAGAGCCATTTATTATTTAAAAAGTAAGAACAACATGAGGAAACAGAAGCTTTGGCATATGAAAAAAGATGTAGCTTTGCTTCCTAGAATTCAGTTATTTAGGCCAGTTTATTTTGATTTGTGCTCTGAGCTGATTATATATGGGTCTAAGATAAAAGACAGAAAAACTGGCCATCTTCCCAAGTAGAGGTGAAATAACCCCTTGTGACAGTCCTGAAGGTGAAGGCGATCTTCAGTCATTGATCTCTTCTTGGCTGCTTTCACTCCTGCCATTTTCTCACCTCCTTTCTATACAACTCCTTCATCCACAAGTGGAGTGCTGCGATAAGTGGAACAGCTAATACAGTACCTATGGGGATTTTCCTGACTTCAGTGCTTGAGGAATTCTTTCTTTCTGTTCTCTTCTCATCTATTCTCTTCTAAGTAGGGATGGCTCTGCACTTTCTAGACCTGTAACACTAGGTACCTTAAACTAACAGAAAAAAACTATATGGTGTAAAAACAAAGGTAGTATAAAACATAGAAAGATGTGGGTCTGTTTTCTGGAAATAGGTTGTGAGCTTAAGAATGCTCAGTTATATAGTAGGTTTATGTTAAAACAGCTCAGAAACATGGGCTGGAATATGACTTATGACAGATAGCCTAGCCATTAGGAGGTTCCCTCAGAGGACTTTACACAATTCATGTTTTATTATTGTTACATTAATAAGTGCCCATAATGCATATAAATAATCACTGTAGCCCTACTTTCAAAATGGATGTTTGTTCAGAAAGATACATGAACAAAAACCTAACCTGCTTTGTTACCTAAAATATTATGGTACCAAAATATAATGGACTAGTGAGATTCATAAACATTGTTTCTTGAATACCTTTAGAGGTACTGCAATTTTTTTCATAGTACTCACCTTTTAAAACACTGCAATATTCATCTTACTGCACTGTAACACGTTATTATCATCAACAATTTAATTACTGAAAGAGTAATCCCATAAATCTATCCTATTAATGACTGGACAGTTTGATAAAGGAACTTACTGCTATTCTTAGAATCACATAGCTAGTTATTCTCCCAAGATTCAGAGGTGCAGTTATAAAACCCTTTATGGAATTCCCCAATAAAATGGGATAATGTACAGAGAAGCCTTAAAGTTAAATGATAGAATGATGCTGATTCTTGAACATCAAAGACGTTTGTTATTGCAGCCAGGGGACAATGCCATAAAACACTAACAAAAAAAAGTTATACTGTTTTCCTTAAAGTCAGTAAATTATATAAAAGTACTCTGAGCATTTTTGGAAGAAAGGCACCAGATAAGTCCAAAGTCTTATTGCTAGTAGGATCATACAGGGTCACAGACTATGGCACTCTGTTCAGCCAGGAGACTAGGTCTCAGCAAGTCAGTCTCTGACCTTGAGGCTTAAAGAGCAAGGATGGAAAATGTCAATAAAACAGAGCCCTGTATCACAGATTAAACTGGAGTGAAAACGATTTCCAGTTTCATGCCAAAGTAGAAGCTGGTTCCTAGGATGCTGGAGCTATTTTAGATGGGCACTCTGTTTTCTTTGGCCCATTTCTTCATGATCCGGATCATGTATTCTACTTGGGTGTTACCTGTGCTTCTCAGTAAATGGAGCACTTCTCGAAGGGTCTCTCTGAGGAAAAGATTTGAAAAGACAAAGTGTTTCAATGAAGAATGAAAATTAAAAAATAAAATAAACTCTGAACTGTCCTTCATACTGTATGTCTTGTGGGGCATTTTTGGTAATAGACTCTTCCACTGTGTATTTATAAAGCAATTACAAACTTACTAGCCTTATGTTTTCATGGTGGCATAGTAAAACGGAAATTATGTGAAATCTTTCTTACCAATCCAAGTGTTCTTTGTTTATCCATACTACCTATATACATACTGATAATCTTTTTATCCTTTCTGAGATGATCTAAATATTCCAATTTCTATTCTTATTCTGCATGACTAGAAAGGGTATATCCAGAAGTTGGGGTTCAAGTTCTAGCTCTAACAGCAGCAAGTCACTTAGTTTGTCTAACTCGTGGATTTCTCCCTTGTTTAAGGTGGTAACCACCGTCAACTAGGCATCACTGTCAAATTCATAAAATTTTACAAAGCCAAAGGAATAAGGGATTTTTTCAAGAAAAATAATACATGAATAAATATGGAAGAGAGGAACATTAAGGACTAAGCCTAGCATTTATGTTTGAAGTAATTTAAATTTAATTAAAATTAAAACATATTTTTGGCCGGGCGCGGTGGCTCAAGCCTGTAATCCCAGCACTTTGGGAGGCCGAGACGGGCGGATCACGAGGTCAGGAGATCGAGACCATCCTGGCTAACACGGTGAAACCCCGTCTCTACTTAAAAATACAAAAAACTAGCCGGGCGACCATGCGGGCGCCTGTAGTCCCAGCTACTCGGGAGGCTGAGGCAGGAGAATGGCATAAACCCGGGAGGCGGAGCTTGCAGTGAGCTGAGATCCGGCCACGGCACTCCAGCCTGGGTGGCAGAGCAAGACTCCGTCTCAAAAAATAAATAAATAAATAAATAAATAAATAAAAATAAAAATACAAAAAACTAGCCGGGCAAGGTGGCGGGCGCCTGTAGTCCCAGCTACTTGGGAGGCTGAGGCAGGAGAATGGCGGGAACCTGGGAGGCGGAGCTTGCAGTGAGCTGAGATCCGGCCACTGCACTCCAGCCTGGGCGACAGAGCAAGATTCCGCCTCAAAAAAAAAAACAAAAAAAAACATATTTTAAGTAATGCATGCTAAAACTTCCCTATTGCCCTAGCAAATCTATAGGTGACTGCCTATGATCCTATTTGCTTAAGAGTCTTCTCATATTTTCTACTTATTTTTCCCCACAAACAACCTCTTTCACCTAACCAAATGTTTTTAAACTTTTACTTAGAACTAGAAGTACTGGCCGTGCGCGGTGGCTCAAGCCTGTAATCCCAGCACTTTGGGCGGCCGAGGCGGGTGGATCACAAGGTCAGGAGATCGAGACCATCCTGGCTAACATGGTGAAACCCCGTCTCTACTAAAAACTACAAAAAACTAGCCGGGCGAGGTGGCGGGCGCCTGTAGTCCCAGCTACTCGGGAGGCTGAGGCAGGAGAATGGCGTGAATCTGGGAGGCGGAGCTTGCAGTGAGCTGAGATCTGGCCACTGCACTCCAGCTTGGGCGACAGAGTGAGACTCCGTCTCAAAAAAAAAAAAAAAAAGAACTAGAAGTACTATAAGGTAGGAAGTAATGTTGGATAGATTATTTTCTTACAAAATTATCACATTTCCTATTCATATATCAGTAACAAATACATTCCATGAAGTTATTTTTAGAAAATGGAATCAAGTTGGTTTTAATGTTTGTTTCAAATGAAACTATATGCTGGGCATGGTGGCTCATGCCTGTAAGCCCAGAACTTTGGGAGGCTGAGGTGGAAGGATCACCTGAGATCAGGAGTTTGAGACCAGCCTGGCCAATATGGTGAAACCCTGTCCCTACTAAAAATACAAAAATTAGCCAGGTGTGGTGGCATGTGCCTGTAATCCCAGCTACTCAGGAGACTGAGGCAGGAGAATCACTTGAACCCAGGAGGCGGTGGTTGCAGTGAGCTGAGATCACGCCATTGCACTCCAGCCTGGGCAACAGAGGAAGACTCTATCTCAAAAAGAAAAAAAAAGCAGAAGAAAGTATAAACCACTTAATTTTATGTAAACTAATGTCTCAGTATTTCCTAGAATATGAGAAGGTGAAAGAAAACAAAAGAGTTATCAATCACATCTACTCCATTCCTAATTCTTTGAGACCTAAAGGACACAAGAAAAAGCCAATAGGCAAAAAAACAAAAAACAAAGAAAAAACCCAAAAGAGTAGAAGAGTTAAATAAAAACACTTTGTTTATAAAAATGGCTATTCATTTGGAACCAAATATACATCCTGCTCTTATATTTGGAGACTGTTAGTGTACTCAATGTATATATGACTTAGAATGATCTGATCCTATTATATATGATTTAGAATTATCTGATTCTACAAAATGAAAGATTTCTGGAGGAAAATGGTCAGATAGAAATATTTAACATCAACCTTTTTTTCATCATTCTAAAACATCATTATAATTGTGTGTTTTCAGAAGATATCATCCAAGAGAACAATTATTTTCCTGCACAAACAAGCAAATGAGTAGAGGTAGTATTTCTTGCCTGTTTACTTACTTGGGTTCTCTCCCAGCTACGATCATCTGGAAAATGCCCACACAGGCACCCCTTTTGCCTTCCCAATATTCAGGGTTGGGATCCAGCCTCTCAAGGACATCAAAAGCTCTGGCAGAATAGTAAAACTGGCCCATCTGAGTAAGAGAAAGTATGTGGTAATACTTGCAGTAAAAAGATTGCACAGAAAGAACCTGAACATAAAGATAACATGAAACGGAACTGTATGAAGTAAATGCATGGGTACTGATAACATTTTCAGTTAGCAAGTTAGAAAAACTTCAATTCCTAATTAAAACAATAAGAAGGAAAAATACAATTTGGGTACATAGGTTCAGTTTAAACCACCTTATGTTCACTCAGTTTTCAACAGTATAACATTTTTTCTACATAGAGTCAAGTTATGCTACCATCAGCACTTTTGCCATTTCTTCTCACTGTATTCTAATCTTGAGGATAAGCTCTGATGATTGTGATTTGAACTGAGTATTTTTCAAGCCTCTTCAATACATTCTTTTCAGATAACTACTATCATTCATTTTATGCTAATTTGATCATGTTCAACTCGAGAACAGTCTTTCCCTAGTCTTGTTCCTAAATTCTCAGAATGCTTAGATGTATACTGACTACTATCCTAAACACTAAATATTTCAAATGTTTAATGCATTTCGACAGACATTTTTCCCAAATGTACTATACTTGGCCTCATAGAACATGTTGAATCCCATTAAATTTTGCTTAGATTAGTTTTCTTTTATTTAAAAAAATTTTTTTAATTCATTATTTTTTTAGAGATAGGATCTAGCTCTATTGCCCAGGCTGGAGTGCCGTGGTGCCATCATGGCTCACTGTGACCTCAAATTCCTGGGCTCAAGAGATCCTCCTGCATTAGTGTTCCAAGCAGCTGAGACTACAGGTGCACATCACCATGCCCAGCTAATTTTTAATTTTTTTCAAGACAGGCTCTCACTATGTTGCCCAGGTGGGTCTCAAACTCCTGGCTTCAGGTGATCCTCCCAGTTTGGTTTCCCAAAGTGCAGAGATTATAGGCTTGAGCCACCGCACCTGGCCAGATGAGTTTTCTCACTTGGCAATCATAAATGCATACTGTTACCAATTTCACCTAAGACTTCAAATTGCTGGGCAACTCTCTTTATGGTTTATAACTTCTTTATTCCTGACAGATGTTTTTCTAAATCTTTGACCGTTTCCTTAAGACAGCCTTCTTAGCTTAGTCTTATTCTGTACTTCACAGGGAAAACACAACTTTCCTCTCTTCAATTCAAATTATATTTACACCTTCATTCATCCTTTCCTCCTTTCTACCTAATCTCACGTGAATATTTTTTTTATTATGTTCAAGGTTTGTCCTTCTATTTATGTACTCTTTTAAAAAAAAGTCTTCATTGTGAAATAACACACATATAGGATGGTATATGAAACATTCACATACAGCTTACTCATCATAATGTGAAAATACTGTAAACACTACCCAGGTCAAGACACTGAGAGCAACACAAAAGCTCTCTGTGTGTCACTTCCAGACCATAACTCCCTCTTTCCATACCCAGAGGTAACTACTCTTCTGACTTTTATGGTTATCAGTTCTTTGACTTTATGTTCTCTCTTATGTACACACATCTTTAAACAATATAATTGAGTTCTGCTTCTCAGAACTTTATATGAGTGAATACCATAAATATTCTGTCTTGTACCTATGATTCAACATTATAAGATTCATCTATATTGCTGTATATAGCTGTAGTTGATTCATTTAAAAAATTTTTTATTTGGAAGTATTAATAATTATAGATCCATGGACAAAGATAAGACAGAGGTCACATGTACCTTTCACCTAGTTTCCTCCAAATGTTACAGCTTACATAAGGATCGTAAAATATCACAATATAGAAATCAGGAAATTGACACTGGTACTGTGTATGCTGATGATGGTCCTGTTATTTCATCCTGTGTGTAGATTCATGTAACCACAACCATGTGACTATCAAGATATCGAATTACTGTTTTGTTTTTGGACACAAGGTCTTGCTTTGTCATCCAGGATGGAGTGCAGTGAAGCAATCACAGCTCACTGCAACCTTGAACTTCTGGGCTCAAGTGATTCTCCTGTCTCAGCTTCTCGAGGAAGCCACCATGACCAGCTATTTTTAAAAAATGTTTTATAGAGACAATGTCTCACTATGTTGCCCAGGCTGGCCTTGAACTCCTGGCCTCAAGCAATCCTCCTGCCTTGGCCTCCCAAAGTACTGGGATTACAGCCATAAGCCACCATACCTGGCCAAGATGCAGAACCATTATATCACCACAAAGATTTCTCTTGTTACTCTTCTATAGTCACATGCACAGCCCTCCCTGCTCACCATCCCTAACATCTAACAACCACTAATTTGCTCTCTATCTCAATAATTTTGTCATTTCTCTCTCTCTCTTTTTTTTTTTTTTTAAGATGGAGTTGCGCTTTTGTTGCCCAGGCTGGAGTGCAATGGCACAATCTCAGCTCACCACAACCTCTGCCTCCCGGGTTCAAGCAATTCTCCTGCCTCAGCCTCCCGAGTTGCTGGGATTACAGGCATGTGCCACCATGCCTGGCTAATTTTGTATTTCTAATAGAGACGGAGTTTCTCCATGTTGGTCAGGCTGGTCTCAAACTCCCAACCTCAGGTGATCCACCCCCCTCGGCCTCCCAAAGTGCTGGGATTACAGGCTGAGCCACCGCACCTGGCCAATTTTGTCATTTCAAGAATGTTACATATATGAAAGCTAACAGTATGGGACCCTTTGAAACTGGCTTTTTTCCTTCAGTATAATGTCCTTGCTATTCCCCGTTAATTCAAGTTACTGTGTGTTCCAATAGCTTGCTCCTGTTATGGTCACCCTGCAAATTCAAGAGGGACTCCTAACCAAAGTTTGGTTTGGATAGTGAAACTGAGGACACCACACACATACAGCAAGAGGATATGAAACATTTTCTTACACAGTTGAAGTCTAGGGAGAGTAGAACAGCCCTATTAAGCAGATCTGAAAAGGCCTGGGAGAGCACGGAAAGGAGACTGGCCTTTGTGTTTACTGTGGTTAGGAGGTGGGGCCGTGGTGAAGGTTCCTGTGCATGGGCAGGGACTTGTGTGGTTTAAATCACCCTGTGGTGCCAAAGAAGGGAGCATGTAGGTTTTCTTATCATTTTGCCCAGATGTGGGGCACAAGGGGAAGAGGTAGGGGTGAGGCTTAAAAGCTGTCAGCAGTAGGCCGGGCGAGGTGGCTCAAGCCTGTAATCCCAGCACTTTGGGAGGCCGAGATGGGTGGATGAGAGGTCAGGAGATCGAGACCATCCTGGCTAACACGGTGAAACCCCGTCTCTACTAAAAAATACAAAAAACTAGCTGGGCCAGGTGGCGGGCGCCGGTAGTCCCAGCCACTCGGGAGGCTGAGGCAGGAGAATGGCGTAAACCCGGGAGGCGGAGCTTGCAGTGAGCTGAGATCCGGCCACTGCACTCCAGCCTGGGCGACAGAGCGAGATTCCATCTCAAAAAAAAAAAAAGCTGTCAGCAGTCAAACATCCAGAAATGAAGTCAGACCTCTCATTATAGTTCCTTTTTATTACTGAGTAGTATTCCAGGCCAAACCAGTCTGTTTAACTATTCACCTACCGAAAGACTTTGACTGGCTCCAGTTTTAGGCTATTACAAATAAAACTGCTATTAACATTTAAATATTAAAATTTGTGTTATTAACATTTATATATTTCTGTGGATATAGGTTTTCATTTACCCGGGATAAATACACAGGAATGCAATTGCTAGGTCATATAGTAAATATGTTTATTAAAGAAACTGCCAAACTATTTTATGGTGGGTTTTTTTTCTTTTGATCCTTTTAATTTTGACCTATGTATATCAATATATTTAAAGTGAATTTCTTGTTGAGAACACATAATTGGGTTTTTTTTTATTCACTCTCTCAATAGATGTCTTTTAATTGGCATACTTAGACCATCTACATTTAATTATTGACATGTTAGGGCTTAATTCTGCCATTTCCCCCCTTAATCTCTTTGTTTTTCTTTGGCAAGGACATCACACATATGCTGGATAAAGACATGACTGTGTGATCCCCACAGAAGGAAGATAAGAAAAACCTGTATTTGACTTCTCTAGCCTTCACCTACACCTATCTTTTTCCTGCTGTTCCTGCAGTGTAATAAATTTTAGCCATGAGTATAGCTTTATATTGAGTCATGAATCCTTCTAGTAAATCACCAAACTAGTGGGTGGTCATGCGACCACTGAGACACTAGGTAATGCCAACCTGTTTTTCAAGTAATTATCTCCCTTTGACGTTAACCCTATTCCCCTGTCATCTCCTCTAGGGCCTAACTCCATCAAAAATGCCCCCATCCTCCTGAATTTTTAATCTGCCTGTTCAATGGCTCATTTTCTTCTGCCTACAGATATACTACCCTATCCCCACTCTAAAAGAAGAACTCTCCACCCCATCCCCCCCAATCCCAAACTCTGATTTTCCATTTAAGTTAGCACTACATTTTTCCTCATCATCAATATCAGATTTTTTAAGACTCTGGTCTACATGACACTCGCTGCATCTGCTTTGTAATCTGACTCTATTCTCTACCTATTACTGTCTTCTCAGTCCTCATACATTTCTATCTAGTTGCAGATTTGACACTCTCCTGGCTTGGCTTTTGATTAAATAGGAGCAAGGAAAAGTAATGAAAAGCATTTCTTTTTTTTTTTTTTTTTGCCTGTCCTCATTGTTTTCCTTCTCTTGTGTTCATCCTCTCTTCCATTTACTCTTGTTTCCCTTTCTAGCCCTTAAACACTGGTGTTCCGTGAGGTTCCTCACCCCATTTACTGGTTAATCTTATTCTCTCTCATACTCTGCTATTGCTGCTGCTGCTGCTGCTACTACTACTACCACTGCTACTACCATTGCGATTACCACCACTAACTACTGTTAACCTCTAAATCTACATTGTTAACTACTAAATCTACATTGCTAAGCCAGATGAATACCAAAGCTCCAAGGACAGCCTGTTAATTTCCTACTTCTATTATCTCTGCTGGAAGCCTCAAAGACACTTCAGATTTAATATATCTAAAACTGAAATAATTTCCTATCTTCTAATGTTTTCCTTCCCTCTGCCTCCCCTAATTTATTTAAGAGCATTGCCACCCACCAAGTCATGTTAAACTATTGTTTAAGTTTCCTATGTCTTAAAATCTTTTCCACTGATGGTGATTCACTTCTTTTTTTGGTAATGATTCACTTTGAAATGAGCTTTTGTTGATTAATTTAATACAAGACTCTCTTTACCTGACATTTACCTGTATTTTTGACATTTTTGGAACAGATATTCCAAAAATAGGAACTTCCAGAATTTGAGGCTGATTTTTAAAAAATCTTAATCTATAGGCTAGGTCCCAAAACTACTACCTCCTCCTATCCTTTCCAACTCCCCCCAGCCCCCCTCCACACACCAACATGTACACAAAACAGCCATTCCTTTACTAAATCTGACTAAGTTTTTGTTCTCTTTTTCTGGTTCCTTTGTCTTTCCTGTCTGCCATTTGTACCTCAGAGTTTGGTTTGCACCTCTTCTCACTTTACATTTTACTTGGGTAATCTCACTGTTTTTCAGGGCTTCAGTTAATCCAGTCATGCACTTCATAATAGTATTTTGATCAATGATGGGCAGCATATATGACTGTGGTTCCATGACTGTGACTTTTCTATGTTTAGATATGTTTCAATACACAAATATTAACCATTGTGTTATAATTACCTGTGGTATTCAGTACGGGTACATGCTGTACAGGTTTGTAGCCTAGGGAGCAATAAGCTATATCATATGGCCTAAGTGTGTAGTGGGCTATACCATCTAGGTTTGTGTAAGTACACTCTGATGTTTGTACAATGACAAAATCACCCAATGACACATTTCTCAGAACTTATCCCCATTATTAAGCAATACAGGACTGTACTTAAATGTTGATGACTCCCAATCTATGTCTCTAGATGTCAGAAGACATTTTTCTTGAGCTTCAGAACCAAATTTCCAACTACCAGATGATTATCTGTACATCAACGCTACCTAAAGATTCATACCCTTTAGAAATCTAAAACTTCCTCTCTAATCATTTCATATACACGTAAATCTCTGAAATACTGCCTATCTCTGAGTTCAGTTCATTCATAAAAAGAATGGCATCTCTTTTTTTTTTCTTTTTTTGAGCCGGAGTCTCGCTCTGTCGCCCAGGCTGGAGTGCAGTGGCCAGATCTCAGCTCACTGCAAGCTCCGCCTCCCGGGTTTATGCCATTCTCCTGCCTCAGACTCCTGAGTAGCTGGGACTACAGGCGCCTGCCACCTCGCCCGGCTAGTTATTTGTATTTTTTAGTAAAGACGGGGTTTCACCATGTTAGCCAGGATGGTCTCGATCTCCCGACCTCGTGATCCGCCCGTCTCGGCCTCCCAAAGTGCCAGGATTACAGGCTTAAGCCACTGCGCCCAGCCAAGAATGGCATCTCTTTTTTTTTTTTTTTTTTTTTGAGACGGAGTCTCGCTCTGCCGCCCAGGCTGGAGTGCAGTGGCCGGGTCTCAGCTCACTGCAAGCTCCGCCTCCTGGGTTTACGCCATTCTCCTGCCTCAGCCTCCCAAGTAGCTGGGACTACAGGCGCCCGCCACCTCGCCCGGCTAGTTTTTTGTATTTTTTAGTAGAGACAGGGTTTCACCGTGTTAGCCAGGATGGTCTCGATCTCCTGACCTCGTGATCCGCCCGTCTTGGCCTCCCAAAGTGCTGGGATTACAGGCTTGAGCCACCGCGCCCGGCCAAGAATGGCATCTCTTATAGCACTATGTGAATCCTCTCACTACTAGCCATTTAGTCTGTAGGACATTTTCCCCTAATATTTAGCCAATGCAGCAATGTGATACTAATCTTCAATGTTCCCTTTAGTCTCAGTCCGACTCACCTTGTAGCAGTCATTAGCAATGAGCTGTAAGAGACTGAAGGACTCGCCAGAGGTTTCCATCTTAAGATAAAGTTCCCAGGCTAGTCTTGGTTTCTTATTCATAATATCTGCAAAAGGAATCAAAGATTTGTAAACAAATGAGTCATTTTTACATGTACAAAAAATAATGTCTGCACCTTATTATTCTATGGATTTGGTTCCATATTCTTTTTTTTTTTTTTTTTTGAGAGGGAGTCTCGCTCTGTCGCCCGGCCTGGAGTGCAGTGGCCGGATCTCAGCTCACTGCAAGCTCCGCCTCCCGGATTTACCGCCATTCTCCTGCCTCAGCCTCCCGAGTAGCTGGGACTACAGGCGCCCGCCACCTCGCCCGGCTATTTTTTTCTATTTTTTAGTAGAGACGGGGTTTCACTGTGTTAGCCAGGATGGTCTCGATCTCCTGACCTCGTGATCCGCCCGTCTCGGCCTCCCAAAGTGCTGGGATTACAGGCTTGAGCCACCGCGCCCGGCCTGGTTCCATATTCTAAACAAAGTAGTGGAAAGCTTTCACGGAAAGCTTGCAATGCTGGTATTCAGCTGGCTCCCTGCCAGAATTCTACCATACTTAAAATATTTAAGTTTGGAGTCACATAATTATGTCTTTCAGATCAGATTGACTTCTGGTAATTCCTACTTTGCTCATATGCTTAAAAGGATAACTATCATTCATTCAATCCTACTCATAGTTTCAACCTCACTTAGAAGATATGATTGCTAAATTTTCCTCTGACTACAAAAACTCAGTGAACATTTTACTTAATTTTGTTTTTTTATTGAGACAGAGTCTTGCTCTGTCACCCAGGCTGGAGTGCAGTGGTGTGATCTTGGCTCACTGCAACCTCTGCCCCCCAGGTTAAGTGATTCTCGTGCCTCAGCCTCCCCAGTAGCTGGGATTACAGGTGTGTGCCACCATACCCAGTTAATTTTAGTATTTTTAGTAGATCTGAGGTTTTGCCATGTTGGCCAGGCTGGTCTTGAACTCCTGACCTCAAGTGATTCGCCTGCCTCACGCTCCCAAAGTGCTGGGATTACAGGTGTGAGCAACTGTGCCTGGCCAACATTTTAAATCTTGAGTTTTAAAAAGGAGCAAGAAAAGATAGTGAGTGAGAGAGAGAAAGAGACAGAAAGTAAAGTTCTATATCAAAAAATTACATTTTTGACATTTTGCCACTTTTCAGACTTGACCCATAGTGAAAAGTTAAAATTAGTGTAACAACATCATTTCACAAACAACACTATAAGCTGAGACTCTGGAAACTGTAATGAGACTTTAGAAAGAACTTGACATTTTTCAAGCTATAAATACTAGGTCAATGCTATATGGTAGAACTAATCACAGGGTAAACTTGCATGACATATTTACATGGCAACACTTACTGAGTTGCATTAACAACCCTTAATTTCAGTGTTTACTCATTCTCAGAACAAAATGCAAAATCAAATTAGAAAACATTCCATGTCATTTACGAACAGATTATGTAACCAAAAAGAAAAAGAGGATTCTTCTTGTAACATTTAAAAGAAGACTCACAGCACCGAGCTAACCAGCTGAGGTAAATGTAATCATTTTTCATCTTCTCACTTTGGATCAAGAGGAATGCCTGCAAGAAGAGGAAAGAAAGGGAATACAGATGAGGATGATTTTGCAACAAAAATACCCATTATTGGCTTGCCTTAGATTGATAATCACTGTAGCATTATAGATGACCAAATTCTGGGCAGGCTGCTAAGAAAAGTAAGGGACAAAATTGTGGTGATTTTAAAATATTGGCCGGGTGCCGTGGCTCACGCCTGTAATCCCAGCACTTTGGGAGGCTGAGGTGGGCAGATCACGAGGTCAGGAGATCAAGACCATCCTGGCTAACACAGTGAAACCTCATCTCTACTAAAAATACAAAAAATTAGCTGGGCGTGGTGGTGGGCGCCTGTAGTCCCAGGTACTTGGGAGACTGAGGCAGGAGAATGGCATGAACCCAGGAGGTGGAGCTTGGAGTGAGCCAAGATCACGCCACTGCACTCCAGCCTGGGCGACAGAGCAAGATTCCATCTCAAAAAAATAAATAAATAAATAAAAATAAAAAATTACACCAGAAATTGATACTACAAGTTGACAAAAAGTTGGTAAGGATATAGAAGATTCAAACAGAATAATTAACAACTGTATGATATATATTCTTTTTAAGCATATATGACCATGCTACACACAGGTCAGTAAGGCAAACCTCAACAAATGGCACATGCCACCATACTCAGCTATTTTAAAAAAATTTTTGTAGAGATGGTGTCTTACTATATTGCCTAGGCTGGTCTCGAACTCCTGGGCTCAAGTGATCTTCCCACTTTTCAGCCTATGACCACAAAAATACAATTAAGTTAGAAATCAGAGGCCGGGCGCGGTGGCTCAAGCCTGTAATCCCAGCACTTTGGGAGGCCGAGACGGGCGGATCACGAGGTCAGGAGATCACCATCCTGGCTAATACGGTGAAACCCCATAAAAAATAGAAAAAACTAGCCGGGCGACGAGGCGGGCGCCTGTAGTCCCAGCTACTTGGGAGGCTGAGCCAGGAGAATGGCGTAAACCCGGGAGGCGGAGCTTGCAGTGAGCTGAGATCCGGCCACTGCACTCCAGCCTGGGTAGCAGAGCGAGACTTCATCTCAAAAAAAAAAAAAAGTTAGAAATCAAATAAGTAAAGAAACATATTGATAGTCATCAAGCTGTATACTTATGATTTGTATACTTTTCTGTACATATGTTATATTTCCATAAAATTTGCTAAAAAGGGAAAATTTTAATATGGTTATAAAATCTATGTCTATTCACATTGTCCTTTTCTTTTTTTTTTTTTTTAAGAGACAGGGTTTCACTATGTTGCCCAGGCTGGAGTGCAGTGGCTATTCACAGGCACGATCATAGTGCACTGCAGCTTAAAACTTCGAGGCTCGGCCGGGCACGGTGGCTCACGCCTGTAATCCCAGCTCTCAGGGAGGCAGAGGTGGGAGGATAGCTTGAGCTCAGGAGTTCGAGACCTGCCTGCGTAATATAGCGAGACCCCGTTCTCCACAAAAAAAGGAAAAAAAAAAAGACAAAAAAAAAAAAAAAAAACTTCGAAGCTCAAGCCACTGTCTTGCCTCAGCCTCCCAAGCAGCTGGGAATACAGGTGTGTGTCCCTGTACCTTCTCCACAGTGTACTTTTTAATGCATTCTAAGAACAGAGGAATCTTTAATAATCCTTAACCCTTGACCATTTTATTCCAGTGAGAAAAAGATAAGGATGTCTTTAGACAGAATCATTCAAATGCTTTCAAAAGCAGGTACCCACCTCTTCACCCTCACTGGTATTGCCTGTTGCAGCTTTGGCTTGGGCATAATTAAAGTTAAAGATGTCATCATTATAGAAGTAACTCTGAAAAACATCCCAAGAACAGGTCACATTGAGAATGAACATACAAAATATAAAACTATCAGTTATACCAGATAAACACAAAACTAACCTGAAGGATTAGTTGATGCCACGAATGCCACCATAGAAAACGGGCCATCTCTAAGGGTATCTTACCTTCTCTGACACATTCTACAGTATTTTGTATATAAAATATTGTAGATAATTCTATACTGACCTTAAATGAGTTGAGGTAAATCAAGACATCATCAAATTGCTTAAGCAGGAAGAAACAGGAAGCCATGCACTGCCTCCCTGGTATTGTATCTGAAATGGAGGGGAAAAAAACCCACATATATTCATGAAACTAAAATCCTCTTTAGCTGAAGTTTGAGTTATTTAATAATTTAGAGACAGGAAAATATTCCAAAATATCTTTCTAGATTCTAAAATTATACATTTTGTTCAGTGGACAAAACCCCAATATAATGGAGGTCACAGTCCTTGAGAGTGACCAATAATCTCTCTGGGGATTAACTCCCCGAGTCCAAAATGAACACATGCCCTGCAGGTTCACTAACTGCAACACTACCCAGGTCATTTTCCAGGGCTTTGATTCTCTCATCCAACATGTGCATATTCAATTAGTGTGGCCTGGTTTCCATCATCACTTTTCTAAATCAACCTAGCACTTCCAATCTCAAATGGAAAAATAATTTGCCATGGAACCATCTGATTCTGATCCTGATGCAACTTTTTGCCTGATACCGGATTCCTATTTGAGTAGTGGAGGATTCATATAACTCCCACGCTTGCCACAGGCATTCCTAAAGCTTCTTATCCTGTTTAATTTTTTTCCTTTAACATTTATCACAGTCTGATATACTATGTACATCTGATATATATATATACACACACTATATATATGTATATCTAATCAGATATACATATAAAATTTAAAACCATCAGTTATACCAGATAAACACAAAACTAATCTTAAGGATTAGTTGATGCCACTAATGCCACCACAGAAACTGGTGGCATTTTGTGGTACATCTGATGAGATGTACATACATATAGTATATATATATATGATATACATAGTATATCAGACTGTGATAAGTGATAAAGGAAAAAAAATTAAACAGAATAAGGAGCCTTAGGAACGCCTGTGGCAAGAGTGGGAGTTATACTAATCCTCCACCACTCAAATAGGAATCTGATATCAGGCAAAAAGCTGGATCAGGATCAGAATATATGTATCACATATACATATGTAGTATAAATATATATGTACACACACACTATATATATACTATATATTATTTCTTTTCTTTTTTTTTTTTGAGACAGAGTCTTGCTCTGTTGCCCAGGGTGAAGTACAGTGGCGTGATCTTGGCTCATTGCAACCTGCGCCCTGGGTTAAAGCAATTCTCTTGCCTCAGCCTCCCGAGTAGTTGGGATTACAGGCACGCACCACACTTGGCTAATTTTTGTATTTTTAGTAGAGATGGGTTTCCACCATGTTGGCCAGACTGGTCTCGATCTCCTGACCTCGTGATCCGCCTACCTCGGCCTCCCAAAGTGCTGGGATTACAGGCATGAACCACAGCGCCCGGCCACTATATATTGTTTCTAGTCCATCTGCCCTACTAGACTTAAGTTCCACAATGGTTGGGAGTTTTGTTTGTTTACTGCTGTATCCTCAACGGCTCAATAAATTTTTATTGTATGAATGAATGAATGAAATGGGGAAAATAGTACGCAATAACTGGTATTAGTGAAACATTTGTGAATGTCCAGGAGTAATAAAAATATTTAATATAATTTTCAGTTCAGCATGAACACTGTTACTCAGAATAGATGCCAGACATAGACAACCAGTACAGGCAGCACCATATTGGTTCATGTTGGCTAACTAGCATCTCTTTTTATACCCCTTTCTCAAATCTTTCACTGAATCTTGGCTGATGAAATACTTTAATCATAAAAATGAAGTTTCAAGACTACTAGTGGGCAATATAGGTGACTATTATATAACTGTGGCAGAAAGAAAGCATTTTCTAAGCTTAATATCCATGCAAGTAATCATAGAAAAGAAAAACTTAATTAAAAATGGTTTTAATAATAAAAATAATCTACTTTTTTTTTTAAATTTTTGTGGGTATGTAGTCCATATATCCATACTGCATATGGACATCCAGTATATTTTGATACAGGCATACAATGCATAATAATCACATCAGCATTTATTCCTTCTTTGTGTTACAAACAATCCAGTTATACTTTTCTAGTTATTTTGAAATGTATAATAAATTATATTGTTAACTATAGTCACTCTGTTGTGCTATCAAATACTAGACCTTATTAATTCTAATTTTTTCTTTTTTTTGTAGCCATCCTCACTGTCCTCCCACTCCACTACCCTTCCCAGGCTCTGCTAACCATCACTCTACTCTCTATCTCCAAGAGTTCAAGTGTTTTAATATTTTTTAGCTCCCACAAATAAGTGAAAAGTGTGTCTTTCTGTGCCTGGCTTATTTCACTTAACATAATGTCCTCCAATTCCATCCATGCTGTTGTAAATGACAGGATCTCAACTCATTCATCTCATCTCATCCTTTTTATGGCTGAATAGTAAGTATTCCATTGCGTATATGTACCACATTTTCTTTATTCCTTCATCTGTTGATGGATGCTTAGGGTGCTTCCAAATTTCTGCAATTTTGAATTGTGCAGCAATAAACATTGTTGTGCAAATATCTCTTTGATATGCTGATTCCTTTCTTTTGGGTATTTATCTAGCAGTGAGATTTCTGTATCATATGGTCATCCTATTTTTGGTGTTTTGAGGAACTTCCAAACTGTTCTCCACAGTGGGTGTGCTAATTTACATTCCCACCAACAGTGATGCATTTCTCTGATGATCAGTGATGTCGAACACCTTTTCATACACCCATTTGTCATTTGTATGTCTTTTTTTCCTTTTTTTTTCTTTTTTTTGTAGCCATCCTCACTGTCCTCCCACTCCACTACCCTTCCCAGGCTCTGCTAACCATCACTCTACTCTCTATCTCCAAGAGTTCAAGTGTTTTAATATTTTTTAGCTCCCACAAATAAGTGAAAAGTGTGTCTTTCTGTGCCTGGCTTATTTCACTTAACATAATGTCCTCCAATTCCATCCATGCTGTTGTAAATGACAGGATCTCAACTCATTCATCTCATCTCATCCTTTTTATGGCTGAATAGTAAGTATTCCATTGCGTATATGTACCACATTTTCTTTATTCCTTCATCTGTTGATGGATGCTTAGGGTGCTTCCAAATTTCTGCAATTTTGAATTGTGCAGCAATAAACATTGTTGTGCAAATATCTCTTTGATATGCTGATTTCCTTTCTTTTGGGTATTTATCTAGCAGTGAGATTTCTGTATCATATGGTCATCCTATTTTTGGTGTTTTGAGGAACTTCCAAACTGTTCTCCACAGTGGGTGTGCTAATTTACATTCCCACCAACAGTGATGCATTTCTCTGATGATCAGTGATGTCGAACACCTTTTCATACACCCATTTGTCATTTGTATGTCTTTTTTTCCTTTTTTTTTCTTTTGATACCGGGTTCCACTCTTGTTGCCCAGACTGGAGTGCAATGGTGTGACCTCGGCTCAGTGCAACCTCTGCCTCCTGGGTTCCAGTGACTCCTCTGCCTCAGTTTCCTGAGTAGCTGGGATTACGGGCACCACCACCATGTCCAGCTAATTTTTTGTATTTTTTAGTAGAGACGGGGTTTCACCATGTTGGCCAGGCTAGTCTTAAACTCCTGACGTCAGGTGATCCACCGGCCTCAGCCTCCCAAAGTGCTGGGATTACAGGCATGAGCCAAGGCACCCAGCCTTGTATGTCTCCTTTTAAGAAATGTCTGTTCAAAGTTTTTGCCCATTTTCAAATTGGATTGTTAGATTTTTTCCTATTGAGTTGTCTGGGCTCCTTCTATATTCTGATTATTAATCCCTTGTCAGATGGCAAATATTTTCTCCATTCTGTGGATTGTCACTTCACTTTGTTGATTGTTTCCTTTGCTGTGAAGAAGGTTTTTTGACTTGGTGTGACCCCATTTGTCCATTTTTGCTTTGGTTGCCTGTGTTTGTGCGGTATTACTCAAGAAATCTTTGGGCCAGGCCACTCACACACAGTCGGGAACCTCACGTGTGCTTTGGTGTTACTGTTTGCACCCCCTAAAGCCAACGTGGGCCACCAGTGGAGGAGACCTCTGGACTAGGGTTTCTGTCTTTGTGTTAAATCTCTCCTTCAGTGTGGCCCAGTGCCAGGTGGGCTCCCGTGGGAAGTCCTGCCATCAGAACCAGATTGTTACTGTTGGGAAAGACAAAAAAGGCAGAAAGATCCCAGAATATCTGATCCATTTTAATGGCTGGAACAGAAGCTGGGATCAATGGGCGGCCGAAGATCATGTGCTTCATGATACCGATGAAAATCGTAGAATACAGCATAAATTGGCAAGAAAAGCTGTAGCTCGCCTGAGGAGCACAGGAAGAAAGAAGTGCTGCAGGTTGCCTGGTGTTGATTCTGCTTAAAAGCCTCCTCATTGACGAAAAAGATGAAAATGATGAAAACTCATTAAGCAGTTCCTCTGACAGCAGCAAAGTATGAAGAAATAAGTGAAGAAAGTGATATGAAGAAAAGACTGAAGTGAAAGAAGAACCAGAGCTTCAAACAAAAAGAGAAATGGAAGAAACAACAATAACTACAGAAATTCCTGAAGTTCTGAAGTAGCAGGAGGATGATTATTATTATATTAACAGAAGGAAATGGTTAGTGAAACTTTCATGCCAGACCAACATCATAATGATTTTGGAAGCATTTTGCTCTCAATGCAGCCTTTTCAGCCAATGAGAGGCCTCGTCACCATCATGCTATGCCACATGCCAGTATGAATGTGCATTATATCCCAGAAGAAAAGAATGTTGACCTTTTTGTAAGGAGATGGTGGATGGATTAAGAATAACCTTTGATTACACTCTACTGTTGGTTTTACTCTATCCTTATGAACAAGTGCAGTATAAAAAGGTGACTTTCAGCACTTTGGGAGGCCGAGACGGGCGGATCACGAGGTCAGGAGATCGAGACCATCCTGGCTAATATGGTGAAACCCTGTCTCTACTTAAAAAATACAAAAAACTAGCCGGGCGACGAGGCGGGCGCCTGTAGTCCCAGCTACTCGGGAGGCTGAGGCAGGAGAATGGCGAGAACCCGGGAGGCAGAGCTTGCAGTGAGCTGAGATCCGGCCACTGCACTCCAGCCTGGGTGGCAGAGCAAGACTCCGTCTCAAAAAAAAAAAAAAAAAAAAAAAAGGTGACTTTGCCAGGTGCGGTGGCTTATGCCTGTAATCTCAGCACTTTGGGAGGCTGAGGTGAGTGGATCACCTGAGGCCAGGAGTTGGAGACCAGCCTGGCCAACATGGCGAAACCCAGCCTCTACCGAAAATACAAAAATTAGCCGGGGATTGTGGCAGGAGCCTGAAATCCCCAGCTACACAGGAAGCTGAGGCAGGAGAATCGCTTGAACCCAGGAGGCAGAGGTTGCAGTGAGCCGAGATCACACCACCGCACTCCAGCCTGGGTGATAAGAGCGAGACTCCATCTCAAAAAAAAAAAAAAAAAGTGACTTCATCCATATTTTTTTTTCTAATTAAGGAAATTGCCACAAACACTAATACGATCCAGGAAGAACTCTCTCCCAGCCTGCCTTTGTTGAATTCATCCATGCCACAGTCCACAGAGAGTCAGCCAACCATTAGTGAACCAGACACCCCCAAAAGGCGCAAAGCTGAGTTGGAAGCATTGCAGTCTCTGAGGTGGTCCATGAGCCACACCACCAACTGTGACAGACTTTCTGACAGCAGCACCTCACCTCAGCCCAAAGGCCGGCAGCAGCACACATCCGCCAGCATACCCAAGCTGTTTCTGCACCTGGAAAAGAAGACACCTGTGCACAGCAGATCGTCTTCACCTATTCCTCTGACTCCTAGCACGGAAGTGCAGTGTTCGTTGGCTTTGAAAGGAGAAAAACTAATGAAATGAACGAGGTCCTGTCCTAGAAGCTTATGCCTGATAATTACCCACCAGGTGACCAGTCGCTTCCACCTGTTATATTTACGGGGCATAACATTTGCTGCAATTGTTTGTAAAACTTCCAGAAATTCTTAGAAAGATGTCCTTTTCTGAGAAAAATCTGAAGGCTTTATTGAAGCACTTTGATCTCTATTTGAGGTTTTTTGGCAGAATACTGTGATTATTTTTTCCTAGAGTCAGCTTATGTCACTTCCTGTGAGGTGCAATGCACAGCAAGAATCTCCAGGCTATTTATTACAATGTTGATGGTTCTGTAAGAACAACTCTTCTGTCTAGCTTGGCACTCTGGGTTCCAGATGAACAACTATCAAGGTAGTGGGTCTTTACCCAGAGCACAAACACAATGCCCACCAGGGGGCTCTGACAGAGGTGGGCCCTGTTGTTTGAGTTGCCCACATACTGTAGTTATTCTGTTAGGAATTGTTTCCTGGGTGCCTCTAGTGCTCTGACACAACACTTGCTACTGTGCAGGCCACCTGTGATAGCAGGAAAAAGCAACTGGGTTCACAGTGAAATGTTTGTGGAAGCATACATAGGTTAGGCTATTTCAATAGACATTGCAGTTCATTAGCGAGAACCACATTATTTTGTTATTTGCTAGCATTAAGTAAATTTTTTTTTTTGCAAATTGATTTCATTCTTTTGATGAAGCTGGGCAACTCTGTCCAACAAGGTTTAGTTTGTACTTGGAAACCACAAAGTAGTCTCAAAGTATGTTACAGGAACTCGATATTGATGGCAAAAGAAAATTTGCAGCTATACATTTGCTTCTAACAGTTCCCTCTCTGTGAAACATAATTTTTGGTGATCTAAAGAAAGCATTGCCTTTCTTGTTTGAGATTTTACAGCTATACTTTGCTGTGTAACGTTATGGTTACTTGTCTGTAAAATGTTAGTTTTAGTGATCTAAATAAAGCCTATCTTGTTTGAAAGAAAACAAAAACAAGAACAACACAAAAAGAAGTCTTTGCCCACACCAATGTCCTGGAGAGTTTCCCCAATGTTTTCTTGTAGAATTTTCCTTATTTGAGGTCTTAGATTTCAGTCTTTAAGCCATTTTGATTTGATTTATAGGGTGAGAGATGGGAGTCTAGTTTCATTCTTCTGCATATAGAACTCCAGTTTTCCCAGCACAATTTATTGAAGAGACTGTCCTTTCCCCAGAGGTTCTTGGCACCTTTGTCAAAAATGAGTTCACTGTAAATGTATGTATTATTTCTGGGTTCTCTTAATGTGCTCCATTGGTCTGTGTGTCTGTGTTTATGCAAGTACCATGCTGTTTTGGTTACTATAGCTCTGAGGTATAATTAGAAGTCAGGTACAGTGATTCCTCCAGTTTTGTTCTTTCTGCTCAGGACAGCTTTGGCTATTCTGGTCTTTTGTGGTTCTGTATAAATTTTAGGATTGTTTTTTCTATTTTTATGAAGAATATCATTGGTATTTTCATAGGGATTGCATTGAATTTGTAGATTGCTTTGGGTAGTATGAACATTTTAACAATATTGATTCTTCTAATCTATGAACATGCAATATCTTTCCTTTTTTGTGTGTCCTCTTCAACTTCTTTTTTTTTTTTTTGAGACGGAGTCTCGCTTTGTCACCCAGGCTGGAGTGCAGTGGCACAATCTCGGCTCACTGCAAGCTCCACCTCCCGGGTTCACGTCATTCTCCTGCCTCAGCCTCCGAGTAGCTGGGACTACAGGTACGCACCACCACGCCTGGCTAATTTTTTGTATTTTTAGTAGAGATGGGGTTTCACCGTGTTAGCCAGGATGGTCTTGATCTCCTGACCTCGTGATCCACCCGCCTCGGCCTCCCAAAGTGCTGGGATTACAGGCGTGAGCCACTGCACCCAGCCTCTTCAACTTCTTGCATCAATGTTTTATAGTTTTTATTGTAGAGATTTTTCACTACTTTGGTTAATTCCTAAGTATTTAATTTTATTGGTAGCTATTATAAATGGGATTACTTTTCTGATTTTCACAGTGTTTGCTGTTGGCATATAGAAATGTCACTGATTTTTGTTTATTGGTTTTGTATCCTGCAATTTTACTGCATTTGCTTATGAGTTCTAATAGTTTTTTGGTGGAGTCTTTAGGTTTTTCCAAATATAAGATCATATCATCTGCAAACAAGGGTAATATAACTTCTTCCTTTTCAATTCAGATGTCCTTTATTTCTTTATCTTGTCTGATTACTAGCTAGGACTTCCAGTACTATGTTGAATAACTGTGGTGAAACTGGGCATCCTTGTCTTGTTCCAGATCTTAGAGGAAAGGCTTTCCACTTTCCCCATTCAATATGATACTAGCAGTGGGTCTGTCATATATGGATTTTATTGCTTTGAGGTATGTTCCATCTATACTCAGTTTTTTGGGGGCATTTATCATAAAGGGATGTTGAACTTAATCAAATGCTTTTTCAGCATCAATTGAAATGATCATATGGTTTTTGCCCTTCATTCTGCTGATATGATGTATCCCATTGATTTGCATATGTTGAACCATTCTTGCATTCCTGGGATAAATCTCAGTTGGTCATGATGAATGATATGTTGTTGAATTCTGTTTGCTAATATTTTGTTGACAATTTTTTCATCCCTCTTCATTTGAGATATTGGACTTTAGTTTTCTTTTTTTGATGTGTCTTTGGTTTTGTTTATCAGGGCAATACTGGTCTTGAAGAATGTGTTTGGAAATATTCCCTCCTCCTTTCTTTTTTGGAATAGTTTGAGTAGGATTGGTATTAGTTTTTCTTTAAATGTTTGGTAGAATTCTACAGTGAAGTCAACGGGTCGTGGGCTTTTCTTTACTGGGAATCTTGTTATTATGGCTTCAATCTCATTACTTATTACTGGTTTGCTCAGGTTTTGGATTTCTTCATGATTCAATCTTGGTTGGTTGTATGTGTCTAGGAATTTATCCATTTCTTCCAGGTTTTCCAATTTATTGGTATATCATTGCTCATAGGAGCCTCTGGTGATTCTTTGAATTTCTGTAGTATTGGTTGTATGGTGTATACATATTTCAGATGAGGGTCTCACTCTGTTGCCCAGGCTGGAATGCAGTGGTGTAATCATGGCTCACTGCAGCCTCAACTTCCTGGGCTCAGGCAATCCTGACACCTCAGCCTTTCAAGTAGCTGGGGCCGTAGGTGTGTGCCACCACACCTGGCTAATTTTTTTATTATTTGTAGAGATGAGGTCTTCCTACGTCGCCCAGGCTGGTCCTGAACTCCCGGGCTCAAGCCATCTGCCAGCCTCAGCCTCCCAAAGTGCTGGGATTACAAGCCTGAGCCAGCATGCCTGGCTGGTTTTAATATTTTTATATGGAAAAAATATCATAGGCAAAGTTTAAAGGCAAATGACCTACCAGAATGTGACAAAAGTTAATGCTCAAAAGAGCTCTTGAAAACTCAGTAAAAAATAACATTTTATATATAAAACTGATTCAAAGTTTTAAAGCTCTCAGGAACAAAACAGCACATTTACTCTGCTTTATTTATTCTCTGATCCCACTTTCGCTGAGACATTGAGAAGAACTAATTCCAATATTCTCTCTTATTTCTGACCTCCCACTTTATAATGTGAAGCCTAATAGATACATCCCTAGAGAGAGAATCAAACTTCACAGTCAATATATGCCCCACTCCAATTACAAAGCAGATCGTAAGTCCAGATTTCAGACATACCACATTCACTAGCTGATCCTCCCACCAACTGGAAGAACTGCTGGGCAATTTTCATATGATCCCTCTGAAAAACAAACAGCTGATATAGAGGAATAAGGTAAAAATATTTTTATTATACTTTACGGTTCTAAAATATTTGTCAGGATTTAACATATACCCTTGTTTTAAATACTGCCCCAAACAATGCTAATTCTCATTAACATAACAACTAGACCCGAAACTGAATTAAAACCTGTGCGGGGACGGGCAGAAAAGAAGAAAAAGAATCAAATCCTTAAATTCTATCCTAAAACTTCATTAAATGAACTCAATCATTCTACAAATATCTATTGCTCTTTTACCATATATCAGACCTTGGAACAGGAGCTATAGATATAACAAGGAGTATTTATTAAACTCATTTATTTAATAAATATTTGCTGCCTATCTACTATACAAGGCACTGCAGAAGGCACTTGAGATAAAGATTTATTTATTTATTTATTTATTTTTTGAAACGGGGTCTCGCTCTCTCGCCCAGGCTGGAGTGCAGTGGCCGGATCTCGGCTCACAGCAAGCTCCGCCTCCCGGGTTCACACCATTCTCCTGCCTCAGCCTCCCGAGTGGCTGGGACTACAGGCGCCCGCCACCTCGCCCGGCTAGTTTTTTGTATTTTTTAGTAGAGACGGGGTTTCACCGTGTTAGCCAGGATGGTCTCGATCTCCTGACCTCGTGATCCGCCTGTCTCGGCCTCCCAAAGTACTGGGATTACAGGCTTGAGCCACCGCGCCCGGCCCGAGATAAATATTTATTTGTATCCCATTTTGTTCCAAAAAGAACAAAGAATGCTATATTAAGATGGATAAGACTTTAATTTTAGACAGTGTTTTGGTGTTTATAAAACTAACTTCTCCAGAGAAATAATTGTCCTCACTTTACAGATGCCAAAATTACAGATATACAGAAGTTAAAAAAAAGTCCCTGCAAATAAGAATGAAGTTGCACAATTATTTTTAAGTTTATTAAATAACTTGCTATTTAAAAATTGGACCCTTTTAAGAAAGCAGGAGTCTTTAGGGTTATAGGTTTTTTTTTTTTTTGTCTCTAAATAACACAACATTCTTTTCACAATGGAGTCTGGATTGGGGGATATGGAGAAATAAAACGAGCTACAGGAGAGCCTATTGCTGCTTGTACTTTGATAGTCATTTTGTTCTCTTCCACACACCTATAACTTTGCAACCTATAGATTATCAGTGATTTCATACTCACTGAACCCATTTCCTGGCCAAGGGCTGCATTGACCACTCCTTTGAGAATATACTCCTAGAAATATGGAATAACACTGATTAAGAGGAATGTGGAGCTATGAGATTATTTTCAAATTAACTCCTTGCATTAACTCAATACTTTATATAAATTATCAAAGATTACCTACAGTTACTTTTCTCTGTTCTATCCCTGGCTTGAATGAAAGAATTAGGAGACACTCATTTAGTTTCCAGCAGCCAAGTATCTATATAACAAAATTTACCATATTTGTAAATTCTCAACCTTAAGCAAAAATAATTCAGGGGAAACTCCAGGAGATAAGTTTCATTTTATTTCAATTCTATGGAAAAAAAAGTAAAATGTTGATATAATAATTTTTATTACGTTCTCAACCACTGCCACTGTCTGTGACCATATCATATACATTATTTTCCCTTTCCAATTTTTTTGAGACGGAGTCTCGCTGTGTCGCCCAGGCTGGAGTACAGTAGCGTGATCTCAGCTCACTGCAACCTCCACCCCCAGGATTCTAGCAATTCTCCTACCTCAGCCTCCTGAGTAGCTGGGATTACAGGCCTCAGCCACCATGCCTGGCTAATTTTTTTGTATTTGTAGTAGAGATGGGGTTTCGCCATGTTGGCTAGGCTGGTCTCGAAATCTGGGCCTCAGGTGAACCACCTGCCTCAGCCTTCCAAAGTGCTGGGATTACAGGCGTAAGCCACCACTCTGGCCCCTTTCCAATGTTATAGTTACTTTTCTTTGCTAGTAATCCTTTTGCTAAAAAAATAAAATAAAACTGTCCTCTGATGTCCATTTATAAGGTATTCTCTCTTTTGGAGTCTTGAGGCCTCACTTGTATCCCTTTTTTCAGACTCGGTTCAATTATTTAATAAATACCCTCCCTAGCGAGCAGCGCTGTCAATCTTTCATTTAAGAGAGCTCACACACAGAACAGCATGAAAGAAGCTGAATCTTTTAATATACTTGAGAAATATACCTGTTTAAACTTCATGGGGTCTGGAAATATCTTTCATCAGTCCTTCATTCAATAAATGGAATGTTTACTATGTACTTCATGTACACAGTGTTAGAGATACAATATAGACACAGTCCCTGACTATAAGGAGTTAACAATCCAATGGGGAAGAAAGACAAGTTATAGACAATTTATGAAATAATTGCATGTATCTAGTTGTTAGTTTCATCAGAATTCTAAATTTTCATATTTCCAAATACTAAAGGAATTTTCCAAATTTCTTTACCCTTTTTGACAAAATGACTACATACAAGGGAGTTTAAAAACATCAAAAAGCCCAGAACATTCATTCTCATATCATAAGTCGCATATAACATTCCTAAATGCATACATACGGTCTTTTCCTGGTATTCTACAGGCAGAAGTCTGCCTAATCTTCTCTAATATGACTTCCAACTAGATTTCTGAAGTTCCACTTTTAGCAGAACTTGGTTAGTAAAAATGTAAAACATTCTCAGTTACCTGAGGAGTAGTAGGTTCCAGATCCTTAATTAAGTTATAAGCTTCTTGTACATCATCTGAAATACAACAAAGTAATTATACTAGTCTGTATTCCAGAAAACCCTTCTGAAGCAGTCCCCCCCAAAAGATAAGATCCTTCAGTACTTAAATATTCATGGGAAACATGATCTGTTTTATCCATCTTCTAACTCTCCATATTCAGTGTTGAGTAGTTATGCTAAAAATAACCAAATCAAATATCCTTAGAAAACTCATATTAAGCCATGAAGTACCTTAAAAATTGTTGAAGCTAGGCTGGGCGCAGTGGCTCAAGCCTGTAATCCCAGCATTTTGGGAGGCCGAGACGGGCGGATCACGAGGTCAGGAGATCGACACCATCCTGGCTAACACAGTGAAACCCCGTCTCTACTAAAAAATACAAAAAACTAGCTGGGCGAGGTGGTGGGTGCCTATAGTCCCAGCTACTCGGGAGGCTGAGGCAGGAGAATGGCGTAAACCTGGGAGGTGGAGCTTGCAGTGAGCTGAGATCCCGCCACTGCACTCCAGCCTAGGGGACAGAGTGAGACTCTGTCTCAAAAAAAAACCAAAAAACAAAAAAACAAATTATTGAAGCTAAGAACATGGATGAGGCATTCTATGCCAATGGCATTGATAAGAAAAGCAACGATTTTTTTAAAAAAGAAATATATATATATTAAGTATACAGGAATTAAATGACATGAAGTCTGAGATTTGCTTTAAAACATTTCAGGAACAAAAAAGAGGTGCTGAATGAAAAAAGAAGACTGGAAATATCTTGAAAAGTGCTGAATCCAGGGTGAGTATTTGGGTGTTTACTGTACTATTTATTTTTGTCTATGTTTGAAATTTTCCATAATAAAAATAATTTATAAAATATATATGCTGTTTATTTCATTCTTGTCCAAAACATATTTCTTTTTGCTTTTATATAAAATAGAGGCTGGGCATGGTGGCTCACACCTGTAATCTCAGCCCTTTGGGAGGCCGAGGCAGGCGGATCACCTGAGATCAGGAGTTCAAGACCAGCCTGACCAACATGGCAAAACCCCATCTCTACTAAAGTACAAAAATTAGCCGGGCACAGTGGCGCACACCTGTAATCCCAGCTACTCGGGAGGCTGAGGCAGGAGAATCACTTGAACCAGGGAGGCAGAAGTTGCAGTGAGCGGAGATCATGCCACTGCACTCCAGCCTGGGCGACAGAGTAAGACTCTGTCTCAAAATAGTAAGAATAATAATAAATAAATAAAATAAAATAGGATGGTTTATAAGTTCATATTCTTATTTTAATAAATAAATTTTCCTCCGTGAGGAATATGTTGTCCTGGTTGGTTTCTACCATGCACCTAAAAAGGCCCACATTGTAACTCCAGGGCCCATGACCAAATGCCACCACAAATGCATGGTGGCTGCTACCCTATACTCACAGCTGTTAGAAAAGGCTGCTTTAGGCATTTGTCTAACAATTGTAATCTTAGTTAGGGGCAATAAATATCACATCCTCTTTGAATAATAGTATTTCTCATAAGCAGCCTGGGATACAAAGAAACAAAGGCAGACAAAGCAAATAAGAAACAGTTAATACTATTTTCAAAAGACACAAGAAAATGTGAATGTACATTATGCAACGGGGGAAACTAGAAAAAGAAAAAAGAACTATAAGGGAATGGGAGGAAAAACAATGAAAAAGAAAGAATGGATAGAGAATAAAGGACAGAAAAACAAAAGGAAAAAAGAAAAAACGACATGAGGGAGAAGAAGGTAGGAAGCAACAGAAGAGGAAAGAGGATAAAAAAGGCACAACAAATAACCACCAATAAACTTGTTCTATGAACTTGTTGCAAATATATTTTTGGAACTATGGATTTAAAAAGTGAAGCAAATAGTTCCATCAGACATATTTAACTACTCTAAAATACCTCATTGTAAGTAAGACTAGGACAAATTTTTCTTACCTTGACGAAGGTAGTAAATCACCAAGTTTAGCCTAGCTTCAGGAATGACATCAACTAGGGGAGGTAAAACCTGCAAAGCCCCTTCACCTCCTCGGAAAACAACCTAGAGATACAGAAATCATGCTCTTATGGCAATAACTATGTATATATTTCTTAGTGACAATGTTTAAGGAGCTGGCACATATAACTGGGTTCATGATATTCAACTAAAATAGCACTGGGAATCAGTTGATATATTGAGAACTTTTACTATTGGCGGAATTTATTATTGCCTACCTAATCCGCATGCTTCTTACCTTCTCTCTTCTTTTCCTTCCTCTCTGCTTTTGATCCTTCTTAGCAGCCTTGTCATAATTAAACATTTTATTTTTAACCCTATATAAAACCTACCTCCATTATCACTCTCTCTAAACCCTTGCCCTTTTTTATTCATAGCACTTACATCTTTATTTTATTGTATATTTCTTTATCAGTTTATCTATTACATCCACCAGAATATAAGCTCCATATGGCAAGGAACTTTGCATTTACTGTGTACTCCTAGCCTCTAGAACTGTGACTAGTATAGTCAGTTCTCAGTTATTTTTTGAAAGGACGAATATATTTTTGAAGCTCTATTTATACCTATGACCTTGACTTCGTTGGAAGAAAGCCATGATCTAAATTATAACAATATACACCTATTGTATACTCACAAAAATTTAAATTAAAAAATTGAAAAAATTATAACTATGAGAAATAGAATAAAAGCATAACCCTTATTGTGTACATCTCTTTTCCTCTCCATAAGAACTGCAGAAAACTCCTAAAGTACCCAATAATTAACAAAACTTCTAGACAGACATTCTACATCAAAAACTCCATGAAGGGATTTAATCCTGTCTGAGCCTGTTTCCTCATCTCTAAATGGCATTAGTAATGGCTACTTTTCAGGTTATTATGAGGATTAAATGAGCTGAAGTGGGCTAAATGTGTGGCACATATTTCAGTGTTTCATTGAATTAATTTAGTAAACATTCATTAGCATGTACTATATGCCCACTACTGTAACAAGCACGGGAGTTATAGCAGGAACAGGCCACTACCCTGTCACCACAGACTATTCAAGTGGGGACAGACCTCCATAAAGCAAACAAATAAATATGTTATCAGGTGCTAATAAGTATTACAGAGATAAGCTAAGAAATCAAAACAAACAAAAAAATCCATGAAAGGACAATTTATTTTGTGTACTGTTGTATTTCTAGAGCCTGGCATAGTGTATGGAATGTAGCAAACTGTTTCACAAATAAATGCACAGAAAGCAAGGTCATCCAGCATGAACTACATAATCTCTTCTCTCGACCCCAAAATATCTATCTAGTGATCTTTTTCGTTTCCTCTTTGAGATATTCCCTTCTTTCGCCAGGATTAATTCATTTACCTGTCTTCTTGATCCCATGGACTTCTAACTCCATCTGGACCTCTTTTTCCCTTTAATTATTGTACCCTCAGTCTTCCCAAAGTCCTGGTCCTACTTCTCAACTTTAAACACACACAAGGGGTTTTTGTTCTCTTGAAAAATCTTCCACTTGGTCCCACTGTTTCCTCTGGATAGTGCCCTATTTTTCTCTTTTCTTTCAATGCCACACTTCAAAAGTATGTGGCTTACTGCTTCTACTTTCTTCTCATCTTCTCACTCCTTAACCTCCCAAAACATTGGCTTCTGCTCTCAGCATACGAATAAACTCACTCTCAGGAGTCACAAATTCATCTCTTTAGCCAAATTCAATGGACTTTTCTGTCCTCTTGCTCCATGATGTGTCTGCAGTTTTGACACGGATGCCTACAAGATAACAATAACAACAACAATGCCTTTTTTTTTTTTTAGACGAAGTCTCTCTCTGTCGCCCAGGCTGGAGTGCAGTGGCGCGATCTGGACTCACTACAAGCTCTGCCTCCCAGGTTCAAGCCATTCTTCCTGCCTCAGCCTCCCGAGTAGCTGGGTCTACAGGCATCCGCCATAACGCCTGGCTAATTTTTGTATTTTTAGTAGAGACGGGGTTTCACCGTGTTAGCCAGGATGGTCTCGATCTCCTGACCCTGTGATCCACTTGCCTCGGTCTCCCAAAGTGCTGGGATTACAGGCATGAGCCACCGCGCCCTGCCTATCAATGTCATTTTCTAAATGCATACTGTGTGAAGCACCTTACACATATTACCTCATTTAATCCTCACAAAAAAAGCAAGATAAGTACTTTTTTTGTTTGTCTGTTTTGAGACAGAGTCTCGCTTTGTCGCCCAGGCTGGAGTGCAGCGGTGCTATCTTGGCTCACTGCAACCTCTGCCTCCCGGGTTCAAGCGATTCTCCTGCCTTGGCCTCCCAAGTAGCTGGGATTACAGGCGTGTGCGCCAGCATGCCCTGCTAATTTTTGTATTTTTAGTAGAGGTAGGGTTTCACCATGTCGGTCAGGCTGGTCTTGAACTCCTGACCTTGTGATCCGCCCACCTTGGCCTCCAAAAATGCTAGGATTACAGGCATGAGCCACTGTGCCCGGCCAAAATAAGTACTTTCATTTTCCCTATTCTACATATGAGAACACAGATTCAGCAATGTTAAGTGATTTGCCCAAAGTTACAAAGCAAATACATGGTAGAACTTAATTTTGACCTCAAATCTAACTTCAAAAGTTGATTTTTTTTTTTTTTTTGAGACGGAGTCTCGCTCTGTCGCCCGGGCTGGAGTGCAGTGGCCGGATCTCAGCTCACTGAAAGCTCCGCCTCCCGGGTTCACGCCATTCTCCTGCCTCAGCCTCCGGAGTAGCTGGGACTACAGGCACCCGCCACCTCGCCCGGCTAGTTTTTTTTGTATTTTTTTTTTAGTAGAGACGGGGTTTCACCGTGTTAGCCAGGATGGTCTCGATCTCCTGACCTCGTGATCCGCCCACCTCGGCCTCCCAAAGTACTGGGATTACAGGCTTGAGCCACCGTGCCCGGCCAAAAGTTGATGTTTTTTAACAACCACTTATATTGCCCTGATATTTTTCAGGTTTAAAAAAATATATAAAAGTAATATGTGTTCACTGGAAAAAACTTAAAGTATTGGCCAGGCGCCGTGGCTCAAGCCTGTAATCCCAGCACTTTGGGAGGCCGAGACGGGCGGATCACGAGGTCAGGAGATAGAGACCATCCTGGCTAACACGGTGAACCCTGTCTCTACTAAAAAAATACAAAAAATTAGCCGGGCGAGGTGGCGGGTGCCTGTAGTCCCAGCTACTCGGGAGGATGAGGCAGGAGAATAGCGTAAACCCGAGGTGGAGCTTGCAGTGAGCTGAGATCCAGCCACTGCACTCTAGCCTGGGCGACAGAGCGAGACTCCATCTCCAAAAAAAAAAAAAAAAAAAAAAAAAACTTAAAGTATTAAGAAAGAAAAATTTCCATATTCTTACTTCTCTTTCTAATCCCACTCTCTAAGAATTATCCCTATTTCATGTCCCTTTCAGTCATATATTCTTATAGTGTTTCTTTACCATAGCTGTATATTATATCCACCTGAGATGCTTTAAAAAAAAAAAACTGATAGCTGGGCTCCAGACCAACCATTAAATAAGATTCCCTGGGGGTGGGGCCCATGCATTATTAATTTTAAAAGCCTCCTAGGTGATTAAAATGTGCAGTTGTAAATGACATTACATTATCTAGATGTTTCTTCTTGTTTGCCCTTTCTTGTCTCATTGGTTGATACTCCTTCCTCCAGTCCCATAAATACAGATGCTATTTTCGAACCATATTTTTCTGTTTTTAATCCTTTCTACAATATTTATTTAACTTCAGCAATTGAAAACCTTCCATATTAATCTGTCAAGACTCTTTTTTTTTTTTTTTGAGATGGAGTCTTGCTCTGTTGCCCAGGCTGGAGTGCAGTGGCCGGATCTCAGCTCACTGCAAGCTCCGCCTCCCAGGTTTACACCATTCTCCTGCCTCAGCCTCCTGTGTAGCTGGGACTACGGGGGCCTGCCACCTCGCCCGGCAATTTTTTTGGATTTTTTAGTAGAGATGGGGTTTCACCGTGTTAGCCAGGATGGTCTCGATCTCCTGACCTCGTGATCCGCCTGTCTCGGCCTCCCAAAGTGCTGGGATTACAGACTTGAGCCACTGCGCCCGGCCATCTGTCAAGACTCTTACAATAACTCCTAAATTTATTCTCAAGTCTTTATCTTTCTCCAAGCTTAAATTCCAGACTACCATATAACCCATAATGCTCCAGAAAAATTAATCTGACTTCTATTTAGAAACTAAATTTGAAGTTAAAAGATTAGATGCAGAAACTCATAGTAGAAAGTATCCAAATAAAACTGTATTTGTGATGGAGGCCTGAATTAGAGACGAAATGGAGTAAATATAAGACATTGCCAGCAAGAAGAGAATAGGATTTAGTAACTGAATAGGTACTGGAGATAAAGAGAAGGGGAGAGTCTAAAACAGCTGTGGTTTACTGGAAGAATTGGTACTACAAAAAGGATTAGAGAAATCAGAAGGAAAAAGCATAGTTAATATTATTGCCACTTTTGGATGAAGAATCTCAGTAGTAGTAGTTGATTTGCCCGTTCCCAGGTATCTGAATTGAGAGCAGCTGTTCTGCATCTCACTATATTACACGGTTGATAGAATCATAATCTAGCCCTAAACCCAACCACTCATCCAATTTGAGTGTCTGCTATTCCCCAGTACAAATTTACTGTTCTAGTAAGATAAATCTGCTCACAATCGTTTACATATGTCACCCTCATTCTAGCTCCATGTCCTTGACTAGAATGAACTCTCTAAATCTCAGCCATCCTTCAAAGATGCAAAAATATTTCCCATTTATTTTAAATGACAGGGGGATATGTTCCTTTGTCTTTCCCCAAAAAACAGACACCTGGATCTACACTGCCTTGTGCTTCTTTCCAAATATCAAATATATTCCTGTTCTCCCAACAAGGACTTCCTTAAGGAAACAGACTAGTACTTTAAAACTTATCTCCTCCACAGTGAGGAGGTGTTCCCTTGGAGTAAAGCATTATTTGCTGGGGCTTCTCCTTTTATTCATCTTTCTAATCACTGTGATATACCAAAGCAGAGTAGGACTGAAGTCAGTCAAGATGGGAAATCGTTATTCACCAGATTGTGCCTGATGAGTTCTTTAGCAAATTCAAAGGATGAAGAAGCGTTGTCCATCAAGCTTTTGAGTTCTGCCTGAAATTTAAAAAAGAAAGGCTTATGAAAATGACAAATGTATAGTTCTTATACCACATATTGACACAATGGTTTATAATTTACAAAGAATTTAACAAGCTATTTCATTTGATCCTCATGACTCTAGGTCAATGTAATTATTATTACCCACATTTTCAAATGAGGGCAATAATAAATGAAAACAATGAGGCTTATAAAAGTTAAGTGATTTGGGCTGGGCACAGTGGCTCATGCCTGTAATCCCAGCACTTTGGGAGGCCAAGGGGGCGGATCACAAGGTCAAGAGATGGAGATCATCCTGGTCAACATGGTAAAACCCCGTCTCTACTAAAAATAGAAAAAAATTAGCTGGGTGTGGTGGCACACGCCTGTAGTCCCAGCTACTCAGGAGGCTGAGGCAGGAAAATCACTTGAACCTGGGAGACAGAGGTTGCAGTGAGCCAAGACTATGCCACTGCACTCCAGCCTGGTGACAGAGCGAGACTGTCTCAAAAAAAAAAAAAAAGTTAAGTGACTTGAAACTTATACTAAGCAGCAAGTTTGAAAACTGGGATACTCACGTCTGAAGACTCGTAGAGTTAGTTTTTTCTTTCAGTGTCAAAGGTGATTAAGGAGCTAAGCCTTAAACAACTAAGGCTGATTCTTTAATCTGAAAGGAGATTTTAAGAAATCCTCCTTTCATCCCTTTTCTATTTCTATTAGTGGGTTGTTAAGCTTTTCTGGATAAAAAATAATTAAATTCTTGATTGTTCTTCACTAACTACCACAAACTCGTTCTGCCTGATCTCATAATTGGGAATGCATGTCTGCTCAGCAATTTTTCTATCACTCTTCTCTTGTCCATAGTATAGTTCCAAAGTTTTGGGTAATATTAGGTTACATCAGCAGTTTTCAAGCTTTTTGGTCTCAAGATCCCTTTTATACTCTATAAATGATCTCAAAGAATTTTTGTTTATGTGGCAAATAGCCCTCAATACTTTTTTTTTTTTTTTTTTTTTTTTTTTTTTTTTTGAGACGGAGTCTTGCTCTGTCGCCCAGGCTGGAGTGCAGTGGCCGGATCTCAGCTCACTGCAAGCTCCGCCTCCCGGGTTCCCGCCATTCTCCTGCCTCAGCCTCCGGAGTAGCTGGGACTACAGGCGCCCGCCACCTCGCCCGGCTAGTTTTTTTTGTATTTTTTAGTAGAGACGGGATTTCACCGTGTTAGCCAGGATGGTCTCGATCTCCCGACCTCGTGATCCGCCCGTCTCGGCCTCCCAAAGTGCTGGGATTACAGGCTTGAGCCACCGCGCCCGGCTCAATACTTATCATATTAGAAATTAAAACAGAAAATTTTAAGTATTCAATTCATCGATAAAGGTAGTAATAATATGCCTTAAAATATGTCAGAATTAACATTTGGTCTCGGCCGGGCGCGGTGGCTCAAGCCTGTAATCCCAGCACTTTGGGAGGCCGAGACGGGCGGATCACAAGGTCAGGAGATCGAGACCATCCTGGCTAACACGGTGAAACCCCATCTCTACTAAAAATACAAAAACTAGCCGGGCGAGGTGGCGGGCGCCTGTAGTCCCAGCTACTCCGGAGGCTGAGGCAGGAGAATGGCGTAAACCCGGGAGGCGGAGCTTGCAGTGAGCTGAGATCTGGCCACTGCACTCCAGCCTGGGCGACAGAGCAAGACGCCGTCTCAAAAAAAAAAAAAAAAACATTTGGTCTCAATTTCAGAGCAACTTGTCATTTCTGAAAATAAAAACAATCAAATTTTAAAAGTTTAAAAATAGTGGTCGGGCGCGGTGGATCAAGCCTGTAATTCCAGCACTTTGGGAGGCCGAGACGGGCGGATCACGAGGTCAGGAGATCGAGACCATCCGGGCTAATACGGTGAAACCCCGTCTCTACTAAAAATACAAAAAAAAATTAACCAGGTGTGGTGGCGGGCGCCTGTAGTCCCAGCTACTCCGGAGGCTGAGGCAGGAGAATGGCGTAAACTCGGGAGGCGGAGCTTGCAGTGAGCTGAGAACCGGCCACTGCACGCCAGCCTGGGCGGCAGAGCAAGACTCCGTCTCAGAAAAAAAAATAATAATAAAAAAATAAAAGTTTAAAAATAGGCCGGGCGCGGTGGCTCACGCCTGTAATCCCAGCACTTTGGGAGGCCAAGGCGGGCGGATCACGAGGTCAGGAGATGGAGACCATCCTGGCTAACACGGTGAAACCCCGTGTATACTAAAAATACAAAAAATTAGCCAGGCGAGGTGGCGGGTGCCTGTAGTCCCAGCTACTCGGAGGCTGAGGCAGGAGAACGGCATGAACCCGAGAGGTGGAGCTTACAGTGAGCCCAGATCGCGCTACTGTACTCCAGCCTGGGCGACAGAGCGAGACTCCGTCTCAAAAAAAAAAAAAAAAAAAGTTAAAAAATAACAATAATAAACCCCACTACAAATTGACTTACTTTTTTTTTACTTTAAAAAACTGTATTTATCAAATCAAAAATTTAGTGAGAACAGTGCTATTGTTTTACATTTTTTGCAAATCTCTTTAATGTCTGGCTTAACAGAGGATAGATGGATTGCAATATCTGTATCTGCATTTGATCTATTTTGAGTCCATATTGTGCCAGGTGACAAGGACAAAAAAGAAAGCCAGTACAAGGTGGGAAGTCTAGTGAAAGACCCTTCCCACAATCAGCAGGAACTATTAAAGAGCTACACTGGCAAAGGAAGGATAAAATGGAATTTTCTATGAACTTTTTGGGGATCCCTTGAACATAAATTAATAAAATTTTTAAAAAGGTGTATAATAGGATTAAAAACAAAAGTTGGTTTTTGAAAAGACTAAAAAAAGTGAAAATGTAAATGAAATTATCAAATTTTTAGAAAAATACAACTTACCAAAAATAACACAAGAAGAAATAGAAAATATGCATAGTCCTATGACCACTAAAGGAACTGAATTAGGTAATTTAAAATCTTCCAAACCTAGACAGTTTTATCAATAAGTTCTACCAAACATTTAAGAAAAAGCCAACGCTATACAAACTCTTCCAGAAAGTAGAAACATATGGTACCTGCTTCAATTAATTCATTTTCCTTTGAGATAACCTTTGCACCAAATCCTGACAAGAACTATACCAAAAAAGCAAATTATAAACCAATCAAACCAATATGTATTGATGCAACAAATTAAATAATAGCTATCTAATATGTGATATGTAAAGAGAAGAATGAACCATGATGAAGCTGGGTTTATTCTGGTATAAAGTTGATTTTTAAAATTTTTTATTTTTTTGAGACAGGGTCTCACTCTGCTGCCCAGGCTGGAGTTCAGTGGTGCCATCTTGACTCACTGCAACCCCTGGCCCCCAGGCTCAAGTGATCCTCCCACCTCAGCCTCCCAAGTGTCTGGGACCACAGCCACATACCACCACACCACCGTGATTTTTCTATTTTTAGTAGAGGTGGGATTTCACCGTGTTGTCTAGGCTGGTCTCAAACTCCTGACCTCAAATGATCCCCCACCTCAGCCTCCCAAAGTGCTGGGATTACAGATGTGAGCCACCATGTCCAGCCTAAAGTTGATTTAACAATAGAAAATACTTCAAATAATTTGCCACAAGAATAAAGAAAAATATGATCGTCTCAATTGACAAAGAATACAAGATGTTATACTTCAACATCTGGTCCTCTTAGCAAACTAACACTAGAAGGGAATTTCCTTAATCTGATAAAGGATATCCTTTTAAATCTACATTAAACATCATATTTAATGACGAAATATCATTTCTTAATGATGAAATATCATCAAAAACTTTCGCTTTGAGATAAAAAAAAACCTTGCAAATGTGTGTATACATATATATATATATGTATTTTTTTTTTTTTTTTAGATGGTATTTAGCTGTGTCGCCCAGGCTAGAGTGCAGTGGTACAATCTTGGCTCACTGCAACCTCCACCTCCCAGATTCAAGCGATTCTCCTGCCTCAGCCTCCCAAGTAGCTGGGATTACAGGTGCACGCCACCACGCTTGGCTAATTTTTGTATTTTTAGTAGAGACGGGGTTTCACTGTGTTGACCAGGCTGGTCTTGAACTCCTGACTGCATGATCTGCCTGCCTTGGCCTCCCAAAGTGCTGGGATTATAAGTGTGAGCCACCACACCCAGCCACAAGGATATTTCAAATATTCAACAATGTTCCAGAGGCCCTAGTCAGTGCAATAAGAGAGAAATAAAATTATAAGAATTAGAAAGGAAGAAACAAAATAATGATATGATTATATATATACATATATATATAATACAAATGAATTTACAGGTAAATTATTAGGATTAATAAGAGATTTCTCAAAAGACGACATGCTAATTACCAACAGGTATATGAAAAAATGTTCAGCACTACTAATCATCAAGGAAATGCAAATAAAAACCACAATGAGATATTATCTCATTCCAGTTAGAATGGCTATTATCAAAAGCACAAAAGATTACAAGAGTTGGCAAGGATGTCGAGAAAAGGGAACCCTTGTGCACTGTTGGTGGGAATGTGAATTAGTAGTGTAGCCATTATGACAAACAGCATGTAGATTCCTCAAAAAATTAAAAATAGAATTACCATATGATCCAGCAATCCTATTACTGGATATCTATCCAAAGGAAATGAAATCAGTATATCAAAGAGGTATCTGTACTCCCACGTTCATTGCAGCGTTATTCACAGTAGTCAAGACACGGAAGTAATCTATTTTTTTTTTTTTTTTTGAGACGGAGTCTTGCTCTGCCACCCAGGCTGGAGTGCAGTGGCCGGATCTCAGCTCACTGCAAGCTCCGCCTCCCAGGTTTACGCCATTCTCCTGCCTCAGCCTCCCGAGTAGCTGGGACTACAGGCGCCCGCCTCGTCGCCCGGCTAGTTTTTTGTATTTTTAAGTAGAGACAGCGTTTCACCGTATTAGCCCGGATGGTCTCGATCTCCTGACCTCGTGATCCGCCCGTCTCGGCCTCCCAAAGTGCTGGGATTACAGGCTTGAGCCACCGCGCCCGGCCTGGAAGTAATCTAAGTGCTATCAACAGACAAATGAATAAAGAAAATGTGGTAAATAAACAATGAAACTAACACTATTCAGCCTTAAAAAAGAAGGCAATTCCATCATTTGCAACAACATAAATGAACCTGAAGGACATTAGTTAAGTGAAATAAGCCAGACACAGAAAGACAACCACCACATGATGTCACTTGTATGTGGAATCTAAAAAAGTTGAACTCATAGAAGCAGAGAGTAGAATAGTAGTAACCAGGGCCTGGAGCCAGGAAGGTGAAGATTGGGAAGATGTTGGTCAAAGGATACATTATTTCAGATGGAGGGGAGGAATAAGTTTAATGAATCTATTGTACAACATAGTATACATTATATACAACATAATGTACAACACTATTGTACAACAATGACTTCTAGTTAATGACAATGTATTACATATTTAAAAATTGCTAAGAGAGTAGACTTTAAGTGTTCTCACCACAAAAAAAAAGTGGGTAATACATATGTTAATTAGCTTGGTGTGACCATTCTACAATGTATACATATTTCAAAACAACATGCTGTACACCATACATATATACATTGTTGCTTTAAAAAATTGTTTAATGTAACTTAAAACAAGATAATCTAGCAAGATCTCTTAAATTGACCTCTTAAATTGATCCAAAGTCCATTTTTTTTTAAGTTTTATTTTATTTTATGTGAACAGAGTCTCACTCTATCACCCAGGCTGCAGTGCACTCCAGTGCAACCTCCATCTCCTGGGTTCAAGCAATTCTCCTGCCTCAGCCTCCCAAGTAGCTGGGATTACAGGCGTGCACCATCATGCTCAGCTAATTTTTGTATTTTTAGTAGAGACAGGGTTTGACCATGTTGGCCAGGTTGGTCTCAAACTCCTGACCTCAAATGATCCACCAGCCTTAGCCTCCCAAAGTGCTGGGATTACAGACATAAGCTACCACACCCAGCCGATCTTAGTAGGTCCCTTAAAAAAATCTACTGTAGAATTTACTCTTTCCCAGCTGGAACCATGAAAAGTGTCAAAGAAAAAAAAAAAAGGTTCCAGCTGTGCCAGAACTCCTTAAGGAAAAGCAAAGCAAAGGAATTTCATAGAGTTGAAGATTAAGGGCTGGGCGCGGTGGCTCAAGCCTGTAATCCCAGCACTTTGGGAGGCCGAGACGGGTGGATCACGAGGTCAGGAGATCGAGACCATCCTGGCTAACACGGTGAAACCCCGTCTCTACTAAAAATACAAAACTAGCTGGGCGAGGTGGCGGGCGCCTGTAGTCCCAGCTACTCGGGAGGCTGAGGCAGGAGAATGGCGTAAACCCGGGAGGCGGAGCTTGCAGTGAGCTGAGATCCGGCCACTGCACTCCAGTCCGGGAGACAGAGCGAGACTCCGCCTCAAAAAAAAAAAAAAAAAAAAAAAGAAGATTAAGAACCTGACAAAGGCCGGGTGCGGTGGCTCAAGCCTGTAATCCCAGCACTTTGGGAGGCCGAGACGGGCGGATCACGAGGTCAGGAGATCAAGACCATCCTGGCTAACACGGTGAAACCCCGTCTCTACTAAAAAAATACAAAAAAAACTAGCCGGGCGAGGTGGCGGGCGCCTATAGTCCCAGCTACTCTGGAGGCTGAGGCAGGAGAATGGCGTGAACCCGGGAGGCGGAGCTTGCAGTGAGCTGAGATCCGGCCACTGCACTCCAGCCTGGGCGACAGAGCAAGACTCCGTCTCAAAAAAAAAAAAAAGAACCTGACAAAGATGTTTTTCCAAAAGAGGCTTCAAAAGGCAGGAAGGTGGCCAGGTGCAGTGGCTCATGCCTGTAATTCCAGCACTTTGGGAAGCCAAGGTGGGTGGATCACTTGAGGTCAGGAGTTCAAGACCAGCCTGGCCAAAGTGGTGAAATCCATCTCTACTTTTTAAAAATCAAAAATTAGGCCGGGCGCGGTGGCTCAAGCCTGTAATCCCAGCACTTTGGGAGGCCGAGACGGGCGGATCACGAGGTCAGGAGATCGAGACCATCCTGGCTAACATGATGAAACCCCGCCTCTACTAAAAAATACAAAAAACTAGCCGGGCGACGTGGCGGGCACCTGTAGTCCCAGCTGCTTGGGAGGCTGAGACAGGAGAATGGCGTAAACCCAGGAGGCGGAGCTTGCAGTGAGCTGAGATCCGGCCACTGCACTCCAGCCTGGGCGGCAGAGCGAGACTCCGTCTCAAAAAAACAAAAAAAAAAACAAATAAAAATCAAAAATTAGTCAGGCATGGTGGCGGATGTCTGTAATCCCAGTTACTCGGGAGGCTGAGGCAGGAGAATAGCTTCAACCCAGGAGACAGAGATTGTAGTGAGCCGAGATCACACCACTGCACTCCAGCCTGGATGACAGAGCTAGACTCTTTCTCAAAAAAAAAAAAAAAAAAAAAAAAAAGGCAAGAAGAAGGCTTTTATATGAAACAGCTAAGCACTACCACAAGAAATACAGGCAGATGTACAGACCTGAGACTCCAGTGGCTAGGATGGCAAGAAAAGCTGGTAACTTCTACGTACCTGTAGAACCTAAATTGGCATTTCTCATCAGAATCAGAGGTATCAATGGTGTGGGCCCAATGGTCTGAAGCCTTCCCTTTGCCACATCTTCAGTGGCACCTTTGTTAAACTCAAGAAGGCTTTAGTTAACATGATAAGGACCGTAAGAGCATATATTACATGGGAGTATCCAAACCTGAGGTCAGTAAATGAACTGATCTATAAGGATGGTTATGGTAAAATCAGTAAGAAGCAAATTGCCTTCACAAACAACACTTTGATTGCTTGATCTCTCAGTAAATATGGCATCATCTGCATGCAAGATCAGATTCATGAGATCTATACTGTTGGAAAACACTTCAAAGAAACAGACAACTTCCTGTGGCCCTTCAAATGATCTCCATGAGGTGAAATGATGAGAAATACCACCCACTTGGTAGAAGGTGGAGATGCTGGCAACAGGGAAGACCAGATAAACAGGCGTATCAGAAGGATGAACTATGGTAACCACTGTGATTATTTTTGTAATTGGTCAGTTAATAAACAGTGACTGGTTTCAAATTGAAAAAAAATCTATTGTAGTTCTATACATCACTACAAAAAGTCAAAAAATGAAATTTTAAAATAAGATGCCACTTACAATAACATACAAAATACCAAGTTCCTAGAAGCAAATCTAACAAAACATGTAAAAAGACCAATACAAAGGCCAAGCATGGTGGCTTATGCCTATAATCTCAGTGCTTTGGGAAGCCAAGGCAAGCGGATCACTTGAGCCCAGGAGTTCAAGACCAACCTTAGCAATGTAGTGAGACCTGTCTCTATGTAAAAATTTTTAAAAATTAGTTGGGCATAGCTGCACACACCTGTAGTCCCAGCTACTTGGGAGGCTGAGGCACAAAGATCAAATCAAACCTGGAAGGCAGAGGTTATTGTAAGCCATGATCCAGCCACTGCACTCCATCTAGCCTGGGTGACACAGCCAGAGCTTGTCTCAAAAAAAAAAAGAAAAAAAGAAAAAAAAAAAGACCAATACAAATAAAAAAAAGAGCACAAAACCTGACTGAAAGAAATTAAAGATCTGGCCGGGCACAGTGGCTCACACCTGTAATCCCAGCACTTTTGGAGGCCCAGGCGGGTGGATCACCTGTGGTCAGGAATTCAAGACCAGCCTGGCCAACATGGTAAAGCCCCATCTCTACTAAAAATACAAAAGATTAGCCGGGTGTGGCGGTGGACGCCTGCCTGTAATCCCAGCTACTTGGGAGGCTGAGGCAGGAGAATCGCCTGAACCCAGGAGGTGGAGGTTGTAGTCAGCCAACATCATGCCACAGCACTCCAGCCTAGGCAATAAGAGCAAAACTTCGTCTCAAAAAAAAAAAAAGAAATTAAAGATCTAAATAAATGGAGAAAGATACCATATTCATGGATTTAAGGACTTAATATAAAACTATTAATTATCTCCCAACTCATCCATGGATTCAAAGCAACACAATTAAAATCCTGACAGGTTTGTTTCTGTGTTTGGATTTGGCAGGCTTGTTTCAGAATTTATACTGAAAGATAAAGAGCCAAGAATAACCAAGACACCCTTGAAGACTAACACCATGGCAAAACTTGCTAGACCCACTACATGTGAAACTTTTTTTTTTTTTTTTTGAGACAGAGTATCACTCTGTCACCCGGCTGTAGTGCAGTGGCTCGATCTCGGCTCACTGCAACTTCTGCCGCTCTGGTTCAAGTGATTCTCCTGCCTCAGCCTCCTGAGCAGCTGGGATTACAGGCCCCTGCCACCACGCCCAGCTAAATTTTTTTGTAGTTTTAGTAGAGAAGCGGTTTCACCTTGTTGGCCACGCTGTTCTCAAACTCCTGACCTCGTGATCCGCCCACCTCAGCCTCCCCACATGCTGGGATTACAGGCTTGAGCCACCGTGCCTGGCCTATATGTGAAACTTGATTACAAATCTGTAGTGATTAAGGCCGTATGGTAATGAGAGCAAGGATACACAAATGGATCAACATAATACAGAGTTCAAAAGCAGACATATCTAAACACTGGAATTATTTTCCAAAGGTGGCAGAATAGTAGGAAAAGACTGATTTTTTCAATAAATGGTCTGAAACAATGAGTTATTCTTGTGAAAAAAAATAAAATTTGACCTCTGCCTCACAGTCTACACAAAAATCAATTCCATGTAGAATATGGACTTATGTATAAAAGAAAATTAGGAAATAAACAACATACCCTAAATAACAAATGGGCCAAACAAACCAAAAATAAAATTAGAAAATACTTTGAGATAAATGAAAGATACAATATAACAAAACTTACGGGATGCAGTTAAAGCAGTGGTTACAGGAAATTTTATAGTTGTAAATGCCTATATTTAAAAAAGAAAATAAGAAAGACCACAAATTAATAACCTAATTGTAAAAAAAAGAGAAAACTAAACATAAAGCAAACAGAGGAAGGGAAAAATAAAGATTAGAGCAGAAATTAATTAAAAGACAAGAGAATGGAGAAAATCAATGAAACCAAAACCTGGTTCCTTGAAAAGATTAAGAAAACTTTTAGCTAGATTGACCAAGAAAAAAACAACAAACTCAATTTACTAGAATCAGAAATGAAAGAAGGAACAATACTACTGACCTTAGAGAAATAAAAAGGATTACAGAAGAATACTGTGAACAAGTATAGGCCAATATATTAGATAATTGAAGTGAAAGGGATAAATTCCTAGAAAGACATAAACCATCAGAACTGACTCAAGAAGAAATACTATTAATAGACATACAACATGGATCGATGTGCACAGACTGACTTAATGTCATTAAGAGAGTATTAAGCCCCAAACTGATCTTTAGAGTCAATGCAATCCCTAAAGAAAGAAATTAGATTAATAATTTAAAAACTGCACTGAAATAAAAAGCCCAGGCCCAGATGGCTTCACTGCTTAATTATACCACTTAAAGAAGAGTTAATACCAATTCTTCACAAACTCTTCCAAAACACAGAAGACAGAACTTTTCCCCTTATACTATGTGGCTAGTATTACCCCAATACCAAAACCAAAAAAAAAAAAAAAATTACAAGAGAAGAAAATGACCAATATCTTTTTTGAATATGGACACAAAATCCTCCAAAAAGTTCTTAGCAAATGGAATCCTGTAATACATTAAAAAGATTATTCGCCGGGCGCGGTGGCTCAAGCCTGTAATCCCAGCACTTTGGGAGGCCGAGACGGGCGGATCACGAGGTCAGGAGATCGAGACCATCCTGGCTAACACGGTGAAACCCCGTCTCTACTAAAATACAAAAAACTAGCCGGGCGAGGTGGCGGACGCCTATAGTCCCAGCTACTCGGGAGGCTGACGCAGGAGAATGGTGTGAACCCAGGAGGCGGAGCTTGCAGTGAGCTGAGATCCGGCCACTGCACTCCAGCCTGGGCGACAGAGCGAGACTCCGTCTCAAAAAAAAAAAAAAAAAAAAAAAAAGATTATTCATGATGACCAAGTGAGATTTATTCCAGGAATACAAGGGCAGTTTAACATTCAAAAATCAATTAATATAATATACCATATCAATAGAATAAAAACCAAAAACTAAATGATCATCTCAATAGCTACAGAAAAAGCAGTTCCATTTAACATCCTTTCATGATAAAAACATTTGGAAGTTCCCCCACTTGAGAAAGAACATTTACAAAAAACCCACAACTAACATCATACTTAACAGTGAAATACTGGATGATTTCCACCTATGATCAGGAACAAGACAAGGATATCTGCTCTCAGCACTTCTATTCAACACTGTACTGAAGGTTCTTGTCAGGCCTCTGAGCCCAAGCCAAGCCATCACATCCCCTGTGACTTGCACGTTCGCCCAGATGGCCTGAAGTAACTGAAGAATCACAAAAGAAGTGAAAATGCCCTGCCCCGCCTTAACCGATGACATTCCACCACAAAAGAAGTGAAAATGGCCGGTCCTTGCCTTAAGTGATGACATTACCTAGTGAAAGTCCTTTTCTGGGCTCATCCTGGCTCAAAAAGCTCCCCCACTGAGCACCTTGTGACCCCCACTCCTGCCCGCCAGAGAACAACCCTCCTTTGACTGTAATTTTCCTTTACCTACCCAAATCCTATAAAACGGCCCTATCCTTATCTCCCTTCGCTGACTCTTTTCGGACTCAGCCCACCTGCACCCAGGTGATTAAAAAGCTTTATTGCTCACACAAAGCCTGTTTGGTGGTCTCTTCACACGGACTGCATGACAGTTCTAGCCAGGGCAATTAGACAAGAAAAAGAAAGAAGAGGCATCCAGACTGGAAAGGTAGTAGTAAAACTATCCTGATTCACAAATTAATCTTATATATGGAAAATCCTCCCGAAAATCTGCAAGAAAGCAAATAAATGAGTTCAGCAAGGTTTCAGGATACACTCAATACAAAAATCAGTAGTATTTCTATTCTCTTGCAATGAACAATTAAAAAATGAAATTAAGGAAACAAGTTAATTTACAATAGCATCAAAAATAATAAAATAGTAATAAATATAACAAAATAAATGGAAAACTCGCCCCATAAAAACCACCAAATATTGTTGAAAGAAATTTAAAAATGCCTAAATAAATGGAAAAATATTCCATGTGAATGGATTTAAAGACTTAACGTTATTAAGAGAGCATTAATCCCCAAACTGATCTTTAATGCAATCCCTATCAGAATCCAATCTAGGTTCTCTGTTGGAATTGATAAGCTGATTATAAAATTCATATTGAATTGCAAGAGATCAGAGTAACCAAAACAAGCTTGGAAAACAAGCAACAAATTAGGAGGCCTCATACTTCCTGATTTCAAAACTTGTTACAAGTAAGGTAGTGTAGTATTAATGTAAGGATAGACATATAGACCAATGGAAGAAAACTGAGTCCAGAAGAAATGAATCGGTCTATGGTAAACCGATTTTCAACAAGGGTGCCAAGACCATTCAAAGGATGAAAGAATAGTCTCTTCAACAAATGGTGCTGAAATAATTGGATATTCACATGCAAAAGAATCAAGTTGGACTTTTACCTCATGACATTTATAAATGTTAATTCAAAATGGATCAGAGACCTAAAAGCTAAGATTATAAAACTCTTAGTGGAAAAACCAGGGGAAAATCTTCATGGCCCGGGACTCGGCAATGGAATCTTAGATATAACAACAAAAGCACAAGAAACAAAAGGCAAAAAAAAAAAAAAAAAAAAAAGAGATAACTTTGACTTCATCAAAATTAAAAACTTTTGTGCTTCAAAAAAAACAGTATTAAGAAAATGAGCCGGGCGCGGTGGCTCACGCCTGTAATCCCAGCACTTTGGGAGACGGAGGCAGACGGATCACGAGGTCAGGAGATTGAGACCATCCTGGCTAACGCGGTGAAACCTCGTCTCTACTAAAAATACAAAAAAAAATTAGCCAGGCATGGTGGCAGGCGCCTGTAGTTCTAGGTACTCGGGAGGCTGAGGCAGGAGAATGGCGTGAACCCAGGAGGCAGAGCTTGCAGTGAGCCGAGATGGCGCCACTGCACTCCAGCCTGGGCAACAGTGCGAGACTCCGTCTCAAAAAAAAAAAAAAAAAAGAAAAGAAAATGAAGAGACAATCTTCTACAGGATAGGAGAAAATATTTGCAATTCATGTATCTGATAAGGGACTGTACCTAGAATATATAAAGAACACGTGAAACTCAATAACAAAAAGACAAATAACTTATTTCAAAAATGGGCAAAGAATAAACATTTCTACAAAAAAGATATGCAAATGGCCAACAGGCACATGAAACAATGCTCAACATCATTAGTCATCAGGGAAATGCAAATAGAAACCACAAGATTCCACTTCACACCACTAGAATGGATGGCTAGAGTCAAAAAGTCAGCTGATAACAACTGTTGGCAAGAACGCAAAGAAATCAAAATGCTTATAAACTGCTGGTGGGAATGTAAAATGGTGCGGTTACTTTAGAACACTCTGGCAGCTCCCCAGACAATTAAATATAGAGTTACTATATGACCCAGCAATTCCACTCCTAGGTATAAACCCGAGAGGACTGAAAACATACATACAAACAAAAACTTACACAAAAAGTATAATGTTTATAGAAGCAGCATTCATAATAGGCAAAAGGTGGAAACAATACAAGTGTCTATCAACTGATGAATGGAAAAAACTAAAAAAGGTAGATTCATAAAACGAAATATTATTTGGTCATAAAAATGAATAAAATACTAATACATGCTACAACATGATGAACCTTGTAAACATTATGCTAAGTAAAAGGTGCCGATCATAAAGACCAAATATTATATGATTCCAAATATATATGAAATATCCACAGCAGGCAAATATATAAAGACAAAGTACATTAGTGGTTGCTTAGGGCTGGGGGATGGGGCAACAGGGGTTGATAGTTGAAGGGTATGACTTTTTTTTTTTTTGAGATGGAGTATCGGTCACCCAGGTTGGAGTACAGCGGCACAATCTCAGCTTACCGCAACCTCTGTCTCCCAGATTCAAGTGATTCTCGTGTCTCAATTTCCTGAGTAGCTGGCATTACAGGTGCATGCCACCACGCCCAGATAATTTTTGTAATTTTTAGTAGAGACAGGGCTTCACCATGTTGGCTAGGTTGGTCTCGAACTCCTGACCTTGTAATCCACCTGCCTCGGACTCCCGAAATGCCGGGATTACAGGTGTGAGCCACTGTGCCCGGCCATTTCTTTTATTTTTTTGAAGACGGAGTCTTGCTCTGTTGCCCAGGCTGGAGTGCAGTGGCGCAATCTCGGCTCATTGCAACCTCTGCCTCCCAGGTTTAAGCAATTCTCCTGCCTCAGCCTCCCAAGTAGCTGGGACTACAGGCACACGTGGCCACGCCCAGCTAAGCTAATTTTTTGTATTTTAGTAGAGTCGGGGTTTCATTGTGTTGCCTAGGCTGGTCTTGAACTCCTGAGCTCAGGCAATCTGCCCGCCTTGGCCTCCCAAAGTGCTAGGATTACAGGCATGAGCCATCGTGCCTAGCCAACATTTCTTTTCAAGATAATGAAATGTCCTAAGATTGACTATGGTGATGGTTGCACTTAAGCTGTGACTATACTAAAAAACCAATTGTACACTTTAAAAGGGTGAATTGTATATGTTAATTATATCTCAATAAAGCCATATATAAATAAAACTATAAAATGAAGATGTAGGTCATCATATCTACGTTAGAATGAAAGTGACCTTTCCAAAAACGTGACACCAATGTTAGAAACCATGTAAGAAATATTTCACGTGAAACACATCCTTTATGTTCTGTTCTATTTAAAATACGTATTAGGGTTTTGTCTTTTCTAATTTACTAATCTTTGTCTTTTAACTGGAGAACTTAATCCGGCCGGGCGCGGTGGCTCAAGCCTGTAATCCCAGCACTTTGGGAGGCCGAGACGGGCGGATCACGAGGTCAGGAGATCGAGACCATCCTGGCTAACATGGTGAAACCCTGTCTCTACTAAAAAATACAAAAAACTAGCTGGGCGACGTGGCGGGCGCCTGTAGTCCCAGCTGCTTGGGAGGCTGAGGCAGCAGAATGGCGTAAACCCAGGAGGCGGAGCTTGCAGTGAGCTGAGACCCGGCCACTGCACTCCAGCCTGGGCGGCAGAGCGAGACCCCATCTCAAAAAAAAAAAAAAAAAAGTAGATACAGTTTTTAAAAAGATGGCATCAGAAAATATAATCCTGAGCTTTCTTTTTTCTTTTCTTTTTTTTTTGAGATGGAGTCTTGCTCTTGTTGCCCAGGCTGGAGTGCAGTGGCGCAATCTTGGCTTACCGCAACCTCTGCCTCCTGGGTTCAAGCAATTCTCCTGCCTCAGCCTCCCAAGTAGCTGGGATTACAGGCATGTGCCACTATGCCCAGCTAATTTTGTATTTTTAGTAGAGATGGGGTTGCATCATGTTGGTCAGGCTGGTCTCAAATTCCTGACCTCAGGTGATCCACCCACCTTGGCCTCCCAAGGTGCTGGGATTACTGGTGTGAGCCACTGTGCCTGACCGGAAATGATATCTTAAACAAGATACAGAAAGCACTAAACATAAAGAAAAAGATCAATGTGACTATGTTTCAGTCTATAAAATCTTTAATAATTACAAATATTTCTGAGAGTTTACTATGTATATCAAGTTAAGGACTTTACATACCTCATACCATTTAATCTTCACAAGAACCTACGATGAGTCAATACCATTATTTTCCCTGTTTCACAGATGATGCTTAAGGAGGTTAAGTATTTCACCTGAAGTCACATAGCAACTATGCCAGGGTTGAAATTTGGGTCTATCTGATTCCAAGTCCAAACTCATAATCACTACCCTAGAGGCCATGCCAGTTTTGGGGGAGAAGTTCTTCAACTCTTCAGTCTCTAAAACCAACAGCTTTCTCCTCTTTTATTTTATTTTTTTAAACCAGTATCTTACATTCAATGTTTCCATTTTTTCATCATCTACTTGCCATCCCTTCTGCCATACCCTTTATGGGAATTTCCAATCTGGGTTGTTATTCACTCACTCCTGATCTCCTTGCAACCTAGTTTCAAGCTCCAGTAATAATGATATCCTAATCAGATAAGGAAATGTAGGAAACTAATTAAAACAGCCTTTTCTCAGTCTTCATTTCTACTGACATTTTGTACCTCCTCCTTCTTTAAATGTGATTCTCCTTAATTTGTCAGTCATACTTTTAATTTCTCATTCAACAAATAAGTAGTTGGCATCAACTTTGTGCAAGCATTGTGCCCAGTCCTGGGAAACAAATGTCAAAAGACACAGTCTCAACCATCAATGAGCTTGTTTAGATTGAAGGTAAGTAGGCAACTAACAAATAATAAGCAGAATGGAGACATTTTGTGTGTGTGTATTGCAGTATATTTTAGTGGTTAAGTCTATGTTGGAGTCAGACAAAAGTTTGAGATCTGAATTTGCCACTTGTTACGTTAGTCACATAAGTATGAACAAGTTACTCAAAGTACTTTAAGAATTAAGTCAATCATTATAAATTATTTCCTGTTTACTTTAGAAAAGCAGGATGCTATTGGTGCTTGTGAGAGACTAAACAATGTAATATATACCCCGTTATACAAGTTAGAAGAATGCCTGAATTTAAATAGTTTATTAAAATTATAATAATTAAACATAAACTCTATTTTATTGCTACCAAAAAAAGTTCTTCAAGTACATTTAACATAGCCTTCTACTGCTGGACTACATTATAAAATCAATATATAAACTACATTGACACAATGTCAAAGGAAAAAGCTTGCCTTTTGGGGTTAGAAGTATACTCTGATGTCCTAACTTGGATAATTCTAGGTGTATCCTATAGATAGGATATTGAATAACCATACTAGACTATGGAAAAGAGATATACAGACAAACTGTAAACATTTAATAAATTGGACCATACACCAAAATTGGTAAATTTCCCCAAGACTGACTCTTGCTCTGTTGCCCAGGCTGGAGTGCAGTGGCACAATCTCGGCTCATTGCAACCTCCTCCTCCTCCCAAGTTCAAGAGATTCTCTAGAAAGGCAAGAATGTATTTCATTTATTTGTTCTTACTAATGGGTGAAAACTCTAAAGATACCAGATTGCAAATCCAGTCTATTACTAAACTGCTAATGCTGGAAACAAGCCAATTAGGCAGACTTGGGGGACTCTTTAGTTGAAATGACCATTATCCCAAGAATGTATTTTATTTAATATATATGTATATACTATGTGCTCAAGTGTATACTAAGCAATTCAATTTGGAGGGCAAGGGTAGGATTTTTAAAGTTTGACACATGCAGAAATTTTACATTTAAATTTTGGTGTCTTCTGACATCAACTAAAGTAATAACCATGTTAAATTATCTATTTATATCCATATATTTGTATATAGATATAGTGCAAAACATATTATCTATTCTATATCTATGTATCTACCTATATCGATATATTGTATATGTATATATGTGTATATGTTAAATAAAATTGTTATTAAAATGTTAGTAAAGTTACATGTTATTTAAAACATGTTAAATGAAATAAGAGGAGGTAACAACCTATGGCCTCCTGCGTTTTCTCGGTTTCCTATAAAATGAGAACTACAATAGCCTCTCGTCAGGGAAATTAAATAATAGATTTAAAGTGTTCTGCATGGTACCTACAAGTTAGCCAATTTCTAAGTATTTATAAAACGTCCACCATTTTTGCCTCTTGGGCTAACCTTAAAAAGAAGTTGACATGTACCAAGCAGAGAAAGAAGGAAATCATTCCAGGAGGGAGAATGCTGCACACGAAGCTATGGTGGTAAGAGAATATGGCCTGTGGAACAAATTCAGTGGTTGAACTGAAGATAACAAGACTGACTAAAAGCAGGAACACTATTTAAAGGGCCAAAATAAGAGGTGAGAAACTCCTGGATTAGAATAGTAGCCAAGGAGAAGAAGGGATAGATAAAAGAGCTATCTAGGATGTATAGCTGATAGGAACTAAGGGATGATTACATGGAGATGAAGAAGAGAGCAACAGATATGCCAGGTTTCTAATGTGGTTTACTGGATGTATGTTGGTGACATTCAATCGCAGAGCCACACACATATTTTAGAGGAAGAAGCTGAAGCATTTGTTTTTTGTTTTTTTTTGAGACAGAGTCTCACTCTGTTGCCTAGGCTGGAGTGCAGTGGCTCAATCTCAGCTCGCTGCAACCTCTGCCCACCCCCCACCCCCCGAGTAGCTGGGATTACAGGCATGCGCCACCACACCTGGCTAATTTTTTGTATTTTTAGTAGAGATGGGGCCATGTTGGCTAGGCTGGTCTCAAACTCCTGGTCTCAAGTGATCTGCCTGCCTCGGCCTACCAAAGTGCTGGGATTACAGGCATGAGGCACAGTGCCTGGCCAGAAGCATTTGGTTTTAAACATAAACATTTAGTTTTTTTTTTTTTGAGACGGAGTCTCACTCTGTCACCCAAGCTGGAGTGCACTGGCCAGATCTCAGCTCACTGCAAGCTCCGCCTCCCGGGTTCACGCCATTCTCCTGCCTCAGCCTCCCTAGTAGCTGGGACTACAGGCGCCCGCCACCTCGCCCGGCTAGTTTTTTGTATTTTTTTTAGTAGAGACGGGGTTTCACCGTGTTAGCCAGGATGGTCTCGATCTCCTGACCTTGTGATCCGCCCGCCTCGGCCTCCCAAAGTGCTGGGATTACAGGCTTGAGCCACCGCGCCCGGCCACACATTTAGTTTTAAATGTAAGGCATCTCAGTAAAATCATCTACAATTTAATGGACATAACACACAGAATTCAGAAGTCAACATTCTTTTTAGAATATCTAATAAACATATAATTATGTTCTTATAGAATCACACTGGCAATGACAAAGGGATATTAATCAAGACTTACAGATAGTAGAGTTTCATGAATAACTTGGAAAGTATAAAGTAATTCAAATTGGAATGAAGTACATTAAAAACACACTTCCATCAATACCTCAGCTGCTCTGCCGTTGTAAAGGCGAAAATGATTACAGGCTTTAAGATTGAGTGCGATGGTACTATCAGGAATTTGCTGAAGGTAAACAGCCAAAACTTCTTGAGACACATCATAGTAATCCAACTTGTAGTAGCAGAGGGCCACATAAACATTGAGGGCAAGGTATTCCCTATGAGATGAAATAATTAGGGTTAACCATTTAAGTCTACTTCACAGAAATGTCAAATTACAAAGCTCAAACGGACAAGGCAAAGAGGACAGTTCATGAATCTGCCTTAGGAAGAAAGAGGGTAAGATATAATCAGTATAATTATTTTCTTTTTGCATTGTAATATTTGGGTGTTTTGATATAAGTAGAGTGAAGGATGACAACTAGAGAAGAAAGGGAAAGTTCATGCTGTTCATACTGAAAAACTAATATATGTGATAATTGAACATAAACACAAGTACACTCCACAGAGAAGACCAACAGACAAGACACGTAGGCTTGATGGCTGGAAATGGAAGCAAGTACGAGGTAATGCAAAAGAGGATGGAAGGAAGGGGGATGAGATATTTTTGGGAAGGGAGAGAGAGGCCAAGTGTTTAGTGATAAAGTTGGAATGTAAATTCTTAAGAATGGTTTGTATCTAATTTTGTCAGCAAGTTACCTACAGTGTAACTATAACACTAAGTTTGATACATCTAGACCATACATTTCAACAGGGGTAATATCAATATCACCCCCAAAGGGGAAAAATTGATTCTTATGGGAGGATGAAAAAATCATATTCATTTAATATGTAAAGCACAGTTATACATATAGTACATACATGGATATATATTTATATATATATATAAGTATATTAAAATTTCATAGGCCGGGCGCGGTGGCTCAAGCCTGTAATCCCAGCACTTTGGGAGGCCGAGACGGGTGGATCACAAGGTCAGGAGATCGAGACCATCCTGGCGAACACAGTGAAACCCCGTCTCTACTAAAAATACAAAAAACTAGCCGGGCGAGGTGGCGGGCGCCTGTAGTCCCAGCTACTTGGGAGGCTGAGGCAGGAGAATGGCCTGAACCCAGGAGGCGGAGCTTGCAGTGAGCTGAGATCCGGCCACTGTACTCCAGCCTGGGCGACAGAGCGAGACTCCGTCTCAAAAAAAAAAAAAAAAAAAAAAAAAATTTCATGGGAGGGCAATTGGGGGAAGAGTCTTTTAGAAGGGTGATAATGCAAAAAAAGGTAGAGAAAGCCTGATTTAGACAATATCTAATTCTTAATCTCACCAAATTATCAACTAAACAGATTTGAACGCATGGTGGTACTAGATCCAGAGGACACTAGATTCTCAAACTAGTTACAGAAGAAACTAAAAAAATGAAAAAAATGTAGAGTAGGCATAAAAGGACACAGACCTGTTATCTAGCAGTATTCGCTTATATATATCAATAGCTTCTTGGTAGTGAGATCGCATATAGTGGATTGAGGCCAAACTGAGTTGATCTTCTGTGACATCCTGAAGATTTTGATGAAAGCTCATCAATTTTTTCTCATCATTAAACTAAAATTGTGAGAGTGGAAAAGACATGTTAAGATTCACATTAGTGTTGCTAGAGAAATCAATATCTATGTGATAGAGATTTTAACTCTTCCTTCTGTAGCCATTGTGTCTCTCTCTTCTTCCTATTTCCCTTAGGTTCCTTGTCTTCTATTTCATTTCCTCTGCAAAGAAAGAATGCAAGGCCGGGCGCGGTGGCTCAAGCCTGTAATCCCAGCACTTTGGGAGGCCGAGACGGGTGGATCACAAGATCAGGAGATCGAGACCATCCTGGCTAACACGGTGAAACCCCGTCTCTACTAAAAATACAACAAACTAGCCGGGCGAGGTGGCGGGCACCTGTAGTCCCAGCTGCTCGGGAGGCTGAGGCAGGAGAGTGGCGTGAACCCGGGAGGCAGAGATTGCAGTGAGCTGAGATCCGGCCACTGCACTCCAGCCTGGGCGACAGAGCGAGACTCCGTCTCAAAAAAAAAGAAAGAATGCAAATAGCCTCGGGAGGCATAGCTTGACAACCACAGTGGAAAGTCCTTAGGTTATAGTTAGTATTATTTGACCCCTCCCCTTATCTTTTCTTTATATTTTCTCCCTTTCCTTTTATTTTCTGTCTAGTCTCTTTACTAACACCTGGTAACATTTTTAATCTGTTCTTTTTTTTTTTTTTTTTTTTTTTTGAGATGGAGTCTTGCCCTGTCCCCCAGGCTGGAGTGCAATGGCATAATCTCGGCTCACTGAAACCTCTGCCTCCTGGGTTCAAGCAATTCTCCAGCCTCAGCCTCCCAAGTCACTGGGATTACAGGTGCATGCCACCACCCCTGGCTAAGTTTTTGTATCTTTAATAGAGATGGGGTTTCACCATGTTGGCCAGGCTAGTCTTGAACTCTTGACCTTGTGATTGGCCCGCCTTGGCCTCCCAAAGTGCTGGGATTACAGGCGTGAGCCACTGTGCCTAGCCAATCTGTTCTTTCATATCTCATTCTGCTTGGGAGACAATAGGGAATCAAAATGTACTTCTCATCATGTAACTTGGTGAATTCAATTTTTAATTTCCTGCTCAACATTTTTTCATCCTTTCTCCAGTTACCATACGTTGTTGTTGTTTGAGATTGTCAGAATTCTTTTTTTTTTTTTTTTTTTTGAGACGGAGTCTCACTCTGTCGCCCAGGCTGGAGTGCAGTGGCCGGATCTCAGCTCACTGCAAGCTCTGCCTCCTGGGTTTATGCCATTCTCCTGCCTCAGCCTCCCGAGTAGCTGGAACTACAGGCGCCTGCCACCTCGCCCGGCTAGTTTTTTGTATTTTTTAGTAGAGACGGGGTTTCATCGTGTTAGCCAGGATGGTCTCGATCTCCTGACCTCGTGATCCACCCGTCTCGGCCTCCCAAAGTGCTGGGATTACAGGCTTGAGCCACTGCGCCTGGCAGATTGTCAGAATTCTATTCCAACCTTATAATGCTTATTTTGTTAGATGGCTGCTGCAAATACTAGTTGCCTTTTGCTTATATATGGGGCAGAACAGATATATTTTTGACAGTGACCCTTAATACATAGATTGCTCACTACTGCCTGATACAGAGAATGACTTATTAGCTTAAAAATTTTGTAAAGAATTGTCTTCTGTAGACTATCTAGTTACATGGAAAAATGTTTATGATACACTTTTAAGTGAAAAGCCTGGTTATAAAACAGAATATATACTATGATCCAAATTTGGCAATATAATATACATATATATATACACACATAAAAATACAAATTTTTTATAGACTGGAAGAAAAGAGAGTAAAATATTACAGTGTTAGCTTTAAGTGGCAGTCTTACAAGAAATCTTGATTTTTGTGTGTATTTTGTTATTTCCTAAAAGTACTATGATAAACGTATTATTTTTGTAATCAGAAGAAAAACACAGTAAAATATATTTATTTAAATTCAATCAAAGACTTTCACTACTAAATAATATTAGAGAAGCTTGTAGTATGCAGTGCTCCCACCAAGAACACCTAGAAAATCTTAAAAACTACTGAAAAATCTGTGTAAGAAGGGCCGGGGCGGTGGCTCACACCTGTAATCCCAGCACTCTGAGAGGCTGAGGTGAGCAGATCACTTGAGCTCAGGTACGTGAGACCAGCCTGGGCAACATGGTGAAACCCTGTCTCTACAAAAATTAGCTGGGCATGGTGGTGCACACTTGTAATCTCAATTACTTGGGAGGCTGAGGCACAAGGATTGCTTGAGCCTGGGAGGCAGAGGTTATAGCAAGCTGAGATGGCGCCATTGCACTCCAGCCTGGGTGACTGGGAGTGAAATCCTGTCTCAAAAAAACAAAAAAAAAAAATCTGTGTGAAGGGTTCATAGAGCTACCAAGTGAGTGAAGACTTGAGATACCAAGATCCCAAGCAGAACAAAAGTGCAAAGAGGTGATTCTGATATTTAGTACCATTTTTTCTCTAATGGTACCTACCAATTCTCAATTGGTGGCTAAGTTGCTGAAAACTAAGTAGAGCTTCAAGAAGTCTTATGGGCTTAATGGACAAAAAAAAAATAGAGATTGGGGCCCACCAAGTTATCAGTTGGGACCCCTGGAAAGCTACCCTAGAAACAGAGGTAAAATGGAAATAGACCAGCTTTAAATCGTTGTAATCTCTGACAGGTATCGGTTGATTTGCCTCTTTTCTATGTGCTTGCCGGAAGTAAAAGTAAATTCTAAATCCTCTCTGGAAGAAGACAAAATCATCCAGATACTCAAATTATCTCTGTATATTTTAATATACAATAGCCAGCATTAAACACAATATTGCCAAGCAAACCAGGAGATAAGAACATTTGACTGAAAACCAAGAAACAGCTGTCCAGAGATACACTATAGGAATTACTAGACATGGATTTTAAAAATAACTGTTATTAATATGTTTAAGAAATTATATTAAAAATTAGGAAATTTTAACTGGAAATTAGAAATTTAAAAAGTAATAAAATGTGATTTCTAAAAATAATACAATAACTGAAATGAAGAACAAAATAGATAAATGGAATAGCTGATTAGACAGCTGAAGAATGATGATGAGTAAAATAAATTTCTGCAGGAAATATATAGAAAATGTGACAAAATGTTTACATGTGATACAAAATTAAAGGTCTACATACCTACATGTTACTGGGAGCCTAAAAGGAAAGAAGAGTATAGAGTAGAAGCAAAATTTGAAGTAATAATGACCAAGGATTTTTTTAATTAAAAAAAGAAAAAACCTCAAGCAAGCACTATGAACCTGATGCAGTGTAATACAAAGAAAACCATATCTGGGAATACGATAGGAAAAGTGCTAATAACAAAAACCAATGTATAAATCTTAAACATGATCAGAAAAAACCATCTTCACAGGAGCAACAGTAAGACTGGTGGCTAACGTCTCAGTAGAGACAAGGTCCTAGGAAGCAATAAAGCAACATCTTCAAAATGCTAAGCAAAATAATTACCTACCTAGAACTCTACACTGAGAAAAAAATGCTTTAAAAAAGATAGTCAAATAAAAATATGTTTAGACAAAAACTGAGAGAATTCATCACCACTAAAGGAAATATTAAAGGAAATTCCTTAAATGGAAAATGATTTTAGATAGGAGCACAAACATGCAAGAAGAAATGAAGAGCAATGGAAAGAATAAATATGGCTAATAATAAATGAATATTCACTGCATAAAACAGTAATAAAACAGTCTTATGGGATTAGAAACATATAGACACTTAAAATATATTTCAAATTTGTACATAAGATGGAGAGTAAATGAGTTTAAATGATCTAAGGTCCTTTAATTTTCTAGAAATTGGTAAAAGTACTAATTAATATCAAACTTTTTAGTATGCAAAAGACACATGGTAACTGCTAAAATAATGTTAAGAATGTACATAACTAGCAAGCCAATTGAGGAGAAATATATAGTTTTAAAAATCAATCCATCTGTAATTCCAGCACTTTGGGAGGACGAGACGGGCGGATCACGAGGTCAGGAGATCGAGACTATCCTAGCTAACACGGTGAAACCCCATTTCTACTAAAAAAAATACAAAAAATTAGCCAGGCGAGGTGGCGGGCGCCTGTAGTCCCAGCTACTCAGGAGGCTGAGGCGAGAGAATAGCGTAAACCCGGGAGGCGGAGCTTGCAGTGAGCTGAGATCCGGCCACTGCACTGCAGCCTGGGCGACAGAGCGAGACTCTGTCTCAAAAAAAGAAAAAAAAATCAATCCAAAAAAAGACAAGAAAGGAGAGAAAAAGGAACATAGACCACATGGACCAGCTGGGCAAACAGAGAACTAATAACAGAATGGTAGTTACAAAGCTAACCGTATTTGTAAATACATTAAGTAAATGGATTATATACTAGAGGTTTTTTTTAAATAAAGATTTTAGGCCGGGCGCGGTGGCTCAAGCCTGTAATCCCAGCACTTTGGGAGGCCGAGACGGGCGGATCACGAGGTCAGGAGATCGAGATCATCCTGGCTAACACGGTGAAACCCCGTCTCTACTAAAAAAATACAAAAAACTAGCCCCGGGAGGCGGAGCTTGCAGTGAGCTGAGATCCGGCCACTGCACTCCAGCCTGGGCGACAGAGTGAGACTCCGTCTCAAAAAAAAAAAAAAAAAGATTTTAACTGGATTTTAAAACCCACAAAACTCATTTATATGCTGTTTATAAGAGTCACCTTAAATTTAAGGACATGGAAAGGTAGAAAGTAAAAGAATAGATGAGACATATAATAGGCAAATGCTACCAAAAGAGCTAGTATAGCTTACAAATATGACAAAGAGAAATCTTTTAGAGATGAGAGCTATTTCATGATAATATATGTTTTAGTCTACTAGGAAGACACTATTGCTAGACAGTCTACTAGCAATTCTAAGTTTGTGTGCACTTAATGACAGTCTGAAAAACATGTAAGGCAAAACTAAAAAGAGAAAGAGACAAGGTGACAATTGTGATGTGGAATTTCTAAATGTACCAAAAATAATTATTTTCGTATAATGCCTGTGGATGATTAAACTTTCTGTAAAACAACTTAGCAATATCAATTAAAAGTTTTGGGAACTGTGCGCTTTCAGACTGTAAGGAGCGTGCTGGGGGCCCAGAAGGGAAACTACGTGGCAAAGGTGACCGGGGACCGAGCATTTCAGATCTGCTTGGTAGACCTGGTGCACCACCACCATGTTGGCTGCAAGGCTAGTGTGTCTCCGGACACTACCTTCTAGGGTTTTCCACCCAGCTTTCACCAAGGCCTCCCCTGTTGTGAAGAATTCCATCACGAAGAATCAATGGCTGTTAACACCCAGCAGGGAATATGCCACCAAAACAAGATTTGGGATCCGGCGTGGGAGAACTGGTCAAGAACTCAAAGAGGCAGCATTTGAACCATCGATGGAAAAAATATTTAAAATTGATCAGATGGGAAGATGTTTGTTGCTGGAGGGGCTGCTGTTGGTCTTGGAGCATTGTGCTACTGTGGGTTGGGACTGTCTAATGAGATTGGAGCTATTGAAAAGGCTGTAATTTGGCCTCAGTATGTGAAGGATAGAATTCATTCCACCTGTATGTACTTAGCAGGGAGTATTGGTTTAACAGCTTTGTCTGCCATAGCAATAAGCAGAACGCCTGTTCTCATGAACTTCATGATGAGAGGCTCTTTGGTGACAATTGGTATGACCATTGCAGCCATGGTTGGAGCTGGAATGCTGGTACGATCAATACCACATGACCAGAGCCCAGGCCCAAAGCATCTTGCCTGGTTGCTACATTCTGGTGTGATGGGTGTAGTGGTGGCTCCTCTGACAATATTAGGGGGTCCTCTTCTCATCAGAGCTGCATGGTACGCAGCTGGCATTGGGGGAGGCCTCTCCACTGTGGCCATGTGTGCACCCAGTGAAAAGTTTCTGGACATGGGTGCGCCCCTGGGAGTGGGCCTGGGTTTCATCTTTGTGTCCTCACTGGGATCTATGTTTCTTCCACCTACCACTGTGGCTAGTGCCACTCTTTACTCGGTGGCAATGTATGGTGGATTAGTTCTTTTCAGCATGTTCCTCTTGTATGATACCCAGAAAGTAATCAAGCGTGCAGAAGTGTTACCAGCGTATGGAGTTCAAAAATATGATCCCATTAACTCGATGCTGAATATCTATATGGATACATTAAATATATTTATACGAGTTGCAACTATGCTAGCAACTGGAAGCAACAGAAAGAAATGAAGTGACTCAGCATCTGGCTTCTCTGCTACATCAAACATCTTGCTTGTTTAATGGGCAGGTATGCATTAAATAGTTTGTACAAGCAGCTTTCGTTGAAGTTTAGAAGATAAGAACATGTCATCATGTTTAAATGTTCCAGTAATGTGATGCCTCAGGTCTGCTTTTTTTTCCGGAGAATAAATGCAGTAATCCACTCCCAAATAAGCACAAAAAAAAAAAAAAAAAAGTTTTAAAGTTGCTCATACCCAATAGGTATGTCCATTTCTAGGATGTTCAGAATGACATTTTTATAAATTTTTAAAATTATAAATAATCTAAAAGTCAAATAACTAGGAAACGTTGAATAAATAATGGCACATATGATGCATTTGGTGGAATGCTATAAAACAATTTTTTAAATAAATTAAAAAATAATTTTATCATTATCAAAATAATTACCATACAGCAATTCTGAAAAGTGTATATTTATTTCTAGGAGTCAGGACAAGGTGATTTTGAGTCTGTTTCCTAAGAGATAATAGGATAGTTGACACAAATTAAACTTCTTTTTTTTTCTGAGACAGAGTCTCGCTCTGTTGCCCAGGCTGGAGTGCAGTGACATGATCTAGGTTCACTGCAACCCCCACCTCCTGGGTTCAACTGATTCTCCTGCCTCAGACTCCTCAGTAGCTGGTATTAAAGGAGTGCACCACCAAGCCCGACTAATTTTTTTTGTATTTTTAGTAGACTCACGGTTTCACCACGTTAGCCAAGCTGGTCTTGAACTCCTGACTTCAGGTGATCCACCCACTTCAGCCTCCCAAAGTGCTGGGATTACAGGCGTGAGCGACCATGACCAGTCTAAACTTCTTATATGACTGTTGCTTAAGGAGAAATAAAACCTAACATCTCTGAATAAATTCAGAGGGTAAAGAACATTGATAGAGGAGAATATCCTATACAATTAACAGTTATATTCCACTTGTTCTAGAAACCCATTAACAAGAATTTCTAATTAATTATCTCTCACTAGTGTTAGTAACAAGAAAGAAGAAAAATAAAAATATTTTTAAAACAAAAAAATGTGAAATGAGAACATAAATACCTTGTGAGCCAAGTGGAAGAGGAGGCGGTTTTGGAGTCGGCTTTTTGAAGCTGAAAAAAAAATCCAAGTTGCTTATTAAAGAACTCAATAGTCTAGCAGTCCCTTGTAGGAATGAAATGAGACTCGGACGAATCTTCCCAAATCCTTATTTATCTGATCTTAATATGTCTCTGCTAGAATACATATTGTTGGCCGGGCGCGGTGGCTCACGCCTGTAATCCCAGAACCGTGGGAGGCCAAGGTGGGTGGATCATGAGGTCAGGAGATCGAGACCATCCTGGCTAACACGGTGAAACCCCATCTCTACTAAAAAATACAAAAAACTAGCCAGGCGTGGTGCGGGGTGCCTGTAGTCCCAGCTGCTCGGGAGGCTGAGGCAGAAGAATGGCGTGAACCCGGGAGGCGGAGCTTGCAGTGAGCCGAGATCACGCCACTGCACTCCAGCCTGGGCAACAGAGACTCTGTCTCAAAAAAAAAAAAAAAGAATACATATTGTTTGAGTCTGGTCTCCACCTGCAGTAGCAGAAACAGCATCAAGAACTAGAAGAGAAATGTGCTAAGATTCTGCTCTTCTCCACTGGTTGTTCTACCCGATCCTATTACGGTGATCCACAATACAATACTCCACATGCATGGTTATAGTAACAGCCCACCTCTGTGTTGTTCATATACCAAACCAAACAGTGGTAATAGACACCCATGGTCATCTCAATGTGTGCATGAATCCACTCTCATTCACCTCTTAGTCCCAGTATTCTTTGTTAATTCCTTCTGGTATCTCCTTTTCCACAATTATACCGCCATATTTTCCTAAATACTAGCCCAGTCTCTATTCCACAGATTTTCTAGCACAATTATGTGCCATACTGAAACAGGCAGTCAGGCAAAAATGTTAACGGCTTTTAAGTTCCAAATCTCCTTTGCACTCTTGGAAAACTTTCTGATTCTGGATAACCGATTCTATCTCTTTTACAGAAAAAGTCATACTTCAATGTATAAGAAAGAAAAAAAGAAAAAATTATATGGAAATAGAGATAGCTACCATGATCACCTTATATGTGTCTAACACTGTTCTTAGCACAGATAAAGCCTAGAAATATAAGATAAAGTAAGTAACATAAAGGACCTAATAACTAAATTAGGAAAAACTACATTGATACATATGAAATAATTTGGGTACAAATCAAGAAAGGCTTTGCTGGGCGTGGTGGTGGGCACTGTCTGCAGTCTCAGCTACTCAGGAGGCTGGGGCTAGAGGATGGCTTGAACCCAGGAGTTTGAAGCTATAGCATGCTATGCGCACACCTATGAATAGCCACTGTACTCCAGCTTGGGCAACATAGTGAGACCATGTCTTTAAAAAAAAAAAGGGGGGGAGGGATAGCATTAGGAGATACACCTAATGTAAACGACGAGTTAATGGGTGCAGCACACCAACATGGCACATGTATACATATGTAACAAGTCTGCACGTTCTGCACATGTACTCTAGAACTTAAAGTATTAAAAAAAAAAAAAGTCTTCAAGTTCCATGTCTGCCATGAATTTGGGCTAAAATTCTTTATACGTATAAATTTCTACCTCGAATACATTCTTCCCTATCAAACATTACAGTGCCCACTTTCTCTGCATTTCCTTGAACTTAATTTGGTTCATCCTTTAATTAACTTTTTTTTTTTTTTTTGAGATGGAGTTTCACTCTTGTTGCCCAAACTGGAGTGCAATGGCTCAATCTCAGCTCACTGCAACCTCCGTCTCCCCGGTTCAAGCGATTCTCCTGCCTGAGCCTCCCGAGTAGCTGGGATTACAGGCATGCGCCACCACACCTGGTTAATTTTGTATTTTTAGTAGAGATGGGGTTTCTCCATGTTGGTCAGGCTGGTCTCGAACTCCTGACCTCAGGTGATCTGCCCGCCTTGGCCTCCCAAAGTGCTGGGATTATAGGTGTGAGCCACTGTGCCCAGCCATCTTTAACTTTTTCTACCATGTTTCACTTTTATTCTTATTTTCAAATTTGAGTACAATTGTCCTGAGATGAATATCATATGTAAGAAAGCAGAAGGGATGATTTCTGGATTCTTCAAACTGAAATTTCTGGGTTTCTCACTTAGAAACAGGAAAAGCAGGCCGGGCGCGGTGGCTCAAGTCTGTAATCCCAGCACTTTGGGAGGCCGAGACGGACGGATCACAAGGTCAGGAGATCGAGACCATCCTGGCTAACATGGTGAAACCCCGTCTCTACTAAAAACTACAAAAAACTAGCCAGGCGAGGTGGCGGGCGCCTGTAGTCCCAGCTACTCGGGAGGCTGAGGCAGGAGAATGGCATGAGCCCGGGAGGCGGAGCTTGCAGTGAGCTGAGATCCGGCCACTGCACTCCAGTCCCGGCGACAGAGCGAGACTCCGCCTCAAAAAAAAAAAAAAAAAAAAAAAGAAACAGGAAAAGCAGCCATAAATTTCACAGCCATAAGAGCCTGAAAAAAACTATACCTAACTACCACTAACAGCATGCCCATCCTCCCGTGATGGGGCCTAAGAAAGACACCTGGCCCTTTTTCTTCTTTTGTCCTTCTGCTTTTTGGCTGTAGCCTGGTGGGGTGTAGCACTAACTCTCTTTAATCATCGTTACTCAAATCCAATATTCTTTGAGAACTAAAGCTATTTTTTTAGCTTTCTAATATCAATTTTTTTTCTCAAGAGAAAAAGGAATAGATTAAGTTTTAAAATCTTCAAAACGACTCTTCACTATGAATGAAGAATATCAGATATAAGAGCACCTTTACCTTTAAATCCAGCTGCTTCAGCTTGTTTATACATCCCCAGAAAGAAGTAGGTGCAAGCTAGGTTCACCCAGACTTCAGAATTACAATTTTCCTCTTTTGTAGCATTTTCGTATTCCTGAAATACATAGTAAGCAGTGATCTCGTTTTGGCAGCAAAGCAATTGATGGGCCATTCTGCCATAATGGAATAGGATTTCATACTGAGATTAAGTAACTTCACATTTAGGGAATCCTACATGCTCTGCAATTATTCTATACCTGAAAAGGTTAAATGCTGAAGCTAAAGCTCAATCCTATATCTGCAGGGCTAATGTCCATATAATCTTATACTTGTGGTTTTTGTCTCCCAATTAATACTGATAGGGACTAACAAACAACAGAAACAAAAAGTAACTGAAACATTTTATTTCTGCTAACTTAAAAAGACATACAAGATACCCTTTAAGAAATTCACACGTGGCCGGGCGCGGTGGCTCAAGCCTGTAATCCCAGCACTTTGGGAGGCCGAGACGGGCGGATCACGAGGTCAGGAGATCGAGACCATCCTGGCTAACATGGTGAAACCCCGTCTCTACTAAAAAATACAAAAAACTAGCCGGGCGAGGTGGCGGCGCCTGTAGTCCCAGCTACTCGGGAGGCTGAGGCAGGAGAATGGCGTAAACCCGGGAGGTGGAGCTTGCAGTGAGCTGAGATCCGGCCACTGCACTCCAGCCCGGGCGACAGAGCGAGACTCCGTCTCAAAAAAAAAAAAAAAAAAAAAAAGAAATTCACACGTTCGCTGGGCGCGGTGGCTCAAGTCTGTAATCCCAGCACTTTGGGAGGCCGAGACGGGCGGATCACCAGGTCAGGAGATCGAGACCATCCTGGCTAACACGGTGAAACCCAGTCTCTACTAAAAAATACAAAAAACTAGCCGGGTGAGGTGGCGGGCGCCTGTAGTTCCAGCTACTCGGGAGGCTGAGGCAGGAGAATGGCCTAAACCCAGGAGGCGGAGCTTGCAGTGAGCTGAGATCTGGCCACTGCACCCCAGCCTGGGCGACAGAGCCAGACTTCGTCTCAAAAAAAAAAAAAAAAAAAAAAAAGAAATTCACACGTTCAGTTAACTTAAAATCTGATGGCTTTAATATACGACAAGTTTCATTTCATTCTAATTGCTTTCTGGCTTTTTTGGCTTCGAGGGAGTCTTCATATTTTTTAAATGTTTTGTTTTTCCTGCCAAGGATACTTTCTGAGACTCACTTTGTCAACGACATTTTCCATATACTCTCACTTTTTATCAGTCTTTCCCAGGTGCCTTTATTTCATTTTCTTACTATATGTGGGTTGTTCTTTCTATCCTCCTATGCCTTTTACAAATACTGCCAGCCTCTATTCTGTCCTTTTCACATCTTCCCTTTCCCTTCACCAACTTTGTTCCTTTGTTCTTCATTTCGCCTCCTCATTACCTCTCCTCGAATATTTTCATTTTAGTTATGGAGGTTCTTCAAATTTGCTTAGATTACATCTTGGGAATGAGAATATGTAGGAAATGTGGCTGGGAGTGGTGGCTCACGCCTGTAATCCCAGCACTTTGGGAGACTGAGGCGGGCGGATCACGAGGTTAGGAGATCGAGACCATCCTGACCAACATGGTGAAACCCCATCTCTACTAAAACACACAAAAAAATTAGCCAGGCATGGTGGCGCACACCCGTAGTCCCAGCTTCCCCGGGTGGGGGTGGTATGAAGCAGGGGAATAGCTTGAACCCAGGAGGCAGAGCTTGCAGTGAGCCGAGATCGCGCCACTGCACTCTAGCCTGGGTGACAGAGCAAGACTCCGTCTCAAAAAAGAAAAAAAGAAAGAAAGAAAGTAAATCCATAATCCCACTGATTAATTATTGTAGATGGGTAGGGTTTACAATGACCAAGAAAAACAATTTCTCCAAAACAATTCTACTTGTAAAAATATAAATATAATCATTCTTATGTCTAAAAATAACCAAGCAAAGGAAAAGTGAAGTTCTCTTGAGAGAAGACTCATGAAAGTTTTTATCAAAATGGCTTAATTTTCCTTTTCTGAAGATTTACTTAATAAATGCTAATACCAATATGTTGTACTATCTCATTAGTATGCATGTAAAAGTACAAAGTACACAAGATACATGTGCATATACAGTAGCCCTCCTTTACCCACAGGGGATATGTTTAAAGAGCCCTAGTAGATGCCTGAAATCTTGGATAGTACTGAATCTTATATATACTATGTTTTTTTCCTATACATACACACCTATGATAAAGTTTAATTTATAAGTTCGGCACAATAAGAGATTAACACCAATAATGGATAATAGAACTATAACAATATATGGTAATAAAAGTTATGAGGATGTGGTCTCTTTTGCTCTCTCTCTCTCTCTCTGAAAATATCTTATTATACTGTCCTCACCTATTTTTAGACTGAGATTGACCTTGGGTAACTCAGATTGACCTCAGGAAGCAAAACCATAGACAAGGGAGAACTACTGTAATAGAACGTATTAACATATAGACGATTACTGAAGCCATAAATTTTTACAAAGTCAGCCGGGCGCGGTGGCTCAAGCCTGTAATCCCAGCACTTTGGGAGGCCGAGACGGGCGGATCACAAGGTCAGGAGATCGAGACCATCCTGGCTAACACGGTGAAACCCCGTCTCTACTAAAATATACAAAAAATTAGCCGGGCGAGATGGCGGGCGCCTGTAGTCCCAGCTACTCGGGAGGCTGAGGCGAGAGAATGGCGTAAACCCGGGAGGCGGAGCTTGCAGTGAGCTGAGATCCGGCCACTGCACTCCAGCCTGGGCGACAGAGCGAGACTCTGTCTCAAAAAAAAAAAAAAAAAAAAATTTTTACAAAGTCAGTGGTTGCCTTCATTAACAAGTATAATTGAGGAATGCAAATAGGTAACTTCTTTTTGTTTCCTTCTGCATTGTTTGAATTTTACCATGAACGTGTATTATTATAATATAAAGTTTAATAACATTTTAAACACAGTTCTGTTTGGAAAAAACTGTTTTTACACTAACCTCCAGAGCTCTCTTGTAGTCACCCAGGTGAAAGGCACAATATCCAATCCACAAATTAGTATCCTCTTCTTCTTCCCCAACATGACGTTTGAACTTCAGGTTAAAAATGTATTTAAAAAGCATGAAAATTTGAATAGTAAACTCTCTGTTTAAAAAAAAATGCTATGTTGGGTTACTAACGAACAACAGGCAATCTAAGTATTAGAAGCATGACAATATGAGGTTTAATTAAACCTATACCTATAGGACAAGTATCTTCTTTTTTTTTTTTTTTTTTTTTTTTTGAGACGGAGTCTCGCTCTGTCACCCAGGCTGGAGTGCTGTGGCCGGATCTCAGCTCACTGCAAGCTCCGCCTCCCGGGTTCACGCCATTCTCCTGCCTCAGCCTCCCGGGTAGCTGGGACTACAGACGCCCGCCACCTCGCCCGGCTAGTTTTTTGTAGTTTTTTTTTTTAGTAGAGACAGGGTTTCACCATGTTAGCCAGGATGGTCTCGATCTCCTGACCTCGTGATCCACCCGTCTCAGGACAAGTATCTTCTAATTGTCATAGAAGTTTATATTTTCAAATATTTCACATTTGGCTTTCTGTATTTACTGATATTATATTCCAGAAAGCATTTGAGTTGCCTAACAATTCTGGGTGATATATAAGGAAGAGAATTATGTAAAATATTTAGAGCCAAATAACTGAAGGTTAGAGAGGCTGAACCATGAACTCAAGGCCACATGGCCAGTATGTGTGCTGTCAGGGACTTAAAGAAATGCCTGACTCCAAAGCTCATGTTGTCACCCTCTGTGCTCTACTGCATTTAACCTCCTGCTTCAGTCCCATTGCATTAGCACACACATATATTTACTAATAGGTTGTAACCTTTCACTGAGGACAAGCCATTAAATCTTTCTATTACCCTTGAGCAGGCTAGCTTACCAGGTCTACAAGAGTTAAGGATGTTCAGAAGACTTGGCCTCACTTATGTCCATTGTGAACAAGTATTTATGAATTCCTCAGCCAACAAAAGAAAAGCCTTATTTTGGAGGAAAGGACTGAGATCATGACAGAGAATTCTGAATTTCCACGGTAAGATAAGATTTTTTTTTTTTTCACTCTACAGGGTGATAAATCAAATAGTGAACCAACACATATTTACAGAGCATCACTATAGAACTTAAGGGGCCTCAGTCATTACAAGATGAAGACATCCCTTTGATACTTGCTTGTCTGGACTAAGAATTTACTCCTGTAGCTAACTCTACAACATTAGAAATCCTCCTCATACCAAATGCTATGAATTTGAGTATAGTGCCTTAATTCTGGAGATATTCTCATGTGAGGTCTCCCTGAATTCCCTGGAGCTACAGGAAAGCGCATGAGACTTCCTCACCCCAAACCATAGCAGTTTCCATTCCCATACAGCATGGTACTCCAACTAACTACCTAAGAATGTAAGCAAAGAGCAGAGCCTCCCTGCCAACTTAAAGGCAGTCTGGCCCTGTAGTCCCAGCATTTTGGGAGGCCAGAAGCAGGAGCATCCCTTGAGCCCAGGAGTTCAAGACCAGCCTGGGCAATATGGTAAGACCCCCATCTCTACACACACACACAAATAGCCAATCAAATGAAAATTAGCCAGGCATAGTGGCACATGCCTGTAGTCTCAGCTACTTGGAGGCTGAGGTGGAAGACTGGTGTGAGCCCTGGGAGGTTGAGGCTGCAGTGAGCCACCATCACGCCACTGCATTCCAGCCTGGGCGACAGAATGACACCCTGTCTCAAAAATAAAATAAAATAAAGGCAACCTGGTGTTATACAATAAGGAAAATGTGGTCACAGTCTTAGAGAAAAAAGAGGGAAACAGACTGACGAAAATAGATATATAGCACTCAGTCCACTGATTCACAGAACTAGAAGGTTTCTCCATGCCAACCCCCCACTGCAAAGATGAGAAGGCTGACGCCTAAAAAGCTAAACAACATGTTCAATACCAGAGCACTTAGTAAGAAGGCGAACTAGGCCAGGGGCAGTGGCTCACGCCTGTAATCCCAGCACTTTGGGAGGCTGAGGCAGGTGGATCACCTGAGCCCAGGAGTTTGAGACAAGCCTGGCCAACATGGTGAAACCCATCTCTACTAAAAATACAAAAGATTAGCTGGGTGTGGTGGCGGGCATCTGTAATCCCAGCTACTCAGGAGGCTGAGGCAGGAGAATTGCTTGAACCAGGGAGGTGTAGGCTGCAGTGAGCTGAGATTGCGCCATTGCACTCTAGCCTGAGTGACAAGAGTGAAAGTCCATCTCAAAAAAAGAAAAAAGAAAAAACAAGAAAGTGAACTATACATGGAAGATGGAGAAATACATGTAAAGCTAATTATAACAATTATTAACAGTAGATTCAGAGTAATATGGATGGAGTAGCATTTTAAGAGAAATGACTATGGCACAACACAACCAGACCATGCTGTCAGAACTCTTCATTCTTTGGTGCAACCCTTCACCCTCCTGTAACATGTGCTTCCCACAAAGCAGTTTTACAAAGCTCAGTCTCCTGGGACCATCTCCATCAGAGGCACTTAGACTACTCACCTTAAAATGTAGATTCCTGAGTACCACTGCAGACCTACAGCAGGAGCCCAGGAATCAATATCTTATTAAGTACCCTAGGTAATTCCAATGTCTATTAAAAGATGAGAACTACGGCCATGGAGATTTGAAATATTTTCTGGGGCTATAATATTTTCAACCATACGCATGTTAGAATTATTTAAATTTGATCAAAATTTTAGAACACATAATAGGAAAAAATTCATACATTGGTCAAGGGTTGGGATAAGCAATGTGTGAAATGACATTGTATTAAATGTCCCTTCACATTTTTAGATTGTAATCACCATTGGTAAACTAAACATACTCAAAAGTGGCCCTCAAGAAATTAGGTTTTTCTTTTGTTTGTTTGTTTGTTTGTTTTCTGAGACAGAGTCTTGCCTTGTACTCAGGCTGGAGTGCAGTGCAATGATCTTGGCTCACTGCAACCTCCGCCTCCCAGGTTCAAGCAATTCTCCACCCTCAGCCTCCCGAGAAGCTGGGACTACAGGTGAATGCCACCATGCCCAGCTAATTTTTGTATTCTTAAGAGACGGGGTTTCATCATGTTGGCCAGGGTCTCTATCTCTTGACCTCGTGATCCACCTGCCTCGGCCTCCCGAAGTACTGGGATTACAGGCGTGAGCCACCGCGCCCAGCCAAATTTAGTTTTTTAGTTCATTTTTTATCAGGTTTATAGTTAACTTAGAATCCGGAATCTGTACCTGACTAGATTTACAGGGAATTTGTACAGGAAGCCTCAGAATGCACGCACCTATTACAACAGCATAGCAACCAGCATTCTCACCTAGTCATTCATCTACAGTCTCGTATTCACATGCTAAGAAGCAACATTCTTTGGGCATTACCTCCAATAGGGTAATAGCTCCAGTGAAATCTCTTTTTGAAAGGAGCTCCTCTAGTTTTGGAATCTTCCTACCTTTCTTCTTTCTTTTGTCAGTAGGCTGTACGCCTCTGCCTACAGCAGGTTTGGCCCTTGAAAGCATCTGTAAAAGAAACAAAGATAGCTGTATGGTCCCATTCTGATTATCAGATTTAAACTGAGTGTTGCAGCTCTGTAGTTTGTAAGTCAAGGCCGGGCACGGTGGCTCACGCCTGTAATCCCAGCACTTTGGGAGGCCAAGGCGGGCGGATCAGGAGGTCAGGAGTTCGAGACCAGCCTGATCAACATGGTGACACCGCATCTCTACTAAAAATACAAAAATTAGCCGGGCGTGGTGGCAGGCGCCTGTAGTCCCAGCTGCTCAGGAGGCTGAGGCAGAAGAACGCTTGAACCTGAAGGCGGAGGTTGCTGTAAGCCGAGATCACACCACTGCACTCCAGCCAGGGCGACAGAGAGAGACTCCGTCTCAAAAAAAAAAAAAAAAAAAAAGTTATAAGTCAAATCCTTAACAACGAACCCCAGGGAAGCCTATTTAAACTTGCTTTGTAACAAGTATTCTAGTAGACGAGCCATCACCCAATACTTAGGAAGGACCAAACAGCTACTCCCAACTTTATCTTCACTGGCTAGAGATGCTCTAGAGATGCTTTCGCACAGCTTCTGTCATCTCAGTTTTCCCTTCCTCTGCTTCCCATCCCACGAGTGGTTTAGATGTGGGTAAATGGAGAAGCAGGAGGGAAGAAAGCATCGAGGTATTTACAGTTGCATCCCTGTCCCCCGTGGGAACACAGGGAGAGCTGGGGATTACCCTCTGTGGACACACCTAGACTTTACACAGAAGTGTGCTGGGAACCTCGAATCGCCAGCCTCAGGACCTACTCAAAGTAATCCCGCACTATTCAGAGTCACTAACCATATTGACGTCGGTCTCGTGAGTCGCCTCCAGACAGCAAAGGCCGCGCCTCAGCGTTTCGCCGCATCCACACAGGACGCTCTGTCTCCACGGCAACCCCGCCGGGAGGCTGGTACGTCGGGGAGAAAAGCTCGTTGGAGAACCAGCGCCCGCGGCTTCTTGGTTCCGTGCAGCTTCTGCCGCGGAAGAGCAGAGGTTCCTCTTGGGAGGAGAGCGTCGTTCTCTGTGCTGAGAGCGAAAGTTTGGTTGTGTCTCTATTTATGAGTTTACTTTAGGAAAAGGCGAATTGGAATGGCATTGTTTTTCAAATGCAAGTTTTCTGGGAAGGAAATTTTCAGGGACCACTTCCGTTTTGGGCCGCGTTGAACTCCATAGCAACCCTTGGCTGCGTGCACCGCAGAATCTTGGTCTCTGGCTGGTGCGGGAAGCTTAGAAAATTTCTGCTGAAGGAGTTGTAGTTCTGTGATTTGGAGGCAGGAGTGCATCAAAATACAGTTTCCTATTTCCACAGATACACCTACACACAATAGAGAACTGTAATAAATATTTGTCGATTGGATGACTTAATTTATCTATCTTACTCCGGAACCCAGTTAATACAGGGGCAACCATAGTCTTTAAATTCACAAAATCGTGAAATGTTAGAGTTGGAAGGGACCTTTCAGGACCTCTGGTCAACCCCTCAGAATTAACAGACTGAAGAACTAACATCTTGTTAGTTAACTAATGTCAGCCTAAAAAGCTCAGGGATCCAGTTGAAAGAGTTTATTCAAGTGCAAAGTGTGAGGGCAGCTATCCCGGGAACCACGGACAGCAAAGAATGGTGATCAGTGCTCCCTGGTGTAGGGAACGGTGAGGGTCGTTTATTTATTTATTTATTTATTTATTTATTTATTATTTATTTATTTTTTTTTTTGAGACGGAGTCTTGCTCTGCCACCCAGGCTGGAGTGCAGTGGCCGGATCTCAGCTCACTGCAAGCTCCGCCTCCCGGGTTTACGCCATTCTCCTGCCTCAGCCTCCCGAGTAGCTGGGACTACAGGCGCCCGCCTCGTCGCCCGGCTAGTTTTTTGTATTTTTAAGTAGAGACAGGGTTTCACCGTATTAGCCAGGATGGTCTCGATCTCCTGACCTCGTGATCCGCCCGTCTCGGCCTCCCAAAGTGCTGGGATTACAGGCTTGAGCCACCGCGCCCGGCCTGAGGGTCGTTTATATTGCCAAAAACGGGGGTGCTGTACATAATTACAGCATTTTCTAGATGAGGCTAACGTACACAGAAGATTCAATTCGCTACTATTGATTACACTCTAAGGGGGATGTTTAATATTCTATTGTAAAGAGGTAACAATCACAAGGGTCTCTGTCTCCAACGTCATTTAGTCTGAATAAAGAATAAAAAATCTGGTTAATATATAACATCAACACAAAGATCAGGAAGCAACAGTCATTCACCAGAGAAGAAAAACAGCCATGTTCTGTGATTTAGTTTACAGGGCTTAACTGTTCCTCTTGGAAGGTGCTGAAATTTTCTTTTCACATTTTCCCCTTTTCTTCAAAAGCTTTCGGAGAAAGCATTATAGAAGAATTATATTCTCAGGCCGTGTATTTGATCAAACCTCATGTCACTAGGAAGGCTCCTTCCTGGCAGTCACATCCCAAGGAGGAGGGGAAATTGGAGAGGACCAAGTCCGAATTATAAAGCAACAAGAGAAAGTAGTTCTGGAACCTGATTCAGGCTACATGGCTGCCTCTTCAATCAAACAATTATCTGAGTGGTCTTTGTTCTAATTTTCTCAGCTGTGTGTTGACCCAGTTGCAGTTAAATACCATAACAGCTCTGTAGACAAAGGCAAGACAAAACACAAACTATGATAATTCCTAAAATACATAACAGCTTTTGCCACCAAGGTCCCCAAGATCCAAATTAACTACTTAACCGGTAGCTTAGAGAGGGTTTTGGATCCGAAAGGTTAATTATTAGAGTTTTTCAAATCAGTCATTACTTTGGTGACATTATTTGATTCATCTGGGATATAAACACAGCGTTCAGTTTCTGTCATAGCACAGGTTCCTCCTTGGGCTGCAGTATGTCTAAGACCATACAATTTTGTAATACAGTCTTCTCAAGAGAGTAACTTCATTATTTAACAATGAGACATTCATGTGGCTGTCATTTAGGGCCTTTTGTGTGTAATTGGTTAGGACATCTATATGGCGAATGACATCTTCAATACCCAGTTGTGGTACAAAGACAGAAGTGAATCTAAGTGGCTTCTGGAAGGTAAGCACTTTCTATTTCTTCTGTTAAAGACACTATTGTGTAAACCTTTACAGTAAGTTCCAGATTCATCCTTTAAATGACATCCATCTGTAAACCAAACAACATCAGCCTAAGTAAGAAAAGTCTTGCAGATCAGTCCTAGGAGAAAAAAAGTTTATCAGTTAGAGTTATGCAATTATGTGGTGTTTCATCTGAAAGTGAAGGAAAAAGAGTTGCAATATTTAGCTTATTACATCTAGAGATGGTCACATGATAAGCTAAAAGAAGTGAAACTTCCTATGAAGCTAGTCTACCCATTGAATAATGTTAAGTGTGTTGTGAGTTTAGCAATGCTTCCACAGAGTAAGGGATGAAATCAGTAAGGGGAATTTCTTTTCTCCCAGATTGTTATTAAGGAGAAAGGAAAGGCCCCTTTAAGTTCGATGGAGCACCCCCATTTTTTATTTTCTGCCTCTACCTGTTGTTCTTCCCTTTTTAGTTTTTGGCAATTCTTTTTACTGTGATCAGGATTTTTGAATTAATTGAAAGCGTATAGTTAGGTCTACTTGGGGGTTTATAAGGATATTTAAAGCCTTTCTTTTTTTTTTTTTTTTTTTTTGAGACTGAGTCTCGCTCTGCCGCCCAGGCGGGAGTGCAGTGGCCGGATCTCAGCTCACTGCAAGCTCCGCCTCCTGGGTTTACGCCCTTCTCCTGCCTCAGCCTCCCAAGCAGCTGGGACTACAGGCGCCCGCCACGTCGCCCGGCTAAGGATATTTTGAAGGTCCAAATTGTGTGGACATTTGTTTCCACTGTAAATTCATAATTTTATTAGCCTTGCTCTTTTGTTTGGCCTCCTTCTCAGTTTCACCTTCAGTTATGAGACAACTGGTCAGCAAGACTGACCAAATTATGAGTCTGAGAAGTGGCGCAGCGAGGGTTTTGTCTTTTGACTATTAGCGCTAATTCTTCATCTAACCCATTTATAAAACTGGAGTTGAGAAGGGTATCATTTTGATTATTAGCGTAGCTTTCTTCAGATAAACTCAAATATTGTTTAAGTTTACTCAAACCCTCAAAATATGATATTACTGACTCATCTGGATTTTGTTGACCTTGTTGTATTTTACTACAGTCAACTACTCTTTGAAACAGTGAGGAGTGGCTTGAAGCAAAGCCTTTGCAGTTTTGTGTGTCTGCCTACAGTCCTGAGCATTTATGAAAGTCTTCTAAGAGATTTCTTTTTTCTTTTCTTTTTTTTTTTTTTGAGATGGAGCCTCGCTCTGTCGCCCAGACTGGAGTGCAGTGGCGCAATCTCGGCTCACTGCAACCTCTGCCTCCCGGGTTCACGCCATTCTCCTACCTCAGCCTCCCGAGTACCTGGGACTACAGGCGCCCGCCACACCTGGCTACTTTTTTTTGTATTTTTAGTAGAGACGGGGTTTCACCGTGTTAGCCAGGATGGTCTTGATCTCCTGATCTCATGATCCGCCCACCTCAGCCTCCCAAAGTGCTGGGATTACAGGCGTGAACCACCGCACCTGGTCTTTTTTTTTTTTTTTTTTTTTTTTTTTGAGATGGAGTCTTGCTCTTTCGCCCGGGCTGGAGTGCAGTGGCTGGATCTCAGCTCACTGCAAGCTCCGCCTCCCGGGTTTACGCCATTCTCCTGCCTCAGCCTCCCGAGTAGCTGGGACTACAGGCGCCTGCCACCTCGCCCGGCTAGTTTTTTGTATTTTTAGTAGAGACGGGGTTTCACCGTGTTAGCCAGGATGGTCTCGATCTCCTGACCTCGTGATCCGCCCGTCTCGGCCTCCCAAAGTGCTGGGATTACAGGCTTGAGCCACCGCGCCCGGCCCTGGCCTTCTAAGAGAGTTCTGTAATGGGCCTTGTCTGTCTAATCTTTAGCTTTACTTTCTGATAGTCACATATGAGTTAGTTGATATAAATCAGAATAACCAGGGCCATAAGCTCAGATATTTAATTCAAATTCTCTAGCAAAACCAATAGGATCCTGGTGAGGGTCGGGGAATTATTTAACTATGCCTTTAAGTTCTACCTTAGACCATGGTGATAAACTAAAGCAGGTTTCCCTCTACCAGATACTGGATATTCATGAAATGAAGCCAAAAAAGTGGGAGCAGGTAGGTGGAAGGGGAGGAGAAGGAAGAGAAGGTCAGTCTGGGCAAGGTAGTTCTGATAAGGAGGGATAGAGAGAAGGGGGAGCAGGAGGAGGAGAAGCAGCAGTTTCAGCAGCTTTTCTGAATTAAAGTTTTAGAGAGCTTTTCATTCTCTTTCTATAGGAAAAGAACTCTGTCACAGCCGCTTTTGCATGCTTCTGGGTAGCACTGGAAATAACTCTCCAAATTATATTATTTAATTCTAGAGCTGGCTTTTTCTAATTGTGCATGTGAGCAAACTAACTTAGGCATTTCACAAGTACCCCACTTTGGCCATTGTAATTCAGCATCTTCCTGGGTCAAGTAAGACCATTTTTCCCAACACTGACAGGAGGTAGCAGGTGCAATGACTGACACCTGCAATCTCAGCACTTTGGGAGGCTGAGGTAGGAGGATCACTTGAGCTCAGGAGTTTTAGATGAGCCTGGATGACGTAGTGAGACTGTCTCTACAAAAACTAAAAAAATTAGCCCAGCATGGGGGTGTGCCTGTGGTGCCAGCTACTTCGAAGGCTAAGGTGGGAGGATTGCTTGAGCTCCGGAGGTGGAGGTTGCAGTAAGCTGAGATCGTACTATTGCACTCCATCCTGGGTGACAGAGCAAGACCCTGCCTCATAAAACAGACACACATCCACCCATATTTATGTATGTAGGTTGTGTGTGTGTGTGTGTGTGTGTGTGTGTATAGACAGGAGGTGGCACCGTAAGTCTTGTACATAAAGTTAGCTGGAGTTTCTAAAAGTGGGTCCTCCCTTAAAGAGGACTTTGTTTTAAATGAACAGTTGACCATAATTTGTATCCTCTTTTAAACTGACCAAAGATTGAAAGGGAAAGATGTTTTGGGTCTAGTGTGCTGCTTAATAGTGATTACTCCTCAAGGTTTCACCCATGAGTCACCACTCCCCTCTTATGTGTCCCAATGAAACCCAGAAATTTCTGGGGGTTTAAGGCACCGGTAGCCCAATTCCTTATGTATGCCCACCGGGTTAAGCAGATTTCCTTGCATATTCTTCTTTGAGATTTCCCTAGAGCATAGCTACACATCCCAAGCTATGAACTCTGACATTCTTACATGACCTCAATCACCTAAGGTGCTTTTCTTCTGGGAGGAACAAGGTCTTTTGTATTTGGGACTTATGTCCTCATATGAACCCTTTTGTGAACTTTTGGTCACTCAAGAAGAAAACTTAGATGTCAATTTTAACTGAGCTCCAAAACCTGGGTCACCAACCTGGATCCAGTTTCAGACCACAATCAAAATTTTTTTTTTTTTTTTTTTGAGTCATAGTCTCACTTGGATTACCCAGGCTGGAGTGCAGTGGAATGATTTGGGCTCACTGCAACCTCCATATCCTGGGTTTAAGCAGTTCTCTGACCTCAGCCTCCCAGGTAGCTAGGATTACAGGCACATGCCACCATACCTGGCTAATTTTTGTGTTTTTAGTAGAGATGGGGTTTTGCCATATTGGCCAGGCTGGTTTCAAACTCCTGGCTTCAAGTGATCCACCTGCCTCAGCCTCTCAAGTGCTGTGATTACAGGTGTGAGCCACTGGGCCTGGCCCAAAACCACAAATTTACCTAAAGCCACAAACATTCAGTTTCTGTTTTCAGAGAGAGAACCTATTTTGTTCTCTGACCAAATTCGAACGACAGAAAGGGCCATACAAAGTCTAGCAAGTAGTTCAACAAACCTTAACTTCAAAGAAAAGTGAACGTCATAAATCTGTGAAAGGCAAAACAAGCAAACAAAACTTCTGTCTTAAAGTAGAGCTTCAGTTCCAGCTCTGTGGAGCATAGAACTGGATCGCTTGCGTAAAGTCTGAATCTCAGTCAAAGCCAGAGAGATTCAAAACCTGAGAGGAGCCTTGGCAGAGCCCCCTGCCAGTTCCAATGAGGTGGGAATGAGCAAAAGCCGCTCCTGTAGACACCAAAGCTCCGAATGTCAGCAAAGAGGCATAGATCTCAGGAGGCCTGCTTAGAGTCTCTGGATCATCAAAATGTCAATCTAATAATCAAACAGCTCAGGATCCAGTTAAAAGTTTATTCAAGTGCAAAGTGTGAGAGCAGCCATCAGGTAAACACAGACACCAAAGAAAGAATGGTGATCAGTGCTCCCCAATGTAGTGAAAGGTGAGGGTGGTGTATGTAGGCAACCCAGGTGTACTGCACAGAATTACAGCATATTACAGCATTTTCTTTCCTTTCTTTCTTTTTTTTTTTTTTTTGAGATGGAGTAGTCTCCCTCTGTCGCCCAGGCTGGAGTTCTGTGGCACGATCTTGGCTCACTGCAAGCTCCACCTCCCGGGTTCATGCCATTCTCCTGCCTCAGCCTCCCTGAATAGCTGGGACTACAGGTGCCTGCCACCATGCCTGGCTAATTTTTTTTTTTTTTTTTTTGTATTTTTAGTAGAGATGGGGTTTCACTGTGTTAGCCAGGATGGTCTCGATCTCCTGACCTCGTGATTCACTTGCCTCGGCCTCCTAAAGTGCTGGGATTACAGGTGTGAGCCACAGCGCCTGGCCAGCATTTTCTATATAAGGCTAATATACAAAGAAGATTTAATTCACTACTACTGATTACACTCTAAGGGGGTTGTTTAACATTTTGTTGTAAAGAGGTAACAATCACAAGAGTCTCCATCTCCAACGTTGTTTAGTCTAGGTTTGAATAAAGAATAGAGAGCCTGGTTAATGTATAACATCAACAAAAAGATCAGGAAGCAACAGTCATGCACCAGAGAAGAAAAACAGCCTTGTTACGTGACTCAGTTTCCAGGGCTTGACTTTTCCCTTTGGCATAATAAATTTGGAAGGTCCTGAAATTTTCTTTTTTTTTTTTCTCACAATGACAAGTTGGGCAAAATGAGGTAATTCTCCCAAGTGAATTTAAGTAATTGTGGTATTGTTGAGTTACATTACATACCCTCCTGAATAGCCTATGGAGATTCAAGTATACCATGAGCTCATGGAAGGCAGGTCTCATTTTTTTTTTTTTTGAGATGGAGTCTCACTCTGTCACCCACGCTGGCGTGCAGTGGTACAATCTCAGCTCACTGCAGCCTCTGCCTCCCAGATTCAAGTCATTCTCCTGCCTCAGCCTCCAGAGTAGCTGGGATTACAGGCACGCGCCATCACGCCCAGCTAATTTTTTGTATTTTTAGTAGAGATGGGATTTCACCATGTTGGCCAGGCTAGTCTGGAACTCCTGACCTCAAGTGATCCACCTGCTTCTGCCTCCCAAAGTGCTGGGATTACAGTCATGAGCCACTGTGCCTGGCCAGGTAGGTATGATTTCTTAGATTATATTGCATATTTCTCATGCTCTGGCAACCCACCACCACAACCCCCACTGTCCCTGCCACCCCGCTGCAATTACTTGGTGAGTAAATGAATGACTAGATATCTTACTTCACTGATTATATATATAGAAAAACATCAATATACAGAGATACATAAAGACAGCTACATGTACAGATTTCAGATAAGCACAAATTCACCAGTAATGTACTTATAATTCTTTTGGTTCCAAATTTCAGAATTATCCCTATGTTTGGTTGAATTTAAAACAAAAAATATTTCTAGCTCCTCTTTACAGACGAATATTCTTGTAGGGGAGTGAAAAATGACTTTCCTCTACTCTTCTAAGTTCCTTGACTGGGCTATGAATTAAATTGACATAAGACAGATTAACAAGAGGAAATCCATTTTAAATTATGTACATACCCATGCAAGCCCCACAAATGTGAGATTCAAAGAAGGGTCAGATGATTGAAACTTATATAGCACCCTGAGGTACAGAGGGGAATAGAGACTTTGGACTTCTGGGTGGGGAGTGGTGACACCTGTTATGAGAATATGAGGGGTGGAAGTGTATAGTGAACAAAGGTTTCTTCTTATGCAAATGAAAAGCCTCTCAAGTAATAAAGGTTCTCTTGGAGCAGTCCTCAGAAGAAGAGGTGGCTGTCTAGGTATGATGTCAACCTCTGGTCTCCCCTCCTGTGATCCAAGTTCATTGTCCCTGGTTGATAAGATTCCAGAGGAGGAGATTTATGACAATTGAGTTCCCTTTGGAGGATCCTTTGATCTGTCTTAGGCAGATAAGCAGAGCTCAGAGAAAGCCTCTGCCTGCATCTGCTCTTCCCCAAGTGACATCAGTTCAAAGTAATCAGCATGTCATAGCATCATACTTTGGGGTGGCATTTCTGAACTCCTATTGTATATTTTTGGTGATAGCTTGATATATCATTTAAATTACCATAAAACCCACACTTTTAAAGCGTGAGTGGCTTTTAGTATATTCACAGTGTGCATCCATTATCAGTATTGAATTCCAGTACACTGTTATCACCCCAGAAAGAAACCCCACACCCGTCAGCAATCACTCATTATTTCTCCCCTCCTCCCAGCCTCTGGCAACTACTAATCTCTTTATTGTCATTATATATTTGTCTATTCTGGACATTTAATATAAATGAAATCATACATATGGAGGTCCATATACCATACAGCTCAGTGTTGGAAAATTTTAAATCAGCTTAGCAAACTGTTCAATAAAATGTTTTATCCTCCTACCTTAACAAATATACCGTTATGAAGAAGGTCACGCTCCAATTTAGAATTCTCAGACTTCTCAAAATTCTGTTGTGGATGTGGCAGTGCAGAGAGGTCCAGCCCCAACCCTCAGTGCACACCCATCTCTTCTCACTCCAGGTTCTCTCTCACACCATGTAGGGCTTTGTGCATGTATGTGGACACCCAGCCCACAAACTCAAGCTATAGTCACCCAACTCAACTGTGATTTGTCATTTTCTAATAGACCTATAGGGAGGACAGACCCCAGGAAGATACCTGCTCAGGTGTGGAAACAGGCTTGGGGTTGCATCAGCAGGGAATTCAGAGTCCTGGGCACACAGCATCGTCAGGTGAGGTGCAAGGACACCTTAGCTCCATGGACTTTTCATTCCTGGCTTAGGATGTGGCCACAGTACAGAGCCCAGAGCAAGGGCTCCTCTTGCCAGGGTCTAAAGGGCTGATGATACTATAAACAACCCTACTGAATTTCCTAAGTCAATTGAAACGACCACTGACTTCCAACAGTTGGGTATAGCTTTAAATCTCTAAATTCTGGTAGAGGCTGTTTGAACTGTAGCTATAGTTATGAAGGGCAGAATATGACATTGAGTGTACTTGAGAAGAAGTTATTATTCCTAACTACAGCTCTAATGGTATTATGAAGCACATCATAACACAGGTACACAAAACCTGGTTGCGTAGGTAACAGGCAAAGTTGCAGTTTCATTGCAGCTGCAACGGATCAGTGGATTCTGAGGGACTATTAAAACATAATCCAGGTTTTGATGATTGTATGACTATAAAAATGTATTAAAAAGCATTGAATTGGCTGGACGCGGTGGCTCATGCCTGTAATGCTAGCACTTTTGGAGGCTGAGGTGGGTGGATCACAAGGTCAGGAGTTTGAGACCAGCCTGACCAACATGGTAAAAGCCCGTCTCTACTAAAAATACAAAAATTAGCCTGGCATGGTAGTGAGCACCTCTAATCCCAGCTACTCAGGAGACCGAGGCAGGAAAATCGCTTGAACCTGGGAGACGGAGGTTGCAGTGAGCTGAGATCACGCCACTGCACTCCAGCCTGGGCAACAGAGTGAGACTCCATTTCAAAAAAAAAAAAAAAGCATTGAATTGTACACTTTGAATAGGTGAATTATATAGTACTGCAAACAAAAAATAAAATTCTAAGCCCCCACCCCCCGCCGCAAACATCTGAATGGACCCCTCCCCTTAACCAAGGGCGTTCCAAAGTTAATCTGAAAAACTAGTTCAGGCCATGATGGGAAGTGGGAGCTGGACATACCTCATTCTACCCTCCTCGCTTTTGGAATTACAGACAGAATAGACTCTTTAAATCTGATAAGAAGCATTTATTATCTATTCTCTCATAAGCCTGCTACCTGGAGGTTTCATGTGCATAATAAAACCTCGGTCTCCACAACCCATTGTTGTAAACCAGACATTCCTTTCTGTTGATAATAACTCTTTCAACCAATTGCCAATCAGAAAATCTTTGAATTTGCCTATAACTTGGAAGCCCCTACTTATAAATGTCCCACCTTTCCAGACCCAACCAATGTATAGCTTACCTGTATTGATTGATACCTTATGTCTCCCTAAAATATATAAAACCAAGTTGTGGCCTGACCACCTTGGACGTATGTTCTCAGGATCTCCCAAGGGCTGTGTTGTAGGCCATTGGTCACTCATATTTGGCTCAGAATAAATCTCTTCAACTATTTTATAGAGTTTGACTCTTTTTATCAACAGTAAGTAAATTGCATCTTGCTAAATCTGCTTTTGTTTGTTTGTTTATTTTAAAGATAATCCAGCCCAGAGCTTAGAGTGCTGCTTTGGAGTCTCTGTTTCTCCAATTCAGCCCTGATACACAGTGATATTGACCCTAGGTTCTTAGAAACCACTGTAGAAATCATGTCTCTGTCATCGACCAGGGCCATGAGTTGCTGAAGGAATGCCAAGGCACTAAGTTTTGGCATTTCCTACTAGGGTTGATTTTCCTTAAGGAAAGAAAATCTCACGAAAAGGAGAATCCTCCACTCTCTGCTACAGAGCCACAGTAGATCTATTCATTGGCTCTGTTTGAGGGCTGTTTTTTCTTTTTTTAACTAGGTTTACAAATATTCTGCCTTACCAAAAAAACAAAAGAATGTTTTGTTTTTTCTTAATAGAGATTGTTCCTTCTGAAAAAAAAGAAGCCTTTAAAAACCATATTCTGGCTGGTTGCAGTGGCTTACACCTATAATCCCAGCATTTCAAGAGGCTAGAGGTAGGAAGATTGCTTGAGTTGAGGAGTTCAAGAACCAGCCTGGGCAACATAGTGAGACCCCAGCTCTACCAAAAAAAAAAAAATTAGCTGGGTGCAGTGGTGCGCACCTATAGTCCTAGCTACTCTGGTGGCTGAAGTGGGAGGATCCCTGAGCCCAGTCTGAGGCAGCAGAGAACTATGATCTCACCACTACACTCCAGCCTGGATGATAGAGCAAGCCCCTGTCTCAAAAATAAAGCCCAATTTTGTTTCTGCTCCCTCTTAGTAAACTATATGAAATCGTGGGGGAGAGGACTACTGATGGCTTGTTCCAAGCAAGAACAAGAGTGACTCTTGGACCAAGCATTTGAAAATATACTCCTTAAAGAAATACATTTTTTTCAAGCCAGGTGAAATGGCATGCACTTGTAGCACCAGCTACGCAGGAAGCTGAGGCAGGAGCATCCCTTGAGCCCTGGAATTTGAGGCTACGGTACACTATATTCATGCCTGTGAGCAATGACTGACCTCCAGTCTGGGCAACATAGTGAGATGCCCTCTCTAAGAAAAAAGAAAGAAAAAAAGATATTTTTCAATCATTTTAAAATAGCATTTTCTTTTATTACAAAAGTACTTCATATTGACTGCAGAAATTTGGGAAGATACTGAGAAGTAAAATCAAGAAAATGTAAATTATCTATAAAATGTATAACCAAGAAACAACACCTATTATCATTTTGGCGCTTTTTAAAAAACGATTTAATAAGTGCTAAGGGATTTAATAAGTGCCATGTTGTGGCTCAACTATGAGTACGTTGGCAGACCGAGACAGCTACAGGTGATAATTGTTGAAGCTATATGATGAGTACATGGGCATTTATTTTTATTTATTTATTTATTTATTTATTTATTTATTATCTTTTTTGAGACAGAGTCTTGCTCTGTTGCCCAGGCTGGAGTGCAGTGGCACCATCTCAGCTCACTGCAAACTCTGCCTCCCGGGTTCACGCCATTCTCCTGCCTCAACTCCCAAGTAGCTGGGACTACAGGTGCCTGCCACCACACCCAGCTAATTTTTTGTATTTTTAGTAGAGACAGGGTTTCACCATGTTAGCCAGGATGGTCTCCATCTCCTGACCTCATGATCCGCCCGCCTAGGCCTCCCAGAGTGCTGGGATTACAGGCTTGAGCCACCATGCCCGGTCATTGGGCATTTATTGTACTGTTCTATTTTTGTGTAGAAATTTTCTATAATCTAAAATTAAAAAGAAAATTTATTTGAAAACTCCCAAATTCTTCTTTATGGCTGAAGTTTAACTGAAATGAGTTAAAGATATGGGAGACAATATTTATTTCAATATTATTACAATATAAAAGGTAACTTACCTTTTTTTCCTTTTCTTTTTCTTTTTTTTCTAGACAGGGTCTTGCTCTGTCACCCAGGCTAGAGTGCAGTAGTGCAACCATGGCTCACTGTAGCCTCAACCTCCTGGGCTCAATCGATCCTCCCACCTCAGCCTCCCTAGTAGGTAGAACTACAGGCATGTGCCAGAATGCTGGCACATGCCTGGCTAATTTTTTAATTTTTCTGTAGAGATGAGGTCCCCTATGTTGCCCAGACTGGTCTCAATCTCCTGGCCTAGGCAGTCCTCCTGCCTCAGCCTCCCAGAGTGCTAGGATTACAGGCCTGAGCCACTACGTCCTGCCTGGTAACTTATCTTCATAGCAGTTAAAATGAAGTAGCTTTGTTGGGGCTGGGCATGGTGGATCACGCCTGTAATCCCAGCACTTGGGATGCTGAGGTGGGCAGATCACTTCAGGCCAGGAGTTCAAGACCAGCCTGACCAACATGGTGAAACCCTGTCTCTACTAAAAATTAGCCAGGCATGATGGTGTATGCCTGTAATCCCAGCTACTCAGGAGGCTGAGGCAGGAGAATCGCTTTAGCCCAGGAGGCAGAGGTTGTAGTGAGCTGAGATTGAACCACTGTGCTCCAGTCTGGGTAACAGAGACCTCATATCAAAAATAAACAAACAAAAACAAAAAAAATTAAGTGGCTTTGTGTGAGGATACTATAAAAAATAATTTTCAACTTGTGATTGCTAGTGTAACCATTTATTTGGCAGAAAGATAATTGAGAAATCAGAAAGCAATATAAACATAAAAGGAAGTTAATGGGAAAATATCAGGTGTTCCAATTCAGGGAGCCCTGTAAGGAGGGCCTCTCTATGTCAGCTGGCTGCTGAGATGCCAGGCCTTGTTGTGTTGCATGGTTCACTTCCTCCTGTAGTGCTGAAGGCAGCTGCTAGCAAGAACTGAAGGTGACATAGGGTTGTATGCCTTGGAGTCAGCAAGACCCAGATTTGAATCCTGCCTCTGCTGCTTCCAATATGTGCTAACCTGTGTTTCAGTGTTCTCCTCTGTAAGTTGAGGTAATAAAACTCACCTCACTGATTTGCTTAAGACTCACCAGATACATAAGCATGAAGCAGTATGATGTAAGCAATCAACATTCTTATCTCTTTCAGTTTCTGCTTAGTGGCTTCACTGGGTGGTTCCGGCTCAGAGTCTCGGTGAGGTCACAGTTAATTGGGGCTGCAGTCATGTGATGCCTTGAGCAAGGCTGAAGGCTCCCCTTCCCACTGGCTCACCCACATGCTGGGCAGCTTAGTGCTGACCATTGGTGGGAGGGTTTAGTTACTTGCCATATGGACCCCTCTCTAGGGCTGCTTGTGTGTCCACCCAACGTAACAGTTGGCTTCTCCAAAGCAAGGGATCCAAGAGAGAGCAAGGAGAAACCCACAGCGTTGTTTTATGACCTAGTCTTGAAAGTCATACTGTTATTTTGACAGTATTCTATTGATTACACAGATCTGTGCTGTTTAGTGTGGAAGGGTGCACAAAGGTACAGATACCTGGGAGTAAAACCCACTGGGAGCCAGCTGGCTACCATCTCAGGCCATCATCAACAAGTTAACCCCACCTCTGGATTTCTACATCCCCATTTTCTCTGCTCTCAGATATGTTACTGGAAGAAGGGTTGCAGCCTCAAGTTCCTCATTTTAACACCACCAAAACCAAGTTTGTAAATATATCCTCTAAGAGGAATATGGCCCTTCTCCAACTCTAAAAGTATACTTGCAATTCCTTCCCTTCCCAGTATGGTACTCCCGGAGGCACTTGCAGTGATGCAGGTTGGAGCTAGGGAAAGCCCTGGTGCCTGCCCCCTACTGCAGCCTTCCCCCATTTGTCTGACCATTTGATTAATGCTTCTCTTGACTCCCATATCTCCTATGGAACACCTGTTTGGCATGGACTTTGGACATTCCAAATGTCCAAATCTGACTCAATTCTCTGATGTTTATGTACTTTTCTATGACTTAGCATAGCTGACTCATTGCAGCCTGTGTGTTTTCCACTTCCCCCTCTGATCGGTGTTCAACAGGTTCATATGGCTCAATGTCACCCTAACATGCCCTAGCAACTTCAGTCTTGCACTCTCCTCAGATCTATTTCATTGAAACTTTCACAAATACCCGGATCTTCTAGTAAAATAACAACAAACAATAATAATAATAAACAAAAAGAAAATAAAAACAAGGGCAAGTATCAATTGAACAAAAAAAATTCTCCCTCTCATTACCTGAACAATCTTTTCCCTCTCTTCTCTTCCCCTCCCATTCCCTTCCCTTCCCTGTCAATCCTCTAAAATCAATGTTCTATACTCAATTGTTTTATTTCTTCACTTCACACACTTTGATTTCCAACTTCAGCACTCTGAGAGAACTGCTCTGTCAAGTGAGCTGGAATAATATGACATTGTATACAGGAGAATTTATTGACATAAGGGTACATCTCAGGATATGAGGTTGAGCATCCTGGCAAGAACCAGGTACAAAATTGCTGCTAGGGTGGCTCCCTGAATCCCGGAAAAGTGCTGGCTCATGAAGAGTGAGTCTGAAGTGCCTAAATTGCTATGTCAGGCAGTAGAGGAAAGGATTAGAGGACTCAGAAAAGGGGACATGCTGAAACAGATGTAAGATTAGGCCAGAACACCCACCATGGGATTATATCCTATAGGATGGCTCAAGGAGCCATATTCATCAAGGCCATAGGGAACACATTGATGAGAGGGACAGCAACATTGCTAATAAGTTCAGTGGTGCTTTCCCCAGTAGAACATAGTTGATGGAAGGAGGGGCTGTCCTGGAACTTGGCTCACTGATAGCAATGAAGATGATGGAACCCTGATGCACTAGATACCAGAATGACAGCACTTAAAGGCGGAATGACAAAATCAGAGTGGCAGCTAACAGGACCTGACTTTTAGGGAGTTGTAGGGATTGTAAATAGCATACAGTTTCTCTAGGAAGAACATAAACGCATGGGTAGTCAAAAAGTTCAAATGGCCCTCAACATATGATTTTTCTGCCTCACCATGGTGTGCATTCAGTAGAAACTACACTTTGAATTTTGAACTTTGATCTCTTCCCAGGCTAGGGACATGCCATATGATACCCTCTTGTGATGCTGGGCAGTGGCAGCAAGCCACAGCTCCCAGTCAGACATGTGATCACAAGAGTAAACAACTGATACTGTACGGTGTACTGAATTCAAAAATTACATGATGAGATATTCAGCACTTTATTATACACTAGGCTTTGTGTTTGATGATTTTGCTCAATTGTAGGCTAATGTAAGTGTTCTGAGCACATTTAGTGTAGCTTAGGCTAAGCTATGATATTTGGTAGATGAGGTGTATTAAATATATTTTTGGTTTTTTTTTTTTTTTTTGAGACAGAGTCTTACCCTGTCACCCAGGCTGGAGGGCAGTGGGTGATCTAGGTTCACTGCAACCTCTGCCTCCCAGCTTTAAGCAATTCTCCTGCCTCAGCCTCCCAAATACCTGGGATTACAGTTGTGAGCCACCATGCCTGGCTAATTTTTGTATTTTTTTTTTTAGTAGAGATGGGGTTTCATCATGTTGGCCAGGCTGATCTTAAATTCCTGACCTTTCAGGAGGCTGAGGCAGGAGAATGGCGGGAACCCGGGAGGCGGAGCTTGCAGTGAGCTGAGATCGCCCCACTGCACTCCAGCCAGGGGGACAGAGCGAGACTCCGTCTCAAAAAAAAAAAAAAAAAAAAAATTCCTGACCTCAAGTGGTCTGCCTGCCTCAGCCTCCCAAAGTGTTGGGATTACGGGTGTGAGCCACCGTGCCTGGCCTAAATGCATTCCTTACTTACAGTATATTCAATGTATGATGGATTTATTGGGCCATAACCCCATTGTAAGTCAAGAAGCATCTGTTCTGCTTCATAAGTATAATCTAAAATAAAAGAATTAATAAGCAAGACAGTGAGAAAAACATTTCCTTGCCTTGTTTCCATTCCTGAACCAATGTTCAGACTCAGAACCCACTGAGTGAAGTGGTGGCCAAGTCACCAAGATGAAGGACCTGTAACACTATGGCAAGAACATATTGCCACAGTTCCTCTGATTCTTCCCCTAAAGAGATCTACAATATTTATTCCAATGATGGAACACTGGGGATAGGGGAATATGCAGACATTTTGGTGACTGTTGGGTACAAGGTCAGAGGTTGACTGACGCCCAAAGAACTGAAACATTCTCATGGCTTCCATGTCAGAGTGGGAGCAAATGGAGTCCTGACTGAGGTCCAGCTTGCAGTGGGTTCCCTGGGTTCATGAACCCACCAGTTGTCCTTCTCCTAATCTTCACATATGTGGTTGGGATTGCCACACTTGGGAATTGGGCTAACGCTCACATTCATCCTGATTTTGTAGAGTGGAGCTATCACAGTAGGGAAGGATAAGTGGAAGTATCTGAAACTGTCCCACACCCCAGCCAATGTAGTAACTACAAAATAACATTACAGTCTAGGGTGAGGAGGATGGCTGATATTAGTGCCACTCTTAAATATCTAAAGGATGAAGAAGCATGGTCCCTATGATGTTTCTGTTTAATTTGCCAGTGTGGACCCTGCAGCAATGGGATGGTTCCTAGAGAATGACTTCAGACTACTGCAAGGAAGTAGTAGCTATGTACTGGATATAGCATCTTTGCCAGAGCAGATTTATGTAGCTTGAAGTGGTTTGAGGCCATTGATCTGGTGAATGCCTTCTTTTCTTTTGCAGTCAAGAAAGAGGATCAGAAAGAGTTCATATTCATACAGAATGCACAGCAATAAGACTGTACAGTTTTGCCACAGGGTTATGTTCCTTTTCAGTCCTCTGCCATAATCTAGTCCAAAGAGAACCGGAGCATTTGGACATCTCATGTAACATCACATTGATCCATCACATCGAGGATGTCATGCTGCTAAGCAGGATGAGAAAGAGGTGAAGAGCATGGTAGAGGCCTTGGTATGACACATGTGCTCCTGAGAGTGGGAAATAAATCCTGCCACTTCACTAACGATTTGAAAGGTCCCTTGGTCACCAGTGTGCTGGGACATTCCTTCCAAGGCAAAAGAAAAATTGTTGCATCATTTATACTTATCGGAAAGAAGGAAGCACAAAGTTTGTTAGGAATCTTTGAGTTCTTGATAAAACACATTTCACACCTAAGAATACTGCTGCTGTGCATATACTGGGTTACACAGAGGTTGCCATCTTTGAGTGGGACTCAGAACAAGAAAGAACTCTCCGGGCTGTGATATAAGCAACTCTATTGCTTGGACCATAAAATCTGGCACAGCTTCTCATGTTGGAGATGTCAGTGATGGAAAAAGATGTAGTATGGGATTTATGGTGAGCCCCAATAGAGGAATCACAATGCAGACTCCTTGGATAGTGCAACAAGGTCATGCCAACTGCAGTGAAGGATTACACTCCTTTCAGAAAACAGCTCCGAGCTTCTACTGGGCCCTGGTGGAGACACCAAGTGATCATGGATTCAAAACTGGCTGCCATCAGCTATGTCCTGTTAGACACACCAAGTGATAAGGTCAGGCAGGGTCAGTATGAAAGCCATCATAGGATAAAACTGGTACATCTGGGACTGAACACAAGTGGGACCAGAGGGCACACGCACATGCAAGCCACATGAGCAATTAGCCCAGATTTTCATGTCACTCACTACAGTTGCACCAGTACCTCTCCCCCAGCCTCACCTGTGGTCATGTGAGGGGGTCCCATATAACTAGCTAAAGGAGGAGGGAAAAAGACCAAGTTTGGATTAAGGATGGGCTAGCTTAATATGTGGGTACAAACTGAAAATGCATGGCAGCCTCACTCATAATAAAATGCATATTACAGTCTCACTCAGGGAAGGCCTTGAAAAACAATGGTAAGGGAAAATCTCCCCAGCGGGAGGAGCTTTGAGAGTGCACCTAGTCATCACTTTGTATGGAAGGAGTATGGCCTAGGGTTAGAACCTACATGGACTCATGGACAGTGACGGTGGCCTGGCTGGGAATTTGGGAGCCTAAGAGTAAAAGGAAGCATATGAATAGGCATATGGAAGTGGGCAGTTCCTATCACATTAAGGCCCACAAAAGATCTGCCAACTACACAAAATAACTTGGCCAGTTAATGTTGGCCAGGGTTAGTGAGAGGCTGCTCCCCCACTGCCGCACAGAGAGGCCACGGTGGCCAAGATGGAAGTGATACAAGAACCTAACAGCATGGATTGTCATTTGCCAAAATGAACATAGCTGCTGCCACCTCTGAATGTCCGATCTGCCAGCCATAAAGACCAATGCTAAGCTCTATTCCTTAATGAGAACAGTAGACTACCTGGTGACCAGTAGACTACATCGGTCCCTTTTTGTCCTGGCAGAACCAGTGGTGGTTCTCACAGGAAGAGGCAGTTATTCTGGATTTGGGGTTGCCCTTTCCCCCTGCAGAGCCTCAGTAGTAGCACTCTCTCTCTCTCTTTTTTTCAGACAGAGTTTCACTCTTATTGCCCAGGCTGGAGTGCAATAGTGCGATCTCAGCTCGCTGCAACCTCTGCCTTCTGGATTCAAGCGATTCTCCTGCCTCAGCCTCCCAAATAGCTGGGATTACAGGCGTGTGCTATCACATCCGGCTAATCTTGTATTTTTAGTAGAGACAGGGTTTCACCATGATGGTCAGGCTGGTCTCAAACTTCTGGCCTTAAGTCATCCATGCCTCGGCCTCCCAAAGTAATGGGATTACAGGCATGAGCCACCACGCCTGGCCAGTAGCACCACTTTCTGGAGCCTTAAAGGTTGCCCGATCCACAGACCTGGAATCACACTTAACATTGCATCTTACCAGGTGAATTTTTTCATGGCACAGAAAATGGAGGGAATGAACCTATGAACATAGTATCCATGGTCTTATCATACACTTCACCACCCAGTAGGTATAGGATGCAGTGTTGGAAAGGCCAGTTAAAGATGGAGTCAAAGCACCAGCATGGAGGTGATACCCTACAATGATTACATAGCCTCCAGAACATCATGGTATATGCCTTGACTCGGTCAAGTTAGTATGGTACTGTGTCCATATGTGCGTCTGGAAAGAATGGTTTCCAGAGTGGCCCTACTTAGTAAAATTCCAATGACCCCCTACAATTTCCTCTCCACGCAACACCGGGCTCTGCAGAGTTAGAGGTCCTGGTTCCCAAAAGGGGCACACTCTTGCCTGGAGATACAGCAGAGATCCCACTGGACTACAGTGATGGCTGTCACCAGGTACTTTGGCCTCCTAATGGTCAAAGACTAGCAAGTAAGAAAGGGAATGGTCATCTTATCCAAGGTAACTGTTAATGGTCAGCAGGAGGTGTGGCTGCTGTTACAGAATGTGGGCAGATGGAATATGCATGGAATTCTGGTGACCTATTTGGGTGTCTCTTGGTAATCCTTTGCCCATCTGGGCCTGAGATGTGCTCAGACCACTTACAAATAGGGCACTCAACCAGATTAAGCTATTGAGAGCAGCTGAGGTGGTGGCCAAGGGTTGGAGGGATTGGAATGGATAGTGGTGGAGGGATATGATGAGGACCAGACAACAAGCCATGGCCTTGAGACCAACTGCAGTGACAAGGACGATATATAGTTCATTCCATTAATTTCCCTCTTATAAGCTTCCCTGTAGGAAGAGTGACCCTGAAAAGCTTGTTTCCTAAATACAAATGGATAAAGAAAGCCATGTGGTACAAAGGGTGGACTACAGCTGACACAGTGTGGCACTCAGGTCAAGTTTGCTGCCCAGCTTTGAGGAGCATGTTTAGCCAATAGCCTCCAGCTTTAGCTCTTTCAAGATCTGCCCCAGCATTCAAGCTGAAGTCATCCACTTCTCTGGCGGCCCCCACCAGTGGCTGAGCAAGGCAGTACAAGGGCCTAGACTTTTCTGTCCGGAGCTGGACCCCTACCCCAGAGCTTCTCATTGGGCTGGCAGAGACTTTGTCAGGTCCTCACCAAAGTCTGATAGGCCCCATGGATCAATCATGCTTTTTCCTTTGACTTTTACTGGCGTTATGCCCCAGAAAAAGTGCAGAGAAAGTTCTGTATTCTTTTTTTATTTTTATTTTTTATTTTATTTATTTATTTTTTTTTGAGACGGAGTCTTGCTCTGTCGCCCAGGCTGGAGTGCGGTGGCCGGATCTCAGCTCGCTGCAAGCTCCGCCTCCCGGGTTTACGCCATTCTCCTGCCTCAGCCTCCGGAGTAGCTGGGACTACAGGCGCCCGCCACCTCGCCTCGCTAGTTTTTTGTATTTTTAGTAGAGATGGGGTTTCACCGTGTTAGCCAGGATGGTCTCGATCTCCTGACCTCGTGATCCGCCCGTCTCGGCCTCCCAAAGTGCTGGGATTACAGGCTTGAGCCACCGCGCCCGGCCCGAAAGTTCTGTATTCTTAACTCCATGTCAGAATCTCCTTCCTGGAGAACCCAATCTCTGATGGCACATATTTCAAAAATTTTCAAAATGTCTCCTTTTTCCTTCCCAGAACTCCTTAAATCACCTTTCTCTCTCCCTTTCCCTTTCTTTTTTCCTTTCACTTTCCCTTCTTCTTTTCCCCTTTCCTTTCCCTTCCTTTTCCCCCTTTCCTTTCCCTTCTTTCCTTTCCTTTACTTCCTTTCCTTTCCCTTTTTCTTTTCCTTTCTGTTTCCTTTTCCATTTCCCTTTCCCTTTCCCTTCTCTTCCCTTTTCAAAAGGATCTTCCTCTGTTGCCTTGGCTGGAGTGCAGTGGCACAATTGTAGCTCAAAATCATTTTTCATGGCTTCAAATTGGAGTAGATTCTATGTCTGTACTCCCAACCACTGTAGCCAAACTAGACTCTTCAGTCTCTCATCTTGTATATTCCCATTGCAGCATTTATCTACGAATTTGCTTATATTTCCAAGCATTTTTTCATGTCTTCCCATACACGCTCCTTGAGCGCAGGGACTGTTGCTTAAACTTCTGCATGTTCTTACATTACTAACTAATATAAGGACCACATAGAAGATACTCAATAAACATCTGGAACTTAGTTGATTTGATAATAAAGGTCCCTGGGAACCTGTCAGACCACAAATAAGGCCAAGTGGATTAAAAGACAACTATAGAAGCCGCAGCTAGAGGGAACAAGAAGTCCCTCTTAGACATCCTAAGATGATGCTATGTGGCCCCCATGTTTGGCTGGTTTTCATAACAAAGTACTCTATTCCTGAAAGAGGGTTTATCTACCATGAATGACAAAACGGAGAATTCTCATTAGTCATTTTGAAGAATTTCTAAGATGGCAACCAGATTCTATTATTTTTTAAAAAGATGTATTTCTTATCTGATCAATGACCCATCTATTTTATTTGAAGATGTTGGAAAAAACAAAAAAACAAAAAACAGAAAAGACAAAAAAAAAACAAAACTTTTTCCTCTTCAACTTGTGTCCTGTCTTCAAGGGCCTAAAAATTAACTGGCAACAGACAAACAGGAGAAAAGACAAAGTTTATTTACACATTCAAGGAGGAGCTTCCAGTAACAGAAAACTCAAAAGTAGAGGTTTATATACCTCAACTTAACAGAAAGGAAGTTTTCAGGGCTTCAGTAGGAGAGTTTGTAAGTTTCGATTGGGTTGTTTTCTGTTTTTGAGACAAAGTCTCGGCCCTGTTGCCCAGGCTGGAGTGCAGTGGCACAATCCCGGCTCACTGCAGCCTCCTCCCATGCTCAAGCAATCCTCCCACCTCAGGCTCCCAAGTAGCTGGGCTACAGGTGCACACCACCATGCCTTGCTAATTATTATTGCTGTTGTTATTATTATTATTGCAGAGAGCTCACTATGTTGCCCAGGCTAGTCTTGAACTCCTGGGTTCAAGCAATCCTCCCACCACCTCAGCTTCCTAAAGTGCTCGGATTACAGGCTGAGCCACCGTACCTAGCCCATTGGGTTTTTTGGTGCTAATGGTAATGGGACAGTCTATCTTCCTGGCAGCTGAATACTCTGAGAGGCTGTTAATGGCACCATGTTTTCGGGAGTTTCTGCTTTAGTCAGATAAGGGAGGTTTCATTAAGATTTCTTCCTACCTCTTCTGTAGCTCAATGTTTTCACTTAAAAACAATGTGTCAACTCTGGGGGTCAAAGTGTGTCCCCACGGTGGAAAAGTTCTTGTCCCAGTCTCTACAGGGAGGAACCGATCGGAAATCTTGGGATACGTCTTAGCATGTCCATCGTGACTGAGGTATAAGCAGTGGTTCAGGGCACCGAGTTAGCGATTCTAGGTAAGCAAGACCATGTCAAGAAGTGGTTCGTCCAGAAGTTCGTGAGAAGACAGAAACGAGGGAGAGTGACAATCGTTGTTCTTTAAGAGGGCACGGTGGTGGAGGAGAAAGTTGCACATCGGTCCTGGACCGGGCAGACCACGATCTGGGGCTTGGGGACGCGATCTGGGGAACCTCGGTGGCATCTGAGCTCCGCTTGATGCCAGTGCGTGTTTGTGCAAGTTACTTCCTCAAGTTCAGGGTGAGGATAATAATATCTACCGTGTGGAGTTGCTGGGAAGATTTACTACCAACGGAGGCAGAGCGCAGGGCTCGCAGGAAGCGCTCGCTAGGGTCTGCTCTTTCCGGGAATGGGTGGGGTGCGCACTCCTCAACAGGGCTCCCAAGACTTGCGTCACACGCCTCAGTCGGCTGGCTTATAAAACACCGGCCAGAGCCCCAAGATCGCTTTTAGTTTCTCTTCTTTCTAAAGAAGCCACGCGGAGCCCGGCTGGGGAACCTCACCCTCGCCGAGCCTAGAACCGAGAGCGGCCACCCCAGGCGGTCACCAGCGGATTTGCCCGCGCGTTCTCTTTCTTTCCACCCAGTTGCCCTTGCGGCCGGCTGTAAACCTGCCACTAGGACCCGGTCGGTGAGATCTAGCCTCTTGACCTGAGAGCGGAGAGTGGATCGCTGGGCTGGACTAACGGCGACGGAGAGCGCGGCCTCGCTGACTCCGGGCGCACCCAGCAGGAGCACCGCCCGCGCCCGCCCCTGTACACTTGTAAGTTTCGATTTCCGCGGAACCGAGTCCCGCGCCGCGACAGAGCCAGCACAGCCAGCGCGCCATGGCGGACCCGGAGGTGTGCTGCTTCATCACCAAAATCCTGTGCGCCCACGGGGGCCGCATGGCCCTGGACGCGCTGCTGGAGGAGATCGCGCTGTCTGAGCCGCAGCTCTGTGAGGTGCTGCAGGTAGCCGGGCCCGACCGCTTTGTGGTGTTGGAAACCGGCGGCGAGGCCGGAATCACCCGATCGGTGGTGGCCACCACTCGAGCCCGGGTCTGCCGTCGCAAGTACTGCCAGAGACCCTGCGATAACCTGCATCTCTGCAAGCTCAACTTGCTGGGCCGGTGCAACTATTCTCAGTCGGAGAGGTAAGTGCACCCGCAGGGAGGGGCGCTGTCCGCAACCCTGGTCTGGGTGGACTGTCCAGGCGGGCACTGTTCTGGGAGGGGCACGGCCTCGCCGGGACCCCGCACCTGACAGCCTCTGCCTCCAGCCACTCCCTCTGGGAGCCCCTGCAGGGCCCGCGCTTCTACCGTTCCCTTCCTTCCGGCACCTCCAGACCTTTTTTCGAGAATGGCTAAAATGCTAGTGCCTAGCGGAGACCAGGCTCAACCTCTACCCCTTTCCCCGCCCGCCCGCACCAATCAGAAGAATAAAGTGCTCTGGAGACAGCCAGGGCCTAGAGAAGCGGGAGGCAGGGTTGGGAAGGAAGGAAAGAGCCTCTACTCTTTGGTATCTTGAGTCTTTCCCTCCCTGCTACCTTCTTCCCTAGACGTGGCGGAGCCAGCAACCAGCCGCGCTGGGCCCCCTGACCGTCTCCGCCGGAGCGAGCCACAGGTCTCTCTGCTTGTCCCTCTCTTCCTGGTCACCCCCATGCCCCTCATCACCGCTTTTCTGATGCCTGGCGCTTAACAGGGGTAGTCCTTTTCCAGGTTCCTGAAGCTGTAGCAGCCGCGGGCCTTCCCTCCGGGTGGTCTCTCCACCGTGGCGCGCGCAGTTGACCGCCGGCCTTGGGACAACTGTCTTAAATCGATTGGAAGCAGTGCGGCTCACCTCTCGGGCCACTGCTTCTGTTGTTTCCATTTGCCTTTTTTTTTTTCTTTTTTCGTCTAAATGCAGGTGCGCTGCAAGGTTTGGGTTAAGTCTCTTGAGTGATTTTCTTCCCAGTTTCTCACTAAGAGAGCTTGCTCCCTCGGGGACAGCTGCACATCTAAAAAGATGGCTTCCAGGTTCACATTCGCTGTCCAGGCCTTTCCCTTGATCCCAGGCCCTTCCTCTCCCGCATGTGTCCTGTCCATAGAGTCAAACTCATCTTTTCCCCCAGGCAGGGTTTTAATCCTCCTCCTCACAATCTGTCATCACCAAGTCCTTTTTGTGTAGTCTCTTTCCCGTCTTGGCGGGTTCCGCCTTCCCATCTCATTTCTGAATGAACTGAATGAATGCCTTGTTGAATTAATGAATGATTCTCTCTGGTCAGTCTTTCCTTCCACCCTTTCTGTCACTATGTGCTTCTGCTCAATAACTTTTCTCGGTAGAATACTTTTTACACTTGGCCCATTCTTAAACACTTTGAATTGTGTCCCAGGGTTTAAAATGGTGGTCAGCAAACTTTTAAGGCTGGAGTTCAGTGACTCTACCTCGGTTCACTGCAACCTCCACCTCCCAGGTTCAAGCGATTCTCCTGCCTCAGCTTCCCGAGTAGCTGGGATTACAGGCACGCGCCATCGCACCTGGCTAATTTTTGTATTTTTAGTAGAGACAGGGTTTCGCTATGTTGGCCAGGCTGGTCTCGAACTCCTGACCTCAGGTGATCCACTTGTCTCGCTCAGCCTCCCGAAGTGCTGGGATTACAGGTGTGAGCCACCTCGTCCGACCCGGTCAGCAAACTTTGATCACGCACCTAACTAACAAAAACTCCAGTCACTCACCCCCAATATACGTTTAATAAAACACACAAAGGTAAATGTTTTAGATGGATGAGGTAGAGGACACAATATATTTTTTAAAAAATTTCTTTACAGCAAAAACCCTTTCAGCTCACTCTAACGTTTTTAAAAAGTTCTTGAATGTGTTCCTTTATTTAAAAATTTCTTTAATATATTGTAAGGCAATAATTTGAAGGTTATTTCTGAGTTGCTGGGAGTTATGGGTATTGAGGAAATCATCTAAGTTACCGCTGGTCACTGAAGAAATATCTGAGAAGAAGAGAGCAGAGGGCGGGGGATAGAAAAGGAAGGAACATTCTAGCATGTTCTAGCACTACACCAAATAACATGGTTGGAAGGCTTTGTTATGATTGTTCTGTTACTATCTTTTCTATTATGACAAATTCCTCACCAACTAGTGTTGACTTTTAGTTTGAAATACATATGCTTTTTATTTTTTTATTTCTTACTATGGATATTTTCAACATACTCAAAAGTAGAGAGAAAAAAATGATGAAGCCCCTTGTACTCATCATTTCATTTAAACAGTTTTCAAAATATGGCCAGTTTTGTTTCATTTATTCTCCCTATTCCCCGTGTGTCCCCAACTCCAATGTGTTATTTTAAAGCAAATCTCAGCAACCATTTGATTACTAAGTACTTTAGTATCTCTAAAAGATAAGAACTGTTTTATTAACATAATACAGTACAATAATCACATTTTTGTAAAAAAAAATTACAATTTTAATATCATCTAATATCCAGTTGGTATTCAAATGTCCCTGATTGTCTTATAAATCCAACTTGTGTTTTCAGGAAAAAGCCTACGTAGACATAATCCTTTAAAACATTTATTTTTTATTTTTATTTTTTTACTTTTTGAGATAGGGTCACCTAAGGCTGGAGTGCAGTGGCCGGATCTCAGCTCACTGCAAACTCTGCCTCTCAGGTTCAAGCAATTCTACTGCCTCAGACTCCCAAGTAGCTGGGATTATAAGTGTGTGCCACCATGCTTGGCTAATTTTTTGTATTTTTAGTAGAGATGGGGTTTCGTGATGTTGGCCAGGACGGTCTCAAACTCTGACCTCAAGCCATCTGCCGGCCTAGGCCTCCCAAAGTGCTGGGATTTCAGGCCTGAGCCACTACCTTGGTTGACCTATAATTGTTTTCATATATTACATATCTAACATTTAAATACTTTGTTTCAATTTGTTGCAGGCAATACACTTCGAAATTATAGTTTTATGGATTTTATTATGGTATATTTTTCCCTGGTTTGAAATAGCAAAATTGTTTTAAAGTTGTTAATTGGGTTGTTAACCCCCACTTTTATAAGAATATATATAATATAGGGATTATTTGGCCTATCTAAATTTGGATGGACCCTCCAGAGAATTCAATAAAGTTTATTTTTTTTAGTAGAGTGATAAAATCTTATTTCCTAACGTTTATTGGCCGAGCCATATTTTTAATTTCGTTTTACATCACTTTTGAATTTAGGAATTACAAACTTTTAATCTCTTAATGTATAAAACGTTCTAATAAGGACCTCTGGGAGAATTTTTTTTTTTTTTTTTTGCCCTTAGGTCCTAGAAAACATGTTTTTTTCCTCCCTAAGTATGTTTAAAAAATATTCTCCTCTTAGCAAGTTATAAAACCTCGTCTTCCAAAACTGCCACTTGTGAGTTTGAGGACTTTCTTTGTAGATTACCAGTTAATGGGGTCTGTTAACTAATTGCTACCCATCTTTTTTTTTTTTTTTTTTTTTTTTTTTGAGGCAGAGTCTTGCTCTTTCGCCCAGGCTGGAGTGCAGTGGCGAGATCTCGGCTCACTGCAAGCTCCGCCTCCCGGGTTCAGGCCATTCTCCTGCCTCAGCCTCCCGAGTAGCTGGGACTACAGGCGCCCGCCACCACGCCCGGCTCTTTTTTTGTATTTTTTAGTAAAGATGGGGGTTTCACCCTGTTAGCCAGAATGGTCTCCATCTCCTGACCTCGTGATCCGCCCACCTTGGCCTCCCAAAGTGCTGGGATTACAGGAGTGAGCCACTGCGCCCGGCCTGCTACCCATCTTGATGTTATAAACTGGTCTCTGTTTACAGGGGGACGATTTGCATTGTACTGGGTGTATAAAATTTTTTCTGTGGTACTATTATTTATAGATAGGGTTTATCCTGTCCTGTAGTTTCTATCTTTTCTTTTGCAATGTTTTTAGTTATACATTTTAGTTGACAACAGGGCTTGCTTCAATGTTGGATAATTGTTTTGGTGAATCGGTTTGGATATTTCTATTTGTTTGCTGAAATATATGCCCACACAGGGAGTTCTAATCCCAGTTCTGATGCAAAAATAATCACTATTTATCGAACAAATAACTATGTGCCAACCACTATGATAAGCACGTTGGAGATGATATCCAGGTTAGTCTTTAGGGTAGCTCCTAAGGTAGTATTTTAAGTCCCATCCTTATTATAGGAAACTCAGGCATAGAGTTTTTCAGAAATTTACTGAAAGTAACATAACCAGAAGCTGGCAGGATTGGTATTTGAACCTAGATCTGCATGACCTCTTTTTTTTTTTTTTCTTTTTTCTTTAGAAATGAGGTCTTACTTTGTCATGCAGGCTGAAGTGCAGTGGCAGGGTCTTGGTCACTGCCACCTCGAATTCCTCGAATTCCTGGCTCAGATGATCCTCCTGCCTCAGCCTCCTGAATAGCTGGGACTACGGGTGGGCGCCACCACGTCCGGCTTGCTTTTTTTTTTTTAATTTTCTTTTTTCTTTTTTCTTTTTTTTTTTTGAGACAGAGTCTCACTCTGTCGCCCAGGCTGGAGTGCAGTGGCGTGATCTCGCTGCAACCTCCGCCTCCCGGGTTCAAGGGATTCTCCTGCCTCAGCCTCCCAAGTAGCTGGGATTACAAGCATGCGCCACCACACCCAGCTAATTTTTGTATTTTTTAGTAGAGATGGGATTTTGCCATTTTGCCTGGGCTGCTCTCAAACTCCTGGGCTTAAGCGATCTTCCCATCCTCCCAAAGGGCAGGATTACAGGCATGAGCCACTGCTCCTGGCCTTGCTTGACTTTTTTTCTTTTTTTTTTTTTTGTGGTGACTGAGTCTGGCTCTGTTGCCTGGTTGGAGTGCAGTGGCGCGATCTCGGCTCACCGCTGTTTCCACCTTCCAGGTTCAAGCGATTCTCCTACCTCAGCCTCCCGAGTAGCTGGGACTACAGGCGCCTGCCACTACGCCTGGCTAATTTTTTTTCTTTTTTGTATTTTAGAGACGGGATTTCACTATGTTGCCCAGGCTGGTCTCCAACTCCTGAGCTCAGGCAATCTGCTCACCTCGGCCTCCCAAGTGCTGGGATTACAGGCGTGAGCCACCGCACCCAGCCTTGACTTCTTTTTTTTTTTTTTTTTTTTTGGAGGCGGAGTCTTGCTCTGTCGCCCAGGCTGGAGTGCAGTGGCCGGATCTCAGCTCACTGCAAGCTCCGCCTCCCGGGTTCCCGCCATTCTCCTGCCTCAGCCTCCCAAGTAGCTGGGACTACAGGCGCCCACCACCTCGCCCAGCTAGTTTTTTTGTATTTTTAGTAGAGACGGGGTTTCACTGTGTTCGCCAGGATGGTCTCGATCTCCTGACCTTGTGATCCGCCCGTCTCGGCCTCCCAAAGTGCTGGGATTACAGGCTTGAGCCACCGCGCCCGGCCCAGCCTTGACTTCTTGACTAGCTACTTCGATTGTCCAGTAACTATATGAAGTTATTAATTCAAAAATTTTTTTTGCCTGCATGATTTCTGTTTAACTGTTTCAAGCAGGCTGCCCAAGCGTCTTTACCTTGCTTTGTGGTTTTTGCCAATGTGGGTGTTTCCTCTGGGTTCTTTCCTGTTTGTGTCTTTCCTTTTCGGTTAATTCACATTTTGGGTGGGGGTGGGCAGATGGGAAGAAGACTAGTTGACTATTTCGCAAATTGGATAGAATACTGAAAAACGCAAAGAATAATATAACAAGCACCAGAGAATATTTATTCTGAACCCATACAAGTTATAACTCTCCTCCTAGAATAAATAAGTGTTCACATTTTTCAATTCTGCTCCTCTTTTAAAATATAGTAAACAATCATAACAGGCCTAAGGTTATTTTTTTCTCATCCCCCAGTCTCATTCCCCTCTTTCCTAAGAAGCAGCTTCAATCATGATTTTGGTGTGTATCTTGCTTTTCCATGATTTTATGATTTCCTCATATATATTTGTATCCATATGCAAAATGTAGTATTTTATGTGTTTTCAAATTTTTATTCAATGCTGTGTTTTGGAGATCTATTCATATTGCTACACAAGGACCTAGTTTATTCATTTTAAGAGTTGAAAAGTATTTCATCATAGGATTTATACCACAGTTCAGTTACCTGTTCCTCCCAGTAATGGATATATGGTATATTTCCAGGTTTTTGTTATACCAAATCAAGCTGCCAAGAATTTACATGCAAGTGTCTCTTGGTGCTCATGGTTAGAGCTTTTCCAGGGTAGATCATTAGGAAGCAGAATTGTTGGTTTGAATATTACATAGCTTCAACTTTTCCAGATTCTGACAAATTAGTATAAAGGTGGCTGTGCCAGTTTATACTTATATGTTTGAGTGTCCCAGTTTCTTCATTTTCTGGCCAAGTAATGTTTGGTGTTATCAAACTTTTTTGACTTATGCCAATCAGAAGGCTTTGAAATAGTCATTATTTGAATTAATTTTTTTTTTTTTTTTTTCTGAGCTGGGTGCAAAGCACTACATGGCTGTACTCCCAGTGCTTTGGGAGACCAAGATGAGAGGATTGAGGACAGGAGTTCAAGACCAGCCTGGACAACGTAGTGAGACCCCATCAAAAAATAAAAAAGTTAAAAAAAAAATTAGGCCAGGTGCGGTGGCTCAAGCCTGTAATCCCAGCACTTTGGGAGGCCGAGACGGGCGGATCACGAGGTCAGGAGATCGAGACCATCCTGGCTAACACGGTGAAACCCCGTCTCTACTAAAAAATACAAAAAACTAGCCAGGTGAGGTGGCGGGCACCTGTAGTCCCAGCTACTCAGGAGGCTGAGGCAGGAGAATGGCGTAAACCTGGGAGGTGGAGCTTGCAGTGAGCTGAGATCCGGCCACTGCACTCCAGCCTGGGCGACAGAGCGAGACTCCATCTCAAAAAAAAAAAAAAAAAAAAAAAAAAATACAAAAAACTAGCCGGGCGAGGTGGCGGGCGCCTGTAGTCCCAGCTACTCGGGAGGCAGGAGAATGGCGTAAACCTGGGAGGCGGAGCTTGCAGTGAGCTGAGATCCGGCCACTGCACTCCAGCCTGGGCGACAGAGCGAGACTCCGTCTCAAAAAAAAAAAAAAAAATTAACAAATTAAATTAAAAAATAAAAAAAAATAAAAATAAAATAAAAAAATAAAAATAATTAAATAAAAAATGAAAAAATTAGCTGGGTGTGGTGGTGCATGCCTGTGGTCCTAGCAATGCTGGAGGCTGAGGCAGAAGGATTGCTTGAGCCCAGGAATTTTGAGGTTACAGTGGGCTATGTTCATGCCACTGCACACCAGCCTGGGCAACAGAGTGTGGCTCTGTCTCAAAAAAAATTTTTTTATAACAAATTTAAAAATTTTTGTATTAAAGTTTTTATTATGTGATTATATATACAGACTTCTTTTTTTTTTTTTGAGACAGGGTCTTGTTCTGTCACCAGGCTGGAGTGTGGCGGTGCAAACATGGCTCACTGCAGCCTGACCTCCTGGGTTCAAATGATCCTCCCACATCAGCCTCTCAGTAGCTGGGACCAGGCTAGTGCCACCATACCTGGCTAATTTGTATGTGTATGTGTTTAGAGACAGGTCTCACTATGTTGCCCAGGCTGGTCTCGAGTGCCTGGGCTCAAGCAGTCCTCTTGCCTCAGCCTCCCAAACTGCTGGGATTACAGGCATGAGCCACTGAGCCCAGCTCAGCATGATTTATTACTATTAAATATTTAGACATTTGTATCCAAGCCTCCATTTATTTATTTATTTATTATTTATTTATTTATTTATTTATTTTTTGAGACGGAGTCTCACTCTGTCGCCGGGGCTGGAGTGCAGTGGCCGGATCTCAGCTCACTGCAAGCTCCGCCTCCCGGGTTCACGCCATTCTCCTGCCTCAGCCTCCCGAGTAGCTGGGGCTACAGGCGCCCGCCACCTCGCCTGGCTAGTTTTTTGTATTTTTTAGTAGAGACGGGGTATTCACAGTGTTAGCCAGGATGGTCTCGATCTCCTGACCTCGTGATCCACCCGTCTCGGCCTCCCAAAGTGCTGGGATTACAGGCTTGAGCCACCGCGCCCGGCCCCAAGCCTCCATTTATAACCTTGCTCTGGGCTCCACCAATTTTAGAGAAAGACTACTCTGATTCACTGAAATGTATTCATTACTTTCTTTTGCATGAATGTACACAATTTATACATTGATTTTCTTATTATTAAAATTGAGACTGGGCTCAATAGCTAACATCTGTAATCGCAGTACTTTGAGAAGCCAAGGTGGGAGGATCTCTTGAAGTCAGGGGTTCGAGACCAGCCTGGGCAACATAGCTCCTACAAAAACATTAAAAAATAAAATCAGCTGGACACAGTGGCACACACCTGTAGTCCCAACTACTCAGGAGGCTGAAGTGGGAGGATCACTTGAGCCTGGGAGGATGAGGCTGCGGTCAGGTGCAAGTGTGCCACTGCACTCCAGCCTGGGCAACAGAATGAGACCCTGCCTCTGAAAAAACAAAGTGAAATTGATTTAAGTTTTTGCTATTAAACCATTATGCTGTGAACATTTTGGTATATGCTTCTTTGTGTACATGTTACATGAGTTTCCCTAGGGATCTAGTAGTGGAATTTTGATTCTTAAGTTTTATGTGATAATAACAAATTGTTTTCTGCAGTGTGTTTGCCAAGTTATACTCCCACCAGAAGAATAAGAGCCTTCCCTTGCCTCACATCGTAGCCAAGTGGTATCATCAGCTTTTTAAAATTTGTGCCAATACAAAGAATGCAAATTGTATCTCGTGTTTTTTTTTTTTTTTTTTCTTTGAAATGGAGTCTCGCTCTGTCACCCAGGCTGGAGTGCAGTGGCACAATCTCGGCTCAATGCAGTCTCCGCCTCCTGGGTTCACACCATTCTCCTGCCTCAGCCTCCCAAGTAGCTGGGACTACAGGCGCCCGCCACCAAGCCCGGTTAATTTTTTTTTTTTTTTTTTGTATTTTTAGTAGAGAAGGGGTTTCACTGTGTTTGCCAGGATGGTCTCAATCTCCTGACCTCGTGATCAGCCCGCCTTGGTGTCCCAAAGTGCTGGGATTACAGGCGTGAGCCGTCATGCCCAGCCCTCATTGTGGTTTTAATTCTTTATATATTCTGGGTCTCTAGCCCTTTTAAGTCTTATTACTCGTTTTTTAAGTTTGTCTTACTTGGCATCTTAGTAGTTGCTTCTTATTTGCATTTTACTTTTTTGGTCATCTTAGCACTCTATTTTTGTTTGTAACAGTTTTTTTTTTTTTTTTTACCATTTTAAAAATGGCTAAAACTATCTATTTATTTATTTTTATTTTGAGACAGAGCCTCACTCTGTCACCTAGGCTGGAGTGCAGTGGTGCGATCTCGGTTCACTGCAACCTCTTCTCCTGGGTTCAAGTGATTCTCTTGCCTCAGCCTCCCGAGCAGCTGGGATTACAGGCATGTGTCACCACACCCAGCTAATTTTTGTACTTTTAGTAAAGACAGGGTTTCGCCATGTTGGCCAGGCTGGTCTCGAACTCCTGACCTCAGGTGATCTGCCCACCTACCTGGGCCTCCCAAAGTAAAACTATTTTAAAGTGTACAGTTCAGGGGTAGTAAATACATTCATGGTGTTGTGCAACTGTTACCACTATTGGAATTCCAGAACATTTTCATCACCCCAAAGAGAACCCCACACCCATCAGGAACCAGTCCTCATTCTTCCCTTTCCTCAGCCCCTGGCAATCTCTAACCTACTTTTTGTTTGTTTTCCAATTCTGGACATTTCCTGTAAATGGAACCTAATAATGTGTGACCTTTTGGGTCTGCTCCTTTCACTGAGGAAACATGATTTGCATTTTACTGTTGCATGTTCTGTGTTGTTTGTGTGAGGCGTATTCATCCAGGAGAAGTCTTCCTGAAGTTCCTTCTGTTGCTAATTCTGCACTGTCCATGGAGTCACGTTGTTGTCGGACTGATGGCCTTAAGAGACATGCTGTTTTCTGCAACATCGTGACACAAAAGGGTGCACCCTGTAAGAATCATCTGGGGGCCGGGCGCGGTGGCTCAAGCCTGTAATCCCAGCACTTTGGGAGGCCGAGACGGGCGGATCACGAGGTCAGGAGATCGAGACCATCCTGGCTAACATGGTGAAACCCCGTCTCTACTAAAAAATACAAAAAACGAGCAGGGCGAGGTGGCGGGCGCCTGTAGTCCCAGCTACTCGGGAGGCTGAGGCAGGAGAATGGCGTAAACCCGGGAGGCGGAGCTTGCAGTGAGCTGATATCCGGCCACAGCACTCAAACCTGGGCAACAGAGCGAGACTCCATCTCAAAAAAAAAAAAAAAGAATCATTTGGGAATTTTTGTTCTCTTTTCACAATCACTACATCTCAAATTTTTAATTTGATCAAATTTGACTCTCAGTGTCTGCAATTTTCTTTTTTTTTTCTTTGAGACAGAGTCTCGCTCTGTCACCCAGACTGGAGTGCAGTGGCCGGATCTCAGCTCACTACAAGCTCCGCCTCCTGGGTTCACGCCATTCTCCTGCCTCAGCCTCCCGAGTAGCTGGGACTACAGGAGCCCGCCATCTCGCCCGGCTAATATTTTTTTGTATTTTTTAGTAGAGACGGGGTTTCACCGTGTTAGCCAGGATGGTCTCGATCTCCTGACCTCATGATTCGCCCGTCTCGGCCTCCCAAAGTGCTGGGATTAGAGGCTTGAGCCACCGCGCCCGGCCTGCAATTTTCTTTAGAAATTAAGCTAACAAATGCGATGACATTGTAATATTGTGAACCATGATAAAATCTTAAATAGTGACAAATGAAGCATGTGATAACACAGTATTTTCTACTTTTTACATAATGCAGAGATGGCAACATTAAACATTTAAAATAAGTAGATATATTTTTCCATCCATTAAATGGTTCTAATTTGCTTACTGCTTTTGCCTGTATTTACTTCCAAACCAGGCATCTGTGATCTTTACCTATGGCTACTTTGGGATAGAAGAAGGCATAATAACATGGGCGTAAGAAAGGGATAAAAGGTTTCAGTAGCACCTAGGATTTCAGGCCCAGTGAGTAATCTCTTTAACCAAATTGCAGCAGGGGAGCTGGTCTCAGGTTGGGGAGAGAGGGGAGACTTATTTCATGATCTTTTCCCTATTTCCTATACAGGGAAGAGATTGTATTTATTGTTTTTTTATGTACTATTTTTATTTATTTATTTATTTATTAAAATAGAGACGGGGGTCTCAATGTTTTGCCTAGGCTAATCTCAAACTCCTGAGCTCAAGCCACCCTCCTGCCCCGGCCTCCTGAATAGGTGGGATTACAGATGTGTACCACCACGGCTGGCACTGAGAAGATATTTAAAAAAAAGAAAAGATATATATATATTTTTTTTACCATTTTAAAAATGGCTAAAACTATTTATTTGTTTTTTTTATTTTGAGACAGAGCCTCACTCTGTCACCTAGGCTGGAGTGCAGTGGTGCGATCTCGGTTCACTGCAACCTCTTCTCCTGGGTTCAAGTGATTCTCTTGCCTCAGCCTCCCGAGCAGCTGGGATTACAGGCATGTGTCACCACGCCCGGCTAATGCCAATTTAGAAAATCAAGCTAAATTGGCTAATGCCAATCTAGACCAATTTAGAAAATCAAGCTAAAAGACGTCATCTAGGGAAATCATTTCCTAACATTTTGATCCCATATACCTTCAGCAGAGAACGTTTTGAGCATGTACTCCTAATCCTAATGTGTGCACATTTATTTAAACATTCTATGATGTAAAATTCTTAATTTGTATACTATTTACTGTTTTACTTTTTAAAATTTTTTAAAATCAGTTTTATTGAGGTATGATTTACATACAATAAAATGTACCCATTTAAAGTGTATGGAGGCCGGGCGTGATGGCTCATGCCTGTAATCCTAGCACTTTGGGAGGCCGAGGCAGGCGGCTCACTTGAGGTCAGGAGTTTGAGACTAGCCTGGCCAACATGGTGAAACCCCGTTTCTACTAAAAAAAGCAAAAAAAATTTAGCTGGGCAGGCATCGTGGTGTGCTCTTGTAATCCCAGCTACTCAGGAGGCTGAGGCAGGAGAATCTCTTGAACCCAGGATGTGGAGGTTGCAGTGAGTCGAGATTGCACCACTGCACTCCAACCTGGGTGACAGAGTGAGACTCCATCTTAAAAAAAAAAGGTAAAGTGTATGGTTTAAAGAGTTTTGATAAATGGATGCACCTGTGTAACCATCACAACACCCTAGATACAGAACATTTTCATCAGCCCTAAAGGTTCTCTTGTGCCCCTTCTCAGTTAACCAGGGAATCCCCCCACTCCTCCAGCCCTTTCAGCCCAGGCAATACTTTTCTGGGCTGAAAAGATTTTTTTATATTAAAAAATATAAGGAGTTCCAGTATTTTTTCCCATCCATGATGGATTGTTTTGAGTAGCTTCTGGGATGCAGCTACCCAGCTTTGGAGCAGTACTTCTCAAACTTTGACATGCATTTTCATCGCATGAGAGAGTCTACTAAAATGCAGGTTCCCAAGTCACCTATTGGAAATTCTGTTCCGAACAGGTGGGCTGGAGTCTGAGAATCTGCGTTTTTATTCATTAGTTTTTACATTTTTATTTCCTTTTTTTTTTTTTTTTTTTAAGACAGAGTCTCCCTCTCTCGCCCAGGCTGGAGTGCAGTGGCAAGATCTCTGCTCACTGTAACCTCTGCCTCCGCCTCCTGGGTTCAAGTAATCCTCCCACCTCAGCCTCTGAAGTAGCTGCGATTACAGGCCTCTGCCACTATGGCCGGCTGAGTTTTTGTATTTATTTTTATTTTTATTTATTTATTTTTTTTTTTGAGACGGAGTCTCGCTCTGTCGCCCAGGCTGGAGTGCAGTGGCCGGATCTCAGCTCAAGACAAGCTCCGCTTTCCAGGTTTACGCCATTCTCATGCCTCAGCCTCCTGAGTAGCTGGGACTACAGGCGCCCACCACCACGCCCGGCTAGTTTTTTATATTTTTTAGTAGAGACGGGGTTTCACCGTGTTAGCCAGAATGGTCTCGATCTCCTGACCTCGTGATCCGCCCGTTTCGGCCTCCCAAAGTACTGGGATTACAGGCTTGAGCCACCGCGCCCGGCCAATTTTTTGTATTTTTAATAGAGACAAGATTTTGCCATGTTGCCCAGGCTGGTCTTGAATTCCTGAACTCAAGCTATCCACCCAACTCAGCCTCCCAAACTGCTGGGATTACAGATGTAAGCCGCTGCGCCCGAGAATCTGCATTTTAAATATCATCCTAAAGAATCCATTTGCAGGGGTCAAACCACACTTTCAGAAACATGTAATTCCTTAGTGGTAACTTCCTGGAAGACTGCAAATGCAAAGTTTTATGTGGCTTTCGAGTTTGAGGGAGTAAAAGAAATGAATTTTTTAGTGCAGAATGAATGAAATATTTTTCTTTAAGTGATCTTTCTCAGAGATTAGGGGTTCTATTACTTTTATGTGACAGATCAAAAGACATGGGAAACTTTTGGCATCCTAGGCACCAGATCAACAATTATTTATTGAGCACAAACTTTGTGTCACAAACGGTAGATTATTCTAGAGGCTTCTACCCCTTCATCTGTCACTCACAGGATCCTGAAATACTGTCAACCAGTTAATTAATCTCTCTCTGGTTAATATTCCTTAACTTTCAGAGGGACTTACGCTGGGAAGTATTGTGGGGAGTGGTGGGGAGAAGCCAGCCTGTGAGAGGAGAGGAGGCTTGTGTGAACTACTTTCTCTGATCATCAAGATTTTGGTGGCCGGGTGCGGTGGCTCATGCCTGTAATCCCAGCACTTTGGGAGGCCGAGGCAGGTGGATCACCTCATTTTGGGAGTTTGAGACTAGCCCGACCAACATGGAGAAACCCCGTCTCTACTAAAAATACAAAATTAGCCAGGAATGGTGGTGCATGCCTATAATCCCAGCTACTTGGGAGGCTGAGGCAGGAGAATCACTTGAACCCAGGAGGCAGAGGGTGCGGTGAGCTGAGATCGCGCCTTTGCACTCCGGCCTGAGCAACAAGACTGGAACTCGTCTCAAAAAAAAAAAAAAAAAAGATTTTGGCAGTAACGCCACTACCTCCGGCCATCTACTCTCCTTTTTCTCAGTCCTGATGTGGACCCAGGGCGATGTTTCTCAAACTTTGCTATGTGTTGGGATCACTTAGGGAATCTTTAAAAAATACGATGCCTGACTCCTACATTCTGATTTAATTATGGTTTGAATTGGACATTGGGATTTTGTTTTTTAAGTCCCTAGATGGTTTTTAATGGGCAACGAAGCTTGTGAACCATGAACTTAGGGGACTAGAGAAGTCAAGACTGGAGAGACTGTCCATAATAACAGAAAGATTATTTTTTTTGGTGGCACCCGTGCTGTTTGTCTCACTCTTGGTACAATCGTCGGATATATGCAGATTCTTGGCCTCCTGCCTCCCCCGTCCTCAGCAGACCCGGCCTCCTCTGCTGCCCAGTCTTGCAAGGCCCTCAGTGCTTTCCTCTCCCTTGGTGCAGGCTGGGGCTGCCATGGCTGCAGCCTTAGGATCACCATCTTCTGCAGTGAGCTGGGGCTCTCTTTGTGCCTGGTGTGTTCTGGGTAATACAGTTGTGGTTAAAGCAAACTCATTTTTTTTCAGCTCCACCCTCTGTCTGTCCCCACATCCTTTGTTACCCTGCTCATATGATCTCGTCCGGTCTATTCTGTTTCTCCTCCATCTTACTAGGGACTCTAGAGGCAGTGAACCATTCCTACCCTCTAATAACATGGCTATTTAATCTTGAATATCAGAAGTATAAACATGGGGAATAGGAACCGCGTGGCTTTAAAATAGTATTTTATTAGGGTTGTTTTTGACTGATGACATTTTATTCTTTAGATCAATGTTCTCTAGATTTTATCTTTCACACGTCCTGGTTCCTTTTTCACCTGGCTTATAGCATGGTGAGTGATTTCCTGTTTTCTATACAAATCAGCGATCTTTTTGTTTTTGTCAACCCTATTGGGTGTTGGGGAGCAGAGGGGATGAAGGAGAGAAGGGAAAGGGAAGGAGTACTTCGATATAAATTACTGTCAAAAAGAAAAAAAGACTCGGGTTACTGTCTCTTTTCGGTCTGTTGAGTCAGAGCTAGCCCTGTGTTTACCGATTTGTGAAGTGCAAGAACTCAGAGGTGAACATCCGGTTCAGGAATCTAACCCAGAATTGAATGTGACAAGCATATCCAGTGATTCTCAGCTCTGACTGCACACTGGAGTCACCTGGGCTCCCATCCCAGTCAAATGAAGCCAGTCTCCAGGGCGGGGCCCAGGTTTGTGTATTTTCAACACTGCCCAGTTGATTATTATGTGTAGCCAGGAATGAGAATCACTGTGCAGGCTAGTTGTTTAGGCTGCACCCGTGGTGAGAGAGAGCGCTTATTGCCTGGGCTAAAATAACATTTTGTTCTGTGGCTGGAAGAGAAAAGTGAAAAGGTCATTTGTTTTTAGGCTTTTGGCCTGAGTTCCTTAAAGAGAGACAATTCTGCCTCTTTCAAGGATGTCTTTGCTCTTTTTTTTTTTTTTAAGTTATCACCTCCTACTGCAACTTGCCTCGTTTGTTTGAGGTTTATCTGCTCCAAATGTGGGTAGCATTCTGCAAACGCTTGTTGTGTCCTGGGAAATTCATAATAATTTGTAGGAGAGCTCTTTTTGTCCTGGCGAAAGGGGAGTTCCCACAGCTTCTAACCAACCTTCTGTAGGACCTGTTGTCTTTTTTGGGGAGGTGACCCTGAGCTGCCTATACTCCAAGTACGTTCATAAAACCAGATTGTTAGACATGCAAATTCTTGGCCTACACCCCTAGATTTACTGATTCACAGACTCCAGGGTGGGGGCCCAGAAATCTAACGGACCACTTGTCTAGGTGATGCTGATGCATGCTAAAAGATTGAGAATCACCCTGGGATGTCTGGGATGGGGCCTGAGAATTTGCATTTCTGACAACCTCCCAAGTGATGCTGATGATGCTGGCCTAGGGACCAAACTTTCAGCATGGCTAGCTTAGCAAACCCCAAGGGGCCACAGGAGACTTTCACACTATTTCCTGGCTGAAGTCCACTAGCCAATATTAGGCACCTGGAGCTGGGACAGAGTGATCAGAAGAAAGTTGGAAGGAAGGTTCTGCCACCTGAAACCTACACATGACCCCCTTCACGCTCTGATTGTGGCCCATGCTGCTGAGCTTATCTGTACAACATTAATTTTCACTCACGTCCGTGTGAAGAGACCACCAAACAGGCTTTGTGTGAGCAACAAGGCTGTTTATTTCACGTGGGTGCAGACGGGCTGAGTCCGAAAAGAGAGTCAGCAAAGGGAGATAGGGGTGGGGCTGTTTTGTAGGATTTGGGTAGGTAGTGGAAAATTACAGTTCTCTGGGCAGGGGCAGGGGACACAAGGTGCTCAGTAGGGGAGCTTTTGAGCTAGGATGAACCAGGAGAAGGAATTTCACAAGGTAATGTCATCAGTTAAGGCAGTAACAGGCCATTTTCACTTCTTTTGTGATTCTTCAGTTACTTCAGGCCATCTGGATGTGTACGTGCAGGTCACAGGGGATATGATGGCTTAGCTTGGGCTGAGAGGCCTGACACTAATCACAACAAATAGTGCCTATCACATACTGTGTTCCTACCACACCCTTTATGTGATTTATGTCCACAATCTCTGCTTGCACCCTGCTTAAATAATAGTGTGGGAACAGTGGCTTAAATCATTCTGGATGCCGATTTAAATTTTTTTGGTTTGAGAACGTTTCAGATCTGTGTTCATTTTTCCAGCTTAGGTTTTTGCTTGTGTTTTGGGATACCTGTTCATTACTGGATCTTCCTCTTATCTCAGTCACCTTTGATTTCTCATTTTATCAGGCATCGGTTTCCCAAAGTAGGATTATCGTGACTACTAAATTAAATAACAGAGGTAAAGTTCCTGTCACTTAGTAAAAGCGTAATAAATGTTAATTTCTGTGCTTAACCCAGATAGAAGGGAAGTGTAAACTGCCCCACCTTCGTGCCTGATTGTTGTACCTGAGCGAGTTAGAGAGAAACGCTACACTTTGAGACGAATTTAAGAGTCCTTTATTAGCCAGTGACCGAGAGACGGCTAACGCTCGAAACTCTCTCAGCCCTGAGGAAAGAGCTTGATTTTCCTTTATACTTTAGTTTAGAGAGGGGAAGCGGAGCTTAATTACAGCAATTCTACAGAAGTAAACACATGCAAAAAAATTAAAAAGACAAATGGTTACAGGGAAACAAACAGTTCCAGGTGCAGGGGCTCTACATCTATCATAAGGCGATAGATATGGGGGCTCTGCCACACACAAACTCAGGGCTTTACGGTGTTACCTCATGAGCAAAATCCTGGAAACTTCAGACATTGCTTGCTTCAGTACCTTATCAGTGAATTGGACTCTTTGATATGTTGAGAGTCAGCTTACACAAGGTAACTCCTTGAGGAAGGGGGTGGGTAAGGAGTCCTTGATGTCTTGTAAATGAAGGAGCCAAATGGAGTTTGTCCGGTTTTGTCAGCTAAGGGAGAGCCTATTCATGTGGAAACAAGGCTAGGTGATTAAGGGAGAGTCTAAAAACAAGGTTAGGTATTACATGATCAATATCCTGAAATTAGGGCAAAGAAAAAGCCCCTAAGAAGCCGCTGGGGAGAAGTCTAGGGAATCTGCGAAAACGAAGCAGAGTTTGCCAGGGAAGGGGCTGCAGGTCAGACCCAGTCGAGACAGAGATGTTGCAGGTCGAGACTGGGTTCGGGGTGAGAATCACAGAATCTAGAGGAATAAGAAGCTTGCCTGAGGATGGAGATGAAAAATGAAAAAGAAAACCAGGCCCCCAGGTGGGCAGCACCAGGGACCCCAGCCAGTGAAGCATGGGCCAGCTTTGACTTTTCTTTCAGACATGAGCACCTTGGGTAGCTTTGGAAAAGCCTGGACACTTGGGGTTTCAGGCAGAGGGCTCCCCATTAGGCTACCTTGCTTCCTTTAGTTATTTAGAGGAAGTGCTGACTTCAGGGACCTTGGAAGTGCCACACTCCTCATCTAGCATAGGACAGGAAAAATTCTGCATCTCGCCGTGATCTGCACAGGTGCGGTAGGCTTGGCTCTAAGTTCAGGACGTCTGGGCTGGAGCTAAAGGGGAAGCAAAGATTCTTAATTCCTTCTGACTAACAAGTTGCTAAATACATCAGAGCCAGAGGGCAGAACCTGTCTAGTGGTGGGAAGTTTCAGTGAGGTCATTTTCAGCTCAATATCAAGAAGAATATTAGGGTGGCATGGTGTCTCACGTCTGTATCCCAGCACCTAGGCCTAGGTGAGAGGATCGCTTGAGCCCAGGAGTTCAAGGCTGCAATGAGACATGATTGTGCCACTGCACTCCAGCCTAAACAACAGAATAAGACCCTGTCTCAAAAAAAAAAGAAAAGGAAAAGAAAACGTTAATGGTAATGGCTAATGGCCATCAGCACAATGAGGTAAGATCCTTGTGAGATAAAGAGGCTCACGCTCATCTGGTCAATCCACCATAGAGAGGATTTCTGCTTTGAGGTGGAGGCTGGAGGGGATTATCTTTCTTTCTTTCTTTCTTTTTTTTTTTTGAGACAGAGTCTCCCTCTCTCGCCCAGGCTGGAGTGCAGTGGTGCAATCTGGGCTCACTGCAAGCTCCGCCTCCCGGGTTCACGCCATTCTCCTGCCTCAGCCTCCTGAGTAGCTGGGACTACAGCTATTTTTAGTAGAGATGGGGTTTCACCTTGCTAGCCAGGACGGTCTCGATCTCCTGACCTCGTGGTCCGCTCACCTCGACCTCCCAAAGTGCTGGGATTACAGGCGTAAGCCACCGCGCCTGGCTGGCTGGAGGGGATTATCTTTCAAAGGCCCTTCTTGCTGTAGGAGTCCTTCCTCCGGGATTGATAAAGTGGAGTCTTAGCCCAGCCGCTGAGGGTTCTGGGTAGGGGCTGGCGGGGACTGGTTATCTGAAACCACAGTGCAGGACCAAAAAGCAGAGGTCGACCTTATCAAGGAGTGCCAGGAAGCCAGGGTCACCGGGTGGAGAAAGCAAGGAGAGGGCCTGCCTGGGAGAATGGCAAGGATAGAGGCTGTCGCTAGAGCCTGAGTGACTGGCCTTGACTTCTCCAGGAGGCAAGGTACATGGAGGGCTGGCCGGGTTTCAAGGGCTCTGCTCCTGGTCGACAGAGTCCTTGGTTCTCTATTTTTTTCATGTGAGGTTACACTGTAAGATCTGAAGACAATCTGGAGAGTTGTAGACACGATTTACACACAAACAATAGCATTGAATAAGTGACTTTTAAAGATTAATTCTTAGAGAATAACTTTTACCTAGATGTTTACATTTTCAAAAAATCATCAATTTCAATAAAATCATTTTGCATTTCTATTTACCAGTGACAATTAAAAAATAATAATGCAACAGATAATATTCAATATTTTGGAAATGAAGGAAAACTATTAAAAGAAAAATTTAAATTCACAATAGGAAAAAACAGAATAAATGGAGGGATATTTTCTGTTCCAGAATCAGAAGATTTAATGAAGTTAACATGCTATACTTAATATCCAATCTAATTTATGGAGTTAATACAAATTACATTCCCAATGTACTGTTTTATGGAAATTGAGATAATTTATTTCCTAATAAAATTTTTATAATGAAAATAATAGGCTGGGTGTGGTGACTCACATCTGTAATCCCAGTGCTTTGGGAGGCCAAGGACGGAGGATCAAAGAAAAGAAAAGAATAGATAAGCACATTAAAGAGTTTTTTGAAAAGGTGTAAGCCAATTATATGAAAAATTACTGTTAATATTTAAAGTATATTTAAAATGTTAACAAAGGGCCAGGCATGGTGGCTCATACCTGTAATCCCAGCACTTTAGGAGGCTGAAGCAGATGGATCACCTGAGGTCAGGAGTTCGAGACCAGCCTGGCCAACATGGTGAAACCCTGTCTCTACTAAAAATACAAAAATTAGCCGCGCGTGGTGGTGGGGCCTGTAATCCCAGCTACTCGGGAGGCTGAGGCAGGAGAATTGCTTGAACCCGGGAGACGGAGGTTGCAGTGAGCTGACATGCTGACATCTTGCCATTACACTCCAGCCCTGGCAAGGAGAGCAAAACTACATAAAAAAAAAAAAAAAGTTAACAAAGGACATTTAAACTTTATGATATTGATATGCTATGGGCCGGGTACGGTAGCTCACACCTGTAATCCTGGCCCTTTTGGAGGCCTAGGCAAGTGGATCACTTGAGGTTGGGAGTTCCAGACTGGCCAACATGGTGAAACCCCCTCTCTACTAAAAATACAAAAATTAGCCAGGGGTGGTGGCGCATGCCTATAATCCCAGTTACCCAGGAGGCCAAGACATGAGCATTGCTTGAACCCAGGAAGTGGAGGTTGCAGTGAGCCAAGAGAACGTCACTGCATCTCAGCCTGGGCACAGAGAGAGACCCTGTGTCAAAAAAAAAAAAAATTAATATGATATTATATGATAAATTGTATGATATAGGATTCAAAGCGGAACAGTAGATTGATTAAAAACACAACAGGGATTACAATTGTTCTTTGTAAATTTTTTATTTCTTTTTATTTTTCATTTTTTTGAGACGGAGTCTCGCTCTGTTGCCCAAACTGGAGAGCAGTAGGCTAGGGCTGGGTGCAGTGGCTCATGCCTGCAATCTGAACATTTTGGGAGGCTGAGGCGAGCGGATCACTTGAGGTCAGGAGTTTGAGACCAGCCTGGCCAACATGGTGAAACCTCTTCTCTACAAAAATACAAAAATTAGCCAGGCACAGTGGCAGGCAGCTGTAATCCCAGCTACTTGGGAGGCTGAGACACGAGAATTGCTAGATTCTGGGAGGTGGAAGTTGCAGTGAGGGCAGATCTTGCCACTGCACTCCCCTAGGTGACATCCCCTGGGAGACAGAGCAAGACTCAGTCTCAAAAAAAATAAATGAATAAAATAAAGCAGTAGCGTAAATTATAAATGGCAAATTGGAAGGACCTGATAAGAATTCAGGGCCGGGCACTGCGGCTCAAGCCTGTAATCCCAGCACTTTGGGAGGCCGAGACGGGCGGATCACGAGGTCAGGAGATTGAGACCATCCTGGCTAACACGGTGAAACCCCGTCTCTACTAAAAAATACAAAAAACTAGCCGGGCGAGGTGGCGGGCGCCTGTAGTCCCAGCTACTCAGGAGACTGAGGCAGGAGAATGGCGTAAACCCGGGAGGCGGAGCTTGTCTTGAGCTGAGATCCGGCCACTGTACTCCAGCCTGGGCGACAGAGTGAGACTCCGTCTCAAAAAAAAAAAAAAAAAGAATTCAGCAATAATAATCTTAACTCTTGATAAAAAGGAAGAAATGCAAAACTATTTGAAATAAAGCTGGCAAAAATTAATATTAAAAAATATAAAGAATAATTACACATCTGTAGGTCAGTCAGTATTCGTTCTCTACTAAACAGTTAAAGGATACGAGCAAATAGTATAAATAAGAGGAAACACAAGCACAAAGCCAACATTTGGGAACATTTTGGTCTTACTAATAATGAAAGTGTGAATTAATAAAAGTATAAGTCTTTCAGGCCAGGCGCAGTGGCTCATGCCTGTAATCCCAGCACTTTGGGAGGCCAAGGTGGTGGATTGATTACCCGAGGTCAGGAGCTCAAGACCAGCCTGACCAACATGGTGAAATCACATCTCTACTAAAAATGCAAAATTAGCTGGGCATGGTGGAGCATGCATGCCTGTAATCCCAGTTGCTTGGGAGGCTGAGGCAGGAGAATCGCTTGAACCTGGGAGATGGAGGTGACAGTGAGCTGAGATTGTGCCCCTGCACTCCAGCCTGGGCAACAAAAGCAAAACTCTGTCTCAAAAAAAAAAAAAAAAACAGGCTTTGATATGAATTACTTGTGTTTCATATCTATTGAAGTAGCATAATGACAAAATCCAATGTGAATGTGCTTGTATGGGAAATAGACACACTCCTAGATTTCTGGTGTGTTTTCTGGACAACAGTAGATCAAAATGAAACACAAGCTGCCAAGAAAATTATTGTTTTCTTGGCCGGGCGCGGTGGCTCAAGCCTGTAATCCCAGCACTTTGGGAGGCCGAGATGGGCGGATCACGAGGTCAGGAGATCGAGACCATCCTGGCTAACACGGTGAAACCCCGTCTCTACTAAAAAAAAAATACAAAAAACTAGCCGGGCGAGGTGGCGGGCGCCTGTAGTCCCAGCTACTCCGGAGGCTGAGGCAGGAGAATGGCGTAAACCCGGGAGGCGGAGCTTGCAGTGAGCTGAGATCCGGCCACTGCACTCCAGCCTGGGCGACAGAACGAGACTCCGTCTCCAAAAAAAAAAAAAGAAAATTATTGTTTTCTTTAAGGCAATATGCCCAAAGGAATAACTCTCAGGAAAATAATGTATAAGAAGAAAGGTTATTTGTATAAAAATAATGCTAGCCACATTATACTAGCGAAAATCTGGGCATTACCCAACTACCTGACAACTTGATAATTGTGGTGAAAACTAGAAAATATTAATATGTGGTCATATTAATAACTACTAAGGCCATAAGCCTAAGGACTTTGACACTATCACCCGTAGAATATTTAAGTTAAAAAGTGGAATGATAGCCAGGTAAGGTGGCGGGCACCTGTAATCCAGCTACTTGGGAGGCTGGGGCAGGAGAATCGCTTGAACCCGGGAGGCGGAGGTTGCAGTGAGCTGAGATCGCTCCATTGCACTCTAGCCTGGGCGACAAGAGTGAGAATCTGTCTCAAAAAACAAACAAACAAAAAAAGTGGAATGAGGCTTGGCATGCCTGTAGTCCCAGCACATTGGGAGGCTGAGGTGGTTGGATCACTTGAACCCAGGAGTTTGAGACCAGACCTGGGCAACATGGCAAAACCCTGTCTCCACAAAAAATTTAAAAATTAGCTGGGTGTGGTGGCTCATGCCATAGTCCTAGCTACTTTGGAGGCTGAGGTGGGAGGATCACCTGAGCCTGGGGAGGTTAAGGCTACAGTGAGCCTGATCACACCACTGCTCCCCAACCTGGGGGCAGAGAGTGAGACCTCGTCTCCTCAAAAAGAAAAACATGTGGAATGAGTTTGTTATATGGACATTGATAACTGTCAAATTATGTTTGCCTAATAAGAGCAAAAGTGCTACTAGTGTTTCTTAGTGATCTCAATAAGTGCTTCTCAGACTTTAATGTGATTAAACCAAGCGCTCCATCATGCTTCTATCTGTAGCTTCCATATAGGAAAGTTTATATTATACAACAATTCCATGATCATGGAAAGTTCTACTGGACATTGTTTTTTTTTTTTTTTTTTTTTGAGACGGAGTCTTGCTCTGTCACCCAGGCTGGAGTGCAGTGGCCGGATCTCAGCTCACTGCAAGCTCCGCCTCCCGGGTTCACGCTATTGCCCTGCCTCAGCCTCCGGAGTAGCTGGGACTATAGGCGCCCGCCACCTCGCCCGGCTAGTTTTTTTTTTTGTATTTTTTGGTAGAGACGGGGTTTCACCGTGTTAGCCAGGATGGTCTCGATCTCCTGACCTCGTGATCCGCCCATCTCGGCCTCCCAAAGTGCTGGGATTACAGGCTTGAGCCACCGCGCCCGGCCTACTGGACATTGTTAAACTAAATCATTAAAGTCTCAAAGTGAAGGGGATGTTACATCTTTTTCTGTAGAGTTGTTTGAAACATACAATTAAGAACTTGTTCCATTCCTTTGTAGTCACAAATAAGTATGTACATTGGTATATAAGACATACAAGAGATAGAGCAATGAGCAATGTTATATAATGAAAAGATTAGATAAATGGAATTCTTTTGTCCCATTGATTTTTACTGCAGTCCTGGATGTGTTTTCATAATTTGTTCTCTCTTTCTTGATAGGCAATCATTTTTAATAGATCTGTTTTAGTTTCTTTGCCAATCTTTTCCTCTTTTGACCTTTCTGAGCTATATACAAATTATAACTTAATGTATACTAGAGGAAATGCTGTTTAAAGAAGTATTGCAATAATTTAAATTCAGATATATGTATGTATTTGAGGAAGATACACCATACTCCTATCTACCTGTTTCAAGAATTTATTTTACTAAAGTGTATTTTTGGTCGGGCGCAGTGGCTCATACCTGTAATCCCAGCACTTTGGGAGGCTGAAGCGGGCAGATCACCTGGGGTCAGGGGTTCGAGACCAGCCTGGCCAACATGGTGAAACCCCATCTCTACTAAAAATACAAAAAATTACCTGGGTGCGGTGGTGCGTGCCTGTGGTTCTAGCTACTCGGGAGGCTGAGTCAGGAGAGTCGCTTGAACCCAGGAGGTGGAGATTCCAGTGAGCCGAGATTGCACCACTGCACTCTAGCCTGGGCGACAAATGAGAAACTTTGTCTCAAACAACAACAACAACAACAACAACAACAAAATAGTAAAAAAAAAAGAAATAATGAAGTGTATTCTTTAAGCGGAACCAACCTGTTTCTGTTATCAAAGGATATGGGCATGGGTCTTTGCTGACTGAAAGTTTTATGGCTGATTTCTGTTTCTTTGCATCTGTGAAGTAGAAATACTGACCATTGTCGTGTTTTCTTCCAGGAATTTATGCAAATATTCTCATGAGGTTCTCTCAGAAGAGAACTTCAGAGTCCTGAAAAATCACGAACTCTCTGGACTTAACAAAGAGGAATTAGCAGTGCTCCTCCTCCAAAGTGATCCTTTTTTTATGCCTGAGGTAAGTTGTGATTCCTCAGTTTAAGGAGGGAGAATATTGCTGGCAGTATTGTGTCACAGATATTTTGGAGTAGGAGCAGAGAAAATTCAAAATTAATGCCAGGGTTCTGCAGGTGGCAGTCGAGGCTGTTGCTGAGTGACCTAAGAGATCCCAGAAATTTCTCTCCTATTTGAGGTTTTAAAAGAATGTGAGTCTGGAATACCTCTTCCACTGGGCTGCAAGGGAACCCTGTGTGAGTAAGTATGAACTGAAGATCTGATAGTAGTCAGACTACTTGATGCTTTAAATCAAGGTGGCTTCTTGGAGGAGATGGACTTTGGAGTGAGGTTGGGAAGATGGCAGGGAAGATGAGGGTAGGCTAAGCTGTTGTAACAGATAGCCCCTCAAAATGCAGTGATTCAAATAAAATGTAATTTAGTTTCTCTATCACTTGATAATCTAGGTCAGGAGTCAGCAATCTATAACCCAGAGCCCAAAGCTGGCCTGCCACCTTTTTTTTTTTTTTTTTTTTTTTGAGACAGAGTCTCGCTCTGTCACCCAGGCTGGAGTGCAGTGGTGTGATCTCAGCTCACTGCAACCTCTGCCTCCCAGGTTTAAGCAATTCTCCTGCCTCAGCCTCCCAAGTAGCAGGGATTACAGGTGCCCACCACCATGCCCGGCTAATTTTTATATTTTAGTAGAGATGGGGTTTCACCACATTGCCCAGGCTGGCCTCGAACTCCTGCCCTCAAGTGATCTGCACACCTTGGCCTCCCAAAGTTCTGGGATTACAGGTGTGAGCCCCTGCACCTAGCCTGTTTTTATAAACAAAGTTTTATTGGAACACAACCATACCTATTCGTTTATGACTGCTTTCACCCTGCAAGGGTGAGTTGAGTAGTTGCAGCAGAAACAGAATGGCCTACAAAGCCTAAAATATTTACTATCTGATCCTGTATGGAAAAGGTTTGCCAACTCTTGGTTTTTCCTGGATGTGAATGGGGGGTAGCCTGAGTTGTCAGGCAGCTAGATTTGATGATGTCATCAAGGGACTCAGGTCAGTAGGTCAGCTCTGTTATCTTCAAAATGTGGCTTCCATCTCTGTGTACAATGAGTCTGTACCCACTGTCACCATTTTCTAGCCAGTGGAAATGTAGAGAGGAAGTAAATGGAAGGCAAGCAGTTTCCTTTTTTAAAAGATGTGACATGGACATTGTTTATGGCCCATCTGCTCAATCACATTGTCCAGAGATTATTACATGTCACACTTAGCTGAAAGGGAGTCTGGGAAATGTAGTTTCTGTCTGGGTAACCATGTGTCTACCTAAAACTTGGGAGCTTCTTTTACTATTAACAGTTTCTTCCACTCAGGAATATAGACTTAAGGATCAGAGAATACTGTTTAAAGAGTGGTTTCTGGCCCAGTAAAATCCATGAATAGAGAAGTTAACCTCACAGTTAAAGAGAGGGATAGAAACATAATGGGTGAGTGGAAGGGATGGAGAAAATGTAAGTAAAATTGAAATTCATTTGCACTTTTTTTTTTTTTTGAGACAGGATCTTGCTCTGTCACCTGGGCTGGAGTGCAGTGGCATGATCAGGGCTCACTGCAGCCTTGACCTCCTGAGTTCAAGTTATTCTCCTGCCTCAGTCCCCCAAGTATCTGGGACTACAGGCATGCACCACCATAGCTGGCTAATTTTTTTTGTAATTTTAGTAGGGACAGGGTCTCACTGTGTTGCCCAGGCTGGTCTTGAACTCCTGAGCTCAAGCGATCCTCCTGCCTCAGCCTCTCAAAGTACTAAGATTACAGGCGTGAGCCACTGCACCCAGCTCAGATGCACTTTTATATACGGTGATATAGCTGTTGGGGACTTCTGGAGGCTTAAACACTTTTTGACTCTGAGCTCAGTGTGTTTCCCTAAGAACTTAAAAAACTTATAACATGAGAAGTGATTTTGAGTTGGCCACTGAGCTCAGGAGAGATATGAGTGCAAGACACATTATAAAGACTTGTTGGGGGTTGGGGAGAGGAAAATATGCCCCATTTTCTCTCCAGCCCCATGCATTCTTCTATCTAGATACTTAGATTTGTTTCTCTGTTTTTCTCTCTCTGTCTCTCTCTCCCTCTTTCTCTGTCTCTCTCTCTCTCTCCCTCTTTCTCTGTCTCTCTCTGTCTCAATTCCAGGAGTCCAAGGTTTAAAGGTCTTGTCTTGGGATATCTATGGGCCTTGGCCTAGATACTAGCCCAGTCCCCCATCACTACCAGCATGGGAAAAATGCCTTATACATCAGCCCTGTTAAAGCTCCCACTGACGATCAGAGACATCCCATCCTTTTCCTTTCATTGAGGGAATGACAAGATGGAGTCTTGCCATGACACTTGAGAGAAGGTATTTTGTGGTCTGTCCTTAGTCTAGTGTTAACCTGGGGGCTTGGAAAGGCCATTCTTCATGTCTGATCCCTGCTTCAGTTCTTCAAAAGCATCAGGTACTTTTAACATTGGGCCACACATCTATGTTGAGTCCCTTGAGAATAAGGACACTCTTCCTGTATTAGTCCATTTTCATGCTGGTATGAAGACATACCTGAGACTGGGTAATTTATAAAGAGGAAAGGTTTAATTGCTCACAGTTCTGCATGGCTGGGGAGGCCTCAGGAAATTTACAATCATGGTGGATGGCAAAACAGGAACATCTTACATGGCGGCAAGCAAGATAAGTGAGTGCTAAGCAAAGGGGGAAGCCCTTCATAAAACCATCATAAAATCTTGTGAGAACTCACTATCATGAGAACAGTAGCATGGGGGTAATTGCCCCCATGATTCAATTGCCTCCCACCAGGTCCCTCCCATGACATGTGGAGATTATGGGAACTACAATTCAAGATGAGATTTGGGTGGGGACAGAGCCAAACCGTATCAGTTCCCTTCTCTAGGGAGGAGGTCGGCAGACATGAACCTAAGAGAAGGTGCTTTTGTGTTAAGGGATCCCAGAAGAGCCCACTGACCACAGTGCTGTGAGGGTCCCTCTAGGAAAATGCTCTCATCATGCTTTCATCAAACAGTGCAAAGAAGAGGTCAGCGTCACCCAAGGCTCCCTTTCCATTGTTAGAATTCAGTACCCACAATTAGAGGGTGGGGTGGGGAGGTTCTTGCCTGAAGCTTATTTTTAGCTAATAATTTAATTGCCATTTTCCACTTGTGAGAGTTAAGATTCTGGACTGGGGGACTGCATTATTTCCTGAACTAGAGGTCTGAGGAGCTGGTTTCTGGAGTTAGCATGAATTAGTATTGTTGGCATAAGTTTTGTTCAAGAATGCTGGGCAAGAGAAGGCTCTGAAGGAGTGTTTTAACTTGGGGGAGTAGCATGGAATTTTTTCATAAGGCTTTAGCAGGAGGAGTCAGCCAGAGTTCAGCTAATTTCAAGAAGAGTTGGTCCAGGATGGCTCTCTAAAAATGGAGGAATTATCCCTGCAGATTTGCAGCTGTTGTTTTGGGCAATATGGAATTTTTTTTTTTTTTCTTTTTTGAGATGGAGTCTTACTTTGCCTCCCAGGCTGAAGTGCAGTGGTGCAATCTCAGTTCACTGCAACCTCTGTCTCTTGGGTTCAAGCAATTCTCCTGCCTCAGCTTCCCGAGTAGCTGGGATTACAGATGTGCACCACCACACCCAGATAATTTTTTGTATTTTTGGTATAGACAGGGTTTTACCATGTTGGCCAGGCTGGTCTCAAACTCCTGACCTCAGATGATCCTCCCGCCTCAGCCTCCCAAAGTGCTGGGATTACAGGTGTGAGCCACCGTGCCCCGCCTGAACCACCATACCTGACTGATTTGGATTTTATCAGAAGGGATGAGGAGGAAGAGAGGGGCTAAGTGCAAGAGGCAGTGCAGAGAAACAGCTTTGTGGTTTAGGGGGTGAGAGATGGGGACCACAGTGGAATGTTTCCAGTCACTTCATTGGTTGTTTTGCATTTGTTCAACTAATATTTAAGAGCACGTGTAAGTGTTAGTCACAATGTTAAAATACTGGAGGTAACCAGTGGGAAGCCACACGCTCATCCCTAAAAAACTACATATTCACACTTTTTCATTTTGCTTTGACTTGTGAGAACATAAAAAGACCGGGCAAACCTGACTGCCTGGTATATAAACTTGTACAATTGAAATTTGCTTATTAAAGGAAGAAATGCTTTCATTTGTTCTGGCCCTAATGAAGGCAGGAGCATTCTTGTTTAGTATCAAGGGGATACTAAACAAGAATGTTTAGTAGGAATAGGAATGTTACTAAAACATTATTTGTGAAGTTGCTAATGGTGCTTTTTTGCTACAGTTCAAACTTTAGCGTACATCAGAGCCACCCGGAAGGTTTGTTAAAACACAGACTGTTGGGCCCCACCTCTGATGGTTCTGACTCTATGGATATAGGCAAGTGCCTGAAGATTTGCATTTCTAACAAGTTTACAGGTAGTGCTGATGGTGCTGGTCCGGGGACCATACTTTGAGAATCGCTGGTCTAGAGTCTAGAATCTGGATAATAGACTTGATAGCAGTTGCCTATATCTACTTGAGTCATGTTTTAGCGATTGTCCATGTGGCTAAATCATTGCTAGTGGGGTTTGAATCATGGCTTTGCCATCTAGACAGATCACAGTGAACGATACTGATCTGGTTTGCTCAGAGTCTATAGAAATGATTCATTAAAATGTCTGAAATTCAGGTTTCTTACTAATTATATTGGTTTCCTCATTTCATGGTTCAAACACTTGCATCACACTTTATATATTTTGCATAACACATTTACAAATTGTGTTATTTAGTCTGCTTAACAACTTGGTTTCTGTAGACAGAACAGATCTTTTCCTCCTGTTACAGCAAAGGAAACGGAGGCTGAGAGTAGGTAAGGAGTCTCTTGAGGTCACACAACTGCTTCCAGGGCCTCAGTTTTTTTTTTTTTTTTTTTTTTGAGACAGAGTCTTGCTCTGTCGCCCGGGCTGGAGTGCAGTGGCCGGATCTCAGCTCACTGCAAGCTCCACCTCCCGGGTTTACCGCCATTCTCCTGCCTCAGCCTCCCGAGTAGCTGGGACTACAGGCGCCCGCCACCTCGCCCAGCTAGTTTTTTGTATTTTTTAGTAGAGACGGGGTTTCACAGTATTAGCCAGGATGGTCTCGATCTCCTGACCTCATGATCCACCCGTCTCGGCCTCCCAAAGTGCTGGGATTACAGGCTTGAGCCACCGTGCCCGGCCGGGTCTCAGATTTTAAAACCAGTATCCTCCAGTTCTGTATCATATGGCCTGGCCTCAGCTGCAGTATTTTCTCTGCCCTCTTTCCAGTAGGAACTACATCTCTTCAGAGCTAGTCACATACATGTATCTATTTAGATGGAAATATAAAACTTCTCTTCTTTAGGCAATCTTTTGAGAAATGTCATTCTGCCTAGCAGAGACTAAATTTTGGATTTCCAAACAGTTGCAGGTAAGACCCATGTGTCCTTTTCATTGCAAAGCGAGTTGATAACCAAAGATGAGCCTTCCGATGCTGTGTTCCTTCATGATATAGGGCTCACTTTGGGTCCTGTTTGTAGCTAACCAGTTTACATGGATTCTTCCAGGGGTTTTCAAATTCATCAGTATCTTTTAGTTAGTCTGTGGGCCTCTTCTGCCCCAAGTAAATTACCAATTGAATGTGACTCATCAAAGATTGTAGAATATGCGTGTACTTTTCCTCCTTTGGTATATCTCTGTTTGCTTCAGAGATTTTTGCACACGTGAGCTTGCCTTAATTAACGTTTGGCAGATACAAGAAGGTGTTTTGACTCTGGCTATTGTTTCTCCCTTCTGTAGATATGCAAAAGTTACAAGGGAGAGGGTCGGCAGCAGATTTGTAACCAGCAGCCACCGTGTTCAAGACTCCACATCTGTGACCACTTCACCCGAGGCAACTGTCGTTTTCCCAACTGCCTCCGGTCCCATAACCTGATGGACAGAAAGGTGCTGGCCATCATGAGGGAGCACGGGCTGAACCCTGACGTGGTGCAGAATATCCAGGACATCTGCAACAGCAAGCATATGCAGAAGAATCCCCCGGGGCCCAGAGGTAAACGCCTTTCTTTTTCAATTGTGTGAACTCTTTTTTTTTTTTTTTTTGAGACAAAGTCTCTCTCTGTCACTCAAGCTGGAGTGCAGTGGCATGATCTCAGCTCACTGCAACCTCTGCCTCCCAGGTTCAAGTGATTCTCCTGCCTCTGCCTCCCGAGTAGCTGGGATTACAGGTGCCCGCCACCACACCCAGCTAATTTTCGTATAAATTAGAGGCAAGGTTTCGCCATGTTGGCCAGGCTGGCCTTGAACTCCTGACCTCAGATGATCTCCCTGCCTCAGCCTTTCAAAGTAGTGGGATTACAGGCATCAGTCACTGCACCCGGCCAATTGTGTGAACTTTCAAATCAGCAGAAATCGCAACAAAGAAAAACTCTGCCATAAAAACTCTACCTTGCCACGTAAAACTCTTCGTTTTCCCTTCCAAACTTCATGCATATGCATACACCATTTTTACATAATTATAATGGTAGTATACATGCAATGTTTGCAATTCAATTTTTATGCTTAGCACTATTGCTGGCCCCCAGGTGTAATTTTTTTTTTTTTTTTTGAGACACAGTCTTGCTCTGTCACCTAGACTGGAGTGTAATGGCACGATCTTGGCTCACTGCAACCTCTGCTTCCCGGGTTCAGGCAATTCTCCTGCCTCAGCCTCCCAAGTAGCTGGGACTACAGGTGCCTGCCACCATGCCCGGCTAATTTTTGTATTTTTGGTAGAGATGGGGTTTCACCATATTGGCCAGGCTGGTCTTGAACTCCTGACATTGTGATCCACCTGCCTCGGCCTCCCAAAGTGCTGGGATTACAGGCGTGAGCCACCGCGCCCCGCCAGCCCCCCAGGTTTAAAAAGTGTGTATCATTTTCCTAAAAACTAATTAATAAAGCTTTTTTTTTTGAGACGGAGTCTCTCTCTGTCACCCAGGCTGGAGTGCAGTGGCAGGATCTCAGCTCACTGAAAGCTCCGTCCTCCGGGTTCAAGCCTCCTGCCTCAGCCTCCCGAGTAGCTGGGACTACTCGCCACAATGCCCAACTAATTTTTTTGTATTTTTAGTAAAGACAGGGTTTCACCATGTTAGCCAGGATGGTCTCGATCTCCTGACCTTGTGATCCACCTAGGCCTCCCAAAGTGCTGGGATTACAGGCGTGAGCCACAGCACCCAGCATTTTTTTTTTTTGAAATAGAGTCTCACTCTGTCACCCAGGCTGGAGTGCAATGGTGTGATCTTAGCTCACTGCAACCTCCATCTTCCAGGTTCATGCCATTCTCCTGCCTCAGCCTCCTGAGTAGCTGGGACTACAGGCACCTGCCACCACGCCCGGTTAATTTTTTTTTGTATTTTTAGTAGAAACGAGGTTTCACTGTGTTAGCCAGGATAATCTCCACCTCCTGACCTCATGATCCACCCACCTTGGCCTCCCAAAGCGCTGGGATTACAGGCGTGAGCCACCACGCCCAGCCTAAAGCTTTTTTTTTTTTTTTTAAGGAAAAGAAACAAACATAAAATTGTTTAGATTTACCAGCTGTTAATATTTTGTCCCAATTGCTTTAGCACTTTCTATCTGTATATACATATAGCTACTCACACACACGTAGAACATTTTGGTGGTTAAAGCATTTGATATATGCAAATAGCATGACATTTCACACCTGAATATATCAGCATGTATCTCCTCAGAACAAGACCATTCTCTTACATATTCACAAGACAATTAATACAGAAAATTTATTATTGATGCAAAACTATGTACAATTTAATTTATGGTCCTCAGTGCCATTTCTTTAAAAAAAAAAAAACCCAATATTTTATTTTATTTTATTTTATTTTATTTTATTTTATTTTATTTTTTTGAGAGCGGAGTCTCGCTGTGTCGCCCAGGCTGGAGTGCAGTGGCGCGATCTTGGCTCACTGCAAGCTCCGCCTCCCGGGTTCCTGCCATTCTCCGGCCTCAGCCTCCGAGTAGCTGGGACTACAGGCGCCCGCCACCGCGCCCGGCTAGTTTTTTGTATTTTTAGTAGAGACGGGGTTTCACCGTGTTAGCCAGGAGGGTCTCGATCTCCTGACCTCGTGATCCACCCGCCTCGGCCTCCCAAAGTGCTGGGATTACAGGCTTGAGCCACCGCGCCCGGCCAAAAACCCCAATATTTTAATATTTCAAAAAAAATCACAATGACTCCCATTCCCTCTTTTCCCCAGCCCCTCGCAACTAACATTCTGCTTTCTTTTCTTTTTTTTTTTTTTTTGAGAAGGAGTCTGGCTCTGTCGCCCAGGCTGGAGTGCGGTGGCCGGATCTCAGCTCGCTGCAAGCTCCGCCTCCCAGGTTCAAGCCATTCTCCTGCCTCCGCCTCCCAAGTAGCTGGGACTACAGGCGCCCGCCTCGTCGCCCGGCTAGTTTTTTGTATTCTTTAGTAGAGACGGGGTTTCACCGTATTAGCCAGGATGGTCTCGATCTCCTGACCTTGTGATCCGCCCATCTCGGCCTCCCAAAGTGCTGGGATTACAGGCTTGAGCCACCGCGCCCGGCCTCACATTCTGCTTTCTGTTTGTATGAATTTGACAACCCTAGGTACCTCATATAAGTGGAGTCGTACAATATTTATCCTTTTCTGACTGGCTTATTTCACTTAGCATGATGACCTCAGGGTTCATCCATGTTATAGCATATGTCAGAATGAATAATATTTCATTGTATGTATATAATTATATATTTTTCATTCATTCATCTGTCAATGGACATTTGAGTCATTTCCAGTTTGACTATTGTGAATAATGCTGCTGTAAATATGGTGTACAGATGCTACTTTGAGACCCTGTTTTCTGTTCTTTGGGGGTATATAATCTGAAGTAGAATTACTGAATCACATGGTAATTCTATGTTTAAGTTTTTGAGGAACAATCATACCGTTTTTTATAGCAGCTGTGCCATTTTTCATTTCTGCCAACAGTGCACATGGGTTCAAATTTCTCACATCCTCTATCATTTTGTGTTTTCTGATTTTTTTTTTTTAATAATAGCCATCCTAAGGAGTATGAAGTGTTATTATTACTTTTTTTTTCTTTTTTTGAGACAGTGTCTCACTCTGTCACCCAGGCTGGAGTTCAGTAGTGTGACTTCAGCTCACTGCAATGGCCGCCTCCCAGGTTCAAGTGATTCTTCTGCTTCAGTCTCCCAGGTAGCTAGGATTAGAAGTGCCTGCCACCACACCCAGCTAATTTTTGTATTTTTAGTAGAGATAGGATTTCAATATGTTGGCCAGGCTGGTCTTGAACTCCTGACCTCAAGTGATCCACCCACCTTAGCCTCCCAAAGTGCTGGGATTCCAGGCATGAGCCACCGTGCCCAGCCAAGTGCTCCTATTTCTGAAGCATTTTCATATTATATACTGACATTCATTTTTAATGTCTTTATGAAGTGGATGTAGAAAAGGTGAATTTTATAAAGCAGATCGAATACATGATTCTAAGATTCTGTGCAAAGTAATGAACAATTAAACTTCCTTATATTTGGGAAATGGTTTGTCATTTACAAGGGACTTTCACCCCAAATAAATATTTCATCATTGGTCCTCACAGTGAAACCACAAAAAAAGGCAGATATGTCATTTATTAGCCTTACTTAAGGGGGAAAAGAAACTGAGACTCAGAAATAGTAAGCAACTTTTATTGCAAGCAGCCTCAGCTCATTTTTAGGAGAATGAAGGATAATATAATGAAGAAATAAAAGGTAACATTTTCAAGGCCTCACACCACTAGAAAGTAGCAGAGTGCACGTTCTGATCCCATATGTAATGTTTTTTCTCCCACACTACAGTGGCCTCTGAACAGGGGAACGTCTGGAGGGATGGGTTTTGGTGGTAGCATCTCAATGTATACTTATTGGGAATGAGAAAGATCTGTACATGTTTTCACTTCTAGTTAATCTCCCAAGTGAAGCCTTTTCTTGACAGGAGGAGGGTGTTTGCTTTTACTACATTACTGCTGCCCCCTGGGGTTTGGAAGAGAAAAAAAGTCTCTTCTATCCCTTCTCCACACAAACAACACAACTCACACACACGAGCACACGTGCACACCTCACATTCACACACCACATGTGCACATGTGCCTCAAACACAGACATGCTCGTCTTCCACATGTACCCCCAGCACACACACACACACACACCCCACATAAACATCACATGCATGCACGCCACACACACACTCCACACGTGCTCACAAACACACCCTTACTCCTTCCTTCCTCCCTGCTTCCAGGAGGGTGTGACCTGTCAAGTTTCTAGAGGGAGGCCGGTTCCCTCCAGGCCACACTGCTTTGTTGATGTTGACTTCTGATACACTTTGGCCTTATGGAGTGGGATGAAGAAAACTAGAAAAATTTCCAGCTTAAACAAAGTCAGGCCTTTAGACTGTGGTTTCATTTTCTGTTGGTTTGTTTGAAGCACTGTGAATCTGTCAATAGCCAGGTACACCCATATCACAATATGGGCAAAATCGAATGCTTTCTGGAAAATCTTCTCTGATTTGCCCTAATCTCTCTCTCTCCATTAACCACAGTGGTGAATGTTGACTCAGGATCAGGAGATAGTGGACAACCCCACCTAAAAGTTTTGGGGTTTGGGGGCTACTTTGAGTCCCAGAAGAGAGCCAGGGTCTCACTATCATCCTAGGCCATGGAATGACGTGCTCTGCCGTGCAGGCAGAATGACAAGATTCTTTCATCTACTGACACAGTCAGTGAGCACCTGTAGTCCCAGCTACTCAGGAGGCTGAGGCGGGAGGATCGCTGGAGCCCAGATGTTCCAGGTTGCAGTGAGCTGTGGTCGGGCCACTGCATTCCAGCCTGGGCAACAGAGCAACACTCCATCTCTTAAAAAAAAAAAAAAATTCCCGTCATTGTCAAACCACCCACTTTCAAGATTTTTACACATCAAACCACCCATCTTCAAGATTTTTACACATCAGATTAGGCCAAGTAATTTGATAGCACTTGGATAGCAAGGCTGGAAAAGCTAAGAGGAGGAAGGGTGGTAGGAACTCAGTTCCATTAACTCCAATGTTCATTACTTTGTTTCATTTTGACTTTTTCTCCCCTAGCTCCTTCCTCGCATCACAGAAACATGGCATATAGGGCTAGAAGCAAAAGTAGAGATCGGTTCTTTCAGGGCAGCCAAGAATTTCTTGCGTCTGCTTCAGCGTCTGCTGAGAGGTCCTGCACGCCTAGTCCAGATCCGAGCGGCCACAGGGCTTCCCTGGAGGACACACCTGTGGATGATCTGACCCACAAGTTCACGAATCTGGGGAGTCAGGATCGCGCTCGGCCTCCGTTAGGCTCGTCCAAGGCTTCCGATCTTGGAGGAACAAGTCAGGCTGGAGCAAGCCGGAGGTTTTTAGAGAACGGCAGTCAAGAGGACCCCTTGCATGGAAATCCAGGCAACACTTACCTTGCTTCCAATTCAACACCAGCCCCCAAGTGGAAGAGCCCCACATCCTGGACGAATGACCAAGGCGCCAGGAGAAAGACTGTGTTTCCTCCCACGCTACCTGCCACCCTCTCTTCTCTTGGCTCTCTGCAAACACCTGAAGCTGTGACCACCAGAAAGGGTGCAGGCTTGCTTTCCTCAGACTACAGGAACATCAACGGCAAAAGTGGAACTCAGGACGTCCAGCCTGGCCCTCTTTTTAATAATAATGCTGATGGAGTGGCCACAGATATAACTTCTACCAGATCCTTAAATTACAAAAGCACAAGCAGCAGTCAGAGAGAAATATCAATACCTAGGACTCAGGATGCTGGACCTGCTTCCCGGGATGTTCAGGCCACTGGCAGAATCACAGATGATGCTGGCCCAAGAGTGGCACTTGTTAATGGTAAATACAAAGGGAAGAAACTTGGGGCTAGTACGTTTGTTCACAATACACCAAATGGCTCTAGTCAAGTGGCGGATAAAACTACTGATGTAGAAAAAACTGGTGCCACTGGTTTTGGCTTAACAATGGCAGTCATGGGGGAGAAAGATAAGTTACGTTCTGGAAGTCATAGTCTGAGGAGCCTGGTCCCCACCACACCTGGGGAATTCACTGCCCCTACACAAGTCAGGACTCTGCCTCAGTCACCTGCTGCCCTTTCCTCAAGCAACAGAGCTGCAGTATGGAGGGCCCAGGGGCAGAACTGCACCCAGGTTCCTGTTTCCCCTGCCAGTGAGCTCACAAGGAAGACAACAGGCTCTGCTCAGTGTAAGTCACTGAAGAACGAACGGGCCCCTGTGTCTTGAGTCTGCAGCAGAGTGGCTATGGCTGCTGGTTTTTCCTTGGATGTTCCCCAGTTCTTAAAGGGCAGAGAGTTAGAGGGTTTTGGTTAAGGGGTGGTCTGGTGAGGAGGTTGACTAATGAAGACAGGGAAGGACCAACCAGTAGAACCACAGGGAATAAGCTGCCACATTTATTGACAATAGGAATATTTCAACTATGATTTAAGAAATAAACTTAACTTTCACAGGACTCTGAGGTCCACATTTTTGTTGTATGGAGGGGCTGTCTAGACACTCATGAGAAACACATAAATCATAGGAATTTTCTTGAACATGGCCTGCATTTCAGATATTCTTTCCCATTGTGAGACCAAGTGCCTTGATTTTTGGTTTAAACATTAAGATCAGCATACATGCATCCTTTTTTGTTTCATAGATTCTTTATCTGATGTCACAAGGACCACATCTTCTAGGGTGGATGATCATGGCTCAAAGGAAATTTGTCTTGACCATCTGTATAAGGGTTGTCCGTTTAATGGTGAGTAACCTAAGGACTTTTCTGTAAGCTTCTACCTTTTGGCCATTGTAAATAACGCTGCTATGAACGTGGGTGTGCAAATGTCTTCTCAAAACCCGGCTTTCAATTCTTTTGGATATATACACAGAAGTGGAGTTGGGGGGATCATACAGTACTTCTTTTAATGTTTTTTTTTTCTGTGGAACTATTTTTCATAGTGGCTGTACCATTTTTCTATCCCACCAGCAGTGCGCAAGGGTTCACATTTCTCCACATCCTCACCAACACTTGTTCTTTTTGTATGTGTGTGTTTGCCTTTTTTGTTTGTTTGTTTGTTTGTTTTGAGATAGAGTCTCGTTCTGTCACCCAGGATGGAGTGCAGCGGTGCAGTCTCAGCTCACTGCAACCTCTGCCCCCTGGGTTCAAGTGATTCTCATGCCTCAGCCTCCCAAGTAGCTCGGATTACAGACGTGTGCCCACCACGTCCGGCTAACTTTTATATTTTTGGTAGAGAAGGGGTTTTGGCACATTGGCCAGGCTGGTCTTGAACTCCTGACCTCAAGTGATCCACTCACCTCGGCCTTCCAAAGTGCTGAGATTACAGGCATGAACCACTGCACCCAGTCACTGTTTGTCTTTGATAGCAGCCATTCTAACAAGTGTGAGTTGTGAACTATAATGAGTGGTTATGTACTTTTCAATCAGCCAGGTCTCAAGTGGGGCCACTCAAGGTGTCCCTGCAGTGTCTAAACTTGTCTTTTTTGTTTGTTTGTTTTGGAGCTGTCACACATCTTTATTTTGAATATTTCAAAATAATTTAAACATAACAATGCAAATTTTGAAAAACAGAACTATTTTCTATCTTCGTGTACTCTAGCTTATAACGTCTATTCATTCTTTAGCCGGCATTTCTGCAATGGCTATTTTTTGTATGCCTAGCCCTGTGCCAAATATGCAAGGGGGAAGTAAGCTAAACCATAGTGCAGCCTTCTCTTTAGTGACTTTGTAATTAAGGTAGGGCATGAAAACATCCATAAAATGCTAGGCACGGTGGCTTAGGCCTGTAATCCCAGAACTTTAGGAGACTGAGGCAGGTAATCACTTGAGGCCAGGAGTTCAAGACCAGTCTGGCCATCATGGTGAAAACCCATCTCTACTAAAAATACAAAAATTAGCCGGACGTGGTGGCACAGGCCTGTAATCCCAGCTACTCGAGAGGCTGAGGCAGGGGAATCTCTTGAACCCGGGAGGTGGAGGTTGCAGTGAGCCAAGATTGTGCCATTGCACTCCAGCCTGGGCAACAGAGTGAGTGAGACTCTGCCTCAAAACAAAAACAAAAGCAAACAAACAAAAAATCTGCAAATGAGAAAACTGCGTGAAGTAAGTAAAAACGTATAAAAAATTAACCCCCAGCTGAGTATTGGGTACTGGCTAAAGGAATGCAAAAAATACAAGTCAGATGGGGATGGAGTGGGATTCGTTAGGAGAATCTTTCTTGAAGAGATGAACTGTAGGCCAGGGCTTCAAGGAAATACAGGCTGAAAAAAAACCAAAAAAACAAAAAAAACCACAAACAAACAAAAAAAAGGAAATACAGGCTGTTGTCTCTGCCGGAGAGCATTTTGGCTTAATACACTTGGGGGGTGCAGAAAGGGTAACTAAATTTCTGATTACCTCAAATTTCTATCTGGGTAGAGTGACTTTGGGGGGAGTGGGGAATTTTTGTTTTCTTTTCTTTTTTTCTTTTTTCTTTTTTTTGAGACAGAATTTCACTCTGTCACCCACGCTGGAGTGCAATGGAGTGATCTCGGCTCACTGCAACCTCCACCTCCCAGGTTCAAGTGATTCTCCTGCCTCAGTCTCCCGAGTAGCTGGGATTACAGGCACCCACTAACATGCCTGGCTAATTTTTGTATTTTTAGTACAGACAGGATTTCATCATGTTGGCTAGGCTGGTCTTGAACTCCTGGCCTCAAGTGATCTGCCTGTCTTGGCCTCCCAAAATGGTAGGATTACAGGCGTGAGCCACCACACCCGGCCTGAATTTTTGTTTTCTGATGCATCTCCAAGGTAATGAAGGAACCTGGATAATGGACACACAGCAATGTCAGCAGGTATAGATGGGACCTGTCTGGCAGGGGGCAGGCAGGAATGGATGGGGAAAGCTGGCAGTGAACTTGACTGAATTGTTTAGAATCCCCGCTCAACAGTCCCTCAGACCCCATCTTTGTCTTTGTAGGTAGCTGCAGCAAAGTCCACTTCCATCTGCCTTACCGGTGGCAGATGCTTATTGGTAAAACCTGGACGGACTTCAACCACATGGAGATGATCGAGGAAGCCTACTCTGACCCCAGAATCCACATGTAAGTTGGTGACTGTACTCCACCTTTCAAGAGCCCAACATTATCAAAGGGAAGCATTAGTGCTATTCTTAGGGGAAAAAGAAAAAAACACTTTTCCATCGGAATCCCATTCCAGTGTGAAATACTTCTTGAGATAAAAATGGCAAGTGCCTGCTGAGTTAATGAAGGAAAAACACCGCTGGGTGGGTTTGAGGTCACACTGAGCCTGGCTAATACTAGAGACCCTGGGAATGTTTGCTAACTCAAATGAAACAAACAGTGACATGATTATTTGTTTAGCTGATAGTTGTCTGTGTCCTGCAGAAAAACACAGTGCAGAGGCCGGTTTGTATCCTGATCAGTTCATCACGGAACTATTAAAAGTACTAAATGATTTAGGATGAAAGAGCCTTTGGCTTAACTTCATAGTTTAAAAACATGATTTGAATAATTTCTTATAGTTTTAGTGTAGAATTTTGTTGTGTACTTTAGCATTTAATACCTTCCTTAATGTTTGCTATTTTCTCTAGCCTGGAGTCGTCTAAGAGGGTACCTTACATTTCTGCTTCTGGCTGAGCGTCGTTCATGCTTATAATCCTAGCACTTTGGGAGGCTGAGGCAGGAGAATCACTTGAGCTCAGGAGTTTGAGATTAGCCTGGGCAATTTGATGAAACCCTGTCTCTACTAACAATACAAAAACTAGCCAGGCATGGTGGCACGCACCTATGATCCCAGCTACTCGGGAGGCTGATGTGAGAGAATCACTGGAGCCCAAGAAGTCGAGGCTGCAGTGAGCCGTGATTGTGCCACCACACTCCAGCCTGGACGACAGAGTGAGACCCTGTCTCAAAAATAAGTAAAAACATTTCTCCTTCTGGAAGAGCTGAAATGGGTGATACCCATATGACCATATTTATCTATGGTGTGCAGGGATATAAGAAACATCCCAGTTTAACAAGGAAATTCTTTAGGGGGAAAAGTTGCATTACTTTTCATCATATGAGAATTTAGTGATTTGGGGGATGGAGATTCTGTGTTGCTGCATTTTTACCACTAGAGGGCGATATCAGCTATTTTCTTGTTGCTATGTCTATATTTCCGACCCCAGGCAAGTTGAGACCAGGGTTTCTCAACCTGAGCGCTACTGACATTTTGGGCCAGATAGTTGTTTGCTCTCAGGGCTGTTTAGCGCTATTCCTAGCCTCAATCCACAGATGACAGGAAGCACCACCCCGCCACCAGCCCTGCTGGTTGTCATAACCCAAAATGTCTTCAGATGTAAAATATCCACGGAGGTCAAAATCATTCCTGATTGAGAACCACTGATCTGAGAGGTCTTTCTTAGAGCAGCAGTTCTCAAACTTTTTGGTCAGAGAACTCCTCAACACTTAAAATGTATTCAGGACCCAAGGCCGGGCGCGGTGGCTCATGCTTATAATCCCAGCACTTTGGGAGGCCGAGGCGGGCGGATCACAAAGTCAGGAGTTTGAGACCAGCCTGGCCAATGTAGTGAAACCCCGTCTCTACTTAAAAAATACAAAAAGTTTGCTGGGCGTGGTGGCAGGCGCCTGTAATTCCAGCTACTTGGGAGGCTGAGGCAGGAGAATAGCTTGAACCCAGGAGGCAGAGGTTGCAGTGAGCCGAGATTGCGCCACTGCACTCCAGCCCAGGCAACAGAGCGAGACTGTCTCAAAAGAAAAAAAAAATGTGTTCAGGATCCCAAAGAATTTCTGTTTATGTGGAATATAGCTATCAATATTTACCATATTAAAAATTAAAACTGAGAACAATTATATATTTGATTCACTTAAAAATAAGAATAAGCTTGCTATATGTTAACATAATGAACATGTTTCATGTAACTATATTTAATACTATATACATACTCATGTATGCCCATTTAATATACATACCCAGGTATATAACTGTGTGTATTTATATATGTATATATAATATTTATATGGACAATTATAAAATAACTGTTTTCCAAAACAAAAAATTTATTGAGAGGAGTTTTATATTTTTGCAAAGTAATGTCTGGCATGATAGAAGATAACTAGATTCTCATATCTGCTTCTTTATTCAATCTGCTGTGAAATCATATATTGTGTAGCCTCTGGAAAATTTCATCATGTATTCATGAGAGAATGAAAGTGAAAAAAGCAAATAATGTTTAATGTTATTATGAAAATAACTTTAACCTTGCCAATTTTCCACAAGGGTCTCCACATTTTGATAGCGATTTAAATAATAATAAATAATTTTTAAAATGGACCAAATGTGAATTTCTAACTTACTTTCTAACATTGGGCCAATCAGGAGTTTTGTGGGCATAGTTTTATTTTGGGATTTTTCTGAGGGAAGAATGCACCATGTGACACCATTAATTATGTGGTGCAGGCAAGTCACTTTCCTCTCTGCATTTCCATGTTTCTTTTATGTATAGGACCTGAAGCTATGGAAAGAAAACTTGAAGATCTATTTTAGCCCTGAAAGTTTAATTCTGCGCTCTCATTAGGGAAGACGAGATTGTAGAAAACAGGGGTCAATGAAACATTATGTTAACTTAATACTTTTCTCTCTCAGCTGTTCTGTAGGAAGTTACACAATCAATTTTCGGGAAATGAGTTGTTGTGATTTCATTCCTGTCCGACGCCTCTCCACTCCTTCTTCTGTCACCAACCCAGCCAATTCTGTCTTCACCACCACATGGATTTGGTATTGGAAGAATGAATCTGGCACATGGATTCAGTATGGGGAAGAGGTGAGCACTGTTCCTCTTTGTAGAGGGCTCTTGTTTAAACTTGTCAACTTAAAAAGAACACTATTGGCTGGGCAGGGTGGCTTACGCCTGTAATCCCAGCACTTTGGGAGGCCGCGGCAGGCGAATCATCTGAGGTCAGGAGTTCGAGACCAGCCTGGCCAACATGGTGAAACCCCATCTCTATTAAAAATACAAAAATTAGCCGGGCCTGGTGGCAGGCGCCTATAATCCTGGCTACTCCAGAGGCTGAGGCGGGAGAATCTCCTGAACCTGGGAGGTGGAGGTTGTAGTGAGCTGAGATTGCACCACTGCATTCCAACCTGGGGGATGGAGTGAGACTCTGTCTCCAAAATAAATGAGTAAATAAATAAAATAAAAAGAACACTATTAATAAAATGTTTGATGCCTATGTGGTTACCCATGGAGTGTGGGAGAGGAAGTGGTATTTTTTTACTTTGTACACAGCTATATTCAATTTTTTTTAGCAAGCATGCACTCCAGTTGCAGTCATACATTAAAGTATATATTAATTTTAATTTTTTTTTTTGAGATGGAGTTTCACTCTTGTCACCCATGCTGGAGTGCAATGGCGTAATCTTGGCTCACTGCAACCTCCACCTTCTGGGTTCAAGCGATCTTCCTGCCTCAGCCTCCCGAGTAGCTGGGATTACAGGCATGCACCACCACGCCCAGCTAATTTTTGTATTTTTAGTAGACATGGGGTTTCACATGTTGGACAGGCTAGTCTTGAACTCCTGACCTCAGGTTATCCACCCACCTCGGCCTCCCAAAGTGTTGGGATTACAGATGTGAGCCACTGTGCCCGGCCATATATTAATTATTTTTAAGGAACTCCTTGAGACATGTCATCTGCACTTCCCTCTTTCCTCACCATCAGAGGGGAGAGTGGAACCTTGAGATAGCTTTCTTTTTTTTTTTTTTTTTTTTTGAGATGAAGTCTCGCTCTGCTGGCCAGGCTGGAGTGCTGTGGCTGGATCTCAGCTCACTGCAAGCTCCGCCTCCCGGGTTCATGCCATTCTCCTGCCTCAGCCTCCCGAGTAGCTGGGACTACAGGTGCCTGCCACCTCGCCCGGCTAATTTTTGTATTTTGTATCCGCCCGTCTCGGCCTCCCAAAGTGCTGGGATTGCAGGCTTGAGCCACTGCGCCCGGCCTGAGATAGCTTTCTATGTATAAACACATAAATATACAGAGACTACTGCTTTGAGCTGGAAAAGAGGGCGAGAGTGAGAACTTAAAGGACCATATGGATGATGGCATGGTTAATTAGACCAGGGCATGTGTTAATTCACTAACGCAGTGAAACCACGTCTGGTACAGATAGTCACTACTCTTCAGTCAGAGTCTGGATTTAGATGGACTTAAAGGACTGGAACTAGAAGATTCTAGGCTGACCCATAGTAGGGGCATAGTAATAGGGGATGGAAGTTTAGATGAGCAGAGCTTCTGTTCTTCTGTCTCAGTGTCCCTTCCTCCCTTCAACTCATAGATTAAAGAGAGAAAGAAAGCAGACCTTAAGCAGGTAATGAAATCAGGGTGATAAGAAACAGAAAATGAAAGGAAGAGATTAAAATGAAGCCAAAAACAATGCATGGGCTGGGTGCGGTGGCTCACTTCTGTAATCCCAGCACTTTGGGGGGCCAGGGGCGGGGGCTGGATCGCCTGAAGTCAGGAGTTCGAGACCAGCCGGCCAACATGGTGAACCCTGTCTCTACTAAAAATACAAAAAATTAGCCGGACGTGGTGATGGGCACCTGTAATCCCAGCTACTCGGGAGGCTGAGGCAGGAGAATTGCTTGAACCTGGAGGCAGAGGTTGCAGTGAGCCGAGATTGCACCACTGTACTCCAGCCTGGGTGACAAAGTGAGACTTCATCTCAAAAAAAAAAAAAAAAAAAAGATAATGCAGGGACAAAGAAATGGCAGCGTAAGGTTCTACATATTTAGGTTGGTGTAAAATTACTTTTGGGTTGGTGGTAATTACTTTTAATAGCAAAAACAGTGGTTACTTTTGCACCGAACTAATAGTTACAAATCAGTGGGTTATACATTTGGTTCTGAGCTACCTAACTGCCAAAGCAAACCAAATACTTGGGAGAGGTACTGCTCTGTTATGTTAGTGAGGCCTGAGAAAAACACCTCCTATAGCGGGCCACATGGCAGGAACCCTGTGTGCTATGGTGAGGTCCTCAACCACAAACAGCCCTACCATGAATTCATCTGCATGTTGATTTCCCAACTGTCTTAGCAGCAGATACATTTTATCAAACCATCTTTCAGGCCGGGTGCGGTGGCTCAAGCCTGTAATCCCAGCACTTTGGGAGGCCGAGACGGGCGGATCACGAGGTCAGGAGATCGAGACCATCCTGGCTAACACGGTGAAACCCCGTCTCTACTAAAAATACAAAAACTAGCCGGGCGAGGTGGCGGGCGCCTGTAGTCCCAGCTACTCGGGAGGCTGAGGCAGGAGAATGGTGTAAACCCGGGAGGCGGAGCTTGCAGTGAGCTGAGATCTGGCCACTGCACTCCAGCCTGGGCGACAGAGCAAGACTCCGCCTCAAAAAAAAAAAAAACAACCATCTTTCAAAGACCTTAAAGGAGCCAAGGAGAGTAAAGCAGGGCTGCCCTGGTGGAATAGGATAGGGGCTCAGAGCGGTCTCCTGGGCCCCTCCTTGTTGCCCTCCTCTCTCCTGTGGTGGCCCATGTAGCATCTTTGCTGAACAGAGTTCTGCTGAAACTCCTGTGTGTGTGAAAACGCCTATGATATTAAACTTTGCAGAGATTCTTTGTATGCTCAAGCCAAGGATGATGTCAAATAAGTGATTCTGTCAGGCACCTGTGGAAATAAAATTATAAACCTAAATTAATTAGCCTTGGTTAAAATAAAAATAAGCTATAGGTCTTGATGGTTTTTATATCAAATAATTGGAATTTTCAGTAAGATATAAAGGGGAAGGGTTGGCAAACATTTGCATTCTAGTTACATCAAGGTTCCAGGAGGCCAGACGTGGTGGCTCATGTCAGTAATCGCAGCACTTTGGGAGGCTAAGGCGGGTGGATCACCTGAGGTCAGGAGTTCAAGACCAGCTGGCCAACATGGTGAAACTATGTCTCTATTAAAAATACACACAGAAAATTAGCTGGGCGTGGTGGTGCCCACCTGTAATCCCAGCTACTTGGGAGGCTGAGGCAGGAAAATCGCTTGAACCCGGGCAGTAGGGGTTGCAGTGACCCAAGATTGTGCCACTACACTCCAGCCTGGGTGACAGAGTAAGACTCAAAAAAAAAAAAAAAAAAGTTTCAAGAACCAAAAAGAACTATTCGGGGAAAGAGAGTATTTAATTTAAATTTAAATTTACACAATTCAATCATGTTCCCTAATAAAACATCAAGAAACTTCCTGAGCTTTTTTTTTTTTTTTTTTGAGACAGAGTTTTGCTTGTTACCCAGGCTAGAGTGCAATGTTGTGGTCTCGGCCCACTGCAACCTCTGCCTCCCAGGTTCAAGCAATTCTCCTGCCTCAGCTTCCTGAGTAGCTGGGATTACAGGCACCCACCACCATGCCTGGCTAATTTTTTGTATTTTTGGTTGAGACGGGGTTTCACCATGTTGGCCAGGCTGGTCTCAAACTCCTGACCTCAGGTGATCCGCCTGCCTCAGCCTCCCAAAGTGCTGGGATTACGGGCATGAGCCACCACGCCCAGCCCTTCCTGAGTTTTTTAATACAAAGTTCTCTCTGGGACATTTAGTCTGTGTTAGCTGTAGAGTTTTTATTTTATTTATTTTTATATTCTGGATTCCCATGAAAACTGCAGAGTTTTTAGAATGTAACATTCAATCTGCAAACACATGAATGTTGTATTCACTAAATGTGACGCGGGTTTGTTGGACGTTCACTGAAGATGTGAATGAACTCTTACTGTCTTACTAATAAGACCCATCATTACATAAACTGGGCTCTAGTTATTAAAGAAAAAAAAAAGGAAAAATCAGGTCCTGGGTTTAACGTTTTCCTTGCTGGGAGTCCAAGTAAAATTAAAATAATGTTTCTGGGAGATTTGAACCCCACGTATCAGGAGCAGCCTGGTTTCTTTCATGGGTCAATACATGATGGTCCAAGTTTGGAGCTCTTTGGTGACCTGCCTTGAGCCAGTGTACGGGCTAAAATATTTAGAGAAAGGAGTGGACTGTGTAGCCTTCAGCCAGTGAAGAAATAAATAAAAGCGTAGCCAGCTTTTATTTCTTGTAACTGAATTTTGAATAAGTCAGGTAACTAAGAGTTCTGGGTTGGAACCTCTCTAAGAGGACCTTGAGGTGTAGAGATTTTTGCCAACAAGTAGGTACATATGCTTTGATTATGAGCTGTCTGGGAGGTAAAATAGATATTGTTTTATGGAAATGGATGTACTTAACCAGGACTCATACCTACATAGATGGTGGGCAGGGAGAGGGTGTGGTATTAGGAGAAGTGATGACTGAATCGATGGGCAGCTGGGCAGCAATGGTGTAGGGTGTAGTGATAGCAGGGCTGACAGGCAGGCAGAGCATGGGAGTCATTGGATGTGCACCAGGTAGGGAGTACAGATTCAGGTCTTCGAAGATGTTGACCAGCAAAGTAGCTAAACTGAGCAGCTGTGGAAGCTGGTGTTGAGAAACACTGGGAGGCTATGGCCTGAGGGACCCTCTCAGAGCAAGGACAAGCCACAGCTCTAGAAAGCCAAGGTTGAGGCAATCATTGACACCCAGGATATAAGCTAAGACCTGCTTACTGCAACTGAAACATAGATTCAAGTCTTGTAGGGAATAAATAATTGGCGACTGTATGATTTATTCATTTATTCAGACCTCGAGTAATAGTACTGTACTCTAGGACCCATGATGGCTATTAAATTAATGGTAGCTAAAAGGTCTAAGGAGACATCTTGCAAGGCTGTCACTATCTGTCACTTAAGAGTATGGGACAACTGTAGCTTAGGATTGCCAAAGAACTGGGGCCAGCTCGGCACAGATATGACTGATTTTCAGATACCACAGAAAAGACTTATCCTTACAAGAATACCTTAGGATACCTTTACAATAGAAACACTTGGTAATTGACCCAGACAGCACACAGAAACAAGAGAGGGACTTTGAGAGTTGCTTCTGGACCATCAGTCACTTGTGTGACCTCTTGACCATAACATACCCTGACATGGGCACGTTCCTGCTGTCCTATTAGTCTTACAATAGCGAGGGTTGAATGAACCAGCCTATACAGCAAGCAGTGCCTGAGACTCATCTCTGATGTGGACTAAACCAAGGGGAAATGTTACCCTTGAGGACTTCACCACCTATCAGGGTTCATGAACATGACAAGTGCAGTGTGAGGGCAAGGCTAGAGAAGGTCAGAGTGGAGCCATGCTAGGCTGTGCAGATGCCCAGACACTGCCTTACTGGCCCTGTGCTGTCCAGTATGACAACCACTTGCCATATGTGGCAATTTCATTTTAAACTTTAATTAAACACATAAAAAATTAAGAAATCAGTTGGTCACTGTAGTCACATTTTCAGTGCTGTATAGCCACATATGAAGGAGTTAAAAATATGCCACTCTGGGCCAGGCACAGTGGCCCATGCCTATAATTCCAGCACTTTGGGAGGCTGAGGCGGGCAGATCACAAGATCAGGAGATCAAGACCATCCTGGCTAACACAGTGAAACTGCATCTCTACTAAAAATACAAAAGAATTAGCCGGGCGTGGTGGCGGGCACTTGTAGTCCCAGCTACTCGGGAGGCTGAGGCAGGAGAATGGCGTGAACCCAGGAGGCGGAGCTTGCAGTGAGCGGAGATCGCACCACTGCACTCCAGCCTGGGCGACAGAGCAAGACTCTGTCTCAAAAAACAACAACAACAAAAAAGCCACTCTGGCATATTGACTATTTTGAGTTAAAAGCACTTGAAAAACAGCAGGTGCAAGATGATCACTCTGACCTTCTGTTACTTAAAAGCAGGAGATGAAATTCCCATGTGAAAGATGTTCTTCCCTGGCCGAGCGTAGTGACCCACCCCTGTAATCCCAGCACTTTGGGAGGCTGAGGCGGGCTGATCACTTCAGGTCAGGATTTGGAGACCAGCCTGGCCAACATGGTGAAACCCCATCTCTACTAAAAATACAAGAATCAGCCAGGCGTGGTGGTGCGTGCCTGTAATCCCAGCTACCCGGGAGGCTGAGGCAGGAGAATTGCTTGAACCCAGGAGATGGAAGTTGCAGTGAGCTGAGATTATGCCATTGCACTCCAGCCTGGGTGACAGAGAGAGATTCATTGAGTCTCAAAATAATAATAATAATAAAAAATAAAGAGGTCCTCCCTATACCAGAATGAAAGTAGCATTCTTATCATCAGGGCCAGGAAATCTGTGCAAACAAATCCTATTAGGCAAATCTTCATCCTCCTGGACACTTCTCTACCAAATTAACTTCCCTAGCCAAAGCCCCTTTGCCTCATCCCACTTTCATAATCTATGACTCTTTGTCTAATTCAATACAAGTGTTTATCTCTAACTGCAGCTTTAGGTCTTCACTTTCTTGTGAAGTCTCCTGTGCCACGTAAAACTTGTATTAAATGAACGTGTATGCTTTTCTCCTGTTGGTCTTTTTGTATATAAATTTATGGAGTACAAATGTAATTTTGTTACATGCATAGATTACCTAGTAGTAAAGTCAGGGCTTTTAGGGTGTCCCTCACCTGAATAACATACATTGTACCCATTAAGTAATTTTTCATCATCTACTCCCCTCCCAACCTGCCCTATCCCATCTCTACTAAAAATACAAAAATTAGCTGGGGTGTGGTGACATGCACTTGTAATCCCAGCTACTCAGGAGAATCCCTTGAACCCAGGAGGCGGAGGTTGCAGCGAGCCAAGATTGTGTCACTGCACTCCAGCCTGGGCAACAGAGGGAGAGGGAGACCCTGTCTCAAAAAAAAAAGGAAAGGAAGAAGAAAAGAAAGAAAGAAAGGAAGGAAGGAAGGAAGGAAGGGAGGGAGGGAGGGAGGAAAGAAAGAAAGGAAAGAAGGAAAGAAAGAAAGGAAAGAAAGAAAGAAAGAAAGAAAGAAATTTTGTCTCCCCTACATATCATATAGGACAGCGCAGAGAACATTTTCATCACCACAGAATGTTCTAGTGAACAGCACTGGTCTAGACCCTAGAGCCTTGCTAGTCAAAGAGAGGTCCACAGACCAGCAGCATCAGCCTCAACGTCACCCAGGAGCTGGCTGAAGTATGGAATCTAAATCGTCCCCAACTTCCCAGAATCATATCTGCACTTTAATATGATCTCTGGGGCACTCACATGTATGTCAAAGTTTGAAAGTCTCTGGACTTTTAAGTGAGGAACAGAGTGGGTTTTACAGAGCTGAGCAGGCAGTGGATGGATACAGGGCTTCAGCTGTAGGGCTGGGAAATTGGGAAGCGATTCAGTTAGTGGTCAAACCAGGGGATGTCAAGGTGCCAAAGCTGTTCCACCTGCCCCACATCATGCCCGAGGTGTTTTGCTCGAGGAAGGCATAGGGTTTACCAGGCACCATCGAATCACAGCAGCAATCTCTTTTACAATCACTCTGATAGATACTATCCACACAGCTGTGGCAACAAGCATCTTCATGATATGAATTAATTGTTGGCTGCTGTAAGTTAGAACATTCTGCTAAAGTCAGCATCGTTGTCCCTTCCACCCTTCGTACTGGTTCTACCTCGCGAAACACGTTCAAGTTTATTCCCACTTTGCCCTGTGTACAAATATTTGAACACTGCTTTCTGGTCCCACGATGCTCCACTCCAGGATAAAGAGACCCAGCTCAGGCCTTTCTCTGTCCAGGACATTTTCCTTAGACACTTTCATTCTGTTGCCCTCTGCTTACAACCAGCAGGCATTTCCATTAGGGAAGAGGAAGGGGTGTGGGTCTAGCTGAAAGCCCAAGAGTCTGGAATGTCATTAAAAAAAGGAACCATGAGCCCCTCCCCACCACGGCTGCCTGGAAAAATTTGCTTTCATTAACTCCTTTGTTCTAGATCACAGGAAACAAGTGTCTCCTCACCATTATATACAGGGAACCCCTGCTGCTAGGGGCGTACATCTAGTCTGCCCTGATTGGCCACCCTGGCCACTGGAATGAGGGCAGTGGATCAGTGGCCTAGCCTGCCCCCTTGCTAAAATCAACTCATTTCCCTTTTACCTACCCATTCCGATGTTTGCATGCTTTCTATATGCTTTGAGACTAGAGATTATAGCTTTACATTTGGGGGGTATGCCTCATCCCTTCCTTCCTTCTTCCCTCCCTCCCTCCTTCTCTCCTTCCCTCCCTCCCTCCCTCTCTCCCTTCCTTCCTTCCTTCCTCTCTCTCTTTCTTTTCCTTCCTTCCTTCCTTCCTTCCTTCCTTCCTTCCTCTTCTCTTTCTTTTCTTTCTTTCTTTTTTTTTTTTTGAGATGGAGTCTCGCTCTGTCGCTAGGCTCTGCAATGGCACAATCTTGGCTCACTGCAACCTCCGCTTCCCGAGTTTAAGTGATTCTCCTGCCTCAGCCTCCTGAGTAGCTGGGACTACAGGCACCCGCCACCACGCCCGGCTAATATTTGAATTTTTAGTGCAGACAGGGTTTCACCATGTTGGCCAGGATGGTCGTGATCTCTTGACCTCGTGATCCACCTGCCTCAGCCTCCCAAAGTGCTAGGATTATAGGCGTGAGCCACGGAACCCAGCTGCCTCATCCCTTTCATTATAGCTCCTGTTAGTGGCAAATCCAAGTGCATTTTCAGTTAGTTGGCTAGCAGGAAGCTTGGCCAATTTTGTTTACTTACTCTGGTTCAGGACAGAGGAGAGGGTTTGGTTATTTATATTTGAACACTACAACTATTGGAGTTTGGACGAGGAGCAGATGGTCTTTCTTTACTTCCCCTCATGACAACTGTAAACTGTGCATGGCTAGAATAGTCCATAATGTTCTATTTCATGTAAGGGTCAGTGTCAGATTCTGTTAGATGGCAGATGCCGACGCAGCATCACAAAAGAGGGGATGCAAGTTGCTCTGTACATTTGGCTGCTGTAAAAGAGTATTGCAAAAAGCTACATTTTTCAGGCATCCCCCAAGCGTGTAGTGAGTTTCTGCAGGATAGACTCTTAGGTACCATGATGGAGAAGACCACAGAAGTTTGTGACATAGCCCTGAGTTGGAAGCTCTTACAATCTGGTTTGGGAAGCAAAATGCACTCCTGTTCACATCCCGTTACTAAAATGAAATCATATAACGGTCGAGATTTCCTAAAAACCTACCCTGAACTCTTTACCTTTTATTTATTTTTTTCCAATTAGAAAGACAATCAGAAAAGCTCAACCATCGACTCTTTATACCTGGAGTCTCTCTATCAATCCTGTCCGAGGGGAGTTGTGCAATTTCAGGCGGGCTCACGGAACTATGAGCTGAGTTTCCAAGGTGAGTTTCCGTGTTTGGCAGTGTGGTGTGTCACTGAAATCCGCCTGCAGTGTACACGTGGGAGTGGGAGCAGAGTGGGTATGCATTGCTATGGCCAGGGTCAAGGTCAAGATTTAGCAAGGCGGTGGAGTGCAAGCTGGTGGCCATCAGGAGACCTGAGTTCTAGAGCTCTGGCTCTGACGAACACTTGCTCTGCTCCCCTAGGAGGGGCACCTGGCCTATCTAGGCCCACTTCTCTCAACTGCAAATCAGGAGCTCAAACTAAGTAGTCTTGGGGGTACTTCCAGCTCTGCCATGCTGTTTCCGATTCTGGCTGGGCAGTTGCCCAGACAGAGGCAATATTTCAGGTGCTGGTGACTACAGTAGAGACCTTGGGCTTTTGGATACCTTCAGAGTTTTAGAAACTTGCTGTTTCTTTTAGGCTTTATCGTCTAGGTCAGTGGTTCCGTCATCATATTGATTAAAGCGCTTTGCCTTCCACCATGTTTATTGGAGCCACTACAGAAAGGTCTTCTGGTCTGCTGCTGCCAATCTACCTGCTGTGTTTAGTTAGACATCAGGGCAGGAACTGCCCTCCTTCTGAAGGTACCATCCCATCAGGCACCCCCTACATGTGATCAAGTACTTGCCCTTTTGGGACCTGCAGGTGCTTTGGAAGAGATAAAGGAGCCTTTCTTGGGTCCCTGAATTCCCAGATGGTACCTGCAGTTGGATCCTGTACCACTTAGTGGGCGTTAGATGACGTAGCTTTTACAAGGACCATTATACCAAGTATTTGGGAAAACAATCTGGCAGTACATGTCAAGTAACATTAAAATTTGCTAATATGTTTGTCTTTTCATTCCCTCAGGAACCTTTCTTAGGAAATAATTCACTAGAAGAAGGGGAAAAAAGCTATAGGCATAAAGTAAGGTGCTTGTTAAGCAGCATGGTGTGACTGAGGAATACTAGACCAATACCAGTATCTAAAGTGCTAAAAGTAGGACCAGTCCGTGTACTAGTACAGCGGTGACTAAATAAATTAGGGTATTAAATTTCAGTGGTGTATTTGGCACTTGTTAAAGATTTAGATTATGAAAACTAGATAGGAAAAGCAAAATTTGGTATTGTTAAATGAAAAAGGCAGAACACTTTTTTTTTTTTGGAGACAGGGTCCCACTCCATCACGCCGACTAGAGTACAGTGGCGCCATCACGGCTCACTATAGCTTCAACCTCCCCAGCTCAAGTGATCCTCTCACCTCAGCCTCCCAACTAACTGGGAGTACAAGTGCATGCCACCATGCTCAGCTAAGTTTTAAATTTTTTGTAGAGATGGAGGTCTCACTATGTTGCCCAGGCTGATCTTAAACTCCTGAGCTCAAGCGATCCTCCCACTCAACCTCCCAAAATGCTGGGATTACAGGCATGAGCCATAGTGCTCAGCCAGAACCCCAAATTTATGTTTCTGAAATTTTCTTTTTTTTTTTTTTTTTTTTTTTGGAGACGGAGTCTCGCTCTGTCGCCCAGGCTGGAGTGCAGTGGCTAGATCTCGGCTCACTGCAAGCTCCGCCTCCCGGGTTTACACCATTCTCCTGCCTCAGCCTCCCGAGTAGCTGGGACTACAGGCGCCCACCACCTCGCCCGGCTAATTTTTTGTATTTTTTAGTAGAGACGGTGTTTCACCGTGTTAGCAAGGATGGTCTTCATCTCCTGACCTCGTGATCCGCCCGTCTCGGCCTCCCAAAGTGCTGGGATTACAGGCGTGAGCCACCGCGCCTGGCCTGTTTCTGAAATTTTCTGTTTATATTTAAAATAGGAAAGTTAAAAAAAAAAAAACAACGAAAAATCAATGTGCATGATTGCAGCAATGCATGCATGTGGGCCAAGACTGGAAGATAATAATGAAAAATTAAAATCTATTATATTGGGTGGTAGAATTAAAAATGACTTAAATTTAAAAAATTCTTAGGTGGTATTGTATTGTTTTTATGGTTTAAAAGGGTGGTGGAGAGATGAGAGCCAATAGACTTTGTTCCTGAATCTAGAGTAATTTTTCCAGCTACTTCTGTTTGATTGGTTCATATAAACCAGTTCAGAGCAGTTTATAGTGTTCCAGATGGCTTTCTTTCTTTTCTTTTTCTCTTTTCTTTCTTTCTTTCTTTTTTTTTTTTTTTTGAGATGGTGTCTTGCTTTGTCGCCAGGCTGGAGTGCAATGGTGCAATCTTGGCTCACTGCAACCTCTGCCTCCCAGGTTCAAGCAATTCTCCTGCCTCAGCCTCCCAAGTAGCTGGGACTATAGGTGTGTGCCACCACACCTGGTTAATTTTTTGTATTTTTAGTAGAGATGGGGTTTCACCATGTTAGCCAGGATGGTCTCGAACTCCTGACCTCTTGATCCACCTGCCTCAACCTCCCAAAGTGTTGAGATTACAGGCGTGAGCCACTGTACCCAGCCGCCTTTGTCTATTTCTTAACTAGACTGCCAGTGTATTCTGTAATGCATTAAGCTAGTATCTGAGTGCCAGTTGTGTACTGGCTACTGCTGTGGGTGCTGGGATACGGTGGTGAAGTTGCTCTTCGAGCCTATATTCAAAAGAGTGATGAGAGACAATGATCAAGTAAACAAGTCAGGCCATATCAAAAAGTGGTAACAGTTACTGAGAAAATGAAACAGTACAAGGAAGCAGCCAGAGAATGGAGGAGTCAGTGGGACAGCACTTACTTTTACAGAGCAGCCTCTGCCTGTGGGAAGGAGGGCGCTCCAGGAGAAGAAAGAACTAAGGCTAAGGCTGGAACCCAGCTTGAAGTTTCATAGAACAGGTAGATAGTCTGTAAGAGATGAGAGCAGAGATAGAAACTTGGATATTTTATTGGGCGGAGGCCCTGGGAAGTTTTTGAGCAGTGTAGTGGCACGATCCAATTTTTTTGTGTGTGTGTGGTTTATGTTTGTTTCATATTTTAGGAGTGCAGTTGGATGAGTATTGACAAATGCATGTAACCACCACCCTAAGCAGGATATAGAACATTTCCATCAATCCCAAAAGTTTCCTTACGTCTCTTTGCTATCAGTGTCCCCAGCAACACCACATACACCTCACTTTATCCCCCTCACAGGCTATTGCTGATTTGCTTTCTGTCCCTGTTTTACCTGTTCTAGAACTTGATATTAATAAATGCTTGCAGTAGGTATGTTGCATGTGGCTTCTTTCACTGTGAATACGGTTTTTTAGACTCATCTGCATTGCTGCATGTGTAGTAATTGTTCCTCTTTTATTACTGAGGAATAAGTAAGAAGTAATTGTAAGGCTATTCCATACTTTATTTGTTTACCAGCTGATGGACATTTAGGTTATTTCTACTTTTTGGTTATCATAATAATGCTGCTGTGAACATTCATATGCATGTCTTTGGGTGGATAGAGGTTTTCATTTCTCTTGGGTAAATACCCAGAAATGGGATTGCTAAATCATATAGGAGTGCATGTTTAACTGTATAAGAAACCACCAAACTGTTTTCCAACGTGGTGGTTTCATTTTACACTCTCACTAGCAATGTGTTATGATTTACTTTTTGAAAGGATCACTCTGGTTACAGTTTGGACTGAGGTTTACAGCGTGAATTGAAAATGATATTTCACACTTGATGTAGAAGAGAACCCTTCAAGACAGCTACCAGATTGCAACCCGCAATCACTGATGTCTGGTGCAGGGAAGCTTGCAAGGATGGTGTCTTGTTATTTGGCTGCCCCAGCTCTCCTCTTTTACCATGCAGCTTGAATTTAAAGATTAGATTAATTCCTGAATATTCATTCACTCCTTTGCTTTCTGAGCCTTCTACTAATGGCAGTGAAGGATACAAGTCTTTTACTGCAAGCAATTCTCATCCCAAAGGATTTTCTCTATTCGTATACATACGGGTCAGTCTTGAATATTTGCTGTGTAAATAGCCTCTGCAAAATAACAAGAAGTCATTTTCTAGAACTGATCTTGATTCTTTTATTTTTTTTTCTGTCCAAAGGGATGATTCAGACAAACAAAGTTTCCAAAACTCAAAAGGATGTCATCAGAAGACCAAAATTTGTGTCTCCGTGGGATGTGCAGCAGATGAAGAGAGGGCCAGAGTAAGTGTTCTGAAGCAGCTGTTTGCTGACAGATGCTTGAGATGTTCATGCCCTGGGCTCATCAAGTCACTCGTGAATCTGGAACCTGTTTTCCTGAAAAGTTCCTGCTTGCATTACTCTGCAGTTTCCATTTGCATTCTCTATGAGTAAGATGCTTGTTAAGCAGCATGGTGTGACTGAAAGGATACTAGATCAGAAAATGAATTTTCTTTCTGAAAGGGAAGTCTGAGCAAGTCTCTTAAATACTCTGGCCTTTAGCTTCTCCAGCTGTGAAGAGCTGGATTGATGTGGCATGCCTAAGGAATAATCATATGTATTAGGTTTTTGTTTTGCTGTGGATTCTTTTTTTTTAGAGATAAGGTCTCACTTTGTGGCCCAGGCTGGTCTCGAACTCCTGAGCTCAAGCGATCCTCCTACCTCAGTCTCCCAAAGTGCTGGGATTACAGCCGTGAGCCACCATGCCTGGCTTTGCTGTGGATGCTTTTGGGTGTCTTGTCTTCCTACATGATTTATAGAGGATGAGGGGCGGAGAGAGAGAGAGAAAAAAGGGATGAGCTAGCTGTTAGAGCAAAGGCATCGGAGACAGATCATGTTGATTGAAGGGATTTTAAAGGAAATGTTTCTGTGGGGGATTCGTTGTAACTCTCCTTGTGAACTGCTCAGTAAACTCTACATTGTTCATGAACATTTTTGGAGTTGGATATTTTTTTTCTGGGTGATGTGTGATTATATAAAATAGGCTTCAAGAGAAGTATAAAATCTAGGCGTTCTAACTAGGTTCTTCGGTTGTAAGAATTCAAGCTATTTGATGAAAAAGGGAAGTTACTGAAAAGATAAATAACTCTGAGGTCATATGGAAAACAACTCGCAAGAATCTAAGAATGGAAACTGAGCTATATCAGGCCTTCAGGAAGGGGACTTACTTCCAATTCTGCTTTCGAACTGGAGCAGCCTAGAGTCAAAGATTCTTTCTTTGAACCAGGTTAACAGCCTGGACGCTGGATCTAGCTCACCTAGGTTCAAATTCCACCCTGCCACCCATTAGCTGTGTGGATTTGGACAAATGAATCACTCTGTATATCCTTATCTGTAAAATGGGCTTAATAATAATACATACGTTGGGCGGGCGCCGTGGCTCACGCCTGTAATCCCAGCACTTTGGGAGGCCAAGGCGGGTGGATCACGAGGTCAGGAGATGGAGACCATCCTGGCTAACATGGTGAAACCCCGTCTCTACTAAAAATACAAGAAAATGAGCTGGGCGTGCTAGCGGGCGCCTGTAGTCCCAGCTACTCAGGAGGCTGAGGCAGGAGAATGGTGTGAACCCGGGAGGCGGAGCTTGTAGTGAGCCAAGATTGTGCCACTGCACTCCAGCCTGGGCTACAGAGCAAGATTCCATTTCCAGAAAAAAAAAATTATAATAATAATACCTTCCTCACGGCTGCTTGGGTAACAAATTCCAAACACTCATCAGGTGTTCAGTAAATGCTAACTGCTCTGGTTATTATTATTTTTATTCCTCTGCTATTAATAGACTTAGTAACTATATACAATTAAGTTGACTTAATTCTTATTTATAATTCCAACCTGCATATCCCTTCAGCCTTATCTTCTGCCACTAACTGCCTAATTTTCTCTGAATTTCTCAAGTTGATTTCCCAAGAATTAGAATCTGGTTGATGTAGCTATCTAAAGTCCCTTCCAGCAATTTTTTTTTTTTTTTTTTTTGACAGAGTCTCACTCTGTTGCCCAGGTTGGAGTGCAGTGGCACAATCTCAGCTCACTGCAACCTCTGCCTCCCTGGTTGAAGTGATTCTCATGCCTAAACCTCTTGAGTAGCTGGGACCACAGGCACCCGCCACCATGCCCAGCTAATTTTTGTATTTTTAGTAGAGACAGGGTTTCACCATGAGGGCCAGGCTGGTCTCGAACTCTTGACCTCAGGTGATCCACCTGCCTTGGCCTCCCAAAGTGCTGGGATGACAGGCATTATCCACTGCGCTTGGCCCCTTCCTGTAGTTTAAATATTCAAATGAATAAAGTAAAAAGAATATTTCAGGGTTTCGGGAAGAGAGGAGTGAAGCTCATGGCCTTACCGGAGCTTACATTCTGGTGGATGAGGCGATAACTGCTTCAGTTCCTGACAAATGTTAGGTGGGGGAAAAAAAGGCAGAGTAGGAGGATAGGGAGGGGCTGTTCACATTCAGCCAATGAATGAGATCATCAGAGCTGCTTTCCGTTTGTTACAATGGTTCTGGCAGGATGTCTTCACAAAAGTGTGTTGGAACTGTCTTTCCTTAAAGCAACAAAACTGCCTTTTTTTTTTTTTAAAGTTCCAGTAATTTTGATTTTTTAACAATTCAGATACTCCCAATTAGTCTCAGCTAGTGAGACCATGCTTTATGGCCCTTCTGGGCAGCAGGAACTATGGAAAGTATAGAAGACTTTGACTCCAAGCTGGATGGTTCTTTCTGTGCGCGTGTATTTCTAGGGCAAAAAACTGGTTTGTGGCATTTCCAGATAGCTCCTGTAGTCAGCCATTGTCAATCTCGAGAACTTCCATATGTCAGAGTTGCTTCGTGCTTCTCCATTTGCTCTTCCCCTTTCCAGGAATACTCCTTCCCATCATTCAGATGAATATAGCATCACTCATGATTTAGCTGGAATGCCACCTTCCCATCCTATAACATTCCTCGTGACTCTCCTCCAATTCTCCTGTGCCCTCCAGGAACACTCGAGATTCCCTTATAGTACTTACCCACTTCTACCTTGTAATACAGTTACTCATGTAAATGTCTGTAGCACAACCTTCTCTCCTCTTCCCTTCTTCCTCCCTGCCCACCAATCTCAACGATCAGCTCCTCAGAGCTCTTGAAATATTTTGGTGGGTTTTTTTTTTTTTTTTTGGTTGGTGGGTTAGGTTGCTGGGGTGCAGTGGGGCAATCACAGCTCACTGCAGCCTCAACCTCTTGGACTCAGGTGATTCTCCCACTGCAGCCACCCGAGTAACTAGGACTATGGGTGCACACCACTACACCTGGCTAATTTTTGTATTTTTAAATACAGACATGGCTTCTCCATGTTGCCCAGGCTGTCTTGGAATATTTTGTATAATGCATGCCACATAGTGATAATAAATAGCCACACGAATAAAAAAAAAATTGAGAAAAACATGTTAGTGAGGGAGGGTTGGAGGGGGTGGGTCATGCAGAGAACCAACTTTAATCCTGCTCAAGGAGACACACTTGCTGTAGGATAGAATAAGGGCTGGCGTACTATCCTGGACTACAGTGGGATATAGAAGTGAACTGTAGCACCCGTCACTGTTCATGAGAGTTTACAACATATTCATGCAATCTATCCCGCATTATACAAATCCAGAATGGAAACCTGACCTTAAAATAGAGATAAATTGGGGCCAATCTTTCTCATTCTAATGAGTTGTCTTCTTCTTGAAAGAGTTTTTTCCTTCAAGCATTTATTTTTAAAAATATAATTGTTTTGATCATGGAAAATTTCAAACATAAAGTACAAAGAATTGATGACAAACTCCTGTGTACCTGTCATCTAACTTAAACACTGTCAGTATTTTACTATTTTTGTAACAGATTTGTGGTAGTAGTAACAGCATTGTTACTACCATCACCTCTCAACTTTTTTTTTTCTTTGAGAAAGAGTCGAACTCTGCATTCGGGTTAGAGTGCAGTGGTGCCATCATGGCTCACTGCAGCCTCAACCACCTGGATTCAAGTGATCCTCATGCCTTAGCCTCCTGAGTAGCTGGGACTACAGCCATGCACCACCACACCTGGAAAATTTTTTAAAAATGTTTCTAGAGATGGGTGGGGGAGTCCCACTATGTTGCTCAGGCTGGTCTTGAACTTCAGAGCTCAAACAATCCTCCTGCTTCGGCCTCCCAAAGTGCTGGGATTATAGGCATGAGCCACCACACCTGGCCTAACTTTTTTCTTTTGCTGGAATATTTTAATGTAAATCCAATACATGTTATCATTTCCCTGTATATATATTAGGTGTGTTCCTAACAGGTAAGAGGTTTTAAAAAACATTATACAATATCATTAGCCTATGTAACAAAGTTAATGATAATTCCTTAATATCATCTAATACCCAGTTCACGTTTTATGTTTTCCAATTGTCTTAAACAATGACTATTTAGAGTTGATGTGTTGCAGTCAGTATCTAAGCAGGGTCTGTACATTGCATTTGGTTGATTTGTGTCATAAACATCTTTTAGTCTGCTACAGTTTCCCCTCCTCTACTTTTTTCATGCAATTTCATTTTTTAAGAAACTAGATAGGCCAAGTGTGGTGGCTCATGCCTATAATCCCAGCACTTTGGGAGGCCGAGGCAGAAGGATTGCTTGAGCCCAGGAGTTCGAGACCCTGTTGGGCAACATGGTGAGACCCCATCTCTACAAAAACTTTTTAAAAAGTTCGACAAGGGTGGTGGTACACACCTGTGGTCCCAGCTACTCAAGAGGTTGATGTGGGAGGATCGCTTGAGCTCAGGAGGTTGAGCTGTGTTTGCACCACTGCCTGGGCAACAGAGTGAGACTCTGTCTCAAAAAACAAACAAGCAAACAAACAAACAAACAAAACAACAATAAAAACAACAACTAGGTGATTTGACCTATAGAATTTTCCAAATTCAAAATATGGCAAATTGACCTGGCATGCTGGCTCATGCTTAGAATCCTAGCACTTTGGGAGGCTGAGGTGGGAGGATCACTTGGGCCCAGGAGGCTGAGGATATAGTGAGCCATGATCACACCACTGGACTTCAGCCTGGGTGACAGAGTGAAACTCTGTCTCAAAACAAATTAGCAAATTGTTTCCTTGTGGGGTCATATGATGTGTAATTTCTATAAATTGACCATTAGATTTAGAGAACTGATTAGATTTCAGTTCAGTTTTGAGTCAAGTATACTATACAATTGATGGCTTTGTACCAGTGATCCTGTCCCATCTTCTGAAGAGATATACAGTGTCTGATTGTCCTATTTTTAGTGATGGAGATCACAGAGTAGGTTCAGGTCATTCCAGTCTGATCATTCCACTATACTATTCATCTAATCTTTCACTTAATGGTTTTAGTAGCTAATGATAATGATTGTTTAGAACCATGATGTCATTAGGTATTGCCAAATAGTGGTTTTCTAATTCTATCAACTCTTTTGCAGCTATTAGTGCAATTCATCTATAAAGAAGAATTTTTCTGGTAGCTTTAGGTTCTATGGAATAGAAAAAAAAAAGAATTATTTCTCAGGTGTGGTTACCCTGAAATACAGTTCATACTGGAAAGGCAGAATTCTTTCCTCTAAATTCCTAATATATTTAGTTGTTTATCCTTTGACCAAGAAGCTGTAAGACACATTTGCTTAATGCTAACACATTAGGACCTTTGAAAGTTGAGCAGAAATATGAAAAAGATGTTTTTACATTTTAAATCAATAGGAAAATGGCATTTAATTGACCGATTATGAATAGTTGCAGCATTTTTAAAAGACATGATTACTGGTACATCTATACCAGGAATATGCGAGGATGTAGTCCAGACAAAAATACAGAAATAAATATTGTGTATTTCTCTAGGCATCCTTGGCCTAGTGACTGGAAGTTAAGAAAAGGTTACTTGGACCTGTGGAGCAGAGAGTTAAGTGATTTCTTTCTCTTTATTTGTAGCCGTCAGCCAGCACAGACCTCGTCAGTGTCTTTAACTGCGACCTTTCTTCCTCAGGAGGACCTTTGCTTCCTATCCTCAAAGAAATATAAGGTACTTGGTTTTTACATGTTTGGTGGATGAATACATTAAAAGTTAGAAAAAGTATTTTGCTACAAGTGTATGTGTTTGTCTGGATGAATGAATTGCTCCTGCAAAACTCTTAGATCGGCCAGGTGCAGTGGCTCACACCAGTAATCCTAGCATTTTGGGAGGCCGAGGCAGGTGGAATGCCTGAGCTCAGGAGTTCGAAACCAGCCTGGGCAACATGGTGAAACCCCGTCTCTACTGAAAATACAAAAAAATTGACTGGGCATGGCAGCGTGTGCCTATAGTCCCGGCTACTTGGGAGGCTGAGACAGGAGAATCGCCTGTACCCGGGAGGCAGAGATTGCAGTGAACTGAGATCACGCCACTGCACTCCTGCCCGCTGAGCTCCGGCCTGGGTGACAGAGTGAGACTCCGTCTCCAAAAAACAAACAACAACAACAACAACAGCAACAAAACACTCTTAGATCAAGGTTGAAAGGCAGACATCTAATGGTTCTCTTTCCCAGAGATCACGTAAGTGCCATAGGGCACCTCATTGTTTCCAGAGTTCAGCCACACACAGTCTCATTTGGGCAGATCCTCACAACAGTCATGTGAGATGGATATTAACATCTCTATTTTATGGATGAGAAAACTAGAACTCACGGAGTAAAAGTGACTTGTCCGTTAGTTACAATTAACAAGTTTCTATGGGAGTCAAACAAACTGTGCCTCACTTTGTCACTTAACCTAGTTGGAACACAACTATTCCTAGATAGCTTAGCCTCCCCGTGCTGGCTTCAGCTTTTGTGCAGGCTGGTCTACTTGGACTGCATGGCACCTCAATTCCTCTTCCCCCGCATTGGGAAGAGGTTACTGGACTAAATCATACTACTGGGGACTTCCCTTTTCCCTTAGGCATAGTGCTTTGCTAGCTTTAAGTTGGCCTGGACAGACAGGCCAGCTGCCTGTCTGGTTAATTACGGGAATGAATTGGCAGATGTGGGAACCCTGAGCCAGCTTATCCTATCTGCTGTTAGAAAGAACCCTGGTAACAATACTTCATGGCATAGGGGGGCACATATGTGGATGTATCATGCTTTAAATGTTGCCTATTTCACATTTATATATTTTTAAACTTTATTAGTTGTCAGAGATCCATCATCTACATCCGGAATATGTCAAAGTAAGTGAGCATTTTAAAGCTTCCATGAAGAATTTCAAGATTGAAAAGATAAAGAAGATCGAGAACCCAGAGCTCCTGGATAAATTTACACGGTTGGTGGCCACGTTATCATGTTTCTTTGCGTGAAACTGGAAAGGATTAGTTAACATCCGTCCTTTGAGGTTTATATTCGCTGATTTATTTTAATAGTCAACAGTTCCTTCAGGCTCTAGTCTTTTTCTTTCATTGTATCAACTCCGGCTTCTCTCTCTCAGCCTTACTGTTTTACAATTCAATGATTTCATGTGTCTATCTTTTGAAAGTTTTCATAAATTTATTACTGTACAGCTGCTGCCTTAAAGTTAGTAGCTCCACTGTGAAAGCAGATGGAATGAGATTTTTAGATGATTAGACTTTAGCAGGGATTAATGTTATGAACTGGAGTGGGAAGGGGATGTCTCAGTGTTAAGTCTCACGTTTCCTATATTAGGAAGAAATCACAGATGAAGGAAGAAGGAAGCCTCCTATTTTATGCGACAAGTCGTGCCTATGTGGAATCTATCTGTGCGAATAATTTTGACTGGACCCTGCATGAAACTCACGAAACCAAATATGGAAAAGGTTAGTGCCGGGATAGAGAAGCACTAGCAGAGTCATAATTCAGGCTTTATACGAGCTTCTCTTAGGAGGTATATGTAATTATTTTGTATTAACTAGAGTGTCCAGGCTCTAGTGGTCCTGGAGAGATAATAAGCTCACGGTAATATCAAATGCTGAAATGAGAGTGAATCAGTTGACTTGGAGCTTGATTGCTGGACCTTAGTCCCACTCCTGTCTTCTGTTCGCTTTCTGGGAGTGACCAAAGTCCTCGTACGTGCTTGTAAACTACTCTATCTGTTGGTCTTGTCTACCATTACTACTCACTTCTGGCTATGGCTCTTTCTGAACCCATGCCCGTGCCTGCAAAGCTATTTGAAGCTTCAGTTGTCACAGACTGGTTTTAATTAAAGATGGGGAGAAGAGGCCTCTCCCCATCTTAGGCCACATTGGGTCACCTGGGCCTGAAGTGTCACAGGTGTGCCCACACAAAAAATCTTTATAGCTTTTTCTTTTTGCTCCTAAACTCCTGCACGCAATTTTTTTTTTTTTTTTTTTTTTTGGAGACAGGGTCTCACTTTGTCACCCAGGCTGGGTGGCAATCTTGGCTTACTGCAGCCTCGACCTCCTGGGCTCAAGTGATCCTACCACCTCAGCCCCTCAAATAACTGGGACAACAGGTGTGTGCCACCACATCCAGCTAAGGTTTTTTTTTGCATTTTTTGTAGAGACAGAGTTTCGCCATGTTGCCAAGGCTGGTCTCAACTCCTGAGCTCAAATAATCCGCCTACCTTGGCCTGCCCAAAGTGCTGGGATTTCAGGCGTGATGCATGCAACTCTTTTTTTTTTTTTTTTGAGACAGAGTTTTGCTCTCGTTGCCCAGGCTGGAGTGCAATGGCTCGATCTCAGCTCACTGCAACCTCCGCCTCCTGGGTTCAAGTGACTCTCCTGCATCAGCCTCCCAAGTAGCTGGGATTACAGGCATGCGCCACCACACCCAGCTAATTTTGTATTTTCAGTAGAGACAGGGTTTCTCCATGTTGGTCAGGCTAGTCTAGGACTCCTGACCTCAGGTGATCTGCCTGCCTCGGCCTCCCCAAGTGCTGGGATTACAGGCATGAGCCGCTGCGACCGGCCTGCATGCAACTCTTAAAAACAAACAAACCGGCCGGGTGCGGTGGCTCAAGCCTGTAATCTCAGCACTTTGGGAGGCCGAGACGGGCGGATCATGAGGTCAGAAGATCGAGACCATCCTGGCTAACACGGTGGAACCCCGTCTCTACTAAAAAAATACAAAAAACTAGCCGGGCAAGGTGGCGGGCGCCTGTAGTCCCAGCTACTCGGGAGACTGAGGCAGGAGAATGGCGTAAACCCGGGAGGCGGAGCTTGCAGTGAGCTGAGATCCTGCCACTGCACTCCAGCCTGGGCGACAGAGTGAGACTCCGTCTCAAAAAAACAAAAAACAAACAAACAAACAAAACTGAGAATCACTCATCTTTAGGAAATAAGTAATAGTTTATCACAGATTCAAAGTGAGTTCAACTCATACAACTAGGATTAAATTCAATTCTTGTCCCAAAAGGCAAGAAGTCAATCAGTCAGTCAGCAAATATTTTTGAGTGTCTTCTGTATACTAGATGGTGGGTACACAGTGGTGAGCAAGTTAGACATGGCCCGGAACAAATTTTGCATAATTATCTTACATAATTAATTAAATGATTGTGGCCAGGCATGGTAGCTTACACCTGTAATTCCTGTACTTTGGGAGGCTGAGCCCAGGAGTTGGAGACCAGCTTGGGCAACATGGCGAGACCCTAATTTTTTGTTTTAATTACAAAAAAATTTTTTTAATTACCTGGGCGTGGTGGCACATGCCTGTAGTCCCATCTACTCAGGAGGCTGAGGTGGGAAGATTGCTTGAGCCCGGAGTTTGAGGCTGCAGTGAGCTGTGATTTTTGCCACTGCACTCCAGCCTGGGCAATAGAGCTATACTTTGTCTCAAAAAAAAAAAAATTAAATGATTGCAAATGTCCGGCTGCTATAGAGAGAAATAATAGGTCCAGGCGTGGTAGCTCACGCCCATAGTAGGCGGATCACTTGAGGTCAGGAGTTCAAGACCAGCCTGGTCTACATGGTGAAACCCTATATCTACTAAAAATACAAAAATTAGCTGGGTGCAGTGGCATGTGCCTGTAATCCCAGCTACTTGGGAGGCTGAGGCAGGATAATCGCTTGAACCCGGGAGGCAGAGGTTGCAGTGAGCCAAAATTGTGAAACTGCACACCAGCCTGGGTGACAGAGCAAGACTCCATCTCAAAAAAAAAAAAAAGAAAAAAGAACAGGTCCTGTGGACAGCTAACCCAGCTAGGGAGGTGTTCCCAAGGATTGGGCTCGAGTAGGATTCCCCTGCCTTGTAGAGTCACCACACAGTGGAGAAGGGAGAAATGGTACAAGATATGACCATAAAGAGCTAAACTTGACTGTAAGGGCATGGGAAACTAATGAAAGGTTTTAGCTGGGGAATGAATTTATTGATGAGATTTTATAAGTTTATTAAGTTTAAATGTATCAGTGAAACTTACCTAGAAGTGTTTGAAGGAAATGGGAAATGTAACCATCTTGAGTGACATATAACAGGTGAAATTAAAACCCGTCAGTTTCTTACAGGTCTAGCCTATGTTAGAATCCAAACAAATATTTATCCTAAAAAATGAAATGTTAGGCTAGGCACTGTGGCTCATTCCTGTAATCCCAGCACTTTGGGAGGCCGAGGTGGGTGAATCACCTAAGGTCAGGAGTTTGAGACCGGCCTGACCAACATGGTGAAACCCCCTCTCTAATAAAAATACAAAGTTAGCCAGGTGTGGTGGCACGTGCCTGTGTTCCTGGCTACTCGGGAGGCTGAGGCACGAGAGTTGATTGATCACAGGAAGGGGAGGCTGCAGTGAGCCGAGATCCTGCCACTGCACGCCAGCCTCAGCTACAGAGGAAAACTCTGTCTCAAGAAAGAAAGAAAAAAAAGCACTCAGAAATGTAGGAATAGAAATGAACTTTCTTAACACAATAAAGGGAATTTTAAAAAAAGAAAATATAGATTCCGGATTACATAAGTGTGATATAAAAAAACTGATGCAACAAAAACAAAAATGGACAAATGAGACAGTATCAAACTAAACAGCTTCTCCACAGCAAAGGAAACAATTAACAAAGTGAACAGACAAACCCACAGAGTGGAAGAAAATATTTGCAAGCCATACATCTGATAAGGGATTAATATCCAAAATATATAAGGAACTCAAACAATTCAACAGCAAGAGAACAAACAACCCGATTTTAAAATGCACAAGCTGTTTCCATAAGTGGCCTGAGGTGAGCTGTGAAAATGGTTTGCTGTTCACTTGACCCAGAAAATTCCATGAAATCATGCAAATAAAGAGGTTCAAATCTTCATGTTCACTTTAAGAACACCCATGAGACTGCCCAGGCCATCAAGAGTATGTCTATATGAAAAGCCAGCAAGTGTCCGAAAGATGTCGCTGCATAGAAACAATGTGTACCATGCCAGCGTTCCGAGGGTGGGGTTGGTAGGAGTGCCCAGGCCAAACAGTGGGGCTGGGCACACAGTTGGTGACCCAAAAAGAGTTGAATTTTTGATGTACATACTTAAAAATGCAGAGAGTAATGCTGAACTTAAGGGTTGAGCTGTAGATTCTCTGGTCATCAAGGATATTCAGGTGAACAAAGCACCAAAGATGTGCTACCTGACTTCCAGAGCTCATGGTTGGATTAACTCATGCCTGAGCTCCCCCTGCCATATAGAGACAATCTTCACTGAAAAAGAACACCGTGTTCTTAAACCAGAAGAGGAGGTGCACGGAAGAAAAAACTATCCCAGAAGATACTGAAGAAGCAAAAACTTCTGGCACAGGAATAAATTCAGCATAAAATACATGCAAATGAAAGTTTCAAAAATGAGCAAAAGACTTGAATAGACATTTCTCAAAAGAAGAAATACAAATGGCCAATGAGTTCATGAAAAAATGCTCCACATCATTAATCATCAGGGAAATGCAAATTAAAACCACAATGAGCTGTTGCCTCACACTGATTAGAATTAGAGGCTGAGGTGGGAAGATTGCTTGAGCTCAGGACGTCAAGCCTGCAGTGAGCCAAGATTGCACCACTGCACTTCAGCCTGGGCGACAGAGACCCTGTCTCAAAAACAACAACAACAACAGCAAAAAAAAAAAAAAAAAAAGAGAGAGAGAGAGAGTTGGATGTAGTGACATAGTAAGATTTCTAGGACTAAAGTGGAAAAAAAGTTGTAGAACAGTTCATATATTATGATCCTATTTATGAACAAATAAACCACCATAAAACTATATTAGAGTATATGCACATATATGTATGTGAATGCATAGAAACAGGTGTGAAAGAATTCCCACCAGCCATAAACTGTTTTGGGAAGGGAGGTGGGATTGGATGTGGTAGGTCAGTATAGGTAGACTTCCATATTTTACTTTAAATATAGTAGAACGTCACGTGCACAAAATATCTAGTATCTGACCTATTCAGGATAAGCAATGTTTCTGGAATTGAAACATCTAACTATAAAATGATAAAAAGAACAAAAACAAAGTAAATGGAAAGTGTATTAAACATTTGTTACCACAAATAAAACAAATTCCTTTTCCTTATTGATTCTTGCGTGGAAATTGGAGTTTGCAATATCTACTCATGATCTTTAAAATGACAGAGTAGCCCTGGCCGGGGATGGTGGCTCACGCGCCTGTGATTCCAGCACTTTAGGAGGCCGAAGCGGGCGGATCACGAGGTCAGGAGATCGAGACCATCCTGGCTAACATGGTGAAACCTTGTCTCTACTAAAAATACAAAAAATGAGCCGGGCGTGGTGGCGGGTGCCTGTAGTCCCAGCTACTTGGGAGGCTGAGGCAGGAGAATGGCGTGAACCCGGGAGGCGGAGCTTGCAGTGAGCCAAGATCGCACCACTGCACTCCAGCCTGGGTGACAGAGCGAGACTCAGGCTCAAAAAAAAAAAAAAAAAAAAAATGACAGAGTAGCTTTCTTAAAAAATATTATTAGTATTTTTTGATAGAGTCTCACTCTGTTGCCCAGGCTGGAGTGCAGTGGTGTGATTCTAGCTTACTGCAGCCTCAACTTCCTGGGCTCAATCAATCCTGCCTCAGCTTCCTGAGTAGCTAGGATTATAAGTGCACACCACCATGCCTGGCTAATTTTTAAATTTTTTGTAGAGATGGAGTCTCCCTATGTTGCCCAGGCTGGTCTTAAATTCCTAGGTTCAAGTGATCCACCCGCCTCAACCTCCCATAATACTGGGATTACAGACATGAGCCACTGCACCTGCCCAGAGTAGCACTTGACAATGATAAAAATAAAAATCTTAACTTGGCAGGAAATTGTTGGTCTGCTGTGTATGGAAGCAGCGATCATAATCTGAGGTTGTTTTAGAGAGGACAAAGCATCAACTGACTCATCAGTTCCAAGTCGGCTCAATTCAGTTCACACTGGGTGAATTGCATGAATTGGGCCACTGTGTCATTCTCATTTGGTCATTGCACCCAATGGTTCACACTATCAGCATGAGCTCTGCACTGTAGCAAATATTCCTCAGTCATTTCTATGGGGTTATATACCGTATTTAAGTTTGCCTGCATCATGAACATGTTTTTAAGTGCAAAGAAAAGTTTATAAGTATCAGTAAGGTATTATTGACATATGCTTAGTCCATGCCCATCTGACTATGTATAACTAATCTTATAAACTGCATACCTTCTTTTACAATATTTCTTAACCTTTCTTTCTGATTCTTTCTAGGAAGTTACTTTGCAAAAGATGCCATGTATTCCCACAAAAATTGCCCATATGATGCCAAAAACATCGTTATGTTTGTAGCCCGAGTTCTGGTTGGAAATTCTATTGAAGGAAATGTGTCGTACACGAGCCCTCCTCAGCGGTACAACAGCTGTGTGGATACCAGGTTGAATCCCTCCGTTTTTGTCATCTTTCAGAAAGATCAGATTTACCCACAATATGTGATTGAATATACCGATGCAGACAAAGCCTGCGTGATTAGTTAGAACCAATGAATACAGCATCAGAAGGATATCATAACCATTCTGTTCCCTTACAGAACTAAATTGCCCCAGACAGGAGTTAAAGTTTTATATTTTCCTGCCCAGTTATCTAATGCTTTAGATCAGCGGTCCCCAAACTTCGCTACACATTTGAATCATCTGGGAAGTTTTAAACAAATTTTGATGCCCAGGTTGCACCCCATGCCAATGAAATCATTTCTGGGCTTCAGCGACAGGCAGTTGTATTTTTTTTTGGAGATGGAGTCTCACTCCATCTCCCAGGCTGGAGTGCTGTGCCGCGATCTCGGCTCACTGCAACCTCTGCCTCCCGGATTCAAGCAATTCTCCTGCCTCAGCCTCCCGAGTAGCTGGAACTACAGACACACACTGCCACGCCCAGCTAATTTTTTGTATTTTTTTAGTAGAGACAGGAATTCACTGTGTTGCCCAGGCTGGTCTCAAACTCCTGAGCTTAGTCAATCCGCCTGCCTTGGCCTCCCAAAGTGTTAGGATTACAGGCGTGAGCCACCACGCCCGGCTGGCAGTCGTATTTTTTAAAGTCCTTCTGATGATTCCAATGTGTTGGAAAGTTTATCTTGTCTTAGATGTAACTGGTAAAATTTGGTTTCTAAATTTTCTGTAATTGCAGCAATCTTTCCCTCCTGTCTACCCTTTTAGTTTACTGTATGCCATGGTTTTGTTTTGGTTACATTGAAAGAAAGTTTAAAATTTGGGAGAAATCTAAACACGCCTATTAAGGATATAAGACATTACAGCTTTAGAAGAAAGATTATGAAAAACTGGGAAGAGGCCGGGCACGGTGGCTCAAGCCTGTAATCCCAGCACTTTGGGAGGCCGAGACGGGCGGATCACGAGGTCAGGAGATCGAGACCATCCTGGCTAACACGCTGAAACTCCGTCTCTACTAAAAAAAATACAAAAAAACTAGCCGAGCGATGTGGCGGGCGCCTGTAGTCCCAGTTACTCGGGAGGCTGAGGCAGGAGTATGGCATAAACCCGGGAGGCAGAGCTTGCAGTGAGCCGAAATCGCGCCACTGTACTCCAGCCTGTGGAACAGGGCGAGACTCCGTCTCAAAATAAAAAAAGAAAAAAAGAAAAACTGGGAAGAAAATGCTTAAGGACATGCTAGGAGAAAAAAAGTAAAGTTGAAATGCTATTGCAGACGTAGCTGCAGTACTGTACCTCATCATTCTGATGAAACTGATTTGGAGCACCCATTTCTTTATCGCTACATTTATTTAGGGGACAAGCTCCATCCAGGTTGACTGTCTCTGGAATGCGGTAATAAGAGCTGGCAAGTATGGCTCAGAGAGAAGCAACCAACTGGAGTTAATTGCCCATTTGGGCTCTTTGTATAATTATGGCAAAGTAGACATTTATGTTCCAATTAATATGATTACAGAGAAGGCTTTTTCGCAGGTCAGGCTTTTCATGAAAGTATTTCGGGAACAATGAATTGCAATAACCAGCTTCACACAAGCATAACTGATAAATGCGAGTGCTATTGTAGTCTTGGCAAATGAGCCAAGAACCTAGGAGCAGGGCCATTCCTACTGAAGGACGGGCCCTACGGGGATGACATTTGTTTCCTGGTGAGCACAGAATCAGCACAAAGAACAATATCCCAAGGAGGCTCTGTGCCTACCAGGAACTTCTTTTTCCAAATGTAATGGATTATATGGAATTGTAGTACCATCGGTTTTTACTTAGAGCCCTTGACGTCCTTGGACCAATCTTTCCTTCCTTCTTATGAACCAGGTTTTTCCTTCTGATTTTCCCTTTTCAACATTCCTTACCAGTCACTAAAGTTTCCTGTTATAATATCTTCTAGCAGACATGTTATAAGTCAGATTTCACTAGCATCAGAGTTGATTTTATATTAGTCAGATTTTGGATCATCACAGAGATCTCCAAACTCCTTGGCTTAAACGGCTCCACCAGTAAAAAAATTAGAGAGAGATTTTTTAGAGTAGAGTTATTTTCTGGGAGGGTTACCACAAATGCTTATTCTCATTGACTTCTTTCTTTCATGGTAGCTTTCCTTTTGGAGTGTTCATTTTCTGAACTTGACCCTCACATCGTAGGGGTGCAGTTTGTCCAACTCTTTCCAACAGCCCATTAGACACCACTAGCTGGATATTTCACAGGCATCTTTGATTCAACATATCCAAAGTGGAACTCTCCATCTACTTCCCTCACATGAATCTGTTCCTCTCCCAGGATCTGTATGTAAGTGAATAGCATCACCATCTACCCATTGGCTCAAGCAGAAATCCGGAAGTCATCTTTGACTCCTTCCTCTCCCTCCTGATAAACATCTAAGCAGTTTCTAAATCTAGTTTTACCTCTTAAATATCTCTGTTCCCCTTCTAAGTTGTTTGCTGTGTTTTCTTCAGAGCAAGAAGGTTATTATTTTTTTTTTGAGACGGAGTCTCGCTCTGTCGCCCAGGCTGGAGTGCAGTGGCCGGACCTCAGCTCACTGCAAGCTCCGCCTCCCGGGTTCACGCCATTCTCCTGCCTCAGCCTCCCGAGTAGCTGGGACTACAGGCGGCCGCCACCTCACCCGGCTAGTTTTTTGTATTTTTTTAGTAGAGACGGGGTTTCACCGTGTTAGCCAGGATGGTCTCAATCTCCTGACCTCGTGATCCGCCCGTCTCGGCCTCCCAAAGTGCTGGGATTACAGGCTTGAGCCACCGCGCCCGGCAAGAAGGTTATATTTTTAAACATTTACTTAGTAATGCACATTCAAATCAAGTCTTCAGGATAAAGTTCAAAACCGCTGTCGTGGCCCCATGTGATCTCTCCCTCCCCTACCCCTCTATCATTTAGTTTCTTCTGCACAAGCCACTCTGGCTTTCTTTCAGTTTTGTGGTTCCCATTTTTAGCTAGTTCAGTGGTTCTCAATGGCATTTCTGCCTTTTTTTTTCCTAAATGACAAATACAAATACATCTTCTTTATTATCCTCCAAATCCAATTCAGAGGTAATATGCTCCACCTACACATAATTTTAGAAATAAATTAAAAATTACGTAAAACTAATATTAACATAAAGAGGAAATAAAAGGTACCTAACTTGGGCACAACTGTAACTGAAGACCTAATGAAGTAGTCAGATGCTTACAACTATTTATAATGCATCAATTTGAACTTAGAAGGTAGGAGATCAGACCATATGTGGGAAAATGTAAAAGCAGGGATATGGGTGGACATTAGAATAAAAACTAGGGATACAGTAACTTCTTTGCATATGATAATACTTATTTGTATATAAGAGAAAGAACGAAATAACCTTTATTGAAATAAAGATACTATGCAAGAAAATGTACAGATTGTCGAAGTGGAGAAAGTGAGGATATATTCTTGCAGACGAGCTATAGGTCATACATGAATGTCTGGTGAGACATTCAAAATTCGTATAGGGTGCAGAATAATTTCTTATTGTGAGGAACTGTCCAATGTATTGCAAGATGTTCTGCATACTTGGCTCTCACATATTAAATGCTAGTAGTGCACCCACCCCCAACGCCCAGTCATGGTGACAACCACAAACCCTATCAGATCTATTCACCCTTTTCAGAGCAGATATTTTGTAACATTCTCTTTGCTGTCCTGAAATGACTCATAGATAATACAATCTACTTACACACATGAATTTGTTAAAAAATCAATTTAATGCCCTAACTCTCTTATTAAGGAGAAATAGAAAAGAAGAAATTTATAATGAAAAGAAGATGAATTCATTATGTAAATGCTCAGGCATGACTCCGCTGTTTGAAACAGACAGATGTTTACTCTTCCTTGTAATGAGTAGGTTTGGATTTAAGAGCCGATTAGAGGCTACTTCCTGTAAATAAGTACAGGAAAATGAAACTAGAGGGATGGGGGACACTAGAATGAAAACCAGTGTTAGGGTAAAGTCAAAACAGACCATATACATAATCTGTATATGGGAAAAGAAAGAGCGAAGTTACCTTACTTAAGGATAATAGGACAAGACAAATTACAGATTGTCTCAGAGAAAACAAATGAGTTACTCTCTCGGACAAGCTGTAGGTCCTACATAAATGTCCAGCAGGACATTAGACAGTCGAACAGGGTACAGAATAATTCTTCGTTGTGTGGCACTAACCCACACACTGCAGGACATTGTTCTCCCTGGCTGCATCCACTCAGTGCCGGGAGTAGTCCCCAGTTATTATGAAACCACCAACAACCCACTGACCATAGTGAGAACCACTGATTTTTTTCCACTGACCTAGCGAATATCTAGCATCCTTAGATTGGCTCAACTGTTACTTCCCTAAGGAGTCCTTCTATAGAATAGGTCAGATACTTGCCTCCCGAACCCCTTATTTTTAAAATACTTGGCGCCTTGCTTTGATAATTTGTATTATGTATCCAAACTGAAATTATCTGCTTTCCGCATTAGAATGTAAGCCCCCTGGGGGGTGAGTCAGTCTGTCTTGTTCGCTGCGCCACGCCTGATGCCCAGCCCAGCAGCATGCTTTGTACACTGATATATTGGGTAAATTTTGTTGAATAAATTAAGCTCAACTATTTATATTTCAATAGTTGAGTTTTATTGCTTCTTGTTCTTCAAGCTTAATTTGAACTGTCTAATAAAAAGAATTAAATAATTTGATTCTATTGCCTTTATTTGATCTATTTCTAGGTATCTCCAAAAACATCATCAACTGCAGACACCAGTTATTCAATGGGAGAGAGATGATGAGTTTTGTCCCTTCCAGCTTTATCATTCCAGGGCTCAATGACCAAGTCACCCGGGCAAGGCACAGTGGTGGTGATGGCCCCCACATCTTTTGTCTGGGGATCAGAGAGGGAAGGGCTGAAAGCTGCTAACATACCTTTCTTCCTTTGGTCTCAGGGGTGTGAATAGGGCCAGGCTGAGGCACAAAAGTTAAAAATATAAATGGTGATAAGCAGAATTACCCTATCAGCCATTCCTCCTTCAAAAGCCCTTCCCTACTCATTACCTTCTTTTTTTTTTTTTTTTTGAGATGGAGTCTCACTCTGTCACCCAGGCTGGAGTGCAGTGGTGCAATCTCGGCTCACTGCAACCTCCGCCTCCTGAGTTCAAGCAATTCTCCTACCTCAGCCTTCTGAGTAGCTGGGATTACAGGTGCCTGCCACCACACCTGGCTGATTTTTGTATTTTTAGTGTAGACGGGGTTTCACCACATTGGCCAGGCTGGTCTTGAATTCCTGACCTCAGGTGATACACCTACTTCAGCCTCCCAAAGTGCTGGGATTACATGTGTGAGCCACCTCGCCTGGCCTTGTTATCTTTTTTAATCACAAAGCTTTCAGTGGAGAGGGAGCAGGGAGAGAGTGAGGGAAATGGAGAGGGAGAGCAAGTTCTATGGCAGCAGAGATTTGATAAAGTGAAGGTAAAACTGCCATTTGACTTGGACCTCAATATAAATAAAGCAAGGTGTAGCAAAGTCATTGCTGTCAAAGCACCTGGATTCAAATACGCAAAAATGCTATCAAACCAAGCATGAGCAGATCTTGGAGTTTTTTGATTATTTTTTTCTATGAGTTTATTTACTTTGTCATAGTCCACCCAAGAAAACCTGCCATTATCTAGTTTCTGGTGGACTCCTCAGTTCAGCATTTGGTAGAAATGAAGCTATGGCCGGGTGCAGTGGCTCACGCCTTTAATTCCAGCACTTCGGGAGGCTGAGGCGGGTGGATCACGAGGTCAAGAGATCGAGACCATCCTGGCCAACATGGTGAAACCCTGTCTCTACTAAAAATACAAAAATTAGCTGGGTGTGGTGGCACACACCTGTAGTCCCAGGTACTTGGGAGGCTGAGGCAGGAGAATCGCTTGAACCTGGTAGGTGGAGGTTGCAGTGAGTCAAGACTGCCATTGCATTCCAGCCTGGGTGACAGAGCAAGATTCTGTCTCAAAAAAAGGAAAAGAAAAAAGAAATGAAGCTAAATAGCAACCACTTTCCACTCATACCCTCTTACCTTAGCTACTGTAAAGAGAACTGCCATGAAAGGCAATACTTAGTTGAGTGCTAAGTGTGTGTGTCCAGGACCATGGGGGCCATGTTCTGGGACATGTCTTGGGAAGAGTTCAGGGGATAACAGACAGGTTTCATTTAGAAGGTTAAGACCAGAGCGGATGAATTTATAACAGTGATATCAGTGTATGTCTCCAGAGTGACTTGCTGCAAAGCTCATGCTACACATGCATGCCTGAGTGACCATAAGCTTGAGAATGAGCTTCAGAATCAGAGTGGGAGGAGACATCAGAACGTTCCAGGAAGTGCTTAAGTCTTAAAAGCTCCAGTTCTAAAATACCACCCCCGATCTCAACCTCCTGTTTTCTCTTTTCCATTCCCTTGTGAACCTGCCTGGCGTTTAATGTCACCCTCTTCTTCCTGAAAAATCCACACGCTTCAACAGTCTGCTCTGGGATCTTTCCTTTTTACCCCTCTATGCACTTCCCCATGAATGGTCTTATTTATTCCCAGATTCAAATGTCACACACTCTGACTCCAGGATCTAAACCTCTGCTGAGGAGTCAGATAACCTGTGCATGGTGTCACGGCTACTGAGTAACAGAATCAAGATTCTAAACCCAGAAGTTCAGCTGCAGAGTCTGCAGGTTAAGTGTGTATCTGTAGGAACAGTCTTGACCTCTTCTCTCTCACCTTCCCACCCTTCCCCCATTAACTCGTGCATTTACTCTTGGAGTCTTCTCCACACTCTGCCTCATAGTCTTCCTCTCCACTCAAAATCCCCCCTTTTCCTTCAGTATTCACTGTGGTCAACCCATGCAACACCCCTAGCCTTAGATGTCATTAACACTTGTCTTCACTGTCCTCACTATTCGGGGAATCAACATCGATCACCCCACTGTCATCAGTCAGAATTACTCTAGAACTGCTTTCTTTTTTTTGAGACAGAGCCTTGCTCTGTCTCCCAGGCTGGAGATGGTGTGATCTCAGCTCACTGTAACCTCTGCCTCTGGGGTTCGAGCGATTCTCCTGCCTCAGCTTCCCAAGTAGCTGAGATTATAGGCGACACCATGCCCGGCTAATTTTTAGTAGAGAGGGGGTTTCGACATGTTCGCCAGGCTGGTCTTGAATTCCTGACCTCAATTGATCCCCCTGCCTCGGCCTCCCAAAGTGCTGGGATTACAGGCATGAACCACCACATCTGGTCTAGAACTGTTCTTTCTGAAATCCTAAACCTCTATATTCTACCTCTGACCCCAGCCTGCTTTTTAGCTCTCTTGCCTTCCTACATTTCGTACATTGTGTTTCTCTGCTCACATACAGCCCCTTGCTGTCTTCACTCCTCCCTTATCTAGTCTCCAGCCCATTGTTCAGCCTCTGGCCACTATTTCTTTTCTTCTCTCTCTCTCTTTTTTTTTTTTTTTTTTATTTGAGACAGGGCCTCACTCTGTCTCCCAGCCTGGAGTGCAGTGGTGCGATCTCAGCTCACTGCAGCCTCCGCTTCCCAGGTTCAAGTGATTCTCCCACCTCAGCCTCCCGAGTAGCTGAGATTACAGGTACCCACTGCCATGCCTGGCTAATTTTTAGTAGAGATGAGGTTTCAACATGTTGACCAAGCTGGTCTCGAACTCCTGACCTCAGGTGATCCTCCTGCCTTGGCCTTCCAAAGTGCTAGGACTACAGGCATATGCCACCACACCTGGCTAATTTTTGTAATTTTGGGTAGAGACAGGGTTTCACCACGTTGCTAAGGCTGGTTTTGAATCCCCGACCTCAGGTGATCCACCTGCTTTGGCCTCCCAAAGTGGTGGGATTACAGGCATGAGTCACTGCACCCAGCCCCTGATCACTCTTTGAATTCATACTTTCAATCATCCAGAACCTTGGACCTTAAGTCTCATCCACTGGCAAAACCTAACAGTGAATCAATCAAATTCTGTTCTTACACCTTGAGAGCTTTTAGGAGAATTGCAGCACTGTTTGGATCCATGCCACTACCAATTTGTGGCCTTGACAAGGCCCTCCCCATACCCACCGGTCCTACCTGTCAGCCTTCTCTCCATTCCACAAGTCAGCTTTGTCAAGCCTTTATGGTCTCCTCAAGTGACTCTCCACCACCCATTCTTGGTCTTGCCTTAAACTTAAAAGACAAAACAAAGCCTACAAACTTGTCTTCAGATGCTCTAATCCTTGTCTCCTTTCCTGTTGTGTGAACAGAAGAAGCATCTCCCCTCCTGGAGGAGGTTAGTTCCTCTGATGTCTCCCATTCTCTCTCACTGCCTATGGACATCCTCCACTGATTACCATTCCCCTTTCCTTTATATTCTTTCTTTTTCTTCTTCCTTTTCTTTCCTTTCCCTTCCTTCCTACCTTTTTCTGTTGCCCAGGCTGGAGTGCAGTAGCACGATCTTGGCTCACTGCAGCCTCTGACCTCCTAGACTCAAGCAATCCTCCCACCTCAGCCTCCTGAGTAGCTGGGACTACAGGCACATGCCACCATGCCTAGCTAATTTTTGCATTTTTAGTAGAGATGGGGTTCTACTATGTTGCCCAGGCGGATCTCAAACTCCTGGGCTCAAGTGATTCTCCTGCCTCAGCCTCCCAAAGTGCTGGGACTGCAGGCATGAGTCACCACGCCTGGCCTCCTTTATTTTCAACTTTCCCTTCTTACTGGCTCTTTCTTTTCTTTTTGTTTTGTTTTTGAGATGTAATTTCTCTCTGTCCCCCAGGCTGGAGTACAGTGGCGCAATCTCGGCTCATTGCAAGCTCCACCTCCTGGAGCCATTCTCCTACCTCAACCTCCCGAGTAGCTGGGACTACAGGCGCCCGCCACCACACCTGGTTAATTTTTTGCATTTTTAGTAGAGACGGGGTTTTACCGTGTTAGCCAGGATGGTCTCGATCTCCTGACCTCGTGATCCGCTCGCCTTGGCCTCCCAAAGTGCTGGGATTACAGGTGTGAGCCACCGCGCCTGGCCTTGCTGGCTCTTTCTACTCAGCATGTAACTATGCTTGTCTCTCCTATAATAAAATACCTTTCTCAGTCTTGTGTCTTCCTCTTATGATCATTACCTTACTTACTTTTTAGTAGTAGTCTAAAGTCCCGAATTTTTCCTTTCTTCTTTTTTTAACCTACAGAAATCTACCTTTCCTCGTTACTCCTCTGAAATAAACTTGCCTAGGTTTTCACTGCCTACAAGCTTTCCCTTGTAGGAAAGTTCCTCCCCGTAGTATCTCACCATGCTGATCACTTCCTCCTTGAAACTCTCTCCTCCGCGTCCATGAATGACTCTCATTTTTCTCTAACCTCTCCTTATCAGTTTATATGTTAGGCTATGTTCCCTCAGGAGCAATCAGATAAGGATTGAATGCACGCACTTTACTTGGGAGGAGATCCTAAGAAACACTGGCAGGGGAATGGGGAGGTGGGGCAGGGAAAGGAAGGAAGACTGTATGGGGAGTGCTAATGAGCAGGGGTGGCTGTGGGCAACCAGGGTTCAGTTCCACTGAGGAAACACTGGGACACCATGGAATGTACACCTCCAAGTGGTTCCACATGAGGAATAATGAGTTGGGCTGTTTGATCCATTGTTGGGGAGGAAAAACTTTTCCTGAACCCTCTTAGGTTCAGTTCTGAGGGGCTGCAAATTTAACTGACAAGAGAAATAATATATATGCATATGGCAGTGCACAAAAGAAATGAGGATGATTTATTTACCTAACTTAATAGGGGAGAGAGGGGGCAAAAAGACTCCTGGGGGAAGAACGAAGGGGTTTCTAGGGAACAAACAGGAGATAAGGAAGTTTGTGATCATGTTTGTTTATGCAGGTGCACATGGTCTTCTATTTTATGTCCATATACCCCTGGAGAGGGGATGAATGGCAGCCTCATTCCCAAAAGGTTCTGCTTTTACTGAAATAAGGGAAGCTTCGAGAAGGCTTATTTTTGCCTCTATTGAATCTTAAATGTCTTTAGTTTAAAATAATCCTCATGCCAACTTTGGGGTTGAGAGTGCATCGTCAAACCAACAATTCCCCAGCATCCCTGGATGAGGGCTCTTCCTGGAGGTGTTGGCTCCTTGGTAATTGTAGCCTGCCTTTCCTGCTGGCTGCTTGCTCCTTCTGTTGGAAAAAGCTTAGGCAGCGAGTTCAGGAACAAATGCTGAGTGCCAAGGGGACATAGGCTACTGCCTATTTTTCTCTTCCCCGACTTGCTTATTGTTCTTTCCCCCCACCTCCGCTTTTTCACATTCTTCATTTTTGTCAGGTGATCTTATCAACTCTCAGTTACCTAACACTCTGATGTAACACAAATCCACATCCCTTCCCTTCTCATGTCCCTCAAGGTCTAGACCTGTATACTGAATACACCTGCCTGTTGAGCATCTTATCTTGGGTTGTCCATTGCAAACTCAACATAAATAATATTGGGGTTGTAGTTCCTCAAATCCTGTTTATTTTCTGTTATTCCCCACCTTGTCTTGCTTTTCTAGAAATCCAATCTTCTCATTGCTGCCAGGATTTTTTCTAAAACACCTATCCTACAATATGGCCAGGTACTATTTTAGGTGGTAGGGATACACCAATGAACAAAACAAGGTTCCTGCTTTCATGAGCCTGAATTCTATAGCCAAATATATAAAACAATAGAGAAGAAAAATATCAGTGGTAAGTTCCACGCAGACTGGGGAACTACTTTTGATTTGAGAGGTCAGGAAAGGTTTTGCTGAAGAGAAGACATTAAAGCTCAGAGCTGAATGACACACCTTGAGTGGCATTCAGGAGACATCCACACTTCCCGGATGAAAATCCTTTAGTGACTTCCCAAAGTTCTCGGGATGTAAGTCCATATTTCACAGCATGGCAGAGAAGGTCTTCTGGCATCTGGCCAATTGTCTTCCTCTCCAGCTTCTTTACATCACACGACATTAAAGCATTCAATCCTCACAAGCACCTTGTAAAATAGCAGCTAAGCTGGCTGAGTTCTCTGATGGTCTGATTCATCTTTGTACTGTCACTGCGTTAGTAGTTGGCTCAACAAATGTTCATTAAACAAGCAAGGTGTTGGACAAAAAGCATGGATGCTTAAGGCAGGTCTAGACTGGCGCTCAACAAAAATAAGGTAATTCACATTTGCAATTTAAAATTTTCCTCGTAGCTACATTAGGAAAGTAGAAGCAACACATGAAGTTGTCATAATATTTTATTTATCCAAATATATCCAAAATATTATCAGTTTAACATGTGATTCATATAAAGTTAATGAGATATTGTACATTCTTTTTTTCATTCTCAGTCCTCAAAATCTAATGTGTGTATTTCACACTTACATCACATCTCAATTCGGACTAGCCACTTTCCAATAAAGCTCAGCAGTCCCGCGGGGTGGCTCACACCTGTAATTCCTCAGCTCTGGGAGGCGGAGGCAGGTGGAGCACTTCAGGAGTTTGAGACCAGCCTGGGCAACATGGGGAGACCCCCCCGTTTCCACAAAACAAAACAAAAACCAAAAAAATTAGTGGTGTGAACCTTTGGTCCCAGCTACTCAGGAGGCTGAGGTGAGAGGATCGCTTGAGCCCAGGAGTTCCAGGTTGCAACAGACTATGATAGTGCCACTGCACTCCAGCATGGGCGATAAAGTGAGACCTTGTCTCCAAAAATAAAAATAAAAATACAACAACAACAACAAATCCCACAAGTGCTCAGCAGCCACATGTGGCTAGTGGCCACCTCCCCAGAAGCAGCCCGGCCACCCACCACCTACCACTTTTTACCTATTTCGCCTTCTCCGCAGGCCTCCCTAGCACTACCAGTTGTCTTACTTCTTGGCGAGTCCTTTGTGACTCCCACTATACAAGCCCCTCAAGGCCAGGCCTTGCCCTGAACGGTGCCCGGGCAGAGCAGACGCTCCATCAACGCTGTCCCCGCCTGAGTCCGCGTCCAGGGGATCCGCAGGCACCGTACTCTGTTTCCACGCGCCTGGGCCGCCCCTCGCCCGGCCTCCCGCAGGCCCACCCCTCGCCAGGCCCAGGCCCATCCCTGGAATGTTCGCTGGAAATCGTGGACGTGACTGGGAGGAGCCTGCCCGCCCCGGCTCTCTCTCGGCGCCGCGCGCCCACAGGGTCCGCGCCAGCGACCATGGCGGAGCCCACGGTGTGCTCCTTCCTCACCAAGGTGCTGTGCGCCCACGGCGGCCGCATGTTCCTGCGGGACCTGCGCGGCCACGTGGAGCTGTCGGAGGCCAGGCTCCGGGACGTGCTGCAGCGCGCCGGGCCCGAGCGTTTCCTGCTGCAGGAGGTGGAGACCCAGGAGGGCCTCGGAGACGCGGAGGCCGAGGCGGCGGCCGGCGCGGTGGGCGGTGGTGGCACCTCCGCCTGGAGGGTTGTGGCCGTGTCCTCTGTGCGCCTCTGCGCCCGCTACCAGCGCGGCGAGTGCCAGGCCTGCGACCAGCTGCACTTCTGCCGCCGGCACATGCTGGGCAAGTGCCCCAACCGGGACTGCTGGTGAGAAGGCGACGGCGGGCGGGGACTGTGGGCGCTGGCCGCGGGCCTGGCCGTCCGGCTGGAAGCGGGAGCGACGGGAAGGGGGCTTCGTCCCGGCCGGGCCGGGGCCGGGGACGCGGGGCTGGACGACCCCCTCCCGCAGGCCCTTCCCGGGGCGGCCTCCCCCGCGCTCCCAGCAGCTGGGCGGAAAGGCGCGAAGGTCTTCTCCATGGAGACGTCTCTACCGCCCCCGCTAGAAAAGTTGCTGCCGCCGCCCGCCCCCCTCCCCCCGATCCTGTGCGACGCGGCCGGGTTAAATCCGGAGTGGGACTTTAGAGTTCACTTACTCCGGTGATCTTTGGCGGGAGGTGGGGGGCAAGGGGCGTCTGAGGATCCCATGAGATCCCTGGACCCTTTATTCGGAAATCGCCCGTTCCCCCATATCCACACACTTCTGCAGAAGCGGGTCTGCGCCCTCTAGGTTTAACAGCGCTGAGCCAGTCTCACCCCAGGAAACAGGGCTGGAGGGCTTGGGTGAGGCCTGTGGTTCCTGACTGCCAGAGCTGGGGTTCGGGGCTGCCTCCTGCCCCCAGGCTGTGCTTCACATCCCCGAATTTTCCTTGGTTGTCTCTAGCCACACACATCGCCAAAGCAGTGCTGGGGATAGGGGCGCTTTCTTTTTGGTGGACTGTGGGGGTGGGCAGCTGTTGCCAGGGAGAAGGCCAGGTGCAGTCGCCTACAGAACAGATGCGCATCCTCAGGCGAGGTACGAGGTGGGCGACCCTTGGCTTCAAAGCATTCCTACTGAAAATTCCAATGACCCTGGGAGAGGAGTTACTTCAACCCAACTTTCTTATTTTCCATCAGTGCTTATTAGGCCATGCTGTCCCCAGTTTCATGAAAATTATTCAACTTCACATGTATTAAATAAATTGAAAGCTGTTCAAGGCAAGGAAGTGGACAGACTGGTCCTTCTTCACCTGGGCATCTGACCGAGGGCTTTGTTCTTTTAGGTCTACCTGTACCCTTTCCCATGATATCCACACACCTGTCAACATGCAGGTGCTGAAAAATCATGGACTTTTTGGTCTCAATGAAGCCCAGCTTCGGATCCTGCTTTTGCAGAATGACCCTTGTCTTTTACCAGAGGTGAGTCATCAAGGAGTCACCCTCATGTCACATTTGTTACAAGTACTTTCCCCATTTACTTTTCTTTTGGCTTTAGATATTTTAATTGCTTTGAAGCAACATGATTCAGTTTCACATGCTTTAAAGGTAACCTTTATAATTGCTATCATGGCAAAATAGTATGTTTGTTTGGGTTTAGCCATATACAAAGTAGTTTTAAAAACAAAATAGTACAAATTCCAAGAGAAAATTGGAACATCAATTAAGACCACTAATTAAAAGCAGGATTTTCTAATCTAGCACAGTGATGCTGTCATAGACACCTCCACTTGGCCAGAAGAGGGATGGAAAGAAGGGAAGATGTTGAGAAAACAGAGGATAGTTCATCATTGTGGCCCGATTTTAACTCTAAGGCATTTCAGAGTCTAGAATGGAAGATAGCCACAAGACTAGAGGTAGGAGCTGGAGCCTTTGGTGCAGGTGGCAGAGGCTGCTCTCAAGGCAGCAGAATCTGTACCCCGAAGGCAGTCCTGGAGTTGATCTCAGGAACAAGGAGGTTTCTTCCTGACATGCGTAACCTGTTTCATTTCTTCGAGCACTGAAGCCAAGTCTGGTACGTCATGGTTTTGAGCCAGATGCATTCCAACCAACCATGTTGCCTGAAGTAGATCCAAGCAGTAGCTGAAGCAGGTTATTGGCAGGAAGGGTGAGGAGGGTGGCTGCACCTATGAGGCTGGGTCCAGTCCTTCCTCTCTCAGAGAGGAGGTGTGGTGCTGCTGCTATTTGCCTTTTAATTTTATAGTACTTTTTGATTTATAGAAGTTTAGTATTTTTTTTTTTTTTTGAGACGGAGTCTCTCCCTGTCATGCAGACTGGAGTGCAGTGGCGATCTCCACTCACTGCAAGCTCCGCCTCCCAGGTTCACGCCATTCTCCTGCCTCAGCCTCCCCTGTAGTTGGGACTACAGGCGCCCGCCACCACGCCCGGCTAATTTTTTTGTATTTTTAGTAGAGACGGGGTTTCACCGTGTTAGCCAGGAGGGTCTCGATCTCCTGACCTCGTGATCCGCCTGTCTCGGCCTCCCAAAGTGCTGGGATTACAGGCGTGAGCCACCGTGCCTCGCCAGAAGTTTAGTATTTTTATTTTGTCAAATATATGGATTTTTTTTTTTGGTGTGCTCTTTTTTGGGGTGTATCCCGGGCCTGGGCCCAGCCTCACCTTGTCATATTAGACTAAGTGTTTTGTGAGCAGCTGAGGGGTTGGTTGCACTTAAAACAGGAGCCTCCCCGGTGCCTCCACTTGTTCCCATCACCTGGGACTGGAAGTAGGTGACATATGGCACAAAACGTGACCATGTAGGCAGCAGGGACCGTGGAAAAACACAGTGCATGAGGCATGAATGGTGCTTCACATCTCTTGTATGAAATGCCTGATGATTGCTTTTACCACTCTCTCAATAAAAAAGACAGTAGACAAATGAGGTTCATGCTGGTGCATTAATGGACAAATTTCTAGAAAAATATAGCTCGTCAAAATGGGTTCAAGAAGAAATGGAAAGCCAAAATAGTCTCATAAAAATTTTTAAAATAAAAGCATTAAATACACATCAAAGCATTAGAAGGCTTGTACAAGAAAACATCAGACTTACATAGTTTTTTTTTTTGGAGACAGGGTCTTTCTCTGTCACACAGGCCAGAAGTACCTCGACTCACTGTTGCCTCTGCCTCCTGAGTTCAAGTGATCCTCCTACCTCAGCCTCCTGAATAGTTGGGACTATAGGCATGTGCCACCATGCCCAGCTAAGTTTTGTACTTTTTGGTGGAGACAGCATTTCACCGTGTTGGCCAGGCTGGTCTTAAATGCCTGACGTCAAGTGATCCCCTCAGCCTCCCAAAGTACTGGGATTACAGGTGTGAGCCACTGTGCCTGGCCAGGCTTATGTAGTTTTACAGTTGAATTCTATCAAATTTTTGTCTGTATTGAAGTATAGTTGATAAAAATTTTATATTTACAGTGTATAATGTGATGTTTTAATATATTTACATTGTGAATTGATTGCAACGATTAAGCTAATTAGCATACCATTATTTCACATGGCTATTATTTTTTGGGTGTGGTAAGGACAGCAATTTTCAGGTATACAGTATTTTTTTTTTTTTAATTTATTTTCTTTTTTTTTTTGAGATGGAGTCTCACTTTGTCATCCAGGCTGGAGTGCAGTGGCGCGATCTCGACTCACTGCAAGCTCCGCCTCCCAGGTTCACGCTGTTCTCCTGCCTCAACCTCCTGAGTAGCTGGGACTACAGGCGCCTGTCACCATGCCCAGCTAATTTTTTGTATTTTTTTTAGTAGAGATGGGGTTTCACCATGTTAGCCAGGATGGTCTCGATGTCCTGACCTCGTGATCTGCTTGCCTCGGCCTCCCAGAGTGCTGGGATTACAGGTGTGAGCCACTGTGCCTGGCCATTACGTTATTATTAACTACAGTCACCAGGCTGTACAGTAGATTTCCGGAAATTCATCCTGTCTAATTGAAACTTTGTTCCCTTTGACTTACATATCCCTATTCTCCTTAATTCTAACAAATCTATAAGGAACAGGCTGTTCTAATATTTGAAGTAGGTCTAGGATCTATTTTTCATGATCTCCAATTCTTGAACCACTATCATACTAATTAGTTTATCTTTCATTTTTAAAGTTTATTTATTTACTCTTTTTGAGACATGGTCTCGCTGTGTTGTCCCAGCTGGAGTGCAGAGACAGGGTTTTGCCATGTTGCCCAGGCTGGTCATAGCTCACTGCAACCTCGACCTCCTGGGCTCAAGCAATCCTTGCATTTCAGCCTCTCTAGTAGCTGGGACTACAGATGTTCATCACCACACCCGGCTACTTTTGTTTTGTTTTGTTTTTTGAGACTGACTCTTGCTTTGTCATCTAGGCTGGAGTGCAGTGATGTGATCTTGGTTCACTGCAATCTCCAGCTCCCTGGTTCAAGCGATTCTCCTGCCACAGCCCCCTGAGTAGCTGGGATTGCAGGCACTCGCCACCATACCCAGCTAATTTTTTGTGTTTTGAGTAGAGATGGGGTTTGTCGTTTTGGCCAGGCTGGTCTTGAACTCCTGACCTCAAATGATCCGCCCACCTCGGCCTCCCAAAGTGCTGGGATAACAGTTGTGAGCCACAGTGCCCAGCCTCCAGATACTTTTTTTGTTTTGTTTTGTTTTTGTTTGTTTTGTAGATAGAGTCTCACTCTGTCACCCATACTGGAGTGCAGTGGCGTGATCTTAGCTCGCTGCAACCTCCGCCTCCCAGGTTCAAGCAATTCTCGTGCCTCAGCCTCCTGAGTAGCTGGGACTACAAACATGTGCCACCATGCCTAGCTAATGTGTTGTGTTTTTAGTAGAGACAGGGTTTCGCCATGTTGCCCAGACTGGTCTGAAACTCCTGAGCTCAGGCAATCTGCCTGCCTCGGCCTTCCAAAGTGTTAGGATTACAGGTGTGAGCCGGTGTGCCCCGCCTACTTTTTAATTTTTTTTGTAGAGACAGGGGTCTTGCTGAGTTGCCTAGGCTGGTCTTGAACTCCTTGGCTGAAGCGGTTTGCCATCCTTGGTCTCCCAAACTGCTAGGAGTACAGCCATGAGCCACTGTGCCTGGCTGATTTTGTTTGCTTGTTTAATCAATTCATGTTTCCTTTTCCAGATAAGCTTTAGAATCACTTAAATTCCTAAAACGATTTTAAAGGAATTCTTTCAGAAGGGTAGGAATTACATTAAAGTTATGAATTTATTTTAGAAAATTGGCATCACAATTATAAATAGGATGCTATTTCGTTTTAAACCAGGTCATCTGTGTCTTGTAGGATTTCCCCTATTTTAGATTTGACTGATTACATTCCTTTAGTACTATTTAACATGTTCCTGTATCGGTCAAATTTTGGTCAGATTTAGGATTTATTTTACTTTATTTTATTTATTTATTTATTTTTGAAATGGAGTCTCGCTGTGTCGCCCAGGCTGGAGTGCAGTGGCACAGTCTTGGCTCAGTGCAACCTCCACCTCCCCAGTTCATGTGATTCTCCTGCCTCAGCCTTCTCAGTAGCTGGAATTACAGGTGTGTGCCACCATGCCCGGCTAATTTTTGTATTTTTAGTAGAGTTGGGGTTTCACCGTGTTGGCCAGGCTGGTCTTGAATTCCTGACCTCAGGTGATCCTTCTGCCTTGGCCTCCCAAAGTGCTGGGATTACAGGCGTCATCCGCCACGCCCGACCAGGATTTATTTTATAGCAGGAATTTTTTTACATGTGGAACATTGTTAGGATGACTCACCATCCCATTTGCCTGGGACTGAGGGGTTTCTGGGGATGTCGGATGTTATAGTAAAACCTGAACAGTTCTATTTCCTGTTGCATCACATCGGGAGGCATATAATGTCATCCTTGTGTGAGAGGCTAAGACTGATGTGTGGTTTCAGGGTCAACAGCCTGATCCCATCATTATAAAGTTCCCCATCAGTGTGGTCTTGGTGTGTCTGGGATAGACCCAGTTTGTCTGAGTTGTCCTAGGGTGATTATTAATAGTGCTCCCTTGCACCCTAAAAATGCCGTTGTCTGGATCATAAATTATATCTTTGTGCCACCCGTTGAAATTGGTTTCCCTGGAAGCAGAGCCTGAGATAGAGACCGAGGTGCATGTGATTTTTTTTTGAGGGTGGGCTTTTCAGGAAAACCCAGTATGGGAGAGAGGGAAGCAGGGTCTAAGGAAGGAAAAGCTACAATCACATTAGTTCTGGCCTTGACTTGATTCATGGGGAGCTGTGGAACAAAGATCACACTGAGTCTAGCTTTGAGGCACTTCAGCATTTTTTTTAGCTTTGTCTAAGTCATTCATTGGCTACAGGCCTTGGGGGCAGAGGGCAGGTCAGCTGAGAGTGTAAAGTAAGAGAGGGGCAACTGTGAGTCACCAGCAGCCAGTACCCACAGCAGCTGGAGTATGGTTAGCACTACTACGCTATCATCAGGCTTTCACCCCAAGACTTTAACAGCCACTGGTGATCAGAAGGAGTCATTTAGTCTTAGTTTAGCTACAGAAGCTATAGTTTATTGGCTTGAAAGATGGAGTGAGAACTAATATTGGCCGAGTGTGGTGGCTCACACCTGTAATCCCAGCACTGTGGGAGGCCGAGGCGGGCAGATCGCCTGAGGTGAGGAGGTGGAGACCATCCTGGCCAACATGGTGAAACCCTGTCTCTACTAAAAATACAAAAATACCTAGCTGTGGTGGTGAACGCCTGTGGTCTCAGCTACTCAGGAGGCTGAGGCAGGAGAATCGCTTGAACCCAGGAGATGGAGGTTGCAGTGAGCCAAGATGGTGCCACTGCACTCCACCCTGGGTGACAGAGCGAGACTCCATCTCCCAAAATAAATAAATAAATAAATGAAAACTGGTATTTCAGGTGTTGCCTCATTTCTGTACCAGGTCTGTTTGCTCTACAACAAAGGGGAAGCCCTCTATGGCTACTGCAACCTGAAGGATAAATGCAACAAGTTTCACGTGTGCAAATCCTTTGTCAAGGGAGAGTGCAAACTCCAGACCTGCAAACGGTCCCATCAGCTTATCCATGCTGCGTCCTTGAAGCTGCTGCAGGACCAAGGACTGAATATTCCAAGTGTTGTTAATTTTCAGATAATCTCCACCTACAAGCATATGAAGCTGCACAAGATGCTTGAAAATACAGGTAGGAAAATTCAAGGAGGACAGAGAAGTATCAGAGATATAGTTTTGGGCTGCTTCACTGTAAAGAAGTAAGAACAGTGACATGAAAGTGAGTCCGGGGGCAAAGCAGTTCCTATGTTAATTTCAGCTTTGTTCTTGGGAAAATTTAGAACAGGAAACATTTTATTGTAGAGAATGGTGATCCTAACCAAAGGAGGGAAGGGATGGAGTTTATCTTTAGCACTGTCACTGCCAGCTACTAGAATGTATCCAAGTGATTGAACAGTAGCTTGTTGGTAAATTGGATGTCAGGTTTTTTATTGAGAGGGAGTCTTGGTCTGTCGCCCAGACTGGAGTGCAGTGGCACGATTGTGGCTCACTGCAACCTCTGCCTCCCGGGTTCAAGCGATTCTCCTGCCTCAGCCTCCCGAGTAGCTGGGACTACAGGCATGTGCCACCATGCCCAGCTAATTTTTGTGTTTTTAGTAGAGACAGGGTTTCACCATGTTGGCCAGGATGGTTTCAATCTCTTGACCTCATGATCTGCCTGCCTCGGCCTCCCAAAGTGCTGGGATTATAGGCGTGAGCCACGCGCCCGGCCCAGTAGAACAGTTTTAATGGCGTGGTTAGGAAAAAGAGGAAGGAGATGGGCCAGTGACTGGAAAAGTAAGATTAATGTAGGGATGGCTTTCTTTTCATAAATAGAATTTTGGCTTTGTTAATTTTTAAGTAATTTTAATGACATTGTAGAACAATTTGGAAAATAGCAACTGGAAATGCAAATTGTATATGATTTTGCTCACTCTAATCTACTATACTTGTTACAATTTTATTATAGGCCCTTTGGTTCTGTTATATACAAACATGAATCCAGTTGTGCTCAAAGTACATGTTAATTTAATATCTTAAATTTCTACTTTATACAACATATTTTCTCATCTTGCTAGGAATATTGCATATTCCCATTATAAATATATTCCCATAGTCTTTCAGTAATTTTTGTTGTTTTTGGAGACAGGATCTTGCTCTGTTGCCTAGGCTGGAGTACAGTGGCGCAATCGTGACTCACTGCAGCCTGGAACTCCTGGGCTCAAGTGATCTTTCTGCTCAGCCTCCCTAGTAGCTGGAACTATAGGCACATGCCACCATGTCCAGCTGTTTTGTTTTAAATTTTTCTTTTGTAGGTACAAGGTTTTGCTGTTGACCAGGCTGGTTTTGAACTCCTGGGCTCAAGCAGTCCTCCAGCCCTGGCCTCCCAAAGTGTTGGGATTACAGGCGTGAGCCACTGCACCTGGCCTTTAGTAGTTTTTTAAAGTCTACAAAGTGTGGTTTGGTGTTAATTATAATGCATTCGGTTACTTATTCCGTTACATTTGCTGGTACCGGAAAATCAGTGGGTGGTAGGCTTAGGAGAATTGCTGTTGGGAAAAGTAAATCACCGAAGGTGGAGTTGCTAAACTTTCACCATGCTAAGCTTTTCATGTGTTGGGATGTTAGTGTCAGATGTAGTGAATGCAGGCAGGGAGGGCTCTGCATATACCAGTGTCGGGGCTGTTTAGGGAACCGTGAGTGATGGCAGGTTGGCAGGTACCTTCTACCCTATGCTGTGTCTAGGGCTTGTCACTGTCTTCATCTGGTTTTGCTTGGTGAGTCTCTCCTGTGACACAATGACTTGCTGCTTGCTCTCTCTCTCTCTCTCTATTTTTTATACACACACACACACATAATTTTTTAAAATCCAGAAGACATGAACTCTCCAAATCCAGGTTTTGGGAGTCTTGTCTGATGTCTGGTTAGCTGGGCCGTTGCTCCCGACATAAAATGAAACTTGGGGTATCGTAGGAAAACTTATCCCTTTCCTCTTTGTAGAGAATTCATCGCCTTCTACTGAGCATTCACAAGGCCTTCAGAAGCAAGGAGTGCACGCAGCTGGAGCCGCAGAAGCTGGTCCTCTGGCTTCTGTCCCCGCTCAGTCGGCTAAGAAGCCCTGCCCAGGTAAACCTTAAAGGGGGTCAGTGAACTAAGAAGAAGCTTGTCCAGCTTGGAAGATCTGAAAACAAGCCTTCTGTTTAGCTTTAATTTGTAACCATTCATTCATTTAATGATAGATTTGTAATGGTCATAATAACATCTACCTCACAGTGTGTTGTGAGAAGTAAAGAAGATGGAAAAGGAGAAAATGTCCTTTTGGAAGAATACAGTTGGGCATGGGTGGTTGGGGATGGGGTTGGACGTTGAGCAGGCAAAGAGAGGCTAAAATTGAGTGCAGATGGGGCCAGTCCAGGGCAAGTGCTGAAGATGGCAGCTTCTACCTGCAGCTCCTAGGTGCTTTCCTCAGGCTGGGTGGATGGAGTTCTGCTGACTTTTGTGGTCCACCATAGTTTTTCTGTCAGTGTATATTGTGGCAATCATAGAGTACTTTGCACACTTTTTTTTTTTACTTAATATTGTTTCATAAGCATCTTTCTATATTTGTTCACATCATACATAATCATGTTTTTGCACAGATACATTAATATCTCATAGTTTATTTAACTACTTGCCTTTTTCTAACAATTTTTTTTGAGATGATCTTGCTCTGTTGTCCAGGCTGGAGTGCAGTGACGTGATCTCGGCTCACTGCAGCCTTGACTTCCTGAGCTCAGGTGATCCTCCCACCTCAGCCTCCTGAGTAGCTGAGACTACAGGTATGCACCACTACTGGCTAATGTTTTGTATTTTTTTTTGTAGAGAGGGTATTTTGCCATATTGTCCAGGCTATTATTGAACTCCTGGGCTCAAGCACTCTGCCTGCCTCAGCCTCCCAGGGTGCTAGGATTACAGGCGTGAGCCACTGCACCCAGCCTCTAACAAATTTTGAATATAACTCCTGTCTTAAAATCTGCAGAATATTGAATTTTTCCAACTATTTTTTACTTTTGCTTAGCTTATAGATGCTAAAGGATAGTGTCATTTGCATTTTTAAAAATATATGTATGAGTGAATAGTTTTCTGGTGTCTGCTTTCTGATTGTCCTTATTTTTTCATTTTACATTTGGCATTTTATTAACGGGGTCCTCATCTATGCTGATGTGGGACAGCCTTTAATGAGGCTTCGCAATTTTCATGAAAGGATCTCAGCAATACTGTGTTTGGATGATACTCAATTTTTGTAGGTCCATCCTCAGCCAGTAGTACAGCGTATATAACCTTTGGGTTCTCTCCAGAGACTTCTACCTCACTCTGTCTACTCTTTTTTTTTTTTTGAGACGGTTTCACTCTTGTTGCCCAGGATGGAGTGCAATGGTGCAATCTCAGCTCACCGTAACCTCCACCTCCTGGGTTCAAGCAATTCTCCTGCCTCAGCTTCCCAAGTAGCTGGGATTACAGGCATTTGCCACCGTGCCCAGTTAATTATGTGTTTTTATTAGAGACGAGGTTTCACCTTGTTGGTCAGGCTGGTCTCGAACTCCTGACCTCAGGTGAGCCGCCTGCCTTGGCCTCCCAAAGTGCTGGGATTACAGGCATGAGACTCTTTCTACTCTTCGTCTCGTACTGAACTTTTACCAAAGCCCAGTTGCTATAGTTTGAAGGATGGGCAGTTTATCCATTCCTTAAACTTGTACCCATTCTTCCTGTGGCTCAGGATGGACCATCAGAAGTCTGTGTACGTCACCCATTTCATGCTCCCTTTCCCCTTTCTCCTTTCCTTCCTACTCTCCACCTACCTAGCTATGTTCATTGAGTTACATTTCAATATTTTGTGGTTTATCTTCATCAAGGGGTACCACAAGAAGCAGCTTTATGAAATTAAATTTTTTGTTCTGTTTGTTGTAGTTATCGCCAAATGTTACTGTGTAAATTGTTGTTGTTTTTTTTTTAATTCAACTGTCCTGCAGTAACATAACATTTGAGAAACAGAGACAATGTAATAAGTTTTCATAACGCTGAATTAATATAGAGAAATTTTTATCATGAAATGCTATCTTTTCAATTGGGGGAAAAGCAAAAGTGTCCTTTTTAAAGTGAGAAATGGCCGTGTTTTCTCCTAATGGATGGTAAGAGTCATGCCACTTGTGTTGACCTTTTTACTTTCATTATCAACAATCTTTCTGAAAGCCCTGATGCTCTGCATATTTTGTTTCTTTTTTTCTAGTCTAGATTTCTGCCGGTGATAAGTAAAAAAATATTTTTACATTTAATTATTACTATTATTTACACTTATCATTTTACTATATGTATTTTTGTAGTGAGCTATCTTAAATCTTTAATGGAAACAGTGTAGGGTATAAATGCATTTCCTTTACCTTGAGAGACTTGGTGGACCTTTACTTGTTTATGTTCTGTTTTTATATCTTATCATTATGCTTTTATATGTGAAGTTATTGGTCCTCTGTTATCTTTGTTGTAGTATTTTATTCAGTTCTATAATAGTCTACTTTAATCTTAGTTCCGTTGGTATTCATTCTGTAAAATATTTTATATAACCATGCCTGTCTTTCTCTGATTTTCACTCATGATTCGGCTGTTAGAAAGTTATTGCATTATAGTTGGAGAAGAGTTTTCTTTGGTAATTTATCGGGGTTTTTGATGTAAAGTCGCATGTCTGTGGACTCTACAAATTCAACATATTCTAAGTTGAATTGTGAATTTCCCTCTACTCTTGTTCCTCCTTTTATTTCCTTATTTTTGAATGTTACCACTATCTACCTAATGGCACAGGCAAAAAGCTGCAAATTGTCCTATACTTTTCTTTCTCCTTGTTCCCTTTGTCAAATTGGTTACCCAGTGTTGGAGAGTTTCTTCCCCTCAAAAGCCTTTCAAATATTTATCCTTCTCTGCCGCTTGCTTTCCACCCCGTACTTACTGCCTTGTTTCAAGCCCTCATCGCCTTCCTGCATATATCCCACAGATGCATAAACGCCGTGGTTTTCAAGACGTGTGTTACGGGAGTTTTTGGTCAAAGGTGCCCTGTTCCCACTGCAGTGATGGTAGCCTCGTTTTAATCTTGAATAGAATAGGCTTTTGTGGATTTCACTGTTCTCCTTGCCACTCTTCACTTCTCCCGCCTTCCATCTGGCTGCCTGATGTTTTGAAAGCAAACCCAATCATACCATTTTTTTCCTGCTGAAACCTTCCTTGGTCCTCATCATGTAGGGTAGTATTTGTAAATTCAAACGCCTGCAGGGTCTAGAAAGGTGAGTTAAATGGATGACGTGAACTGGATGCAAGAGAAGTGGGAGAAGGGAGAAGTGCTGTGGCAAACTGTCCCATCTAAAAGGGATGCCTGCCTCTTGTATCCATATGGGAATGTGTGCCCACTTTGTCATATTGCCCAGTTTTTAAAAAAGAAGCCAGAAATTCAGATTGTTATGAGACATTTTCTGATTGAATGTTGACTTTAGTCGAGTTTTTAAAATGCAGACCAACATTGTATATACTTGACCCACTTGGAATTTCTGGAATGTGCTATTTTGTCTTGTGATTCTCTGTAAATGATGTTCCCTGTTTTTTTTTTTCCCCCTTTGAGATGAAGTCTCACTCTGTCGCCCAGGCTGGAGTGCAGTGTCATGATCTCGGCTCACTGCAACCTGTGTCACCCAGGTTCAAGCGATTCTCCTGCCTCAGCCTCCTGAGTAGCTGGGATTATAGATGTGCACCACCATGTCTGGCTAATTTTTGTATTTTTAGTAGAGATGGGGTTTCACCATGTTGGTCAGGCTGGTCTTGAACTCCTGACCTCAGGTAATCCGCCCACCTTGGCTTCCCAGAGTGCTGGGGTTATAGGCGTGAGCCACTGCACCCAGCCTGATGTTCCCTCTTTTATAAGTGTCATTCCTTCTTCCTACTTCCTACCTCACAACCTGGCAGAATTAGATTCTTCAAAATGCCAGGTTGGCCTTTCTTGACTCCAAAAGAGGTGGCTCTTGTAGCATTCTTACAGGCCTAGCATAGCACTTACTTTATGTTGCAATGCTGTGTGTTTTTACTCCCTAGCTGTGAGCAAAACATTATTTATTCTTGGTAATTGTAAAACTTATTCACTTATAGTAGTGAAGACATATTTTTTTTTGCCATATAATGGATTATACTTTGTATTTGAATCCATGTGAATCAGTAGCATATTGGTCTTCATTGTTTTTCCTCTTTCTCCTACGTTTTTTTGAGACAGGGTCTTGCTCTATTGCCCAGGCTGGAGTGCAGGGCACAATTATCGCTCTCTGCAACCTTGATATCTCTGGCTCAAGCCATCCTCTTGCCTCAGCTTCCCTAGTAGCTGGGACTATAGGTGCATGCCACCATACTCAGCTAATTTTTTTAGGTTTTTAGTAGAGACAAGGTCTCACTATGTTGCCCAGGCTGGTCTTGAACTCCTAAGCTCAAGCAGTCCTCCCGCCTTGGCCTCTTAATGTGCTAGGATTACAGGCATGAGCCACTATGCCTAGCCATATTTTTCCAACATTAAAAAATCTTTTTTCCCCCGAAGGAATGTGTTCTATAAGGTCAACATCTTTTTAGTGCTTCAATTTGACTTGTCTACATCTAAAGTTAACTCTTTAAGACTTACATATATGATAGTAATTCTTTCCATTGAGGGATTTAGTCTCCATTATTATCACGTTTCTTGATTTTTTTTTTTCATTCTACTTGGTTCTTCTTTTTGTCTAGGTTTTATATATACCTTAATTCTTTCTTGGCTGTTTTATATGTATGTTGCTGTCAGCATGGGAATCTCTATTATTAGAAAGCTATTAACTTTTAAAATATGTATCTTTTGGTGATTGTCTTTGTTCTAACAGTTTTAGATGGTCTGTTTGCTTTTTCTAAATATAAAATCATAGGTATTTCTATTTTATTTTTGTGTTTCATAAAATTGTAATGATTTTTTTGATATTTCTTCATTACATATGAAGTTAATTGTTGGTTTTAAACAAATGTTCTTTGTTAGGATAGCAGAAATAACATCTTCTATTCTTGTTTGTTGGAATCTAAAAGCTTGATAAAAGGAATTGGTGTCTTTTGATACAATCATATTTTTATCACTTAAATTGCTTAATATGATTAAAATAAGGGTTTTTGTAATATTAAAACATCCTTAAATTCCTGAGATAAAACTCTGCCTGGTTATAGTATATGTTCTTTTAATGTATTATCTTTCCTATTTGCTGTACGTCTATACTTTCATAAATAAAATTCATTTATATTTTATGTGTATATGTAGTAATTTCCTTTTTATTTTTACTGGCATATGGTCAAAGTATAAATCTTATTCTAGGTACTGTCTGGAGTGTTTGTAAATTGATTTGTAATGCCATTTTTATTTAAAAATAATGTATTATTATATTTTTGAATTTCTCTCTCTCTTCTTAGGAATATTTTTCCAAAATTATTTTTTGAAAATATAAGACTATGTCATTGTGGAAATTTTGGAGAGTACAGGAATGTATGAAGGAGGACGTAATAATCCCCTCATAATACCACTGTATAATCACTCTTAATACTGTCTTTTCTTTTCTTTCTTTCCCTTCCTCCCTCCCTCTCTCCCTCTCTCCCTCTCTCCCTCTCTCTTTGTCTCTCCCTCCCCTCCCCTCCCCTCCCCTCCCCTCTCCTCTCCTCTCCTTTCCTTTCCCCTTCCTTTCCTTTCCCCTCCCTTTCCTTTCCCCTCCCCTCCCCTCCCCTCCCCTCTCCTCTCCTTTTGGGTTTCTCTGTGTCATCCAGGCTGGAGTGCAGTGGTACAGTCACAGCTCACTGCAGCCTCTGCCTCCCGGGCTCAAGTGATCCTCTCACTTCAGCCTCTCACCTCAGCCTCCTGAGTAGCTGGGACTACATGCATGTGACACCACACCTAGCTAATTTTTTTGTGTTTTTTTATGGAGACACGGTTTTGTCATGTTACCCAGGCTGGTCTTGAACTCCTGGACTCAAGCGATCCACCTGCCTCCCAGGTGGAGTCCTGGCTTCCCAAAGTGCTGGGGCTGCAGGTGTGAGCCACCAGGCCCAGCCTATTTTTAGTCTTTTTTATGCATATATCCTTAAATATTGAAGGTATGCTATATATACAATTTTATGCCATTTGGGATTGATATTATTTTGTAAGCATTTCCCTATGTAATTGAAAGCATTTACAATCACATGTGATGGTTTCATTATATTTTTAGAGCATTATTTAATAATAGTTCTATTGTTGGATATTTATTATTTGTAACATCTTATTAATGGTACATAAATCTTTATCTGAATTTCTGATTTTTTTTTTTTTTTTTTTTTTTGAGATGGAATCTCACTCTGTCGCCCAGGCTGGAGTGCAGTGGTGCGATCTTGGCTCACTGCAAGCTCCGCCTCCCGGGTTCATGCCATTCTCCTGCCTCAGCCTCCCAAGTAGCTGGGACTACAGGCGCCCACCACCACGCCTGGCTAATTTTTTGTATTTTTAGTAGAGACAGGGTTTCACCATGTTAGCCAGGATGGTCTCGATCTCCTGACCTCATGATCCGCCCGTCTTGGCCTCCCAAAGTGCTGGGATTGCAGGTGTGAGCCACCGTGCCTGGCCTGATTTTTTTTTTTTGATACGGAGTTTTGCTCTTGTCGCCCAGGATGGAGTGTAGTGCTACAATCTTGGCTCACTGCAACCTCTGCCTCCTGGGTTCAAGTGATTCTCCTGCCTCAGCCTCCCGAGTAGCTGGGATTACAGGCATGCACCACCACGCCCAGCTAATTTTTTGTATTTAGTAGAGATGGTTTCACCATGTTAGGATGGTCTCGAACTCGTGACCTCAGGTGATCCGCCTGCCTTGGCCTCCCAAAGCTCTGGGATTACAGGCGTGCACCACCGGCCAATTTCTGATTATTTTTTAGAACAATTTTTTAGATGCGATTATACTGTGCCAGAAGATACGAATAGCGTAAAGACTCAAAAATAATTTCAAAACTATCTTCCAGAATAGCTGTACCATATTACACTCATTGTCAGCATAGGAATTGCCTATCTCAGTACACTTGATAGCCTGTGTTAGAAAGCATATTCCCAGGAAAGGCACAGAATATATTTTGTTTCCTAAGGGGTTCTTCTGGACAGATATTTAGAAAAATACATTTGTATTGATTTTGACTGACTTACACAACCAGAGCTACATTTTAATGTTTATTATACAATAACATGATTAAATTATGTACATTTTCTGATGTTTTGTCTTTACTGAGATTTCCTTCTGGATTTATGTTTGCATTGTCACTTTTTTTGGTCAACTGATCACACATTAGCTTTCTAAAGGTAATATTTTATTCTCATGGTGCCTCATAGGTGCTCACTCTCAGATATTTATCTCCTAGATACGTTTTCAGTTTACTCAGAAGAGATGCTGCCTCACCTGGCATATCTAGCAAGCTCTCAGTTTAATGAAGGAATGTCTGTTAACTTGAGTTGACTCTACCTACTTACAAGATAAACTTGGGAAAGCCTCAGATAAAACCTTCTTTTGGCTCAAACTTTTCTACAGGTTCATAAAATCAAACCAGAAAATGTGAGCGGATTGTTCTGTTACTTGTTTGGGTAATGGAGACTAGAGGAGAGTCCCCATCACAGCTCCTCTGACAGTATAGCCTGGCATTCTCTCCATCTTCTCCACGTAAGACTCAGAAGAGAGGCTGGGCGCAGTGGCTCACGCCTGTAATCTCAGCACTTTGGGAGGCCAAGGCGGGCGGATCACCTGAGGTTGGGAGTTCGAGACCAGCCTGACCAACATGGAGAAACCCCGTGTCTACTAAAAATACAAAATTGGCTGGGTGTGGTGGCGCACGCCTGTACTTCCTGCTACTCGGGAGGCTGAGGCAGAAGAACTGCTTGAACCTGGGAGTGGAGGTTGCGGTAAGTGGAGATTGTGCCATTGCACTCCAGCCTGTGCAACAAGAGTGAAACTGTTTCAAAAAAAAAAAAAAAGACTCAGAAGAGAGTCCCCTGCCTTTTTAAGTCAAAGATACAGGGACAATAAGGGCTCACACAGACTGTAAAGATGAAGATAGAGCCGGGCGCAGTGGCTCACGCCTGTAATCCCAGCACTTTGGGAGGCCGAGGTGGGCGGATCACAAGGTCAGGAGATTGAGACCACGGTGAAACCCCATCTCTACTAAAAATACAAAAAATTAGCCGGGCGCGGTGGTGGGCGCCTGTAGTCCCAGCTACTCAGGAGGCTGAGGCAGGAGAATGGCATGATCCCGGGAGGCGGAGCTTGCAGTGAGCCGAGATCACGCCACTGAACTCCACCCAGCGGTACAGAGCGAGACTCCATCTCAAAAAAAAAAAAAAAAAAAAAAGATGAAGATAGGTTATTTGCAGCAGTGAGCAACTCCCAAATCTCATGGCTTAATAACAACATTATAGTCAATTTCAGCTTTGTTCCATGTCATTTTCACTTAAGACGTAGGTTGACTGAGCATCCTCTACCGGGACCAGTGCTGGTGTCCTGGCAGGGGAAGACCACAAGCTGGCTCTTCAAGCTTCTGTTTTCATTGCATTGGCCAAAGAAAGTCATATGGCTACCCTGTGTTTGACAGGGTGGGGATGTATAATCCTACATGGAGGGGCACTGCAGGTTACATGACTAAGTTTAATGTCAATGGACAAGGACAATAATACACCGTCAGGAAGGGGCAGTGAATGTTTTCAACATAATGCAGTCACCAAGGAGGAAGCTCAGGCAGGTGGCCTTTCTTGTGCTGCCTTGGAGAGGCAGAGTTCCCTTTAAGGACGCTGTAGAATTTCTGATGGTGGACTTTTATTGTCTCAGCCAAAAAGCGGCAAACATTGCCAATGTGTTGACAACAGAGGTCAATCAAGGCACCACAGGGTTCTGGTTTCTGGCCAGAGGAACCCAGACCAGCACTAAGCTCCTAATTTAGGTACAGCTTGGGTGAGGGGCAAAGCTAACAATCCTTCAGACTGGGGTATGGCTTAGGCCAGGGTGACCAACTATGCCCATATGCCCAGGACGGGGGGGGGCTCCTGGGACAGTATGGGGCACAGCTGAGACATTCTTTGTGCTGCCTCATTTCTGCAGTAATGCAGACTTCCTTTGAAGCAGAGCTGAGGAGGTGAGCTGATGCATTGTGGCAAACATTTATAATCCCTGATTGAATTAGGCAAAGCCTGGGAAGTGGGAGGGGTGTGTGTGTGTGTGTGTGTTGTGTGTTGTGTGTTGGAAAAGGAAAAGCTCTTTTGTTGTTTTTTTTTTTGAGATGGAGTCTCGTTCTTGTCACCCAGGCTGGAGTGCAGTGGCACGATCTTGGCTCACTGCAACCTCTGCCTCCCCGGGGAGAAGTTCATTTTTCATTTTCATTTTTTCATTGTATTTAGGGAAGAATTTTTATTTGATTTGATGCTTAATTTTTTTAATTTTTTTTTTTTTTCAAGACAGAGTCTCGTTCTGTCACCCAGGCTGGAGTGCAGTGGTATGGTCTTGGCTCATTGCAACCTTCACCTCCTGGGTTCAAGAGATGATTGTGCTCCAGTTTCCCTGGTAGCTGGGATTACAGGCATGCGCCACCACACACGGCTAATTTTTGTATTTTTATTAGAGATGGGGTTTGTCCGTGTTGGCCAGGCTGGCCTTGAACTCCTGACCTCAAGCAATCCGTCTGCCTCAGCCTCCCAAAGTGCTGGGATTACAGGTGTGAGCTACCATGCCCAGCCAGAGAAGAATTTTTTAAGTGTTCATTTAGCTCTGATAACTAGAAATACATGTGTTTCAGAATATACTTGATGACCTTAAGGATAATTAAAAACAGGGTGCCACTGCCTAAATGATTATAGAAAATCAAATAAAATCAAATACAATTTGTCTAAAAGACAAAAAGAATAAGCAAACAACAACAACAACGTCAACAAAGTAGAGCATCCAAAACAAAGTAACAGAAATAAGGCCAAACATGCCGATCATATACTTTCTCAGTCAATGGTTGTAGTTGCAGCCTGTAGAAAGCAATTCTGGTTTAAGCAAGTGAAGGAATTTGTTAAAAGAATATTGGGTAGCTCACAGACTCTGCAGAGCTGTAGAGGAAAGCTCAGAGACTGTGCTCTTGGAATAAAGTTGTGCTTAAGAACCGGTCCATTAAGACATCCAACCGGATGCTGCAGGCGGCATTGCCAGCAGCAGGGATGTTGCATCCTGAAAGCTGAACTGCTGCCACCCAGTGTCCAAACAATTCTGTACAGTCTTTGTTTCTCTGGATTACCAGCTTCTGATTGAAAGTGAGACTGTTTGGGGTACAGCATTGTTGGGTACAGCATTGAGGGGTAGAATCTATATCATGTCACTCTGCCCCAGTAGTGAGGAAAGATGAGAAAGTCTCTGGAATTTCCAGCTTCTGTAGTGGGAGATGGGCTCCGCTTCAGAGGAGGTGAACTTATTCAACACGTGAGGATTTACAATGACAAATGCCTATGCCATTTCATTGCTTTGGCACGCCAACATCATCACAGACACGTTTCCCATTCTTACTTTCAAAAAGAAGTAGGGATTTTCTAAACACTCTTAGAATATTTTTTTTTGTTTTTGGCCGGGCACGGTGGCTCACGCCTGTAATCCCAGCACTTTCGGAGGCCGAGGTGGACAGATCACAAGGTCAAGAGATCAAGACCATCCTGGCCAACATGGTCAACATGGAAACCTCGTCTCTACTAAAATACAAAAAATTAGCCAAGCATGGTGGCGCACACCTGTAGTCCTAGCTACTCGGGAGACTGAGGCAGGGGAATTGCTTGAACCCGGGAGGCAGATGTTGCAATGAGCTGAGATCACGCCACTGCACTCCAGCCTGGCAACAGAGCAAGATCTGTCTAAAAAAAAAAAAAAAAAAAAAAAAATTTTTTTTGTTTTTGAGGTGGAGTTTTGCTCTTGTTATCCAGGCTAGAGTGCAGTGGTGGGATCTTGGCTCACCGCAACCTCCACCTCTCTGGTTCAAGCGATTCTCCCGCCTCAGCCTGCTGAGTAGCCAGGACTACAGGTGTGTGCCACCAGGCCTGGCTAATTTTTGTATTTTAGTAGAGATGGGGTTTCACCATGTTGGCCAGGCTGGTCTTGAACTCCTGACCTCAGGTGATCTACCTGCCTCAGCCTCCCAAAGAGCTGGCGTTACAGGCTTGAGCCACCATGCCCAGCCTTTTACGGTATTTTTTAATGGGGCAAAGAAAACCAAAGTAAATCGTATCTTCAATCTGACTTCAAATAATAATTGAATAGGAAAAATATTAACAGTGTTTATTTCTGGATGGGGTGTTTTTTCACACCCTTCTGAACCTTCTAGATTTTCTGCAATGAGCATGCATTATTTTTAGCAGGAAAAACACTCAAAACAGAAGATGCTCAAAACATAAACAGACAAATCATGCCCTATTCCCGGTATTCGTCAATCCAGCTTGGCCTTACCTTGTTGAAATCAATGCCTCCAGTGCCCTGCTGGGGATGATCCCATCCTAAGAGTCCATTGCATGGCTGATCTCTTTTCTAGTGCCCTCTTCTCAGGGAAGATGCCATCCACCTCCTGTGGGAATGGATATTACTCATTCATTTTATGAGGATAATAAAGAAATAGATGCTAATTTTTTTTTTCTTTTTTCTTTTCTTTCTTTCTTTTTCTTTTTCTTTTTTTTTTTTTTTGAGACAGGTCTTACTCTGTCGCCCAGGCCGGAGCGCAGTGGTGGCTTCAAGTGATTCTCCTGCCTCAGCCTCCCAAGCAGGGAGGATTACAGGCACGTGCCACCACACCCAGCTAATTTTTTGTGTTTTTAGTAGAGATAAGGTTTCACTGTGTTAGCCAGGATGGTCTAGATCTCCTGACCTCGTGATCTGCCTGTCTCAGCCTCCCAAAGTGCTGGAATTACCAGCATGAGCCACCTTTAAATCACTACAGGATGTCCTATAAAGAACAGAGTCCTATAAGGAACCATAATATGAGGGATGGTCAATGCCACCCCACATGGAAGAAGTGGCATTGACCATTTCCCATATTATGGCTCACTATAGGGCTTATGTTTCTATTTCTGAATAAGAAAGTAAGGCAGGGACAGCTGGCAGATGGCGAGTCAAGATCCAGAGCTTCTTGAGACACCATTTTCATTACTGCTGAATGCCAGTGGTTCGACATCAAAAGGACTTCATCATGGACCTGCACAGCAGCCCAGCCTCAGCCCCTCCTCAGTCACCAGCTTTGTGATAAGCATTCTCTTCTGTCCCGTCCTGAACCTCCATGTGTGCCAGCCACTGCCATCTACTTTTTTGAGAAGGTTTGCACTTCCAAGGACTTCCTAACCACTGCGTCACTGCCTATGGTGCTGGTTTACCTGGCCCTGCCCACTGTTCTGTAGCAAGAAAGACAATATTAGCTGAATTTTAGAGGTGAACTGCTGCTGCTACATGATCTCCACATAAGAGAGTTGCTTTGTCCATCTCCCACTGCTCCACATTGGAGTTTGTAAATAACAAAATCTGGCACTTCCTCCATTGAGAACATGTTTGCTGCTGCCTCTCCTATCAATGTGGATGAAGACAGTTGTTCCAGCCCCGTGAGTTACACCAAGCAAGGTCAGCCTCCTGAGGGGTGGATTCCAACCACGGTGGCTGATACCCCAGGAGCATCCCATATGTGTGGCTGGGAGGGGTTGGAGCTGAATCATCAATTTAGCTGTAGGCACTGTTCTCTTTTTTTTTTTGCCTCTGGAAAGAGGCAGAAGTTTATGTTTCCCCTAAGAAATCTGTATATTTGACAGATGAAAGGCTTATATTTGCTACCAAAACTTCTACTACAACTGGTGAAAAAAGCAAAACAGAGAGGTTAGATGTTTTATAAACATCTGAGTATTTTACCCATGTAGCAATCAGATTGTTCAGAACCTCCTCTGTACCTTCCTCATGATAGCTCTACATTACAAAATAACTGTATACACTTTGTATACGCTGGGTATTAAGACAATCAAACTCCATTTTTCCCCCTATTCAGAAATGTTCTATTTTTATTTTTACCTGATCTTTGGGATTAGCGTGTATTGAACATATTCATTTTAATTTTCTGTGTCCCATGGCCTCCCTGTCAAGCAGCTAGTGATCTATAAATACATAAGTGCCTTGAAGGTACTCATCATTGGTGGAACAATGTTATGAATATTTCTGTAATGGGAGCAGTCATAACCTGAGTTACCTATTTTGGGAGTTGGAACTATAGATGCCCGTATATGCTGCTCATCTTCCTCCCTCTCTCCCCTCTGGATTATCTTGATTCCACTAATATGCTAAACATATCTGCCCCCAGTTTTGCTTACCTGCCAACTCCCTCCTTATATTTTTTGCTTCAGTCCATGTTGGCCATTCTGCTGTAATTCTGACAGCTTTGGTCTCACAGTACAAGTTGCTGATAGCCATACCCAATTTTTTTTTTTTTTTTTTGAGACGGAGTCTTGATCTGTCTCCCGGGCTGGAGTGCAGTGGCCAGATCTCAGCTCACGGCAAGCTCCGCCTCCCGGGTTCACGCCATTCTCCTGCCTCAGCCTCCGGAGTAGCTGGGACTACAGGCGCCCGCCACCTCACCCGGCTAGTTTTTTGTATTTTTAGTAGAGACGGGGTTTCACCGTGTTCGCCAGGATGGTCTCGATCTCCTGACCTCGTGATCCGCCCGTCTCGGCCTCCCGAAGTGCTGGGATTACAGGCTTGAGCCACCGCGCCCGGCCAGCCATACCCAATTTTAAGTCTCCAGGGAGAAGGAAGCAACTCACCAAAATAAGTGAAATTACTCCACAGCGAAATCCATGTCACTGCCCCTGATGCTGTACAGTACTCTGCCTCTGCAGCCTGAGCTTCTTTCCTGACTTTTTTCTTTGGATGACTTTTATTCAAACAAGTGACTACCGGTTTCATCCTGCCCATAGTTTCTTGTGTCAGTCTTGAGTCTGCCGGTGGATCAGACTTGACCCTGTTTGCCTTCTGTGCTCAGCCCTTATTCTATCAGAAGTGATCATCTCTTTCTGTTACCCACAACTGAAGTCTACTCATTGGTCTGCTCAAGTGAAGACCTAACCAGCCCTATAACTGTTCCTGCGTACAAGGCAAACAGTATCTGTTTTAACATGTAGATGTCGGTTTTGTTTTTATTCAGAGTTGGTGAGGCCAAAAGATAAGGAGATGATTGCCACGGAAAAGATAGTTTATTATAGCTCCCAAGAGGAGGGGAGCATGCCATGCTGTACAAGGCCACACAAGAGAACACCAAGGTCACAGGCACGAGAGAGACACACACAGAGAGAGAGAAGAAATGGGTGAGTCAGGATAAGCAGGCTAGGCAGGTTTAGGATTGGCTAGTTTTAGCGAAAAGAGTCAAACTGTATAATATTTAAAGAGATTTATTCTGAGCCAAGTATGAATGACCATGGCCAGTGACACAGCCCTCAGGAGGTCCTGAGAACATGTGCCCAAGGTGGTCAGGGTGCAGCTTGGTTTTGTACATTTTAGGGAGGCATGAAACATCAATCAAATACATTTAAGAATTACATTGGTTTGGTCCAGAAAGGAGGGACAGTTCAAAGAGCGGGGGCAGGCAGTGGGCTTCCAGCTTCCAGGCTATAAGTAAATTTTAATATTTTCTGGTTGACAATTGGTGTGAGTTTGTCTAAAGACCTGGGATTGATAGAAAGGAAATGTTCAGGTTAAGATAAAAGACTGTGGAGACCAAAGGTCCTTTGAAGTTGTTGTCTCGAGACAGAGTTTCACTCTTGTCACCCAGGCTGAAGTGCAATGGCACAATCTTGGGTCACTGCAACCTCCACCTCCCAGGTTCAAGTGATTCTCCTGCCTCAGCCTTCGGAGTAGTTGGGATTACAGGCGCCTGCCACCTCACCTAGCTAACTTTTGTATTTTTTTTAGTAGAGATGGGGTTTTGCCATGTTGGCCAGGCTGGTCTTGAACTCCTGACCTCAGGTGATCTGCGTGCCTCAGCCTCCCAAAGTGCTGGGATTACAAGCATGAGTCACCGAGCCTGGTCCCTTTGAAGTCTTATAGTGGCTGCCCTTAGAGACAATAGATGACAAGTGTTTCCTATTCAGACCCTTAAAAGGTGCTAGACTTTAGTTAATCTTTTTAGAATTGGGAGGGCCTGGAAGAAAAAGATCTAGCTATGTTAATAAAGATTGTTTATAGATGCAAATTTCCCCCCACAAAGAACAGCTTTGCAGGGCCATTTCAAGATATGGCAAAGAAACATGTTTTGGGGTAAAATATTTTGATTTTCTTCCTTGTCTTGTAATGTTATGCCAGAGTCAGATTGGAAAGTAAGTCACGATATATATATAGGGTTAAAAAAAACCCATCTGATATGGTTTGGCTGTGTCCCCACCCAAATCTCAACTTGAATTGTGTCTCCCAGAATTCCCACGTGTTGTGGGAGGGACCCAAGGGGAGGTAATTGGATTATGGGGGCAGTATTTCCCGTGCTATTCTCATGAGAGTGTATAAGTCTCATGAGATCTGATGGGTTTACCAGGAGTTTCCACTTTTGCTTCCTCCTCGTTTTTCTCTTGCCACCACCATGTAAGAAATGCCTTTCACCTCCTGCCATGATTCTGAGGCCTCCCCAGACATGTGGAACTGTAAGTCCAATTGAGCCTCTTTTTCTTCTCAGTCTCAGGTATGTCTTTATCAGCCGTGTGAAAACAGACTAATACAGATTAAAAAACCCATTTGATGAGAACTTATGGTTTGTAGAGCATGACTCCGCAGACCGCTTATATAGGCATTTGGACTAGATAAAACAATCAAAGCTTAGTCCTCACTAGTTTGAATAATAACTGTGGGCTCTGTGGTACAGCATCTGCCTCAGGCTGTCTGCTGCTTGCTTTGGGATGATTAGGGCAGGGGACTAGTGTCCTGCAGTATAAGAGCCCAATAATGCGGCTGGAAGGAGCTGGGGGCTGGAAGGATTGGTTACTCCAATGAAAGGTGCCTTTGAAGGAGTTATTTTCTATCGCTGGGAATCCAGTAACCCTGAGGGGGCAGTCCTTTTGCAGTCAACAAGACCTCAATGATAAAATTTCAGGTACAGAATTTTTTTTTTTTTTTTGAGATGGAGTTTCGCTCTAGTTGCCCAGGCTGGAGTGTAATAGTGTGATCTTGGCTCACTGCAACCTCCACCTCTCAGATTCAAGTGATTCTTGTGCCCTAGCCTCCTGAGTAGCTGGGATCACAGGTGCCCACCACCATGCCCAACTAATTTTTTGTATTTTTAGCAGAGACGGGGTTTCACCATGTGGGCCAGGGTGATCTTGAACTCCTGACCTCAGGTGATCCACCTGCCTTGGCCTCCCAAAGTGTTGAGATTACAGGCGTGAGCCACTGTGCCTGGCCACAGAAACTAATAAAACACTTTAGTTGGCCGGGCGCGGTGGCTCAAGCCTGTAATCCCAGCACTTTGGGAGGCCGAGACGGGCGGATCACGAGGTCAGGAGATCGAGACCATCCTGGCTAATACGGTGAAACCCTGTCTCTACTTAAAAATACAAGAAACTAGCCGGGCGACGAGGCGGGCGCCTGTAGTCCCAGCTACTCGGGAGGCTGAGGCAGGAGAATGGCGTAAACCCGGGAGGCGGAGCTTGCAGTGAGCTGAGATCCGGCCACTGCACTCCAGCCTGGGTGGCAGAGCAAGACTCCGTCTCAAAAAAAAAAAAAAAAAAACAAAAAAAAAACCAACACTTTAGTTAATACAATGTTTTAAATACCTCAGTCCTTCCTGGGCAGGGCTTAGCATTAGCTATCTGCTCAAATGCAGTACCAGGTGATATGCTGGTGGTCAGTTGGCTGTGGATTTGCTGCCTGGCCATCCTTTTGTATGAGACACCTGTAATAATAGCAGATTGGTTGCAAAAATGGCTCCATACCTCTCCCTATATCCACATCCTTTGCAATGTGACTTTGCAGCTCCTCCCATCAAAAGATAGAGTCTCTCTCCTCACTCGTTGAATCTGGGCTGGCCACGTGAGTTCTTTTGACAACTAAAATGCAGGGGAAGTGAAGGTATACCAGTTCTCAGCCCCTTTGAAAATCTTTGCACACTTCCAGTCATTCTCTTGAACCCCATATGAAGAAACCCAGACTAGCCTGTTGTGGGACATGAGATCCTGTCAGAAGCGTTTGAGCCAGAACAACCCCATTTGAATAGGGGCTGGGTAAAATGAGGTTGACAAGTATGGGGCTGCATTCCCAGATGGTTAAGGCGTTCTAAGTCACAGGATGAGATAGGAGGTCAGCACAAGATGCAGGTCATAAAGACCTTGCTGATAACACAGCTTGTAGTAAAGAAGCCAGCTAAAACCCACCAAAGCCAAGATGGCGACCAGCGTGACCTCTGGTTGTCCTCACTGCTACACTCCCACCAGCATCATGACAATTCACAAATGCCATGGCAACTTCAGGAAGTTACCCTATATGGTCTAAAAAGGGGAGGCCATAAAAATGGGCAACCAACAACCCTCGGGGTCGCTCTGTCTATGGAGTAGCCATTCTTTTATTCCTCTACTTTCTTAATAAACTTGCTTTCACTTTATGGACTTGCTTTGAATTCTTTCTTGCACAAGATCCAAGAACCCTCTCTTGGGGTCTGCATTGGGACCCCTCTCCAGTAACAGTCCCGTGGAGGAGAGTCCAGTTTTCCCAGTGGAGGCCATCCTATACCAGCCTCTTGCCTGTTGTCCCCCAAACACGAGAGAGAGCAGCCAAAATTACCAGAGCTGCCTACTCAGCCTGCAGTTGACCATTTTGTGCATGAACAAGCCCATCCAAGATCAAAAGAACTGCCTGGTTGACCTGTAGCTTTGTGAACAATGATAAATGCTAACTGATTTAAGCCACTGAATTTTGGGGTGGTTTGTTACACAGCAAAAGCTAACTGAGACTATGTATCTCATTTAAATATGAGAACCCACCTGGTATAACAGGTACTATTAGCATTATCCCCATTTTACAAATAAGGACACTGAGGCACAGGGTACTGTTGACCAAAAGCCAAACTCTGAAAAATACTCAAAGAGATTTATTCTGAGCCAAATGTGGGGATCATGACTCATGGCACAGCTTCAGGAGTCCTGGGAACATGTGCCTCAGGTGGCTGTGTTTCAGTTTAATTTTACACATTTTAGGAGGACAGAAGTTACAGACAGATATCAACCAGTACACCTAAGGTGTACATTGGTTTGTTCTGGAAAGGTGGGACAACTCAAAAGCGGTGGGGAGGGGCTTCTGGGTCATAGGTAGTTCTAAAGATTTTCAGATTGGCCACGTTTTTTGCGGGGGGGGGGATAGGTCTTGCTCTGTTGACTAGGCTGGAGTGCAGTGGTTCAGTCATAGCTCACTGTAGCCTCTAACTGCTGGGCTCAAGCAATCCTCCCACTTCCTCCACTGGAGTAGCTGGGACTACAGGTGTGTACCACTATGCCTGGCTGATTTTGCTTTTTTCTTTGCCTTTTTCTTTTCTAAGTAGAGATGGGATCTCATTAGGTTGCCTGGGGTTGTCTCAAACTCCTGGGCTCAAGTGATCCTCCTGCCTTGGCCTCCCAAAGTGCTGAGATTACAGATGTGAGCCACCATACCTGGCCCTGATTGGCAATTGGTTGAAAGAGGTATTATCTAAAATATTGGAATCAGTAGAAAGGAATGTCTAGGTTAAGATAAGGGGCTGTGGAGACAAAGGTCTTATTATGTAGATAAGGTCTCATAGGTGGCCACCCTTACAGGCAATAAATAGATAGCAAATGTTTCCTATTCAGATCTTTAAAAAGTGCTAGACTGTCAGCTCATCTCTTCAGTGTCAGAAGACGCCTGGAGAGGGAAGGGGATTCTCTACAGAATGTAAATTTCCCCTACAAGAGACAGCTTTGCAAAGCCATTTCAAAATAAGTCAAATAAATATATTTTGGAGGCCGGGCACAGTGGCTCACGCCTGTAATCCCAGCACCTTGGGAGGCTGAGGTGGGTGGATCACTTGAGGTCAGGAGTTAAAGACCAGCCTGGCCAACATGGTGAAACCCCACTCTACTAAAAATACAAAAATTAGCCTGGTATGGTGTTGCACACCTGTAATCCTAGCTACTGGGGAGGCTGCATGAGAATTGCCTGAACCTGGGAGATGGAGGTTGCAGTGAGCTGAGATCATGTCACTACACTCCACACTGGGCAACAGAGCGAGACTCCATCTCAAAAAACAAAAACAAAAAATATATATATGTATTATTTATACTATATATTTTATATAATATAATAATATATATAATATATTATGTATATATAATATATTATATATTATGTATTATATATAATATATGATATATAATTAATATAACATCATGTATTATATAATATATATCATATATAATGCATGTATAGAATATGTATATAATATATATAATGTTTTGAGGTAAAATCTTTTCAGGGCCTGCTGTCTGTTTGTCATGATTATAGTAGAGTCAGGTTGGAATTTGGTATCTTACTGCTACAGGGAGTCTGTTTTGTCAGACTTGAGATCTCTGTTTTCATGTTAATACTGGTCAGTTGTGCCTGAGTTCCAAAGGGAGGAGGGTATACTGAGGCATGTCTGACCCCCCACTCACCTTACTTACCATCATGGCATGAACTAGTTTTTCAGGTTTACTTTGGAATCCCCTTGGCTGATAGAAGGGGTTCATTCAGTCGGTTGTAGGAGGGGGTGCTTAAAATTTTTTTTAATGTTTATAGTACATATAAGGTCACATACCTCATGTGCGATAGAGATGGGCTTTGAACACAGAAATCTAACTTCAGTGCCTGCTTTCTTCACTACTATCTTTTTCTGCCATTCCCCTATTGCCAGTGAGGCCTAAGGTTCAGTCACTCTCAACAGGCTCTAATCCTATTTCTTTGCCTGTCTACCCTATGCCAAGTACCTAGTCCCAAGATAAGATTCTGTTAGTATCATTACCCATCTGACCCAGTTCATAGTGCCTTCTAGAGATTTCCATATTGCTTTTTCAGAGAATCAGATAGTTCAAATATACATTAAACAGTCTCTTCTGGTGCAATACTTTAAGTCTTAAAGTAAGACATTGTAAAAATTCTGTTACTCTTCGAACTGTCACCCATTAGTTTCAGCATCTATTGATGATTCCTGCCAGAATCAGTTATGATGATGGCTACCAAGTGGTAATTTTCCAATTCCATACTTTATTCTACTTTTATTGGCTTTCTACTATAAGAGAATAATTTTCCCTTTTTCTTTTTTAAAAATATCAGTGTGGACTCATGGATTCCTTATTCAGTGGTTATAATCCTTTACTATTGTACAGGAAAGGGGTCCTGATCCAGACCCCTAGAGAGGGTTCTTGGATCTCATGCAAGAAAGAATTCAGGGTGAGTCCATAGAGTAGAAGTGAAAGCAAGTTTATTAAGAAAGTAAAGGAATGAAAGAATGGTTACTCCATAGACAGAGCAGCCCCGAGGGCTGCTGGTTGCCCATTTTTGTAGTTATTTCTTGATTACATGCTAAACAAGGGGTAGGTTATTCATGCCTCCTCTTTTTAGACCATATAGGGTAACTTCCTGCCATTGCCATGGCGTTTGTACACTGTCATGGGCCTGGTGGGAGTGTAGCAGTGAAGACGACCAGAGGTCACCTTTGTCGCCATCTTGGTTTTGGTGGATTTTGGCCGGCTTCTTTACTACAGCCTGTTTTATCAGTAAGGTCTTTATGACCTGTATTTTGTGCCGACCTCCTATCTCATCCTGTGACTCAGAATGCCTTAATGGTCTGGGAATGCAGCCCAGTAGGTCTCACCCTCATTTTACCCAGCTCCTATTCAAGATGGAGTTGCTCTGGTTCACACACCTCTGACATTTTCCCCTCCCTTTTGTAAGAGAACCCTTAATCCTAAGGGTTGCAGAGGGGTGGAGATCCATTGGGTCCCAATCCAGATCCCAAGTTAGGATTCTTGGATCTTGTGCAAGAAAGAAATCAGGGTGAGTTCACAGAGTAAAGTGAAGGCAAGTTTATTAAGAAAGTAGAGGAATAAAAGAATGGCTATTCCATAGACAGAGCATCTCCCTGAGGGCTGCTGGTTTCCCATTTTTAAGGTTATTTCTTAATTATATGGTAACCAAGGGGTGAATTATTCATGCTTCCCCCTTTTTAGACCATATAGGATAACTTTCTGACGTTTTCATGGCATTAGTAAACTGTCATGGCACTGAGGGGAGTGTAGCAGTGAGGACGATCAGTGGTCACTTTTGTCATCATCTTGGTTTTGGTGGGTTTTAGCTGACTTCTTTACTGCAACCTGTTTTATTAGCAACGTCTTTTTGACCTGTACCTTGTGCTGACCTCCTATCTCATCCTATTTCTTAGAATGCTTTAACCGTCTGAGAATGCAGTCCAGTAGGTCTCAGTCCCATTTTATCCAGCTTCTATTCAAGATGGAATTGCTCTGGTTCACACACCTCTGACATTTTCCCCTCTATTTTATAAGAGAACCCTTAATCCCAAGGGTTGCAGAGGGATGGAGATCCATCTTCTGTAACTTCTTGAGACTGAATAGGGGCAATGACATACGTGCCTAATTATTATGTTCTCTTGTATTCAGGGTAGATAGGAGCTCGTCAGAAAGCATCAGTACGGTGAGGGGCATTCATAACTCTTGAGTTCTGACAAGGGTTGATATCTGGAAGATTAATAAGTGTTCAGTTTAAGAAAACATTCGGCCTGGCGCGGTGGCTCAAGCCTGTAATCCCAGCACTTTGGGAGGCCGAGACGGGTGAATCACAAGGTCAGGAGATCGAGACCATCCTGGCTAACCCGGTGAAACCCCGTCTCTACTAAAAAAGTATAAAAAACTAGCCGGGCGAGGTGGCGGGCGCCTGTAGTCCCAGCTACTCGGGAGGCTGAGGCAGGAGAATGGCGTGAACCCGGGAGGCGGAGCTTGCAGTGAGCTGAGATCCAGCCACTGCACTCCAGCCCAGGCGACAGAGCGAGACTCCGCCTCAAAAAAAAAAAAAAAAAAAAAAAGAAAACATTCAGGCTGGGTGCAGTGGCTCACGCTTGTAATCCCAGCACTTTGGGAGGCTGAGGTGGGTGGATCACGAGGTCAGGAGATCGAGACCATCCTGGCTAACACGGTGAAACCCCATCTCTACTAAAAAAATACAAAAAATTAGCTGGGCGTGGTGGCGGGCACCTGTAGTCCCAGCTACTCGGGAGGCCGAAGCAGGAGAATGGCATGAACCCAGGAGGCAGAGCTTGCAGTGAGCCGAGATGCACCACTGCACTCCAGCCTGGGCAACAGAGCGAGACTCTGTCTCAAAAAGAAAAGAAAAGAAAAGAAAAGAAAACGTTCAGTAAGCTTGTCCTGCATTCCTACACAAACAGTACGACAGCAACATATCCCACAAAAGTTAAGTAAAATAATCCCAAGTAAATTAAATTAGAAGGCTTTCCATGAGCTGGGCAACAATTGGAACCAAGTTGATAGGTGGTTGCTAGCTAATTCCAATGTATGCCCAGAATTGAAATGTTGATTCAGAGTTTTACATTACCCATCCCTCTTGTTTCTTATGAGCAGCAGTCAGAGATCACTAGTTGGTTCACAGGAATAAGCAAGGTTAGCCTAAATTGCAGAAACAAACTTAAAAACAACTGATGAGACTAGAATTTAATAACAAGTATACCATAGTTTTTGAAACATAACTTTTCTCTCTCCAGTTTCCCATTTTTACTAAAGACAAATTATGGCAAGACTGATTTGTTTTATTATTCTTGGCCCGATTATGTGTATAAAGTCCAGCAAGAGTATTTTTCACATAAGCTCTTTTTAAATTGGCTTTGATGGAACTCTGTTACATAGAAGGAATCTCAGATAAGACTTTTTTAAAGCCAAGCTCAGCCATGGGTGTGTACTCTCAAATACCTATGAGTTGAGTAAATGCCTCTCCTTTTGAGGTCCCAAGATAACCTGGGGCTCCTGGACCTGTGAGAAAGTGACATTCTTTACTTACCACAGGCCAGAAACCCTGTACAGGGAATGTGTAGGCAAGGTATGAGCCAGTTTCCCAAGGGGCTTTTATTGGCTCTGTAAGTCAAGTTTCATTCCTTAAACGAAAGCACACCATTCCAGTCAAAACCTTGGTAAAATAACCAATTTTTCCAGTTGTGTCCTGTTACAAAAGAAAGCAGATTCTTACTGCACTTATGCAAATAACTATTGCCATAAATTAAGAATACTCATAAATAGTTTCTAAATTCTGGAGAAATTAGGGAGAGAGAAACAAATGTGCTCCAAATTTTGTTCATAGCAGTATGCTTTACTCAATTGCTAAAAGCTGTAAATAGCTCAAAAGAAAAGTTTACTTGACTCTGAAAAAGAAAGCAAAGATCAGCAATGCTTTAAGCAAAGTTAAAAAGATTACTTAATTTTTTTAGTTGGTTCAGTTAATTTAGTTAACTCCTGTCTTGCTTGATATTCACGAACATTTTAGCTCTCTATGAGAGTTCTGAAAGTTGTTTCCTCTATTCTAATGTCACAATTTCCAAAGCTATTAGAAACCTGCATTCAAGAACACCTGTTAGAGTCCAACAGCCAATTATAAACCACCTTCTAAAGAGGATTAAAACAAGACCATTGTTTGTGGATGACAAAATGTTTTAGGACAGCCATAGTCAAAAACATGATTGACAAAGAAATTTTGTTACCTCTGTAGCATACAATGATTTTATGTAACAATTATAATTATTAACAACATACACTAAGTCATATCAGAATTAGGAGTTTCCTATAATTTGGGAACATATACCAATAACACGTTTATACAAATATAGCCCAAAGAAAGCCAAACACTATTTCATATTTGATAATGCTCCCTGTATAATTTTTATACCAAATAAGCCAAATGTCACTGTTGCATTAGTGCACTGTTGATGTCAAACAATTCTTAATGAAACCTTAAAGACAAATGTATTCAATCATAATCAGTTTGATGATAAGGTAAGATTTTCATAAATCTTTTATAATCCTTTACAAATTTTTGTTAAAGAGCAGATCATAAGCAGGTTTTTGCACTAAGAAAAACCTGTTGTGCTTTTATTCCAATATTCAATTTATGAAAAACCAAATAATACCCCTTTAACTTTAACCAATATGTTCACACACAGAATTTCTTTCACAAGATTAATTTTTCATAAACATTAACTTGCCTAAACCTTTAGATTTTTTCTATCTAACTTAAAACAATCCTTTAACCCTTTTAATCTAGGCAAGAAAAAAAATCCACATTCCCATGACTTCTTACAATCTTTTACCAAAAACACATTTCACTTTCTTTACACACCTTGCATGTAAAACTGTTTCTTCAGTTGTCTCAATTACATGTTATAATGTTAACCCTTAATGACTTTTACTGTTGGTAACAAACCTTGGTAAGTAGCAATTTTAATTGTGTACTAGGTGTGGAGCCTAACCTAGGACACACGAGGCAGAAGTGCAGATAAGGGCTGACTCCAGCATAGGTAGGGGTCATGGCTAACTCCACATGTCCTAGGACTTATTTAGAATCTAATGCTCAAAAGTTAAAGAAGCAGTTTATAATGTTAATGCATTTAGCAAACTTAATATCAGACCTGCACAGTTTAGACCAAATGTTTACATTTGGAAGATACTTTAATTTTACCAATAATCTTAAAATTGTCTTTATTTCCCAAAGATTACTTAAGTCACATTAACTAAAAGGCATTACACTTTTTACTTTTCTGACAAAATATTTGATTTAAGCTCTTATTATTATTAAACCAATTAATTAAAGCTCTTTTTTTTTTTTTTTTTTTGAGACGGAGTCTCGCTCTGTTGCCCGGGCTGGACTGCAGTGGCCGGATCTCAGCTCACTGCAAGCTCCGCCTCCCGGGTTTACGCCATTCTGCTGCCTCAGCCTCCCAAGTAGCTGGGACTACAGGCACCTGCCACCTCGCCCGGCTAGTTTTTTGTAGTTTTTAGTAGAGACGGGGTTTCACCGTGTTCGCCAGGATGGTCTCGATCTCCTGACCTCGTGATCTGCCCGTCTCGGCCTCCCCGCAAGTGCTGGGATTACAGGCTTGAGCCACCGCGCCCGGCCAAGCTCTTTTATATTATACACACAACACATATAAATACACAGACAGACAAAAGGTAAAGGATCATTCCCTAAGCTGGGAATTGAACCCTAAACCCGGGCCACCGTTGTGAAAAGAGAAAACATGGCTGCATGGTTACAAGGTCAAGCTCCCAAGGACATACAAGACAGGAAGGAAACCTCATCTAGTTTTTTTCAGGGACTTGTAGCAAAGTTTGTAACTGACAGTTTGCTGGGCTATTTGAAAAGTGGGCTTACAGGTGTCCTAAGTCAGTGTTCTATCCTAAGTTATCCCTCTTTATGACAGAACAATACAGAAAAAACACACAACAGATTTGCTATGGCTTAAGACTAGCCTCATACATCCTTTTTTTTTTTTTTTTTTTTTTTACCCATTAATGAAAACTTCACAGCAGAGGAAATAAATGGTGATTTTATTTATTATTATTATTATTATTATTATTATTATTATTTTTACCAGTTATTCAACCAGTGTGCACACACAGAGAGAGAGAGAGAGAGAGGAAAGCATTGCCCGAAGCAAGGTGGGAAAGGCAAGGCGCTCAAAGATGCCGGAGAAAGACCCACCCATTGCAGTGACACTGAAAAGTTCAGGCTGCTGCTTGTTGGCAGTGAAGGGATCTTTTCCAGCAGTCCCACTAGCTCTCAAGTTTCCCCTTTTAGGGAGGAAAAAGCTCCCCATGTCCTATGATCCTGTACATGCCTAATCCTGTCATCCACAGCCATTTGCAAAGAGTACAAGGCAGATTAATCCAAGGAGAATAGCAGTTAACATCCCATAGTGCCAAACCCATTCTTAGCCAAAAGGGACTTTACCTACCGAGAGGGACTTTACTGAGAGGGGCCTCTAATCCCCCAAATCTTAGAAGGGACTCTCACCCTCCTAAGTTGGGCCTCTGATAACCTAAGGTCAGTCAAGCATCCTTGCCTTTTATTGAGAGGAGCCTTTAACCCTCTCTGTCTTAGGAGACACTGTAACTCCCCTAAGTTGGGCCTCTAACCCAATCCTATCCTTTATCCGGGTACCCCACCACTCACGCAAAGTTGTCCAGTCAGTGCTGCAGTCTATTTCTTTTGAGTCAGGGGGTTCTCCTCAGTATCATCCCTTCAGGGTTCACCAGAAAGGTGTTACCAGACCCCACCACTTACCCAAAGTAAGCCATTGGGTTGGGGGTTTCTGTAATATAGCTGCTTCCGTGGTCACCAGAAATATGTTACAGGACCCCAACACTTACCCAAAGTTAGCCTTTGGATCAGGGGTTTCTATGTTACAGGAAAGAGGTCCTGATCCAGACCCCTGGAGAGGGTTCTTGGATCTCATGCAAGAAAGAATTCAGGGTGAGTCTGTAAAGTGAAAACGAGTTTATTAAGAAAGCAAAGGAGGCCGGGCGCGGTGGCTCAAGCCTGTAATCCCAGCACTTTGGGAGGCCGAGACGGGCGGATCACGAGGTCAGGAGATTGAGACCATCCTGGCTAACACAGTGAAACCCCGTCTCTACTAAAAATACAAAAACTAGCCGGGCGAGGTGGCGGGCACCTGTAGTCCCAGCTACTCGGGAGGCTGAGGCAGGAGAATGGCGTAAACCCGGGAGGCGGAGCTTGCAGTGAGCTGAGATCCGGCCACTGCACTCCAGTCCGGGCGACAGAGCGAGACTCCGCTTCAAAAAAAAAAAAAAAAAAAAAAAGAAAGCAAAGGAACAAAAGAATGGTTACTCCATAGACAGAGCAGCCCTGAGGGCTGCTGGTAGCTCATTTTTATGGTTATTTCTTGATTACATGCTAAACAAGGGGTGGATTATTCATGCCTCCCCTTTTTAGACCATATAGGGTAACTTCCTGACGTTGCCATGGCATTTGTACACTGTCATGGCCCTGGTGGGAGTGTAGCAATGAGGACAACCAGAGGTCACTCTTGTGGCCATCTTGGTTTTGGTGGATTTTGACCGGCTTCTTTACTACAACCTGTTTTATCAGTAAGGTCTTTATGACCTGTATCTTGTGCCAACCTCCTATGTCATCCTGTGACTTAGAATGCCTTAATGGTCTGGGAATGCAGCCCAGTAGGTCTCACCCTCATTTTACCTAGCTCCTATTCAAGATGGAGTTGCTCTGGTTCACACGCCTCTGACACTATCGTTATTTTTTTGATGCATAGGTTATCTTACATTCGTCCACTGGGAGTCTCTCCAAGCTAGCTCCTGTGTCCTTTTGACAGGTCCCCCATCATTCTTTCGAGCATGTCTTTACTTTTTGACGTGAGATGTTTCAGGCTCATTTATGCTTTCCCTGTACCAGCCCTGGAATGGATTTTTTTCTTAAAAATAACAAAACACTACTGCCCCCTAACTCACCCCGAATCCACCTTGTTTTCTTTTTGTAGAGAATGATAATTTTTTTTTTTTTTTTTGAGACAGGGTCTCCTTCTGTCACCCAGGCTGGGTACAGTGGTGCAATTATGGCTCATTGCAGCCTTGACCTCCTGGGGTCAAGTGATCCTCCCACCTCAGCCTCCCAAGTAGCTGGAACCACAGGTGCATGCCAGCACACCTGGCTAATTTTTGTATTTTTTGTAGAGATGGAGTTTCATCATGTTCCTCAGGCTAGTCTTGAACTCCTGAACTCAAACAATCTGCCTGCCTTGACCACCCAAAGTGCTGGGATTTACTTGTTTCCTTTTTTTTTTCTTTTTCCTTTTCATTTATTTTTATTTTTCAAAATAGAGATGGAGTTTCACCACGGTGCCCAGGCTGGTTTCAAGCTCCTGCGCTCAAGTGATCCTCCTGCCTTGGCCTCCCAAAGCATTGAGATTATGTAAAGGCATGGGCCAGCATGTCTGACCATACTTTTTGTCACTTAACAATTTATCCTGCAAACCATTCCACATGAATTCATAAAGTAACTAGAACAAAGAATAAATATTAGAGCCAGATGTCGTGTTTCATGTCTGTAATCTCAGCTACTTGGGAGGCTGATGTGGGAGCATTGCTTGAGGCCAGAAGTTTAAGACTAGCTTGGGCAACATAATGAGACCCCCATCTAAAAAAATAATTTTTTTTTTTTTTGATTAGCTGGGCGTGACGGCAAGCACTTGTAGTCCCAGCTACTTAGGAGGCCAAGGTGGGAGGACCAACTGGACACAGGAGTTCAAGGCTGCAGTGAGCTGTGATCGTGCCTGTGAGCAGCCACTGCACTTCAGCCTGGGTGACAGAGCAAGGCACCATCTCTAAATAATAATAATAGTAATAATTCTCAGTAGGTGAAAACTTAGGGAAATGACTACTTTTGTACAGTGCTTGTAGAAGTAAATTACCAAATTCTTCCTTTTCAGATAGATGGGGGTTGAAGATCTTTAGAATTCAAGGAATCAACTGTGAGAGTCCTTTGAAAAGCCTTTCTGTGGTTTGTGTATATTTTCCCTCTCTCTCTGGTTAGGACAAACTTAGTAAAGACTAAACAAAGCTAACTTCTCTGGCACAGGGCAAGTTTGATACTTTCACCTACCAAGAAACCTAGGGGGTAGAAGGCAGTATAGTTTTATGTAATGACCATTGGACTGGAAATCTGAGTTTAGGTTCTGGTTCTGCCTTCAATTTATTCTGTAACTTTTGATGGATCAAGAAGTCAGCTGGGCATGGTGACTCATACCTATAATCCCAGCACTTTGGGAGGCCAAGGTGGGCAGATCACTTGAGGTCTGGAGTTCGAAACCAGCCTGGCCAACACAGTGAAACCCTGTCTCTACTAAAAGTACAAAAATTAGCCAGGCAAGGTGGCCCACGCCTATAGTTCCAGCTACTCGGGGGGCTGAGGCAGGGGGATCGCTTGAACCCAGGAGGTGGAGGTTGCAGTGAGCCAAGATAGCACCACTGCACTCCAACCTGGGCAACCGAGCAAGACTGTCTTAAAAAAAAGAAAAATTCTCGGTGAGGCATTTTGTCATCCATAAAACTGGATAAATGCCACCTGTTCTCAGAAGACTAAACTATTTTAATATTGCATAGGAAATAAGTGGTCCAAGACAACGCAGAGATGTCATGTGTTGTAGTTCATATAAAAGAAGGTAAGTTTTTGCCCAAGAATATCATGTGAGGTAGAGAGACAATGCAGTATTGACTATCTGAATAAACAAAAGATTTTAGAGCTAGCATGAGGGATGTGGGGAGGAGGCTCTGGACTAGAAATATTAACGAAATATTAGAATCAGGAGTATTGGCAAGATAAACTCATTATGTAAAAGAGGAGGGAGAAAAGATTAAGGGAAAACAACAAGTTTGAGTATACCCTAATAATAAGAAATTGATGGTGTACAGTTATAAAAATGTGTTTACATGGTTAGGGAATCTTTAAGCATGTAAAATCACATATAATAGAAATATATTTAGAAAACCCATGCAAACCAAATGAAATAGTGACAGGGATGGAGGTTGCTCAAATAACTTTGGACTGACAATGCTAATAGTTGATATTGGAATACAGAAATGGGTCAGAGTGCAATCAGAAAAGCTGTGACCAGAAAGTTTCAGCAGTGTAGCTGATGAAAATCAATGGTGGATCTAAAGGCTGCTCCTCCCTGTCCTGACAATGTCAAAGGCCTTAAGCAAGAAACAATTAAAGAGGCCGGGCGTGGTGACCCAGGCCTGTAATCCCAACACATTGGGAGGCTGAGGTGGGTGGATCACTTGAGGTCAGGAGTTCAAGACCAGCCTGGCCAACATGGTGAAACCCTGTCTCTACTAAAAATACAAAAAACTAGCCAGGCATGGTAGAGTGTGTCTGTAATCCCAGCTACTCAGGAGCCTGAGGCAGGAGAATCGCTTGAACCCGGGAGGTGGAGGTTGCAGTGAGCTGAGGTGGTGACACTGCATTCCAGCCTGGGCAACAGAGTGAGACTCTCTCAAAACAAAAAGAAACATAGAGTATTAATAGATGGTGTTTGCTAAAGGCTTGTGGGTCTATTTTTTTTTTTTTTTAAGTACTAACATGTATTGCTTTGATCAACACATACAAAATAATTTTTTTTTTTTTTTTTTTTTGAGACGGAGTCTCACTCTGTCGCCCAGGCTGGAGGGCAGTGGCCGGATCTCAGCTCACGGCAAGCTCCACCTCCCGGGTTCCCGCCATTCTCCTGCCTCAGCGTCCCGAGTAGCTGGGACTACAGGCGCCCGCCACCTCACCCGGCTAGTTTTTTGTAGTTTTTAGTAGAGACGGGGTTTCACCGTGTTAGCCAGGATGGTCTTGATCTCCTGACCTCGTGATCCGCCCGTCTCGGCCTCCCAAAGTGCTGGGATTACAGGCTTGAGCCACCGCGCCCGGCCACAAAATAATTTTTTAAATGACATAAAAAAATAAAATTCTGGTTATGCTGGCAGTCTCTGCCTACTGAGCATAATGATCTGGATATTCACGAATAGGACCCAGATCAACCCAATAGCTGACCAATTGCTGGTGGAAGTTCTCAGTAGGAAAAAAATTCTGTATGAGGAGGTGGCACAAGAAGCCAGTTCTCATTTGCCATCTTAGGAAACCAAGGCTTTTCTTGAAAAGAACTGACAACATTTTACTTAACATTGGCCTCACCGAAATGAAGCTAACTGCTAAACTTTGCTTCTTGGCTCACATTTTATTTAATTTTCAAGTGTTTTATAAAGATATTGATACAACTAATTAGGGTATCATTGGGAAGACCAATAAATTAATGACTCTGCTTTTGTTATTTTTATTTTTATTTTTTGAGACAGTCTCATTCTATCGTCCAGGCTGGAGTGCAGTGGCACGATCTCGGTTCACTGCAACCTCTGCCTCCCAGGTTCAAGCGATTCTCCTGTCTCAGCCTCCTGAGTAGCTGGGACTACAGGCACCCGCCACCATACCTGGCTCATTTTAGTATTTTTAGTAGAGACAGGGTTTTCACCATATTGGTCAGGCTAGTCTCAAACTCCTGACCTCAAGCGATCCACCCACCTCAGCCCCCCAAAGTGCTGGGATTACAGGCGTGAGCCACTGTGCCTCGCCTGCTTTCATTATTTTTTAAATCCCAAGGTTATGTGTGTGTATTGAGGGTTTCTAACACGGTTGATACCCTAAATGTAAATGTACATTTTCTCAGCTTATCTGTAAGGTTTAATCAATGAATGTAAACACTTTTTTTTTTTTTTTTTGAGCCAGAGGCTTGCTCTGTCACCAGGCTGGAGTACAGTGGCACGATCTTGGCTCACTGCAACCTCCGCCTCCCAGGTTCAAGTGATTCTCCCTGCCTCAGCCTCCCGAGTAGCTAGGACTAAAGGTGCATGCCACCGTGCCTGGCTAGTTTTTTTGTATTTTCAGTAGAGATGGGGTTTCACTGTGTTAGCCAGGATGGTCTCGATCTCCTGACCTCGTGATCCACCCACCTCGGCCTCCCAAAGTGCTAGGATTACAGGTGTGTGCTACTGTGCCCGGCCCTGTACACACATTTTATTATGTATGTGATATGTGCTGGAACTGACAAAATCATCTAAAATGTCAATGAAACAAAAAAATTCAACATCAAAAATCAGGAGGAAAAAAACACTCACAGAATAACAAGGAAAGTGGAAAAATATCCTAAGACAATTTGAAAAGTTATAATATGAAAAGACAAAGCAAACCAATTGTAGAAATACACATTCCAAGCAGAATTTTAGGACTGCTCGGGATCTCATGAAGATGTTAGAGAAAAAACAGTTTAGGAAGAAAACTATTTCAATGTATCTGTAAGTGCTATCAGGATTAAGATAATACTTGTTTAATGCTTAATGAAAGTCTAAAATCATGTACCAAATCTACAGTATAGCCAGGCAGCAATGCCAAAGATTTAATTGAAAAAAACAAATCCAAGATGCAGAAGGATTGAGTAAAATGATGATGATATTACCAGCAAAATTATTGACCTAGGCAACAGGGCACAGAAATGCATACAAATGTACATTATAAGGAGTTTCCGAGCAAGTAATAGACTAGAAGTTTACTCAGGATTGTAATAGAAGACCATTTCCTAGAATTGGAAACAAAAAAATCAGCTGAGCCTGAAATTCAAAGGTGTACCCAGGATCATATCAAATCTTATCATTTAAAAAAAGGAACCTGGCTGGGTGCTGTGCCTCACACTTGTAATCCTAGCACTTTGGGAGGCCAAGGTGGGTGGATCACTTGAGGTCAGTAGTTCGAGACTGGCCTGGCCAACATGGTGAAAACCCATCTCAACTAAAAATACAAAAATTAGTTGGGTGTGGTGGTATGCACATGTAATCCCAGCTACTCAGGAGGCTGAAGCACGAGAATAACTTGAACCCTGGAGGCGGAGGTTGCAGTGAGCCGAGATAATGCCACTGCACTCCAAGCCTGGGTGACAGAGCTAGTCTCAGGGAGAAAAACAAATAAACAAACAAAACATTAAAAAAAGGAACCTGAATACATATTTTTAATTTTTGAACTTTGACAATAATAAGGAATACTTTATACAACTAAGAAGGGGTTGGTAACATTTAAAGAAATACCAAATATAATTATTTTGGACCTTGGAATCCAAATAAAAGCCAGAGGGACTGAAATCAGTATCTTTACGATACTTCAAGCTAATAGTCATCAATGATAAGAAATAATGACATGTTTATAATAGCTTTCATCTGTTGCAGCTTTACTGGGAGACAAGTACTATGTGAAGTCCTTTAGATATACTACCTCATTTAATCATCAGAACAGATATGAGTTAGATCAATACTGCCCTTAGACCCGGGTAAGAGGGGCCCCTGCCCTGTGTCTCTGCTTTGGAGGGCCTTCGCTGTCAGGATTTATACCATTCAAGCCTCAGGGAAATGCTTCTCCACTCTGCTTATCCTGTGTCCTCAAAACCAAACGTGACTGCTTCTGAATACTCTGTAGCTCTGTGGGCTATACCACTGCCAGCATTGGAAACAGACATGGTTTTGGACTTTGCAGAGGATTTCAGTGGTGGAAACATGTAGGTTGGCAAAGGCAAATTAACTCATCAAGTCATGCCTTTCAGATAGCATAGACGCAATAGATTCTTACCGAATGAAGTATCTTTCTCCAGTAGTTTCCAGCGTCCATTTCCTTTCTTGTTTCTGTGTTTGAATCAGTAGTTCCAGAGGTAATCACAAATTGAACAGTATTCACTGCAAGTGCACACGGTGTCTGGGGAACATTTTTCACTAAGAAACAATTCATATGACTCTTCAATATTTATGTAAGTAGTTTTCCATGTCACGTGTGAGAGGTAAGATATTAATTTCTTCCATTAGCAACTGCATGCATATTGAATGTGGAATCAAATATAGTTCTGTGTTTTATTTTTATTAAAATGTTCACATTTAATTACATGTTCAAAAAATTAAACGGGAAGTTTTACTTCAGCTCCAAATGTAGGAAGTCACAAGAAAAAGCCAGATAACCTACAAAATCACAACTTTTCTTGCATCCATCAATGAGCTGTGGTTATAAGGCAACCAAGTTCACTGAAATCCAAAGAGTGACAAAACCCTGCAAGGAGAGATGTGACACGTAAACGTCTTCACCTTAGGCAGAGGGAGGGGAAAGAGAAGGCCCAAGTACAAATAGGTAAGATAAAATCAGCTAACATTTTAATGAATTATTATTACTATTTTTGAGACAGAGTCTCACTCTGCCACCCAGGCTGGAGTGCAGTGGCGTGATCATGGCTCACTGCAGCTTCTATTTCCTGGGCTCAAGCAATTCCCCTGCCTTAGCCTCTGGAGTAGCTGGTACTACATGTGTGCACCAATATACCCAGCTAATCTTTTTTTTTTTTTTTTTTTTGAGATGGAGTTTAACTCTTGTTGCCCAGGCTGGAGTGCAATGGTGCGATCTTGGCTCACTGCAACCTCCGCCTCCCGGGTTCAAGTGATTTTCCTGCCTCAGCCTCCCGAGTAGCTGGGATTACAGGCATGTGCCACCCTGCCTGGTTAATTTTTTGTATTTTTAGTAGAGACAGCGTTTGACCATGTTGGTCAGGCTGGTCTCGAACTGCTGATCTCAGGTGATCCACCCGCCTTGCCTCCCAAAGTGCTGGGATAACAGGCGTAAGCCACCGCGCCCAGCCCCAGCTAATAATCTTTTTATGATTCTTAGTAGAGTCGAGGTCTTGCTATGTTGCTCAGGCTGTCCTCAAACTCTTCAGATCAAGTCATCCTCCCACCTCAGCTTCCCAAAGTACTGAGATTACAGGCAAGAGCCACCATGGCTGGCCAATTTTAATGAATTCTTAGAGGCCAAGTATGGACTAGCGTGTCAATTTGTAATAGCTCATAGCAGAGGAAAATACTGAGAAAGTTATGCAAGAAACACCAAAAAAATAGACTGTGATAATTAATAGGTAATCTTCCCTCCTACACACACTTTCAGAGATGGGATGATGCCCGTATTATAGAAATGTTTATGAACACAGAGAAAGATGAAAATAAAATTATTAATACCTACTTTGGACAAGGGGCCTGACGGCTGGTGAAGGACGGTATACTGGAAAACAAGTTGGCTATATTAGAAAAGTTTTAAAAAATACACATGCTGTGGGATCAAATAATTCCAGTTGCAGAAATGTATTCTATGCTAATAGCAAAAAAAGGTAGAGAAATTTACTTACAAAGTTGTTTATATTTTCTGGCAAGAAACAGATGGCACACTTAAACTGGAAAAGTGAAGTGAGTTTAATGAAGGACTATTTATAAAGGTGTGGGCAGGGTTAAGGGAAATCAAGAAAGGATGGTGGAGTACTCTGGGGCTAGGAACAGGAGGGATACCTTACCACCCTAAGCATGAAGGTGCAGGGGTAGGGAGCTGTTACAGGAACCCAGGGAGGGTAACAGTAAGAGAGAACCTCCAACCAGGTGCGGTATCATCTAGTTCAAGGACACAGCCAATCAGTAGCCCTTTGGGGAGCGAGCTTGGGGCAGAAATATCCTGATCTCCACTTTTTCCTATCCTCAGATTTCTTGCTGGTGCCTCCCATTGGCCAAACCTACTAGAAGCCAGAGGGCAAGGAAGCCCAGTGATGTAAAGATCAGTCTCCCCAACCAAACAACATGGTAGAGAAGGGTAGAGGATGGACCGAAAGCTATTCAAAAGATCCAGCACAATGTTTGCCACAGCATTGCTTATAATGGTAAAATATTGGAAACCACCTCAATGTCTAACACTTGGGAATTTGCAGAACAACTTACATTAGGTTCATATCTTGGAATACATGCCACCATTAAAATTTAAGTTTTGGAAGTATTATTTATTAAGATGAAAAGATGTTCATAATATATTGTTGAATGAAACAAAACTTTATGTACAGTCTGATCACAGTTTTCTATCAGCATTTTGTGTGTGTGTGTGTGAATTTATACATTAAAAATATCTGGACGAGGCCGGGCGTGGTGGCTCACGCCTGTAATCCCAGCACTTTGGGAGGCTGAGGCAGGCGGATCATGAGGTCAGGAGATCGAGACCATCCTGGCTAACACGGTGAAACCCCATCTCTACTAAAAATATAAAAAATTAGCCGGGCGTGGTGGCGGGCACCTGTAGTCCCAGCTACTTGGGAGGCTGAGTCAGGAGAATGGCGTGGACCTGGGAGGTGGAGCTTGCAGTGAGCCGAGATCACACCACTGCACTCCAGCCTGGGCGACAGAGCAAGGCTGCATCTCAAAAAAAAAAAGAAAAATAAAAAGAAAAAAAAAATATCTGGACGAATCTAATGTTAACAATGCTTATTTGGAGATAGTGAGATTATGGCTCATTTTAATATTCATAATTTTGCTTCTCTGTATATTCAGCTTTGTCTACAATGTGTAATAAAAAATTTAAGCTCTTTTTAGAAAAACAGGAGAGATGGCATGATCCCAAATTAATTCTGTGAGTTAAATAGGTGCTATTATTAACACTGAGAAGGAAGATTCCTTAAAGCTTCTATTAGAAGCCAATTTCATTTACACACACACTTGCAAAATTCTTAAATAAAATTTCAGCGAAGACTTGAGCAATAATAACCATCATTGTATATTTAAGTAGATGCCAATTACTGTATTGGGAAACTTAACTGATTATCTAACTTATTTTCATACAACACTATGAAGAAGGTATTAACATTTTCCATTTTAAGATGAGGAAATCAAAGCTTAGAAAAAAAAACTATGCCTAAAGATACATGGTTAATCAATAGTAAAATTATATTCAAAGTCAGCTCTGTCCTCATCTAAACCCAGTGTTTTCAACCCCTACATTGGATACCATACCGTGACTTGGAAGAACTTATCTCCAAATACAAGACCAACCGATCAAAAAGAAAACTTTGGATGTATTACATCATGTCAACAGAGCGAATAGTGAACATCAGAAGAATACTTTATAGACACTGCTAAGGCATGGTGTACTTTTTTTTTTTTTTTTTTTGAGACGGGGTCTCACTCTGTTATCCAGGCCAGAATGCTGTAGAGTGATCTTGGCTCACTGCAACCTCTGCTTCTTGGGTTCAAAAAATTAAATTCTAGTAAGCTCTAAGAAAGAAGAGGCCAACACAAATTACTTATTTGGATGGAGTGGGACAGACATGGCAGGCTGCGGTGAAGGAGCACTTCGGGTGCAGGGTGGGTAAAGGGAGGACATGGGGTCTGTAGGGTGGGTGAAGTGGGAGGGACACGGGGACACTCAGGGCAGTGCCTGGAAGGACAGTCCCACCGGCTGGCCTTCCCTGCAGGAGTCTGCGAACCTTTGACCGGCATACTCAGCAATGCATTTTATTTGATGGATGAGTGGGGAGTTTTGGAAGTTTGCTTTTATATTTATGAAGTGTTCGTTTTCACTGCGGATGTTTTATTTGCTGATGTCTTTTATTTTGCGGACTTTCTCAGACATCTGCCGTGGCCACACGTGATGGTGGCTGAGTTCGATTTTGGCCCACGTGTCAGGCAGAGACTGCCCAGCAAACCCAAACTGTGAATTTCAAGTTGATTCTCAGAAGGTTACAAGGAAACAGTGCTGGTTAAGCTGAGGCAGGTATGAGGTAGTTACTATTATTTGTATTATTCTCATTTCACAGGTCCGGTCTAGAGAGTTGTGTTTGCCATAGACATCAGTGCCTATCATGAAACAAGTCCAGCAATTGTGATCGGATCTGAATCATGTGTCATATGTTGGCAGTTTCTGTATTTAGTTTTCCACATGGCAGCCGTCATACTTTTGTTCATGGTCTAGAGTTACACTGTCCAATATGGTAGCCACTACCCACATGTGGATATTTAAATTAAAATTAATTAAAATTAAATGACATTAAAAATTCGGTTCCTCAGTTGCACCAGCCATACTGCAAGTGGTCAATAGCCATTTGTGGCTAGTGGCTGCTTCATTGGAGAGCACGGGGTTATAGAGCAGTTCCATCATCTCAGAAAGTTATTCTGGGCAGTGCCAGTCTAGAAGTTTCTTAATTTTCTCTTTAAAATGGTGGATGACTTCCACACAGAGTTGTTTGTGGGCAGATAATTTTATCATTCAGCTTCTCACAATTTTTATCCAAGAGTCTATAAAATTCAATTTTGGTAAACGCACTTTATGGTTTGGAGATTGTCATTTCCTAAAGGGCAGAGATGTTCTTCCTCTATTTCTGTGGAGAGCCTTAGTTCACTAAATTTAGTAAGTGTTTGCTGGTGCCAATTACTATAGTGTACTGAACTCCGCACAAGGCCAAGCAAATGTCATGTCTGAGGCGGCCTTAATATTTCTCAAGCAATCTCTGGTTGGTTTCATAGCATGTAGCAGAGGAATCCCACATTTCTTAGCATTCTTGGAAGTTTGAGACGTTATACTGTGTCCGTGCCAGGATGGATATGCAGATGCCACAGTACTTCTCTCCTGGCCTTGGTAGCAAAGAACTATGGGCAAGCTCAGGCTCCCCACTTAGGCTAATTCACCACCTTAGGGGGCAGGGATTGGTAGGATGAGGGGTAAGAGACCAGCTTGGAGCTTAGTTCTTGTACGTACTTTCATTTATTCATTCAACAAGTATTAATGGAACCCTATGACCGCCAAGCATTGCAGTAGGCACTGGGGAATGAAGAGATGAAACTGACAAGGTCCCTGCCCTTGAGGAACTTATAATCTACTGGCGAGCAGACAATGAAGATTTAATTCCACGTGGCCAATTTTAACTCCACGCAGTAAATGCAGTGACAGGTATCATGGGCACTATGAGGAGATAAGGTATGGCCTCCTGCAGAAGTGATGCCCACAACTATAGGAGGCCCCAGAGCAGCTGTCTCCATTCTAGGAAGATTCTGTCTCGGGATTTGGGCGAGAAGGGTGTTCTAGAGAAGCAGAGAAGTTGTGACAGATGTATAGTTCATGTGGGTTTGGCTTTGTTCATGTAATTGATGGAAACTCATGACAAGATGGAAGAGCAAGAGGACCTAGATTATTATCATTCTTCTCATTCTAAGTTTGAGCCAGAGTCGATGAGTTTTAGAACACAGTCATATGCGAGTTGGAGTTAGTATAATGCCAGAGAATGAGGGTGACGCTAAAAATAACCTTCACCAACTGTTGCCGTGATTCTAATGTGGATTTTTGGCATGCCTCGGGAGAGCTGCCCGTGGGTTTGGGGCTATAGCAGGAAATGACCATGGAGAACGTGGGCAGAGGATTGAGCCAGTTGATCTGCGGCAGCTTGTGTCTTACAGGGCGGGGGCTTAGAGACAAAGGAGGTGAGAAAAACTGCAGTAGACAGGGAGGCAAGGCGTGGGATCTGCCTCAAGAACACTCTTATTTGCCATTATTGCTACCAGACTGTGCAGGAGGAGTAGACGTCTCCAGCCCAATTCATCCAACCCAGGATCCTGGTTTAAATGTTTTACCCATGGTCGTGGGCACTCAGGATGTGTCTCTCTCCATGGGCTTCCCTTCCGATAGGCAGAAAGTCTTCCCTAGTGATTTGGGTAGACTGAGGTAGTTATTTAGTTTAGATCATGGCAGTCGTTGGCATGGTCTAACTCATGGCAGGTCTAAATCTGACCTTATCCTATTTATTTGCTCTTTTGTCTTCAAATTCCTCCAAATAACTTTTCCTTTAGTTAAGCAGCCCTGTCTGAGGTCACATTCTGTCCATTTCTACCTTCTTGCCTTTGCTTTCCTCTATGATACCCCCTCCTCTCCCTTTTCTTTTTCCTTCCTTTAACAAATGCTACCTATTGTTCTCATTGTTCAAGACCCAGGTTAAGCCGCATGTACTCTGTGAAACCTTCCATACGTACCCTAGCTCATGCTATCTTTTCCTCTTTAGGATTTTTGTGTTTTAGTCCAAATTCTGCCATCTGACATTGAGACATTGATGTTGGAAAGGAAGAAGTCACTTTAGAGACCACTTAAGGACTTTACCTTGATTAATCTGTCCTTTCTATCTTCTTTTGGAAGAAGATTGTTTGTTCTTCTAAACATTTTCTATTGAAAAGACAAATATAACATCATCCTCAAAAGAGAGAATGAATGCCCACAATCCCATTATCTTAATACCACAATTTTAAGTACTGCACAGTTATTTCTCAGTCATACATATTGTTTTCTGTGAGCTCATAAACCATTTTATATTTGTTTTTTTTTCTCCAGTTAACATTATAACCCAAACACTTCCTATGTTTTGTCACAGAAGTATAACATTCCCACTTGTTACTGCACTGTGATTTTATCAAGCCATCAAGCCACTATCCTGATACTGGACATTGGGCTGCTGAAGCTGCCATATCTTTTTTTTTTTTGAGATGGGGTCTCGCTCTGTCGCCAGGCTGGAGCTCAGTGGTATGGTCCCGGCTCACTGCAAGCTCTGCCTCCCGGGTTCAAGTGATTCTCCTGCCTCAGCCTCCCGAGTATAGCTGGGACTACAAGCGCCCGCCACCACACCCGGCTAATTTTTGTATTTTTAGTAGAGACAGGGTTTCACCATGTTGGCCAGGATGGTCTCAATCTCCTGACTTCGTGATCTGCCCACCTCGGCCTCCCAAAGTACTGGGATTACAGGTGTGAGTCACAGCGCCTGGCCGAAGCTGCCATTTCAAAAGAATGACCTGTTGCTGTTGATTCCATCTGCTCTTAGCTCTGAGAATTTGCTCTATCGATGATCCCTCTCTTGCATCTTATTCTCTCATTGTCTTTGGACACCTCTTAAATCTACAAGGATGTTCAGTCTTACCTATCCTAAAAAATATCTCAACCCTGTTACCTGCCATCCTCTGTGGTCTCCACTACTTCCTAACCCACTCATTCTTTTACCCCTTTTTGTTTGTGTCTCCTCCTCTGCCACCCCTTCACTTCAACACAGTATGGAGGGTCCTCAAAAAATTCGAAGTAAAACTATCCTATGATCCAGCAACCCCACTACTCGGTATATGTTCAGAGGAAATGAAATGAGTTGAAGAGGTATTTGTATCCCCATGTTCATTGCAGCTTATTCACAAAAGCCAAGATATGGAATCAATTTATATGTCCATCGTGGGATGAATGGATAAAGAGAATGTGGTGTATATAGACACAATGGAATACTATTCAGCCTTAAAAAAGAAGGAAATCTTGTCATTTGAGACCGCATGGATGAACCTGGAGGACAAAATGAACCAGGCACAGAAGGAAAGTCTCTTTTTAACAACTGCATCTGCAAGTCCAAAGAGGTCTTCTCAGTCTTGTTGTCCTCGACATTGACTGTCCTCTTTATTTTAAAACTTCTTTCCCAGGCTCTTGGTGACACCACATTTCCATTGTACGGCTCCGCTTTCTTTCTAGATCTTTCTCTGCCTTTTTCACAGACTCCTCTTTAGCCTTTCCAAAACGAAGGTCTTTCTCCAGGGCTCTCCTTGGCCCTCTTTTCTTGCCTTCTCCCCTCCCTTTCTAGGCAGTCATTTACACTCTCATCTTTAGCTAATGATGCTGTGCGAATGATTCCATATCTGCAGTCACATCTCCCAAGCCCTCAGCTCACCTTCACCATCGCTGGCATCAGCACAGCTCCCTGGTACTGGTCCAGCACCTCACAGCCAACACACCCAGGACCCAACCCTCCATCTTTGCTTCTAACCCAGGCTTTCCAGCTGAATTCCTTTTTTTCCTATCCTTCCACAGATGGTCCAAAACCTCTGAATCATCTTTCATTCTTTCCTCTCCTCGTATCTTGCCAACTGATTTAGCATTCAGAATGTGTCTCATCATTTTCTAATTTCCATTCAAACCCACAAAGTTTTTATTTAGAAAAATTTTGAAATACCAAAGCAGTATATGCTGGTGTCAAAAATTCAAATGATTTTTTTTTTTTTTTTTTTTTGAGACGGAGTCTCGCTCTGTCGCCAGGGCTGGAGTGCAGTGGCCGGATCTCAGCTCACTGCAAGCTCCGCCTCCTGGGTTTACGCCATTCTCCTGCCTCAGCCTCCCGAGTAGCTGGGACTATAGGCGCCCGCCACCTCGCCCGGCTAGTTTTTTTGTATTTTTTTTAGTAGAGACGGGGTTTCACCGTGTTAGCCAGGATGGTCTCGATCTTCTGACCTCGTGATCCGCCCGTCTCGGCCTCCCAAAGTGCTGAGATTACAGGCTTGAGCCACCGTGCCCGGCCTCAAATGATATCTTATCTGTCACAGGAGTGGAGTTAAATAAATGAAAAATAAAGAAAGAAAAAGTTCAGATGATATGATGTGTATTAATCACATGTAATATTGTGATCAGGTGTATGATTATATGGAGTAAAAAGTGAATTTTCCTCTTCATACATTCACTTCCCAACTCCCCTCAAAACTTGATTTCCTTTCCCAGTAGCAATGACTGTTTACACTCATACTTTTTTAAAAAGTGGATTTACAATCACAATCACACTTTTTTTTGCATTAGTGGGATTATATTATACGGTATCTTACTCCCCCATCCCCATGTAATACGTGAAGCTTCCGTGGAAGAGAATACAAAGTCTAGAAATAAATTCACGCATAGTGAATTAATTTTGAGAAAGTATAAAGTCAATTCAATGGCAAAAGGATAATCTGCAACAAATGGTGCTGTAACAACTAGACATCACACACACAACATTAACTTCAACCCTTTAATCTCACAAAATATATAAAAGTTGACTCAAATGGATCATAGACTGAAACATAAGAGGTAAAACATTAAGTTTCCAGATAGAAACATGGGAGAAAATATTTGTGACTTTGAACGAGGCAAATATTTTTTAGGACACAAAAGATGAACCAAAAAAGAAAAAAATAATAAAAAAGTGTATTTCACCAAAGTTAAAGACCTCTGCTCTTTGAAATATATCATTAAGAGAATGAAAAGAAAAGTTATGGACTAGGAGAAAACATTTGCAAAACACACATCGGATAAAAGATTTGTATTTAGAATATGTAAATATACAATTTGGTAACATGAAGACAATCCAATTGTAAAAAGAATAAAATATTTCAACAGACATGTCACCAAAGAAGACAAATTGATGGCAAATAAACACATGGAGAGTGTTCAATATCATTAGTCATGAGGACAAGGCAGATTAAGTGCACAATGAGATATCATTAGAAACTTGCTAGAATGGTTCAAACTAAAAAGGCTGACAAAACCAAGTGCTAACAAAGGTGTGGAACAACTAGAACTTTCATACATCCCTGGTGGGGATCTAAAATATATCCCACCTTGGAAGACAGTTGGGCAGTTTAAATTTACATTTATCATGCCACCCAGTTAAATTTACATTTATCACATGACTTAGCAGATCTACTCTTAGGTATTTACCCAAGAGAAATGAAAACATGTTCACACAGAATACCTGAAAACAAATATTTTTAGCAGCATTATTCATAATGACCAAAAACCTGGAAACAATCCAAATGGTCATCATTTGGTGACTGGACAAATTGTGGTATATCCATTCAATGGAATACTACTAAGCAATAGAAAGGAACAAGTTACTGACGCATGCAACAACTTGGATGAATCTCAGACATTATGCTAAGTGAAAGAAACCAGACACAAAATGCTGCATACTATATAATTCCATTTATATCAAATACTGGAAAAGGCAAAGCTGTAGAAACAGAAATCAGATCAGTGGCTGTCATGGGGAGGGTAGGGGATAGACTGCAAGCTGGCACAAGGGAACTTTAAGGGCAATGTAAATGTTCTATACCTTGAATGTGGTGGTGGTTATACGATTTCATAGAATTGTTAAAACTCACTGAACACTTTTAAAAGGTGAATTTTCATCAAACTGTACACTGCTTATGATTGTGGATGGCTTTGTTCTTTGCTTCTTGTGTTTTTCAGTTTCCTAAATTGTGCATATTAACTTTTAAAAAATAAAGATTATTTTAAACACCTGAAAAAAAAGGTGAACTTTTTTTTTTTTTTGAGACAAACTCTTGCTTTGTCACCAGGCTGGAGTGCAATGATGCAATCTCTGCTCACTGCAACCTCTGCCTCCTGGGTTCAGGCTATTTTCCTGCCTCAGCCTCCCGAGTAGTTGGGATTATAGGCATGCGTGCACCACCACACCTGGCTAATATTTGTATTTTTAGTAGAGACAGGGTTTTGCCATGTTGGTCAGGCTGGTCTCCAACTCCTGCCCTCGTCATCCATCCACCTTGGCCTCCCAAAGTGCTGGGATTACAGGCGTGAGTCACCGTGCCTAGCCAAAAAAGGTGTATTTTATCTGATTAAATTACCTGATGAAATTTGCCTGGCTGAATTAAACTTGACTTGAAAAAATAAAAAAGGAAAAGGAAGTAAGCTGATTTTACATTTTAATAGATAAGGTCAAATTATCCTCCAAAATGGCTATACCAGTAGAATTTGAGAGTACCTATTTCACTATACTCTTGCACAAATGAATATAATCAAAATTTTAAAAGTTTTGTCTATTTGATGGTGAAAAATGTTTTGATCGTTGATACTTCATGCATGCAGCATTAAGATCTTGTTCTGGCCAGGTGCCGTGGCTCACGCCTGTAATCCCAGCACTTTAGAGGCTGAGTCGGGTGGCCAAGAGATTGAGGCTAGCCTGTCCAACATGGTGAAACCCCCCTCTACTAAAAATACAAAAAAATTAGCTGGGCATGGTGGTGTGCGCGTGTAGTCCCAGCTACTCGGGAGGCTGAGGCAGGAGAATTGCTTGAACCCAGGAGGTGGAGGTTGCAGCGAGTGGAGATTGCGCCACTGCACTCCAGCCTGGTGACAGAGCTAGATTCCATCTAAAAAAAAAATTGTTCTAATTGATCTCCTCATTTTTAGTCTTTTCTCTTTCCAAATCATCTTATATAATGTTAATAGAGTAATCCTTCTTGTGCTTAGTTCTAATAATATCTCAACATATCTTTAATGTGATCTACCATCACCTACAAAATTAAGTCCAATCCCTTCAGCCAGAGCTTTAAGCTCTCCTTGTTCTGTGTCAGCTTCCCTTTCCTCTCTTCTCTGCTGCGCCTCTCTAGGTCCAGTATGTCTTACTACTTTTAGTAAGTGATTATAAAGCCTGCCTCTTAGACTTCTAGCTCAGTGGTTCTTACACATCGGAATTCTGGGAAGCTTCTAAAAGACTGGGCTGTCCAAGCCTTGTCTGTAGAGATTTGGATTTGATTGGTCTGCAGTGTGGCCTGGGGGTGTTCTGTTTTGTTTTGTTTGTGGTGTCCAGGTGATTTTAATTTGCAGTCAGCATTGTGAACCACTGCTGTAGCTGATCTGGCCATCAGCTAGATACATTTCATGCATTCCTGCCTTTATATTTTCGTACTGTTTGTTCCCTCCACCTGGAACACCTGTCCTGTTCTCTTTAGCTGTCCATGTCCTCTTCATTTTTTAGGGGCCCCTTAACACCCAGCTTCGATGCAACACTACACTGACGCTTTGCTTGATCTCTTGTGCCAAATATGATTTCTCCTTCTTTGAATTTTTTTTATAACTTCCTTCGGACATTTGTCATGTTCTGCTTTGTAATATATAGGTTTAAAAAAAATTTTTTTCCCATAAGACTGTAAGCTCCTTGAAAAACTGTAGATACTTAATTTTTTTTTTTTTTTTTTTTTTTGAGGCAGGTTCTAGCTCCGTCGCCCAGGTTGAAGTGCACTGGCATGAACACGGCTCTCTGCAGCCTTGACCTCCTCAGACTCAGGTGATCCTCCCACCTCAGCCTCTCGAGTGGCTGGGACTAAAGGTGCACACCACCATGCCCAGCTAATGTTTTGGATTTCTTCATAGAGATGGGAGTCTCACCATGTTGCCCAGGCTGGTCTCAAATTCCTGGGCTCAAGCAATCCACCTGCCTCAGCCTCCCAAAGTGCTGGAATTACAGACGTGAGCCACTGTGCCCGGCCTAATTAATCTTACTGATCACTTAGCACATGACTCTATGGGGCACTTACTAAGTAGGGACTCAGTAAATCTTTTTTGAATGTTTATTCTGGCTACTTCTCCACTTTGCACAGTTGTTCCCTCTGCCTGACACGCTCTTCCCCAGCTATCCCCATGGCCCAATGTCACCTAAGTAGAGTGATCATCCCTGACTATTCTATTTAACACGGTAACACTGACCCTTCCCTCACTCCTTTTCCCTCGTGTTATTCTGCAAATTGCTGTCATCAGCTGAATGCTCACTTACTGGTTGCCTGTCTCCTCTCACTAGAACATAAGTTCCATGAGGAAGGGCCTGTGTTTTGTTCACTGTTATACCTCCAGTGCCCACTGCAGTGCCTGGCATATGGCACATGCTCAAAAAATAATCATTGAATTTAATGAATGATCTTTGTGAACATTCAGCTTATTTTGTATAATTCTCTTAAGAACCCTCAGCTAAGTAAGGTAGGCACGTGAAGCCCGTCATCAGATAAGAACATTTGAGGTTTGAGAGTAAAGCATTTTATTCAAGTTCATAAACTCCTGTGACAGAGCAGAGCACAGAACTCAGCTGTCCTGATTCCTATTCCAGGACTCTCACGCTACCCTCTACTGACTTCCAGCCATCCTCTAACTTCAGTTCCTCTGTCCCATCCTTATCCAGACCCACCCCTAATAATTGAGGGGCCCAGGTCAAGAGTGCAAAGAGGGGCTCACGCAGCCCATTTCACATTTGGCCATTTTGGCCATTTTCACTTGATTACCATATTTTCATCAGCAAGTTACGTGCCAAGCAAGCGAACTATTAAATATGTCTGTTCTACTTAACAAATATATGGCTTCAGAATGGTTAGGCCGGTTCACAGGCAGGATTCGCAGATTTCCTGCAGTTGTGAGCAGAACATCGCAGCCAGGTTGCCATGTGAATATGGCGTGTGCCCGATCTTCTCTTCCCACCCTTGGTCTTTGCTTCATTCCTATACGCTTCATGTGCACATCTTTAGAGACCCCTCCTACATAAGTTCTGCCACTCCCCAGCAAACAACTACCCCTTGGGACCAGACACACCCTTGGTGCAGCCTTGGGAGAACAGACTTGAGGAAGAGGCCACATAGGCCTGAAGATGAGCCTGGGGTCAAATGGACAGGATTCTGGGGTCCTGGGCACCTGAGCATGGGAAGATGGGCTGCTGGTGACAGTGCTTCCTGGGCTTCACAGGCTCTGTCCTGAGGAGAGAGGTGCAGTTGGAAAAGGCCAGAGTAGGGCCCGCTTTGCCTAGGTCTAAGGATAGTACTGAGCCTACCTCTCCCTGTCCACAAACCAGACTGTAAGTCTACTGAGGACCCAGACTAATTTTCCCCCTCCCCTGGAGGGTGTGTGGTTTAACTGGAGATGACAATTCCAGTTGGAGTTGAGTCTTATGGAAATAAACTAATTTCTCTGGCTTGTTTCTTTATCTATGAGAATTGGATGAGATAATCTCTAAAATCGACTTTAAAATCTTGCACACACTCCCCTACCTCCAAGGACCACTCATCCCCTCTGGGTCTGCAGAGTCACACCACCTACCAGCTGGACTGTCAGAGCCTTAGAGACATTTCTCCAGACACGGAGGCAGAATGCCTTAAATCCCAACAGAGGTGAGATTTTGTTTTATGCCTTCAGAGCAGGGAGACTAAGGGACCCTAGGGACCTCACTTTCCTTAGAGAGGTAGTGTCCACGAGTCATTTCTATTATCTCAAAGTTCCAATTTTTATTTTTACTTCCAACTGATGTCAATCTCTTAATGGCAGGGCAAACACTTTATTGTCTCTGAGTTGGCAGAGAATGGAGAGGGAGCCTCCTTTCTTTTCTTCTTCTTCTTTTTTTTTTTTTTGAGATGGAGTCTTGCTCTGGCACCAGGCTGGAGTGCAGTGGCGTGATCTCGGCTTACTGTAACCTCCACCTCCGGGGTTCAAGTGATCCTCCTGCCTCAGCCTCCTGAGTAGCTGGGATTACAGGCACGTGCCACCATGCCCGGGTAAATTTTTTTGTATTTTTAGTAGAGACGGGGTTTGCCATGTTGGCCAGGCTGGTGTTGAACTTCTGACCTCAGGTGATCTGCCTGCCTTGGCCTCCCAAAGTGCTGGGATTACAGGTGTGAGCCATTGCGCATGGCCGAGGGAGCCTTTTTTCTCTGATACCAATGGGTCTAGTGCAGATGGCAGCTTGCAGGAGGCTGCGGCCAAATCGGAAGATGGAACCTCTTCACTGGGGGAATGCATGCTCTGGCTCAAACCAACGAGTGTCTGCTGAGGGCTTACTGGGGCTATGAGAAATCCTAAGCAGGATAGCACCATATTCGAACTTCATATTAATTTATTGGAGGTGGGGTGGGGGATGTGTGTGCAAAGCATAAATTCATAAAAGATAAAACAACACAACAGGACAAGACCATTCAAGAGTTGCACAAAGGCAGTGGTTTGCGGTCAAATGTGCTGTTATACAGATTTCAGGGAACAAAGAGAAGTGTGTGAATAAGAGGTCCCAGATCTATGGCCATGGTGTCCTGGGACCAGACATATCTGGGCAGTCTCTCTTAGGTACTTACCTGGGTGCGCAGGTAGAACTCTCTTTGGGAGACAGGAGCAGTTACTGTAATAAACATTGGGGCTGTGTGATGGGGGGGGTCATAATAACGTGTAAAAATACCAGGAACATGAACAAAAGCTATTTTTAACCTTTATTCTCATTTTCCTTGAAACTACCAGGTTTCAAGTACCCACCTGTAAGGACCAGGTGGGTACTTACAGAAGAGTGCCCCTGTCCCATTCTTAGGAAGAACTATTCGCCAAGGGCAAGGAGTCCAGATGAGTTGGAGCTGCAAGGCTGGGCAGCTCCTTCAAGGGCTGGGCCTGGCAGGGGAATCCGACTGAATAGCCACCAAGATCCCTCGGTCAGTGTAATGATTCACATTTTCCGCTGTCTGCCATAGTTTTTTTGGATAATAAGATAGTGTCCCACATACACACCGTTAATATCTGCTGGGTGCAAGAATGCCAGCGGGATGCAATGATTCAAAACTCTCAATTCCTCCTCCCTAGACCCTGAAGCCACGAGGCATCTTCAGAGTGACGTGCCTGGCACACAGTAGGTACCTGACAGATGTCAACTCCCTTCTTCCCGTTCCTCATTGCCCCCGGGGAATCCAACCCTTAAACGCTCTCTGGCCATTCTCTCCACCTTTCAGGAGCGCTACTTTCCCTAAAACGGCCTGGCCACGCGGGTTTCCGCAGCTCCACGCCCATTCGCTTCAGCAGCCGCCTGCTCAAGGCCTGCTAAGTGCAGGGTCCCGAGGGCCTCCCAGGCCCTGAGCGCAGGGTCGCTTCCCGAAGACCCGCAGCGGTGGCCGCACCTTGCTAAGGCAGAAAGGCGGGGGAGAGCTGCGTGCGCTCTGTTCGCCCCTGCCTTGCACGCAGGAGCCCGACTTTGCCTGGCTTTGTCCCCTCCTTGGCCCCGAGGCTGTCCTGAGAGCGCGGCGCCCCACACACCTGCTGCCCGCACGGAGTCGGCGGGAGAGGAGGAGCGAGGGCGGCGAGAGGCCCCCTTCCCGGGCTTGCCGGCCTACCCGGCTCCGGGCGCCCCGGGGAACGCGCGGCGGGACCCGGGGTTGGGTGCGGGTCAGGGCGGCACCACCCGGCCCAGGCCCCCAGAGCCCCTAGTGCTCCCACCGGGAGGCGGGTCCTGGGAGAGGGCTGGGCCGCGCTGCCTCACCGCCCCTGCCGCACCGAGCCCCGCGCAGGCTGCCCCGGTCGCCCAGCCGGCAGGCAGGCAAGCAGGCGCCCAGTCGGCCGGGAGGGGGTGCTCGCCGCCCCGCGCCCGGGCCCGCGCGTTGCCGGGCAGCAGCTCCGAGGCTCCGAAGGGGGCGGAGCGGCGAGGCGGGCGTGCGGCTGGCGCCCCTGTCCGCGGTTCCGGCCCGGTCCGCCCCCGCCTCGCGGGCCTCCCTCCGCGCCGGTGCGCGGCGCCCCGTCCCAGCCGCAGCCGCAGCGGCCGCCCCTCCCGGACCTGAGAGCCGCTGAGCCGCGAGGCCGGGCCGGGGCGCCGGCCGGGAATGCCGGGGGCGCGGCGCCGACGCCGAGGCGCGGCCATGGAGGGGAAGCCCCGCGCCGGGGTCGCGCTGGCCCCGGGGCCGAGCGGCCGAGGGCCTTCCGCCCGCCGCGCCCGCCGCCGCCGCCCGGGGCTGCTGCTCCCCGGCCTCTGGCTGCTGCTGCTGGCCCGGCCGGCCTCGTGCGCCCCAGGTAAGCCCCGCCGAGACCCTCGGGACGCGGCCGCGACCCCGCCTGCCTTTATCGCTGCTGTTTTCAAAACCCCGACTTTCCCCGCCCATCCTCTTTTATTCTCCAGCTCCCTCGCCGTCCTTTCTGGAAGATGCTTTGCCATTCTTCTGGGCCCAGCAAATAAAGGCACGGGGGAAATAAATAATTAAAACCAACAAGCGAGCGGCTTCTGGCCGGTCTTGCTAAGGGGTCTGCAAAGCTATTCTCTTGTCCATGGAGCCCGAAGCGGGTCTAGTGGCTTCATCTCAGAATGTGCCTGGTTTTTCCTGCAGAATGCAGGCACCGGAGTGCTTTTTTGTCAAGGCTATATGATGTGGCATATCGAATGTTTTGAGATACTTTATTGTCGGGGCGAAGGGGTGCATTCGGGGTGTGCTTTAGAAGAGTATTGCATTACCGGGACAAGCCCAGCGTCCCCCAGATGCGGGCAGGCCGGCCGTGCACGGGACACAAAGAACATTCAAAGAAAACCTCTTGGAAAGCGCCCTGGCCACGGATCTTTCCAGGGAAATAGCTATTGGTATTACTTCTGCAAGGCATTATTAGTACAATGGAGTGTGAAAATATTTTGATTCTTAAGTGTCAGGGCTTGAAAGGAGTAAGGGCTGTTTTTATAACAGATGCAATTTAGTGACTGTTCATCAGTATGGAATGAAGAGGCATGATTTATGAAGAAGCATGAGGGTTTTGTTGTGGAATAAATGATTTAATTCCTATTGCTTCTCCAAAATATTTATTTGTCCACCCTGAGCCTGTACACAGGATAGTCTGGAAACCGTCTCTGAGCTGACACTGCAGGCCAGCGATTGCCCCAGCACAGGCGCTTGACCACTTCGAGGCGGAAAAGGAAAGGTGGAAGGAGCAGCTCGGGGTAGAGAGCTGCTGCACACAGAACAAAAAACAGAAAGCCGTGAACGCTGCTCCGAATCCTCCCTTCTCGTGGGAGCAGGGCCAAAGGGCTGCTCGGTGCCTGGGGAGGAATTGGAACACATTTGAAGGTGTCCCTTGGACCTGTGAGAATTATAACCAGTGCCCTAGAGGGGATGGTACAATAGAAGCACAGGGAGGACTTCAGGGATCATGGAACGGTGTCACTCTGCTTACCAGAGAGGAAACTAAGGCAGAGAAGCGCCTTGCTCAAGGTCACAGTCATCACTTTCCCTGCCCCCGACCCCCGCTCTTGGCCCATAGACATATCCACACCTGAAGCCTCTGCAGAGATTTCCCATAGCTGGGTGGAACCAGGGTTGGGGTGACAGAATGAGTCTCTTTTAGGCAGTACACAGCTAGTGCAAACACCTTACTGTAACCTAGAACCTACCATCTCAGTCCTGCTCCTGTGAGTTCCAGCCCTGTGTGTCCAGAGGAGAAGAGATGATTGTGAAGGGTCTCTTGGCTTTAGTCAACAAAGAGAGCCCATCTGATACTTGTGGATTCATCTGTCATAGGACACAGCAGATAAATGGTTTCTATCTCCTGAGTGCTTTTTGTGTGCCAGGTGTTGAATTTTATATACATGATCCAATCACGTTGTGAGTTAGGCATAGTTATCCCCATTTTACAGATGAGGAAACCAAGGCTTTGAGTTTAGGTTGGTTTGGTTTCAGAATCTATGACATGCTTCCCTTCTGTGCCTGATGGCTTCCCCATGTGAATGTGGCCATCTGGGTATACTGCAGAGGTTGTGGAGAATATAAGTGCTTCTTCTGGTAACTTGAAAATAAATAGTGGAGCTGTTTGTACTGCCCACCCCCTTTCTCTCCTTTAGAAGTCCTTTCCTGCTACCGCTCTACCCCAATACAAATATTCAACCTGGAGACATGAAATTAATTATATTTCCATTCTAGAGCTGACATCATGGAAACAGAGACTTCATCCTTTCACTAGTTTGTAGATTGGCTTCAGCCGCTGCCAGGCTCATAGACTAGGAACTAAGAAGTGGAGGGCACAGCTCCTGTGCTCCAGGATCCAGCTGGAAACACAGAGCAGTGAAGGAAGTATAAACCCTTGCACAGACCATTCCCGGACAGGAAAGGCAGGATTCTTCATGGATGACCTGCTAGGGGTGACCCCATCTACTTCTTGAAGACTGTGAGGAACCATCTTGGTGGAGGGTGGCTTCCTGATGTAGCTAGGGTGTGTGTAGGGTGCCTAGGTGGTGCTGTTGATCCTGGGAAGAGGGTGCATTGCAGTTGCTTGGGCTGCCCTTCCAGTCCTGAGTATGGTATTTTCACGAGGAGATTTGGAAGATAAGAAAGCTTTGCTGAACTCTGCCAGGGTGGTTGGTTCTCTTTCTAAGGAATAAGCAGTGCTAGTCAGAAAATGGCATGGCTTAGCCCTGTTTTGGATTTCCTGTGTGAGGCAGCATTCCCTTCCGTGGCTGGCTGAAAGCTATCTCCTTCAGCCAGCTTCTCTTACTAACTTTTGTTCAGTAGAGTCCACCTTCCAGGTGGCCTCCTTATTACAGTCTTCGGTTAAATCTCTATGTTGTATCGATTTCTTGTCTATTTCTATTTCATTCAGCATTTTGATTGTGTTTTTGTTTTTTTATTTTTATTTTTTATTATACTTTAAGTTCTAGGGTACATGTGCACAGCGTGCAGGTTTGTTACATATGTATACATGTGCCATGTTGGTGTGCTGCACCCATTAACTCGTCATTTACATTAGGTATATCTCCTAATGCTATCCCTCCCCCCTCCCCCGACCCCACGACAGGCCCCGGTGTGTGATGTTCCCCGCCCTGTGTCCAAGTGTTCTCATTGTTCAGTTCCCACCTATGAGTGAGAACATGCAGTGTTTGGTTTTCTGTCCTTGCGATAGTTTGCTCAGAATGATGGTTTCCAGCTTCATCTATGTCCCTACAAAGGACATGAACTCATCCTTTTTTATGGCTGCATAGTATTCCATGGTGTATATGTGCCACATTTTCTTTTTTTTTTTTTTTTTTTGAGACGGAGTCTCACTCTGTCACCCAGGCTGGAGTGCAGTGGCCGGATCTCAGCTCACTGCAAGCTCCGCCTCCCGGGTTTACGCCATTCTCCCGCCTCAGCCTCCCGAGTAGCTGGGACTACAGGCGCCCGCCACCTCGCCTGGCTAGTTTTTTGTATTTTTTTTTAGTAGAGACGGGGTTTCACCATGTTAGCCAGGATGGTCTCGATCTCCTGACCTCGTGATCCGCCCGTCTCGGCCTCCCAAAGTGCTGGGATTACAGGCTTGAGCCACCGCGCCCGGCCGTGCCACATTTTCTTAATCCAGTCTATCACTGATGGACATCTGGGTTGGTCTTAAAAAAATTTACTAGTTTGGTCTTACCCATTGACCGTTGTGGAAACAACTTGTAATACTTTGGACTTACTTTTGAACGCATTTCTCTTAAGTGATTAGCCATCCACAATATAAAAACAAAGAATCATGCCCCATTTCTTCACCTTATTCAGAGATAAGTTTTTTAAAAGTAATAGTTATTATGAAATAGATTGCTTTGTAGGGAATTTGGAAATTACTGAAGGGTACAGAAACCAGTCACCCATAATCTCACAGCCTATAGGTAACACTAAGTAATTTTGTCCTTTTTTTGTTGTTAACATTAAGAAAATAATTATATGCACAATTGTATTTACTACCATTTCCACTCTACATTTAACTTAAGCATTTTTCCATTCATTAAATCTTATTTGGAAACAGTTTTCTATCCAAATGATTTGTTCTTTTATTTCCATTTTTTGGGTTGCTGTAAGTAATGCTGATGGGCGTGCTGGCTCATGCCTGTAATCCTAGCACTTTGGGAAGCTGAGGTGGGCAGATCACCTGAGGTCAGAAGCTCGAGAGCAGCCTTGCTAACATGATGAAACCCCGCTTCTAATAAAAATACAAAAATGAGCCAGGCGTGGTGGCACATGCCTTTAATCCTAGCTACTCGAGAGGCTGAGGCAGGAGAATTGCTTGAACACGGGAGGCAGAGGTTGCAGTGAGTCGAAATGGTGCCACTGCACTCCAGCCTGGGCAACGGGCAAGACTCTGTCTCAAAAAAAAAAGGCTTTGTGTATGTTTCTTTCTATGTGTTTGTATTTTGTTGAGTATACATTTGTGGAAGGGGTATTAAGAATGTGATTAAAATGTAAGGCCCACCAGGCTGGATTTCTGCATGTTTTGTTCAAAATGCTGGGCACTTAGTGGTTACTCAGTATGTGATTGTTGAATGAAGCAATTTTTGAAAGTTATAACGCTGACATAAGCCCTTGAAGCTTACGCAGTGGCCTTCCATTATCACTTGCATTAGTATTTCACTTTATCACTGGCATTGAATGTTACTTTAAAAGCCTTGTTAAATAAATTTGTAATACATTGTTTTAACTTGCAGGGTTTTACTGCTTTAGAGTTGGCTATTTTTTATTTTGTATATGTAGTCTGAATTTTCTCTGTATTTTTATTTATTTACCTGTTGTGGCATAGATATGTATTTAAATCTTTATGTATTAGAAGGATAGCAACCGTTTTTCCTTCTGTTTGTTGCGTTTTCCCCCTTCCAAAGGAATTTCTTTTAAATTTTATGTAATGTTGAAATGTAGAAGTTTTTGATTATTTTGATTAGCAAGATCTGCCATTTGTTCTTTTAATAATTTTTTATTGCATTTATGCTTATGGTGTGTTAAATTTTCATCTTAATGTGCCATCATTGGTCATTTCTAGGTGAATGTTTATGCTTTGTGAGTAGTTTAGTATATTATAAACAAATACTTAAATGTTTCAAATATGTGGCCCCTAGGCCTCCTGCATCAACATCATTTAGGGGTGTGGGGGTGCTTGTTAAGAATTTAGATATCTAAGACTCACCCTTAACCTCTAAATTAGACTCTTTGGTGGCAGTGCCTGGGAATCTTCATTTTAGTAAGTTCACGGCTCATTTTTAGCCACTGAGCATTGGAACCACTGATCTAGATACTGTAAACCCAGTAACTGAAAATTAACAGTATTTTGAAGATATAGAAGTCCTTCCTTATCTGCAAGGGATGTGGTCCAAGACCCCCAGCGGATGCCTGAAACATGGTTTTTTCCTATATGTACATACCTGCAATAAAGTTTAATTTAAAAATGAGGCACAGTAAGAGATTAACAGTAATAACAAAACAAAACAGTTCTAAGTCTACTGTAATAAAACATGAGTATGCTGTATCTCAGAATACCTCAAAATATCTTCAAACCGCAGTTGTCCTCTGTTATACAAAACCTTGGAGGAGAGGGACTACCATTTAATATCTTGGAATTGTCTTTTCACTGTTAGAATAGTTTAAAATCGTTATGTTGAGGTCAGGCGAGGAGGCTCATGCCTGTAATCCCAACACTTGGGGAGGCCAAGACAGATGGATCACCTGAGGTCAGGAGTTCGAGACCAGCCTGGCCAGCATGGTGAAACCCTGTCTGTACTGAAAATACAGAAATTAGCTGGGTGTGGTGGCAGGTGCCTATAATCCCAGCTACTTGGGATGGTGAGGCAGGAGAATCTCTTGAACCTGGGAGGCAGAGGTTGCAGTGAGCTGAAATCACGCCACTGCACTCCAGCCTGGGTGACAGAGCAAGACTCCATCTCAAAATAAAATAACCATTTTTTGTTACATGTGTTTGTTTGGGTTGGGAGTGAAAGGGTGCAGAGGAATGCATTTTCAATGTTCACTCCTGCCCATTTGGGAACAGCTGCTGCAGCCCTTGTCAGGAAGTGCCTCACTTAATTCTGAAAACAGAACCCAGCCAGGGAGTTGTTAAAAGTCGCTAGGGACCTGGGAGCCACAGGTTTTCTATCAGTGCCCTGAATGATAGAGGCAGCTAATTACTGTCTTTATAATTACACTAGGTTGATTTTCCCAGATAGGAAGACACTGTTCTAACTGATCTAATTTGTTTTCAAGTTGTGACCACCCACCTTTCATCTGGAGCTCACAATGTGATTTCTTTTTCTTGTTGTTAGGCAGCAGGATTTGTTAAAAGGTGAGTTAGAAAACCTGGGTGTGTGCACTTCTGCCCATAACTTTGTGACTGTGGACAAATTACCTTGTCCTGGGTTTCCTTCTCAGTGTAAGAAAGGGTTAATGAGATTAGTGCTAATCTCATTAACCCTCTGGCTCCTTGTAGCTCATTTCTCCCTGTAGCTTCTACATATCAAGTCAACATCTTGGATGTCTTGGAATCCACTTATAAGCAGCATCTGTCCTTTTTCTATTGGGTTGTTGTGAGTGTCATTTCTCCTTGCCTGGTAGATGTTCTAGGCCAGTGACCTGCTGAAGGCAGCTCATTCTTACCATTGCAGATGGCTCTTCTTTTTAAAAACTCCCTTTGTTCTTCCCTCTTGCACCCATACACTCAGGACACATACTTTGCTTTCTCTTATTCTTTCTCTTTGTCTCTCTTTTTTTCATCTCCTTTGTTAGCTTCAGGCAATAACTTCTCATTAGTGAAAATCTAATCTTGTGGTCCCCACCCTCTCAGCATCATCACTGCCTGGTAGCTTGTTAGAAAATGCAGAATCTCAGGGCCCACCCCCGACCTTCTGAATCAGAATCTGCATTGAACAAGATCCCCCTGGTGATTTTGCACACACAGTTGAAGTTTGGGAAGCACTGGGCTAAGAGGTAAAGTGCCTCCTGTTCCAGCCTTCTGGGAATAGGTATTGTTGGAACATTGAAGGCTAAGTCAGCCTGGACTAACTCTGGAGCTATACAAATCTCCAGAGACGTTGAGAGACACTTGCTTTTGGGACTGAGTCTGTGTGAATAGTACGCAAGAGCCATATATATATATATATATTTTTTTTTTTTGAGATGGAGTCTCGTTCTGTCGCCCGGGCTGGAGTGCAGTGGCCGGATCTCAGCTCAGTGCAAGCTCCGCCCCCCGGGTTTACGCCATTCTCTGGCCTCAGCCTCCCAAGTAGCTGGGACTACAGGCGCCCGCCACCTCGCCCGGCTCGTTTTTTGTATTTTTTAGTAGAGACGGGATTTCACTGTGTTAGCCAGGATGGTCTTGATCTCCTGACCTCGTGATCCGCCCGTCTCGGACTCCCCAAGTGCTGGGATTACAGGCTTGAGCTACCGCGCCCGGCCGCAAGAGCCATATTTTATTTGACCAGGCAACTAGATTAGAATGGTCCTCTAGACCTGCTGTTTTCATTCATTGCAAGTATTTGGTTGTTAAAACACTGAGATACAGGCTGGATGCGGTGACTCACGCCTATAATCCCAGCACTTTGGGAGGCTGAGGCAGGCGGGTCACTTGAGGCCAGGAGTTGGAGACCAGACTGGCTAACATGGTGAAACCTCGTCTCTACTAAAAACACAAAAAAATAGCCAGGCATGGTGGTGGGTGCCTGTAATCCCAGCTACTCAGGAGGCTGAGGCTTGAACCTGGGAGGCAGAGGTTGCCGTGAACTGAGATCACACCACTGCACTCCAGCCTGGGCAACAAAATGAGACTCTGTCTCAAAAAACAAAACCAAACCACTGAGATACTACCATAGCAGTTGGTAAATAGCTGCTGTACTGAATATTCCTTGCTCCCCACCCGCAAGTACCCTGAGCCTCCCTGCCATCTTTCAGGACTCTTCTCCCAAGGACCACGGCCACCTTCCACCTCACTGAGATCCAGCGACTGAAGGGTTAATGCTCAGCACAGCAGGCGCCTCAAGGACTGTGCTTTAGTTTTTTGGCGAGGACCATTCTGGCAGGTGTGAGGTGCTATCTCATTGTGGTTTTAATTTGCATTTCCCTAAGGATTAGGGATGCTGAGCAATTTTTCTTTACCTGTTGACCATTTGTGTGTCTCTTTTGAGAAATGTCTGTTCGGATCCTTTGCCCATAAAATTAGAATAGCTCCCTTTCCAACTGTCAGTGCTCATGCTCCACTGCTGTTAACTGTGTTGACTATCAACTGTACATTCATTCTTTTTTTTTTTTTTTTTTTTAATCTATCCCAGATCCAGTTCTTAGAAAAAAAGTTAGGCTGAGTGCAGTGGCTCATGGCTGTATTCCTAGCACTTTGGAAGCCCAAGGCAGGAGGATTGCTTGAGCTCAGAAGTTTAAGACCAGCCTGGGCAACATAGTGAGACCTTGTCTCTACCAAAAAATACAAAAATTAGCTGGGCATGATGGCATGCACCTGTAGTCTCAGCTACTCGGGAGGCTGAGGCAGGAGGATTGCTTGAGCCCAGCAGGTTGAGGCTGCAGTGAACTGGGATTGTACCATTACACTCCAGCCTGGACGACAGAGCAAGAACTTAAAAGAAAAAAAAAGCTTGTGAAATGTTGCACTTGATGGTAGTTGAAGTCATAGGTATGAAGACACTAATGAGGGGGCAGCATGGAGAGTTAGGAGGCAAGGCGGTCAAGGACAGAAACCCTGAAACTAGCATGAAGGAGAGGGGAAGACAAAGAGGAGCACACAAAGGAAACTGACCATCATGACAAAATAGTGCTGTGAGAGCCAGGAGAGGGGGCGAGGGTTTTCATCTAGTGAGTGATCCATCATATCAAATGCTACTATACCAAACTGTTTCTTGAAGGATGGGATGAGGGCCAACTGATCAGAATCACCTGTTAAAAACCCAACTCATGGTCAAGGTAGATCTACTAAAGCAGGTGATGCCCGAGGATTTCTATTTTTGAAACGTTCCACAAGCTCTTTATGTTATTCTTAGGCCTGGTGAGGTTTGAGTTACTCCCTATAACTTAATGGTGGCAGGAGAGTTGGTGGAAGTCTAAAACAATCATGTTTTAGACTTGATTGTGTTTGTAGGTTTCAAGAGTCAGTAAAAATACAGTGACTGGGCCAGCCACGGTGGCTCATATCTGTAATCCCAGCACTTTGGGAGGCCCAGGCAGGTGGATCACTTGAGGTCAGGAGTTTAAGACCAGCCTGGCCAACATGATGAAACCCTGCCACTACTAAAATTACAAAAATTAGCCAGGTGTGGTGGCACACACCTGTAATCTCAGCTACTCTGGAGGCTGAGGCACAAGAATCGCTTGAATCTGGGAGGCGGAGGTTGCAGCGAACTGAGATTGCGCCACTGCACTCCAGCCTGGGTGACAGAGCACGACTCCACCTCAAAAAGCAAAGCAAAACAAAACAAAACAAAAACAGTGGTTGAAAATTTAAGAAAGTAGAAGGAAGGACCTGATGGCTAATTTGCCGAAAGTGAGGAAGTTCATGTGGGCAGGCAGGACCACCCTAAGAAGAGTTAGGAATAAGTCATATTGGGAGAAGGAATCAGAGGGACTGGTGGAAGTTTGGGAGTGAAGTCCCAGGTAATGGGGGTATCTGTGGTGATGTTAGGGAACCCGCCATGTGATTTTTGTCCTCTAGCACTGGACGTTCCAGTGTGTCTGGGAAAGGTGAGACGTTGGCCTGAGTCAGGGGTGGGGAATCACAGGGCAGGTGTGAGGAGCCAAAGGGGATTGAAGGAGCTGGCAAGAGGTGGTCTGGATGAGGTAGCATGGGGTCTAGGCTGGGTGAGGAAGGAGGCGAACCGTGGATGGAGCAGTGGGAAAGGGACTGGGAGGAGGGGGTGCAGCTGAGATCCCAAGGCAGGTGTTGGGAGAGAGGTGGGAGAGGGCAGGAGAGAGGTGGGAGAAGGCGGGAGAAAGGTGGGAGAGGGTGGGAGAGAGGTGGGAGAGGTCGGGAGGGATTGGGTGTCCTTGTGCCGAGGTTCAGAAGTGGATCATCTCTAGTTTTGGTCTTGGGTAATGAGCAGGGTAGGGTGTAGCGGTGGGAATGAGTTGTTGAAGTGGAACATGGAGGAAGACTTTGGGGTGAATAACTTCTGTGGATGCTGAACTTGCCTGGAGAGAGGAAGAAAGGGCTGTGAGCCAGGCACCAGCCCCACAGTGAGGGAAGGAAGGTTCCCAGAGGACTGTGCGTGGGAGGGGAGGAAGTCCCTCTTGAATCTATCCCCTGTACCATCGCTGCCACCACCGCCCTCATTCAAGCTCCTATCCTCTTTTCTCCAGGTGACTATCACGGCCTCCACTTCTACTCTTGCTTCCCCGAGTTCATCCTCCACCTTCAGCGGGAAGGGCCTGCTAGGAACAGGTCACGTCTTTTCCTCCTGGCTTGACTGTCTGCAGTGGCCCCCATGGTTTTCATTATGCTCCAAGTCTTAGTCAAAGCCCGTGCGCTCAGATAGCACGTGTACAGGGCAAGAGTTGGGGGTCTAGGATGTGGGCAAATGGGCACGGAAGGTGCAGAATATTCCACATATTGGTACTGAAAGGGGCCAAGAAGATCTTTCAAGGAAGAGAAGGGAAGTAATGTGATTTGGAGGCTGAGTTTTGCCCTCTCGAGGTTGAGGTCCAGCTGCAAGATGGTTTCTCAACCCTAGGGGGTGGGTTTTGTTGTGACAGATAGCCACTGACTGGGTAGGACTCAGTCTCTTAGAGGGCCAGCCTCTGCGTAATGAAGGGTGCTGTGTGTGCGCAAGGAGTGAAATAACATAGGAAGAGGGAGTGGTAAGGTAGAGGCCATCTGTGCAGGTGAGGACTAGGAAGAAGCCGATCTGGGGTGGGGTTGGAAAGGGAGACAGAGAGGGCAGGAGCGAAGGCTCCTGGGGGCTTGGAAGGGATGGGATCTAGGGCAAGAGTGGAGGGGTTCATTTGAGAGAGGAGGAAAACAGAAGGAGAAACAGGTGGCTTGTCTGGGGACAGAGATGTATGGGGGAGTGCGGGTCTATTCGTGGAGGGTGGGAGGCGAGCAGATCTGGAGAGAGGACAGCAGCGTGGGGGGAGTGGGAGCTTGAGCAAACACACTGGCTTCCAGAGGAGAGTGAGAAGGGGTGAGTGAAAGAATTGCCAGGCAGTGGCAAGGGCCCAGGTGAAGTTGGAAGGCCAGTCTTGGTCGCAGTCCAGGCCGACGCTCTGTTTGTCCCTCCAGCAGCCTGGGTGGCCCAGAGCCTTGGCGGAAGACAGGCCACAGCGGTCCCAGGGTGTTGTGTCGAGGGCAGGGCAGCTGGGAAGGCTCCTCGCTCCTGGTGGTTTCCTGGTGGTTCCCAGTCCTTTGGAGTCACTTGGAAACTCTCCTTGTTCTTCTTTCTTCTTTGTTCTCTTGTTTGGGCTGAGGAAGGAACCCTTCCTCACTTACTGTTTTGGGTGCTTGGATTAATTGTGGAGCCAGACAGTCTGAAGAGCTGCTTTAAAACACTGGGTAAATACTATTGGGGAGCTTTCAAAGGGGGAAGCCCCAAACATGCAAAACAGATGATCTTATGGAGCCAGCTTCCAGGGGAACTTGGGCAAAGCCCTGGAGACAGGTCTGAGCAGGCGGGAGGTTGCCAGGTCCTTGCTGCTCCAAGTGTGGTCCCCAGATCAGCAGCATCAGCATAGCCTGAGAGCTTGTCAGAAATGCAGAGTGTTGGACCCCACCCCGGACCTACTGCATCGACTTTTTGAAAGCATCTCCAGGTGACTTGTATGCACACCAAAGCTTGAGAGGCTCAGAACTGTGCAGTTCCTCATTGAAGTTGGGTGTATTTCAAAGATTTTTGGTTCTCTAATTAGTGGAGAGTCCATAGCTCGTAAAAATGCAGCCCGGATCTCAAGTCACTGGGCAAAACTGAGGATAGGAGCAGTAGCGGGTTCAGAGCTGAGCTGGTGCCTGGTTGGATGTGCTGCTCAGAGAACTGCCCCTGCCCTGAGCATGGTCACAAGCCTTTAAGTCCAGTCCTGAGTTCCCTGAGCTGGCGTTAGCTGGTGTTAGGGTGGTTGACTACCAAGAATTACAAAAGTGCTTGGAGATAGTTGAAGCAAAAGGGTGTCAAAGCTGAGGCGGAGGCGAAAGCAACCCACGTGTCTGTGGACAGATGAATGAATAAACAAACTGTGGTCTGGGAGGAAGTGGGGATGGTTAATAGGTACAAAAAATAGAATGAATAAGTTGCTTTTATATAGGAAAGGAAAATTTTTAAAAAAGGAAAAGAAAGTTAAGAATGAATAAGACCTAGTATTTGCTAGCACAACAGGGTGACTATAGTCAAAAATAATTTAGTTGCACATTTAAAAACAGCTAGTATAATTGGATTGTTTGTAACACAAAGGATAAATGCTTGAGGGGGTGGACGCGCCATTTACCTTGATGTGATTATTACGCATTGCATACCTGTATAAAAGCATCTCAGGCTGGGCGCGGTAGCTCACGCCTGTAATCCCAGCCCTTTGGGAGACTGAGGTAGTCAGATCACCTGAGGTCAGGAGTTTGAGACAAGCCTGGCCAACACAGTGAAACCTCATCTCTACTAAAAAATACAGAAATTAGTCAGGCATGGTGGTGCAGGCCTGTAGTCCTAGCTACTCGGGAAGCTGAGGCAGGAGAATCGCTTGATCCCGAGAGGCAGAGATTGCAGTGAGCTGAGATCGCATCACTGCACTCCAGACTGGGAGACAGTGCGAGACTCCATCTCAAAACAAAAACACAGAAACAAAACTCATATAATCCATAAATATATATACCAACTATGTACCCACAAAATTGAAAATAAATAATTTTTTAAAAATGTGGTCTAGCCATTCAGTGGAATATTATTCAGCCTTAAAAAGGAAGGAAATTCTGACACATGCTGCAACATGGATGAACCTCAAAGACGTTATGCCAAGTGAGATGAGCCAGTCATGAAAAGACAAATACTGTAGGATTCCACTTATGTGAGGTCCCTATAGTAGTCAAAGCCATGGAGACAGGAAGTAGAAGGATGGCAAGGGTCTGGGAGGAGGGGGGAATGGAAAGTTTTTGTTTAATGGGGATAGAGTTTCAGCTTTGCAAGATAAAAGAGTTGAGGCTATCAGTTGCACAACAATGTGAATATACTCGACACTGTGGAACTGTACACTTAGAAGTGGTTACGATGGTCAATTTGGGGGAGTTAAATGGTAACTTATGAACACAGAAAGAGTCAACAGACACTGGAGCCTCCTTGAGTTGGATGGTGGGAGGAGGGAGAGGAGCAGAAAAGATAACTATTGGGTACTGGGCTTAAAACCTGGGTGATGAAATAATATGAACAACAGACTCCTGTGGCACCTGTTTACCTGTGTAACAAACCTTCACTTATACCCCAAACCTGAAATAAAGTTAAAAAAAGGATGCTAAAGAAAATAAGAAGAAAATATTATTGGAGCACAAGGTTTTTTTTTGTTTGTTTGTTTTTTTTTTTGTTTTTGTTTTTTTTTTGAGATGGAGTCTCGCTGTGTTGCCCAGGCTGGAGTGCAGTGACGTGATCTCGACTCACTGCAAGCTCCACCTCCTGGGTTCATGCCATTCTCCTGCCTCAGCCTCCCGAGTAGCTGGTACTAAAGGCGCCCGCTACCACGCCTGGCTATTTTTTTTTTTTTTTTTTTTTTTGTATTTTTTAGTAGAGACGGGGTTTCACTGTGTTAGCCAGGATGGTCTCGATCTCCTGACCTCGTGATCCGCCCGCCTCGGCCTCCCAAAGTGCTGGGATTACAGGTGTGAACCACCGTGTCTGGCTTTGGAGCACAAGGTTTTCAGCTTTTGATACTTTGGCTGTACTAGATAGGTTGAAAAATAAAGCTCTGTTGACTATCTGACCTCTAGTTTGTTTCGTTTTAAAGGTATATATTGCTGCTGCAATGAATTGCCTTTAAATAAAAATTTCTGTTTAACATTAATACAAGATGGTAAATTTATGTTATGTTTTTAACCACAATTATGTTTTTAGTTTTTATTTTTAGTTCTGGAATACATGTGCAGGATGTGCAGGTTTGTTACATAGGTAGACGTGTGCCATAGTGGTTTGCTACACCTGTCAACCCGTCATCTAGGTATTAAGCCCAGCATGCATTAGCTCTTTTTCCTAATACTCTCCCTCCTCCCACCCCACCCACCGAGAGGGCCCAGTGTGTGTTGTTCCTTTCCTGTGTCCATGTGATCTCATTGTTTAGCTCCCATTTATAAGTGAGAACATGCGGTGTTTGGTTTTCTGTTCTTGCATTAGTTTGCTGAGGATAATGACTTCCAGCTTCATCCATGCCCAGTGGAGTGGGAACTAGCTGGTAGGGAAGCAGGAGTGGACATTGCTCAGAGCTGGGAGCCTCAGTGGTCTTGGTGCAGAGCAGGAGCACATGACAGGTGCTTGTTTTGGGAACTGGCAGTGGAGGCAGGTGACAGGCTGGGATGGAGGGGCATCTTTGCAGGCCAGCACAGGCCAGATCTGAATGGAGGTTGGGGAGCAGGTCAGCCACTGGTGGCCAGGATAGTGGTCAGGATTGTTGTCCTTGGCTTTGCAGCACCAGCAAAGATCTCGGGGCCTCTCCACCCTTGGGCTGCTTCACCTCACCTCACCTCACCTCACCTCACCTCACCATCCTTGCAGTGTTGAGTGTTTTTTCTCCTGGACAGCTGTTTGATGGAGGACGGGCCGGGAGACTGGGCTGGGGAAGGTAGCTCCAGGAATGGGTTGGAGTTTTCAGCCTGGGCCTGAATAGAGTCTTAGGAATTTGAAAACTTAAATGGTTTTCCTAGACCCTGGAATTAGGTTTTTAAATATCTTAATGCCTTTTGAGAATACAATATCTTTACTGGCTTTTTCCTGATTATAAAAACGATATGCATTCATTGCAATCATTTGTACTTGCTGTTCCCTCTGCCTAGAACTTTCTCATCTCAGATACGATCGACACAGTTGACTCCCCTTCCTTCAGGTCTCTGCTCGAATCTCCTGTTATCAGGGAGGCCTTCCGTAACCCCAATGTAAAAAATTAGCAACCGCCTCCGTAATTCCTCTGCTCCTGCTTGCTTTTTTTTCTCCATGACACTTACCATCGTCTTCTGCATATTTGTCTGTGCATTCTGCCTTCCTCCACTGGACTGTAGGCCCCACCAGGGCTGTGTAGTTCAGTGTCGTTTGTCCATGTATTCCACAAATCTTTGAGTGCCTGCTCTGTGCAGGCACTGTGCTGGGCCCTTGGGATGCATCTGTGGACAAAGTTAATGACATCGTGTGTTACTCTGTGGTAGGTGTCATGTGTAAATGCAGCAGATAAACAGCTTGGACTGATGAGTTGCAGTTTTGATCTGGGTGTTTAGGGAGCCTCGTTGAAAATGGGGCTGGATTCATTTGCTCGGGCTGCCATAACAATGTACCACACTCTGAGTGGCTTACGCAACAGAAGGTTATTGTCTCATAGTTCTGGAGTCCAAGATCAAGGTGTCAGCAGCACTGTGCTTCCTCCGAAGGTGCTAGAGAAGGATCTATTCCAGGCCTGTCTCCCAGCTTCTGGTGGTGCAGTGGTTAATACTGAGTGTCAATTCGATTGGATTGACGGATGCAAAGTATTGATCCTGGGTGTGTCCGTGAGGGAGTTGCCAAAGGAGAATAACATTTGAGTCAGTGGACTGGGAAAGGCAGACCCACCCTTAATCCGGGTGAGCACAATCTAATCAGTTGCCAGCGTGACTAGGATAAAAGCAAGCAGAAGAACGTGGAAATACCAGACTGGCTTAGCCTCTCAGCCTAAATCTTTCTCGCATGCTGGATGCTTCCTGCCCTTGAACATCGCACTTCAAGTTCTTCAGATTTGGGACTTGGACTGGCTTCCTTACCCCTCAGCTTGCAGTTGGCCTATTGTGGGACCTTGTGATCATGTGAGTTTAATACTCCTTAATAAACTCTTCTGTATATGTATATATGGCTATCCTATTAGTTCTGTCCCTCTAGAGAACCCTGACTAATACAGGTGGTTCCTGGCTCATGGCAGTGTGACTCCCGTCTTTACACGGTGTTCTCTCTGTGCGTGTGCGTGCAAGTTGCCTCTTTTTATAAGGACCGTCGTATTGGATAGGGGCCCATCCCTACTTCAGTATGACTTTAACTACATCTTTGATGACCCTATTTCCACATAAGGTCACATCCTGAGGTTCTAGGGTTAGGACTTCAACATGGGAATTTTGGGGGCACACAATTCAGTCCGTAACAGTGATATTTAAACTAACATTTGAAGGAGGCAAGGGGGCAAGACAAGCAGGTATTGGTGGGGAACGGTGTTCCCAGCAAACGATGTGGCCAGTGCAGAGGCCTTGAGGCAGGAGTGTGCCTGGTGTTGGGAGAGGCAGAGGAGGCCTGTGCACCCAGAACAGAGGGTGGAGGCCAGAGGCAGCAGGCACTCAGGTGTGAAGGGAAGTGGGTGCTACGGTGGAGGATCATAGAGGGTTTTGATCAGAGGGTGATGTGATGAGACTTACAATGTAAAATTTCTTGCACATTCAGTAAAGTCAGGTGGTACAAAGAAGGTGTCAATTAGAAAGCAAGGATCACCCCAAATCCTACCAGTCAGACAACTGCTGTGACATTTTAGTGTCTCTCGTTTCAGACTGTTTTCACATGTACAGGCGCATACACAGAAAGCAACGGTATCATATTCTACATGTTGTTTGGCAGCTTGCTTTTTTTCGCTTCACACTTTATCATGGAATCTTTAGTTGTCAGGAAATACAGATCCACACCATGATTTTATTCGACGCTGTGGATGTTCCACACTTCATTTATCTGGTTCTCTGTTGATGGGTAATTGTATTGTCTTCAGCTTTCAATATTCTAAGAAAACATTGCCGGGCATGGTGACTCACGCCTGTAATCCCAGCACTGTGGGAGGCTGAGGTGGGCAGATTGCTTGAGCCCAGGCGTTCAAGACCAGCCTGGGCAACATGGCAAAACCCCATCTCTACAAAAAACACAAAAAGTAGTCAGGCATGGTGGTGCGCACCCGTAGTTTGAGGATACAATATGTTTACTGGCTTTTTCCTGATTATAAAAACGATATGCATTCATTGCAATCATTTGTACTTGCTGTTCCCTCTGCCTAGAACTTTCTCATCTCAGATACGATCGACACAGTTGACTCCCCTTCCTTCAGGTCTCTGCTCAAATCTCCTGTTATCAGGGAGGCCTTCCCTAACCCTGATGTAAAAAATTAGCAACTGCCTCCGTAATTCCTCTGCTCCTGCCTGCTGAAGGAGGCTAAAGAGGGAAGATCTCTTGAGCCCAGGAGGTTAAGGCTGCAGTGAGCCAAGATCGCACCACTGCACTCCAGCCTGGGCAACAGAGCAAGACCCTGTCTCAAAAAAAAAAAAAAAAAAAAGGAAAAAAGGAAAAGAAACCACTGCTGTGAGCATCATCATGTATACATCTTTACACACTTTTCCAATTAGTTCTTAAGATAAATTCTCAGAAATAGACTTGCTGGACTAGGCAGTCTGCACATATTAAATTTTGATGCATATTGCCAAATCGCTCTCTAGAAAGGCTGAAGCAGTCCACATTCTCTCTAGCAATGCATCAGCGTGCCAGCTTGCTTCTCTCCTCCATAATGCAGGCTGTTACCAGTCTTTATTGTCTTTGCCCAACTGATAGGTAAAGAGTATCTTCATTAAAGGTGCATTTCTCTGGTTGTTCATTGGCATTTGGGCCTTTAAATGAGGTTCTCTTTGCACGTCTTTCTCTGGTCCTCTCCTGCAGCAGTCTCAGGGCTGAGCTGAGAATAGTAATAATACTCCACAATTATAGAGTGCGTGCTGTGTGCCGAACATTGTGTGAGGAGACGACACAGTGTCTCTCGTTTAATCTCTGCAGCAGTTGTATGAGGTGGGTACTGTAAGGATCCCCATTTTACAGATGAGGAAAATAAAGCTTAGAGAAGTTCATTGACTTGCTCAAGGTCACACAGCTAGCAAGAGTTTTTCCCTCCCTGGGGGTGGGCATGTGCACCCCCAGCCACGGTCTGCTCTGTTCTGGGTCTGGGTTAGAGAATGACTCTGTGGTCTCTCCCATTGAAGTGCCCATTCACAGGCTTTGCTTGCAGGGCAGAGTGAGCTCTGTGGACAGAGCCACAGTCAGAGCCACCTGTGACCTGTAACATTTTAATAATAAAAAAACTCAAAAAGTTAAAATTCCATGATGAGCCATATTCCATTTTCTCCACCAGTGAGGATAATATTTTTCTTAATACTGAGTGACATTTTCTTACCGCATTTCCTCTTTTATCACGTCCTGGATCATTTCCTTGTGGTTTTGATACCATTTTTGCTTTGTGTTGACTATGCTGTTTTTCTGTTGTTTGTTTCTGACAGCCAAGTGTGTGGTTGTCATACATCTTCTCTGTTAATTAAGTTAGTGTATACCACTGGTTTAAAATCAATTTCTTATTTACTTTGAAATTTTGGTGGGAGGAAGTCGATGCCTTAAAATAAGTACCTTGTTCAAAAACTGACCGTTATAACAGCCGGCTGTCCTACTTCGTTTGTTTTATACGCCTCTTGAGCCTTTTTGGTTTCTTCATAAAACACAGTGTATTAATGCCTTGAGTTCTTGCCTAGATCTGGTATAAAGTTTAACCTTCTGAATACTTCCCAGAAATCCTGAACCTGCAACTGTTCTATTTTGTTCGTTGTAGTTTAGATTGACAGCCTTCAGGTTCCTCTACTCTGTCTTCCAATTGTATTCAGTCCCCCCGAGAGGAAAACAAGATATACCTGTAGAATGTGTACGCTATCAGTCCGGATAAACCAGCAGTGCTGTGGAAACAGTCTCCAAAACTCAATGGCTTTCTGCATGTGACTTCTGACTCTCACCGGCAGATCTTACCCTTCGTCTCTCTCCTGTACCTTTTGCATCTCGTCTGGCTCTGGGACGTGTGCTTGTCTGGATCCTGCTTTTCGTTCTTCCATCATTGTTTTGGGTTTGCCAGTGCCAGAAGGCATGCCTGCAGACAGACCAGTTGTGTGGTGGTTCCATGCCCACATGTCTGCATGACTCAGCCAACGCTGATGGAGCACTCACTGCCATGTGCTGAGCACCGTGCTGGATGTTGGGATACTAAGAGAAATACGGCAGTCAGTCATGGCCCTCTAGCAACTCCGTCTACAAGGGGAAGTAGTTTTGTACATAAATGACTATCCAGTGGCATGTGAAGGGCTACTGTAGAGGACTGCAGCGATGATACAAAGAGGACAGTAACTGTTGGTGGATGTAGAACCGCAGAACTGTGGGGGATGTTTGAAGATGGATATGAGATGGAACATTCTTTTAATGCTAAAGGGGAGCCTCATTTCAGTTATCTATTGCGCATAACAAATCACCCCGAAACGGAATGGTTTAAAACAGTAATGGTTTATCATTTCTCATGATTCTGCGGGTCAGGAATTTGGACAGGTCTCGGATGGGTAATTCTCCTGCTCCATGAAACTCAGCTGGGGTCACTGACTTGGCTGCGTTCAGCTGGCTCCAGGACTGGGCTGGAAGGCTGAGGCTGTTTCACACCCCCTCCTATCTTGGTGTTCCACCGCATGCCCTCCCTCTCTCTTCCCAGGTGGCCAGCTTGGATTTCCTTATAGTAGGACTTCATGTGGGGCTGCTGGCTTCTGAGGGGAATGAAACAGGAGCTAGCAGCCCTCATAAGATCCGGGGCTCAAAAGTTGTCTCTGCTGCATTCTGCTGGTCAGAGAAAATCACAAGGCTAGTCTGCAAGGGGCAGGAGGAAATAGGGCTGCCCATTGATGGGTGGTGAAATAGCAGAGACATTGACATTGATGGTGGTTGTCTTTGGAGATTAGGAGCTACCATAAGCACAAAATGTTTGAAGGTAATGGAGAGAAAAGATAGAATTACTTGAGAAAACTCTCAGAGAAGACTAGGATCAATGATAATCATAATAGACATAATAGGTAACTAAAATTTAATGTGCGCTTATGTCAGGCGTTCTTCTAGGGAGTTGATATGTATTAATTGTATCAAGCCATTTAATCCTGATAACCCTATCCAGTACAATTATAAGGCGATGAAGTAACTCACCTTAGGTCACATAGCTGATAACTGAGAGAGGAGAGATTCACACTCCAGTGCATCCTTGCGCAGGGAGAATGGCGCCGCTTCCACTGAGACGGGTGGGAACGGGGAGTGATGGCTACAGGTTTGGGTGCGTGCAGGTAAGGGGGCGGGAGAACGATGCTATTGAGGAAGTTGATGTCTGGTAGCTTTTTTCTTTTTTTCTTTTCTTTTCTTTTCTTTTTTTAAGAGACAGGGCCTCTATCTGTCACCTAGGCTGAAGTGCAGTGGCATGGTCATCTCCCACTGCAGCCTTGAACCCCTGAGATCAAGCAGTTCTCCTGCCTCAGCTTCCCAAAGTGCTGGGACCACAGGCATGAGCCACTGTGCCTGGCCACATTTTTCTTTTTGATGGTGGCATGGTCATCACTTAAGTGAGATGGGGCAGGAGCAGGTCAGTTTCCATGAAAAAAGTAGTTTATAATTATAGTAGCTGTGAATCACAGAAGAAGGAACAGAGCAGGAGGCTGTGAAAGGACTGTTGAGTGGGCCAGGCCTGGGGGAGGTGAGGACCTTTTGTGTACAGCAGCAGCCTCCCTGTTGGGGGGTGATAGCCTCGTGTCGGGGTAGGGAAAGCGCATCATGGGGCCGATCCCAAAGTGGCTCTCTCAGCCCACAGTGGGAGTCTAATAGATCTATTTTCTGCCCAGCTGCTGTGTTTGCCTCAGTCTCACAACACTTCCCCCAGTAGCTTTCAAAATGCAGCATTTCCGTCATAGACTTCAAAAGAAGAACGCCGAGATCTCCTGGCGTGGAGCCTTCCTATGTTCTTTGACCTTTAATTGGGTGCCTTCCAAGTGCCAAACTTCAAGTCTTGAGACTGTGCCGAGGACAACAGGAGCAACTTAGAATGAGATTTTAACCACCCAGTGTGTGCCTAGAGGAGACCCCACTCTGGTGGGCAAGAGGATGTGGGCATTGACCGTCACCCAGATCCAAGTGAGGGACAGATGGCTCCTGCTTCTTGGGCTGTACTGTCCGATGGCCTGCAAGGGGCCCTTCTGTCAGAACTGAACAGGGAGAGGCTATGAGGCCATGGGGGAAAGACACATTTAGTGTCCCATTCATCTCTTTTCATGGCCTATGTTGTGTGGAGTTTGCAGTGCTTTTAGAATTTCTGAGCATTCTCATCATTTATGTTCCTGGAGACTTTGCTTCATAATAGTTTGATCTCTTTGGAAAATCCGACGACACTACCACATGTGTTTCTAGTCCTACAGAGCCTTAGAAAGTGTTTCTGGAGAAAAGCACATGCAATACGGAAAGAGCAGCTTTACTCCCAGTGGCTGCAGATACACTTCTGTGAGGTGCCTGCCATGGCAGCCTGGGCTGCAGCCTGGGCTCCAGCCTGGGGTGTCTGGGAGGTTCAACCCTTTGCTGGTGTTGGAAACATTTTAGCATGTATTTAAAAATTTTTTATTTTTGTGCCTGGGCACAGTGGCTCATGCCTGTAATCCCAGCACTTTGGGAGGCTGAGGCAGGTGGATCACCCGAGATTAGGAGTTTGAGACCAGCCTGGCCAACATGGTGAAACCCCGTCTCTACTAAAAATACAAGACATTAGCCAGGCATAGTGGCGAGTGCCTGTAATCCCAGCTACTTGGGAGGCTGAGGCAGGAGTTTCGCTTGAACCTCGGAGGCGGAGGTTTCAGTGAGCTGAGATAGTGCCACTGCACTCCAGCCAGGATGATGGAGTGAGACACCATCTCAAAATAAATAAATACATAAATATATAAAATAAAATTTATTTTTGTAGAGATGAGGTCTCACTATGTTGTCCAGGCTGGTCTCGAACTCCTGGCCTCAAGTGATACTCCTGCCTCAGCCTCCCAGAGTGCTAGGATGATAGGTGTAAGCCACTGTGCCCAGCCTAGTGTATATTTTTTGACACAGTATTTACACTATCTCCTCTGCTCCAGGGCACAAATTCTGTTTCTCCTGGACCACAGTGGCCCAGTCAGCCTTTGACCAGTTGGAGTTGGGCTGACACTCTAATTCCTGTTTGATTCACCCTGTGTTGGAGTAATTTTTTGACACATTTCAGAGCTTGTTCATGTTAAGGGACCAGTAGTCTGTCTTTTGCGCTCCAGTCCTGGGAACTGACCTGATCCCACACAGGTGTGACATTTGGAATTGAAAATTGTTAGTCCTTGAGAGAACTGTTCAAAGAGGGGTCGGGTCGGATTAAGAGGCATAGTTGCTTTCTGATCCTCACAAATGAAGTTAGGTTTACACCTTTTGCCCCAGCAGTTCAGCTCTTAGGAATGTATCAAGTTACACCTCTTTGACAGTTAAATCTGCTTACATTTATAAAGAGATTTGTGAATGGATCTTCTAATCCAGAAAAAAGTAATGTTTCTAACTTAATGTAAATTTAAATAAATTCTAATTACGACCAAACTTTCCAGACATATTTCGTGCCGAAATAATTGATAACCAACAGTCGGAGTTAAAAATTATCATAACAAAGTAGACATTTTTCTCCATTCGTAAAATGTGGGTTAGGTTATTTGCAGGCTTTTTCTGGGAAATAAACATAAAGACCCTTTGTCCTATGCAGGTTGGGCCTCTGTGCGTGCCATAAACCCCCACTCCCTTTTTCTAATGGTGGGAGCCCCGTTGGCGTCATCTTTTTATTCCACAATGTCTGACACAGTGTACTGCGTGAGAGATGAATGCATGTATGTGTAGACAAATGGTACTTTCCCTAGTTGTGTATGGTCATGATTTGTGGTATTATTTAAGTCTTGATGTTTAGTTGATTGTCAAGAGGGAATGAATTAATATACAGCAGAATTTTAGAATTATATTAAGGTCATTTGGTTAAAAAAGGATGTGTGAGAACTTTTGTTTCAGCACTTTGGGAGGCAGAGGCAGGCAGATCATTTGAAGTCAGGAGTTTGAGACCAGCTTGGCCAACATGGTGAATCCCCATCTCTACTAAAAATATAAAAATTAGCCAGATGTGGTGGCGGGTGCCTGCAATCCCAGCTACTCGGAGGGGCTGAGGCAGGAGAATCACTTGAATCTGGGAGGTGGATGATGCAGTGAGCCGAGATTGTGCCACTGCACTCCAGCCTGCGTGAAGACAGTGGGATAGTAATAAGCTAAACCGGGGGAGAGAAAGAGATTTAAATGACAGTCCCAGGCAAGGCTGTCATCACGGGATGTATGTGAGACTGTTAAGCTCCTGAGTCATAGAACTTTTCAGCTGGGAAGTTATATAAATATTCATATATATGTCAGTTTCCACTTCTGTGGCCCTGACAAGATGCCTCAGGGCCTGCAGTTTGGGGATCCAGGCTGTAGGAGTTGAAGACTGTTCCTTTAGGGTATAGCCAACAGGATGAATTTCAGCCTTTTAATCATTCTGTTGGAGATTCAAATTTTTGGGAGAGAGCCTGGGGCTTGGGATAGTAGCCCATCCCTTGGTCAGGAGAGAATGAGCATCCTGAGTGACGGATCCCGTGGATCCGGTGCCATGGTGGAAGGAGTGTACCCAAGGCAAGACTGGGGTGGGGGTGGGCGCCAGGCAGGCTGAACCTGCAGATGTCCCCTCTTGTGGCCCACGCCTGTGAGTCACATGCCCAGTTATGCTCAGCATACACACACAGGCACATGCATAATCATTAACATGCATGTATCCAGAGGATGACAGTCGTGCAAAGACAAGGAAAGACAAATATGTATTCACAGATGTCACAGGAAAATACAAAACATAGATGCATGAGTACAAGCGTATAGGTTAACAGCAATATATGCAGAGATGCACATACAAGGAAATGTGTGCATGAATACAGACACAGTGACTCATGAGTCTGCACCCATAGCGAAATGCAAGGTTGCTTGGAGAGGAAGGAAGGCTGAGTAGAAGAAGTGGACAAAGAGAGAATAAGGGACAGTAGAGATAAGGAGGTGGCAGCAAATGACCCTGGAACACCAGTTGAGTCCACAGGTACATGTTTTTAGGAAAGTTGGCTGGGTGCAGTGGCTCACGCCTGTAATTTCAGCACTTTGGGAGTCTGAGGTGGGCAGACCACCTGAGGTCAGGAGTTTGAGACAAGCCTGGCCAATGTGGCGAAACCCTGTCTCTACTAAAAATACAAAAATTAGCTGGGTATCCTGGCATGAACCTGTAGTCCCAGCTACTTGGGAGGCTGAGGCCGGAGAATTGCTTGAACCCAGGAGGCAGAGGTTGCAGTGAGCCGAGACCGTGAGACCATGCCACTGCACTCCAGCCTGGGCCAAAGAGCGAGACTTCATCCCCCCCGCCCCGAAAAAAAAAAAAAAAAAAAAAAAAAAGAAGAGGAAGAAGAAGAAGAAGAAGAAGAAGAAGAAGAAGAAGAAGGAAGAAGAATAAGAAAGAAGAAGAGGGGGAGGGGGAGGAGGAGGAGGAAGAGGAGGAGGAGGAGGAGGAAGAGGAAGGAGGAGGAGGAGGAAGAGGAAGGAGAAGGAGGAGGAGGAGGAGGAAGAGGAGGAAGAGGAAGGAGAAGAAGGAGGAGGAGGAGGAGGAGGAGGAGAAGGAGAAGGAGAAGGAGAAGGTAGTAGCCCAAGTTATATTTGTTCCTTTGTTGCTGTGCCCTCGGCTCAGTTCCTTGCCAGTGTGTTCACTAAGTTCACTTGATTAGGACCGTGTGGTGCCTCACTTGGCAGTGTCTCTGGTTTGTTCAGTCCTTGTTTTTCTTGATCTGCAGCAGCCTCCTCTCGCCTCTCCTGCTCATTGCCTGTCTCTTCTGTTACCATATGGCTCTGGCAGTGTGGTCATTCCCTATATGGGGAACTGCGTTGACCTGTTTTATGCCCCTGTGTCTTTGTACATGCTGTTCTTTCTGCGTGGAATGCACTTCTCTTCCTCATTTGCTTGATTCTGTACCTCCCTCAGGAAGACTTCTAGAAATCCCAGAATGGTTTGGATGCTCACTGTCCCTGTGCGTCCCTATTGTAACTCCTACCACTGTGTTATGATTGTTCCTAACTAGCTTTTTGAAGACAGAGATTGTGCCTTATTCACTCTTAAAGCCCTCCCACCTAGCACTGGGCCTGGCAGAGAGTAGGCCCTCAATAAATGTTGGTTGAATCATTAAGTGGGTGGGTGTAGAGAGGAATGCTTTTATGAGTTAACAATTTAATAGGTAAATGATTATATGAATGATCAAATAGACTAGAATTAATAGCAACTTGGTGTATTAGTCCGTTTTCACACTGCTGATAAAGACATACCTGAGACTGGGTAATTTATAAAGAAAAAGAGGTATAATGGACTCACAGTTCCGTGTGGCTGGGGAGGCCTCACAATCATGGTGGAAGGTGAGAGGCATGTCTTACATGGTGGCAGACAAAAGAGAATGAGAGCCAATCAAAATGGGTTTCCCCTATAAAACCATCAGGTCTTGCAAGACTTATTCACTCCCACGAGAACAGTATGGAGGAAACCACCCCCACGATTCAGTGATCTCCAGCGGGTTCCTCCCACAACACATGGGAATTGTGGGAGCTACAATTCAAGATGAGATTTGGGTGGGGACACAATCAAACCGTATCACTTGGTGAATTCAGTACTGTGGCTTCTCCCTGGACTTGTAAGCTGCTTCATAAAGCTGGGTTTCTTTTTATCTTTCTCTGCCCCTTAGCTGCTTTCTCCTGAATCCTAACTCAGAATGCCTTTTCACACCTTCTCTCGTTTCTTGAAGACCATAACCACTCTCTTGGCTTCAGGAGTCACCTCCATGTGGTTGAACCTGGAACTACATCTTCATCCCAGATCTGTTCCATGAACTAAATCCCTGTGGGTGATGAGCTGTCATTTTAAACCCACTGCTGACTTTGGGAGGCCAAGGCAAGTGGATCACTTGAGGTCGGGAGTTCAAGACCAGCCTGGTCAACATAGTGAAAACCTGTCTCTACTAAAAATACAAAAATTAGCTCGGTATAGTGGTGGACACCTGTAGTCCCACCTATTTGGGAGGCCGAGGCAGGAGAATTGCCTCAACCCAGGAGGTGGAGGTTGCAGTGAGCTGAGATCGCACCACTCCACTGCAGCCTGGGCAACAGAGCCAGACTCCGTCTCAAACTGCCTCCCCTCAGTGCTGTCAGTGCCTGAGTTCCCTGCATGTTGATTCCCTCTCTGTTGGGATAAAAAGAGTTTGTCTCTGATTATAAATGATTCTCATTTGTAGGTACTTTGGAAAGTACAGAAGTATATTTAGTAGAAAATAATCATCTTTATTTCTGCCAATAATAATAACCATTACGTAAACAGTTTGATATGCATCTTCCTAGTGTTTCAAAATAAGTATACAAGACTTCACTTTTTTCATAAAATGGGATCATGCTATGTATACAATTTACATCTTGCAGTTTTCATTGTATTATAAACATTTTCATGCCGTGATATACTTTCACCCTGCTGTGCCGTCATCGCCACCATCCATCCCACGACACTTTTCATCCTGCAAAATAGAACCTCTGCACCCACAAGCAGCTCCTCATTTCCCCTCTCCCCCATCCCCTGGCAACCACCCTTCTACTTTCTGTCTCTATGAATTTGACTCCTCTAGGTACCTTCTATGAATGGAATCATCTAGTATTTCTTTTTGTGCCTTCGCATAACAACCTCGAGTTTCACTCATGTAGCGCGTGTCAGAATTTCCTTCCTTTTTGAGGCTGAGTGATACTCCACTGTGGGTATGTGCCACCGGTTGTTTATTCATTCATCAGCCAGTGGACAGTTGGTGAGTTGCTTCTGCCTTTTGGCTGTTGTGAATTACAGTGATTTATTTTTCACTTCTGTTTTTAATACCAGACTGTGGACAGTGGGGGTCAGGGACAGTGTTTGACTTACCTCTGTTTCCTCGAAATCTGATGGTGTCTCTGGCACATAGCAGGACACCGATCGGTGTTTGAATGAAGACATGGCAGAGTCCGTAGTGGGTGCTTCAGAGGAGGGCTGTGTGGGGGGGGACTTAATCCGAGGCCTGCTGCTCTCTCTGGTGCCAGCAGCCTCTTGAGCAGTGTGGCTTGCATGCCCCGGGACGTTACTGTCTCCCTGCCCCCCTTATCCTCAGCCCCTGGGTCCCCCTTCCAGATGCCCCTCACATCTGCTGCTTTTCTTTCCCTGCCTTCTCTTTGGTCCTCCCCACCTCATCTGAGATCATTTAGTTTTTCTGCAGTGCGGGAAGCTTCCTGCAGTTCTTGCACAAGCACCTTCCCTTGAAGCTTCAGTTGCTCTGAGTGGGCCAGGTGCGTCTCCAGGAGCGGCAGAGGCTTCCATGAGCCTGGAGGGTGGCCTGAGACAACATCCAGAGGGGTGACCCAAGTGGAAAACTGCCTGTGGCATTGTTGGGACGGGGGTGCCACAGAGGCGGAGGAATTATCTGACAGACAAGGAGGAGGAACCAGACCTTTTTTGGCCAGAGAACAGGAGCCTGAGGAGTTCTCCCAGGCTATTGTAGAGAGCCTGCCCTTTGGCAGGGGGTGGCTGTTAAGGATGCCAGCTTGTTCCATAAAATCCACACTACTTAGTTTGGCAGTTCAGGTCTTCTGTAGTCTAACCCCAGTACCCACCCAATCTCCATCGTGTCCCTCCAGGAATGGCCTACACTACGATTTAGCCATGCCCCGTGAGGCCTTCTGTTCTTTCTTTAGTATCTTACTTACGCTGTTTTCCCCAAAGGGAGTGCCTGCCCAGGTTCCTCAATTTTCTAAATTCTGGCCATGTTCGGAGCAAAGTTTAGCTCTTATTTTTACCACTCTGCTTCATATTCTTTCAGCAATTTCTGTCTACCACTGTATATTTATTTGCTGTTGTTAGAAGTCAATTTTTATTATTATTCTAACTTTTGGTGCGTATATCCTTTCTCCTTAAATAGCTTCCTAGCCTCTTGCTAGCATTTTGCACCTAGAAATATTACTGTTGATTACTAAACATAATATTTCGTTGAAACTAAGATGCCATCAGTAGTGTGATGCACCATTTATTTTCTATACTTCTGTGAAAGATCGTGAAGAAAAAATACTGCCATTTAAACCATATGCACCGATGACTGTAGATTCACCCTGATATCAGGTATCTTAAAATGTGAAAGAAAAGGTCTTAGAATGGATGAATCACAATAGATATGAAGTAAGTGCTTGTTTAGTTTATTTATTTTATTATTTATATATTTGTATTGTATGGAAGATAGATGAGAACATTTATAAGCATGGCAAGAAAAGACCTTACCATTTTATTACTTAAACGTTTCCAATTACATTCTTGTTGAGTCTCTGCTTGGGAATGTGGATCGCATAGCTTCCTTTTTGAATTCAGCACATTTACTTGTAATATATGTTCTTTCTTTAGGAAGCTTCCCTCGTTTTATTTCACCTGTTTTCTTTCATATTTTGTTTTTTTGCTGTAGATTTTAAAGCTTTTTTGTGTCCTTTTTTTTTTTTGGCAGTGTTTTATATAGGAGGGATGACACTTCTTAAAAAATGTATCTTTTTATAATTGCATATTTTTATCATTGCTTGTTCCTATTATTATTGTGCTTGAAAAGAAGAGATGAAGCTGCACTTACTTATTATTTATCTTTTTTGTTTGTTTGTTTTTGAGACAGAGTCTTGCTCTGTCATCTAGGCCAAAGTGCAGTGGTGTGATTTCAGTTCACTGCAGCCTCCACCTCCCGGGTTCAAGTGATTCTTGTGCCTCAGCCTCCTGAGTAGCTCGGACTACAGGTGTGCACCATCATGCCTGGCTAATTTTTGTATTTTCAGTAGAGACGAGGTTTTACCATGTTGGCCAGGCTGGTCTCGAACTTCTGGCCTCAGGTGATCCGTCTGCCTCTGCCTCCGAAAGGGCTGGGATTGCAGGCATGAGCCACCGTGCCTGGCTACAGCCTCTTTTAAAACGAGTGATTTGGAACAGGCTTTTGAAACAACAAAATGTGATCACTTCTCATCTTAAAAGAGAGCTGACTCATCTGTCCTTATGGATGACTCCATCACTTGGTGGTAGGAGAATATTCTGACTATTCAGTCTAGACTCACTTGCTCCTTATTTGCCTCCAGGCCTCTCCTTGCCAGGCTTTCTCCTTATTGGATGTTACTTACCAAGGGTTTCCATTCATTAGGGGTGGTGATATTTATTTTAAAGGTCTTCTAGAACCTTCTAGCTAGAACACGTCCTCAGGATCTGAAAATCTCAAGATGATCACAAAGTAACAGGTGATCAGAGGCAGAGCTAGTGTCTCCAATGCCAAGTACAAACTTCAGTGCATGAAAAATACATTTTTAGACTTGAGTATGCGTATTTTGTTAAAGAGGCCTCGTTAGGCAATTGTTGTATTAGCAGCTGGTTAGAACTTCAGGCCTTGAGAATTCACATCAGCCCTTCACAGCTCCTGCTGCATAGAGATGAATGACCTTTATGAGCACCAATTTGATATGCAGAGTCCTCACTTTATTTCTGGGAACTACATTTTTCCTGATTTTTACTGGCTGAGAAGAACAGGAACAAGAAAACATGTTTGTTTGTGCTCTCAAACCCATTTCCCCTTAGGGTTCCTGATTATTAGTATACTGCTGTCTTGCCTTAGCCTGATTTCTTTGATGTGCCTCATCTTGTTTAGATCCAGAATCCCGGATTCTTATTTTTCCAGGCCATGTTATTAATAATTACACGAACCTAGCTGGCATTGTTTTTGAAAGCTTTGCCACATGTCAGTCCAGTGGCTCTTGACCTTGTGCAGATTATAATCACCTGGGAAGTTCTAAAATCCCAGACCGTACTCAGCCACACTGAGTCAGAACCTCTGGGGGTGGATCCAGGCATGGGTAAAGTGCCAGGGGCTCTGACCTGCGGCTAGAGTTAGTGCCTTCCGTGCGTTCACCTGTGCAGTTCACATAACCACCCTGTGTGTTCTTTTCCTCATTTTATAGACAGAATCACTGAGGACAGGGTTGGTTAACCCAGCATTCATGGAGATTCCAATCCAGATTGTTCGATTCCAAAGGCGATTATTTTAGTATTTCTTTAGTTAACGCACTGGAGCCAGACTATTTGGTTAAAACCAAGCAGTTGCATTCCGTAGTATTTATAAAGGTAACTCTTTAATGGTCATTTATGAAGTGCTTTTAAACCCCTGGCTGATGCTTAGATATCTGTATTACGTTCTTTTCTTGTATAGTTTTCTCATCATGATGTATAGAATTTCTGTTGGTTCAGGAGTATTTGCCCCATTAGCATTTTTATGAACTCAGATTGTCCCTGAATGATCTTAGAGGAGTGACTGGTTAAGTTTTGGGTACTTTATAAGAATCTGTGCTCATTTAAAATCACTGGTTTTGTGGGGAAAGCAGGTGTCATCAGCTGACAAGTGGGTTTATAGCTTAAGCCAGCATGATTGGGGATCAGCTCGCTGAACTGCAGAGACAGACATAGGCAGTGCCAGGGCCAGCCTGTGTGTGCAGACCATTCAGAGAGAACATGTGGGGAAGGGATGGCAACTGTGCACTCAAGGAAACGCCCAAGAAAGGGAAGGGAAAAAGTGGCAGGCGGGAGCAGGGTCGAGGAGAAACTGTGCTAGGGAGAGAGGACCACTGATGTTTGAAGGTGAGAGAGAAGATCTAAAGAAGTGGGAGAGGCAAAGACGTGGATGGAGGGAAGTGTCTGTGAACCCTGAATCCTGTGATGCCCTGTCCAGGATTCAGGTTCCTCCAAAGGGAGGGTGCGATTGGGCATGGTGGCTCACGTCTGTAGTCCCAGCACTTTGGGAGGCCGAGGCAGGAGAGTCGCTTGACCCCAGGAGGCGGAGGTTACAGTGAGCCGAGGTCGCACCACTGCATTCCAGCCTGGGTGACAGAGTAAGACTCTGTCTCAAAACAAAACAAACAAAAAACCAGAAGAGAGGGTGCATAGGATGGGGAGGGGAAGGGCGGGCCTGGCCTTATGTATGAAGGAGTAGGTAGGGAGGTAACTGGTGACAGCTGGGCCAAGATGAGGGCAAGGTGGTCGGGGACCTCATGTGACATGATGCTGATAACTTCAGGAGGGTAGAGAGAGCGTCTGATGAAAGTGTGGCGAGGTGGTCAGGGACCTCGTGACATGATGCTGATAACCTCAGCAGGGCAGAGAGAGCGTCTGATGAAAGGTTTCAGCCCCCGGGGAGGTCCAGAGCCCTGGAGCCACAGTGAGGTGGGAACCCTCCTACCAAGACATAGGTGCAGGACTGGGCCAGCGCTGGTGGGCCTCGGCCGCCTTTGCTGTCAGTGGTGCCTGGGAGCGGCATGGAAGATGCGTCCCTTTTCCAGCAAACCGAATTTATGTGAGGGTTGCCCTGAGCGTGGAAGATAAACTTGAAGTGATTATTCTTGTACCAAATAGTCTTTAAATGACAAGAGTCCCCTAGGCCATCTTAATAGAATTTGTATTCCAGAGGTGGGTTTCCACACAGCTCTTCCGGAATTCATCTCACTGTACACTTAAATGAAGGCTCTCAACTCCTTCTCCTTTCTTGAAAGACAAGGAAGGCTGGAAGGGAAATTAGAGGCAGGCTTTCCTTTTCTGACCAGCTTAGTTGAGTGGCTTTCAAACTTTGTTAGGCAGATCTGTTAGATGTGTGCTTGCAAATTTGATAGATACTTAGTTTTTGAAATTTTATATATATTCTGAAATTTTTTACAATTATAGTAAAAGATCGAATGTATTACTACATGAGTATTCATAAGTATACAACGGATTTTCACAAACTGAATGGCTGTATAACAACACCAATATCAAGAAACAGAACATGACCTGCCCCTCAGAAGCTCTCATGTCCTCTTCCAGTTACTGCCATTCCGCAGCTGAAATACTAAATCAGCACATGCAATCCTGCCGTACACACATTTTAACACAATGGAGTCCACCAAGTGTTAGCTTGTGGTGCCGGGGGGTAACTTGCTCCTGTGCAGATCTGAAATAAGGTGACCTCAGCCATCTTCTTGAAAATTTGGCACTGACTAGGAAGGTTGTGGGGCTTGGCACTGACTTGAAGTCAGGTGTATTCACTGCTCTCATGACATTGCGTGAACTGCGCCTGGCCCCTGCTGGGATTGCTTCAGATGTATTAGAGTGTGTGACCCACCTGTGGGTCTCCGAGAGCCTGGCGTGTCATAGGCAGTCCTGGGTTCTGTTGTAGGTCCTTAGTGCTCCTGGGGTCTGCACTCATGCGAAGCCACAATACTGTTTGGTGACTTTAGGAATTTTTTAACCTTGAGGCAAACATTTCCTGGTACTCTCCTGTTAAGCTTGAGCCAGATTGGGTCTTTGTTCACTCAGGTGGTTGACGCTTGAATACTGGTTTAGGTGTTTGTGGAGTCCTGCAGGCTGACACTGGAACCCTGTCTCTTCACTAGCTGTTTGCTGAGAGACAACAGAATAGGCTTTTTTTCTCCACTGTGGGGCATGGGAAGAAAATATTAGAACTTCCATTTACTTGAAAAAGTACTGATTTTGTATTTAAAAATAAAAATTAAAGTTTACTAATACCTAATATGTGGGTCGATCCTGACATTATCACTTGGTCTATATGACAGAACATTTTGTGTCACATTGAAGAGTAAAGTGTCCTGAGGACAGACAAATCCCATGACATGGAGGGGTTGATGGTGAGTTTGTCACTTTTTTATCTTTCAGTGACTTGGGGTAGATGAAGGTAATGACTGCTCTGTTAAGTGAATTTTCAAATTATAGAAATATTTCCAGGTTTTATATAAATAAATTTTCCCTTAGTAGACAAATGGCTCAAAACGATTTTTTCGAGAGGGTGGAGACTTGTAGATTAGAGATAGTTTTAATAGTGCAAACACAAACAGATAAGAAATGACAGCTCTTACTCCTAGTATGAGCTCTTTGTCAACCTCATGACCCCATAAAAACAGTATAGACCCCATAAACCACTGCACTGTCATGGTACAATGTCCCTTTCTTTTGCTTGGCTATAGGGAGAGGTCAACCTCATTACCCCATAAAAACGGTGACAGTATCTATTGGTTTGCAAGGGCCGTGTGACAAGGTACCCCAGACGGGGTGGCTTAAATGACAGAAGTTTACTCTCACGGTTTTGGAGCCCAGAAGTCCAAAATCAAGGTGTCAGAGGGGCCATGCTCCCTCTGATGTCTCCAGGGAGGATTCTTTCCTGCTTCTTCCGTTTGCCTGGCTGGCCTGGGCATTTGCTGGCAGGCCTGGGCACTCCTTGGCCTGTAGCTGCATCACCCCAGCCGCATGGCTATCTTCAACCTGTGTGTTCACACTGTCTTCCCTCCATGCAAGTCTGTCTCTGTGTCTGAATTCCCCCCTTTTCTTGAGGACACCAGTCATGCTGGATTATGGCCCACACCAATGACTTCACTTTACCTTGATTGCCTCTAGTAAGGCCCTATTTCCAAGTAAGGTCGCATTCTGAGATAGTGGGGGTTAGGACTTCAAAATACCTTTTTTGGGGGGCACAATTCCTCCCATGGGATTAATCACATGTGATAAGAAGCTGGTCCCTGAGGCCGGGTGCAGTGGCTCACATCTGTAATCCCAGTACTTTGGGAGTCTGAGGCAGGTGGATCGCTTGAGTCCAGGAGTTTGAGGCCAGCCTGGGCAACATGGCGAAACCCCATCTCTACAAAAAAATACAAAAATTAGCTTGGTGTCGTGGTGCGTGCCTATAGTCGCAGATACCTGGGAGGATGAGGTGGGAGGATTGCTTGAGCCCAGGAGGCAGAGTTTGCAGTGAGCCGAGATGGTGCCACTACACTGCAGCCTGGGCAACAGAGTGAAACCCTGTCTCAAAAAAAAAAAAAAAAAAAAAAAAAAAAGTGGCCCCGGAATATTGAGATTCAGATGCATCAAAATGACTGAAGTATAGTTTACATCTACAGTTATTAACAAGGAATGTCAGAAAAGTTTTGTTTCGCCTTCAGATGTTAGCAAGTATAATTATGAGGTCATTTATTGCATGTTTTCGTCATTCTTTTTTTTTTTTTTGAGACGGAGTCTCGCTCTGTCACCCGAGCTGGAGTGCTGTGGCCGGATCTCAGCTCACTGCAAGCTCCGCCTCCCGGATTCACGCCATTCTCCTGCCTCAGGCTCCCGGGTAGCTGGGACTACAGGCGCCGCTACCTCGCCCGGCTAGTTTTTTGTAGTTTTTAGTAGAGACGGGGTTTCACCGTGTTAGCCAGGATGGTCTCCATCTCCTGACCTCGTGATCCGCCCGTCTCGGCCTCCCAAAGTGCTGGGATTACAGGCTTGAGCCACCGCGCCCGGCCTCGTCATTCTTTTAAAACTTGGTATTGTGTATGTTTTGTAAGATTCTTCATATGAAAACAGGAGTCTGTCTGTATAATTTTAAAGCATAGTGTATGTGTGGAGGTGTGCTTGGGAATTTTTTTATTAATGGAGTATGGACCCAGGTAGTGTGAGACCACCCCCTGGGCTGGCCGCTTGGTGGGGTCAGGTACATGCAAACCCCAGCTCCACATCTTACTAACATTCAGCCTTTTTCGGGTTTTTCAACCTCTGTAGCTTCAGTTTTCTCATCTGTAAAGTGGGTGGTTGGGGAAATTAAGTGATGTACTGACGGAAGGTGCTTCGCTCAGAATTTGGCATATAGTTGGCATTCAGTACATAGAAGCCATCATGGATGCTAGTAAGTTAAGTTTTTTTCCGTGGTAGCTTATTTTATTAACATTTCATCTTGGGTCAGCTGGTCAACATGGGGCTGCAAATTACCCAAGAAACTCAGCTGCTCAACTGGATGGACAGTGGTTCTACACTAATGGACTTACAATGGAAGGGAGCTAGAGTTTACTTATTATCTTGCTTGGTGAGAACATGGAGGTAGATAAAATCCCAGTGAATGCTCTACTGTGGTTTTTCTGCACCTGTTGGCAGTGGGGGCTGCTGGGAGACCAGGGGTTGTTTACCTGCTGCCGTCAGCCTCTCTTCGCAGGCCATGCAGTAAAGCTGCAGTGAGTCTTGGAGGTTCTCAGTTGGGCAGTCTCACCTGCAGAGGCACTGGGCAATGCCTGTGAGCATTTGTTGTTGTCATCATAGTTTGGGGACAGGCATTACAGACAGGGGGTGGGGTCAGGGATTCCAAAGAACTGGGGGTCTCTAGATGCCTCCATCACCCAGGCTGGAATCCAGTGGGGTGATCTCGGCTCACCGCAACCTCTGCCCCCTGAGTTCGAGCGATCCTCGCACCTCAGCCTCTTGAGTAGCTGAGACTACAGACGTGTGCCACCTCACCAGGCTAATTTTTGTATTCTTGGTAGAGATGGGGTTTCGCCATGTTGCTCAGGCTGGTCTTGAACTCCTGGACTCAAGTGATCTGCCCGCCTCAGCCTCCCAAAGTGTTGGGATTACAGGCGTGAGCCACTGTGCTCGGCCAGGCCTTTAAAAAAAAAAATTCTGTTTTAGAATATCTTTAGTCTGTGAGACTTTTCCTCCTCTCCCTATAGCCAAGCAAAAGAAAGAGTAATTGTACCATGACAGTAGAGTGGTTTAAATTTTCACTGAAGATGCCTTGTGTTTCTTATCTAAATAGGGTCAGTAATCAAGAGTCTTTTTCTCTTAAAGGCCTCTGATTACTCTGCAGAAATCAACTAAGGCTTACATACAAGCAGAAAACAATGTTTTAAAGAGAAAACTATAACCAGTGTTTAAAAGCAGAGAATAAAAAGCCTCACTCAGTAAATGTAACAATGAACGTCATATATTATGTGACTTCATATTATTATGATATGTTAAACCAGTTAAGGAGAAAAGGGAGCAGATGAGAGGCAGTAAGAACATGGGACTGGAGAGAGGCAGGCAAAGGGTGGAGATAGCTTAGAGGTGGAGAAAGAGGTCGGGGAGGAAAAAAGGGGGAAGGGGAACTTGTAAGCTCAGTTGAGAGAACCCTCTTGAACATATTGTTTTTCAAGCTTCCTGTTGATCTCGATTGTGGACATTCTATTTTTTTGATATGGGTTCTCATCCTTTCACTCAGGCTGGAGTGCAGTGGCAGAATCATGGCACATTGCAGCCTTGAACTCCTGGGCTCAAGCCATCCTCCTGCCTCAGCCTCCAAACCACTGGGATTACAGGTGAGAGCCACTATACCCAGCCATTGTGGATATATATATATATATATATTTTTTTTTTTTTTTTTTTTTTTTTGAGACGGAGTCTCACTGTGTCGCCCGGGGCTGGAGTGCAGTGGCCGGATCTCAGCTCACTGCAAGCTCCGCCCCCGGGGTTTACGCCATTCTCCTGCCTCAGCCTCCCAAGTAGCTGGGACTACAGGCGCCCGTCACCTCGCCCGGCTATTTTTTCGTATTTTCAGTAGAGACGGGGTTTCACCGTATTAGCCAGGATGGTCTCGATCTCCTGACCTCGTGATCCGCCCTTCTCGGCCTCCCAAAGTGCTGGGATTACAGGCTTGAGCCACCGCGCCCGGCCGTGGATATATTTTTTAAATCACTACATCATATGAAAAAAATCAATCTTTTATCATCTAATTTTAAAGTGGTCTGTGTTAAAGGATGATTTTAATATGCCTATAAAAAACATGTTAGCATTCTGGTTTTAAAGTAGAGGTGGTCAGAAGTTACAGTCTTGGGCAGGATGGCACAAGTGACTTCAAGCTTTAAATACATAAAATTGATAGATGAAATATGAGCACAGAGAGCCAAAAAGTCTCAACGCAAAAGCAAATAATCACCTGTGTGGGTATAGAGCTGCAAAGTACTTAGTGGGGTCAAGGTCAGCTTCTGCCAGGTGAGGGGCTTGGTTTGCAAAGTGCAGCTGAGAGCTGAACACAGCAGATGCTAACAGCCCAGAGGTAGTACTTAGACAACAGCTGTCAGCATGCCTGGATTGGAGCATTAATAAGGAGGTGATTAACACCCTCCTTTCAAGAAGCTCTGAGAACTGCCTGGAAGGACGGGGATGAGATGTCTTAGACAGTGGCTGGCGCTAAGGCACCTGGGGTGAGTGTTAAAATGTGCATTCATGGGCCCCACACCCTCAGAGAGTCTGAGGAAAGGCCTGGAGATCCATTTTTTAAAAAGATCCCCAGGTGATTCTGAGAGCAGGACTCCTCTTTGAGAGACACTATACCGGTAGAAAATAAGTGAACGTTAGAAAAATAATAGCTTCTCAAGTGAAACTGGGATAAGGGGATTTAACTGGACCTAGGAGGTTTTTGTATTTGACCCCTTCAATTGACTCTCTTAAATTGTTTTTTGGTAAAATATGCATAACGTAAAATTTACCATTTTAACCATTTCAAATTGTTCAATTCAGTGACAGTAAGTACATCCACAGTAGTGTGCAGCCACAGGACTGGCTGGACAGAGTGCAGTGGACAGGTGTCCATTGCACCCTCCTTGCCCCTGGCAGCCACTAACCTGCTTTCTGTCTCTGTGGGTTTGCCTTTTCTGGATATTTCATGTAAATGGAATCATACAGTATGTGTGTGTGTGTGTGGCTGGCTGCTTTCAGTTAGCATAATGTTTTCAAAGTTCATCTGTGTTGAACTGTGCACGGGTCTTCCGTTCCTTTCTGTGGTTGAATAGTACTGCATTTTATGGATATATCCCCTTTTGTTTTTCCATTCGTTAGTTGGTGGACATTTGGGTTGATATCATCTGTTGGCTTTTGTGAATAATGCTGCATTCAAGCAGAAGTTTTGGTTTGAACGCCTGCTTCCAGTGTTTTTTTGGGGATGTAGCTAGGAGTGGAATTAGTGGGTTGTGTGATAATTCTATGTTTAACTTGTTGAGAGACCAGATCCCCGCCAAACTCTTTTCCACAGTGGAAGCACCAGCTGTGTCTAAGGGTTCCAATTTCTTCATATTTTCACCAACACTTATTTTTCACTTTAAAAAATATGGCCATCCTGTGGGTATGAATTGGTATTTTATTGTGCTTTTGATTTGCATTGCCTTGATGACAAATGATATTAAGCATCCTTCCATGTACTTCTTGGCAAGTATATGGCTTTTGAGTGAAAAGTTATTCAGATGCTGGGGTGGTGTGGGGGCTGGGGTGGCTGGAGAGATGTTGGTCAAAGGATATAAAATTTCACTTAAGAGCAGTAAGTTCAAGAGATCTATTGTACAATGTAGTGATGATAGTTACCAGTTAATAACAATATATGGTAATCTTAAAAAATGGGGCCATAGACCAAAAAAAAAAAAAAAAAAAAAAAAATGCTAAGAGAGGCCTGCTGGGTGGCTCACGCCTGTAATCCCAGCACTTTGGGAGGGCAAGGTGGGAGGATCACTTGAGCCCAGGAGTTCAAGACCAGCCTGGGCAACATAGTGAGACCCTGTCTCTATTAAAAAAAAAAAAAAAATTGCTAAGAGTAGATTTAAATGTTCTTACCACAAAAACTAAGCTATGTGAGGTAATGCATTTATTAATTAGCTTGATTTAGCCATGCCACAATGTATATATATTTCAAAACATTATGTTGTACACAATAAACATATACAGCTTATTTTGTCAATTATAAAAAGAATAAGGGAAATAAATAATTTTTGAAAAGTTCTTCATTTGGGTGGTATTTTCCTCCACAGGCATGAGTTTCATGTGCTGTGACTGAGACTGCGGGCGCTGGGGGCAGACAGCCCAGGGCTCTAGTCCAGATTCTCTGGCAGGGATTTGGGCAAACTGGACCTCTCCGTGCTGCCTGCCCTGCTGTAAAATGGAGAGGAGAACAGTGCCTTCACCATCGGGCTTTGTGGAACTCGACGGGGACTCGTGATGCTTCTGGGCACAGAGCAAGCACTCTGGAGTCATTGTTGCCACTGTTGTCACAAACGAGATCTGCGATTATTTCCCTCCTTCTCTCATGTGGGTCTAGCAAGCTGCCTCAGCTTCCTCTGCGGTGGAGGGCGGACTGTCTGCAGGGACACACATTGGTTGCTCATCGGTTGTTCGAGGCCCAGGCAGCCCTTAGTAGGTTGCTGGGGGCAGCAGGCAGGTCTTTGGTCGATTGTGTTTTGTTGCTTGAATTTTCTTGCCTCTGATCCAACCTCCAACTTACTTCTTTCTTTTTTTTTTTGAGATGGAGTCTCGCTCTGTCGCCAGGCTGGAGTGCAGTGGCACGATCTTGGCTCACTGCAACCTCCACCTCCTGGGTTCAAGCAATTCTCCTGCCTCAGCCTCCCGAGTAGCTGGGACTACAGGCGTCCGCCACCATGCCCGGCTAATTTTTTGTATTTTCAGTAGAGACTTTACTGTGTTAGCCAGGGTGGTCTCGATCTCTTGACCTTGTGATCCGCCCGCCTCGACCTCCCAAAGTGCTGGGATTATAGGCGTGAGCCACCGCGCCCAGCCTTCCACTTACTTTTGCAGGTAAGGGAGCACATATATCACCAGTGCAGTGCCTGAGAAGGCTGGTGCCTGGGACAGTCCCCATCTTTTCATACCACTCCTCTTTGGGTCTCCCTGTGGGCCTCAGCCACTGGAACCAGGTTCCAGGTCTTTCTGTGGCAGCATCCCCATGCGGTCATGGTGCAGAGCTGATTGCAGGAGCTAGCCTCATGCCTCTCTGGCTTTAGCATCTGAGATATTATTTTCACTGTATAGCTCTTTTACATGCTGTTTAAACCTCCTGAAGTTGATGGGCCTGTGTTGAGATGCAGTGAGCAGAGTTTTCAAATTGGGAAGCGGTTTTTAATACTTAGAATTCTTGTTTGCCTTCAATTATGAAAATGTTTGTACAGAGCTGCTCAAGAATGATAATCTGGAAGTTTCTTTTGCAAGCTCTCAGTGCACCTGTTCAGAGAGGCAGTGTGGTGCTGTGCCCAGAGCAAGGGGTTTTGGCAGCAGATGGATCCAGGTTCAAATACTGGGTCCACCACTTGCTAGTTGTGGGACTTGAACAAGTTACTTCATCTTTTGGAGCCTCGGGTTTTTCACTAATGACGTGAGAAGAATAATGGATCATAGCACCTGGGAGAGGGTGGCTGTTGGCCACATGAGCTTATAAAAATTGAACATCGTGACTTTTAATTTGGTAAAATATACATAACATAAAATTTATCATTTGAATCACTTTTAAGCATACAATTCAGTGGCATTCATTGCAACATTTTTAAACATTTCCTTATTTCCTCTTTGGAAGAGTTTAGGCCCCCTCATCTTACTGGTCCCTGAAGATTATCCCTGATGTCTCCTGCTTCCCTTCCCTACCTTCTTGCAGCAGGCTGGGCAGTTCAGTTCAGCAGAGTGCTAACTGCTTTCCTGAGTGGAAGTGCTCTAACCCAGGGGGAAGTGTAGGTACCTGTGAGGCTTGGCTATTAATAGAGGGTTTCTCAGGGTCATTAAGTGATTATGCGGAAGGCATTAACTAGCCTCTGTTTTTGAAGGGAGGAGGATTCTTCTGTTCGCACAGGTATTTTACTGTTTATTAACACGTCCCTGAGTAAGGGATAGGGAGAAAAGGATTCAGATTATTTTTTGCTGTTTTGTAGAATCTCTAGTATAGGGAGAAGAGGAATTTGAAACTGTTTAACTATCGTGTCTTAAAGTTATTTTAGTGCTTGTTAATCTGTTCTTTGGAAAGGTGCTGTAATAAATGCACTGCTTTGAGGTATTCTGACATTTCTATTTCCTCCTTCCCTCCTTCTTAAGTGTCATAATTTCCAAGATCTGCCTTATTCTTTACTATCTTTATGGGACGGTGAACTTTGGCGGGGGAGGGGGACTTTAATACATTCACAGGGTCAGTGATTTGTGTGCAATCTTTTTAAAGAACAGTACAGAAATCAGCATCTTTGTATTGAACTCCTAATCTGGTGACTTATTAAATGTTCTTACAAAACACAAATAACATTATTGTTCCAGACCCCAAATTACTATTCTTTCTATAATTTGAGTGTTGGAACATCTTTTAAAATTATTATTTAAAAAAATTTTTAAGTATATATATATATTTTTAGAAATGGGGTCTTGCTATGTTGCCCAGGCTGGTCTCAAACCACAAGCTTCAAGGAATCCTCCTGCTTGGGCCTGCCAGAGTGATGAGATTATAGGCGTGAGCCACCACGCCCGGCTGGAATATCTTTAATTAATGCAGGCTTAAAAAACCCAGCCTCCTTAATGAAATAATGGATGGAGGCAGTGATCATCAGTGACTGCTTAGTCATTACGTAAAGAGGATGATAAGGAGCCTTGTAATGGATGAAAAGGGCTGTCAACTCTTAAGCCCTTGATAAATTTCAGTATCACTCAGAATAGAACAGCCAGAAACCAGGCACTTCCTGCTGTGATACAGTGGAAATACAGAGGACCACTAGGGAGTATTCTTGCCAAAAACATTGGTTCTGAATCTAATGAAGCCTCTTGATCTAACTACCAGTTTGTAAGAAATTTGAGGGAAGAACATGTTAAATGACACCATGAGAATATAGTCAGCCAAATATAGAACATGGACTGTCTACAGGGACAAATGACCTTTCTTTAACAAGTAAACAGTGAGAGCTTTAAAAAGGGGGAAAAAAGAGGAGAAAATTGTTATAAAGTAAAAGAGACCTAAGAGACACATGAACCAAAAACATTGTATGTACCTTGTTTGGATCCTGGTTTGAAAAAAGCGACTGTACTGTCATACAAAAATATTTTGAGGCCACCAAGGAAAACCAAGTTTGAAATGCATAATTAGATGATATTAGGAATTATTTTTAATTTTGTTGGGTGTGATAATTATATTGTGGTTATGATTTTTTAAAGTCGTTATCAGAGATGCTGAAGTATTTGTAGAAATTAATGATGTCTGGGATTTGCTGTATTTGTATTTTAAAAAAAAGTTTATGGAGTTGAAGCTGAGTAATGGGTTTCAGTCTTTCAACTTTTGTGTATGTCTGAAAATTTTATAATAAAAAGTTTATTTAATTTTTTTTTTTTTTTTTGAGATGGAGTCTCGCTCTGTCGCCCAGGCTGGAGTGCAGTGGCTGGATCTCGGTTCACTGCAAGCTCCACCTCCCGGGTTTATGCTATTCTCCTGCCTCAGCCTCCCGAGTAGCTGGGACTACAGGCGCCCGCCACCTCGCCCGGCTAGTTTTTTTGTATTTTTTAGTAGAGACGGGGTTTCACCGTGTTAGCCAGGATGGTCTCGATCTCCTGACCTTGTGATCCGGCCGTCTCGGCCTCCCAAAGTGCTGGGATTACAGGGTTGAGCCACCGCGCCCGGCCATATTTAATTAATTAATGTTTTTGAGACAGAGTCTCACTCGGCTCACTGCAACCTCCACCTCCCAGGTTCAAACTATTCTCCTGCCTCAGCCTCCCGAGTAGCTGTGATTACAGGCACACACCACCACACCTGGCTAATTTTTGCGTTTTTTTTTTTTTTTTTTGAGACGGAGTCTCGCTCTGCGGCTCAGGCTGGAGTGCAGTGGCCAGATCTCAGCTCACTGCAAGCTCCGCCTCCTGGGTTTACGCCATTCTCCTGCCTCAGCCTTCCGAGTAGCTGGGACTACAGGTGCCCACCACGTCGCCCAGCTAGTTTTTTGTATTTTTTAGTAGAGACGGGGTTTCACCGTGTTAGCCAGGATGGTCTTGATCTCCTGACCTCGTGATCCACCCGTCTCGGCCTCCCAAAGTGCTGGGATTACAGGCTTGAGCCACTGCACCCAGCCTAATTTTTGCATTTTTAGTAGACACAGGGTTTTGCCCTGTTGGCTAGACTGGTCTCGAACTCCTGTCCTCAGGTGATCCACCCACCTCAGCTTCCCAAAGTGCTGGGATTACAGGCGTGAGCCACTGTGCCTGGCCTGTAATAAAAAGTTTAAAATGCCAAAATTGGGTTGTTTGGCAGCATTTAAACAATTTATTGTAATAGCAAAAACAGGCATAGAACTCTACGTGGAAGGGACTGCAGTTTTAGAAAATTGCCTTCTGGCTTATCTATAGATTTGATCTGGTTAGTTTCTTGTCAAATTAGTATTTACATTAACTTCCTGTCATTCCCTGTCATGGAGTCCCAGAGAGCCCTCAAATAAACCAAGATAAGTCATAATTATAAACACTTACAGAGTTAATGCTATGGATAATTGCTAATCAGTAGGCCCTTCCTACCAATAAGCAGGCAGAACAGGGGGTTTGAGAAAGATTGCCAATGAGTGGAAATAAGGTAAGAATGATACTGAATAATGTGTGTGCTTGACTGAATTAGATTACAGAAGTATGTGTAACCAGAACTCAATTTGGTACGTGTCTTAGTTCGTTTGGGCTGCTGTAACAAAATACCTTGGACTGGGTCACTTATAGACAATAGAAATTTATCACTCACAGTTCTGGAGGCTGAGAAGTCCAAAATCAAGATCATAGCAGGCTCGGTTTCTGGTGAGGGCTTGTTCTTCATAGCCAGTGCCTTCTGTGTGTCCTCACATGGCAGAAGGGGCAGACAAGCTCTCTCCGGCCTTTTTTAGAAGGATACTAATCCTGTTCATGAGGGTGGGGCCCTCATGACCTAGTCACCTCCCAAAGGCCCTACCTCATAATACCATCACCTTCGGGTTAGGTTTCAATGTACAAATTTTAGGGGGACACAAATATTCAGACTATAGCAGTGTGATTGCTAAAGGTGGCCCCTCCTGACTGCAGCAGAACACCCTTAAATGAACGTGTCCCTGGAGGGCTTGGAAGTCAAACTCCCCCCCTACCTTCCTTGATGGTATCATTTGACCCCAATGATCATCTTTCTGCAGATAATCACCAATCTCGCTCGTTGGCCCAGATTTCTCTCTCAAACCCTAGAGTCACATTTCCATCCACCCCAAGTTGGCTTCTCACCTTCCATGTGAGCCTCAAACGACAGGCTGCCCTTGGTGACCCGCACCATTCGTAGGAGCCATTTCCACATCTGTTAATCTCCTTCCTGCTTCAGGCCACTGCACTCGCCACCCCCTCTGCCTGGAGCAGCCTTCCTGTCTGTCTCTCTCTCTTCGTTCCTCATCCTTTCCTGACCTTCCTTGCTGTCCATCACAGCATCTTGCTTATTTCCTTACCAGTCTTCTCTGTTCATCGTTATTGTTTGTCTGTCTCCTCTTCTCAGCCGTAAAGTTGTGAGCAGGGGACTTTTCCATCTTGGCTAACACCTCATACCCTGCACTTAGCTCACATGACGGTAGGTGTCTGTTGGACTTATGAATGAATGAATGGACGTGTTAGTCTTTGGGGTGGACATGGGAGGCACACTGATGAGACACAGCCTCTTCCTTCAAGTAGCTCATGATCTGGGGTGGGGTGGGGGGGCAAGTGAGTAATGAGTAAGCCAAGAATACAACCTAAGTGTCATGAGAGAAGCACATGCAGGGTTCTGGGGAAGATAGAAAAGGGGGTTCTGAGGTGTGACAGGAGTTACTGGAAGGAGGAGGGGCCAGTATCAGTAAAGGCAGCAATCTTTGCAAAAGCATGGTGGTCAGAGAGCACGTCGAATAGCTGGGGCATGGGCTGGTTGTAGGGGAGAGTAATACTAATGGCACAAGCGGGAACAGGGAGCTGAAGAATCTTGTATCTCAGCTGAGGGCTTTGGATTTCTGAAGGCTTTTAAGAGCCACTGGAGGATTTTGAGAATGGGGTGACATAGTTTGATTGTTTCTTTTCTTTTTTTTTTTTTTTTTGAGGCGGAGTCTCGCTCTGTCGCCCGGGCTGGAGTGCAGTGGCCGGATCTCAGCTCACTGCAAGCTCCGCCTCCCGGGTTCACGCCATTCTCCTGCCTCAGCCTCCCGAGTAGCTGGGACTACAGGCGCCCGCCACCTCCCCCGGCTAGTTTTTGTATTTTTAGTAGAGATGGGGTTTCACCGTGTTAGGCAGGATGGTCTTGATCTCCTGACCTCGTGATCCGCCCGTCTCGGCCTCCCAAAGTGCTGGGATTACAGGTTTGAGCCACCGTGCCCGGCCGATTGTTTCTTTTCTTTTAGATGAACTTCATATATACAGAATGGATTGATCAGCTCTGCATGTTAGAAAGCTCCATATGGATTGGAGGGGCTGGGGAGGCTGTAGAACTTAGGGTGGGTTATGGCTCATAGAGAGAGAGACCACAGCCCTGACTGATTACCGTGACCAGGAACACACACCTCTGATCAGGCCCGGGGCATTTACAGGGTTTCTCAGCACACCTTCCCTTGGCCCACAGCGCCAGGGTTTGGGGTGTGTGTGTATGGTGGGGGGGGGGGTCACACATCTCTAGTGATACTGTTTGGACAAGGTGGGAACTTGTCATACTGGAAGTGCTGCCACCCTTTGCATATGGGGCTTAAGACACCACCTAAGAAACACTATAGAAGCCGTTTGAAAGGATGTTTGTAGATGCTGTGGCCTCTCCTGGTTCCCGAACCAAACCTAGAGTGAGCGAGGAAGCAGGCAACATCCATGGTCTCAGGACACCTCTGCCTCCAGTGCTTCCATGTCCTGGAAAGCCTGTCTCTCACAGAAGTTGTGCAAGGCAGGGCTCTGAGCGGGTCATTGTAAGGCCTAAATTAATTGGTGGTGGTGGGGAGGAAGGGGTGTGAGGGTCCACAGCGCTGGCAGGACCTGGCTATAGGCATGAGCTATTAAGTGGCATATGGGGGAGGGTCAGGGTTTTTATAGGAGCCTGTTGGATACTCAAGTGGAATTGCCTAGTGGACAGTTGCAACTGTGATTTAGAATCACCTTTGACTTTTTGTTCTGTCTTCCCCGTCCATTCCATTGGCTGCTGAATTTTATCATCTTTTTTACCTTAGTGCAGTCTCTCTGACTTGGAACTTCTTTTCTGTTCCCTTCACTGTCCTGATCGCACTCCTTGCCCCATCGACCGTGCATATCTGTGTGTATCATGGAGCACTATTTTGTGCTTCTTTCTGCTCTGCCAGATTGATTTTTCTGCAGGATAACTTTGGTCAAAAAGCTGCTCTGCTCAAAATATCTTGTTCCTTCCTATTGTCTGCCAACATTCTCACACTCTTGGGCCAACTTTTCTAGTATTATTCTCTCCAACCAAATCCAGCCACTGCAGACACATCCCACTTTGTCCAGACATAGTGCCTTTGTCCTTGCTGCTGCCTCCAGCCGGCGTGACCCCTCTCTCTCTTAAGCCTCCTCCTGATCCCTTGATATAAAATAAAAGCTTAATTTAGAGCCGAATTAAGGCATTGAGCCTGCCACATAAGCTGTTTACTGTTTGTTGGAATTAATACCCCCCAGGGATTCAGTGGTGTCTGCTGGCTGCTTGGGCATCGGTGTGGATGTTCGTTGCTGCTGGCTCCTGCTGTTGGGAGGGAAGGTGCCTGCTCATGCTTAGTCATGGGATGTCGTGTGCCACTCCTGCTCTGAGTGTAGTAGGAGACAGAAGAATCTGGAAGCTGATGGTGTCCTTTTCCTTGTTGTTACAAGACTGTGTTTTAAATTAAGTTATTTTAGAAACAGATGGCTGACAGAGAAATTTTTTTGCCTTTGTTCTTAGTGAATTGAGTTATTTAGTTTAGTTTGTTTTGGTTACTCAAAGTGCTGACAATCTTGCTTTCTAGGTTGGTGAAAGAGGATTGCATTTTATTTAGGAAAGAATAAAGCAAAACAAAGCAAAACAGAACATCTTCTAATAAATCCTCTGGACCTTGCCTTCAATTAAACCAACGTTTTAATATCCTTAGCTCCTCACATGAGAAAATCATGCACAGAGGTAGAGTCCCTAAACCCCAACATGAAGCCTAAACTGATGTTTTAGCTAGAATAGTTGAATTTTTTAAAAGCCTTGCAGTATTAGTATTTCAGTATTGTTTGGTTGCAGTCATTGTTTTCTGAAGTTCCACATGAGTTCTCTTTATGTTTGGGTGAAGTCACTAATTGTTATCCGTGTTCCATTTTTAGAGGAGGAAATGGAAGGGGTAACTAATTACAAGGAATTTCTCCAGGGGAACTGAGCAAGTTGGAGATAGAACAGCACCCAATTCTGTTCTCTCTGGAATGTTCTGGAGACTTTGGCCCCATTATCCCTCTCTGGATGGGATTGTATTTTGCCAGTGCTGAAGAGCTGTGCTTTTTATGAGCTGGTGTTTTTCCAGCTAAAACTGAAGCTGCCCACTGCCGGTGTCATGGCCGTTTATCATCTGGGGCTCCCCTTTCTGGGGGAACGCCTTATGGTTTGAGGGTTAGAGAAAACCTCATAGCATATACATAGGGTTTTATTTTCCTTCCACTTGGGAAGTCAGATGTCAACACCCATTTTTCAGGTAGTAATTTTCAGGGACAATGTATCTTGTTAGAGGATGAAGGAACTGAGACCCAGGAATGTGAAATGGCTCCTCCAGGTGGGCCAGGATGCGGCCTGAGGCCTGCAAGCTCTCATCTCTGGCACTCTCTCTTATTACACCATGGTGCCTCTTATTTGAGTCAGGAATCAAAGATGTGACCTATGGTAATTCAAACATTTTAATGTTGTCTGTGACCTAATAAAAGTCAAGAAACAAAGGATGTCAAAGGAAGACTTCAAAATGAAGTTTAAGAATATTTGTGAACTTAGAACAGTGGGGATAAGCGCAGTCAGTTCCTTTCCATTCACTCCCAGGCTGATATTTTCTGTGTTGCGAGACACAGAACTAAAACTAAAACATATCCAACTACAGCCTAAAACACTGATTTGGGAATAGTAGTTTTTCCTCCCATGGACATGGGAAACCTGTCTTCTAGTTTCGGGCAGAGCACGGCCATCCTATCTCATTTCTGTGGACAACTCTCTCTCCCCTGCTCCTCCAAGTCTTTCACAAATTCTCCGCTCTCCTGGTGGGCTCCGCCCCATCCCTCAACCACTCCCTATTTTCAGTGGATGTCCTGGACTTGTTTTTTGTTTGTTTGTTTGTTTGTTTTTAATAGGAAATACTATATCCAGAGAAGCCCTCTAACCAGAATTCCCACAGATCCTCACAAATAAATCTGTGAAGTTTCCTGGTCCGTGAACTCACTCTCAGTCTGCCCTCCGTGGTAGTAATTTTCAGGGACCCTGTGTCTTGTGGAGGATCAAAGACCACTTCCTCTCCGGGTTCCATTCCTTCCTTCCTTTTCAAGCCCCGTGGGCTCCTCACTGGTCCTTTCGTCTTTGGTATCGTCATCTCTTTTGCATTACTCCATCAGCAGTGCTGTCACGCTTTTGATATCATTTGAGTCACCCTTTGGTTCCAATTATAGGTCCCAAAACAACAGTAAGAATGACAACGACAACAAAATCCCATACACTACTTCCTGATGACAACCTGAGTTACTTTCATTTTTATTTTGCAAGAATTGTATTTTATTTATTTTACTATTATTGTTTTTGAGACAGAGTCTTACTCTGTCGCCCAGGCTAGAGTACAGTGGCAAAATCTCAGCTCACTGCAACCTCCCCTTCCTAGGTTCAAGTGATTCTCCTGCCTCAGCCTCCCGAGTAGCTGGGATTACAGGCACGTGCCACCATGCCTGGCTAATTTTTGTATTTTCATTAGAGATGGGGTTTTGCCATGTTGGCCAGGCTGGTCTTGAACTCCTGACCTCAGGTGATCCGCCTGCCCTGGCCTCCCAAAGTGCTGGGATTACAGGTGTGAGCCACCACGCCTGGCCTATTTTGCAAGAATTTTAGACATAAAGTTGGAAAATGAATGCACAGGGTTCCCATATACCCTTCATTCAGCTTCCCCTAGTAATAACATCTTACATGATGGTAGTGGAGTTACCACAGTTAGGAAGTTTGCATTTGTTCAATGCCACGAATGAAACTACAGACTTTATAGGGCTTCACCAGTTCTTCCACTTCTGTTCTGGAGTCCAGTCCAGACTTGCACATCACATTTAGTTGTCACAGCTCCTCAGTCTGCTCAGTTCCTCAGTCTTTTCTTGCCTTTTACGACCTTGGCATTTTTGAAAGTCAGGTCTTTTATAGAACATCCCTGGTCCTGGGTTTATCTGATGCTTCCTCATGATTAGAGGAAACATTTTGCATTAGCTGCTTCGCCTTTTTAGAAACTTGCATCTTTAACCAGCTCTTCGGTGATTCTTCTCTCTCATCTCAGAACCAAGCAACTTCTCCAGACCCTCCAGGTCCCTCCTCCCTTCCCTATCTCACGCAGTGAAGCTGCTGGTGAAGTTGACTGCGTGGAGCTCCCGTTTCCTCATCTGCCCTTCTCTAGTCAGCCTGGCTTCTGCCACCATGAGAAACGTGCACACCAGGAGGGCCTCTCCAGCCTGCACGTGCTTGATCTCTCGGGGTCATTCAGCACAGCGACCCTTCCCTGTACCAACCGATTTTCTGTTTTCTTGTCACCTCCCGTTCCTGGTTTTCCTCTGTCTCCCTGGCTTCTCCTCTTCACGTTTGCAGGTTTATCTCAGGCTTGGATATTCATCTGCATACTTGATATAACCATGTGAATTTCCCTAAAATAAATCCCAGGCTAGTGCTTCTCAAACTTGAATGGGTGCATGAATTACCTGGGGGTCATGGTAAAAGCAGTTTCTGATTCCGTAGGGTCTTGAGTGGGCTTGAGATGCTGCATTTCCAAAACACTCCCGGGTGATGCTGAAGGTCCGCCTTCCACAGTGTGAGAAGCAAAGTGCTAAATATACCACTCTGAGCCGCTGTCATCTTAAGTTCAACTCTAGTGACCACATAACTGATCTCTCTACATCTCCTCTTGCCCCCATTAGCCTGTTCTGCACACAGCAGCAAGAGGGATTTTTGAAAACCATTTTTCAGATCGTGTCATTCCCATGCTTTTAAATAGCTTCTTCACTGGCTTCCCACTGCATTTGCTGGTGTCCTCAGCATTGTGCCTTCCAAGCTTTGCATGGTATGGTCTCCTGCCTTTCTCTGACTCTATCTTGGAGTTTAAGAACTTTTTTTTTCTGTTCCTCTCCAGACATGCTGGTCTTCTCTGTGTTCTCCAGTCGGCTGCGTTCCTAGTTCTGCCCCTCTGCCTCCCACTCCGGGACCATGGGCAGATCCCACATCCTTTGCCCACATAGTACCTCAGAATGTGCCACTCTGCAAACTCTTGTTTTCCAGTTAAGACAACATAAAGAACTTACATGAGAGTGTGAATTGACTGTTCATATAGCATGCTGTCTAGTTTTTATAATTTTAATTTTTAATTTGAGCATGGCCTAGTCTCTGAAAAGGCAGTATGTTGGTTTCCATACTGGTTCAAGAACCTTGTCGCATTGCAGACCGATAACAAAAAGCTTGGGGACCACACCGTGAGTAACAGTGGGTGAGGACACTCTTGTCTGCCTTCACGTCTCCTGCACACACACACACCCCTCACGCCTCCCCCACCCACACACCTGCAGGAACATGTGGTCTTAAATGTGAAAAACAAAACCTTAAAACTATTAGAAGACAGCATAGAAGAGTAACATAATGCCTTTTAGTGACGGGAATGATTTCTTAAACCTTCCATCTTAAAGTATATACAGGTGAATCTCAAACAATACCAAAAGACTGATAAATTTGACCATATTAAAATTGAGACCTTCTTTTTGTTTTGAGACAGGACTTTTGCTCTGTCACCCATTCTGGAGTGCAGTGGCACAGTCTCGGCTCACTGTAACCTCTGCCTCCCGGGTTCAAGAGATTCTCCTGCCTCAGCCTCCCAAGTAGCTGGATTACAGGCACCCGCCACTGTGCCTGGCTAGTTTTTGTATTTTTAATAGAGATGTGTTTTTGCCATGTTGGCCGGGCTGGTCTTGAACTCCTGACCTCAGGTGATCCACCCACCTCAGCCTCCCAAAGTGCTGGGATTACAGGCGTGAGCCACCGCGCCCGGCCAAAATTGAGACCTTTTGTTCATCAAAGACGTCATTAAAAAAAACTAAACAACAAACCATGAACTGGAGAAGTTATAACTGACCTAAGATACGAGGATCCGAAACACAGGTGTGCACATTGTATTGCACTTTGCAGATACTGCGCTTTTTACAGACGGCAGGCTCATGGCAGCCCACTTCAGGTAAGTCTATCGACACTTTGTGTCTCTGTCACAATTTGGTAATTCTCACATTTCTGACGTTTTCATTATTATTATATCTGTTATGGTGATCTGTGATCAGTCATCTTTGATGTCACTATTGTGATTTGTCCTGGGGTGCCGCAAACTCTGCCCATATACGAAGGCAAACTTAATACATGTGTGTGTCCTAACTGCTCCACTCACTAGTCGTTCTCATGTCTCTCTCCCTCTCCTGAGAGCTGGCTGTCTCCTGAGACACAGAATTTTGAAATTAGTCGTTTATAACCCTGCAATGGTCTCTAGGTGCTCAAGTGAAAGGAAGAGTTACTTGTCTCTCACTTTCAGTGAAAAGCTAGAAATGATAAAGTGAGAAAGACACATCAAAAGCCAAGGGAGCCTGAAAGCTGACCTCTTGCAACAAATAGATTGCCAAGTTGTGAATGCGAAGGAAAAGTTCTTGAAGGAAATTAAAAGTAGTACCACAACGAACACATGAATAATAAGAAAGCAAAACAGCCTTGTTGCTGATATGGAGAGAGCTTGAATGGTCTGGATAGATTAAATCAGCTGCAACACTCCTGTAAACCAAAGCCTAATCCAGAGCAAGGTGTTCACTCTGATCCTCTAAAGGCTGAGAAAGGTAAGGAAGCTGCAGACGAAAAGTTTGAAGCTAGCAGAGGTTGGTTCATGAGATTTAAGGAAAGAAGCTGTCTCCATATATAGAAGTACAAGGTATAACAGCAAATTGTCCAGCGGATTTAGGTGAGATCATGGTGAAGGCAGTTAGACTAAACAACAGATTTTCAGTGTAGATGAAGCAGCCTTCTAGCGGGAGAAGATGCCATCTAGGACTTCCACAGCTAGAGAAGTCTGCTCGGCTTCAGAGCTCCGAAGGACAGCTGACTGTCTTGTTAGGGGCCAAGGAAGCTGAAGCCAGTGCTCACTGACGTTTCTGAAAAACATGGGGTCCTGAGTCGGCTCTGCTGGCTCTCTGTAAGTGAAACAACACAGCCTCGATGACAGCACATCTGTGTAAAGCATGATTTACTGACTAACTTAAGGCCACTGTTGAGACCTACCACTCAGAACAAAAGATGCCTTTCAAACTATTACTGCTCATTGACAGTGGACCTAGTCACCCAAGAACTCTTACGAGATGGACGAGGAGATTAAAGTTGCTTTCATGCCTGTTAACACACATCCATTCTGCAACCCATGGATCAAGAGTAATTTTGACTTTCAAGTCTTACTATGTAAGAAATACATTTCATAGCTGGGTGCGGTGGCTCACTTTGGGAGGCCGAGGCAGGAGGATTGCTTGAGGCCAGGAGTTTGAGACTAGCCTGGGCAATATAGTGAGACCTTATCTCTACAAAAGAAAGATAAAATTAATTAGCTGGGCATAGTGGCACAAGCCTATGGTCCCAGCTGTTTGGGAGGCTGAGCTGTGGGGGATTGCCTGAGCCCAGGAGTTCAAGAATGCAGTGAGCTATGATTGTACCACTGTACTCCAGCTGGTAAGGGTAGTACTTTCTTAAACTGGGTGATGGGTACTCAGGTGTTATCTGTATTATTTACATAACTTATATATGTATATATATTTATAAACAGTATTATCTACTTAATATTTGATGATAAAACCAGTACCAGTTAGAGAAGTAACTTGATAGAAGATATTGGTATACATTTTGTGTTGGAGAAACAAGGGGAAGACACTTTTTTCTAAACCAGGAAGATAAATGGAATGTGGGGAAGGGGAAAGGATGGTTTTTGTAACAGCACTAAAAATCTGCCTAGGACAACCTGAGAACTAGAAGAAGAATAAGAAGTTGGCCAGGTGCGGTGGCTCATGCCTGTAATCCCAGCACTTTGGGAGACGGAGACAGACGGATCACTTGAGGTCGGGAGTTTCAGGCCAGTCTGGCCAACATGGTGAAACTCCATCTCTACTAAAAATACAAAAAGTAGCTGGGCATGTTGGTGGGTGCCTGGAATCGCAGCTACTCTGGAGGCTGAGGCACAAATCGCTTGAACCCAAGAGGCATAGGTTGCAGTGAGCCGAGATTGCACCACTACACTCCAGCTTGGGTGACACAACAAAACCTGTCTCAACAGAAAAGAAAAAAGAAAAAAGTTGCTGGAGATTTGTGAAGTTGGGGAGTGGTTAAATAATCAACTGCTTTTGTTTGTAAACTCTTGGAAATCCTGGGGCCAGGAGCCCTTGTTTTGTAGCAGATTTCATATCCACAGAGAGTTGAGATGACTCATCATGTTTTAGAAACTCCACAATTTAGCAAGGAAGCAAAAATAATGTTTCTGTCTGGATGAAAGCTTTTTAGCGACGCTTGACACTGCTGTCCCTTGGGCCTCCCAGGCCAGTTCTCGGAGGAGGAGGTGTTTTCCCAGCGTCTGTGCCTGCAGCTGTGAGCTGTCCCCAGGTGGACTGTGGGGCCTCAGAGTCCACAACATGTGCCTGCCCATAAGTTTTAGTAACAGAATTTAGCAAGTGCTTTCAACTCAATTGTACTCTAAGATAGTTTAGTCTTTTTTTTTTTTTTTTTTTGACAGGGTCTGGCTCTGTTGCCCAGGCTGGAGACAGTGGCACAGTCTCAGCTCACTGCAACCTCCACCTCCTGGGCTCAAGTGATCCTCCCACCTCAGCCTCTCAAGTAGCTGGAATCACAGGTGGTTGCCACCGTGCTCGGCTAATTTTTGATTTTTTTGTAGAGTCGGGGTTTCGCTATGTTGCCCAGGCTGGTGAACTTCAGGGCTCAAGCCATTCACTCGCCTCCTGCCTTGGCCTACCAAAGTGCTTGGATTATAGGGGTGAGCCACTAGTACCTGGCCATTTAGCATGTTTTTTGACTAAATTTCCTCACCAACAATTTTAATTCAGTGGCTTGATTTGACAAAACACAGTGTGGTATGAAGAGCCTTCAGCTCCTGCGAGGGCAGGAACCTGCCTCTTTCTGAGCTCACCCTGCGGGGTGCTATTTTGAACCTTATTTGCACCATGAGGGATTGGCCTAGGTCCTAAAGGATCTATTAAGCTTGAAAAGTACATGATTCCATGATTGTCTACTATGGTTCAGGAAGATTTCCAGATAGAAAAACATGACAAAAAAAAAATGTCAGGGTACCACTTCGTCTTGCTTGTGAGCGTCTGAGACAGACAAGTTTTGGAGACAGCTGGGCCTCTTCCTCACTACTGTGTAATCATGGAGTCGGTGTGGCCTGGCGGTGAGAGCACAGGACAGTTTCCTGCTGTGACGTCCAGCATGGCCAGAACCTGGCCAGGGCGAGGTGCAGGTGCCTGGTAGGCTCCCTGTGAACTAGGGTTTGCTGCCTAGATGGAGAAAAGGCCTCAGTACTGGCTACTTGGAGTGGGTGGCAGACCCGGGTCAGCCGGGAGCAGTGCGGGAGTCCGGGGTCCGGCATCATTCAGGAGGGTGTCACAGTCTGAGAAGCACCCGTCTCATCCCAACCCCTTTCCTTTCTCTGTCATCCAAGAGAGAACCTTTCCCTCTTTTGTGAGCCTACTGTTTAGAGCTTGAAAATTGATCTCCAGGGCTTGAAATTAGAGTCCCTGAGGCCTTTTATGCTGTGAGAGGACTCGCCTGGGTTTCCTAGCCTCCTCCTGAGTTAACTGCAGAAGTGATTCCCTTTGGCATTGCAGCTGCTTTGTCCCTCCTGGGGCTTGGCAGAGAGAAAGAAAGAAAAAAAAAAGCATCCCAACTTGGCACGCCTTCCATTTCTTAATACGAAATTTTTCTTGCCGTCATGTTCTAGTCAGGAGAATTTTTTTGTCCCTTTGGCCACTTTGCCCTCCCCATTTCCTGTCCTTAGAAGGCAGCGTTGATTTAATTCTAGCTTGCATCAGATACCCAGGTTCATAAATCAGCCACTAAACGTTGCTCTTCCTGGTTATTTTATCTCTTGCAGTCTTCCGGTTCACTTCCAAATGCATTTGTGATTTGTTTTAAAAGAGAACTTGCTCCTTGTTCAGATCTAATATTTCAAACCGAATTATATCATAGCAGTTTTAAAACAGACACATAAAATGATTTATCCTTAGGAAAATGTTCAGATTTATATAATACACAATTTGACAGAACTGTGATTTTATTTCTTCTTATATTTATAACTTGTAAGCCTTTATTATAGAAAAGAACATCAAAAAAAAAAAAGAAAAGAAAAAAAAAAGAACAGCTGCTATTTTACTGTGGTCATAATAAGTATCGTGTTTTCTTTTACCTGTGCTTGGGACGTGACAGGTAAGTAACACAATCACTTAGGCAAGGAATCTTACAGCCAGGTTGTATGGAAGACAACAAATGCTGTATAATATTGCTATGAAACAACTTAAAATACCTATTAAAAAAATCCTTCTTGTATTATTTATTTATTTAAAAAATGCATATGATGTAGAAAGGAATATGACCCTTTAAGCATTTTATATATGGTTTAAGTTGCTGACTTTCAGATGCTAGGAGAACCAGCTAGAAATACTTTATCTATGGCACTAAATATTATTTTATTTACAAATTTTGGTATATAGAAACAAAAATCTATTCACAGAATTTTGTCTTAACTTTTGATCTCCATCTCTGCTAGTGAGTCAACAATACCTCTGGCTGTCCCTCTTATAGCTTCTATGCATAACTTTTAATGCCATATAATATGTCTTTGGTAAACTCACAAATTACATAGGAGTATTACTGTTCATTTATACCATCAGTATTTGTTTAGATTTAACCATATATTTATCTTTTTTTTTTCTTTTTGAGATGGAGTCTTGCTCTGTTGCCCAGGCTGGAGTGCAATGGCACGATCTCAGCTCACTGCAGTCTCCACCTCCCGAGTTCATGCGATTCTCCTGCCTCAGCCTCTCGAGTAGCTGGGACTACAGGTGTGTGTCACCACACCCAGCTAATTTTTCATTTTTAGTAGAGATGGGGTTTCACCATGTTGGCCAGGCTGGTCTCGAACTCCTGACCTTAGGTGATCCGCCTGCCTTGGCCTCCCAAAGTGCTGGGATTACAGGTGTGAGCCACCACGTCTGGGCATATGTTTTATCATTTATTCTGTATTCTCAGATCTTCCTGCTGAGATAATAACCCTTCTTTTTGAAGGATATCCTTATTTAGCAGCTCCTTTACTGAGGGTCTTCTGTTAGTATAACCACTGTTAAGCTGAAAATGTCTTGATAGAGAGTTTTCCTGGTTATTCACCTCTGAGATGTCAGAGAGTTTCTCTCAGCACTCGAGGATTTTGTTTCATTGTCATCTGGCTTCTAATTCTGTCAGGCAGTTATTTTTTGCTTGTTTGGTTGCTGTTTCCTTTTTCTCTGACTGCTTTTACAATTTGTCTGTGGTATCATCACGTGTATAGGTTTGGATTTTTTTTTTAAATTCACCCTCCTTGGGATTTTTTGGTCTTTGTGAATTGAATGGTTCATTTCTCTTATCAATTTTGGCAAATTCTTAGCACTATGTTTTTGAATATTGTATCTACCCTATTCCCTTTCATTTTTTTCCAAAAACTTTGATCAAATGTATGTTGGACTGTCTTATTCTGTCTTCTATGTCTCTTAACTTCTTTTATTAGTATTTCACATTTCTTTATTTCCCTGTGCCCTTTTCTGAGTAATTTCTTCAGACCTATCCCCCAGTTCACTAAATTTTGCTTCAGCTCTGTCTAAATTGCTGTTTTACATGTATATTGAGTTTAAAATTTTTTTATTATAAAATTTTTATTTATAAATGTTTTGAAAGTATTTCTGGCCAACTGATATAGTGTCTTGCTCATTACTCATATTTTCAGTCTTTATTATTTTAAATGAATTAAATATAACTTTAAAAAATGGGTCTCATAATTCTGATATCCAAAGTCTTTATAGATCTGATTCAATTTAGTTGGCCTTTTTAAAAAATACTTTTTTCATGGGATTTCTTTTGACTTTTGTTCATGGTACTTTTTATGTATTTTATAATTTTTAATTCTGTGCTCTGCAACTCTAGCTGCAGGAAGACTTTGATTTCAGGCTGTGAGTGTGTTCTTCTGGGTGTGATTTATGTTAGTTTCTGACAGGTGCTAGAGACCTGGTCCACTTTAAGTTATGACTCTAAGCATACAGTTGTTAGGACCATACAAGTAGTATAGGTTCCACACTCGGGATGATGTTTCATACAATAGCTATACAAAGTCAGAGTTGAGACATATACTTTTCCCTTGTTTGGCTTAAGCAGCAAAAATGTATTTTCTCACCGTTCTGGAGGCTAGAAGTCCAAGTTCAAGGTGTGGCTTCCTTCTGAAGCCTGTGAGGGAGAATCTACTGCAGGGCTCTCCCCTAGCTGCTGGTGATTTGCTGTCAATCTTTAATGTTCTTTGACTTGTAGGTGCATCGTCGTGATCTCTGCCTTCATCGTCACATGGTGTTCTCCTTCTGTGTATGTCTGTGTCCAGTTCCTGCCCTTTTTTTTTTAAGATGGAGTCTCATTCTGTCTCCCAGGCTTGAGTACAGTGGCGTGATCTTGGCTCACTGAACCCTCTGCCTCTTGGGTTCAAGCGATTCTCCTGCCTCAGCCTCCTGAGTAGCTGGGATGACAGATGTGTGCCACCACACCTGGCTAATTTTTGTATTTTTAGTGGAGATGGGGTTTTGCCATGTTGGTCAGGCTGGACTCGAACTCCTGACCTCATGATCTGTCCTCCTCGGCCTCCGAAAGTGCTGGGATTACAGGCGTGAGCCACTGCGCCTGGCCCACATTTCTGCCTTTTATACAGTCACCAGTATATTAGATGAGGGACCCACCCTACTTCAGTATGACCGCATCTCAGCCAATTACATCTCCACTGACCCTGTTCCCCAATATGGTCATATTGTGAGATCCTGGGATTTCAACATAGGAATATTGGGAGCACATAATACATAAGTCATAGCAATGTCTTAACCTGGGTTTTCCCCCAGAAAGCAAAGTCTGAGACATGGGTTTGTGTGCATATTTTATTCTAGGACATGATCCTGAGGAATAGAAGTGAGAGACTGAGGAGAGTTCAACAGGGAAAAGGGAAAGTCAGTCCAAGGTGTTCTCAAGTCAGACACTATTGGAAGCTGATACTATTTTTGCTGTCTTCTGAAAAGTAGATATTTTTCTTCCTAACTCACTCTTTCTCCGAGATTATGATACTTCCTGGGTCACCAGTTTTGGAAAATGGTCTTCAATTGGGTTCTTTCCTTGTCTAGGGTGACACTTGTCTCTCAGTCCCCTTGTGGCCTGAACAGCCAGCCAGCTGGTCCAGTACCTGCCTTGGGTCCTCAGTCACTGCCCTCGTGCAGCTCCTGTTTTATTCCTGCATTCAGCACATTCCCCTTACTGTCTTGCAGGCCATCCAGTCACTTAGAAGATGGTTTTTAAACATTTATTAAGCAATCTTAAATGTTCTGAAGTAGAGAGTTTCAAGATCTGTAGTCTGCCATGTTGCTATAAATAGAATAGAAATGACTTACTTAAAAAAAATAGAGTGAATTCAAGACTATCCTTATGCCATTTCACAAAGGTATGTTCTGATAAACTGTTAGGATTAGAGAAATGAGGTGTTGTTACGGATTTTGATAGTTGCTCAGTCCCCAGCCTGGGCTGCAGAGGACAGTCCCTGGGCCCTGGACTTTCATTAGTGGCTGGGCTGTCACTTGTCCTGTTTCTCTAGGCTACGTCATACCTGAATTACCGGTGAAGAGGCCTCAACTTACTAAATGATAATGACAGCAGTCACAAGTTAAGGAATACAAAAGTTTGAATGGATGATGGGATAATGTTGGCACTTGTCAGAACTTGGTATCCTTGGATTCCATCCATCCATCCATCCATCCATCCATCCATCCATCCATCCATCCAGCTGATGTCAATTGAGCTCCTGCTGTAGATCACTTACTGTGCTAGGCACTGGGGAGACAGGTAAACAATGCCTGTCCTTAGGAAGCCCAGAATCTAGTGAGCAGATAGTTCATTTCAGTGGGCATGATAAGGGCAGGGAGAAGCCTAGGGAGAGGTGCCAGTCTAGCTTCAGAGCATCGAGGATGAAACTCATATCTGTGCTGCATCTGAAGGGCCAGAAGGATCCATCCATATAGAGAGCCGGGGAAGGACATTCCAGGTGGGGGTGAGAATGTACACAGCCGTGGAGGCCAGGGAGTGTTTGCGTTTGGGGCACTGCAGGTGCCAGAGCATGGCTGGGAAGGCCTGAGAGTGGGGCAGGAAATGGCAAAAGCTGAGCCTGCAGGAAGCCTGGGGCCTTATGTGGAAGCCTCAGCAACTGTGTTGGGGAGCACAGCTGAGGAACTGGGGAACTCTCTTACTTTGGTAGTGAGAGATGCAATGAGTTGTTGTGTTCATTTCTCATAGCAGCCTGCTCCTATCACTGAAGAGAAAACACACAGGCTTTGGAGTCAAGGAAGCCTTATATTCAGATTCCAGCTCCACTCTGGGTGGTCTTACAATGGATTATTTACCTTCTGGAAACCTCTCTTTCCTCATGTCATAAGTGAGAGAAAATGGACTAAACAGCCTCCTCTGTTTTCAGTATCCTATGGTTCTGTGGGAAAAACTATGTAAATGTGCCCCCCACCCCACACACACAGCTTAGGTAAAAACAGTGCCCGAGTTTGGAAATATTTGCAGATATTGTCCTGATGGTAATTCTGTCAATTTCTGGTTTCCAACTAGCTGTTTAACTTCTGACGGTGATTCATGGGTATTTATGGTGAATGGATGTTTGTTGAATGAGTAAATTCTCATGCCTGAAACAAAACGTTAGCTGTATGACTTCCAATGCATTGCACTAACCCAGCTCTGATTTTCTTGATAGATGAGCTCTCTCCGGAACAGCACAACCTTTCTTTATACTCCATGGAGCTCGTGCTGAAGAAAAGCACTGGGCACAGCGCTGCACAAGTGGCCTTAACAGAAACTGCTCCCGGGTCCCAGTACAGCAGTCCTCTCCATGTCACAGCCCTGCCATCTGCCGCTGCTTTTGATACAGTCTTTTTTAGCCAAGGAAAACAGACTGAAAGTACAGCAGATCACAGCATCTTTGTGGCAACTTACGTGTCCGTGACGAGTAATGAGGTGGCTGTTGATGACGATGAGATGGATAACTTTCTGCCGGATACTCACTGGACCACTCCACGGATGGTTTCTCCAATACAGTATATCACAGTCAGCCCACCGGGGCTGCCCGGGGAAGCGTTAGAACCTATGCTGACTCCATCATTACCCATGGTTTCTTTACAAGATGAAGAAGTGACATTGGGCTGGCAGAACACAACGCAACAACCAGCGGCATATGCTGAGTCCGCCAGTCTTTTCCACACCTTTCGGTCAGCTTTTCACACCTCTGAGGGCATCGTTCCAACTCCTGGCAGGAATTTGGTGCTTTATCCTACTGATGCTTACAGTCATTTATCAAGCAGGACTCTGCCAGAGATTGTGGCTTCCCTAACAGAGGGTGTGCAAACCACCCTTTTTTTTAGCTCCTGGTCTTTATTGCCACAGCCGTTAGGTGATGGCGTTACTATACCTTTTCCCTCCTTGGGGGAGGTCTCACAACCTCCAGAGGAGGTTTGGGCCACAAGTGCAGACAGATACCCTGATGTGACCACCGTGTTGAGTCAAAGCCTAGAAGAAACCATCTCTCCAAGAACATACCCTACTGTGACTGCATCGCACGCAGCCTTTGAATTCATCAGGACACATTCTGCATTGCTTTCAACTCCTGTTGTATTTGCATCCTTCTCTGCTCCACCAACTGATGTTTCATCTAACCCCTTTCTTCCTAGCGACTCCAGCAAAACATCAGAATTGCTTAGCAATTCAGCCCTCCCCGGTCCTGTGGACAACACTCATATCCTGAGCCCGGTGTCCTCATTCAGACCATACACTTGGTGCGCAGCCTGCACTGTGCCTTCACCTCAGCAAGTTCTGGCCACGAGCCTCATGGAGAAAGACGTGGGATCAGGGGATGGTGCCGAGACTCTGTCCGTGACCGTGCTGGAAGAAAGCAGCATCTCTCTAATGAGTAGTGTAGTAGCAGACTTCTCTGAATTTGAGGAAGATCCTCAAGTATTTAATACGCTTTTCCCCTCCAGACCTATGGTCCCACTTTCTTCTAGATTCATGGAAATCTCAGAGATGAGTGTTGGCATTTCTGCCGAGGTGGATATGAGTAGCATTACAACCACACAGGCTCCCCCTGCCCATGGGCGCCTCTCTGTGCCAGCATCACTGGATCCTACTGCTGGCTCCTCGTCTGTTGCTGAAACCCAAGTGATGCCATCCCGTGTGACCACTGCATTTTTCTCCGTCATCACCAGCATTCTCCTTGACTCATCTTTCTCTGTCATAGCAAACAAAAACACACCGTCACTTGCCGTCAGAGACCCGAGTGTTTTTATGCCTTTCAGTCTGGTTCCTTCAGTGGAGTCTTCACGTTTCTCTGACCAAGAACTTTCCAGTTTTTCTGAGCATAAACCCGGAGGTGCTTTGGATTTTGCATCCAGCTTTTTCTCAACACCCCCGCTGGAACTCAGCGGCTCCATCCCTTCACCTTCGGAAGCACCTGCGTCTCTGTCTCCGATGCCGAGTGACTTGTCTCCCTTCACGTCTCAGTCTTTTTCTACCTTGGTTGAGACATTTACATTGTTCAACTCTAGTGGTCTGCAGTCGTCTCAGCTGTCTCTTCCCAGTTCCTCAAATCTTGAGTTTTCGCAGCTCCAGCCAAGTTCCGAGCTGCCTTTAAACACCGTCACTTTCCTACCTAGCCGTTCTGGGGCGTCACTGTGGTCAAGCTTCCCTTCTGATTCTCTCGAGTTTGTTGAAGCGTCTGTGGTTTCACTGAGGGATTCAGAAGCTCATTTTACCTCGGCTTTCACTGAAACTACCTCCTATCTTGAGTCTTCACTCATTTCCCGCGAATCCGCAGTCACCGCACTGGTGCCCCCCAGCTCCGAGTCTTTTGACATTTTGACGGCTGGGATTCAAACAACATCACCATTGACCACTGTGCACACAACGCCCATTTTAACTGAGTCTTCTTTGTTCTCAACTCTGACACCTCCTGACGACCAAATCAGTGATCTCGACGGTCATGTGTCTGTCCTGGCCTCTTTCTCCAAAGCCATTCCCACTGGTACAGTGTTGATCACTGACACGTACCTGCCATCAGGATCCTCATTTGTTTCTGAAGCAACCCCCTTCCCTCTGCCCACAGAGCTGACCGTCGTGGGCCCATCACTCACACCCACAGAGGTGCCACTGAACACCTCCACGGAAGTGAGCACAGCCAGCTCCGGTGCTGCCACTGGTGGTCCCCTCGACTCCACCCTGAAGAGCGACACCGCAAGTCAGAGCTCCCCAGCGAGTAGCGCTGCTCCTCCCCTACCGTCCCTGCATCCTGTGACCGCCTTCACTCTCGAAGCAACAGTCGACACACCAACACTGGCCACCTCCAAGCCACCATATGTTTGTGATATCACCGTCCCCGATGCCTATCTGATCACAACTGGTAAGACCCAGCTTCCTGCCGCCTGTCTGGGGTGGGCTGTCTTTCTGAGGAGCTTGTGTGCACTGCTTGGGAGGTTTGGAGCTTCATGGTTAAGAGTAGAGGTGCTGGGCTCAGTTAACTCCCAGGTAGCACTCCTATGCTTACCTCCTGCATGTTCTCAGGACAGTTATTTATCCTCTCTAATTGTCTGCTACCTCACCCACTAAACAAGGAGCTTAGTTAAACCTGTCTCATTGGGCTGTTGTTCCGATGTAAATGCGTTAGTCCCTGCAGAACACCCAGCCCCTGCCTAGGACGTCAGAGGCACGCACGGGATGATGTGTATTAGTCAGCAGCCACAAGGAGAACAAATATTAGAACAAGTACAAGAACTAAACAAGCCTTGGAAGGATCTTTGTCTTACCATAACTCGGTAGGTGCATGGATGACCTACTGAGTTTTTATTTAGTTTAAACAAATTTATTTTATTTAGTTTAAACAAAATATTTTTTGTTTAATTCAAGCAATGAGGTGGGCAACTATGTAAGAGCAACCCTTGCACTTTCTTACTCATTTACTATTCTTGCTTTTCCTCGAAAGGAGACTGCACTTTGCCCTCATAGCTCCCTGTAAATGCTCCTTGGGTCCCGAGAAAAGAAAAGTGGAGTGACTAAATATCCCTTGAATCCAGTCTCAGCCTTTGGTCTCCTCCCCACCACAGCCTGGGTTGCTAGCAGACCGGCCAGCAGCTTCCCTTGCAATTGCATGGCTGCTCTGGCCACGTGAAGCTGGCGCCCACCCGAGGGCATGCCTGACAGGTAGACTCATTTCAAGGGTAACATCCTGTGATGGGGGCCCGCTTGGTCAGGGTCTCTGCATTTTTCCTCATGAGAGATGACAAGTGTGTGTGGTCTCAAGGGCCATGACTGTGTGCTGAACCACAGCCTGGTGTTGACGAGCAGCCTGTCCTCTGTTTTGATTTTGGTAGTAGTGGAGGACAGAAATGACAAAGGGGATGAAAACGGCAGAAGAGGTAGAGGAGGAGTGGGGTGGAGTGGACCAGAAAGGAGAGGAGCAGAGAATGTGGAAGGGAGAGGAGGAGGAGAACACGCTGGGTCTTTTCCTCCCTATGGTCGGGGCGGGGGGTGGAGTGGGGCTGGGAGCCTCTGCTCACTGTGACAGTGCCCCATCCCTCTGAGCAGGTGGGAGTGAGGATCCTGATGGCAGGTACGCGTCAGTGAGCAGCGTTGTACCAGTGGGAATGGCTTTGGAGAATGAGGTCAGCACAGCCTTTGCTCCCTACACGCCAAAGGGAAGCATTCGTTATTCCGCGTGACGAGTAATGATTGAGCACCTAGTATGTGTGAGGTGCTTCTGGAAGCTTCTAGGGATATACAGATGGGTAAGACATGGCCCTCCCGTGAGCAGCTCAGGGACTAGAAGGATGGTACTGAGCCATAGAGTAACAGCGGTTTCTGTGGAGTTCTCCAAGAGTGGCTATTTGGGATAACCAGAGCTGGTTTGAAAGAATGTGAAATTGGAGATTCCCACAAAAGGAAGAGTAGAATGTCGTCATCTGGGGATGAAGAGGAAGTGTCTTCTGGGGGAGGAGACAGTCATCATGGCTGGAGATTAGGAGTAGTGATGGGAGGAGCAGGTAATTATGCTTGGAAATGTGGTTGGAACAAAATCATGAACTTGAATCTCAGGATTAGAGTAGTCCAGGGAGGAGGGAAGTTTCTGGTGCTCAGGATACTTTTCTTCCTTCTTACAAAATTATTACAAAGTAGATACAAAATTGTTACAAAGTGGTCAGTTGTAAGCAGCTTATTGAAAGAGTTACTGAAAGCTTCTTTAGGAGTCCTCATAGCTGGATTTAACTTTCATATGTGGTGTACACTTAATGACATTTGCTGCCTGTATTAGGTATCCATGTATTTTTAACAGCTTTTTGAAGTAAAATTCAGCCGTTGTAAGTACACTTGAACAGTTTTTGTAAATGTCCAGCGTTGTGCGTAAGTGTCCATGCTGTTAAATTGTGTCTTTTAGCAGAGGTAAGTGCCATCTTTTGCTCCCGGTGATACCTTTGACCCAGAGGAGGTATCGGCTCATTTCTCATTTCCGCTTAGATTGGAACTTGCTGTCCTTTTCAGTTATTTGTTAGTGAGAGAGTGCGGCGAGGGGGTTGAGGTGACTCCGCGTACCCCTGAAAGGATTCTTCATGTGTGCTCTGTGATGATAAAGCAGAGCCACTCTGGGTGCTGGGGGTCTGTGATGGTGGAGGAAGCACTTGCCTGCACACGCCCTGGGAGCATGAGCCGCGCTTCCACCCAGGGCCTTTCTGATCATGTGCTGCCTTGGATGTCTCTGTCACCTGTCTTCTCTTAGCTCTGGGAAACATTCATTTAGGAAAAGAGCTGTAAGACATTGTTTGCTGATGATCCCTTTTCCCAAAGAGTGGTGTCCTCATATCCTAATGTTGCAGTTTTATAGCTTTCTCAGATTCCCTAGAGAAAGTGGAGGTCATGGTGGTGGCTGTGGGGACTTTGCAGAGTGGCATTTGGGCCAGTGATGTGGGGCTGTTTACGTGTTCTTCCTGCTTTTCTCTTCAGGGGTTTTCTGTTTCTGACTTCCCATTCTGCCTCTTATTTCCCCCAAGTTTAGCTCTTGCTTCCCTCCCTCCGTCTCTCCCTCCTTCCCTTTCTTCCTTCTTTCCTTCCCCATCCTCTCCCTCTCTCCTCCTTCTCTGTCCCCTCTTCCTTCCTGTCTCCCTTCTCCCTCATTTCTCCCTCCCTCTTCATTTCCTTTCTCAAATAAGGCATCTTTCCTTCTTTCCATTCTTCCCCCTCTCTTCCTACTCATTTTATCTTTCCCTTTCAGATCTATGGCATAGTCCAACCCACTTGGAGCCTATGTGGGCCATGCGGAGTTGGCTGCTGGTGTGACGCAGCAAGGTGGTTGGGGGCTGTGGATTTGTTCCAGTGGTCTCATGAACTAATAAAGAAGCCTCCGCCCACCTTTAAAAAAAATTCAGATCACTGATTCCTGGGAAAAAACAATCAAATATAACTTAAACATTTGTTTTTTAAAGAATGAAGAATACAGAGTGATTCTCTATCTCCAGTTTAAAAAATTAAAATCAGGAAATGTAAAACAATTATAATATCAAATGTATTCTAATTCTGCATTATGGGAAGTTGATGGAAGAGGAGAGAAAAAATAGGAAAAAGAAGAACTAGCTTACTAAACACTGAGAGACAGGCTTAACTAGTATAGATTTTTAAATGGAACTTTTAAAATATAAGAACAATTAAACAGAACTGGACTTTGGTTATGAGAATTACTTTATTTCCTACATAAAGTTTTAATATGTGGGAATTGTGGAACTCATTTTTCCCCATTATTAGTGGTAAAAACTCTTCACTTTTGCCTTGAATCATTGGGATAGGAGACCTCATTTTACAGAGGAAGATGTCGTCTGGTTTTGTTGAGTAACATCTTAAGGCCTTTAAAAACGTTACTTCTGAGAGCTTTTAAAGCCTCATGTTTTGTTGTCGGGGACATAGCTGAGAGACAGCCTGGAATTTGTCCAGGTGAAAATGAGAACTGGAAGCTCCTTGTCCCCTGGCTGGGTCATCACTGCTGATTCCTGATCTAACCTATCTGGGGCAGAGAGGGTTTTCTTAGTGTGTTGAGCTGATGCTATGCAGAGTTGACCTGGTGTCTTCTAGGTCCCCACTGCTGTAGTTAGCAGCAACTAGATCCTTAACCCCTGTTCTGTCTTGGTCTGGCCTTTATTTTACAAGAAGATTTTTTAGAGCAGCTAATACGTTTTGGCACATTGCTAGGGTCCAGAATTCTGATGTGTTTGTTATTCCTAATGATATGAAAATGCATTTGGTGGTTTGCTTTCATTCGTAGTGCTGGCCAGAAGAGCTGTGCAGGAGTACATCATTACAGCAATCAAAGAGGTACTGAGGATTCACTTCAACCGTGCAGTGGAACTGAAGGTGAGTCCCGGCAGCTCAGGAGTGTAATGTCTGGTGGGCCTGGGGCTGATGTGAGAGCCCCAGGTTAGAGACAGGTGATTATGGCCATGGACTCTTTCTCTTTCCTCTCTTCCCCCCATCTATTCCTGGTTAACTCCTGCTCATCCTCTGGATCTCCACTCCACTGTCACTGCACTGGGGAAGTCTTTCCTGATCCCACATGAGGTCAGGGTTAGTCCTTTAGGGGATGTGTTGGCAGAGTTGGAACAAAGGGCTCTCAGACCAGAGGCAGCAGTCTGGGGTGAGAGCCTTCATGATTTTACTTCCCTTGATTCACGCAAAAGGACTTGGATTCGTGTTTAAATTAGATGTTAGAGTGAGTACAGGTGCATCTTTCTGGACATTTGGTGGGATAGAGATGGAGATCCAAATCTTTTAGACTGGATCCCATGCTGGTCCCACTTCTCAATGATCCCAGAAAGCCACAGTCCATCTAGAGCAGAGCCATCCAGAACCAGAACCGCGCCCCACACGTGGCAATGCAGCAGTGAAATGGGGCTCATCCAAACCGAGATGGGCTGTGGGTGGAAAATACATCCCAGACTTCAAAAATGCAGTGAAAAAGGAGTGTAGGATGTCCCATTAATAGTGTTTTGTGTTGACTTCATGTTGAAATGATATTTTATTTATTTATTTATTTTTGAGATGGAGTCTGGCTCTGTCGCCCAGGCTGGAGTGCAGTGGCCGGATCTCAGCTCACTGCAAGCTCCACCTCCTGGGTTTGTGCTATTCTCCTGCCTCAGCCTCCCGAATAGCTGGGACTACAGGCGCCCGCCACCTTGCCTGGCTAGTTTTTTGTATTTTTTAGTAGAGACGGGGTTTCACCGTGTTAGCCAGGATGGTCTCGATCTCCTGACCTCGTGATCCGCCCGTCTCGGCCTCCCAAAGCGCTGGGATTACAGGCTTGAGCCACCACGCCCGGCATATTTTAGATATATTAAGTAAAATGTATTTAAAATTAATTTCACTTGTTCTTATGTTTTTTAATGTGCCACTAGAAATGTTTTAATTGCATATTTATTTTGGACAGTGCTGCTCAATAGGGTAAGTACCCCTTTCTATGTGTTTTAAATACAACAAACACCTTGAATGCCCTGTAACTCATTATTCAGTTCATATTTCTGACTGTTCTTTCTTGCTACTCTCATAATTTTGTGCTTTTTGTGCAAAGGTTGGCAGAGAGTAAAAGCAGTAACTAAAATAAAATTTTAATTATCTGTGGTGCACTACTCCTTCATTTGAAACTACCAGTTTTTTTAGTTTATTTATAATTTTTTATTTTTCTACCTAACACAACCTCCTTTAAGTTTGAATTGTCTTTGTATTTCTTATTTCCATAGGTTTACGAACTCTTTACTGACTTCACTTTTCTGGTAACATCCGGTCCTTTTGTTTACACGGCAATATCAGTCATAAATGTGCTTATAAACAGTAAGCTTGTGCGTGACCAGACTCCTTTAATCCTGTCTGTGAAACCTTCTTTCCTTGTGCCAGAGTCCAGGTTCCAAGTTCAAACAGGTGAGACAACTCAGCATAGTTGTTTTTATTTGTAAAAAGAATTTCATTTTTTTTTTTTATATTTCTAAAATATTGGAAATCATTGTTAGAATTCATTGTTATGATGATGATTTTTAGAGACAGGATCTCACTCTGTCACCCAGGCTGGAATGCAGTGGTGTGATTATAGCTCACTGTATCCTTGAACCCCTGAGCTCGAACAATCCTCCTGCTTCAGCCTCCTGATAGTTAGGACTAAAAGTGTACACCACTATGCCTGGCTAATTTTTAAAAAAATTTTTTCTAGGCCAGGTGTGGTGGCTCACATCTGTAGTCCCACCACTTTGGGAGGCTGAGGCAGATGGATCGCTTGAGTTCATGAGTTTGAGACCAGCCAAGGCAGCATGTTGAAACCCTGTCTCTATAAAAAATAAAAATATTTAGACCAGGTGCGATGGCTTACGCCTGTAACCCCAGCACTTTGGGAGGCTGAGGCAAGTGGATCACTTGAGCTCTGGAGTTTGAGATGAGCCTGGGCAACATGGCGAAACCTCATCTCTACTAAAAATACAAAAATTAGCCAGGCATGGTGGCATATGTCTATAATCCCAGCAACTTGGGTGGCTGGGGCAGGAGAATCACTTGAACCCAGGAGGTGGAGACTGCAGTGAGACGAGATGGTGCCACTGCACTCCAGCTTGGGCAACAGAGTGAGACCCTATCCCAAAAAGAAAAAAAAAAAGAATTTAAGAAAAATTATGTTTTGTAGAGATGGGGTCTTCCTAAGTTGCCCAGACTGGTCTTGAACTCCTGGCTCAAGCAATCTTCCTGCCTTGGCCTCCCAAAGTACTGGGATTGTGGGTATGAGCTACCACACCCAACCTTATTATTTAATTTTTAAAAGTGTTTATAATTATGGGAAATTTCAAGCACATACAAAAGTACATAGAATAGTTTAACAGACAACCATGTACTTGTTATATCTTCAACCATTTTTCCATTCCTAGCCAGTCTTGTTATAGCCACACCCCCATCTACCGTCTACCTCTCCTCCTCTTGCACTATTTTAAAGTAAATCTCAGGCATCATATCATCTCACCCACACATATTTCAGCCTATATAGCCTCTAAAAGATAAAGACTTTAAAGGTGTATGAAGTTAACAGCGATTTCTTTTTGTTTTGAAGATGGAGTCTTGCTCTGTTGCTTAGGCTGGAGTGCAGTGGTGCAATGTCTGCTCACTGCAACCTTTGCCTCCTGGGCTCAAGCAGTTCTGCTGCCTGAGCCTCCCAAGTAGCTGGGATTACAGGCACCCACCACCGCGCCTGGCTAATTTTTGTATTTTTAGTAGAGATGGGATTTCACCACGTTGGCCAGGCTGGTTTTGAACTCCTGGTCTCAAATGATCTGGCCGTCTCAGCCTCCCAAAGTGCTGGGATTACAGGCGTGAGCCACTGTACCCGGCTGTTAACAGTAATTTCTAAATATCATATTTAACTTTTCATTGTGGACATGTTCAAACATTTACAAAAGTAGAGAGAATAACATACTAAGTCTACATATGCCCATGGTTAAACTTAAAAAAAATTGTCAACATCAGCAATTTCGTTTCATCAATCCACCATGAACGTTTTTGTGGACACTAGAGTGTTTTAAAGCAAAGCCAGCTGTCATGTCATTTCACCCATAAATATTCAAGAATTCATCTGCTATGAATTTATATATATTTGAAGTGTTTCCATCTGTCGTGTCTTTTGATACTCAAATTCTTATCTCAGATATTTTTCATTTAAAAATGATACCAGTCACCTTCACATTGCTTGTCTTCATTTACTACAAAGTTGCTTTTTACATTTCCATGAGATAATATGTAGAAATGGTACATCACAGTACTTAATCCCATGCTATGAAGGAATTAGTTGACTTAGATACTATGTTTCTCTCTCTTGATTCCTCAATACTTCAGAAACCCAGACACCTCATTCGTGGGACTTTGATTGCTTTTCTTTTCAGTACTTCAGTTTGTGCCTCCGAGTGTGGATACTGGCTTCTGCAACTTCACCCAGCGCATCGAGAAAGGCCTAATGACAGCTCTCTTTGAAGTGAGAAAACACCACCAGGGAACGTATAACCTCACTGTGCAGGTGAGAATATCACTGAATGCAGAGCAGAAGGCTTTAGCCCTCAAAGGGGGAATTGTTCCACATTGTTTAAGATGTGCTTGACTCTTATTCCCTCCAGTGGCGGAAACCCAGTTTATGTGGGTCGGGATTGATCTGTTCCTGTGGCGTAGGGTCGGCGTGGTGTGCATGGGCTGAGCCTCTTTGAGGGTTGCAGAGTAGCTGATGCCCAGGGAGCTCAGATATGGTGAGCTGAAGAAACATGACCATATTCAGGAAATTCAAGAATTACCTAGAAAGGAATGGTATCGACCTCAATATCCAATGGGGAAATGGCTACCCATACTGTTGTTTCCATATAGCTACTAAGAACACGCGTTGTACATATTGTACGGAAACTGCTGATGTTTTTATATTTCTTTGATTTTTTTCCCTGTACATTCTTTCCTCTCTCTTTCCAAAATGGATGTTAAAATAGATTTTGGTGCTCCTGGATCCACTTTCCATGTTTCTTATTTTTTCCTCGTATTTTCCATCTCTTTATTCTCTGTTTTTGCAGATTTACAAAATGTTGTCCTCCAAGTCATGAATTTAGTCCTTAGCTGTGTCCATTATGTTATGCAATCCCTCTATTGAATTTTTTAGCTTTTTGTTCATTGTTCTTTGCTCCATTTTCATTGTAGGCTTTCCTGCAATGATGCAGTGTCGCCTTAAAAGTCTCTGAGGATGTTGATTAGAATTGTTAAAATGCGTCTTCTGTTTCCTAAGTCATTCCTGTTTTCTCCGCAGTCCTTGCTCTGCGTGTTGATCTCAGTGCTTTGCTTTTGTGCTGTTAGTTTCTGGAAATCTGGAGACTGTTGGTTTGTTGTTAGGAATGAAGAACCAAGTTGTTCATTTTAGTAGCTGGCACAGCTTTCCCCTTGAGCTGTGGGGATCTCTTTCTACGTCAGCTCCATCTCCTGGGGAGAAAATTCATTGGAGTGCTGGGTCCGGGGCGGAATATGTCAGCGTGGGCCTCTCTCTGGGTGCCGTGTGTGGTCAGAGACAAGCAGACAGGGAACCCCTTCGTTCCAGCGTCTAGATAAAGAGGCTCTTCCTGGGGGATGGGGCACTTTAGTGTGTGTCTTAGGGCAGAGCTAGCTGCGTTTTCATTCACTTTCTTTCCTTCTTTGTCTCTGGTGTGCACGGGAGTTATCTTAGCCTCTGCCCACCTTCTTGGTTAGGGCCCAGACCTGCATAGTCCTCTTAGGCAGAGGTTTGTTTTCCCCAGGGAGCAGTTCTTTGGCTTGTTCTGGGTGAGGGCCTGGCTGCTGCTAGGACCTCTGTTGGCCTGGGTGTGGCAGTTAGGAAGGACAGAGAAGGAAGGCAATGGCCTCAGCAATTTGGCACAGCATGTAATTAATTATACTGATTGCCGCTGCATAGCCTGTTCTTGGTCCCATTCCTGCTAATCTCTGCCATAGAGCCCCTCCTGGTCCTCTTGGGGAGCGCAGCCCTCGGCTCTGCTGCAGCTCGTGCTTGTGTATGTTTTAGATCCTGGCTTTCTCTGTTCTGGTTTATATCAATCCGATCCCATCCTTTCTCCATCCCCCAGAGGTTTGACGGAATCTCTGGTTTTCTTCCATTCTCAGTGCTGTTGTGGATTTCTTCCCCTTTGTTCAGCTTATTGTTATTTCAGTGGGATTTGGGGTGGGAGGAGCTATACATGTGCTCAGTTCTTCACTTAATGTAAGAAACATTTTCAATAAACTGAGCAGTTAAACTCTTACAAAAGGGAACCAGGTTAGAAAGCCAGTTATGTTTCCCTTAAAAACTTTACCTCCTTTAAAAAAATCGGTGAGAGAACCTGTGAGAGAGAAATCACGGTTAAGCTTTCAGCAGGATGTTTTATTTTCGAAGCTTATTCTGACTTCATTCTTTCAGATCTTGAATATCACCGTCAGTTCCTCCAGGGTGACTCCTCGGCGGGGCCCGGTGAATATCATCTTTGCGGTTAAAAGCACACAGGGATTTTTGAATGGATCAGAAGTGAGCGAGCTGCTCAGGAACTTGAGTGTGGTGGAGTTCAGTTTCTATCTGGGATACCCAGTACTGCAGATCGCAGAGCGTGAGTACGGCCCTCTCGGACGTGCTGGGGAGGTGATGGCGGGCATTTTGGTGGAAGACCTCTTCTTAAAATTTTTTTAGTTTTTTAAAAGACTTGATTTTTTAAAAAAAATATTTTTCCATAAGGTGTTGGGGTACAGGTGGTATTTGGTTGCATGAGTAAGTTCTTTAGTGGTGATTTTTGAGATCCTGGTGCACCCATCACCCGAGCAGTAGACGCTCCTCCAGATTTGTTGTCTTTTATCCCTCCCACCCCCACTCTTTCTCCCAAGTCTCCAAAGTCCATTGTATCATTCTCGTGCCTTTGTGTCCTCATAGCTTAGCTCCCACATATCAGTGAGAACGTATGATGTTTGGTTTTCCATTCCTGAGTTACTTCACTTAGAATAATAGTTAAAGACTTGATTTTTTTAGTGAAGTTTTTGGATTCACAGCAGATATGATTGGAAGGTTCAGAGATTTCCCATATGCCTCCTGCTTCTGCACATTCATAACCTCCCCCATTGTCAGCATCCCCCAGGACAGTAGTCCATTTGCTACAGTGATCAACCTGCATTGATGCATCGTCATCATCCATAGCCCATAGTTTACATTAAGGTTCATCCTGGGTGTCGTGCGTTCTGTGGGTTTGAACAAATGTGTAATGACATGCAAATGGCATGGCTTCTCCGTTTTAGTATCACGCAGAGTATATTTCACCTGGACCACTTTTTTCAAATGAAATATCTGACTGAGTGCCAGAATATAAATCTGATAAAATTGGATTCAGGCCAGATGGGTCTGCAGAGCCCTGCTCACCCACTGTGCCTGGCTTTATTATTTGGAGAGTAGAGGGGTGCTATTAAAAAGTACATGAGTTCTGGAAAAAGCATAACTTACGGAGGGAGCATGAATCTGTGGTTGTCAGAGCTTAAGGGCTGCAGGAAAGTTTGACTACAAAAGGGTAGCAGAAGGCAGTATTTTGGGGGTGATGAAACTTCTGCAGAAGGCAGTGTTTTGGGGGTGATGAAACTGTTCTGTATCTTCATTGTGGTGATGATTATGTGAATATATACGCATTTATCAAAACCCATAAAACTGTATGCTGAAAAGAGTAACGTTTACTGTGTAAATTTTAAAATAACAACAATAAGCGAAAACACAAAACCTTTGTTCCTGACTGAAGCAACTAGGTTCATAATGCAAATGGAGGCGGTGGGGGAAAGGGGAGACGTTTATTTTAAAAAAATAGTAGATTCCAGAGTTGAAGTCAGGCCAGAAAAATTCAAATTCTTTTTCAAAATGAAACAACCAAATGACCTAATGATTCGTAATGTTATTTGTTGTGTTGTTAATTAAATTAAAAAGAATAACTTTATAGAAGTTATTCTATATGCAAGATGACAGAGAGAAAGCTGTTATTTACAAAGAGCCGCTTTCAGTTGTGCTCAGTGTGTGTATGGCTAAAATGAGGATGCTGGATGGTGGGGCACACTGGCTGGCCGTGGACAAGTCAACACGTGGTCATTTTACCCTGAGACATTGCTGGGAAAGCCAGGGCTCTGAGGTGCACAGCGTGAACATGCATTGCTGTGGAACAGTGACATTCAAAGGAGAACTTGCTGGTGACCTCTCTATCAAGCAGTGTCCTATGACATGGCTGGAGCCAGCCCTTCTTTTCTTTCTTTTTGTCTCTCTCTTTTTCCTTGAGACTCATGTGTTCAGAAATTGCTACTGTCCATGTCCTCACGCTAATCTGACATTTTGTTCTTTCGTATTTAGAGCTAGATAGTAAAGACAATGTGTTGGGACTTTGTTGTAAACATGGCATTTTTTTTTTTACAGAGTTTTTTTCTCCTTCCCTAATTCTTTCCCTTTTGTAGCCTTCCAGTATCCACAGCTCAACTTATCTCAGTTGCTGAAGTCCTCCTGGGTCCGAACAGGTATGTTTAACTTATGTCATATTTTGGGAACTGTAAGGATAAGAAGTTTATGCAGGCGTATTGAGAAGGATGCTGCTTTTCCTGTTTCCTAAATTTAGGGCAAAATGTACCTTACATTCTTGGCAAAGAATGAATGAGAAAGGGATTCAAATATGGCTCTGGGAATGTATCCCACTGAGTTATAGAACAAAAAGGACTGACTTTCTTTAAAATTCATACATTGAGTTCAGGGCAGAGTCTAACAGGAACTGACAATCTTCTGACCCAGAACAGGGTGAGGTTCAGAAGCAAGGATCTCTCTCTCTCTTTTTATTTTCTTTTCTAAAAGTGTTATTTGTTTAGTTTAATAAGGACAAGCAGGGTGGCTTGGCACCTAGGAAGCTTTTTGTGTGTGTGTGTGTGTGTGTGTGTGTGTGTTAGGGGACTGGGTCAGATATTTAGAGGTATGGCATTGCAGTTAAAGGCTTTCTAACCTAGTGCACAAAAGTCTGACCAATAGTTACATACTCACCAGCTATCCAGCATGCATGCAGCACAGGAACTAGCTGGGCACGAGAGAGCATGTGGAGTAGTGATAGTTGCCATTCACGGGGTTCCTGCACCTTGCAAATTCTCCTTGCTGAACGCACAGCATCCCACGTCAAGGCCCCACCGCTTTGCATGCTGCCATCTGCGGTCTTTTCCAGATAATTTCTAGAGCAATTAAGTAACTTGCCCATGGTTGTATCTCAAAGAAAACTTAAACCAGTTCTGGTTGAAAAGCACATGCTCCTTCCTCCCAGACCATGCTGGCAAGCGATTGTCTGTTGAGATCATCTTGTCTGAAGTAGATAACTAAAGATGGGCAGGCTTCCTTTTTTCAAGTTAGTTTGTGAGTCCAAGTCTCAAGGCAAGACAATGAACTCACACCAATTCCAGAAGTGTTGAGATAAGTGCAGACAAAATGTTTGGTCTTGTGTAGGCGCCGTTCAGGCCAAAGCTCCTACCGTGCCTTGTTCCTGGGACTTCTGGCCACCAGTCTGGGTAACACTGAGAGTTTGGAGCTTAGATAAGACTCATGGGCTGCATTTCCTGGACTCTCCCCATTCATGATCACTTTTTCTCCTTTTGATGTCTCCTGTCTAGGGATTGGCATTTTATGGCAATCTTGCATTAATTTCAAATACATATGCACACATACACACACACACCCCGTTTTTTTTTACTGCTGACTTGTCTTGGGTGCCATGTATGTTTTCATTTAAATGTAGTTCTCTTGGGCGTCGTGGAGAAGCAACTCCAGAATGAAGTGTTTCAAGCCGAGATGGAACGCAAGCTGGCCCAGCTGCTCAGCGAGGTTTCCACCAGAAGGCGGATGTGGAGAAGGGCCACTGTAGCTGCAGGGAACAGCGTGGTGCAGGTACTCCACATCAAAGGAGGAGGGGAGGGAGAGAGAGGGAGAGAGACAGCGCTTGTGTGTGAGTGCACACTCCATCTAAAACCCTGTATTTTTATGCAAATGGGAAGTGCCATGAGAAAATTCTGATTTCCACTGATCGCTCTATTGGGTAGACACTGAATCTGGCAGCGTTTCAGTTCAACTGGAGTCTAGACAAATATTTACCAAGGCCTTAGTAAGTAGTAGTATAACAATAGACCTTGCGGAGCAGAGCAGAATTGTCTTACTGGGTTGCCATATCATCACAGGACCTCGTTTATCAAATAGTAGTTTTTAATTAACAAAAGTGTAGCCTGTTTGATGGCATGGTCGGTATTATTGATAGCATTGTAGTGAAAAATCATTCAACTGGAAGAGGCCATAGGAGATCAGATAGAGGGAACTGTGCTGCCCTCTGCTTGAGCATTTCATCTTCTCTGCTTCCATGGTATTACAGAGTCATCACTCTGGTTAACATTTTCAATTTCAGTTTTAAATTTATTTTCTGAGCAAAATCACATCTCTCCAGAAACTACATAGCCAATTAGAGAAATTTTGAAAAACACGTGTAAAAAAAATGTGTAAAGAATAAAGTGAAAATCACCTAAAATTTGACCAACCAAAGAAAATCACTAAACATTTCAGCATATTTCCTTCCATTCTTTTTTCCCCATGAATTCTCTGGTAACATTTGGATGACACTGCCTTTTGTAGCCTCTCTTCACTTGAGCTTTTTTCTTTCTTTCTTTCTTTCTTTCTTTCTTTCTTTCTTTCTTTCTTTCTTTCTTTTCTTTCTTTCTTTCTTTCTTTCTTTCTTTCTTTCTTTCTTTCTTCTTTCTTTCTTTCTTTTCTTGAGACAGAGTCTCGCTCTGTCGCCCAGGCTGGAGTGCAGTGGCATGATCTCAACTCACTACAGCCTCCGCCTCCTGGGTTCAAGTGATTCTTTCGCCCCAGCCTCCTGAGTAGCTGGTACTATAGGTACCTGCCACCGGAGACACCTGGTTGTCTCATATTACCCTAAATCTTCTTTACTTGGTAAACTGGCAAACAGGTTACAAAAGACAGATTTGTTTGAATTGAAACGTGACCCATTTAAAAATGCCCGTACTCACAGAAAGTTGGAGGTGGAGGCTGTCATTAATTTCCATCTCCATATGAATTATGTGGATTTTTTTCTTAACAACTGCTGACTTGCTGAACTACGAAAATGGTATATTTAGAGCTGTGGCATTTCAGAAACAGGAAACCAGGGTAGAACTCTGAAGCAGGGGGTGTGGGCTGGCAGGCAGGGTAGGGAGGTGGGTGGGTTAGAGGCATTAGAGGAAAAGATGCAAATGATATTGGCTGTGGGTGGGGGCCGGGGGCAGGGAAGTGTTGCCTAGAACTGCATCATCATCCTCTAGCCCGCTTACCAGTGTGTCCCTCTCACCATTACTCTTTATCCCCCTCCCAGAAATGCAGTCCTTAGGTTACTAAAATAGTTCCTTTGCCAGATGCAGTAAGTTGCAGAGAAATTTAAAAAGTAATCACAATTGAGAGTAATCATTAAGTAAGTATCAACAAAGAATAAAAATTAGAATACATTATAAAAGCTTTGCCTTATTCAACAATCCCTGGCTTCCTAGAGCCCAAGGTCTAAGTGCGAGTTAACTTCTGCCCGTGAAACAGTTACAGGACACCATAAAAGTGTATAATATGGGGCTGAATTTGACGTGCAAGCTCCCTTAGCAGGCATGCAGGTTTGTGAAAGTGGCACATACAGGCCAATGTGCCATCTGATAGATTGCTGATAAGCCATGCTCTGCTTCTCTTCCCCCTCAGAGTGACCAAACATGAAGATGTAGATAAGGATTTGTGTACCATGTTAACACAGCTGTTCATCAAAACTTAAGTCGTAAATTGAAAATGTTGAAACAACCTAGATGTCCAGCAATTGGGGAATGGGTGAATAAAATTATAGTAAATCTTTATGTGTTGGAATTTTATGCAGTCATTAAAAGAAAAATTAGTGAGTGATATAGAAAAATGCTCAAGTGGGCTGGGTGCAGTGGCTCACAGTAATCCCAGCACTTTGGGATGCTAAGGCGGGTGGATCACTTGAGGCCAGGAGATCGAGACCAGCCTGGCCAATATAGTGAAACCTCATTTCTACTGAAAATACAAAAGTTTTCTGAACATGATGGCATGTGCCTGTAATCCCAGCTGTTCGGGAGGCTGAGGCATGAGAATCACTTGAACCTGGGAGGCGGAGGTTGCAGTGAGCTAAGATCACACCAGTGCACTCCAGCCTCGGTGACAGAGTGAGACTGTCTCCAAAAACAAAAACAAAAACAAAACTCAAGTGAAGAGATGCCCCAAAGTATGTATTCCATGTAATCCAAATGTTAATATGGAATTCATGGAGAAAGAGGAGAACGAAAATGCTAAAATGTTTACAGTGATTTTCTTTGGTTGGTTGAATTTTGGTTGATTTTCATTTTATTCTTTATGCATTTTTTTGCATGTGTTTTTCAACATTAGTTGGCTATGTAATTTCTAGAGAGAGGTGATTTTACTCAGAAAATAAATTTTGAAATTGAAAATGTTAACCAAAGTGACGATGACTCCTTAATACCGTGGTTATAAGGGTTCCAGATAGGAATCTGATAGGCAGTAGTCTAGAAAGGATGCTGGGATTAGGTTTTCCTGGCTTACTTTCCACCTGGATGTCTTAGTCCATTGATGTTGCCATAAAGGAATACCTGAGGCTGGGTTTGTAAAGAAAAGAGGTTTATTTGGCTCATGGTTCTTCAGGCTGTACAAAAAGCATGGTACTGGTGTCATGGTGAGGGCCTCAGGCTGTTTCCCCTCCTGCTGGAGGGCGAAGGGAAGCCAGTGTCGAAATCACATGGTGAGAGAGGAAGCGAGAGAGAGGGGAGGGAGGTGCCAGGCCCTTTCTAACACCAGCTCTCTCAGGAACTAGTAGAGCAAGAACTCATTACCTCGAGGACAGCACCAAGCCATTCATGAGGGATCTGCCTTCATGACTCAGATACCTCCCATTAGGCCCCATCACCAACATCGGGGATCACAATTCAACATGAGAGTTGGAGGGGCTCCAGCATCCAAACCGGAGCACTAGATAGACTTGTAGAATTTTTAATCAAGGTGGATATCACTGGATTTTGGGGACTGTGATTTCTAGAAGAAGAAACTATGTTCTTTAAATTTATTAGAACTTTTAAAAGGGAGTAAGGAGGTACATGGGTAGAGAGTCAGGTGGATATAATCTACTTCCTTTTCAGTAGTCCTTGGATAGCATTCCATTCTAGAAGCTAATGAAAAATTAATCATCGCAGCACCGTTGTCAGGGAGGGAGGAGGTGGCTGGGGAACAGAAGTGGTCAGGAGACTGGCTTTGAAACAGCAGTCAGAGGGCAGGACAATGAGTCCTTCTCAGGATGAAGCATAAAGAACAGATTGTTGAGGGAAGAGGGTTTGGACGTGTGTTGTTAAAGATCTTTAGACACGATCTGGAAGAAGGAGTTCACAGTGAAACCATGAAATTGCTGATCTGCCGGAAGTTTCCCATGGTGAAGGAGGAGTCCAGCAGCTGTGTCCAGAGCACAGGGTGGTGTTACAAATCCACACGTGTGGACAGAGAAGTAGCAGCTGCATGTTGCCAATGGCAGATGTAGAGACCAGCAATTTAAATGGCATGTATAAAATAAGGAGCTCGGAGCCATCGCTGATCCTTTTCTCAGGATGGAAGTTCAGAGTTTTGCTGGAGTCTAAAGAGGCAATAAAATTGTTGCATATTATTAAGAGAAATAGAGTGAAATGAAAAGGTATGGTATGTCAAGTGTGCTAGATTTTGAAATAAGGGTATAAAAAGACTGTCTTTTAACACCAGAGAGAAGTTTTGGGATGAATCAAAGTATTATTTGACCCACAAGATTATGAATTTATGAGGTTTATTGTCCATAGAGCAGTGGTGGGTGGGGGTGATTTTGTCCTCCAGGGTGGATCTGGCAGTGTCTGGAGATGTTTTTGGTTGTACCTTGGGTGGTGCAGGGTGGGGACACCTAGTGGGTAGAGGGCAGGGATACTGCTAACCATCTACAATGCACCCCATGTCAAGGGATTGTCAGTAGAGCTGAGGTTAAGAAGCCCTGCCCTAGAAGAATGAGGAGGAAATACCAATGGGCTGAAGAAAGGATTGGGTAGAATCATTAATAGTTTCAGAGAACCAGGGATGTACCTAATCCTATAGTTAATGTTGAGAGGATGATGCTCTCTTATGACGTGGTCAGCACGTCAGAGATTGTGGGGATGATTCTAGACCACCTGGACTCGCCAGCCCTGGTTCTGCGCATCCTCCCTGCCCCTTTGCCCCAGAAAAGATGTAGAGCGAGATGAAGCAACCTGTTACTCCACACAAAGGAACTCTTCATTGTCCCTCTTCTCATCAACAGAGAGCACCATGGTGATTCTGGGCCCCCGAATGGCTTACGGAGCTTATTATGAGGATTGGAATAAATCCTGAGTGATATAATCAGGATTCAGCAGCCTGAGAGAGGGCATCCAGAAACACAAACTTCTGCAATGTGAATGGTTTCTGCTCTTTCAGGTGGTAAATGTGTCGAGGCTGGAGGGAGATGACAATCCTGTACAGCTCATCTACTTTGTGGAGGATCAAGATGGAGAAAGACTCAGTGCAGTCAAGTCTTCGGACCTGATTAACAAGATGGACCTCCAGAGAGCAGCCATTATCTTGGGTTACCGAATTCAGGGTGCCATTGCCCAGCGTAAGTGCCTGAGGTGTTGCCATCTGGGCTGTGCTGGGCTCCAAAGCCAGGCTCGTTCTGACAGTGAGCTCTGCATGTAAAAGCATTCCGATGTGTGTATAACCCCGATGGTGAAGTGCCAGTTGTTAAAATTCATTCACCAAGACCTTCTTTATTTGGATTTCAATTGCTTGTAGGTTTAGCCTCCACTGCTGTTTTTTCTACCTAGCATTTTGTAGGTGGGGTGTTATAGTGATTTATAGTACATCAACTTTAATATCTGTCCCTCATTCCTTTACTGCTGCTTTTTTTTATAAATTTTGTCTGAGGCAAAATAATGTGTTTGCTCTGTATTTATTCCAAAATCTTCTATGTCATATTTTGAACATTGGCGGGGACAGTGAGTCATGCAGGAAGCTGGGAGGTGCACCCTGAATTTATTGGCTTCCTTCAGGGTCTTTTAACACAAAGAAGTCCTTGATCCTTCCCCTTTTCAGTCCTGTTTCTCTCCCACCTATCCTCACACCACTCTACAGTGTAGACAGAGGTATTCTGATGTTTCTTTATTATTGTTGGAAGATTTCACTCCTGCCTGCCTGGCCCTGGCTGCTGTCAGTAATTTCCTTTCCACCTCACTTTTTTTTTTTTTTTTTTGAGATGGAGTCTCACTCTGTCATCCAGGCTGGAGTGCAGTGGTGTGATCTTGGCTCACTGCAACCTCTGCCTCCCAGATTCAAGTGATTCTCCTGCCTCAGCCTCCCAAGTAGCTGGGACTACAGGACCGCACCACCACGCCCAGCTAATTTTTGTATTAGTAGTAGAGACGGGGGTTTCAGCATGTTGGTCAGGATGGTCTCGATCTCTTGACCTTGTGATCCGCCTGCCTTGGCCTCCCAAAGTTCTGGGATTACTACAGGCATGAGCCACCACACCCAGCCCCGCTTCACAGATTTTGAGTATTTAGAAATGAAAAAAAAGGAGGCACATGGAAGAGTGTGTTTTTCTAAATAGTCCTTTAGGATATGAATCAGATTCTTCTTTTTTGGAGAAAGGGTCTTGCTCTGTCACCCAGGCTGGAGTGCAGTGGCTTGATCATGGCTCACTGCAGCCTCAAACTCCTGGACTCAGGTGATCCTCCTGCCTCAGCCACCTGAGTAGCTAGGACCACAGTCACCACCACTACGCCCGGCTATTTTTTTCTTATTATCTGTGAAGACAGGGTCTTGTCATGTTGCCCAGGCTGGTCTTGAACCCCTGGCTCAAGCGATCCTCCCACCTTGACCTCCCAAGGTGTTGGGATTACAGCCATGAGCCACCCCACCTGGCCCAGACTCCTCTTTTAATGTCGATGTTTTTCCTTTATGATCCTGCAAGCAGTCTTGGTAAGACAATGGTAAAACTTGCTTCCAGCAATAAAAGGAAAGGTAAACATTTAGAGGGAATTCAGCATCAGAGAATACAGAAAAATCTATACAGAGAACATGTAGGAGATAAAGACAACTTTTAAAAAAATGATAGCTTTAAAATTATCCTTGATAGTAGAAGGTTCTTGTGAAATCTGTACTTGTCCCTGGAGACCAACCGAGATGAAAGCTGATGGGCGTATAATTTCTCTGTTTTATGGAAGATGATGGGAGAGTTTAAGCAAATACTCATTGGCAGTTTGTGTTTGTGTATGTGAGATATGATCATGTATTGATGTGTTCTCCTCCAAAGCAGTGAGTACAAACTATGAGCACAAACTAACCAAAGAACTTCGTTACATTTCTTCATATATGCTATTCCTGATTGTAGGAGATGTGCCCTCCTCCAGCCAAGCGCTTGACATTTTAAACAGTTAATTGCAATAGGATATGGGCACCTTTCACATCTGATCTTGCACCTCTTTTCCTCAGTTTTGTACCGAAAACCACATGGGTAAAGATCCTGGGATCTCCAGGCTGGTGATTGAAGGAATTCTCAGTCAACACCAGGGATAGCCCAAAGGCAGCCCCCGGACACTGGTGTCAGGGCCCAGTTTGATCAACCTCTGCCTCATCAGGGTTTTCCTAGGTTAGCGTCAGAAGAGGGCAAGTGGGGTGGCTCATGCCTGTAATCTCAGCACTTTGGGAGATAGAGGCAGGAGGATCGTTTGAGCCCAAGAGTTCAAGACCAGCCTGGGAAGAATAGCAAGCCCCCATCTCTACAAATAATAATAATAGTAAACTAGCTGGGCATGGTAGGGTGTGCCTTTAGTCCCAGTTACTTGGGGGCCTGAGGCAGGAGGATCACCTGAGCCCAGGAGGCTGCACGTGAGCTTGATTGTGCCGCCACATTCTAGCCTGAGGGATAGAGTGAGACCCTATCTCAAAAAGAAAAGCAAACCAACAACCACACCCACAAAAGAACTAAGAAGAGTGTCCAGTTGTCTCAGCTTCTCAGTATGATTCTGTCCCTACTTCTATATTGTCCGTTGCTTTTATGCAAAATGAGCTACATATATTCACTATATTCAGCCCAAATTAAAAAACACAAGTTTTTCACACTTTGTTGCTTTTTACCACATCCCATGCAGCCTCTTCTCTAATCTGTGCTTTTCTCCCTGGTGCATTTGATTTAGAATGCTTGCTCCCTCCCTTGTCACTCCCTCAGGTGTCTAAACCCAAAGTTAAACCAGCACCAAGAACCCTTTTTGTTATTACGTCTTTGAGCAGATACCTTTTGATCCCATAGCAGGTGTTAACCATCACAGGATATGAAAGGAGCATAAGACTTAGTCCCTGCCCATGACAACTAAGACGTTTTTGAAAAGACAAGATTTGGCGTCAAGACCGGATGAATGAGTGCAGAAGTGTAGCATTTCACGGATGATCCATTTATGTAACAGGAAGCATTTAAAATGAGCAATGAGGCACCATGTGCAAAACAAAGAGCTAGTGATGGACATTAAGTGGCCGAGGAGTTGAAGTGCAACTGTCCTAGGCCGTGAAAGAGGAGTGGAGGCGGGTGGGGTGGGTGTGGCAGCAGGCTGGGGAGTGACGGATCCAAAATGAGTAAGATTTGCTTCGTGTAAAAGTTGACAACTGGTAGCCTAAATAACGCCGTTTCAGTGAGTCATGTTTCAAAGGTTTAGGGAGAGACACAGGTGGGGCAATGAAGGCAGTGCCTATGGGACACTTATTAGGACTTCAGTTTCCAAATTAACACAGTAAAGCTTCATTTCGGAAAATATAAGGATCATCTTCCTTCTTTTTTTATTGTGGTAAAATATACATCAAGAAATGTACCAATTTAACCCTTTTAAGTGTATACTTCAGTGGCATTGAGTACATCCACAAGGCTGTGTAACCATCACCACTATCCATTTCCGGAATTTCTTCATCATTCCAAGCAGAAACTTTCCATGAGTTTTTTCTAGATACTTCATATAGGTAGAATCATACATTGTTTGTCCTTTCGTGACTGGCTTGTTCCTTGTTCCATTATGTTTTCAAGGTTCGTCTGTGTAGCAGCATGTATAGAATTTCCTTCCCTTTTGAAGTTGAATGATACACCATTGTATGCCTATACCACATTTTGTTCATTCATTCATCTGTGGATGGGCATTTGGGTTCTTTTCATCTTTTAGGCTATCGTGAATAGCACTGCTATGAACATCAGCATCTCTGTCATTTTTCATTGCTGAAGGGGAAGCGACCAGTTGCATTGGTGCACATGTCCTATCTCCTTACTCTGTGTTGCTTTGTGTATGGCACTAGTGCGATATGAAATTATTCAGTGATTCATTTACTTGATCGTTTTTCCTTTCCCCCACTAGGACCTAAGCACCTCAAGGGACTTCACTTGTTCACTGTTGCGTCCCAACTTTCAAACTGTGTCCAGCACACTTAATAAACATTTGTGAACACAAGAAACTTGGAGTAGTGAGGAAGGGAGAAAGAGGTGAAGGGTTCTCTTCCGTAAACTCCTAGTTGAGATGCATGTGCTTTATGTGATCTGGGAGGGTGTGAGTCCTGCGGTACTTGATGCAGCGGGCAGGACTGTGTTCCGGAGACACAGCTGTTTTTTCTCTCCGCCTTTGAAGAGAACTGCCTTTGTGCAAAGTTGTACAGAACCAGTTTTGCTACGGAAAGATCCTGCAGTGAAAAGTTAGGGATGAGCTAGTAGAATAAACTGGAAATCAGGAGACCTGGAATTCACTGAGCTTTGCCATTCATTCAGCCATGTACCTTTGGATATATCCATATGTCGTTGTGATCCCTGACGTATTCTAGATGTAACATTGTATGTTGTGTTTCTCTGCTGGTCACATTTCCTGTCATCCAGAGAGTATAACCTGGAGCCAGCTATCCTGAGCCGAAATGTCACAGACTTCTGAGTTTCTTGTAGAAGACACGTGCAATCTAGTAAATGAGTGAAGAGGGAGTTATTGAAAGACCTTTCTTCCTTGTCTGCAGCTGTGGACAGGGTGAAGAGGCCGTCTCCGGAATCCCAGAGCAACAACTTGTGGGTCATTGTTGGTGTGGTCATCCCGGTGCTGGTGGTGATGCTGATTGTTGTCATCCTCTACTGGAAACTCTGCCGCACGGACAAGCTGGACTTTCAGCCTGACACTGTGGCCAACATTCAGCAGCGTCAGAAGGTAAGGGGCAGCCTCTTCCCCCAGTGTTCCCATAAGCAGTTTTGCGGGGCAGGGATAGAATGAGTTTGGGCTCTTGATACTGAAAGATGGGGAAGAGGGAGGGCTCTTACGGAAATCTTCTGGCTTTAATAGTGGCATCCCTTTGCCTTTGTTTCTGCTTCCTGAAACCCTCCTTCTGTGGTAGTAAATATAGTCCAAGAATGTGAAGCTGTATAAAAGCTTAGCCATGACATGTGCTCTGGGTTCTACTGTGATTTTATTTTATTTTATTTATTTATTTATTTTTTGAGACGGAGTCTCACTCTCTCGCCCAGGCTGGAGTGCGGTGGCCGGATCTCGGCTCACTGCAAGCTCCGCCTCCCGGGTTCACGCCATTCTCCTGCCTCAGCCTCCCGAGTAGCTGGGACTACAGGCGCCTGCCACCTCGCCCGGCTAGTTTTTTTGTATTTTTTAGTAGAGATGGGGTTTCACTGTGTTAGCCAGGATAGTCTCGATCTCCTGACCTCGTGATCCACCCGTCTCGGCCTCCCAAAGTGCTGGGATTACAGGCTTGAGCCACTGTGCACGGCCTGTGATTTTATTTTGTGTTTCTTGAGACAGAGTCTGGCTCTGTCACCCAGGCTAGAGTGCAGTGGTGCGAGCTCGGCTCACTGCAGCCTCCACCTCCTGGGTTCAAGCGATTCTCCTGCCTCAGTCTCCGAATAGCTGAGATTACAGGCATGTGCCACCATACCTGGCTAATTTTTGTATTTTTAGTAGAGACAGGATTTTGCCATATCGGCCAGGTTGGTCTTGAACTCCTGGCCTCAAGAGATTTGCTTGTCTTTGCCTCCCAAAGTGCTGATATTACAGGCATGAGCCACTGCACCAGGCCAAATTCTGATTTATTTTACCCCTGGACATTTTCAGAGGATAGGAGCCAAGGCAGACTTTCTCAGATCTGTTGATCTGTTTCGCGTATAACTCCATTGGTCAGCTGCTTTATTTTCTGTTCACCATATTTGGAAGCCCACTTATCCACCTTGATCATTAAAAATGAACAATACATACCTTGAACATTTTAACTTAAAATATATGAATGGACATTTATTTGCCAATCCTTCAACATATCCCAAGTCTTGTTTTGTTTTGAGTGTTGGTCTACTGAGAGGAATCGCATATGGTCTTTCTTAAAATAAACAACACCCATAATGTGTCAGTTTCAGGTTCCAGTTTGGGTTTCTTTAGAGAAGAGCAATGCTATTTGAATGCAAAGTTCTCTCGATTTTTTTAATACCTCCCTCCACTCCCTGTCCCCTAACTTTGCAGACTTTTGACTTAATTCACCTACACCTAATTTGACAGCAGATTTTTTAAGTAACCTGTCTTTCCTATGTCTTTCCAAAGCATTCAGCGTAAGTTTTTATAGAAATAGCAATTTTCTTTTCCCACCTATGTTTCAACAGTTTCCATAGTATTCAAGAGTCCCGTCAGGTTTCAGAGCCAAAGAAATTGACTTTTGGTCAACATTGAGCTTACCTGGTGTGAGCAAAAACATGCCAGGCCTAGAGGAGAGCTCACTAGCACAGCATAAGTACCAGTCAGCGTGTTTACCAAGGGAGTGGTAGTCAGTCCACTGTTATTAACTGTCTACTGGGTTAACACGCACTCTCCGTGGGTCTCCCGGATTTGGAGGACTCATTCTGCTTTAAAAGCTTGATAAAAACAAGCAAAAGTCAAAAAACAAAGAATAAAAGATTGTCCTATCTATTTTTAAACTTTGTTTTGGTTGTCTTGGTATGAAAAATTCTGCATATTACAAACCTAGACCTGTTGAATGGAAAAAAAATATGCATTACTTTAAAATTTATTTTACTTTTGTAAAAGTAAAGAAAATTTCTTGTTTCATATGAATTAACCAAAAAATGGAAAATCTTTATTAAATTGCAAGCTTATGGCTATCAAGTACATTAAAAGCATCTTATACATTAATATTATGTTTGTTACCTATCTTTGTTTATTATTTACATAGTCTGCTAAGGTTCTTTTGTTGTTCTTGTTATACTGGTGAATAGCATGGGGAAGCCTGGGAAAAAACGTTCTGGGTATACTAAATGATTCATAGTGTGAATTTCATTGTAATAAGATCAACAATAGGTTTGGAAATGTTTTTGTTCTGGTGAAGAGTGTTGTTACAGAGGGAGTTAACTAGTGTAGATGGTTATGTGTTTAGGTCTTTTATGGGCCATATTTCCTATGTATACACTGCCAGAGAAGTCCATCTATTATCTATTACTTCAGTAAACTATCAGAGGACAGCATCTCTTGGGGTCAAAACGGAATATTCCCCAAGCTTTCTCCTTCTCTCGCTTTTACTTCCTAAATATTTTCATGTCCCAGATGTGGCTGTAAATCAAGTAGACAGAGTTTCAGATGGAACTTCCAGCCCTTAGAGCTGCTCTTTTTCCTCCAGGGCTGCAAAGATCTGCCCATACGTTTTGACAACAGATTTACAGAAAAGGTCCTGCAGGGAGGATTCTCCGAAAGAATGACTGTCTTCTGACACTGTTAGGAGGGCAAAGCCTTGCCAGTGTTGCGGAAGCTCAGTCTTGTTTTGCTGGCATAAGAACCCCCCTCCCCATGGATTTTGTCATGTGTTTAAAATGGGAAAAGGATGCTCTTCATTTAGTTTAAAAGCAAATGTCTTTACTTCATATATGTTTCTTTTAAGGTCATGTGGCCATAGCAAAGGGCCTCTCACCTCGTCCTCAGGGTAATCTGCAGAGATGCCCCCTCCCCTATGGCTTCAAGAGCTCTCTCTCCTGCTCACGTGGCTGTTGCCTGTCTCTCCGTTCTGCTCTCCCCACCTCCTGATGTGCCTCAACACTACTCTCTGAAATCCTTCAGCAAATCCCAGAGCTGCAAACATCTGGAAACAATAAATCTGCTGACCTAAAATCCACACCCCCCCTTCCCCTTGTAATGAGAAGGAAACCTCTTCAGATTGTCTGGGAGTAGATGAATTTTGAAATATGATAGGAGGGAGAGGCCATTCTGTCTTGTTTTGAGGCACGGCCTTTGCTTCTTTTCAGTAATAAAGAAAAAAATCCTATGTAGCTTTCTTTTATCTGTATTCTCTATCTATAGACTAAAGTCATCATTTGTTACTATTGCCTAAAAAACTCCAGCCTGAATCCTCTTCATCATGAATGGCATTGGCTGGATGCCACTGGCCTCATGGAAACTTATTCCTTCTGATGGGGGATAGTCCACACCTCGTTATTGGTGTCAGACCAGAGCTCCTGACTACCCTTTGTTGCTTCTAAAGGGTAGCACTTTGGGCAACCGGCTGGAGCTGCCTCAGGCACTGGGTGTCACTCACCAAATATTGAGCATTTGCTCTGAGCCACACTAGATCCAGCTCAGTTACCAATACAAATAGCACGCAATCTCTGCATTCCAGGGCTTTAGCAAGGGAGAAGGATGAGCCATCCAAAAGCAGTCATCCAGGAGTATAAGGATGTCTGGAGAACACAGAGGAGGGGGCACCCCACTTGCAGTGGTGGGGTACCTCCACCTTCTTTGAGGAGGTGACAGCAGAGCTGAAGCTTTACGGTGGAGGAGATGAAGGCGGGCCCAGCAGGGGAGCGGCAGGCCGCTCAGGAAGCTGGAGCAAAGGTCGTAAAAAAGGGCACAGCCGAAACCCAGGTGGCAGAGAGCCAGGCCCTGGGGAGGGTTTCAGGACATAGAAGGGATTGCAAATTACGCTGTGAGCAGTGGGCAACCATTAAAAGGTTTGCAGCAGGGAGAGCAGCTTGAACACATTTGCTTTTGGAATGATCCCTCTGGGAGGCAGTGTGGACAGTGGATTGAAAAGAGGCTCTGTGAGCATTTCGTTCCATCTCAGCCAAGGTCAGCTCATTCCCTACGGTTGCTGTTTGATTCTCTGCAAAGGTCCCCTGTCACACCTAACGTGCAGGTGGTCTCAGTTCACCCACAGCTGGCCGACCGTGCTGGGTGTCGCCTGTGGGTGGGAGAATCTGGGAGCCCTGCTCTCCCAAACTCCGGGACCACAGGGTTACGGGAGCCCCTGTGTGGGGCTATACTGAAGACAAACAGATGGGAATAACTTTGCCTTGTCTTCACCTCCTAAATGGAAACAGCATGGCGGTTGTGGTGACTTTTCACAAATGACATCAATCAGGTAATAAATGCTTACAAAGGCACTCTGTATATGATGGCAAATTTTTATTCAGGCACTTTTGGGATTTGCTGTGTGTTTCTATTGTCATCTTAACTGCTCCTTCCCAGGGGCTCAGGCTAACCCCAATACTGCGGGCTTCACTGCGTCCTGTGCCACCTGGGCTGTATTGTATTTATGGCCCATGCGTTCACATTTGTCAGGCGTCTCTCTCGTTCCTTGGCCGACCTGCCCACTGCTCAGTCTCCTTGGCTTATTGGTGACGTATTCCGGTGGGGCACAGACACCCTGGCCTGTTCCCTCTGTGATATATTAAAGAGAGAAAGAACAAAAGAGCCATCCGTCTTCAGAAATAGCTCGGTCCTAATGTGAATATTGAACACTCTAATTAATCTTGACTCTTCTTTTATAAAATACTGATTAAACCTATGCTGCATGCGGGAGGGAACTGGAGACATTGTATACCAGCCAGACTGAACTCTAGATTCTATTTTAAAAGAAGTGGAAAAACTAGAAAAAGTGATCTGGTAAGTAGGGATGAGACAAAAGAAGGTAATTATCTAAGGGAGGAGGGGCAGTGTTCCCTCTAGGTTTTCCTTCTGTGTGCAGATGGCTTTTGTTTTGTGCATAATACGCACAGATTGGTTGCCAAATTTCTATTGGTATAGAAGGTGATGACTCACTCAGCTTGTGAGAAGTGCAAGGATCTGATGGATGGATGTATTTAAAGATGTTGGTCAGAATCAACAGTAAGCCAACAGGACTTGTATATTTCATTTATGACAGGTGCCTTTTTCTTGGTTACCCATAAAAACCAGTAAGTTTGGTACTTCACTTGACCGTTCTGAAATTCATTTGGCCATCAGACATTTCTTGAGGGACGCTGTGTCACATCTTGTTGTTAACTTAACAAAATATTATATCCAAATTCTTATTTACAACTCTATTGATGCCTTAGAATTCTTAGCTGTATATTAGCTGCTCGATGTTTCATCAATCAACAGAAATAATAATGCTGTCAGCATCATTTGTAGGGTACATTGGCATTTGTGAAGCATTTTCATTAATACTATCATATGTGTTTCCTATATGGGCCCTGAGAGTACGTGAGGGAAGACATTTAGGTGCCTAGGCTTGGGCCACGTACACTGCCCTGTAGAGGCAATACTGTTTGTATTTTTACGTTATTCACTTTGGAGACCTCTGTTTAGGGGAGGCCATCTGTAGCTCCTTTTCCAGTTTTGGTAAAGCAAACCACCTAACCTGTTAAAAACAAAACAAAACAGTTGCCCAGTCATTAGAGGCATTCACTTTCTTACTGGGAAGTATACCAAAAAGGATTTCAGCAAGGTTTATTAAATGATGGAGGTGATGATTAAATGACTCTTACTATATCTGTTTTCTTTCACTTAGAGGCACCTTGTATGTTAATGAGGTGCTGCTGGGGTAAAAGCAACCCCATAAAATTGGAAATTGCTCCTGTTAGGTTTTTTGTCATCAGCTGTGAATAAGTGGCATCAAATTTCAATTTTCTCAGGCATCTGAAAAAGGCTTGACAGATGGATATTTGAGAATTACATAGATGGATTAATATTTCATTTCAAGATGAAAATAATATTTATAATTACGTATTTCATAAATTAGGACCTCATGTCAAAGTCTGAGAAAGGAATCATCTTAATCACACGGAACAGGTTTTTTAATGTGCAGGAGGGTTACCTCTTAGCCTGCCTAATTTTTCATCTACCCATACATACATCAGTGATTTGCTTTTAAGAGAGCAGTTGAATCTTTGTGGAAATTTACAACAAAAGAAAAAAATATTCGACTAGTAAGTATGGGGTTTAGAAAAGACATATAGATGATTGCCGTTAAGTGCATTATGGTAGAATCTAAACATGTTGCTGTGTAGTTATTCTAAATCCATTAAGTACACAGGGACAACAGATAAACCAGCAGAGAAGGGGGTCATGGACCAGTGAACAAGTGACTTGCATTCAAGCAATCTGGACACAGATGTGCAGTATCCAGTAATCAATCATTTGAAAGAAGTTAATGAAAATATCCTGCAAGTGTGAGTAAGTGTACAGGACAGTATACAGTATTAACTCAGCTCTCCCTTATTTGTTCTTTTGAAGTTGTAATTTTGATCTTTCAGAAGTAAACATGGACCTTTTCACCCCTTTTTCCTTTTAATCCAAAATCTGTTGTTAAGACCCCAGCTGAGTCCCCGTGGACAAGGGTACTTGCCAGGCTTTCGTTCCTGAGGATGGTGAGCTCGCGGACAGCATGTGCTTTGTGGCCCCTTGGGTTTCCCACACACTGCTGAACGGATCTTGAACATTGCAGTTGTCACAGAGATAAAGCACAGAGCCCTGTCATGAGTTTGTTCCCCAGATGAAATCAGACAGTGCCCTTGGCGTTTCTCACTGCCGTCCTCTTCCCTGTTCTTGGATTCTTCTGCGGGAGTGAGCTGTTCTTCAATGGCTGGGAGATGGCAGAGGGGAAGCTATGAAATAAAACCCTCACTGCTGCTGCTGCTGCTGCCACCTCCTCTACAGAATATCTAAGTTCACATTTTCCCACCATGGAACCAATTGTCCTATTTCTTGGCTATATTTCTCTCTCATTTCTTTTTTCTTTTTCTTTTTTTTTTTTGAGATGGAGTCTCGCTGTGTCGCCCAGGCTGGAGTGCAGTGGCGCCATCTCGGCTCACTGCAAGCTCCGCCTCCCGGGTTTACGCCATTCTCCCACCTCAGCCTCCGAGTAGCTGGGACTACAGGTGCCCGCCACCACGCCCGGCTAGTTTTTTTTTTTTTTGTATTTTTAGTAGAGACGGGGTTTCACCATGTTAGCCAGGAGGGTCTCGATCTCCTGACCTCGTGATCCACCCGCCTCGGCCTCCCAAAGTGCTGGGATTACAGGCTTGAGCCACCGCACCCGGCCTTCTCTCTCATTTCTTTAAGAGAGAAAGCAAGCCATACTGCAAGTTTATTGTGCCTTGATTGACCAAGACTGGCGTTTTGAACTGTGATTTTATCTGATGTTCCCGAGGTTTCTACATCTCTGGGCAGAGCACCACAGGAAGCTGCTGCATGGATGACAGGCAGGCCTCTCTCCTGTAAAGTAGGGGGACTTGGGAAAGGAAAGGTGTGAGGGGGGCCAACATGCTGCCCGGACTACAGGCACATGCTGGACAGCTCTCAGGAAAATCACTCGTGTGGGGAGTGCTTGTACAGAGGTGTGCATCTGTAATGATCCCTGTAAAAGGGCTGCCTACTCCTAGAAAACTGTGTGTCTGCCCCCCGGGGTTTGGGTAGACCAGTTGAAACTCAGGGTGCTAGTTCATGGGTCACAGATGAGAAAATAAATGTATTTTATTTAAATACGTTTTTAATATATGTATTTAAAGAAATATCTAATGATGAATTTATTTTATGTAAATAAATATTTAATTTAACTAAGTTACACAAGTGCTTAATAAATTTAATTTAAATAAATATTTAGTAATAAATAGGCTGGGCACGGTGGCTCATGCCTATAATGCCAGCACTTTGGGAGGCTGAAGCAGGCGGATCACCTAAGATCAGGTGTTCGAGACCAGCCTGGCCAACATAGTGAAACCCTATCTGTAATTAAAAAAAAAAAACAACATAAAAGCCAGACGTAGTGGTGCACGCCTGCAGTCCCAGCTAATTGGGAGGCTGAGGCAGGAGAATCGCTTGAACCCAGGAGATGGAGATTGCAGTAAGCCAACATCGTACCATTGCATTCCAGCCTGGGTGACAGAGTGAGACTCCATCTCAAAAAAAAATCGTAATAAATAAATTTATTTAAATAAATGATAAATGGGGCATGCAATGGAGCAGCAGGTTTGGATCTGTCATTTGCAAAACAGTGTTCTTGGGCTCATGAACTGCTGAAGTAGGGGAGTGGTGTACTCCTGTAACAGGAAAACAGAGGAAGTCAGCTTTTGCCTTTTGTTTCATTTTTGTAAACTGTATTTACTGTAAGTTTTGTCCCCCTCTGCTGGCATAAATCATTGTTGCAGATGACATTCCTTCTACCTATTGATCCAATAATTTTAGCTTAAAAAAGACCTTAAGGCTGGTCTCAGTGGCTCACGTCTATAATCCCAGCGCTTTGGGAGGCCAAGGCAGGAGGATTGGGTGAGCCCTGGAGTTAAAGACCAGCTGGGCAATGTAGCAAGATCCTGTCTCTACAAAAAATTTTTAAAAAATTAACCAGACATGGTGGCACACATCTGTGGTCCCAGCTCCTTGGGAGGCTCAGGTGGGAGGATCGCTTGGGCTTGGGAAATTGAGGCTGCAGTGAGCTGAGACTGTGCTATTGCACTCCAACCTGGGTGACAGAGTGAGACCACATGAAATGAAAAAAAAACCCACCACGTCACAAACCTAAGCCACTGATGTTGTTACTCATTTGTGCATAAAGTTAGCACAAAGACGACAAAGCCTTTTGTGTCTATGCTAAATATATTGTCTAAAATCACCCCTTAGATCTGTTTGGCCTTTGTCTTTTGACTGACAGGACTCTGTAGGGGTGTGTGCATGTGAGTGGAAAAACTCAAACTATGTTTCTTCTCTGCACTCATAGCACACAACAACAGTCAACACAGGAGACTTCTGTGACTAAATTTGTGGAGGCTTTCCTCACACACCAAGCAGCAGTTATCAGCTGGGTGTCCTTGAATTCATTTCTGAAACTGTCCACTGGGAGGTAGCCTCAGATCCTACAGGTGGAGGGCTCAGTCCCCAAGACTGTCCTCCTCCACCTGCAGCAGTCACAAGTGTAGGTCTCCGGAACTTCTGACCAACTGGCTTCAATGAAGTTGGGGTTCCCACCATCACTTTTTGGGTTTGATTAATTTGCTAGAGCAGTTCACAGGACTTGGAGAAACACTTATGTTTACCAGTTTATCACAAAGGATATGTTAACAGAAAAACCAAACTCCGTAAAATACCTTAAAGAGGTTTATTCTGAGCCAGTATGAGTGACCATAGCCTGAGAAAGCACAAACCCAAGAAGTTGTGAGTAAATGGCCCGAGGTGGTCAGATTACAATTTGGATGGATACTGTTGCCATTGCGTCTGGCTGGGGCCATCATTGTGGGTGGTAAAGGAATTTACCAAGACAGCCGCAGGCTATTATTTCTCTAATAAGGCAGACTTATTAGAGAAAGTATGAAGATAATGTTGCAAGGGTGCAGTGGCCAGTACAGCAGAGAAGGGGCTGTCGGGCAAGAGACAGGGCAGGCAAGAAGTTTTACGGGTCATGCTGCTGGGACTATGAGCAGAATGAGGTGTTTGGAAACAGGATGTCGTGCCAGCAGGTTGTCTGTGATGAGCTGTTTCTCAGAACAATTGTTCTCCCCTACCTGGGACCCCTTTCTCATTGTTACTTATCAGGACTCCACATATATACTTTTTTTTTTTTTTTTTTTTTTGAGACAGAGTTTCGCTCTTGTCCCCCAGGCTGGAGTGCAATGATGCGATATCGGCTCACCACAACCTCCACCTCCTGGGTTCAAGTGATTCTCCTGCCTCTGCCTCCCGAGTAGCTGGGATTACAGGCATGTGTCACCATGCCCGGCTAATTTTGTATTTTTAGTAGAGATGGGGTTTCTCCACATTGGTCAGGCTGGTCTCGAACTTCTGACCTTAGAGGATCCACCCGTTTCGGCCTCCCAAAGTGTTGGGATTGCAGGTGTGAGCCACCGTGCCTAGCCCTCCACATAAACATTATAAAGAGACAGGAGTTACAGGAAAAGAAATAACCCAGTACGTAGAAGCCTGGCCTGAAAAGGCGGAATATCTTGAAGTGAGGGGCTTACAAGTCATAGGTGTGTTTTAGGATTCTTTAGTTGGCAGTTGGTTGAGAGAGTTAAGTTTTGTCTAAAGACTGAAAGTCACTTCAAAGGAATGCTTAAGATAAGGGGTCTGCTGTCTGCCATGTGATGCTATACCAGAGTCAGGTTAGAACTGTGTGTCTATAAGCCACATTATACCGGGTTAATTAAAAAAAAAAAATTTAACCAAATTTTATTGTTTGTAGGGTGTGACTTAACACTCCTTTGCATGGCTTTAAGTCTTGTTTATAATTTGGTATCTTATTACCCAAAGAATCTGTTCTGTCAGGCTTATACTCTCTGTTTTAATATTAATGCTGTTCAATTTTGCCTAAACTCTAAAAGGGAGGGGCTGTCATGATGCATGTCCCACCTCCCTTCCTGCTACGGCCAATAATTCAGTTTCTCAGGTTTCTCTGAAGTCCCTTTGGCCAAGAGGGGGCCTGTTCAGTAGGTTTGGGGCTTAGGATTTTATTCTTGGTTTACAGATATTACAAAGCGCAAGCACACATATGAAGGGGTGCATAGGGTGAGGTATGGGGGGACTTGGGGGTGCAGAGGTTCTCTGCCCTCCGTGGGGGTGCTACCCTCCAGGAACCTCCACAGCGTTCAGCTTTCCAGAAGCTCCCTGGACCCTGCCCTTTTGGGTTTTTCTGGAGGCTGCTTTACATAGGCCTGTTTGGTTAAACCATTGGCTATTAGTGATCAACTTAACCTTCAGCCCCTCTCCCCTCCCTGAAGGTTGGGGGGTGGGACTGAATGCCCTGACCCTTGCATCATGCCTGGGGCTCTGTAGTGAGCAGCCGCCAATCCTGCAGCTACCTTGGGGCTGCTGACCGTCAGTCAACTCACTAGCCTGCAAAAAGACATCCTCTGGAGACTCCACGTATTTTAGGAGGTGTACGCCAGGAAACGGGATGAAGACCAGATAAGTGTTTAGAGTGTCACCGTGTGGATGTAGAATATTCCTGGCCAGGAGGGGGGGCTTCGGTTTGCTTTTGGCATTCCATGGAGGAGACCCCTTGGGACGACCATTGCTATGCAGTTTATTTCCCTGTGCTTTGCAAGCTTGAATTAAGGAAACTGGCACTTTTCATGTCATCAGAAATACTGTTATTGTCCACATTTCTGCATACTTTGGAGAGTCTTTCCAAGGGCACTGTGGTTCATGCCTGTAATCCTGGCACGTCGGACATCCAAGGTGGGTGGATCGCTGGAGACCAGGAGTTTGAGACCAGCCTGGGCAACATAGTGAGACCCCATCTCTACTAAAAATACCAAAAAATTACCCCAGCGTGGTGGTGTGCACCCATAATCCCAGCTGCTTGGGAGGCTGAGGCAGGAGAATTGCTTGAACCCGGGAGGCAGAGGTTGCAGTTAGCCGAGATTATACCACTGTACTTTAGCCTGGGTGATGGAGCCAGACTCTGTCTTAAAAAAAAAAAAAAAATGTGAACAATAACAAATAGCTTTTTTTTTTTTTTTTTTTTGAGATGGAGTCTCACTCTTCACCCAGGCTGTAGTACACTGGCATGATCTCAGTTTACTGCAACTTCTGACTCTCAGGTTCAAGTGATTCTCCTCCCTCACCCTCCCGAGTAGCTGGGATTACAGGTGTGCACCACCATGCCTGGCTAATTTTTGTGTTTTTTTTAGTAGAGACGGGGTTTCATCATGTTGGCCAGGCTGGTCTCGAACTCCTGACCTCAGATGATCCGCCCAACTCGGCCTCCCTAAGTGCTGGGATTACAGATGTGAGCCACTGTGCCTGGCCAACAAATAGCATGTTTGATGACATAATATCTTACCACAGCACTAGAAGCTAAGACCTGGCATCCCTAGTTGCAGCCTCAGGGGTCTGTCATGGGTTTGGTGTGGGGTGATGCCGCGGATCCCTGGAGAGGAATCCTGCATCCACTGGTTTGAGTGGGGGATGTTTTTGAAGAGCCCTTTCTCCTTCACTTTTGTGCCCCATTCCTTCTTTTGACCACTTCTTTCTAGAAATTCTTTGTTCCCTTTGCTTCTATTACATGGAACTTTCCAAATTCTTCTATTTCTCTGAAATCACATTCTATTTTCTTCCTTGCTTCCTTTTTCTCTTCTTAGCCCCAAACTATTAGATGTTCTCCAACACCTTATCCACAGAATCTGTATTTATGTTGAAAAACTCAACTCCCCTACCTGTCACCTTTATGTGGGTGGTTCTTGAAGTCACTCTGAGCCTGCACATTCCCCCAGGCTCTGCTTCCCCACCTCCAGCTACACTAAGCTGACATCCTTTGGGGCCTCAAATTAAGTGTGTTTGAAATGAAACCTGTCATTTTGTCTTGAGCCATCATTCCTGTATGACTTGCCTCTTTCCCTTAATGTCACTTTCAGGCTTCACGATGCCCTGCCCAAAAATTCACGTCCTCATTGGCTTCTTTCTCTTCCTTTGCCTCTCGTGTCTATTTGGTTTCTGGGTCTTTCTGCCTGATCCCTAGAGCTGTTCATTCCTTCCCATGTTCACTGCTAAGATTTGGGGCTCATGTCTTTGTGATTTTATGCGCATGGCATGGCCAGGCTTTCTTCCTGTTTCCTTGGTGTCCTATGTGCTTGGATTTTAGAAATCGGCCTGTGGTTTTCTGATTTCCTAGAGGGCCAGCTCCAGAAGCTGGCGTTTTTGGAGTTATCCATATACAGACTGGACTTCTCTCTCATGCTCCTACGCTCTGATCCACCCAGCATAGCCAGTGTGATTTCTTCTCAGGCCTCAGTGTTCTCTGCTTTCTGATATCATCTAGAACATTCTCTTTGTAGCCTCCTCTTTCTGTTTCCAAGTCCTGTCTGTTCTCAAGACCTGGCTTTGGTCCCCACTACCCTATAAAGAATATCTTGCTCCTGCCACATGGCACGTGGTATGCTGCTGTGACAGCAGGTCAGGTGTTGTCCTGGGGTCTAGCTATTTAATCCTTGTACTCTTGTTTAATCTTTCACAAGTGTCTGTCTTCTCCTGGAACTCTGGGTATAAGCAGAACCTGGCAGGCAGTCCATGTTCTAGCAATGCTTGTTGGATTGGAGTGGTGGCATTGCCAGCACAGTCTTCGGTCAGAAGTTGTGCTCCTCTCGTCCGCCTTGGATTCCGGGTTAACAATTGTTTGTGTGTGTTTCAGCTGCAGATCCCGAGTGTGAAGGGCTTCGATTTTGCTAAGCAGCATCTGGGTCAGCACAATAAAGACGACATATTGATTATTCATGAGCCAGCGCCACTGCCAGGACCTCTGAAGGACCACACCACGCCCTCGGAAAATGGGGATGTGCCAAGCCCCAAGTCAAAGATCCCTTCCAAGAACGTCCGTCACAGAGGAAGGTTATTATTGGGCTTTCTGTATTATTCTTTGTTGCAGAGCATGCTTCTGTTATCAGGCTGTGGGTTTCTGATACCACAAGGGCTAATGGTGAGTGCAGCCCTGCATCTGTCTGCAGCCCAGGGGACTGATGACTTGACCAGAGTCACACACGAGCCCAATAGTGTTTCCGAGCCACTCTCACGGGCTGTCAAAGAAGGCTGTGTGATTTCTTTCCCTACACAGTTGAAGATCATGAATCACTGTCTGTGATGGTTTGAGGGTCCCCATCAGACTTGATCAGGGATTGAGCAGCTCGTGTGTATCTTTCCCAAGGGGAGCATGCTAGGCCCCATGGAGATAATATCAGAAATAACATAGAAGAGTGCGCGGCACATGGTAGGTGCTCAGCCTACGGCCACTGTGTCCATGCCTGGGATGCCAGCAGCTTCTGCGACTTCATTGCTTTGTCTGCGGGTGGCCTTCATCGCGTCCTCCTGTGTTTGCTTTGTTTTTCTCTGGCTGCTCATGTATGTCACCTTTGTCAGGATATCACACAAGACTCTTCACTGCCTCCTCCCTGCCTCGCTCCCGTTTCCCAATTTATTTCTATTACTCCTCTCAAAGTATAGCACACAGAGAATTGTTTATTAGTTTTCCAAGCTACCTGGAAGCCGCTCCTCACCCTCTGACCCCATGAGAAGGGCTCTAGCTCTGCGAAAGAAGACAGAGTTCAGAGTCGTGTTCGTTAAGTTGACTTTCCATCCTAGCACCATCAGGCTTTGGCTACTGAAGCCTCCTGTTGTCAGCCTTTAGCTTTGGAACGCTAAATCCCGATTTCCTGCTAAGAGCAAAAAAAAAGTGTGTGATCATACCAACATTTGAAACGATGTCATGATTTCTGTCTTATCGGAAAACCTACCCCAGGGGTTCTGGCCTAGTTTTAACAATGTAATAGATGTCAGAACATGATCTTTACAAAAGAAAATGAGTTATATAGAGAGATGCTATTTGATAATTTTGCAGGCTAAGAATAAATGGAATCACTGAAGATTATTTCATATGCAAGTAAAATTTTGCAAAGTGTTTTTTTTTTTTTTTCTTGCCTGGTAGCCTTGTCATTGACATTTAGTCATGACAGCTCAGTGGTCTGCATGGTTAATACAATGTTTTAGCATCTTTCTGGGCACCAGAATGTCTTGGCATTCCACATTGTCACTGAAGCCAGGGAGCCTAAGGAAACGGAGCCAACTGATGAAGGAATTTTCCCTGGTGCAAGCTGGGTGCCACGATACCTTTGCTTTTTATATATAGAATCAAATCTCAGTGTAAGCACCTTCCAAAGATCTGGAGTTATTTGGGGTGACTGCAGAGCTACCCTGGCATCCTGAGGATTCTGCAGACCTAGTTAATCCTGAACCCCAGTCCTCTTTGATCCAACTCATGCTGAACCCAGACTGCTGGTCCAGAAATGACTGGGGGCCAGGGGCTGGACCTTGAGCCCTGGTAGCTGTGGGACCTTCCTCCTATCTGGCACTTACTTGTCTAGCATTTGTTGAAATGCAGCCTGCTGAGCCATTTAGTAAGCCGCATTAATCTGTCTTCAGGAGGTGACTGTGGTGTTAATGTGATCCTTGAAGACGCTGTGCTATGGAATAATTTTTTGGACTGTTTCATTTCTGCTGGTTTTGCCTGGAAGCCTGACTTCCACACATAAATTAATGTGACTTTTTCCTTTTCATTCTTTCTTGATTCTAACGTTTGCAATTCATTTTGTGTCTGCAGAGTTTCTCCCTCAGATGCTGACTCTACGGTCAGCGAAGAGTCCAGCGAGAGGGACGCAGGAGATAAGACACCGGGAGGCGTCAACGATGGCAGGTCCCACAGAGCCCCGCAGAGCGGTCTGTGACTCTTCTGGTTCTTCCCATTCAAAGTAGTCCCTATGAGAGTCCGAAGGCTAGGGCCTGACACTCCTTCAAATGCTAAACCCTTAAAAAAAAATCTAGGAAATGGAAAATTCATCGTTCCTGTGGTTTCTTAGCACCAGTTGTCACCATCTAACGTGGTATTGGTGTCTGCTTTGGGGCCAGGGATTCACTGGGATATGTCTTAAGGTTAATAGCCTCATTTCACTCTAGAGTCCTCACCCTAGAGGTCAAGGAGGAAGCACACTGAAACCGGAGTCTCAAAAACTGCCCCCAGGATTCGTAGCTTTCTTAGGAAGCAATTCAAGGATTCACAGCTGTCACTGTCAGAAAGTTGTTTGTTTATCATAGGCCCAAGTCCATTCTGTTTAGTTCTGTTCCTAGATCTTTCTTCCAGCAGGTGGTTTAGTGTGATCAGACGGTTTAGCATGTTTGCTTTGGGAGTCACACACAGCTTCATAGGCCAGGTATAAGATGAACTTCACTCCTGTTCTAAAGGGTATGACTGTTGAGACTGATGCCCTGTTATAAAGTGAGACCCACAAGTCTTTAGACTTGGGAGCATTTTTTTGGAGTGATAGCAAGGTAGCTTGTTTTTAGTGTAATAGGTTGTATTAAATAGATGTGCTGCTACAGCTATTGTATTTGATGGAGGTTTATTTTTGTTTAAGGATTGCATTTCAGTAATGCAAAGATAATTGGGAGGCCTCAGAATATTATTATTACTGTTTTTTTTTTGAGACAGGGTCTTGCTCTGTCACAGAGGCTGGCATGCAGTGGCACAGTCCCGGCTCACTGCAGCCTCGACCTCCCAGGCTCTGGCTATCCTCCCACCTCAGTCTTCCTAGTAGCTGGGATTACAGGCCTATGCCATCACACCTGGCTAATTTTTGTATCTTTTTGTAGAGATGGGGTTTTACCATGTTGCTCAGACTGGTCTTGAACTCCTGGACTCAAGCGATCCATCCGCCTCGCCTTCCCAAAGTGCTGGGATTATAGGCATGAGCCACCACGCCCGGCCAGGATATTATTTTTAATAGTAATTTTTTATTTACAGTGTTTAGTCATACATTTCTCTATGGAAATGCAGTGCAGAGTGAACTGTATTGTAGAAATGAACAGACTCTAGACAGAAGCCCGGGGGCCTCTCCTCTCACTGACACACTTGTGGCCTCACAGGTGTTCAAGGCTCCTGTGGGGCTGCACTAGCCGGTCCTTGCAGTTCCTTCCAGCTCCTTCCACTTAGTTCTTTTGTAATGTTAAGGACATCCCCTTAGAAAAAGGGAAGAGTTTTTTCTTTGGATGTAGTTTTTCAAAATCTTAAAAATTATTTAGCACCATGGTAACAGATGCTGTTTCTGATAGACAGGATTAGAATCTCGTTTTGATCCTTGGAAAGAAATATTTGGTGGGGAGTGGAAAGAGCTCTGGATTTTATCAAGTTCTGTTCATTGCTTATCTGAGAAAACCTTATTTTCAGTGCCTGCGTTTTATGCTGTCTGATGGCATTACAACCAGTATATTCTATAAGAATAACAAAAATCAAACACCACTATCAATATAGGCTCAGAAGCCAGGTAGTAAGCATCACAGCTCTGGGACCGAGAGTTGAATGTGAAGGAGAGAAGCGAATTAGATGATTTTGTGAATATTAGAAGCTCAGATGCTGCTGTTATAATTTGAAGAGATACCAGAATCTGTACATTATTTTCATGTTGTAGAAAGATAGTTTTCTCACTATAAATATCAGTTTACTTTTAGAACTTTGTTTACTTCTTGAAAGGTGCTATAAGATAGCTTTAATGCTGCCATGTAGGTATTTTATTGCTTGCATAGAAACTTAAATATCCTATTTTAAAATATTCTGAGTTTTTCTCCTAGCTTTCTGTTATTTTATTTTTTAAAACTTTTTGCTTTTTGAGACAGAGTCTCTTCCTGTTGCCTAGGCTGTAGGGCAGTGGCGTGATCTTGGCTCACTGCAACCTCTGCCTCCCAGGCTCAAATGATTCTCGTGACTCAGCCTCCTGAGTAGCTGGGATTATAGACATACACCACCACATCTGGCCAGTTTTTGTATTTTTAGTAGAGACAGGGTGTCCCCATGTTGGCCAGGCTGGTTTTGAACTCCCGGCCTCATGTGGTCTGCCTCCCTTGGCCTCCCAAAGTGCTGGGATTACAGGCATGAGCCACCTCTCCGGCCTATTTTATAATTCACATAAAAAATCTTGCTTTTGTTGAAAGTCACAATGAAGTACAAATTAATGGAGATGGGAGTGGGGAGGGAGACTACTTGAGATCCATTCTGGAGCCCTCTTCCATGTTGCTGTGGGACCAGCATTCCCTTTCACTCCTGCGGGTGGCACAGCCACCGGCTCTCTTTAGGCTTCTTGGCAAGGCTGTTGATGACTGTCCCAGGTCATGTGGCATATTAAGGACCCACCTTGCAATGGAAGCTGAGAGAAGTCTGTTGTTTCAGTTTTGGTAAATTGGAGGTTGTGTTTTATTCCTTTTCCAGCTGACTGTTTTTGGAAGGTGACTAGGCCCTGACACATACCCTCATGGCCATCCATGAACCCTTAAAAGATTATTTACTCAAATGTCACTGTGTTCACAGCCATTGCAGCTTTTTTTTTTTTTTTTTTTTTTTTTGAGACGGAGTTTCGCTCTGTCACCCAGGCTGGAGTGCAGTGGCCGGATCTCAGCTCACTGCAAGCTCCACCTCCCGAGTTTACGCCATTCTCCTGCCTCAGCCTCCCGAGTAGCTGGGACTACAGGCGCCCACCACCTCGCCTGGCTAGTTTTTTGTATTTTTTAGTAGAGATGGGGTTTCACTGTGTTAGCCAGGATGGTCTCGATCTCCTGACCTCGTGATCCGCCCGTCTTGGCCTCCCAAAGTGCTGGGATTACAGGCTTGAGCTACCGCGCCCGGCCCATTGCAGCTTTAAAATAACTTACATCATAACCACTGGTTCCGCTTAGTGAAGATGTGAAGGGAGAGATGAGGTAGGAGATGGGCTGCCATTGCTGCGTCTGTGCATAATTGTAGTTTTTCTCTTTCTCCCTTTTATCATCAGGAATATACCAAGTAGGTAAGCATTGCAAAATACTCAGCATTCTTTTATGCTCTCCTTAGATTGCATGTGTGCAAGTGTGTGATTTTTAAGTAGTTAAAACTTTGTTCATTTGAATCCCACAAACTCCAAATTCTAGAATTGCACATGCAAACCAAGCTGGCACTGACTTTTGCACGTGCTAAGGAGCTTGCAGTGCTCGCTTCAGCAGCATATAGACTAAAATTGAAACGCAACAAAGATGAGCGTGGCCCCTGTGCAAGGATGACATGCATATTTGGGAAGCATTCCATATTTTAAAAAAATTAAAGAGTTTTCAAAATAGTTTAAATGAGATTGAGTACATATAACAATGAAGTTTTTCAAGTAATTTTGGAATACCATACCATTTATAAAATGATTGAGATCATAAGATATAATTCTCATCTTTTCATGAAGGCAGATTCTCAGAGATCTTTTCAAGGTAAAATTTTATAAACATAGTGGAGATGACTACAATCATTGAGTCATCCATTTAGCAAATGCTTGCTAAGTGCCTGTGGTGTGTCAGGTGCTGGTGATGCAGTGACGATGAGATAAATGTGATTGCTGTCTCACAGGATATTAACATGGGTTGGACACATTAGTAAAGATGCAGTTTTCTAGCCTGGGCAACATAGCGAGACTCTGCCTCTACAAAAAATAGAAAAAATTAGCCAGGCCTGGTGGTGTGTGCCTGTGGTCCCACCTACTGAAGAGGCTGAGGTGGGAGGATCACTTGAGCCTGGGAGGTCGAGACTGCAGTGCTCTGTGATTGCATCACCACACTCCAATCTGGGTGACAGAGTGAGACCCTGTCTCGAGGGGGAAAAACAAAAAAATGGTTTGATTATATTTACTTGTAGATAATGAAATAATCTCTTTAAAAATGCTCTCTTGCTTTGACATTTTAGTAATTCAGACTGAACTTTTCTCTTTCATTTTGCTTTGTTGACATTATCCTATTCCGTACAATCCTATATACTGTAATTATTTATTTATTTTGCTTACCCAGTCTGGAGTGCAGTGGCACAATCACAGCTCACTGCAGCCTTGGGCTCAAGCAGTTCTCTCACCTCAGCCTCCTGAGTAGCTGGGACTACAGGAGCATACCACCCCCAGCTAATTTTTTATTTACTTTTTGTAGAGACGAGGTCTTGTCATGTTGCCCAGGCTGGTTTTGAACTCCTGGGCTCAAGCAATCCTCCTGCGTTAGCCTCTCAAAGTGCTGGGATTATAGGCATGAGCCACCATGCCCAACCTTTTTCTTTCTTTTTAAGATTTTTATTTATATTTTAACTGATGGTAAGAAAACATACATTTATGGTGTACAACATGATGTGTTTTTTGCTTTTATTATTTTTAGTTGACACATAATACTTGCAAATATTTATGGAGGACATTGTGTTATTTCCATGTATGAATATACTATGTGATGATCAAATCAGGGTAATTAGCATATCTGTCACCACAGGCAAAGTTATCATTACTTTGCCTTGGGAACATTCAAAATCTGCTCTTCAAGCTAATTGAAAATACACAATAAATTACTAGAGTCACCCTACAGTGCCTATAGGTGCTCAACCCATTCCTCCTCTCTAGCTGTGCACTGTTATTTTTATTTTTTTGAGATGCAGTCTCATTCGGTTGCCCAGGCTGGGGTGCAGTGGTGCAGTCAGGGCCCACTGCAGCCTTGACCTCCCAGGCTCAGGTGATCATCCCTTCTCAGCCTCTTGATAGCTGGGCCTGCAGATGCACACCCCCACGCCATGTTGCCCAGGCTGGTCTAGAACTCCTGGGCTCAAGTTACCCTCCCGCCTCAGCCTATCAAAGTGCTGGGATTCCAGGCGAGAGTCACCATGTCCAGCCTCTAGTTGTGCTTTTGTATCTGTTAACCAACCTTTGTCTCTGTCCCTCCTCTTCCCTTCCCAGCCTCAAGTTACCTTACTAGTCTACTCTCCACTTCTAGATCAACTTTCCAGCTTCCACATATGAGCGAGAACAGTGCAGTCTTTATCCTTCTGTGCCTGGCCTATTTACTTAATGTCATCCAGGCTCGTCCATATTGCTGCAGATGACAGGATTTCATTCTTTCTTATGGCTAAATTGTGGTGTTTTGATATGTGTATGCATTGTGGACTGGCTAAATCAAGCTATTTAACATATACATTACCTCATGTACTTATTTTTTGTGATAACACTTAAAATCTACTCTCTTAGCTGTTTTAAAGTATACAATATATTGTTATTAATTATAGTTACCATGAGGTACAATAGGTATCTTGACTATATAGTGAAATTTATATCATTACTTTTAAAAAATAATTGGTGCTCGCTTCGGCAGCACATATACTAAAATTGGAACGATACAGAGAAGATTAGCATGGCCCCTGCGCAAGGATGACACGCAAATTCGTGAAGCGTTCCATATTTTTGCAAAAAACACAGAAAAAAAAAATAATAATTGAAGAGAAAGGGGTTTTAATCCAAGTTCCTACTTGCCTTAAGGCAGGATTCACACAGCATTAATCTCTGTGTGTCCATTGTACTTTGTACTAATCATTATTGTCCAGGGAGCTTTTTTGAGAAAAACTGTGCAATGCATAGCAAGCAATAATATATAACATATATATTAATATATGATATATAAGTATATAATATGTAATATATAATAGTAATATATTACTAATTATATAATATATTACATATAATATACAGGTCTATAAAAATATATAATTATAATATGTGTGATATAATTATAATATATATGTGTGATATATATATATGTATATGTAAAAAAAATTAAAAGCCCCTCTTTTCAGCCATGTCGAAGGACTGGGTTCTGGGCAGTATGGAAGCTGGAAGACTTTCTGCACCTCTTATTTCCTCTCCTCTGCTTGGTCCCTCAGCTGTGTAGAGTGGCCCAGGGTCTATGCATCCCCTCCTTCTCTGGTTGCAGTCTATGAACAGTTGAGTGAGGATGAAGCAAGGGCCGTGACTACAGTGGGAGGGGGTGAGTCAGGCTCTGGACAGGAGCCCAGTCTCAGGCTGCCACTCCAGTGGTACCCAGGCAGGGCTGACAGCCTAGTGAGGAGGGGCCTTTTTTTTTTTTTTTTTTAAATGCCTGTCACCTTTGTCTCCCAGCAACCCAGAGGTCTCTGCCACCCTGGAGGAAAGTGATCCCACTTCTAGATATCAGTAGCTTAATGGGCTACCCTCTGTGACATTTGCTGTTACTCTATAAGTCTGGGTTAGCAGGGCTAGCCTGTCTGGTGAAGCTCATGATCTCCTTTTAGGCATTATGCCTGCAACTTGAGTAGCTGCCACCGATGAATGGTGGTGCCTGGCTGTGCTTCCATTGCACAAATGCACAAATAGTCAGGTTCCTTCTGGGTCTGGGGCCGGGAAAGAAAGCTTGAGCATAGCTGGAATCCAGACAATGGTGCCACCTGGCTAAGACAGACATCATTCATTCAGAATCAGACAAATAACTTTTCATTGCTTGGGATAATGAAGGTAATTCAAATTGAGAGAAAGTACAGACTTACATAGCAATGCTGTGCTTTCCTTATATGAAACATCAACTACTGCTTCTTACTGCTTTGCTCATCTATGTTTTTTACACTGAGGAGAGACCTTTGTGTTTTTCACTTATGCTTTGAAGTTTCAAATGTTAGGCTTTTGTTTAGAAGCAGTTTCTGCATGCACTTACTCCCTCTGTCAGCCTGCTGGCCATTCGTTTGAAAGCAGCATCCAGAAGTGACTGCGGCTAATTAGAAGAAAGGCATCAATTGATCTTTTTCTTTTAGAGGGCAGGGGGAGGACAGGGTCTCACCCTGTCACCCAGGTTGGAGTGCAGAGACGTGATCTCGACTCACTGCAACCTCTACCTCCTGGGCTTAAGGGATCCTCCCACCTCAGCCTTCTGAGTGACTAGGACTACAGTTGTGTGCCATCACGCCCAAATAATTTTAAAAAAATTTGTAGAGACAAGGTCTTACTGTGTTGCCCAGGCTGGTCTCAAACTTCTGGGCTTAAGCAATCCTCTTGCCTCAGCCTCTCAAAGTGCTGGGATTACAGTCCTGAGCCACTGTGCCTGGCCAGTTGACTTTCTTAAGTGTCTGTAACTAGCTCTTTCTACTCAACCTGTCTTCATTTTTCTCTTTCTCTTTTCAAAATTAAAGTGTGTTAGGATTATCTCTACTATAAAAATAATACTTATTACAGAAAATCCTCATTATCAAAAATAAAAGACATTGGGAAAAATCACCCATCATGTGACGATTCAGTCGTTGTTAACATTTTTAAGTGTTTCTTTTCTGTCTTTTTTGGCGCATTTGAATTTCTTTTTTTTTTCACAGTTCTGATTAGTTTTTAATAAAATTATTGTGGTTAAATATACATGGCCTAAAATTTGCCATGTAACCATTTATACATGTACTCTTCACCTGTTTTTAAAGTAGGAACTAGCACCAGGCACAGTGGCTCACACCTGTAATCCCAGCACTTTGGGAGGCCGAGGCAGGTGGATCACTTGAGGTCAGGAGTTCAAGACCAGCCTGGCCAATATGGTGAAACCCTGTCTCTACTAAAAGTATTAATACAAAAGTTAGCTAGGCGTGGTGGCACGCACCTGTAATTCCAGCTACTTGGGAGGCTGAGGCAGGAGAATCACTCGAACCTGGGAGGTGCAGGTTGCAGTAAGCCGAGATCACGCCGTTGCTCTCCAGCCTAGCTGACAGAGTGAGACTCCGTCTCAAAAAAATAAAAAATAAATGAAAAAAAAAGTAGGAACTAATTCCCTGCAAGCAACAGGATTTTTCTTCTCATGTGTCTTCAACTTCGTTTTCTTTTCACATCAGAACTGAAAAACCAGAATTGGCCGTTGTTAACTGGTACCTGCCTGCATGTACCGGTCTTCTGTTTTCTCTGTAGTACGACATTGCCTTGGCAACTGAATTTGTATCACTCCGGCAAGCTCCCTCCCAGATGGTAGCAATAGTTTAGAGCTGCTATAAATGTGTTTTCTAAGAGTTCTGTGAATGGCTTATTGACTACTGAGCAACTTCAGGCTCCTTCTGTCCTACATTCTTTCTGACTGAAGATTTTGAACCACAGTTAGACAAAACACTGAAGTTTGTTTTTTTTTTTTTTTTTTTGAGACGGAGTCTCACTCTGTCGCCCAGGCTGGAGTGCAGTGGCCGGATCTCAGCTTACTGCAAGCTCCGCCTCCTGGGTTTACGCCATTCTCCTGCCTCAGCCTCCCGAGTAGCTGGGACTACAGGCGCCCACCATCTTGCCCGGCTAGTTTTTTTGTGTTTTTTAGTAGAGACGGGGTTTCACCGTGTTAGCCAGGATGGTCTCGATCTCCTGACCTCGTGATCCGCCCGTCTCGGCCTCCCAGAGTGCTGGGATTACAGGCTTGAGCCACCGCGCCCGGCCAACACTGCAGTTTTTGACATAGTATCATAATGATTTCCTCCCATCTCTTCTCAGGGTACTCGTAATTTTTAATGAAGTGAGAGGATACAGTATACAGCCTAGACTATTTAAGCTCAGAGAGCGAAATTGCAAGCACTCTGCTACTGCAGTGGGGATGTATTTTTGGTCAGAGGCCAATCCAAGGATTGTGAATAATTCACAATTTTGATTATTTAAAGAATAATTCACAATTTTGATTATTTGCTGTTTCTTTAGATGACTCTGTGTATATGTTTTGCTTTTCCTTCTGTTCCAGGGCCACCACTGCCCAGTTCGGGAAATGAGCAGCACTCATCAGCCTCCATCTTCGAGCACGTGGACAGGATCTCCCGCCCCCCGGAGGCTAGCCGGCGGGTCCCCAGTAAGATCCAGCTCATTGCCATGCAGCCGATCCCGGCCCCTCCCATCCAGCGCCCCTCTCCAGCCGACCGAGTGGCAGAAACCAATAAAATCAACAAAGAGGTATTTGCTTTTATTTAAAAGTCTGTTAATTTAAAAACTCAGCTAGGCGTAGTGGCTCACGCCTGTAATCCCAACACTTGGGGAGGCCAAGGCAGGCAGATCACCTGAGGTTGGGAGTTTGAGACCAGCCTGGCCAACATGGTGAAATTCCATCTCTACTAAAAATACAAAATTAGCTGGGTTTAGTGGGGGGTGCCTGTAATCCCAGCTACTCAGGAGGCTGAGGCAGGAGAATCACTTGAACCCGGGAGGGGGAGGTTGCAGTGAGCTGGGATCTCGCCACTGCCACTCCAGCCTGGGTGACAGAGTGAGACTCTGTCTCAAAAGAAAAAAAAGAACAAAAAAACCTCACACTCTGATTTGGTCAGTGTTTGAAAATGAGTGCAAGGTACAGTGTCAACTGGTTACTAAAGGCATAAGCTGCTGACAAGGATTATTAATGTAAAACATCACGCTTGTTGGAGATCAGATACTGTGCATGGACACTGTGGGGCGCATTGGCAGACATGCAGAAAAGTGTTAGCGTGGCCGACCAGGAGCTGTCCTCTTCAGAAAGAGCCACTTCAGCTTCTGATCCTCCTCACACTACGACCCAGTTCAGGTCTCCGTCTTTGGGGATGCCACTCTGGGGGAAGGGGGTCTCATGCCAGGAAACCTGTTTCGGTGACACTAGGTAATTACCTTCTTTGTATCTGTCCTATTTAAAGATCTCTAAAGGAGGAAGATATTTATTTATTCTTTTCTAGTTATCAAATGTCTCTTCAAAGTTGTCACTGGCTGATTTCCAAGGTTCGAGTGACTTTTTTTCCCTGCTTTGGGGGATGGTGACAAGACTCCAGTGCACCACGCGGTGCTTGAGGGTAAAGCTTGTGGGATGGCAGGGTGTCTGCTCCTCCCTGGGCTGTGCCTGTTGCCCTCTCGGTGACTTTGGAGCTCACAGACAGCAGGAAGGGTGGGTGAGAGGAGCACAGCAGGAAGGCGCTCCTAAAAGGTTTTGCTGGTCAGGCATGGTGGTTCACACCTATAATCCCAGCACTTTGGGAGGTTGAGGCAGGTGTATCATTGTATCATTTCAGGTCAGGAGTTCAAGACCAGCCTGGCCACCATAGAGAAACCCCATCTCTACTAAAAGTACAAAAAATGAACTGGGCATGATGGTGTGTGCCAGCTACTCGGGAGGCTGAGGCAGGAGACTCACTTGAACTCTTGAAGTGGAGGTTGCAGTGAGCTGAGATCATGCCATTGCACTCCAGCCTGGGCAAGAGTGAGACTCTGTCTCAAATAAATAAATAAAAATAAAAATAAATAAAGACTTTGCAAAGTGTGTGTCCCAGAAGCCTCCAGGTATCTCCATGGCTGTCTTTCTCTCCCTCACCCTTCTTCAGATTCAGACCGCGCTGCGGCACAAGTCTGAGATCGAGCACCATCGCAACAAGATCCGCCTGCGCGCCAAGCGCCGCGGGCACTACGAGTTCCCGGTGGTGGACGAACTGTCCTCGGGTGACACCAAGGAGCGACACCGGGTGTACCGCAGGGCGCAGATGCAGATCGACAAGATCCTGGACCCCACGGCCAGCGTGCCCTCCGTGTTCATAGAGCCCAGGAAGAGGTGGGCTGGGGTCTTGCGGCTAGGCGGCTGGGGCGGGTGCGCAGAGGTGCTGTCGGGCACAGGAGCAGGACAGGAGCCCCTCTGCTATTGCAGGACCTGTGACAGAAGGACCCCATCCGTGTTCACGTGGAGGTCTCTGCAAACAGTTGAAGGGGTTCATGCCCGGAAGGATGTGGAGGCCACTGGGAAGGCTTCCCCTGGCTGAGGGTCACCTTGGTGTGGGAGGCGGCGGCTTTGTTTGTTCTCTCACCTCTGCCCCTCTGCCTGCGTCGAGGCATTTCCTGGGGATTTAATCCGTCTCTTCCAATTCAGCCTGTCTAAAACTGCACTCACCCTTTCCTTCCCACACCGGCTCCTTCTGTGGCGTCCTTGGCTCTTCCTCACCTCGCACTCTGTCACCTCCAATAGTTTCATCTCCCAGAGCCACCCAGGCCGGGGCCCAGCAGATCTTCATTGGTTTTCTCACAGCTGCCTGCAGGGTCTGGGGTCTTACCTTCCCCTGGTCTTCCAGACTCCCATCCCCGACATAGATGCGTTTTCCTTAATCATGGCTCTCATGTATGTCTTTCTCTGCTCAAAGCAGAGAGGAGGCTCAAAGCAAGAGAGGCGGCTCTTGTTGCCTGCCAGGTGGGACCTGTGCTTCCGTCGCAGGCCAGCCCAGCCCCTCCGCTCCAGCTCTTTTCCACAGGTCAGCCACACGGACAGAACTGCCACCCAGGAGACGGCCTGGTAGCCCCTGAACATTTGTCTGCCTGCCATTTCTGCCCCGGCACCCGCTTCCCACATCCTCCCTGGCTTCAGGTCTCATTCACTCTTCAAGACCTAGTTGTGGGCCAGGTGTGGTGGCTCACACCTATAATTCCAGCACTTTGGGAGGCCAAGGCAGGCGGATCACGAGGTCAGGAGTTCAACACCAGCCTGGCCAACATGGTGAAACCCCGTCTCTACAAAAAATATGAAAATTAGCTGGGCATGGTGGCGGGCACCTGTAATCCTAGCTGCTCAGAAGGCTGTGGCAGGAGAATTATTTGAACCTGGGAGGTGGAGGTTGCAGTGAGCTGAGATTGTGCCATTGCACTCCAGCCTGGGCGACAGTATGAGACTATGTCTCAGAAAAAGAATAATAAAATAAAAAAGTCCTAGTTCTAGCCCCATGGGACTAATAGCTCCCACTGACTTCTCCTTTTCTGAGCATCTATACAGTTAAATAATATCTTGATTACGAATGGCTTTGTATCATTCTGTGTTGCTCCACGTGGGTTAATAGGTCTGTTTAGGTAGGCTCTGAGCTTCCTTAGGGCAGAGACTGTGTCCTACGTGGCATTTATATCCTACGGGGTGTTTCCAGGGGCCAGCACATCCTAGGTACTCGGGGTACTTAGTGTTTAGTTGATAAGCCAGTGGCAAAAAGAGTGATTTCCTACGAAGCTAATTTCTCTTTTTCCTGGCAGCTCACGGATAAAACGTTCTCCCAAGCCTCGCCGGAAACACCAGGTCAACGGCTGTCCTGCCGACGCTGAGAAGGACCGGCTCATCACCACAGACAGCGACGGCACCTACAGGAGGCCCCCCGGCGTCCACAACTCGGCCTACATCGGATGCCCAGTGCGTGCTGCCGACTCCGGCTTCTGGAACCAGGGCAGGGAGGCTCCTAGAAAGAGTGCGGAAGGGGGAGGAGAAGCAGCAGCACTGGCTGCCACCCTGTGTCGTGTCGGTGCCTGATGCCTGATGGCTGATGCGCCCGGGCCCTCTAGGTCATGAAGTGGGTGGCGTGGGGTGCCATCCCTTCTGAGGGGAGTGTTGAGTCCTGTCAACCAGGGTGCTGCCGAGTGCCACCTCTGGAAACACACTCCGTGTTTTTCCTCTCTATATGTAAGCCCCGTTCTCTCAGACTTCACAGTGGGACTTTTTTGAGGTTAACTGGAAAACAGAGAGAGAGAAATATCCTCAAGGTTTTTTTCCTTCTCCCTAGTCAGAGGGTTATTTGGTTTTGTTGTTTATTTTTATTTTTTTGAGACAGGGTCTTACTCTGTTGCCCAGGCTGGAGTGCAGTGGTGTGATCCAGGCTCACTGCAGCCTCAGCCTCCTGGGCTCAAGTAATTCTCCCACCTCAGTCTCCTGAGGAGCTAGGACCACAGCCATATGCCACCATGCCCAGCTAATTTTAAAAATTTTTGTAGAAATGGGGTCTCAGCATGTTGCCCAGGCTGGTCTCAAACTCCTGGCCTCAAGTGATCCACCCGCCTTGGCCTCCCACAGTGCTAGGATTACAGGTGTGAGGGCATGACCCTGAGATCAGGAGTCTTATGCTCTACTGAGAGCTAGCCCGGCTGGATTTCCTAGTGAGAGGAGGGATATTTAGGGTTTTATTTCCCTGTACTGTCCTTGGAATGCTAAGAAGATAGCGTATTTGCTTATATATATTTTGCTTTTATGGGAGAAAGGGGTTAATAGAAGTTAAGAAATAATGAATGGTAGCTCAGGCCTGTAATGCCAGCACTTTGGGAGGCTGAGGTGGGCGGATCGCTTGAGCCCAGGAGTTGGAGACCAGCCTGGGCAATATAGCAAAACCCCGTCTCTCCAGAAAATACAGAAATTAGCCAGGTGTGGTGGTGCATGCCTGTAATCCTAGCTACTTGGGAGGCTGAGGTGGGAGAATCACTTCAGCCCAGGAGGTTGAGGCTGCAGTGAGCTTTGATTGCACCACTGCACTCCAGCCTGGGTGACAGAGCAAAACCCTGTCTCTAAATAAATAAATAGGGGATTATATTTTTCCAAAGTAAAAGAGGTCCAGACAGATTTGCTGGAAGTGTTAAAGGCAGATATTGATAGGGTAAGGTGCATACACACAGACTGCACTGAGTGGGGGAGAGAGAACCAGCCTCACGTAACCACCCATGAGAAATACAGACACAAAGACACCCCAAGACAGAGAGGGCGAGCCAGGTGCAGCTAACCCCGGCAGCACTGGGAAACACAGGGCGTCCTAAACTCCGTGCCAGGAGAGCCCTGCCTTGCTGCAGCAGGCCCCTTTCTCCTCCTGGAGGCACTCACAGGGCCAGCCTTGTTTAAGAGACACGTTAGCAAAAAGCACACCCTTCGAGAAGGGATTTATAATGAATGTGATCGCTTTAGATAGAGCTCATAGAAATGGTGAGCAGTCATTTCTTAGTTGAGTTTTGTATTTTTCTCCTAAATTATATAAATAACAAGCACTTAAAGACGCTAAATATAATTACACAAATGTGCCAAACATTATTCTGGGATGGGGCCTAAATACAACTGAATTATGATCATCTGAAAGAACCAGACTTTTCCTTAGGAATGTATGGTATTTCTAGGGTCCTAAAGACCGACCTTCTTGATCTCCTCATGAGGATCGGTGCGATTTCAGAGAGTTGGGCTGTCTGTAAATGAAACTACTCTCTTCCTCAGTACGAGGAATTGAGTAGTTCCTGTTCCTTTCTAAATGCGGTGCATGGCTGCTCTTACAGTAGGTGGCGCTCTTGTGCTGTGTTGGGTTCTGGGGGTGTTTGGGCATCTGTGGGGTTTGGCTTGATCTGGGGAGGGCTCCCCAGGGTTGTCACCCGGAGCTTTTGTCTGTGCCAAATGGAGACTTGCCATGGTGTAGAACTAACAGATAGAAGGGGCAGCATCCCTTTTACCCCTTCACTTCTCCAGCCAACCTGGGCTCCTCTCTCAAAGGAATCTGTGGTGAGTCCTCTCAGTCCCCTCCCTTTGATTTTTTTAAATGATTGGGTTTTGTATGGGGAGGAACCTGTCTTCTCCTGGCTGTCTTCATTCGCCTGCCTCAGTGGCCCTAGATTAGCCTTCTTTCGCGGTGGCTTGCTGCATCGTTTTCTTTTTTCCTTAGCAGGGAGTGCAGAGATTCCTCCTTCTGTGGGTGCAGAGCAACCTCTTCTTGGAAGACACCGCCCCAGAGGGTGCTTGCCTTCAGTGGCTCCTTGTTTCAAAGATTTCCCCAAAATAAAAATCTTCCTCAGATTTTGAATTCTAAAACACATACTTTAAAAGATCATGCCTGTCTCAGAGCTCATTTTTTCTTAGGTAGTTTATCTTTTTTCCCCTCAACTTTTATTTTAGAATCAGTGGTACATGTACAGGGTTTTTTGTTTTTGTTTTTGTTTTTGTTTTTTCATCTTCAAGCCTATACTGGGGAAGTACTATGTGTTTTTGAATTACCTTCAATTTTCCACTTTCCCCTCAAAAATATCTTTTCCTTGAGGGGTGTGTTCTCCTAAGGCCAAGAGAAATATTCCTTGGTTCCTTGTAATGGGGGTTACCATTATAATTCAGGCCTCGGTAGAAATCCAGCCAGCTGCATGTTTTTGTAAGTAATTTTTTTTTTTTTTTAAGACACTCCTGCTCTGTTGCCCAGGCTGGAGTGCAGTGGTGCAATCACGGCTCACTGCAGCCTTGACCTCCCTAAGCTCTGGTGATCCTAAGCCTCCCAAGTAGCTGGGATTACAGGCGCATGCCACCTTGCCTGGCTAATGTTTGTATTTTTAGTAGAGATGGGGTTTCTCCTTGGTGCCCAGGCTGGTCTCAAAACTCCTGGGCTCAGTTCTCCTCCTGCCTTGGCCTCCCAAATTTCTGGGATTGTAGACATGAGCCACCAAACCTGACCTAAATAAAGTTTTATTGCAACACAACCGCACCTGTTTGTTGGCTTGATACCAATGACTGTTTTTGCTGCAAGGCAGAGTGAGTAGTTGTGACAGATTATATGACTCATAAAACCTAAAATATTTACTGTCTGGAAAAAGTTTGATGTAATTTGTCATCCAATGCAGACACTTGAAAGTGTAAGGGGGTATACTATTAATCATTACTGTGGGACAACAGGCATAAACTGAGGTTGTCCTGGACAACCAGGCTGTCTGGACACCCTCTTACAACACCCCCAACAGACTGCAAAATAGGCACCAAAATCCGTAACTTTGATGACTAACAGTAAAAAGATGTACATTTATTTCCGAAGACTGATAGATAAACTGTATCTGAACACATCTACATGTGAAATATCTATAGTCTAAATATAGATGTTAGAATATAGGAAGTTGAGTAAATCCTCTTCTTGGCCTGCAAGTTCTGTAGTCTTGCCTGCAAAATGAGGAGAAAACAAGAAGGTGAAGGACAGGAAATGGAAGCGTCCTGGCCCAGGAGCTCCTGGCCTTCTGGCAGAATTCATGGGGGCCAGTGGGAATCTAAGGGGACTGTCCTTCCCATAGGCAGATCATCTTTCTGGGTATAGAAATTTAGTCTTCTCTGAAATTCTGGCCATGGAGAATGAGATTGGCAGTGGTTATAGCCGCTGGAGACTCTACTCAAGTGTCTGAGATCCTTTCCCACAGTGGAATCTCAGTTTGTGCCTGCAGTTTTTTGTGTCACCACACTGCTTGCTTCCTTGCAGTAGAGCCTCATAGGCAGCCACCGGAATCACTGCCAGGAACATCACTTCTGTTTCTGGAGAAACCCTCTTACTTACCAGTAGGCAGTTCTTCCAGACACACCCTCCCTTCCTTCCACACATGAGCCGTAGGTTGGTGGTATACTGCTGACCAGTCTTCCTCATCTGCTCCTCAAAAAAATCAAGAATTGGAGAAGGGCGTGACTGTGGACCTTTTTCCACCTCACAAGGAAAGGAGCACAGGTTCCCTCCAAGGTGACATCGTCAACTAGGGGTCACCTTGGAGCCCCGGATTCTCATTTAGAATTTCTCAATGACAAATCTCATTTAGTGGAACCTCCACTGGGATGTTGCAGTTTGGGAGAAATGGACTCATAAGCCCAAGCGTGTCACATGCAAGAGAGGGAGGTCACCAGTGGGGACTGCCGTGGAGAGAAGAGCGCCTACCCCATCTCACGAGGGCAGTCGCTGCTTCACGGCAGTTGGTTTCTGTGTGGAGTCAGGGCCCGGTCATGCCAGAGCTTCAGACTTAGTCAAGAGAACCCAGAAATCTTGAGTGTTACTGTAAAATTTTCAGATGTTTAAAATAATGGCTATCAATTAAAAGAGTGTGCAGGCCAAGCAAAACCTGTCTGTGGGCTGACTGGGTTTACTAGTTTTGTATGGTTCTCTCTCGGTTTGGAGTTAAGAACCTACTGCCCTTCACGCTGGCAGGAATAATAACTGATCACCCACAGAAGCATTTTCCAGATAGGGGGCTAAGGTTAAGGATGTGTCTATAGAGTAGTTTATCTTTGTAGTAGACTCACGGATCCAGACGGGCAAGGGAATGTCTTCCTTGGCCCCTTAAGTCCGGTGATCCAACTAGCTGGGCTAAACTGCAGGCACTTGGCAAGTGAAGCATTCTAGATAGAAGCTGCCCACCTTCCTCACAGAGGGATGGGGTCCCCAGCCCCTCGGGCAGAACCTTTTCTCTCTTCACTGTGTCTGCTGCAGTCACCATGCTGTCTGGGCTCATGGAGCCTATAAGACCAGAAAGGATGACTCTTCTTCGTTGGTTCCTGGTTTTGTCTCTCACGGTTTACCCTGCATATATTATGACTGTGTTTTGCTTATAACAGTATTGGGAAATGAGATTTAAAAAATCTTTATTGTTACTTATGTTTCTACCTCTTAAACAATAGGTATAGAGCACAATTTAAACCTTTCTTTGTTTTTTTTTTTTTCCGAGATAGAGTTTCGCTCTTGTCACCCCGGCTGGAGTGCAAGAGAGCCATCTCGGTTCACTGCAACGTCCACCTCTTGGGTTCAAGCAATTCTCCTGCCTCAGCCTCCCGAGTGGCTGGGATTACAGGCATGAACCACCACACCCAGCTTATTTTTGTATTTTTAGTAGAGACAAGGTTTCACCATGTTGGCTGGGCTGGTCCCAAACTCCTGACCTCAGGTAATCCACCCGTCTCGGCCTTCCAAAGTGCTGGGATTACAGGCATGAGTCACTGTGCCTGGCCAATTTAAACCTTTCTTAATGACTCTTGTGATCCAGAGATACCTTCATTTTAAAGACAAATGGTTCTGAATAGTTTTCACAAAATAGATACTGTAATTGCTTACACACATACATAGGCTTTTTTTTTTTTTTCTTTTTTAAGAGTCTAGATCTCTGTCACCCAGGCTAGGGTGCAGTGGGGCAATCATAGCTCACTGCAACCTCGACCTCCTGGGCTTAGGAGATCCTCCTGCTTCAGCCTTGTGAGTAGCTGGGACTGCAGGTACTCACCACCACCCTCAGCTAACTTTTCAGCAATTTTTTGTAATGATGGGGCTCTTGCTATGTTGCCTAGGTTAGTCTCAAATTCCTGGCCTCCCTGGAAATTATCTTCATGCCTTGGTCTCCCAGGTTGCTGGGATTACAGGTGTGAGCCGCTGCACCCAGCCCGCATACATAGTTTTAATATGCATAGTTTTAAAAGTTTTGATCTTTTAAGGCAATTTTCTGATAGTCAATAGACTGCTTTTTGACTGCTAGCTATGGAAAATTTACTAGTTTTTTTTAATACATAAACTTTGAAATAAGTTTTTTGGCTGTTTAGGGGCTTTCAGTAAAAGTGTTCAGTAAAAGGTACTGAAATGCCTTGTAAATAGTTGAGTGTTGTTGAAAAAATGATTGTTGAATTTTGGCAATTTTTTTTCTGATTCAAGCCTCCCCTCTCCTTCCTGTGAAATGTAATGCACATTCCTCAGCTGTCATTTTTTAATTTTTGTGAGACAAGGCCTCACTCTGTCACTCTGTCATCCAGGCTGGAGTATAATTATGTGATTATAGCTTACTGCAACCTCAAATTCTTAGTCTCAAGTTATGCTTCCACCTCAACCTCCCAAGTAACTGGGACTACAGGTAAACACCACCACACCTGGCTAATTTCTTTTTTTTAAATTTTATTTTAGAGATGGGGTCTCACTGTGTTGCCCAGGCTGGTCTTGAACTCCTGGCCTCAAGTGCTCCTCCACCTCGGCCTCCCAAAGTCCTGGGATTAAAGGTGTGAGCCACTGTGCACAGCCTCAACTGTCATTTTTTAATTCTTATGGTAGAACTTTTCCTTAGTGTCAGGAAAACCATTTAGGGTTGCCACAAAAACTCATGTGTGATTTTTCCTTTGCCATTTCCCACTGTAGTCGGATCCTGACCTCCCAGCCGACGTGCAGACACCATCCTCAGTGGAACTGGGGAGGTATCCAGCCCTTCCTTTCCCGGCCTCCCAGTACATCCCACCCCAGCCGTCCATTGAGGAGGCACGCCAGACCATGCACTCCCTCCTGGACGACGCCTTTGCCCTCGTGGCCCCCAGCAGCCAGCCTGCCAGCGCCGCAGGTGTGGGCCCCGGAGTTCCACCTGGCCTGCCCGCAAACAGCACCCCTTCCCGGGAAGAGAGGCGAACCACGCAGTGGGGGTCCTTCTACAGCCCAGCCCAGACAGCCAACAACCCCTGCAGTGTAAGTACTGGCCTTCTAGAACTCTCTGGTGGGCAAGATGTTGAAGCTTTGTTGCCTGACTGCCTCACTTTCAGGCTTCGCACAAAACTGCAGTTGCATTTGATAAGAATTAAAACTCGGATGATGGGTCTTAGTTTTTATCTTCTACTAAATTAATTGTTAATGTTGGAAGTCTCCGTTTATGCAGGTTTACAGGCTCATGCCTGTAATCTCAGCAATTTAGGAGGCCAAGGCAGGAGGGCTTTTGCTTTGTGGAGGAATGGAGGGGGATTTTATGGAAGCATCTTCCTGGGTTCCAAACAGTGTCACGGAATGGAGGTGGGGTAACTGTCAAATGTATTCTTGTTGATGTCTCCAGAAAAGTTGCAGTTTAGAATGTATCCAGATTGTTCAGTTTCCTGTATGGCCACCTGGTACTGGAGAGACCCCTGAGGTTCTGAGATTGTAGGCAGCCAGTCCCCACCTGGGCAGTGACAACCACTTTCAAATGTCGCTTTCCATCTTGGAGGTTGACATTTCAGCATTTCATCTGCCTTTGTTATCACTTATGTTTTTCTGAGTCCTTTCAAATTTACCTTCCTGAGAGATGGAGAAGAAGTAAAACTCAAGGAAGTAAAGCTAACGTTATTTTCTGCTAATTTCAGATGAAATGATTGGACAAAGATTTGACTCTGGAGAGAAGCTAGTAGATCACAATATGAATTTATTAGGGAGTGTTTATACTGGGTCCACCTTGTTACATGGAATTGGGTGGCAATAAACATATGATAAAATACTTTTTTATCTCTGAAATGGGTTTGAATTTTAAAAGTAAAAGCCTTCAGCAAGAGATTGTCTCCTTCAGGGTATGGGAGGCTGAGAGCCTATAGTATGGGGAACTGCTATCATGTGGGGTGGGGTGGGAATACCATTTGATCTAATCATTACTGTTTTTAATTTTAAAATATAGCTTGTTCCAACAAATATCTTCAAAATTACAACTGATGGTTTATAATATTTCAGGAAATGCATGGTACAGGACAAACCTCGGTGGTAAAATAAATGTGGATACAGCTGCCATCGGGTCACTTTAAAGTTTTCTCATTTGCTTATTCATTCAAATATATTTACAAAGCACCTGCTGTGTCGCAGGTACTCTGCTTAGGTGCTGGAGATAGAGTAGTGCACAGTGTAGGTCCCTGCCCTCCAGTTCTTGCATTCCAGTGGAGGCTCTATGGACAATCAAAACTAATCCTGGTACAGCATGGAAGGTGCTATGGCGGGAGGAGGTGATGTGGGAGGGGCATCTAGCAGAGCCTTGAAGTCTTTCGGGAAGGATTTTTGTGGACAAAATAGCATCTCTGTGGAGGTCTAAAGGATAATTAGTGGTTGTCAGTTGAAGAAGGATGTTCCAGGTGGTGGGAAGTACAGCAGAGGCATAGAAATTGAAGTGTATGGGACAGGCTTCTTTTGGACAAGATGGAGGAACAGAGCCTGGGTTTACCTTCCTTCCTGAAACAACTGAAAACACTGAAAGGAGTATCTGGGTGACTTGGCATTAAACTTTAGGCAAGAAAGGACAGGAATCAATGAGAAGTGAACTGAGCCCTCCAGTTGCCCCAGCTTACGTCTGGAGTTTCTAGTCATGGCACAGCAGGTAGGACCCCAGGCAGAGCTCCATGGTCTCCCTGAGTTGAAGAAATGGAGTTTGGAAGTCTGGGGAGGAAAAGGCAGCTGGAGTTCACAAGGGAGAGTGCAGGAGAGCAGAGAGATGCCCTGAGCAGGGTGCTAGGTATCTGCAGAGAATCTTTGTTTGAGTACTGATCAGTTTATGGGTACACAGAAACTACCCAAAAGAGCCCCACAAAATGATGAGGGGTAACAACCCTCAAAATTCACACAGGCCTGGGAATAAGCTCTTGCTATGGATTGAACTGTGTTTCCCCCAAAATCACATGTTGAAGCCGTAACCCCCGACATGACTGTGTTAGAGATAAGGGCCTTTAGGGAGGTAATTAAGAGTAAATGAGGCTGGAAGGGTAGAGTCCTGATTCAATAGAACTGCTGCCTGTAGAAGATGAGGAAGAAACTCCAGAGCTCTCTCTCCAGCCAGGTTAGGACACAGAGAGCAGGCAACTGTCTGCAAGCCAGGAAGAAAGCCCCACCTGAAACTGAACACTGACAGACGTCGATGTAAGACTTTCCAGCCTCCACAACTACGAGAAAATCAGTTTCTGTTGTTGTTGTTGTTGTTGTCGCTTTTGAGATAGAGTCTTGCTCTGTCGCCCAGGCTGGAGTGCAGTGGCTCTATCTCGGCTCACTGCAAGCTCCGCCTCCCGGGTTCACACCATTCTCCTGCCTCGGCTTCCCGAGTAATCGGGACTACAGGTGCCCGCCACTATGCCCAGCTAGTTTTTTGTATTTTTTAGTAGAGACAGGGTTTCACCGTGTTAGCCAGGATAGTCTCGATCTCCTGACCTTGTGATCCACCATTCTCGGCCTCCCAATTTTTTGTATTTTTAGTAGAGATGGGGTTTCACCGTGTTAGCCAGGATGGTCTCAATCTCCTGACCTTGTGATCTGCCCGCCTTGGCCTCCCAAAGTGCTGGAGTTTCTGTTGTTTTAGGCCACCATTTCTAAGGTATTTTGTCATGGCAGCCTGAGCAGATGAATACGGTTCGTTTTCCAACAGTTGGTGGAAACTGCATAATTCATGCAATATCAGTTAAAGTACTTGGAAGAGTTTTGCTTCAGTAACGAGGCAGAATTAGTCCCAACTTAAAGCTGCTCTGGTTCCATCTAAAAAACCACAAAATCATAACATCTAAACCCAAGTAAAGCTCAAGAATATAGAAACACAAAAATAAGCAGCATTCAATAAGGTAAAATTAATGTCTGCATCAAATCAAACTAAACAGACAAGCAAAGAAGCAGGAAAATGAACAGATGATAAAATTAGTAGACAAACTGTATGTGGTGTTCACACCTGTAATCTCAATACCTTGGGAGGCTGAGGCAGGAGGATTGCTTGAGTCCAAGAGTTTGAGACAAACCTCGGCAACACAGTGAGACTCTTTCTACAAAAAATATAAAAATTAGCTGGGCACTACTTAGGAGGCTAAGGTGGGAGGATCACTTGACCCTGGGAGGCTGAGGCTACAGTGAGCCATGATTGCATGATTGCACCACTGCACTGCAGCCTGGGCGACAGAGCAAGACTCTGTCTCAAAAAAAAAAGACAGAGAGAAAGAAAGAACTAGTAGACAGGATATCAAAAGAATTCTTATAATGGAGTTCCATAGATTCAAGAAGCTAGAGGAAAGATTGTACACATTAACTAGAAGCATTGAAGATGTTAAACGATAAAAGTCAAACTTAGAGATGAAAACTACAGTCTCTGAGATGAAAAAATATACTGGATGGGATTGAAGTCAGATTACATATTGGGGAAGAAAAATTAGTGGGCTGTAGTAATAAAAACAGTATGTACTGGCATAAAAACAGAAACCTAGACCAATGGAAGAATAGAGAGCCCAGAAATAAATCCACACGTATATGGTCAACTAATTTTTGACAAGGGCACCAAGAGGACATAATGGGGAAAGGATAGTCTTTTCAGTAAATGGTGAGGGGAAAACTAGATTTCCACATGCAAAAGAATGAAATTGGACTCTTAGACACAAAAATCAACTCAAAATGAATAAAGACCTAAGTCTAAGACCTGAGATGATAAAACTCCTAGAAGAGAACATAGGGGAAACTCCTTGATATTGACCTTGGCAATGATTTTTGGATATCACACCTATCACACCAAAAGCTCAGGTTATACAAGCAAAAATAAGTAAATGGTACCGCATCAAACTAAAAAGCTCTGTACAGCAAAGGAAAACGTTGAAAATGTTTCAGTGAAAAAGGCCACCTACAGACTAGAAAAAGTATTCATATACCACATATCTCATAAGGACTTAGTATCAAAAATTTATTTTTAAAAGCTCTTACAACTCAATAGAAGAAAAATAAATAATCCAATTTAAAAATGGGCAAAGGATTTGAACAGATATTTTTCCAAAGAAGACATAAAGGGGCCGGGTGCGGTGGCTCAAGCCTGTAATCCCAGCACTTTGGGAGGCCGAGACAGGTGGATCACGAGGAGAAGAGATCGAGACCCTCCTGGCTAACACGGTGAAACCCCGTCTCTACTAAAAAATACAAAAAAAAAAAAAACTAGCCGGGCGAGGTGGCGGGCACCTGTAGTCCCAGCTACTCGGGAGGCTGAGGCAGGAGAATGGCGTGAACTCGGGAGGCGGAGCTTGCAGTGAGCTGAGATCTGGCCACTGCACTCCAGCCCGGGCAACAGAGCGAGACTTCATCTCAAAACAAACAAACAAAAAAAAAAGAAGACATAAAAATGGCCAACAGGTATATGAAACAATGTTCAACATCACTAATCATCAGGGAAATACAAATTAAAACCTCAATGAGGTTGGGTGCAGTGGCTCATGCCTATAGTCCCAGCACTTTGGGAGGCAGAGATAGGCAGATTGCTTGAGCTCAGGGGTTCAAGACCAGTCTGGCTAACATGGTGACACCCTATCTCTACTAAAAATACAAAAATTAGCTGGACATGGTGGCACATGCTCGTAACCAGCTACTCAGGGGGTTGAGGCACAAGAATCACTTGAACCGGGAGGCAGAGGTTGTAGTGAGCCGAGATCATGTCATTGCACTCCAGCCTGGGTGACAGAGCAAGGCTCTGTCTCAAAACAAAACAAACAATACAAAACCCTCTATGAGATACTGCCTCACACTTGTTAGAATGGCTGTTATCAAAAAGATAAATAACAAATGTTGACAAGGGTGTAGACAAAAGGAAACTCTTGTACACTGTTAATGGCAGTGTAGAGTGGTACAGCCATTACGGAAAATAGTGTAGTGGTTCCTAAAGAAATTAAAAATAGAACTACCAGGCTGGGTGCGGTGGCTCACGCCTGTAATCCCAGCATTTTGGGAGGCTGAGGCAGGTGGATCACAAGGTCAGGAGATCAAGACCATCCTGGCTAACACAGTGAAACCCCGTCTCTACTAAAAATACAAAAAAATTAGTTGGGTGTGGTGGCGGGTGCCTGTAGTCCCAGCTACTTGGGAGGCTGAGGCAGGAGGATGGTGTGAACCTGGGAGGCAGAGGTTGCAGTGAGCTGAGATCGCACCACTGCACTCCAGCCTAGGTGACAGAGCGAGACTCCGTCTCAAAAAAAAAAAAAAAATAGAACTGCCGTATGACCCAGCAATCCCTCTGCTGAGTATATACCCAAAGAAGGTAAAATTACCACTTTGTAAAGGTATCTGCATTCCCATGTTCATTGCAGCACTATTCACAATAACCAAGATATGAAAATAGCCTAAGCGTCCATCAGTGGATGAAGGGATAAAGAAAGTGTTGTGGTGTATATACACAATGGAATATTATTTATCCTTTAAAAGGAGATCCTCCTGTTTGCTACAACATGGGTGGACCTGGAAGACATTATGCTAAGTGAAATAAGCCAGAAACAGAAAGAAAAATTTTGCATGATCTCACTTACATGTGGAATCTTTAAAAAAAAAAATACCACAGATGGGAGGGGAAAGGAAATTGGGAGATGGAGATCAAAGGATACAAAGTAGGGGATGTGTAGGATGAACAAGTCTAGGGATCTAAAGTACCAAATGAGGACAATAGTTAATAAAATTTTATTATATTGGGGATTTTGTTAAATAAGTAATTTTAGCTACTTTTGTCACAAAAAAGTATGTGAGATGATAAATATGTTAATTTACTTCACTGTAAGTAACCATTTTACTACCTGTATGTAGCCAGTAAAATGTTGTAAACCTCAAACATACCCAATAGAATTGTTTTTAAAAAGATAGAATGGCCAACATTTTTCCAAGTTTGTTGGAAACTACAGATCCACAGATCCATTGGTTGGTGAACTCTGTGCAAGAAATATGAAGAAAACTATTTCAAAAATGCCGTAGTCTAAATTGCTTAAAACAAGTGAAAAAGATCTTAAAAGTAGCCAGAGAACAAGAACACATTATATACAGTGGAACAAAGATAAGAATGGCAGAAGAAATCTCATTGCCCAGAAGGTAGTGGAACAAATCTTCGAAGAACTGAAAGGACCAAATGATCAACCTAGAATCTATATCTAGCAAAAACATCTTTCAAAAACTAAGGTGAAATAAAAACATTTTCAGACATATAAAAGGTGAAATAATTCATCACCAGCTGACCTGCATTATAAGAAATGTTACAGGAAGTCTTTAAGGCAGAAGTACAATGATACCATATGAAGACCTGGATCTACATACATATATGAAAAACACTGGAAATGTAAGTATGTATGTGGGGAATTATTTTTTAAAACCCTCTCTTCATTATTTAAAACTTTAAAAAAGACAATTGACTATTTAAAATGAAAGTAATAAGTGTATATGGTGGGGAGTTATAACATATATAGAAGTAAAATATATGAGAACAGCAGCACAAAATGCCAAGAAAGGAGAAATTGAAGTTTTCTATTTTAATGTTCTTATACCATACATGAAGTAGAATGATAGTGCTTAATGGTAGACTGTAATAAGTGAAAAATGCATAATATAAACCATAAAGCAACCTATTATTAGCTAATAAGCCAACAAAGGAATCAAAATGAAATCATAAAAAACAGCACAAAAGAAGGCAGAAAAGGGTCCAGGCATGGTGGCTCACACCTGTAATCCTAGCACTTTGGGAGACTGAGATGGGCGGATCACCTGAGGTCAGGAGATCGAGACCATCCTGGCCCAACATGGTGAAACCCTGTCTCTACTAAAAATACAAAAATTAGCTGGGAGTGGTGGCATGTGCCTGTAATCCCAGCTACTCAGGAGGCTGAGGCACAAGAATCACTTGAACCCAGGAAGCAGAGTTGCAGTGAGCCGAGATCATGCCACTGCACTCCAGCCTGGGGGAAAAAGCGAGACTCTGTCTCAAAAAAAAAAAAAAAAAAAAAAAAAGGCAGAAAAGGAAGTGAAAAGTGATAAAGCACAGATGGGGAAAATTAAAAACAGATATCAAGATGGTTGATTTAAATCCAGCCCATCAATAATCACATTAAATGTGAATGGCCTAAACACCCCTATTAAAGGGCAGAGCTTGTCAGTTTGGATTAAAAGCAAGATCCAAGAGTATGCTGCCTACGAGAAATCTTCATTAAATACAAAGATACCAATAGGTAAAAAGGAAAAGTATGGAGAAAAGTTTGGAGAAAGATATGCCATACTAACACTAATCCTAGAAAGCTGGAATGGCTATGTTAATATTAGCCAAAATAGGGCTCATAGTAAAGAATATTATTAAAGATTAAGAGGATCATTTCATAATAAAGCGGTCAGTTTATCTGGAAGACACAAAGTCTTACATGTTTATGTGCTTAGTATTAGAGCTGCAAAACACATTAAGCAAAAACTGATGAAACTGCATGTAGAAAAAAAAATAAAATAAAATAAATCTACAATTATGTTGCTGAGAATGTAAACAACTAGAAGTCTCATGAACTGCTGGTGGGAATGTAAAATAGCACAACCACTTTGAAAAACAGTTTGACAGTTTCTTAAACATATATCCTACCATATGAACCAGCATTCTCTTCCTAAGTATTTATCCAGGAGAAACAAAAACATATTTTCATACAAAGACTTGTACATCATGGCAGATTTATTTATAATAGACCCAAAGAAAACAGCAGCACATAATAGTACTCCATTTACAAATATACCACATTTCTTTATCCATTCACATGGTCTATTATTTAAAATAGCGTTCTCCAGAGAAACAGAACTAGTAGTGTTTGTGTGTGTGTGTGGTGTGCGTATGCATATGTATTTGTATGGAGAGAGTGAGGGGGAGAGAGAAATTTACTTATTATGAGGTGTTGGCTCATGTAATTATGGAGGCTGAGAATCCCATGATCTGTATTCTGCAAACTGGAAACCCACAGAAGCCAGTGGTGTAGTTTGGCAGATTTGTGTTGTTATTTCTCTTATTTGTTCATTGTTTATAGGTGTTGCAGATTCAAGATTCCCTGATAATGCCTTATAAATTCAAGTCCACAGTAAGATTTTTAAATAAATACCATTATTCAGTGGTTTTCTTATTGTGGATTTTCGATGTTACCCTGATGTAGTTGGATGAGAATGCTAGCAGTTTAATCTAGTAGAAAACCAGAATCATTGGCTTTATCCGTGCATATCTAATAGAATTTCAACGTGTTTATAAATGGATCATAAAGTTAGTGTTGCCAAGGGGAGCCTGATCACTCTCTATTTGCTGCTATTTGCTTTTTTTGGTTAAAAAAAAAAACACAGGAATGTGGATTTCAAGGTACCTTCAGTTACTGCATGAGCCTTTATTTGCCATCTGATGACATTGCTCCTTTTTTATGAGGATAAGGGTGTTAGTTATGCATCAGTGAGTCAGGCCGGTTGATAGTTGGTGTTGCTGCTTGCTTGAGAAGGTAAGCTGTCTCTGGACTAGTCCTGTGAGTAACCAGTACAAATCCCTGGGCTGAGACACTTCACAAGCAGGCCTCACTGTCTGGTTGCTTTACCTCAGGCCTATCCCAAACTCTACCAACCATCTCACTTACGTTTCTCACTCTGTTGGCCTGTGTTTTATACTGAATAGAAAAAAGGGATGCATTAAAGTGGGATTTTTATATACATAGCTGATTGAAACCTTCAAATGCAATTTTGTCCCCCAAACTTTTATATAGGTGTGATCCATCCTGCAACAGAATCAGAGAAATTCTGTGATTTTTTTTTTTTAAACCTTTTCATCAGGGCATGCAGTCCTTAGAAATATGACATTCTTTTTCTGATGAGGATAGAGTTGAAATCCTCACACTACAGAGATACAACAGATAGTAAGTGGACAGCTATTTTTCATTGTTTTTCTCTTAATATGCCACTAAAACCTCCTGAGACTTTGGTAGGTAAACTGGTAAGCATTGACTTTTTTTAAGATTTTGCATATGAATATGCTTTAAAAGCCCACACTCTGCTGAAAGCACCAGCACTATGAATAATCTCTATGTAGTCTCAGATTTCCCTTTAATTTTTTGGAAAAGGAATGGAAGCTTCTTTTCCTTCTCTTCCTCCCTTCGTCCATCACCCCCTTTCCCTTGTTTTGCCTCAGTTGGGGAACTCCACAAGGTTCCACATGACAGCCAAGGGGATGGAAGCAGAGAGAGTCAGAAGGTGAAGTAATCTGACCACAGTTTCATATTTAACAATCCCCTTAGAACTCTATGAATGTGGAGATCATTATATTCTCCTGGCATAAAGGAATAGGCCCAGGGATGTTAAGCCAGTCTGTCTGACTCCAAAGCCTCTACTTTTTCCCTCACAAAATAGATATTTGTTCTCAGGAGAGTGTCTGGTTTTGGAAACCATGGGCAGTGCGGGGTGATTGGTGAGAAGCATGGCCTTTGGAGTTCAAAAGACATTAGGAGGAAGTCACCTAATTTCTTTGTGAGTTGGTTTCATTCATAAAACAGAGGCAGTGAGTACTTTTTAGTGATGTTGTGGGCCTGGGTTAATGCTCGTACAATGCTTAACTCAAAATACTAATTTGGTAAATGACAGCTTGTAAAAAGAAAGATGTCATGTTAGAGCAACTTCAGAAGCAAGGCTGACTTAGACCTAACTTAGACAAACCATTGGTTCCAACTGACTGCAGGTGGACAGACTCTGCCCATAGTTACTGTTGTGAAATATCTAATTCCAAAAAGAACAATTCACAGTTATTGAAAAGAAATGTTGAAATAACAGTCCCACATATATTAGGGTTAGGATATATTGGTTTCATCAGGAATACAACAGATTTCTTAGATGTATATTTCTTTAAATCATGTGGCATATTGTTTTAGTCAAAGAACACTTGGCTAGTTCAGATTAGCTCAAGTAAAAAGAGTTGATTGAAGGATACGGGGCACGTTATGGAACTTAAGGGCAGAAAGTATAGCTGGGTCTCCTGGGGACCAGTAAATGGTCAGAAACAGAAGGTGCTGCCTTTGTCTTGTAGAGTCTCTCTCATTTCTAGTTTTTTTTGCAGCATTCTACAACATGAGACAAGATTTGATACTTGAGTTGCATGAGGTATTTGACTAGGTACTGGGCACCACTGAGTCTCACTGACCTTTGTGGCTCATGTCGTTGGAGTCACTGTGCTAATTGTGGGCACTCAGGCCTGCCTTTTAGCAAAAGATATGAGGCCCTTTAGCAGAAGATACAGGTTTGCAGCAGAAGATACAGATGGATCTGTAGGGAAGAGCAGGCACAGAAAGCCTGTCAGCTATTCATGTTTGTAGTTGTAATATACAAAAGAAGGAAAGATCTAGAAATGAGTTATGTGTTTTCTAAAGTCTGGTAGTACAGGTCCTCAAACCGAAACTTGAGTGCCCGTAACATGCTAAGTTTTAATGAGAAAATAATTCTCTTGAAAGTTGATCCTGTAAAGCTGAATTTATAAGTTTGCTGTTGTCACTTTATAATAAGTATTGAGTATTAATCTTCAATTTCTTTTGTATGTCTTCCAGAGATATGAAGATTATGGAATGACTCCCCCAACAGGTCCATTGCCAAGGTAAGGTTTTCAAAACAAAATGTATTATCACTTTCTCACATAGGCTGTTTTTAAAAACTTTATAAACTCACTAATTTTAGCTAGTAGAAGCAGATGTAAAACTCTGAGTTGTATATTCTCTTGATCTAACTAGAAGAGGAGGGGAAAAAAGTTGGAATTTAAGTTCTGTTCCAGTAATGACAGGCTAGGTAATTTGGACCAGCTCTCCTGCTGAGGATGACTGGAAAAGCTGAACAAGATATTAACATTAAAAACCCCAGAGAGCTAACAGTGAAGTGGTGTGGGACCAAGATCCAGGAAATTCAGAGCCATGATCCCTGCTTCTTGGGCCAATTTTTCCCCAGGGATATCTGTAGATTCCAGAAGAAGCACCTGGGAAGCCAGGCAGAGCCTTTGTCAGACTCATGGGGTTGGAAGCACAAGGGGAGACCCTGGTAAACATCCGAAGGTTTTGAGTTTGGACCCTTAGAGGTTAGCTGTAGGAGTAAGGGTGAATCATAAGCAGATCAGTCCCTGCAGGAAGTGAAGCTCAGCTTTGAAAGTTGATTGGGGTTGCTCTCTGGCAGAAACAAATGAACATCCCTTTTAGAAGAAGATTACATCACTCTAGGCCTTACATTATTGCTACAGTAGCCCCCCTTCCACATACCCCCACACCCACCCCCAGGCATATAAGGAAAAAAAATACATTTTTTTAAAAAAAGAAAGACAATAGAAGCAGGACTACAGATATTGGAGTTATCAGACACAGATTCTAAAATAATTACACTTTTGGTTAATATGGAACTAAGGTCCATTGTCCAGGAAGATGTAAAAGGGCTACTTTATGTTAGACTGTTATAAGTGAAGGATTTTAGTGTAGTTCTAGGCTCACTAGGAGAATGCTTAAATATAAAATAGGAAGAATAAAATAATACAAAAGAAGGTAGGAAGTAGGAGAGAAAAGAACTTAGAATTTGCAGGACATACAGAAAGATGACTTAAGATGGTAGATATCTAAATTCAGATCTAGAATTAATTACATTGTTAACTAGATATTTCAATTAAAAGACAAAGGTTATTAGATTTGATTTAAAAATATATTTGGCTTGTGAGCGACACATCAAAAAATATAAAGATATAGAAAGGATATAGAAGATTGGAACAACGTGATTAATCAGTTTGACCTAATTGACATAAATAGAACCGGGGACTCAACTGTAAAATATATCTTCCTTTAAAACACATTTAAAAAATTTACCATATGCTGGACCATAACAAATCTTAACAAATTTCAAGAAGTGAAATTGCTCAGGGTATATTTGCTAATCCTAGTAGAACTAAGTTAGAAACCGATAATAAAAGATAAAACCCAAAACTATAAAAACCTTGGAAGACATCCTAGGCAATAGCATTCTGGACATAGGAATGAGCAAAGATTTCATGATGAAGACGCCAAAAGCAATCATAACAGAAGCAAAAGTTGACATATGGGATCTAATTAAACTTAAGAGCTTCTGCACAGCAGAAGCTGTAGTTTGCAAATATTTTCTCCCATTCTGTAGGCTGTCTGTCCTATAGAATGGGAGAAGATATTTGCAAATTATGCATCTGACCAAGGTCTAATATCCAGCATCTATAAGGAACTTAACAAGAAAAAGAACAAACAACCCCATTAAAAAGTGGGCAAAGGACACAAACAGATGCTTTTCAAAAGGAGACATACATGTGGTCAACGAGCGTATGAAAAAAAGCTCAGTATCACTGATTATTAGAGAAGTGCAAATCAAAATTACAATGAGATATACCATCTCATACCAGTCAGAATGGCTATTATTAAAAGGTCAAAAAATAACAGATGCTGGTGAGGTTGTGGAGCAAAGGGAATGCTTATATACTGTTGGTGAGAGTGTAAATTAGTTCAACCATTGTGGAAGGCAGTGTGGTGATTCCTCAAAGGCATAAAAACAGAACTACCAACTGGCGTCAGAAAACAGCAGCACAGAGTGGATCCAGCACAGACCAAATTGTCACAGAAAAAATGCTTCATAAAATGTGTTTTGCTTAGTATATTTAAATAAATATAATTTAATTGATGTTAAAAAAACAGAACTACCATTTGACTCAGCAATTCCATTAATGGGTATATGTACAAAGGAATATAAATTGTTCAGCTGTGAAGAAACATACATGCAAATGCTCGTTGAAGCACTATTCTTACTAAAGCAGAGAATCATGGAATCAACCTAAATGCCCATCAGTGACAGATCAGATAAAAAAAAAAGTGGTATGCATACACAATGGAATACTATGCAGCCATAAAAAGAGCAAAATCATGTCTTTTGCAGGAACATGGATGCAGCCAGAGGCCGTTATCCTTAGCAAACTAATGCAGGAACAGAAAACTGAATACTGCATGTTCTCACTTACAAGTGGGAGCTAAATGATGAGAACTCATGGACACAAAGAGAGGAACAACAGCCATTGGGGCCCACTTGAGGGTAGAGGGAGAGGATGAGAAAAAATAACTATTGGGTACTAGGCTTAGTACCTAGGTGATGAGATAACCTGTACAACAAACCCCTGTGACTTGAGTTTCCCTATATAACAAACCTGTACATGTGCCCCTGAACCTAAAATAAAAGTTAAAAAAAAAAGAAAATCTTTGTTTGCAAATTAATTAGTACTCTTGTAAGTAAACTGCAGTACACTGAAGAAATCAAAATGGAAATCAAAACATCCTAAAATGAATAATAATGAAAATATAACAGGTCAGATGTTGTGAGGTGCAGCTATAGCAGCGTTCGGCGGGGGAATGTGTTGCCTTAAATGCATATATTGGAAAGAAAAGTGGCTGAAAAATCAGTGGATCTAACCATCGACCTCAAGATGTAAAAAAAGATGATCCAATTAAATGTAAAGGAAGTAGACAGAAGGAAATACTAAAAATAATAATATAAATTAATGAAATAGAAAATAAATACCACATTAAGAGAGGATCAATAAAACCAAAAGTTAGTTCTTTGAAAACTAATAAAATTAATAGACTCTCACAAGCTTGATCAAATAATTTGTGCAACAAATTATCAATAAGAAGAATGGAAAGGGTGCATTAATCCAGATCTTACATTAACAAGGAGATTTTATGAACCCATTTTTGTTAATAAATTTGGGTCTGGATGCAGTGGTGCGTGGTTGTAATCCCAGCTACTCTGGAGGCTGAGATGGAAGAATTGCTTAAGGTCAGGCATTTGAAACTACCCCAGGCAACATAGTGAGACCCTGTCTCAAAAAAAATTTTTTTTTCTGGAATGGAAAAATTCCTAGAAAGAGAAAACTTGAATAGTCATATAACTATGTTTAAAGTGGAAATCATAATTACAGTACTTCCCACAAACAAAGCTCCAGGCCCAGGGGCTTCAGCAGTGAATTCTGCCAAACACTGAAGGAGGGAAAGGTAATCAGTATTATACAAACTCTTCTTAAAAATAGAAAAAGAACACTTCTCAGTTCATTTTATGAAGCCAGCATCACCTTGACACCAGGGACAAGGGCAAGAAGGACAGGGACACTGCAGGAAAAGAAATTGAGGGCCAGTTTCTCATGAACATAGATATTAAAAAATTGAAACTAAATATCAGTGAGCATAACCAGCAGTAGACACAAAAGCATCTCATATTACAACCACATTGGATTTCTTTCCAGCAGTGTAAGGATGATTTAGCATTTAAAAACCAAGCAGTGTAAGTTATCACTTTAAGGAGAATAAAGGAGGAAAATCTTGTCATTTTAGTAGATACAGCAGGTGGTAAAATGCAACATCCCGTCATGGTAAAAATCTTAGCAAACAAAGAGTGGAAGTGAACTTCTCAATTCTGATAAAAGGTATCTTGGCAAATATTACTCAATGGTGAAATGTTAAAAAAAGTCTTCCCTCTCGGAGCGGGAACAAGACAGAGATATCTGCTTACATGACTTCTATTCAAAATTGCTCTGTAACAAGGTAAGAAAAACACAAAAAGAGTAAAGAATTCAAAGAAAGGAGTAATACTGTTATTATTCACAGATGATGTAATTCTGTAGTAGCAAATCCTAAAGTGTCAACACACAAACTGTCAGAATTTAGGGAATTTAGCAAAATTGCTAAATAGCAAGCCAACTAAATTTCAAAATAACTGGATATAAAATCAGTATACGAAAATCTGTTTTATTTCTGCATATAAGCAACAAACAGGAAAGAAAAAATTTTCAAAGATGTCATTTAAAATAACACTTAGAAATATAAAACACCTCAGAATAAATCTAACCAAAGACTTTTAAGACCTCTAAAGAAAGATGTTCACAGATTGGGCCGGGCGCGGTGGCTCAAGCCTGTAATCCCAGCACTTTGGGAGGCCGAGACGGGTGGATCACGAGGTCAGGAGTTCGAGACCATCCTGGCTAACACAGTGAAACCCCGTCTCTACTAAAAATACAAAAAACTAGCCGGGCGAGGTGGCGGGCGCCTGTAGTCCCAGCTACTCAGGAGGCTGAGGCAGGAGAATGGTGTAAACCCGGGAGACGGAGCTTGCAGTGAGCTGAGATCCGGCCACTGCACTCCAGCCTGGGTGACAGAGCGAGACTCCGTCTCAAAAAAAAAAAAAGAAAAAAAAAGAAAGATGTTCACAGATTGGACAACTCAATATTTTAAAAATGTCATTTCTCCCCATGTGATTTGTAGATTCAGTGCAATCCCATTCACAACCCCAGTAATTTCTTTTTAATATGTGGAAACTGACAGATGGATTCTAAAATTTATCTGGAAATGCAAAGGGCCAAGAATAGCCCAGACACTTTGAGAGAGAAGAAGGAGGTGTTAGAACCATTCTAAATATTGTACATTGCTGTCAAGTGATTGAGATGGTGCAGCATTGCTGTGAGTCTAGAGAAACAGACCAGTCGACCAGCTGTGTGTGTGGACATTGGTTTATTACAAAGCTGTCATTGCAGTAAAACAGACTGACTCTCAGAAACCAAAGCCAACCATCCCTTCAGTGACCAGAAGTCACACCGAAGTAGGAATGTTATCTGCTTCCTACTTATTTTTTCTGTTTTTTTTTTTTTTTAAACCATCATCATTTTCAGAGGGGTTTGCTTTGCTTTTCTCCAGCCTTCCTCCCCTACCACACAGCTCTGTGGTCCAAAAGCAGCAAAGGTAGAACTGGCGAGGTAAGCTCAGGTGATGCAGGGCAGAAGTTAGAGATGGGGGACCATGACCGGTCCAGGTACCCAGGTTAGTCCCATTTTTAATAGCTTTCACCCTCAAAAGTGTTGTGGTGTGGATGATAAATTGTATAATCACCCACTTTAAAGGATTTTAGATAGTGTTGGATTGCAAACCATGTTAAGAATAAAGGGATGGAAATGTTGGGGAGAGTTGGGGGAAAGTAGGGAGAATTAAGTGAATGACAAGAGCTAGTTCGTGGGTGGATGGTCCAGAGATTGTGGTTCGGTGAGGTGTGGGCTCCAGTTTACAGGTCTTGAAGGAGGAGCATGCCTCATGGAAAGCTCTTAGATCTATAAAGTCAGGGATGTCACACGTCCCTCTCTGAGGCCAATCTAAAACAACAGCAGTTATTTAACGAGAGTAACCTAGGTAGCCTGGGTTTCAGTTTATGAGATATACTCTAGAAACAACACTGGAGAATAAGTGCAAGTCAACCTATATTCTCACCAAACTGGTTACATCTGTGAATTACAGGTTCAGTGTCATTTGCAAAGAACTATAGCAGACTATTATCTTTTTTTTCTTGAATTTCTTCAGAAGAGTGTTTCTCAAGGTGAGGTTCTCAGACTCCTGGAGAGTGCTTGAGACCCTTTCGTGGCGGGGGGCTCTGTGAGATAAAAACAGCTTTCATAGTATTACTAAGATGTTATTTTCTTTTTTTCCATTGTATTGATATTTGTACAGAAGTGCAAAAGCAGTGGTGGGTGAAACTGCTATTCTTCTTCTTCTTTCTTCTTTCTTCCTTCTTCTCCTTCTCCTTCTCTTTCTCCTTCTCCTTCTCCTTCTCCTTCTTCTCCTTCTCCTCCTTCTTCTCCTTCTCCTCCTTCTCCTCCTCCTCCTCCTTCTCCTCCTCCTCCTTCTCCTTCTCCTCCTCCTCCTTCTCCTCCTTCTCCTCCTTCTCCTTCTCCTCCTTCTCCTCCTCCTCCTTCTCCTTCTCCTCCTCCTCCTTCTCCTCCTTCTCCTCCTCTCCTCCTTCTCCTTCTCCTCCTTCTCCTTCTCCTCCTTCTCCTCCTTCTCCTCCTCCTTCTCCTCTCCTTCTCCTCCTTCTCCTTCTCCTCCTCCTTCTCCTCCTCCTCCT